>NC_138999.1:95791852-98360899 GCF_964374135.1 Grampus griseus | reverse complement strand
TGCAATTTTGTTAACTGTTTTCTGTTTGGTTTTATAGTTCTTTTTTGATCCTCTGCCTTTACTTTCTTTCTTGTGATTTGATGGCTATCTTTAGTGTTATATTTGGATTCCTTTTTCTTATTTGTGTATCTGTTATAGGTTTTTGGATTTTGGTTTTAGGTTTTTGGTGTATGTATATAAAACTATGCCTATAATTATATAACTGTATATATACACATATATATGATTATTTTAAATTGATGATCTCTTATTTCAAACACATTCTAACAGGCTTGCATGCTTACTACCCTCCTCATTTTAATATTTTTACATCTCTCTGTGTATCTCGTAACTACTTATTGTGGATCTCTCTCTCTCTCTCTCTCATATATATATATATATATATATATATATATATATATATATATATAAAACTTTACTACTTTTACCTTTTACCTTTCTACTAGCTTCATAAGTGGTCAATCTACTACGTTTACTGAATGATTTCCTTTACCAATGTGATTTTTTCTTTTGTAATATTCATATTCCTAGTCATGTTCTTTTCTACTTAGAGAAGTCTCTTTAACAGTTCTTGTAAAGCCAGTTTAGTGGTGAAGAACTCATTTAGCTATTGCTTGTCTGTAAAATTATTTATTTCTCCTTCAAATCTGAACAATAACCTTGCCAGGTAGCATACTCTTTGTTGTAGGTTTTTTCCTTTCATGACTTTGCATATGTTGTGCCACTCCCTTCTGGCCTGCAAAGTATCTACTGAAAAGTCAGCTTATAATGTCATGGGAGTTTTTTTGCATGTAACTAGTTGCTTTTCTCTTACTGTTTTTAAGATTCTCTCTTTATCTTTAGTTTTTGCCATTTTAATTATAATGTGTATTGGTGTGGACCTCTTTGGGTTCATCTTATTTGGGACTCTCTGTGCTTCCTCAACCTGGTTGTCTGTTTCTTTTTCCAGGTTAGGAAAGTTTTCAGCTATTATTTCTTCAGATAATTCTCTGCCCCCTTCTCTTTCTGGGCCCTGTATGATGCAAATGGTAGTACACTCAATGTTGTCCCAGAATTTTCTTAAACTATCCTCATTTTTTTTGTGTGTGTGTGGTATGTGGGCCTCTCACTGTTGTGGCCTCTCCCGTTGCAGAGCACAGGCTCCGGGCATGCAGGCTCAGTGGCCATGGTTCATGGGCCCAGCCGCTCCACGGCATGTGGGATCTTGCCAGACTGGGGCATGAACCCGTGTCCCCTGCATCGGCAGGCGGACTCTCTACCACTGCGCCACCTGGGAAGCCCCCTTATTTTTTTTAAAGTTCTTTCTTCTATTCAGCTTGAGTGATTTCCATTTCTCTGTTTTCCAGATCACTGATCTGTTTCTCTATATTATCTAATCTACTATTGATTGTTTCTAGTTTATTTTTGCTTCAGTTATTGTATTCTTCAGTTCTGTTTGGTTCTTTATATTTTGTCTTGTTGAAATTCTCCTTGTGCTTATCCATTTTTCTTCTAAGTTTGGTGGGCATCTTTATGATCATTATCTTGAACATTTATCAAGTAGATTGCTTATCTCTACTTCAATTTTTTTTCTGTTTTAATGTTGTTCCTTCATTGGAAAATACAGTAAGTCCCCTACATACGAACCTTGAAGTTGCAAACTTTCAAAGATGCAAACATGCATTCCATCAATGTCAGGCATGAGTGAAATTGCAGCTTGCACTCCATCTCCCATTGCTGATGATCCTTCAGCTCTACAGTCTCCCACATCCTCTACCTCTTCCAGTCAGTAGCTCTTCTTGCCTATTACCTTGATGCCAGCCCCTGTATGCCAGCTGTTGTACTGTACTACTATACTTTTCAAGGTACTGTACTGTAAAATTAAAAATGTTTTTTTTTTAATTTTTGTGTTTGTTTGCTTTTTATATATTATTTGTGTGAAAAGTATTATAAACCTACTACAGTACAGTACTGCATAGCTGATTGTGTTAGTTGGGTACCTAGGCTAACTTTGTTGGACTTATGAACAAATTGGACTTATGAACAGGCTCTCTCGGGATGGAACTCATTTGTATGTAGGGGGTGTACTGTAATCCTCTGCCACCTCATTTTGCCTAAGCCTCTGTTGTTATTTCTATATATTATGTAGATGTTTTATATTTCTTGATCTTGGAGAAGTGACTTTATGTAGGAGATGTTCTGTGGGGCCCAGCAGCACACTCCTCTCTGGTCACCAGAGCTATATCTCTAGGGATGCCCCCTACATGGGCTGCATACAGATTCCTGTTGTGGCGGGGCTGACTACTTTGGGTATGTTGGTAGGTAAGGCTGTCCCTTGACCCTGTTGGTTGTGAGGCCTGCTTTGTGCAGTGGCTACAGGCCCACTGGTGGGTGAGTCAGTGTCCGTGCTTGGATCTCTGTGCAGCTTTGGGCACAGGGCTGCTGCTGGCCCATTGGTGGGTATGGCAGTTTCTCAGAACTAATAGGATAGAGGGAGGATTTCAAAATGGCACTTGCAAGTGCTGGTACCATTGTGGTAGAATGAGCTCCCTCAAATGGCTGCTGCCAGTGTCTTCAGCCCCAGGTGGAGTCCCAATTGCTTCATGGTGCTCCCTCTCAAAACATAGGTCCAACTGTCTATTTTTAAAGGAAAGTTTTGTTGAATTATAATTTATAATATCTGTGATGTCCCATTATTTTAGTTTTTTTATAAAGAAAAACTGTTATATAGATGCTGGATTATCTTAGCCTTTATTCTATATCCAATGGGTCCATTATCCTATGACACAGAGGAGTAATTATCTAGTGATATCAACTAGGAGAGATCAAGCTAAAAATAAATCCATGCTCTAACACAAATGTTTTGGGTTGACTGCTCAGAATCCTTCAAATAGTTCAAGTCTTTGTTTCACTTGGCTAAGTTTCCTTGTTTTCTAGCAATAATCATCTTTAGGTCTTTTTTTAGGTTTTTAAATCATAGAATAATTTCAGATGGAAAGGCCACCTCCACTTACTTTCTCTGAAGCTTTTTTTCCTTATCCTTATTGTCTCTGTCCTTGTCACTTTGGATTCTACGCTCAGCAAATTATTCTCAATGTTAAGTTTTGTCCTTGAGGGTAGCTTTAGCTGGTTGTTTTCTAGAGTTCATAAGGTCTAGACTATTACAGCAACTTCAGATCTCACCAAGGACCCTTTGCTTTATATGGGAATTGCAGTGTACAGAAATCCTTCCCAGTTTCAATGCCTGTTCACAAATTTGCCCATCACTCTTTCCAGTGATGATGAGAACCTATTAGTGATTGGGAGTTCTCCTCTTCTTGTGTCTGTCATATGCTCTATTGCTTATCTCCACTTTTTTACTGTATTGATACTAGGTAGGTCTTGTATCTATAGGTATACTGTCCTTAACCACTCATTTTTGGGGTTTTGTTGAATAGTTTTAAACCTAGTTTTATGGTAGATGGTATTCATGGGTTAAAGGTTTCCTATCTTATTTGCTCTGGTACCATCACTATCTTCCATACTTTACCAGGGACTAAAGTTTAGTGCTTCTACCTCTGCTTGGGAAATTGCCGTACTAGATTATGCTTTTTCTTCTTCTCATGCAGATTTTTTCCTTGATTGACTATTGTAAAAAACTATTTTATAATTCAATAGAAAAACTATGATTCCTTGTTTAAATCTGTTTTTAAATACTCTATGTTCTAGTATAATGAATTTCAAAATATTTTGATTTTTACTGAATTATGCATGTGTATATGTATATATACATATATGTGTGTGTATATGTGTATATATATATATATGGGGAGAGAGAGAGAGAGAGAGAGAGAGAGAGAGAGGGAGAGGGAGAGGAGGTTCTACTCTGGCCATGATACAACAAACTATAATGCCACAAGAGTCATAATTTGAAAACTTTTTAAGAAAATATGCTAAAGAGAAATTTGGAAATGAGTTTAAATTTAAATCTTGCTAAATATGTTGGTGGATAGACTGCTTTTTCTATGTGGATTAAATAATAATTAAATAGTAAACATCTAGTAGCAATATCTTGTTGGAAAAGAATAAACCCAACCCCTTGGTGGGTAAAATTTTTCCTAATTGGGAAGAAAATGGTCATCATATGCACAGCGAGCCCACACCTCTCTCGTCACTGCATTTTGGTAAGTTATATGGAGCAAAAAGTCAATTTCTACATTAGCCAAATAAACAGAAGATAGTTACCTAATTTATAAGGTAAGAGTCAAGCACCAGTTAGCAGAAAAAGAAAGCCTATGGTAGTCAAAAGACTTGTGTCAATAACAGAAGAAATGTTGTAATGCTTTCAAGACCTCAGTGAGATGCAATCAGTTGTCCAGGAATAGAGTTATTCCTGGAAAAGTCAATATAAAATCAGGGTGATTTCTTCTCTTGTTTATAAATAGAGCCAGTGTTACATTTAAGCAGCAGTTGCCAGCCATTAAAGTTACTAACTTCGACATATATATTTGCTTTTTAAAAAAAATACTCTAAATCTTCATCATTTGGACAAATTAAGAAACATAAGTAACCAACAGAAGAACAATTAAAATGGTTCTTTCTAGGGAGTAAGGAACTGTTGTTTTTTTGTTTGTTTTTTTTTGCTGTACGCAGGCCTGTCCCGTTGAGGAGCACAGGCTCCGAACGCGCAGGCTCAGCGGCCATGGCTCATGCGCCCAGCCGCTCCGCAGCATGTGGGATCCTCCCGGACAGGGGCACGAACCTGTGTCCCCTCCATCGGCAGGCGGACTCTCAACCACTGCGCCACCAGGGAAGCCTGGAACTGTTGTTTTTTATTATAAGCCTTTTATATGTGAGGAAACTTATTAAATACTTTGAGAAAACATTTTAAAAATAAATAAATAAGTAAATCTTAAAACTGTATGCTACTCTCTAACATATAGTTATTAGGGCTTAATTTATTTTTAGTTTTGACTTAGTATAACTCTAGTTCAATAGAGAAAATATGAGTCTCCGGGAAAACATGATATAATCTCTTTGATTTAGTTCCTAAAATTTATATGAAATTTTCTATTTAAGCCATATGATCACTGCCACCCACATGCCATCTGGTGGCACATCTCCAGATGGCACATAGGAAGTAATAAGCCTCTAAAATTTTGCCATATAAATCCAAACCAAGAACGGGCTTATAAAAAGCTTCATACTGCTGAATGATGAGGCAGAATTTTCTTACTTTTAGGAAGTATTTTAACTTTAGCTAATTAAACAACAACAACAATAACAACAAAAATCTTCACTTCTACTGTATTATTTGATGAAATTCTGGGTATTCTAGCAAAACAACTGATTCCATGTGGATAAAATTCACCCTCCCAACTATAATTCCTGTTTTCAGTGGATACCCCAAATATAAGAGCTAGTAGGACAATATCATTATATCATATCTTATATCATATCTTGTTAGTCATGAAATTTGCTGCAGATAATTGCCTCTGTTTTATGTAAATTCTTAGAGCAGTGGTTTTGAGCCTTTGTTGTACATTAGAATTCCCTGAGGTGCTATGAAAGATATGGATGCCAAACCACACACTACATAGATTATACAAAACTCTGAGAGTGTGGATGAGGCACCTGAATTTTTAAAACTTTCCAGATGTTGACAATGTGCAGCCAAGTTTGAGAAGCACTGTCCTAGAATATTATGTCTGTTTAACTTAAAACTGTATAACCATGAGGATAAGTACTTTGCAGAATTTTAAGAGTATAAAAAATATATTGGAAATAACTAGGTTATAATTTTGGGTATTGGTACAAAGAAAAAAAATTGAGACATATACTTTGGTGCTATACTGAGATATAAAACAAGGTAAAAACCAAACTCGTTATGTGGGTAAGATCTAATGCTATTTTCTAAGAAGTGTTAGGCATCCAGTCCTTAAAAAACAATATATAGCCAAAAGGATATGAATGATATAAGCTATTTAATACAAATGGGGAAACTGAACCTCTTTCATAGGAAGCATAAGTTTCCTAAGGACCTAATAGAAGTTCTTAAATTGAGTACAACAACCTTTTGTAAACATACAATAAAAGAAAATAAACATCATAGGAAAAACAGATCATTCATGTGTTGTGTTTTTCCTAAGCACTACTATAGTGTTGATTTATTCTTTTCTTTTCATAATGAATTGTCCATATATTTCTTTGTGTGTAACATTAGGCTTAAAATTGACATAATTTCAAATAATTCTATTTGATATTTTTCTTTATTATTATTATTTTAAATTCTTATTTAATTTTTTAATATACCATTTTCCAGTCAGATCTACAGTTTGGTGTAAAGAACACAGTTGTTGATTAGTACAACAACAACTAAAAAAAAAACACAAGATATTTTTCTTTTAAACTTACCTCTGCACGTTCTCATTATACCTTTTTGGACCTTACAGTCTAAGCAGAAAATAACAGCACTTATGTTTCAATTTATGCTGCAAGTTTTGCATCTGTTATATATTTACATCATTTATATATAATTTCATTTGAAATTAAAATGTTATTCACTCAGTAAAGATTAGAAGATGCCTCATGTGATACCATCACCTAGGAAAACCTTTCCTTAAGACCAAGTTTAATAGCATTTAGAAAATCAAAACTTAATTTCCAAATATCAAAATAAGAGTCATGTCTGTGTGAAACATTCTGATGGATTCATATATTTATATAGTGATATTATAGTTTTCTATTTTTAAATCATATATATATATCCTATATATGGATATCATACATATCATATATATATTTACATATAAAAAAGAAAAGGAAATTAGAAAATGGTATGTTAACTAAATGCTTTAAATTTCTAATCTAACATAATATTCCAATTGTATTTTTGTCACACCTTGAAAAGAACCATAAATATTAACATCACTTCTCCTGAATTTGACCTGCATTTTTCTATTTAAGTGTTTTGAAAGATTATTTCCCTTTCATTTGAAGCTCAAAACGTCACACAGACTAATTTGGAAAACCAAACACAAAAGAACAGTGTTGGGCTTCCCTGGTGGTGCAGTGGTTGAGAGTCCGACTGCCGATGCAGGGGACACAGGTTCGTGCCCCGGTCCGGGAAGATCCCACATGCCGCAGAGCGGCTGGGCCCGTGAGCCATGGCTGCTGAGCCTGCGCATCCGGAGCCTGTGCTCTGCAACGGGAGAGGCCACAACAGTGAGAGGCCCGTGTACTGCAAAAAAAACAACAACACAGTGTTGACTTATATTAAACAAAAATGTGATATAATCTATACAATGGAATATTATTTGGCAATGAAAAATAATGAAGTACTGATACATGCTCCAACATGTATGGACCTTGAAAACACCATGCTAAGTGAAAGAAATCAATCACAGAATATAACATATTATTATATGAACTGTCCAGAAGAGGCAAAACTGTATATAGAGAAAGTAGGTTAGTGGTTACCTAGAGCTGAGGACTTGTTGAGGGAGATGTGGTGTGACTGCTAGTGAGTACAGATGGAGTTTCTTTTTGGGGTGCGGCAAATGTTTTAAATTAGGTTGTAGTGATGGTTGCATAACACTGTAAATAAACTAAAAAAACATTGAATTGTACATTTTAAATGAATGGATTTTATGGTATGTAAATTAAATTATAAAGCTTTCTTAAAAAGGATAAATTCTGGATGATGTGAAAAGGCTGGTTTGTGGTTAATTCTTTTTATGAAAAAGCCTACATACATAGACTATAAGACAGACCCACCTTATATTAATAGTGCTGAAGTGAATAACGTGGGAAAGCAAAATACATTATATGTCCTACCGAAAATTCTGACAAATTCAGACAAAAGTCTGGCAGAGCTACTTTTGTGATGTGAGACGCAGCAGCCAAATACATGAGATACCAGATGTAAAGCAGTTTGCACAGTGCCTGGTACATTAACAATGTGCTTAATGAATGAGTTATTTTTACCATCATTATTATACACAACACCATCATCACTAAATTTGTAATAGAAAGCATATGGACACATAGACTTTGTCTCACCTCTTGGAGTTATGCTCAGTAGAGTGTAAATGTAATATTGGTGCCATGTATCATCTGGTGTCAGTTACCACAGTTATAGATAGTGACTCTGGGAAAATTAGTAATCTATACTGGGCTTACGTTTAAAATTCAATCCAATTAAGTGAGGGCAAAACTCACTCTACTTGCACTTTTTTGAGAAAATTTGCATTTCTTTTAAAAGATAGAAATTATATTCTTAATTATAGAAATCAACATCAGTACAGCTTTCTCTTTCACAGTCAGTATTCTGATAAAGCTTCAAGAGGAATAACTCCATAGAAAGAAATTTTAAATCATAGAAGTTAACATTTTAATTTGGGGAACAGTAGTCTGGAACTTTGTGACATTATTTTAATAAATACTCCAAACTCTATGTGTTGCATTTAGTAAGTGGAAAACACTCACTGAGTGTATATGTAAATTGTATAAAGATAATACCATCCTTAGTTATCTTAGGAAATAAAAATGAATGAACCATACTATTATGGAGAATGAAAATAAATGGCAAGATTTTTAAAAAGTAAAGTAACTTACTTTATATGCAGTCACAATTTGATGTAATTCAAAAGCTCAACATTTCCCCACCAAAAGTCATAAAATTTTGAAAGCATTTCAATGGTACTTTTAATGGACTACTTGCCTACTCTGGGGTTTGGGAGCAGAAAGCTCTGTAAGAAGCATTAATTATGATACAGAAAAAGTAATAGAAAGGTCACTTAATTTTTATGTGTCCTCTGTGAATATTGAATATTCATATAAGTATTGGATATTCAGTATTTTCTGTTAATATTGAATACCTTGTATGAGAACTTATTCTATGGGACAATGTTTTCCTATGGAGAGTTCTTTATCCTCTTTCAACAACCTTTTCCAGGATCTGCCGGCCATCAACATCACATCAAATTCTCTTCTAAACCTGCTGCACTATTTCAGATAATTGGTCCCACCATCTTTTCAGTCACCAGTCTTGATATTTCAGTTACTTTTAACTCTTCTCATTATCTGTCAAGTTTAGCTGAGTGAGAAAGGACATAGCTTGACAGGGTAATAGGGAAAAGCCAGAAGAATTATTTTCTCTTTTGCTTGGGGAGATTTGCATAACCAGTAATTATTTCATATTTTTTACTTTTCAGAAGACAGAAACACCTTCTTGATGATAAACGGAAGGGTATTAGTATCTATTTGTTTAAAATATGTTGGCTATTATTCTGTAAATGAGTTATATGCAGAAGTACATATCAACCAGTGACTTAGTGGCTGAGGGAATAGTGTCCCCAGTAAATATTGTCTGACGATGCCCTTTCTTGTAAGAAAGCGAAGCAGTAAGACAGGCTAAAAGAGGCTTGCTCCACATCTATAACAGTTGAAACAATTTCCTAGCAGCCAATGAAACATAGTTTTTTCTCAGAAAGCAGAAAGCCAAAAAATAATAATGTTTTCCTGAAAGTTAATGTAAGGTTAATTTTAGAAGTGGAGTTTCAACTATTTACTAAATGAGACCAAACACATCAAAAAGGAAGCCAACCTCAGAAAAGAAATGTTTAGGTACGTGCCTGATCGGCTCATATTCCCTACCCAACTTGCGTGGCTTAACATTGGCTGGCAGCCAGTAGATAGAGGCTGCAACACTTGAGGTCTTGCTCAAATTGAGAGCCATTAAAGTTTCAGTGTGACTTCAAAATGAGTCATCATTTTAAGTTTCAAGTAGACACAACTTTTTCAGAAACAGTAACTCTGAAAGCATGTTTAGTGAGGTAGAAAGTACATCAATACTGAACAGATTATTCTTTTTAACTCTTTGCTCCTTTTGTTATTTTTATTTTCAGTCATATCCTAGACTTTGTCACTTAATAATTAGTTACTTAAGTCATAGTAATATTTATTGTAATACAGATAAACTACAATCTCATGAAAAATCCATTGATGCAAAGTGGTTATCAGAGATCTTATTAAAATCCTTGCTCCTCAGAATCACCATCTAGTGGCAAGAGTCTCAAAAAGACTACAGAGGCTTCCAGACACCCTAAACTTAATAGAATGCAGGTAGCTAATTCAACGATGTTGCATGGTGATAAAAAGTATCACGATTTACTTAAACACTAATGTATATTTTTGTCCAAATCAAGTTATCTAACAAAGAAATACTTTTTATGCTGTGTTAGAGGGAAAAGATTTACACTCCCATTATAGGTTGTTTGTGTTACATGAGTATCTTTATCATTTAGAGAAATGAGTAAACCCGTGATATAACCTGTTTGTATGTATTTGTATGTATACAATAGTCATATTTTCAATGGTATGATCAATGTTATTAATTTACTGCTTGGAAGATTGATCCCTTCATCCCCCAGAGATTTTTTATATGAAACGTTTGACAACCACAATCTCTGGATATTTACCTTCCCTCCTCTTTACTATTAGTAGTTTCAGAGAAGAATCTCTGCTCCTTGGCAAGGCAAATCTGCTTCCATATGGAATTGATTCACCATCTGGTCTCAGCAAATATCACTGCTAGGATTTGAACTTTTGTATGCAAAAGTTAAATTTTTTTTCTCCTCAGCCTAAGACATACAATCCTGTTTTAAAAATCCCTGCCTTGCTTTTGCTAACTCTAGAGAAACTTCTAGAAAAACTAAAATGTATTCAATGCCTTTACTTTCTTACCTTAAAGTCATTCCTTCACTCTTCACAATCTGGCATCTGGTCCTATCGTTCTGTGGAAATTTCATCCTGAAAGATCACCAATGACCTGGCTAAATTCGACAGCTTACCCTTAATCCTATCCCTTTTTGTTATGTCTCACAATTTTCACAATTTATACTTCCTTAAACCAGTATATTCTGTAATATTTCCTACATACAAAAATATACAAAGAATAATGTAGTGAATGTCTGAGTTCCAACTAAGTGCTTTAATACCTAATACGTTACAAAACTCATGTTCTCTGGTCACATTTCCTTTTCCCCCCAGTTATTGTTCCTCCTTCTTCCAGGAAACCACTTATCCTGAATTTTGTATTTATCTTTAATATTCATTTTTATATTTTTACCATATATATGTACTTCAAAATAATATTATAATATTGACCTAAATGTTTTAAAATTTTATTTAAATGGAATTATATTATATACATCATTATGCAATTTACTTTTTATTTGATATTCATCTGTATTGATGACTTTAGTTGAGTAATATTCATTTATATTGTGCATAGTATTCCATTGCATGAATATAGTCACAATTTATCTCTTCTCCTATTGAAGGACATTTAGGTTTCTTTAGGTTTTTTCTCCCAGTTTTATTGAGATATAATTGAGATAGAGCACTGTATAAATATAAGATGTACACTGCTATATTTTAAATGGATAACCAACAAGGACCTACTGTATAACCAACAAGGACCTGCTGTATAGCACGGGGAACTCTGCTCAATATTATGTAACAACCTAAATGGAAAAAGAATTTGAAAAGGAACTGATACATGTATACGTATAACTGAATCACTTTGCTGTACATCTGAAACTAACACATTGTTAATCAACTATACTCCAATATAAAATAAAAAGTTAAAAAAAAATCCCAATACGAAAAAATTAAGGTGTACAGCGTAATGGCTTGACATACATATATTGTGAAATGATTACCACAATAAGTTTAGTTAATATCCATCACTTTGTATAGTTACAGTTTTTTTCCTTGTGAAAATAACTTTTAGGATATACTCTCTTAGCAACTTTCAAATATACCATATAGTGGTGTTAAGTATAGTCATCATGTTGTACATTACTTTCCCAGGACATAATTATCTTAAACTTGGAAGTTTGTACCCTTTGACCACCTTCATCCAATTCCCATACACCCACCCCCTCCCTCTGGTAACCACAAATCTGATCTCTTTCTACGAGTTTTTTTTTTTTAAATGATTCCATATATAAGTGAAATCATACAATATTTGTCTTTCTCTGTCCAACTTATTTCACTTAACATAATGCCTTCAAAGTCCATCCATGCTGTCCTGAATGGCAGGATTTCCTTCTTTTTTATGGCTGAATAACACACACACACACACACACACCCCACAACTTCTTTATCCATTAATCTGTCCATGGACATTTACGTTGTTTCCATGTCTTGGCTATTGTAAATAGTGCTGATATGAACGTGAGGGTTCTGATAGCTCTTTGACATAGAGATTTCTTTTCCTTCAGATATATACCCAGAAGTGGGATTGCTGGATGTATGGTCAGGCCACTCAAAATGGCTGTTCATCCCCTGCTCAACCAGTGCCTGCTTCACCCACACCCTACTCACATGAATGTGCTTGCCCCCTGCCCCAACTAGTGATTATTCTAATCCTTAGGCCAGAATGACTCCACCTGCTAGTTTATTAAAGGCAAATACCTGCCCTCCTGATGGTTGTTAACCTGAGAGGCTGTGAGGGATGGGTCCCAGCTACTGGTTTCCCTGGTAACTGATGAGCCAATCTGACGTAAATTCACCCTATAAATTGTAGCCTCCTTCTCCCTGCCCCCCAGTAGCAAAGATGTCTGCCGTCTGCCGTCTGCCGTCTGCCGTCTGCCGTCTGCCGTCTGCCGTCTGCCGTCTGCCGTCTGCCGTCTGCCGTCTAACATGGGATGTTGCTCCAGGACCTT
Organism: Grampus griseus; assembly: GCF_964374135.1. Taxonomy (NCBI): domain Eukaryota; kingdom Metazoa; phylum Chordata; class Mammalia; order Artiodactyla; family Delphinidae; genus Grampus; species Grampus griseus. Next base: position 98,348,207 of record NC_138999.1, on the reverse strand, counting down.
TTGCTTCAAACATGTAAGATCCCCTGTCCAATAAACTGTTAATGTCTCTGTCACTGCCTCTGGGCTATTTTGTCGGTCTTGAGTCTGGGCAATTAACAAGGCTTGCAGGCCTGCAGGGTGCAGCCCAACAATTGGTGAGGCAGCCAAGAGGCCCGAGGAGACTCCTATGAGCACCGAGATGTTGGAAAATAAGGACGAGAAATGAAAAGTTACTGGGGTAATCCTGAGGTGGCCATCCACTAGCATGTGGGGCCCTGTGGCAGCTGACTACCATGAGCGATGTCTTTCCCTTTCATTATATTGATGATATCCTATAAACCTCAGAGTCTCTTTCCCGTTTAAAAGTAGCAGCCCTGCTCCAGGCTCGCTCTTTAATCTTGAGGCTGGGCAATTACAAGGTTTGCAGGCCTGCGAAGTACAGCCCAACTCTAGATCATATGGTAGCTCAATTTTTAATTTTGGGGGGAAACTCCATACTGTATATCATAGTGGCTGTACCAGTTTACATTCTCACTGACAGTGCACAAAGGTTCCCTTTTCTCCACATCCTTGTTATTTGTTGTAAATGGCCAACACTTGTTATTTGTTGTCTTTTTCATAGCAGTCATTCTAACAGGTGTGAAGTGATAGTTCATCATGGTTTTGAGTTACACTTCCCTGATTAGTGATGTAAAGCACCTTTTCATGTACTTGTTGGCCATTATTTGTCTTTGGAGAAATGTCTATTCAAATTCGCTGCCAATTAAGTTTTTTAATTGAATTACTTATTTTTGGCTATTAAGTTATGAGTTCCTTATAAATTTTGGATATGAATCCCTTATCAGGTATATGGTTTGCAATATTTTCCACCTTTTCATTTTGTTTGTTTCTTTTGCTGTGCAGAAGCTTTCACTTACTGATTTTTTTGATCTTGTTGCTTATACTTTTGATGTCATATAAAAAAAAATCATTGCCAAGACTGATGTCAAGGAGCTTTATCCTTGTTTTCTTCTAGGAGTTTCATGGTTTCAGGTCTTAAGTGTATGTCCCTAATCCATTTTGAGTTAATGTTTGTGAGTGGTGTAAGATAAAGGTCCAGTTTCATTCTTTTGCATGTTAATATCCAGTTTTCCCAACATCATTTATTGAAGAGACTATGTTTCACCATTAAGTATTCTTGGCTCACGTCAAATATTAATTGACCATGTGTGTAAGGGTTTATTTCTGGGCCCTCAGTTCTGTTCTAATGGTCCTTGTGTCTATTTTTATGCCAGTGCATACTGTTTTAATTACTGTAGATTTGTACTATAGTTTGAAATCCAGAAGTGGGAGTCCTCCAGCTTTGTTCTTTCTCAAGATTGCTGTGGGTTTTTGGAGTCTTCTTTAGTTCAATACAAATTTCAAGTTTTTTGCTATCTATGAAAAAGGCTATTGGAATGTTGATAGGGATTGCAGTTAATCTATAGATGGCTTTGGATAGTATGGACATTTAACAATTAACTCTTCTGATCTATGAATACAGGATGTCTTTCCATTTATTTGTGTCTTCATCAACTTCTTTCATCAATGTCTTATAGTTTTTAGTAAATAGATCTTTTACTCTTGGTTTATATATGAAGTTTATTGTGTTCTATATCTTAATTTTATATATTGCTACTGCTACTTTACTAAATTCTTTTATTATTTATAATTTTCCATTGATTCTTTTGGTTTTTCAGTTATATAATCATACCTGCAAACACATTGTTTTATCTGTTATAGATTTATATTTTCAATTGCTTTCTCTTATCCAAGTGTTCTAATACATATAATGCAATGTAAGTAGTAGTAGTAGAGACAGTGAGCATACTTTAGTAGGGAAATCTGTGAAATTTACTAATCGAGAAATATGCTGGTTTCAGGGCTGATGATTATATAAAAATATCCATAGATTCCTATTTGATTTAATGTTTTTTAAAAAATTAATGGTTGCTGAATTTCATGGAATGCCTTTTAGGCATCTAATAAAGATGATTTTTTTCTTTTTAGTTTTATTAATATGATCATTGTATTCATTTATTCTTTCTGTTGAATCACCATTGCATTCTCAAATAAAACCCAATTAGTTATATAATCCCAAATAATATGTTATTCTTAATGTGCTGCTGGATTCTGTTTGCTAATGTTTTATGTACACTTTTTGCATTAAATATTTATAAGTGATACCAGACTGTAGATTTCATTTGGATGTCAATGTTATACTTGCCATACAAAAATAATATGGAGATTTTCTTTTACATGGTTTGTAATTGTTTTAGAGACACTGGAGTTAACAGATCTTTAAAGGTTTTATAGAATTCCCTTGGGAAGATATATATATATATATATATATATATATATATATATATATATATATATATATATATATATAGGTCTAGTGCTTTTTTTTTGCAAGTGAATACTTTATGACTGTCTATTTTTTTCTATGGGAAATAGTCTCTTTAGTATTTTTAGTTTGACTACAGTCAAATTTTGTAAACTATAATTCCTAGGGAATTATTTATGTTTTTAGATTTTAAAATTGAATTGCATTTATTTGTGCAAAATAGTCTCATTTAAAACAATTGATGGTTATTTTCCACTTTTCATTTCTGATTATGTGCATTTGTGGTACCTTTCCCCTTTCCATTAGGTTATTTAATAATGCAGTATTAAAATTTTTTTGCAATGAACCAGCTTTATTGTTTATTTATGATTGCTGTAGTTTTCTATTTTCTATCTCATTAATATCTGATTTCATTATTTCCTTAATTGTTTTTCTTTATTTTTAATTATGGATTTCTTTTAAATGAGTGGTTCATTTATTTTGATTTTTCAATTTTGTTGATAGAGGTATTTAATTGCATAATTTTCCTCTGACAACTGCTTTTGCTGTATTCCATTGTTATGTATAAGAAATTCTCCAATTTTTGTTTTATATTTCTACTTTGACCTAAGCGTTGCTCACTAGCATGCTTTTTAAAAAATTTTCAGGTAGAAATATCTTGTAAAAAAATGTGTTTAATTTCTAATTTTATCACACTGGAGTTAGAGAATTATGTCTGTAATATTTCCCATTTTTGGAATTGAGATTTTTCACAACAACCAAATATTCAGTTTTCATAAATTTAGTATACACTTAAAAAAAGATATATTCTTTATAATCCAGGGTACCAGAGATAATATTTACCTGTACAATATTGATTACATCATTATGAATTATAGACTGAGCATTATAAAATCTGTCTTTGTGTTAATGCTTTTTAATATGAATTCTACCTTGTTAGATATTAAGAGCTTGACTCTTGCTCTCTTTTTATTTGCTTGTTTGGTATGAAAATATGTATCCTTTTATTTTTAACCTTTTGAATCTCTGTATGTTAGATGTGTCTTTGTATAAAGTATAGGTTTGTATTCTGCTTCTTCAGTTAATCTAAAATATTTTTCTTTTAATCTGTGAGTCATGACGATATTATGTGTAATATATTTAGTGTCAGTTCTGTTCTCTATCAAACTCTGTAGCTAAAGGTTTTTCTATGAGATCTTTCTCATACTAACGTTGATCTTTAGGAAGATTTTATTTTTCTGATAATTGCCATTATATTCTTACTATCCCTAAGCTTTTTTTTTAAGGTACTTTCTGTTAGTTTGTTACTATAAGCATTACTGAAAATAGCTACAAATCTTTTTTTTTCATTTTCCTTTCCCCAATCATCTAAATTAAAGCTATATCCCTATATTCCCAATAAAAATATATATAAGACAATGAAGCAGCTTATTCTACTTACCATTGATTTTTCCTTCTTCTCACCATGATTTTTGATAGTTGTAATATATCATTAGAACCCGTATCATTTACATATATTCATTCATCCTTATTCCCATCATTTATTCTTAGTGATGTAGTTAAATATATTTAATGCTCATAAGCACTTCAATATTTCTTTGATAGTCTGAAGCTCATTCCTCAGTTTAGGCAGAGTGAAAAATCATAATGCCACTACTGCCTCTACTGCTACTACTATCTATGAGATGTCCTGCCTGGTCATAATATATGTGATTTTGGATTGTGAATTTATGCTTAATGTAACTTTACCCGTGGAGATCCTGGAAAGCCTGGTTTGAGGGTCCATTTCTCCGTTAATGTGTACTAGGTTCTGAAAGATGCCTTAGTTGACTACCAACCAAGGATTAAGTTAATTTCTCAGTTTATATTTTCTTGGATCACATAGCTATTATACCTTAAAACCAGAAGACTAGATATAGACATAATCAGACCTATTGATACTACTCTCAGGAAGCTTTTATCTACTCAGAGCCATATGTATTCTCCCTGTTGTTTTCTACCCATTCACTGAGTATTTAGTTATATCAGGTTTTTCGAGGGTGAGAAAGTTCTTTTGCAACTCTCTACCTTGTATTGGCCCAAGGCTATGTCACCTATGCCTACGTGGCAGATTATTGAAATACAAGCCTCTTATTTAAGGAGATTGACAAATATTTCTAGGGCTCTAGTAGGCTTAGCTTCAGTGTACCATTTTGTTTTACAGCTGTCTTCAGTTTTAATCCATGGGAATTTCCCTTGCTTTCCTATGAGCTCAGCTATGTATTGATTTGGAAAGATATTTATTAGGTTTGATCCATCATTTCTGCATTTTTGAGATTGTTGGGGCTGTATGTCAAAATATGTAGTTAATCATATTGCTGGAGATAGAAGTCTTGATTCATAGTCCTACCAAACTAATTTATACCCTCATTACTCTCACCTAGGCAATTATGAGATCCTTATTTCCCCCATTTCAGTCTCTAGTCTTTTTCACACTGCATTTCAACCCTACAAATTAGTGCATGATTTTTTTTTATAAATCACTGCAGTAATCATTTCTTTCTAAAATTTAATTAGATGTCTATTGCTTTAGTCTGATATTCAGACTTACCTACTGTCTGGTCCTAATTCATCTTTGCTCTCTAGTCTCTCTACTTTCTTTATATTCTTTGCAATCCAGCCAAATGCAATTGCTTGCAGTTTCTAAAGTATAACAGCTTTTATTCCAGTGTTATTTTGTTCATTCTTCTTTCTCTATATAGGAATTTCTATGTGTCTAAATCCCTCTGAGAGTGCCAGTGTGATATGGTTGATCAGCAGGATTGGAGTGAAACATACATGAGTTCATTTTCTATCTCTGCTGCTTCCTAGCTATGTGGTCTCAACCTCAATTAAAAAAAACTGTGGAATATGGAAAACATTTCTCTAGTTATAAATTGCTGGGAAAGTAAAATGAAAAAATATATGTAAACATATTTTTTAAACTGAAAATTGCTGTAAAATTACAAGTATTTGCTTTTGCTTGCCCTCATTCATTCTGTAAGGCCAAGTTTAACTGCCACATCCTTCCTAAAACCTTTCCTGAGTCTTCTCTAGTACAGTCAGCACTTTAGCAGTATTTAACACTTGTTATTTTGTATTGTCAATTGTCCCCAGCTCTTCTATTCCAAGTTAGAATGTAGATTTCTCAAGTACAGGGACCATGTCTGACTCCCCTTGCCCAACTTCTTAAGTGTTACAGGTGCTCAATAAGTATTATTTGAAATATCAAGTTCTCAAATACATCAATTTAGGGTGGGTATAAATATACCAGAAATACACTTTAATTATATCATTTTTATACTAAAATGATTTATAGGTATTGACTTCCTTCTTAAAAATAATCTGTCTATTTTTTAAAACTAGTACTTGTGATAAGGTTTCCTCCAGGCCCTTTGGTACAGCAGATGTGGTACATTGATTCAATATCTGTTTCAGCTCTTAGGCTATCCTTCTGAATGGCAGACGCTAGCAAGCTAAAAGTTACATTTCCAAAATCCCTTTGTAGCTAAGGTTTCAGGTTTCCACCAGAGGCATTCACCCAACACTTGCATTCATAACTGCATTAAATGTTAGGAGAGACACATATATAAAACATCAATTTTGCTGGTATAGATCTGGGGAGCCCTGTGTGGTTCTGCATCCAGCAGTTCTGGTTAGTAGCTCTCTGATTTCCAGGTCATAACTCGGGTGATATGGTACTTTTCCGCAGCACTTTTTACAATGGTGTCTTAATTTTCCTGATTGCTGATTGTGGTGTAGATATCAGCTCCTGCGGAGGGACAATTCTGTGTTGTTCTGGGAGTTGTTCTTGGTTCCCAGTCTAAATCTTGCTCACTTATACCTTCTAATGATTTCGTAAGCACAAAATTCCCTGTAATAAAAATCTTTCTGTTCAAAATAGCTAGAGTGGTTTGTTTTATAGATGGATACTTCTTATAACTTCATTTCTGAAGTTCTACATTATTAATTATGTCCTGTAGGTAAAAATGTGCAAGCATCCTAATTTTGGTATACTAAGAATTGAGTTTTCTTTCTATTTCAAGATAGCTGGTTGTCTCAGCCATCTAGAATGGTCTCAGCTAGGCAGTGTGAGAACTCATATATAAAAATCTTTATTTTACTTAAGCTTTTATTGCCTTGCATAATATTGACTATTCTAATATTGCTAATGTAAGAAAAGCATCCAGGAGAGTTCCAGGAAAAAAATAGAAAAAAGTTACAAAAATATTAAAAATAACCACTATCTAATGGAGATAGAAACAGGAAGACAAAAATAAAGAATTTGACCATGATCATTTGGTTATGGCTAGCCTATCATGTGACCTTCCATTTTTTTCACAAAGCAATTCCTATAAATGTTGAAGAGTTTGCCACAACAGAAAGCGTACTTAAAGCTATTGGTCTACTGTTTGGTTCATTTATGTCAAAGATAAAAGCGGTGGTGATCAGAATGTCAGTCTGGACACAAAATCTTTTTTGAACATCTGATGCTTTGCACATGCAACTTCATGCTCAGTTAGTCTTGCAACAGTGTGTACAAAATCCTGTTGCAAATTGCACTCAACTGCTTAAATAGCTCTTTTGAAAACTATTTCTACTTATTTTCATGTAACACTTCACTTTCTTCCATACCAAGAGGCATTCTTAGAAATTTTCTCTTGGCAAAATTGCCAGTAGTTTTGCAGGACAAGGGGAGTATGCATCAATTTTCTCTGAGGGGAGGACCAAACAATGCAAATGTGCAGGTTAGGCAGAACAGAACTTAATGAGTTAAATTCTTTTTCAAGAGAGCTTACTTTTTATGCTTCTATGAGAGCCTTAATAATCACAGGCAAATAAACTCACTCAAAATCCTTGACAAAAAGAATGCCACAATAGCTCAAAATGGATTGATGAAATATTTGAAAGCCTTTTATTATAATTCTGCAAATTCGGAACACTTCTGTGAACAAACCTTCCAAAGCTGGAATTTTTCATTTGAATGCCAGAATAAGCACAACAGCATTAGCCTCATTCTGTGTATAGTCATGAAGAGATGCCTTTTGATAATCTTTAAGCCTTATAGTAGCTTTGCTTATTTTATCTATGATCCTTGCATTTAGCCTTGATTGGGCCTTGCTCTGATCTAGTCAAGCTGGCTCACTAAATAAGAAAGCTATTACTACACTGTCCAGTTTTCCTACCTCCTAGATAGATCCAGTACTGTTATCTTCCATGCTACCCCCATGTTGCTTTCTACACAGGAGTCTGACAGACCTGCCTAAAAGAATCCAGCTTTTGTCACCTAACTAGATGATTTTAGGCAGGTTACTTATGTACTCTGAGCCTCAGTCTCCCCTACTATAAACTGGGAATAATAAAAGCACCAATTCCACTGTATTGCTTTGTAGATTGAATGAGGATAAATGTCTATAAAGCACCTAGCACATTGAATGGCATTGTAGTAAAAGTTAATATTAGTTTTCTTTTTCTTTTCCTCTTTTCCACAGGCATGACCTTCAGTCTATGATATGTGATTAGCTACAAGTGTTTGGGGGTGTTAGTTGCTGATATTTGTTATATGATATAAATTTGTAAGATGAAGTATCTTTAATCATAATCAGGTGATTGATTTGAGCCCTTGAGCAAAGGAAGCTAATTACCAAAAAGATGTGTCATATACAAACTTCAATACATGAGGTGGAATTTTCTAAGAATGTTATTACTTTCACCTATTTTCAAATGAAGATGAAGAATCTCTGAATGTGAATCTATCAACTTTTGTGGCACCAAATAATTCTCAATTCATTTAATGACCATAAAATTTTAATAAGGAGTGTGTTCAAGGAGCATTTTCCCTTAAACCACTTTTTTGTTCACTTTCTTTTCCAATATTTCTAGCTCAGGTGCTAAGAAATATTTATTAAAGACAGTCCAAAGTTTAAAATCAACTCAGTAGGCATTGCAAATTATACCTTCAATTGTAATAAAGAAGAGATTTGATCATAAATTACTTCTCTGAAACACATTTTTATCGATTCTAAACTAATTAAGTTGGAAAGTCTCATCATCTCCAGAAATCCATAGAGGAGGGAAACACTTCTTCAAAGAGAAAGCAGTTCTTAGAAATCTTAAAACCTAACACTTAACCATATCAGAGTGACTTGACCAGATGAAGTAGTCAAGTGGAAAAAAACCAGGACTGGGAAATTAAAAGGACTGTGTTCTAAGTCCATGGTAGTAAACTTATATGCCCACAGGGGTCAGTAAAATAATGTAAATGAGTGAGCTGGGCCAAATGCAGTGTCTCAAAAAATGGTGGAACTGACAGTATATCTAATGAGATGGCAGTTACTTGACTCCTACCAATTGTTGCATTGTAGGAATTTGAGTCCAGTATTTCCACGGGATCCAATTTTTAAGAAAACCCGACATCCAGATTTTTATATAAATTCTCCCAATTTTTACATGTTGACAGACAAGTCAAATCTTGTAACTTTATGTGGAACCAAACAAAACATATCTTCTGGGTTGGCCACTGTATGACTATAGCTCTTGTCTTGTTTAATCATCACTTAGTTGTGTGATCCTGAAAAAGTTATCTAAATACTTTGTGTCTCAGTTTTCTTATTTTCTATATGTGGTAGATTAGGAACAGGCAAACTGTGGCCTGTTTTGTGAATAAAGTTTTATTGGAACACAGCCAAACTCATTTGTTTACATATTGTCTATGGCCACTTTACGTGACAACAACAGATTTGTAGTTGTGAAGGAGATCGTGTCCAACAAAGCCAAAAATATTTAATATCTAGCCCCTTATGGAAAAAGTTTGCTGACCCTTGGGGTAGATCATTGGTTCTTTATGTATTGAAAGAGTTGCTGGAAGAGAAAGTAGCAAGTTCTAAACAAGTACACACATGTGACTATTCTTCAAAAAGAAAGATTATGAAAATGAATTGTAGATTGCATTATTGGCCTCAGTCATTTTATCCTTCCCGCTTCCACACTCTTTACCACTCTTTACTCTTTGTCCCTTGCCGCTGGACTCAAGCATGTGACTTGCTTTGGCTAATTGAATATTAGCACATGTGACACGGAGGCTCAAAATAGGCACATGAGTTGGTGCCCATGCTTTTCTATCATTGTCATCACCAGGAGAACTGCCAGGGCTGGCCTTTTAGAGCAAGGGTAGGCAAACTTTTTCTGTAAAGTAACAGATAATAAATATTTTAGGTTTTGCAGGCCATATAGTTCTGTTGCAACTACTTCACACTGCTTTTGTTGTGCAAAAGCAGCCATACACAGTATGTAAACAAATGGGCAGGTCTGTGATCCAATAAAACTTTAGTTATAAAAACAGGTGGTAGGCTAAATTTAGCCCACCAACCCATAAATTAGAGGAAAAGAGACATGTGGAGCAGAGCTGAGTCACCGTATATACCCAAGCTGAGACAGCAGACCAGCCTGCTAACCCACAGACATGTGAGCAAACCCAGACAAGATAAGCAGAATGGCCTAGCGCAATCTCAGATACACCAACAATAAGTACTTGTTGTTTGCAAATGGGATCTTGAGGTTGCTTGCTAGACAGTAAAAACGAACTGATTTAGTGATTATGAAACCAAGTCCTTCTAATAATGAGTTTCCCTGAAGAGTTTATGATTTACCTCTTTATTCAAAACTTTATTCCTTTTCTTGTCTCACCCCTGTTCCCCTCACAACTGGGGAGTATCAAAAGGGGGGATTGAAACTGAGCAGGAATCTGTAGGGCCTTCCTGGGTACAAAAGCCCTTCTGTGTTCCCCATTTCTTGCTTTTAAAAAAGGCATTAGTCTTCTAGGCCTTTCTCAAGTTCCAAAGAGCACACTCAAGTGTTACTAATTAGAGAAGTGAGTAATGCAGAAACAAAGGAAAAGCAGTCAAGCAAGAAAAGTAATGGTAGTTTAAAGAATAGTTCAGTGACAAAAGAGAATTACAGGACCCCTAGTTCCTACTGAAGGGATATACACAACAATCTAATGCATATATTTGAGTTGTTTTGTAGGAAATAAGACCCCCACCTAGGTGGAGCATGGTGACTACATGATGACCACAAGCATGTAGATCCCCGACTGACTGGAACCAAAAAGTTGATGAAAAGTTGTTTTTTTTCTTTAACATCTTTATTGGAATATAATCGCTTCACAATGTTGTTAGTTTCTACTGTATAACAAAGTGAATCAGCTATATGTATACATATATCCCCACATCCCCTCCCTCTTGTGTCTCCCTCCCACCCTCCCTATCCCACCCCTCTAGGTGGACACAAAGCACCAAGCTGGTCTCCCTGTGCTATGCGCTGCTTCCCACTAGCTATCTATTTTACATTTGGTAGTATATATAACTCCATGCCACTCTCTAACTTCGTCCCAGCTTATCTTTCCCCTCCCTGTGTCCTCAAGTCCATTCTCTATGTCTTAGTCTTTATTCCTGTCCTGCCCCTAGGTTCTTCAGAACCTTTTTTTTTCTAGATTCCATATATGTGTGTTAGCATACGTGATTTGTTTTTCTCTTTCTGACTTACTTCACTGTATATGACAGACTCTAAGTCTATCCACCTCAATACAAATAGCTCAATTTCGTTTCTTTTTATGGCTGAGTAATATTCCATTATATATATGTGCCACATCTTCTTTATCCATTCATCTGTCATTGGACACTTAGATTGCTTCAATGTCCTGGCTATTGTAAATAGAGCTGCAATGAACATTGTGGTACATGACTCTTTTTGAATTATGGTTTTCTCAGGGTATGTGCCCAGTAGTGGGATTGCTGGGTCATATGTTACTTCTATTTTTAGTTTTCTAAAGAACCTCCATAGTGTTCTCCATAGTGGCTGTATCAATTTACATTCCCACCAACAGTGCAAGAGGGTTCCCTTTTCTCCACACCCTCTCCAGCATTTATTCTTTGTAGAAATTTTGAGAGTGGCCATTCTGAATGGTGTGAGGCGATACCTCACTGTCTTCTTTTTTGCGGTACGTGGGCCTCTCACTGTTGTGGCCTCTCCCGTTGCGGAGCACAGGGTCCAGATGCTCAGGCTCAGCGGCCATGGCTCATGGGCCTAGCCACTCCGTGGCATGTGGGATCTTCCTAGACCAGGCCATAAACCCGTGTCCCCTGCATCGGCAGGCAGACTCTCAACCACTGCGCCACAAGGGAGGCCCCTCACTGTACTTTTGATTTGCATTTCTCTAATGATTAGTGATGTTGAGCATCCTTTCGTGTGTTTGTTGGCAATCTGTATATCTTCTTTGGATAAATGTCTATTTAGGTCTTCTAACCAATTTTGGACTGGGTTGATTTTGTGATATTGAACTGCATGTGCTCTTTGTATATTTCGGAGGTTAATTCTTTGTCAGTTGCTTCGTTTGCGAATACTTTCACCCGTTCTGAGGGTTGTCTTTTCGTCTTGTTTATGGTTTGCTGTGCTGTGAAAAAGCTTTTAATTTGGTCCAACTGGTTTATTTCTGTTTTAATTCTCATTACTCTAGGAGGGGGTCAAAAAGGATCTTGCTGTGATTTATGTCATAGAGTGTTCTGCCTATGTTTTCCTCTAAGCGTTTGATGGTGTCTGGCCTTACATTTAGGTCTTTAATCCCTTTTGAGTATATTTTTGTGTATGGTGTTAGGGAGTGTTCTAATTTCATTCTTTTACATGTAACTTTCCAGTTTTCCCAGCACCATTTATTTTACTTATTTTTTTTCTTCTGAGAAATATAATTTTTTTTTAACATCTTTATTGGGGTATAATTGCTTTACAATTGTGTGTTAGTTTCTGCTTTATCACAAAGTGAATCAGTCATACATAAACATATGTTCCCATATGTCTTCCCTCTTGCGTCTCCCTCCCTCCCACCCTCCCTATCCCACCCCTCCAGGCTGTCACAAAGCACCGAGCCAATATCCCTGTGCCATGCGGCTGCTTCCCACTAGCTATCTACCTTACTACGTTTGTTAGTGTGTATATGCCCATGACTCTCTCTCACCCTGTCACAGCTCACCCTTCCCCCTCCCCATAACCTCAAGTCCGTTCTCTAGGAGGTCTGCGTCTTTATTCCTGCCTTACCCCTAGGTTCTTCATGACATTTTTTTTCTTAAATTCCATATATATGTGTTAGCATATGGTATTTGTCTTTTTCTTTCTGACTTACTTCACTCTGTATGACAGACTCTAGGTCTATCCACCTCATTACAAATAGCTCAATTTCGTTTCTTTTTATGGCTGAGTAATATTCCTTTGTATATATGTGCCACATCTTCTTTATCCATTCATCCGATGATGGGCACTTAGGTTGTTTCCATCTCCGGGCTATTGTAAATAGAGCTGCAATGAACATTTTGGTACATGACTCTTTTTGAATTTTGGTTTTCTCAGGGTATATGCCCAGTAGTGGAATTGCTGGGTCATATGGTAGTTCTATTTGTAGTTTTTTAAGGAACCTCCATACTGTTCTCCATAATGGCTGAACCAATTCACATTCCCACCAGCAGTGCAAGAGGGTTCCCTTTTCTCCACACCCTCTCCAGCATTTATTGTTTCTAGATTTTTTGATGATGGCCATTCTGACTGCTGTGAGATGATATCTCATTGTAGTTTTGATTTGCATTTCTCTAATGATTAATGATGTTGAGCATTCTTTCATGTGTTTGTTGGTAGTCTATATATCTTCTTTCGAGAAATGTCTATTTAGGTCTTCTGCCCATTTTTGGATTGGGTTGTTTGTTTTTTTGTTACTGAGCTGCATGAGCTGCTTGTCAATTTTGGAGATTAGTCCTTTGTCGGTTGCTTCATTTGCAAATATTTTCTCCCATTCTGAGGGTTGTCTTCTGGTCTTGTTTATGGTTTCCTTTGCTGCCCAGCACCATTTATTGAAGAGGCTGTCTTTTCTCCACTGTATATTCTTGCCTCCTTTATCAAAGATAAGGTGACCATATGTGCGTGGGTTTATCTCTGGGCTTTCTATCCTGTTCCATTGATCTATATTTCTGTTTTTGTGCCAGTACCATACTGTCTTGATTATTGTAGCTTTGTGGTATAGTCTGAAGTCAGGGAGCCTGATTCCTCCAGTTCCATTTTTCTTTCTCAAGATTGTTTTTGCTATTCGGGGTCTTTTGTGTTTCCATACAGATTGTAGAATTTATTGTTCTAGTTTTGTGAAAAATGCCATTGGTATTTTGATAGGGATTGCATTGAATCTGTAGAATCCTTTGGGTAGTATAGTCATTTTCACAATATTGATTCTTCCAGTCCAAGAACATGGTATATCTCTCCATCTGTTTGTATCATCTTTAATTTCTTTCATCAGTATCATAGTTTTCTGCATACAGGGCTTTTGTCTCCTTGGGTCGGTTTATTCCTAGGTATTTTATTCTTTTTGTTGCAATGGTAAATGGGAGCGTTTCCTTAATTTCTCTTTCATATTTTTCGTCGTTAGTGTTTAGGAATGCAAGAGATTTCTGTGCATTAATTGTATATCCTGCTACTTTACCAAATTCATTGATTAGCTCTAGTAGTTTTCTGGTAGCATCTTAGGGTTCTCAATGTATAGTATCATGTTATCTGCAAACAGTGACAGTTTTACTTCTTCTTTTCCAATTTAGATTCCTTTTATTTCTTTTTCTTTGAGTGCCATGACTAAAACCTCCATAACTATGTTGAATAATAGTGGTAAGAGTGGGCAACCTTGTTTTGTTCCTGATCTTAGAGGCAATGGTTTCAGTTTTTCACCATTGAGAACAATGTTGGCTGTCTTTTGGTCATATATGGCCTTGATTATGTGAGGTGAGTTCCCTCTATGCCTACTTTCTAGAGAGTTTTTATCATAAATGGGTCTTGAATTTTGTCAAAAGCTTTTTCTGCATCTATTGATATTATCATATGGTTTTTATCCTTCAATTTGTTAATATGGTGTATCACTTTGATTGATTTGTGTATATTAAAGAATCCTTGCATTTCTGAGATAAACCCCACTTGATCATGGAGTATGATCCTTTTAATGTGCTGTTGGATTCTGTTTGCTAGTATTTTGTTGAGGATTTTTGCATCTATGTTCATCAGTGACATTGGCCTGTAGTTTTCTTTTTTTGTGACATCTTTGTCTGGTTTTGGTACCAGGGTGATGGTGGCCTCATAGAACGAGTTCCTCCCTCTGCTATATTTTGGAAGAGTTTGAGCAGGATAGGTGTTAGCTCTTCTCTAAACATTTGATAGAATTCACCTGTGAAGCCATCTGATCCTGGCCTGTTGTTTGCTGGAAGATTTTTAATTACAGTTTCAATTTCAGTGCTTGTCATTGGTCTGTTTATATTTTCTATTTCTTCCTGGTTCAGTCTCGAAAGGTTTTGCTTTTCTACGAATTTGCCTATTTCTTCCAGGTTGTCCATTTTATTGACATATAATTTCTTACAGTAATCTCTCATGATCCTTTGTATTTCCACAGTGTCAATTGTTACTTCTCCTTTTCATTTCTAATTCAGTTGATTTGAGTCTTCTTGCTTTTTTTCTTGATGAGTCTGGCTAATGGTTTATCAATTTTGTATATCTTCTTAAAGAACCACCTTTTAGTTTTATTGATCTTTGCTATTGTTTTCTTCATTCCTTTTTCATTTATTTCTGATCTGATCTTTGTGATTTCTTTCCTTCTGCTAACTTTGGGGATTTTTTTGTTCTTCTTTTTCTAATCGCTTTAGGTGTGAGGTTAGGTTGTTTATTTGAGATGTTTCTTGTTTCTTGAGGTAGGATTGTATTGCTATAAACTTCCCTCTTAGAACTGGTTTTCCTGCATCCCACAGGTTTTGGGTCATCGTGTTTTCATTGTCACTTGTTTCTAGGTATTTTTTGATTTCCTCTTTGATTTCTTCAGTGATCTCTTGGTTATTTAGTAGTGCATTGTTTAGCCTCCACGTGTTTGTATTTTTTACAGATTTTTCCTGTAATTGATATCTAGTCTCATAGCGTTGTGGTCAGAAAACATACTTGGTATGATTTCAGTTTTTTTAAATTTACTTTGCTTGATTTGTCACCCAAGATATGATCTATCCTGGAGAATGTTCCATGAGCACTTCAGAAGAAAGTGTATTCTGTTGTTTTTGGATAGAATGTCCTATAAATATCAATTAAGTCCATCTTGTGTAATATTTCATTTAAAGCTTGTATTTACTTGTTTATTTTCATTTTGGATGATCTGTCCCTTGGTGAAAGTGGGGTGCTAAAGTCCCCTACTATGATTGTGTTACTTTTGATTTCCCCTTTTATGGCTGTGATCATTTGCCTTATGTATTGAGGTGCTCCTATGTTGGGTGCATAAATATTTACAATTGTTATATCTTCTTCTTGGAAATATCCCTTGATCATTATGTAGTGTTCTTTTTTGTCTTTTGTAATAGTCTTTATTTTAAAGTCTATTTTGTGATATGAGAATTGCTACTCCAGTTGTCTTTTGATTTCCATTTTCATGGATTATCTTTTTCCATCCCTTCACTTTCAGTCTGTAAGTGTCCCTCGGTCTGAAGTGTGTCTCTTGTAGAGAGCATATATATGGGTCTTGTTCTTGTATCCTTTCAGCCAGTCTATGTCTTTTGGTTGCAGCATTTGATCCATTTATATTTAAGTAAATTATCAGTATGTATAGTCCTATTACGATTTACTTAACTGTTTTGAGTTTGTTAATGTAGGTCTTTTCCATGTGTTTCCTGCCTAGGTTAGTTTGTTTAGCATTTGTTTTAATGCTGGTTTGGTGGTGCTGAATTCTCTTAAATTTTGCTTGTTTGTAAAGGTTTCTCCATCGAATCTAATGAGATCTTTGCTGGGTAGAATAATCTTTCTTTTAGGTTTTTCCCTTTTATCACTTTAAATATGTCCTGCTACTTCCTTCTGGCTTACAGAGTTTCTGATGAAAGATCAGCTGTTAACCTTATGGGGATTCCCTTGTATGTTATTTGTTTGTTTTCCCTTACTGCTTTTAATATTTTTTCTTTGTATTTAATTTTTGATAGTTTGATTAATATGTGTCTTGGCATGTTTCTCCTTGGATTTATACTGTATGGGACTCTGCGCTTCCTGGATTTGATTGACTATTTCCTTTCCCATTTTAGGGAAGTTTTCAACTATAATCTCTGCAAATATTTTCTCAGACCCTTTCTTTTTCTCTTCTTCTTCTGGGACCCCTATAATTTGACTCTTGGTGCGTTTAATATTGTCTCAGAAGTCTCTGAGATTTTCCTCCATTCTTTTCATTCTTTATTCTTTTTCTGCTCTGCAGTAGATATTTCCACTATTTTATCTTCCAGGTCACTTATCCATTCTTCTGCCTCAGTTATTCTGCTATTGGTTCCTTCTAGAGAATTTTTAATTTCATGCACTGTGTTGTTCATCATTGTTTGCTTGCTCTTTAGTTCTTCTAGGTCCTTGTTAAACGCTTATTGTATTTTCTCCATTCTGTTTCCATGCTTTTGGATCATCTTTACCATCATTACTCTGAATTCTTTTTCAGGTAGGTTGCCTATTTCCTCTTCATTTATTTGGTCTGGTGGGTTTTTACCTTGCTCCTTCATCTACTGCATACTTCTCTGTCTTTTCATCTTGTTATCTTACTGTGTTAGGTTTCTCCTTTTTGCAGGCTGCAGGTTGGTATCTCCCATTGTTTTTGGTGTCTGCCCCCAGTGGGTGAGCTTGGTTCAGTGGCTTGTGTAGGCTTCGTGGTGGAGGAAACTGGTGCCTGTGTTCTGGCGGGTGGGCCTGGATCTTCTCTCTCTGGTGGGCAGGGCCGCATCTGGTGGTGTGTTTTGGGGTGCCTGTGTACTTGATCTGATTTTAGGCATCCTCTATGCTAATGGGTGGGGTTGTGTTCCTGTCTTGCTAGCTGTTTAACATGGGGTGTCCAGCACTGGAACTTGTTGGCCATTGGGTGGAGCTGCATCTTAGAGCTGTGATGGATATCTCTGGGAGAGCTCTTACCGACTGATATTACTTGGGGCTGGGAGGTCTCTGGTCGTCCAGTGTCCTGAACTTGGCTCTCCCACCTTGGAGGGTCAGGCCTGATACCAGGCCAGAGCACCAGGACCCTGTCAGCCACATGGCTCCAAAGAAAAGGGAGAATAAAAGAAAGAATATTAAATAAATAAATAAATTATTAAAATTTGAAAAAATAATAAAAAATGAAGAGAGCAACCAAACCAGTAAACAAATCCACTGGTGATGACAAGTGCTAAAAACTAAACTAATATAAACATAACAATCAGAAACAAATCAGTCACAGACAGCAAACCCTCAGTCTACAGTTGCTCTCAAAGTCCACCGCCTCAATTTTGGGATGTTTCGTTGTCTATTCAGGTATTCCACAGATGGTGGGTACATCAAGTTGATAGTGGGGATTTAATCTGCTGCTCCTGAGGCTGCTGGGAGAGATTGCCCTTTCTCTTCTTTGTTTGCACAGCTCCTGGGGTTCAGCTTTGGTTTTGGCCCCACCTCTGCGTGTAGGTTGTCCTCAGGTGTCTGTTCCCCGCCCAGACAGGAAGGGGTTAAAGCAGTGGCTGATTAGGGTGCTCTTGCTCACTGAGGCCATGGGAAGGGAGAGGTACAGTAGTCATAACTGCAATGCGGGGCGAGCAGTGGCAGAGGCCAGTGTGACGTTTCAACAGCCTGAGGCATGCCGTGTGTTCTCCTGGGGAACTTGTCACTGGATCATGGGACCCTGGCAGTGGCAGCTGCACAGGCTCCCGAGCAGGGGGTGTGCTGTGGGTAATGACCTGTGGTTGCATACTTGATTCTTGGTGGCAGCAGCAGCAGCATTACCATTTCATGTCTGTCTCTGGGGTCTGAGCTGATAGCTGTGGCTCACGCCTGTCTCTGGAGCTCGCTTAGGTGGTGCTCTGCCTTCTTTGGGCACATGGGGAAGGAATCCCTTCTCCTCACGCACACTGAAACAGTGGTGTCTTGCCTTTTCAGCAGGTCCAGACTTTTTCCCGGACTCCCTACTGGCTAGCTGTGGTGCACTAGCCCCCTCAGGCTGTCTTCACGCAGCCAACCCCAGTCCTCTCCCTGGAATCTGACCTGTGAAGCCTGAGCCTCAGCTCCCAGGCCCCACCTGACCCAACAGGTGAACAGACAAGCCTCTCAGGCTGGTGAGTGCTGGTTGGCACCAATCCTCTGTGCAGTAATATTTCTGCTTTGCCCTCTGCACCCCTGTTGCTGGGCTCTCCTCCATGGCTCTGAAGCTTCCCCCTCCCCCACCTAACCCCAATCTCCATCAGTGAAGGGACTTTCTAGTGTGTGGAAACTTTTCCTCCTTAACAGCTCCCTCCCAGACATGCAGGTCCCATCCCTATTCTTTTATCTCTGTTTTTTCTTTTGCCCTACCCAGGTACATGGGGATTTTCTTGCCTTTTGGGAAGTCTAAGGTCTTCTGCCAGCATTCAGTAGGTGTTATGTAGGAGTTATTCCACATGTAGATGTATTTTTGATGTATTGGTGGGGAGGAAGGTGATCTCTACGTCTTCCTCCTCCGCCATCTTGAAAGTCCCTAGATTAAGATTCTTGAAACATCACTTTGACCTCCAACCAATCAGAAGAAGGTCCACAAGCTGATCATGTACACTGCAACCCTCATCCCTTATATTGCCTTTAAAAACCCTTCCTTGAAGCCATCAAGGAGTTTGGGTTTTTAGAGTAGTTGCTGCCCATTCACCTTGCTTGGTGCCCTGCAATAACTGCTGTACTTTCCTTCACCACAACTCAGTGTCAGTAGACAGGCTTTGCTGAGTGTTAGGCGAGTGAACCTGAGTTCAGTTTGGTAACAATTATATTATTAAATGGTCATCTAAAGGAGAAGACACTCCTGTGTAAGGAGTTTGACGAAACTGAGACATACGTGTACACACACACACACACACAGTGGAACAAAATGGATTTACAGATATCTTGTGTCTACACTAATGAGAGTAATTAAAATTTAGATTGCTTACTATTGTGGGTGAAGCACTATGCTAAGCTCCATACATAATCACTAACTCTCAAAACTGCCTTTTAATACAGATTTTAAAAATTATCTATTTTTTTTTTCACATGAGGAGACTGAGACTTATCAAGTAGAACTTGGCCAAGGTTGTAGATATATTAAGTATCAGAGCAAAATCCACCTCCAGATTTCTTAAAGTCCAAATGACTGGACACACTATAGGTATCTGAAAAATCAAGTAATACAATATTTCTCAATTCAATGTTAATCACTTTATTTCCTTCCAGTATAAGTTTTTTTGGTTGGATAATTTTTTAATAAAATGAGGTGCACACCACTGCTATTAAGAATAGCATATGTGCAAAAGAAAACCACCCTTTTCGCTAAGGGCTGGAGAAGGAAGAAAAAGCATGAGAAATGGGAAACGTGGGGTGGGGGTGGGAGAGAGTACAGTCTTAGTTGTAAACAAGTGAAAAAGATCTAAAAGTTGTGGGCGGACTCAGTGCCTGTGGCAGGATCACAAAGCACCCAGCCAACCCCACTGTCAATGACCCTCAAGATTGAGGGCCCATAAATGACGTGTGTACAGATTTCTTTAATCCTAGGCTTAAATTTATGCTAACATTCTCCAATCCAGTGGTGCACTGACACACACCTTCCCCAAACACGCTGGCACATGGGCCCAGCTGACCCGGGTCCAGCAGCCCAGCCAGGCAGGGGCACACAGAGGGCAGCATCTTTGGGAGGAAGATCAGTTGTGCTGGGGAACCTGTGCAGGAGGGGCCCTGAGTCTCAGACCCTTTGGAGGCACCGCCCAAGACACTTCAGGGCGTGCATGATCTCCAGGTAGACCATACCTGACCTTCAGCTCTGAAGACACATACATAAATGGGCATAAATAAAACCCTCCAAAATCTACACTGAAGTCTAACGGAGACATGGCTTGCACAGCAGTTCTGATAAAGGCACCGCCTTGCAAGGCCTTCAACTCTGACCTCGCTCTGACCACAGCAGTGCATATGGGCAAGGCTCACACCTGAATCTAAAGTGGAAATCACCATGCGTGGACACTGCAGACTCAGGGCAGTGACGCTTGTTGGAAAAAGAACAGTGTTTGTTAAACCTTAAAATAAATGAAATACACCAACTGCAACTGTTTAGGTTATAAAAGTTTCTAATGTAGCAGCAGAGGATATTTATAGACAAAATATATTATTTTTAAGAAAATAGCTAAAAAATCTAAAGTGATAAAATTATAAAATTTTAAAAATATATCTTAAGACAAAATATTGCCCAAAACGTATAAAACTTAATTTTAGAAAATTCACCTATCTAAAGTTTGATGAGGCTGGATGAGGAAGGGGGCTGGCATCCTCTGGTCGGGCTGTAGCAGGACACAGACAAGGGCCCAGGGTGGGCGCGATGACCGGCCTGCGGAAAAGCCTCCCAGCCAGGAGGGAGGGAGAGAGGGGAGCGGGCCAGATGCTGTTCTGGGTCGTTCTCCTAATGGCAAACAAACCAGAGGCCAGCCCCAGCTGCAGGGTAGTGGGCACCCACACCCCCAGTGTGCCAGCTGTTTTCATCGGCCTCACAAACACATCTGCTATGTGCCCCAGTCACAGCTCAGGTCTCCACCAGGATATCCACCACATGGTCCAGCCCGTCCTGGATCAACTTGGCACCGCCCAGCATGCCAGTCAGCACAGCGTCCAGGTCGTAGTAGGAGCTGTCCACGTCGGAAAACAGTTCCTCTAACGCACCGGGGCTTTGACTCTCCAGTGTTTCAAATATCTGATTGAGCGACTTATGAAAGCTTCCTCTGTTTTCTTGAGGACCATCCCTGCCCCAAACGCTACCTGGAGAGCCTCCGGGAGCCTGTACCGCTGGGACCACTTGGAACTCAGAGGCCAGGTCTCCGGGGTCAGGGGCCGGGTGAACCCCCTCCCACGCGCAGCAGCACAGGATCTCCGTGGATACTAGGAGGTCGCGCGACGCCCGCCCTGCGGTCTGGGGCACCGGCATGCACCATCTCCCATCCTGGGTCATCTCCTCTTGAATCTGCTGGTCCGTGTTGGTGATGAGAAGTGAATGGCACAGGTTGGGCTCCACCAGCATGTGGCACAGTTGGAGCTTGACCAGTGACATGTCCAGGAGCGACTGGCGCTGCAGGCTGTAGGCGGGCGCGGCCTCCTCGTCCACCGCACACTTCCTCTTCAGCCCTCGAGCAAACATTGTGCCATCTATGGAAGGGAGCAGCCCATGGGCAGTGCCTGGTCACCCAGAGGCTGTGTCGGTGGGCGGGGTCACGATGATCTCAGAAGGTGACCTGTGAGGGTTCCCCCTCCTCAGACATCTGGCAGCCAGCATCCACTCTGCTTGTGGCACCACTGCCGAGGGAGGGCCCACTGGGCGGGGCCACCGGGAGGGGCAGGGCCATTGGGGAGGGGCCTCCAGTATAATTTTTTTTTAACATCTTTATAGGGGTATAATTGCTTTACAATGGTGTGTTAGTTTCTGCTTTATAACAAAGTGAATCAGTTATACATAAACATATGTTCCCATATCTCTTCCCACTTGCATCTCCCTCCCTCCCACCCTCCCTATCCCACCCCTCCAGGTGGTCACAAAGCACCGAGCCGATATCCCTGTGCCATGCGGCTGCTTCCCACTAGCTATCTACCTTATGTTTGTTAGTGTATATATGTCCATGACTCTCTCGCCCTGTCACAGCTCACCCTTCCCCCTCCCCATATCCTCAAGTCCGTTCTCCAGTAGGTCTCTGTCTTTATTCCTGTGTTACCCCTACGTTCTTCATGACATTTTTTTTCTTAACTTCCATATATATGTGTTAGCATACGGTATTTGTCTTTTTCTTTCTGACTTACTTCACTCTGTATGACAGACTCTAGGTCTATCCACCTCATTACAAATAGCTCAATTTCGTTTCTTTTTAGGGCTGAGTAATATTCCATTGTATATATGTGCCACATCTTCTTTATCCATTCGTCCGATGATGGGCACTTAGGTTGTTTCCATCTCCAGGCTATTGTAAATAGAGCTGCAATGAACATTTTGGTACATGACTCTTTTTGAATTTTGGTTTTCTCAGGGTATATGCCCAGTAGTGGAATTGCTGGTTCATATGGTAGTTCTATTTGTAGTTTTTTTAAGGAACCTCCATACTGTTCTCCATAATGGCTGAACCAATTCACATTCCCACCAGCAGTGCAAGAGTGTTCTCTTTTCTCCACACCCTCTCCAGCATTTATAGTTTCTAGATTTTTTGATGATGGCCATTCTGACCCACGTGAGATGATATCTCATTGTAGTTTTGATTTGCATTTCTCTAATGATTAATGATGTTGAGAATTCTTTCATGTGCTTGTTGGCAGTCTGTATATCTTCTTTGGAGAAATGTCTCTTTAGGTCTTCTGTACATTTTTGGATTGGGTTGTTTGTTTTTTTGTTATTGAGCTGCATGAGCTGCTTGTAAATTTTGGAGATTAATCCTTTGTCAGTTGCTTCATTTGCGAATATTTTCTCCCATTCTGAGGGTTGTCTTTTGGTCTTGTTTATGGTTTCCTTTGCTGTGCAAAAGCTTTGAAGTTTCATTAGGTCCCATTTGTTTGTTTTTATTTCCATTTCTCTAGGAGGTGGGTCAGAAAGGATCTTACTGTGATTTATGTAATAGAGTGTTCTGCCTATGTTTTCCTCTAAGAGTTTTACAGTGTCTGGCCTTACATTTAGATCTTTAATCCATTTTGAGCTTATTTTTGTGTATGGTGTTAGGGAGTGATCTAATCTCATACTTTTACATGTACCTGTCCAGTTTTCCCAGCACCACTTATTGAAGATGCTGTCCTTTCTCCACTGTACATTCCTGCCACCTTTATCAAAGATAAGGTGTCCATATGTGCGTGGTTTTATCTCTGGGCTTTCTATCCTGTTCCATTGATCTATCTTTCTGTTTTTGTGCCAGTACCATACTGTCTTGATTACTGTAGCTTTGTAGTATAGTCTGAAGTCAGGGAGCCTGATTCCTCCAGCTCCGTTTTTCGTTCTCAAGATTGCTTTGGCTGTTCGGGGTCTTTTGTGTTTCCATACAAATTGTGAAATTTTTTGTTCTAGTTCTGTGAAAAATGCCAGTGGTAGTTTGATAGGGATTTCATTGAATCTGTAGATTGCTTTGGGTAGTAGAGTCATTTTCACAATGTTGATTCTTCCAATCCACGAACATGGTATATCTCTCCATCTATTTGTATCATCTTTAATTTCTTTCATCAGTGTCTTATAATTTTCTGCATATAGGTCTTTTGTCTCCTTAGGTAGGTTTATTCCTAGATATTTTATTCTTTTTGTTGCAATGGTAAATGGGAGTGTTTTCTTGATTTCACTTTCAGATTTTTCATCATTAGTATATAGAAATGCCAGAGATTTTTGTGCATTAATTTTGTATCCTGCTACTTTACCAAATTCATTGATTAGCTCTAGTAGTTCAGTATAATTCTTAAAAGTATCTTTTAAGTGTAAACATCTTGATAGGGGAAAAAATCCTATTAAGACAAAACCAATTAAAACATATCCTACCTTCCAGGATGAATCTCAGGCATAAGTGAAAATTGAATAGATTTTCACTAAGAGTCCAGAATCCTGTCATCAATAGAAAAGCTTTTGATGAATCTGTGCCAAAATCTGATCTTGACTTCTACTGTAAAATGATAGGTCATTTTCAATTAATACTGTTCAGTATATTTTCTCTGTTATACTTTAAAAATGTATGGTAATGATGCTATTTGTATATCCAGAACTTGTATACTTGTATTCTTCCAGCTAAGTATAAAAAAAGTCAGCTATCTCCCAGATAGTCTGGTCACCCTGGCCTTATGAAACAAAACAAATAAACAAAAACACTGCTGCAATTACCAAGAACAAATAAATTAAAGGGTAATTAACTAAAGCCCTTGATTTGAGCAAAATTTAAATAGTAAAAATAACTGTGTCTAAAAATGAGCAAATAATATTAAGGTATTGAAGCCAGCTTTATAATTTTTATCTTTATCTGGCCTCTGAAACTGAACTCAGTTTCTGATGTGAGTGTGGCTGTTTTTAAATATACATATATTTTCATGTGTCCACAAAGGATTTTTCTAAATTCTAGTTTGATTCAACAATTTAGTTGTTTAACCTTGAGCAAATCACTTAACCTTTCTGAGTCTAAATCTCCTAATCTGTAAAATTAGAGATAATAATAATAACTGCTTCTTTAGATTTTGCTATGAAGATTAAAATGCAGAGGGATGCAAAGTGCCAAGTAAAGTCAGTGCCTGGCACATATATAAACATTGCTCATTAGTTGTTTGTTTTGAGCAACAGAATCAGATTCAACAATGGTAGTCAGTGTAGCTGTTTAACCTTTACTTACATAGCATTAACAAGTACTTTAAGTGAAACAAAGATATGATTTAGTGAATGATATATGTGGACTAATTGTGCATTTGATTATACTCCCTTGTGCAGAGGATGTGAGGAGTCAAAGTAGCCATCTTCCTGTTTGTAAAAACACTTTTATTGACATCAAAATAAGTTTATGAATATATGATTGGAGTCAGTGCTCTGACTCCAATCATATATTCATAAACTTATTTTGATGTCAATAAAAGTGTTTTTAGAGACAAATGAAAGCTTATAATTGACTCATTTGACTTGTCTCCTGAACAGTAAATTATAATATATTATATGCTATCTGGTTAAAATGTCTAAGCAATAATTATAATGAAGTAGTAATGATATGTAAAACAAATCTGATAATTTTAAGATATATAAAATACTTTAAATGAAATGGATTTTATATATTGAATAAGACAATGAACAAGCTATTATTTGTTACCTAGTGACTACATAATAGGGAGGCAGTGTATAGTGAAGTGTTCTGGAAAAAATCCAGAACATTTTGAGTGTCAAATATGAATCTAGTTCACCACTTACTAGCTGAGTGATCTTGGGCAAGTTTTTAAATCCATAGGTTCCTGACTTTTATGAAATGAAAATCACTTTTCATTCATTCATTTAACAAATACTGAGAACCGCCATATGACATACACTACAGAGAAAAGGTGGGTAAAATGGACAAAGCATATATAGATATAGAGATATATAAATATCTACCTATCATATATCTATCTAATCTATCTCATACCTTCCTCAAAAAGTTTTTAGCACAATGTTTGGCACTTGTTTTGTTTAAGAAATGGTTTTATATTAAACTATCTGCTATGAATTAAAAGTTTTGCAAATCTCCAGGGCCAGTTCTGTGTAAAGAGGTTGAAATGGTCTGTTCGCATTAAGTACATAACAATAAAGCATGCCCCAATCAGTGTTGGGGAACTCTGAATCATTTATTTTCAGCATATAAAAGTGAAAAAAGTTGCACTGCATATATTCTGCTGCTGCTTATTCCAAGGTGGCAACCCCAAAAGCATTTGAATCAGTCACATCATTACCATGTACTTTGTAGAGGAGCTTGAATATGGAACTATACCTACTAACCACCAACCTCTCAATTGCTGCAGTACTTTTTTTTTAATGGAATGACAAGAACATTTGATGAAAATTCCAGGAAGAGCAGAATGATAGTTATTTTAAGTATATTTTCTTCCTAACTATACTGTGGTATCATTCTATTAGATTGATTAAGGTGTTGTTTCTTCAAAAACAATTTTTCTATTTGAGAAAATGGGGTATTTGTTAATTTATCCCTGTTATCTGATTAATATATCTATGCATATTATATGTAAGTAATATGTATGTTATCTACCTATCCTGATGGTATAATGGGAAGCAAATCAAATCCAGCCTGTGGTTAACTGAGATCTGAAGAATAAGTGTTCAGCATTTGAGTTGGAGGAGGGAGAGAGGCAAAAGGAGACAGCAACTTGTGCAAAGGTACTGTTGTGCACCATGGCTAGAGTATTGAGAGGGCGGAGGAAGACTAGCAAGACATGAAATATAGAGAGGTAGGCAGGGCCAAATCATGCACAGCCCTGTATGGGGAGCCACTGAAGGGTTTTAGGTGGGGCATGGCATGATGTAAATTTCACGTCCTCTCTCTCCTCTTCTATCAGAATGGTTTTACTTTCAAATATGTTAAGCCTTTTTGTGGAACCATTTTTTTCACTGTTATCAGTATTATCTCTGTCAACCACGAAATGGACATTTTCTCCTTTGTCCTCTAGTGTTCCTTTGCACACTTGATTCTGAAGCCTATGTGACATAACTTACTTTTGATAAGCATCAGTAGTTATTAAATCCTATGGTTACTGATAAACAGTAATTTTCTTAGCTATGAAAACATTGACCTTTTCATTCCTTTCCTCACCATGTACCAGGGTGTTAAAGGATGTACCCAAGGTGCAAAAGGCTTTTTAGGAAAAGCACCCTCATGCAGAATTAAGAAATGAACACCTTAATAAACAATTTTCTTTAATGCTGCCAATTCCTTTTCATCTGTTGCTTTTTAAACTAAATTGACCATTTTATGTATATCTCTTTCTATTTCAGCAAAAAAAAATTATATAGTGATTTCTAGAGTTTCTGCCTCTATCCTACCCTTCTAGTTCTTTTTCCTTCTCGAAGCTGTGAAGAATACTCTCTTGTTCTCTACAACCGAGTGATCACTTGTTTTGTGTGACTCTTCTCTGTGTTGATCAAGCTACATCCTTCCTCTGTACCACTCTAAAGCCGTCTCTTCTTCCCTTCCAATGGCAGGAATCTTCCCCACTAGGATCAACTCAAAATTTTTCTATCCATTCTTTGCTGGGAGTGAAAGCTTTTATCCAATACTTAAAGTTGAGTCAACAGGGGACATAGATATACATACCACACTTGCTATATTTTCCTCTGATAACATTTTCTTATCATGTATTATCTTCATTTTTAAGATCATTTTTTTAGATGGTTTTGATTTGCTCAAATTTAATTTGCTGTTTTCTTTATATAGTTTTGTTAGCTTATAGTAAATGAAGGTATGTGGTAGCTTGATGGGGAATAAAAGTAGGAAAAGAGGTTGGTATCAATACACATGCAGGAGGAAGGAGATATCCACTGACAGTAGTATATTCAATGTTTTAAAGGTTGTAATGTCAGGAAGAGTACCCACCTTAATTCTGAAGTAATAGGATTGGATTGGCAGAGAAAGGAATTTTCATAAATCCCCTTTTTGCACTATCCTTCTGGAGCCTTTCCCTTCAATGAGCCTCATTCACTTTCCCTTTATCTTATTCCCTTAAATCTCTACTGGGTTACTAAAATAGGATACTCTTGGAACTGACGTAGTAATGCCTGATAATGTGTAATAGATTGAACAACTCCCTGATAACATGTCCATTTTGAGCAATTTCATCAACGTGTTACCTTACAAGGGATGAATAAAGGGAAAAATGTAGGTTAGTGGCAAAAGTATTTATGGTCAAAACAGCCTTTCAGGTGCCTTACAATTTCTAGCATGTATCACGACATGCATGAGTAGCAGGCTGGATTTTATGTATTCTTTGTCCATAGGAAAAAGGAAAAGAAAAAGTTGGGCTTATTTGCATAAATCAAATAGGATGGTAAAGATGAAAATCATCTTTAAGGAAGGAAGAACATAAAAAGCTTTCAAAATAAGAGGTAGAAAATAATAGGTAGTTAATAGGAAATAGGTAAATCTTCAGCTAGCAGTAGTTAGTTTCTAGTGTTTAGCCAAGAGGCAGAACATTAAAATTTACAGCGGAAAACCATCGATTCTTTTCAGTGAAAAACTAATCCACACAATAATAATTTTCCTGTGTATGTTTAAATTTAAATCTTCCCAATGTTTACATTAAATGCATATTTTAAGACTACATAATTAACACATATTTTAATTTCGTTTTATCTGGGAAATGTACTAAAGCTCTAGAAAATGAAATGAGAAGTAGATCAACATCACAAAAGAACTAGTTCTCAAAGTATGGTTTGGAAGTTTGACTTTATACATAGGGGAACATACTATTTTGTACTCAAAAGTTATATTAAGCAAAACGTATGAAAATGCATACAAGAAATCAATTCAGGGAATTCTCATTTATCACCCCAGCTTCCTCAAGTTAATTCCCAAATAAAGAGTTCAAAATTAAGGTTTTTCTTAAGTGTTAATAATCTGGTAGGTGAACCTCAGGATAACTTGGCAAACTTGCATTGTACGTCTGTTCTAAATGCAATGAGGCATTGTGTGTCAAATGTGATCTAGTTCTGTCTCTTCTGCTTCTCCGTAAGGTCTGATAGGAAAAAGGTCCCTGGGGGAGTAAAGCAAAATTGCTTCAGGAAGGTGCTGCTAGTGTTATTTTAACTTAAAGCTATGGCCAAGCTGTAGAAAAAGATAAGTGAGGGTATCAAATAGAAAGCAAGATGAGGGTAGCAAGAGAAACAGAGAAGAGGAATGAGAGACTTGGAGGGAGATGATCTACCTATCTATGGATCTATCTACCAATCAAGATATTCCCTGTCATCATCAAGCCGACTTCCCAGAACTTCAGAGCCTACATATGCTGGGGACTCTGCCCTTTCTCCTACTGAGCCAAACAGCTTCTTTACCTCTACATTTTTTCTGAAGCCTACCCACCTAGACATCTGGTTGTCCCAGTTCCCACATTCACTTTATGGTAACCTTACTGTGAAGCTTTGCACCTGCCCTTCCAGACCCATAATGTCCTCTGCTCCTGCTACTTTGAAAGGTCCAGTATGTTATTTGAAGAAGGGACTCAGCATTTTGGTTTTTCAAAGGGCAAAGATTTTTAAAAAATTGACAAGGCCCTGCACCTTTTAAGGTGATCAGCATATAAACTAAAATTTGTTCTCATTACTTTACACACTTGCCAAGCTTTCAACGTTTTAAAAGAAAAAAATTAAAATTAACTTTGAAGGTTTTTGGAAATATCTGCTCCTGAGCTAATACTGAAAAAGAATGAAATAACTACAAGTATCTAAAAATTAATATTGAGAAAGTTTGGCAATATTTTAAAGAAGTATTAAAATAAGTCTCCTACAGTGTAGATCTATAGAAATATGTGACAGGATTTGAAGCAGCTTAGCTGGGACTAATATACTCATATTAAACTCTTTAGTTAGGACTTTTTTGGTTTTGCAAATCAGCTTAATTGCCATAGGAAAGAAGCAAAAAAAATCACAACTTATGTATCAAAAGTACTTAATTTACATGGTCAAACAAGGACACCATTTGTGTAATAGCTCCACTCTCTAAGAAACTAGAGTATTTCCTCTAAATTTACTATGAATTCAACAAGGCAATGTGTCCAGGTTTTGTTGCATAGATAATCCATTTTCTTAAAAGATGGATGGAAAAAAGAAACTAACAACCTTTGGGGAAATCTTGTGCTGAGTAAATATCTCTCCCATACTTATCCCATAAATAAGTTCTCACTGATAGTGGATAAAATCTGTTGTATTTGGGAAGGAGATAAGCATTACTTTTTATTACATGTAAGTATTTTAGCAGTACAAATGAGAGTACAGTGATTCAACTATTTATATACTTGGGGTAGGTTTAAGGTTGTTGGACTTGTCAAATAGAAATATAGGAGGACCAGTTAAATTTCAGTTTCAGAATAAGCAACAATTTTTAGTGTATATCCCAAACATTTCATGGGATATACTTATACTGATATTTTTTTTCATTTTTTATCTGAAATCCAAATTACTGGGCAGCCTGTATTTTATCTGGCAAACCTACATAGGTTTCTCCAAAGGCTAAAATATTTATTACCTACATGTACATTTCTTCAAATAAATCTAGTTGATTTATTCATGAGCTCCTTTGCTTTTTATTCCTCTGCATGTGATTTTCTTCCTGCTGGATGGGCTGAGATTTCTTTACCTAAAATCGGAATTCTCTGGGCCCAATGATAGAAATTAGGTCTACGCTAGAATATGCATGGTTTGGGGTTACCTGCCATATATATATATATATATATATATATTTCAAAGCATTCATTAACTGGGAAAAAGGATCAAAATATTTATGACTTTTTGTGTGTGTGTGTGATAAGCGGGCCTCTCACTGTTGTGGCCTCTCCCATTGCGGAGCACAGGCTCTGGACGCAGAGGCTTAGCGGCCATAGCTCACGGGCCCAGCCGCTCCGCGGCATGTGGGATCCTCCCGGACTGGGACACGAACCCGTGTCCCCTGCATTGGCAGGTGGACTCTCAATCACTGTGCCACCAGGGAAGCCCTATGACTTTTATTTGGATGCAAATTGTATTCAGTTTTCCATGTGTGTGTATTGTTTACTATATAGTTCATATATACATTGGGTAGTGGTTTCTACTACAGTGTTTGCTTAGGAGCTAAGATGATCCAAAGTGATTCATTTATTTGCTTATTTTATGAGATTAGATGTTTTCGTTTCTTTACTCTGGATTAATTTTCTTTCTGATTATTATGTAATAAACTTAAAAAAATTCACATTAATATTACAGGGATTGCTAAAATAGTTTTAAAGTTAGATACCAAATATGTTTGTACACTGATTCTTAAATATGAGTCAGCTGAAATATTTGGGAAAAGTAGCAGCCTGATTTTCTCTGTTTGACTATCCAGTCGTGACTTGGATTCCATGCTGAAATAATAAAACGTAGGAGAGAAAGGTAGGAAATAACAATAAGGAGAGATTAGTTTTTGTGGTACCTATGTTTTGCATTGCCAAAATTGCCTGAATGACTTTCTGTTTTAGAAACAAAAAAGATATTTATTACACCACAGAAATTGAGTATATTTGCAGACTTTTTGTCTGTACAGCCTTATTAATGTCTCAATATTAGTTTAGGAAGAAAACATTAAATGCCTATGAGTTTGTTGTATGTAACAAAGTTTTTTTTTTTAAACATCTTTATTGGGGTATAATTGCTTTACAATGGTGTGTTAGTTTCTGCTTTATCACAAAGTGAATCAGTTATACATAAACATATGTTCCCATATCTCTTCCCACTTGCATCTCCCTCCCTCCCACCCTCCCTATCCCACCCCTCCAGGTGGTCACAAAGCACCGAGCCGATATCCCTGTGCCATGCGGCTGCTTCCCACTAGCTATCTACCTTACGTTTGGTAGTGTATATATGTCCATGCCTCTCTCTCGTTTTGTCACAGCTCACCGTTCCCCCTCCCCATATCCTCAAGTCCCTTCTCCAGTAGGTCTGTGTCTTTATTTCTGTATTACCCCTAGGTTCTTCATGACATTTTTTTTCTTAACTTCCATATATATGTGTTAGCATACGGCATTTGTCTTTCTCTTTCTGACTTACTTCACTCTGTATGACAGACTCTAGGTCTATCCACCTCATTACAAATAGCTCAATTTCGTTTCTTTTTAGGGCTGAGTAATATTCCATTGTATATATGTGCCACATCTTCTTTATCCATTCATCCAATGATGGGCACTTTAGGTTGTTTCCATCTCCAGGCTATTGTAAAAAGAGCTGCAATGAACATTTTGGTACATGACTCTTTTTGAATTTTGGTTTTCTCAGGGTATATGCCCAGTAGTGGGATTGCTGGGTCATATGGTAGTTCTATTTTTAGTTTTTTAAGGAACCTCCATACTGTTCTCCATAGTGGCTGTACCAATTCACATTCCCAGCAGCAGTGCAGGAGTGTTTCCTTTTCTCCACACTCTCTCCAGCATTTATTGTTTCTAGATTTTTTGATGATGGCCATTCTGACCCACGTGAGATGATATCTCATTGTAGTTTTGATTTGCATTTCCCTAATGATTAATGATGTTGAGAATTCTTTCATGTGTTTGTTGGCAGTCTGTATATCTTCTTTGGAAAAAGGTCTATTTAGGTCTTCTGCCCATTTTTGGATTGGGTTGTTTGTTTTTTTGTTATTGAGCTGCATGAGCTGCTTGTAAATTTTGGAAATTAATCCTTTGTCAAGTGCTTCATTTGCAAATATTTTCTCCCATTCTGAGCGTTGTCTTTGGGTCTTGTTTATGGTTTCCTTTGCTGTGCAAAAGCTTTGAAGTTTTATTAGGTCCCATTTGTTTATTTTTATTTCCATTTCTCTAGGAGGTGGGTCAAAAAGGATCTTGCTTTGATTTATGTCATAGAGTGTCCTATGTTTTCCTCTAAGAGTTTGATAGTTTCTGGCCTTACATTTAGGTCTTTAATCCATTTTGAGCTTATTTTTGTGTATGGTGTTAGGGAGTGATCTAATCTCATACTTTTACATGTACCTGTCCAGTTTCCCCAGCACTGCTTATTGTAGAGGCTGTCCTTTCTCCACTGTACATTCCTGCCACCTTTATCAAAGATAAGGTGACCATATGTGCGTGGGTTTATCTCTGGGCTTTCTATACTGTTCCATTTATGTGTCTTTCTGTTTTGGTGCCAGTACCATACTGTCTTGATTAGTGTAGCTTTGTAGTATAGTCTGAAGTCAGGGAGCCTGATTCCTCCAGCTCCGTTTCTTGTTTTCAAGATTGCTTTGGCTATTTGGGGTCTCTTGTGTTTCCATACAAATTGTGAAATTTTTGGTTCTATTTCTATGAAAAATGCCAGTGGTAGTTTGAGAAGGATTGCATTGAATCTGTAGATTGCTTTGGGTAGTAGAGTCATTTTCACAATGTTGATTCTTCCAATCCAAGAACATGCTATATCTCTCCATCTATTTGTATCATCTTTAATTTCTTTCATCCGTGTCTTATAATTTTCTGCCTACAGGTCTTTTGTCTCCTTAGGTAAGTTTATTCCTCGATATTTTATTCTTTTGGTTGCAGTGGTAAATGGGAGTGTTTTCTTGATTTCCATTTCAGATTTTTCATCATTAGTGTATAGGAATGCAAAAGATTTCTGTGCATTAATTTTGTATTCTGCTACTTTACCAAATTCATTGATTAGCTCTAGTAGTTTTCTGGTAGCATCTTTAGGATTCTCTATGTATTGTATCATGTCATCTGCAAACAGTGACAGCTTTACTTCTTCTTTTCCAATTTGGATTCCTTTTATTTCCTTTTCTTCTCTGATTGCTGTGGCTAAAACTTGAAAACTATATTGAATAAGAGTGGTGAGAGTGGGCAACCTTGTCTTGTTCCTGATCTTAGTGGAAATGCTTTCAGTTTTTCACCATTGAGGATGATGTTGGCTGTGGGCTTGTCATATATGGCCTTTATTATGTTGAGGAAAGTTCCCTCTATGCCTACTTTATGCAGGGTTTTTTATCATAAATGGGTGTTGAATTTAGTCAAAAGCTTTCTCTGCATCTATTGAGATGATCATATGGGTTTTCTCCTTCAATTTGTTAATATGGTTTATCATGTTGATAGATTTGCGTATATTGAAGAATCCTTGCATTCCTGGAATAAACCCCACTTGATCATGGTGTATGATCCTTTTTATGTGCTGTTGGATTCTGTTTGCTAGTATTTTGTTGAGGATTATTGCATCTATGTTCATCAGTGACATTGGCCTGTAGTTTTCTTTCTTTGTGACATCCTTGTCTGGTTTTGGTATCAAGGTGATGGTGGCCTCGTAGAAGGAATTTGGGAGTGTTCCTCCCTCTGCTCTATTTTGGAAGAGTTTGAGAAGGATAGGTGTTAGCTCTTCTCTAAATGTTTGATAGAAGTCGCCTGTGAAGCCGTCTGATCCTGGACTTTTGTTTGTTGGAAGGTTTTTAATCGCAGTCTCAATTTCAGTGCTTGTGATTGGTCTGTTCATATTTTCTGTTTCTTCCTGATTCAGTCTGGGCAGGTTGTGCATTTCTAAGAATTTGTCCATTTCTTCCTCGTTGTCCATTTTATTGGCATAGACTTGCTTGTAGTAATCTCTCATGATCTTTTGTATTTCTGCATTGTCAGTTGTTACTTCTCCTTTTTCATTTCTAATTCTATTGATTTGAGTCTTCTCCCTCTTTTTCTTGATGAGTCTGGGTAATGGTTTATCTATTTTGTTTATCTTCTCAAGGAACGAGCTTTTAGTTTTATTGACCTTTGCTATCCTTTCCTTCATTCCTTTTTCATTTATTTCTGAGCTGATTTTTATGCTTTCTTTCCTTCTGCTAACTTAGGGGGTTTTTTGTTCTTTCTCTAATTGCTTTAGGTGCAAGGTTAGGTTGTTTATTCGAGATGTTTCCTGTTTCTTAAGGTGGGCTTGTATTGCTATAAACTTCCCTCTTAGAACTGCTTTTGCTGCCTCCCATAGGTTTTGGATTGTAATGTCTCCATTGTCATTTTTTTGTAGGTATTTTTTTATTTCCTCTTTGATTTCTTCAGTGATCACTTCGTTATTAAGTAGTGTATTGTTTAGCCTCCATGTGTTTGTATTTTTTACAGATCGTTTCCTGTAATTGATATCTAGTCTCATGGCGTTGTTGTCAGAAAAGATACTTGATACAATTTCAGTTTTCTTAAATTTACCAAGGCTTGATTTGTGACCCAAATTATGATCTATCCTGGAGAATGTTCCATGAGCACCTGAGAAAAATGTGTATTCTGTTGTTTTTGGATGGAGTGTCCTATAAATATCAATTAAGTCCATCTTGTTTAATGTATCATTTAAAGCTTGTGGTTCCTTATTTATTTTCATTTTGGATGATCTGTCCATTGGTGAAAGTGGGTTGCTAAAGTCCCCTACTATGAATGTGTTACTGTCGATTTCTCCTTTTATGGCTGTTAGTATTTGCCTTATGTATTGAGGTGCTCCTATGTTGGGTGCATAAATATTTACAATTGTTATATCTTTTTGGATTGATCCCTTGATCATTATGTAGTGTCCTTCTTTGTCTCTTCTAATAGTCTTTATTTTAAAGTCTATTTTGTCTGATATGAGAATTGCTACTCCAGCTTTCTTTTGGTTTCCATTTGCATGGAATATCTTTTTTCCATCCCCTTACTTTCAGTCTGTATGTGTCTCCAGGTCTGAAGTGGGTCTCTTGTAGACAGCATATATATGGGTCTTGTTTTTGTATCCATTCAGCCAATCTGTGTCTTTTGGTGGGAGCATTTAGTCCATTTACATTTAAAGTAATTATCGATATGTATGTTCCTATTACCATTTTCTAAATTGTTTTGGGATCGTTATTGTAGGTCTTTTCCTTCTCTTGTGTTTCTTGCCTAGAGAAATTCCTTTAGCCTTTGTTGTAAAGCTGGTTTGGTGGTGCTGAACTCTCTCAGCTTTTGCTTGTCTGTAAAGGTTTTAATTTCTTCATCAAATCTGAATGAGATCCTTGCTGGGTAGAGTAATCTTGGTTGCAGGTTTTTCTCCTTCATCACTTTCAGTATGTACTGCCACTACCTTCTGGCTTGCAGTGTTTCTGCTGAGAGATCAGCTGTTAACCTTATGGGGATTCCCTTGTGCGTTATTTATTGTTTTTCCCTTGCTGCTTTTAATATGCTTTCTTTGTATTAAATTTTTGACAGTTTGATTAATATGTGTTTTGGCATGTTTCTCCTTGGATTTATCCTGTATGGGACTCTCTGTGCTTCCTGGACTTGATTAACTATTTCCTTTCCCATATTAGGGAAGTTTTCAACTATAATCTCTTCAGATATTTTCTCAGACCCTTTCTTTTTCTCTTCTTCTTCTGGAACCCCTATAATTCGAACGTTGGTGCATTTAATGTTGTCCCAGAGGTCTCTGAGACTGTCCTCAGATCTTTTCATTCTTTTTTCTTTATTCTGCTCTGCAGTAGTTATTTCCACTATTTTATATTCCAGGTCACTTATCCATTCTTCTGCCTCAGTTATTCTGCTATTGATCCCATCTAAAGTATTTTTCATTTCAGTTATTTTGTTGTTCATCATTGTTTGTTTCATCTTTAGTTCTTCTAGGTCCTTGTTAAATGTTTCTTGCATTTTGTCTATTCTATTTCCAAGATTTTGGATCATCTTTACTATCATTATTCTGAATTATTTTTCAGGTAGACTGCCTATTTCCTCTTCATTTGTTAGGTCTGGTGCGTTTTTGTCTTGCTCCTTCTTCTGCTGTGTTTTTTTTTTTTTTTTTGTCTTCTTATTTTGCTTATCTTACTGTGTTTGGGGTATCCTTTTGGCAGGCTGCAGCTTCGTAGTTCCTGTTGTTTTTGATGTCTGTCCCCAGTGGCTAAGGTTGGTTCAGTGTGTTGTGTAGGCTTCCTGGTGGATGGGACTGTGCCTGTGTTCTGGTGGATGAGGCTGGATCTTGTCTCTCTGGTGGGCAGGTCCACGTCTGGTGGTGTGTTTTGGGGTGTCTGTGGCCTTATTATGATTTTAGGCAGTTGCTCTGCTAATGGGTGGGGCTGTGTTCCTGTCTTGCTAGTTGTTTGGCATAGGGTGTCTAGCACTGTAGGTTGCTGGTCGTTGAGTGAAGCTGGGTGCTGGTGTTGAGATGCAGATCTCTGGGAGATTTTCGCCATTTGATATTATGTGGAGCTTGGAGGTCTCTTGTTGACCAGTGTCCTGAAGTTGGCTCTCCCACCTCAGAGACACAGCACTGACTGAGGCTGCAGCACCAAGAGCCTTTCATCCGCATGGCTCAGAATAAAAGGGAGAAAAAGTGGAGAGAAAGAATTAGTAGAAGTAGGAAGAAAGAAAGAAAGAAAGAAAGAAAGAAAGAAAGAAAGAAGTGAAGTAAGAAAGGAAGGAAGGAGGGAAGGAAGGAAAAAAGAAAAAGATAAAGTAAAATAAAAAAGTAAAATATAATATAGTTATTAAATTAAAAAGTTATTAAGAAGAAAAAAACGGACGGATAGAACCTTAGGACAAATGGTGGAAGCAAAGCTATACAGGCAAAATCTCACACAGAAGCATACACATACACACTCACAAATAGAGGAAAAGGGGAAAAAATCATAAATCTTGCTCTCAAAGTCCACCTCCTCAATTTGGGATGATTTGTTGTCTAAAGGAGGGAAGGAAGGAAGGAGGGAGGGAGGGAAAGAAAGAAAGAAAAAGAAAGAAAGGAAGAAAGAAAGAAAGAAAGAAAGAGAAAGAAAGAAAATAAAGTAAAATAAAATAAAGTTATTAAAGTTAATTATTAAGAAAAAAAATTTTAAAAAACAAAACAAAAATGGACGGATAGAACCCTAGGACAAATGGTGGAAGCAAAGCTATACAGACAAAATCTCACACAGAAACATACACATACACATTCACAAAAAGAGGCAAAGGGAAAAAATCATAAATCTTGCTCTCAAAGTCCACCTCCACAATTTGGGATGATTCGTTGTCTATTCATGTATTCCACAGATGCAGGGTACATCAAGTTGATTGTGGAGCTTTAATCCACTGCTTCTGAGGCTGCTGGGAGAGATTTCCCTTTCTCTTCTTTGTTCTCACAGCTCCCAGGGGCTCAGCTTTGGATTTGGCCCCGCCTCTGCATGTAGGTTGCTGGAGGGCATCTCTTTTTTGCTCAGACAGGACGGGGTTAAAGGAGCCGCTGATTCGGGGGTCTGGCTCACTCAGGCCAGAGGAAGGGAGGGGCGCGGAGTGCGGGGCAAGCCTGCAGCGGCAGAGGCCCACGTGATGTTGCAGTAGCCTGAGGCCCGCCTTACGTTCTCCTGGGGATGTTGTCCCTGGATACCGGGAACCTGGCAGTGGCAGGCTGCACAGGCTCCCCGGAAGAGGGGTGTGGATAGTGACCTGTGCTCGCACACGGGCCCCTTGGTGGCGGCAGCAACAGCCTTAGCGTCTCCCGCCCGTCTCTGGGGTCCGCGCTGTTAGCCGCGGCTCGTGCCCGTCTCTGGGTTCCGCGCTTTTAGCCATTGCTCGCGCCCATCTCGGGGGTCCGCGCTTTTAGCCGCGGCTCGCGCCCGTCTCTGGGGTCCGCGCTTTTAGCCACAGCTCACGCCCATCTCTGGAGTTCCTTTAAGCAGCGCTCTTAATCCCCTCTCCTCGCGCACCAGGAAACAAAGAGGGAAGAAAGTCTCTTGCCTCTTCGGCAGTTCCAGACCTTTTCCCGGACTAACCCCTTCAGGCTTTGTTCACGCCGCCAACCCCAGTCCTCTCCCTGCACTACAACCAAAGCCCGAGCCTCAGCTCGCAGCCCCGCCCGCCCTGGCGGGTGAGCAGACAAGCCTCTCCGGTTGGTGAGGGCTGGTCAGCACCGATCCTCTGTGTGGGAATCTCCCCGCTTTGCCCTCTGCACCCCTGTTGCTGTGCTCTCCTCCACGGCTCCAAAGCTCCCCCCTCCACCACCCGCAGTCTCCGCCCGCGAAGGGGCTTCCTAGTGTGTGGAAACCTTTCCTCCTTCACAGCTCCCTCCCACTGGTGCAGGTCCCATCCCTATTCTTTTGTCTCTGTTTTTTCTTTTGCCCTACCCAGGTACGTGGGGAGTTTCTTGCCTTTTGGGAGGTCTGAGGTCTTCTGCCAGCATTCAGTAGGTGTTCTGTAGGAGTTGCTCCGGGTGTAGATGTATTTCTGGTGTATCTGTGGGGAGGAAGGTGATCTCCGTGTCTTACTCTTCCGCCATCTTCCCCTCCGCCCCTGTAACAAAGTTTTGATTGAATTCCTTCCTTTTGAGATGAAAATGTATATAGAGAGTTAAGTAAAATAATTAGGAATTTTAATTTATGGAAACTATTTTAATAATTCAATATTTTTAGCTGTGACTTTCTGCTTGTGAATTAGAAAATTAGCTTAAAATGGATGAACAAGGTGGCTGCCTATATTGTGACATTAATGGTACATATAGACACCAATTACCTTTCTGGAAGGCCATAAGTACTGTAATACTTTCTCTTAGAAATAGAATCATTGGTTATAGAACGTCTCTATTAGAGACTGTATGGTCCTGTGAAAAAACTTTATTTTTTGGAGTTGGAAAATGGGGCCCTGGCAATGAGAATTTTGTGTCCTTAATAAAAAAATTTAAATTATATTTTTGCCTAGTTCACTCTTCTTACTGAAATTAAGCTGTTTTTCTTAAGTAAATGCTCCCTGGATTGCTTCAGGGCTTTAATTTCCAGAGTTCTGAAAAGGTTGTTTTTACCATTTTGTTTTGTTTGTGAAGAAATTTTCAGTGGTCCATATGCTGCCATTTTCACTGATGTCACTCCTAACTTCTTAATTTAAGAGCTTTAAGCTACTAGGCAAGGGGCAAGCAAACTTCTCTACTGTGGCTAGGGGAAGTGTAGGAGAAATAAAATTGTCTTCCTAGAGCATGAAACAATTCTAAGCCCAGGATCCTGTATCAGTACCATTAGATGGCATCCGCTGTGGCCTCTACCATGAATTTAGCACCTAACAACAAGCTACAGAGGTCTGTTGGTAGGGAGGGGAAAGAGAAGAGTGAACCACTCTGCACCAGGTGTACAGACATGGTTGGAACCTTAGGGTTGAGAACTAACAGAGAAAAACACCAACTGCCAAATCTGCCTCCAGCCTAAGCACAAATCAGTGGCAACCTGTGTGTATTGCAGAAAACAATAGCAGCAGCAAAGCCCAAACACAGACAAATTTCTGACTAGATTCTTTTAATCTCCTACACTTACAACCTAAACAAAGAGACATGCCCACTTGCAGGCAAAAATAACATTTACCTTAGTCCCTAATGTTCTACACATGAGGTCAGGCATTAAATTTATAAAAACTGAAACACAAAAAGGCAAGAAAAATAATTCTATTTATAAAAGACAAGTTAGTCAATATCAGCAGTTACAGAGAAGACATAGGAACTTTGAAACAGGATCACTAAATTAACTATGATTAACATATTAAAGTGTTTAGAGGAAAAGGTGAACAATCACATGAACAGATGAGGAATTTTAGCAGAGAGATAAAACTATAAAAAAATGTCAAATGGAAATTTTACAAATAAAAAGCACATCAGAGATGAATGTCTTCAATGGGCTCATCAGTAGGCTGAACACAGCCAAGGAAATAATCTTTAAATTTGAAGATAATTCAATGGAAATTACCCAAACTGAAAGGAAAAGAAGAAAAGGAATGAAAAAAAATAGAACAGAGCATCTACGAGCCATGGGACAATAGCACAAATGTTTTAACATAGAAGGAAGAGAGAAGGAACATTGCAGAAAAATATTTAAAGAGGTAATGTTGAATAACTGCCTCCAAATAATGAATGAAGTCAAGCCACAGATCCATGAAGCTCAGAAAACCCCACAAAAGGTAAATAACAACCAAATCCCACATCTAAATATACTAGCCAGACAGATGGTTGCACCCAAGGACACAGGGTTTTCTCCATCTCCCCCAGCTGAAAGTTGGAGAACTGTAGCATCTCCCTAGAAGGGGCAGGACTTCAGACTTTCTCATTCTGTCCCAGCTGCAATTTGCAGAGGCTAAGTGTTGCCAAGAAGTAGGGGCTCCCTTTTTTATATCCAACCCCTAATCATAGGGCCTAGGCTCTCCTTGGGTGCAGTGCCATGAGAATATTGGGTCTGTGATTGATCACTCTCACCCTGGCTCCATCATAAAGACAACAAAGTTCCCCACTGGGAGGGGCCATTGACGATATCAGCGACTACAGTTGTCCTACACCCCTAGTTGAGTTCTCATCAACTAAAGCAGGAGTTT
This sequence comes from Grampus griseus, assembly GCF_964374135.1. Lineage (NCBI taxonomy): Eukaryota > Metazoa > Chordata > Mammalia > Artiodactyla > Delphinidae > Grampus > Grampus griseus. Next base: position 98,307,328 of record NC_138999.1, on the reverse strand, counting down.
CACTCAGAAGTCTGCCACCATCCCCACCCCTAGATTCAGGGCCATATCTCTGAAATTTTGCCTGTGGATGGAGGAAGGCTGAAGATTTCCTAAAAGGAACTTATTTCATATGCTACAGAGCGTAGGGGAACTCATAGCTTAAGGATTCTCTCAAAAACGAGGTTGGGCTGAAAAACAACTAAAGAGGAGATAGGTAGATCCATTAGAGATATAAACTCAACCATAAGTCAGCTAGTTTCCCGGAGAGAACCAGGAAATGACACAGCTAAGAAGAGCCTTCCTAGGTTCAGGACAAATCTGAAACAGATCTGAGACTTCAAAAACTATACTTTTAAAGGAGACTGAATTTAATTGGGTCCACCTCAGGAGCAATTTATGCCCTAGATATTGTTCAAAACAATAAGGCAATCAGCCAGCAATTACTGGAGCTTAAGAGATGGATGTGATAAAAGAAATAGTGAAAGACTCCAGTCAAAGCCCTGTCATTTCATAATGACTGTGCACATGCCAAGGCTGTACCCTCCAGTGAACAAAATCAAAGGCTTCACACAGGGTGGGAAGGGGTACAGATAGGCTTTCCTAAAATAATCCTGCCAGACAATACACAAATAAATAAGCAAATGACAACAAGAAGTCCTAGAAGTGGGAAGACCAGTACTCAGAGTTGCTATGGAGTGTCCTGTCCCTCACCAAAAAACCGCTCAAAAAATGAGATATGCAAAAAAACAAGGTCTGGCCTATACCCAGGGGACAAAAAGAAGACATAAACTGTCTGAAAGTGAACAGGTTTGGATTTAACAAAAACAACCCATTAAAGTAACGAGAATAACTATCAAAGAATGAAAGGAAACCATATTTAAAAGAGTAAAAGAAGGTATTAAAGTCTCATCAAATAGAGAATACCAACATGAGAGGAATTATAAAAAAGAACCAAATAAAAATTCTGGAGCTTAAAGGTACAGTAACCAAAATGAAAATTCACTAGATGGGCTCAACAGTAGATTTGAACTGGATTTGAATCAAGGTAATTGTAGATTAATTTAGATTATTCATTCTGAAAAAGAGAAAAATGAAAAAGAAAAATGAACAAAATTTTAGAGAAACGTGGAACCATAAGTGTAACAAGATATGTGTGATGGGTGTGTCAGAAGAGGAAAAAGAGAAAGAAAAATATTCACGTCAATGGCTAACTTTTTCCAAATTGAAAGTAGAATTTTAATCCACACATGCAAAAAACCCAGTGAACTTCATGTAGAATAAATACAAACAGATTAAAAAACAGATGCCTCATAATAAAAATGATGAATACAAAAGGTAATTAAAATCTTGAATGCAGCAAGAGAATTTACTTAGATTTCATTAAAATGTCAAGTCCTTTAAAAAAGTCACTTCAAATGTATAGCTGACAATGCTTATAAATCAGAATAAAATGGACATTTGAAAAATTTTAGAAAAAATCATCATAAACAAGGGAACATCATTAACAGTTGACTTCTCATTAGAAACAGTGGAATCCAGAAGGCAGTGGGACAACATATTCAATGTAGTCAAAGTAAAAAACTGTCAACCAAGAATCCTGTATCAAGCAAAGCTATACTTCAAAACTGAAGATGAAATAAAGGCATTCTCAGATAAACAAAAACTGAGAGAATTCATTGCTAGCTGACCTGCTTTATAAAAAATACTGAAGGAAGTTCTTCAGGCTGAAAGCAAGTATTCCCAGGCACTAATTCAAATTCACATGAAAAAAAGAAAACTGTTAAGGGAAATTATGTAATTACAAAAGCACTATAAATAGATTGAGATATCAGCAGGATGGCAGATGAGGAGGTTCTAGGCCCTTGCTTCACCACAGAAACACTAACTAAGCAAAAAGAAATGGACTAAAATAACTTTATAGTAGCTCTAGCAATCAGTCAAACAGCTATAGCAGCCAAGTGAAAGCCCAATCAAGGAAAAAGCCTAAACCTGGTATGAATATTTTTCTTTTAGTTATTTAATTTGCTGTATTTGAATTCCCAACCATCAGAATTCTTAAGAATGCATTACAAATTCAGAAAGTTTGAAATTTCTCAAATTATTTGGCTACATATTCTGAATCCATGCACTACCAATAACAACTTGAAATGATTTTTCTTGTAAAAGTCAGTTTGATGTAGACAAACTCAACCTTTAAATTATGTACAGGTGGCTTATCAGAGCTCCCTACCTATATTTTCTGTACAGTCCTCAGCAAAACTAGAGAAATGATTCTACTTGAATTTTAGACTTCTGGTATCCTCATTCTTTGTTTCATCCTCTTTTTGCTTCCCCATTAAATCCCAGAAAACTATTAAACTAAAACTTCAGGTATCCTGGTATTATGAGAAATATTATTTTGGGTCAGATTGATTATTTCTTAGAAATGAAGACCTACCATTGCAAATAAAGAACTAATGATAGGGAGGGAGGGAAGGAGGGGAGGAGGGAGCAAGGGAAGTAGGGAGGAGAGAAGAAAGGAAAAAAGAGAAGGTAAGGAAAATAATCGTGAATATGTGGGGATTAGCCAACATGCTTGCTTATTTATTTATTTATTTATTTATTTATTTATTTATTTATTTATTTATTTATTTATTTATTTTAATATCCTTATTGGAGTATAATTGCTTTACAATGGTGTGTTAGATTCTGCTTTATAACAAAGTGAATCAGTTATACATATACATATGTTCCCATTTCTCTTCCCTCTTGCGTCTCCCTCCCTCCCTATCTCACTCCTCTAGGTGGTCACAAACCACGTAGCTGATCTCCCTGTGCAATGCAGCTACTTCCCACTAGCTATCTATTTTACGTTTGGTAGTGTATATATGTCCATGCCACTCTCTCACTTTGTCACAGCTTACCCTTCCCCCTCCCCATATCCTCAAATCCATGCTCTAGTAGGTCTGTGTCTTTATTCCTGTCTTACCCCTAGGTTCTTCATGACCTTTTTTTTTTCTTAGATTCCATGTATATGTGTTAGCATACGGTATTTGTTATTCTCTTTCTGACTTACTTCACTCTGTATGACAGACTCTAGGTTCATCAACCTCACTACAAATAACTCAATTTCGTTTCTTTTTATGGCTGAGTAATATTCCATTGTATATATGTGCCACATCTTCTTTATCCATTCATCCGATGATGGGCACTTAGGTTGTTTCCATCTCTGGGCTATTGTAAATAGAACTGCAATGAACATTTTGGTACATGACTCTTTTTGAATTATGGTTTTCTCAGGGTATATGCCCAGTAGTGGGAGTGCTGGATCATATGGGAGTTCTATTTGGAATTTTTTAAGGAACATCCATACTGTTCTCCATAGTGGCTGTACCAATTCACATTCCCAACAGCAGTGAAAGAGTGTCCCCTTTTCTCCACACCCTCTCCAGCATTTATTGTTTCTAGATTTTTTGATGATGGCCATTCTGACCGGGATGAGATGATATCTCATTGTAGTTTTTCTTTTATGTTTGTTTTGTTTTCTTTTTTTAAACATCTTTATTGCAGTATAATTGCTTTACAATGGTGTGTTAGTTTCTGCTTTATGACAAAGTGAATCAGTTATACATATACATATGTTCCCATATCTCTTCCCTTTTGCATCTCCCTCCTTCCCACACTCCCTATCCCACCCCTCTAGGTGGTCACAAAGCACCTAGCTGATATCCCTGTGCCATGCGGCTGCTTCCCACTAGCTATCTATTTTACGATTGGTAGTGTATATATGTCCATGCCACTCTCTCACTTTGTCAGAGCTTATCCTTTCCCCTCCCCATATCCTCCAGTCCATTCTCTAGTAGGTCTGTGTCTTTATTCACCTCTTACCCCTAGGTACTTCATGCCTGTTTTTTTTTCTTTCGATTCCATATATATGTGTTAGCATATGGTATTTGAAATTCTTTTTCTGACTTACTTCACTCTGTATGACAGACTCTAGGTCCATCCACCTTACTACAAATAACTCAATATCATTTCTTTTTATGGCTGAGTAGTATTCCATTGTATATATGTGCCACAACTTCTCTATCTATTCATCCAGTGATGGACACTTAGGTTGCTTCCATGTCCTGGTTATTGTAAATAGAGCTGCAATGAACATTGGGGGCATGACTTCTTTCAATTATGGATTTCTCAGGGTATATGCCCAGTAGTGGGATTGCTTGGTCGTATGGTAGTTCTAGTTTTTTAAGGAACCTCCATACTGTTCTCCATAGTTTCTGTATCCATTTATATTCCCACCAGCAGTGCAAGAGTGTTCCCTTTTCTCTACATGCTCTCCAGCATTTATTGTTTCTAAATTTTTGGATGATGGCCATTCTGACCGGTGTGAGATGATACTTCACTGTAGTTGTGATTTGCATTTCTCTAATGATTAATGATGTTGAACATTCTTTCATGTGTTTGTCGGCCATCTGTATATCTTCTTTGGAGAAATGTCTATTTAGGTCTTCTGCCCATTTTTGGATGGGGTTGTTTGTTGGTTATTGAGCTGGATGAGCTGCTTGTAAGTTTTGGAGATTAATCCTTTGTCAGTTGCTTCATTTGCAAATATTTCTCCCATTCTGAGGGTTGTCTTTTGGTCTTGTTTATGGTTTCCTTTGCTGTGCAAAAGCTTTGAAGTTTCATTAGGTTCCATTTGTTTATTTTTGTTTTTATTTCCATTTTTCTAGGAGGTGGGTCAGAAAGGATCTTGCTGTGATTTATGTCATAGAGTGTTCTGCCTATGTTTTCCTCTAAGAGTTTGATAGTTTGTTGCCTTAAATTTACATCTCTAATCGATTTTGAGCTTAAATTTGTGTATGGTGTTAGGGAGTGTTCTAATCTCATACTTTTACATGTACCTGTCCAGTTTTCCCAGCACCACTTACTGAAGAGGTTGTCTTTTCTCCACTGTATATTCTTGCCTCCTTTATCAAAGATAAGGTGACCATATGTGCGTTGGTTTATCTCTGGGCTTTCTATCCTGTTCCATTGATGTATATTTCTGTTTTAGTGCCTGTACCATACTGTCTTGCTTACTGTAGCTTTGTGGTATAGTCTGAAGTCAGGGAGCCTGATTCCTCCAGCTACATTTTTTATTCTCAAGATTGCTTTGGCTGTTCAGGGTCTTTTGTGTTTCCAAACAAATTGTGAAATTTTTTGTTCTAGTTCTGTGAAAAGTGCCAGCGGTAGTTTGTTAAGGATTGCATTGAATCTGTAGATTGCTCTGGGTAGCAGAATCATTTTCACAATGTTGTTTCTTCCAATCCAAGAACATGGTATATCTCTCCATCTATTGATATCATCTTTAATTTCTTTCATCAGTGTCGTATAATTTTCTGCATGCAGGTATTTTGTCTCCTTAGGTAGATTTATTCCTAGATATTTTATTCTTTTTGTTGTACTGGTATATAGGAGTGTTTCTTTAATATCATTTTCAGATTTTTCATTATTAGTGTATAGGAATGCCAGACATTTCTGTGCATTAATTTTGTATCCTGCTACTTTACCGAATTCATTGTTTAGCTCCAGTAGTTTTCTGGTAGCACCTTTAGGATTCTCTATGTATAGTATCATGTCATGTGCAAAGAGTGACAGCTTTACTTCTTTTCTGATTTGGATTCCTTTTATTTCCTTTTCTTCTCTGATTGCTGTGGCTAAAAATTCCAAATCTATGTTGAATAATAGTTGTGAGCATTGGCATCTTTTCTTGTTCCTGATCTTAGTGGAAAGGCTTTTAGTTTTTCACCATTGAGGATGATGTTGGCTGTGGGTTTGTCATATATGTCCTTTATTATGTTGAGGAAAGTTCCCTCTATGCCTACTTTCTGGATTTTTTTTTATCATAAATCGGTGTTGAATTTTGTCAAAAGCTTTGTCTGCATCTATTGAGATGATCCTATGGTTTTTCTCCTTTAATTTGTTAATATGGTGTATCACGTTGACTCATTTGCGTGTACTGAAGAATCCTTGCATTCCTGGAATAAACCCCACTTGATCATGGTGTACGATCCTTTTCATGTGATGTTGGATTCTGTTTGCTAGTGTTTTGTTGAGGATTTTTGCATCTATGTTCATCAGTGATATTGGCCTGTAATTTTCTTTCTTTGTGACATCTTTGTCTGGTTTTGCTATCAGAGTGATGGTGGCCTTGTAGAATGAGTTTGGGAGTGTTCCTCCCTCTGCTCTATTTTGGAAGAGTTTGAGAAGGATAGGTGTTAGCTCTTCTCTAAATGTTTGATAGAATTCACCTGTGAAGCCATCTGGTCCTGGGCTTTTGTTTGTTGGAAGGTTTTTAATCACAGTCTCAATTTCAGGGTTTGTGATTGGTTTGTTCATATTTTCTATTTCTTCCTGGATCAGGTTTGAAAGGTTGTGTATTTCTAAGAATTTGTCCATTTCTTCCAGGTTGTCCATTTTATTGGCATAGAGTTGCTTGTAGCAATCTCTCATGATCTTTTTTATTTCTGCATTGTCAGTTGTTACTTCTCCTTTTTCATTTCTAATTCTATTGATTTGAGTCTTCTCCCTTTTTTTTCCTGATGAGTCTGGCTAATGTTTTATCAATTTTGTTTATCTTCTCAAGAAACCAGCTTTTAGTTTTATTGGTCTTTGCTATTGTTTCCTTCATTTCTTTTTCATTTATTTCTGTTCTGATCTTTATGATTTCTTTCCTTCTGCTAACTTTGGTTTTTTTTATTCTTCTTTTTCTAATTGCTTTAGTTGCAAGGTTAGGTTGTTTATTCGAGATGTTTCCTGTTTTCTAAGGCAGGATTGTATTGCTGTAAACTTCCCTCTTAAAACTGCTTTTCCTGCATCCCATAGGTTTTTGGGTCGTCGTGTCTCCATTGTCATTTGTTTGTAGATATTTTTCATTTCCTCTTTGATTTGTTCAGTGATCACTTCGTTATTAAGTAGTGCATTGTTTAGACTCCATGTGTTTGTATTTTTTTACAGATCTTTTCCTGTAATTGATATCTAGTCTCATTGCATTGTAGTCGGAAAAGATACTTCATACAATTTCAATTTTCTTAAATTTACCAAGGCTTGATTTGTGACCCAAGATATGATCTATCCTGGAGAATGTTCCATGAGCACTTGAGAAAAGTGTGTATTCTGATGTTTTGGGATGGAATGTCCTATAAATATCAATTAAGTCCTTGTTGTTTAATGTATCATTTAAATCTTGTGTTTCCTTATTTATTTTCATTTTGGATGATCTGTCCATTGGTCAAAGTGGGGTGTTAAAGTCCCCTACTCTGAATGTGTTACTGTCGATTTCTCCTTTTATGGCTGTTAGTATTTGCCTTATGTATTGAGGTGCTCCTATGTTGGGTGCATAAATATTATAGTTGTTATATCTTCTTCTTGGATCAATCCCGTGATCATTATGTAGTGTTCTTCTTTGTCTCTTGTAATAGTCTTTATTTTAAAGTCTATAATGTCTGATATGAGAATTGCTACTCCAGCTTTCTTTTGATTTCCATTTGCATGGAATATCTTTTTCCATCCCCTCACTTTCAGTCTGTGTGTGTCTCTAGGTCTGAAGTGAGTCTCTTGTAGACAGCATATATATGGGTCTTGTTTTTGTATCCATTTAGCCAGTCTATGTCTTTTGGTGGGAGCATTTAATCCATTTACATTAAGGTAATTCTCAATATGTATGTTCCTTTTCCAATTTTCTTAATTGTTTTGGGTTTGTTATTGTAGGTCTTTTCTTTCTCTTGTGTTTCTTGCCTGGAGAAGTTCCTTTAACATTTGTTGTAAAGCTGGTTTGGTGGTACTGAACTTTCTCAGCTTTTGCTGGTCTGTGAAGCTTTTACTTTCTCCATCAAATCTGAATGAGATCCTTGCTGGGTAGAGTAATCTTGGTTGTAGGTTTTTCTCCTTCATCACTTTAAATATGTCCTGCCACTCCCTTCTGGCTTGCAGAGTTTCTGCTGAAAGATCAGCTGTTAGCCTTATGGGGATTCCCTTGTGTGTTATTTGTTGTTTTTTCCTTGCTGCTTTTAATATGTTTTCTTTGTATTTAATTTTTGACAGTTTGATTAATATGTGTCTTGGCATGTTCCTCCTTGGATTTATCCTCTATGGGACTCTGTGCTTCCTGGATTTGATCAACTCTTTCCTTTTCCGTATTGGGGAACTTTTCAACTATAGTCTCTTCAAATATTTTCTCAGTCCCTTTCTTTTTCTCTTTCTTCTGGGACCCGTATAATTGGAGTGTTGGTGTGTTTAATGTTGTCCCAGAGGTCTCTGAGAGTGTCCTCAGTTCTTTTCATTCTTTTTTCTTTATTCTGCTCTGCAGTAGTTATTTCCACTATTTTATATTCCAGGTCACTTATCTGTTTTTCTGCCTCAGTTATTCTGCCATTGATCCCTTCCGGAGTATTTTTAATTTCATTTATTTTGTTGTTCATCATTGCTTGTTTCCTCTTTAGTTCTTCTAGGTCCTTGTTAAGTGTTTCTTGCATTTTGTCTATTCTGTTTCCAAGATTTTGGATCATCTTTACTATCATTATTCTGAATTCTTTTTCAGGTAGATTGCCTATTTCCTCTTCATTTTTTAGGTCTGGTGGGTTTTTATCTTGCTCCTTCATCTGCTGTGTGTTTTTCTGTCTTCTCATTTTGCTTATCTTACTATGTTTGGAGTCTACCTTTTTGCAGGCTACAGGTTCATAGTTCCCGTTGTTTTTGGTATCTGTTCCCAGTGGCTAAGGTCATTTCAGTGGGTTTTGTAGGCTTCCTGGTGGATGGGACTAGTGCCTGTGTTCTGGTGGATGAGGCTGGATCTTTTCTTTCTGGTGGGCAGGTCCACGTCTGGTGGTGTGTTTTGTGGTGTGTGTGGCCTTATTATGATTTTAGGTAGCCTGTCTGCTAATGGGTGGGTTTGTGTTCCTGTCTTGCTAGTTGTTTGACATAAGGTGTCCAGCACTGTAGCTTGCTGGTCGTTGAATGAGGATGGGTGCTTGTGTTGAGATATAGATCTCTGGGAGATTTTTGCCGTTCGATATTACATGGAGCTGGGATGTCTCTTGTGGACCAGTGTCCTGAAGTTGGTTCTCTCACCTCAGAGGCACAGCACTGACTCCTGGCTGCAGCACCAAGAGCCTTTCATCCACACGGCTCAGAATAAAAGGGAGAAAAAGTAGAAAGAAAGAAAGAGGCTAAAATAAAATAAACTAAGATAAAATAAAATAATTAAAATAAAACATAAGGAATCATTATTAAGAATAAAAATTTTTTTTAATTAAAAAACAAACAAACAAAAAACACATGGATGGAACCCTAGGACAAATGGTGAAAGCAAAGCTATACAGTCAAAATCTCACTCAGAAGCATACACATACACACTTACAAAAAGAGGGAAAGGGGAAAAAATAATATATCTTGCTCTCAAAGTCCACCTCCTCAATTTGGGATGATTCGTTGTCTATTCATGTATTCCACAGATGCAGGGTACATCAAGTTGATTGTGCAGCTTTAATCTGCTACTTCTGAGGCTGCTGGGAGAGATTTCCCTTTCTCTTCTTTGTTCTCACAGCTCCCAGTGGCTCAGCTTTGGATTTGGCCCCACCTCTGAGTGTAGGTTGCCGGTGAGCATCTGTTGTTCGGTCAGACAGGACGGGGTTAAAGGAGCCGCTGATTCGGGGTCTCTGGCTCACTCAGGCCGGGGGGAGGCGGGGCATGGAGTGCGGGGCGGGCCTGTGATGGCAGAGGCCCGCGTGACGTTGCACCAGCCTGAGGCGCACCATGTGTTCTCCTGGGGAAGTTGTCCGTGGATCATGGCACCCTTGCAGTGGCAGGCTGCACAGGCTCCAGGGAGGGGAGGGGAGGATAGTGACCTGTGCTTGCACACAGGCTTCTTGGTTGCGGTAGCAGCGGCCTTAGCGTCTAATGCCTCTCTCTCAGGTCCACGCTGATAGGCGTGGCTCACGCCCGTCTCTGGAGCTCCTTTTAGCAGAGCTCTTAATCCCCTCTCCTTGCACACCAGGAAACAAAGAGGGAAGAAAAAGTCTCTTGCCTCTTTGGCAGCTCCAGACTTTTCCTGGACTCCCTCCCGGCTAGCCATGGCACACTATCCCCTTCAGGCTGTGTTCACGCTGCCAACCCCGGTCCTCTCCCTGGGATCTAAGCTCTGAAGTCCGAGCCTCACCTCCCAGCCCCCGCCCGTCCCATCAGGTGAGCAGACAAGCCTCTCGGGCTGGTGAGTGCTGGTCGGTACCAATCCTCTGTGCGGTAATCTCTCCGCTTTGCCCTCCGCACCCCTGTTGCTGCACTCTCCTCCATGGCTCTGAAGCTTCCCCCCTCTACCACCTGCAGTCTCCACCCACGAAGGGGCTTCTAGTGTGTGGAAACCTTTCCTCCTTCACAGCTCCCTCCCACTGGTGCAGGTACCGACCCTATCCTTTTGTCTCTGTTTTTTCTTTTGCCCTACCCAGGTATGTGGGGAGTTTCTTGCCTTTTGGGAGGTCTGAGGTCTTTTGCCACGTTCAGTAGGTGTTCTGTAGGAGTTGTTCCACGTGCAGATGTATTTCTGGTGTATCTGTGGGGAGGAAGGTGATCTCCGCGTCCTACTCTTTGCCATCTTCTCCTGTCTCCTTATATTTAATATAGTTATATACGGCAAGAAAGGGGACAGGGCTCTCACTGCTATAAAATCTCAGAAGGGAAGCCTGCCTTCAGTATGGGACAGAGACACCAATGACTGTGAATCATATTTATTCATTCATATACCATCTATTCATATGTTTTCTCAGTACCTATTATGGATAAAACATTGCAATAGGTTCTAGGAATATATAAATGAAGATACAATTATTGCCTTCATGAATTCCAATGTTTTTTTTAAAAAATAGAAAATATGAATAATAGGAGAGGAATGTAAGGGACTCAAGAAGCCTGTGAAGTATTTAAGGCTATGGGCATGCTTTCCTGAAATCTGTAAGGAAAGATTTAACTTTTCTAGTGACTTTCTAGTGAAAGTTCATACTACTCAATTTTAAATAAAACTTACCAAAGTTTATTTTATGTTGAAAGAATGCCTGAACTCTGACTTTATAGATTTACTTTTCTGTGGTCAACCCCAAATGTCATACAACAGTAAAAACCATAGATGATACTGAAATTTAAGGGGGGGGGCACAATTTTATTAACTTGATCATTTTGCTCAGATTATTAGGTACCATATTCAGCTGCCCTTTTCATTTATGTTTCTTTCAGGGAGGCTGTATCTACTTCACTTATTGAATCAAATAGATTGTTTAGAAAGCCATGGTTAGAATGACTTTCAAAAATTTAGAAAAACAACTGTATTTTAAATGTGACAACTTTGTCTTCTGATAGCTTTGTTCAAACTTTGCATATGAAGAGAATTGTTAAGAAACTTTATCCAATACTTAGAATTAAGGCAAAAGGAAAGAAGAATGTTCTTTCAGTATCATGGAGGCAATATTTTTCAGTCTCACCCAAGAATTATTTAAGTTAATATACTTTGACTCACTGCTTACTATTGGTTCAAGAAACCAGAATTAGTGAAATTACATGGTAATGTACAAATTTTTTTCTGATGGAGATGTAAATAATTTACCTTCAATCAAAAATAAACCCCCAGAGTTTATTAATTTTGAAGGATATTGACAACTTTTGGTTTTAACTTAACAATTGTATCCTAGGCTTCTTTTATTAACACTATAGGGGAGGAAAAAGTTTTCCATGGTTCTTCTTAGAGTCATTAGCTGGTTCTGAAAATTAAACTGATGAAGACTAATTAATAGGAGAAAAGCATACAAAGTTATTTAATATAAGTTTTACATGACATGGGATCCTTCATAAGGAAATGATGACCCAAAGAAACAGATTTGAGTATTTTCATACTAGGCTTGATGAAGAGTGGACAGTTGTGGAGGAATATGATAGGAGTATGGGGTGAGTGTAATAAACTGGGGGAAACTTAGCAAGGTCTTTTTGTTAGAATTCTTCTTAGTGTCCCTTTGTCTTTGGAGGTAAGGATGCTCCTTTTCCCCAGGTAGAGGGAGAGCACCTCTCACGTGAGAACTTAAGGACTTGTTTCTGTGGAGAAACAAGGGCAGGGTTGAGGTGGGGTCAGGGGAAGGTCAGAGTGGACTTCCTGCTTCTGCTGTTTTCTCAAACTCTTTCAGCTTAAAATATTCAATATGTCAAGAGGCCATATTTTGGGAGTTGTGTGTTCTGAACCCCATCCACTTGCTTATAGATATCTAGCTCTCCAGATTCTTTTGGAACCAGTTTGCTAACTTACTGGTTCTCACATCAATGACTAATTTGAATAACTATTTGATGTGTTAATTTTATATTTGCATGAATTATGTTTTTAACTTTTAGAAAGTTCTACTTTGTTAAAAAATAAGGGAGAAAAAACTACATTGTTTCAAAGAGCTGCCATGTAAAATTATTTTGTTAAAGAGCTTTACTTGCTCTAGAATGTGGCCACTGTCACATTTGTATATTCATGTCTGAAGAAGGAATGAAATTTAACTTATTTCCTGCCCTGTATGAGCTGCAAGTAAATAGATGTATTGCACAGAAACTGATCAGAGAAAAATTGCTCTTTGCCATGCTGATGTTAAGAAAGGTGAATTACGTTTTCCTCAGAGGTGAATGATATAATACCAAATTTTCTATTTTGTAGGTGTTATGTTTAGAGAGAGTAGAATAATCAAATCTAAGTTCCCATGAGTGATATTACAAAACATATTCTATAGGAGTTGAATGCTTCAATTTTAATGAAAACATAAGCAATCAAGTGCAAAGGTAAATATATTTTATATTATCATAAAATGAAACTCACAATGATAAGGAAAACATAAGAGATGTCTGAAAATGCTGATATTTTATGAATGTTCTCAGACTGTTTTCATGCCAGCATTAGTGGGACACCATCTTTGTTTATATTGCTAAAAAAGCAAAAGAAAAAAATGCTATTGCCTTAAAAACATATAATAAGATAATCCTAAAGATGCTACTAGGAAACTACTAGAGCTAATCAATGAATTTGATAAAGTAGCAGGATACAAAATTAATGCACAGAAATCTCTGGCATTCCTATACACTAATGATGAAAAATCTGAAAGTGAAATTAAGAAAACACTCCCATTTACCATTGCAACAAAGAGAATAAAATACCTAGGAATAAACCTACCTAAGGAGACAAAAGACCTGTATGCAGAAAATTATGACACTGATGAAACAAATTGAAGATGATACCAATAGATGGAGAGATATACCATGTTCTTGGATTGGAAGAATCAACATTGTGAAAATGATTGTACTACCCAAAGCAATCTACACATTCAATGCAATCCCTATCAAACTACCACTGGCATTTTCCACAAAACTAGAACAAAAAATTTCACAATTTGTATGGAAACACAAAAGACCCCGAATAGCCAAAGCAATCTAGAGAAAGAAAACCGGAGCTGGAGGAATCAGGCTCCCTGACTTCAGACTATACTACAAAGCTACAGTAATCAAGACAGTAATCAAGACAGTATGGTACTGGCACAAAGCCAGAAATATGGATCAATGGAACAGGATAGAAAACCCAGAGATAAAGCCACGAACATATGGTCACCTTATCTTTGATAAAGGGGGCAAGAATATACAGTGGAGAAAAGACAGCCTCTTCAATAAGTGGTGCTGGGTACTCTGGACAGCTACATGTAAAAGAATGAAATTAGAACACTCCCTAACACCATACACAAAAATAAACTCAAAATGGATTAAAGACTTAAATGTAAGGCCAGACACCATCAAACTCTTAGAGGAAAACATAGGCAGAACACTCTATGACATAAATCACAGCAAGATCCTTTTTGACCCACCTCCTAGAGAAATGGAAATGAAAACAAAAATAAACAAATGGGACCTAATGAAACTTCAAAGCTTTTGCACAGCAAAGGAAACCATAAACAAGACGAAAAGAGAACCCTCAGAATGGGAGAGAATATTTGCAAATGAAGCAACTGACAAAGGATTAATCTCCAAAGCATACAAGCAACTCTTGCAGCCCAATATCAAAAAAACAAACAACCCAATCCAAAATTGGGCAGAAGACCTAAATAGAAATTTCTCTAAAGAAGGTATACAAATTGCCAACAAACACATCAAAGAATGCTCAACATCGTTAATCATTAGAGAAATGCAAATCAAAACTATAATGAGATATCATCTCACACCGGTCAGAATGGCCATCACCAAAAAATCTAGAAACAATAAATGCTGGAGAGGGTGTGGAGAAAAGGGAACCCTCTTGCACTGTTGGTGGGAATATAATTTGATACAGCCACTATGGAGAACAGTGTGGAGGTTCCTTATAAAACTAAAAAGAACAACCATACGACCCAGCAATCCCACTACTGGGCATATACCCTGAGAAAAGCATAATTCAAAAAGAGTCATGTACCAAAATGTTCATTGCAGCTCTATTTACGATAGCCTGGAGATGGAAGCAACCTAAGTGTCCATCGACAGATGAATGGATAAAGAAGATGTGGCAAATATATACAATGGAATATTACTCAGCCATAAAAAGAAACGATACTGAGTTAGTGAGGTAGATGGACCTAGAGACTGTCATACAGAGTGAAGTAAGTCTGAAAGAGAAAAACAAATACCGTATGCTAACACATGTATATGGAATCTAAAAACAAGAAGAAAGAAAAAAAAATGATCAGAAGAATCTAGGGGCAAGACAGGAATAAAGATGCAGAACTACTAGAGAATGGACTTGAGGATATGGGGAGGGGAAAGGGTAAGCTGTGACAAAGTGAGATAGTGGCATGGACATATATACACTACCACACGTAAAATAGATAGCTAGTGGGAAGCAGCTGCATAGCACAGGGAGATCAGCTCGGTGCTTGGTGACCACCTAGAGGGGTGCGATAGGGAGGGTGGGAGGGAGGGAGATGCAAGAGGGAAGAGAAATGGGGACATATGTTTATGTATAACTGATTCACTTTGTTATAAAGCAGAAACTAACACACCGTTGTAAAGCAATTATGGTCCAATAAAGATGTTAAAAAAAAAAGACATATAGTAAAGTAGTCTTAGAAAATACAGGTTAACTAGCAAATGTTGTAACTGCCATGTTTTTGTTCAACGTAATAGGGTGATATCTTTTATACCGGAAGCTAGCAAGTTGATATTTAATATGCCTCTTGAGGTACCATTTTTTGAGTTAAACTACTTTTATAATTTAAAAAGTTAAGTGCCTGACTGAGGGAAGAAAGCCTGACAGCAATACAAATAACTCCTTACTGTTAACTTTTACCTATCTGGCAAGAGAAGACACTTCTAGTTATAAAACAGGAAAGAAATCCAAACTGAAAAGGAAAGTCACTGCCATTTACTCAGTATTTGTGAAATTGAGGGGGAAAATGGTATCTCAACATATAAATATGAGACCATGTCTTTTCCAACTATATTATGCAAAAGTATAGCGTTTACAATTTGTATAATCAAAACTAAGTATGCCATCAAAGCAAGAAATCCTATAAGTAATTGATCATGATATCCACTTATATACCCTGCAGTGTCTGTCAGTAGAATGGGACTTGATAATAGATTGTAGCCTTTAATTAAAACTACCAGTAAAATGTAGGAGACAGGAAAAGAGCAGCATTTCCCATATAACTCAAATTGTTGCAGTCATTTTAAAAATTTCATTCTCTCATTTAAAAATAATCCATGGTAGCTTAAGAAATAGACCCTTTGTTTAAAAAGATGACATTACTCATATGACTCCTTAAGGTAAGTACCCCTAGATAATACTTCCTTGCTTCAAAATATTTAGATTTTGCCCCGAGCTCTTTAGATTTTGCCAACAGCATACAGTTGTACCCATTTACTCCATGCTCACAGGAAGGGAATGTAGAAGTGGAAAAAATTTCCCTTCTCCCTTCTAGGTTGTTTTGGCTGGTCTAATAAGTAAACTGATTTGTCAGGTTAACAGAAGAAGAATCAAACAGGAGTTTAATAAGATGTATACCTCTTGTATACATGGGAGAGACCAAGGAAAGCTGAGTAACTCCCTGAAATAGCTGAACCCATCACCTTAAATGCCATCCTCAGCTAAAGAGAAAAGATGTTGGGGGTGGGAAGTCAGATATGGGAGGTGACCATGTAAATCACAGTAAACAAGGGTAAGGTTGTTATGCAGATTTAAGTTGTGCCTTCTCCATTGATAAGAGTTTCTAGAGATTCAGCGTCATCCTTCTCTTCCTAGTACACAGAGGGAGACACTGACAAATGGAGATTTCCCTTCTAAATGTTTCTTATAAAAGGTAACTTATGCTCAGTTTTCACAGATTCTCTCATGTCTGCTGTTTTTCTTTTAATAACCAGCTTAAAATAATTGATATACCAAAGAGGCACATTTTGAGATGGTAAAATCTGCTCCCCTCAAGGAATTTTCCTGTGTTTCCTAATTGATTAAATTCTACCACTTCATTTTGAATTTACTGTTTGTTAGACTGGTAAGAAACCTACACTAATTGAGTAGCAAGATAATACTGAAATCTCTTCCCTCCTATTTACACTTATTTGTTTTAGTTTGACACATGTTTTTGCCTT
The DNA here is from genome assembly GCF_964374135.1 of Grampus griseus. Classification (NCBI taxonomy): domain Eukaryota; kingdom Metazoa; phylum Chordata; class Mammalia; order Artiodactyla; family Delphinidae; genus Grampus; species Grampus griseus. The sequence goes on along the minus strand of NC_138999.1, from coordinate 98,290,714 downwards.
TTAATTTTAATTTTTACTGTTTTTCAATTTTATTGAATTATAATTGACATACAACTCTGTATAAGTTTAAGATGTACGACATGATGACTTGACATACATATATTGTGAAATGATTGCTGCAATAAGTTTATATTCCCAGTACTTATCTATTTTAGAACTAGAAATTTGTACCTGTCAACCATTCACTCTCCCCTGTGCCATCCCCATCCCCTGCCTCTGGTAACCACAAATCTAGTCTGTTTTTCTGTGAGTTTTTTTTCCTTTAAGATTGCAAGATGTGGTTTTAAATCAGTCCTTCTTTTAAAAAAATTGAAGTATAGTTGACATACAATATTATGTTAGTTTCAGGTGCACAACATAGTGATCGAACAATCAAATACATTATGAAATGATCACCACTACTGGTTCAATAACCATCTGTCACCATAGAAAATTATAAGAATGTTATTGACTATATTCTTTATGCTGTATATTATATCCCCGTGACATTTATTTTGTAACTGGAAGTTTGTATCTCTTAATCCTCTTCAAGACCTATTATACCCACCCCCTCACCCCTCTTCCCCTCTGGCAACCATCAATTTGCTTTCTGTATCTACAAGTCTGTTTCTGTATTGTTTTGTTTGTTTTGTTTTTTAGATTCCACGTGTAAGTGAGATCATATGGTATTTGTCTTTCTCTGTCTGACTTATTTCACTTAACGTAATACTGTATAGGTCCATCCATGTTGTCTCAAATGACAAGATTTCATTATTTTTTTTTGTGACTGAGTAATATTCTTTTTTGAGTGTGTGTATAATCTTTATGCATTCGTCTATCAATGGACATTTAGCTTGCTTCCATATCTTGGTTTTCTTAAATAATGCTGCAGTGAACATAGAAGCGCGTATGTCTTTTCAAATTAGTGTTTTTGATTTCTCCAGGTAAATACCCAGAAGTAGAATTGCTGGATGATGCAGTGGTTCTATTTTCAATTTTGTTTTGAGGAATCTCCATAGTGTTTTGCATACTGGGGGAAACAATTTACATTCCCACCAACAGTACATGAGGGTTGCATTTTTCTCCACATCCTTACCAACATGTGTTATTTATTGTGTTTTTGATGGTAGCCATTCTGACAGGTGTGAGGTGATATTTCATTGTGGCTTTTATTTACATTTACATTAGTTTATTTACATAACTTGTGATATTGAGCATCTTTTCATGTGTCTAGTGCCATCTGTATGTCTTCTTTGTAGAAATGTATATTGAGGTCCTCTGACCATTATTTAAATGGATTTTTAAAAATATTTATTTTGTGATTTCTTTATGTAATTTGGATATTAACCCCCTATCAGATATATCATTTACACATATTTTCTTCCATTCAATAGGTTGCCTTCTCATTGTGTTGATGGTTTCCTTTGCTGTTCAAGTGATGTAGTTCTCTTTGTTTATTGTTGCCCTTGACTGAGGAGACAGATCCAAAAGTATTGCTAAGACTGATGTCAAAGAGTGTACTGCCTATTTTTTTTCCTAGGAGTTTTATGGTTTCAGGTCTTACATTTAAGTCTTTATTTGATTGCATTTATTTTTGTATATGGTGTAAGGAAATGGTCCAGTTTCATTCTTTTACATGTAGCTGTCCAGCTTTCCCACTACCATTTATTAAAGAAGCTGTTTTTTCCCCATTTTGTATTCTTGCCTCCTTTGTCAAAAACTAATTGACCATACAAGTGTACTTTTATTTCTGGGCTTTCTATTCTGTTCCATTGGTGTATGTGTCTGTTTTTAATGCTAGTACTATACTGCTTTGATTAGTATAGCTTTGTATTATAGTTTAAAATCAAGGAGTGTGATATATCCAACTTTGTTCTTTCTCAAGATTTCCTTGGCTATTCTGGGTCTTTTGTGTTTCCATACAAATTTTATAATTATTTTTTCCAGTTCTCTGAAAAATGCTATTGATACTTTGTTAGGGATTGCATTGAATCTGTATATTACTTTGGCTAGTATGGTCATTTTAACAACATTAATTCTTCCAGTCCATGAGCATAGTACATCTTTCCATTGATCTTTGTCATCTTCAATTTCTTTCATTAATTACAGTTCTTAAAGTACAGGTCTTTCACCTTCTTGGTTAAATTTATTCTTAAGTATTTTATTCTTTTTGATGCCATTGTAAATAGGATTGTTTTCTTTATTTCTCTTTCTGATCATTATTTTTGTATGGAAATTTTATAGATTTCTGTATATTAATTTTGTATCTTGCAGATTTTCTAAATTCATTTATTCTAATAGGTTTTTTTGGTAGAGTCTATAGTGTTTTGTATGTATAGTATCAAGTCATCTGCAAACAGTGACATTTTTACTTCTTCCTTTCCAATTTCAATGCCTTTTCTTTTTCTTGTCTAATTGCTGAGGCTAGGACTTCCAATACTATGTTGAAAAAATGTGGCAAGGGTGGGCATCCTTATCTTGTTTCCTGATCTTAGAGGAAAGGCTTTCAGCTTTTCACCATTGAGTATGATGTTAGCTGTGGGTTTGTCATGTATGGCCTTTATTATGTTGAGGAATATTCTCTCTATGCCTGCTTAGTTGAGAGTTTTTATCGTAAGTGGATGTTGAATTTTGTCAAAAGCTTTTCCTGTATCTATTGAGATGATCATATGATTTTTATCCTTCATTTTGTTAATGTGGTGTATCATGTTGATTGATTTGCAGATATTGAAAAATCCTTGCATCCCTGGGATAAATCCCACTTGATCATGGTGTATGATCCTTTTCATGTGTTGTTGGATTCCATTTGCTAGTATCTTGTTGAGGACTTTTGCATCTATGTTCACCAGGGATATTGGCCTGTAATTTTGTGTGTGTGGTGTCTTTTGTTTTGTTCTCACACTGAGGCTGGCCTTGTAGAGTGTGTTTTAAAAGCACTACTGTGTATTTGCTGGCCCCATCCCCCATGTTTTATGTTTTTGACATAATCATTTATATCTTTTATTTTGTGTATATCTTACTAATTATTGTAGATATATATAATTTTAGTATTTTTGTTTTTTAACCTTCATACTAGTTATATAGTTGATCTACTATTTTTAGTATCTTTTTGCCTTTACCAGTGAGATTTTTTTTCTTTCATAATTTTTATATTTCTAGTTATGTTTAAAGACATCTCCTGTTTAAAGAAGTCTCTTTAATGTTTCCTGTGAGGTCAGTTTAGCAGTGATGAACTCCTTTAGCTTTTGCTTGTCTCAGAAACTCTTTATCTCTCCTTCAATTCTGAATGATAACTTTGCCAGGTAGAATATTCTTGGTTGTAAGTTTTTTTCTTTTCTGTACTTTGAACATGTTGTGCTAGTCCCTTCTGACCTGTAAAGTTTCTGCTGAAAAATCAGCTGATAGTGTTATTGGGGCTCCCCTATATATAAGTAGTAGTTTTTGTCTTGCTCCTTTTAAGATCCTCTCTTTAACTTTTGACATTTTAATTATATTTTATCTTAGTGTGTTTCTGTTTGGGTTCATCTCGTTTGGGATGCTCTATGCTTCCTTGACTTAGATGTCTGTTTCTTTCACTAGTTTAGGAAAGTTTTCAGCCATTATGTCTTCAAATAGGTTTTCTGTCCCTCTCTTTCTCTCTTTTCCTTCTAGGACCCCTATAATGTGAATGTTAGTACACTTGATGTTGTCCAAGAGGTCCCTTTAAACTATCCTCTTTTTTTGGCTTCTTTTTTCTTCTCACTGTTCAAATTGGGGGAATCCACTAGCCTGTCTTCCAGATTGCTGATCCTTTCTTCTGCATCGTCTAATCTATTCATTCTCTCTAGTATAGTTTTCTTTTCTGTTACTGTATTCTTCAGCTCTGATTGGTTCATTTTTATATTTTCTCTTTGTTGAAGTTCTCAATGTGTTCCTCCATTCTTCTCTTAAGTTCAGTGAATATATTTATGACCATTATTTTGAACTTCTTACCTCTAAAGTTGTTTACCTCTGTTTCATGTAGTTCTTTTCCTGAGGTTTTTTTTTTGTTGTTCTTTCACGTGGAACATATTCCTTTGCCTCCTCATTTTGCCTAACTCTATGTATCATGTAGATCAGCTACATCTCCTAGTCTTGTAGGAGTGATTTTGTGTAGAATGTGTCATGGGGGATCCACTAATTTGTTCCCCCCAGTCACCAGAGCCAGGTGCTCTAGAAGTGTCCCCTGTGTGGACTGTGTTTGTGCTCCTGCTGTGGCTGGTCTACACTTGTTGCAGGGCCATTATTATGTGGGGCTGTCCCTGGAGCAGCTGGCTATAAGGACTGTTCACAATTCTTGCCGGTTCTCTGGTGTGTAAGGCTGGCTCTTCGGGGGACACTGTTGCTGCCTAAGGCATCTGTTGGTTCTGATAGGGCAGGGGGCCCCTTTAGAGGTGCTTGCCAGGATTGTTGCAGCATGGAGCTACGTTGAAGGGGCTCCATTGCTGACCTAGGGTGCCAGCTAGGACTGGAGGGATGGGGGATTGCTTTGGAGGGGCTCTGCTTTTGGTCAAGAGCAGCCACTGGTCCTGGTGGAGTAGGTGGTGCCACTTTGGAGGAGCCCCTGCTGTCAGGTCCACAGGTGAATACAGATCAGGTTGAGTGGTACTAATTGGTTCGATGGGGAGAGTCAGAAGTAATGCCTGACAGTGCTGGGCCAGCTAGGTAGAAGGTGAGCCACAAATAAACAAACAAACAAAATGGCACCCATCAGCTCTTCTGTACCCAGAGAAAGTTCCAACAGGTCCCTGCCTCTCGGGCACACATTCTAAAATTAGTCAATGAATCTCCACATATGACTCAGATGCTTTTCAGACTGCTGTCTCTGAACTAGGACATGGTTGACTGAAGTTTTGTACCTGCTCTTTAAGAGCAGAGTCTTGGTTTCCTGCAGCCCTTCAGCTTTCTTGGATGTAAGCCCTGTGGGTTTACAAAGCCAGATATTATGGAGGCTTGTCTCCCTGGTGCAGTTCACCTGGGCTGAGAACCCCAATGTGAGGCTCGGAGCCCTCAGTTCAGGGGAACCTCTGAAGCTATGACATCCCTTCTGCCTTATGGGTTTCAGTGCCAGGAATGTGGGGCCTGGCCAGACTGCATCTCTGTCCCTCCTACCTATCTCAATGTGGCTTTTACCTTTCATCTTTTAGTTGTGGAAAATCTTTTCTGCTAGTCTTCAGGTCATTCTCAGAAATAGTCTCTCTACATGTAGTCATAATTTTGGTGTGTTCATAGGAGGAGGCGAGCCCAGGATCTTCATACTCTACCAACTTGTCTCAACTTCTTGAGTATGACACTTTGAATTTACCTTTAAAGTTAAAGTTTTCACTCTTTCCCAATTCTCTGTTTTTAAACAGTTTGATATCTCAAATTGCTTTTATAACCAATAAGGAAAATTAATTTTGCACACTCAAATAAAAATTGGAATTTCCCAGCAAGGCTGTCTTACTCTACAGTGTCACTTTTCATAACTGGCACAACATTGGAGGAATTCAAGTTATAATTTGTTCCTCAAACCTCACACCAAAATTTTTTGCATGCTTGAATAAAACTATTCCATGGCCATTTACTCAGCTCTAGTTGTCATTGTGGATATGGTACCTATGAATAGAAAAACATTATTCATTCGTTAAATCATTCCTCTTACTTCATTATCATCCCATACATATGCCATCATACTGATAGGATTTTTAAAGACATTCAAAATGCTAATGGTAGCTTTTTCTAACAGCACTTTGACTATGTTAAATAGCTTGCAGTTTGCATCCCATCAAAAACGTGAAGCAACAAAAAGTACCACATTTAAAAAAATCTTTTTTTAGTTCCATTATTAAAAGTACCAGTTAGTTCTAAGGTATGCAAGTGTCACAAAAGCTAGGAAGTGAAAACTGGCCTGGCCCTAGGAAAAAATATCATTCACTATAAAGTTTAACTCTCTAAAAGTAATCTTTAGAAGATTTCCAAGATACACTTGGAAATTCCAAGATTTCCAAGTATATTCCCTCTCTTGAATTTGCCAGTTCAGAATAACAAAATTGTTCTAATGTAATCTCAGAGCATCAGAGTACAGCTGATATTTCTTGATACATAAATACATTAAATATTAACATATCTTTTTTACCTGGAATTCCAGACCCTAACTCTAAATAAGTCTGTCTATAATTCTTTGTAGCCCCTTCCCACCAAAAACATATTAGATGTAAAAAAGATAAAATGATAATTGTCTTTAGGGATAATATTATTGTTAGAGTATTTTCTTGCTTTTTCTTTGGGGTGTGTATTTGAAAACTCACTATTAACATTTTGTTTTTATTTCAGCTCATTAAGGGAATTATTTAAGACAATAAAAATGTTTTTGTAGAGCCTACAATCACATATGCAACTTTTCATAGACTCATATAATGTAAAAAATAAAATGAAGAAAAAATTTTCTTTAGTGTTGTCCAATATATTTATTTATATTTTCTGTTCATCCTTTTGGCTTTTCTCTCCTTTAGGACAGTTATTCAAAATTTGTTTTTGATAATTAGAAATTTTTCTTTAAGCTTCAAAAGTTGTTATTTAATGTTTTATATTATATTTTAAATTCTTGTCAAATTTGGAAAACATGTATAGTTTCTTTCTTATATGAGTTTTAAGATAAAGGTTAATTTTCTGCATACTGCTTTTGTTGTGCCTCCATCATCTATATACTTATGCAGCTGGGTAAAATAATCTCTGTCCCTACACTCTTATGTCATGATGGTTGGGTGGCAGGATGAGCAGGAGAATTCATCGAAGCCTTCCTACACTGGGACAGCTAGCAATAACTTAACTCTCCACCACAATGATTGGCAAACACAAACATATCCCACTGAAACCAAAATAAATGTGTCACTTTATGTGTTACCTCTCCTGAGCTGGATCCTAAAATTATCTGGAGCCATTTCAATATGAGGGAAAGTGACAATAATGTCAAATGACAAAAATAATACAATTTAGTAACAATTTTGATACCTTTTATTTAAGGAAAACAATCCATGGATTGGGAGAGTACAGTGTCTCACAAGAAGTAGAGCACCCTTCTTGAGGGATTTTGGGCAAAAGCGAGTTTTACAGAGCATTAGAAGCAGCAATGTGGAAACAGGGCATGATTGGCTAGGAGGTCAGGGATTTCCTGATAAGCATAGTGAGTCCTGTTTTATAGGGTAAGGTGAGCTAGCTAAAACTGAGTTGGAGGATTGTGATTGGAATACGTTAAATTTTCTTGACAGGGCCTTCCCATAAATGCAGACTGACTTAGGTTTAGGTTTGCGACCACTGGGGCAGCCTCCATTTTGTGGGTTCTGATGTACGAATTAACTCTATCAAACAAATTCAAAGTGACAGAGGTCTTAAAACAATATATGTGGAACCTAGAAAAATGGTACAGATGAACCAGTTTGCAGGACAGAAATTGAGACACAGATGTAGAGAACAAATGTATGGACACCAAGGGGGGAAAGCGGTGGTGGTGGGGGGAGTGGTGGTGGGATGAATTGAGATATTGAGATTGACATATATACACTAATATGTATAAAATGGATAACGAACCTGCTGTATAAAAAAATAAATAAAATGAAATTCAGAAAAACCCCAATTTGGGTTAAAGTATCATCTTTTTGATGCTTTCATTTACTAACTTTGAGTTTTAAAAGCTAATTGTTCCCAACACCTTCTCTTGATTCTAAGTTAAGTTTTCCTTGACAAAGATATAATTTTTTTATAGGCCACTGCTCTGTGTTTGGATTTATTTTGGTTGGATGGAGGATTTGTCAGAGACTGGTTTCCATTTAATGCTCTTCTGCTCGTCTCCATCTTACATTTTCAATACTAATGGGTGATTACTAGAATAATATTCCCTACTTAGGCTTTACCTGGGTGTTGCTGCTCAAATTATACATTTCTTACTACATATGAAGCTGTGGTACTTCACTTTGTACAAAAATTACCTTTTAACTTTTAACTGCCCAATCAGATGGGGCCTCTGAGAGCAGCCTTTTCTAGGTAAAAAGAAGCAAAATACCATCAATAGTGAAAAGATATGAGCTTTGGGCAATTGTATGATTGGATAACTTAGATGTCATAGGGCTTAAAAAACTTATAATTTAAAGTTTTATTTTGCTTTATAATTGATTACCAATGGTATCTAAGAGAGAGTGGCAACAATGATTTTTATTGACCATAAAGTATAAAGGTCTCTTCTTATTTTCCCCATAGGAGTACCATAGCTCCCAATCAAATTTAAAACTAAGTGCAATGACAAACTCTACACAGGCTCCTCTGAGTACTTATTCAACTAGACCTCAACTTTTGGAGTTCTGTGTTCATGTGTGCGTTGTCAAATTTTAGCAAGAATCCTAAGTCAGTTTAATCAGAATCCTCTTCCTCCATATTTAATCACTCTTGATATCTAGTTGGGTTTGTTATCTTCTACCCTCTCCTAAGTGACATCTAATCACCCTGGCCTGCATTCAGCAAGAATCCTATTAAGTCAGACACACTCCTATGTGTGTCTGACTTAATCCTTAATCCTATTAAGGACAGACACACTCTGCCCTTACCCATGATGTTTTCTCTCAGTAATTTTTCATCCACTGACCACACGTTGTTCCTGGACTGTAATTTCCCATTTTTCCTTGTATTCGGGGTTGAAACCAATCTCTCTCCCCCACTGTAAGATCCCTACACCTCACGATAGTCCCCCTTTGAATAAAGTCTTCTTTACTGTCTTTAGCAAGTATCGTGAATAATTTTGTCCTTAACATAAGAACAATAGAAAAGCAATGAGATTTTGTGGACATTTGGAATAAAAAAGAAAAAAAAAGAACACACATGTAATAAGGGATCTAAAAATTTTTTCCCAACCAAAGAAAATACTACCTATCTAAGGCTTTTTGTTTCTATAATAAATTTTTCATTCTCTGTTCCAGACTTTTCTACACACACTGAAAGGATTCCCCAAGTCACTGTTCTCTTTAATGGAATTGAAGACTAGGCTTTAGCCTCTAAATTTCTGCCAGGTTTGAAATAGCTTGAATCAAACTCTGATTCAGGGGATTTAATGTAAAGAGGTTGAATCAGAGTTTCAGAATTGAAATCTCAATTCAAGTTCATAGAACTAGGAATATGTTTAATTGCATTTTCTAGCATATATGTGCCAGGGTATATTGTAAGCATGGATATTCTCCTCAGGATTATTAACTTTAAGAATAAACTAGGTCATAACAAATTGCTGGCAGAAATGTTTCCCATAAGATCTTTATGATATCTATTTTTGTGTATTTCAAAAACTACATTTGTTTCAAAATGCATCATTAGGATTCCTGGTCCTGAATTTTTCTAAGACAATCTGATTAGATTAGCATAAAAACACAGCAAACATTCAATGAATCATAATACTTATATAGAGTTATAGAAATGTTGCTGGAAATCTAGTAACTTCCAGTGCATTACATTCAGCTATTATACCAAAATGAAATATTTTCTGAAAAATTCTAGAGAAGACATCGCAGTTTAAAACATTTTAAATGATCTTTTCTGTCTACTTTTTCTGATTACAAAAGTGATATATGCTGATTATGAAAATTTAACTTAAAACAGTGGAGTAATATATAAGGCAAAAAATGAAAGTGATCTGTAATTTTCACCCCAAATAACCTCTTAAAATAGTATTTCAAACTTTGGACAACAGAGGTAAGAAGACAGAGCTTAGGCAGGGAATTTTTTTTAATTATAACTTTCTTGGTGAGACTATCTTTGAAACAGCTGTAGCATGGAGAAACAAAAGCTTCTTGAAGAAATCAAAATCAAAATGTGTTATTTAGCTAGCACATTAAAATACATTTGGTTATTTGAGGAACTTCTACCTTTGGAAATGCTCCTTGTGTTCTGAATATATCAATATTGAGAAATTGTTTACCATAGCATTCTCTCTAAGCATTAAAATTTTGCATAAGGCAATGCCTAGAATACACTTTCATTGTAGTATGATTTTTAACATAATGTAGTGATTTTCTAAGGGAAATTTCAATTATAATGAAAGGAAGAATTAGCGAAATGTCATCTTGAGAATCATGGGGCTCTATTTGTAGTTGTTTTGCAACTACCTTCACCTTTCTCTGGCTCCATTTCTTCATTTTCTAAATGATAAAATTATCTGCCATGGCCAATTTATAAGAGCGCTAGAAGTAGCATATGAGTTAAAGATAAAATATTTTGAAATGATTTTAAGGAAAAAAATGAACAGCCATAAGTCCTTCTTTTTGTTTTAATTGCAATATTGGTGATGTTAGTTACCTGGAGCAAACATTCTAATTGCTAATCTCGTTATGCAAATCTAAAAAGTTACAGCAAATGTCCTTAGAGTACAGTTACCCAGTAGACAAGAACTAGTACTTTTCCTCAACATGCAAACTGCTATAAGATATAGAATAAACACAAGGTCTCAAGGACCAGCAGACTTTGAGTTGAGATTATGCTCTACCAATTAATAATTATTATGACCTTGGGCAATTCACATTACCAATAGGGATCTTGATTGCCTCATCTCAAAAATTGGGGATAATTGCCCCCTTCCAAACTACCTCAAAGAAGTCTCAGAAGGTGTAAATGAAATAATTTATGTAAAAGCACACTGCGATCTCTAAAGTGCAATCCTAATATAAGGTATTATAATCACTGCACCTGACTAGAATGTGAAGCAGTACTGAAGTCAGAGAAGGAGAGAAGAGGCATTCTGAATAAAGGCAGGAAATAAATTCACTCAGGTGAGAAAATCTCAGTGGAAGAAACCCTTGCTTTGGCAGTTTAGTGGAAAAAGCAGAGACTTGCCTGAAAGAACAGATTACTGCTGGCAACTCCCAAACCCACCAATAGTTATTGGAGAGGCGTGGGCGATAAGAAACCATCTGATTTTTTTTTTCCAGGTTTAAAGTGAGGAATGGATTAAGAATTCTTTTCTGAATCAATGATGTTATGGTTCCTATGTTTCTGTTTATGTAGCAAATACATAAATAGCAACTGCCTAGTGACATTTCTACTGGCTGTTTCGTAGACTCCTCAGAATGTAAGGTCTGAAACAGAATTCTTCATTTCCTTTTCTTTCTTCAGTGCAAGTTCACTGTTCATTAATACCCATACGGATAGCTTATAGACAACCCAGAAAATTCAGTTCAAGTTTTCAAGCTACATAACGTCCAAAATCACTGCCTGAATATGGATTAGAAGATGCAGGCTTGCTGCACAGAGGGCTTAAAGAGTGCTGTAAACTGTAAGATTCGATTCTGAAAGTGGAGATTTACTGATGTATGACTTATCCCACTTCACCCCTAGCCCCCACCGCCAGTATATGATTCCTCTCTTTATAGCTTATTTTTGAAAGCTTCCATTTCCCTTTTAAACACACTCCTTTCACTGTATCTCCGTCCCTTAAATCACTCTACCTTCATCTATTTGTTCAGGCAAAGTCTTAGGACTTCTTTCTTTTCTTCTTTCTTTCAACTGAATCTCTTGTTTCTACTTCTAAAAGGAATCCTGAATATTACCACTTCTCTTTACACCTACACATTGTCAAAACTCTAGCCCAAGCCACAACATCTTTCACCTTGAGTATTGTAACATCTTCCTTTAGAAGACTGCCTATTTCTACTATGGATCTCATTTGTTCTGTTCTTCACAAAGCTGGCAGAATTATATACATTTTAAAATTGCTTTTAGTAAATACTGAGCAGATAAAAGAATAAGAAATATGTGTAAGTTATAAAGAATCATGCATGATTATAACCTATGTAACTACTACCTAAGTTAAGAAAACAGTGTCTCTCTAGTTTCTTTTCTGATTTCTTACATTTTCCTCCTAACTCTGAGGTTACTTACTATCTTGATTTTTGAGTTTGTCATTTTCTCTCATTTACTTATAGCTTCACTACATGTTTGTATCCTTAAACAATACATTGTTTGGTTTACATGTTTTTCCACTCTCTACACAAAGAATCATACATTATACATTCTTATACAACTTTACCCATGTTTTTGTGTATAAATCATTCACTTCACTGCAGCAAAATATTAATTCATGTTGTGAATATACCATAATATATTTATTCGTCTTAACATTGGTGAATATTTCGTTTCTCAACATTTTTTTCTATCTTATATAGCCCTGCTTTGTGCATTCTTCTATGTATGTATGAGATTTTTTTTTTAAGAGCAGAGTTTTTAAACTGTGCCATGAATCTTTTTGGAAGTCTGGTTAAGCCTACTGGACCCTTTCTCAGAATACATTTTTAAGTGCACAAAATTATAGGACTACAAAAGAAACCAATTGAAACGCAGTTATAAAAATGCTAATACATTTGTAATATAGAAGTTGAACTGCAGTGGTGCACTTATACGAGGATATTTTTCAATAGCAAATACTACAATACTACATGGTCTGTGATTGGTTGAATCTGCAGATGGTGAGGAACTGCAGATATGGAGGGCCAGCTATAAGTTAAATGATTAACACCCCCACCCCTGCATTGTTCAAGGGTCAGCTGTGGTGTTGGATTTCTTTATTAATGCATTAAATAACAAGATCTAGGGGTAGGTCCAATTACCTCCCTGATTTTGAAGTAATGATGAGTACAAAAGATATTTCTCTTTTTACCCAGTGATCTGCAATAATTATAATGTGATATAAAAGAAGAAATTGACTTTTCTTAGCCTCTGCCATGAGAACAAGTGCAAGCTAGTCTGCTGAAGAATGAGAGACCTCATGGAGCAGAGACAGGTAGTCCCAGCTGAGATCATCACTCTGTTTCTTTTCCTTTAGTGGTCACACTACAAATTTTAACATATATACATAACTTATCAAGCTCTAGGTTTAATTGATGTATTTAGTCCTCTTCTGAAAAAAGAAATTTTAGAATATTTTTCTGCCAATTATACTTTTACCTGACATATATGATTTTGTTATAGTTCTATCTTACTTTTTAACCTCATAAGACATAATTTTTATTGTTTATTAAAGATTGTGATCTTGCTACTCTACCATCAAGAAGTGGAGTTTATTTACCCTCCCTTAGATTATGGGCTAGTGTTAGTGACTTGCTTAACTATCATGTGGTGGCAGTAACATTCTGTGACAGATCAGCTTAGCTTTGAAAACGTCTTGAGTTTTCTTTTTTTTTTTTTTTTGGCCTCTTGACATATTCCCTTTCTTGCTGTTCCCTCTTGGGACGCTTCCTCTCAGCATCCAATTGCTGTGCTGTGAAAAGTTCATGACACGTGGAGAAGTTATATGCATTCTCCTTGAAAGAACCCTTTGAGTTGAACCAGTTCTGACAATAGATATATGAATGAAAAAGACTCCAGATGATTTCAGTCCCCAATTGTTCAAGTTATCCTAGCCATTCAAGTCCTTCCAGTTGAGGCTCCAGCTATCTCAGACGAAAGCGAAGCCATACCTACTGTGCCTTGTCTGAATTCTTGTCCCACAGAATCCAAGAGTATAATAAAGTGGTAGTGATACTTTCTATCTCCATGTTGGGATTTTTATGTACAATTTATAACATGAACATCTTTTTATTCAATAATTTCTCTGGTATTCTACCACTTTACTTTTCTCATCTGTCATCCTTTTACTGAAGTATAATTGGCAGAATTTTCTTTAGTTAGGTTTACTCAATAGCAGATTTCTCTGTTTTGATTTTTTGAAAATATCATTATTTTACTTTTCTTTATCAAAATATATCTTTACCACTTATAGAATCCTAAGTTACCATGTGTTTTCCTTTAGCACACTGGATTTACTACTCCACTGTAATCTATCTTCCTTTCCACTCTTGAGAAGTAAAAATTATAGCTTCCAACATATCTCTTATTCTCTATTGTCTTTTGGTGCTCCAAATCTGGAAATTCTCTTGGAATGTGTCTTCTACTTTATGGATTCTCTCCTCAGCTGAGTCAAATCTGATATCCTGTCCATGAGTTATTATTTTATATTATTATAGTTAACTATACAGATTATATTTTCCAACGTGCTTGATTAATTTTTATAGTTTTTACTCAATAACCACATTTTCAAAGCTTTAAAAAATTCTTTAAAATATCAAATATACAAAACATATTTTGAACCTGAGAATTCTAATATTGGAAGACATCGCAGGTTTGATTTGCTGTCTGTTGTTTCTGCTGACTCTTGGTCATAGTGTCTTTTTTTTTTAAATTTTTTTTAACATCTATATTGGAATATAATTGCTTCACAATGTTGAGTTAGTTTCTGCTGTATAACAAAGTGAATCAGCTATATGTATACATATATCCCCATAACCCCTCCCTCTTGCGTCTCCCTCCATCCCTCCCTATCCCAACCCTCTAGGTGGTCACAAAGCACCGAGCTGATCATCCTGTGCTATGGAACTGCTTTCCACTAGCTATCTATTTCAAATTTCGTAGTGTATATATGTCAATGCTACTGTCTCACTTTGGCCCAGCTTACCCTTCCTACACCCCCATGTCCTAAAGTCCTTTCTCTACAACTGCGTCTTTATTCCTGTCCTGACCCTAGGCTCAACAGGACCATTTTCTTTCAGATTCCATATATATGTGTTAGCATACGGTATTTCATTATCTCTTTCTGACTTACTTTACTCTGTATGACTCTAGGTCCCTCCACCTCACTACAAATAGTTCAGTTTCATTTCTTTATATGGCTGAGTAATATTCCATTGTATATATGTGCCACAACTTCTTTATCCATTCATCTGTTGATGGACACTTAGGTTGTTTCCAAGTCCTGGCTATTGTAAATAGTGCTGCAATGAATATTGTGGTACGTGTCCCTTTTTGAATTATGGATTTCTAAGGGTATATGCCTAGTAGTGGGATTGCTGGGTCATATGGTACTTCTATTGTTATTTTCTTAAGGAAACTCCATACCATTCTCCATAGTGGCTGTATCAATTTACATTCCCTCCAACAGTGCAAGAGTGTTCCCTTTTCTACACACCCTCTCCAGCAATGATTGTTTCTAGATATTTTGATGAGGGCCATTCTGACTGGTGTGAGGTGATACCTCATTGTAGTTTTGATTTGCATCTCTCTACTGATTAGTGATGTTGAGCATTCTTTCATGTGTTTGTTGGCAATCTGTATATCTTCTTTGGAGAAATATCTATTTAGGTCTTCTGCCCATTTTTGGATTGGGTTGCTTCTTTTTGATATTGAGCTGCATGAGCTGCTTGTATATTTTGGAGATTAATCCTTTGTCAGTTGCTTTGTTTAAAAATATTTTCTCCTATTCTGAGGGTTGTCTTTTCGACTTCTTTTCCAATTTGGATTCCTTTTATTTCTTTTTCTTCTCTGATTGCTGTGGCTAAAACTTCCAAAACTATGTTGAATAATACTAGAGACAGTGGGAACCCTTGTGTTGTTCCTGATCTTAGAGGAAATGGTTTCAGTTTTTCATCATTGAGAATGATGTTGGCTGTGCGTTTGTCATATATGGCCTTTATTATGTTGAGGTAAATTCCCTCTATGCCTACTTTCTAGACAGTTTTTATCATAGAGTGTTGAATTTTGTTGAAAGATTTTGCTGCATCTATTGAGATTATCATATGGCTTTTATCCTTCAATTTGTTAATATGGTGTATCACATTGATTGATTTGCATATATTGAAGAATCCTTACATTCCTGGTATAAACCTTACTTGATCATGGTGTATGATCCTTTTAATGTGCTGTTGGATTCTGTTTGCTAGTATTTTGCTGAGGATTTTTGCATGTATGTTCATCAGTGATATTGGCCTGTAATTTTCTTTTTTTGTGACACCTTTGTCTGGTTTTGGTATCAGGGGGATGGTGGCCTCGTAGAATGAATTTGGGAGTGTTCCTCCCTCTGTTATATTTTGGAAGAGTTTGAGAAAGATAGGTGTTAGCTCTTCTCTGAATTTTTGATAGAATTCGCCTGTGAAGCCATCTGGTCCTGGGCTTTTATTTGTTGGAAGAATTTTAATCACAGTTTCAATTTCAGTGCTTGTGTTTGGTCTGTTTATATTTTCTATTTCTTCCTGGTTCAGTCTCAGAAGGTTGTGCTTTTGTAAGAATTTGTCCATTTCTTCCAGGTTGTCCATTTTTTTAGCATATAGCTGCTTGTAGTATGATCTCCTGATCCTTTGTATTTCTGCAGTGTTGGTTGTCACTTATCCTTTTTAATTTTTAATTCAGTTGATTTGAGTCTTCTCCCTTTTTTTCCTGATAAGCCTGGCTAATGGTTTATCAATTTTGTTTACTTTCTCAAGGAACCAGCTTTTAGTTTTATTGATCTTTGCTATTGTTTCCTTCATTTCATTTTTATTTATTTCTGATCTGATCTTTATGATTTCTTTCCTTCTGCTAACTTTGGGTTTTCTTGTTCTTCTTTCTCTAATTGCTTTAGGTGTAAGGTTTGGTTGTTTGAGATTTTTATTGTTTCTTGAGGTAGGATTGTATTGCTATAAATTTCCCTCTTAGAACTGCTTTTGCTGCATCCATAGGTTTTTGGTCATCATGTCTTCATTGTCATTTGTTTATAGGTATTTTTTGATTTCCTCTTTGATTTCTTCAGTAATCTCTTGGTTATTTAGTAGTGTATTGTTTAACCTCCATGTGTTTGTATGTTTTACAGACTGTTTCCTGTAATTGATATCTAGTCTTATAGCATTGTGGTCAGAAAAGCTACTTGATGTGATTTCAATTTCCTAAATTTACCAAAGCTTGATTTGTAACCCAAGATAGGCTCTATCCTGGAGAATGTTCCATGAGTACTTGAGAAGAAAATATATTCTGTTGTTTTTGGATGGAATGTCCTATAAATATCAATGAAGTCCATTTTGTTTAATGTGTCATTTAAAGCTTGTGTTTCCTTATTTATTTTCATTTTGGATGATCTGTCCATTGGTCAAAGTGGGGTGTTAAAGTCCCCTGCTATTATTGTGTTCCCTGTCGATTTCCCCTTTTATGGCTGTTAGCATTTGCCTTATATATTGTGGTGCTCCTATTTTGGGTGCATAGGTATTTACCATTGTTATATCTTCTTCTTGGATTCATCCCTTGATCATTACATAGTGTCCTTCTTTGTCTCTTGTAATAGTCTTTTTTTTTTAATCTTTTTTGTCTGATGTGAGAATTGCTACTCCAACTTTCCTTTGATTTCCATTTGCATGGAATATCTTTTTCCATCCCCTCACTTTCAGCCTGTATGTGTCCCTCGGTGTGAAGTGGGTCTCTTGTAGACAGCATATATATGGGTCTTGTTTTGTATCCATTCACCAGTCTATTTCTTTTGGTTGGAGCATGTAATCCATTTATATTTAAGGTAGTTTCTATATGTATGTTCCTATTCCCATTTTCTTAATTGTTTTGAGTTTGTTATTGTAGGTCTTTTCCTTCTCTTGTGTTTCTGCCTAGAGAAGGTCCTTTAGCATTTGTTTTAAAGCTGGTTTGGTGGTGCTGAATTGTCTTACCTTTTGTTTGTCTGTAAAGGTTTTAATTTCTTTGTCAAATCTGAATGAGATCCTTTGCTGGGAGTAATCTTGGTTGTAGGTTTTTCCCTTTCATCACTTTAAATATGTCCTGCCACTCCCTTCTGGCTTGCAGAGTTTCTGCTGAAAGATCAGCTGTTAACCTTATGGGGATTCCCTTGTATGTTATTTGTTGCTTTTCCCTTGCTGCTTTTAGTATTTTTTCTTTGTATTTAATTTTTGATATTTTGATTATTATGTCTTGGCATGTTTCTCCTTGGATTTATGTCACATGGGACTCTCTGTGCTTCTTGGAATTGATTGACTATTTCCTTTCCCATATTAAGGAAGTTTTCAACTATAATCTCTTCAAATATTTTGTCAGACCCTTTCTTTTTCTCTTCTTCTTCTGGGACCCATATAATTCAAATGTTGGTGCATTTAATATTGTCCCAGAGGTCTCTGGGACTGTCCTCAATTCTTTCCATTCTTTTTTCTTTATTCTGCTCTGCAGTAGTTATTTCCACTATTTTATCTTCCAGGTCATTTATCCATGCTTCTGCTTCAGTTATCTTCCATTGATTCCTTCTAGAAAATTTTTAGTTTCATTTATTGTGTTGTTCATCATTTTTTGTTTGCTCTTTAGTTCTTCTAGGTCCTTGTTAAACATTTCTTTTATTTTCTGCATTCTATTTCCAAGATTTTGGATCATCATTACTATCATTACTCTGAATTATTTTTCAGGTAGGTTGCCTATTTCCTCTTTAGTTGTTTGTTCTGGTTGCTTTTTACCTTGCTCCTTCATTTGCTACATAGTTCTCTGTCTTCTCATTTTGTTTAACTTACTGTGTTTGGGTCTCTTTTACTCAGGCTGCAGGTTCATATTTCCTGTTGTTTTTGGTCTCTGCCCCCAGTGGGTGAGTTTCTTTCGTTGGCTTATGTAGGCTTCCTTGTGGAGGGGACTGGTGCCTGTGTTCTGGTGGGTGGGGCTAGATCTTTCTGGTGGTCAGGGCCATGTCTGCTGGTATGTTTTGGGGTGTCTGTGAACTCAGTATAATTTTAGGCATCCTCTCTGCTAATGGTGTGGTTGTGTTCCTGTCTTGCTAGTTGATTGGCATGGGGTATCCAGCACTGGAGCTTGCTGGCCGTTTGGTAGAGCTGGGTCTTAGCATTGAGACAGAGATCACTGGGAGAGCTCTCACCAATTGATATTACATGGGGCTGGGAGTTCTCTGGTAGTCCAATGTCCTGAACTCGGCTCTTCCACCTCAGAGGTTCAGGCCTGACACCAGGCTGGAACAGCAAGACCCTGTCAGCCACATGGCTCAGAAGAAAAGGGAGAAAGAAAGAAAGAAAAAATATATATTATTAAAATAAAAAGAAGTAATAATAAAAAAAGAAAAGAAAAATCAAACCAATAACCAAATCCACCAATGATAACAAGCCCTAAAAACTATACTATGGTAAACATAAAAATCAGAAGCAAATCAGTCACAGACAGAAAACCCTAAAAGTCTACAGTTGCTCCCAATATCCAACGCCTCAATTTTGGGATGATTCATTGTTCAGGTATTCCACAGATGCAGGGTACATGAAGTTGATTGTGGGGATTTAATCTGCTGCTCCTGAGGCTGCTGGGAGTAATTTCCCTTTCTCTTCTTTTTTCACACATCTCATGGGGTTCAACTTTTGTTTTGGCCCCACCTCTGCATGTAGGTCTCCCTCAGGCATCTGTTCCCACCCTGGCAGGACCGGGTTAAAGGAGTGGCTGATTAGGGGCCTCTGGTTCACTCATGCTGGGGACAGGGAGGGGTAAGGTAGTTATAATTGGAATGCGGGGATTGCCTGTGGCAGCAGAGGCCAGCGTGACATTGCAACAGCCTGAGCCGCACCATGTGTTCTCCCGGGGAACTTGTCCCTGGATCACAGGGCCCTGGCAGCGGCCTGTTGCACAGACTCCTGTGGGGTGTGTAGATAGTGACCTGTGCTTGCACACAGGATTCTTGGTGGCTGCAGCAGCAGTGTTAGTGTTTCATGCCCATCTCTGGAGCTCATTTAGGCAGTTATCTGCCTTCTGTGGGCAGACAGGGAAAGATTCCCCTCTCCTTGTGCACCCTGAAACAATGATCTCTTGCCTCTTAGGCAGGTCCAGACTTTTTCCCAGACTCCTGGCTAGCTGTGGCACAGTAGCCCCCTTCAGGCTGTGTTCACGCAGCCTACCCCAGTCCTGTCCCTGGGATCTGATCTCCGAAGCCCGAGCCTTCGCTCCCAGCCCCTACCTGCCCCAGCAGGTGAGCAGACAAGCTTCTCAGGCTGGTGAGTGCTGCTCGGCACCTATCCTCTATGTGGGAATCTCTCCGCTTTGCCCTCTGCACCCCGTTGCTGCGCTCTCCTCTGTGTCTCCGAAGATTCCCCCTGCCACCTGCTGTCTCCACCAGTGAAGGGGCTTCCTAGTGTGTGGAAACTTTTCCTCCTTCATAGCTCCCTCCCAGAGGTACAGGTCCCATCCCTATTCTTTTGTCTCTGGTTCTTCTTTTTTCTTTTGCCCTAGCCAGGTACGTGGGGAGTTTCTTGCCTTTTGGGAGGTCTGAGGTCTTCTGCCAGCATTCAGTATGTGTTCTGTAAGAGTTGCTCTGCATGTACATGTATTTTTGATGTATTGGTCGGGAGAAAGGTGATCTCTACATCTTATTCCTCTGCCATCTTGAATGTCCCCCCAGTCATAGTGTCTTGTTCTCATTTTTAGATTTTTGTGTTGCTTTATTTTGCATGTTTTGTGATATTAGTGATTTTTCCTTAGAAATGTATCCATTGTCATTTCTTGGGGCATGAATGAACATGGATTCCACCAGTTCATTTTTATGGATGCTTCTGTTGGGATCATGCTTTGGTGAGCACTACCAGTTGTAGAGAACTTTAATTCTAGGAATGAATTGTTTTGGGACCAGCCAAGTAATGCAAATTCTGGATAAAAATCTACACATGGCCAGCTCATGGTTATAAATTCTAAGAGAAGTAATTTCCTCCTTCTACAGTATACTTCTCCTTGAAGATCACTGAGTTTAACAAGTTTATTTTTTCAATCTTCTCTCTCTCTCTTCTCTAGACTAGATTGTTTTTAGTGATCTATCAAATTTACTGACTCCTCAAATATCTTTGACCTGTTGTTAAGCCTTTGTAGTGAAATTTTATTTCAGGTATTGGATTTTCAGGTTTTAGATTTTCCATTTGATTATTTTTAACAGTTTCTATTCTTGGTTAAGATTGCTTGTATTTTATACATTAATAGCATATTTTTATTTATGTACTTGAATATAGTTTTAATAGCTGTTTTAAAATCTTTCTCTGATAATTAAAATTTCTGGTTTTCTTGGTGTTAGTATTCTTTGATTACCTTTTCTTTTGAATGAGGGTCTTATTTTCCTATTTCTTCCTATGTCTAGTAATGTTTTGTTATATCCTGTACTCTATGGTTGAAATATTTTAGAGATTCTTGATTTTATTTTCTTTCCACTGAAGGGTACTAATTTTTGTTTTTTATTGGGGGGGTAAAAAGTTGATTTGTCTGAACTCAAAACCTAAATTCAGAAACATTATTTCAATTCTCCTAGCTTTAGCTTGGCTGCTTGAACTCGGTCCTGTGTATACATTGTTCAAAAGTCAGCCAGAGATTTAGGTTTACCTTGTACACAGAATTAGAGCTCCCTATCTATGGTTTTCTACTTTATGGAATTTCCTCCCTCACTTTTCAGCTGCTGTGATTGTCCCAGACTTTGTTTTCTGGTTAAGCCAGTAAAACTGTCAGGTTTCTATCTGCATTTTCGTCTTCTAGTACTAGGGACTTCTCTTCAGGCTAAAAGCAATATGAAATGTTATACTCATTGCTATTCCCTCCATCCAGCTGTCAACTCCCTCTATTATCTTTCTTCTTTGCTCACTTGCCAATGTCTTCAAGTCGTTTTTTAAAAAATATTTTTTTCTGGATTTTATAGTTTTTTTTTTTAATTTTCAGGATGATTAATGTATTCTATTCAGCCATTCCCAGAAGTACAATCTAGAGGTTAAATTTTAATATTCTTGGCTAGTTTATTTCTAATCCTCTGAGAATGGCTTTATTCCTTTGGAATTAATGCTTTATGTGGGGGTCTTATAACAGTCTTAATAATTTGAATGGGCCCTGAGATTTGTGACATGTCTCAACTCCCATGAGGCCATGAAAACTGAAGTTCAAGTTCATCATATTTGGAAGATCCTCCTCATGTATAAGTTCATTTCTGTGCTTTGCTCATCTGTTTCAGTTTCCTACTTTCCTTAATTTAAAAAAATATTGGAGTATAGTTGATTTACAATATTGTGTTAGTTTTAGGTGTACAGCAAAATGAATCAGTTTTACATATACATATATCCACTCTTTTTTAAGATTATTTTCCCATATAGGCCATTACAGAGTATTGAGTAGAGTTTCCTGTGCTATACAGTAAGCCATTGTTGGTTATCTATTTTATATGTAGTAGTGTGTATATGTCAGTCCCAATCTCCCAGTTTATCCCTTCCCCACCTTTCACTCTTGGTAACCATAAGTTTGTTTTTTAAGTCTGTGAGTCTATTTCTGTTTTGAAAATAAGTTCATTTGTACCATTTTTTTTTTACATTCCACGTATAAGCGATATCATATGATATTTGTCTTTCTCTGTCTGACTTACTTCGCTCAGTATCACAATCTCTAGGTCCATCCATGTTGCTGTAAATGGCATGCATGGAGCCCTAACCTCTGGACTGCCAGGGAATTCCCCTTAATTTTTTGACTTACTTTTTTACTGTGTATTCCTTAATTCCTCACCAGTACATGTGGAAAAAATTAATTCAGCATTTTTAATTGGTATGATGAGCAAGTAAACTTATACAGTCCACCAGTCTATTGGAAGAGTATGTCTGAGAAGAGTTTTAAAAAATAGTAAATCAAATCACATGAACTGATCACTGAACTATTAAAATCCTTCAATAATTTCTGATAACATTTAGAATAAAAATGTTTTAATGTGTTTTAGGATCTTGTGAGATCTAGCTTTAGCTTTTCTCTCTGATATCATCTTGAGTCATTTTCCCTCTCTGTTCCAGTAATAAAGTTCTTTCCATTCTTTGAACATGGTGCTAGCTCTCCCATCTCAAGTCCTTTTGACATGTTACTTTTTTTCTACTTGGAGCCCTTCTCTTTTCACCCTTCATTCTAGTCATCTTTTAGTTCTCTGCTTATTTGTAACCTTATCCAGGAATTTTTCCTTGGCCTTTTAGACCAGTAAGGGACCCCAATTTCTATTATTTTCTCCATCACTTATTTCACTTTTGTAAGACACAGCACTTTATTCAGGTTATGTCTAACCTACTGTACTCCATGGAGATAACAATCATGTCTTTACTTCGCCACCATTCTCCAATGTCTAATACAATGCCTGATAGAGAGGAGGTGCTAAAAAGTATTTGCTGATTATTTTGTTTGAATCAGCCACACAAGAATCTTATAAACTTTGGGGCCCAGAGATTTTCTAAACATTTAGGTACAAGTGGTGAATCTTGGATGTTAGTGAGATTACCAAAGTAATATTCTCCTAAAAACCCCAGCAGGTTGGCAGTTCTCTGCACTCTTGTTGATTGTGCACTTTCCCTTACATCAGTCTTCCCAAAAGTTATTTTATCATGTTACTCACTTACTCAAAAATCTACTGTGTTCATGTCCTTCTTGTTTAGTCTAACTCTACACTTTGGTATTCAGTTCTATCTATAATCTTATAATTTACCTAGCCAAGTCTGTCTGCCACTACTTCCCAATCAAAACTTTCAAAACAATATCAAATACATCATTCTCTTAATTGTCTTGTTTTTGTACATTATGTTATGTTCTTCAGCTCATGTCATGCCTCATAGTAAGGACTATGTGAGAATACTTTTCTGCCTTGATTCTTTTTCACAGAACCAGCATAGATCCTAAGTACAGAGATAATATGGTACAGTACTTAATAACAATTTTCTGTAACTTGCCAGATATGTATAACCTTGGACAAATTAGTTAGATTTCTGTGCCTCCATTTCTTTATTTTCAAAATTGAGATAATAATAGTAACATATAATGTCTTTGAGATGATCTCTTGAGTTAATATATAAGTTCATAGGATAGGGTCTGGTATATAGTAAGACATCAATATTTTAAAGCTACATTTAACTCCTCTATGAAACCTTCCAAGCCCATTCATTTATTCCATCTCTCAATATTTATGTGAGCTTACTTTGTGCCAAACCCTTCACTAAACATTGCCTGTAAAGCAGTGAATAAGGCACTGTCTCTTACCTCAAGGAACTCATAGAAGACTTCATTAACCAAAACCAGGAAAAAATCAACCATTAGAAACAAACTGAACAATGTCAGAGATGATAGAATTAGTAGGCAAGGACTTTAAAGCAGCTATTATACCTCAAAGTTTTAAAGGAAAAAATAACTTAGAAAAGATATAAAAGGAAGTTTTGGAAGTTTTAGACTGAAAAAATATAACATCTCAAATAAAATAAAAAATTACCAGGTGACTTAAGAGTAGGTTACATATTACAGAATAAAAGGTCAGTAACCATGAAGATATAGCAATAGAAACTATCAATATGTGGAAGCACACAGAGAAAAATACTGAGAAAAAAAGAACAGCAATCTTAATGGCCTGTTGGACAATATTAAGCCACTTAACATACATGTAATTGGAGTAAGAAAAGGAGAGAAATGTGGACAGAAAACAATTTTTGAAAAATTTTCACAAATTTTCCATATTTGAGGAAAATTGTAGACCTACATATCCAAGAACATCAGCAAAACCCAAGCAGGATAACAAAATAAGAAAACTGCATATCAAAATCCAATTGCTGAACACCAGTGAGAAAGAAAATTCTGAAAGGAAGCCAGCATAAAGAGACATAAATAGAAAAAATCCAGAAATTAAAGAGACATGAAAGTGGAACACCATTAAAGTACAAAAGAACAAATATTAAGGTAAAACTAAAATGCTATATCATGCAAAAATACCTTTCAAAATTGAAGTGAAGTAAAGATGGTTTCAGAAGAAAACAAATGTTTAGAGAATTCAACAAGGTAGATGTTCAATTACAATAATTTAAAGGAAGTTTTTCAGATTATAAGAAAATGATAGAACTTTGGTTTTACCAGTTTGGTTACTGATATGTAAACAACTTGGAAATTGTCATACCCATCCTTCAAGAAGAAAAAGATGAGGAAACTGAACATCAACATTACTTGTATTCATCAAAGAACTGGGCTTGCAATAGCAAATCACTCTGAAATATGAAGAGACAGGTAAATACAAAGAATCACAACTGAGATCAGTTTACCTGAAGCAGAAGTCTCTAAAGCCATAACTGATAGGAACAGTAAATGGCAATTTTGATGAATTACTGGAAGTTAAGTATGGAAGAGTATGAGAGTAAGAAAACCCTGGGGACCTCAGTCTTATGGAATTTCTCAGCTTTCATTGGTTTTACCTCCAAATACAGTCAAGAAACAGGCCCATCAAAAGACTGAGATTTAATCATAATTGTATAGAATGCTTCCCCTCTCTCACATTTCACCACCACACCAACAGGATCCCAGTATAAAAATAGTAGATTACAACCAAAGGGTATTCTTTAAAGTGTCCCTCAATTGAGATTTATTTGAGGTTTTTCTAATGATTAAAAAGAGGTTATGTGTTTTTAGAAAGACAACCAAAGATATAAAGGGCCGTTTTCATTATAATTGACCCTCTGTATCCACAGGTTCTGCATATGTGGATTCAACCAACCACGGATTGAAAATATTTGGAAAAAGAAATTCCAGAAAATTCCAAAAAGCTTGAATGTGACACAAAATAGCAACTAGTTACATAGCATTTACATTGTATTTACAACTATTTACATAGCATTTACATTGCTTTAGGTATTATAAGTAACCTAGAGATGATTTAAAGTATACTGGAGCATGTGCATAGGTTATATGTAAATACTACACTATTTTATTAAGGGACTTGAGCATCCTCAGATTGTGATATCCTCAGGTGTTCCTGGAACCAATCCCTTGTGGATACCAAGGGACAACTGTACATCATATCAAGGGTTATCAGCATGATTTATCACTGTTGATATAAACCTTGATCGTCTGGCCGAGGCTGTGTTTTTCAGGTCTCGCCCCTGTAAATCCACTCTTTCTTCATCCTGTTCACATGGGACTATCTGGAAAGAAGTCACTATGCTTACCCCACATTTAAGGACTGGTACAATATGCTTCACCATCTTGAGGGCAGAATATCTACATAAATTATTTGGTTTTCTTCTACATGGGAAATTTGTATCCTTCCCACTATATATTTATTCAAAAATTTACATATATTACTGTGGACTCATGGGTATTTATTTTATACATTGAGTTATAATACACTAACATCATTTGTTTTGTTTCTCAAATTGTTCTACCTTTACCCAATTTGTTTCAGTAGGCTCTGTGTCACTTTGACATGTTCCCCTTATTGTATATGTGTGTTTTGTTCTTTTTTGTTCTTTTTTCTTTTTTTAAAAGAATTGATTAAGAGATAAGCACAGGATCCTCTGGACCATGGAGTACGGGCCCCAAAGTCAACTCAGAGGAATAGTCAGAAAGTGAATTGTTAAGAAAAAATTTGTTTAAAAGAATTGCTAAAGAAAAAACTACAAGTAGTTCTTTGTGACTATGGCATATAGTGGGAAGAAAAGAGAGGTAAGAGATAAACTTGAAGAGATTGGAAGGTACATAAATGATCTCATAAACTTGTCATGACAGGATCCTTAACCCATTAGTCTTACTTGTCAGTTGAAGCATCTTGAGAGAAAACTATAAGCAACGTATTGCTATCAAGTTGTTGAGATGGAAGATATGCCCTTTGCACTGACACAGTATTCATCTTTTTTCTCTTTTCCTCAAATAATAATAAAATTCCTAGTATATGCTAAGCCACATAGTAGGTAAGAGATACAGCAATAAATAAGGCCTGGTCCCTGCTTTCAAGGAACTCACATTTTACTGGGGTGCACAGACAAGCAAACAGGCAATTATAATAAAGAGTGAGAAGAACTGAGGCACAGGCAAGTGCCAGGAGCTGAGGAAGCACAGAATGGGTACAGAACTCAGTTGTATAAGTGCATTGTTGTAGAGGCTGGAGAGGAATAGTTCAGAAACAGCTTTACAGAGATTCTAACAATGCAGAGAGCTGACGTAAGCCAGGTGAAGAGAGCAGGGAAAGTAAGGGAAATCCAAGCTCTGAGAAAAATATATGTAGGCTGGCCCATCTTCATCTCTCTCTTCTCTAGATACTGATCTTGTTTATTGTTTGAGCTACTCATTTTGGGATTGAATCATAATTTATTTTGTATAGCCTTATTTTGTTTAGGATGACTATATTAATTTTGTCTTTCTAGTGAAAGTATAAACATCTTGTAATCGGAGATAATGTCCTGCAGTTTTCCCGATTATGATAGCAAGCAGCATTGGATAGGAAAAAAAATTACTCCATTAATTTACTGAATTAGTTGGTCAATATTCTCCCTCTTTAGTCAGCCATAGGTTATTTTCTAAAGCAAGTACACAATTCCCCTCTCCCTCCCCCTTGCCCGCTCCCTCTCTCTCTCCTCTCTCCTCCCTTTCTCTCCTTCTCTCTCACTCACTCACACACACCAAAGAAAAAAGGTGCTTTAAACTTTTCAGTCTTTTATATTTCTTTAAGCTTTTTTATTTGCACTCTTCTAAAACAACTGTATAACACCTACATTCTTTTCCAAATACAGAATCCTAAACTAAATGTTGTTCCATGTTCCATAGTAAGGTTTTAATCAAGGCCAAGTACAAACAGAATATTACTTACTGGGTTTTACATATTGCTTGTTTCTATAATTATTTACCATTTTTATATTCTTAAATTCTGTAAGTTATACATTCCATACTCTTTTTTGGGGAATTTATTGAAGTATAGTTGATGTACAATATTACATAAGTTATAGGTGTACAACATAGCAATTCACAATTCTAAAAGCTTATACTCCATTTATAGTTATTATAAATTGGCTATATTCCCTATATTGTACAATATATCCTTGTAGCTTATTTATTTTATACAAGGTGGTTTATATCTCTTAATCCCATACCTCTATCTTGTCCCTACCCCTTTCCCTCCCCCACTCGTAACCACTAGTTTGTTCTCTGTATCTGTCTGTTTTTTATATTCACTAGTTTTATTTTTTATATGATAGCATATAAGTGCTATCATACAGTATTTGTATTTCTCTGACTTATTTCACTTAGCATAATATCCTCCAAGTCCATCCGTGTTGTTGCAAATGGCAAAATTTCGTTCTTTTTCATGAGTGAGTACTATTCCTGTGTGTGTGTGTGTGTGTGTGTGTGTGTGTGTGTGTGTGTGTGCGTGCGTGTGCATGTGCACCACGTCTTCTTTGTCCATTAATCTGTTGATGGATACTTAGGTTGCTTCCTTATCACAGCAATTGTAAATAAGGCTGCCGTGAACATTGGGGTACGCTTATCTTTTTGAATTAGTGTTTTTACTTTTTTCAGGTATATACCCAGAAGTGAAATTGCTGGGTCATATGGTAGTTCTATTTTTAGTTTTTAGAGAAACCTCCATACTGCTTTCCACAGTGGCTGCATCAATTTACATTCCCACCAACAGTGTATGAGGGTTCCTTTTCTCCACATCCTCACCAACATTTGTTATTTGTGTTCTTTTTGATGATAGTCATTCTGACAGGTGTGAGGGGATATCTCATGTGGTTTTAATTTGCATTTCTCTGATGATTAATGATGTTGAGCATCTTTTCATGTGCCCATTGGCCATTTGAATGTCCTCTTTGGAAAAATTTCTACTCAGGTCTTATGCCCATTTCTTAATTGGGTTGTTTGTTTTTTGATGTTGAGCTGTTTATATATTTTGGATATTAACCCCTTATCAGTCATATTATTTGCAAATATTTTTTCACATTCAGTAGGTTGTTTTTTTGATTTGTCAGTGGTTTCCTTTGCTGTGTGAAAGCATTTAAGTTTAATTAAGTCCCATTTGTTTATTTTACCTTTTATTTTCTTTGCTTTGGAGACAGATCCAAAAAAATATTGCTGTGATTTATGTCAGAGTGTTCTGCTTATGTTTTCCTCTAGGAGTTTTATTGTTTCTCATCTTACATTTAGATCCTCAATCCATTTTGAGTTTACTTTTGTATATGGTGTTAGAGAATGTTCTAATGTCATTCTTTTACAGGCAGCTGTCCAGTTTTCCCAGCACCACTTATTGAAGAGACTGTCTTTTCTCCGTTGTATATTCTTGCCTACTTTGTCTTGTATTAATTGGCCATAAGTTTGTGGATTTATTTCTGGACATTTTATTCTGTTCCATTGATCTATGTGTCTGTTTTTTGCCAGTACCATACTGTTTTGATTACTGTAGCTTTGTAATACAGTCTGAAGTCAGGGAGTGTGATTCCTCCAACTCTGTATTTCTTTCTCAAGGATGTTTTGGTTATTTGGGGTATTTTGTGTTTCCATGCAAATTAAAATTTTTGTTATAGTTCTGTGAAAAATGCCATGGGTATTTTGATAAAGATTACATTGAATCCGTAGATTGCCTTGGGTAGTGTGGTCATTTTAACAGTATTAATTATTCCAGTCCACGAACACAGTCTATCTTGCTATCTATTTGTGTCATCTTCAATTTCTTTCATCAGTGTCTTTCCAAGTATAGGCCTTTTCCTCCTTAGGTAAGTTTACTCCAAGTATTTTATTCTTTTTGATGCAGTGGTAAATGGGATTGTTTCCTTGATTTCTCTTTCTGATAGTTCCTTGTTAATGTACAGAAATGCAACCGATTTCTGTATAATAATTTTGTATTATACAGCTTTACTGAATTCATTGATGAGATCTAGTAGTTTTCTGCTGGTGTCTTTAGGATTTTCTACGTATAGTATCATATCATCTGCAAACAGTAACAGTTTTACTTCCTTTCCAATTTGGATTCCTTTTATTTCTTTTTCCTGTCTGATTGCTATGGCTAGGACTTCCAAAACTAAGTTGAATAAAAGTGGCAAGAGTGGACATCCTTGTCTTGTTCCTGACATTAGAGGAAATGCTTTCAGCTTTTCATCATTTACTATGATGTTAGCTGTGGGTTTGTCATACATGGCTTCTATTATGTTGAGGTATGTTCCCTCTGTGCCCACTTTGCTGAGAGTTTTCAACATAAATCAATGTCGAATTTTGTCAAAAGCTTTTTCTGCATCTATTGAGATGCTCATATGATTTTTATTCTTCAATTTGTTAATATGGTGTATCATATTGATTGCAGATATTGAAAAATTGTTGCATCCATGAGTAAATCCCACTTGATCATGGCGTATGATCCTTTTAATATGTTGTTGGATTTGGTTTGCTAGTATTTTGTTGAGGATTTTTGCATGTATGTTCACCAGTGATATTGGCCTGTAATTTTCACTTTTTGTGATATCTTTGTCTGGTTTAGGCATCTAGGAGATCCTGGCCTTGTAGAATAAGATTAGAAGCATTCCTTCTTCTGCAATTTTTTGGAATAGTTTGAGAGGGTATGTATTAACTCTTCTCTAAATGCTTGGTAGAATTCACCTGTAAAGCTATATGGTCCAGGACTTTTGTTTGTTCAGAGTTTTTGTTTTTTAAACTGATTAAATTTTATTGCTGGTAATTGGTGTGTTCTTATTTTCTATTTATTCCTGGTTCAGCTTTGGGAGTTTGTACGTTTCTAAGAATTTTTCCATTTCTTCTAGGTTGTCCATTTTATTTGTGTACAGTTGCTCATAGTAGTCTCTTATGGTCCTTTGTATTTCTGTGGTGTTGGTTGTAACTTCTCCTTTTTCATTTCTGATTTCATTGATTTGGGACCTCTCTCTTTTTTTCTTGAATAATCTTGCTAAAGGTTTACCTTTACAAAGAGCCAGCTTTTATTTTCATTGATGTTTCCTATTGTTTTTTAGGCTCTATTTCATTTATTTCTCCTCTGATATTTATGATTTCTTTCCTTCTTCTAACGTTGGGTTTTGTTTTCTTCTTCTTTTTCTAGTTCCTTTAGGTGTAAAGTTAGGTCATTTTTTTTTGAGATTTTTCTTGTTTCCTGAGGTAAACTTTTATCACTGTAAACTTAACTCCTAGAACTGCTTTTGCTGTGTCCCATAGTTTTACATCATCTTGTTTTTGTTTTCATTTGTCTCCAAGTATTTTTTGATTTCCTTTTAATTTCTTCAGTGACCCATTGGTTGTTTAGTAGCATATTGTTTAGCCTTCATGTGTTTGTTTTTTGCATTTTTTTCTGGTAGTTGATTTCTAGTCTCATAGCATTGTGGTTGGTAAAGATGCATGATATGATTTCAATTTTCTTAAACTTACTGAGACTTGTTTTGTGGCCTAGCATGTGACCTGTAGTAGATGATGTTCCATGTGCAGTTGAAGAGAATGTATATTTTGCCTTGGGCTGGAATGTAGTGTATACACACACACACACACACACACACACACACATAGCTATTGATATAGATATATAGATATCTATTAAGTTCATCTCGTCTAATGTGTCCTTTAAGGCCAGTGTCTCCTTGTTGAATTTCTGTCTGGATTATCTGTCCATTAGTGTAAGTGGAGTGTTAAAATCCCCTACTATTATTGTGTTACTGTCTATTTCTCCCTTTATGTTCATAATATGTGATTTATGTCTTTAGGTGCTCCTATGCTGTGTGCATATACATTTACAATTGTTATACCTTCTTCTTGGATTGATCCTTTGATCATTATGTAGTGTCCTTATTTGTCTCTTGTAACAGTCTTTATTTTAAAGTCTCTTTTTTTCTGATATAAGTATTGCTACCGTGGCTTTCTTTTGATTTCCATTTGCATGGAATACCTTTTTACATCCTCTAACTTTCAGTCTGTGTGTGTCTTTAAATCTGATGTTTAAGTCTCTTGTTTGCAGCATATATACAGGTTTTGTTTTTGTATCCGTTTAGTCTCTCAGTGTCTTTTGATTGGAGCATTTAATCCATTTACATTTAATGTAATTATTGATGTATATGTTCTTATTGCCACTTTTGTTAATTGTTTGGCAGTTGTTTATGTAGATGTTTTTTGTTCCTTTTTCTTCCTCTGTTCTCTTTTCTTGTGATTTGGTGATTATCTTTAGTGTTATGTTTGGATTCCTTGTGTGTGTGTGTGTGTGTGTGTGTGTGTGTGTGTATCTAGTATAGGGTTTTGCTTTGTTGTTACCATGAGGTTTACATATATATGTGTGTGTGTGTGTATATATATATATATACACATACATACATATATATATATATATGTGATTGTTTTAAGTTGCTGATCTTTCAAATCCGTTTTTTTAAAAATTTTTACTGGAGTGTAGTTGATTTAAAATGTTGTCTTACATATATATGGAATTAAAAAAATGGTTCTGATGAAGCTAGGGGCAGGACAGGAATAAAGATGCAGATGTAGAGAATGGACTTGAGGACATGGGGATGGGGAAGGGTAAGCTGGGACGAAGTGAGAGAGTAGCATTGACATATATATATATACACTACCAAATGTAAAACAGATAGCTAGTGGGAAGCAGCTACATAGCACAGGGAGATCAGCTTGGTGCTTTGTGACCACCTAGAAGGGTGAGATAGAGAGGGTGGGAGGGAGACACAAGAGGGAGGGGATATGGGGATATATGTATACATATAGCTGATTCACTTTGTTATACAGCAGAAGCTAACACAGTAAAGCAATTATGCTCCAATAAAGTTGTTAAAAAAAGAACAAAGAAAAAAATGCTCTGTTAGTTTCAGGTGTACAGAAAAATGAATCAGTTATACATATACATATATCCACTGCTTTTTAGATTATTTTTCCATATAGGTCATTACAGAGTATTGAGTAGAGTTCCCTGTGCTATACATTAGGTCTTTCCTTATTAGTTTTCTACCTTATATATAATAGTGTGTATATGTCAATCCCAATCTCCCAATTTATCCCTCCCCCTCCCCCCAGAAACCATAGGTTAGTTTTCTACATCTGTGATTCTATTTCTGTTTTGTAAATAAGTTCATTTATAGCATTTTTTAGATTCTACATATAAGTCAAATGCATTTTAACAACCCTGTATTTGTACTCTCCTCCCCTCACAACTACTTTTTTTCATATCATATTTTACATCTAATTGTTTTGTATATCCCTTAACTGCTTATTGTGGATATAGACGATTTTACTACTTTTGTCTTTTAACCCTCCTTCTAGCTTGTGTGAGATGATTTCCTACCTTTACAGTATGTTTGCCTTTACCAATGAGCTTTTTCCTTTCATAATTTATGTGTCTAGCTTTGGCCTTTTCTTTTTCACTTAGAGAAGTTCCTTTAACCTTTTTTGTAAAGCTGGTTTGCTGGTGCTGCATTCATTTAGCTTTTGCTTGTCTGTGAAGCTTTTGATCTCTCCGTCAAATCTGAATGAGAGCCATTCTGGGTAGAGTATTCTTGGCTATAGGTTTTTCCCTTTCATCATTTTAAATATATTGTGCCACTCCCTTCTGGCCTGCTGAGTTTTTGTTGAAAAGTCAGCTGATAGCCTTATGGGAGTTTCCTTGTATGTTATTTGTTGCTTTTCCCTTTCTGCTTTTAATGTTCTCTCTTTATCTTTAATTTTTGCCATTTTAGTTACAGTGTGTCTTGGCATTTTCCTCTTTAAGTTAATCCTTTATGGGACTCTCTGTGCTTCCTGGACTTGGATGTCTGTTTCCTTTCCCAGGTTAGGGAAGTTTTCAGGTATTATGTCTTTAAGTATGTTCTCTGCCACTTTCCCTCTCTTCTCCTTCTGGGAGTGCTATAATGTGAATATTATTGTTTTTGATATTGTCCCAGTGGTCTCTTAAACTGTCTTCATTTCTTTTCATTCTTTTTTCTTTTTTCTGTTCAGCATCAGTGATTTCCACTACTCTTCCAGCCTGTTCATTCATTTCTCTGTATCATTTCATGCACTGTTGATTCCTTCTAGTGTATTTTTCATTTCATTTACTGTATTCATCTCTGTTTGGGTGTTGTTTATATTATCTAACTCTGTTAAAAACTTCTAACTTCTTGCTTTGTGCATCCATTCTTTTCCTGATTTCTTTGATCATCTTTATGATCACTACCCTGAACCCTTTCTCAGGTAGACTGCCTATCTCCACCTCAGGTTTTATCTTGTTCCTTCATCCAGAACATGTTCCTCTGTTATATCATTTTGCCTGCGTCGCTGTTTGTATGTATCTGGTGTGTTAGTTACACTTTCCAGCCTTGGAAAAGTGGAGATATCCTATATATCCCAGCAATGCACTCCCCTCTCATTACTTAATCTGTGTGTTCTAGGGTTTCCCCCTATAAGGACTACATGGGTCCTTCTGTTATTGTGGTCTGACCATGTGGGCATTCTGGTAAACTTGGTTGGCCCCCAGTCTGGTTGGTTTCCCAGCCCTGCTGTGTGTGGAGGCTGCCAGCTGCTGGGTGGTGTGGTCAGGTCACAAGGCAACTGAATACAGAACCCCAGGGGGCCCCAGGGCTAGTGCTGGCTCACTGGTGGGTGGAATCAGGTTCCAGAAGTCTCTGGGGCTGTTGCCCACCCACTGGTGGGTGATGCCAGGTCCTGCGTTAGTGCCAGCCTACTATCAGACAGAGCTGGGTCCCAGAATCTGGCTTCAGCATTCAGGCTTCCCAGAGCTGGTGTCAGATTGCTGGTGGGGGTGTGGTTTCTAACACATTTGGGCCTAGGGTGTTCTAAAGCTTGTGTTGACCTGCTAGTAGGCAGATCCAGGGCCCAGTTGGTCCCAGAGTGGGGTCTGGCCTAACGGTGGGCAGGCTGGGTCCACAGGCTGTGGGATTATGGCTTTCTTGCATCTGGTATCTGCCCCCTGGTGGTTGGAACTGCTCCAGAGGCTACAGAAGACTTCCTGGAGGGCATGGTCAGGGCCCAGGTGATTCTGGGGCTGGTGTATGCAGCTGTATCCTGGGCCCTCTGGTGGGCAGGGCCATGTCCAGAGGTGGCAGCTGGGGGCTCAGAAGGTCTTAAGGCAGTCTTTCTGCTGATGGGTGGTGCTGTGTCCCTTCCCAGCTAGTTGCTTGGCCTGAGCCATCCCAGCACTGGTGCCTACAGGTTTTTGGGCCAGGGCAGGGCTGGGGCCTTGGGCTAATAAGCTAGAGGGAGGATTCCACAATAGTACTTGCCAGTGCCAGTGTCCATGTGGTAGAAGGAGATTCCAAGAATGGCTGCCACCTGTATCTGTGTCCCCACGGTGAGTTGCAGTTGCCTCCTGCCTGTCTGGGCAACTCTCCAAGATTAACAGGTAGGTTTGACCCAGGTTCCTATCAAGTTACTGCTTCTGCCCTGGGTCCCAGAGTATGTGAGATATTGAGTATGCCCTTTAAGAGTGAAGTCTCTATTTCCCCCAGCCCCCAGGATCCTCGAAAGTAAGCCCTGCTGGCCTTCAAATCCAAATGTTCTGGGGGCTCGTCTTCTTGATACAGGACCCCTGTGCTGGGGAGTCTGATGTAGGGCTCAGATCTCTCACTCCTATGTTTCTCCTATAGGAGAACCTCTGCAATGTAATTATTCTCCAGTTTGTTAGTTGCCCACCTGGGGATATGTGACTTGACTATATTGCAAGTCTGCCCTTCCTACTCATCTCACTTTGGTTCCTTCTTTATGTCTTTAGTTGTAGAAGATCTTTTCTGGTAGATTCTTGTCTTTCCCATGGATGGTTGTTTTGCAGATAGTTGTTATTTTGGTTTGTTTGTGAGAGGGGGCAAGCTTATGGTCTTTCTACTCCACCATCTTGGCTGATCTCCCCCTACATTCCATACTCTTGAGTAATTTTCTTTTTAATATTTTTTGTCTCTTTTTAATTCTAATA
The DNA here is from genome assembly GCF_964374135.1 of Grampus griseus. Lineage (NCBI taxonomy): Eukaryota > Metazoa > Chordata > Mammalia > Artiodactyla > Delphinidae > Grampus > Grampus griseus. The sequence continues at coordinate 98,255,211 of NC_138999.1, read as the reverse complement.
TGGAAAAATTCTGATTAATGTCTAGTGACTACTATATCATGTTAGCCATTATTATTCGTCTCATCATCTTCCCCTCAAGCCATTTTCTAATATAATTTTTACTTCCATTTATTTGTGTTTGTGTCACAGTGTTTGTATGACCTTACACTTTAAGAAATTTCTTGTGTTTAATGAATCAGTTTGAAATGTTATCTCGAATCTGTACCTCATTTCAGTAATAGATCCAGAGGGCTGGAAGAGAGCTTCAACTTTTACAGATAGGGAAACAAACTCAGAAAGTTTATTAACTTTCTCAAAGTCACACAGCTCTTTAGTAGTGTCAAAGAGCCTTAAGCCAAAGAAATAAAGTACTAAATATTGGTAGCTTGTTTTGGAGGGCAGCAAAATCTTCCCAGAATCTGAAATAATACCATAACTACCTACTCTAATGACTAGCCAGAGATAAAAATATGGGAAAGATTAAGACTTGGTAACATGGAAACATTAAAATGGTATTTGCAGCCATATAATGATCCCTTTTTCCCTTTCTATAAATAATATCAATTTGGTATAGAGGGAAATAAAATGTACCTGATGTTATTTGTTCTTTGTGAACCCATGTTGCTCATTATTCAGCATTTTGTGCCCCTGCAGGCATTTTCAAACTGATAGCGTAATGACATTTCCCACTATCATCCCAGGTACTGAATTTAAGCTAACAGGTCTACAATTTTCCAAGATCATCCTTTTTGTAAAATTAGGCATTGAACTCTATTTCAGTCTTCTGGCATTTCTGAGCAACTTCCTCAAAATAGCAGCAAAGAGCTTTTAAATACATGCACCATTGCCTTTAGAATTCTTTGTCACTGATCATTAGGACCTGCTGATTTAAATACCATCTAGAGTTTTCAAGTTATCTCCAACTATTTCCATCCTCAACTTATATTGTCTCAGTGCAGTGTCTTATAGGCAGTTATCCAACTACCTTAGACATAGGAGAAAGAGAAAGAAATGAAGAATAAACTTAAAAGCATTCCTAAGCAACTGATTAAAATTTAATTTTTTGAAACCCATACTAATTTCAGATTTCTTCATTTTCTTGGCTTCTAAAAAAATTCTTCATTTCTATAGGGAGTTCTTTTTAATTAATTGTTGAGATTTTTGCTCCAGATCCCCAAAAGCAAGGGATACATATTCTCTTAAGTCAGTGACCTTCAGATAAGGTATTAATTCTATGTTCTTCCGGTTGACGTAAGTAGATTGTTATATGACTCATCTAATAGGATGAATGTGGATTTGGGTAAAAGAATATTGGTTGAAACAAAAACAAACAAACCTTTCCAATTATGCAGCAAATCACTTTAGCTCCAAGGATATGAAATGTTTCCTTAGCAGTTGGAGGAATTTCTTGATGTTATATTAACAATAAGTGGGCTTTCCTAGTGTTCGTTGAATCCAATTATATCTTAAGTGATAAATTTTAATTATATCTTTTCCAATTTTCAAAATGTTTCCATTATGATCATAAAGGAAGTAAAAGCACTCTGCATTTTATAATCAGATCAGACTATCTATGAAACTTCAAGGCATCTAAACAACACTTATTATCCTCATCACCAGAAGAGAGAATTTCAATTGTAGTTCCAACCAGGGAATATTTGGATGAGATAATTAAATGTTGTAAAGTTAGTGATGAAATTGGAAGTGAGGAATAAAATGGATTTTTAATAATTTCTAGCAAAAGGATTTAGTAAGTACCACATGATAAACTAATACATAACTCTGCAGGATTACTTAAGCCTTTTTTTTCTAGCTGCACAAAAGCCTTGGAGATAAAAAGATAAATAAAAATTAGAAATATTTGGACTAAATCTTTGCATAGTAATCAGTAATATGGTAATAAAGTTTCTCTAAAAGATGGCATACCAAATTAAATCAAGAAAAATTCACAGTAAACAAAAAATTTTATCTTAATAATCTGACCTCTGAATCATTGAATTGAGGTATAACTGTAAGGGAAAGCTCTCTGCAAATTCAGGTTGATAGACTAAGCAAACTCTTCCTTGGAGTGGCCAATGAGAAGGAAGAAATGATTTAACAATTTGAAGATGGTGTAATTTGGCCTTCTAATATGGTGAGTCACAGTCCATGGCTTAGTCAGTTCAGGATGCTATAATAAAGTACAACAGAATAGGTGGCTTATAAACAACAGAAATGTATTTCTCACAATTCTGGAGACTGGGATCAGGAGGCCAGCTTGGTTGGGTTCTGGTGAGAACACGCTTCTGGGTTGCAGACTGACTTCTTGTATCCTCACACGGTGAAAATAGAGCTGACTGGATCTCTGGCATCTTCTTACAATGGCACTAATCCCATTCATCAGGGCTCCACTCTCATGAGTTAATTACTCCCTGAAGCTATCCAAATACTATCACTTTGAGATTAACGTTTCAACATATGAATTTTGGGGAGACACAACTTTCAGTCCATTGAAATCTACATTTGGGCTTTAATTTTATAATCAAAAAGCCTATTGTAATTATTTCTGGTCACTTTGACCAGGGTAATTTACATGATGATCAAGAGGTGAAGTAGCTCTTACTTGTTTTTATTTTCATAATATGATCCTTATTTTATTCTACTATCTGAAATAAAATTTATTCTTATTAATAATCTTTATCTGAGTATAAACTATTAAAAGATAAATGAATGGTAATTCAATTATTTTCATATAAAGAGCTTCAGGCTTTAATGTATGTTTTAATATTTCATTCAAAAACTAAAATGTCATAACATGAATATTTTAATTGAAATCTATACACCTTCCCTATTACTCAGGATTTCCTGATGAAAAACACTGTACTACCACTCCCACTCAACTATTAACCAATTATAAATTTAAAACTGTATTTTAATTATTATGAACTGCCTTAAAATATAAATTATTAAATTATATCCCTAGAATTATTAATAATATCTTCTAGATAAACAAATGAAGGGAGTTGCCTCGCTTTGATATTTTTTTAGATTTCTCTTGGGATTTATAGGGTGGTGGTACTAATAGTAGCTTCTGAAATAGTGAAGAAGTAAAAAACTCAAAATATTTCATGGGTAATTGGAAGAACAGAATGTAATAGTATTTTATATATATATAACTGATATATATTTTATAAAACTGATATATATATAACTGATATATATATCAGTTCTATGAATGTGCAGAGAACTATAATTAAACTGATTTGTAAAAGGGGATAATAGCATACATTTGCGGTCATCTTACAAAAAATGATTACTGTGAAATATCTTAACTTCCAGGTAAGTTTCCTATGGATTAAATTTGCATTTAGTTCCTTTTCCTAAGAACTTTTCCTTAGGAAGTATATTCCAAAAAATGTCGAGGGTTACATAATTAAGTAAATTTGAGAAATGCTGCAAACTAGAGTCGCACGTAAGCCAGTTTGGGAAAAGCTGTTGTGAGGAAATGATAGACTTGATATTATAGCTGAAAGAGACCTCTGAAATCTTTTAGAACAATACATATATTTTACAGATAAGGAGACAAAGTCCCACGAGAGATAACATATCTCTTCAGCACATAGGCTCATAGTGGCTACTTAAATATTGTCAGATAAATGAATGGGCGAATAAACGATACGGCTAGGGTTAGAACTCAAGGCTCATGTTGCTCTGTCTATTGAACTTTTCAAAGGACTTACATTATTTTTTCTTAAGGACAATGTACTCTTATCACTAGAATCTTTCATAAATGGAGTTATTAACTGTGTAGCCTTGGGAACATATTCTCTTTGAGAATCAGGATAATACCTCTCTCACAAGGTTATTTATCAGTATTATTTGAGATGTCACAAGTGAAGAAGTGCTAACTACACAATGCACATTAGGATTCAGTAAATGTTAGTTTATCTTCATTTCCTTGATAATATTCTCTACAAAAATGATAGTTTATGATAGTATTATCCCATTTGCTAAAAATATTTTATGTATTATTTAGATTATAACATAAAGAGCATAAATCATAAGTGTAGAGCATACTGAATTTTAACAAGGTGAACAAACCTGGGTAACCAGTACCTAGGTTAATAAATGGAACCCCAGAAGACATCTCCATGCCCCCTTCTATTCATTAATCCTCAGGGTTATTTTTTATAAATCAGTACATACTCTTCTCTGTTTGACTTTTTATTGCCTTAACATTAGGTTTGTGAGATACATCTATGTGTCTTTGTGTTGTTGTAGAGCATTCTTTGTTTTCCAATGTTTGTAACAATTTATACTCCCACCAGCAGTGCGTGAAAGTGTCACCTTTATATTGAAAGTAAAATTACAGCCATGGATTTAAAATAGAGTAACAACATACAAAGCACATTAATGGGCTTCCCTGGTAGCGCAGTGGTTGAGAGTCCGCCTGCGGATGCAGGGGACACGGGTTTGTGCCCTGGTCCGGGAGGATCCTGCGTGCCATGGAGCGGCTGGGCCCATGAACCATGGCCGCTGAACCTGCACGTCCTGAGCCTGTGCTCCGCAACGGGATAGGCTGCAGCAGTGAGAGGCCCGCGTACCACAAAAAAAAAAAAAAAAAAAAAAAACCCAAAGCACATTAATTAGAGGCAGCAGGTATTAATGAAAGAACACTGGAATGACTGGTTTCTTGGGTTCTAGTGTAGGCTCTTCCAGCAACTCTCTATGTGTTCTTGAAAAAAAAAAAACTATTAGAGCACAGATTTAACATTTTTGATTCAGGCATTTGAAGGGCTATGGCTCCTCTCTTTAGAAAAATAAATAACTCATATATAAGCACAATGATATAATTTTGGGGTTAGAAGTCATAGAGCCCATAATGGGGGTGGTGATTGGATCTCATCATGAATTATGGTTAATAATATCTGAACTAAGGGACAAAACGGCTGAGTAGAAAGATCCTGGGCTTGTCTCCTCCCATGGACATGCCAAAATTACAACTACATGCAGAGAAACTAACTCTGAGAATGACCTGAAGACTAGAAGAAAAGATTTTCCACAACTAAAGATAAAAAGGAAAAGCCATGAAATGTGGTCTGGCCAGGACCTACACCATCACCCACCACTGTGACCCATAGGTGGAAGATATATCATAGCCTTGGAGGTCCCGCATGAAAGCCTAAGGCTCCAACCTCACCTTGGGCTCCCCAGCCCAGGGAACATGCACTGGGAAGATGAGCCCCCATAACATTTGGCTTTGAAAACCAGTGGGGCTTATGTCTGGGAGAGCTGAAGGGCTGTAGGAAGCTGAGACTCCACTCTTAATGAGTGCATGCAAAAACTCATTTTCTCCAAGTCCCAGCATAGAAGAAGCTGTTTGTAAAGCATCTGGATCATATGTGGTGATTCACTGACTAATTTTAGAGTGTGTGCATGAGGGGCAGGGATCTGTTGGAACTTTCTATGGGTAAAGAGGTGGGGGGCAGCAGGGTTTTTTTGTTGTTTGTTTGTGGCTCACCCTCTACCTAGCTGGCCCAGTACTGGCAGGCATCATTGCTGACTCTCACCATCTAACCTACAGCACTGCTTGACCTGCCCCGAACTCAACTGCAGACCTGACACAGCTAGTGCTCCTCCAAAGCGGCCCACTTACCCTGCCAGACTGAGTAGCCATATTTGGCCAGCAGTGGAGCCCCCCAAAACATCCCTGTGCCCCACCAGTCACAGTGGTCACCCTTTGCTAGCAGTGGAGCCCTTCTAAAACTGCTACTCACCCTGCTAGACCTGGTATACACCCTTGGCCCCACCAGCATCCCCACAAAGTCACTCCCAACCTGGGAGCTGACCCTGTACACAAGAGCATCAGAGATAGTTGTGACCAGACCCAGAGCAAGGGCCAGACCTGCATGCTAGTGCACCAGCATCAAGGCAGCTCAGCCACAATAGGAGGACACATGCAGCCCACATAGGGGAAATCCTGGAGCACCTGGTTCTCATGACTAGATGAGACCATGCTACTGGGCCCCACATGACACCTGCTACACAAATAACTCTTTCAAGACTGGGAGACATAGCTGATCTACTAATATGTAGGAACAAACACAGAGAGTTAGGCAAAATAAGAAGACAAGGGTATATATTCCAAATGAATGAACAAGATAAAACCTCAGAAAAAGAACATGGAGAAAACCAATCTTCTAGATAAGGAGTTGAAAGTAAAGGTCGTAAAGATACTCACCAAACTCAGGAAAAGAGTGGAGAAAGAGAATTTCAACAAAGAGATAGAAAATATAAAAATAACCTATCAGGGCTTCCCTGGTGGTGCAGTCGTTGAGAATCTGCCTACTAATGCATGGGACATGGGTTCGAGCCCTGGTCTGGGAGGATGCCACATGCCATGGAGCAACTAGGCCCGTGAGCCACAACTACTGAGCATGCGCGTCTGGAGCCTGTGCTCCGCAACAGGAGAGGCCGCGATAGTGAGAGGCCCGTGCACCACGATGAAGAGTGGCCCCCGCTTGCCACAACTAGAGAAAGCCCTCAAACAGAAATGAAGATGCAACACAGCAAAAATAAATAATTAATAAACTCCTACCCCCAACATCTTCTTTTAAAAAAAAATCTATCAGAGCTGAAGAATACAATAACAGAAGTGAAAAATACACTAGAGGGAACCAACAGCAGATTAGATGATGCAGGAGAAAGGATCAGCAATAGGAAGACAGGCTAGTGAAATCATGCATAGGAACAGCAAGAAGTAAAAAAAATGAGGATAGTTTAAGGCACCTCTTGGACAATATCAAGAGTATTAATATTCATATTACAGCAGTCCCAGAAAGAAAAGAGAGAAAGGGACAAAAAACCTATTTGAGGAAATAATGCCTGAAAACTTTCCTAACCTGATGAAGGAAACATACATCTATGTCCAGAAAGCACAGAGAGTCCCAAACAAGATGAACCTAAAGAGACCAACATGTAGACACATTATAATTAACATATCAAAAATTAAAGATAAAGAGATAATCTTAAAAGCAGCAAGAAAAAAAAGAACTAGTTACATATAGAGGAGCCCCTATAAGACCATCAGCTGACTTTTCAGCACAGACTTTACAGGCCAGATGGGAGTGGCATGGCATATTCAGAGTACTGAAAGGAAAAAAAAACCACAAAAACTTACAACCAAGAATATTCTATCTGGCAAGGTTATCCTTCATAATCGAAGGAGAGAGAAAGAGTTTCCCAGGGACTTCCCTGGTGGTGCAGTGGTTAAGTGTCCATCTGCCAATTCAGGGGACACGGGTTCGAGCCCTGGTCTGGGAAGATCCCACATGCCATGGAGCAACTAAGCCGGTGTGCCACAACTGCTGTAGCCTGCATGCCTAGAGCCCATGCTCCACAACAAGAGAAGCCACCGCAATGAGAAGCCCATGCACTGCAACAGAAAGCAGCCCCTGCTCACCGCAACTAGAGAAAGTCTGCATGCAGCAATGAAGACCCAACACAGCCAAAAATAAATTAATTAATTAATTTAAAAAAGTTTCCCAGATAAGCAAAAGCTAAAGGAGCTTATCACTATTAAACTGCCCTCACAAGAAATGTTAAAAGGACATCTTCAAGCAGAAAAGACTGTAAGTAGAAATATTAAAAATTATGAAAAAAAAATCTCACCAGTAAAAGCAAAAATATAGGTAGTGGATCAACCAACTATAGTGCTAGTATGAACATTAACAGGCAAAATTAGTAAATGTATACATCTGTAATAATTAAGGGATACACAAAATAAAAAGATATAAAAAATAACATCAAAAGCATAAAATGTTGTGTTGGGAGTAAAAATGTAGTGCTTTTAGAATGCACTCAAACATAAATAACCATGTAAGCATCAACCTAAAATAGACTGCTATATACACATGTTGTTATATAAGAACCTCATGGTAACCACAAAACAAAACCCGAGAATAGATACACATAAAGAGACAGGAGTATAAACATGATACTAAAGAAAGTCATCATAAGAGATTATTACAAAAGGTTATACACCATCAAATTGGACAGCCTAAACAAAATGGATAAATTCCTAAAAATATACAATCTTTCAAGACTGAATCAGGAAAAAATAGAAAATCTGATCAGACTAATTACTAGTAATGAAATTGAATCAGTAATCAAAAAATTCCCAACAAACAGAAGTCCAGGACCAGATGGCTTCATGGGTAAGTTCTACCAAACATTTAAAGAAGACTTTAATACCTATCCTTCTCAAACTATTCCAAACAACTGAAGAGGAAGGAGCACTTTCAAACTCATTCTACAAGTGTCATGTTACCTGATTACAAAACCAAAGACACTACAAAAAAAAGAAAATTACAGGCCAATATCCCTGATGAACATAGATGAAAAAATCCTCAATGAAATATTGGCAAACTGAATTCAACAATATTAAAAGGATCATATACCATGATCATGTAGGATTTATTCCAGGGATGTATGGATGTTTCCATATTTGCAAATAAATGTGATAAATCACATTAACAAAACAAAGGATAAAAATCATGATTATTTCAACAGATGCAGAAAAAGATTTTGAAAAAATTCAATATCCATTTATGATAAAAACTTTCAGCAAAATGGGCACAGAGGGAATATACTTCAACATAATAAAGGCCATATATCACAAATCTGCAGCTAACATTATCATTATGCTCAAAGATGCAAATTTGAAAAGTATTTCCTCCAAGATCAGGATCAAGACAAGGATGCCCACTCTTGCCACTTTTATTTGACATAGTATTGGAAATCCTAGCCACAACAGTCAGATGATAAAAAGAAATAAAAACCATCCAAGTTGGAAAAGAAGAAGTAAAACTGTCACTGCAGATGATGGGATACTATATACAGAAAATCCTATAGACCAGAAAAAAAAATTAGAACTAATAAATGAATTCAGAAAAGTTGCAGGGTACAAAATTAATATACAGAAATCTATAGCCTTTCTATACCCTAATAACCATCTATAAAAAAGAGAAATTAAGAAACAGTGCCACTTACAATTGTGTCAAAAAGAATAAATAGGAATAAATTTAAACAAGGAGGTGAAAGACTGTACTCTGAAAACTATAAGACACTGATGAAAGAAGTTGAAGATGACACAAATCAATGGAAAGACATGCCATGCTCATGGCTTGGAAGAATTAATATTGTTAAAATGACCATAGTACCTAAAGCGATCTACAGATTTAGTGCAATTCTCATTGAAATACAATTTTTAACAACTAGAACAGGTAATCCTAAAATTTGAATGGAATCATAAAAGATCCCAAATAGCCAAAGCAATCTTGAGAAAGAAGAACAAAGCTGGAGATATCATGTGCCCTGATTTCAAACTATACTACAAACCTATACTAATCAAAACAGTATAGCTCTTACTACACAAAAACAGACACATAGATCAATGGGATAGAATTGAGAGCCCAGAAATCTTTAGTAAATTATGTTGGGAAAATTGGACAGCTACATGCAAAAGAATGAAATTCAACCTTTTTCTTACACCATATAGAATAATAAACTCAAAATAGACTAAAGGCTTAAATGTTAAACTTAAAACCATAAAATTCCCAGAAGAAAAAATAAGCAATATACTCCTTGATGTTGATCTTAGCAATATTTTTCTGGATCTGTCTTCTCAGGCCAGGACAACAAAACCAAAAATAAACAAATAGGACTACACAAAAGTGAAAAGATTTTGCATGGTGAAGGAAACCATCAATATAACTAAAGGCAACCTACTGAATGATAGAAAATATTTGCAAATGATGTATCTGATAATGGGTTAATACACAAATTGTATAAAGGATTCACACCACTCAATATCAACAAAACAAACAACCTGATTATAAAATAAGCAGAGGATTTGTATAGACATTTCTCAAAAGATGACATACAGATGGTTAACAGACACATTAAAAGATGTTCAACATCACTATCAGAGAAATTCAAATAAAAATGATGACAAGGAGGGTACTACCTGACAAGGAGTGTACTACCTATGTTTTCTTCTAGGAATTTTATGATTTCAGGTCTTACATTTAAGTCTTTAATCCATTTTCACTTTGTTTTTGTATATGGTATAAGAAAGTAATCCAGTTTGATTCTTTTGCCTGTAGCTATCCAGTTTTCTCACCATCATTTATTGAAGAGGCTGTCTTTTCCCCATTGTATATTCTTACCTCCTTTGTTGTAGATTAGTTGACCATATAAATATGGGTTTTTTTCTGGGCTTGTTTTTCTGTTCCATTGATATCTACATGTCTGTTTTTGTGCCAGTACTATACTGTTTTGATTACTGTAGCTTTGTAGTATAGTAGAAATCAGGGAGCATAATACCTCCAGGTTTGTTGTTCTTTATCAAGATTGCTTTGGTTATTTGGGATCTTTTGTGTTTTCACACATGTTTTAGAATCATTTGTTCTAGTTCTGTGAAAAATGCTATTGTTTTTTTGATAGGAATTGCATTGAATTTGTAGATTTCCTTGGTTAGTATGGTCATTTTAACAATATTAATTTATCCAAATCCATAAACAGGGTATATCTTTCCATTTGTCTGTGTCATCTTCAAATTCTTCCATCAGAGTCTTCTTTTACTTCCTTAGTTATATTTATTCCTAGGTATATTATTTTATTTTTTGATACAATTGTAATTGGAATTGTTTCCTTAATTTCTTTTTTGATAGCTTGTTGTTAGAGTATAGAAATGCAATAGACTTCTGTATATTAATTTTGTATCCTGCAACTTTTCTGAATGCATTTATTAGTTCTATGGGTTTTTCGTGGCATCTTTAGGATTTTCTATATATAGTATCATATCATCTGCAAACAGTGGCAGTTTTCCTTTTTCCTTTCCAATTTGGATTCCTTCTATTTCTTTTTCTTGTCTGATTGCTGTGGCTAGGACTTTCAGTACTATGTTGAATAAAAGTGGTGAGAATGGGCATCCTTGTCTTAATCCTGATCTTAGAGGAAATACTTTCAGCTTTTCACTATTGAGTATGATGTTAGCTGTGAGCTGTTTTTATATGACCTTTATTATATTGAGGTATGTTCCCTCTATAACCATTTTGTTGAGTTTTTATCATAAATGGATGTTGAATTTTTGTAAAAGCTTTTTCTGTATCTGTTGAGATGATCATAAGATGTTTATTCTTTTCTTTGTTAATGTGGTGAATCTATCAGTCTTTTTCTTAATGGTCTCTGCCTTTAATGCCATACTTAGAATGGCAATTGTCTTCTTCTTTATATTTAAATATTCACCAATATTTTCTAGTTCTTTAATTTTTTTCATTTTAGACCTTCATCTTTTTATTATATCTGGAATTTATTTGTATACACTATATGAAAAAGGGATTTAAGTTTTTGTCAAATTATTAACTAGTTTTTCCACCTACTAAATGATTCATGTTTTCCCCACTGATTTTAAGCTACATTTAGCATATACTAAAAAACTTGCATGTAATTGCGTCTGTTCCTGGCCTTTCTATGCTATTCTAGAATTTTGTTCTTGCAGCAATGAGATTTTGTTTTAAGTTTTTTTCTTTTGTAATATGTTTTGGAAGTCTGTCACTAATTTTTGTTATTCTTAAAAATATTTCCACACACTTGTCATTTTTCATTTCAAATAAACTTAATCATTTAAAATATTTATGACCTTTAGTAAAATTGTTAGATCTTTATCATGAGTCTTGTACATTGTTTATTTAGTTTTATATCTAGGTACTTTCCTTTGTGTATGTTTAATGTGAAGGAGATTTCTTTTTTTTTTCACACACAAACATTGTATTTTATTTTTACAAGAGATAAATAAACTGACACCAAGCATTGTAAAAGGATGACGACAACAAAAGCGACAATGATTGCAATTACCAAACATGAAACACACTCATACTATGTCATAATATTGACATTAAGTCCAGTAATCCTCCACTGTAACAGCTCCTTTATTTGCAGTGATAATTGATTTGTATATTTTTGCCTCTGAGTCCTTGTAGGATTTTTTTTATTCAAACAGAAAGTCACAAAAATTATAATTATCCTCATCAGTTCACTCAGTCCCATGTAATTAATTTTTTTTATCTTGATCTTTTGTTAGCACTTGTATGAATTCATCAGTTTTCCATTAGAGTTCTGAAAATGCTTATCCATTCAGTTCAGCAGTATAGTCAGTTACCAGAAACCTGTACTTGTCAGAGTCTTTTCCATGAATTCCTTGAAGATGAAACCCTTTTATAGGAACATTTTTGCAAAAGCATCAGAGTACACCCAGAACTGTCTGTAAATGACAAAAGACTTAAAAATAACCACGGTTAAAGATTTGATGAAAGTTCATAATAATGCAATTGACAAGGAAATTTAGTTATTTCTGAGATATACATTTTAAAGTAATAACTAGAATTATGACTTATAACATCATACCAGAGCATATAAGATTTTTAGAAATTTCATGTAATGTCTGGAACATTTATGTTAACATATTTCCATACAAATAACCCAAAGAAAGTTTAGTATTAGTTGTTTTGTTTGTTTGTTTATACTGCAAGTTCTTATTAGTCATCAATTTTATACACATCAGTGTATACATGTCAATCCCAATCGCCCAATTCAGCACACCACCATCCCCACCCCACCGCGGTTTTCCCCCCTTGGTGTCCATTCGTTTGTTCTCTACATCTGTGTCTCAACTTCTGCCCTGCAAACTGGTTCATCTGTACCATTTTTCTAGGTTCCACATACATGCGTTAATATATTTGTTTTTCTCTTTCTGACTTACTTCACTCTGTATGACAGTCTCTAGATCCATCCACGTCTCAACAAATGACTCCGTTTCGTTCCTTTTTATGGCTGAGTAATATTCCATTGCATATATGTACCATATCTTCTTTATACATTTGCCTGTCGATGGGCATTTAGGTTGCTTCCATGACCTGGCTATTGTACATAGTGCTGCAATGAATATTGGGGTGCATGTGTCTTTTTGAATTATGGTTTTCTCTGGGTATATGCCCAGTAGTGGGATTGCTGGATCATATGGTAATTCTATGTTTAGTTTTTTAAGGAACCTCCATACTGTTCTCCATAGTGGCTGTATCAATTTACATTCCCACCAGCAGTGCAAGAGAGTTCCCTTTTCTCCACACCCTCTCCAGCATTTGTTTGTAGATTTTCTGATGATGCCCATTCTAACTGGTGTGAGGTGATACCTCATTGTAGTTTTGATTTGCATTTCTCTAATAATTAGTGGTGTTGAGCAGCTTTTCATTTGCTTCTTGGCCATCTGTATGTCTTCTTTGGAAAAATGTCTATTTGGGTCTTCTGCCCATTTTTGGATTGGGTTGTTTGTTTCTTTAATATTGAGCTGCATGAGCTGTTTATATATTTTGGAGTTTAATCCTTTCTCCGTTGATTCTTTTGCAAATATTTTCTCCCATTCTGAGGGTTGTCTTTTCATCTTGTTTGTAGTTTGTTTTATTGTTTTACTTTATAATTATTTCTGATGAAAAGTTTTTGATTTTTCATATTTTTTTCATATAAAGTACTTGAATTAATTTTAAAAGTTCTTTTATTTGAATTTTTTGTGTTTTCCTTTTAGGTAGTCTTATTATCTGCAATTAATATTAACTGATAGTTATACCTTTTATTTATGTATTTATGTATTTATTTAACTTTACTTCATTGATAAAAATCTCCAATGTATATTTTCATATAATAATCAAGGTGCTATTATATCTCATTATCTTTTTTCTTTGACTTAACGAAAGTGACTAGTATTTTATAAACGACATATTGTTCATTTTATGTTTAGAATATATATTTTTGTAATGTGAAGAATTATTCCTTCCATTCCTAATTTGTCAAAAATTTAATTTTTTTCAACTAAGAATGCATTTGGAATTTATCAGATAGGTTTTTAGTATCTTTCAGTATCATCATATGGTTTTTCTTCTGTGATATGCTAATGTAATTAATCATAGTAAATCCAGCTTCCTAATATTTTTCCATTCATGCTATTATTTTCTAAGGAGTCTTAAAGAGTTTTTTCCTTGTCTTTTAAATTAGTCATACATTTTAAAGGATTCAAAGGGATAACCTTGACTTAAAAACATATTGTGGGACAACAGATATGCAAATATGATTGCATTTATATTTTATGGAAATGCATAATCAGGGTATTTGCTGGGTGAGGTTGATCTGTAAAAGACAAGAGGAAAGCTGGAATATATTGCCATTTTTACCCCTACTTGTCTTCACTTCTTTACCTCTAAAGAAGTGCTCTGTTAAAGTACTTAACTCATTTAGATGTTGTTGTATAAGTGGTCTTAGGAATTTGTATGCATTTTTGTCTGTCTATGCCTATCTATGTGCATACTATGTATACCGTATTTTTTGTCTTAGAACATAAATGTTCTCTCCTCCTCCAGCCTATCAACATTGCTGTCCAACTTATTCCTAGTGCCACTGAAACTTTTTAGGGTTTCCTAAGTTACATGTCTCTATTTATCTTGTTGAATGGCTGTTTGTACTTCTTTTTCTTAGTCTTAGAAAATAAGAGAATCTAAAAACCAATAGAAGCTACTGTATTGAACACAATGGTTGTTTCTGTGGGAACATAAGACTGTCATTTACCATTGACTCAATTCCTTTTCAGCTCTGTCTCACTCTGATCTGTCAGTCAGATCCCCAGTCGTTAGCTCATTTATTCTTTTGTAATAAGTTAATTGAGATAAAGTAATTAAATATTGAGTTAGCTTTCTAAGTCTTGTTCAAGCACCATGATTATCTACATTTTAGTTTGCTCAGTGAATTTCTTAGGTGTTCTTAAGTAAGTTTGCTTATAATTTGTTTAATTTTATAAGGAAAATGCCTAAGCATCGTGACTTGTAGCATATTACAACACACGTTGCTGTTTCTTACCCTAGATGTTTTTCCTAAATGTCCACTTTAATGATGTTTTATGTACCCCACCTAGCACAGTAAATGATTATTAGTGTGGCAAATCATTCAAAAAGAAGAAGTTTCAATGTATAAATATCTATGCATATTCTTAATTCAAATTAGTGCTTTCTGTTCTTTTTAAGAGTTCCAATTATAAATTATTAGTCACAAAATATAATTTAGAAGTAAACCCAAAAGTGTTAATATAGATCAATTTCACATATGTAAAGCAAAAGAAAAAAAAACTTCATAAAGGAAAAAAAGGAAAAATGCATTAAAAATATATATCTTTCATGAGCTTTTAATTTTACCTGCAGTGTATGCTATAATACCATAATCCAATCAGGTAATTATTTAGACTTAAAATAAATTTTAGGACAGTTTTTTGTTCTTGCTATTTTTCTATGGTATGCATTTAGAACTTCAAGTACAACACCAATAATAAATTACTGTGTAGATAACAATTAATGTTCCTTGTTTCTCATGTTTTCCAAGAGATAGTAAACTAAATTGAATCAGTAATATTTTTGATACCTTCTTATATTGTAGTTGATTTTTTTAATAAAGTATTAGTAACATAATGTTTGTTTGGTTAATGGCAATGTGCATCAAAGTTGAAAAACATTCTTGTAAGTTGGCCTTGTTTAAATTTGACTTTAGTTTGAAAAAATTCAGTGCTACCTAGAAGCAGATTTATATGGTATTTTTATCAGTAGAGCGGAAGATTGGTTTGTTGCTGTTGTTAACATTTGCAGTGTAAAAAAAGAATAATTTAAATTCAAACAGACTCATCTACAGCTTATTTGTCATGACAGAGATTACTTCTGAATGTAATTACCTTGTATCAAAGAATGATCATAGGAATTAAGTCTGCAACATCAATATCAATTACCTTTTCTTTTTAAGGGTTAGATAGAATACTAAATGGAAGTCATTAATAATAGCATTTCCATTGTTTTTTCAAAGAATGGACATAGAGCAATGTGAATATAAATAAGCAAAGTATTTCTCACTCATTGTTCCTAATAATTCCTTATTTCTTTGACAAGTTTAGCCTTTTATTTAGTGTTTCTCAAATTGTTTTGTGATTCACTTGCATTAGAATCATATAAGGTAGCAGTTAAAATGAAGACTTCTGGGTTCTGTCTCAGGTGGGCCAAGTCAGAATCTCTAGGTGTGGGCCTGGGAATATGAATTTTCCATTTCCCAGGGTGATTCTGAGACTCAGTAAACGTTGTGAACACCCATTTGCATGCTAATGGCTGCAAAAGCTGTATCTGTAGCAAAAATCTCTTCTGAGAGCCAAACCTATATTTACCCCTAGTTATCTCATATAACTGAGACACAGGGTCACAAAGGGATCTCTTTATCTCTCCACCTGACTCACAACATACACACACACACACACACACACACACACACATACAAACACACAGACATACACACTCCTTCCCCCTTGATATGTGCTCCTTCTTTTGAAGTCTAATGCCAGCCAACCACCACAGCATTATGTCAACCACAATGACTTAATCACCAAGTCCTTCAATTCTATCTTTTCATATCCACTTCTCTCTTGTTGGATAACACATCTTTTTCACTGATTTCCCTAGTTCTTTTTGGTCCCTCTCCAAAATTTTCTCCAAGCAACATCAATAGTAATCCTTATAGAGTACAAATATGATCATGTAACTTCCCTGCTTAAAACCCACCTCACTGGTCCCCTATAAGCATCAAGATAAAAGTCCACATTTACCAAATTCTCATAATTACATATCATCTTCATGATAGGATTACTCTATCTTTCCATTTATTTTACCGTTCCTCCTTCTCCCCATTGGCACATTTTGTTCCAGTTTTACAGAACTAACAATTTTCAGTTTTAGGAATAAGTTATACTGTTTCTTTCCTCCATAGCATGTATCAAGTCATTATGAAAATTTCCATTTATTTATTTGTTTCCTCCTCTAGATGTAAATTGTTCACCTCTCTATCCCCAGTGCCAAGCACAGTTCCTAGTACATAGTGTCAGTTCAAAAATTCTTCTTGATTGAATATATAAATAATGAATAACAGTATCTATTTATATCTACTAATAATATATAATATAGCATTTAAAGACATGGGCTCTGGAAACATTCTCTCAATTAAACTCTGGCTTTGCTACTTATGTGGCCTCAAAAAATTTACTTAAATTTCTCTGTGTGTTAGGTCACTAATCTTTAAAGTAGTTATAATAATAGGATCTATCCACTAAGATTTTCATGAAGACTCAATGAGAAAATACATATAAAGTTGTTAGAAAGTGCCAAGCACACAGAATGTACTCAATAAATGTTAGCTACAGTTTTTACTTCTTTCATGCTTCAAGATTTATTCCCCACCTCTAAGATAAGTCATCATTTTATCCATTTTGATTTTTTCTTCTGCTCTCAGTTATCGTCTTGGAAGAGTCATATTTGTTTTAGTCTATCTATAATGGATGTCCCTCCATACCCTCTATCATTTTAGAGGTTCTTCTCTGGATCTTCCCTAGCTGAGATTGTTAGGTGTGATGAGCAGAATTTTAAACAATATCTTTGATGAGTTGATATACTCAAAGGAAAAATATGTTTAGTTTCTATAGAATTTCCTGATAATATGAAATACTTGTTTTGTCTAGGTAACCATATCAAAACTTTGGAGTAATATCTTCAGGGAACAGTATATCAGAACATCAAGATCATAATAATTTCCTGGAGGCATAATTGATAGCTCTAAACCCACATCTCAAATCCTGTGCTTGAATAAGAGTTTTGCTGACAACAGAAGGATTTTTTGTTATTTATTTTAATGATAATTAATAAATGGTTCAGCCTTGGGGCAGACTTATACAAATACAGTATTATTTTTCACTTGGTCAGTTCTTAAAAAGATTTATTAAGGGCAAGAAGTCAGTTTTACAAGATGAGGGAAATGGAAATTTTATATAAATTTGTGTATAAAAATTTATATTATAAGATTTGAATCCTCATTTTACTTTGGCTATTTCAGAATGTAGATTATCATTTCAGAGAATTCCAAAATAATAGTTTCCTAAATAATATACTTTTTAAAAAGTTTTGCAGCAATACTATAAATAAAAGGTTTTAAGGGACAATTTAACTTTTTCCAAAGCAAATCAAAGAATCAGCATTTTAGACATGGAAAAGATTTCAGAAATTATCTATCCCAATTCATAAACATATGGAAGCAGAACCAGAAGTTATATGTGACTTACCTGATGTCACACAGCTGGACAAGTGTCAAGATCAAACTTGTGTGCTGACTCTCAATTTATTGTTTTTATCAAACAACATTACTAATCAAATTGGTTTATTATAATAAGAAAATATTTATAAGTAGAAAACAACAATGACAGAATTGACATGGAGGGAAGAATGCTACAACACAACTTAAAATGACCAGGAGGGATAATTATAACAAAAAAATTTTATAATGAGGTAGAGAAGTTTATATCTTGTTAAGAACTTCAATGGACACAAAACAATACTCATATACCTTAAAGAATTGTACTGAAATTGATCTTTTATTGGGGAGAACAAGCATTTATATGTAGGGGCAATAAATACAATTTATTTTGAAATTTTAGAAGGAGGTTTGTTCTTTAAATAAATCTCATAAAATACTGTAAGTAACAATTATCTTATAAAAATGAGCACCCACATTCTATATATGTATCTATTAAAGTGTGGTTTGCTGACCATTTGCATTAGAATCAATGAGGATTCTTTTTTAGACAACTAGTTTTCTAGATCCTCATCTTGGGCCCCATCTCAGAACTGCAAAATCAGAATCTATGGGGATAGGGCCTGGGATTGCATTTTATGGTCACCACACACACCCCTCACCACCTTGATTCTCTTGCAGTATATTATTTGAAAGTTGCTAAATTAGTTTAAGAAACATTCACATTCATATTAAAAAGTGAATGAGGTGACGTCAGCATTATTGTGACGTAAGATGTTCCTTTTTTAATCCCCCTTTCTAAACAACTAAATAGACAACCATCCATGAAGAAAAGCACCTTTGTGGGTGTTGTAGGATCTAGCACCATATGCCAAGGGACACTGGAGGAGTCTTGCTCATCTGTGCATTCAGGAGTAGGCAGACCTCAGTATAGGTAGCAGAGCTAATGAATCTACCCAGACACCTCTCATCATGGATGGGAAAAAATCTGGAGAGTGCTCCAGATCATGGAGCAGATACCCACACAAGAGAAATAAGTTGCAGAAGTCCTGCCTTCCCAACGAGAGGTTCCACCATGTGACTGGAACATATATATATATGAATATGGTCACAATGGAGACAACAATAACAGAAACTTTCCCAGCATCTGTCCCCAAGGAAACTGCATGGGGCCAATCTATCCAGAAGCAGTGACCTCTCCCACAGGGAAAATGATAACAGTGAGTAAGGGCCTGGCTACTCCAGTTGTGTAGGTCATGGCTGGAGAAACCCTTTCTCTCCAACAGTACCCAGAGTACTGAGGTGGGACCTCTATGACTGGGGAGAGAGAGGAGTTGAGAAAAAAACAGGTAAGAATTTCAAAGGGCATTAAAGGGATTTCATTCAGCAGAATGTCCACCCAGGAGCCTCTGGGAGTACCACACCCAGGGATTTCCCTACTAGGGCTCCTCTGAAGCTCTGAGTGTTAAACCCACACCTCCCCCAACTTTGTGGATGGCTCCTTGTACATACTCTGTATGCCATGGTGAAAGAGAACTCCAACTCCAGAAGAGGTAGCATACTCTTAAATCAGGCATGGTCTGTGGGCAAGGGAGAAACCACAAACTTTAGCTATTGGGCAAGCTTCTGGAAAAAGAGGAGTTTTCAGTAGACAGCCTGGTGAATTGTAAGAATCAGAGAGGACATAAAAGCTTAAGAATTCTGCCACAAAAGGGAGCAAGAAAAGTGGAGCAAGTGTATCCATACAAAGTTGGAGAAAACCCCGGATAGTAACAACACGGTTGAACAGAATACCTCATCTGAAGGCAATAGGAAAGACTTAAGGAGGTGTCTGCTACTTCAAATGTGAAGGCAGTAAGGCAAATCTAAAAGGGACATGAACAAATCAAGGGAACATACCATCACAAGAAGAAATAATTATTCTCCAATAATTGAATTTAAAGGCATGGAATTTTGTGATTCAGCTGATAAAGAATTAAAAATAGCTGTTTTGAAGACACTCAATGACCTACAAGGAAACTCAAAAAAATAATTCAATGAAATCTCAAAAAAAGGATCAAAATGAGATTTTAACAAAGAAAGAGAAATCATAAAAAAGAACCAAACAAATTCTGGAGCTGAACATGTCAATGAATATAATAAAATATGCAATAGAGAGCATCTGCAGTAGAGTAGAACAAATGGAAGATAGAATAAGTGAGTTAGAGGATAGAAATTTTGAAATAGCCTAGTTAGAGGATATTAATGCATATATTAAAAAAAAACAAGATTTCAAATAAACAACCAAACTTTATACTAAAGAAACTAGAAAAAGAAGAACTAAGGCCAAAGTTAGAAGAAGGAAGGAAATAACAAAGCTCAGAGTAAATGAAATAGAGACCAGATAAACAATTGAACAAACCAATGAAATTGGTTTTTCAAAGATCTGTTTTTTCCAAAATACAAATAAAATTGACAAATTTTAAGCTAGACTAAGAAAAAGAGAGAAGACTCAAATAAAATCAGAAATGAAGGAGACATTACAACTGATACTACAGAAATACATAGAATCATAAGAGACTACCATGAATAATTATATGCCAACAAATTGGATAACCTAGAAGAAATGAATAAATTCCTAGAAACATACAACCTACCAAGACTGAATCAGGAAGAAATAGAAAATCTGAAAGACCAATAATGAGTAAGTAAGTCGGATCAGTGATCAGAAAGTTCCCAATGCAGAAAAGGTCAGGACCAGATGGTTTCACTGGTGAATTATACCAAACATTCAAAGAACAATTAATGTCAATCCTTCTCAAACCCTTCCAAAAAATTGAAAGGAGGGAACACTTTCAAACCTATTTTATGAGGGCCAGCATTACTCTGATACCAAAGCCAGATAAGGATAATACAAGAGAAGAAAACTACAGGTGAATATCCCTGATGAATATCAATGCAAAAATCCTCAACAGAATACTAGAAAAATAAGTTCAACATGTTAAAAGGATTATACATCATGTCTAAGTGAGATTTATCCCTAGGATGCAAGATTTGTGTATGTTCACACAAATCAATAAATGTGAAACATCATATTCATAGAATGAAAGATAAAAATCACATGATCATCTCAATAGAAGCAGAAAATTATTTGATGCAACATCCTTTCATGATTAAAGCCATCAACAAATTGGATATAGAAGGAACACACCTCAATATAATAAAGGCAATATAAGACAAACCTACAGCTAACATTATACTGAGTGGAGAAAAATTAAAAGCTTTTCCACCAAGATTAGGTACACAGCAATGGTGTTCACTCTCAACACTCCTATTTAACATAATACTGGAAGTTCCAGCTAGAACAATTAGGCAAGGCAAAGAAATAAAAAGCATTGAAATCAGAAAAGGAGAAGTAAAATTGTCATTATTTCCCAATGATGCAGTCTTACATATAGAAAATCCTAGACTCAGCCAAAAAACTGTTGGAAAAAAATCAACAAATTCAGTAAAGTTGCAGAATATAAAACTGACATACAGGAATCAGTTGTTTCTATACTACAACAACAAAACATCTAAAATAGAAAGCAAACTATGCCATAAACAGTGGAATCAAAAACAATAAAACACTTAGAAATAAATTTAACCAAGGAAGTGGAAAATCTGTACAATGAAATCTACAAGTCCTTGGAAGTCCTAGCCACAGCAATCAGACAAGAAGAAGAAATAAAATGTATCCAAGTTGGAAGGGAAGAGGTAAAACTATTTGCAGATGACATGATACTCTACATAGAGAACCCTAAAGTCTCCATAAAAAAGCTATTAGAACTAATAAATGAATTCAGCATGGTAGCAGGATACAAGATTAATATACAGAAATCTGTTGCATTTCTTTACACTGTTAATGAAATATCAGAAAGAGAAAGTAAAAAAAAATCACATCAAAAAATAACTGGGAATAAAATTAACCAAGGAGGTGAAAGACCTAGTCACTGAAAACTATAAAACATTGATAAAGGAAATTGAAGATGATGCACAGAAATGGAGAGATATTCCATGGTCTTGGATTGGAAGAATTAATATTTTTAAAATGGCCATACTACCCAAAGCAATCTGCAGATTTAATGCAATCCCTATCAAAATACCCATGACATTTTTCACAGAACTAGAACAAATAAACCTAAAATTTACATGGAGCCACAAAAGGCCCAGAGTTGGCAAAGCAC
Source organism: Grampus griseus (assembly GCF_964374135.1). Classification (NCBI taxonomy): domain Eukaryota; kingdom Metazoa; phylum Chordata; class Mammalia; order Artiodactyla; family Delphinidae; genus Grampus; species Grampus griseus. Next base: position 98,232,838 of record NC_138999.1, on the reverse strand, counting down.
CTGAGGAAAAAGAGCAAAGCTGGAAGCATGACCCTTCCAGACTTCAGACTATACTACAAAGGTACAGCAATCAAAACAGTGTGGTATTGAGACAAAAACAGACATAGAGATCAATGGAACAAAATAGAGAGCCCAAAAATAAACCCATGCACCTACAGTCAATCTCTGACAAAGGAGGCAAGTATATACAGTGGAGAAAAGACAGTTTCTTCAACAAGTTGTGTTGGGAAAGCTGGACAGCTACATGTAAATCAATGAAATTAGAACACTCCCTCACACCATATACAAAAATAAACTCAAAATGGATTAAAGGCCTAAATATAAACATAACACCATAAAACTCCTAGAAGAGAACCTAGACAAAACATCCTCTGACATGAATCATGGCAATATTTTCTTAAATCATTCTCCTAAGGCAAAAGAAATAAAAGCAAAAAAAAAAAAGAATGGGACCTAATCAAAATTAAAAGCTTTTTCACAGCAAAGGAAACCATCAACAAAATGAAAAGACAACCTATGTAATGGGAGAAAATATCTGCCATTGATGTGACTAACAAGGGATTAATATCCAAAATATACAAACAGCTCATACAACTCAATATAAAAAAAAAGTCAAAAAATGGGCAGAAGACCTAAATACACATTTTTTCCCAAAGAAGACATACAGATGGCTAAGAGACACATAAAAAGATGTTCAACATTGCTAATTGTTAGAGGAATGCAAATCAAAACCACAAGGAGGTATCACATCACACTGGTCAGAATGGTTATCATCAAAAAGTCTATAAACAGTAAATGCTAGAAAGAGTGTGGAAAAAAGGGAACCCTAGTACACTGTTGTTGGGAATGTAAATGGTATATGTAATACACACACACACACACACACACACAATGGAATACTACTCATCCATAAAAACGAATGAAATTTTGTCATTTTCAACAACATAAATGGACTTGGAAGGTATTATGCTAAGTGAAATAAGTCAGACAGAGAAAGACAAATACTGTATGATATCACTATATGTGGAATCTAAAAACTACAACAAACTAGTGAATATAACAAAAAAGAAACAGACTCACAGATATAGAGGAAAAACTTGTGATTACCAAAGGGGAGAGAGAGGGAAGGAGGGACAAATTAGGAGTACTGGATTAACAGACACAAACTACTGTATATAAAATAGATAAGCAACAAGGATTTACTGTACAGCACAGGGAGTTATATTCAGTATCTTGTAATAACCTATAATAGAATATAATCTGAAGACAAATAACTGAATCACTTTGATGTACACCTGAAACTAACACAGTATTGTAAATCAACTATACTTCAATTAAAGAAAGAAAAGAAAAAGAGAAATCTAAAAGTCCTTGATGAAAGAAACTGAAGAAGACACAACAAATGGAAAGATATCCAGGATTTATGGATTGGACATATTAATATCGTTAAGATGTTCATACTGCCTAAAGCCATCTATAGATCCAATGAATGCAATCCCTTTCAAAATTCTAAAAATATTTTCCCCCACAGAAATAGAAAAAACAACCCTAATATTTGTATGGATCTTCAAAGGCCCTAAGTAGCCAAAGAATCATAAGAAAGAAGAAGAAAGCTGGAGGCATCACGCTTCCTGATTTTAAACTATACTGCAAAGCAATAGTAATTAAAACAACACTGTACTGGCATAAAAATAGATACACAGACCAAGGGAACAGAATAGAGCCCAGAAATAAACCCAGCTGCCATTTGACGAGGGAACCAAGAACAGCCAATGGAGAAATGATAGTCTCTTCAACAAATGTTGTTGGGAATATGGGATAACTACATGCAGAGAAATGAAACTGGACCCCTATCTTACATTACTCACAAAAATTAACTCAAAATGGATTAAAGACGTAAATGTAAGACCTGATATAAGCAAACTGCTTGAAGTAAATATAGGGAGTAAACTCCTTGACATGGGATTGGACAATGATCTTTTAGACTTGATACCAAAAGTACAAAAGCAAAAATCAACAAGTGGGACTACATCAGACTAAAAAGTTTATGTGCAGCAAAAGAACAACCAACAAAATGAAAGTCAACCTATGCAATAGGAGAACATATCTGCAAACCATGTGTCATATAAGGGATTGATATCCAAAAAAACTCCAAAACTCATACAACTCAATAACAACAACAACAAAAAAAACCAAACTGATTTAAAAATTGGAAAAATAACTGAATAGACATTTTTCCAAAGTATGTATTCAAATGGTGATCATGTACATGAAAAGGTGCTCAACATCACTAATCAGCAGGGAAATGCAAATCTAAGCTACAATGTGACTCATTTCATACCTGGTAGAAATGGCTATTATCAAAAAAGACGGGAGGAGAACAGTATGGAGGTTACTTAAGAAACTAAAAATAGAGCTATCATATGATCCAGTAATTCTATTCTGGGTGTATATCCAAAGTAATAAAGACAGGATATTAAAGAGATATATGCATCCCCATGTTTATTGCAGCATTATTCACAATAGCCAAGCTATGAAAACAGCCTGCGTCTCCCAACAGATGAATGGATAAAGAAGTTGTGGTATATATACAATGGAATATTATTCAGTCACAAGTAAGAAGGAAATTGTATCATCTGTGACAACATGAATGGACCTTGAGGACATTAGCTAAGTGAGATGAGTCAGACAGAGAAAGACAAATACTGTATGATCTCACCCATGTGTGGTATCTAAATAAGCTGAACTCCTGAAAACAGAGTAGAATGGTGGTTACCAGAGGCTGGGGTGTGGTGTGGTAGAGGAATTGGGAATATGTTGTTTAAGGGAACAAACTTGGAACTAGAAGACAAATTTCTGGAAAGCCAATGCACAGCATAGTGGTTAGAGTCAACAAAACTGTATTCTAAACTTCAAAGTTTCTAAGAGGTTAGATCTTAATTTTTCCCACCACAAAATAAGAAATAATAATTATATGATGTGATGGAAGTGTTAGCTTATGCTACAGTGGTAATCATATATATGATATATAAATGTATCAAATCAACACATTATATACCTTAAACTTATACAGTGTTGTTGCAGTTTGTGTTTGTTTACTTATTTATAGTTTGGGTGACTTTCCTAGACTAATTCTGTAAATTAGTATTTTTGTCATGTGTGGCTACTGAAATCTCTGCTTAGCTTCATGGTTATTTAATAATTGGACAGACATGTCCTTGAAAGGTTTGAAACAACAACTATCTCACCATTTGCTATGTGGCTCTCTGTGTGCATGTGTTGGGGCATGTTTTCAATTCCCATGCATGCATTTTACTCCTCTCTCTTAGTCATCACTTAATTGCTTATGAAGAACTTCAACAGAGCCAGAGTTGTGAGGTTAGGGCCTTTTGAGGTTTTCCTTGGGCATGTGCACAGCCCCGCATATGTGCCTGGCCTTCTAGAGTCCCAAGAATATTTTGGACTTTTTCAAAGCCCCCAATGGTCATCTCACTCCCCCATGTTTTCTTTTAATTCTTTTTTACCTGCTCTTATTTGACATAATTTTGTCACCATTTCAGGCAGCTATGATGTTAAACAATTGTCTTTGATATTTTTTAACACATGCACTCAGGGAAAGGGCTGTTTGCACTGAGAAATCTTTGAGTCAGGTAAGATAAATATGACTCCTGTGAATGGGAGTCTCAGCAAGCTGACACACAGGTCAAATAGTGACAGTTCTCTAGGAATGGGGCCTATTGGGGAGCTCCAAACCTGATATTCTCCCTCCGGTGATTTCTAGGTTGCTAATTTTCACAAATACCATGATTTCAAGCTTTTGGTTTTCAAAGCTACCACAGAACAGGGAAGGTTGAAAAGGGGCATTTTAAAATACCACAAAATTCACTGTTTTTAGTCAAGATCCAGCCATTTTTCATGTATAAACACACCTTGGATTGATGGAAAACTTTAGTTTTCAGGGTTCTGAAAATCTTGATTTTTGACAATTTTTGCCAGTATCTTCATTGCTTTTATGGAGGAGCAGTTTCTCAGAAGATATTTCTCAGAAATAGAGATTTCTCCATTCTTGGGAGCCATGGGTAGTTATTTTTGGTGATTCTGTTTGGTGAAATTTCAATTTCTCTTATAATTTTCAGTTCTAAAAGTCACATTTGATTTGTAAATATTTTTCTTATATTTCTCTTCTAAGACTTTCTATCTTTCTATCCCTTTCAACACTACTTCCCCTTACTTCACAAGGCAGGGTTATAATAGCTACTATAAGGTGTTTCTTTTTTCCCTTGGATAATTACAACATTTGGGTCATCTCAGGGTTAATGTCTGTTGATTGTGTTTGCCCTTGAGAATTTGTCAGAATTTCCTGGTCTTTGTATATTGAACATATTTTAATTGTCTTTTGGATATTTTTAATATTATAAGATTCTGGGTCTTTAAAAAATCCTATTGAGATTTTTTTTAATTGTCAATTGAGCCAATTAGATTTAGGCCACATGTTTCAACTTGCCTTCATTTGGCTGTTGTTCTAATGTAAGTTACGTTTCCAAAGCTTTAGCAGTATTATTTGGATCTGCCCACTGTGTGCACCACCCAGGGGCTAGTCTGAGACCTTTGGTATGCTCTATAGGGTCATATTTGATGCATAAACAATTTGGATATGAGTCCAGAATTCATTGGCAACTTTATGGAATCCCATTTTCAAGTTCCTTCTTCTCCCTGATCTCCCTCATATTGTCCATCTCACAAAGGTCGTGTCTCTTGGTTATCTCACTAGAAAGCCAGGGTGTTTTTTCTTTCTGCTTAGTCACAAACTTCTGTATCTGGCTGTGTTTCTAGGGTCAAGTGGCAGGAGCGTAGAGAGAGAGAGAGAGAATAAGCAACAGACTTTCCCCACAAAATCTTTGGACCACAGTTCTTCCAATAATAGAAAAAGACTTTATGTCCTCAGAGTTTTAGGTGCCTATTTGCCTATTGCTGCACCACGATCACAAGGTTGTACCACCAGGAATGGGACTTGTTTGCAGGCCAGGCCAGGCCAGGCCAGAGGGGAAAAATACAGAGGCTGTTTCTGCCCATTAGGCATCCTCCTTCCCCTGACTCAGACCAGAAAGAGAAGACTTCTCTTGAACTTCTACCTGTACTTGTTGCAATTCCAGGAAAAGGCCATATTTGAGTCTAAGTCAAGACCTACAGAAGTGAAAAGAAAATTGGCAACTCAGAGCCAGATTGTTCATTCTTCTAGTTCTGATTTTTTCCCCCAGCTCCTTCTTGCTAACATTTACTTTTCAGATGCCCCAGATAGCTAGCTGCTCCATTCAATCTGTACAGGGATTTTAGTTGCTTTCAGTAGGCGGAGCCAGAGTGGAGTGTGTTTACTTCATCTTAACAGGAACTGACACTCCGTTATTTATTGAAACATTGGAAATCATATTATATTCCCATTTCTATTGGATATAAATATTTTTTAAGTTCATTCAAGCCTATCATATAAAAAATTGTGATGAACTTATAATATGATAATGGTATAAATAGCATCCTTGATTTTAAAAAAAGCTGATTAAAAAAATAAAAATTTCCCAAAAAGAAAACCATTTCCATAAAGGAGGATTGAAAACTTATTTTCAGGGACAAATTTTTACTCATATGTTAAAATATGGAATGAAATAAGTTCTTCTATTCTCTCTTTGAAGTTATGAGTTAGCCTACCCACAACAGACCTCTTCTTAGAAATTCAGAGTAATTACTACATTAGAACAGTGAGTTTGTTGTGACTTGAGGAATGGGTCAAATAAGGCTTATCATTAAATATTCTCCCAAGTAAGCTCAGACATTCAAGGCACATACAGAGAAATCCTTAGTGAAATTCTACTGGTAGCTGTAATACTAATAATGTGAGTTTTATACACAAGATCATTATTCAAAACCTAAATTACTCATTTGTGTATTATAAATAGGAATTACATTCTTGGAGAAAATTCAAGGGAGCTCTCACACCCCCTAAATGAAGACAAAATAACCCAAATGCAAACAATGCTCAAAGACACTGACTTTATGCAAACTTACTTTGAACTACTACCTAGATCAGTTTTTATCTGTTTGGGGGTCAGGGACATTTTTAAAAGTCAGATGAAACTTAGGTCCATCTCCCCCCAAAAAGTATATAGGTATGTATATATATATATATTATTTACATACAATTTCAGAGGTTTCATATACTGCTAAAGCCTGGATTAAAGACCCTTGCCCTAGAAATGAATGATGAGTAAATTCGTATTTTCAGCCCCTCTCTCTTGAGCCCCAGACTTTTATTTTCAATTATCTATGGGAAAACTCTGCCTATTCTGTTTATGTATACTAGTGTCACCTCAAATTGAACTGTCATACCAAACTTGCCACTTTACCCCATTTTTCTTTTCTGTTAATGTATTCACCATCCACTTAGTCACCAAAACTAAAACCTAGGAGTCATCTCAGAATCTCCTTGCTCACACCTCACTTACAATCAAAACTAGCTCTGTGCATTGTACCTTCTAAGTACAGCCTGAATATATTCCGTTCATATTCATCCCCACTGCTGAGACCTGACTGAAGCCCTCATTACGTTCTACCTGATCTATTGTAGAGGGCTCTTAAGTTGGCTTTCTGCCTCAGTCCTTCCAGATTCATAATATCCTTCACACCATTGCCAATTATATTTCTAAAACATGAATTCAAATATCGTGTTCCCCTTCTGCTGCCTAAAGCAGTGATTTTCAGAAATAAAATATAAATCAGCAGATTCCTGTTTGTTTATCAAATGAGATATCTTGTGGAAGCTCAATATATCAAACAGAAAAAAAAATGGGATAAAATTGGTTCAACATATTATTTACCAAACTTGCCATATTATGAATCTCTCCGTGTGTGGGGAGCCTGTTAAAAGTAACACTTATCAAAGACTCACTCCAGTCTTACTCAGGCATAATTTCCATGGTCAGGGCATAGGAATCCGTGTTGTTTGCAAGTGCCAGGTGATTTTTACAAACAAGCAAGTTTGCAAAGTACTGGTTGAGTTAGAAATCAAATCTAAATGATTTAAAATGACAGAAAATGGGACATCACAATTTGACCTTGATTTATTTTTCTAACCTACTTTCTTTTATGCAGCATTTGTTCCAATCACATCCTACTATTCACAATTCTGTGAATTTTCCACAACACTTTTTGGTTGATATACCTTTGCATATCCAATTTCCTATTCCCAATGCTTTTCTTCACCTTATCCACCTGTTGCCTGTCTTCCTGTCCTTGAAAAACCAGAACAAAGGTCAACTTCTCTGTGAAACATTCCCTAACTCTTTCTTTGTAGAACTTAGCTCATTATACATCTCAGTTTCTACCATCAGCTTGATGACAAGTACTATGTCTGATCTCTATTTGTGTCTTTAACACATAGCACAATATCTAATGTATTAAAGCCATATGTATATCTAATATCTAACACATAGCACAATATCTAATACATAAAAACCTATATCTAATACATAAAAACCAAATACAAAAAAACCAATATTTTGTGTTAAATATTGAATTCATAAGTTCATAAATAAATCAACAAATCAATTCATGAATAAACGAACAACTAAGGGTAACAAGTATCATACTTAAAAAAAGAGAATATAATTATTTGTGCAAAGTAAAGCATTGGGCTTACATTATTTTGCCCATAATTTAAAACACTTTGATGTAAATTATGTAATAAAAATATGGGTGTGGGTCACATTAATGTATAACCCAGACGGAGTTAGTTAACATTTGGAGTACTCTTTTTCAGGGATCCACATTCTTGTGGTAGACAGTTATCATTCGAAGGATATGCTCCAAGTTTTGCAAGTATTTCTATCTAAAGGTACAACATAGGGTTTTTTAATTAGCACAAGAAATAATCTTTATTGATGATATTAGAATAGTTCAAAATTTTAGTTGGCTAGAAAGTTGTGCAGGAAGCTCCATCCCTTGTGAACAAGGATCTGGCCAGCTCAGCCAGCTAACAATTTCAATGAAACTCACTAGATCCAAGACACTGGACCAATAACAATCCTCCACCTACAGGCTCTATACTTAATACGGGGACCTTTTGTCTGATGCAGTTAGAAGACTTGCTGATCCTGCCATCAGAACATTGGTGCATCCATTTCTAAAGTAAAACTTACCTCTTTCGTGCAAAGTATTGTCTAAGTTTTTAAGGAGATAAACGATGAGGACTTCAAAGAGCATAGAAGAACAGATTGTATGACTCTTTTTTGTCTGATTATTAATGTGTGGCAGAATTCAGCCTGATACTTGCTTTCATTGTAATATACCACTTGATAGTGAGATCATCAGCAGAATACATATAACTCCTACCTACATTTTCCCCACTTTTTATCTTGAAAAATATTGAACCTACACAAAAGTTGCAAGAATAATATACTGAACTACTGCATACCTCTCACCTAGATTTACCAGTTATTAACATAAAATGATTTCACATTTGTGCAATTTCTCTCTTTTTCCCTCTTTCTTTATATGTGTGTGTCTCCCCAAACCCATATGTATTTGGTGCTTACTTTGAGAGTATGGTGTCTGTTTCATAACATTTCACTCCTAAATTCTTCACCATGTATCTTCTAAAAACAAGGACATACTTAACCAGAGTATAATAATAATGCTCAAAAACTTTAATATAATACTATTGTCTAATATACAATCCATACCTATGTCTCCTCAGTTGTCCTTTATAGATGTTTATTTCTGGATTCAGAGTCTAATCAAAGAAGTTTTGGCATGCCTCTTTAGCTTCTTCAATCTAGAATAGTTAAACCTAGCCATTTTCTTTTATTATTTGGTTTTCATGAGACTGACATTTTTGAGGAGTCCAGGCCAGTTGTTTTGCATATTGTCTATCAATTTGGACTAGTCTGATTGTTTCTTCATGATTGGATTTAGTATGAACATTTTTGACAGAAATACCACATAGACGATGTTTCATCCTCCTTATTACATCACATCAGGAAGTAATTTTGTCCCATTATTGGAAATGTCAAGTTTGATCACTTGGTTAACATGACGTCCAACAGATTTCTCTTGTAGAGGTAGCTTTTTCCTTTGTAATTATTAAGTGATCTCTTAGGCAATACTTTTAGACTATGTGAATGTCTTGTTCCTCAAGCATTTGTCCATTGATGATGTAATATTCTTGACTGAAGCAATTATTACTATGGTGTTTGTAAAATGTTGGTTTTCAAATTCTATCTTTTTATATTAGAATTTTCTATAAAGAAGAAATTTTCTCCCAACTCATCCTTTTTAATGTCACTATATATTAATGAGTTGTTTTTATTCAATGTGTTTCAACCCATTGCTATTATTATTATTTTTAATGGACAAATTGTTTCAAAAATGATCTGGTGCATTCCTCTTCAAATTGGTCCTCATATCCTTTTGATATCTCTCCTTTTGTAGCTTAAAAAGATACTACTAGCTCACCTCATACTTTCCTTCCCCAGACCTTAAATCAGCTATTTCTCTAAGGAGTCGTGGTTCTTTTTAGTGGACAGTAACATTTAGAAACCAAGATCTGGGCAATAGGTGTTCTTATTGTTCCTGATATATCATTGCTTCTAGGACTTTTCATTGGGCAAGACTTTTAATTCATGAGTTCATACTCTAATTCCAATCCCATACCAGAGGATCTTTCTTATTCATAACATATTCCATATTTGCATTTTCCTTTTCCACCTTTAGAACACTGTTTCCACCTAAATATCAACATATTCACTCATTTGCTCAATTCTATAGTTTGCACAAAATAGTTTTATAATAATTATTATTGCATACAACTGCCAACAAAAAACCTACTAAGTAAAGTTCGTGATGTCTTTTCAGTTCTTTGTGTCTTTAGAATATATCCCAATGAGGATATATAGTCAGAGTAATATATTCAAATGTTACTTGGTTTTAATTCTATGTGTGGTTTTGTAATTAATTTGATTAATAATTACATCCGTGTATTTATCTTAGTATTCAATTTTAACTTTTTTCTACTCTTGCTAATTAAATTTTATTTTTTGAATGTGTAAAATATTCATATAACTTGGAAAACAATACTACCTATTAATAGGATACTTGAAGAAGTCTCATTCTTTTCTCTATTGCTCTTACATTATCACTACCCACAGGCTGTAGGTACCAATTTAATTAGTTTCTGGTTTATCTTTCCTGTGTCTCTTTTTATAAAAATAAGGACAGGCAGACACACACTTCATATTATCCCTTCTTTCTTACACAAAATGTAATACACACTATATGGTCTTTTGCAACTTGTTTTATTCACTTAATGACATTCTGGAAAGTACTCAGTATTAGTTAATTGATAGTTTCTTTATTTTATAGCTTAGATGTACCAGATTTTATTCAAATAATCTCCCAAATGTGGACATTTAAGTTGTTTCCAATATGTTGAGATAATAAATAATGCCACAGTGAATAAACTTGTGCATATGTCTTTTCCCCCTAATCAGTGGAGAAATGCCTAAGAGTAGGATTGTTGATTCAAAGGGCAAATACATATTCAGTTTTGTTAGATATTGCTGAATTTTCCACCATAGGATTAATACAATTTTGCATTCCCCGTGGCAATATATGAGAGTGAATATTTCCCTATAACCCTGTCAACATTTTGAATTTTTGCCAAACTAAGAAGTGAGAATTGTTATTCACTAGAGCTTTGATTTGCACTTCTCTTATTACGAGTGGAGTTTACCATGTTTTTGTATGTTTAAGGCTAATTGGTACATCTTTTTAATGAACTGTCTGTCCATGCCTTTTGTTCATTCCATCTTTTAATTGAGATTTTGGTGGTTTCCTCAATTTTATGTTGTGAGACTGGCCCTTTATCTCACATCTCACCTTCCCATTATTGTCCAATGCAATAAAATATCAAAAGCATTATGAATCGCCTAATTTAGTTAGGCTGATACACAGTGAGTTAATTTACAGATCCTAGCACACAGTGACTTGTGTCTTCTAACTCAAATAAGAGGTAGAGAGTTCAAGTGGACTTATTAATATAACCTTAATTTAAGTCCTCAGTTGCTTATCTCTTGGGGACAAATGCTTCTCATAGTTTAGAATTTTATGAATTTTAGAAAGGTAATAGGTGCATATAATGTATCCTATATAGCATCACCCATCGGCTATGAGACAGCACCACATAATCAAATACATAAATATTTATGAAACAAAACTTATGAATATTTATACTAGATAGTGTACATAAAAAGCATAGTTAGACACACATCAGCTCAGGTCAGGTTTTGTGGTCAGATGAGTTTATGTAATATCAGGATTTGCCACCAAATGATTTATGAGTAAAATTTTAAGTTTTCAGAGGTTTTTTTAAATTTTGGAATTGTGGATAACAGATTGCAGACCTGCAATTCATTGAGCCAGTCATTTCTGTGTATTGTTTGAGAAAGTTGTGCATTATTAAATAAACCTTTAAGAGAACCATTAAAAATTCAGGTAAAATGTCTTTTTAAAAAATTATAGGGGCTTCCCTGGTGGCACAGTGGTTGAGAGTCCGCCAGCTGATGCAGGGGACACAGGTTCGTGCCCTGGTCCAGGAAGATCTCACATGCCGCAGAGTGGCTAGGCCCATGAGCCACGGCTGCTGAGCCTGCGCGTCCGGAGCCCGTGCTCTGCAACAGGAGAGGCCACAACAGTGAGAGGCCCACGTACTGCAAAAATAAAAAATAAAAATAAATTATAAAGGCAAATTATTTATAATTCCTAGAAATATACAATCTTTCAGGACTGAATCAGGAAAAAATAGGATATCTGATCACACTAATTACTAGTAATGAAATTGAATCAGTAATCAAAAAACTCCCAGCAAACAGAAGCCCAGGACCAGATGGCTTCATGGGCGAATTCTATGAAACATTTAGAGAAGAGCTAACACCTATCCTTCTCAAACTCTTCCAAAAGAGAGCAGAGGGAGGGACACTCCAAAACTCATTCTACGAGGCCACCTTCACTCTGATACCAAAACCAGACAAAGATGTCACAAAGAAAGAAAACTACAGGCCAGTATCACTGATGAACATAGATGCAGAAGTCTGAAACAAAATACTAGCAAACAGCATTAAAAGGATCATACACCATGATCAAGTGGGGTTTATTCCAGGAATGCAAGGATTCTTCAATATACACAAATCAATCAATGTGATACACCATATTAACAATTTGAAGGAGAAAAACCATATGATCATCTCAATAGATGCAGAGAATGCTTTTGACAAAATTCAACATCCATTTATGATAAAAACCCTCCAGAAAGTAGGTATAGAGGGAACTTACCTCAACATAATTAAGGCCATATATGACAAACTCACAGCCAACATCATTCTCAGTGGTGAAAAACTGAAACCATTTCCACTAAGATCAGGAACAACACAAGGTTGCCACTCTCACCACTATTATTCAACGTAGTTTTGGAAGTTTTAGCCACAGAAATCAGAGAAGAAAAAGAAATTAAAGGAATCCAAATCAGAAAGGAAGTAGTAAAGCTGTCACTGTTTGCAGATGACATGATACTCTACATAGAGAATCCTAAAGATGCTACCAGAAAACTACTAGAGCTAATCAATGAATTTGGTAAAGTAGCAGGATACAAAATTAATGCACAGAAATCTCTGGCATCCCTATATACTAATGATGAAAAATCTTAAAGTGAAATTAAGAAAATACTCCCATTTACCATTGCAACAAAAAGAATAAAATATCTAGGAATAAACCTACCTAAGGAGACAAAGGATCTGTATGCAGAAAATTATAAGACACTGATGAAAGAAATTAAAGATGATACCAATAGATGGAGAGATATACCATGTTCTCGGATTGGAAGAATCAACATTGTGAAAATGACTATACTACCCAAAGCAATCTACAGATTCAATGCAATCCCTATCAAACTACCACTGGCATTTTCCACAGAACTAGAGAAAAAATTTTCACAATTTGTATGGAAACACAAAAGACCCCGAATAGCCAAAGCAATCTTGAGAAAGAAAAATGGAGCTGGAGGAATCGGGCTCCCTGACTTCAGACTATACTATAAAGCTACAGTAATCAAGACAGTATGGTACTGGCACAAAAACAGAAATATAGATCAATGGAACAGGATAGAAAGCCCAGAGATAAACCCATGCACATATGGTCACCTTATCTTTGATAAAGGAGGCAAGAATATACAGTGGAGAAAAGACAGCCTCTTCAATAAGTGGTGTTGGGAAAACTGGATAGCTACATGTAAAAGAATGAAATTAGAACACTCCCTAACACCATACACAAAAATAAACTCAAAATGGATTAAAGACCTAAATGTAAGGCCAGATACTATCAAACTCTTAGAGGAAAACATAGGCACAACACTGTTTGACATAAATCAGAGCAAGATCCTTTTTGACCCACTGCCTAGAGAAATAGAAATAAAAACAAAAATAAACAAATGGGACCTAATGAAACTTCAAAGCTTTTGCACAGCAAAGGAAACCATAAACAAGATGAAAAGACAACCCTCAGAATGGAGAAAATATTTGCAAATGAAGCAACTGACAAAGGATTAGTCTCCAAAATTTACAGGCAGCTCATGTAGCTCAATATCAAGAAAACAAACAACCCAATCCAAAAATGCACAGAAGACCTAAATAGACATTTCTCCAAAGAAGATATACAGATTTCCATCAAACACATGAAAGGATGCTCAACATCACTAATCATTAGAGAAATGCAAATCAAAACTACAATGAGGTATCACCTCCCACCAGTCAGAATGGCTATCATCAAAAAATCTACAAACAATAAATGCTGGAGAGAGTGTGGAGAAAAGGGAACCCTTTTGCACTGTTGGTGGGAATGTAAATTGACACAGCCACTACGGAGAGCAGTATGGTGGTTCCTTAAAAAAGTAGAAGTAGGACTTCCATATGACCCAGCAATCCCACTACTAGACATATACCCTGAGAAAACCATAATTCAAAAAGACACATGCACCCCAATGTTCATTGCAGCTCTATTTACAATAGCCAGGACATGGAAGCAACCTAAGTGTCCATCGACAGATTAATGGATAAAGAAGATGTGGCACATATATACAACGGAATATTACTCAGCCATAAAAAGAAATGAAATTGAGTCATTTGAAATGAGGTGGATGGACCTAAAGTCTGTCATACAGAGTGAAGTAAGTCAGAAAGAGAAAAACAAATACCGTATGCTAACACATTTATATGGAATCTAAAAAACAAAACAAAAAAATGGTCATGAGGAACCGAGGGGCAAGATGGAAATAAAGATGCAGACCTACTAGAGAATGGACCTAAGGATACCTGGAGGGGGAAGGGTAAGCTGGGACAAAGTGAGAGAGTGGCATGGACAAATATACCGCACCGAATGTAAAACCGATAGCTCGTGGGAAGCAGCCGCATAGCACAGGGAGATAAGCTCGGTGCTTTGTGACCACCTAGAGGGGTGGGAACGGGAGGGTGAGAGGGAGGGAGACGCAAGAGGGAAGAGTTATGGGTTATATGTATATGTATAACTGAGTCATTTTGTTATAAAGCAGAAATTAACACACCATTGTAAAGCAATTATACTCCAATAAAGATGTTAAAAAACATTATGAAGGCAAATTATTTATACCAGGCTGACAATTTTAAATAACTTCCTTAAACTTCACAACCCTACCTAATCAATATGAATATGGAATTATGTTCAGTGTTTGCTTAGAAGTCTGAAATTTCATAAAATATTTTTTTCTTTTGGGACACATTTAACGTGAGTTTTTGTAAAGATACATAACAACTTTCTTTCCTTTCATCCCAAATTATATATTTATTTGGTTATTTGTTTATTATTGTTGTCCCTTAAGTGTTATTTAATTCACGACTCTATCTGCAGTACCTAGAACAATGTCTGACTGGCTGTAAGTGCTTGACAATTATTTTTGCATGAATTCATGAATGAAAAGATATCATAAGGAGAAGACAATGCAGGGAAAGAAATATTAACTTACATCTTTATCTGCAATAAAAGTACAGGTTGAAAACACTAATACAAAGGGTAGTATTAATTTACTTCTCACTCTATCCCAATTCAGATTTTTCTAGAAATATACTCATGTATCTAGAGTGACTACATACTTCCCTTGCAAAGAGGAAGAAGTTAGCTTTGCTTGAATAGGTGGAAGTTATTTATCTCAAGATGCCCTTATCTTATGTCCTTTTTTCCCCACTCATCACTCCTAAAAGTGGATCATTAGAGAAAAACTAAAACATCAACTTCTGTCATATTTTGGTTCTGTCCTCAATTTGTTGAACTGCCTTAGTCTACTAATATACTTTTTCCCTTTTTAAATATTTGCTTTATTTTTCAGATTATAAAAAAATATGTGTTCATGACAGGTTATTCATAAAAATTATAGACCATTTGGAAAATAAGGAAAAATAGGAAGAAGGAAAAATAATCCAGTTTCACTCCTCAACAATTCATAATATTTTGGTATATTTTCCTCTAGTCATTCTACTAAGCATAGTATTTTTAAATATACCATATAGACATTTAAAATCTTGTCTTCTGACCCTTACACTATAAATATGTTGTGTATTATTACAAAATTTTAATAAACATAATTTTAAATAAAAACATAATATATCATCACATGGAAATATCAAAAATTTCTTAATTTTCCCCTATTATCAGATATTTTAGTTGTTTCTGTTGTTCATATATTATAATGCTTTAAAGAACATTTTGTAAATATTTTTTCTAGGCATTGTTTGCTTAGTCTCCCAGGTGTGAAATTTCTGGGTCAAATGGAATGAAGATAAATCTTTCCATAAAGCTAGGGAACTGATAGATATCTAGCCCTACGAGATCATTTTAAATCCCAACAAGTATTTCATAACATGAACCTGGAAACATCCAAGAGGAACTCCATTACCCACTTACAATATATGGCATTCTTCTGAACTACTAATTATACCCTTTGACTTTGAAATTGTGGTAGTTTTTGTTAAGCAGTGGAAGAATCTGAACCATTGTCTTTAAGAATGTGCTAGCAAATTGCCAGAGAGATGTCTTTATCAAGTTTGCATTTAGTAGTTTCAATTTACTGCTTATTTCACTGATGCAGTTATTACATTATGTCTTAAAACAGCTGTATTTCACTTTTGAAATACAAAGGATCATGAGAGACTAGTACGAATTCTCAATCTATTTGAATTCCCCCTGGGGGGTTCTGAAAACTGTCATTTTGGCTTACTGTTACACATTTGCCATCTAGTGGCTAAAGTGGGAAATTGCAGACTTACACCCTCTTCAGTTGGGGGAAGAAGATAATTTGAGCCTGTTTTTCCACAAGCAATCCATAGTGGTAAAAAGCACAAGCTGTCAATCAGTAATACTCAATAGGGATGGGTATGATTGCTTTATAGGGTATACCTATATTCAGTTAGGAGAAGAGCCTACCCTAAAAAGAAGTAAGGCTCAGAGAATATCATATAGAGCTTTTCCCCAGCAAATGCTATCTCATCATCCCTATTCCCAAGCTCACACTCTTTTCAGTGAAATCAGGTTCAAAGGGTTATTAAAGGTGGCTTTGAAGTGTAAAACAAATCATCAAGGGCATTATGGTGTTACGTATGGGTGGAAGGAAGGGTACCTCACTAACTTTGCTTTGGCTACGGAGTATTTACTAGCTGATTGTTTTAAGATGAGCCCAGATCTTTTATTTACCCTCTTAAAAAGTTTCTTCCTTTCTCCCTCTTTGTAGTCTGAGTTAATTTCTAGTCAAGTAGAACATGTGGCTAAAAAAATAACGTTTTTCTGGACTTACTGTTCCTTAGAATTAGATGTATCTGGTAACTTTCTCTCTGCTCTTTAACTTTTTTCAAATTATCCCAACCTAGTAGAATGACATAATTCTGAGAACGTGGGCCATGCAAATTATATGAGAATCTCTCTAAATATATATTCAATACAGTGAAATGCTTAGATTTGGGAGGATAAATAAAGGTAAGGAGGTAGGTGAAGTAAAATAAATAAAGGGTTGGAGTGAGTGGGCAGAGGGGCATTCTTTCAAAGATAAATTGTGAAAAATGCTAAGAGCTGAACTGATATTCAAATTTGTCTGGAATTTTCTTTTGCCTTCAGACATGCAGAACTCAGGAAGGATGAAGGACATATTAACACATTTTTGACCGGAGATGTATTACTGCCACAGGTGTTAGTTTCTGCAAAAATCCCCCAGTCAGCAATGTTTTAAAATGTGGGTTAAGTTAGAGGTAGTGAAATATTTCAATAACAGCAGATTTATCAAGCGATACTGAGCTTGAACCATTTCTGGGTGTAGCCAGTTACACATGCCATTTACATAAAATTACAAACTATGAAAATAAACACCTAAAGTGGGCAGAAGTCCTCACATCCTCACCACAAAGTCTTTTGTTATATGTATTTCAAAATCATTCATCCATACGTTTATTCATTTGGCAAGGAACTACTAAGTATACTTCAAAATGAAAACAAAAAACATATACCTTTTGATTCAACAAATCTATTGCTTAGAATTTACTCCTTGATTATACTCACAAAAGTATGACAAGGTATGGTTGTCAGTATTTTCAGTGGACATTGTTTGAAATAGCAAAAGACTGTAAATTATTCATCAATGATGGTTTTGTTAAACTAATTAGAAGTAAAATAAAATTCATCAGTACAATAGAATAGTATGCCACCATTAAAAACAGCAAAGCAGGGTTCTATATGCTTGCATAGAAAGCTCTTTAAATTGTAAAAATAAAAGGAAGGCAATTAATATAATAATATTTTAATACATGTACATACATGAATATATAACCATATGGTTTCAGACATTCATTATGATAATTTCCTACTGCTGGAGGTTACTTAAAAGTGCAAGAAGTAAAACCAAAACAAAGCCCTATTAAGTAAGATTATAAAATTCTTCGAGGCTGTTAAAGCCTAGTTCACAAAAGCATGATCTGTGGTGTGTTTACTCCATCTGTACCATCTTTGAAAATAGAGCAATAAAGAGAAATATCAAGTATTCATTATTATTTTTTTGAATGAACTATATTTTAAGTTAATCATGTCTGGAAGCATTTTGACGAGATGAACTAGGGCCCCAGGATCTATTTTTAGCGCTTAAAATGGAGCCCAAATTTAGGTGCTGGAGTTTGTAGCCAATATCCTCTTATCATACTCTTGAACTTCTTTTCTTGTGTGCCTGATTCCATTACACTGCTTATGCTTACTACAATTTTTTAAAATAGTAAGTGGCTGAGCTCACATTTATTTTTTTAAAGTTTTTTTGGATTATATTTGATTTACAGTGTTGTGTTAGTTTCTGCTGTGCAGCAAAGTGAATCAGTTATACATATATCCACTCTTTTTTAGATTCTTTTCCCATGTAGGTCATTACAGAGTATTGAGTAGAGTTCCCTGTGCTATACAGTAGGTCCTTATTATCTATTTTATATAAAGTAGTGTGTATATGTCAATCCCAATCTCCCAATTTATCCCTACCCTGCTTTCCCCCTGGTAACCATAAGTTTGTTTTCTACACCTGTGTATGCTCACTACAATTAATATTCATTGAAGGAAATCAACTGAATAACACTTACTGATTGCTGATTTAGTTACCTGCACTATGCTAAGTACTTAATCTTCACAACTATCCTATGAGATAGTTACTAGTGTGATTCTCACTTTACAAATGAGAAAACACATTTTGATGCCCTACCTAGTGGTGACTTCTCCAAGCATTATAACCATGACCTGGACTTACTTGCCTCTTCTTTTATTAAAATATCTCTGTCCTATGCATTATTCTTTCAAAGCATGTAGATTTTTCAAAGGTGATAAATTAATCTGTATGAAATTATTTATGCTTGATTAGAGGCTAACATGTCACCATTCTTTGAGAATATTTACTTATTTAACAGAAGGTTTTGCAGACACATCATATATTCAGTCACACATTAATTGATCAATTTACATGCTAGGCACTAGAGATCTCTATTCTCTTGGAGCACAATTTTGTGGAGCCTATAGACATTAATCAAATAATTCACAAAAGCATATAACTTTAAGTAAGTTTTGTTTGTTTGTTTGTTTATTTTGACATCTTTATTGGGGTATAATTGCTTTACAATGGTGCGTTAGTTTCTGCTTTATAACAAAGTGAATCAGTCATACATAAACATATGTTCCCATATGTCTTCCCTCTTGCGTCTCCCTCCCTCCCACCCTCCCTATCCCACCCCTCCAGGCTGTCACAAAGCACCGAGCCAATATCCCTGTGCCATGCGGCTGCTTCCCACTAGCTATCTACCTTACTACGTTTGTTACTGTGTATATGTCCATGACTCTCTCTCGCCCTGTCACAGCTCACCCTTCCCCCTCCCCGTAACCTCAAGTCCGTTCTCTAGGAGGTCTGCGTCTTTATTCCTGCCTTACCCCTAGGTTCTTCATGACATTTTTTTTCTTAAATTCCATATATATGTGTTAGCATACGGTATTTGTCTTTTTCTTTCTGACTTACTTCACTCTGTATGACAGACTCTAGGTCTATCCACCTCATTACAAATAGCTCAATTTCGTTTCTTTTTATGGCTGAGTAATATTCCGTTGTATATATGTGCCACATCTTCTTTATCCATTCATCCGGTGATGGGAACTTAGGTTGTTTCCATCTCCAGGCTATTGTAAATAGAGCTGCAATGAGCATTTTGGTACATGACTCTTTTTGAATTTTGGTTTTCTCGGGGTATATGCCCAGTAGTGGGATTGCTGGGTCATATGGTAGTTCTATTTGTAGTTTTTTAAGGAACCTCCATACTGTTCTCCATAGTGGCTGAACCAATTCACATTCCCACCAGCAGTGCAAGAGTGTTCCCTTTTCTCCACACCCTCTCCAGCATTTATTGTTTCTAGATTTTTTGATGATGGCCATTCTGACTGGTGTGAGATGATATCTCATTGTAGTTTTGATTTGCATTTCTCTAATGATGAATGATGTTGAGCATTCTTTCATGTGTTTGTTGGCAGTCTGTATATCTTCTTTGGAGAAATGTCTATTTAGGTCTTCTGCCCATTTTTGGATTGGGTTGTTTGTTTTTTGTTATTGAGCTGCATGAGCTGTGACAAAAGCATATAACTTTAAACTGATAAATGCTATGAAAATAAAATGGGTCAATCAGTGCCAGTCTGGCAGGTTAGATAGGGCTTTCCTGGAGAAGTGAAGTTTATCTCAATATATCAATGACAAGTAGGAGTTAACTAAGCAAGTTGGGGGTGGGGACATTCCCCTCCTGAGAACAGCAAGGGCAAAGGCTTGGGAGTGGTTGGGAGCCCAGTGATCCAAAAAGAAACAAGACCTGAGTGGTTAGCAAGTAGAGAGAATGGTGAGTGAAGAGACTGAGAATGGTGAGTGAAGAGACTGGAAAAGTAGACAGAGATTAAAAACCATATGCAACCTGGGAGAAATAAACAGAAAATCAAGCAATTAAACAGATAATTTAAAATCCTTGTAAATGCCATAAATGAGATAAATACTACCATAATATGTAAGGGAAAACTCTAAAACATGCTTTGAGATTCAAGAAAGACTTCCCAGAAATGGGAGCTATGAAGGATGACTAGACATTAGTTAAAATGAGAAGAAGTGGAGGTGGTGGTTAATAGTGTTTCAGGCCAGAGGAACAACAAAGGCCTGGATATAGGAGATGGCATGATAAGCCTAAGAAACTGAGAGTAGCTTTTTTATAATGAATGCTGACTTTGGCTGACAGTGGGGGAAGATGGTTGGGATAACAGTGAATGTAGGAAAAAGGCTATGGGGTCATTCTGGCTGAAACAAGATGAACAAAGGCAGTGCACAGCAGGGGAAGAAAAGAAGGGAGAAATTATTTAGATAATAAATGGAAAATGACTGCTTGGTGAATTATTGTGGAGGAACGGTGTGAAGACAAAAAAGCCAGATTTCTAACTGGGGTTACTGGGTGCCTTAAAATGCCATTCACAGTGTTACAATGAATGCAGAACAAAATAGGAAGTAGGAGTTGAAGGAATTTAATTTGGGGTATGTTAAATGTTATGCACCTATGGAATACTCATGAACACATCTGATTGAGGAATGCATATCTGTCTCTACTACTGAAAATAGATATGAAGGCTGGAGTTAAAGATTAGGGCATCATCAGTATATTGAAGGTGTGTAAATGAGAGTATGCAGGAAAAAGAGTGTTTAGAATAAACGTTTGAAAACAATAACATTTAAGGGGTGGGAAGGAAATGAGGAGCCCCTGAGAAAAAGTGATTAAGCAACTAGAAGAGAAAAACTAGGAGAATGTCATGTCATATAATCTAAAGAAGGCATTGTAAGAAGGAGGGAATGATCAACATTGACAGATACAACAGAGAAGTCAAATAAGGTAAATACAGAGAAGTATCCATTAGGTACACGAAAGAGAATTTCTAGGTGACCTTTGTGTAAGCAATTTCATAGAAGTAGCTGACGCTGGAGGTAGTGGGATTAGGAATAAGTAGGAAATAAGATAATTGAAACAGTGAGAATAGATAACCCATTCTTAATGTTTGGTTGTAAAAATTATGAAACATGAAGTGAGTGGAATTTTCCTCTCTTCCTTTCTTCCCTCCCTTGCCTTTCTCTTTCCTTCTTTCTTTCTTTCTCTTTCTTCCTTTTTCTTGCCTTCATCGTTCCTTTCCTCCTTCCTCCTTCCCTCCCTCCCTCCCTCCCTCCCTCCCTCCCTGCCTCCCTCCCTTCCTTCCTTCCTTCCTTCCTCCCTCCCTCCCTCCCTCCCTCCCTTCCTCCCTCCCTTCCTCCCTTCCTTCCATTTTTCTTTAACATGGAAAGACCCTTCAGAATATATAAATGCTAATGGGAAGGAGCCACTATAGAAGACAGTGAAGGTCAAGAAGAGAGAATAATAAATTGATTGCTGAGATTGGTTGCTGAGAATGAGGGAGTGAATTGGAGGCAGATTATAGGTGAAAAGATTGTTACAAAAGATGCAGGATACTGCTTTGATTCTAAAAAGTGAGGGGGAGGAAGATATACTGATAATATTTTAGAATTCACGGTAAGGAATACCTTTCTTATATTTTCTCAGTAAGGAAGAATTCATGCTTATCTGTTCAAAGGAAGGGTAATAGGTGGTAAAGCAGACATTCAAGGAGAATGGACTATAGCCTCTGTGGAGAATGGGAGAGAGAGAATGAGGTAAAGAGAAGTGTTTGGTATCATTTATGACAGGGTTTAAGTTGGAGACTTTAAATTTGTATTGGAAGCAGTTGGTATGGTAGTGTGAGTTTAATCTCATGTTCAGCAATCAGAAGATAGTACAGAGAATAGGAAGTTAGACCCAGGTGTCCATTCTTTTTCAGATTCTTTTCCCATATAGGTTATTACAGAGTACTGAGTAGAGTTCCCTGTGCTATACAGTAGGTCCTTGTTGGTTATCTATTTTATATATAGTAGTGTGCATATGTTAATCCCAAACCCCTAATTTATCCCTCACCACCCTACCATTCCCCTTTGGTAACCATAAGTTTGTTTTCTAAGTCTGTGAGTCTGTTTCTGTTTTGTAAATAAGTTCATTTGTATCATTTTTTTAGATTCCACATATAAGCGATATCATATGATAGTTGTCTTTCTCTGACTTACTTCACTTAGTATGATAATCTCTAGGTCCATCCATGTTGCTGCAAATGGCATTATTTCATGCTTTTTTATGACTGAGTAATATTCTCTCTCTATGCTGAGAGAGAAATGTCTTCATTTCTTATCTTCTTCTAAGGAGATAGTTTGGTTATTCTCTACATTGATAAATTAATGTATCAAATTGTTTTGAGCTTTTCATATGGAATACTGGGCTGAATTAAACCATGTTTATGTATATCCAACTCAGTTTGAAAACAGAATATAGCCATAGACTTCAGTAAAGCTACTTGTTATTGAAGAACAAATAGTTAGTAACTGGGAATGCACTAGTTACTTGATTTAATCTATTTTTCTACCCCCTACCCTAAACCAGCTCTTTAATATAGATGATTAAATTAGCTGTAACATGTCTCATACCTTCTAAGATTATCTTCTTGGAGTAAAATGTCATGTGTACATATTTGTATGAATTAAAGGGGTTACTTAATTCTCAACAATTGTGACTTCTTAATGACTGTAAAAAATTATACTTATTAAGAAATCTTAGAGCATTCATACCTGGACACCATTCCCTATTTTGGCCAGTGTGGGAGCTGTTTCTCCTGTCTCTTTGAAGAATCTTCTTTTAAAATGTTCCTCCTCTCCAAGCTAAAGACAAAACTGGCACAGCATTGTTTATAATAAAATATATAATATCATATATAATATAATATACCTGTATGTATAATCATACAAATACATTTTTTATTAGATAATCCATATATTTAACCTCTTCTCTGTGCCAAACACTATTATGTCAAAAATAACAGTTAATAATTAAGTGATCATGAATTTACACATATATAAAATGCTTAATATTTATTTTCTTTTTTTAAGCATTTTATTTTATATTGCAGTATAGCTGATTAACAATGTTGTGTTAGTTTCAGGTGTACAACAAAGTGATTCAGTTATACATATACATGTGTCTATTCTTTTTTTTTTTAACATCTTTATTGGGGTATAATTGCTTTACAATGGTGTGTTAGTTTCTGCTTTATAGCAAAGTGAATCAGTTATATATATATATATATGTTCCTATATCTTTTCCCTCTTGCATCTCCCTCCCTCCCACCCTCCATATCCCACACCTCCAGGCCATCACAAAGCACCGAGCTGATCTCCCTGTGCTATGTGGCTGCTTCCCACTAGCTATCTACCTTATGTTTTTTAGTGTATATATGTCCATGACACTCTCTCGCCCTGTCACAGCTTACCCTTCCCCCTCCCCATATCTTCAAGTCCGTTCTCCAGTAAGTCTGTGTCTTTATTCCTGTCTTACCACTAGGTTCTTCAAGACATTTTTTCCCTTAAATTCCATATATATGTGTTAGCATACGGTATTAGTCTTTCTCTTTCTGACTTACTTCACTCTGTATGACAGACTCTAGGTCTATCTACCTCATTACAAATAGCTCAATTTCGTTTCTTTTTATGGCTGAGTAATATTCCATTGTATATATGTGCCACATCTTCCTTATCCATTCATCTGATGATGGGAACTTAGGTTGTTTCCATCTCCGGGCTATTGTAAATAGAGCTGCAATGAGCATTTTGGTACATGACTCTTTTTGAATTTTGGTTTTCTCAGGGTATAGGCCCAGTAGTGGGATTGCTGGGTCATATGGTAGTTCTATTTGTAGTTTTTTAAGGAACCTCCATACTGTTCTCCATAGTGGCTGAACCAATTCACATTCCCACCAGCAGTGCAAGAGTGTTCCCTTTTCTCCTCACCCTCTCCAGCATTTATTGTTTCTAGATTTTTTGATGATGGCCATTCTGACTGGTGTGAGATGATATCTCATTGTAGTTTTGATTTACATTTCTCTAATGATTAATGATGTTGAGCATTCGTTCATGTGTTTGTTGGCAGTTTGTATATCTTCCTTGGAGAAATGTCTATTTAGGTCTTCTGCACATTTTTGGATTGGGTTGTTTGTTTTTTTGTTATTGAGCTGCATGAGCTGCTTGTAAATTCTGGAGATTAATCCTTTGTCAGTTACTTCATTGGCAAATATTTTCTCCCATTCTGAGGGTTGTCTTTTGGTCTTGTTTATGGTTTCCTTTGCTGTGCAAAAGCTTTGAAGTTTCATTAGGTCCCATTTGTTTATTTTTGTTTTTATTTCCATTACTCTAGGAGGTGGGTTAGAAAGGATCTTTATGTCATTGAGTGTTTTGCCTATGTTTTCCTCTAAGAGTTTGATAGTTTCTGGCCTTACATTTAGGTCTTTAATCCATTTTGAGCTTAATTTTGTGTATGGTGTTAGGGAGTGATCTAATCTCATACTTTTACATGTGCCTGTCCAGTTTTCCCAGCACCACTTATTGAAGAGACTGTCCTTCTCCACTGTACATTCCTGCCACCTTTATCAAAGATAAGGTGACCATATGTGCATGGGTTTATCTCTGGGCTTTCTATCCTGTTCCATTGATCTATCTTTCTGTTTTTGTGCCAGTACCATACTGTCTTGATTACTGTAGCTTTGTAGTATAGTCTGAAGTCAGGGAGCCTGATTCCTCCAGCTCCTTTTTTCGTTCTCAAGATTGCTTTGGATATTCGGGGTCTTTTGTGTGTCCATACAAATTGCGAAATTTTTTGTTCTAGTTCTGTGAAAAATGCCAGTGGTAGTTTGATAGGGATTGCATTGAATCTGTAAATTGCTTTGGGTAGTAGAGTCATTTTCACAATGTTGATTCTTCCAATCCAAGAACATGGTATATCTCTCCGTCTATTTGTATCATCTTTAATTTCTTTCATCAGTGTCTTATAATTTTCTGCATACAGGTCTTTTGTCTCTTTAGGTAGGTTTATTCCTAGACATTTTATTCTTTTTGTTGCAGTAGTAAATGGGAGTGTTTTCTTGATTTCCATTTCAGATTTTTCATCATTAGGGTATAGGAATGCAAAAGATTTCTGTGCATTAATTTTGTATCCTGCTACTTTACCAAATTCATTGATTAGCTCTAGTAGTTTTCTGGCAGCATCTTTAGGATTCTCTATGTAGAGTATCATGTCATCTGCAAACAGTGACAGCTTTACTTCTTCTTTTCCAATTTGGATTCCTTTTATTTCCTTTTCTTCTCTGATTACTGTGGCTATAACTTCCAAAACTATGTTGAATAATAGTGGTGAGAGTGGGCAACCTTGTCTTGTTCCTGATCTTAGTGGAAATGCTTTCAGTTTTTCACCATTGAGGATGATGTTGGCTGTGGGCTTGTCATATATGGCCTTTATTATGTTGAGGAAAGTTCCCTCTATGCCTACTTTCTGCAGGGTTTTTATCATAAATGGGTGTTGAATTTTGTCAAAAGCTTTCTCTGCATCTATTGAGATGATCATATGGTTTTTCTCCTTCAATTTGTTAATATGGTTTATCAGATTGACAGATTTGCCTATAGTGAAGAATCCTTGCATTCCTGGAATAAACCCCACTTGATCATGGTGTATGATCCTTTTTATGTGCTGTTGGATTCTGTTTGCTAGTATTTTGTTGAGGATTTTTGCATCTATGTTCATCAGTGATATTGGCCTGTCGTTTTCTTTCTTTGTGACATCCTTGTCTGGTTTTGGTATCAAGGTGATGGTGGCCTCGTAGAATGAGTTTGGGAGTGTTCCTCCCTCTGCTCTATTTTGGAAGAGTTTTAGAAGGATAGGTGTTAGCTCTTCTCTAAATGTTTGATAGAAGTCGCCTGTGAAGCCATCTGGTGCTGGGCTTTTGTTTGTTGGAAGATTTTTAATCACAGTTTCAATTTCAGTGCTTGTGATTGGTCGGTTCATATTTTCTATTTCTTCCTGATTCAGTTTTGGCAGGTTGTGTATTTCTAAGCATTTGTCCATTTCTTCCTCGTTGTCCATTTTATTGGCATAGAGTTGCTTGTAGTAATCTCTCATGATCTTTTTTATTTCTGCAGTATCTGTTACTTCTCCTTTTTCGTTTCTAATTCTATTGATTTGAGTCTTCTCCCTTTTTTTCTTGATGAGTCTGGCTAATGGTTTATCTATTTTGTTTATCTTCTCAAAGAACCAGCTTTTAGTTTTATTGATCTTTGCTATTGTTTCCTTCATTTCTTTTTCATTTATTTCTGATCTGATTTTTATGATTTCTTTCCTTCTGCTAGCTTTGGGTTTTTTTGTTCTTCTTTCTCTAATTGCTTGAAGTGCAAGGTTAGGTTGTTTATTCGAGATGTTTCCTGCTTCTTTAGGTGGGCTTCTATTGCTATAAACTTCCCCATTAGAACTGCTTTTGCTCCATCCTATAGGTTTTGGGTTGTTGTGTCTCCATTGTCATTTGTTTCTAGGTATTTTTTTATTTCCTCTTTGATTTCTTCAGTGATCACTTCACTATTAAGTAGTGTATTGTTTAGCCTCCATGTGTTTGTATTTTTTACAGATCTTTTCCTGTAATTGATATCTAGTCTCATGGCGTTGTGGTCGGAAAAGATACTTGATACAATTTCAATTTTCTTAAATATACCAAGGCTTGATTTGTGACCCAAGATATGATCTATCCTGGAGAATATTCCATGAGCACTTGAGAAAAATTTGTATTCTGTTGGTTTTGGATGGAATGTCCTATAAATATCAATTAAGTCCATCTTGTTTAATGTATCATTTAAAGCTTGTGGTTTCTTATTGATTTTCATTTTGGATGATCTGTCCATGGGTGAAAGTGGGTTGTTAAAGTCCCCTACTATGAATGTGTTACTGTCAATTTCCCCTTTTATGGCTGTTAGTGTTTGCCTTATGTATTGAGGTGCTGCTATGTTGGGTGCATAAATATTTACAATCGTTATATCTTCTTCTTGGATCGATCCCTTGATCATTATGTAGTGTCCTTCTTTGTCTCTTCTAATAGTCTTTATTTTAAAGTCTATTTTGTCTGATATGAGAATTGCTACTCCATCTTTCTTTTGGTTTCCATTTGCATGGAATATCTTTTTCCATCCCCTTACTTTCAGTCTGTATGTGTCTCTAGGTCTGAAGTGGGTCTCTTGTAGACAGCATATGTAAGGGTCTTGTTTTTGTATCCATTCAGCCAATCTGTGTCTTTTGGTGGGAGCATTTAGTCCATTTACATTTAAGGTAATTATCGATATGTATGTTCCTATTCCCATTTTCTACATTGTTTTGGGTTTGTTATTATAGGTCTGTTCCTTCTCTTGTGTTTCTTGTCTAGAGAAGTTCCTTTAGCATTTGTTGTAAAGCTGGTTTGGTGGTGCTGAACTCTCTCAGCTTTTGCTTGTCTCTAAAGGTTTTAATTTCTCCATCAAATCTGAATGAGATCCTTGCTGGGTAGAATAGTCTTGGTTGCAGGTTTTTCTCCTTCATCACTTTCAGTATGTCCTGCCACTCCCTTCTGGCTGGTAGGGTTTCTGCTGAGAGATCAGCTGTTAACCTTATGGGGATTCCCTTATGTGTTATGTGTTGTTTTTCCCTTGCTGCTTTTAATATGCTTTCTTTGTATTTAATGTTTGACAGTTTGATTAAAATGTGTCTTGGCATATTTCTCCTTGGATTTATCCTGTATGGGACCCTCCGTGCTTCCTGGACTTGATTAACTATTTCCTTTCCCATATTAGGGAAGTTTTCAACTATAATCTCTTCAAATATTTTCTCAGTCCTTTTCTTTTTCTCTTCTTTTTCTGGAACCCGTATAATTCGAATGTTGGTGCGTTTAATGTTGTCCCAGAGGTCTCTGAGACTGTCCTCAGTTCTTCTCATTCTTTTTTCTTTATTCTGCTCTGCAGTAGTTATTTCCACTATTTTATCTTCCAGGTCACTTATCCGTTCTTCTGCCTCAGTTATTCTGCTATTGATCCCATCTAGCGTACTTTTAATTTCATTTATTGTGTTGTTCATCATTGCTTGTTTCATCTTTATTTCTTCTAGGTCCTTGTTAACTGTTTCTTGCATTTTGTCCATTCTACTTCCAAGATTTCGGATCATCCTTACTATCATTATTCTGAATTCTTTTTTAGGTAGACTGCCTATTTCCACTTCATTTGTTAGGTCTGGTGCATTTTTATCTTGCTCCTTTATCTGCTGTGTGTTTTTCTGTCTTCTCATTTTGCTTATCTTCCTGTGTTTGGGGTCTCCTTTTTGCAGGCTGCAGGTTCGTAGTTCCTCCTGTTTTTGATGTCTGTCTCTAGTGGCTAAGGTTGGTTCAGTGGGTTGTGTAGGCTTCCTGGTGGAGGGGACTAGTGCCTGTGTTTTGGTGGATGAGGCTGGATCTTGTCTCTCTAATGGGCAGGTTCACGTCTGGTGGTGTGTTTGTTTTGGGGTGTCTGTGGCCTTATGCTTTTAGGCAGCCTCTCTGCTAATAAGTGGGTTTGTGTTCCTGTTTTGCTAGTTGTTTGGCATAGGTTTTCCAGCACTGTAGCTTGCTGGTCGTTGAGTGAAGCTCGGTGCTGGTGTTAAGATGGAGGTCTCTGGGAGATTTTCGCCGTTTGATATTATGTGGAGCTGGGAGAGTCTCTTGTTGACCAGTGTCCTGAAGTTGGCTCTCCTACCTCAGAGGCAGAGCCCTGACTCTTGGCTGGAGCACCAAGAGCCTTTCATCCACACGGCTCAGAATAAAAGGGAGAAAAAGTAGAGAGAATTAGTAGAAGTATGAAGAAAGAAAGAAAGAAAGGAGGGAAGGAAGGAAGGAAGAAAGAAAGAAGCAAAGAAGGAAAGAAGGCAAGAACGAAAGAAAGGAGGGAGAGAGGGAGGGATGAAGGAAGGAAGGAGGGAAAGAAGGAAAAAAAGACAGAAAGAAAGAAGATACAGTAAAATAAAATAAAGCATAATAAAGTTATTGAATTAAAAAATACTTATTTAGAAAAAGAAAAAAGGACGGATAGAACCTTAGGACAAATGTTGGAAGCAAAGCTATACAGACAAAATCTTACACAGAAACATACACCCTCAGAAAAAGAGGTAAAGGGGAAAAAAATCATAAATCTTGCTCTCAGAGACCACCTCCTCAATTTGGGATGATTCGTTGTCTTTTGGGAGGTCTGAGGTCTTCTGCCAGCCTTCAGTAGGTGTTCTGTAGGAGTTGTTCCACGTGTAGATGTATTTCTGGTGTATCTGTGGGAAGGAAGGTGATCTCCGTGTCTTACTCTTCTGCCATCTTCAAGGTCCCCCCACATCTCATTATTTTTGTTGACAAAACTGTGGTCAGCATAATTGTAGACCTTTTTATAGGAAATTTGTCTTTACTACATGGATGTTTTTATGAATTTCTTTTTGTATGTAATATTCTTCAGTTTAATAATGAAACATGAAAACACTTTACAGTTTGGATTCAGAAAATGTTTCCACAAAGCCATTTTTACTTGTTTCACCAAGTAATTCAGTAATATTATAGACTCAGGATACATTTTAATGTCAATTTCTTACCTTGGGAGTTTCTGTCTCATATAGATACTGTAGCATTAAATGCTAAACTTACATGTTAAGGTCCAGGTTTCAAATAATCAGAGTTTTCTGTTCTTTCATCCACACCTCAGGCCAAGAAAGACAAATTGCATTGTCTCTCTGTGCTGACAGACAGACATATTTTTATTTGCTCTCAGCTTTTACAGAGAACACAGTTTGTGTGCCAACATTTTTTTTTTTTATAAATCTCAGTTCTAACTTTCTACTTCTCTAAGACTTCATCTCAGAGCAGAGAGAGGGGAGAGTTAACCCAATCCCCAAGTTTTCTGAAACTGGCATTCCTTCCACACACACAATAAAGGCAACTGCAACATTATCTCACTCACTTAATGCTCAAGTTTTTTTTAAAATTTAATTTATTTTTTATATAGCAGGTTCTTATTAGTTATCTATTTTATACATGTTAGTGTATATATGTCAATCCCAATCTCCCAGTTCATCCCACCACCCCACCCCCACTTCCCCCCTTGGTGTCCATACGTTTGTTCTCTTCATCTGTGTCTCTATTTCTGCCTTAATGCTCAAGTTTTAATTGTCACTTTTTTCAAGGATTATTTTGTCTTAAAAACACACAAATAGATGGAAAAATATACCATGCTCATGGATTGGAAGAATTAATACTGTTAAAATGACCATACTACCCAAGTCAATCTACAGATTCAGAGCAATCCCTAACAAAATACCCATGGCATTTTTTCACAGAACTAGAACAAATCATCTTAAAATTTGTGTAGAAACACAAGAGACTCCAAACAGACAAGACATATTGAGTAAGAAGAACTAAGCTGTAGGTATCATGATCCCTGATTTCAAACTATAGTACAAGGCTACATTAATCAAAACAAACAGTATGGTAGTGGCACAAAAAAAGACACATATACAATGGTCAGAATAGAGAGCCCAGAAATAAGCCCACACACCTATGGTCAATTAATACAAGACAAAGAAGCCAAGAATATACAATAGGGAAAAGACAGCCTCTTCAATAAATGGTGTTGGGAAAACTGGACAGCTCCATGCAAAAGAATCAAACTGAAGTTCTTTCTCACATCAGACATAAAAATAACTTCAAAATGGCTTGAAAACTTAAATGTGAGACCTGAAACAATAAAACTCCTTGAAGAAAACATAGTACATTCTTTAAAATTTGTCTTAGTAATTTTTTTTGGGGGGGTGGAGTTATGTCTCCTCAGTCAAGGGAAACAAAAGCAAAAATAAACAAATGGGACTATATCAAACTAAAAAGCTTTTTCACAGTGAAGGAAATTATCAACAAAACAAAAAGACCACCTACTGAATGGGAGAAAATATTTGCAAATGATATATCTGATAAGACGTTAATATCCAAAATATACAAAGAACACATACAACTCAACATCAAAAAAACAAACAACCTGATTAAAAAATGGGCAGAGGACCTGAATAGGTATTTTTCCAAAGAAGGCATACAGATGGCCAAGAGACACATGAAAAGATGCTCAACATCACTAATTATTAGAGAAATGCAATCAAAACTACAATGAGATATCACCTCACACTTGTCAGCAAGACAAGAAATAACAGGTGTTGGCAATGACATGGAGAAAAGAGGCCCCTTGTATACTGTTATTGGGAATGTAAACTGGTGTAGCCACTAGGGAAAACAGTATGGATATTCCTCAAAAAATTAAAAATAGAACTACCATCGGATCCAGCAATTTCACTCCTCGGTATTTATTGCAAGAAAATAAAAACACTGATTAGAAAAGATATTAATATATGCACTCAATATGTTCATTGCAACATCATTTACAATAGCCAATATATGGAAGCAACCCAAGTACCTGTCAATAGGTGAATAGATAAAGAAGATGTGGTATATAGATGCAATGGTATATTACTCAGCTATAAAAAAGATTGAAATCTTGCCATTTGCAAAAACATGGAAGGACCTAGAGAGTATTATTCCAAGTGAGATAAGTTAAAGAAAGACAAATGCTGTATAATTTCACTTATATGTGGAATCTAAAAATCAAAACAAATAAAAATACATAAGAAAATAGAAAAGAGTCATAGATACAGAGAACAAACATGTGGTTTCAATAGAGGAGGTGGGTGGCAGGTAGGAGAGAAATAAGTGAGGGAGATTAAGAATTAAAACCTTCCAGCTGCAAATAAATGAGTTACAGGTATGGGGAATATAGTCAATAATTATGTAATGTCTTTGTATGGTGACAGATGGTAACTAGCTTTGTTGTGATCATTTTGAAATGTATATAAATACTGAATCACCATGTTGTCTAACAGGAAGTAACAGTGCTTTAGGTCAGTTATACTTAGAACAAATAAACCAAAAAACAAACTATCTCATAGAAAAAGAGATCAGATTTGTGGATACCAGAGGTGGGAGTGGGTGGGTCGTGGGGTAGGGGTAGGGAGAATTTGATGAAGGCAATCAAATGGTACAAACTTCCAGTTATAAGATAAATACGTACTAGGGATGTAATGTACAACATGATAAATATAATTAACTCTGCTATATGTTATATGTGGAAGTTAAGAGTAAACCCTAAGTGGTCTCATCACAAGGAAAAAAGTGTGCTTTTTCTATTTTCTTAATTTTGTATCTATATGAAATGATGGATGTTCACTAAATTTATTGTGGTAGTCATTTCATGATGTATGTAAGTTAAATCATTATGCTGTAAACCTTAAACTTATACAGTGTTATATGTCAATTATATCTCAATAAAACTGTAAGAAAAATAAATTATAAAAGAGAAAAGCTTAAGAAAACACAGTGACTGAAATAATTTTGTTTGATTTGAGAGAATTTTAAAGCTATCTTAGATTTACCTATTATTACCTGAACTAGAAATCCAAAGACTTTAACATCACATTTTCCATGTGATTACATATCTGTTGTTTATTGAAACTTAATCCTCCCTCATTGTTTACATGATTTCCTTTTTGAATGTAGCCAAATATACTAAATAATCATCTCTAGCCAAACCCACTCATACACACATCCTCTCACTTTGATTTAAAATGGTTAGAATATTTTTTTCTGAAGCTTGAATCACTTTAAAAGGGGGAAGAGCTCTATATTTTGGGTGAAGTAGGTATAGGAACATAAGTAGCACTCTTAATTTGGTGAGAGTGATTGACCAAACTTTAAAATATTCCAGCAAAATTTAGAAATGCTCATTCAGACAGAGTAGTGATAAGGGAAAATTTGAACTAGAGCAATCTTTGTGGTTTATGAGTATATTGTATTTTTAAGAAACCTATTGTTTATAGTATTTTTTCATTTAATTAATTTAAAAAATATGACACTTTCAGTTTGAAGATGACAATGTTTTGTCAGTATACTCCATTCTCTTCTTGGAAGTCACCCTAAAACAACAAGAAACATGAGAATGATAGATACAACTATGAATTTGTTTGAACTATATTCAGAGAAAACCTTGAAATAAGGACTGAAATGTGTTCCAAGCAATGAAATCAAGCATGGCTGTAGAAAGAACCTGAAAGGAGAAACCACAAATCTTGTAAAGTCAGAAATTTCTATTCCCTAATATAAGGTGGGCACTTTGGAGCGTGAAATGAGAACTCCTCAATTTCAACAGCAAGAAAATTATGCATACACCAGTAGTGTGAGTTTCTCTGGATCTGGTTTGCTTCTACAAAATGGAAGAGGTAATAGTAGAACAAGGAAGCACACAGACAATTCATATTTCCAGGAAGCAACTTGTATTTGTGGCATTGTGATTCGTACTGTGAACTGCTTACATCTGTCTATTTCCTTTGGCTAGAAAAAACAATAAAAGTTAACAGAACACTCACACAAAATCCTCAGGCACAAATCAATCTACTCATAGCTTAGAATAGAGTCCTATCCCCTTTAAGACAACAGCTTCCTGCAAATAGCTTGTCTAGAAAAAAATAACCTCATTCAAAGATTAAAAAATCACAACAAAAACAGAAGAAATATGAGAGACAGGGACAGAGAAGGTGCTTGGCAAGTTAAAAAAAAAAACAACTTACTTACCAGAAAAATACTGTAGCAAAACAGATGAAGACTGTGGCAAAATATTTCACCATGAAATTTAAAAAATCATCAAAGCCATATCCTTTCTAGAAGAGCATAAAGAAGAGATTCAAAAGCTATTGTAACATATAGAGAGATAATGGAAGGAGATATGATGTTTTTCTGTAACACTTCAGAAAAAATCAGAGAAAACACACCACAGAAATGAAGGCAAAATTAGACCTAGCACAAGATAAAAAATAGGTACTACAATCAACCCAATGAGTTACAAATATAGTAGGAAAAAAAGCAGAATTTGGAAAGTGCTATTATAATTAAAGAGAAAATGACACAGAAGAAAGAAAAATCTAACATATACACAATTGGCGTCTCTGAATAAGAAAATATAAGTAATAAAATAAATATGTTATAAATCAAGAAATGAAGATAAGGCTAGAATCCACATATTGAAAGTATAATTGTGAGCAGTTATGAACAGATAACAGATGGAAGTCCTGTAGTGGCTTCAGGTAATCTCCTGAAACTATGAGCAGCTAAAATTGGTGATGGTGGCTTTCTTGAGATTACTCAAGTTTATTTTGGCTTCTGGATAAATTCCTATGAATCACATTCTTTAATGTTGCAGGCAGCTGAGATAGACATGGGCTTTCCTACAATCCTGACATTTCTTGATTTTATGAACTCCAGCAGAAGCTTCCCTGACCTTCACATCCCTAACTCTAACAAAAGCTTTGTGAACCACTAAGTCTTTATATTAAAATATTTCCTACAAAATTCCTAGACTAGCTTTTTTTTTCTGACCAACACTGACTGATATGCTCATGGAAATAATTTTTTTAAATAGAGAATTATAGTTATTAAATAAAACATTAATGAAATAATGTATTTTATATATACTTTATAAACAAATAACATATTATTACATACTAATATATGAAAGCAAACCTTCCTAAATATCAGAGGAAACACACAGAGAACATAAATAATTCATGTAATGAATGATTTCAAGAAAGTATATAAACAAAAATGTAACAAAATTTCAATAAAAGTAAATGAACTAAACTAACTAATTAAAAGGACTATCAAGAGGCACTACAGAAAATGGTGCTGTAAAGAATAGATAACTACAACAAAGTGATTTAGAAAGATTGAAAATAAAAAGAATATGTAAAAGGTGTGGAAAAAGGATAGCAGAATCTATAATGAGACCTTAATATGAGACAATTTTGAATCTGAGTTTTAAATTAAACAAAAATGTAGCATTGTATAATACTAAAAGTTATAATCACAATGAAGTTATAACAATTATATCTATGCATCAAATAACATGGCAGCAACATTTATCTATTCAAAACTATAGGATATCAAAGAAAAAGTAAAAAGAAATGCATTATTGGCAGCAGATTTATTCACTCAGTTGATGTCATGCCAAGTGGACAAAGAATAAATATAGAAGACCTAAATAGCACAACTAGTAAGGTGGAGTTATTGGTATGTATCATATTCTATACCATAAAATATAGAATATATTTTGTATTAAAGGACCCCTGAAATATTCTCCAAAAAATGACTATATTTTGCTAAAAGAAATACATCATTTTTCAAGGTATAAGAAAAGTAAAACAATGTGAATATTCATTAATCACAATTCAATAAAAGTAGAAGATAACAACAAAAATAGGAAACAAAAAATCCTGCTTTAGATACATTCTCTTAAACAATTCAAAGAGAAAATGAAACCTTACATTAGAATATGAACAAATGATGATAACAGAAATATTGATACTATATATCAGAACTTTTGTGATGCTTCTAGAGCAGTGCCCAAATTAAATTTCACAGTCTTAAACACTTAACAAAAAATTAAAAATTAAAAATATATGAATCATCAAGCCAAAAACAAGTTAAGAAAAAAAGACTAATAGAAGGTAAATCAAAGGAGATTAGAAGAATTAAAAGACTTTAAAAATTAATGGAGTCTTAAAAATTTGTTGGTTCTTTGAATAACAACAATAAAACTGAGAAGCAGTTAGCTAACCTGATCAAAATAAAACATTGGGGGGATTTTTTTAAATAAAGTATGATGAAATAAGCTCAGATGGAGACACCTTGAAGAATAATGTCACAACTCTGTTCAACTGTGCAAATAAGTTCGAAGACCAAAATGAAATGGATAATACTTTAGAAAAATATACCAAAACTCACTCAAAATACATAGAAAAATCTATCATAAAACAAGAATTAGGGCTTAATAATTTCACAACATTCCTACTTCTTGGAATTTATCTTCAGAAAAAAATTGCATATAGGAGAAATAATGTATGTACAAGTTTGTTTACTAAAGAATTGTTTGTAATAGCAAACAATTTGAACAACCTAAATGCCATCTGTAGAGAACAGATTAAAATGAATTATGATATAGCAATATAGCGGAATACTATGCAGCTGAAAGAACAGACAAACCATAGCAAACACATGGAAAGTATTTTGTATTATAATGGAACAATCTCCAAGGCACATTGTAAAGTGAAAAAAATTAGGTGCATAAATGCCTAAAAAAAGATAATTGTATTTGCTTGTGTGTGTGTATTTGTATATGCATTTATACACATATACATGCATAACAGTTTTCTAGAAGCATAACTAATAACATAGATTTTATGCAATAAAACTGGGTGCTTAGGGCAAAGGAGTTTTCATTTTACATCCTTTTGTGTATTTTGAATTTTGAAGCATGAGAAAGTATTACCTATTTAAAAATAAGTATAGGACTTCCCTGGTGGCATAGTGATTAAGAATCTGCCTGCCAATGCAAGGGACACAGGTTTGAGCCCTAGTCTGAGAAGATCCCGCATGCTGCGGAGCAACTAAGCCCGTGCACCACAACTACTGAGCCTGCGCTCTAGAGCCCTCAAGCCACAACTGCTGAGCCCACGCGCCACAACTACTGAAACCCGTGGGCCTAGAGCCCATGCTCTGCAACAAGAGAAGCCACCACAATGAGAAGCCCACGCACTGCAATGAAGAGTAGCCCCTGCTCGCTGCAACTAGAGAAAGCCCGTGCGCAGCAATGAAGACCCAACACAGCCAAAAATAAATAAATAATAAATAAATAAATTTTTTAAAAAATTGTTTTTAAAAATAAATAAATAAAAATAAGTATAATTTACTTTTTAAAGATAATAAAGGAAAATCAGCAACAATAAAAACTTCTTTATCAAGAGAGAAGCTGAAAATTAAGGGTGGAGGCACTTAGGCTCTAAATCCTAGTCTTTACCTCCTGCAGTCTACCCAAAACAAAACTGGAAGATCCTGGTATTTTTCTATTATACTTAGTCACCTTGTCATTCAGTTTCAAAGTGAAAAGAGAAGGTTAATATGGTGGAGAAAAAATGGAATATATTTTTTAAATTCAAATTAAACATTTTTAAATGATTGAAAGTTATTAGGGATAAAACCAAATTTCAAAATTTAACTCACAAAATACACGTAGATTTTGGATACAAAGAAAAAAGGCTTTGCTACGGACACACCAATTTGCAGCACATACCAAGGAGTAATTGAATCTTAATTCAGGTTTAATAACTCTTTCCAGTTTGGAAACTTTCAGCTATAGTTCCTGTGTGCTACGGAAATGAAAGAATTCTAACAGACCTTTTCCACGTTAATTATAGTCAGCTTTTAGGAAGCAGGAGAAAACTTGTACAAAGTAGAACAAGATTTGGTAAATCCCAACCTTCCTTGATATTTCATGAACATATCATTGAGAAAAGTCAGTTCTTTGAATCTAATTTTTTTTTTCACAGAAAGATAGTGCAATTTGTACTCTAAGTTGCTCTGTTTGGTGGTATGTAATTTGGGTCTCATTGAACCATTGAGAAGATAATTCTTTTAATGTTTACAAGGTCTGGTTTTTGGAGGAGATTTTGTATGTTTTTTTAATTTCCAGGATTGTAAACAGCTAGCTCTGTAACACTGGGTGACTCATAATATTTTGATGTACAAGTCTGAATCTTTCCAAATTGGGTTGATAAAATCAATGGCTTAAAGCCATCTCTTTGTAATGTTCTTAACAGAATAATGTTTAAGTAATGGATAGTCTTAGATTCTGAAACAGTCCCTTAGGCTCCAACAAGTTAAATACAAGTTAAAGTGACTTAACCTGCTGAAGAGAAAGTAAAAGTGCAATAAGAGTTCTAGCCTGTCAGGAATCATTTGAGTTACATCCAAGCACAGTAGCTACTTTAATTGTATTGTATACATTGATTGGTATGTTATGATGGTCATGTCTATCACATGACCCATTAATAATTTAGTGGTAATTGCCTAATGAGTGATTAAGGACCAATTATTTTAGATTGGTCAAAATGTTTGCTATGTATTACCTTTGAATCTTTTTTTCCTCTTGCGTTTCCTTTATCTTTAATAATTATTCTGTTTAGGGAGCAGAAACCAAAATTTTTACCCAGGACAAGCACTTTCTAAAAAGCTCCTTGTACTCTTCAGTGTCTTTCATGTACACTAGAAGCTATCTCACCTCATAGTCTTTGGGAAAATTTTTCATCTTTAATCTGCATGGATTTAATCTTTAAATCCTGCTATGCTGTTTTTTGTTTTGTTTTTTGTTTTAACAGCTTTAATGAGGTGTAATTGATATATAGTAAGCTGTACATATTTAAAGTGTACAATTTGATAAATTTTGACATATCTGTATACCCGTGAAACAATCACCACAATCAATATAATGAACTTATCATCCACAATCCCAAAAGTTTCCTTGTGCCCCTTTGCCTCTCCTTGCACCCTCCCCTCCCCAATTAACCATTGATTTGTTTTTTTGTCAATACAGATTAATTTGCATTTACTAGAACTTCATATAAATGGAATCCTAAGTATGTACTTTTTGTCTGCCTTCTTTCACTAAGCATAACTATTTGAGATACATCTATGTTGTTGGGTTATCAGCAGTTAATTCCTTTTTAGAATATTACATTGCAAGTAGTATTCCATTGTATGAATATACCACAATTTGTTTATTCATTCACCTGTGGGCAGATATTGGGTTGCTTCTAGATTTTTGGTTATTACATGTAAAGCTGCTGTAAACAGTCATGTACAAGTGTTCATATGGGCAAAGCTCTCATTTCTCTTGTGTAACTGCCTAGGAATGGAATGCTGAATCATAGAGTGGGTAGGTATGTTTAACTTATTTTTAATTGAGATATAATTGACATGTAACATTACATTAGTTTCAGGTGTACAACATGATTCAATATTTGTATATATTGTAAAATGATCATCATAAGTCTAGTTAATATTCATCACCATACAGTTACACATTTTTTTCCTTCTGATGAGAACTTTTAGGATCTACTCTCAGCAACTTTCAAGTATGCAATAGAATATTAGTAACTATAGTTGCCATGCTGTACATTACATCCCCATGACTTATTCATTTTATAATTGGAAGTTTGTGCCTTTTGAATCGCTTCACCCGTTTTGTCCCCCACCCCAACCTCCTGCCTCTGACAACCACTGTATATGTTCTCTGTATCTATGAGCTATTTTTTAAAACATATTTTTACTGAAGTAAAATATACATAACATTTATCATTTTTAAGTGTACAGTTTTGTGGCATTAAATACATTCACGTTGTTGTGCAATCATAACCACCATGCAGCTTTAGAACTTTTTCATCTTACAAAACTGAAACTCTGTACTCATTAAACACTAACTCCCCATTCCCATCTCCTCCAGACCCTGGCAACCACCATTCTACTTTCTGTCTCTTTGAATTTGACTACTCTAGGTATGTCATGTAAGTGGAACCACACAATATTTGGGCTTTTGAGACTGGCTTATCTCACTAGACAGAATATCTTCAAGGTTCATCTATGTTACAGCATGTTTTAGAATTTCCTTTCTTTTTAAAATGATAATAATATTCCATCGTATGTATTTACCACTTTATTTTTATCCATTCATCATCCATTGATGGGCATTTGGGTAGCTTCCACCTTTTGGCTATTGTGAATAATGGTGCTATGAAAATGGGTGTACAAGTATTTGTTCAAGTCCCTGATTTCACTTCTTTTGGGTACATGCCCGGAAGTGAAATTGCTCCATCATATGGTAATTCAATGTTTAATTATTTTAGGAATTGCCACCATATTTTCCACAGTGGCTGCACCGTTTTACATTCCCACCTGAAGTGCACAAGGTTTCCAATTTCTCCATATCCTCACACTTTTTAAAATAATAGCCACCCTAATAGGTGTGAATATATAACCTTAGTGACTACTGATTAAATGAAATGAGTGAAAATTTAATTAAATGATGTTCAGTGTTGTTTAAGAGTCTTTAACCCCTTTTTCAAACAGACTACTATGTAAAAGCTTACTCTGTAAAAGAGATAACAACATGGCCGTTCTGTTTGAAATGAGGGTGGGAGCAGCAGAGCTCTGCCAATTTTCCAGGCTCCCAGCCCTGTTCCTCTCCCTGTGGTACCCTAAAGGAACACTTGAAAGCAGTCCACAGTGTCAAATACCTCGAAATATCACCACTTCATGCTTGTAACTGTTCAGACTTGTAACTTCTACTTTGGCAACTAATGTAGCCACCATTTCATTCAGTAAAGTTAGTTTCAAAAGTTAAGGCAAAGAATTAAAAACGCAGAGAGAGACTTAAAGCTGATAAATATCCTGTGTAATCCTACAAGTGCCCTCATGGTTCCTTGGTATCTCAAAGTACTTGGCAAATCCATATTATCCCTTAATCCTTTCAAATTGACTTGAAATGCCCTGACATCAATTAAAAACTAATTTCAACCTTTTACTGTCCTTGTATTTTAAATCTGAATATGCTGGAATCTAAATTGCTTGAACATCCAATCATCCTTATATGCATCATTTTCCAACAAATATACTCTATAAGAGCCACTGTTTAGTGGGTCCCCAATACCCCATTACTCTCTTAGCGAAATCCAAATTCATGAATGCTTTTTTACTATGTATGCATAAAATAGTTTCTGAGTTAATCTAACAGTTAAAGATGCAGCATAGTGTAATGGTTGACAGCATGGGCTATGGAACCAGACTGCCTGAGTTAGATCCTGTTTCTATTACTTTGCCACCTTGTGTGAATCAGGTAACTTCTCTGGGCCTCAACTTTCTGATCTGTTAAATAGGGATAATGATATTAGAACCTATTTCATAGAATTGCTATGAGGATTAACTGTACTAATATTTATAAAGTAATTAGAACAATGCTTGGCATATGCAAACACCATTAATAGAATTAGATGAAATTTCCTCTTTGGCAAAGGTTATGTTAGATCTATATTTCCCTCGAGATGTGTTGAATTCTAATATATATTGTCCATATGCTACCTCACTTTATAAAGCCAAGGAGCTGTATATGGACTTGATGAGTGCCTTTCTACAAAGTGTTTTAGATGCCAACAAAACAGGAGTGGGTTACTGAGAGCACTTGCTTCCTTCCATAATCTGGTGCCTGCTACTTTCTTGCAATCTCTCATCAATCTCTTACATACTTCTTTGATTCAAGCCATAACAAAATACTTAAAAGTATTCAAAGGTATAATGCTTTCTCAACCTCTACACTGTCTCACATCCTGTTCCTTCTTCCTGAATCATTCTTGTAACATTTCTTCTAGCTAACTCATGTGAAATTTCAGTACTGATTGAGCAATTGTAATTAAGTGTTGAATTTTATTTGAATTCTGGGCTTGATGACAGAGTATCAAAACAACTCCTAAATCAGGAAATACATGGGGAAGCAAAATAGAAGATATTCCATGTTAGCCTTCTCAGCATGTATTATAGCATAAAATTCATTCAACCTAATATACAATTTATATCTCTATAGAGAAAGAAACCAGGTCACCGTGCTACATGTAAACAGAGCCTTGGTCCCTCCTCTGTCTTTACCCCATTCTCAATTTCCTCTCTCTGGAGTTTCTCCCTTGGCATTTGCCTCCTGTTTCAACTATAGGCCATTATTCACCACTTGTCACCCCTTAGAAATTCTGGACAGAGTTGCCTCATAAATTGCCATTCTCTTTCTGTGCATGCCAGTGGCAATTCCTGACTACAATGGTATAATAACTAGCAGAAAATGACAGAAACATAACCCAATTTCGCATACTAATTCTCAGTCAGTAGTCCCCTGAGGTAACCACTATTCTGAATTCTACCATCATATATAAGTATTGGCTCTTTTTAAACTTATGTAAATAGAATATAGTATGTGCTCTTTCTTTCAACATGAATGTAAATAGGATGCATTCATATTCTTCTATGCAGCAGTATTTTGTTCTTTTCATTGCTGTTCCCTCTTATAAATTTACAAGAATTAATGTAAATATTGTATTGTTGGACATTTGTGTTACTTTCAGTTTTGACTATTATAACAAAATTTTTTATATGAACTCACACTTTTGGTGTACACCTTAAAGTGGAATTCCTGAGCTGTAGAAATGTACACACACACACACACACACACACACACACACCTCCCAAAGGACAGATATTCTCGGAAACATGACTCTAAACCCACAAAGAGTAAGAGAATCAACAATCATTTAGTAGGTGCCTCCTGTTTTCCCTGACCTATACTGGGCATGACTGCCTCATAATTTGTAAGACAGGTTGTTTTTCAGTATAGTTCATATTTAACATGATAATGAAGATAGTCTTGGTTCCTTTGTTTCATTACTTACCACTCAACTATGCCTCTCAAATTTTGCCCCTCCTGACATGCTTTTGGATAACAGAGGGCCATAATATGGCCATGAATGCCTCTTAATATATACTTTTCTACCTAGGAAAATTCAGCTAGGAAAACTTAGGATGCCAGTAATTCTTAACAAGGGCCTATCC
Source organism: Grampus griseus (assembly GCF_964374135.1). Classification (NCBI taxonomy): domain Eukaryota; kingdom Metazoa; phylum Chordata; class Mammalia; order Artiodactyla; family Delphinidae; genus Grampus; species Grampus griseus. The sequence continues at coordinate 98,189,659 of NC_138999.1, read as the reverse complement.
TTTGTCTCTGAATAGGAGAGGGGGAGGTGTGTGGTATCATGCTAAAAGATGATTTAATTCTTCTGGTTACATAAGGGTCATATAAGCATGCATATAAGCATATAAGTAAAAGGCATAAGGCATTTTTCTAGCCATTTTCCAAAAGCATAAGATATTGGTAAGTATTATGAGAAAAGACACAATCTATATTTGTGGAAGATAAGGCCTAAAAAAATTAAGCAAGTTTCTTTACTATAAGAATTATTGGGGCTTTTAATATTCTGTAAAGTCCTAAATTAGCAAGGCAGACTTTACAATTTCCCAAGTTTCTTGAACATGAAACATTTTATCAGACTACCTAGTAATATGTTTTGGAATCAATGATTATTAGAACCCAGTTAGAGAAATACATTCATAGGGATATAAGGGATACCATGTGGCCAAATGAATTGAGCCCACTGCTTCCCTCCAGAGGGACTGGAGAAGAATCTGTGGAGTTTCTCTCTATTCAACAGTTATTTACTGTGTGGCTAATGTGTTTCAGGCCCTACACTAGGTACAGGGTAGATTAACATGATAAGCCTGAGGCTCTTCTCTATAGTTGCTCACAGGCATAAGTAGTGCCTACTTATGCAAAAATCATCTATTTGGGGCTAGAGTCCTAGAATAGCTTTCTTACCTAGAAGCATACCTAGGAGTAATATCTCATTGGGTCTGACTTGTTCTTCTTGTTTCTTTAAGAATAAAAGTAGATATCCCCCTTAATTCTGACCAGCATGTATAGCAGTCCTGGTGTTTAGAATTATAAGATACTATATTTCAATAGTACTTTATATTTTTTCGAGTCGGCATGTTTTGTTTCTCATTTGAACCACAAAATTCCTGTGATTATTAGATGAGAGAGATGGTTATTTCTATCAGATATGTAGAGAAATTGAGATAGAGGGGTAAGATAAAAGTCAGCATGGTGGAGTGGGAAAAATAACTGAATGAGGAAAAAGAAAACACATGACCTGGTTCCCTAGCAGCCATTAACTGGTTGCATGACATTTTTTAGATATTTACCTGTTTATTTCCCTTTTGAAATGATGATAAAATCTGTGCTATATACCTACTGGGACTGTTGTGAGGTAAAATAAAATGCAGATAAAATACTTTGCAAAAGTATAAGCACTAAGCAAATGCAAGGTATTCTTATTTATTTGTTCACAGCTATGCACTTCACCAGGGATGCTGTTAGCATGAGAAACCACCCCACATGGATAAATCTAGTGCTTTTTCACAACATTAAGATGTGGGAAAATAACACAAATATAGATTCTCAAATGTCTTCCTAAATGTTTTTCTTGATTTCATGCTTGACCTACAGTAGCCTGAGAAAACTTTTTAAAACATGAAAATATTCATCCTGTCATTCCCCTGCCTAAAACTGTTTGATGGTTTCCCATTACACTAAAAATAAAATCCACATTCCTTTCCATGATCTAAAAGACCAGGTCTGATCTGGCTGCTGTCTATATTGCCAACCTTTATTTACTGTTTCTGTCATTCACTCCCTACAGACACATTTATTTTACTTCCTTGAATTCTCCAAGCTCTTTCCTATCTCAGAGCTTTTGTACATGTTAGTGCCTTTCTTTGAAATGACTCCTCTGCCTTCACGTGGTAATGGCTCCTCATATTTTGGAATTAGATTAAATGTTATTTCTTCAGAGAGGCCATTTGTATATAGTATGTATATCACATCACTTTCTCTCATAGCACCCATTTTTTTAATGTCATAGTCTTTATAGTCTTTATTTAAAAAAAATATTCGTTTTTTTAAAATGTTGGCTTTCCCTAATGTACTAGAAGCTTCATGAATGCAGAGATCTTGTGTGTTTTGTTTATCAGGCTGTGCACAATGCTTATCACAGTAACTGACACGTAGTAGCCATTCAATAAACATCTGATGAATACTGCTTTTTATCAAAAATATCAATGCTCTCTTTTGATAAAAGAAAGGAGAATACTACTTTCTGAGGGAAAACAGTGACTAAAGCTTTATTTTGAAAGAATAATCATTAATAGTATCAAATATTTTTAGATTATATTATGAACTTTGTAACCTGTGGTCCCCATCTGAAGCAGACTAGTAATTCCTTCATCCCTCACATGGCCCTGGCAGCCACCACTCATTTGTCTTTACTGCCAGTACCCACTTCTCTGATTTCACACAAACTTTGGGAGAAAATGATCCTCCTGACAAATATGAATCTGTTGGTCAAGAGAACAGTGTCATCACTAATGGGAAGGATATATTGACTGTAGCAGTTATACAGTATGCTATCTTAAAAGGAATTCTTGAGCATTAAGCAAATATTTCCTTAATCACATGCCATTTTGATCATTATACAAAAGGCTTATAAAAAATAAAATTTTATTTGTATGATATTCACTTTGTTAGAAGTGGCACCAGAAGATAAAAATCAGATACTGAATCATCAGGTAGAATTTCACTATACTCCTTTCTTTCTCCTCGTGTCCTGATGGAACCATTCCTGCTTTCTAGATATTTCAGCTTGAAATAAACAAATGACTCATAGATCATTCTGCTGCTGGGAATGTCCTGCAAAGTCCTGTATGTTTTGTTCATCTTTGAGCCCATCTGTGGTCTTCCTGTGCCAACCCTAGAAATGATCTGTAAAATATTTAACATCTGCAATGCTTCTGGATTCCCAGTGGTACCAAGCTTTGACTATAAAATAATATCTTCTACATGAGGGAAAACAATATAAAATAAAACATATTTTCAATTTTCATTTCCTTTTTTCTTTGTTATTAACATGTTGTCATTAATCAACCATTCAGTACAGCTGCAGACTCCTGTTTATTTTAATTAATTGCTGGGTCATCTGGTAGGTGTATGTTTAACCTTATAAAAACTGCCAACATATTTTCCAGAGTGACTGTGTCATTTTACATTCCCACTACCGGTGTATGAATGATCCACTCTTTACATATCCTTGCCCAAATTTTCTGTTGTTACTATTTTCTATTTTAGCCATTCTTTTAGGTGTGTAGTACTATCTCACTGTGGCTTTGATTTGAATTTCCTTAATGGCTAATGAAGTTAAACATTCTTTCATGTGCTTATTTGTCATCTGTATATGCTCTTTGGTGAAATGTCTGTTCCTGTCTTTGGCCCATTTTTGAATTGGATTTCTTGCTTTTTTACTGTTGATTTTACAGAGGTTTTTAAAAGTTCAGGATATAAGTCCTTTGTTGGATAGGTGATTTGCAATTTTTTTCTCTCAGTCTGTGGCTTGTCTTTGCATTCCCTTAGCAGATTTTTCACATTGCAATAGTTGTAAATTTTAATGAAATCTAATTTCCAATTTTTCTTTTTATAGATCACACCTTTGGTGTTGAATCTAAGGATTCTTTGATTAATGCTAAGTCATGAAGGTTTCTCCTATTTTTTTTCTAAGTTTTATAGTTTTACACTTCACGTTTAGAAGTAGGATCTGTTTTTAGTTAATTTTTTGTAACATCTTTATTAGAGTATAATTGCTTTATAATATTGTGTTAGTTTCTGCTGTATAACAAAGTGAATCAGCTATATGTATACATATATCCCCATATCACCTCCCTCTTGCATCTCCCTCCCACCCTCCCTATCCCACCACTCTATGTGGTCATAAAGCACTGAGCTGATCTCCCTGTGCTATGCATCTGCTTCCCACTAGCTATCTATTTTACATTTGGTGGTGAATATGTGTCAATGCTACTCTCTCACTTCGTCCCACCTTTCCCTTCGCCTTTCCCGCATCCTCAAGTCCATTCTCTATGTCTGCGTCTTTATTCCTGTCCTGCCCCCTGGTTCATTAGAACAATTTTTTATTTTATTTTATTTTTTTAGTTTCCATATATATGTGTTAGCATAAAGTATTTGTTTTTCTCTTTTGGACTTACTTCACTCTGTGTGACAGGCTCTAGGTCCATCCACCTCACTACAAATAACTCAATTTCGTTTCTTTTTATGGCTAAGTAATATTCGATTGTATATATGCACCACATCTTCTTTATACAGTCATCTGTTGATGGACACTTAGATTGTTTCCATGTCCTGGCTATTGTAAATAGTGCTACAATGAATATTGTGGTACATGACTCTTTTTGAATTATGGTTTTCTCAGGGTATATGCCCAGTAGTGGGATTGCTGGGTCATATGGTAGTTCTATTTATAGTTTTTTAAGGAACCTCCATACTGTTCCCCATCGTGGCTGCATCAATTTACATTCCCACCAACAGTGCAAGGGGTTCCCTTTTCTCCACACCCTCTCCAGCATTTACTGTTTGTAGATTTTTTGTTGATGACCATTCTGACCAGTGTGAGGTGATACCTCATTGTAGTTTTGATTTGCATTTCTCTAATGATTACTGATGTTGAGCATCCTTTCATGTGTTTGTTGGCAGTCTGTATATCTTTTTTGGAGAAATGTCTATTTAGGTCTTCTGCTCATTTTTGGATTGAGTTTTTTTGTTATTGAGCTGCATGAGCTGCTTGTATATTTTGGAGATTAATCCATAGTCCATTGTTTCATTAGCAAATATTTTCTCCCATTCTGAGAGTTGTCTTTTGGTCTTGTTTATGGTTTCCTTTGCTGTGCAAAAGCTTTGAAGTTTCATTAGGTCCCATTTCTTTATTTTTGTTTTTATTTCCATTTCTCTAGGAGGTGGGTCAAAAAGGATCTTGCTGTGATTTATGTCAGAGTGTTCTGCCTATGTTTTCCTCTAAGAGTTTTATAGTGTCTGGTCTTACTTTTAGGTCTTTAATCCATTTTGAGTTTATGCTGTCTACAGGAGACCCACTTCAGACTTAGGGACACATACAGACTGGAAGTGAGGGGATGGAAAAAGATATTCTACGCAAATGGAAATCAAAAGGAAGCTGGAGTAGCAATTCTCATATCAGACAAAATAGACTTTAAAATAAAGACTATTACAAGAGACAAAGAAGGACACTACATAATGATCAAGGGATCAATTCAAGAAGAAGATATAACAATTGCAAATATTTATACACCCAACATAGGAGCACCTCAATACATAAGGCAAATGGTAACAACCATAAAAGGGGAAATCGAAAGTAACACAATCATAGTAGGGGACTTTAACACCCCACTTTCACCAATGGACAGATCATCCAAAATGAAAATAAAGAAGGAAACACAAGCTTTAAATGAGACATTAAACAAGATGGACTTAATTGATATTTATAGGACATTCCAACCAAAAACAACAGAATACACTTTCTTCTCAAGTGCACATGGAACATTCTCCAAGATAGACCATATCTTGGGTCACAAATGAAGCCCTGGTAAATTTTAGAAAATTGAAATCATATTAAGTATGATTTCCGAACACAATGCTATGAGACTAGATATCAATTACAGGAAAAAAAATGTAAAACATACAAACACATGGAGGCTAAACAATACCCTACTAAATAACCAAGAGATCACTGAAGAAATGAGAAGAAATAAAAAATTACCTAGAAACAAATGACAATGAAAACACGACGACCCAAAACCTATAGGATTCATCAAAAGCAGTTCTAAGAGGCAAGTTTATAGCAATACAATCGTACCTCAAGAAACAAGAAACATCTCAAATAAACAACCTAACCTTACACCTAAAGCAATTAGAGAAAGAAGAACAAAATAACCCCAAAGTTAGCAGAAGGAAAGAAATCATAAAGATCGTATCAGAAATAAATGAAAAAGAAATGAAGGAAACAATAGCAAAGGTAAATAAAACTAAAAGGTGGTTCTTTAAGAAGATACAGAAAATTGATAAACCATTAGCCAAACTGATCAAGAAAAAAAGTGAGAAGACTCAAATCAACAGAATTAGAAATGAAGAAGTAACAACTGACACTGCAGAAATACAAAAGATCGTGAGGGATTACTATAAGCAACTATATGCCAGTAAAATGGACAACCGGGAAGAAATGGACAAATTCTTAGAAATGTACAACCTGCCAAGACTGAATCAGGAAGAAACAGAAAATATGAACAGACCAATCACAAGCACTGAAATTGAAACTGTGATTAAAAATCTTCCAACAAACAAAAGCCCAGGACCAGATGGCTTTAGTTAATTTTTATATAAGGTATGAAGTTTAGGTTGAGTTTTTCTTTTTCTTCTTAACTTATGAATATCCAGTTGTTGAAATGACTGTCTATCCTTCCTTCTTTGAATTGTTTTTTTCACCTTTATCAAAACTCAGCCATATTAGTGTGGGTCTATTCTGGAGTCTATTATGTTCCATTGGTCTATATGTCTGTCTGCTAATACCATACTATCTTGATTACTGTGGCTATATGGTGTCTTAAAATCAGGTAGTGTGATTCCTCCAACCTTATTCTTCTTTTTCAAAATTGTTTAATGTATTCTACGTCCTCTGTTTTTCCATATAAAATTTAAAACAAGCTTGTTTATATCTAGAAACACTCATGTTGATATTTACATGAGGATTGCATTAAACCTGTAGATCAATTGGGGAAGAAGTGACATTTTTGCTACTTTGAGTTTTCTAATCCATGAACACATTATGCCTCTCCATTTATTTCAGTCTTTTATTACTTTCTTCATTTTGTAGTTTTCAGCATATAGATCATGTACATGATTTGTTAAACATATGCCTAAATATTTCAGTTTGGTGATACTGTAAATGGCGTTTTATTTTAAGTTTTGATTTCCATTGCTAAATTTTGATTTGTTCATTGCTAATATTTAAAAACATGATTTATTTTTATTTGATGATCATGTATCTGTGATAACGTTAAATTCCTTTGTTAATTCTAGAAGGTTTAAAAAATATATTGATTCTTTGGGGTTTTCTACATAGATAATCATGCAACATGACTCTATTTCTGGTACTAGTTTTGCACTATAACTTTGTGAATAAGGGTCCCACCATAATGTTTTTCTCTTTTTTACAGGCTGTTCAAAGCTTTTTAAATGTTTCTTTCTTCTTTAATTCTATGGCCCCAAATCAAGTAATAACATCAGATAAGGCTTTGCATCTCTAACACTCTATTCCTAAATTGGAAATTCTATCTCTTTTTCCTCCTTCATTCTGCTGATTGTAACATCAAAGGTTATACTGATGCCATCTGCACATCTCTGCAGAAAAGGATTTTTGAAGCATTAAAGTTTGGAGATAAGAACCTCATAATAAAAATAGCCACAGAAGCAAATCTTTCTCTCTCGTGAAAAATATAACAAATAACTACAAGTTTCTTTCCAAATATAAAAATGTGCTTTTTAATTTAACCATTAGATTTTATTATATCCATGAATATAGAAGACTTTCTTCAGGTTCACACTTCTCCAAAATGTTCTACATCCAACAGCAGAAATCATATTTATTCTCAGACATTCTCATTAGATGTCTTCTTTGAAGAGGAAATTCATGCAAATAGTTGTCTCTTCCATACATCTAAAACTGCCACCATTTACCCACCCAAACTTCCTTATCATAAGTCAGCTGTACTTGCTAGACAATTAAGTATTGTACATGGGGAGTTGCATTCAAATTTATTGCATTTGTTTACATTTGATTTCTTTGTTGGGAGGCATTATCCCCTTGGAGGGCATCAGAATTCTAGAAGGTGAATTTGGGTATACTGGCCCAAAAAACTGCCCATTGATAACCACCATTCCTTAGCTGAGAATTACTAGATAACATTTTCTATGTTTGTTAGCAAGAGTATTTTAACCTAATGAGTATGGTTGTTGAAGGCCTTTCTTTCCCAACTGGATTAGTGCCATATTTAAAAATCCCACAGAGAGATCTACTATTAGTTGTCTCTTCTGTGTCTTTGCTGAGCTACTCTTATGAACTTCCTGATGCCAAGATGTGATAAGCATTAGTCTTGAAAATCCCTGTACAGAAGAGCAAGTAAGCACTCTTTCTCAATCTATGATGTGTACCTAAGTCAAACGAACTGAAAAAGTACTGAAAAACTATGTTTATTATTTTAAAAATAACTAAATTCTATGCAGTGCTAATTTTAAGAAACTTTCGCTGACAAAAATCTTATTGTCTCAATTCAATTAGCTCCATTAACTCAGGTGACTCTGAGATAAAGTCAATGTCAACAACAAACTCAAGTAGATAGAACTGATATTAAATAAGACGATTTTGAAATAAAAACTGGTCTTTAGACAAGTAAAGTTGATATATGTTTGATGTCAAAATAGGACTTTTTTTGGGGAGACAGATATTTTGTTCAGAAGTTAAACCTTACTAAAGACAATGCAATAAAACTGAGTTAATTGAATTTTTAAAAATTCATGATATAGCTCACAGAAGTAACAGCCTAATTTCTGGCTGATTCCTATTTACACTGGGTGCTACACTTTTAAAATGAGCATTATTATTGTTATTTGCCTCCCTTCAATCTTGATGACCTGGGACAAAGTCCTAAGTTCCCTGACCAAGTTCCAGCTTTACTTACAAATCATAATATACATATGTTAAATAAAACTCAACTAACCAATATCCTCAAGTTACCAAATGTCTTATCTGCACTTCACCAGAAAAGAACAGAACAGAGTTTTAATTTTTAAAATGGAAAAAAAGAAAATTAATCCAGGGTAGTCAACCTAGGGTCAGCATACATTCACCCCAATTTCATAAATCTACTGCCTCTACATATAATATTCTGAATAATGAGAATGGATCTTCAATCAAGATGATAGCCTTTATACCTTCCTAAATTGTAAAATCAGGTAATTTGGCACAGTCCTTGGGTCATGGGGAAGAGGGCAAGACTGTGCTACTCAAATATTAAAATAAAATGGGTGGGGGAGCAGTCTCTACATGAGAAATCTCTATATCTTTTGCTTAATTTTGCTATGCACCTAAAACTCCTCTAAAAAAATCGTCTATTTAATAAATAAATAAATGTCACCCTCTGCTAATCTTCAGATACCCTGAAATTCAAATAACTAGAATCCAACAACCCCAAGTATGCATCAGTTAAATATGGCTTTTCTTTTTTCTATGTATTTCAAGTCAAAATGATAGATTACCAGCCCTCTGTACTTTAGGTATGAGCCCTACATCAACTGAGGCTGAGAGAGAATTCTATTGAATGCTCATGAAGCTGTATATCATTTGGCAGTGATAAATACATTTGGCTGACAGTAATAGAGACTCATCAACACTTGGATATTGAGTGAGTTTCATTCATCCGGCACTCATATGAGGAACAGTTTCTAAAATACTTTTTCATGTGTTTATGTTTCTCTGCCAGTAAAGAAAAAGTATTCTGAGTATTTTGGGCTACCTTATCAGTAGGTACAGAAAACTCTCCTGTTTTCCAAATTTAGGAGTGAGTTTTGATGTCTCAGTTCTGATATTCCCTTCCTGCCCCCAATAGATAATTATGCCTTCTATTTCTTTGCCTTGCTTCTGCAGTAGGCTGGGAAGACCCTCCTTAATAAAAAGTGTATTAGTTAATGTCAATACAGGCTTTCAGACTTGTAACATTTGAAAAATTGAAAAATCTAAGACATGAAAAAGGAGAGAGCTTTAGTAAAAACAAGGAGAATGGTAAGAAACTATATATCTATTGGAGAAACATATATCCTAGCCTGTAGGTATAAGTAGGGTAGTCTATATTTCTATAGTTGGGAAAGCTTAAGATATAAAATGATCTATATTTTCCTTCCATGAAATATTATAATGAACAAAATATTTGCCATATAATAAGTTTTAAGGATGGTAGTCAGGAGGCTGATTTTTGTTAAAATGTTGTTCCAATCCTAGAGCCAGGCTAATTTCCATGGCAGCAATGCTATAAAGAGAGTTAAGACTGTTTCAGAGCAATATATTAGGCTAAAAGAATATGCTAGATGAAAAGAACCAAACAGATAACCGTGAAGAAAATTAGAAATAATTTAAAAGTCTTTTTTATCAGAAAGCTTATGAATGTGTAGTGAAATAAAAAGAAAAGCATCTATATCTTTTTCAGGCAGTCTAAAGGAATATAGCCCAACAGAGGTTACTGGCAGATGTTTGTCTCCACTCATTAATCTGGACAAAAACAGGTTTTAGCAATTGAATTCTATCTGTGCTTTCCATAATCCTGCAAACACATTTCAAAGTACTGTACTTATATTGCGGTTCCAGGGTTGTTGAAGAGAAAATATGCCTGGCATCCTTTGGAATTGGCATATGCAATGTTTTTCAAAACAAACTAAATCCCTGGCATCTTTCCTAAGCTTATTAAAATGTTGTATTTGCCTTCCAAGTGTCACTTTTTAACCAGAACACTCTCATAAATTTACCCTAAGTCTATGACAGCTCCCATGTTTTAAGAGAGCCAGAATTTTGTTTTGTACATATAACAAGGGAATAAATGGCCCCTCGATGAATAATTTTCATTTTTGCAGGATGAAGTTATCAAGCAGAAAGCTTCATTAGACTTGCTGCCATTGTTTTAGAGATGAAAAAAAGAAATAATTTTCAAGGTGATATGCCTAACTAACACTGAACTACCACAGTAGTACCCATTAACTTCAGATGAGGGGCCATAGAGTTTAAAATCCATTCCAAAAAATTAGAAAAAAATAGTCTGTTCTAAGTGAATTGTTTTAATGAAGCTTAGTTATGTTACAAACATATGATAAGAATACAAAATGAACTGATAGAATACTTCTCAGCTAAATAAATGAAATATGAAGTCAAGCCTGTTAAAATGCCTGCATCTGCAGAAAAGGATTGCAGTTACACTAAAGATATTCCATATGGTGGAGAGAGATGGGGGTGGGGGAGAGAGAGAAAGAGGGAGGGAGGGAGAGAACACAACTAGATAACTAGATGTGTAGTTGTGGACTGCATTTGATCTACAGGGTAATGATGCATGGAATACTGGGTTCTTTATAATGGAAGTTTTCTGTATACCTATGATATTAGCAATAGCAGTGAGGTTGAATTTCTCCTTTACATTAGCAAAAAAGATAACATCAGATGCTCTCAGAATTGCCCTTTGTACTCCTTTTCAAAGAACCCCTGAAGGTTTCCTGGCTGCAAGAAAGTATCATTTTTAGGGGAAAAAAATACATCCCCTGCATAAGAAAGAAGAAACACATCCCTTTACCACTCCTTACGACTGTGAAATAAAGTTTTCTTGGAGTGAGACTAGAGGTGGTGCCTTTTGTTACTCTTTTCCATTACCATTTTTCACTATCCTCATGCTGTCAAATAAATGTATATGAGATACTTTTCCTTCATTTCTTTTTCATTTATTTCTGATCTGATTTTTATGATTTCTTTCCTTCTGCTACCTTTGGGGTTTTTTTGTTCTTCTTTCTCTAATTGCTTTAGGTGCAAGGTTAGGTTGTTTATTCGAGATGTTTCCTATTTCTTAAGGTAGGATTGTATTGCTATAAACATCCCTCTTAGACCTGCTTTTGCTGCATCCCATAGGTTTTGGTTTGTCGTGTCTCCATTGTCATTTGTTTCTAGGTATTTTTTGATTTCCTTTTCAATAAATGGTGCTGGGAAAACTGGACAGGTACATGTAAAAGTTTGAGATTAGATCACTCCCTAATACCGTACAAAAAGTAAGCTCAAAATGGATTAAAGACCTAAATGTAAGGCCAGAAACTATCAAACTCTTAGAGGAAAACATAGGCAGAACACTCCTTGACATAAATCACAGCAAGATCCTTTTTGACCCACCTCCTAGAGAAATGGAAATAAAAACAAAAATAAATGGGACCTAATGAAACTTCAAAGCTTTTGCACAGCAAAGGTAACCATAAACAAAACCAAAAGACAACCCTCAGAATGGGAGAAAATATTTGCAAATGAGGCAACTGACAAAGGATTAATCTCCAAAATTTATAAGCAGCTCAATAACAAAAAAAACAAACAACCCAATCAAAAAATGGGCAGAAGACCTAAATAGACATTTCTTCAAAGAAGATATACAGACTGCCAACAAACACATGAAAGAATGCTCAACATCATTAATCATTAGAGAAATGCAAATCAAAACTACAATAAGATATCATCTCACACCAGTCAGAATGGCCATCATCAAAAAATCTAGAAACAATAAATGCTGGAGAGGGTGTGGAAAAAAGGGAACACTCTTGCACTGCTGGTGGGAATGTGAATTGGTACAGCCACTATGGAGAACAGTGTGGAGGTTCCTTAAAAGACTACAAATAGAACTACCATATGACCCAGAAATCCCACTACTGGGCATACACCCTGAGAAAACCATAATTCAAAAAGAGTCATGTACCTAAATGTTCACTGCAGCTCTATTTACCATAGCCAGGACATGGAAGCAACCTAAGTGTCCATCAACAGATGAATGGATAAAGAAGATATGGCACATATATACAATAGAATATTACTCAGCCATAAAAAGAAATGAAATTGAGATATTTGTAGTGAGGTGGATGGACCTAGAGTCTGTCATACAGAGTGAAGTAAGTCAGAAAGAGAAAAACAAATACCATATGCTAACACATATATATGGAACCTAAGAAAAAAAATGTCATGAAGAACCTAGGGGTAAGATGGAAATAAAGATGCAGACCTACTAGAGAATGGACTTGAGGAAATGAGGAGGGGGAAGGGTAAGCTGTGACAAAGTGAGATAGTGGCATGGACATATATACACTACCAAATGTAAAATAGATTGCTAGTGGGAAGCAGCCGCATAGCACAGGGAGATCAGCTCGGTGCTTTGTGACCACCTAGAGGGGTGGAATAGGGAGGGTAGGAGGGAGGGAGATGCAAGAGGGAAGAGATATGGGAACATATGTATATGTATAATTGATTCACTTTGTTATGAAGCAGAAACTAACACACCATTGTAAAGCAATTATACTCCAATAAAGATGTTAAAAAAGAAAAGAAAAAACTCAATTTGCCTCCGTTTCAAAGAGGGGATCTGCCTTGAGAGTCCCCAGGCATCCAGAGATAGGTAGGCTATCTCAGTATGAAAATGCTTTCAATAAGAACTTTACTTCCTCTACAATTTGGCCTCTAGTCAACCTTGTAAAAATGTATTATGTAGAAAATATTATTTAATTAAAACTCATCAAGTAATGCTCTGTGTGAAGCCAGATAGTTTTCAATTCAATAGCCACCTACTAATGGCTGTGATAAAATTGTAAGATATACAGGGTAAAAAACCATAGGGTTCTTAATCTCCAGGAACTCACATATCTTATAATCCTCTCTTAGTATTGCTCATTTATAGGCACTTATATCTTCATCCTGCAGGATCTGGAATCAACCCTGACCAAGGCAAACTGTACATAAGGAGAAATATCTCTATCACTGAGTGAGATTTTGAATTAGTCCTGCTGCTTTAAGTCAAATATCTAATATCCCTAAACTTTCCTTTTAAACCATATGTGTCCAATTTGTGCTACTGAACAAGTCTTGGTTTCTGATTATTCATTTGTTCATTGGAAGCGAAGCCTTGTTTGGACCCTAAATACTAGATACTAGAGCATGTTTGGGGCCTTGAAAAACTTTCTACATGTTGCTAATTACCTTTCTCTATATTTCCTCCATCTTCAAGGTTCTTACTCAAAATTGAATACACCACCTACAGACATATCTTACTACAATAAATCTGAAATTGTCAATCACCACTTTCTGAAGCCTCTTGTTTCTATAACCTTACACACCAGATCTGATTCCCTAGGACTCCACTGACAGCCAAGTTCAAGAACAGCTTAACCACATTTGATTGAATGTTCTAATTTAAACTATTGATTGTCCCTCTCAGGAATTAGTCTTATGGTTTTGTCAGCAAATCATCCCCATTTTACTTGATTACCTATGCTTCCACCATTAACTTTGAAGTCGAACCTAACTGGGTTATCACAGTTACCTTAATAGTTATCTTCCTATTCTTTTTTTTTTTTTTTTTTCGGTACGCGGGCCTTTCACTGTTGTGGCCTCTCCCGTTGCGGAGCACAGGCTCCGGACACGCAGGCTCAGTGGCCATGGCTCACGGGCCCAGCCACTCCACGGCATGTGGGATCTTCCCAGACCGGGGCACGAACCCGTGTCCCCTGCATCGGCAGGCAGACTCTCAACCACTGCACCACCAGGGAAGCCCTATCTTCCTATTCTTAATCACAATATGTACACAAATTTTCTACTATGCCCTATCACTCTTGCAATCCAAAAGTGTACATAAGTTTTTTTTCTTCACATCTTCTAAACAGAAGATTAATTTATAAACCACCTGATATTTTTAAGAAATATCTACAATGAATGTACTGATATCTTAAAGAAAGTAACAAGAAAGGAAGGAAGGGAAATAGGAAGGGAGGGAGGGAGGGAGAGATAGAGAAGGAGGGAGGAAAGGAGGAAGAAAGAAAGGAAGAAAAGTTGAAAGTAACCACAGTGAGAAACTCAGTATTTTGGCTTGTTGGCTTGGCCCTCCAAGTATAATTCAAACAAAACATAAAATCCTACAATATGTGACACTAACGTGAAAATTTCTCCCTTGATGCAAACGCTCTTTGGTATTTTTCAGCTGGAAATAAAAAGCACACTACTCTCTAACTATGTAAGGAACATACTTATGATGCTATGTAAGACACCATTAATGCAGAAATAAAAATTTTTAATGTTAAAAATTTATATTTGTGATTTACATTAATATCCATAGCATAGTACATGGCATTGTTTGTTCTCATGATTAAAGAACTTATCTTAAAAACACTGCCCTAGATGGCACAGGAGAAAATGCTAGCACAAGTAGGAACACAAAACATAAAGGTGTAAATTGCATTCAAAAATCAAGTCTAGAAAAAGAGTTAGAAAACAAATCTCATATTACTCTTTAAGATCTGAATTGAAGTGTAATTATAAGATAATGAAAGTTATTTTCTTGTGTGATACATCAACTGGCTCTGACAGCAGCTCCCAAAATTAAAATCCACCCAGATTTGCAGCAATGTCAATAATGCTAGAGTATGTGTATGGTCTTACAAGGTAACTGTGTGGAAACATATTTTTTAGTTATGTTTCAATTATATTGGTTTACTAAACATCACCCCATAAACCATTAAATGGTGTAAACAAAGACACAATGTATACATGGACAAGAATATAAGCTCCTACTCTCATGTGAAATTGTAAAAATATCAATTTCAAAATCATGTAAAAATTAGGAAAGTTTCACAAGAAAAATATATTGAGACTAAATAATTCATATTCTGTTATATTTTACACCTTTAGTTCTCCTTCTTAGAACTACTTAGTGTAAACTAAAGTAAAGATGGTTTATAAAAGTAAGATTCAAAGATTCTAAGGTGGTAGCCAAGAAAACTTCACTTTGTTTATGGACAAAAGACTAATTATGACTGTAAAATAACCAAAGTAGAGAGTAGGGTACATTTCAAGGAAGAAATTGATTTTAAGTTCAGGTTCATAATATCTCTCCTTCCCAAAGGGAGCTTAAAAAGGGTAAGAAAGATTAAAGTATCATTGAAATTAAGACAATATCTCAATCGCATAACACAACTCTGAGGAATATCATCCAGATATAAAACATTTTGAATGAAATTAAAAGAATATACTAAGAATCAACTACAGAGAGGCCAATATAATTTGTTAGGATATAAGCAGAAGAAAGTATGAAAAAAACTCCATTTTTCAAACTGAATGGACAACTGAGAGTATTATGTTGGCCAGGGAAACAAATTGAGGAAATATAATAGTAATGTTAAAATGCAATTAAAGTAGAAAATTGCCTATTTTTTTTTTACTAGTAAAAACTAAGCTACTAGAATGGAAGACAGGAGCAAATACATAACAGATAATGCATTATGGGACAAAGAAGAAAACCCATTAAGAAAAAAAAGGATATTCATAAAATGGGGATTCAAGACTCTAGATAATTGATATGACTGATGAAAGAAAACATATATAGCAATAACAACAAAAATATTCACAAGTCCCCTACAGAGCATCTACTGAACGCTGGCAGAAGACCTCAGACCTCCCAAAAGGCAAGAAACCCCCCACGTACCTGGGTAGGACAAAAGAAAAAACTAAACAGAGACAAAAGGATAGGGACGGGTCCTGCACCAGCGGGAGAGAGCTGTGAAGGAGGAAAAGTGTCCACACACTAGGAAGCCCCTTCGCGGGTGGAGGCTTCGGGAGGCGGAGTGGGGGAGCTTGGGAGCCGCGGAGGAGAGCACAGCAACAGGGGTGCGGAGGACAAAGCGGACAGATTCCAGCGCAGAGGATCGGGCCGACCGGAACTCGCCAGCCGAGAGGCTTGTCTGCTCGCCCGCCGGGGCGGGCGGGACTGGGAGCTGAGGCTCCGGCTTTTGTCGGAGCGCCGGGAGAGGACTGAGGTTGGCGGCGTGAACACAGCCTGCAGGGCGTTAGTGCACCGCGGCTGGCCGGGAGAGAGTCCGGGGAGAAGTCTGGAACTGCCGAAGAGGCAAGAGACTTTTACGTCCCTCTTTGTTTCCTGGTGCACGAGGAGAGGGGATTAAGAACGCTGCTTGAGAGAGCTCCAGGGACGGGCGCGAGCCGCGGCTAAAAGTGCGGAGCCCAGAGACAGACATGAGACGCTAGGGCCGCTGCTGCCGCCACCGGGAGGCCTGTGTGCGAACACAGGTCACCAGCCACACGCCCTTCCGGGGAGCCTGTGCAGCCCGCCACTGCCAGGGTCCCGGGATCCAGGGACAACTCCCCCGGGAGAACGCACAGGCGCGCCTCAGGCTGCAACGTCTCGCCGGCCTCTGCCGCCGCAGGCCCGCCCCACACTCCGTGCCCCTCCCTACCCCCGGGCCTGAGTGAGCCAGAGCCTCCGAATCAGCGGCTCCTTTAACCCCGTCCTGTCTGAGCAAAGAACAGACGCCCTCCGGCGACCTACACGCACAGGCGGGGCTAAATCCAAAGCTGAGCCCCTGGGAGCTGTGAGAACAAAGAAGAGAAAGGGAAATCTCTCCCAGCAGCATCAGAAGCAGCGGATTAAAGCTCCACAATCAACTTGATATACCCTGCATCTGTGGAATACCTGAATAGACAACCAATCATCCCAAATTAAGGAGCCGTGTGGATGAAAGGCTCTTGGTGCTGCAGCCAGGAGTCAGTGCTGTGCCTCTGAGGTGGGAGAGCCAACTTCAGGACACTGATCCACAAGAGACCTCCCAGCTGCACATAATATCAAACAGCAAAAATTTCCGAGAGATCTCCATCTCAACGCCAGCACCCAGCTTCACTCAACGACCAGCAAGCTACAGTGCTGGACATCCTATGCCAAACAACTAGCAAGACAGGAACACAACCCCACCCATTAGCAGAGAGGCTGCCCAAAATCATAATAAGTCTACAGACACCCCAAAACACACCACCAGACGTGGACCTGCCCACCAGAAAGACAAGATCTAGCCTCATCCACCAGAACACAGGCACTAGTACCCTCCACCAGGAAGCCTACACAACCCACTGAACCAACCTTAGCCACTGGGGACAGACACAAAAAACAACAGGAACTACGAACCTTCAGCCTGCAAAAAAGGAGACCCCAAACACAGTAAGATAAGCAAAATGAAAAGACAGAAAAACACACCGCAGATGAAGGAGCAAGATAAAAACCCATCAGACCTAACAAATGAAGAGGAAATAGGCAGTCTACCTGAAAAAGAATTCAAAATAATGATAGTAAGGTTGATCCGAAATCTTGGAGATAGAATGGACAACAGAATGGACAAAATGCAAGAATCAGTTAACAAGGACCTAGAAGAACTAAAGATGAAACAAGCAACGATGAACAACACAATAAATGAAATTAAAAGTACTCTAGATGGGATCAATAGCAGAATAACTGAGGCAGAAGAACGGATAAGTGACCTGGAAGATAAAATAGTGGAAATAACTACTGCAGAGCAGAATAAAGAAAAAAGAATTAAAAGAACTGAGGACAGTCTCAGAGACCTCTGGGACAACATTAAACGTACCAACATTCGAATTATAGGGGTTCCAGAAGAAGAAGAGAAAAAGAAAGGGACTGAGAAAATATTTGAAGAGATTATAGTTGAAAACTTCCCTAATATGGGAAAGGAAATAGTTAATCAAGTCCAGGAAGCACAGAGAGTCCCATACAGGATAAATCCAAGGAGAAATACGCCAAGACACATATTAATCAAACTGTCAAAAATTAAATACAAAGAAAACATATTAAAAGCAGCAAGGGAAAAACAACAAATAACACACAAGGGAATCCCCATAAGGTTAACAGCTGATCTTTCAGCAGAAACTCTGCAAGCCAGAAGGGAGTGGCAGGACATATTGAAAGTGTTGAAGGAGAAAAACCTGCAACCAAGATTACTCTACCCAGCAAGGATCTCATTCAGATTTGATGGAGAAATTAAAACCTTTAGAGACAAGCAAAAGCTGAGAGAGTTCAGCACCACCAAACCAGCTCTACAACAACTGCTAAAGGAACTTCTCTAGGCAAGAAACACAAAAGAAGGAAAAGACCTACAATAACAAACCCAAAACAATTAAGAAAATGGGAATGGGAACACACATATCGATAATTACCTTAAATGTAAATGGACTAAATGCTCCCACCAAAAGACACAGATTGGCTGAATGGATACAAAAACAAGACCCATATATTTGCTGTCTACAAGAGACCCGTATGCTAACACATATATATGGAATTTAAGAAAAAAAAAATGTCATGAAAAACCTAGGGGTGAAACAGGAATAAAGACACAGACTTACTAGAGAATGGACTTGAGGCTATGGGGAGGGGGAAGGGTAAACGGTGACAAAGCAATAAAGAGGCATGGACATGTATACACTACCAAACGTAAGGTAGATAGCTAGTGGGAAGCAGCCGCATAGCACAGGGAGATCAGCTCGGTGCTTTGTGACCGCCTGGAGGGGTGGGATAGGGAGGGTGGGAGGGAGGGTGACGCAAGCGGGAAGAGATATGGGAACATATGTATATATATAACTGATTCATTTTGTTGTGAAGCTGAAACTAACATACCATTGTAAAGCAATTTTGCTCCAATAAAGATGTTTAAAAAAAAAATATTCACAAGTCTAAAAGAAGAAAATCTTCCAAAAATGACAGAAGTCCTGAGTCTGCAAAGCAAAAGGCTTCACTGTCAAAAAAAATTTATAATGGCAAAAAAATCCAGATATTCCTCATTATATAACTTTTGAGATGGAGAAGGAATATTATACCTACCCAGATATAAGGTTACTTGCTGTAGCATTAAGATATTTTTGGCTACAAGTAAAGGAATATATAGTTTAAAGTGGTTTAAAAATAGGTGTTTCAATTCTTGTTGGTTTTTCATTTGTTTTTGTTTTTATTTTACTTACATTACAAGAAATCTGAAAGAGGCTGTTTCCCAGTTGGTACAGTGGCTTAATGATATCCACAAGGATATGGGCCCTTTGTATCCTTTCACATGACCATCCGCAGCAGTAAGACTTTTGTCTTCAGTTTTGTTCTCTCATGGTCACTTAGCTATTGCATCATCCCTCATCGTGTCCTCATACAACCACACCCAAAAGCAGGAATAGAGAGTAGATACTGTCTCCTCATTTGTCTTATTTATTTGACTAGAGATTTTATTTTAGAAATACAGAGGATAGTGGTGCAATAATATTTGACATTTTAAATTAAGGTTTGCTTCATTTAAGTTTAATATTAATTCCATGCTGTGTTTCAGTAAGAACAATACAGATTTTTTGTATCTGTGGATCCAGTCAGACATCCAGTAGTATAAATTAACTTCAAGGCATACAAACTGAACAAAAGAAGTTAAGCGATTGAATGGCTGAGGAACTTATTTCCCCAGGGGAAGAGGGAAGAAGAAACAAAGAATATAACAGGCATGCAGCCTTTTCCATACCACCTTCGATGCTAACCTGCTTCAGAGGGAGAGTAAAAGCAGGCAATGAGCAGCCACAGATCGTTGGACTGTCACCAGCATCATGCTTTTCAGCAACATTTCAGCAGAGTTTGAAGCACTTTTTTACAGTAAGACCATTACAACAAACTCTCCAAAGACCTTTAACCACCTCAAGCTAACACCCAATTAGTTTTAAACATCAGTATAAAATTCAATTTAAACAACCAGAAAAAGGAAAAATGATACCACTTATGCCTCTAGAGTGTGATTAACCTCTCTCTTAGATGTTTGCATCACCTAGAAGTCTAATTGCTTTTGAATGTAATTTCCATTTCTAATGGTGATCCTGCCACATCTGGCAGGAGATGATACAGTAGTGCTGAAAAAGCCTGTATGTAGTCCTATTAGTGTCTTAAAGAACCGAAAAACTGGAACCAGTAAAATGCACAGAAATTCATTCTTGCCTTTAAGAACATTTGAAAACTGTTTTTTTTAAAAAAAAAAAAAAAACAGGGCAGAACCTAAATTCTGAAACCAAATGTAGAAGTCAGATTTGGTGGTTCTCACTGACCATGAGGAATTTCCTACGTGGTGGGATGGGAAAGAATAGGGTGGCTAGGGATGGTTTTTCTTGTTGGCTTTTAGGTCTCACTGATTTTCATCTTCCACATCCTGCAAAAATTCTTTATTCTTCTCTTCACCCTCACCCTGCATGTCTGAATTCAATAGTGTCAGATTATCACATAACAACTGCATGATGTGTAGAGTCCTTATAGCTCTCTTCGCTCAGCATATCCAGCTCTGCAGTTGCATCGAGAGTTGATTTTGCCAACCTGCAGGCATGCTCAGGGAAATTAAGAATTTCATAGTAGGAAAAAAGAAGCATATTCACAGATATAGAGAACAAACCAGTGGTTACCAGTGGAGGGGGTTGGGGGAGTGGGAGATACAAACTATTGAGTGTAATATAGGCAAAGGATGTATTATACAACACGGTGAATAGAGCCAGCATTTTGTAATGACTGTAAATGGAAAGTAATCTTTAAAATTTGTATAAAAATAAAATAATTTCATAGTAAAATACAGTAAAATTGAGAGCAAGCCCTAAGTAAATGGGATGCGTTGGTGGAAGTTCTGTCATTGCAATATCATTAGCAGCTTTAAAGCTACTAGGCTGTTCTTTGCAGCCTCCTTCCTGTGGCAAATTCAGCCAGATACCTGTGATAGTTCCTTTTCATTTTATAATAGAAAACCTTGGACTCGCCAGTGTTAGCTGCTAGAATGAGGTGTTTGTCTGGTATATCCAAACTGTAACAACAGATTAACCTTAGCTCAATCTAGACCATTTGCCAATATTCCTAGATGATTTTTAGTTTGTTTACTCCTTCTTAGTTTCTTCTTTCTGTTTAATGCTGCTGATTATTCTCCAGGAGGCTCTTCTAGCTTCAATCACAATTTTATATACAACAGATAGAAAATTTATTTCTTCAACTGTCAGCTCCACATCTATCCCTGCTACTTTCTTCATTAATTCCATCCTATCATTCAGCCTCCTTGGCCAGATTCCTGGTGTATACCAGATTCTCCTGATCATGCATAGTGCAACAGCTAGCTACAGTGGGGCCTGTGCAACAGATGGAAGTGGATAGGATCTCTCTCTCAGCCTCCTGCTCTGCATCCAGGCAGCCCAATTATCTCTTTTATTAGTGAGGAAACTCTTTCTTAGAACACTCCAGCAAAATTCTCCTTACATCTCTTCACTTCAACAAGGCCATATTACTACACTCTAGCTATAAGGGAGACTGGGGAAGTGATTTTCTACATTTCCATGCTCTATAATCAAAGATGGGACTCTGACAACAAGTAAGCAGTAAAAGGGGATTGGCTAATGGGTAGGTGACTCAAAGTGTCTACTATAGTCATTTACCAAGGGAAAAAAGTGATTGAGCTATTCTTAGATTTTCAACATCACCAGATGCCAAATATAGAAATAATGTCAGATAAATTTTTATAAATGATATATATACATATGTATACATATATATACATATACATGTAAAATATACATATACATACACAATATACATATATGTACATAAAACTACACAAATCATAAATGTATGTAATTTAATGAATTTTCACACAATGAATATACTTAATGAAATCTGCATCCAGATCTTAGTTGTGACCAATCTACTGAAAAGCCTCTTGAAGGGGGGCTTCCGGGAAGATGGCAGAAGAGTAAGACACGGAGATCACCTTCCTCCCCACAGATACACCAGAAATACATCTACACGTGGAACAACTCCTACAGAACACCTACTGAACGCTGGCAGAAGACCTCAGACCTCCCAAAAGGCAAGAAACTCCCCACGTACCTGGGTAGGGCAAAAGAAAAAAGAATAAACAGAGACAAAAGGATAGGGACGGCACCTGCACCAGTGGGAGGGAGCTGTGAAGGAGGAAAGGTTTCCACACACTAGGAAGCCCCTTCGCAGGCGGAGACTGCGGGTGGCGGAGGGGGAAGCTTCAGAGCCGCGGAGGAGAGCACAGCAACAGGAGTGCGGAGGGCAAAGTGGAGAGATTCCCACACAGAGGATCAGGGCCGACTGGCACTCATCAGCCCAAGAGGCTTGTCTGCTCACCCGCCGGGGCGGGCACAGCTGGGAGTTGAGGCTCGGGCTTCAGTCGGAGCGCAGGGAGAGGATTGGTGTTGGCGGCATGAACACAGCCTGCAGGGGGTTAGTGTGCTACGGCTAGCTGGGAGGGAGTCCGGGAAAACGTCTGGAGCTGCCGAAGAGGCAAGAGACTTTTTCTTCCCTCTTTGATTCCTGGGGCGCGAGGAGAGGGGATTAAGAGCGCTGCTTAAAGGAGCTCCAGAGACGGGCGCAAGCCGCGGCTAAAAGCGCCGACCCCAGAGATGGGCATGAGACGCTAAGGCTGCTGTTGCCGCCATCAAGAAGCCTGTGTGCGAGCATAGGTCACTATCCACACCCCCCTTCCGGGGAGCCTGTGCAGCCCGCCACTGCCAGGGTCCCGTGATCCAGGGACAACTCCCCCGGGAGAACGCACGGCACGCCTCAGGCTGGTGCAACGTCACGCCAGCCTCTGCCACTGCAGGCTTGCCCCGCACTCCGTGCCCCTCCCTACCCACGTCCTGAGTGAGCCAGAGCCTCCGAATGAGCGGCTCCTTTAACCCCGTCCTGTCTGAGCGAAGAACAGACGCCCTCCGGCGACCTACACACGGAGGCGGGGCCAAGTCCAAAGCTGAGCCCCTGGGAGCTGTGAGAACAAAGAAGAGAAAGGGAAATCTCTCCCAGCAGCCTCAGAAGCAGCAGATTAAAGCTCCACAATCAACTTGATGTACCCTGCATCTGTGTAATACATGAATAGACGATGAATCATCCCAAATTAAGAAGGTGGACTTTGAGAGCAAGACTTATGATTTTTTCCCCTTCTCCTCTTTTTGTGAGTGTGTATGTGTATGCTTCTGTGTGAGATTTTGGCTGTATAGCTTTGCTTCCACCATTTGTCCTAGGGTTCGATCCGTCCGGTGTTTTTCTGTTGTTTAATTTTTTTCTTAATAATTATTCTTTATTTTAATAACTTTATTTTCTTTTACTTTATCTTCTTTCTTTCTTTCCTTCCTTCCTTCCCTCCTTTACACAATGAATCATCCCAAATTGAGGAGGTGGACTTTGAGAGCAAGATTTATGATTTTTTCCCCTTATCCTATTTTTGTGAGTGTGTATGTGTATGCTTCTGTGTGAGATTTTGTCTGTATAGCTTTTCTTCCACCATTTGTCCTAGGGTTCTATCCATCTGTTTTTTTTTTAATTTTTTTTCTTTTTTTCTCTTAATAATTACTTTTTATTTTAATAACTTTATTATATTTTATCGTACTTTATTTTATTTTACCTTATCTTCTTTCTTTCTTTTTTCCTTCCTTCCCTCCTTCCTCCCTCCCTCCCTCCCTTCACCTTTCTTTTTTTTTCTTTCTTTCTTTCTACTTCTACTAATTCTTTCTTTCTACTTTTTCTCCCTTTTATTCTGAGCCGTGTGGATGAAAGGCTCTTGGTGTTGCAGCCAGGAGTCAGTGCTGTGCCTCTGAGGTGGGAGAGCCAACTTCAGGACAGTGGTCCACAAGAGACCTCCCAGCTCCACATAATATCAAACGGTGAAAATCTCCCAGAGATCTCCATCTTAACACCAGCACCTAGCTTCACTCAACGACCAGCAAGCTACAGTGCTGGACATCCTATGCCAAACAACTAGCAAGAAAGGAACACAACCCCACCCATTAGCAGAGAGGCTGCCTAAAACCATAATAAGTCCACAGACACCCCAAAACACACCTCCAGACGTGGACCTGCCCACCAAAAAGACAAGATCCAGCCTCATCCACCAGAACACAGACACTAGTCCCCTCCACCAGGAAGCCTACACAACCCACTGAACCATCGTTAGCCACTGGGTACAGACACCAAAAACAATGGGAACTACAAACCTGCTGCCTGCAAAAAGGAGACCCCAAACACAGTAAGATAAGCAAAATGAAAAGACAGAAAACCACACAGCAGATGAAGGAGCAAGATAAAAACCCACCAGATGTAACAAATGAAGAGGAAATAGGCAGTCTACCTGAAAAAGAATTCAGAATAATGATAGTAAAGATTATCCAAAATCTTGGAAATAGAATAGACAAAATGCAAGAAACATTTAACAAGGACCTAGAAGAACTAAAGATGAAACAAACAATGATGAACAACACAATAAATGAAATTAAAACTACTCTAGATGGGATCAATAGCAGAATAACTGAGGCAGAAGAATGGATAAGTGACCTGGAAGATAAAATAATGCAAATAACTTCTGCAGAGCAGAATAAAGAAAAAAGAATTAAAAGAACTGAGGACAGTCTCAGAGACCTCTGGGACAACATTAAACACACCAACATTCGAATTATAGGGGTCCCAGAAGAAGAAGAGAAAAAGAAAGGGACTGAGAAAATATTTGAAGAGATTATAGTTGAAAACTTCACTAATAAGGGAAAGGAAATAGTTAAGTCCAGGAAGCACAGAAAGTCCCATACAGGATGAATCCAAGGAGAAATACGCCAAGACACATATTAATCAAACTGTCAAACATTAAATACAAAGAAAACATATTAAAAGCAGCAAGGGAAAAACAACAAATAACACACAAGGGAATCCCCATAAGGTTAACAGATGATCTTTCAGCAGAAACTCTGCAAGCCAGAGGTGACTGGCAGGACATATTTAAAGTGATGAAGGAGAAAAACCTGCAACCCAAATTACTCTACCCAGCAAGGATCTCATTCAGATTTGATGGAGAAATTAAAACCTTTACAGACAAGCAAAAGCTGAGAGAGTTCAGCATCACCAAACCAGCTTTACAACAAATGCTAAAGGAACTTCTCTAGGCAAGAAACACAAGAGAAGGAAAAGACCTACAATAACGAACCCAAAACAATTAAGAAAATGGGAATAGGAACATACATATCGATAATTACCTTAAATGTAAATGGACTAAATGCTCCCACCAAAAGACACAGATTGGCTGAATGGATACAAAAACAAGACCCATATATTTTCTGGCTACACGAGACCCACTTCAGAACTAGAGACACATACAGACTGAAAGTAAGGGGATGGAAAAAGATATTTCATGCAAATGGAAACCAAAAGAAAGGTGGAGTAGCAATTCTCATATCAGACAAAATAGACTTCAAAATAAAGACTATTAGAAGAGACAAAGAAGGACACTACATAATGATCAAGGGACTGATCCAAGAAGATATAACAATTGTAAATATTTATGCACCCAACATAGGAGCACCTCAATACATAAGGCAAATGCTAACAACCATAAAAGGGGAAATCAACAGTAACACATTCATAGTAGGGGACTTTTAACACCCCACTTTCACCCATGGACAGATCATCCAAAATGAAAATCAATAAGGAAACACAAGCTTTAAATGATACATTAAACAAGATGGACTTAATTGATATTTATAGGACATTCCATCCAAAACCAACAGAATACACATTTTTCTCAAGTGCTCATGGAACATTCTCCAGGAAAGATCATATCGTGGGTCACAAATGAAGCCTTGGAAATTTTAAGAAAATTGAAATTGTTTCAAGTATCTTTTCCGACCACAATGCTATGAGACTAGATATCAATTACAGGAAAAGATCTGTAAAAAATACAAACACATGGAGGCTAAACCATACACTACTTAATAACGAAGTGATCACTGAAGAAATCAAAGAGGAAATAAAAAAAAATACCTAGAAACAAATGGCAATGGAGACACGACGACCGAAAACCTATAGGATTCATCAAAAGCAGTTCTAAGAGGGAAGTTTATAGCAATACAATCCTATCTTAACAAACAGGAAACATCTAGAATAAACAACCTAACCTTGCATCTAAAGCAATAAGAGAAAGAAGAACAAAAAAATCCCAAAGTTAGCAGAAGGAAAGAAATCATAAAAATCAGATCAGAAATAAATGAAAAAGAAATGAAGGAAACGATAGCAAAGATCAATAAAACTAAAAGCTGGTTCTTCGAGAAGATAAACAAAATTGATAAACCATTAGCCAGACTCATCAAGAAAAAAAGGAAGAAGACTCAAATCAATAGAATTAGAAATGAAAAAGGAGAAGTAACAACTGACACTGCAGAAATACAAAAGATCACGAGAGATTACTACAAGCAACACTATGCCAATAAAATGGACAGCCTGGAAGAAATGGACAAATTCTTAGAAATGCACAACCAGCTAAGACTGAATCAGGAAGAAATAGAAAATATGAACAGAACAATCAGAAGCACTGAAATTGAGATGGTGATTAAAAACCTTCCAACAAACAAAAGCCCAGGACCAGACGGCTTCACAGGCGAATTCTATCAAACATTTAGAGAAGAGCTAACACCTATCCTTCTCAAACTCTTCCAAAATAGAGCAGAGGGAGGAACACTCCCAAACTCATTCTACGAGGCCACCATCACCCTGATACCAAAACCAGACAAGGATGTCACAAAGAAAGAAAACTACAGGCCAATATCACTGATGAACATAGATGCAAAAATCCTCAACAAAATACTAGCAACAGAATCCAACAGCACATTAAATGGATCATACACCATGGTCAAGTGGGGTTTATTCCAGGAATGCAAGGATTCTTCAATATACGCAAATCAATCAACATGATACACCATATTAACAAACTGAAGGAGAAAAACCTTCCTGTATGCAGAAAACTATAAGACACTGATGAAAGAAATTAAAGATGATACCAACAGATGGAGAGATATACCATGTTCTCGGATTGGAAGAATCAATATTGTGAAAATGACTATACTACCCAAAGCAATCTACCGATTCAATGCAATCCCTATCAAATTACCAATGGCATTTTTTACAGAATTAGAACAAATTATCTTAAAATTTGTATGGAGACACAAAACACCGCGAATAGCCAAAGCAGTCTTGAGGGAAAAAATCAGAGCTGGAGGAAGCAGACTCCCTGACTTCAAACTATACTACAAAGCTACAGTAATCAAGACAATGTGGTACTGACACAAAAACAGAAACATAGATCAATGGAACAAGATAGAAAGCCCAGAGATAAACCCATGCACCTATGGTCAACTAATCTATGACAAAGGAGGCAAGGATATACAATGGAGAAAAGACAGTCTCTTCAATAAGTGGTGCTGGGAAAACTGGAGAGCTATATGTAAAAGAATGAAATTAGGACACTCCTTAACACCATACACAAAAATAATCTCAAAGTGTATTCGAGACCTATATGTAAGACCAGACACTATAAAACTCTTAGAGGAAAACATAGGAAGAACACTCTTTGACATAAATCACAGCAAGATATTTTTTGATCTACCTCCTAGAGTAATGGAAATGAAAACAAAAATAAACAAATGGGACCTAATGAAACTTCAAAACTTTTGTACAGCAAAGGAAACCATAAACAAGACCAAAAGACAACCCTCACAATGGGAGAAAATATTTGAAAATGAATCAATGGAGAAAGGATTAATCTCCAAAATATATAAACAGCTCCTGCAGCTCAATATTAAAGATACAAACAACCCAATCCAAAAATGGGAAGAAGACCTAAATACACATTTCTCCAAAGAAGACATACAGATGGCCAAGAAGCACATGAAAATCTGCTCAACATCACTAATTATTAGAGAAATGCAAGTCAAAACTACAATGAGGTATCACCTCACACCAGTTAGAGTGGGCATCATCAGAAAATCTACAAACAACAAATGCTGGAGCGGGTGCACTGTTGGTGGGAATGTAAATTGATACAGCCACTATGGAGAACAGTATGGAGGTTCCTTAAAAAACTAAAAATAGATTTAGCATATGATCCAGCAATCCCATTACTGGGCATATACCCAGAGAAAACCATAATCCAAAAAGACATATGCATCCCAATGTTCATTGCAGCATTATGTACAATAGCCAGGTCATGGAAGCAACCTAAATGCTCATCAACACACAAATGGATAAAGATGTAGTGGTACATATAAACAATGGAATATTACTCAGCCATATAAAGGAACAAAATTGAGTCATTTGTTGAGATGTGGACAGATCTAGAGACTGTCATACAGAGTGAAGTAAGTCAGAAAGAGAAAAACAAATATCGTATATTAACGCATGTATGTGGAACCTAGAAAAATGGTACAGATGAACCAGTTTGCAGGGCAGAAGTTGAGACACAGATGAAGAGAACAGACGTGTGGACACCAAGGGGGGAAAACTGCGGTGGGGTGGGGATGGTGGTGTGCTGAATTGGGCAATTGAGATTGACATGTATACACTGATGTTTATAAAATTGATGACTAATAAGAACCTGCTGTATAAACAAACAAACAAAACAACTAATACTAAACTTTTTTTGGTTATTTGTATGGAAATATGTTAATATAAATATTTCAGACATTACATGAAATTTCTAAAAATCTTATATCTTCTGGTATAACGCTACAAGTCATAATTCTAGTTATTACTTTAAAATGTATATCTCAGAAATAACTAAATTTCCTTGTCAATTGCATTATTATGAACTTTCATCAATCTTTAACTGGGATCATTTTTAAGTCTTTTGTCATTTACAGACAGTTCTGGGTGTTCTCTGATGCTTTTGCAAATGTGTTCCTATAAAAGGGTTTCATCTTCAAGGAATTCATGGAAAAGACTCTGACAAGTACAGGTTTCTGATAACTGACTATACTGCTGAACTGAATGAATAAGCATTTTCAGAACGCTAATGGAAAACTGATGAACTCATAAAAGTGCTAACAAAAGATCAAGATGAAAAAAAATTAATTACTAGGGACTGAGTGAACTGATGAGGATGATTACAATTTTTGTGACTTTCTGTTTGAATAATAATAAAAAAAATCCCACAAGGACTCAGAGGCAAAAAATATACAAATCAATTTTCACTGCAAAGTAAAGGAGCTGTTACAGTGGAGGATTACTGGACTGAATGTCAATATTATGACATAATATGAGTGTGTTTCGTGTTTGGTAATTGCAATCATTGTTGCTTTTGTTGTGATCATCCATTAAAAAAAAAGTCTAAAAATAATAAATGCTGGAGAAGGTATGGAGGAAAAGGACCCCTCCTACACTTTTGGTGGGAATGTAAATTATTACAGCCAATATTGAGAACAGTATGGAGGTTCCTTAAAAAACTAAAAATAGAGTTACCATATGATCCAGCAATCCCACTCCTGGGCATATATCTGGACAAAACCATAATTCGAAAAGATACATACACCCCAATGTGCTTTGCAGTACTATTTACAATAGCCAAGACATGGAAGCAACCTAAAATATCCATCAACAGATGAATGGATAAAGAAGATGTGGTATATGTATACAATGAAATATTACTCAGCCATTAAAAAAAGAATGAAATAATGCCATTTGCAGCAACATGGATGGCCTAGAAATTATCATACTAAGTGAAGTAAGCCAGACAGAGAAATACAAGTATCATATGATATTGCTTATATGTGGAATCTAAAAATTAAAAAAAAGATGCTAATGAACTTATTTATAAAACAGAAATAGACCCACAGACATAGAAAACAAACTTATGGTTACCAAAGGGGAAAGGGGGGAGGGATAAATTAGGAATTTGGGATCAACATATACAAACTACTGTATATAAAATAGATAACCAACAAGGACATACTTTATAGCACAGGGAACTATGTCCAATATTTTATAATAACCTATAAGGGAATAGAATCTGAAAAAGAATATATATATATGCATATGTCTATATATATAATTGAATCACTGTGCTGTACACCTGAAACTAACACAACACTGTAAATCAATTATACTTCAATTTAAAAAAAAAGAAATACTATATGATCCAGCAATTGCACTTCTGGGTATATACTCCAAAAAATTGAAAACAGGTACTCAAACATATTGTACACTCATGTTTATAGCAGCATTATTTGTAACAGCCAAAAGGTGGAAGCACCCCAAGTACCCATTGGTGAATGAATGAATAAATAAAAGGTGGTATATACATAAAATGGAATAACATTAGCTTTGTAAAGGACCAAAATTCTGACACATGCTATGATATGACTGAACCTTGAAGACATTATGCTAAGTAAAATAAGCCAGACACAAAAGGACAAATATGACTCTAGTAATAAAGGTAACTAGAGTAGTCTAATTTATAGAGAAAGAAAATAGAATAGAGGGTATCAGGTACTGAGAGGAGGAAGAAATGATGAATTATTGCTTTATAGGTACAGAGTTTCAGTTTGGGATGATGAAAATGTTCTAGATATGGGTAGTGGTGAGGGTTGCCAACAATGTGAATGTACCTACTGCACTGAACTATATACTTAAACTTAGCTATGTATGGTTTACCACAATGATTAATAGTGAGAAAGATTCTCTCCTTGGCTAAACTCTAGTCAGGCTCCTCTGAGCCTTCTTATTAACTTGGCCTCAACCTAGTGTACACAAACTGCACAAGTGATGTTTTTCACAGCTTCCACCCATTAAAAGAGTTCAAAAAACACTACCATAGTTGCTAACAGCTCAAGGCTGCATCTCTAGGATGATGTCTCCAGCCCCCTTAAGTTCCTGCTTGGGAAAGCTCAAGGCTGCCAAAAGAATTTATTGTTTGTTCCAGCCAACCCCTGAAGATAGGGCTCCTATCTCCTGATCTATGTGAGGTGTAGGAGCCTAACTTTGATAAGTGCCAATTAACAAACCAAGATGACATAATTACATTAACCAATCCACTTTCCCACTTTCTGTAAATTTCCACTTCCTTGACTCTACTCAAGCTCCCACTATACTTCCTTCCCATTCCCTCATTATCCCTTTAAAATGCCCAGTCATTTTTGCATAAATCAAAGTTGAATTCAGTTCATGCTGAAGTTTTTTTCCCTACTGTAATAGTGTTACTGAATAAAACCTGTTCTTACCTCTTTAACTAGTGTCTGGCTTTATTTATCTTTGACAGTGATTAAGAGCATGGAGTGTAGGGCTTCCCTGGTGGCGCAGTGGTTGAGAGTCCGCCTGCCGATGCAGGGGACGCGGGTTCGTGCCCTGGTCCGGGAAGATCCCACATGCCGTGGAGCGGCTGGGCCCCTGAGCCATGGCCGCTGAGCCTGCGCATCCGGAGCCTGTGCTCCGCAACGGGAGAGGCCGCAACAGTGAGAGGCCCGCATACCGCTAAAAAAAAAAGAGCATGGAGTGTAGCCAGACTACCCTGTCTCAAATATGAGCAGAGCCAGTGGTTGTGGAAACTTGGTCAAGTCACATACCTCCTTTGTATTTCATTTTACTCAAGGGAAAATAGGAATAAAAATAGTAAGCTTATAGACAGGATTACATGAGACAATCCAGGTAATTAACTTAAAATAGTTCCTGGCACATAGTGAAGGCTACATGATGGTTTTACTTATCACAGCACTGTTGCTCAGCAGCTTGTTTAGAAACTGGTAGGCAATTTACAAAGGCGGAATATTTGGATAAATATTTGCAAAATTTATGTAAAACAGTGGGTTATATAAAAAGTTCTTATAAATACAGAAAATGAATATTCTGATAGAAATACTTGCAAAAAGCAGGAACAGACAATTCATAACAAAAATTTGTCAATAAATATATAAAAATATCTTTGACCAAACAATTAGGGAAATGCAGAAGACAAATAAAAATATATATATAATAAAACAAACAAAAAACCAGCAAGGAGATATCATTTGTCCTTTATGAGCCTTGCAAAGATGAAAGAATAAAACAAAAAATTGAAATATCCAGCACTGGTGAGAGCATATTGAAATGAATACTCATTCTTGAGTATGCTGTTTTATTTGTGAGTAAAATTCATTGACTAGAAAAAATTTCCACAACACAATGATGCATGAATAAAGCAGATTGTGAAACAGCATGTAAAATGTGGTAGTTATATCTGGTTGGCAGTATTTCACTGGTTTAAAAAAATGTTTTAGTTTCTTGTATTATTTGAAATTTTATAAGCATTTTTTTTTAACTGAAAAAAATGAAAACAAGAAAATTGTCTTAATCTTAAGTAGTAGATGAAGAGCAAGTATAGAGTTTTCAGGACAAAATCAGTGAGATTAAAGTGGTGCCTGCAAAAAGCTCAATTCCCCAGCATTATGTAGTAGGAACACTGACAAATAACATCCTACTGGAGTTCAGTTAGAAATTTACCTGTGTCTTTAGCAGAATTTGGAGAAACATGATAGTGGTCAAAAACATGACTTGGTTATTGACTAGGGCTAGGGATTAAAATAAAAGGGCATAAAGAGAAGACTTCCTTCTTTAGAAACACCACTGTTGGTGAGCAATGACATTACTGGTTAGAGATTAACTAAAGGCAAATATAGACTTTGAGTGATTTTAGAAGAAGGATGGGAAGTGAATGAAGAAAACAATGCATTAATATATTTAATCCTTAAAACAATCCTATGAAGTAAGGACAATGATTTTTTCCTACTTTCCACATGAAAATTAAAGTGCAGAGAGGAGAGGTACTCACCCAAGGTCATAGAATTACTTAATAAAACACTAGTCTGAAGTGTTTAGGCTGTATATATACCAGTGCTTCTCAATTTTAATTTGGAGCATGTGAAAGAATGGGAATATTGGCAGAAGTCATAAACAGGTGGCCCAGAGGCAGAGCCAGCTTGCAGATTGTTTTGTTTGGCCAGCACCATATTTTATGTTTGCTAGTTTATTTCCTTTTGTTTTAAAAATATGGTAGATTTTAAATTCGCAAAAGTACACATAATATTTAGATCACCAGTTGTTTTTATTTTGATGTTTTTATGAAAAAAAATCTGAAGATCTGGAAATATTCTTGACTGCACCATAGCCATCTGTCAGGTCTGAGTTGAGGCAGTCCTCTTTAGAAGAGGCATGCACCCTCCACTCTGTCTGCCTCACTCCTTATATCACAGGTTTGGCCATATTGGAATTGATGGCATCTGCTATAGAACATACAAAGACCTTTAAAAAGCACCCTTAATTGTCTGTAAAGGTTAAAAGATGGTTATTTATTCTTTTGTAACCCAGATATTACTAGTGCCAGGTGAGGATAGAAAAAATTCCAACTAACCCTAGAATACATCTTTTCATTTTCTATATCCTGACAAAATCTTCCTATTAGCAGTATTAAGAAATTGCTATTTTGCTGATAATTTGTTAGGGGGGCAGAGGTTAGAGTTACATCACACCTCAAAAGCAAAATTATAAGAAAGTATCAATGAGGTATCTCTGTCGTTCCTCCAAAGTTCCCCTTCAACACCGGCACCCTTATCCCTCAGACCCATAGTTCAGCTCGTCTGCCCGCCTGGCTTTGGCCTCCAAAATCAAGCACAACTAACCCCCAACAGTTCTCCCTTTTCCTTCTTTTTTTTTTTTAATTAAAATATGGTTAACGTACATGGCCTTTATTATGTTGAGGTGTGTTCCCTCTATGCTCACTTTCTGGAGAGTTTTTATTATGGATGTGGAATTTTATCAAAACTTTTTTCTGCATCTATTGAGATGATCATATGATTTTTATTGTTCAGTTTGTTAATGTGGTGTTATCACACTGATTGATTTGTGGATATTGAAAAATTCTTGCATCCCTGGATAAATCTCACTTTATCATGGTGTATGATCCTTTTAATGTATTGTTGCATTCGGTTTGCTAGTACTGTGTTGAGGATTTTTGCATTCAAGTTCATCAGTGATATTGGCCTATAATTTTCTTTCTTTGTGAGATCTTTGTCTGGTTTTGGTATCAGGGTGATGCTGATGCTCATAGAATGAGTTTGGAAGTATCCCTTCCTCTGCAATTTTTTGGAATAGATTGAGAAGGATAGGTTTTAACTCTTCTCTAAATGTTTGGTAGTATTCACCTGTGAAGCCACATGGTCCTTGATGTTTGTTAGTTGGGAGTTTAATTACCAATTCAACTTTATTACTGGTAATTGGTCTCTTCAAATTTTCTATTTCTTCCTGGTTCAGTGTTGGGAGATTGTACCTTTGTAAGAATTTGTCCACGCTTCCAGTTTATCCATTTTATTGGTGTATAGTTGCCCAGCAATTCTACCCTAGGTATATATCAAAAAACCCCAAAAAACACTAATTTGAAAAGATATATGCACCCCAATGTTCATAGTAGAATTATTTACAATTGCCAAGATATGGAAGCAACCTAAGTGTACATCAACAGATGAATGGACACAGAAGACGTGGTATATATATATACAATGGAATACTACTCAGCCATAAGAAAGAACAAAATTTTGCCACTTCCAGCAACACAGATGAACTTGGAGGGCATTATGCAAAGGGCATTATTCTCTGTCAAAGTCAGACAGAGAAAGACAAATACTGTATGGTATCACTTATATGTGCAATCTAAAATAAAACAAATAGTGAATATGACAAAAATGAAGCAGACTCACAGATATAGAGAACAAACTAGTGGTTAACAGTGGGGAGGTGGGGTAGGAGCATTATAGGGGTGGAGACATGGGAGATACAAACTACTGGGTATAAGATAGGCTCAAGGATATATTGTGCAACATGGAGACTATAGCCAAAATTTTATAATAACCGTAAGTGGAAAGTAACCTTTAAAAATTGTATAAAAAGTAAAAGAAAAAAGAAAAACAAACAAAAAAGGAATATAGTTGACCTAGAATAATATATTAGTTTCAGGTGTACTACATAGTGATTTGACATTTGACT
Organism: Grampus griseus; assembly: GCF_964374135.1. Classification (NCBI taxonomy): domain Eukaryota; kingdom Metazoa; phylum Chordata; class Mammalia; order Artiodactyla; family Delphinidae; genus Grampus; species Grampus griseus. The sequence continues at coordinate 98,154,403 of NC_138999.1, read as the reverse complement.
ACATTATGAAGTGATCACCATGATAAGTCTAGAAACCATCTGTCCCCATACAAAGTTGCTGCAATATTATTGGCCATATGCTTTATGCTATACATTACACCCCCATGGATTATTTACTTTGTAACTAGAGATTTGTACCTCTTAATCCCTTTCACCTTTTCCCCCACCCCAGTTCCCTTCCCTCTGGCAACCACTCATTTGTTCTCTATCTACGAGTTTGTTTTCATTTTGTTTTGTTTTTTAGATTCCACATATATGTGAGATCATATGGTATTTGTATTTCTCTGACTTATTTCACTTAGCATAACATCCTCCAGATCCATCCATGTTGTTGCAAATGGCATGATTTCATTTTTTAATGGCTAAGTAATATTCTACATATACACATACATGCCACATCTTCATCCATTCATTTATCAATGGACACTTAGGTTGCTTCCATATCTTTCCAATTATAAATAATGATGCAATGAACACTGGTGTGCATATCTTTTCAAATTAGTGTTTTTGTTTTCTTTGGGTAAATACCCAGAAGTGGAACTGCTGGATCATATGGTAGTTCTATTTTTAATTTTTTGAGGAACCTCCATACTGTTTTCCTTTGTGGCTGCACTGATTTACAATCCCACTAACAGTGTGTGAGGGTCCCATTTTCTCCACATTCTCATCAACACTTGTTTTTTTCTTGTTTTTTTGATACCAGCCATTCTGATGGCTGTGAGGTGGTATCTCAATGTGGTTTTAATTTGCATTTCCCTGATGATTAGAGATTTTGACCATCTCTTCATGTGTCTGTTGGCCATCTGTATGTCTTCTTTGAAAAAATGTCTATTCAGGTCCCATGCCCATTTTTTAATCTGGTCATTTGTTGATGTTGAATTGTCTGAAGTTTTGCATATTTTGGACATTAACCCCTTATCAGATTTATTGTTCGAAAACACCTTCTCCCATTCAGTAGGCTGCCTTTTCATTTTGTTGGTAGTTTCCTTCATGGTGCAAAAACTGTTTAATTTTTGGAGACCTACTTGTTTATTTCTGCTTTTGTCCCTTGTGATTTGGGTGTCATATCCATAAAATCATTGCAAAGACCAATGTCAAGGAGTTTTTTCCCCTATATTTTATTCTAGGCATTTTATGGTTTTAGGTCTTGCATTTAAGTCTTTAATCCATTTTTAATTTATTTTTGTATATAGTGTGAGAAAGAAGTCTAGTTTGATTCTTTTGCATGTAGCTGTCCAGTTTTCCCAACAAATTTTCCCTTTTCTTAGGCAGAGCAATTGAGCTCTTTCTTATTCTTTTAGCTTCACAATTATAGCATAACTCTGTTAACAAAGGGCTGACCTTAGGATCAACTCTCCTTAGAAGTTGCAGGGGATCATAAATAAAAAATTATTTATAGCAAGTAACATATTTTCCTTTTTACATTTGTATTTAAATTCCTCCAAACTCATGGCTATTCTATACCATTGAGGCAGCAGTAAACTGGGAATAAAGAACCACATTTTAGCTCTGACTCTGCCACTTACTAACTGAATTACTTAGAGTAAGTTTCATATATATTAGGTTCTCAGATTTTTCATTTGTAAAATGAGAATACAATAATTACACTTCCTATCCAACGGGTTATTATTACTATCAAACATAGTTTATAACCTGAAAACACGTAGACAATAAGAATTGTCATTTTTTAAAGTGCCTTTTTAAATGTTCTGGAAATTAGATTTTAAATGTTCAAGAATACCTTTTCTTGAACACCTAGTGTATGCCAAGCATTGTGCTGGATATTTTGTAAAAACTTTCTACTTTAATCATCTCTGCAACTCTTTGAAATAGTAGTGATACATATTTTTCACCGAAAGAAACTAAAACTCAGAGAAGTTAAATAGCTTGCCAAAGGCCATCTGTCTGAGTCAAAAGCCCATGTTCTTTCGATGACACCACATTGTCATCCATCCATTAACTTGGAACACTCTGGATGTATCTAGAGAAGGCTACGAAATTATTTGACCTTGCAAAACATTTTTGGATTCTCATGTACACAGCCTCAGGATTAAAAACATTAAGTAACCTGAAAATATTTTATATCAAATACTTAGTACTATTTGAGTACATTATTTAGTAGAATTATGGTATTTATATAGCAATCAATTCTACTTATAAATAGTCTTTTTCTATTCAGTCTTACACCTATCAGTTAGTCCTGTCTTCTTGCAAACAAGGAAGCAACCACAGGAAATTAGGCTCCAGGGAGGTGGGAACAAACTATCACTTACATTGGATTATTTTTATGCTGGAACAATACATTTTGAACAAAAAAATGATGGAGGTAGTGGATTTTGTGAAGGTATAAACTGAGCATTTGTAGCCACCTAATGACTACTGACACACTAATCCTATCTTGATTTTTTGTTTAGTTTTCATTTTCAAATGATTCTGAGCTAACATGGCAACACAGTCTCAAGTATGCTCACTTCTGCTCTCCTCTTCTTTGAAGAGGTTCTTTGCAATGCTCTTTGAGGGGCAGCATTAGAATAGGACAGAATGATTTAGCAAAAAGAACTGAAAAGAGTCCCTCTTGGATTTTTTCCAGTGTTAGAGAAGAGAGATTTGCAAGAAAAAATTAACGTTCATTTCTACTCACTAGGTGAGAACTGGGTTTAAATTTGATTGGTAATGTTGTGATATCAGAATAAAATTGTTTGTCTGCTAATAAGATATATTTCCTATTTCATTCTTCTAATAATACTTCTAGGGCCCTCAATTCTATTTTGACTGAAAGTAATAACAAAGAATCAAATAATGATTTGATTTGCTCACTCCCCTACCCACAGCCATCTATTTTCTAAGACGTTCATCATTTGGATATAAACTAAATCTCTTTAATGTTAAGAAGACTGGAGAGGATAACATCTTTCATCAGCCTGCTGGTGCTGCGAATTTGTTTGTGAAAAGTTGCCCCTTATTCAAGTTGAATCTGGGGAAACTCCCAAACATTGGCTAATTCAATGGCTGGAAAGTCCTGAGGGGCCTATGAATTTGGCAAGCATAAAGATGTAGAAGCAGGCCCAGATGGTTTCTTCTGGCCTGTGAATCGTCAGCCATCTCTGCTCTACCTTCCTCAGGCTTGAGGTTGGTAAATAGTCAAAGAAAGAAACAAGCATGATCAGCAGCAGTGACTTCAACTTGTTGAAAATAAGAAATCTAGTATTTCACTTGGGGACCACAGGGCATATGGAAAAGTTAGAACACTTTAGAGGAAAAAAATATCTAATATGCTGAAGATAAAAAGAGAAAAGCTGAATTGTGACTTCTAAATAAGGAAGTTAAAAGGACTATGGATGTTTTATTTTCTTTAAAGATAGTGGTAGTTAAAAAAGAGGTATTGTCACAGGGATAATGGTCTTCTATAGCTATGTAAATGTCAAAGGGAAATCAGGATATCTATATTTCCTGAAAAAAAATTGAATTGATCTTTTGTGAAAGTTCAGTGACAAAGATCACTATTATGCCAGATGATAGATGTACACCAAGCCATTTTGTCTGATGTATAGAGGTGTGGTTGAATAACAGCTATACTGTAGTCTATTAATAACTACCTTTTCCTAACACAGAGGAACAATGAATTATTACCTGCTGTGACAATCAATTAACTGTAGGAAAGAAAAACAATATATTCAGTCATTTTGTTTTACTTTTCTTTTAGGGCTTCTTACACAAATACAAGGCATGACTATAAAACAGCAAGATTAGTGTTTATATAAACATACAAGCATTGTTAGATTTCAGCGAATTTTGTCCTCTTCAAAGTAATCATCTTGACTGTACACATGATAACAATTGGTTCCAAATTGTCCAGGACAAACAATCTAGATGTCCTGTAATTTTATTATTCTCAATAAAGGTAATTCATGAATGATAGAATGCAATATTAATCTGAATAATTTTGCATGACTTTTCACAGATATTTATAAATCAGGAAAAGTCCTTGATCAAATCATGTATTGTGATTTGGCATTCAGTAAATATGGTTACAGAAGCTATGTAGTTATTCTAGCAATGTGTAGAACACTTTCGGGCAACTGTCACCAGTATCAGCTTATGAGTCACACGAGGAAATCACTGTTATTACTTTATCTCACTGTGAGATATGTTCCTACAGCTGAGCATAAAAGCATCTCAGCATCCCATTTTCTTTGCACAGGTTTCCTAAGATGACTTCTGAGTAGAGTACTTCCATATTAAACTGACATACTAAAATGTTGAAAAGAACATGACTGCCATTCTCAGAGGTTTCATTACTAAAATGCTGAAAATCTTGAATTCTAAGGACAGTACTATGATGTATGGTATATCACATTAAATGCAATGGAAGCTTTTATCCTAGGGATTTAAAATGCCCTCATCATTTCCATGTATGACTTCCTTATAGATCAGTCCATTAATCTACAGGTATTAATGGGTGATGTATTTGTGCCTAGTGCTGTGGTAGCTGCAGTCAACTAGTTTGCAGAAGGCATTGCCAGTTACAATTTTAATAATGAGAAATAGATGAACTAAGAAATTAAATCATTAACCTGAGTTCACATAATGACACACTGGTAATCCCAGCAGAGAAAGCCACTTTCTTAATCTTGGCTCAGTGATCTTTCATGAATAGCTCTCTTTTTCTCTCTCTCTTTCACTCTGCGCATACACACACACACACACACACACACACACACACACACACACACCCTACTCTATAGCCTTATTTTCTAAAGTATTTAAAACCATGGCTGTTGATGTTTTTCTCTGACCGTGTATATACTTAAGGATGTTCAGAGTGGGATATGGGGATGTGAGATGTGGAGAGGGAGGGTGACATCATAGCATGATTTATACTAGGTCTGTTAAAGAAAGTTTTAAAAGACTGCAAATCCATAAATAATCCTATTGGGTTCATCCACTTGAAAGCATAAGGAGAAGAGGTCTCTCATAACTGGGTTGGGACAGGAAGGTAGAGAGTTATCCACAGAGAGAAGCTACTGACTGATCATGAGAGAAAATGGAAAAGGCCAGACTCTTAAAAATGAAAGTTCGTAGTTTGTTTCCTGTGGCTAACAGGCACTCTGACGTATCTCACACTTTGAATCCCTGGCTGAATGAGGTATGGGTTATGGATCACTGAGGAAAGGTAGGGAGAAGGGTTGTGGTAAGAGCTTCAGTCCCATAGTTTCAGCCTAATTAAAAAATTCAAATAAGCCTGAGGACAGAGGTGGTAGAATTACAGAATTTTCTGATATGATGCCACAGGCAATTTTTCATACCATTTCCAATCTACAGCTTCCTTATTGTTGTGATCTTTGGGTCCCAAAGAAGATGTTTGTTTGGGGGAAATGACTGTAATGAACTATTATCAGCTGAATTTATTGCTTCTATGTAAAGGCACCATGTTGCGTATTTTAAATGCATTCTATCAATTTATGCCCACAATGGTTTTCAGACATAGGTGCTATTATTATCCCTGTTCTATAGATAAGGAAATTCAAGCTCAGAGAATTTAAGCAACATGTCCTTGATCACACTACAAAATACTGATGGAACTAAAGCTACCAACTAGGTTGGTCTGACTGCATTTGGTCCTCATAATGGCCCTGCAAGAAAAGTGAATGGAGAAATGGAGTCTCCTGCTAGATTCTTCATTCATTCTTTCATTGAACAATTATTTGACTTATATTCTGGACCACTCACTGTGTATGCACTGAGAATACAGTCATAAACAAAACAAACTTGGTCCCTGTTCTCATGGAGCTCACCATTTTGGGGAAAATATAATTATAAACAAAATCTCCTCCCAATTCAGAAAACCTCCTCACAAAGGTAGCAGACAAAGAAACAACTGTATTATTGAACAAGCAATAAGTCAGAATTCAATGCACATCACAGGCAATCCGCTAAAGAGATTGCAACAGCAGAAAGAAACATTACTTGTTTATACAGCTAAATGGATACAACACATTAAATTCATGTTCTCAATATAAAATTGCTAATTTTCTGCTGTCTTTATGACTGAAGGTAGGTTTTGCCCTTTGGAGTCACTTGCCAGCTGAATTTTGGCCTATATCCTCCTAGGAAACTGGGAGATAGGACATTATATTCTTTGATGATTACATTTCAAAGAGATGACTCTCAGGTCCTTGAGGAAATATTCCTGAGTTGTGAGACTCACAAGAGGCTTATATAGTCATTAAAAAGACTTACACACGTTTGAAGAAGACGGAAAGAATTTTTGAAAAAGGGGGAGGGGAGTCTCTTCCCTTATTTTCAATAGGGTGAATTTAAGTCACTTAATTTGTATTTGATATTACACCATTAAGTGGGGAAAATAGATAATAAACAAAATGTGCATAAATATATAATTATACATCTTGATATTCTATGCAACCAGCATGCTATAGGAGAAAAAAATTAAAGGAAGGATCTTAATCTAGTCTAGGAATTGCTCCTCAAAGAAGTTATTTTTAAGATGTATCCTTAGCAATGAGCAGGAATTAGTTTCTTAATGAATAGGAAGAAGAGCTTTCCAAGAAAAGGCAACAACATGTATGAAAGCTGAGATGGGAGAGAGCTCAATGTCTTCAAGTAAAAGAAGGCCATTGCTAGAGCTAAATGAACTAGAGAACAAGTGACATGAGAATTTCATACATGGCTAGAGTTATACTGAGGTATCTCTCAACCAAGGGAAATATAGAAACAAGGGAAACATGAATGCCTTCTGAGACTTACGTTTTAAACATACAAACCATGAGAGTAGAAAATTGTTCATGCAACTGAAAGAAAGAAAATAATTCCCAGACTGGCAAGACTTGACAGAGACTTGACTGCAATTAGCAGCACATCCAAAAAAATAGTTAACGGTACCATATTGTGCACTTAAAAATTTGTTAAGAGGGTATGTTAAGTGTTCTTACCATAGTAGAAAAATAAATTAATGAAAAGAAATAGGGGAGACAACACCAAGTCATAGCAAATCAAATTGTACAGAGCAGCAGAGAATAGGATTACAGCCAATTTCTCATTGGAAACAATGCAAGCAAGTACTAAAAGAAAAAAACAATCAGCCTGTACTTCTATAGCTCAATGGAAATATCTTTTAGTAAAAAAGGTAAAATAAAGATGTTTTGAGGAACAAAATGATTAAATAGTTCATCATCAACAGACAAGTAATACAAGAAATATTAAAGAAAGTTCTTAGGGCAGAAGGAAACAGATATCAGATAGAAAATATAACTGCGCAAAACAAAGAGCACTGGAAATGGTAACTAGATAGGGCAAATAGATAAGATTGCTTTCTTGTTACTTAAATCTCTTTAAAATATAATTGACTTTAAGTGAACAACAAAAAACGAATTAGAAGATTTGACCAGTAAAATATAAACAAAAACATCACTAAGACAAGCAAAGGTAATCCCAAACAAGCAGTATTCAGAGTACCCTAGCCCAAAGAAAAATTATTTTGTCCCTGTGGCAAATACATCCATACTACAGGAGTGCAATTAAATAGAAGTCTAATAAATTCTCCTTATCCTAAGTTCAGATTCAACAATTAAAATTTGGATAAGATTTTATGTATTCCACATAGCATGCCTATGAGGAGAGAATGAAATGGTGAGAGAAGCAGAGCCCTGTCCCACTTGGCAGTTCTTTTTCTTAATGTCAAATTGCTATAAAATATTAAGTTGAGCTTAATTAATGTGTGTTTGCTCTGTTAAAAATTCTGATTTTCATGTCAGCAAAGGCTAAAAGTCCTCTGTAACTGCTTCTCTGGGCAGCTTTATGGCCTTCCTCTTCATTGCTATTCAGTTTCCTATGGAAACTTCTATAGGCAAGTTATTCATCATGGACCTGTTCACCTATTTTTCTTCACTCATAGGGTTTGACCCATCTTTCTCTATTTTGTTTGTGATTTATTTTGTCATCTAGATCTTTCTCCCCTAGGCTACCTATAAAACATAATGCATTGTTATATCCAAACATTGCTGAAAATATATATGATATAAAAGAATTGTTACTATGTACTAAAAAGATTTAGAGAGCAATTCTTAAATAGGTTTGTTTTCTATCTACTTGCTATCACCTGGCCTCACTCTTTACTGAAATGCAGAGGGATAAGGTTTGCTCTTTCCTCGTGCCCTTATGGACTCTAACTTGATTATGATTTCAGAAAATGACATCTTCCCTGACTCCCTTTTTAAACATAATTTTTGCCTCCATCACATTATTATAGCTAAGTGTTGCCACACAGTATGTAGCAGAGTGTGGTGGGCAAGTATATATGTATTGTGATTAGGCTTTCTAGATTCAAATTCAGACTCTAATCTTGGATTTTGGGCAAGTTATTTAGCATTTTGTGCCTGTTTCCTCACCTGTAAAACAGGACTAGTAATACTCTCTAGCTCATAGAAGATGAAATAAGATAAAACTCAAAAAGTACTTGAAGGATCTGGCACTTATAAAGTGTTCAAATGATAGCTAATACCATATTTTTCTACTTCTATTCTTCTATGCCAACTCTTCCCATATTAGACAGACAGCATCCATGTGTGAGATACACCACAAGAGGTAATCAGATTTTGATAACACCTTCTTCTTTCCAAATGAAAAGGAAGTAAAACACTCCTATCATTTGTAATTCCCCAGTGATTAACACTGGTAATGGTAGTTCATACAGGCTGTGGCATAGAAAAAAACAACCTTGGGGATCTGGGTAATTATTCATTGAACTTTAGGGGAGGAAAATCTTTTCTTCTACTCTCTTAGGTTCACAGCTAGGACTTGAAAATTTAAATTACAAAAGATAGATTAACAGGGAAAAAAGGCATACAAATTTTATTTTATACGCAAAGGGGCTTCCCAGAAAAAAAGGGAAAAAAATCCATAGAAACCATTGGACTTAGGAGCCTATATACCATTTTAACAAAGGGCAATAAATGTGGAGAGGTGACTAGACATAGAAAAGGGAGTTTGGGCTTCTAGGTACGGTAAAATGTGGGAAGGTAAATATATGGTGGAGAGTAATGGTAGATAAGTGTTATTTAGTAAGGTTTCTTTATGCAGATTCATCCCAGTGCCATCTCCACCTATGGTATTAAGAATTGTTATCCTCCTCCTTGTGTGGGAGAGTGGGACATTTTTTCAAAGGCAATGTATGCCCTTATTTTTGTTAGATGCGGGGAGGGCAGAGAGTTCTTCATGTGTCTGCTGCTTCTCAGTTGCCTTCAGCTCAAAATAATCCTTTTGCCATATTTTAGAGTGTCACATTCTAATCCCTTTCACAATCAACAAATAGTTTTTGAATGGCAACTATATGTCAGGTGTTGCTCCAGGCACTGGAGTTCATGGAGCTGACTTTTTTTGGTTGGAGAGACAGAATACAAATAAACAGAAAGTAAATATAATATTGGAAAAATAACAGAGAGTAAGGGGACTGAGAGTAATAACATGAAAATACTACTTTAGATATATGTACTTTCCAGTGAGTTACCTTTGACTCCATCTTTTGTTTTTTCCCATTTACAAGAACACATCATACTGCAAGCTTGCGTGACATACCATTGGGATAATCCTCTATATGTTTTACCTTACCTCTAAATGTAAGCCTTTTGGAAGGTTTAGACTAAGCATAAGTGGTAACAAATGTGAACAAGGACACAACTGATTATCAACATCATACAGTATTCTAGGTCCCAAGTATCTGATCCTAAGTCCCCAGAGACCATCAGTGCTTCATAGCTATAACTCATCCTTACCCAAAGTATCACCTATTATTTCTTCCATTGCATTTTGGTTTCTAAAGGGTTCTTCTTCATTCTTGGCAAAGTTACAAAGAAGAAATGATTAACACAAGTTCAAGGAATGATCAATTCTTTTCTGGCTCAGATTACAAACTATTCCTACTTCTTCTTATTCTCATAGAAGGAGCTATTCCTTGTATGCTCAGGGGAATGATATTCTTAAAATTATTGTTAATATTTTACCATCACAAAAACCAAGAATCATAATCATCATCATTTTCAACAGCAACAGCAAACTATTAAAGTATCCTTAAGGGAAAAGAAAGGAAAACAAAAGAAATTTTTCTCTGAAAATTTCCAGCACTTAATAGATTGCTCTCAGTATGTGGAAATAAACAATCAGTATTGGACAACAGAATTAGATACGACTAAAAAATTCTGCTAGTCCAGGCATCACTTCACAAGTGAAAAAGACTGCTATTTTCAGCCTGACAGAATATGCTTCAAATCCTTAAATCTTCAGTCATATCTGATCCAACTAAAGATCCAGTCAAGGTCTTTGTTTTACCAAAATAAGTGCATCACCATGGAAGCTTTCCATAAAACTCTATAGAATCCAAATGTCCAGTTTCCTTATGAAAGGAGAAAAGAGCAATACTGACACAGGAAGATGAAATTAATTGGATCTATATTTCATTTCAGATCTCTAAGTCACTGCTGATAAAGGAGTCTTTAATCTCCAGTGTAGGGGAACTCTGTATCCCAAGCACAATTGAAATCTATCCGCCAAAACTAGCTCTTTGAAAAATGTAGCCTTCATAACCTTACCAGCATTCAGGGGAATAATTTCTTACCACCTGCATTATCAGTTCTATCCCTTTTATGAAAGAGTCTGTCAAAAATGCAGTCCTGTAAGATGGTTATGATTTTAATCTCTCTAGATTGGAAAGGGAGCACAAGTGCTTTTGATTGCAAATGTTTGCTAAAAGTCAATACAGCTTTTTTCCCCTCATATTCTTTAACAAATTAATAACATTTGGGGGAAAAAAACACCCGAAAGTCTCAATATTATTTGTGAAACACCAAGGTAGTCTCAAATAATGAACATGTTCTGAAACAATTATTTTTTCTAATTGGAGGAAAATGCATACATGTCAAATAATTTTGTACTGTAAAAAACATAATAATTCCCAGTCAACATTTAAATATATTAGGTATATATATGTAAAGTGTATACTATACATACCACAGGATATGTGTATATGTGCACATATTATGGATTTCCATAGTTGAGCATGTTTCTGAATTATCCCTCGTAACAACAAACAGGAGAAGAAAACACCTGGGGTGCCCAAGGGCATCACAACAGATATGAAAACTGTATCGGTACAAAGCACATAATAGTACCTGAAAAAGTGCTATGCCTGCATGAGCTGAATATTATTCACAGAGACAGATTTTCTCTTATGAATTTTGTTTTCTTATTGCTTCTAAAATAGAAAATGTAAGATGATGAGAGAATGAGACACACGCACCACAAATATTTCGGTCCCTAGATGTGTTCAGTTACACACACACACACACACACACACACAAACGGCTTGGTGAAATTGTGACGGCTGTAGCATATGGGCAGGTATTGTTTTCTTACCTCTCTTGAACCCACAACCTGTGTTCTGCAGTAGGTCCATTCAGGCCAGAGGAAAGCGTCTCTCCAAATCCCTCTACAAGTTACTTCCTGGGATTAGTTTAGTCTGCAAAAGAGAAAAGAGAAAGGATTAGTTTAATGTGGAGAATCGGGAAAGTAGAAAGGAATGAAGAGGAGTGTGGGGAGGGAACTGCTATTTGGAGCCAGTTGGACCCCATTGCTCTCTTAGTCACACCAGCATCAGCAATACTTTGTCTGGGTATACCAGACCCTCCTTGATGCTGAGAAACTGGAAATATTTAATAAGGTTCATTAACATACTCAGCATGCATTTCTAGACACATGGAGTATCTAGATTTTTTTACATCAGCACTAGATTCTTATGCTTAAAGGCTTTAAAAACGAACTACTTCCACACATTTTCTATTCTACTCGATTGGTTTGTTAAAGGTTTCTCTTTCATCCAAGTTTCACTTTGGTTGATTTTCAATTCTTAATTCTACTTTCCATGAACTCTTCTCCCAGGCTTCATCTATCTCCTGAAAGGCTGATGCACTTAATACTTTCTCTTCTCATCCTGGAGTTTTAAGAAGAGGTATAAATCTTATCTGCTGATTTGAATAACGCCACCTTGTATGTCATCTCTGGAAGTTTTCTTACTATTTTTCATGCTAATTTTGATGGCTAAAATTGCAATCTTAGAATGTCTTGTGGCCCCCCCCAGAGAACTGTACATGCAGGAAATATAAGAAACACATAAGCCCTTCTGGGATTCTATTTACTCCAAATAATGCTGTTTTGTTGCTGATTTTAAGAATTAGATGCAATAATTATACTCCACATCATTCTTACTAATAACTAGACCTATTTTATTTAGTGTATTGGATTGTGTTTATCAGTTGTAGAAACATAATCTGGAAAATCAGTTTTACTCATTCTGAATAGCCTAAGAAATGATATTCAGGGAAGCAGTTGTGAGAAACTGCATCAGGGTATCTTCAATACATGATCATCATCAGCTTTCCTATTTTCTCTAACCAGAAAATTGTACCCTAACTAAGCCACTATGAAATGGCCTTTACCTCCTCTGTAATCTTTGAAACTGCCACTCCTGTGCTCCTACCCCAACTATCTTTGCTGAACAAAACATACCTTCTTACCTATATCTACAGACACAAATCATAGGAAGCATCCCTGACATGTTAAATTGACTTCAAATTGCTTAAGTTTGTTTTTTATTTTGGAGGGTGAGGTAGAGGGCCAGAGGGCTAGGAGGGTTATTCTATATGGATTACAACCTTTTAAAACAAGCTTTGTATAAGAAATAAAATAAAGAAGAGGAATGAAGATAGACTGAAGAACATTAGAGGAGGTAGACATAGAGAGTGATTATATTTTCAAGCAATACTATTCTCTTTATCACATGGATTCTGTAGAATAATCATCTATAATCTACTGTGTATATTTGTGTTCAAATTTGATATTCAGAAACATAAAGATCTGATCTCTAGCATTTTGAACTCCAACAATATAAAAACCAACACAAGATAATGTACCATAATGAAAGCAGTTTTGCCTATGTCATTCAATTATAATATTGGCAAGAAAAGAGGCAGTTTGAGAGGAAAGATAGATAGCTAAAATGTTGAGTTTGGGAACAGAGGTTATTTGAGGTGGTGTCAGCATTTCCAAAGAGAGAGATTCTTGCAATAGTAGAAAGCTAGCAATTGGAGTGCTGGTGGGAATATGTGACTGGTGAGTAAATTGGAGGATCATCAGCAGAGACTGGACAGTCAAAACACAGGGAATTCATGTAGATAAAAACATATCCTGGGGGAATTCTGGTAAGTATGGACCTGAAGGAGAAAGTGGAGCCATTAAAGAGGGAGAAAGAGTAATCAAAGACATTTTGAACACACGCTCTGTGCCTGGTACTGTGCTAAATGCTAGAGATACAAAGATAAATAAACTATGGTTTCTGCCCTCAAGTTCACAGTATGGTCCAAGGAAACAGATATTCTGGTAACTACTTGCAATAAAGATTATAACAGACATTTATGACAAGGACAGAGTAGACACATAGAAAGGATAAATGAACTATGGGGAAAGAATAAGAAAAGCACGCACTCACAGAACATTTTAGTAGATGCTTAGTAATGTTTAAAGTCTTTGCATAATTATTTTAAAATCTGTGCAGGTATATTATGAAGTAGATTCTAATATCATGCTCTTTTTACAGATCATGAGACTGAGGCTTGCCAGGATCTCACAGCTTTGAAGTAACAGAGCCGGCAGGCAGACTAGTTCCAGAAGCTTTAAGAATACTCACCACACTTTAAAGGGAAAAAAATAGAGCATGAGGTGTTTGGCTTGGTAATGAGGAATGTGTTGGTAATGTTAGGTATTCAAGGTTGGAGAAAGGTATTCTAGACAAAGAAAAAAACATAAGCACAGAGCCATGCCATTGCAAGACATATTCTACAAGTAAGTCAGTATAACCTAGCTATTTAACACAGCATCCTGACTTGGAACCTAGCCTTGACAATAAGAAAATGCTGCTTTCAGCTGCTGTGTGGTTTATAGTATATTAAATTATCAAAACGATTTCTATTTAGCTGGTGCCTCTATTGGTCTCACTTTTAACTAAATGCTATATAAAACTATCTTCTCAATCACTGGTATTTTACAAAACTATATCAAAATAAAATAAAAATAGAGAAGCAATGTCCTTCATCATCATCATGATCATCATCAATCTAAACAATCCAAAGTAGCTCAGTTTACTTTGATTTATAAAAGCACCATGCAGGCTCTGCCAAAACACAGACAAGAAATTTATTCTTCTCTTCAACATGTAGCTGGTGTTTCTGCATTCCATCATAACCTTTATATACCAATTATCACGCCCAACTTTCCCTCTTGAACCATCATTTTCTATACTCCCCAGCTAGCCCTGTCATCTCTCCCCCTTTCCTCTTCATAGTTCCCAATTTCCTTTTGTCAAATAGTTCTTCCAAATTTCTCAACTCATTCTCAATAACAGCCAACAGCACCAGCATCTTAAGGCAGAGAACACAAAACTGGGAGGTTGCTTTCTATGCTGCTGTGTGACAGAGCAATTATTACATTTCACTTAGCTGACCAGTCCAGAGATTAGATTGGAGATTGGCTGTCATACTGAAGTCTGGGTTCTGAAATATTTTCTCTTCTTGTAGGAGTGTTTTACCTGAATTTCTCTTTGATCCTTTTTTTTTTTTTTTTTTTTTTTTAGAGAAGCCTATGGAATGAAACAGCCCTGCTGCATCTTTAAAATGTTTCCTCATTTTCAGCTTCTGCAGTCCTGTCTCAACAAATTGAATTAGAGATGAATTTGTTGTGTTTGTCTATGGAAAAACACTCCTTTATAGTAGTGATAACTGTCAGGAGAGGAGAGAGAAAGGACTTTGTGAATATTTATTATACTTCAAAATGACTCATATGCTAATAAACCTAATGCCTTAGGGCCAGTTGGGAACCTTATGCATAGATTAGAAAAGGATTAAGAGCAGCAATTAATTTAGTAACAAGGATAAGTGAAATGGGAGTTTTTCTTGAGGGAACTCTTTTTAGAACGTGTGTTCAATTTGTTCCCAGTTTCAGGTTTCCTTTGTTTCTTTTACCTGTTGACTTTAAACAATTCAGAATAGAACACTTCTGCCTTTGCATTCAGTTTACCTTATCCCTATGCTATATATGATTGACTTTAAGAGATACAATGTTCCTATTCTCAAGAACGTTGCAGTCTCAATGGAGGGACATTACATCATATTGTAACTGCTTGTTTATTTGTTGTTAAAGAGCAACAGGATACAGGATGTTACTGTAGTGCATAGGAAGACCATGTGATGTTTCTTCTGTAAGTCAAGTTTCTTCTAGGCATCCTGGAGGAAGTGATTTCTAAGAGAAAACTTGAAGAATGACTCTGAGTTAGCTCAGTAAAGAGAACTACAGGGCAGTGGTTAAAAGTGCATGCTTAGGGGAAAGGCAGAGAGGACTGTAGTTAATACATCCTTCCATAAAAGTAACAAAAACACTGGAAATGGTCAAAATAAACTCTGGAAACTAACCAAATGCTTGCAACAATTCAAAGAGCATTTATGATAGAAAAGTTGCTAAATCCTGGTAAGAACATCAGACTTTGTGGTATTATAATTTAACCAACATCCACCTCCTTCTTTCTAGTTCTACAATAGCCTTGAAAACTAGTAACCTTGCAAACATGCTAGCTATGAGAACCAACAGGCTTGCAACCACCAGAGAAGGTAGACTGCATTCGGAGCTTCTCAAAGTCTCTTCTCTAAACCATTTTCACTATTTGACCTGACTGGCAGTTCTTTGGAAAAACCCCATTCACAGGGTGTTATAATTATACTTGACCTCCCAGCTTCAGCTCACTCCACAGGAAAAATTTTATCCCTAGGCAACTGTTTAACATTCCAGCTGCCTAAGGTACAAATACAAGTTGGGGCAAACAAGACGCTGACCAAAAACTTAAAAAGAAGACCTGGGAATGAGATATCCATAGGAGGCTTCGAGCTCTGGCACCTTATTGGGGATTTAGAAGGCTATGTGCATGTTCAGGGCTGTGGCCATGCCCATGAAAGAATTAAAAATGCCTCACTCTTATCTTGGGCTGACCTTGAGACCTTGCACAATTAGGAAGTAAAGGCTAAACCAAAACTGTGTAAATATTGAAAGCATTCCCCAATACACAAACACAGAGCCCCTCAGAAGGTGAAATAATTATTGTTTCAAGACATTTAAGGACTTCTGTTCAATCATTAGCTGATCATTAACCTAACCAAGCATAATTCAGTGGCTGGAAAAGACATAGAATACAGACATTACCAAATTTGTCCAGAAAAGTTACAACAAACAGCAACAGGAACAACAGCAACAATGAATAGCAACCACAATAAACTCTAGGGAGGAATAAGTCTGATTTCTAGAGCAGTCACATAATTTTACCTGAAATATCTAGTTTTCAACAACAAAAAATATTTCAAGATATAGAAAAAAAACAAGAGAGTATGGTCCATACAGAGGTGAGAAAAAACTCAATAGAAACTGTTCCTGAGGCAGTCAAGATATTTGACTTACTAGAAAAAGACTTTAAATCAGCTATTATAAATATGCTGAGCTAAAAGAAACCATGTAAAAAAAACTAAGGAAAGTATGACCACAATGCCTCACCAAAACAATTAAAATATAGAAAGTACAAAACAGAATCAAATTGAAATTCTGGAACTGATATTGCGGTAACTGAAACGAAAAAAATCTAGCAGAGGAGCTCAACAGCAGATGTGAGCAGCCAGGAGAAAGAATCAGTACACTTGAAGATAGTTCAATTGAGATTATCCAGTCTAAGGAACATAAAGAAAAAAAACTAAAAAAAATGAAAAAACCTCAGGGACCTGTGGGATATCTTCAAGCATACTTACACATGCATAAGAAAAAGAGAAGGGGCAGATAGAATATTTGAAGAAATCACGGCTGAAATGTTCCCAAATTTGATGGAAAACATTAATCTACACATCCAAACAACTCAATAAAGTAGGATAAACTCTTTGAGTTCCACATGTACACACATCATAGTCTGACTGTTGAAATCCAAATATAAAAAGAGAATTATGAAAAGAAAAATAAAAGAAAAATGACTATAAAGTCATTAAATAGGAAAATTAAATAAAATTATTTGGATGATTAAACCCATTTTTAAAAAACATAAATTGCAGATGAACCGGTTTGCAGGGCAGAAACTGAGACACAGATGTAGAGAACAAACGTATGGACACCAGCGGGGAAAGCAGTGGGTGTGTGTGTGTGATGAATTGGGCAATTGGGATTGACATGTATACACTGATGTGTATAAAATTGATGACTAATAAAAAATAAAATAAAATAGAATAAAATAAAATAAAAAAAGAAAAACATAAATTGAAAATTTCAGAAACTTCAGTTGAATGTAGCACAGATAAAATCATAGCAGATTGTGGATTTACTTTATCCTCCACTACCATGATAACAAAATATTTTTTAACTATAAAATAAAAATACCTCTGAACAATTACTAACCAAATGTACAAATGTGCCAATTTAGGTACCTAGGGATATCATTTGAATATTAAACAATTAAACAAGACACTTGTTAAAAATCAGCATTGTTCAAAGTTCTATGAAACTTATTCTACACACATTCTTTCTAATGACAAAATCACTTGATTCTGGTTACTTTATTCTACTTGAAATAATTCCATAATTTTTTCAATGCTCCAATTTCTTAATATAGAAAAAATCAACTGAAAAAAGGGGCACAAATTTTGGCAGTGTGGGTCAAATTCTTATTAAACCTGAAGAAAGTAAAAAGAATATTAACAATAGTCTTAGGTATTCAAAATTTAAATCCAATTTGAAAAACAAATAATTGTTCTGTTATAGAAAATTAAAAATATGAAAATGAGAAAAATATTATCATGCTCTTGTTGAATGCATAATATGTAGGTTTCTACATTTGGCAGAACAATACATAGCACTGATACTAAGATTATCCAAGAAACTTTATGAAGATGATAATGCAACTTGTTTCATCTGGCAGAAATAAACACAATGGTTGATAACATTTATAGCTAAACATTTATGCAAAATACAATGGTGCAACATACTGTTAAAGATTTTAGGGTACGAAATCTAAAGCCAAATAATTAAAATTATAACAGATGTGGTGAATTAAATAATGTGAACAAGATTAAAAATTCTAAATATAATTTGGTTATTTTAGTATAACAAAAGAACAGTGGATAGGAAAGTGACACAAAATGAAATACAAATGGAAATAAATTAACCTAACTGTATTTCAAATAAATAATGTGATCACATTGAAGTGATACTAACTCAAGGTACTTTTGAAAAGAGTATTTTGATCATATGCCCTCAGAATAAATATAATTAGAACTATAAACAAATAGTGCATACTCTAGTTGGTTGATTTGTTTTCCCAGTGGATTGAGTTAGCAATTTTGAAACTATGTATATTGTGGAATTGATCAAATAAATAAATATATTGTAGACAATTAGAGCCAGGTTTTTCACTGTTGGAGAAGAGAGTTTAAAATATGGAAACAGGAAAGCAAGAATAAACCCTCTTTTGTTTATTGGATTTTAAAGTATCAGTATTAATATATATTAGTCAATATAAATACATATAAATAACCCTGAATATATATATACACATATATAACCTTAAAAAGGATGCATATATGTATAATACACATACATATATATGTATAATACATATAAATATATATTTTAATATAGTATATTATTTAAATTATATGTAACTATTTTAATATATTATTATATTTTAATATATTATTTATATATATTTTAAATAATAGTGTATATATGGGACCTAGAAGCAATGATACACCATTAGCAATCAACAGCACATCTAGCACCCAGATCTTGGTTTCTAAATACCATTTTCCACTAATAGAAACCACATTCCTTGGGAAGGTTTGGAGCAGCGAAAGTACAATATAAGCCTGAAAGAACTTCTGCCAGAAAATGAGGAAATGCTCAAACAATGATTGACATGTTAAAAGGACACAGAAGTCAGTTTGAAGGGGCTAACATTGGCCAAATCAGGAATAATTTAAGGATCGCAATAAATGATGCAGGAACAGATAATCCAAATAATAAAGTAAGAAATCACAAATTCATATTACTATATATGTACATAAATAAAAATAAATAATTAGGGGAGAAGAGAAAACTCATCCTTGCAATAGCATCCCAGCTAGTGAAATAGGAATGAAAAAATTAGAAAATCACCATTTGACAACTAACATAACAATAATTGCTTTAGACAAGGGTCATCAGTGGACAGCAAAGCTAGTGAAAGATGAGAAATAAGATACCTAATCAGTCTCAAAATATCTCTCCAACAGATACTTATTAATTACAAAGGGAAAACTAGTAACTTCGTAGTGGAGAAACCTGGCAGACAACCCTTTAACCCAATGATCAAAGTTAACATCACCAGTAATGTGATGAATTGCCATCATGGACCTCATGATATATGATGGGAAGAACCACTATTGATTCTGTGATAACCCAGTCAAAAATGTGTAAATTGAATCTAATCAAAAGGAAAGATAAGGTAAACCTAAACTGAGGGATATATGACAAAGTAACTGGCCTGTACTGTCCAAAATGTCAAGAAAAAAAAAGATTTTAGAAAAGTTTCAGATTAAAGGAAACTAAAATGATGTGATACTGAAATGCAATGTGTGAATCCATAAAGGATCCTGGACCAAATATTTCTTTTTCTTTACCTATGAAGGACATTAGTATGAAAAATGATGAAATTAAATAGGGCTGAAAATTACATAATATTATTTTATCATTTTTAAGTTCCTCATTTTGATAAGTTTACTGCTTTTATGTAATGTAATATGTGTTTTAAGGAAATACATCTTGGGATATTTAGAGATAGAGGGAATTATATCTCCAACCTTTTCTCAAATAGCTCTGAAAAAATCATATATACGTACATGAGAGAGGAGAGACAGAGACAGAAAGAGACAGAGACAGCAAATGTGCTAGGATAAAATTTTAACATTTGGGAGAACTTTGTGAAGAGTATATAGAAATTATTTAAGATTTTCATAGTATTTCTATAATTCTGACATTATTTCAAAATAAAAATTAAAAGAAAACAAAAAAGATAATTTAAACTACCACTCAGTTTTTAAGATACAACTGCTGACGTGTGAATCAGTTAAAGCAAATAAAAATTAATAGATTTTTGAATTTCTGAAATGCAAATGTCTTTACATAGAACATTTGTGGATATATTCTCTAGCAGATGTCACAAACAGAGAATTGTACATGTTTTTATTAGTCTACTTTCAAAACTGAATCTTAAGAAAATTAACTTGAGAGGCCAGGGATGCTATAATGTTATAAGTATTCATCAAAAGCATATAAATTTCAACAGGTCTTAAACAAAATCTCAGGTATCCTACTTTTCTTTTTCTGTATATTCTTTTTCTTTTTCAGGTGTCATTTGTGATTTTTTTTCACATCTTTATTAGAGTCTAAATGCTTCACAATGTTGTGTTAGTTTCTGCTGTACAACAAAGTGAATCAGCTATATGTATACATATATCCCCATATTCCCTCCCTCTTGAACCTCCCTCCCACCCTCCCTATCCCATTCCTCAAGCTCATCACAAAGCACCAAGCTGATCTCCCTGTGCTATGCAGCAGCTTCCCACTAGCTATCCATTTTACATTTAGTAGTGTATATATGTCAATGCTACTCTCTCACTTCATCCCAGCTTCCCCTTCCCCCACCATCTCTGCGGGGCCCTCAAATCTGTTCTCTACGTCTGCACCTTGATTCCTACTCTGCCACTAGGTTCATCAGTACCGCTTTTTAAAATTACATATATATGGGTGAGCATACAGTATTTCTTTTGCTCTTTCTGACATACTTCACTCTGTATGACAGACTCTAGGTCAATCCACCTCACTACAAATAACTCAATTTCGTTCCTTTTTATGGCTGAGTAATATTCCATTGTATATATGTGCCACATCTTCTTTATCCAGTCATCTGTCGATGGACATATAGGTTGCTTCCATGTCCTGGCTATGGTAAATAGTGCAGCAATGAACATTGTGGTATATGTCTCTTATTGAATTATGGTTTTCTCAGGGTATATGCCCAGTAGTGGGATTGCTGGATCATACGGTAGTTCTATTTTTAGTTTTCAAGGAACATCCATACTGTTCTCCAGAGTGGCTGTATCAATTTACATTCCTACCAACAGTGCAAGAGGGTTCCCTTTCCTCCACACCCTCTCCAGCATTTACTGTTTGTAGATTTTCTGATGATGCCCATTCTGACTGGTGTGAGGTGATACCTTATGGTGGTTTTGATTTGCATTTCTCTAACGATTAGTGATGTTGAGCATCTTTTCATGCATTTGTTGGCCATCTGTATGTCTTCAATGGAGAAATGTCTATCTAGGTCTTCTGCCCACTTTTGCACTGGGTTGTTTGTTTTTTTGATATTGAGCTGCATGAGCTCCTTGTATATACTGCAGATTAATACTTTGTCAGTTGCTTCATTTGTAAATATTTTCACCCATTCTGAGGGTTGTCTTTTTGTCTTGTTTATGGTTTCCTTTGCTGTGCAAAAGCTTTTAAGTTTCATTAGATCCCATTTGTTTATTTTTGTTTTTATTTCCATTTCTCTAGGAGGTGGGTCAAAAAGGACCTTGCTGTGATTTATGTCATAGACTGTTCTGCCTATGTTTTCCTCGAAGAGCTTAATAGTGTCTGGCCTTACATTTAGGTCTTTAATCCACTTTGAGTTTATTTTTGTGTATGGTGTTAGGGTCTGTTCTAATTTCATTCTTTTACGTGTAGCTGTCCATTTTTCCCAGCACCACTTATTGAAGAGGCTGTCTTTTCTCCATTTTATATTCTGGCCTCCTTTATCAAAGATAAGATGACCATATGTGCATGGGTTTATCTCTGGGCCTTCTATCTTGTTCCATTGATCTATATATTTTTTGTGCTGGTACCATACTATATTGGTGACTGTAGCTTTGTAGTATAGTCTGAAGTCAGGGAGCCTGATTCCTCCAGCTCCGTTTTTCTTTCTCAAGATTGCTTTGGCTCTTTGGGGTCTTTTGTGTTTCCATACAAATTGTAAAATTTCTTGTTCTAGTTCTGTGAAAAATATCATTGGTAATTTGATACGGATTGCATTGAACTTGTAGATTGCTTTGGGTAGTATAGTCATTTTCACAATATTGATTCTTCCATTCCAGGAGCATGGTATATCGCTCCATTTGTCTGTTATCTTTGATTTCTTTCATTAGTGGTTTATAATTTTATGAGTGCAGGTTTTTGCCTCCTTAGGTAAGTTTATTCCTAGGTATTTTATTCTTTTTGTTGCAATGGTAAATGAGAGTGTATCCTTAATTTCTCTTTCTGATCTTTTGTTGTTAGTGTATAGGAATGCAAGAGATTTCTGTGCATTAATTTTTTATCCTGCAACTTACCAAATACATTGATTAGTTCTACTAGTTTTCTGGTAGCATCTTTAGGATTCTCTATGTGTAGTATCATGTTATAAGCAAATGGTGACAATTTTACTTCTTCTTTTCCAATTTGGATTCCTTTTATTTCTTTTTCTTCTCTGATTTCTGTGGCTAGGACTTACAGTACTATGTTGAATAATAGTGGTGAGAGTGGACAACTTTGTCCTGTTCCGGATCTTAGAGGAAATGCTTTCAGTTGTTCACCACTGAGAATGATGTTTGCTGTCGGTTTTCATATATGGCTTTTATTATGTTGAGGTAGGTTCCCTCTAAGCCCACTTTCTGGAGAATTTTTTATAATAAATGGGTGTTGAAATTTGTCAAAAGCCTTGTATGCATCTATTGAGATTATCATATGTTTTTTATTCTTTAATTTGTTAATATGTGTATCAAATTGATTGTTTTGTGTGTATTGAACAATCCTTGCATCCCTGGGATAAATCCCACTTGATCATGGTGTATGATCCTTTTAAAGTGTTGTTGGATTCTGTTTGCTAGTATTTTGTTGAGGATTTTTGCATCTATATTCATCAGTGATATTGGTCTATAATTTTCTTTTTTTGTGATATCTTTGTTGGTTTTGGTATCAGGGTGATGGTGGCCTCATAGAATGAGTTTGGGAGTATTCCTCCCTCTGCAATTTTTTGGAAGAGTTTGAGAAGGATGGGTGTTAGCTCTTCTCTAAATGTTTGATAGAATTCACCTGTGAAGCCATCTGGTCCTGGACTTTTGTTTGTTGGAAGATTTTTAATTGCAGTTTCAATTTCATTACCTGTGATTGGTCTGTTTATATTTTCTAATTCTTCCTGGTTCAGTCTTGGAAGTTTGTACTTTTCCAGGAATTTGTCCATTTCTTTCAGGTTGTCCATTTTATTGGCATATAGTTGCTTGCAGTAGTCTCTTATGATCTTTTGTATTTCTGCAGTGTCAGTTGTAATCTCTCCTTTTTCATTTCTAATTTTATTGACTTGCATCCTCTCCCTTTTTTTCTTGATGAGTCTGGCTAAAGGTTTATCAATTTTGTTTATCTTCTCAAAGAACTGGCTTTTAGTTTTATTGATGTTTGCTATTGTTTTCTTTGTTTCTATTTCATTTATTTCTGCTCTGATCTTTATGATTTCTTTCCTTCTATTAAGTTTTCTTTGTTCTTCTTTATCTAATTGCTTAAGGTGTAAGGTTAGATTGCTTATTTGAGATTTTTCTTGTTTCTTGAGGTGAGCTCAAAGTGCTATGAACTTCCCTCTTAGAACTGCTTTTGCTGCATCCCATAGGTTTTGGATCATCGTGTTTTCATTGTCATTTGTTTCTAGGTATTGTTTGATTTCTTCAGTGATCTCTGAAAATGGGTTATTTAGCAGTGCACTGTTTAACCTACATGTATGTGTGTTTTCTACTGTTTTTTCCTGTAATTGATTTTTAATCTCATAGCATTGTGGTCAGAAAAGATGCTTGATATGATTTCAATTTTCTCAAATTTTCCAAGGTTTGATTTGTGGCTGAAAATATGATCTATTCTGGAGGATGTTCCATGGGCACTTGAGAAGAAAGTGTATTCTTTCGCTTTTGGCTGAAATGTCCTAAAAATATCAATTATGTCTATCTGGTCTGTTGTGTCATTTGAAGCTTGTGTTTCCTTATTTATTTTCTGTCTGGATGATATGTCTATTGGTAGAAGTGAGGTGTTAATGTCCCCCACACTTATTGTGTTACTGTTGATTTCTCCTTTTATGGCTGTTAGCCTTTGCCTTATATATTGAGGTGCTCCTATGCTGGGTGCAGTAATATTTATAATTGTTATGTTTTCTTCTTGGATTGATCCCTTGATCATTATGTAGTGTCCTTCTTTGTCTCTTGTAATAGTCTTTGTTTTAGAGTCTATTTTGTCTGGTATGAGAATTGCTACTCCAGCTTTCTTTTGATTTCCATCTGCGTGGAATATCTTTTTCCGTCCCCTCACTTTCAGTCTGTATGTGTCCCTCGGTCTGAAGTGGGTCTCTTGTAGACAGCATATATACAGGCCTTCTTTTTGTATCCTGCTGCCCCCGCCAACCTATTGCCCCCTCCTAACAGCCTCCACCACCACCATACATACAAAGCAAAAGCTTCAAGTCTCCCTGAAGCTACAAAATTTTCCTTCTTTAAGAATGTCAGGGCTTCCCTGGTGGCGCAGTGGTTGAGAGTCCACCTGCCGATGCAGGGGACACAGGTTCATGCCCCAGTCCGGGAAGATCCCACATGCCGCGGAGCGGCTGGGCCCGTGAGCCATGGCCGCTGAGCCTGCGCATCCGGAGCCTGTGCTCCACAATGGGAGAGGCCACAACAGTGAGAGGCCCGTGTACCGCAAAAAAAAAAGAAAGAAAAAATAAAGATCAGCAGCTATGGACTCTCCAGTCTTTGCTAGATTGCCAATTATCGTAAAAATGTACCAATCTCTTTACCGTTGGTGGTGCAGCATGGCATGCAGGATCTTAGTTCCCCGACCAGGGATCAAATCCATACCTCCTGCAGTGGAAGCCCAGAGTCCTAACCACTGGACTGCCAGGGAATTCCCACCATTGACTGTTAAGATAATTGCCTGGTAGAATCACTGGTCATAGAACATCTTGCAATCATGAGGCATGGTATTAGTTTGCTAGGGCTGCTATAACAGAGTACCACAAACCGGGTGACTTAAACAGCAGAAGTCTATTGACTCATATTTATGGGACTAAAATTCTAAGATCAAGGTGTTGGTAGGGTTGGTTCATTCCAAGGACTATGAGAAAGAATCTGTTCTATACCTCTCCCTTAGCTTCTGGTGGTTTGCTGGAAATTTTTGGCATTTCTTGGCTTTTAGAAGTATCACCCTTATCTTTACATATTATTCTTCCTATGTGTGTTTCTCTGTGTCCAAATTTATCCTTTTTATGAGGACACCAGTCAGATTGGATTTGGGCCCACCCTAATGACCTCATCTTAAGTAATTACATCTAAAACAACCATATTTCCAAAAAGTCACATTCTGAGGTACTTAGGGTTAGGATTTCAACATATGAATTTTAGGGGGACACAACCCAACCCATACTTGCATGAATTACTTTCTACGCAAAATAGTATCATTTCCAGCATGATTGATGAAGATACTCTTTTTCTCATTGCTTATTATTAATGACCAGAAATCTGGAAGAACTATAACAAATGCTGATATTCTCAGTTCAGGTTATGCTATGCCTTCTGCATTGAATGTTTTGATAAGATGCTCTCTATGACATAACTTTACAAGTTGAACAAATTATATAATTGACCTGATTTTAAATAAATTACCTAGTGGCTGCCACATAGTAAATGCTCAAAAATGATAACAGTTCATATTAAATATAACAATTTTAAACCATTTTCTGATAACTTATTCATAGTAGTATCTCAGTGCACATTTATTACATATTACACAGTAAAGGAAGTACTTGATTCGGACAGGAAAACAGATGTAGCAAAACAATTTGATATAACTCCCACTGCATTATCCATAAATTAAAAATGTCTGTCATCTGCAAATTGGACTAATTTGATAATATTTAAAATGAGCTAGTGGATGTTCTGGTGGGTGTAATTGGTAGGAGACTTGAGCATATGATAAGCATACTTATCACAATGAAATTAAATAGAAGAATTTGGATATTCCCTTTTAAATTCACTGTAACATGATGTGAAGTATTAGTTAAAAGAGCAAGTATTTTTTGAACTTGAACATATTCCAAATGTTGAATTGACACTTGGTATACAGAGGTGATTAGAACAGACATGCTTACTTTCACACTTGTTCATAAGTCTTTTATTAATCATATTTCACTTTAATGGATCACAGTAGAAAATGGAAAGTGTTAATGTAATAAAATCATTAATTTTTATAGTAAGCCTCTTTACATGTTTTTTAAAAACACTCTATTAACTATTATATAATAACTGAGAAACCTTTTCCCAGCTTAGGAGAATACGATGCAATACTTTTTAAAAACTAGCATCTTCAAAGGTAACATTTGGCTCACAAATACTGAAAATTGAATTTAATAATTTAAAACCATAATTTGACTGAAATACAATATTATAAATAACATTTGATTATTAAGAAATAATTTTCACTTAAAGACTGAATGGAAATTATTATGTTTCAAAGGCATTTTTAAAGCATTCATACCCAGGAAGTATGCCTTCAAAAAATATTAAACCTTACAGAACAAAATATCAGCATGGAATTTAGTACCAATTGCATCTACATTGCCAGCTCCACTCTTTGCCTGGTTCACTACCTTCCACAGATTTTTACCTAACTAAGCTTTAAATACAGGGTTCCTTTATAGTCTAAGGGAGAAAAAGTAGTCTTCAGCTTTGCAACTAACTTTCCATCTGTACGTGTTCCAACTAAACTACCATGTATATGATCCACAATGGCAGGCAGAATTCACCTGATGTCAACATGGTAACACAATTATATGCAAATATTTTTCTACCTTCAATTTGAAAAGTTGATTTGAAAAATCAAAATTAAAGGTTATACACTATTGGGGATTCCCTGGCTGGCCAGTGGTTAGGACTCCATGCTTTCACTGCCAAGGGCCTGAGTTCAATCCCTGGTCAGGGAACTAAGATCCCACAAGCCACACAGCACAGCCAAAAATATATCTATATCTATATCTATATCTATCTATCTATCTATATACTATTATTTTCACTTCCTGAAATTATTGTCATATGTGAGCAAGGAAATATGTACAAGGATACTGTTTGTGTAATTTTTTATATTAACTGAAGATTGGAAACAAGTTAAATGCCTATCAATAGAAGACTGGTGAAATAAATTATGGTATATCCACCTAATGAAGAATTTTGCAGCAATTGCAAAAAAAGAAGCCTACTCTATAATGTACATGTAGGGAAGTATCTTCAACATACATATTAAATGAAGAAAAGTAGTAAGACAGTATGTACAATATTCTTTGTATAATCAAAATTATGCTTGTATGGTCATAGATATTTCAAGGAGGATATGTAAGAGACTGTTAACATTAGTTATTTTGGGGGATAAGAAAGAAAGGCAGGAATAATTATGGTTCTTAAGTTCAAGCAGGATTCCAGTTAGGCAAGTTGCCTGTTTGATTGTAGGAATTAGGCACATGCCTATACATAGTTAACTGACAGCCACTTGTCAACCACGTGATAGTCAAGAGGTACAGCATGAGCATTAACCAGTCAGCAGAGATACCAGCAGTAAAAAAATCAGCAGCACAGGTGAGTATCTGTTGAATACCAATCTTGCTTCTCAATCGACTTACTATGTGAGTTGGATTGGTAGTATCCTTTGCTAATGAAATTGAATACTGAACTGATTAACCAAAACCCTCTCTTGACATTTAAGGCATTTGTCATTATTCACAAGTCCACCCCCCATTCAGATCCCTGCCACAGGTTAACAAATTATAAATCATAACATCCAAACAATCCAATGGAGAAAACATCAACAAGTGATTCCCAAGATAAAAGAAACCATGTTTGCCCCCTTTGTTTGACAGCAAGAGAGACAGAATATAATTCTGGAAAACCAATAATTTACTTCAAAGCCAAACAGGAAAAAATAATGCATTGGCCACTAGATGGCCCTCATATATTTTTCCCACTATTATAATAAGAACATGAAAGAAACAAAACAAGTGAAAGAGAAATATTTAATAAAATAATGTATGATTCTTTATCTTTTGCCTGAATACTCACAAGTAGAAATTATGACTCCTTACTTATCACTTATTTAGCGTATCTTCATAATGCAGAACTAGTGAAACTCTCCTACATTTTATCAGTAACCTTTTCAATGGTTCCTATTAAAATATTATAAGAATTAAAAGTTGTTATGTTTAACTTCTGGGCCACATCAAAATTCTTCATCTGATTTTGTCCCTGATGGCTAGCAATAGCATTATTTTCTTTCTTAGTTTTGAGTCCCTGCTATGATTCCCATAGAATCTAGTTCGCTCTCTACTTTAAGTAAATCTTTCCTCTTCTTAAAACTTTCTGAGTTTAAATTTAGAACATAAGCAAGTCATTTACTTACAGGTACACATAGCTTTCTCTCATTTACCATATTATATATATTAAAACCCAATAATTTTTTCATGTAAAAATGACAGTTAAAATGTCAGCTGATTTGTATTTCATTTAGCTCATAATCTATTTAACAATCAGCTGCTTCTAAAGAGGTGCTTTCGTTATTGTGCATTTATAATGGAAATATCTGAGATTCCCCAAAATAGTAAAGAATAAGTGATTGCCTTAATGAATAATCATCTGTAGTTTGGCTGGTTACAGAATACCGATGTGTATCACATTTCACTAATGATCATTACCTTGATTTTCTCATTTTCTGCTTTCCAGAAGGAAAGGGCTTATCAGTTCCACGTCCTGTAAAACTTTAAATAGAAAACAAATGTAAGCTTTCCTTGCAAATTATATTTTCTCCATATGCTACCCAGTTCAAGAACTCAAGTCTGGTTACTTACAGCCCAAAATCATGCCCCACAAAATCATCTGTTTAGAAAATCTTCAATTGTGACTTCACATTTTTATGTACAATTTCCTGTTAGATTCTGTTCCCTAAGGGCTTTGGGCACTATTGAAAAGAGGTGAGATGCTGCATGTTACTTTTACTACCTCTTTGCCACTTGTTGGTCAGGCTTGCTTCCTTTGTTCAGCTCTTTTATTTATTTTTTTCTGAGCCCTTGGAATCTGCTTAATTCTGAGGTTTTAGAGTATGAGAATTAAAAACCATTGTATCGCATAAATACAACTCTATGACAGACTACCTACCCTAAAGTTTGGCCTTTGGAAAAGGAGAGGCTGGAAAAGTGACTGAAACATTTCTTTGAGTCTATAAAAGGTTTTCTCCCTGCTATACTACCAAAATGGCAAGGAGATTTCAAAACTGCACTGCAGCAACTAAATCAGCAGGTTTTCAATGCACTTAGATCTTTCTCATTCCTCAGGAGTAAGTTATCACATGAAGGCTAAAATAAGCCCAATTTTGTTTGTTTCCTTGTTTGTTTTACATGTTAAGAAGTCATTACATGCAACAAAATATGACCATGAAAAAATATTGTCTATGTACAGGTAAATGTGCTTTGTTGACATTCTCCAGCTAGTTATAAAAAAACAAAAAATCAAAAAAAAGTTCCTTAAATCCAGTGGGGCACTGAGACACATTGCCCTCATGTCAGTTCCCAGGGTGATTTCCAGGTTTTTGCATATAATAGTCTGTTTTTCTGTTCTTTTAATTCTTTCGTGCTTTTTATTTTTCTTCATTCCAGAGTCCTTCACTGAAAGGTTAAGACTAATATCAGCAAACAGACATTTCATCAGGGGGAAACTTTGTATAGAGAGTCATTTGAAGGACTCTTTCTCTTTTCTTTGAATGGCTTATCGGAAACCATTCAGCAAACAGATTCCCTCAGGCAATTTCAATCTATTCAAATTCCCAGAGAACTTTAAAGGTGTTAGTCTCCTCTGCATAGGCTGTATCTACCTGAGAATTTGAATTATAGAATCAGAAACTCACAGGGTAAGGAAGAACTATAAAATCATTCAGTGCTGATTCTTTTTTATAATACCAAATATTTCCCTGGCCTCTCTGCATAATCTCATTCAATCACTGAGAACTAACCACCTTGGAGGCAGAGCTTTCAAAAATTATCAGGACTTCAAAAATAAAACTAGAACTCCATCTATGCCCTATCTTCCATTCCATTTAAGTCCTTTTTGCAGAGATAATAACTATTTTTCTTTTTTCTTGGCCTTTTCTATGCTTATTATCATCATATTTAAGTAATCATAAAACATACAATATTAATTTTTTTCTTTGCTATTTTTATTAAACAATATGGCTTGTAAGTTTTTCCATGTCATACAGACATGTTTTATTCTTTTTAGCTGCTGCATAGTAATCCATAACATGAAACACAGTTTATTTAACCATTTTCCTTTTGGGGTTTTCCCATTTTCACTACTATAAACAGTGTTAGAAACATACTTTCCCATGCCTCCTTCTGTGTACATTCAAGTGTTTCTCTGAAGAGATATAGAGATTCGATTTTGGGCAGGGAATGGGGAAGGTAACTGACATTTACTTGAGCATTTTCATTCAACAAATCCACTCAAGAAATATTTACTGAATGCCTTCTAAGTTCAAGACACTGTTCTAGGTGACTAGGGTTATAACAAGGAATAAGACAGACAAGGACTCTCTTAATATAATTAACATTTAATATAACTCATTTAATTGACAATTACCTTCAGTGTTTGCCCATTTTACAGTGATGAAATCAAAGTTCAAAGAAGCAACTTGCAAAGGAAAGAGTTGTAATTTGAACTCAACATCTATCTGAATGAAGAGTACAGGTTCTTTACCTTCCCCTCACATTCTGGGGAAGAATTATTTTGCCTGTTGAGATGCATATTTCTGCTATTTTCCTAGAACACTTTTTTGAAGGTCAAGTCTAATTACACTTTGACATTACAGTCCTCAAAAAAAATAATACCAGCTATCATATTTTACTATCATACTTACTATCCACCAGGCTTAACAAGTACCTTATATACACCAAGTCATTTAATCCTGAAAAAAGCCTCTTTGTAGTTTATTTTACAAACACTTATATCACAGTCGATTTCTATCAGGCCTTGTTTTGAGTGCTTTACAGATAATTCAGTACATCCGCATAACAGTTCTAAAGAATAGGTGCTATTATTATCTAAATTTTACAGACGAGGAAACTGAGACTTTAAAGAAAGGTTAAGTAATTTGTTCAAAGTCACAAATCTGTGTAGTGGTAGAGTTGAGATGTAAACTTAAATGTGTGTCTCTACAACCTACTCTCTTACTATACAATGCTACCATTCTTTAAAATGTCTTTAAAATATTTGAGGATGAGTGTCATGTAGTCCCCTGCCTTTGCCCTCTCCCAGTATTTCTTATGACAAGGATGATCTCTTCAGCCTGGTCTCACCAACTGATATTAGAAATCAGCTTCATCATTCTATTTTCTTTCCTCCCAGTGCAATGAAGTTTGTTTATTTTCCTTTAGAATGTGGTTCCCAGAACAGATACAGTATTCTAGGTGATTATGAAACCATCTAGAATTCTAGAAATTATGTTACTATTATTATTGCCTAGGATCTCATTAAATTGTTTCTCCAGTTTTATTGAGAAATAATTGGCATGTATTACTGTATAAGTTTAAGGTGTACAGCATAATGGTTTGATTTACATATACTGAGAAATGATTACCACAGTACTCTTAGTTAACATCCATCATCTCATATAGATACAATAAAAAGGAAAAAAATTTTCCTTGTGATAAGAACTCTTAGGATCTACTCTCTTGACAACTTACCTATGTACCATACAGCAGTGCTAACTATAGTAATGATGCACATTATACTCCCAGTACTTATTTATCTTGTAACTGGTTGTTGTCATTAAATTTTTGGTAGCCACGTCTACCTTTTGATTCATATTGAATTTACTGTTGCCACCCCACACCTTATCCTTGTTATATATCACCATGATAGATTCAGTGCGTTATTGTAGCTGGCAAGACATTTGAGGATCCTGACTCTGCTATTCAATGTAGAGGCTCTTACTCCCAGTTATGTATTATCTGCATATTTCTATGAGCATGTTCTCACTTTATCCAAATAAGTCACTAATAAAAATACTTAAATGTAATTATCAAGAACAGAGCCTTTCAGCACACAACTATAGACTTCATTCCAGATTGGCATTGATTATAAAAACAAGGTAGCTTCAGATATAGTCATTGAATAAGTAATGAATCTACTTAAATGTCTTTGCATTCAGCTCATTTTTATCTACAGGAAAATAATTTTTAAGCATGTCAAATGCCTTGCTTTGTTCAGCTATACTATGTCTTCTGAAATTTCCTTATCTATAAACCAACAAATTCATTAAAGTAATGATTGAGTTACCATGTTTTGTTTTTATAGAGGAGCTGGTCAGAAGTTACTTAGATTATCTTCTTTAAAATCTATGTATTCTCCATTGCTTAGTAGCCATTCATTCACTTATCCCAGAAGTATTTATTGAGTGCCTACTGTGTGTCAGACACTATTCTAGGTTCTGATGCTACAACAGTGAATGAAACATAAAATTCTTAACATCATAGATGTCACATTCTATTATAAACAACCAGTGCCTTATAAAGGATAAAGAAGACCTGTAGTTATTTACATTGGAGAGCTGACTACAGTTCACTGCTGGTTCTCCAATGTCATGATCTCCCATTTTGCAACTTCCAAAGTTGCAGACTGTGGGATACTCTGGGGCCAGGTGATTACTGTTAATCAAAAATTAGATAGGCCTTAGAGGTCACCACTTCCAACCTCCTAGACAGTACGGAAATCCCTTTAACAGCATCCCCCAATCTATCTGCTCAACAACTTTATGATTACAAATCCTCATACTTGATGGTGTTGTAGGGATACTAGTTAGAATACAAGACAGGATTCAGGCATGCTTGGTTTTGCCAGACCAAACTAGGTAGTGAGCTATCAGACTTTTTGCATGGTGGACTAAGGTACCTATGCTATATAATCTTTATAATGAATAATTTCCTTGCCCATTTCAGCTTCTAGGGGCCACCTATATCACATGGCTTGTGGCCTCTTCCTCTCTCTTCAACACCAGCAACAATGGGTCAAGTCTTTCTCATATCACATCACTCTAACCACTTCTGCATCCTGATTGCACTATTAAGGACCCTGTAATTACACTGAACACAATTGGACAATGCATGATATTCTCCCTCTTTCAAGGCCCTTAATTTAATCACATCTGCAAAGTCTTTGGCAGCTAAACCAACAAATTCACAGGTTCCAGAGATTAGGACATGAACACTTGGGGGGAGTCATTATACTGCCTACCAGGCTATCCTTCTGGTCTGAGTTGTATTTTCTTTCTTTTTGAGTTATTCAACATCTTTGGTATTTATTTGACAAAAATAATTCCTTTCCCCTTTTTTCTATTATTCCTGCCTTGTTGTGGACTCAGCATCACTCACTCTCCCTATTTTTACCTTTATATTTGCTCCACTGAAGCTTTTCAAAGTTTTTCTTGAATCAGAAGGTCTATATCACTAATGGACAGGTAACTGACACTATGAACAGCCTTACTCCATCCCTCTTGATATTTTTGTTTCCAAATTGTTCCCCACCATCATTAGTCTTGCCCTGCTTGGCAAGTGTGAGCATGAGGAATATGAGAATTCTGGTCACATTGTGTCTAGTGACCTCACATATCTTAGATAATCTGACTCTATCAGTATTCATGGTACTTAGAAGATATTCATGATTTTTTCAAAGGTGGTGTGTGAGTGTGAGAGAGAGAGACAGAGAGACAAAGACAGATAGACAGACAGGCAGACAGACTTAGCAACTTTGCTTGCAACTTTACTACAAGGTATATCCATTGTCTGTGGGAACAGTCATCTATTTTTCTCCCCTTTATGCGCCTCTTTGTCACTCTACTGACTCCCTTCACACTGTCTTTCTGCTAGGTCCTGAGTCGTCATGACTGCCAATCTTTTCCTTAAACTTGCTCAGACCTATTCAGATGTTTCTATGATGCATTGTTATTTCTTGTATACCATTCCAGTATTAGCTACATAGTGGCTTCATTATGGACATATCATTTGTTCTTTGAAACATTTTCTTTTATCCCTTCTTTTTATTGTTTTTTAAAAATATTTTGACTCAGCAGAGCATGAGCCTGACTGGCACTGGGGAAGGTAGCCAAATTCCTTCCCTGACCCTTGATGGTCTTTGTGCCATGTTTTAATATCATTGTGCTCAAAGCTAAGTTTGTTTCCTTCCCATATTCCTCTAGCACATATGCTACCTTTTGAGAAACTGATTTCTACCATTAAGATTGTGTGATTTAAAAAGAGGAAAAGAATCAAAGCTCAATTTCCATTTTGTATTTGCATATAATTCTAGTAAGTTCTATAAGTGGACTTTCTTTCTTTGCATGCAAGGTCCTGTATAGACAGGGAAGGGAATTAATTTTTATCGTCATTTCTTATATACTAGGCACCGAGATAAGTGCTTTACATCTATTGTTAGTAGATTCTTAACATACTAATTTGCCTCAAGTACATTTGCATAGCCTCCATGAGGGACAATTGACAATTATAAGTCTTACAAAATGTACGAATGCTTTACAAAAGTCTCTTCAAAGCTGAAGATGTGCTCTTCCAAAAATATCCTTTCATGTATGTATCTTAGTCAGCCTGGACTGCTATAACAAAATAGCATAGCTGGGTGGCTTAAACAACAGATGTTTATTTCTCACAGTTCTAGAGGCTGGGAAGTCTAAAATCAAGGTGCCAGAATATTCAGTTCTAGGTGAGGGCCTGCTTCCCAGCTTGCAGACTGCTGCCATCTCATTGTGTGCTCACAAGACCTCTTTAGCGTGGTCATTTGGGGAGAGAGGGAGAGAGAGACTGAGAGATTGAGAGATAGATAGAGAGAGATCTCATATCTCTTCCTCTTCTTATAAGGACACTAATCCCATCATGAGGGCGGTATCCTCATGACTTCATCTAAACCTAATTGTCTCTCAAAGGCTCCATCTCCAAATATTGATACTATCACATCAGTAGTTAGGGCTTCAACGTATAAATTTGGGGAGGGTGGCAGGGGGAATACAAATGTTTAGCCCATAACGATGTGGAAATAACTTAATAATAATATTTGGATGCTTGGTATATATTAAATATCTGAGTATTTCAAATACAATATCCTATTTCTCTACATTTTTAGCCTCGGGCTAATACTCAAAATGATGAAGAGTAATAAATTTTAAATCCCACAAAACATTGCAATTATCTAGTGGGTCTAGTTGTCCCAAGGAGAGATTTAATGTCAAGGTGTAACTGAGCAGGACCCTATGGTACCTTCCCAGGACAGTCACCTCCCCCATATCCTCTGTTTTAGCTCCTCTCTGAAGTACCTAGATAATAACATATGATGCACATTTCCTGAGTTGTTTTACAGATCTAAAACCTCCAGCAAATGTGTTTTGAGAGCTAGCTACCCTGAACTCCTTTGTTCAGTGACCTGGACTCCAATAAATGCTGCACTTTCCTTCACCACAAGCCAGTGTCAGTAGATTGACTTTACTGTGAGTGGGTGAGTGGACCCAAGTTTGGTCTCGTAACACAGAATCCATCCCCTTCATACATTTTTAAAAGGAACTAATATTTATTGAGAGCTTAATATATATTAAGCATACTGCTAGGTAATTTACTTATATAATTTTATTAGTATGGGTACCCAGATAAGCTACTTAAGGAAGAAAAATTTCTCCTTTACCCTCTTAGAGTCTCTAGCTGAGTCTAAAAATTAATCTGATATAAGACAGATTAACAAAATAAAATCATACAAGTTTTATTAGAATTTTAAATTTAAATGGGAGTTTTCACAAGAAAATAAAGTTCTGAAGAAGTGACCAGAGCAGAACGTATATATATATATATATATATATATATATATATATATATATATATATATATATATATATATATATATATATATATATATTAGACAAAGAAATTATAAATTTGTGAAGAAATGATAAGTCAAAGAGGTTTGGGCTAAGGACAGTAAATTGTGGAGAAGTGACTAGGAGATATATAGGGGGAAAACTAGTGGAAGATAAGGATTATTTTGGTAAGTTTGTTTGTACAGGTTCATTTCAGAGTTGATTCCCAGTCTTTGGTGATAAGGATGTTCTTCTCTTCTTGGTACAGGGAAGGTACCTTACTCATGGGAAATTTTATGCCCTGTTTTTAGGTTTTAAAAAAGGAAGTCAGCATATTTTGAGTGGCATATCCTGAACTTCTTCACTAGAATGGGGCTGGGAAAGGAGGATCATTCAAGGCAGAAAAAACAGAAAGTTCAAAGATAAGGCTTGAATGAGATTGACTTTTTCAATAGAGTGATCTTGGGAAGAGGTGACAGTGTTATTGCTACATTCCTCTCTCCCCACGTTTTCCCTTTAAGTTCTTTATTACCTGTCAGTAGCACTCAGTACCCCTCAGTCCCTTACTGCTTCCCTAATGTCTGGGGTACATTATAGTAACATAAAAGACAAATGCCTCTTTATGATATAAAATGCAAATCTCACTTTACAACAGTCATCTCCAATCCCATTACTACTCCCAGGATACACAAGAGCTTTCCTGATAACTGAGAAAAAAAATCTTTTCTGAGTGGGTTCCAAAGCTGCCTCTTTGTTTTCCTGCAAAACTAGTTTCTTCATGGAAAAAAAACAACAACAAAAAACCCAAAAAACCAAAAAAAAACCCCAAAATGTTGTCTTGGTGGGTCTCTGGATCTGAACATAAAGTCCACACAAGAATGTAAGTTTATGAGGACAGATATTTTAGCTAATTCATAGTGCCAGTTACATACACATGAAACTGAGCTGGACCATGTGGGGCTCCTGGGCACGGAAGCCTTTCTGTCCCCTGTTTCTTGTAGGAAACAGACTTCGGCCTCCATGACCTTCCCTGGGTTCCAAGGGGCAGATTTGCTAATCCGGGAAAGAGGGGATGCCAGGACGGGGTAGGGGCAGCCAGGAAACAATAGTGCAGCCTTGGGGAGGGTCCTGGTTCCACCTCAAGTGATACACAAAACAATGTCTTTAAGCTCTTTAAGAAGTCAGCATTCTTCATACCAGAGAAACATCACCTGAGGCTACATTAGAGGAACCAGAGAAGCACATCAGAAAGATTACCTAAAACCAGATTAGAGGAGTGCAGGTCCTGCACACACCCTAGTCTTATCAGCAACCCTGCCCTTGAACATTTGCTATAAAACTCCTCATTAAATCCTCCTGGGTTGGGACACAATTTTGAAAGGCCTGAGCCTGCTGTGGCCCCCTTTGCCTGGCAAAGCAATAAAGCTATTCTTTTCTACTTCACCCAAAACTCTGTCTCCGAGATGCAACTCAGCACCAGTGCACAGAGGCTGAGCTTTCGGCATCTCTTACACACACACACACACCTTCCTTTACTTCAGTGTACTCTAGTTCCTTTACCTCCCTCATATCACAGAAGCAACTCTATCTCCCTTAATATAACCCTACTGTATGCTTTTCTCACTATTTTCCTCATAAGCTCCAAGTTAGTAAGGGAAAGGAACATTGAAGTCAACCAAGTAATTTTTTTGTTATGCAAGCCTGCAAGAACATAAGCTTTCATACATAGCTTTCAGCTGGCATCTAAGCAAGTCATTAGACCTTTCTTGTGCACTGTATGGTGTGACAGATGATATTAGTGTTCACCAAGATTTTGGGTTCTTCTCTACTTTCAAGCACATTCCCCTTCAAAGTTAGATATACAGATGTAATTTGTTTTGGTCAATGAACCATCATCAGAAGTGTCACTTCTGGGAAGAAGCATTTAAGAGTTAGTACACAATT
This sequence comes from Grampus griseus, assembly GCF_964374135.1. Classification (NCBI taxonomy): domain Eukaryota; kingdom Metazoa; phylum Chordata; class Mammalia; order Artiodactyla; family Delphinidae; genus Grampus; species Grampus griseus. The sequence goes on along the minus strand of NC_138999.1, from coordinate 98,116,303 downwards.
CTCCATGCTCTTTCTTCCCAGATTCTAGAAATCATGAAAGCATGTGTTGATGAGGTCTGATGAGACTGAAGCAATCTAGCATACAGTGCCACTATATGGAGCACAGCTTCGTTTAGGAACTCACCTGAACCTGAAGCACTTTGAATGAGTGAGGAATACACTTTTGTTGTTAAACTGATAAAATTTTGGTGGTATTGTTACTCAGAATCTGGGTTCTCCCCTTGGTGGGTGTCAAACTAAAAGACACAACCAAGCCAAAGATAGGGAGAAGGAAGGATTACTTGCAGCAAGTAAGGGGAATACCAGGGATATTTCCCAAATTAGTGTCTCCCCGAACAGTAAAATTGCAGAAGTTTTAAGCTAAGGATACATGCATATTCATGAAGGCACTTGGGCAGTAGATAGAGGCCAAGCTATAGTTGATTGAAGTCAGGAGGGTCAGAAAAGATCAGCATCATCCCTTAGGTTCTAGTTGATCTGGTGGTTGAGCACTTCAGGCTAATCTTTACCAATGAAACAGAGACAGGGAGTCTTTATAACAGATATGTTATCTTTGCTATTATTACTTCTCTTGCCTGATACAGTGTTTTGTTCCTGCATTCTTTTGTCCCCTTAAGATCATTAATTACTGAGATCTGTTCAAGGAGAAGCATTGTGGCCAGGCTTAGATCACAAAATGGCTTAGGCCAAAAATGGCTTCTCTTATGTGAAGAAAGCCATGCCTGGTTCTCTTTCTCCAGGCACCCCCTACGCTATCTGGTTACAGTATTACTTCAGCATAACCCAGCTTATCCTGATTGATAAAGAAATTAGATACATAGAAAAAATAATGAAATCCTGCCATTTGCAATGATATGGATGAACTTATGATAAGTGAAATAAGCCAGACACAGAATGACAAATACTGTGTGATCTCATTTATATGTGGAATCTATGGCCAAAATCATAGAATCTAAGAGGATAATGTTGGTTGCCAGAGGCTAGTGGGGAGGGTGAAATAGGGAGATATTGGTCAAAAGGTACAAAGTTTCAGTTGTACAAGATGAATAAGTTTTGGAGATCTAATGTACAGCATGGTGGCCATAGTTAATAATAATGTATAGTTGAAATATTCTAAGAGGGTATATCTTAAGTGCTCCCACCACAAAAAATAAGAAGAAAGAAAGAAAATGTTAACTATGTGGGGTGAGAGATATGTTAATTACCTTGATTGTGGTGATTATTTCACAACATATACACCTATCAAAACATCAAGCTGTATGCATTAAATATATACAAATTTTACTTGTCAGTTATACTTCAAGAAAACTGAAAAAAAAATTGGATACTCAGAAGTAGGATGTTATAAAAGCATAAACTAGGTGGCATTGACTCAATGGTTCAAAGGGATACAACTGGGAAACTACTATTACAGGCTGTAAAAATTGTTATCTAGATTATGGGAGTAGAACTCTTATGCTGTGATAATTGGCAAAGCAGATCATGTACCTAACTCACTTGCACCTCTAGAGAAGGATGTTGGAAAACTGGAAGAAGTTACAAGAAAGAGTTGAGCTCAGGAAAATTTGGTCATTTTTAAACCTGATATGAAAAGGATTAGAGAGTTCAGAAATTCAGATCATTTTACAGTCAAATAAATAAAAGACAACTACTTCTCTATTTAAAATTCAAATTTAAAAAGATAAGATTGAGAAAACCTTTGAAGAATAACCATTCAGTAAATTCCTTCTGTAAAGTAAACTTCCTCAAGTCAAATCGATTATCAGTATGGGTACCCATTAAATCTCTTCAGTTGTATGAAATGACTCAGAATAAGGGTATGCTTTTTTTCACTAAAGCACTAGGCTCAAGGTTCCAGCCTTTAGGTCAAGATAGAGAATTAAGGGAAAAGAAAGCAAAGAAATACATGAGTTCTGTGAATTACATCTTGAAAATAACTGTGGCTTCTTAGAACATGTTGTTGACTGCAATCAAATGGTTGAGAATCACTGATATAAAGTAAGAAATTCTATTTTTAAAAAAATTTTTATTGACGTATAGTTGATTTATAATATTGTATTCATTTCAGGGGTACAACATGGTGATTCAGTATTTTTATAGATTATACTCCATTTAAAGTTATAAAATATTGGCTATATTCCCTGAGCTCTACAATACATACTTGTAGTTTATTTAGTTTACACATTGTAGCTTGTATCTCTTAATTCTCTACCCTTTTTTACACTCCCCCCTCCCTTTCCCCCACTGGTAACCACTAGTTTGTTCTCTATATCTATGACTTTGTTTCTGTTTTGTTATATGCATTCATTTGTTTTAATTTTTAGATTCTATGTATATGTGCTTTCATACAATATTTGTCTTTCTCTGTCTGATTTATTTCACTAAGTATAATACCCTCCAGGTCCATCCATATTGTTCCAACTGGCAGAATTTCATTCCTTTTTATGGCTGAGTAATAATTCATTGTATATATATACCACATCTTTATCCATTCATCTGTTGATGGACATTTAGGTTGCTTCCATTACCGTGGCTGCTATATTGTAAATACAGTGCTGCTATGAAGATTGGGGTGTGTGTATCTTTTCAAGTTAGTGTTTTTGTCTTCTTCAGATATATACCCAGGAGTGGAATTTCTGGATCATATGGTAGTTCCATTTTAAGTTTTTTGAAGAACCTCCATATTGTTTTCCATACTGGCTACACCAATTTACATTCCCACCAACAGTTGTACCAGGGCTCCCTTTTCTCCACATTCTTATCAATATTTGAGATTTGTAGACTTTTTGATAACAGCCATTCTGACAGATGTGAGGTAATATCTCACTGTGGTTTTGATTTGCATATTTCTGATGGTTAGCGATGCTGAGCATATTTCCACGTGCCTATTGACCATCTGTATATATTCTTTGGAACAATGTCTATTCAGGTCTTCTGCCCATTTTTTAATTGGGTTGTTTGTTTTTTTGATGTTGTGTTGTATGAGCTGTTTATATATTTTGTATATTAACCCCTTATCAGTCACATCATTTGTAAATATTTTCTACCATTCAGTAGGCTGTCTTTTCATTTTGTCAATGGTTTCCTTTGCTGTGCAAAAGCTTTTAAGTTTAATTAGGTCCCATTTGTTTATTTTTGTTTTTGTTTCCTTTGCCTTAAGAGACAGATCAAAAAAAATATTGTTACAGTTTATGTCAAAGAATGTTCTGCCTATGTTTTCTTCTAGGAGTTTTATGGTTTCTGGTCTCACATTTAGGTCTTTAATTCATTTTGAGTTTATCTTTGTATATGGTGTGAGAAAATATTCTAATTTCATTCTTTTACATGTAGCTGTAAAGTGACTAATTTTAGAGTTTTGTGGTCTTTTTCCTATTTGTTTTGTTGTATTGTGGTGCTACTATATATATATATATTTTTTTTTTTTTTTTTTTTTTTTTGCGGTATGCAGGCCTCTCACTGTTGTGGCCTCTCCTGTTGTGGAGCACAGGCTCCGGACACGCAGGTTCAGCGGCCGTGGCTCATGGGCCCAGCCGCTCCGCGGCATGTGGGATCTTCCCGGACTGGGGTACGAACCTGTGTCCCTTGCATCGGCAGGCGGACTCTCAACTGCTGCGCCACCAGGGAAGCCCCATAATATATTTTTTTAATACTTAAAATATTCTTAGTATTGGACTTCTAAGTTTGCTTCCTTTTTTCTTAGTATTTTAGACTTATTTTTGGTTTGATATTTTAACTTTTGTGTTTTGAAATAGCCATCATTTAAAAAGTGCTTACTGCTGTTTTCAGTTCTTAATGCTTTAGTGCTTTAGTATTTTTAAAGTTCTCTGAATTCTTTTTTTTTTTTTTTGCAGTACGCGGGCCTCTCACTGTTGTGGCCTCTCCCGTTGCAGAGAACAGGCTCCAGACGTGCAGGCTCAGTGGCCATAGCCCATGGGCCCAGCCGCTCTGTGACATGTGGGATCTTCCCGGACCAGGGCACGAACCCGTGTCCCCTGCATCGGCAGGCGGACTCTCAACTACTGCACCACCAGGGAAGCTCTCTGAATTCTTTTAAGTTTTTATTAGTTGCTATATTCTAGATGTTGGAATTTTTTCAGGTTGATTTTATTGCATAAACTGGTATTATTTCCTGATCAAACCTCCGATAATATTGTTTTGAATCATTTAATAACTGTTTACAATGTTAAGCATTTTAAAACATAAGGTTTAGATCTTTTTAAACTACATGTTGCCATTAACTTCCATTGAGTATAGATACAGCTGAGTCAGAAATAAAAAACAACTGAATATCTATCAAAACAATTATCATCTAACCACAAACAACCCAACTGTAATAAATGTATTAGTTCTATCATTCTTCATGAAACAGTAAAGAATTTCCTGCATTATTTTTTTTAAAAAATTGGATGGTTTAAATATGGTAAAATTTAATTCCCAGAAGAAGAAAGAAAACCAACAAACAAGACTACATTTCAACTAACAAACTTTACCCACCATGCTTACATATTTAGTTCTAAATATTGAGGGGATTTTGACGAAACTCTTTCATTTGAAAGCTAAAACTTTTCAAACAAAATGAAATGCTAAATTTAATTAACTAATAGATCATTTTCTCTCAACAGTGCAAATATTCCTTTATCTGACTAAAATTGATAAAAACAACATGATTCATATTAACGATATCAGTGGTACTAAAGGTTCAGATACTTTTATCTCTCTTGACACCCAGCCCCAGTCCCCCAGTAAAATATTTCAAGGAATTTTAAATGCAGAAAACTTATTTCTCCTGAGTGGACTAATAAGTTGTATTTATAGTCTCAGGCTATCTGTCTTTCTATCTATCTATCTATCATCAAAAAATATAGCAAAAAATCCTGTTCTAATAATCAGCCCAAGATCTATTTAGAAACTCAAGTGATAGGTCCAGAGGTTCAGAAAAACAAAACAAAAAAACACAATTAATCCTTATTTAGTGCTTATTGTGGCAGTTTAAAAATAAATGCCAATTTTTAAACACTCCTCCCATTTAGATTTAGGGCATAATTCCCCTTCCCTTGAATACTGAGGTGGCTTGACTAATAGAACTTGGCAGAGGTAAAATTCTGGGACTTTTGAGATTAGGCCATAAGATGTCTTGCAGCTTCCACCTAGGTCTCTGGGGGCATTTACTCTTGAAGTCTTGTGCTACCATGTAAGAGATCTGTTTATCTGTGGCTGCTTTACTGGAGAGATCATGTGAAAAAACCCTGGTACTAGAGGAGAGGCAGTCCCAGAAGAACTCAATCTTCTAAACATTATTGCCAAGGCACCAGGCAAGTGCATGAATCTTAGACCCTCTAGGCCTTCCCAGCCATCAGCTGAATGCCACAGAGTGACCCAAGTTGACACCATGTGGAGCAGATGAATCACTCAGCCAAGTATTGCTGGAATTCCTAATACACACAAAAGAAATGAGCTATAACAAAGGATTATTCTTTTTAGCCACCAAGTTTTGAGGTAGTTTGCATCAGAAACTGTGCAGAGCCTGATTTATAGCACTTGCAAGCTAACTAGCTGACTTGGGTCAGAGACAAAGGGCCTTATTACTTATTCACAGCAAAAGGAGTCATGAGAGCTTCATGTTGGTTTGTATGGTACCCTTATGCTATCCATGTCCCACTGGGGCAACCCAAAGGGCCCATGATGGATGCCTATACATGCAGTGGGTTATGTTACAGGAGAGTAACATTAAGCTTAGATAATGCAACACTTTTATAGAAAGCAGAAGCAAACCTGCTCTTTGTCTGGAAGGAGATATTACCACACCCTTCAGAGGTTGTTTCTGCAAATACAACCTTGAGAAACTGTCCAGGTAAAAAGTGATCAGGACCTTGCATTTTCAGCATATACCCAATGAGAATGTGCAGAGATGCTTAGGAACCATGGTGGATTTTTTCTCCCAGCACAGTGTTACACAACAACATACTTCATTTCCTATAGGACATTTATCACTATATAACGAGAGCATACCCTGGTCCCTGGGTACTGAGAAATAAAAATTACAGTTGTTTTTGTGGAATCTCATGGGTAAAAGAAATACAGTATGATAGAGATTTGCAATCTCTTTGCAAAATTTCTGGTCTCGAGTTTACAAACAAAACACCTCTCTTTCAGAGTGGTCTTCATTTTCAATTCCCCTTTCCTCCCATTAACACTTAATTCTAAAAAGCAGGACTTTTTAATATTGTGTCTTAGTTTCATGATGGGATTAATGGAGTATGTGAATATCCTCAAATTGTGTAAAAAGTGTTATATATGTCCATTTATACACATCTTTCTCTAGAGAGATGAGACATAGCTATTGTCAGATTTTCAAAGAAATACGTGACTTAAGCAAGGTTAAGAATAGTGAAGATATGGGGGAAATTCACTATATTTACATTAACCAACTTAGAGGTTTACCTTTTAAGCCCTAAAAATGCTTCACCAGCCATCATTGGCAAGCTAATCTTTAACCACTGACTATTTGTAAATTGCTTGGTGTTGTACTGTGTGAGACAGTAACTTTGGTGACTCTGGAAAATTACTTTCCCATGGTTCAGGGTGTGTTATGTGGAAATTTTATTGGCAGAATTGGAGTAGGTACATTAGGACTGTGAAGAATCTAACCTGCACAAATGACATTAATCCTTTTTCTGATGAGACTAAGCCAGCACAAGCACACAGATTACCTGGTTTAGATTTCTCAAATTATTGTTCCTCCATTAACTATAGAGTCTCCACAGAACTGGATAAAATAGGCTTTGGAACATAAACCTTATTCACAAGAAGTCAAAAATCCCAGAGTACATCTGGTTCCTTCTGACATTATACCTAATTAATAGCACTGAAGTTCACGACAGGAATAAAAACTCAGATGTCAGTATAAATCCCATGTTATCCTCCTCCCCTATGTAATGGGTATATCTATACAGCATAAATCTCCTGTCAACATTTGTAGGTTTTATTGCCTCCTTAGTAAATGAAAGAGTATACTATATATTTAAAAGCCATTATATTTTGATTATGCTAATTCCAGATAGATTAAAACTAATTACATTTTTAAAAACTTAGTTGAGATATTCAGGGGTTGTTTTGGGGACAAAATTCATTTCTTAGTTTTCAAAGTCTTCTGTTAAACTGAACTCATTTATTTTATTTCAAATTTAAAGCAAGTCATTTTGGTTACAGCAGAGATTCAAAGCAGCTTAATTCATTAAATTAAAATATAGCACTAGTTAAATGACTCCAAACAATTATTTTTTTAAAGATACAATTAATTTTGATGATAGCCATTCTGCCAGGTATGAGGTTGTATCTCATTGTGGTTTTGATTTGCATTTTTCTGATGATTAACCATGTTGAGCATCTTTTCATGTGCCTGTTGGTTATCTGTATTTCCTCTTTGGAAAAATGTCTACACAGGTCTTCTGCCCTTTGTTAAAATCTGGTTGTTTGTTTTTTTTGATGTTGAGTTGTATGAGCTATTTATATGTGTTGGATATTAACCCCTTATCAGTCATAACATTTGCAAATATTTTCTCCCATTCAGTAAGTTGACTTTTCCTTTTGTCAATGGTTTCCTTTGCTGTGCAAAAGCTTTTAAGTTTAATTAGGTCTCATTTGTTTATTTTTGCTTTTATTTCATATGCTTTAGAAGTGGATCCAAAAAAATAATACTACGATTTATGTCAGAGTGTTCTGCCTAGGTTTTCCTCTGGGAGTTTTATAGTATATGGTCTTACATTTAGGTCTTTAATCCATTTTGAGTTTATTTTTATATATGGTGTTAGAGAATGTTCTAATTTCATTCTTTTACATGTAGCTGTCCAGTTTTCCCAGTACCACCTACTGAAAAGACGCTTTTCTCTGTTGAATATTCTTGCCTCCTTTGTCAGAGATTAACTGACCATAAGTGCATGGATTTATTTCTGGGCACTCTATTCTGTTCCATTGATCCATATATCATTATCAAAATAGTAAAAAGATATCCACACAGTAGGAAAAAATTTTGAAAATTGTATATATGTTAAGGGACTAGTATCCTGAATTTATAAAGAACTCATAACTTATACCAAAATGATAAACAACCCAATAAATAAATGTACAAAGGACTTGAATAGATATTTTTCCAAGAAGACATACAGATTACCAGTAAGCACATGAAAAAAATGCTCAAGATCATTAGTCACCAAGAAAATGCAAATCAAACCCAAAAAAGGTACTACTTTATACCCAGTTGAATGACTATAATAATCATAAAAAAAGAAAAATAACAAGTGTTGGCACAGATGTGGAGAAATTGGTACCCTTGTAAATTCCTAGTAAGAATGCAAAACGGTTCACCTGATACAAAAGCATGTTTGGTGGTTCCTCAAAAAGTTAAACATAAAATTACCATCTGACCTTGAAATTCCAATTCTAGGTATATATCCAAAAGAACTGAAAACAGGTATTCAATCAAATATGTGTACATGAATGTTCATAGTAGCATTATTCACAATAGCCAAATGTTGTAATTGCTCAAGGGTCCATCAAGGAATGAATGGATACACCAATTGTATATAGATACTATGGAATATTATTCAGCCATAAAATATGAATGAAGTACTGATACACAGTACAACATAGATGAACCACCAAACCGTTATGCTAAGAGTAAGAAGCCAGATACACTATGTCACATATTGTATGATCCCATTTATATAGATATCCAGATTAGACAAATCCATATACATCCAGATTTGTGGTTGCCAGAGACCGCAAGGAAGGGGAATGGGGAGAAAGTATTTAATGGCTAAGGAATTTTACTTAGAAGTGATAAAATAGATGTGGTGGTTGTATAAAATGCCACTGAATTTTTCACTTTAAAATGGTTATTTTTATGTTATGTGAATTTTACTTCAATAAATTATTTAAAAAATAATGGTCCAAAATATTTTTTTCAAATTTGATACAAAACATGCAGAAACCTTAGGGAACCCTTATAAGAATAAATAGAATGAAAACTACCATATGTAAACCAAAGTGAAACTGTTAAAATCCAAAGGTAAATATAAAACCTTGAAAGCAGTCAGAGGAAAAAATTCATTTTGTGTACAGTGGAAAAACAATAAAAAGCACAGCTGACATCACCAGAAGTAATGGAAGTCAAGAAAAAAAAGAGAAAACATCTTTGGATTGATGAAACATCAACAAAACTTTAAGCATTCCATAAGCAGTAAAAATATTCTTCAGAAATATAGGTGAAAGAAAGAACATTTCAGATAAATTGAGAGAATTTTCTACCAGCATCTGACACTGTAATACTAAATGATAGTCATAAGATTAAAGGGAATGATGCCCGATGGAAACTGAAATTCAACCAGGAAAAAATAGCAATGTGTAATGAAAGACTACTTGTTTTTTATTTTTTGTAATGTAATCTCCTTAAAATACATTTGACTTAAAAAAAATCAATGACGTAGAAAGACATTTGTAACACAGAAGTAAACAATAGCATGAAATATGGATGGTGAATCAGTTATTATTTTCCTGAAGTGGGAAATGGAGCATCAGAAGTTGACATGAGAAGTAGGAAGTATAAAGTGCAAAGTACAAAGTATGAAGTAGGACATATGAACAGTCCTGAGAGAAGTTTGAAGTGTTAAGTGGTATAATATTGAATTGGTGTTTTTACTATTATTCTTAGAGCTGTATAGGTACATTTTATAAATGTTTGTATGTATGATTCATAATTGAAAAAATGTCTAGCCTAGCTTAAAACTTCAGTCTCATTACAAGCTCCAGTAAAGTCTCTGCATATAGCTTCAAGGCCAGGAATTGAGAAGAGAGCAAACTTTGCTAATAACCTACATCCTCTTTCTTAGTTCTTGATTCTCCTATGCTATCGGTTACAAGGAGAAAAGGTGCGGAAAAATAGAAAGTATCTCTTTAATTAACTGATAGCATTTTGAAGACTTCTTGGTTACTGTTGCTGATTTTCTGGCTGACAAACAGTTTCTCTGCCCTCTGTGTGACAGGCACCCAAATGCTGACTTTTCCATTGTGTGCACATATGAGTATTTTTGAGGACACCTAGGACTTTCCCACAGCACAATTCCCATCCTTTTCATCCCCTTCCAAATTCTTCAGCCAGTAGTCCACTCAGAGAACACATAACCAGCTACTTCCCTCAGTAACCACTTAAATTGTAGATACTCAGGTGTTGTTCCTTTGTTGAGCTGTAGAAGTATAGGCAGCTCCACTGGCATCTCTTCTTTAAGTCCTTCCTTCTTTCCACAAGTCTCTCTCTCTCTTTTTATTTTTGTTTGTTTATTTGTTTTCTGATCAAGTTGGTATAAGGGACATAAGAGCAAGCCTGCTGTCAAAGCAAGTATCTAGCCAGGGGATAAAATGCCTCTCTATTCTTCTGGCATGCACCCCAAATTTTATGAATGATTTTCCTAGGAATGCCACAGAATTTAATTTCAAGAAGAAAATAGCATCCCTTCCCCACTATCATAAGGAGGCAGAGGAATAACTTGGATAGCATCTACGTTCCCTGGTACTCGCCTTATATACTGGGGTGTAGTAAGGTGGTGGTTGATTATAGCATGGGTAAGTTAGAATACCTGCAATGTGACATCTGGACCCAATTTTGGGCAGCTTGATGGAGGCTCTTTTTAGAAAAAGATAGTATCTTATTTTTTTAAGCATTTTTAGTGACTTCTAGTGGACAACCCCAGGGCAATAAGAAAAGTCCTGTTATATTAGACTCCCACATTTATTGTGTGTCCTCTGGCAAGTCTCCTATATCCGCCCAACCTTACTTTTTGTACCATTACATTGAAAAGAATAATGTACCTACCCTTTCAGAGTTTTTTTTTAATTAAATAAGTATGGATGTAAAGGGCTTATATAGACTAAATGCTCAAGAAAATTTAAGAGAGTACTTTTAAATGTTTATTTGGGGAAAACCCCTAATTTCAGTAGAAATTAAACAAATACGATGATTGTAACATTTCACGACTTTTGGGAAAAAGATCCTTTACAGAATGTAAACTTTATTACATATGCTAAAGTCAAAATAAATTATATCATTAGTAAGAATAATATATGAATCAATGCATTGGTCATAGAACTATAATTATCTTTCAGTGAAACACAGTTCCTTAATTTTAACTTTGGTTTTAAATTTGGTTATTCTGTGCATTTGATTAAAAAAGAGATTATTCTTTGTTCAATTTTTAAACCTAAGTACTTCCATTCCTTTGCATTTTTGTCTTCTTCAAATCAGCAGGCTACTTATACTGGACTTTTCACTTTGGAATTAGGCACTGAGATGATTCATTATGATATATATTTGATACAAAAGTAGGCATCATAGGCTATTTTTGATGATAGTATGTTTCATAATTGGGAATTAGTTAGAGACTTGTGAAAATTAAAGGAGCTTATTCCTATAAAGCACTTAGCAAGGTGCCTGTCATATAGTGAAGTCTCCATAAATGCCGGCTACTATTATAATGATTATGAAGCTTTCTACACAGGCTTTTAACTATTATCATCATGCCAAATTAACCTATAATAATAGAATGCTAAAAGGAGAAAAGTAGAGTTGCACAATGATAATTGAAAACTATATTTATTCACATGACTTCTCATTTTTAAAAGCACATTTTTCATGCTATTAAAATAATGTTGAATAGGGGAGATGGAAAATACAGTAATTCTTATCCAGATGACTGTCTGGAAACATTAGTTTCATAGCTTATCAGATATCAAAGGGCATTGATAAACCTTTATTTTATGGCATGGTGATAATTTATTTTAAAGTTTGCTAAATTGAGGAAATATGAAAATGATGGACATGTGCCATAAAAGTTTAAAATAAAAAATGTATATTTGCCTTTTTTTACATAGAGCCTTTGCTTAGAGTATACAAAATCAATAGTTTGAGTTCAACATTATCTTTCTGATATAAACTATATCAGATAGTTCAGTTTTTATAATTTGTTTGTGTTTCCTTAAAGTGGATAGGAAACTTGAAGAAAATGGGCAAGATATCTGAGTTTAGAAATCTGAAAATATTAATTTTCCCTATATTTGCAGTCTCATCCACACCAAATTCATGAGCAATGTTTAGAGAAACACTTTTAATAATATTTTCCAAAGCAGTGAAGTTACTTTTCATAGAAAAAACAACCTTCTTTTTACATTTATATTTCATCACTTTACATAGTATTTCCTTAAATTACTTAATATATTAACATGTACAAGTGGCATAAATAAGTTTTGGAACAAACTCAGCAGATTCTTGGTAAGCGTAGAATTTGAATAGTGGAAGGACAAGCATGTGAAGGTACTAAAAATGCAGTCAACTAGCAGTGAACATTTAACCTGCCCTGGGCATCAATTAGAATGCTTTATAGAGGAAAGCAAGTCATTTTGACAAGTCAGTTAGTTAACTGGTAGTCTGGCAAGGGTGCTTCTTTGTTTTGTATTCTAATAAGATGACATTTTAAACTGCTATAACTGAGACAACTGATCCATTTAATCACCATTTCTAGGTAGTATAGATTTTTATCAGTGAGTTTAGAATTATACAATTTATTTTCATTTTGGGGGGAATTAAAAAAATAACTAAATCCCTTTGAACTAAATAAATGTGAGTTCCAAAGAACCACTCAGATATTATTTTCCTTAACCTTTTGTTAAAGATTCCCCCCCAAAGATAAGTAATTTAAAATGTCCTTAGGACATAATTTCAAACTATTAAAATCATAGATTTGTTCCTCAGAATGTGTTACGTATTTGGGAGATGGGCATGGTCAGGAGCTTTGTCCCTTGGTGTCTTCCAGCAGCATTATCTAACCCTAAATGTATATGAAGCCCTTCCTCATATACTGTGATTCAGAACTCCAGATGTCCGAGTTCCACCAAAGAAGAAATATGCATTTATTTTTCTCATTCTCCTTTTGTTTTGGGGTGATTTTCAAGATGGTTAAACTAGAAAATTCCATTTTTACTCCACCATTTTTTAAAACCAGATTTCTCAATCAAATCTTTGCAAGAAGAGTTAAATTTAGAGAAATTTCCTTCTCACACACGAAGCTTTCATACTTTTTTTGGAAATTAAATTTTCATACTTGATGCACATTATTTCAAAGGTCACTGGCATAATGATTTATTTAAGTATCCCAAGGCTCCAGTAAATAGCAAGGTATGAGAATAACTACTTCTTGGTTAAAATACAAATGATAGAGACTACCTTAGTATTTTGTTTTGTTTTGGAATAACTTATGATTTATAACTCTGTTTTTATTACAAATTTCCACATTTTCTTTTGGTGTTATTTTTCTTAATTCTGAAAACTTCTTTCATAATTTCTATAGCAATGCAAGTCTGTTAGTGACAAATTCTTTAACTTTTCTTTGATCTAAAAATGTGTGTTTTGCCTTTATTAATGAAGGCTGGATATCAGATTTTTTTTCAGCACTTAAAAACGTTTTTCTAATACCTACTGACCACCATTGTTTCCTTTATAACATTGCTGTTCATTAAATAATTTTCTCCTGATTTAATGCATTATTTTTTCATGTTTTCGTATTTTCTATTTTTCTTTGGCCTTAAGCAGCTCAACTATGATATGTCTAGCTGTGGCTTTTCTTGTATTTATCTTGTTTGGGCTTCAATGAATTACATGAATCTGTAAATTTATATATTTGGCCACATTCGTGATTTTGTTTGCCATTATTTATTCAAATATTTTTTTCTCCTCTATTCTCTTTTGTCTTTTTTTGGAACTCAAATTACGCAATGTTAGATATCTGCTAATTAAAAAAAAGTTTTTTTCTTTTTTCAGATAGGATTTCTATTGATCTATCTTTAAATTTCCTGACTTTCCCCCCCATTCTGCTGTTAAGCTTATTCAGTCATTTATTTTATTTTAAAATATTGCATTTTTAACACTAGAAATTCCCTTTTGTTAATTTTTATAAATTTTATTTTCCTGCTGAGATTTCTTTTCATTCAAAACAGACATATTTTCTTTACATCCCTGATCATAGTTACAAAACCTGTGTTATAAAATCTTGGTATTTAAAGTAATAAAACAGTTATAAAATCTTGAGGTTGTTTTCAATTGATTTTCTTTTAAAACCTGTCATTTTCTCAATTTTTCATATTTTGGAATGTACATTGAAGCTGTAAATCTTATCTTGTGGAGACTCTGTATTTCATTTCAAAAATTGTTTTCTAACGAGTATTATTATTTTTTAAAAACAGATAGTTAATGTGGTTGAACTCATAGTGCGAACAATGTCTCCACTGTGGTGGATGAGAGCTCAGATAGCAATTCAGTTCTTTTCCCTTAGCTTGCCTCTTCACAGTCTGTCTCACTTATGTTTAGTTTAGGGGTCAGCCAGAAACTTGGTCAGAGACTATTCATAGTATCTGGGCATCTCCTTCCCCAGCTCTGTTCTTTCTGCCAGTTTTCTCCTGACTTTTCAGTGGCAGTGGTTGCCCAGAACTCTTTCCTCTGGTTTTTCAAGCCAGTTAGACTACAGACTTTCTATCAGAGTATTATCCACAAAGCTGGCACAGTCTAAGGCATGCCCTCAGGTTAAAAGTCATTAAAAGAAAATGGACTCTTACCTGGACCTTAACTTTCTTTCAACTGTGAAATCTATTCTGGATGCTACTTGTGTTTGGTCAGAATCCAATGCCTTAAATATTAAAAAAATATATTTTGTCCAGAGTAGTGATAACTATACAACAGTTGCTCTGATAAGGTATATTTGACCATTACTGCAAGCTGAACCCATCCTCCCTTATATGTATCCATATGTCTGCACATGAGAAGACAAAATAGTCCCATAAATAGTCAAGAATACCAAGTTGAGTTGCTCTGTAGGTTTGGCTTCTGAAGAAAAATAGAGGAGGTAGTTTGATTAAAATAGTTGCTTGCGATTTATCTCCAGGTAGAAAATTAAGGAAAGAGAGAATCATACGATGTCTTCAAAATAAATGAGAGAAAGCAAACTATATTTGTAGAAAAAGAGGTGTGAAAAGAGATATGATAATTTTCTATATTAGTAACAACATATTGCCAAATATGTTTTTTTAACATCTTTATTGGAGTATAATTGCTTTACAATGTTGTGTTAATTACTGCTGTATAACAAAGTGAATCAGCTATATGTATACATATATCCCCATGTCCTCCCTCTTGCATCACCTTCCCACCCTCCTTATCTCACCCTTCTAGGTGGTCATAAAAGCACCGAGTTGATCTTCCTGTGCTATGCAGCTTCTTCCCACTAGCTAGCTATTTTACATTTGGTAGTGTATATATGTCAATGCCACTCTGTCACTTCGTCTCAGCTTATCCTTCCCATTCCCCATGTCCACAAGTCCATTTTCTACATCTGAGTCTTTATTCCTGTCCTGCCCCTAGGTTCATCAGAACCATTTTTTTTTAGGTTCCATATATATGTGTTAGCATACAGTATTTGTTTTTCTCTTTCTGACTTACTTCACTTTGTATGACACCATCCACCTCACTACAAATAACTCAATTTCATTTCTTTTTATGGCTGAGTAATATTCCATTGTATATATGTGTCACATCTTCTTTATCCATTCATCTGTCAATGGACACTTAGGTTGCTTCCATGTCCTGGCTATTGTAAATAGTGCTACAATGAAAATTGTGGTACATGTCTCTCTTTGAATTATGGTTTCTCAGGGTATATGCATAGTAGTAGGATTACTGGGTCATATGGTAGTTCTAGTTTTAGTTTTTTAAGGAATCTCCATACTGTTCTCCATAGTGGCTGAATCAACTTCAAGAGGGTTCCCTTTTCTCCAAACCCTCTCCAGCATTTACTGTTTGTAGATTTTTTGATGATGGCCATTCTGACCAGTGTGAGGTGATAGATACCTCATTGTAGTTTTGATTTGCATTTCTATAACGATTAGCGATGTTGAGCATCCTTTCATGTGTTTGTTGGCAATCTGTATATCTTCTTTGGAGAAATGTCTATTTAGGTCTTCTGCCCATTTTTGGATTGGGTTGTTTGTTATTTTGATATTGAGATGCATGAGCTGCTTGTATATTTTGGAGATTAATCCTATGTCCGTTGCTTCATTTGCAAGTGCTTTCTTCCATTCTGAGAGTTGTCTTTTTGTCTTGTTTATGGTTTCCTTTGCTGTGCAAAGCTTTATTTCATTAGGTCCCATTTGTTTATTTTTGTTTTTATTTCCATTTCTCTAGGAGATGGGTGAAAAACAGATCTTGTTGTGATTTATGTCATAGAGTGTTCTGCCTATGTTTTCCCCTAAGAGTTTTATGGTGTCTGGCCTTACATTTAGGTCTTTAATCCATTTTGAGTATATTTTTGTGTATGGTGCTAGGGAGTGCTCTAATTTCATTCTTTTCCATGTAGCTGTTCAGTTTTTCCAGCACCACTTCTTGAAGAGGTTGTCTTTTCTCTATTGTATATTCTTGCCTCCTTTATCAAAGATAAGGTGACCATATGTGCATGGGTTTATCTCTGGGCTTTCTATCTTCTTCCATTGATCTATATTTCTGTTTTTGTGCCAGTACCATACTGTCTTGATTACTGTAGCTTTGGAGTATAGTCTGAAGACTGGGAGCCTGATTCCTCCAGCTATGTTTTTCTTTCTCAAGATTGCTTTGGCTATTCCAGGTGGTTTGTGTTTCCATACAAATTGTGGAATTTTTTGTTCTCATTCTGTGAAAAATGCCATTGGTAATTTGATAGGGATTGCAGTGAATCTGTAGATTGCTTTGGGTAGTAGAGTCATTTTCACAATGTTGATTCTTCCAGTCCAGGAGCATGGTATATCTCTCCATCTGTTTGTGTTGTCTTTAATTTCTTTCATCAGTGTCTTATAGTTTTCTACATACAGGTCTTTTGTCTCCTTAGGTAGGTTTATTCCTAGGTATTTTATCCTTTTTGTTGCAATGACATATGGGAGTTTCCTTAATTTTTCTTTCAGAGTTTTCATCATTAGTGTTTAGGAATGCAAGAGATTTCTGTGCATTAATTTTGTATCCTGCTACTTTACCAAATTCATTGATTAGCTCTAGTAGTTTCCTGGTAGCATCTTTAGGATTCTCTCTATATAGTATCATGTCATTGGCAAACAGTGACAGTTTTTTATCTTCTTTTCCAATTTGGATCCCTTTTATTTCTTTTTTTTCTCTGATTGCCATGGCTAAAACTTCCAAAACTATGTTGAATAATAGTCGTGAGAGTGGACAACCTTGTCGTGTTCTTCATGTTAGAGGAAATAGTTTCAGTTGTTCATCATTGAGAACAATGTTGGCTGTGAGTTTGTCATATATGGTTTTTATTATGTTGAGGTAGGTTCCCTCTATGCCTACTTTCTAGAGAGTTTTTATCATAAATGTGTGTTGATTTCTGTCAAAAACTTTTTCTGCATCTATTAAGGTTATCATATGGTTTTTATCCTTCAGTTTGTTAATATGGTATATCACATTGATTGGCATATATTGAAGAATACTTGCATTCCTGGGATAAACTCCAGTTGATCACGGTGTATGATCCTTTTAATGTGCTGTTGGATTCTGTTTGCCACTATACTGTTGAGGATTTTTGCATATGTGTTCATCAGTGATATTGGCCTGTAGTTTTCTTTTTTTGTGACCTCTTTGTCTGGTTTTGGTACCAGGGTGATGGTGGCCTTGTAGAATGAGTTTAGGAGTGTTCCTCCCTCTGCTATATTTTGGAAGAGTTTGAGAAGGATAGGTGTTAGCTCTTCTCTAAATGTTTGACAGAATTCACCTGTGAAGCCATTTGTTTCTGGGCTTTTGTTTGTTGGAAGATTTTTAATCACAGTTTCAATTTCAGGGCTTATGATTGGTCTGTTTACGTTTTCTATTTCTTCCTGGTTCATTCTTAGAAAGTTGTGGTTTTCTAAGAATTTGTCCATTTCTTCCAGGTTGACCATTTTATTGGCATAGTGTTGCTTGTAGTAATCTCTCATGACCCTTTGTATTTCTGTAGTATCAGTTGTTACTTCTCCTTTTTCATTTCTAATTCTGTTGATTTGAGTCTTCTCCCTTTTTTTCTTGATGAGTCTGGCTAATGGTTTATCAATTTTCTTTATCTTCTCAAAGAACCAGCTTTTAGTTTTATTGATTTTTGCTATTGTTTTCTTCATTTCTTTTTCATTTATTTCTGATCTGATCTTTATGATTTATTTCCTTCTGCTAACTTTGGGGGGTTTTTTGTTCTGCTTTCTCTAATTGCTTTAGGTGTAAGGTTAGGTTGTTTACTGGAAACACAAGCTTTAAATGACACGTTAGACAAGATGGACTTAAATTGATATTTATAGGACATTCCATCCAAAAACAACAGAATACACTTTCTTCTCAAGTGCTTATGGAACATTCTCCAAAATAGATCATATCTTGGGTCACAAATCAAGCCTTGGTAAATTTAAGAAAATTGAAATCTTATCAAGTATCTTTTCTGACTACTACGCTATGAAGCTAAATATCAGTTACAGGGGAAAAAACTTAAAAAATACAAACTCATGGAGGCTAAACTATACGTTACTAAATAACGAAGATATCACTGAAGAAATCATAGAGGAAAACAAAAAAATCTAGAAACATATTTCAAAGAAAACACGACCTCCAAAAACCTATGGGATGCAGCAAAAGCAGTCCTAAGAGGGAAGTTTATAGCAATACAATCCTACCTCAAGAAACAAGAAAAATCTCAAATAAACAGCCAGATATGTTTTGATATCCATGGACAATTCCAAAGGCATATAATTTAGTGAACAAATGTTAAATTATACATATATATGTACATATCTGTATGTATGTATGGGGGGAAGGGAGGGAGGGAGGAGGGAGGGAGAGAGAGAGAGAGAGAATGATAAGGCACATATTCTTCACAACCCCAATTTAATTTAAAATGCATAGAAAACTCTAATCACAAGTTACCTGCTTCTAATCTTTGAGAATATCCTACCACATCTTGATTTAGAGAAACATATACTTCAGCCTTAAAAAATAAGAATTTTTAAAATGAGCTTTGCTCTATATGGATCACTAGGTAAGTGAAAGACATAATTTAGCAAATGATAGAAATTATTACTTAATGTATTATTATGGTTAAGTTATGTGCTATAAATGAAGAACCACACATGAAATAGTATAAATTTTCTTCAAAATGCTAGTGGTAATGACAATCATAAAGGTATAAATAGATACTACTTCCTCCTCAACCAATAAATCACTAATGGTTGCTGTAAAGGACTAGCTTTAGTTTTCTTTAATATTAAAAGTTTTTCTTACACATTGATTCCTAAATGCAAGGGGTTATTTCATGTGGTTAATGTGAGCAGAGGTACAAGAGTAGGCTCTAAATGTGTTTCTTTGATTACTGGAAAATTTAGAAAAATTATAGGAACAAGTAATAGCTTTTTCTCCTACACTTTAATGTAATTATTTATGAGTATTGTCGCTATCAAGCTAGCTAATGGTGCTCCATAATAATCAG
Source organism: Grampus griseus (assembly GCF_964374135.1). Taxonomy (NCBI): domain Eukaryota; kingdom Metazoa; phylum Chordata; class Mammalia; order Artiodactyla; family Delphinidae; genus Grampus; species Grampus griseus. Next base: position 98,096,738 of record NC_138999.1, on the reverse strand, counting down.
CAAACCCATTTTTGCCAATTATCCAGGTTCAAAATTGGAGTCATTTGTGACTCTTCATTCATTTTCACAATCAATTCTGTCACAGAGTCCCATTTTTACTTACCTCGTAATTACCTCCATATCTGTTCTTCCCTTTTGATTATTATTGAAATTGACCTATCTCTGATGGTTAATGTAATGAAATTGACCTAGCTCTGATGGTTAATAGTACCACACCTTCCCTTGTTATCACTATCCTCACATCCAGTCTATCTTGTACACTGCTATGACTAATATTAACCCTACATATTGCTAATAATATAAATATTGCTAATAGTCCAAAAATATTGTTTTTTAATGTTAATTGCTTAGTACTTAATACTTGATAGTTCATCTTTCTACAAAGAGTTTAAACTCCTTAACTAGGGATAAAACACCTTTCCAGTTTGAACCATCTGTTTCACCAGTTTAGTCTGCTTATTACTCCCTCCAAGCATGGCAGGAGTTACATGTTGCTGTAGGATAGGGGCAGTATAGTTCTTTTCTAAATTTGAATGTTTTAAGACTCTATCTTGGGGTTTTTCATAATTCGGTGTAGTAAAGGATCACCTGTTATATTCCGAACTTTCATCAACAGAGATTCTGATTCAGTAGGTCTATAGTTGGGACCTGAGAATTTGCAGTTTTAGCAGCTACCTTAGTGGGTTCTGATAAAGATGTCCCATAGGCCATAAGGAACAATATTGTTCTGTCCATTTATTAACCGTGCTTATCCTCCAAAGATATATATTCTATTTTTTAACATAAAGCCTTCAGGATTACTCTTGTCAAGTGAACATCTCTCTGTAACATTCATTCATTCAGCTCTCAGAGAAGACTACTATCAAATAGCCATTCCACTCCTTTCTATTCAGTTACCCTCCATAGCACTTAACACTGCTTGTTATTACAGTATATCTATTTATATATTTTCTTATTGTTTTCCCCACTTGAAAATCAGCTTCATGAAGGTAGAGACATTGTGTTCACTCCTATAGTTATCATCAGAGGCTAGAACAGCATAGTAGGTTCTCATTGTGCCTAAATATTGCTGAACAAATAAATTTGACAGCATATAGGCCTTTTATTGTTAATTGTGTTTTCATGAATGTTCCTGATGATCCAACAATATAGTATGCTGTTTAGGGGAGGGCCTCTTTCATATGTCTTTATATTTTACTTTATAGCACCCACTACAGTGGTTTTCACAATAAACACATAGTACAGATTTGTTGATATTTTTTGTTCTATTGACATGAGTCAGAAAATGACATTAACTGATAACTCATTTAAATTGTATTTTTAAAGTAACAATGTGGAAAGTGGAATAATATACAACCACCAAGATATCAATGTCCTAATCCCCAGAACCTGTTATTATGTTACTTTGCATGACAAAAATTACTTTATAGATGTGATTAAGGATAAGGACCTTGAGATGGAGAGATTAGTCTGTATTATATAGGTAGGTCCAATCTAATTGCATGAATCCTTAAAAGTAGAGAATAATTCCCAGCTGCAGAAAACTACAGAAATGGTAGTGTGAGAAGGACTAAGCTTGCTGCTGCTGGCTTTGGAGATGGAGGAGGAGGGCCATGAGTCAAGGAATGTGGGTGGCTTCTAGAGGCTAAATAAAGCAAATAAATGGATCATTCCCTAGAGCATTCAGAAAGAAATGCAGCTCTGCTGATGTCTTGATTTTAGCCCAGGGAGATACAGGTTAGACTTAAGACATCAGTTGTTATCATCACTAAAGTTTCTTCTTGAGTGACCTAACACAGTTTTCCAGAGCACAACATATTCACTTCTATCTAAATTATTTTAGAAAAAAATACTTTTTGAATCTACATGTGATGCTGACATTAGAAGTATATTCTAAGTCATAAGTATGTATATTATTTATTTCTGTGATATAACCACTTATATATTTGCTTTTAAAGTAGTCTTTAAAAGGCTTGCTTAAAATGGCATCTAAGGGACATCCCTGGTGGTGCAGTGGTTAAGAATCTGCATGCCAATGCAGGAGACATGTGTTCGAACCCTGGTCTGCGAAGATCCCACATGCTGTGGAGCAACTAAGCTCATGCGCCACAACTACTGAGCCTGTGCTCTAGAGCCTGCAAGCCACAACTACTGAAGCCCACATGCTTAGAGCCTGTGCTCCACAATAAGAGAAGCCACCACAATGAGAAACCCGCACACCACAATGAAGAGTAACCCCTGCTTGCCACAACTAGAGAAAGCCCGTGCACAGTAATGAAGACCTGACACAGCCAAAAATAAATAAATACATTAAAAAATCAATAAATAAAATGGCATTTAAAATCTTCAATTGTGAGGTCATCTCCCCTCTTCATAGACAATCATCTAAAATTTAATATTATTTTTTTGTCTGCCTCTGATTCTCCCTCCCTCTCTGATTCTGACTGGTAATTTCTATTAACATCTAAAACTAGCATTAATTGTTATTATTAATAACTGATGTACCATACTCAAGTAGTTGTTCAAAATAAATTGAGAAAGATCCTGTAATATGTGAGATAATTTATAAGGGTCACTTCTATGAGAGAAAATTTTGGAGCTAAAGATTCAGATTATATTCAGGAAGATAAATAATTTCATTCCCTTTTTGCTTGGTTTTCTTCCCCAGGATTCCTTTTTATGTTAATACAGATATTTCAACAATATCCTTTTTAATATCATATTTATTGGTATATGATATTTTTCCAGTCCCCTATTAATGAACCTTTAAACTGATTCTAATTTCTAACAATGAAAAATGATGACACAATAAACATTACTTTGCATATATCGTTACATATTTGTATGAGTATTTCTACAGAAGAAATTCCTGATATAGAATTGCTATGTGAAAGGGAACAAGCATTACAAATTTGAAAATTATTGCCAAATTTACCTACAAATATATCAAGAAATGTATGTTGCCATGCATAATGGCATGAAAATGTGCTTCTTACTTCTCTGACAGTAGGGAGTGTAATTGACTTGTGGCCCAGGTGTAGCACTTTGAAATCCATCACTGTGCTTGTTATGATAAGAGGCCATTCTTTTTACCAGTTGCTCCCAGCCAGTAAATAATTGAGCACAACAGAGATACTAAGACAGGTCCATATCTGAGACATGCAGGACTGCTGTGATGGGGGACTTTGTCTCAAGGACTCCCCAGTGACCTTGACAACCACAGTGCAGTGTAGAATGATTTCACTCAACTTTTATTACTTCCTTCTTTACCATTCTTTATTCAGAACGCCACATGCATGCGTCAGACTGTGCCCATATCTAGGACTGTGCACATACTTAGGAAACATCTGAGAAGGCCCCAAGCTCTCACCTCCTATCAACCTTGAGGCTTTAAGCAAGCAGGAAGTGAAAGCTAAGATGGAGTTGTAAGTTGCCTGGCTAAATGTTTTAGACATGCTCTAACACACACAGAGCCCGTCTGCAAAGACTAGATTTATTGGTCTCAGGTAGCTAAGGAAATCTTTGTATCATCATTAGCTGCTCAATAGGCAACCTAAGCAGAGATGTCAGTGGTCACACACATGACAAAGAATACAGAATTTACTGAATTAGTTTAGAAATTCCAATTAAACAACAACAAGAAAAAATGACAAACCACTACACACTTACTAGAATGTCCAAACTCCAGAACACTGACAAAACCAAATGATGGCAAGGATATGGAGAAGAATCTGATTTGACAATTTCCCACATAATATTATCTAAAATGTCCAAATTTCAATAAAAATTGCAACACTTGCAAAGAAATAAAAAAGTATGGATGATACACAGGAAAAGAAGCAGTCAATAGGAACTGTCCCTGAGGAAGCTCCAACATTGGAATTACTAACCAAAACTTTGAAACTGCTACAGTAAGTCTCCTACATACGAATGAGTTCCATTCCCAGAGCACGTTCGTAAGTCTAATTTGTATGTAAGTCCAACAAAGTTAGCCTAGGTACCCAACTATCTCAATTGGCTATATAGTATGGTACTGTAATAGGTTTATAATGATCTTCACACAAATAATACATAAAAAAACACAAAAAATGAAGAAAACATTTTTAATCTTACAGTACAGTACCTTGAAAAGTACAGTAGTAAAGTACAACAGCTGGCACACAGGGCTGGCATCGAGTGAACAGGCAAGAAGAGTTACTGACTGGAGGAGGGAGAAGAGGTGGGAGGTGGTAGAACTGAAAGATCATCAGCAATAGGAGACGCAGCACAAGCTGCAATGTCACTCACACCTGATGTGGATGGCACAGGTTCTGGTTCCTTTCTGGATTCAATTCTATCTACCCTCTTGAAAAAATGATCCAGTGATGTCTGGGTAGTAGCTCTTTTTTTCTCATCATTGATGACATGGTAGCACTGGATTGCATTCTGAACACCTGCTGCAACCTTTGTGTACTGTTTTATGTTTGGGTCCTGGGCCTCAAAACCTAACCAGTACCTCCTCAAATAAAGAAAATCCCCTTGCCATTTCCTGTGTCATGAATCTCTTCAGTTCTTCAATTACTTCTTCTTCCTCTTGTCTCTCTTCATCCTTTCTCTGGGACTACACTTCCATCAGGTCTTCATTAGTAAGCTCCTCATGTTGCACAGCAAGGAGTTCAATGTACGCCAGACACATGAACTAACTTAGGTGACTGAACATGCATTAATATACGATACTTGCTTTTCTCTTTCTGACTTACTTCACTCTGTATGACAGACTCCAGGTCCATCTACCTCACTACAAATAACTCAATTTCATTTCTTTTTATGGCTGAATAATATTCCACTGTATATATGTGCCACATCTTCTTTATCCATTCGTCTGTTGATGGACATTTAGATTGCTTCCATGTCTTGGCTATTGTAAATGATGCTGCTATGAACATTGGGGTGCATGTATTTATTTGAATTAAGTTTTCTCTGGATATATGCCTGGGAGTGGGATTGCAGTATCATATAGAGTTACTATATGATCTTTTACCTTTACTATACCAGATAAAGAAGAGCAAACTAAATCCAAAGCAAGATGAAGAAATAAATAATAATGATGAGAGTGGAAATAAATAAAATAAAGAATAGAAAAATGATAAAGAAACTCAACAAAAACAAAGTTGCTTTTCTTTAGAAGAAAATCAACAAAATTTACAAACATTTAGCTGGACAGACCAAGAGAAAAAGAGAGAAGACTCAAATTACTAAAATCAAGATTTAAAGAGGAGATACTACTACTGATTTTAGAGAAATAAAAAGGATTATAAGGGAATATTAAGAACAATTGTTTGCAAATGAAATAGATAACATAGACAAAATGGACAAATTCTGATAGTGACATAGACTATCAAAACTAACTCAAGAAGAAATAGAAAATCTGAATGTATCTATAACAAAGGACCTATAACAAAGTCCTATATAGGACCAGAGGGCTTTCTTGGTGAATTATACCAATCAGTCCTTTACTAAATTTCCACATAACAGAAGAGGAAAGAAAAATTTCAATTCATTCTAGGAGGTCAGTATTATCCTGATACAAAAATAAAGACAACAAAATAAGAGAAAATACAAATCAATTATCGCTTATGAATATAGAACTAAAATCTTCCACAAAATAGTAGCAAATCAAATCCAACAGCATATGCAAAGGATCATATGGGAGTGAGGCCAGAAACCTGGTAGAGTAGCAATTTCAAAACATCTATTCCTCCACAGAAAAATTGAAAAACAAGTTGGAACTCTCAGAACCATATGTTAGAATTCTGGAAAATGGTCAAAGGTTTATAGCAAACAAGTGAACGCTAAATCAAGAAAAAAGCAACTTAAAAATTGTAGGAAAGTTTTGAGGCATTTTTACTTGCCCCAGCCCCACCTTTCTCTGGGTTAGCAGTTTCAGGCCCTTATACCTGGTGTTGGAGGGAGCAGAGCTGGACTTACTTAAAATTATAGTGTTTATCTGTCTGCGGCTACCTGAAAGACTGACACAAGGTACCATCTCTTTTGCGCCTAACTAAAAACTCACTCAGGGCAGAAAAATTGACAGACATTGCTCAAAAACATGGTGAACCTAAAGAAAAATCCACAGCTGAAGGAGGCCATAGATTATGGTTGAGTATACAGCATACACTAGATCACCTACAGCCTGGTTGGGAAAATCTGGGGAGAGAGTTGCTTTGGGAAATAAGGACATTCAAAAGCACCTGTGTACACTGGGGAATTTAGAAAGCCACACATGTCCCAAGACAAGATGTGTGCTCAGAAAAGAGGATGACATGATTTAGCTAAGTTTTCTGGCAGTATATATTAAAAAATCATGACATGTTTCTAATTTCCTTCTGCGCTTGCACCTGAAGTGACTTTAATGTTCATATATCTATGAACATTCTGTTTATAAAGACAGGCAACACATGTATTTCCTTAGAAGATACAAGCTTTCTCTACCTTTAACATCCTTATTTCTATCAATAGTCTATTCAAGGCAATCTAAGCTTTTTCTACCATATTTCTCAAATTTCTTCCAGCCTCTGCACATGACTTGATCCCAAAGCCACTTACATTTGTAGTATTTATTACAGCAGCATCCTATTTCCTGGTTCAAAAATCTGTATTAGTTTCCTATGGCTTATACAAAATATTACCACAAACTGGGTGAATTATTTAAGAATAAATACAAATTTATCCTTTCACAGTTCTGGGGGCCATAAATCCAAAATCAAGTTGTCAGCAGTGTCACGCTCTCTCCGGAGCATCTAGGGTAGAATCTCTCCCTTGCCTCTTCTGGCTTCCGGTGGCTGACAGTATTCCTTTGCTTGTGGCCGTATCACTCCAGTGGAATCTCAATCTACCTCTCTCTTATAAGGAAAGTGGTGATGGTATTCAGAGCCCATCTGGACAATGCAGGATAATTTCCTCATCTCAAGATTCCTAACTTAATCACATCTGCAAAGACTCTTTTTCTAAATAAGGTAATATTTATATTTTTCCAGGAATTAAAATCTGATATCTTTTGGGCCACCATTCAACCTACAGTAGTCTTTAAAAGAGGAATCAGCTTTAATTAAGGAGAAATTATAGGGCAAACCCTTGGCCCTATAATCACTTGACTTGTTCAGTTACTCTGCTGTAAATAGCTGTCTCTGAGTGGATAAGATGAAAGGTACAAATTATTTATAATACAGGGATATAAACAAAAAACCCATTTACTGACTATTGAAATTGAGCAAGAAATATAAAATAAGATTAATCTGGCCTCTTCTGTATTCTTAATTTATGTAACAAATTTCTCTTTACTGAATTGAATTGTTTACTAATTGAATGTTTTTGGCATTCAAAAAAGTTCTCTTACTGTCAAATTGTTTACTACAGTTCAAGTCTTTACCCATTTGAAATGTAAATATCTAAATTTTAATAAAACCAAGGCTAGTAAAAGATGTTTTAGATAATTTTGAAAAGCCAAAAAGTATGGCCAATGTAAAAGACAGTGATAGTTCGTATATTGTCCCTATTGTTCATCATTTCAGATATATATAAACTTGGTCTGATTTTTCTCCCTTTCTTCTTTTCAACCTTAAACTGATTTTTTGCTGTTTCATATACTGTAAAAGTTCAATATAACTTGTGACTGTTGAGTTATTTGTTAAAATTACTATATTACTGCTATGTATAACTGTTGGATATTATGCTTGGGTTACATTTTAAAAAGAGCTTATGACAGATTTTAAACCTAAAATAAGAAAGGGAGCTTTGTTAAATTTTGACAGATATAACCCAGAATTCAGGGATTTTCTGCTAGTACTAGGATGCTGGTGGTGTCTCAGGTCATTGCCATCATCTTACTGCTGAATAACAGGCACCAGAGCTTTACTCAGGGTCTATTTGATAGAAAGATATCACCACCCAGGAACCAGGAGAGCAAAAAGCATTGAAGAACAGAGCAGGAAAGTATTGTGCAGGACTGGAAAAGGCTATGCAGGGCAGGGTAGTACACATTGGAAAATGTAAGGTGGGTTCAAGCCAAACAGAGTAAGGAAGGTTTGGGAAAGGCCAGGAGGGGTTGACCAAGTAAAGGTAAAATTTTGGTAAAGGTAAAATTCAGAAAAAGAAGGAAAATGTAGGGTATGGCAGAGATGCCTAGGACAAGGAAGAGCTGAGCAAGTTGGAACAATGCAGGGCAAAACAGGGCATGCCACTGTATGTCAGGGTGAGCAAGCATAATCTGTCAGGGTGAACTAGCATGACAGGTGGGGCACAGCAGAGAATTGATCAGGATACGACTGAAAAAGAAAAGCTGGGAGGAACAGAGTAGAAAACAGCACACTCTAAAGGTAAGTGTAAAGTGAGTTACAGTAGGGCACAATGACACCTGACAGAGACTGGAAAGTCTAAATAGGTACAGCAAGATGAGGCAGAGAAGGCTTGGGTAAGGTGAGATGGAGCAGGAAAGGGTAATAAATAAAAGTTAAGTCTGTAAAGAAATGTTGAGCCCATGATTAAACTAAGAGATGGTTCCCATTAATTCATTAATAAGAATTATGTGGAATATAGTTGTGATTGATGTGAGTTTTCAATATTGGTAGCATATATTAAGCAGGTCTCAATATTGACTATCCCAAATTCTAAGGGTCCTACATCAAGGTGCTCAGCAACACACGTTACCAATCACAGAATTTTGTTCTGCCATTGATCCTTAAGCCTATAGAGTTTTCTTTAAGAGTATGCTATAAATAAATCAATGCCTATTTCCATATCTAATTTCCACATATTCATAATTTAATAGTGTTTCTCAACTTGAGTGTTAAAAATCACATGTGGAATTTGTGGAAATGTATATTTTAAGGTCTCTCCTATAATAACAGAAGTGATAAGTTTGGTGCTGTATTATTTTCACCAGATTGTTACAATCAGAAAAAATGAAAATCATATTGTTGTGCTGTTAATACCACATCTGTCATGAGCTTAATCTGTTCCATAGGGAAGAATGTTCAGAGTCTTCTCTGAGATAGAAGGAGATAGGTGGGAGAAGGGGATGTATTTAGTGGTTTCCACTCCCTCTTTCCAATTAGCAGATACAGTTTCCGCTTTTTTAATGTGCCTAGCATTTGAGTGTACAACTTAGTATAAACCATAAATGCAGACTACTGCCTTGGTTAAGGACTAGATCATCTCATCCTTGTATTATTGCAAAGGTATTCTAAGTGGTCTTCCAGAGTATTCTCTCTGTCCAATCTGTTCTTAATAACAGTACTCTGTTTAAAATCTTCCAGTAGCTCCTAGGGCCTATTGGATGATCAATGCACCTTAGAATGGCATGGAAGAGCACTCTATTCTAGACTACTAGTTATGCCCCCCCAAATCTGTTCTCCCCTTCTTCTTGGTCAAATGGCCACATGCTCAGCTAGAATTTACATTCCTCACCCTCCTTTTCAGCTAGCTGTAACCATAATACTAAGTTCAAGTCAATGGAATGTGAATGTACATAATGTATGTAAGATCTGAGTCACTTCTACCTGGAAGACAAGTTTATTTCTCTGGATTTTGATTTTTTTATCTTTCTCAAAGGCTGGTTTGAACCTATGGAGGAGATCAATACCCTAGGAGAGCGTGGAGCAGTAAGATGGAAGGAAAAATTGTTTTTCTTTTATCTGTCCACCCACCCTGGAATTGAAAGAGAAAATAAACCTGTATTTGGCATTGTGGATATCACTGTGGAATCTACTGTAATTGTGGATGTCTTTGTTAGAGTAGTGTAACTTAAAACTAATGAATATTTTCTGATGTTCTTCCTTATTTATCTGTGTCTGTCTCACAATATGTTTTTTGAAAGAACGAATGGTGATGCACTGATACTAACCCATCATGTGGGGGTAGGTATGTGCTACTGAATATATAAAAACACATATTATGTTCTATATTTTGTTATATTCGATTCTTATTTCTAGTTTACACTTTAATTGGTCTAGATATTTTTGTATGATTGCCAATTTTCACAAGATATTTGTTGGGGGTGCAGCTTCCATAAAAATACATTTGGTGGTATGATCAAGAGTATCAGGCTTCCCTAGTGGCGCAGTGGTTGAGAGTCCGCCTGCAGATGCAGAGGACACGGGTTCGTGCCCCGGTCCGGGAAGATCCCATATGCCATGGAGTTGCTAGGCCCGTGAGCCATGGCCGCTGAGCCTGCGCGTCTGGAGCCTATGCTCCGCAACGGGAGAGGCCACAACCGTGAGAGGCCCGTGTACCACAAAAACAAAAAATAAAACAAAACAAAATGAGTATCAATCTATCCTCATTCTCTTGCCACAATCTGTCTAATGGTACCATTGAAATCATATCCTCTGTATCAGTTAGGGTCTCTAGGAGGTCCTAGTTAAGATGCAAGTTAACACATTAAACTACTCTTACCCATTTACACCCTGAAATGAATTAGTCTTGATGTTACCTTCGAATACAATGGTTGGGGTTCATAGGCCCCAACCAATAAAGAATATGACAAGATTTGATTAGATGGAAAGTCACAAAAATCAATCCAGGCTATGAAGTGCTGCTGGGAGAGCATAGATCTAGCAAGATTCCAACTCCTGTCTTTGTCATCAAGTAATGAATGTCTAAATTATATACATAAGTATTCACTGATTCTTATCACTCATGTGTGCTCAGATTGAAAGTTACTAGTTTTTGGTTGGTTGAAATTTTTATTTATTTAAGAATAATATTCAGTATTGTGGTAGATAATTTAAAAGCCTCACAGGCTTTATCCATATTATAGGTGAGCCAAGAGAGAAATTTAAAATGTTAAAGTATGATGGCAATTAAATATAGAAAAAAAAGAAATGTTTGCTAGACACTGCTTGGTAATATCTTGTGCTTAAAAGGAAAGATATTTTAGTCAAATTTAAGAGATTTTTAAAAAGATGAACTAGAATAACAATGTGAGATGATCACTAGCAAATTACAATGATGATTCAGTAGCACCCCAAAAAAGTGAAAAAGATGAACATATTTTAAGAAACAAATGTTTCTGATTTTCTGAAATTGAAGAGTAAAAGGGTCATATTTGCAGTTAGAATAAAAATGATCTAACCTTGTCCATGAATCAGTATATTAGATAGCAAAGGGATTGATCTCAAGCCATTTTTTCCCCATTGGCAAGTTACTAAATAAAAATAAAATAATTGCTCATAATATAATTGTTATTCTCTTTAAAGGATCTAGAACTTTTCATACTAAAAATGATAGTCATGCTGGTGAATTTTCAAATATAATATTGGCCACTGATTTCATTCATCTAAAGTTAGCATTAGAAACCTCATTATGAGATAATAAATAATAGACAGTTGGCAAGCTCACCAATTTTTACTGTCAATTCTAAGTGGAATAACAAGCCACAAATATCATCCTAGAGATGTCAGAGCCTGTTGGTCATTAACTTCAGCACTCAATCTAGTTCTCCCCCGTGGGGTTGCTCATAGCTGAAATCCATCCTCTGGTCTCTGTTCTGCCACAAGGACTCTTGACTGTTTGAACCAACTTACAGTTGTCTGCTACCCAGATCTTACCCTTGAGATCTGCTAAAGAGGGTCAGTGAGTTTGGTAAGTATCACAATATCACTAGAAAGAGGGAAGAAGATTTAACTTTCCTTCTTTCTTTGGTATCCTCAAGTCTATAGAGTCTTCAATTTAGACATACCCTATCACATCAATAAGAGAAACAAAGGGTGGCAACCCTCTTTCTTCACCTCAAACCCCTGAATGTTCAACATCATCCCAATGTGAACTAGTCCTGGCCTAACTATCCAGTAGCCTGCTGCTCATTAAAAAGAATCCTCAGATTCACTCAGTCCAATCTCTCCCCTCTACCACAAACATATTACCATTATTCCATCTGTGACTTTATTTCTTTTTCCAGGAATGCTATCCCTTCTCTACTTATGTATCTTCCATCAACTCAATTCCTACCTTTTACATTGAGGCCTTCCCTAAAAATAAATTATAAATATCCTTCTCCTTTCAAATTCTATAACATTTAAAATCTTCACCACTAATGTAGCATGGTTGCATACTTATGTTCTATTGATAAATTAATGTTTTATATTAACTGATTCTGTGATTCAAGTATATTGTTTTTGGGTACTCGCAAATCCTACATAGTGTCTAGTACAATGCTTAGCTAATTGACACTCTTGTCCCATGACAATCCATTATCACAGAGCACCCAGAATAATCTGTTTAAAAGCATAAAATCAAGTTATTCCATTCTTCTGTTTTCAAACTCTCCAATGACTTTCCATCACAGATAAGATAAAATAAAATCTTAACATGGCCTACAATGCCCTGTGTGATCAAAGTGGAAAACCATATTAAAAATCAGCCTCACCAAAAAACTACTAGAGCTCATCAATGAATTTGGTAAACTTGCAGCATACAAAATTAATATATAGAAATCTATTGTGTTTCTATACACTAGCAATGAATCATCAGAAAGAGAAATTAAGGAAAGAATCCCATTTACCATCACATCAAAAAGAATAGAATACCTAGAAATGAACCTACATAAGGAGGTAAAAGAGCAGTACTCAGAAAACTATAAGAAACTGATTAAAGAAATTGAAGATAATACAAATAGATGGAAAGATACACTGTGTTCATGGACTGGAAGAACTAATATTGTTAAAATGACCATACTACCCAAGGTATCTACAGATACAATGTAATCCCTATCAAAATACCAATGGTATTTTCCACAGAACTAGAATAAATGATTTTAAAATTTGTATGGAAACACAAAAGACCCTGAATAACCAAAACAATCTTGAGAAAGAACAGAGCTGGAGGTATCACACTCCCTTACTTCAGACTATACTACAAAGCTATATAATCAAAACAGTTTGATACTGGCACAAAAACAGATATATAGATCAGTGGAGCAGAATAGAGAACCTAGAAAAAAACCACACACTTATGGTCAATTAATCTAGGACAAAGGAGGCAAGAATATACAATGGAGAAAGGAGAGTCTTTTCAATAAATGGTATTGGGAAAACTGGACAGCTACATGAAACATAATAAAATTAGAACATTTTCTAACACCATATACAAAAAATAAATTCAAAATGGATTAAAGACTAAAGGAAAGACCGGAAACCATAAAACTCCTAGAAGAAAACATAGGTGGAGCACTCTTTGACATAAAGTGTAGCAATTATTTTTTTATCCATCTCCCAAGGCAAAGGAAATAAGAGCAAAACTAAATAAATGGCACCTAATTAAACATAAAAGCTTTTTGCACAGCAAAGGAAGCTATCAACAAAACAAAAAGACACCCTACTGAATAGGAGAAAATATTTGCAAATGATATAACTGATAAGAGGTTAATATTCAAAATATATAAATAATTCATACAACTCAACTTCAAAAAAACAAACAACCTGATTAAAACATGGGCAGAAGACCTGAATAGACATTTTTCCTAAGAAGACATGCAGATGTCCAACAGGTACATGAAAAGATGCTCAACATTATTAATCATCAGAGAAATGCAAATCAAGACCACAATCAGATATCACCTCACCGGTCAGAATGGCTATCATTGAAAAGTCTACAAATAACAAATGTTGGTGAGGATGAGGAGAAAAGAGAAATCGTACTGTTGGTGGGAATGTAAATTAGTACAGCCACTGTGGAAAACAGTATGGATGGTCCTCACAAAACTGAAAGTATAACTACCATGTGATCTAGCAATTCTACTCCTGGGTATATATCCAAAGAAAAAGAAAACATTAATTTGAAAAGATATATGCATCCCAATGTCCCAATGTTCGTAGCAGCATTATTTACAATAACCAGGATATAGAAGCAACCTAAGTGTCCATCAACAGATGATTGGATAAAGAAATATGGTATACACACACACACACACACACACACACACACACACACACACACACACACACACACAATGGAATACTACTCAGCCATAAAAAAGAATGAAATTTTGTCATTTGAAACAACATGGACGGATTTGGAGGGTATTATGCTAAGAAAAATAAGTCAGACAGAGAAAGACAAACAATAGTTTTAAAATCAAGGGTGCTAAAGAATCTCCTTTTCAAAATATAGAATTTCAGGGCCTGTTCCCAAAGAATTAGATTCAGTATGTTAGCGTGCAATATTTTTATGAAGTACCCTAAGTATTTCTTATGTAGGCAGTGTAAAGACCACACACTGAAAATAATGCTCAGAGCATGCCCTCAGAATATTTTCATCTAGTCCTCTGGGTTTAAACTACCTCTTATATGATCATGACTCCCACATAGATATTTTTTTGGTCTAGATTCAGCATCATCTCACAGATATGTTTCCCAGGTAGCTCAAATCCATTTATTCTACTCCTTACATTCCAAAGTTGCAAATCCCCTCTGAATTCCTAAAATTGATGGCTAGAAATATCATTTTCCAATATCTCAAGTGAGAACTCTTTTGTTTTGCTAAAAACCCTCATATCAACAAATCACAAAGTCTGTTGATTCTATTTTCTTATTGTTTTCTACAGATCTTCTCCTTTTCCCTTGCCAATGCCTTAGTTCATGCACTTATCATTTCATCCTGGATTGTTGCCAATAACCTTTTACCCAGTACACCTGCTGCCAATCCTACCCTTTTTCAATCTGTTGTCTATATCACTGCCAGAACTTTTTTTTTTCTAGAATCCTGATTTGATCATCTTATTCCCTGATCAAAGTCCTTCAACGTTTTCCGTTACCTTCTGGATAAAATACAAACCTTGTACTGTGATATGGGAGGCTCCTTTTTACCAAGCATCTGCCAACATCTCCAGTTTTGACATTCCACCAATTATCCAACAGCAATAACAGAAGTATGTGAAGTTACAGAATTTATTGCACTATCTCAAATCTCCCTGATCTTTTGAAATCTGTACATTCCTATTCATTCTGGAACTCAGCTCAGATATCCCCTCTTTCAGAAATGTTTTACTATGCTCTTCCACACACAAAAATTACCCTCACCTGAATCCCTTTCTTTGAATTTGTAGTTTCTTAATTGAGTCTCTATTAATTGAATAGTAAATGCTCCAAAAAAATCTTGATTATTGGGTGACTTATGAGTATAATGTGTGAATTATTATCAGGGAATGAAAGAGGAAATTTTAATTTAGGTTAATAATACATGTTCTTTGATTCTTCCTGTAAAATCATAGAACACTGAAATAGAAGAAATAAAAATTACCTCTAGTTAGATGAAAATAATATCTAGTTTTGTTCCCACTCTCACTCTGCACATAAGGAAACAGATTTGGAACAATTGGCCTGGTTCAAAACCCACAGCAAGTAAGTGAAAAGATGGGACTAGAATATATTCAGACAGATAGCATATGTGTATGGAGCATGAGGCATAAAATCAACATCCAATATGGTGATATATGTATACATATAGTTGATTCACTTTGTTGTACAGCAGAAACTAACACAACATTGTAAAGCAATTGTTCTCCAATAAAGATGTAAAAAAAATAAAAATAAAATCTGAGTGAAGTCAAGAATAAAAAAATTAGATGAGACAAACAAACAACAAAACAAAACAACACCCATATCCTTATGCATCCACAGTGGAAGATCTGCTTTCACTTAGCCTAGTATTTAGATATATCTGAGCATACCTGGTAATGATTGGCGAGCAAGTTTTAGGAGCCATAATTTGCACAAAGTTTTGAGGGGTTTTGTTTTTGAGTGACTGTGTATGTCTCTCTCTCTCTCTGTGTGTGTGTGTGTGTGTGTGTGTGTGTGTGTGTGTGTGTGGCTGAATGAAAGGAAAGGGAGATGGAGGTGATATACCATTTGGTCTCTTGACCTTGCCATATGAGTTAACATTTGAGACTTGTAGAAAAATGGGCTTTATACAACAGTTCAAGTAGCTGCTTACTAGGGAGACTCTGAAAATATGGGGAAATCAGTAATACTATTTCAGGGCCTGGATGATATTTTCCAAATTCTGCAAGGAGCATGACATAGCTTTGACTCATTCAGAATTCCAAAGGACAGTGTATCATCTTAGCACCTTACAGATTTGTAGCTGGGAAAGAATTAGGACATAGTTTCCTGTCATTCATACTATGGATTTGGGAAAAAGACACTATCAGTTCAGGCTACAATAAAAATTAACAGAGACTGAGTGGCTTAATAAACATTAACTTCTCACAGTTCTGGAGACTGGGAAGCTCAAGATCAAGGTGCTGAGAGGTTAGGCATCTGCTGAGAACTCCCTTCCTGGTTTGCAGATGGCAGTCTTCTCATTGTATCTTAACATGGCAGAAGGTAGAGAGAGAAAGAAGCAAGCTCTCCCATTTCTTTTCTTATGAGGGCACTAATCCCATCATGAGGGCTCTACACTAATGACCTAATCACATCCCTAAGGTCTCATCTTCAAATGCTATCACATCGGGGATTACGATTTTAGCATATGAATTTTGGGAGGACATAAACATTTAGTCCATGGCAGACACCATGACCAGGTACTATCTTCAAATATTTTATTGGACATGGTTCAAAAACAAGGGTGGAAATATAGCACAAAAATATTGCTTGTGAACATGTGTGAGACACATCAGTTTGAGTAAGATTTTTAAGAGATTTGGGTATCCTGCATCAGCAATTGAAGTCATAAGCAAATACTATGGATTATAATTATTAATTCAACAATATTACTTGCTGGCAAGGTCTGGAGAAGTTTGAGCTACAGGCCATCTCTGTGCAATCTGGTGAACCCTGGAGTAGCATGTAGCAGCTTTGGTGTCTTTAACAGCAGTGACATGATTGTGACTCAGAAAAATTTATATACAGTCTTAGATTCACCTAAGATGTACTTGTTAACACTTTTTAATAAGTCAAAGATGTGTTATTTGACTTAATAGTCTGCTGTGTGACCAGTACTCAAGACTCAGCAAGGGTTCATTATCATAAAGCCATTCTTAGCTAAAACAGCCTGAAGGTATATCCCTATCTCTAAGTTCCTCAAGCACATAGTCCTAGCAACACTACACTGAATAATTTATTAGACCATTGCATGTTTTATTATCATATTGTTATTATTATCATTTTTTTTTGTTTACTCTTGGCTTTCCAACCCAACCTGAATCCTCTTTAAGGGCAACTGGACTATACTATACCTATTCAATGAGAACAACTGCATAGCTGATTGTTCTTTATATATTGTGTGTATATTATCTGTCAAATTCTCCAGATCCCTTGTACCTATGATCAGTCTCTATTTTTCCCTCTCACCAACCTGGATGTAGAACTCAGCTCACCATCACAATCACTGAAAAGAATCTAGTCCCATCTCAAACCCTACTCTTAATCTGATAGTAGAGAATCCATTTTTGGGCAACGTAGTAAATTTCTACAAAGGTCATCAATAGTTTATAAGGTACAGCTACAAAGCAGATACCTACATGATACAATTGTTCTTTATTAAGAATTTATCATTCATTCAGCTCTGAAGTCCTAACTTTCCTAAACATGGAGTGATCCATAACACATCATTCACAATGAATTCTGACATGTTGCAATGGATTTTGGTGGGCATACAAGTGTGAAAAAAGTATATCATCATTGTAGTACATTGTCTATTATAACTAGAGTGCAATTCCATTTCTCACTGTATCTTAAAGGGGGCCACGTTGGAATTTTGGGTGGGACAAGTGTTTGTTATGTGGGACACTGTGA
The DNA here is from genome assembly GCF_964374135.1 of Grampus griseus. Taxonomy (NCBI): domain Eukaryota; kingdom Metazoa; phylum Chordata; class Mammalia; order Artiodactyla; family Delphinidae; genus Grampus; species Grampus griseus. The sequence continues at coordinate 98,078,970 of NC_138999.1, read as the reverse complement.
CACCTCTGGTCAACACGCACTAAATGTTAGTATGGTACTCTAGTCATTGGACAATGAAAAACAGCACCAGACACTTGAAACTCGTCTAAAATGAGGATGATACTACTCTCCTTTGAGAATTACCACAAAGTTAATAATTTCTGCTAGTTAACAAAGTCTATCTATACTCAATTACTCTGTTAAGGCAACAACCAAGAGCAATGGCATTTAAATAGCATTGTTATAGTGGTAGCTACTAAAAATCATAGAAAAATATACACAGTTTCAAACAGTGTACAATTAGTCTGTCAACTCCCCAGAAGCATAGTGAAGCCCTTCATAAATAACCAAGAACTTGAGATTTCCGTATTATTATGCATTTGATGCAGCTGAGAAGGTCATTAGGCAGTTAAGTAACTCTCCAGTGATCCTAAAATGGTGTTTTGCAGTGTATCTTTGAAACTTTTGATTTTTACACTTTACATTTGAATATCACTTTTAGAGTAATTTAAATGTAATTTGAAGGACTAAAATGGCTCTGTTAATCATCATTCTCAGATCAGGTTTCCTTGGATTAAGTAAGCTATAATGAATGCTATTTCATTGTTCCTCATTTAACTGATAGTAAACTTGGAACAGCTCAGTGAAGTACCTAAAGAGTATGAGATGCAGAATCTAAGCTCAAAAATCTATTTACTATAGGCAAGATAGTGTTTTTCTCCTGTTTTATAGATGCCAAGGTATCCAGACCCTGTGGAATAGACAGAATTTTTTTTTTGCAGATTTGTAGGCATTATTTCAAAATGTAATGGCCATTCCCACTGGTCATTGTATAAGAAATTAGCATTACAAAATGTGGGGTTGGAACACATAAAACCTTGGAGACCAAACCTGAGAGTTACTCCTGGTTACCTTCAAAGATGATAAATTAAAATTTCCCTGGAAAAGATCCAAAATGAAATGAATCTGAAAATGGTGGTCTTTCTAATCTTCTAGGACCTTCCATATCAGACCCATCTGGTATGAAGAATGCTGAATGAGTATACATAGTATTTTCAATATGTGTCATCCAGACTTCAGGAGACCATGATAAATATTCTGTATCTGTCTATATAATTTGAAACAAATAGCATGCTTCAGGACCTTGCAATGAAATTATTTTCATTGACTGATGTCCAGAGGGGATGAATAATTGTGTATGTGTATAGGGTGATAGGGATGCTGTAAAATAAAAATTATCATTGCCAAAATTCTCATGGAATTATATTTTCCTGCCTCAGTAATGAAATATGCTATCTATGGAAGCAGCAAAATTTTTCTTAAAAAAAGAAAATTAAATGAGGTTATATTTTAAATAGAACAGATGGCTTTATTTGTATCCCAAAATTTAACTGTCAAAATACTTTTTCTCCACATTGTGCAAGGAAGATTTATTAGAATTTATTACTATGTGAGAAGACAATGTCCTGCAGATCTGAGCAAAAGTCAAAGACAGCTGTCAAAGGACTTATAAAGATCTCCAAAAGTCCTCTCCTCCATAAAAGCAATGAGAACACTTGAAAAAATAGTCAAAATCAACCTTTCTTAAAACTCTGAATGTTAACTAAAGGCTTACAATAATCCAAGCAGTATTTCTTAAAGAACAGTTGAATCTTGGTAAAAACAGCAAGGTTTGTGGGGTTTTAGATTGCCCTACTTCTATCCTCCACTCCCAGATCTGTGAGTATGTTGAAAACTAACAGCCTCACAACTATAGTTCCCACAAAAATATGAAAACCAGCACTCCAGCAACCACTGGAGGGAAGAGAAACAGGTTTGGATTTCTGCAAAATCCATCTTCTGATAATTGTCACTATTTGACATGTCTGGGGACTCCCTGCATAGTTGCATTCTCAGGATTGTTTTTAATTGACCTGAGTCAGAGCTCCCGCTGTGCAAACAACACGATACCTAGGGAATTTGTTGAAAAAAAATAGTGGTAATTATTTAATACTGCAGCTACCTAGACAGTGATACTTGTTGGAATTAATAAGAGGCTGACTAAAAAACTTAAAAGGAAAAACTGGTAAATGAGATGTTTGTAGCAGGCTTTGAAAAGCTCAACATATTCTGGGGACTCTAGAAGGTCACATGGTGTTCAGGGCTGTAGGCATGCACATGAAAGACCTCTGAAAGCTCTAATCTCTCACCTCTGACTGACCGTAAGGCTCTGAATAAGCAAGAAGTATGGCTAAGGCAGAGCTGTAAACTGCAGAAGCACTGAAGGCATGTGTCAAGGAACATACAAAATCTTTTGGTGAAGGCCAGGAGAATTACTGGTTCATGGAATTTAACTAAATCTCTGTCCAAATATTAGCTGACCCCTGAACTAACCAAGCAGACATTTTACTGGCTGCATATGACAAGAAAACAGACTTTACAGAATTAGTCCAAGAAAGTCACTAAAAAATGAAGAAGAATGACAACAAAAACAGCTAACAACAATGACAACAAACCCTGGGGAGAATGAAATTCTTACTCCCAGAGTCACCACATTATATTATTTAAAATGTCAGGTCAAGAAAATTAGAAGACATGCAAAGAAACAGGAATAGATGGCCCATATGAAAGAAAAAAAGGCAATCAACAGAAAATGTCCCTATGGAAGATGTTGGACTTACTTGATGAAGACTTTAAATTAGCTATTATAAAAATGTTCAAAAAACCAAATAGGGTTCTATACCAGATTTGAACTGGTAGAAGAATGAGTCAGGAAACTTGAAGACAGGTCAACTGTGATTATACTAAGGAACAGAAAGGAGAAAGAAGGAAGAATAATTATCTCAGAGGTCTGTAGGACATCACCAAATATACCAACATATATATAATGAGAGTTCCAGAAGGAAAAGAGAGAAAAGCCAGAAAGAATATTTGAAAAAATATGATGAAAACATGAATATGCACAACTAAGTAGTTCAATGACCAAACGGTAGGATTAACTAAGAAGTATCTACACCTACACACATCATAGACAAACTGCCAAAGCCAAAGCCAAAGCCAAAGCAAGAATTTCAAAAACAATGAGTGAAATATAACTCTTATATACAAAGTATTCTCAATAAAAATAACAGTTGAACTCTCATAAATCATGGAGGCCAGAAGGCAGTGGGATGATATGTTTAACATGCTGAAAGGAAAAACCCATCAATCAATAATTTTATAGCTAGCAAACTATGCTTCAGAAACAGATTTTAAGACATTAAAATTAAGTAGTAATGACTATCTTGATGAGAAAAAAAACAAAGTTGGAAGATTCACAATTCCCAATTTCAAAAGTTGCTGGAGACCTACACTAATCAGTACACTGTGATACTGGCATAAGTCTTGACATATATGGAATAATATTGAGAGTCCAAACATAAACCCATGTATTTATGGTTAATTGAGTTTTGACAAGGGTGTCAATATATTTCAATAGAGAAAGAATAGCCTTTTCAACAAATGGTGATGGTACAACAGGATATCCACACACACAAGAAAAGGAAGTTAAACACCTAATTCACACTACATTAAAAAAATAACTAAAAATGACTCATACATCTAAATGTAAGAGTTCAATCTATAAAACTCTTAGAAGAAAACTTAAATTGAGATTTTGCTGTGATTTGGCAATGGATTCTTAGAAATGACACCAAAAGCAAAAGTAACCAAAGAAAAACATTGATAAAATAGAGTTCATCTGAATTACAAACTTGTGCTTCAAAGGATCCCATTAAGAAGTGCAAAGACAACCCACAGAATGGGAGAAAATACTTGCCAGGCATATATCTTATAAAAGACCTGTATCCAGAATATATAGTAAACTCTCATAAATCAACAACAAAAAGATTGATAATCTAATTTAAAAGTAGGCAAATGATTTGAATAGATATTTCTTCAAAGAAGATACACACATGACCAATAAGCACATGAAATGTTGTTCAAAATCATTAGCCATCTGCATAATGCAAATCAAAATGGTATTAAGATACCAGTTTACACCCACCACAAGGATGACTATATTCAAAAGGAAGAACAAAAACAATTGCTTGTGAGGATGTAGAGAAATTAGAACTGAAGGTGATCAGAATATGCCATCACAAAACATGCCACTGTGGCATAAATATTATTTTGAGTTTAAGGCAATTAAGAAACAGCAGATACAGGAAAAACTCTCTACCCTTCCCATTTCTATCTAAAAGTAGGGCATAAATTTACCTTTTGAAGTTATCCCCCCCTCCTCTACCAGGAAGAGGAGATGACTCATCACTGTAGATGGCATTGACTTGAGTCTACAAAACTAACCTTACTAAACAGCCATTATCAAAACACAAAAGACGCCGAATAGCCAAAGCAATCTTGAGAACGAAAAACGGAGCTGGAGGAATCAGGCTCCCTGACTTCAGACTATACTACAAAGCTACAATAATCAAGACAGTATGGTACTGGCACAAAAACATAAAGATAGATCAATGGAACAGGATAGAAAGCCCAGAGATAAACCCACACACATATGGTCACCTTATCTTTGATAAAGGAGGCAGGAATGTACAGTGGAGAAAAGACAGCCTCTTCAATAAGTGATGCTGGGAAAACTCGACAGGTACAGGTAAAAGTATGAGATTAGATCACTCCCTAACACCATACACAAAAATAAGCTCAAAATGGATTAAAGACCTAAATGTAAGGCCAGAAACTATCAAACTCTTAGAGGAAAACATAGGCAGAACACTCTATGACATAAATCACAGCAAGATCCTTTTTGACCCACCTCCTAGAGAAATGGAAATAAAAATAAAGAAATGGGACCTAATGAAACTTCAAAGCTTTTGCACAACAAAGGAAACCATAAACAAGACCAAAAGACAACCCTCAGAATGGGAGAAAATATTTGCAAATGAAGCAACTGACAAAGGATTAATTTCCAAAATTTACAAGCAGCTCATGCAGCTCAATAACAAAAAAACAAACAACCCAATCTGAAAATGGGCAGAAGACCTAAATAGACATTTCTCCAAAGAAGATATACAGATTGCCAACAAACACATGAAAGAATGCTCAACATCATTAATCATTAGAGAAATGCAAATCAAAACTACAATGAGATATCATCTCACACCAGTCAGAATGGCCATCATCAAAAAATCTAGAAACAATAAATGCTGGAGAGGGTGTGGAGAAAAGGGAACACTCTTGCACTGCTGGTGGGAATGTGAATTGGTACAGCCACTATGGAGAACAGTATGGAGATTCCTTAAAAAACTACAACTAGAACTAACATACGACCCAGCAATCCCACTATGGGGCATATACCCTGAGAAAACCAAAATTCAAAAAGAGTCATGTACCAAAATGTTCATTGCAGCTCTATTTACAATAGCCCGGAGATGGAAACAACCTAAGTGCCCATCATCAGATGAATGGATAAAGAAGATGTGGCACATATATACAATGGAATATTACTCAGCCATAAAAAGAAACGAAATTGAGCTATTTGTAATGAGGTGGATAGACCTAGAGTCTGTCATACAGAGTGAAGTAAGTCAGAAAGAAAAAGACAAATACCGTATGCTAACACATATATATGGAATTTAAGAAAAAAAATGTCATGAAGAACCTAGGGGTAAAGAGGAATAAAGACGCAGACCTCCTAGAGAACGGACTTGAGGTTATGGGGAGGGGGAAGGGTGATCTGTGACAGGGCGAGAGAGAGTCATGGGCATATACACACTAACAAACGTAGTAAGGTAGATAGCTAGTGGGAAGCAGCCACATGGCACAGGGATATTGGCTCGGTGCTTTGTGACAGCCTGGAGGGGTGGGATAGGGAGGGTGGGAGGGAGGGAGACGCAAGAGGGAAGACATATGGGAACATATGTTTATGTATGACTGATTCACTTTGTTATAAAGCAGAAACTAACACACCATTGTAAAGCAATTATACCCCAATAAAGATGTTAAAAAAAGAAAAAAAGAGTCATGTACCAAAATTTTCATTGCAGCTCTATTTACAATAGCCCAGAGATGGAAAAAACCTAAGTGCCCATCATCGGATGAATGGATAAAGAAGATGTGGCACATATATACAATGGAATATTACTCAGCCATAAAAAGAAACGAAATTGAGCTATTTGTAATGAGGTGGATAGACCTAGAGTCTGTCATACAGAGTGAAGTAAGTCAGAAAGAGAAAGACAAATCCCATATGCTAACACATATATATGGAATTTAAGAAAAAAAATGTCATGAAGAACCTAGGGGTAAGACAGGAATAAAGACACAGACGTACTAGAGAACGGACTTGAGGATATGGGGAGGGGGAAGAGTGAGCTGTGACAAAGCAAGCGTGAGGCATGGATATACATACACTACCAAACGTAAGGTAGATAGCTAGTGGGAAGCTGCCACATAGCACAGGGAGATCAGCTTGGTTCTTTGTGACAGCCTGGAGGGGTGGGATAGGGAGGGTGGGAGGGAGGGAGACGCAAGAGAGAAGAGATATGGGAACATATGTGTATGTATAACTGATTCACTTTGTTATAAAGCAGAAACTAACACACCATTGTAAAGCAATTATACTCCAATAAAGATGTTAAAAATATAGCCATTATCTTTTATTAATTTTTCTTATATATTTATCTTCCCACAATTTACTGCTCTTAGAAGCCCAAGCCACTTCTCCTTTTTCTTGTCAGTTCTCCCCAATTTACTGCCCTTTGTTAAAGTGGCATATGAGTTCCTGGGCCTAACTGCTTCCTTGGGGTTTTTATTTCTTTCCTGTGAAGCTCATCTGTGAATGTGAAATAATCCTTTTTTCCCATTAATCTATCTTTTTTTTTGGTTTAATCCCTGAAAACTGAACCTAAGAAGGTAAAGGATAAGCTTTTTCCCTCCCCTACAGAACCCTTATCCATTGCTGGTGGGAATAGGAAAAATGGTACAGCTGCTTTGGAAAACAGTTTGGTAGTTCCTCTGAAAATTAAATATAGAGTTACCATATTACCCAGAAATTTTACCCCTAGGTATATACCCAAAAGAAATCCAAATAACAAGTATACACAGAAACTTGTGCAGGAATGTTCACAGCAGCATTATTCATAATAGCCATAGGGGGTAGAGAAATGGTGAGTGACTGCTAATGTGTACAAGGTTTCTTTCTGAGGTGATGGAAATTTCTAAAATTTAACAATGGTACTCTTTGTGTAACTCCGTGAATATGTAATAAACTGTTGCTGTATGTATTTTTAAAGAGTAAATTTTATCTCAATAAAGTTGTTACAAAATTGATAATAAATATGATTTAAAAGAATATCCACAATTTTTCAAAGATGTTAGTCTGTCATAGGAGGACATGTTCTATCAGACCCCTTCTGTTGCTGAAAAAACAGAGTAATATTTGTCAAGTGACAGCCTTTTGTATGCTAATTATCAATAATTTGAGTGTTTTCTTCTTTCACATGCTAATCAGCTATAGTATTCCAGTTAAATATTAGAATCCCTATCTAAGAAACATGGTTTTCATTGAGTTCTAATGAATATCAGGAACATGAGAAGTTTGAAATCACAAGGAAATACATGAGTACTAATGATACTTGTGAGTGTCAAAAGAAGTCAAGCCTATATAAGCCAGCCAACTATCAGGTCTGGCTTCTTTTATTCAAATTTTGCTATAATAATAATAATTGCTAACATTCATTGAATGCTTATTACATAATGAAATAAGGAACTATTAAAATGATTTTTACATATATAGAAACTGAAAAGTAAAGTGATTTCAGTTAACAAATGGCAGACTAAGATTATTAGAGGTTGTCATATATTGACACATCTAATCCTTTTAAACTTGGTTTTCAGTGACCAGTTTATAAAGCAAGTATTTCTTTTAATAAAGTGGAAAAATAGAATATAGTAAAGTAGCATATTTTTACTTACTCTTGAACTGAACAAAGATAGGTATCGCATGAAATTAGATTTTTATTCTCTTTTTAAACAGAAATTTAGCAACTGGGATCTTCTTCAAGTTTCAATTTTTTTAGGGGGTCAGATTTAAAGACAAAAGTATTTTATAGTAGTGAATATAATCTTTTCAGTTATTTTCAAATCTCCAAACAAAATACAGTATATAAATATATCTTTCAAATATGAATAAAATATTTAGTTTGGTGAACTGGGTGAATAGACCAATGGTCTACTGTGGTCCCAAGTTAAAATCTAGTTTTGACACAATAGTATTTCTGTGACAGTTTCTAATTTATAAGTACACATGAATATTTATAAATTCCAGATAAATCAGACATGTGTTCATTTTTCACAATGAAATGATCAGACAATATGAGAAAAAATTGTGAGTTACTGACTGTAATGAGTATTTCTTAACTTATTAGTAACATTCATATTCCCTATATTTATGATTTATAACATTTGGCTGAACAAACAACATAAAACATCTTATAGTGCTTTTTAAATAATGTGTTTTTTATATTATCACAATACGTATAAAGGAAGAGTCTTTTCCTTGCATAGATATAAACATTTCAGAGTCAAAAGTAGTGGGAAAAATAGAAGTACTCGTGTTCAGAAACTCATCAAATAGTTAACATATATACTTGATAAACAGACAAATCTTATGCTTTCAGATAGTGTCCCCAGGATTTTAAATAGTACCTCGAGTCATGGAAATTGCCACAGTAATTACCTACAGTAGAAGAAAAGGAATTATAAGGCATACATCTTACAGTTGCTGTGTCACTAGCTTTTGATCTACCATAACATGCTTTGAAGGTATTGTAGTATCATGCGAGGTACTAAACTGAGTTATATCAGCAGTCAATGAGCATCAATTAACAGTGACCTTTTAGGGAAAAAAAAGTGTGAGCAAATTTTAAAGGTTATACCTTAGAAATTTTGAGTCTTATACTGAACGTCTTAAAGAATTTTTAGGAAAAAAATCATAGAAAATGATAGACATTTAACTTTACAAAAATGAACTGCCTTTCTAATAGCCCTCTTAATAAAATGAGATTAGATCATCTCCAAAGTAGGGATTTTACCCTGCTTTGGTTCTATTATACAAATCACATACATGTAACCTGGTATCCTCTCTGGGCAGGGAGATAGTGCATTTAAGTATGTGACTACCTACTGTGATATTAACTCTCTTGCTCCTTCATGTCTGATGTGATGTGGAACATCTTTCAATATTAGGAAAAGCTTAATTGATTTATCAAGTGTCCTGTATTTTCTTGCATTATTTCTATCTGGTGACCTGCATGTTTGTGGTTCTTATGACTGGACAACTAGGATTGTCTTTGAAAATACCATTCTAATGTTATTTTCTAGTGCTATTGTAATGTCAACTTAAAGAAAAACGCATGAGAGTTCTGAGTTTAAGTTTTATTCAGGGTCTTATTGAGGACTATAGCTTGAGAGACAGCCACTCAGTACCTCTGAGTAAACTGCCCAGAAGAGGTAGGGGAGAACATATATATATATATGGATTTTTTGGCTAGGAAATACTTGTAGTCAAGCAAACATCTTGGTAAAAATTACTGCAAATCACAAAGAACAGATATCTCAAGTTAATGATTTTAGTGCTTTTCTATGTATGCAAAGTTGCAAGGATTTGGGGTCACTGAAATTCTTTCCAAGATATGTACTTTACTATGTAAGGGCTTGCTTATCCAAAGCACAGAGCTCCTCATCCTTGTTTTTCATCCTGAATTCCCTGCAGGGCACAGTTGATGGCTGACTGAAGTGGGTAATGACTTAACCCTTGTATAACTGGATAATGAGCTACACTCTTTACTTTTTGTTCACAATCTCAAAATTAATTACACACACACACACACACACACACACACACACACACACACACACACACACACAGTAAAGCTATAAACTAATGAAATCCGTTCCTCAAATGAACAAGACGAAAAAGAATATGAATGATAACTAAGTACCAGTTACTTTCTTTTCTTATTTGATGGATGCATTACTTTTATTAACGTTCCATTTTCCTCTCTATTCACAGTTTTGTAACAAAACTGAATTTTTACACAGCTTTGTCTACAATTACTTTGTGAAAATCCACAATATAGAGAACTACCTTGTTTTAACATTAAAAGAACTTCCTCTTTTCAGAAGGATCTGCAGCAATTTTTCTCTCTAAACAAAACCTCTGCTCTATGGTTCATGTTCAGATATGGGCTTCATTCAAATCTGCTTCCTTTCTTCTGAGTTGCTAATGGAAGCATATGGTAACATTTCTGCCTGGGCTAATTTAAATTATCTCCCTTAAAGTGAGGCTGAGTAAATAGCTTAGCAAATATTCTTTTTTATACAAAGAGAACTATTTTGACACAGTGCATAACTGTATATATACAATTGTATAAATACACTTTTAAAATAATGGATTTTCTTCTTATACACAATGAATTAAGTTCATTATAAGGTGAAAATGACTGACATGTGGTCCTTTTCTGACAGCAGCATTAGCCAGAAAAAGTGGGTACAGATAAACAGACCCCTGGGTTGTATGTTGGGAAAGGGAAAAGCACTATTGGGGCAGAATTTACCTTCATCTTATTTTGACTATAGTTTTGCCTCAGGAGATGGGCCATATAGGGAAATGTGTATTCCACTCCTCTTGTAGAATATGAGTTCTTTTATCTATGAGTAGGGATAGATGTACAGCATATATTAACAAACAACCCCTTTGCAAAATTTTAAATGTCAAAAAAGGCATGTCTATATCCAATGAGATTTTTGTTAAGATTTAAATCATTTATACTGCAATAAATTAGGTTACTCAAGCAATTCAGGGCCGTCCATCTAGTCTCATGCTTTTGAAATGTAAAGCATTCAGTCCTGTTGCTTATAAAATCATATAGTGCTTTCATTCCAATTTATGTTGATTTAGTTCAAATAATGGAAATTTTAAATCACCTCATGGCTATTTTGACAGGTGTACAGACCATGGTAAAATGATTTTGGACATGTGTTCAGAATTCTGTAAGCAGGGGGAGAAAATAAGAAATATAAAGTGTTCCTAATTCACAATGTTTGCTATTTGCTAGAAATTCATTTGTAAGCAATTGTTTTATAAGATTTTTTACAATATAAACTAACATAAACATAATATTATAAATATGTTGAGCCTTCTATTTAGTTTTATATCAGAACTGTCATAAAAAGATGTTGCATTTTATTTATATAGAAAATAAAAGGCAATGAAATTGTCAAGTTAGGAGACTGTGAGTTCTAATCTACAAAAATTCAGTTTTGAGTTCCTAGAGCTGTATATTCCAAAAGATTATAGATATATGAACTGAAAGCAATTCCCTTGATCCAGACAAGCTTTGCATGTCTTAACCACACTGAGAGTTTTCTACACAGTTCTCAAATTGATTGACAGGTGTGTAGATAAAAGTTGTTTTTCTTTTAACCTTACATTATTTATCTTCCAAGGTTTTTTCAACCCCAGAGGCCCACTGACACTTCGGGAATGGTAGTTACAATTATTTAATTTTGAACAGTTTAGTTTTCTGACCGTTACACTTGATAACAGCTCAAGTTAGGGTTGGCTTTATACTCCAATATAATAGGCAGTTGGGATATGAAGATTAGAATCTCCTAATCTCTGTATGTACTCTGTACTTCTTTCTTTGAGACTCATTATTGTGCAGTTCTCACCAGTAAGGATTTCCCCTTTATGAGCAGTCTCTTGCAAAACTTCTCTTAGAGGGGAGTTGAGGAAGATGGCGGAAGAGTAAGACAAGGAGATCACCTTCCACCCCACAGATGCCCTCAAGCGACCTACATGCAGGGGCGGGGTCAAATAGAAAGCTGAACCCCGGGAGCTGTGCGAACAAAGAAGAGAAAGGGAAATTTCTCCCTGCAGCTTTAGGAGCAGTGGAATAAATCTTGATAATCAACTTGATGTTCCCTGCATCTGTGGAATACCTGAATAGACAATGAATCATCCCAAATTGAGGAGGTGGACTTTGGGAGCAAGATATATTATTTTTCCCCCTTTTCCTCTTTTTGTGAGTGTGTATGTGTATGCTTCTGTGTGAGATTTCGTCTGTATAGCTTTGCTTCCACCATTTGCCTTAGGGTTCTGTCTGTCTGCTTTTTTTTTTACTTAAAAAAATTATTTTTCTTAATAATTATTTTTTATTTTAATAATTTGATTTTATCTTACTTTATTTTATTTTATCTTCTTTCTTTCTTTCTACTTTTTCTCGCTTTTATTCTGAGGCGTGTGGATGAAAGGCTCTCGGTGGTCCAGCCAGGAGTCAGTGCTGTGCCTCTCAGGTGGGAGAGCCAACTTCAGGACACTGGTACACAAGAAACCACCCAGCTCCATGTAATATCAAATGGCGAAAACCTCCGAGAGATCTCCACCTCAGCACCAAGACCCAGCTTCACTCAATGACTAGCAAGCTACAGTGCTGAACACCCTATGCCAAACAACTAGCAAGACAGGAACACAGCCCCACCCATTAGCAGAGCGGCTGCCTAAAATCATAATAAGGCCACAGACACCCCAAAACACACCACCAGTTGTGGACCTGCCCACCAGAAAGACAAGATCCAGCCTCATCCACCAGAACACAGGCACTAGTCCCCTACACCAGGAAGCCTACACAACCCACTGAACCAACTTTAGCCACTGGGGACAGACAACAAAAACAATGGGAACTACGAACCTGCAGCCTGCAAAAAGGAGACCCCAAACACAGTAAGATAAGCAAAATGAGAAGACAAAAAAACAAAGAATAAGAAGGAGCAAGGTAAAAACTCACCAGACCTAACAAATGAAGATGAAATAGGCAGTCTCCCTGAAAATTAATTCAGAATAATGATAGTAAAGATGATCCAAAATCTTGGAAATAGAATAGACCAAATGCAAGAAACATTTAACAAGGACTTAGAAAAACTAAAGAGGAAAAAAGCAATGATGAACAACACAATAAATGAAATTAAAAATACTCTAGAAGGGATCAATAGCAGAATAACTGAGGCAGAAGAATGGATAAGTGACCTGGAAGATAAAATAGTGGAAATAACTACTGCAGAGCAGAATAAAAAAAAAAAAGAATGAAAAGAACTCAGGACAGTCTCAGAGACTTCTGGGACAACATTAAATGCACCAACATTCGAATTATAGGGGTCCCAGAAGAAGAAGAGAAAAGAAAGGGACTGAGAAAATATATGAAGAGATTATAGTTGAAAACTTCCCTAATATGGGAATGGAAACAGTTAATCAAGTCCAGGAAGCACAGAGAGTCCCATACAGGATAAATCTAAGGAGAAACACAGCAAGACACATATAAATCAAACTATCAAAAATTAAATACAAAGAAAACATATTAAAAGCAGCAAGGGAAAAATAACAAATAACACACAAGGGAATCCCCATAAGGTTAACAACTTCTCCTTCAGCAGAAACTCTGTAAGCCAGAAGGGAGTGGCAGGACGTAGTTAAAGTGATGAATGAGAAAAACCTACAACCAACATTACTCTGCCCATTAAGGATCTCATTCAGATTTGATGGAGAAATTTAAACCTTTAGAAACAAGCAAAAGCTGAGAGAGTTCAGCACCACCAAACCAGCTTTACAACAAATGCTAAAGGAACTTCTCTAGGCAAGAAACACAAGAGAAGGAAAAGACCTATAATAACGAACCCAAAACAACTAGGGAAATGGGAATAGGAACATACATATCGATAATTACCTTAAATGTAAATGGATTAAATACTCCCACCAAAAGACACAGACTGGGTGAATGGATACAAGAACAAGACCCATATATATGCAGCCTACAGGAGACCCACTTCAGAAATAGGGACACATACAGACTGAAAGTGAGGGGATGGAAAAAGATATTCTATGAAAATGGAAATCAAAAGGAAGCTGGAGTAGCAATTCTCATATCAGAAAAAATAGACTTTAAAATAAAGACTATTACAAGAGACAAAGAAGGACACTACATAATAATCAAGGGATCGAACCAAGAAGAAGATATAACAATTGTAAATGTTTTTGCACCCAACATAGGAGCACCTCAATACATAAGGCAAATACTAACAGACATAAAAGGGGAAATCGACAGTAACACATTCATAGGAGGGGACTATAACACCCCACTTTCACCCATGGACAGATCATCCAAAATGAAAATAAATAAGGAAACACAAGCTTTAAATGATACATTAAACAAGATGGACTTAATTGATATTTATAGGACATTCGATCCAAAAACAACAAACTACACATTCTTCTCAAATGCTCATGGAATATTCTCCAAGATAGAGCATATCTTGGGTCACAAACCAAGCCTTGGTAAATTTAAGAAAATTGAAATCATATCAAGTAACTTTTCCGACCACAGCGCTATGAGACTAGATATCAATTACAGGAAAAGGTCTGTAAAAAATACAAACACATGGAGGATAAACAATACACTATTTAATAATCAAGTGATCACTGAAGAAATCAAAGAGGAAATCAAAATATACCTAGAAACAAATGACAATGGAGACACGACGACCCAAAACCTATGGGATGCAGCAAAAGCAGTTCTAAGAGGGAAGTTTATAGCAATACAATCCTACCTTAAGAAACAGGAAACATCTCAGATAAACAACCTAAACTTGCACCTAAAGCAATTAGAGAAAGAAGAACAAAAAAACCTCAAAGTTAGCAGAAGGAAAGAAATCATATATATCATATCAGAAATAAATGAAAAAGAAATGAAGGAAATGATAGCAAAGATCAATAAAACTAAAAGTTGGTTCTTTGAGAAAATAAACAAAATTGATAAACCATTAGCCAGACTCATCAAGAAGAAAAGGGAGAAGACTCAAATCAATAGAATTAGAAATGAAAAAGGAGAAGTAACAACTGACACTGCAGAAATACAAAAGGTCATGAGAGATTACTACAAGCAACTCTATGCCAATAAAATGGACAACGAGGAAGAAATGGACAAATTCTTAGAAATGCACAAACTGCCGACAATGAATCAGGAAGAAATAGAAAATATGAACAGACCAATCACAAGCACTGAAATTGAAACTGTGATTAAAAATCTTCCAACAAACAAAATCCCAGGACCAGATACTTCACAGGTGAATTCCATCACACATTTAGAGAAGAGCTAACACCTATCCTCTTCAAACTCTTCCAAAATATAGCAGAGGGAGGAACACTCCCAAACTCATTCTACGAGGCCACCATCACCCTGATACAAAAACCAGACAAAGAGGTCACAAAGAAAGAAAACTACAGGCCAATATCACTGATGAACATAGATGTAAAAATCCTCCACAAAACACTAGCAAACAGAATCCAACAGCACATTGAAAGAATCATACACATGATCAAGTGGGTTTTTTTCCAGGAATGCAAGGATTCTTCAATATATACAAATCAATCAACATGATACACCATATTAACTAATTGAAGGAGAAAAACCATATGATCATCTCAGTAGATGCAGAGAAAGCTTTTGACAAAATTCAACACCCATTTATGATAAAAACACTGCAAAAAGTCAGCATAGAGGAAACTTTTCTCAACATAATAAAGGTCATATATGAAAAACCCACAGCCAACATCGTCCTCAATGGTGAGAAACTGAAACCATTTCCACTAAGATCAGGAACAAGACAAGGTTGCCCACTCTCACCACTCTTATTCAACATAGTTTTGGAAGTTTTAGTCACAGCAATCAGAGAAGAAAAAGAAATAAAAGGAATCCAAATCGGAAAAGAAGAAGTAAAGTTGTCCCTGTTTGCAGATGACATGATACTCTACATAGAGAATCCGAAAGATGCCACCAGAAAACTGCTAGAGTTAATCAATGAATTTGGTAAAGTAGCAGGATACAAAATTAATGCACAGAAATCTCTGGCATTCCTATACACTAATGATTAAAAATCTGAAAGTGAAATTAAGAAAACACTCCCATTTACCATTGCAACAAAAAGAATAAAATATCTAGGAATAAACCTACCTAAGGAGACAAAAGACCTGTATGCAGAAAATTATAAGACACGGATGAAAGAAACTAAAGATGGTACAAATAGATGGAGAGATATACCATGTTCTTGGATGGGAAGAATCAACACTGTGAAAATGACTCTACTACCCAAAGATTCAGTGCAATTCCTATCAAACTACCATTGGCATTTTTCACAGAACTAGAACAAAAAAATTCACAATTTGTATGGAAACAAAAAAGACCCTGAATAGCCAAAGCAATCTTGAGAACAAAAAAAATGGAGCTGGAGGAATTAGGCTCCCTGACTTCAGACTATACTACAAAGCTACAGTAATCAAGACAGTATGGTACTGGCACAAAAACAGAAAGATAGATCAATGGAACAGGATAGAAAGCCCAGAGATAAACCCACGCACATATGGTCACCTTATCTTTGATAAAGGAGGCAAGAATGTACAGTGGAGAAAAGACAGCCTCTTCAAAAGTGGTGCTGGGAAAACTGGACAGGTACATGTAAAAGTATGAGATTAGAACACTCCCTTACACCATTCACAAAAATAAGCTCAAAATGGATTAAAGACCTAAATGTAAGGCCAGACACTCTCAAACTCTTAGAGGAACACATAGGCAGAACACTCTATGAAATAAATCACAGCAAGATTCTTTTTGACCCACCTCCTAGAGAAATGGAAATAAAAACAAAAATAAACATATGAGACTGAATGAAACTTAATAGCTTCTGCACAGCAAAGGAAACCATAAACAAGACCAAAAGACAACCCTCAGAATGGGAGAAAATATTTGCAAATGAAGCAACTGACAAAGGATTAATTTCCAAAATTTACAAGCAGCTCATGCAGCTCAATAACAAAAAAACAAACAACCCAATCTGAAAATGGGCAGAAGACCCAAATAGACATTTCTCCAAAGAAGATATACAGACAGCCAACAAACACATGAAAGAATGCTCAACATCATTAATCATTAGAGAAATGCAAATCAAAACTACAGTGTGATATCATCTCACACCGGTCAGAATGGCCATCATCAAAAAATCTAGAAACAATAAATGCTGGAGAGGGTGTGGAGAAAGGGGAATACTCTTGCCCTGTTGGTGGGAATGTAAATGATACAGCCACTATGGAGAACAGTATGGAGGTTCCTTAAAAACTACAAATAGAAGTCCCCTATGATCCAGCAATCCCACTACTCGGCATATACCCTGAGAAAACCATAATTCAAAAAGAGTCATGTACCAATATGTTCATTGCAGCTCTATTTACAATAGCCAGCATATGGAAGCAACCTAAGTGTCCATCAACAGATGAATGGATAAAGAAGATGTGGCACATATATACGATGGAATATTAGTTAGCCATAAATGGAAACGAAATTGAGTTATTTATAGTGAGGTGGATGGACCTATAGTCTGTCATACAGAGTGAAGTAAGTCAGAAAGAGAAAAACAAATACCATATGCTAACACATATATATGGAATCTAAGAAAAAAAGAAAAAGGTCATGAGGAACCTAGGGGTAAGATGGGAATAAAGAGACAGACCTAGTAGAGAATGGACTTGAGGATATGGGGAGGTGGAAGGGTAAGCTGTGACAAAGTGAGAGAGTGGCATGGACATATATACACTACCAAACATAAAATAGATAGCTAGTGGGAAGCAGTCGCATAGCACAGGGAGATCAGCTAGGTGCTTTGTGACCACCTAGAGGGGTGGGATAGGGAGGGTGGGAGGGAGGGAGACGCAAGAGGGACGAGATATGGGAACATATGTATATGTATAACTGATTCACTTTGTTATAAAGCAGAAACTAACACACCATTGTAAAGCAATTATACTCCAATAAAGATGTTAAAAAAAGACATGAAATAACAAAAAAAAAATTTCTCTTAGAGAGGTAATAGATTAGGTATCTGACACTCTATTGACAATTAATTTACAGGATCTCTTTCCTTCATACCTGGGAAGATCCAGGCCATCAGGAAGGTACTGGACACCTTGGGTTGATGCATTCATTACAACAGGGGCCAAAGAGAACTCAAAAGGGTGTCAGAACAACTCTAAGGATCAACATTGCCTCCTTCACTGTTTGGCTAAGGGCTGACCCCTGAACAAAAAAATAACGTAATGAGCAGGTGTGTCCATAGGGTACACTTGTGAAAGACATTTGTTTTTGGCTGGAATATATGAAACTAAATAGCTTATTTTCCCCCTCTTGTTCCATTTACGTTATGAAATCTTAAATCCAAATTACAAGACAAAGGTCATTAAGAGGAAATTCCTCTGACATTGAGTAGGGAAGATTAGAGGTAGCTATTATTCCTTTTTATAATCATGTAGCTACTTAAAACAAAATGAAAGAAGACCCCCTGCCTTGCTTACATTGTACACACATGGAAAAGAATGATATCACATGTCCAAGCAGACTTGCATGTGCCTGAAGGGCATTTCAAGGTCCTGCAACCCCACTTGTTAACTGGCTTGGCGTTCATACCATTTAAGTCACTGTGGATCTGTTTTAACAAATGGCAGAAAAGAATTTGGGGACCCATAAGTCCCCAGGGTCATCCCCTCCCCAGTTCCAAGGTAGTTCTGTGACATCATTAGATGCTTTACTACAAGGAATAACAAAAATATAACATTTATTGAATGCTCATTATATTCCTGGCACTTTATGTTTATTGGAGTTAACTGTGGCAACAATTCTGTTAGGTATGCTTATCTTCATTTTGCAGCTACAGAAATGGGCAAGGAAAGATTATTTAATTCCCTTAAAGTGACACAGCAAGCATGCAGCTGAAAAAGGATTTGGACCCTAGCAGTATACCTACATTGTCCACACTTTTTACCATTATACTATGTTGTCACCAGAGGAACAGGACCCAGTGAAGTGGAGGTGGCTAATGATGTAACTGAGCAGTTTGCTGAGGAGTCAAGCTTCTAATTGGACATGATATTTGCATTACTAGTGCCAAAACATTGTAAAGGCACAAGAAAAATGTCATCAAAAGTTCAGCACTTTGCAAGCACTTGTACATTTGGTGTCATAGAGACAAAATATCCAGATGGAAGACTGAATATTTTATTTTGCACATAGGTGTCCTGGCATTATAGGAAGAAAGAAAAGTGACTTCTATTCAGTTATTTACCATTTGTGGTGATATCAGCACTCTATAAACAGGAGAGAAAACAAATGCTAGTGTTCATACTGTATCTATGTTGTGCTGAAATGGCTTGCAACTTCAATCCCTTCCTTTAAGGTATTTCAGTGGGATGTCACCGGGGGCAGCCTCAGCAAAACTGCAAAAGTTAGACTCATCTTGGGTGCCCTTTTGTATCTTTGGGGATGCACCATCCCTTTGTCCTCACCAAATGAAGCATGACTTGATGGTTTATAAATCCCCCATTCACAGCATGCTCTTAAAAACAAGTCATTCATAGCAAGAGCAATTTGAAAAGGGTCAAAGTTTTAAGTAACTGTGGTGCAAACTCATAGTAGAATTTCAAGCACCTGTATGGGTGGCCAATTTGTGAAAATAGTGGACTTCTGAGGCCCTTACAAGCCCTCTAAAAAGCCACTGAATTATATGATTCCCAGGCTTACAAGTCTTGAAACTCCTGTACAGGAAAAACACAGTGATAAAGTCAATGACTGATTAGTTGCTAATTATGTAACTTAAAAGAATGGGGGACACAAAGACTGCACATGCTACTGGTTTAGACTAGAAGTATTTCTTTGAAAATATTAGCAAGCAAAATACTTTCACTATGCTACTGCCTTCCAACAGCAGTCACTGAAGACCCTCTGTAAAGGCTACACAGGTGCCAGTTACTATAAAACATAATCTATTGATCTCTGTGCGTGTATGTCAATCTCTCTGTGTCAGCTCCTCTCTCT
This sequence comes from Grampus griseus, assembly GCF_964374135.1. Classification (NCBI taxonomy): domain Eukaryota; kingdom Metazoa; phylum Chordata; class Mammalia; order Artiodactyla; family Delphinidae; genus Grampus; species Grampus griseus. Next base: position 98,059,048 of record NC_138999.1, on the reverse strand, counting down.
CTCTCTCTCTCTCTCTCTAAATTGCCTCAGAAATACAGCTACTCAACTTTGCTGTTCTAGCATGGAAGCATGTACAGACAATATGCAATCACATGAGTGGACTTCTTTTCCCTTAAAACTTTATTTACAAAAATAGGTCATAGATTGCTGACTCCTTAACGAGAGGTAAAATTTTAGGTTTTACATTTAGGTTTATGATCTATTTTGAGTTAATTTTTGTATACGATGCAAGATACTGATCAAATTCATTTTCTTGAATATAAATATCTAATTGGCTAATAACACTTGTTGAAAAGACTATCTTCTTTCCATTGGCTTTCCTTTGCACCTTGGTCAAAATCAGTTTTCCATGTACTTGTGGGTCTCTTTGTCAGCTCTTTACTCTGTTCCATTGATTTATTTGTCTATCTTGAAGGCTAAAATCACACTGCTTTATATGTTTTATAACTATATAATGCATCTTGGAATCAGATAGTGTTAGCCCTTAAAGTTTGTTCATTATTCTCTGGGTGTTTTTAAGATTAACTCTTCACTGCTGGTTTTAAGCAATTTGATACTGACATGCCTTGTACTTTTTCTTGAGTTCTTGCGTTTGGGGTTCCTTGAACTTTTTGGATCACTGGGTTTACAGTTTGTTTCAATTTTGGAAAAATTTTGGCCATTATTTCTTGAAATATCTTTTCTGCCCTCCCCTCTCTCTCGTCTCCTCTAAGGAGATGAATTATACATATATGTCTCCTTGAAGTTATCCCAAAGCTCAGAAATGGTCTGTTCCTGTTTCCTTTAGCTGGGTTATTTTTTTTTTCCTTCTTTGTTTCACTTTGGAAAGTCTCTATTGTGACGTCTTTGAGTTCATTAATCTCTTTATCTCCAATGCCTAGTCTGCTGTTAATCCCAACCAGTGAATTTTTCATCACACACATTATAGTTTTCATCCTAGATGTTTTATTTGAACCTGTTTAAATATCTTTCACATCTCTGCTTACCTTTATGTACATATTATAACAACCAGTTTAATGTCCTTATCTGTTACCATCTAATATCTAGGTAAATTTCAATTGTTTAATTCTTCTCTACATAATGAGTTGTATTTTCCTAATTCTTTCCACACCTGGTAATTTTTTATTGGATGCCAGAATCTGTGAGTTTGTCCTTGTTGAGATCATATATATGTGTGTGTATGTGTGTGTATGTGTGTGTATATATATATATATATATATATATATATATATATTTATATATACGTATATAGATTTTCTTGAGCTTTGTTCTGGTATATATAAAATTACTTGGAAATGGTTTCATCTTTCTGAGTCTTGCTTTTAAGAATTGTTAGGTAGGACCAGAGCTATGATTAGCTTAGCACTATTAATTCCCCACTAATGAGTCAAGATACTTTTGAGTAATCTGCCCAATGCCCCATGAACAATGAGGTTTTGCAGTCTGACTTGTGGGAAAAGACACTATTCTTGGTCCCGTGTGTATGTTAGGTACTGTTCTCTAATCTTCTCTGAGGACTTTTCCCCCCTGACTCAGGTAGTTTCCTCATACACACAATCCAATAATCCACTCAGTAAAGTAGTGGCTTTCTGTGGTTTCAGTAACCTGCGTTCAACCAAGGTCTGAAAATATTAAATGGAAAATTCCAGAAATAAACAATTTATAAGTTTTGAATTGTGCACTTTCTGTTCTGAGTAGCATGATGAAAACTCGCACCATCCTGCTCTATCCTGCCGGAGATCTCCAACCATCGACATCATCTGCTCCTAATATCCAACCATTGACATCATCATGGCTAGATGATCCAGGATCACCCAAAGCAGATGATCCTATTGACCTTCTGATGATTAGTCAGAAAGTCAATAGTAGCCTAATGCTGCGTCACAATACCTACTCATCTACCTCACTTCATCTCATCATGCAGGGATTTTATTATCTCGTATCATCATAACAAGAAGGGTGAGTACAGTATAATAAGATATTTTGAGAGGGAAAGACCACATTCACATAACTTTTATTACAGTATATTGTTACAATTATTCTATTCTAATTTATTATTATTATTAATCACTTACTTTGCCTAGTTCATAAATTAAACTTTATCATAGGTATGTATGTATAAGAAAAACAGTATATATAGAGTTTGGTACTATGCGTGGTTTCAGGCATCCACTGGGGGTCTTGGAAAATATCCTGTGGATAAGGCGGGACTACTGTATTCTTTTCAATACTCTAAGTTCTCTCTTTGTGTGAAGAAAATAAGCCAGGTCTGAGGGTTGGCTTATACAGGCTTGGCTTCTTTTGGGACTCATAAATATTTTTAGTACTCATGTGTTTCCTTGTCACTTCAAATGTTTCATGTTCCTGTCGTTCATTAGAAGTTTATGAACACTCTCTCCTCTCCAATACACTGTCCTATGTATTCTAGTTAGCTTGGTTTCTCCAGACTCTAACCTCTTCAACATAGGGACTCCACAGGATTCTGCCTGGCTTCACCTACCTGCACTATAGCCTAGAAACTCTCTCAAGGCAGGAAACTGGGGAAATCATATGGCTCACTTCATTTAACTACATTTCAACGTTCCTGTCCTTGATTGCCTGATGTCCAGTGTCTTGATACCAGAAATTCTTTCATATACTTTGTTAATTTTTGTTCATGTGTTTATTTTAGGAAGGAGATTGAAGCTGGTCCCTATGACTCCTCTTTTTTGCTGGAAGTGGCATTCTCCACTGGTTTAACCTTATATTTAACTGTAAGAAAATATCCTTCTTTTTGAGGTGTCTATCAGTGACTCAGAAATTCTAGCTCTATTTTGTGTGAAGTCATTTAGATGATATCTAATACACTAATAGAATATTTTAGTCTTTATTTGGCGTCCTATAGCTACTAAAATCCTCATTTTGCTCATTTCATAGCTTAAGTTACCGAAAGCCAGTACTTAATATTATCATCACTAATTTATATGAATATCCACCAAAGCATTGTTTATAATTGCATAAATAACAAAATACACTGCAAATATCTAATAATGGGAATGTTAAGATAAATACATAAGGTGGAATATTATACAGCCATTACATAAAATGTTTTTCTAAAAATATTTAATTACATTGGAAAATGTTACTATATAATGTTAAATAAGATTGTACATATAGTTGAATGTCAATTTCATTAAAAATACATAAATATACCTTTTAAAATTGGATGAAAATGCATTAGCTTCTTAATTATAATGGTGGTTATCTCAGTGTTAAATGCTGTAGTCATTAATTGTTGTTTGTTAAAATTTCAGCCTTCCCAACATGATACGATTCTATTTCCTGGCCTCCTTCTGGTTGGATAGAACCATATAACTACTTCTTGCCAGTGGGTTGTGAACAGAAATTATAATATGTCACTTCTGGGATGCAGGATTTAGTTGGCATTGTTAGATTTTCCAAAATCCCTCTGTGGCTGACATGACTAACAGTAATTAATGTTCAGCACAGTTGCTGCTTCACCAACCTCGGTCCTTGAGTAACCATTATAAATTGAGACTCTTCTTGCCAAATCACAATTGACAGTTAGAATGAGCAAGCAATTCATCTTTGTTTCTTTAGCAACTGATATTTGGGGGTTGTCTGTTATAACATGAAGTGGGCTATCCTGACCGATACCAGGGGATTACGGAAAATTCCATTTTTCTTTATTATACATTTCTGTATTTTCCAATATATACACAATGAACTTGGATTAATTTTGATATAAAAATTCTTTGCTATTATACTTATTTCATTGAATGAAAGGTGACATCACTTGGAAGAAATACCATTATTTTATTATGTACCCCTAAGAAAGAATAAATGTTGCAAGTTAAACTGTGACTTAATGCTTCAATGAGAGTTCTATATATTATTTGAATTGGTTACATCAGTCTCTTGTTGCTTTCCAATTTCTTTTATCAGCTCCAAAGTATTTGGCCATTTCTTCTGTCATCTGCCTTCAGTTGTGTCACTAGATATGTGGTGTAATATATGTAGGCACCTTTATTTCTTAAGTTTCATAAAACTTTTTGTTTGTTCTTTGAAATAAAAATATGAATGTGTCATTTCTCCACTGATCACTAATGTAACTAGCTTCCTATTGCAGCTATAACAAATTGCTACCAAATCAGTGGTTAAAAGCAACACAAGGGCTTCCCTGGTGGCGCAGTGGTTGAGAGTCCGCCTGCTGATGCAGGGGACACGGGTTCGTGCCCCGGTCCGGAAGGATCCCACATGTCGCGGAGCGGCTGGGCGTGTGAGCCATGGCCACTGAGCCTGCACGTCCGGAGCCTGTGCTCCGCAACGGGAGAGGCCACAACAGTGAGAGGTCCACGTACCGCAAAAAAAAAAAAAAAATCAACACAAAATTTTTATCCTACAATTGTGGAAATCAGAAGTCTTAAATGGGTCTCAATGGGCTAAAATCAAGCTGCCAGCAGGGCTGCATTCTTTTTACATCCAGAAGGAATATGTCTCTTGATAATCTGTTTCTTTGCTTTTTACAGCTTCTAGAAGCTGCCCACATTCCTTGGCTCATGATTCCATTCAAAGCTGGCAATGTTGGGCTAATTCTCACACTGCCATCTCTCTGAATCTCTCTTTTGTAGTCACATCTGCTGACTGATTCATCTCTTGCCTCTCTCCCATTTTTAAGTATCCTTGTGATTACACTGGGTTTACCTTGATAATCCAGGACAATCTTCCTATTTTAAGGTCTTCTTATCAGTAACTTTAATTACCCTTGGCTATATAACATATTCATAGGTTTCTGGGATTAGGACGTGGATATCTTTGTGGGGGGAGGCATTATTCTGCTTACCACAATCACTAATATGAAATGCAGGCTCCCTGCTCTTTTTCTATCCTTTCCTGCATACCCAGTAACTTTTGCCTCAGTAAAAAATCACATTTTAGTTTTTTTGGAGACATTTTAAAAACAATGCATATAGTACCAAGAAAGTACACAACACATTGCAGTGATGACCATATGTTTATTATATTTTTTTAGTGTAGATATTCTCTACAAAATCACTGATTTTCAGAAAGCTATCTCTAATTTGGGCAACACAATGTGTAGGGAAATCATGGTATCCTCCTACTTTTTTTTTTTTTGGCCACACCACGCAGCATGTGGAAGTTCCCCGACCAGGGATCGAAACAATGTCCCCTGCAGTGGAAGCACGGGGTCTTAACCACTGGACCACCAGGGAAGTCCTGATGACCATATGAACAACTATGATCGAATTTCACAATGACAACAACTTACCCCTTGTTGACGGTAAGATGCCATAGATTTTTAGAATGCATCACTATATCAAAGATGTTGAATGTAGAAAAACAGTGTGTGTCTTAGAATCAATGACATAAAGCATATGCAAAGGAATAATCAACAGATCTGCCAGTTACTCATCTGACAGGTCTCTAAAGAATGGAACAAATACAAGATAAGCTTTGACAGGAACAGTAGAACCAGAACATGGGCTTAGTCCATGCTGAATAGTGAAAAAGAGGCATGAGGACACTACACGCATGTATCATGAGACACTGAAATGAGGGCTGAGATGACTAGCATAGCCATTGATTGAAATGTAAATAATCCCACACTCATTCAAAAAAAACACCTTCAGTAAATATTCAAGGAAGTTTTCCATTTTTATTGACATAAACTAGGCTTGCTTCCTCCATGTGCTTATCTATTTTGACGTTTTGAATTGCACAGGAATGAATGTGCTTTGAAGAGTGATTAATTTAAAAATTCGAATCACGCACCATGAATCAGATAATGGGTATAAAATGATTTCACAATCTAAAGTAAAAAGTCAAGTGTACTTTTCTCAAAATCATTTTTCATAGATCTTTTCCTTTATAACCATGGTAGGGACACTGATTTATTATTTATCTTGAGGTGGTAAAAATACAAGGACAGCAAGTATAAACAAAACTTTACTACTGTTTATTAAATTCCTACTTTGAAAAATAGCAAAGCTTCAAGATACAACTACAGACAAAACTTCAGTTATTAAGGATAATTGGGAAGAAGGCAATTCTGATTTAGTGAAAAGTCTAAATCACATTAAGTTTGAAAAGAAATATAGTTGAGTTACATTGAAGCAATGTAATAAGATAAATTTTTTAAAGCTAACTAATTTTTGGCAGTTGATGATACTTGTTTTAGTAAAAATATGATTGTGATTAGGCTTTAAATGGATAGCATGGAAAAGAGTAGAAATACTCAAAGGACTGGAGTCAAGACATATGTACCCAGCTCCTAGATCTGCTGTTAAGAACACTCTGTTTCCTTATCTATAAAATGAAGGGATTATAATAGATAATATCTGAGACTTTTGAAGCTCTACAATGCTTTAAGTATATATTTACTTACCAGTAAACAGAAGTTGCCAAAGTGGTTTTAGAACTAAGAACTTGAATCAGTGATTTAGGCATTCCTCCTATAATCCTCTTGAAAATATTAATTTGTTTAGCAATCCCCTTTTCTAGACATAGTTAAAAAGTAAGCCAGTCTCTGGCAAGGCTTTTTGTTTTTGTTTTTAATTTGGAATTATTTTTATTACGGTATTCTGACAGTTTACCATAGTTTATATTCACAGATAAATGTCAGTTGAAGCAATTTAAAAAGTTAACACTCTAATAGGGAACACAAAAGAAGACCAGTATTTCAACCTGCTTCCTTTCTGGCAAAGCATTAAAATTGTTCTTTATATAAAAACGATGCAATGCACTCATTTTGCCGTCAGTCAAAATCTGCTCTGTGCTTTAAACTGAATGACAACAAGGATTAGAGGGATTTATCAAGTCTGAAATATGTGTGTGGAAAGGACACGGGATGGGGGAAGGAGGAGAAGTAAACTCATAAGAATGAGGCCCAAGGTTTTTCTGTTGTTGTTTATTTGTTGTTTTTTGTTGTTTTTGTTTTTTTGGTATGTGTGTGAGTTACAGCCTACTCTTCCACATTTGTGCAGTTGCAAACTTTTCCAGACTTCCTTCCTTGTCTTCCCCTCCCAAGTTCTTTTCTTTATCCTTTCCTTTTATTTCCTTCTTTTCCCCAACTCTCCCTCTGAAACCCTGAAGTTGTCTTACCCCATAACTTCATTTCCTGCATCCATCACTCTTGAAAAAAAGACAAGTCAAGATGAGATTAAATAGTTCCTGTTTTGCCTAAAACTTGTTAAAATTCCAGTGAGAAGGTGAAAATGAGATTAATCTGCCAGTAGCTGTCTCCTTCAATTTTTCAGGACCACTTTTAATAAAAGGAGCACACAAATTTTCTTTTATGGCTTTACATTTAGCTCTTTGCTTGTAATGGAGAATTCTACTTAAACTGAGGGAAAAACTAAGTCATTTGCATGCAAATACAGCAATAAGGAGAGACTGCATAAATAATGAATATGGCGTATCAGCCAATCTTCCTGCAATCAGTGACCAGGAATATATTTATTCTGAATGATTCACTGATTCATTCTAGTTATTACCATAAAAAGTATCCTAAGGTGTGTGTATCACTTAAATTAAATGGCAATGATTAATAGTATATTTTCCACACAATATCATAAATTATAAGGACTGTATCTGCACTGGATATGCTTAACAGTCATACCATTAAATTAAAAATTGCCTAAGTGGGCCTTGATCAGAAAGTATTTGGAAAGCTAACATTGCTGTTCATGAATGGTCTGGGTCTGCTTTTCTTCATAGAGTTGTCCTTCCTAAAACCCAAATAATACTTAACAGCTATGACAAAAAATATTGTATTTTTTTGACTTTGAGAACAATGAAATACATACAGATGCTTTTAGCTAAAGATGAATGAGCTACTAACATCAAGATGGCAAGTTTGTTACCACCCACAATAGTCTCTTTTATGGATCAGACTTTTATCAAATAGAAAGTGCTTTCATATCTAGTGTTTCGTTTGATTCCCAGTACATCCTGGCGAGGGGATAAAACCTGTCTATTTATTCCTGTTTTAAAGCAGGTGACTGAGGTTCTCAGAGACTAGATTACTTGTCTAAGGACACCCAGCACATATTGTCATATTGTTTTCAAATGTTGTAAGAATAGACGAAAAGTGTGTTTTGGAGATAAGGCTGCCCTTTGTTGCATTAACTTTAATCTGTTTTCAATCTTTATATTTAGTTTACCTTGAAATTATAAATAATGTTAAGGATCATTTAAAAGTTTTAAATTAATTTATTAATTTTATTAATTTAATTTAAATTTTAAATTCTGTACCAGAGGGACATGGTTTGTAAAAGGTAGGGAAATAATATGTTACATATTCTAAGTTCTGATATTAAAAATGCTCAGGGGGAAATTACTATTATATGAAATTGGCAAGGAAATCCTAGTTTTACTTTTTGTCCCATTCATTTGTAAACTCATGTGGACGAGGACTTTTTTTAAATGAGTTACTCTGTTTGGAATATAAACAGCTTCTCATTACTGACAACTATCAACTGGATGATATAATAAAAATGATAACAATAGTGATCATTTATTCAGTACTTTCCTTGTAACAAGCATTATTCTAAAGGCTTTACAAATGTTACTGATTTTAATGCGCTAATTCTTCTTAACAACCCTGTGAAGTAGGCACTATTATTATTCCACTTTAGAGGTATGAAAACTGAGGTACAGAGGATTAACATACTTCCTCATGGTTATATAACTAGTAATTGAAACAATTGAAATTAAGGAATTCAAACCCAGGCAGTCTGGTTCCAGAGCCACAACTCTTAACCATTAATGGATACTGCCTTAAAAAAAGAGAAGTTTCTAGAGTCTGACTATCTGGACTCCAATCTTGGATCTTCGCCATACTAGTCATAGAAGGGTTGTTTAATATCTTTAGGTCTCAGCTTTCACATCTGTAATATTATGATAGTAATATCAACCTCATAGGGTTAATACAAAGAGGAAATAAAATAACAAATTTAATAAAACACAGCAAGATGACTGAAAACTAGTTGTTAATGTTAATTTTCCCTCTGAATGACAATGAAAGTACTGCCTTGTGATAATCCTATTTCTAAATTTGGAGATTATCATAGGCTTGTATTTGTAACACTGTCTCATCTGTCGCCTATCTCCTGAAGAGTTGCATTCATACCATCTCAAAGTATCTGGGTGACATAGCAAAAATAAAATCAGTCAACCAAATGATTAATTGATTTACTTGAATGAGCTATTAATTAACCAACTTTTTTTCATTTTGACTAATTTGATTTTAGACTAAAATTTCTTAAGAGGCTGCTAGATTTGGTCTTGTGTATAGGCTAAACTATCACTGTTAAAAGGCGCTATATTATTAGTATCCACATCTGAGAAATGAATGTGTACATCAGTTAAGGTTTGCTTAGGAGATTAAAAACAAATTCTTAGAATGGCTAAATTATTAAATTCTAAACCTCTATTACATTGACCACTTTGGCTGAACATGTTTTCTTGGCATTCAACTAGAGACCAACAAATATTACATTCTCAAGAGTTAAAAATAAAGTTAAATGGAGATAATTATGCAGCTGCTATTATAAGTGAGAAACTGCAGGAGTTCCCAAAAGATTTCAAGAGTTTTTACAACTGTTGAGTCAGTTTTCTGAAATTTGTCTGTGGTGCAATCTAATAAGCCTAACTGGAAGAGTGATTGGGGAGGATGTTTCTTATTGATAACAGAAATCTTATCCAAGATCCAGTACTGAGTTAGCCAAAATTCAGACAAAGTTCATGTTTAGAGCACCAGCAAAGTTCAGCTTTGATTAACGATTAATCTATTTAGATTTTGTAATAAAAATATCTAGAAAGAAGAAAAATATCTAGAAAAAAAATCTAAAATATTTAATTTTAGTTTGTATTCAAGTTTTGTGTCACTTTGAAAAGTAAAAATTTAGTTTTAATTACATATCAATGTCTGGGTCACCATAATCTTTTAAGTTTTAGGATCATAATTCAATTCCACCAAAAATTCTTTTATTCCTGACACCACTGTGACCTGTGTGGCTAACTGAATGGAGTGTGTTTTGGAAGAGGGTCTTGGAGCAAAGTTAGCATAAATGGGAACGGGCCATTTCTAAGTAATGTTGCCAAAGCTGAACTTTGAGTTAGAATAAAAACTATCCAATTTCTAACTTCCAAATTTTTCCTCACATTTTAACTATTAGAGCTTGACACAGAACAGCAGCTTGGGAAAGGCTAGTTGGTCGATTGCTGATTGATTGCTTCAGGGGGCTGTTTTGCGGAGCCTTTAGAAGTTGCCTGCCTCCTAACCCTGTGCTGTTACTGCAACACAAGCACCTGACAGATTTCCTTGCCAAGGCTGACTGGTCATCATTCAGGGAAAGAAGCCCCTTCAAGCATCCTTGAAAGGCCTTTTCTCTTTGGAGAGAGCACCTTGTAAACCCTCACAATTTTGTTTCCTTGGATGCTAATTGGTTTTTAAGCCTGATGGGTTTACAAAAGTTAGCTAAAATTTCAAGTTGTCTTTGACATATTCAAGTATGCAAATGGAAAGACATCTCAAGCTGATTCTCTCTTTCAGGTGACTTAGGCTTTGTGTATATAATCTCAGTTTCATATTGTAGAGTTGAGGTTGAATATAGCCATTTTTAACATGGGCATTAATTACATGTTATCAGATTTCAGTCACTGGGGAGGCGGGGTGGGAAGGCTGTTGTGTTTAACAGTTTCTCTTTAGGAGGCAGAAAACAGTACAAGCTTACAAAAGACAAAAACAGGGTTTTTACTCCATCATTACATTGATTAGTACTCCTGTGTACCCATATGGGCATAGGGATCTCTGGGATTATGTAAACAAGCAATTGCTCAAAATAGTGTCCCTGCCTAAGATGATCCCAGGCTTAACTGGAATTAGAGCTCAGAAACTGGAAATATTTCCCAGAAACTTTCCACTACACAACAGAGTCATATGTATACAGAAGCTTACAACACCCTGCCCCCCCCACAAACTGTGAAAACTTTATTACTTCAAAATATAGCCTTGATATTTACTTAAATTTTGGTTGACCCAACTTATTTCATTTATTTTGTTACTCTCTACTCCTGAATAGCTTCCCTTCAAGCTTGCTCATTCTTTCCCAAGATGCTGATGGCTCAGTGATTTAGGTTGGCATGCTTGGACACAGGCAGGGTTGGCTAGGTGTATGAATGTATAGGAAGAAAAGTTAACAGAATCATCTGTATTCTCCTTCTTTTATCTCAATCTAGAAAAAATAAAGTTTTGGGGGGAAGTACAATTCCTAGAATTGTTCAGGAGTGTGGAGAAATGTTTAAAATTGCTTTAATTTTATAAGCACTAGTTAAAGCACCATCCGTGAGTTGTCACAGATGACAACATTATTAAAATGCTCAAGTCGGGCTTCCCTGGTGGCGCAGTGATTGGGAGTCCGCCTGCCGATGCAGGGGACGCGGGTTCGTGCCCTGGTCCGGGAAGATCCCACATGCCGCGGAGCGGCTGGGCCCGTGAGCCATGGCCGCTAAGCCTGCGTGTCCGGAGCCTGTGCTCCGCAACGGGAGAGGCCACAACAGTAAGAGGCCCACATACCGCAAAAAAAAAAAAAAAAAAAAAAAAAAAAAAAAATGCTCAAGTCATTACATGCTCTTCCAAAAAATCAGATTCCAAAAACATTAACATTAATGTCTTTCCCCTTTTTAGCTCATTCTATAAAAATAATGAAAATTAAAAAGTAAAAATAAAAACCTAAATTTTAAAAAAGGAAATAAAAGAATAATAAGCTTAAAACCAAAGAAAAGCTTCTCTTGAGGTAAGCAGTTTTCTAATAATGTGAATATCTACTTAAGTTTGGAGAAATATTTTCTATTAGTAGTGCTATATATGTGGTTTTATTTAATAGTTATGTTCATTCACTTGAGCAAATTCATTCATAACTAAAGTAAACATCACAGAAACCTTATAAACCTTTGAAGCCGTGAATCTTCTTTACTAAATCTTCTTTATGTATAACATAAAACACATCAAAATGGTCACGTGAATTTATCAAATGGAAATGTTGTGAAGATTAAGGTAATAGCCCATCCTCTGTTCATGTTACACTTGATGGGAAAAGCTTTGAATGACAAGAACAATGGCAATATCTTGATCCCTTGTCAGGAAATCACAATTCAAATCCTTACGAATATATTCATAATGTAGCTTAGAAAAAATTCTAGCTTTAATATTGAAGAACTGACACAGAGCTTTGGTCATGTTGTTGAACTAGGGAATATTTTGATTTTGACCCTTTATAATGGTTCAGTTATGTATTGTTAAAAACACTGTGTATGCACAATAGGGATTTTGAGTGAATAGTGGGGTTGGAAGGAGGGTTCACTACATAATTAATATAATTAATGAATTAGCCTAGCTAATGACTAGAGAAGAACTGACAAAAAAGTAGGAAGATGGGAGTTATTCATTAGTTAATGAAATCAAGTTGTTAGAGTTTTAAGATTAGCCTTAATAGGATATCTACATTTGGAGCCTTATTGAGAAACTCTCTTAAAATCCATGTTTGCTAACATCAGTAATTTATGAAATATTTGTTTATTATAAACCACAAAAAATGTCTATTATAAAAATGTGATTTTCAAATTACTTTTCATGAATGAGAATTCTTTTCTTTACTTGTTTTTACATAGTAAGCTATGTATGCCTGAACATCTGCAAATAAAGCATCTGACTCTTATTTCAGAAGTAGATTGTGATATTTTTAGTCACATTTTAGGAGGGAGATTCCAAGATCAGCAATTAAGTTTCTCCTGAGTACTTTGACTGCAATTAAAAGTAAGCTGCCACCAGGTGGAAAGTGGTATTTTCATGACAGCTAGGATGACCATATGTCCCAGGTTGCTTAGGAGAGGTCTAACTTATGACTTTTGTCCCATATTAAATACTAATAGCACAACCTTTTCACTCTCAGAAGTTTCCAAATTTGGACAATTAATTTTATGGTCACCCTATGATAATTTCATGGTCAAAGAGCACTGCCAACTCTCAATTTAGGTGAATGGCTTCAGGGTCTGAGAGAAAGAACATAGCACTCCTGATAACATTTCCTTTCACATACAGCATATTCTCCCTTAGATTTAATAATTGTCTACATTTTTTATTTGTTAAACTTTCTTTGAATTACATTTAAGTTTTTCCTATGGCCTCACATGTGCTTAAACCAGTCTAGTAATCTGTTAGGTCCCATGTTTTTCTGGAGCTTTCCATTCTTCTAGTCTAGTCTGGACTTGTTGCACTTTAGCTCTGCTGAATAACGGCTATCCTGGGACTTCCACTGGCCATCATTAGTGGAATTCTCTTCATTTCTCTGTCACTCTCTCATGCATGAAAACACTTGCTTCTTGGATCCCACTTTTTAGGCTTACTTTCTCTTTTGGTAGAATATTTCCTCCAGTACTTTAAAATTTTTGAATTTTCATGTGTAAAAAAAATATGTGAAAATATGCCCTGATAGTTTGACAGCACACAGAATTTTAGATTAAAATCATTTTATCTGAGGATCTTGAACATTGTCTTCTAGCTTCTGGTATTAATATTAAGAAGTTTGAAGCTATTCTGCTTCTTGATCCCTTGAATGTAACCTATTTATTTTTCTCTTTGGAAGCTAATCTTTGTCCCCAGAATCCTAAATTTTATGATGGTTTGCCTTAATGTGGGTTATTTATTATATATTTATTTTTGTTCTAGACAATTAATAGGTCCTGTCAATTAAGGGGCTGCTAGCCTTCCATTCCAGGAAATATTTTTCAACTGTTCTTCTTTGATGATTTCCTAATCTCTATTTCACCTGTTCTCTTTGTTAATTGAATTGAGCCTTTACAGTGGAAAAACACACCTCCCAAACACAAATATCTTTCAAGGGCCCATTCCAAGAGCTTAGCACAGTGCCTGGCACAAATTTCAAAAGTAAATAAAAGTATGTTGAATAAATGACCACTATGATCACCTAATGGAAAGTATCAAAGTGCAATCTTTGCTTATGTCTAGTCTTTTTCATAATGATTTTTTCTTCTTTCCTTGGAACCATTGGTCTCAAAGGAGATGTGACAGGCATATTCTGATAATGTGATTTGATCTTTCCCTCACAATGTGTCATTTCACCCTATGTCTACTGGAAAATTTTTTCTAATATTTAGATCTTCAGGTGCCACTTTTCACTCCTTTGGCTTTTAGGTACTACTATATTCAACAATGATCCCTAGTGGGCCACAGTATTTTTAAAGGCATCCAATTGGTTCCTCTGAAAACATTTTTAAAGGCTGAGTTTGAATAGCACTATCCTTGAATACCCTGTCAGCCAGAGTTAGTGGCCCAAAGGAGGTGATCCATACCTAAGGAGGGCATGAAGGTGAGACCAAATACAATCTCCAAAAGTTTAGCTTAGTTTCCAAGTTTTTTCTGCTTTAACATTAAAAAAAGCTTAGTACCACCAAGTAACATTTAAGAAATTCAGAAATTGGGTGAACGGTAGCAATGCTTGAATACAAGTTTCTGAGAGGATTTAAAAGCTATTTACCGCTCAAATCAAGCTACATGGTGAGATCTTAACCGAAGTAGAATAGGCAGCCTCCTATCAAGAATTTTATGAGTTGTGGAGCCACTCCCGTTCACAAACAAGCAAACAAGTAACAAATTTCCCTACCATATGCCCATCTTCTACAGCATACCAGTTCTCATCATTAGGGTGTTTTTGGCATCAACATGGGAATCCCCAACTGATTAATTCTGGTGTGGCATGAACTGCCTATGCCCTTCCCTGTGGTAAGTTATTTATTGAGAAATGTGCCTTTGTGAGAAGCCATACCACATAACCTGTTTGGCCTTCAGAGGACCACTTCTCTCCCACCATTAGCAACTCTCTCCACTGCACCACAACCCAACCTCACACTCAATACACACACAACCATATTATTAGGTGCTCTCTAAGTACATGAAAAATAAAGAATGTCTCTTCCATGGTGGTGTACTTTCCAGAAGTGATAAAAAAATACCAATCTACCGATTCATGAATTCAATGAAATCTAAGTGGTATATATAAAATATATTTATAAATAAATCTACACTAAGACACATCACAGTGAAACTGTAGATCAAAGGTAAGGAGAAGATTTTTAAAAGACAGTTGCAGTTAGAATAAGAGCTGACATCTCAAGAGCTATAATGAAAATCAGAAGACAGTGGGATAATATTTTTAAACTGCTGCAAAAACAACTGCAGACCTAGAATTCCATACCCACTGAAATATACTCATCTGCCAATGATTAGTGTGAAATAATAACATTTTCAGACAAATAGACCTTAACTAAAGGAAGTTCTAAAGAATGAATTTTAGGCAGTGTAAAAGTGATCCAGGTGTAAAAATAAGAGAGTCATGGGCATATACACACTAACAAACGTAGTAAGGTAGATAGTTAGTGGGAAGCAGCCGCATAGCACAGGGAGATCAGCTCGGTGCTTTGTGACCACCTAGAGGGGTGGGATAGGGAGGGTGGGAGGGAGGGAGACGCAAGAGGGAAGAGATATGGGAACATATGTATATGTATAACTGATTCACTTTGTTATAAAGCAGAAACTAACACACCATTGTAAAGCAATTATACCCCAATAAAGATGTTAAAAAAAAATGCTATAGCAAAGGAATAGCAAAGAAAGGAGAATAACAAAGAACTCTTCTCTGTGAAAATATGGCAATCTCTGAGTTAAAAATTCTCTATAAAATCTCTGCTAGATGTAAACGTGCTATGAAAAAAAAATGACATATGTCATTTACATTTTCTAGTACAGTGTGTGTTCTAATACAGAAAGTGTGTTCTCTGGAAGATTAGTGCCCTGAGAGACATTAATAAGTGTTACTTGAAAATAAGGTCACATGTTCAAATATGTGTGGGAAACATGGTGTTAAATAAAGTGAAACCAGATTTTTGACCTTCAAGTATACTAATGTACATTTTAAATTACCAAGAGTGTGATATAGTATATAGCATTTCCCAATTTTATTTAACCACAGACTTTTTTTTTCACAGTAACTCAGTGAATTGGCTCTCCATATATCACACTCAAGGAAGCTCTGTCCTTAGCACATTCCCTGTGATTCTTTATGAAATTCGATATATGTTAACTTGTAAAGCAGCAAACGTTCCTGACACAGTAGAGCAAGAGATGGGTAAATTCTTACAGAGAGAAGAGAAAAGGGTACGATTTAGAGTATGAAGTGGTTCCTGGGATGGGGGATCCATATAGGGGGAGCTACATTTGTGAGAAGGAGAATTGCAAAATCACTAAGGGCCAAATGGCAAAGAATAACATCATGGGCTTAAAACTTGTTTGAGGGCCTCTGTTGCTCAACTACGTGGGTCATCCATGAGTATTCACAATCTTTTGGCAATATAAAAGAAAATGGTTGAGACGTGAAATAAGCAAAATTTGCAGTTGGTTCTCCTTCTGGTGCATCTGATTAGGAAGCAGTGTCCACTGGCCATTTATGCAAACCCATGTAGAATCCACAGTGATAATTTTTGCCTCATTACAAGATACAAAATAACAAGATCAAGTGGTTTTCCATTATATGAGATTAATATGATTTTATATGCAATGACTAAATATTTTTTATGTAAAACAATTCTCACAAGAGACCCATAAGACTATCAATAGGTTTCTCATTCACCAGCAAAATTCATGTCTATCCTAATCCTAAAAGTAACAATATATTCCCTAATATTAACAAGTATTTATCCTGATAAGTTTAGAATTTAAATTTTTAAAATTATTAAATTTAGTATTTATATTAAATTACTATTAAATTAGTATTTCATTGATTATACAATTATGTTAAAGACATTTTATTAATTTTTTTTATAAAAGGGAAGGAACATTTTAGCAATTTGTGTAGTAGTTTTCTACATCTCTGCAAAGGTAACAACTCTGAGAAATAGGCAGAGCATAGTATTTTCCCTGATTGGCAGATTATGTGACTTGCCTAAAATCATGCAGCTACAAAATCCATCCCAGGTGGACCAAATGAGAGTTACTGTTTCATAAGTGATGGCAAAAGCTCAGAGAAAATTCAGGTTGCATTGACAGTAGAAGCATGTGGAAACAGAAAAATAATTCAGATTTTGGGGAAGGACTCATTAGACACAGGCTGAATTCACAAGGTCAAGCAGAGATATTGTTCTAGGTTGTGATTGGATTATTCTAAATTTACCAGCAGATATTAATTGACATACGTAATAATTCTCTCCAGATCACATAATTTAAGGACAGATAAATGTTTAGGTTTTGGCTCTTAACCCCATCCAGTTTTGTCACTGGCACTCTAAGTTTCCATATTCTTCCTTTTTCATGGTGTCCTTGTGATTTTTAAGTCTTCTCCAATGGTCATGAGAGATTTTAGATTGTAGTCTAGTTTGTAAATTATAGAATTTGCTCTCCTATGATTACTCTTTCTCACCTTTGAAATAATTGGGTCATTGCCTTTCTCTTCTTTCCTGCTTACAATGCTAGAGCAGGGTCTTCAAGTAATTATACCTATTTCAATTAACTTTGAATTGTCTAGTCTTTATGTGGCTACAGCTAAGTAATTCATTCTAAAAGTAGCCTCTTTGAGCTTATATATTCCTTTTGTCTCTACCAGGAATGACACATTCATGACATGTGTAGTCACCTCTCTCCTAGAACCACAGCAAAAACATTGCTAATTAATTACATGATTTCTGCCACTGGACTCAGACAATGATGAACATGTAGCACTTACTGTGTGCAATGTACTACTATAAGCACTAGGGGTAAGGTAGGAATAAAGACGCAGACCTCCTAGAGAACGGACTTGAGGTTATGGGGAGGGGGAAGGGTGAGCTGTGACAGGGCGAGAGAGAGTCATGGACATATACACACTAACAAACGTAGTAAGGTAGATAGCTAGTTGGAAGCAGCCGCATGGCACAGGGATATTGGCCTGGTGCTTTGTGACAGCCTGGAGGGGTGGGATAGGGAGGGTGGGAGGGAGGGAGACGCAAGAGGGAAGAGATATGGGAACATATGTATATGTATAACTGATTCACTTTGTTATAAAGCAGAAACTAACACACCATTGTAAAGCAATTATACCCCAATAAAGATGTTAAAAAAAAAAAGTATTAACAAATTTCATCTCCAGATCAACCTTATGACACAGGTATTTTCATTATCTCTGTTTTATAGATGGAGCAACTGAGGCACAACAAGTTTAAGTAACTTGACCAAGATTACACAGACATTACATGTAGAGCTGGAATTTGAATCGAGGCATTCTAGCTCCAGATTTTATGTACTTTACCATTAATGCTGTATTACCTCATATTCCCCATTGGAAAAAGCTTACATGTTCAACCACAAATGACCACAGGCCTAATTCTTATTAATTCTTATAGATTTCACATTTCTCTCACTGATACAGAAGAGGGAAAAGATGACCAGCACAATAGGCATACACAGTTCTAGTTCACACTGGATTTTTCTCCTGCTTGGAGGTACTGAGTGAGGAGTTAATTGTACAGAATCACAAAATAGGCAAACTCAACTATGATATACAAACTTGATTCCTTAAACCTTGGACCTAGAATGAGAGTGTGATATTGCTTTGTTAGCTTCCTGATATAAAAGCCACTGTAAACTTATTTCTCAGAATTTGGTAGCCTCATATTGGAGGATCTGAAGCCCTATTAGGCAGGGAATTAATAAAGTTAGAGACAATACTTGTACTGAGCAGCAGAAAACAGGGAAACAGATTAAGAGAGTCTTCTAACAATTACCACTGACACAGAATTAGTTTGAAATCATGACTTGAGAAAATAGAGATCTGGGTTCCTAGAACAAGTTAAGTTTTGATATCTGAGGTTTTAGGGAGGGAGAAGGGAAAGGAAAAACAAAAGGTCAAGTCAAGATGCATGTCTGGAGATGTTAAAATGCTAAAAGATTCTAGGGGGACATAAGCAATCAGATAATATCAGAGAACACTATGTAGCTGGGAGCCAGAGGATGTCAAAGGTAAAATCAGTCAAGAAAGTTGAAGTGGTAAAACACCAGAGACCAGGGTAGTAGTTGAGATCTGGATATTATTCCTGGCTCTTCTGCAAGCATTGTTACTCTGCGTACTTTATCATAAAATATCTCACTTCAGAATTCTTATTTATTAAATGACAAGTACTGGACTAAACAACCTCTAAAGACTCTTCCAGCTCTATCCTTCCATGATTATGTAATTCATAAACTTACATAACCTTGAAATTCTAACTTCTCTGAAAGTCATAAAATAGCCAATATAAAAGCATTGTTTTTGGCAGGCTGCTTCGTTGAAATAATTGAATTATTACCAGACAGACCATGTTACTGGGATTTTTTTCTTAACATATTATTACAGGAACTCAAGTACTCATAGGACCCTTGCTTTTGATTTTTCCCAAGGGGTTTCCAAATCTGCCATTCAGTCAACCAACATTTACTGAATTCTAACAATATGTTTGGACACTGGGTTAAGCCTTAGGAAGAGAAAGATGAATAAAGAAGAGTCATGGTTTTAAAGGCAATCACAGTATACTGGGGGAAGTAGAAATGTATGCCATGAGGACAATATCATGATAGAGATATGTGTAGGATATTATAGGCACAGAGGAAAGAAGTACATAACTCAGTTTAAGAGAGGTGATAATGGAAAGTTTCTAAGTAGAGATCTTACCTTATGCCATTCTTTAAACTGAGGTGTTTATTTGTGGGAGAATGTTGGGCAGAGCATAACAACCAAAGAAAACAATATGAACACACAAGCAAAGGTGAGAAATAACATTTATGAAAAAGGTTGGCTTCTATTGTTTTCGTCGGTTCTGTACTCCTTTCCCCTTTCTTGTTTTAGCCATGTTTCTCACTCCAACTCTACGATGAGACTGTTAAGCATATTACACTGCCCCCATTGCTACAAGGGTAGGCATATGACCCAGACACAGGGTCATATGTCATTTGCCATATCACAGGGTCATGGTATACCATTCCCCTCGGTAAAGCAGTTCATACAAGGGATGGCATATTACCAAGCCAGATCAGACAGTTTCCCTAGGGTTTTAACATACCAAAGTATCAAATGAAAAACAGTGTGTCACGAAAACTAGGACCATATACTTTAGCATGAGGCTGCCTGGGTTGAAATATAAGTTTCACCACTTATTAGCTTTGTGAACTTAGATAAACTGCTCGATCTGTATCTTAGTTTCCTCCTTTGTAAAATGGGGACCACAATAGTACCCACACCATAGTGCTGTAAGGATTAATATATTAATACATGTAAAGCACTTAGAATATTTCTTGGCACACAGTAAGTACTCATTAAATATTGTTGATATTATTGTTGTTGTATTGTATATGCTATTGCTATATTTGTTTTTTGTGTATATATATACATATATACATATATATATATATATATGTGTGTGTGTGTGTGTGTGTGTGTGTGTGTATTTTTTCTGTGTCCCCACTGAAATATAAGTGCTATGAGAACAGGGACTTTGTCTGCCATGTTCACTATTATATATTCAGGGTCCAGAAATTGGCACATAGGAGATACTACATAAACATCTGTGAATGAATCAGTGAAGAAACTATAAGCATTTGCATGTCACTAGAGATAAAAGTATATGAAAGTGGGCATGTTGTATTATAGGAGTAGTTAAATAGTGTTAGAAGTGCCCTAATTGAAATAATCACTGTAGGGGTTGTCAAATAACACATGAAATACAACCTTCAGGACAAGTTACTGATCATCTTTAACAAGAGCTGTATGATAGGGTCTACTCGTCATCTTCAGGGGTATAAAAATACATTTCAATTGATGAAATTAATAGTGTTTAAGATAGGTTATTGTTAGAAGTGATATATCAGACCTGCTTAATCTTGCATGAGGAGGTTTTAAAAGGCAACAAAGATCTGGAGGTCCAGAGCTCGTTTGGTCTCATGTACCTACATTTCTCAGTCTTCTGCTCCCTAATCCACTGCCAAGCTCTCTAGTCCTACCATTGGTACTTCATTGCATCTTCCTCAGAATGTGATTTTCATGCAAAGTGCCAGTCTTCGGTCTTAGATCAGAGAGTGGGGTCTCCCAGAGCTATATAACTGGTTATACAGGTTTTTTGTTTGTTTGTTTCCTTCCTAATGAATGTTTGTATATTGAACGGAATTTAACTTGAGACTTTCTTTCACTGTAGCATACCATCTAATAGCCAGGATGTGGGAGAGAGAACATATAGCCCCCAGCTACCTCTCACCACCAGAGGCTGCCAATATTTACAGAACAACAACACAAAAAATAACTTGGCATTTGTTGCACTGTCAAAATTGGTCTCACAGTTTGCAACACATAGACATGAACTTAAAAAGAAAGGTAGGATAGGTTTACCCTGAGTTGGAGAGAGGCCACTAAAGAGTTTAAAAGAGGTAAGTGAACTGATAAGATTTGAAATTTTGATGTCACTCTTATAACTGTGGACAAAGAACCTAAGAGGAAGAATATGAATGCAGGGAGATTAATTTGAAAGGTTTTGATCCAGGTGAGAAATAAAACAGAAAGTGATTTCAGGAGAGAAGAGGAGAGGACAGATTATAAAAATATATGTAGTAATCAGAATAGGCATGTTATTAAGTAGGATAAGGGAGGTAAAAAAGAAGGGAGATCCATAAATGTGTCCTAAGTTTCTAGCTTGTATAACTGGGGGAATGAGGGTGGATGGCACCAAACAAAATAGAGAAAACAAGAGGAGGTGCAGGCACTTGTTTTTGGTTTCTTGAGTTTTAATTTTTTGTTTTCTCTTTCCTACTTCCTTCTTCTGTCAGCTTTCTTTGATTGCCAAATTCCATTTTAACATCCTGACCCCTCTACTGGCTTCCCTGTAGCTAAGACAAACATTTATTTTTCAGCCTTCTTTGAGCTATGTGTGCTCATAAATCATTTTGACAATGAACAAAATAAAACAATAGTTGAATCCAGCCAAAAATGGCTATTAAAAAGAACAACATTGAAATAAAACAGCATTAAACTGCAACTACCTGTTGGTGATTTGTTAGCATCATCAATACTAGAGTCAACAAATATTTGAGTGTCAAATCAGTGCTAAGCACTGTCCTGGGTCCTAGGGATACAAAGGCCCGGAGAAGCAGCCTAGTAGAATGGATAAAGCGTGATTTTTGAGTTAGAACCAGAGTGTATCTCTTGTTCCACCACCTACTAGGTTTGTGATCTTGGGCTAATTGTTAACCCCTCAGAGCCTCATTATTTTCCAATGTAAGATGGGGATAATTGCATAGCACATACATCATTCAGCTGTCAAGTTATGTAAGATAGCAAATCTAACCTAGAAGAGCAACTGATATAAGTACTTGATAAATGGTAGCTGCTATGAACATAAAAATCATAATTATTCTCTCAAGAAGCTTACAGTCTTTTACAGATTTTTTGTCTATATGAGCCTCCCATATATTTTTATTATAAATTCAAAGAAAAGAACAGCATTGAATCATATTTTTATCACAGGGATTGTATAATGACTCAGAATGGTAGTACTTCGTAGTCCTAGAATAGCATTTCTTCAAGACTCTGAGTATAACCAAGTATAATATCTAAAGCCTTGGAGACTTACTTCAATGATCTGATGAAGAAAATGAAGAAAAAGCAAACTCTCTTAGAATAGTAATTTAAAAATGATGTATTGCAAATAGGCAGTTAAAGTGTGTTAATTGGCTGTACTGTAGCACCAAGGGTGTGATGCGGTTTGGAGGAAGGGGAAAAAACTGAATCATATGAAGTAATACAAACTCAGTGCAATGAAAGTTTCTGCCAGATTGGGTTATAATGAACTCACTGTGTTTTAATGAAGCTAATAACTGAGTATCTTATAAAATTTCACTAGAATACATTGAAGGCTGTTTTATTGTAGCCTTTTAAGATCTTTTATGAATCCAGATTTGTGCCAGATATTATGAAAAAGAAAACGTTAACTGCATTACTTTACTTTCACCATCATATAACTTGCTTAAGATGTTTGTCAGTAGTGCATAAACTATATTCTTCCTCATCTCAATAATTTTATGTTATAATAAATGCAGAAAATATTTAAAAATGAAAATACACATCTAAAATATTCATCGCTGTCACAAAATCAGAGGGACTAAATTTTGGGTGAAGTTTATGTATTAATAAAGTTTTAAGTTAAAGCAGTCAAAAGCCTTTTGGCCTGGATTTTCAAAATTCAATGGGTGGGGAGACCTTCAAGATGGTGGATAAATAAGACTTGGAGATCACCTTCCTCCCCACAAATACATGAGAAATACATCTACATGTGGAACAACTCCTACAGAACACCTACTGAATGCTGGCAGAAGATCTCAGACCTTCCAAAAGGCAAGAAAATCCCCACGTACCTGGTTAGGGCAAAAGAAAAAGAAAAAACAGAGACAAAAGCATAGGGACGGGACCTGCACCTCGGGGAGGGAGCTATGAAGGAGGAAAGGTTTCCACACACTAGGAAGCCCCTTCACTGCTGGAGACGGGGGTGGGGGGAAGCTTCGGAGCCATGGAGGAGAGCGCAGCAACAGGGGTGTGGAGGGCAAAGCGGAGGGATTCCCGCACAGAGGATCAGTGCCGACCAGCACTCACCAGCCCGAAGAGGCTTGTCTGCTCACCCGCCA
This sequence comes from Grampus griseus, assembly GCF_964374135.1. Taxonomy (NCBI): domain Eukaryota; kingdom Metazoa; phylum Chordata; class Mammalia; order Artiodactyla; family Delphinidae; genus Grampus; species Grampus griseus. Next base: position 98,035,281 of record NC_138999.1, on the reverse strand, counting down.
GGGCGGGCGGGGGCTGGGAGCTGAGACTCCAGCTTCAGAAGTCAGATCACAGGGAGAGGAAAGGGGTTGGTGGTGTGAACACAGCCTGAAGGGGCCTAGTGCACCACAGCTAGCCAGGAGAGAGTCCGGGATAAAGTCTGGACCTGCCGAAGGGGCAAGAGACCATTGTTTCTCAGGGAATTCAGAGCACCACCTAAACGAGCTCCAGAGAAGGGCACGAGCCGCGGCTCAGTGTGGACACTAGAGACGGGCATGAAACGCTAAGGCTGCTGCTGCAGCCACCAAGAAGCCTGTGCGCAAACACAGGTCACTTCCCACACCTCCGCTCCCGGGAGCCTATGCAGCCTGCCACGGCCAGGGTCCCGTGATCCAGAGACAACTTCCCTGGGAGAACACAAGGCGTGCCTCAGGCCTTTGCAACGTCACGCTGGCCTCTTCTGCCACAGGCTCACCCCACATTCCCTACCACTCCTTCTCCCCGGCCTGAGTGAGCCAGAGTCCCCTAATCAGCTGCTACTTTAGCCCCATCCTGTCTGGGCAGGGAACAGATGCTCTCAGGTGACCTACACGCAGAGGCAGGGCCAAATCCAAAGCTGAACCCCAGGAGTTGTGCAAACAAAGAAGAGAAAGGGAAATTTCTCCTAGCAGTTTCAGGAGCAGCAGATTAAATCTCCACAATCAACTTGATGTACCCTGCATCTGTGGAATACCTGAATAGAAAACGAATCATCCCAAAATTGAGGTGGTGGACTTTGGGAGCAACTATAGACTTGGGGTTTGCTTTCTGAATCTAATTTGTTTCTGGTTTTATGTTTACTTTAGTTTAGTATTTAGAGTTTATTATCATTCGTAGATTTGTTTATTGATTTGTTGCTCTCTTCCTCTTTTTTTTTTTTTTTTTTTTGGCTGCATCAGGACTTCGTTGCTGCACACGGGCTTTCTCTAGTTGCGGTGAGCAGCAGCTACTCTTCATTGTGCTGCACAGGCTTCTCATTGTGGTGGCTTCTCTTGTTGTGGAGCAAGGGCTCTAGGAGCGCAGGCTTCAGTAGTTGTGGTGCATGGGCTTAGTTGCTCCACGGCATGTGGGATCTTCCCAAAGCAGGCTTGAACCCGTGTCCCCTGCATTAGCAGGTGGATTCTTAACCACTGCACCAATGGGGAAGCCCCCTTTTTTTTATATATATATATATTTTTTCCTTTTTCTCTTTTTTGAGTGTGTATGTGTATGCTTCATTGTGTGATTTTGTCTGTATAGCTTTGCTTTTACCATTTGTCCTAGGGTTCTGACTGTCTGATATTTTTTTTTTAGTATAGTTTTTAATGCTTGCTATCATTGGTCCATTTGTTTTTTGGTTTGGTTGCTCTCTTCTTTCTTTGTATTTTTTTTTCTTTTTTTAAAATTACTTTTAAATTTTTCTTATTTTTAATTTTAATAACTTTATTTTACCTTATTGTTTTCTTTTTTCCTACCTTTTTTCTCTCTTTTCTTCTGAGCCGTGTGGCTGACAGGGTCTTGGTGCTCTGGCCGGGTGTCAGGTCTGTGCCTAGGTGGTGAGAGAGCTGGGTTCAGGACATTGGTCGACCAGAGACCTCCCAGCTCCACATAATATCAAATGGCAAAAGCTCTCCCAGAGATCTCCATCTCAACACTAACACTCAGCTCCACTCAATGACCAGCAACCTACAGTGTTGGACACCCTATGCCAAACAACTAGCAAGGCAGGAACACAACTGCACCCCTTAGCAGAGTGCCTGCCTAAAATCATAATAAGTTCACAGACACCCCAAAACACACTGCATGATGCAGTCCGGCCCACTAGAAAGACAAGATACAGCCTCATCCATCAGAACACAGGCACTAGTCTCCTCCACCAGGAAGCCTACACAACCCACTGAACCAACCTTAGCCACTGGAGGCAGATGCCAAAAACAATGGGAACTACATACCAGCAGCCTGCGAAAAGGAGACCCCAAACACAGTAAGTTAAGCAAAATGAGAAGACAGAGAAACACACAGCAGATGAAGGAGCAAGGTAAACACCCGTTAGACCAAACAAATGAAGAGGAAATAGGCAGTCTACCTGAAAAAGAATTCAGAGTAATGATAGTAAAGATGATCCAAAATCTTGCAAATAGAATGGAGAAAATACAAGAAAAGTTTAACAAAGACCTAGAACTAAAGATCCAATGAACAATGATGAACAACACAATAAATGAAATTAAAATTCTCTAGAAGGAAACAATAGCAGAATAAATGAGGCAGAAAAACCGATAAGTGACCTGGAATATAAAATAGTGGAAATAACTACAACAGAGCCGAAAAAAGAAGAAAGAATGAAAAGAATTGAGGACAGCCAGAGAGCTCTAGGACAACAATAAATGCACCAACATTTGAATTATAGGGGTTCCAGAAGAAGAAGAGAAAAAGAAAGGGACTGAGAAAATATTTGAAGAGATTATAGTTGAAAACTTCCCTAAAATGGGAATGGAAATTGTTAATCAAGTTCAGGAAGCGCAGAGAGTCCCACACAGGATAAATCTAAGGAGAAACACGCTAAGTCACATATTAATCAAATTATCAAAAATTAAATACAAAGACAAAATATTAAAAGCAGCAAGGGAAAAATAACAAATAACATACAAGGGAATCCCCATAAGGTTAACAGCTGATCTTTCAGCAGAAACTCTGCAACTCAGAAGGGAGTGGCAGGACATATTTAAAGTGATGAAAGGGAAAAACCTACAACCAAGATTATGCAAACCAGCAAGGATCTCATTCAGATTCAATGGAGAAATTAAAACCTTTACAGACAAGCAAAAGCTAAGAGAATTCAGCACCACTAAACCAGCTTTACAACAAATGCTAAAGGAACTTCTCTAGGCAGGAAACACAAGAGAAGGAAAAGACCAACAATAACAAACCCAAAACAATTAAGAAAATGGTAATAGGAACATACATATCAATAATTACTTAAAGTTAAATGTATTAAATGCTCCAACCAAAAGACATAGACTGGCTGAATGGATACAAAAAGAAGATCCATACATATGCTGTGTACAAGAGACCTACTTCAGACCTAGGGAAACCTAAAGATTGAAAGTAGAGGATGGAAATGTATTCCGTGCAAATGGAAATGAAAATAAAGCTGGAGTAGCAATTCTCATATCAACAAAATAGACTTTAAAATAAAGGCTATTACAAGTGACAAAAAAGGACACTACATAATGATCAAGGGATCAGTCCAGGAAGATATAACAATGGTAAATATTTATGCACCCAACATAGGAGCACCTCAATACATAAGGCAAATGCTAACAGCAATAAAAGTGGAAACTGACAGAAATACAATCATAGTAGGGGACTTTAACACCTCACTTTCACCAATGGACAGATCATCCAAAATAAAAATAAATAAGGAATCACAGATGGACTTAACTTATATTTAAATGACATTCCATCCCAAAACAACAGAATACACTTTCTTCTAAACGGCTCATGGAACATTCTTAAGGATAGATGATATCTTAGGTCACAAATCAAGCCTTGGTAAATTTAAGAACATTGAAATCGTATCAAGTATCTTTTCTGACAACAATGCTATGAGACTAGATGTCAATTACAGGAAAAAATCTGCAAAAAACACAAACACATGAAGGCTAAAAAATACACTACTAAATAACCAAGAGATCACTGAAGAAATGAAAGAAGAAATACAAAAGTACCTAGAAACAAATGAGAGTGAAAACATGATGACCAAAAATCTATGGGATGCAGCAAAAGCAGTTCTAAGAGGGAGGTTTATACTACCTCACAAAACAAGCAACATCTCAAATAAACAATTTAACCTTACACCTAAAGCAATTAGAGAAAAAAGAACCAAAAAAACCCCCAAAGTTAGGAGAAGGAAAGAAATCATAAAGATCAGATCAGAAATAAATGAAAAAGAAATGAAGGAAACAATAGCAAAGCTCAATAAAACTAAAAGCTGGTTCTTTGAGAGGATAAAAATAATTGATAAGCCATTAGCCAGACTCATCAAGAAAAACAGGGAAAACACTCAAATCAATAGAATTAGAAATGAAAAAGGAGAAGTAAAAAATGACACTGGAGAAACACAAAGGATTATGAGAGATTACTACACACAACTATATGCCAATAAAATGGAAAACCAGGAATAAAGGGGCAAATTCTGAGAAAAACACAACCTTCTGGGACTGAATCAGAGGAAATAGAAAATATAAACAGACCAAACACAAGCACTGAAACTGAGACTGTGATTAAAAATCTTCCAACAAACAGAAGTCCAGGACTAGATGACTAGATGGCTTCACAGGCGAATTCTCTCAATCATTTAGAGAAGAGCTATCACCTATCCTTCTCAAACTCTTCCAAAATATAGCAGAGGGAGGAACACTCCCAAACTCATTCTATGAGGCCACCATCACCCTGACACCAAAACCAGACAAAGAGGTCACAAAGAAAGAAAATTACAGGCCAATATCACTGATGAACTAGATGCAAAAATCCTCAACAAAATACTAGCAAACAGAATCCAACAGCACATTGAAAGGATCATACACCATGATCAAGTAGGGTTTATCCCAGGAATGCAATGATTCTTCAATATACACAAATCAATCAATGTGATAAACCATAGTAACAAATTGAAGGAGAAAAATGATATGATCATCTCAATAGATGCAGAAAAAGCTTTTGACAAAGTTCAACACCCATTTATGATAAAAACCCTCCAGAAAGTAGGCATAGAGGAACTAACCTCAACATAATAAAGGCCATATATGACAAACCCACACCCAACATCGTTCTCAGTGGTGAAAAACTGAAACCATTTCCACTAAGATCAGGAACAAGACAAGGTTGTCCACTCCCACCACTATTATTCAACATAGTTTTGGAAGTTTTAGTCACAGCAATCAGAGAAGAAAAAGAAATAAAAGGAATCCAAATTGGAAAAGAAGAAATAAAGTTGTCCCTGTTTGCAGATGACATCATACTATACATAAAGAAACCTAAAGATGCTACCAGAAAACTGCTAGAGCTAATCAATGAATTTGGTAAAGTAGCAGGATACAAAAATAATGCACAGAAATCTCTTGCATTCCTATACACTAATGATGAAAAATCTGAAAGAGAAATTAAGGAAATACTGCCATTTACCACTGCAACAAAAAGAATAACATACCTAGGAATAATCCTAACTAAGGAGACAAAAGACCTGTATGCAGAAAACTATAAGGCACTGATGAAATAAATTAAAAATGATACAAACAGATGGAGAGATATATCATGTTCTTGGATTGGAAGAATCAACATTCTGAAGATGACTATACTACCCAAAATAATCTACAGATTCAATGCAATCCCTATCAAATTACCAATGGCATTTTTCACAGAACTAGAACAAGAAATCTCACAATTTGTATGGAAACACAAAAGACCCCGAATAGCCAAAGCAATATTGAGAAAGACAAATGGAGCTGCCAGGATCAGGCTCCCTGACTTCAGACTATACTCCAAAGCTACAGTAATCAAGACAGTATGGTACTGGCACAAAAACAGAAATACAGATCAATAGAACAGGTTAGAAAGACCAGAGATAAACCCACGCACATATGGTCACCTTATCTTTGATAAAGGAGGCAAGAATACACAATGGAGAAAAGACAGCCTCTCCAATAAGTGGTGCTGGGAAAACTGGACAGCAACATGGAAAAGAATGAAATTAGAAAACTCCCTTACACCATACACAAAAATAAACTCAAAATGGATTATAGACCGATATGTAAGGCCAGACACTATAAAACTCTTAGAGGAAAACAGGCAGAACACTCTATGACATAAATCACAGCAAGATCCTTTTTGACCCACCTGCTAGAGAAATGGAAATAAAAACAAAAATAAATAAATGAGACTTAATGAAACTTCAAAGTTTTTGCACAGCAAAGGAAACCATAAACAAGACCAAAAGACAACCCTCAGAATGGGAGAAAATAGTTGCCAATGAAGCAACTGACAAAGGATTAATCTCCAATATTTACAAGCAGATCATGCAGCTCAATATCAGAAAAACCAAAAAACCCAATCCAAAACTGAGCAGAAGACTTAAATAGACATTTCTTCAAAGCAGATATACAGATTGCCAAGAAACACATGAAAGGATGGTCAACATCTCTAATCATTAGAGAAATGCAAATCAAATCTACAATGAATTATCATCTCACACCAGTCAGAATGGCCATCATCAAAGTATTTACAAACAATAAATGCTGGAGAGGATGTGAAGAAAAGGGAGCCCTCTTTCACTGTTGGTGGGAATGTAACGTGATACAGTCATTATGGAGAACAGTATGGAGGTTCCTTAAAATGTAAAAATAGATCTACCATATCACCCAGGAATCCCACTACTGGGCATATACTCTGAGAAACCATAATTCGAAAAGTATCATGTACCACAATGTTCATTGCAGCTCTATTTACAATAGGCAGGACATGGAAGCAACCTAAGTGCCCATTGACAGAGGAATGGATAAAGAAGATATGGCACATATATACAATGGAATTTTACTCAGCCATAAAAAGAAAGGAAATGGAGTTATTTGTAGTGAGATGGTTGGACCTAGAGACTGTCATACAATGTGAAGTAAGTCAGAAAGAGAAAAACAAATAGCGTATACTAACACATACATATGTAATCTCTAAGGGAAAAAAAAGGTTCTTAAGAACCTAGGAGCAGGACAGGAATAAAGATGCAGATGTAGAAAATGGACTTGAGGACACAGGTAGGGGGAAGGGTAAGCTGGGACGAATTGAGAGAGTAGCATATACTTATATATACTACCAAATGTAAAATAGATAGCTAGTGGGAAGCAGCCTCATAGCAGAGGGAGATAAGCTCGGTGCTTTGTGACCACCATGAGGTGTGGGATAAGGAGGGTGGGAGGGAGACACAAGAGGGAGGAGATATGGGGATATATGTATATGTATAGCTGATTCAAAAATTAACATTTCATAATGTTAATTAACATTAACATAAATTAATTAATTCAAAAATCAATTAATTCAAAAATTAACATTTCATAATGTTAATTAACATTAACATAAATTAATTAATTCAAAAATTAACACACCATTGTAAAGAAATTTACTCCAATAAAGATGTTAAAAAACAAAACAAAACAAAACAAACAAAAAATCTCAATGAGTAAAATTTTATTAAGTCCAAACTTATACATTCTGTGCAAACCTGGGTAAAATCTGTGGAATAACAAATGCCAGTAAAACAGATGGCAATGACCCCATGTGTGGATTTGTCCAAGAGGCGCTTTTCAACATTCAGCAATAGTTTCTTTGACCAGCCACGTTAAAGGCCAGTGCTTGGCAGTGCTATCCAATTGGCAAATTCATTCTTTGTTGTCTCTATTCCTGGTTTTCTACCCTTTTTCAGACTTTCAGCTGTCTCTCCATTTACTGACATTCAGCAGTACTGGTTATGCTACTGTCCTCAAATCTTCTCATGTGAGAATATCTGACATAGCACAACATGCCATTTTCCAAAGGATATTTTTAATTCATAGGTAAATGACTCAAGAGCCTTTACTGAACACAGGACATAAATGTATACTTGGTTTGAGTTTGAGGCTATTTTAATGGAACACTGGGTATCTGTATATCTCCTAATCTGATATTTTATACTCAGTAGGCAATTCAATGTTTTAACCTTGTCCAGAATTAATGCTTTTCCTCCTCACATTCCTTTCATATCACCATCCAAGGCAGAGCTACAGTCACTTCTCTTTCACTCAAGAATGCTTTCTCCAGTGGCCCTTAACTTGGACATTCCTTGCTTGGGGTAGAAATGGAAGGGAAAGAGAGCTAGTATTTGTAAGACAGTTGAGCCAAGTAAACCCCAAACAGACAATTCCATGTTTTATAGAGCCATGCCCAAATTTGTAAGCCAAGATGAAGAAGAAAACTTATCAATATTATTGATACTGCCAAATAGTAAAGCTAGTGGAGCTAAGAATTAAGAGCTTGGAAATAAACTCTTGTATATATGGTTAAATGATTTTGAAAATGGGTACCAAGACCATTTAATGGAGAAAGGACATCCTTATGAACAAGTGATGCTGAGAAAATTATATATCTACAAGTAAAATAATGAATTTGTACCCTTAATTTTCATCATATACAAAAGTTAACTCAAAATGGATCAAAGACCTAAATGTAAGAGCTAAAACTATAAAACTCTTAGAAGAAAACATATGGGCAAACAAGCAACAAAAGCCTGTCAATAAGCGGGATGGCCTCAAACTAAAAAGCTTCTGGACAGCAAAAGAAATAAAATTAAAAAATGAAAAAGCAACCTACAGAATGGGAGAAAATACTTGCAAACCATTTGTTGGATAAGGGGTTAATACAAAAATATATACAGAACTTATATAATAAACAATCTGATTTAAAAAATGGGCAAGGGAACTGAATAGATATTTTCCAAATAATACATCCAAATGACCAACAGGTACATGAAGAGATGCTCACCATCACTGATCATCAAGGCAACTCAAATGAAAACCATGATGAGATATCACCTTACAATTGTTAGAATGGTTGTCATCAAAAAGACAAGAGATGACAAGAGTTGGTGAGGATGTGGAGAAAAAGAAACCCTTGTGCACTGTTGGTGGGAATATAAATTGGTGCAGCCACTATGGAAAACAGCATGGATGTTCCTCAAAAAATTAAACCTAGGACTACTGTACCATCCAGCAATTCCACTTCTCAGTATATATCCAAAGGAAATGAAAACAGGACACTGAAAAGATATCTGCACTCCCATGTGTATTGCAGCATTATTCAAAATAGCCAAGGTATGGAAATGACTTGTGTCCAATAATGGGTGAATGGTTAAGGAAGATGTGAAATATATATATATATATATATATATATATATATATATATATATATATATATATATATATATATATATATATATATATATATATATATTCAGCCATGAGAAAGAAGGAAATCCTGCTATTTGGAATAACATGGATGGGCCTTGAGGGCATTATATTACATGAGATAAGCCACACAAAGAAAGACGAATACTGTATGATTTCATTTACATATGAAATCTAAAATAGCCAAACTGGAAACAGAGTAGAATGGTGGTTACCAGGGGCTGTAGGGTGGCAGAATTGGAGAGATTTTGGTCAAATGGTACAAACTTCCAGTTAGAAGATGAATAAGTTCTGAAGCTCTAATGCACAGCACTATGATTACAGTCATTAATACCATATTATATACTTCAAAGTTGCTAGGAAACCAGATCTTAAATGTTCCCGCCATAAAAAATTATAATCATATGACGTGATAGAGGTGTTAGCTAATTGTATGATGGTAATCATATTGCAATATATAAATGTATCAAATCATCACCTTGTACACCTTAAACTTCCACAATGTTGTATGTCAATTACACCTCCAGTTTAAAAGAAAGAAAGAAAGAAATATATATGGGAAAAGCTTCCTGACATTGGATTTGGCAATGATTTCCTATACATAACACCAAAGGCACAGGAAAAAAAAATAGATACATTAAATTTCAACCAAATTAAAAACTGTGCATTAAAGGACATTATCAACAGAGTGAAAGGGTAACCTATGGAATGGTAGAAAATATTTACAAACCATATAACTGATAAGGGATTAATATCCAGAATATAAAAAGAACTCCTACAACCCAACAACAATGACAAAAACCACCCAATAAAAAAATGGGCCAAGAACTTGTATAGACATTTCTCCAAAGAAGATATACAGATGGCTAATAAGCACATGTGACAGTGTTCAACATCACTAATTGTTAGGGAAATGCAAATCAAAACCACAATAAGATATGACTTCACACCCATTAGGATGGCTACTACATTTTTAAAAAAGAAAGAAGAAAAGCAGAAAATAACAAGTGTTGGCAAGCATGTGGAGAAATTGGCACTCTTGTGATGGAGAGAAAGAGTGAGAGGGATATTGATTTCCTAAGTTTCTTTTACTCACAATTAACAACAAGAGGCAAAGGCACTTGGTCTAGAGTTTTACACAAAGGAAGTAGTCATGTTCACATAAAAAGGGAAATTCTGATCCTACCAGGCCCAGTGAATTATGGGGATTAGAAAGGAGAAGTTGAGAAAATAGGCAGGCAGATGTATACCTATCTGTTTCACTTCTTCTTTGGGATTCTGGAAGTTTCTGAAAGGAGAAGTCCTCAGAGGTTACTCCTTCACCAGAGTCTCCTGAGAGCTTCCCTGTGTTGTGAAAGATAAAAGAAGTTGCTGTTTCCTGTGAAGAGTTGTAGAATATAGCTGAGAGCTCTGGATGGGGAGCTTATCCATGAAAATTGCGGCAGGGATAAAGTAGCCCTGGATCACATGGCCACATGATACTATTCTTGAGCCCTTATTGTGCCAGACATTACCCTTAGCACTTACACATTCATATCCACTCAGGCATTACAACATTCCTCTGAGTTAGTACCATTATTAATATTTCAAAGCCCCAGATCTTATACAACTCAGTCTTAAACATCATGTCTACACAAAAGATTCAAAATACATCAGCAGGAGAACAACGTACTTTGGAAAGTATGATGTTGGCACATTACAGAGGTCATGGATATAAAGCTTTACTGCATTCATCTTATATTTCAGGTCACTAATGTAGTTCAGTAACTTTGATTTCATTTCCCACTTCACTGGATAATTGCAGGAGCCTTGGCTCTTATATCCCAGTTTCAAGTGGTAATCATATCCTTCAAGTAGGCTTAAATCCTTCAGTTGGCTGATGGTTATTATCTTCTTTCAGACTAATTTCCTGCTGAGGGAATGTCCATTATTTTTGCAGACTCATCTATGTATTGTCAGGTGCCAGTGCACTCAATCTTTTGTAATGCTATAATTGTGTCTCTTCTATCTTTGTCAGAAAGCACACTAGCAAATGGGCCTACTTCTTAGTGTAAACAAAAAAAGGGTTTCAGGAGCACAAATCCCTTTCTTCAACTGTCAGAGTATTGTAGACATTCCTTAAATAACATTCCCCACAACAGATTTTGCTTAATATCAATTACTTGAATATCTGGAGGCTGGCCAGAGATATTACTCATCCCCATGTTCGTTATCAAAGATTGAAACCATGAAGTGTAAAATCTCTCCCTATGTCAAAGAAGACTCTGCTTCCCCACACCCAGATGGTTCTGAATAGTTACTCTTTGATTGTGCACTCATATTTGTTCTCTCACTGATTGCTTGTTACAAAGATATTACCTTTGCTCCTCAATTTCAGTGCTATAATTGGGTTCCAGTCCATTCTTTGCCCTTGTTTTCAGAAAAGAAATAAAGTTTACTCAATTGGACATCTCTCAGACTAAGATCCAAAATCACTCCAGACAACAAATCATGTCCCTTTTCCAAATCTGACCTGAACATATACACCTTCTTGATCTTTATTTCTTCTGTAAACTAAATCAATTTAAACATGTTGATGCTTTTATATTACTTCTGTCTTGACTTAGCTTGTGTGAAATTATTGTCCTTAATTAAATTATTACTTGTTAGTTAATCCCAATCCTTGAAACTAGATTTGTATTTTTCCCAGTGCCATTGTGGAAACAAACAAATTGCTTTTATCTCATTCTTTAATGCTCCTAGACATCTTTATCTGCACCTCTGTTTTAGCACTAACCACAGTCTGCTTTTGCATTATTTTAATCTATAACTGTCTAGCTAAGTGAATGTCCATATCTCTGTGATTTGCTAGAGGGTAGGGGCCACATCCTAGTCATTTCTCAGTATGTAGCACAGTGTTGTGAATACAGAAAGTATTTTATAAAGTGGTAGTGATTTACATTGAGTGATGCGATTTGGCTGACACTGAGACATAGAAGTACCTGTTTCTTGAAATAGCTATTATTTTGCTCTCCTTCATCATTGCTTTCTGTTAACATATTTGGTCAAATACCAGTACTTGCTCTATCTCATGTTTGCTTTGTTGGCAAGGCTCAGCACAAGAGGCTAAGCTCTTTATTGGTCAGAGTGGAGGAAGTTTGTGGTCTACTGTGAGATAATCCTGTGTGTTTTATTATGACTGTGGTTAATAATCATTGTAATAACTAATCCTTTTTAGCCCTTTACAGTCCTGCTCATTGAATGCCAATTATGTGCTAGGAACTTTATACATTATAACAGTAATCTTCATAGCAGATATAAGGAAGCTATTATTATGTCAATAACAATAAAAACAACAATATATATTGATATACCAGGCATTGTAATAAGTGCTTTACTTGTTTTTTTTTTATTTATTTATTTTACTGACCTTTCAGAACAACATTATGAAGTTAGTATTACCATTATATCCACTTTATAGATAAGTAAACTGAAGTTCAGATGGGTTAAGTAACTTGCCCAATATCACATAGCTGGTAAAAATAGACCAGAACAAATGGAAAATAATAATTGACAAAGCACAATAGAATTAAAGATTAATAAGTTGAATGGAGAACTAGACAAATTGAAAGGATTTATCAGAGAATAGAAAAATGAAGAAAATAGATTAAAATCTAAACTAATCATTTTGAAAGTTTTAAATTTTAGGAAAAAAGAAAGCATTCTAAATGGATCCAGCACCCCTGCTCCCAAACAGATTACCTTAAAGGAAAAAAGTCAGGCAGGCCTCAGAGTTAGTCATTAAATGCCAGAAGACAATGAAACTACCTAATACTTATCAGTGCTTATTATGTACTAGGCACTGTATTACATACTTAATATTGCCTATCTCATTTAATCTTCACAACAATCTTGTGAAATTGGTATTATTTTTTATGTTCATTTGAGGCTGAAGAAACTTGAGGCACAACATTAAGTAATTTTCCAAGTTCTCATAGCCAGTAAGTTGCAGAATCAGAACTTATACTATCTGTTTGAATCCAAAAACCTATCCTCCTACCACTTCAATGCTCTACCTAACATGCTTTTACATCTCTGTTCTAAAGAGCTTAAAGTTCTGTCTTATACTAGTTCTTGCTTGGTTTAACCCAACACATGGAATATGTCCTCATATCAGAATTTGTATGATTGCTTTAACACATATTCTTCTACCATATTCCACACCCCACAACCAAAATGACCTTAGGTTTAGACTTTAAACCTATTCTTGATGTTTCTATTTCATAAGTGGAATGGTCTGAATGTTTGTGTTGCCCCAAAGTTCATATGTTGAAAATCTAATGCCTAAGGTGATGGTATTAGGAGGTGGGACATTTGAGAGGTGATTAGGTCATGAGGGTGGAGACCTCACAAACAGAATTAGTGCCATTATAAGAGAGGCTCCAAAGACATCTCTCTCCCCCTTCTACCATGTGAGGACTCAGAAGTCGGCAATCTGGGAGAAGACCTTCACCAGAACACAACCATGCTGTTGCCATGATCTTGGACTTCCCAGTCTCTAGACTTGTGAGAAATAAATTTCTGTTGTTTATAAGGTACTCAGTCTGTGATATTTTGTTATAGCAGCCTGAATGGACTAAGAAAATAAGACAGTGTTTCTAATATCTGCCCCTGACAGTGATTTGAAATTCATCATTTATTATAGCTCATTTATGTCTTCTGTTTTTCTCACATCAACCTTTACTCCCTCCACACTGTTCTTCAGCACATGGCTCATGAGGCTCTACTTTCTGCTTAAAGCACTCTCTGTAACATCGGGTTTATGGGCAGGTATATCTGGCGACCAAAGAGTGTCTGAATGTTAAATTCAGCTAGGTCACTCTGTGTATTAGTTTATTAAATGAATGTTTTTTCCCCAAATATTTAAGTCATATGAAAAGTTTCTCTTTTTGACATAAAAGCAATATTTAAAAAACAGGACTCTGAGAATGGAACTGTATGTTCTTCTAACACATTTTTCCTCAGGCTCTTAGGAAACAGAGTGGGCTTATAAAGAAAACACAGCTGTGAACAGAAATGATTTGTATCTATACATGCTATCTATATTTGTATACATGTCAATTTATAAAACAAATACTTCAAATTCATGTCTACAAAATTTAGTAACTGCCTACTCCAGTCAAACTATATCTATGCCCTGTGAGATGTGCCAACAAGTTACTTCCTAAAGAGACCTTAGTTGCTCCTTACAAAGCAGCACAGTTCTAGAAGAAGATAGAATAAGCTCTGAAAGAAGTCAGACTTAGTTGGAAATGTGAGTTTCATTCTTAACATCAAAGTGACCTCGGGCAAAAAGACATTAAAGCCTATGAGTTTCAGCTTCCAATCAAACAAGACCAGGGGATCTTACTATTTAACTTACAGTGTGATTGTGAAGATTAAATGAGATGGTATATACTAAAACATCCAAGAAAGTTCCTGGTATACGCTAAGCACACATACAATGTTACTTACACAGTTTGCCTTCTTACTTGGTATTTTGAACCTGTAGGACAACAATGGTGGCAGGCTGGTATCATGAAACAATAGTGAGAACTTCAGAAAGTGGTTGATTCAGTACCCAAAATAATATATAAATAATGTACATAACAAGATGATTTAGCATACACATAATACTTTTATACAACTCAAAATGCCTTTTCTTAGATTGCCTTTTCTACATTTTATAAAAATTCTGAGGCAAATTGATTAATTATGAGGAAATTTAGGCATAGATAGGTTAAGTGACTCACCGAAATCATGGGGGCTAATCAGCTAAAACTGAGTGGGTTGTTGCAATTCAAAGAGAGAGCTTTGAATATTCCAAAACTAATTCAAGGTTTTGAACTTTGGAGGTTTAAGGACCCTAATGCCAGTTGTGCACCAAGCATGTATAACCTGGCTGAATCCCAGGTCATTCCATGCCAGATGGATCATGTTAAAATGCAATCCAGAAGTAGGAATGAGGGTATTATGGTTGACTCTCTTAGGTAAGGCTTATAAATAACAATGAGACTTCCCATAGTGAAGACCTAACTTAGTTTCTTAGTTTCTTATACTAAAACAGTTAGGGGTAGGGGAACAAGATCATCTGAAAATAGCATTGTACGTTTTCCTGGTTTTGCTATTATATCACAGCTATGTGAATTGTTACCATTGAAGAAAACTAAGTGAATGATGCATGGGATGTCCCTGTACATTTTTTGGAAACTTCATGTAAATAATTATTATCTCAAGACAAAAAGTTAAAAAGATAGCATCACACACCACAATCCTATGCTATTTGGTACCTAATTCATTTTTCTTTATTTAAAAGCAGTTGTATTAGGTTTTATTCAACTGAGATTGGAATTTAATATTTAAAGAGATTAACGTGACAAAAAAAAGCAAAAATAAACAACTGGGACCTGATCAAACTTATAAACTTTTGCACAGCAAAGGAAACCATAAACAAAATGAAAAGACAACCTACGGACTGGGAGAAAATATTTGCAAATGATATGATCAACAAGGGATTAATTTCCAAACAGGCCATACAACTCAATAACAAAAATCCAAACAATCCAATCAAAAATGGTTAGAAGACCTAAACAGACATTTCTCCAAAGAAGGTATACAGATGGCCAACAGGCACATGAAAAGATGCTCAGCATCGCTAATTATTAGAGAAATGTAAATCAAAACTACAATGAAGCACCACCTCTCACCAGTCAGAATGGCTATCATTAAAAAGTCTACAAATAACAAATGCTATTGAGCGTGTGGAAAAAAGGGAACCCTCCTACACTGTTGGTAGGAATGTAAATTGGTGCACCCACTGTGGAAACAGTATGGAAGTTCCTTAAAAAGCTAAAAATAGAGTTACCATATGATCCAGCAATCCCACTCCTGGGGATAAATCTGGAGAAAACTCAAAAAGATACATGCACCCCAATGTTCATTGCAGCACTATTTACAATATAATAGCCAAGACATGGAAACAACCTAAGTGTCCATCAACAGATGAATGGATAAAGATGTGGTGTGTATAAATATATATACATATATACAATGGAATATTACTCAGCCATTAAAAAAGAATGAAATAATGCCATTTGCAGCAACATGGATGGACTTAGAGATCATCATACTAAGTGAAGTAAGTCAGACAAAGACAAATATTATATAACATCACCAATATGTGGAATCTGAAAAAATAGTACAAACAAACTTATTTAAAAACAGAAACAGACTCACAGACATTGAAAACAAACTTATGGTTACCAAAGAGGAAGGAGGTGGGGAGGAATAAATTGGGAGTATGGGATTAACAGATACACACTACCATATATAAAATAGATAAACAACAAGGATTTACTGTGTAGCACAGGGAAGTTTATTCAATATCTTGTAACAAACTATAATGGAAAATAATCAAAAAATAATAAAGCTATATACATACATATATATATACAGCTGAATCACTTTGCTGTACACCTGAAACTAACACAATATTGTAAATCAACTATACTCCAATTAAAAAAAATAGATACCTAAGGAGGACAGTGTTGCCCAAGCTATAACAGTGCTGGACATTGAATAGGCTGGATCCTTGTGAGAACTCAAATATAAAGGTGGGGTGCTCTGTTTACCTGTGCTTGACCCTGCTGTTTTCTTCTCCTTCTTTCATTTATCTCTGTTCCTTTATGATCCTCTGTATCTAAACTGCTTCCTTCAGAAGATGTCCTTATCAGTATCTCCTCTATAACCCATCTCCTGACTGTCATTCTCCATTTAGGAGGGATAGTCAAAAGTGTCTTCATAGGCCCTAGGTATCCAAGACTCCATACTGTGGTTTTCCACTCTGATTATCCTGATCTGGACCTTAATCTGATGGTTAGGTCCTTTCTCTCCATTCTTCACCCATCAAAATTTAAGCATCCTGTGTCTCATCCAAACGAAAACAAAATATGGCATGTCACACTAAAAGAATCTCATTGACTAATATATTAAATTCTAAATTAGTTTTTTGCACTAATAGTTATTGAGGACTTATCTTGCATATGGCATATTCCAGGCAATGTTGTTATAGCAATGAACAAAATAGATAAGTTCCATGCTTTCAAGGATCATACATGTTAATAGGGGAGGCAGAAGATAAACAAACATGCAATATAATATCAAGTAGTAAAATCCTTACGAAGAAAAATAAAACAGGATAAAGGAATAAAAAATAATTGCCACTTAGAGGAGGAGCTCAGGGAGGCATCTCTCTGAGTTGATATTTGAGCAGAGACCTAAATGGTGTGGGAAGGAAGTCATGTGAGGGAAGAGAGTTCCAGGTAGAAGGAACAAACTGATTGAATATCAGTAAATGATTGCATTAGATCCTTGGCATCCTCTAAAGACCATAACAAGACCGTTGTAAACTTCAGTTTTTATGAATATCCCTTGTAACCTTAAAACCCTACAGGCCCCACAAGATGGTAGTTTGTAAAGGTCATAGTAGGAGCAACATTTAATTTCTTTTGAAAGCTTTCCTCCTTGCACCTGCTGGATCTAATCCCTACTGTTCTTCAAACAGCTAGACTCTTCAATGAAACATGTTTTTTCTCCCCAGAGGGCCTGAGGGATTTTAAATTGACTGGTCAAAGCTATTTTTTTTATGCTCCATTGTATAAAGACACATTGTCTTGACTGCCAGTGACAGTCACTTTTAATCCATAAAGATTATGAAGAGTGACAGAGTGAGTCTTGCCACATCTGATCTCCTTTCATACTAATTGCTTAAGCTCTTAGTACTTGAGCTCAAAAGTTTATCTTCTGCTAAAAAAAGTAAACCTATGCACACGTTACCCTTCTTTTCAACTTCTTTTCCCTGAACTTCTTTTCCAATGTTTCTTTTCTTCCTCCTCTCCATTGATCCTGATGCCAGGACCACCACCTCTATTTTGTGTGAAACACACCATTCTTTCTGCTGCTAAAATATCTCATTTGGTCATTCTGTGTCAAAACACCTCCTGTTGATTATGAATTCTCCATGGCTCTGCCCCTGGTTACTTGCAATTATGGCTGAACAGAATCCTGGGCAATTACTCCAGATTCAATTATCACATAGCACATGCACATAGCACACTTGGTTCAGTCAGGTGTAATACCCAAAGCATTTGCATTGAAGATTTAGGGTTCTATGAGGGAACTGTAGTTGTAGTAATTAATTTGAATGATCTCTTTAAGTTGTCATAAAATTTTATTTTTTAAAGAACTGACAACTACAAAAATACATATGGATTTTAAATTCTGAAGTCGATCTAATCTTTAGAAGTAAAGAACCAAGGATTTATAATGCTTTTATTATACATTGCTATTTAATCAAATAGCAGTTTATAAAGACAGATTCTTCCTAAATGAGTTCAAACAGTAATTTCAGAATGGGTATTACACATTTTATTCCATCTGTTATTCCTGACCCAGTGGAAGTGTGGTTCTCTCATAGAATATAATTGTGTATGTAGGTGAGAAATTAAAAGTTAAATTAAGCTGCATTGTTTTGAACTCAATTTAAATTAATTCATGTCTTTAATTTTGTATAGGGCAAATTTCTACTCTTTCCAATAGTTGTAAAATCTGAATACACCTGAGATATTAAAACTAACATTATTATGAGTCAGTCTTCATGTTGGTTTAACATAATTTTATTTTGCTAGAGTGTAGGGACTGAGGTCCTCAAAGTATTTGTGATATTAAGCAATTGAGTTACACTTAACATTTCAATTTTTAGAGCACACTCTTAACATGACTGATGAAATGACTTTCACGTAATGGTGGTAATAAAAACAAAGGATTTCTATGCTCTGTATAGATCCCAAAGAATACTCTAATTCTACTTCAACTTTGTTGATGCCTGGTTCCTAGAATTATCTCTACTTTGATACAAGTTCCTTTTTGCTCCTGCCTCTGAGTTTCTATAGCAGTTTTTCATATCTAGTAAAGTTCTTAAGATATCTCATCATTTTTATATATTGTAGGTTCTTCTTATCCACTAAACATGAGATCAGGCTCTGTGTTCTATTCAGCTGTATATCTCCGTACCCATTTCAGTGCTTGGTACCAAGTAGGAACTCAGCACATGTTGACAGAATGAATAAATGAACAAATGGATACATAAAGACAGAATATATGTCACTGCAACTTTTCCTGTCATTGTAAATCACTTTCAAGGGGTAATATTTCTGGCAATTAGAATACTGAGTACCGTGGAAAACCTGAGGAATTCTTAGTCGCTGCACATGAAAGACATCTAGATAAACAAATCATAAAATCTATACTAATTTTCTGTCATAAATTATTTAAACTGACTTTGAGCACATGCCTACTGATATGATTAGAATTGCTATTTCATGCTAATTTTTTATTGACCCACATAATTATGAACACCAACAAAAAAGCAGAATACGATATCAAGTTGTAATGTGATACCTCTGAAAACGTAATAGATTGTAATACATTCTTTCTTTTGAGGTTCTGAAACCAGAAATTTCATTCCTCTGAGAGACTGTTGATTTATACAAAATAGCTAACTCATTTTGGTAACTTGGATTGATAAAATCATAATTGGAAAAGTGCCATGGTGCCTTCTGTTTAGAGAATTCAGCTGAAATTAGAAATTATATTTAAACTACCAACAGGAGAAATACTGGCTGTCTAACTATTTAGAACAGTGCAAATACCCTTTTTCTTGCCAAAGCAAAGAAAAAACTACCTCAAAGTGGTATAGCAGAGTTGACAAAATCCTTTAAGATGAGTATGTATATCACTGTTCCAGTCTGGTGCTTTAAGACAACATTCAAACTATTTACATTATTCACACTGTGCAATGCTCAAACATTATTTAACTATTGTGAATAAATTGTAATGACTCAATTAACTTGGAAATCAAGTTACCCATAATAACCATGTCATATTTAAGAAAAATATCAGAGAGTTAAAATTGACCAATAATTTTGTTTAGGAATTCTGGATTAGCACAAATATGATTCATGAGTTTTGAATTAGAACTTTTGAACTAGAACTACCTCTTGCTTTGTTAATACTGGTAATATACAGTAGATAGATGAAAGAGGTCTAGACCAGAATTTTGATAATAGAATGAGTTACAGTAAGCTTACTTTTAAATGTAAATATTCCTTAAAAAGTTGAAAAACAGAATTACTCCATAAAAATATTGTCTACTCCATAAAAATGTTGTCTCATAAACAACAGACAGTCCATGCCTTTCCCCAGCAATCCTCTAAGAAGGATGCAGGTGTAAGTTAAGATTTTCCCTAGGTATGATGCCAGGTAAGAAAGAAACCACATCTGTTTGTTTTACCTCCTTTTTCCCCCAATGGAGTAGATTGGCATTTCCAACCTGTTTTATTGGAATACACATCCTGTAAATGTTAATAAAAACGTGTGTGTGTGTGTGTGTGTGTGTGTGTGTGTGTGTGAGAGAGAGAGAGAGAGAGAGAGAGAGAGAGAGAGAGAGAGAGAGAGAGAGAGAGAGAGATATGAAGGAAGGAAAGTATCTGTTGTCAAGTAAGTTCGGGTTTCTCTGGGTTACAGAAAGTTAAACAAGCTCCTCCTTATCCAATAAATCTAAAACCTTTCAATACTTTAAAATATATTAATTATACTGGGAATATTCATGATTTCAAAGATCTAATGTCTCAATGGATATTAAAATTTCAAGAAACACATTTTAGGTAATACTAGAGTAGACAGTCAGCTTCTTTGAAGGTAAGAAGGATTTCTAATACACTCCTGCATCTTTATTTCCTAGCACAATGCATGAATTTATTCTGGTTCATATATTCTTAAGTATATAACATAACTTTTAAGTTCAGAGGGACAAATCTGTACCTTTCTGTATACCCAATGACTACAAGCAGAATTGAAAGGGAGAAATAGGCACTCTCACAAAAGCAGCCCAACAAGAAAATTTTAAACATAGGCCCATAAAAGAACACTGGCATATTCAAACAGAATAGTAAGAAATTCGGAATGTTTTTCTTCAAAACACCTATTCGCATTGCTATTTTGTAAACAAGCTTGATCTTTCAGCTAAATGGCTAAAATTCATTTTGATATCATGAGTGCTAATGTTGTTGATGTTAAAATGGGAAACCCTGTTATTTTTTGAAATGGACACTGATCAGATTTTTAAAATGGTTGCAAACTAAGAAGCATGTTACTGACAACCTAGGCACCTTTCTGAGCTAAATATCATCAAGGGAGCAGAATGTGTCACTCAAAACTACATTAAGAAAACAAAATGGAGCAACTGTAAAATGAGCTTTAGTTAATTGTAACATGTCACAAGTCATGTTTGCAAAATAGAAGGAGGTGTGAACATGGAGCTCAAGTAAAGGAGTGTCAAAGAAAAGTATACACTCGTATGTCAGCAACAGAGTTCTTAAGCAAAGCTGGAGACCAAACCCCTGGAATTATCAGAGCCACAATAAAGTACAGATACTCTATATAGTATTTAAGAACATAAACCTTGGAGTGAGGCAAATCCTTTAGATAGGTTCTGACACACATAGACTGTATGACATTGGAACATTTCACTAACTTTATAAGCCTCAGTTTCCTCAATTTATAAATGAGGTTAAAAGTACTAACTGCATAGAATTATGTGAGAAATAAATATAAAAATACATGTAAATCCTTTGTGCAGGGCCTGGTTTATAGTATGCTTGACTTAAATGGTAATAGCATCATTACTTTTACTATGACGATAACTACTAGACTGCCTAGCTTTCTCCCAACTTTTAACTACAACACAAGCCATCACTCCACTTTGTTTACATGGCAACCTAAGTTGCATTATTTCTTGATTAGTTTCTGTGACTCTAAACATCCTTACCATTCTGGTCAAGCTAAAGATATCTCTGGGTATAAGTTGTCTTCTCACCTCCAAGTTTTTTTTTCTGCAGTGCTTTATTCCTGGAATACCCTTGGCCCCAACCCACTAAATGAACTTTCTGGGGTGAGAGATTCGATGTCTCTGCTTCGTGTCCTTAAAAATCTTGTTAAGTTTTGTTTAAATGGGCTTTTAAGTATGCTGTTTCATTTTCATGTCATTTATTTATTATTTATATGTCACTCTCTTCCAGAAAAGGTTAGAAGTGGCTAAGTAATTTTCCAGTAAGCTTGATTTTAGAAATCTAATCTCTGTATTAAAAGTAATTTATTATCTCAACAACAAAAGGAGTTTCCTGGGTGGTGGTGGGGGAGTGATGTTTATAGGGAGGCAATTCAAAGTAAATGAGGAACCATACAGTTTCTGCTTTTAAAGTACAAAGATATAAAGGTTGAGCTTGGCAAATGTAAGGCCAGAAACTATCAAACTCTTAGAGGAAAACATAGGTAGAATCATATTAGAGACCAGGGCAGGACTTCAGGCAACAGCTTTCAAGAACCTCAGTTTTCACAATGAGGAAACTAAAGCCCCCAAAGTTAAGTGATCACACTTAACTAGTTAGTGACATTATCGTTCTGCTTTAAATAGTAATGGTTAAGCAAAAATAAATTGATTACATTTTCTCAGTTACCCATGATTATAGAAAGGCTAGCTACCTCCTTCTTGTAATGTTATCTGTCATCTGTTATCAGCATACCTTATTTGAGGCAAAGTACCTAGAAAGAAAATATTTCTTGAGTACTAGACTCATACACCTAAAATTATGGATAATTCTAAGGCTCCAATACCACCACTATAAAGAGGGGTGGTGGCACAAAAAATCAATGACCAATGTCATACTCTCATCTTTTCACAGTTCTTAGGACTCTACTTCTTCAGGAAGAACTCATATGTTAATCAAATTGTCAGAAAGAGCTTTTGGCTCCCTCCTTTATTTTTAGAATTTGTTCCTAGTATGAATTAATTCTTGCCCCATTCTTAGAATTTATTTACTCCCGACCAGCAGATGAAATATATGCTTATATTGTATTTTGACATAAAATCATAGAATTGTAGAAAGAGATGTATTGATATTATTATTCTACTATCTATGCCCTATTCTACACCTTTGTCTTCATATTAATGATGAATGATATCTTAGACTGTAAACTATTAGATGAGAAGGAACTTTTCTTTCACTCATTTACTCAACCAATATTTATTTAGCAACTATTGTGTACCAGATCTTGAACATCTAGAATCAGGTCAAGGTGAGCTCCCTGAGACAAAACTAACAACCAAACAAACAACAATTTAAAAAATATATATTTATATAAAAATTTATGTATGTGTGTGTGTGTGTGTATATATATATATATATATATATATATATATATATAATATACACAGTATGCTTGGCACATAGCAGAGGCTTATATATTTGATTAACAAGTGAATGATATGATGGGTATGATCTCAAAAAGGTCTGTAAAAAATCTGGATTACCAAACCCTGCTTCCCAATTTGACATATGGATAACACATTGCAGTCATGCAGTTTGATGTACTAAATAATTGGTTAACCTTGATGACACTGATGTTGGTGATGGCGATGGTAAATTTCATTGTCTATGATTGAAAAACAAAAGAACTGCCTTTTTCTAAGCGTATTGAACCCTTCCACCAAATGAATTTAAGGAGAGGTACCCTTCTTGAGTTTAAAAAAACAATGAGTTGACTCAAAAATTTCCTTCAAAATAAGCCTTTTTAATGTTAGTTTTAATCAGTTGGATAAAGCTTTAGAATTAACAAGACTGGCCTTATTGCAATATGCATTTTCTGAATTTGCTAATGTTTCTCTCAACTGTTGGGGGTGGAGTGATGAGGGTGGGAAGCTTTCAAAATTTAAATACTTTATTATTATTTTTAATAAATAAGTTCTAATCTGGGAGGCTAACTGCTATACTATTTTGTCATGTATTAAACCTGATTCTATAGTGCAAGGCTACATTCTTCTCTCAAATATATATGCTTAATTTCCCCTGAAAATAAGAGTTTTGCTTGAGTGATCACAGAATATGGAACAGTGATTACTTCTTACCTGAATACACAGTTCTTGCTGTGGTTCATAAGATTCTGACTATAATCATATCTTGTGGTTTGTACTTCTTTCTGTAAGCTTACTGGTTTACAGAGACTATTAGTTAAACTTCTAGCTAATTTACAGTATCTACTTTAACCTCAGAGTCCCTTGAACTTCACCATTTACCTTGATGTGGAGCTCAGTATTAGTCAACAGGAGAAGCAAAATTCTCTATGACTCCAAGTATCTCCAGATTGCTACTTTTGTCACACAGGCCTTACCAGTGCTCTTTGGAGCTTTTGTAAATTAAAGGAAGAAATGTGACAAACAAGGACAATTTTTCATCCATGACTTTCTTAACCCTAAGATTTCACTTTAATTTCTTTGCTAGTTCTGCAACCTCTTCTTTGGTACTTTAGCTGGATTGTACAATATTTCAAGGGGTCCTTTCAGTGCCCTGGCTAATCTGCCCTTGACAACTCTTTTTTTTTTTTTTTTTTTTTTTTTTTTTGCTTAAGTCAGCAGAGAGAGGTCCAGAGATACAGATTGATTTATTTGGCACTGCTTAGCAAGAACAGAGGCTGCTAATTTTTTTTTTTTGCTAGTCTGATTAAATTACGATGAAACACATTTTCCTATAATGAATCCTAGCACCTTCATCTAGGTTAACATCTGGCAGCTGCGTGGCCTTGATAGAGAGGGTTGAGTTAAATAAGCTGCTTATGTGCCTGTACTCAAGCATTTATTTAACAAAGCTAAACCACAATCCTTAATATCCTTTGCCTTTTTTTTTTTACTCTATTCTAGGCATATCAAGTTTGTTTGCACTCCAAGGCATTTACACTAGCTGTTCCTTTTCTCTGAAAGGATCTTTCGCCAGATCTTCCCATGACTTGCTTTCTTATTTTGTTCAGGTGTTTGAGGAGATCACCTCCTCAGATAGGCCTCAGAAACCCCTATCTAAAATGACCTACGACTCCATAATATTCTATTTACATACTCTGCTCCCTCTCTTTTTTTCATAGAATTTATCTGCTATTTAAAAATATGCTACTTACTAATTATTTATTACTATTTATACACCTACTAAAATGTAAGTTTAATGTGGGCAGGGATACTGCCTACCTTGTTTTCAACTGTTCCTCTATCACTTTACCTCAGTGCCTGGCACATGGCAGGTGCTAAACAAATACTTCAAAATGAATGGATGAGATGGTAATTGAAAGCATGGTATGTGTTTGGCACTATTCCAAGTTCTAAGGGTTCAGCAGTGAGCAGTACTTAAAATATCCTTGCTTTTGTGAAACCTATGCTCATGGAGGATTGTTGCAAATATCCAGGTAAGAGATCATGAGAAATTTTGCTAGATTTGCAGTGGTGGGGATAAGGAAGGGCTAGATTGGAAAGATGTTTAATTGGTAGACTAAATAGCCTTTGCTAATTTTCAACAATATTAGGGTGATAGTTCATTGTCATCAGAGTCTGGACAAAGTTTAAATTGAATTGAAGACAATCTAACCGTTTTTATGCTTCTTATCTTATTTCCTGAACTCTCACTACTTTTTCACCAAGCACTCAGAGCTGTCTTTCTTCTATTTAGATAACCAAGTCTCCTCACTAGTGCATCCAGATCTACTCTCCTTATAAGTGTCTAATACCCCAAATTTCCACCCCCTTGCCTTGTTTGAAATCTCTAATTCCTGGGACTCTTAGGATTCAGGTAGTCATATTAACATGAAACTTCTCTACATTTGGGATGCTCATATTTTATGCAACAAATAGGTTTTTGCACTGCTATGTGCTAAGTACTAAAGATAATAATAATACATAATTACTACATAATACTAAAGATAATAATAATTAATACATAATTAAATAAGACAGAAAATGTCTGCACATTAAAGAAGCTCTCCATCACAGTCAAGTCATCTCCCCAATGAGTTCTGTGTTTTCCTTTTTATAAAGTCCATACCTTTAGTCAAACTACTTCCTACAGTTTTCTTTCTTATGTAAAGAATGTCGCTATTTTTCAGGTGATGAATATACCCAGAGCACATTAATGTTCAAGCCTCTCCCAACTCAGGTTACCAACTTCACTTACTTCCCAGACACCTTCATTCTACCCTGTGTATGCTTCCATCACCACCACACTCACATCAAACTAGGGGGAGGAAACAGCAACAGAAAAAATAATTTAAACAACACTAATAAAGCACCTAACCATCAGAAGAGTCGGTTTCCCCCCTCCAACAGCTCAGCTTTACAGCCCTTCTCCCATTTATTATTGAAGGGTTACAATGTTAAGTTAGACATTGATATTCCAATGTAACTCTCTCATTTATTTCTAGGTCAAGCTTCAATGAATCTATAGATTGTTTTTCCCCTGCTGTTGACTGATATGTTCAGTTTTTAAAAGCTTAGGATGCAGCGACTCATATTGCTGTCCTAATTCTCAAAAGAATTAATCAATGCCCACATCTATAGTTATAGTTATTATAACTATAATGGACATATATACTTTTACTGTAGAAAAGGTGAAGTTATGGTTCATACATTATATATGATATGTATTTGAATATTTTATGACTAGGTGAGTATAAACATAGGAATAACTGAGAACCATTTGATGAAGACCTGGTCAATTTTAACCAATCTGTAAAATACAGACAGCTGTATTACTCAGATGTCAGAGCTGTAGTCATTAGTTAGGTAATTGTGTGAATCCTAAGATTATAGTTTTAATATAATTAATTAAACTTACTATTAAAATCACTAGTAAAAACTAAAATGAGACTTTAAAAACTTGAGCTTCAAAAATTACTTTTCTAGGGCTTCCCTGGTGGCGCAGTGGTTGAGAGTCCGCCTGCCGATGCAGGGGACACGGGTTCATGCCCCGGTCCGGGAAGATCCCACATGCCGCGAAGTGGCTGGGCCTGTGAGCCATGGCCGCTGAGCCTGCGCGCTGGGAGCCTGTGCTCCGCAACGGGAGAGGCCACAACAGTGAGAGGCCCGCGTACCGCAAAAAAAAAAAAATTACTTTTGTAGTTTTTTCTTGAGGTCATATACATTTCTGGTAGCATATGATATTCATGTAAAGCACACAAAATTTTTTCCAAAATGTCAGAAAATCTAGCATATATAAGAGGCTTAAAAATTGATAGAGTTAAAGAAAAATGTATCTTAAAAAAAAGTAAATGTCAAGCATAAAAATATCCAGGATGAAGAACTTTATAGTACCATAAGTAAACTTCTGTTTCCCCAAAGCAATGAATCTGTAATAACAAATTAACTAGGTATTATTGTATTTTTGGTAATTAAAAAAGCTGTATTTTTCCTGAGTCTATGAATTTGATATTTTAAAGCTTCCAGATAAATTATATCAAAATACCATTAGTTTTAAATACCATGTGTTAGCAGTAAATTATGGGAAGTAATATATTTTCTCCTTCTTGGTAGTATTTATAAAATCTTTCCAGTTTAAAAGACCGTGGTCAGTACATGGATAACAGCACAGAAGTTATGCTTATCAAATTTTTATATTGTACAAAGTGAAATAAGATACATAATTCTATTACTACAATAATAGCTAAACTTTATTGAACACTTATGTCTTAGACAATGCTTTAAGCTCTCTACATCCATTATTTAATTCCATCTTTATAATCTTATGAAGAATGTCCATTTTTCAGGTGAAGAAAGTGACCAAGAAATTAAAAACCTTACTCAAGTTCACACTGTAAACCAAAAAGACAAGACTTCAATCCACAGAATCTGACTCTAGAACCTGTGCTCCTTACCATGTGTGAGAAAACAGAACTCAGATTCCAAAGGCTCTTGTTTTCCAGTTTTAAGATGCTGAATTGAGTTCACATATGTAAAAGTAATGTGTCACAAGTTTCAATAAAATACATTGTGCTTAATTAAATGTTTTTGAGTGTTTGGCATTCTACTGGGCACTAGAGGTAAAATGGTGAATAAAAATTTATGTTACCTGCCATTGAAAAGACTAATATGATTCCATAAAAAGTATGGTAACAATGAGGATGGAGTAAAATGAATGGAATTGAGATATTTGGGAGGTAGAGTACTCAGGACTTGATGAAGAACTGGATGACTGTGTTAAAGGAAAAGGAAAATTTAAACTCAGAACAAAGAATACATTCATTGATGGAGTTGGCGAGAAATCAATAGATCTAGTTTTGAAGTGGATGTGGGGCATCAAAATGGATAACTAGTAGAGGACTGGAAATTCAAGTCTAGATCTTAGGAGAAAGCCCTGGACAAAAGATATTAGAAAGAGGAGGCATAAGCATAAAAATGGTAAATGAAACCATAGGAGTTTATGAGGCCACTTAAGGACAGGGAGATGAGAAGAGACTGAGGAATAAACAAATATTTAAGAGGCAGGCAGAGGAAATGTTCCAGATCCTTATATGTAATTGTCCTCAAGATATTTCCTTTTTAGATATTTTACAGACATCTCAAATAAAATGTGTAGTTTCCCCTCATGGTACAGTATACTACTTTGTTTTGCACCAAACCTCCTGCTGAGAACATGAGGAAAAGCTAGACAAACCTACTTGAAGACACTGGCAAGCTACAGACACAGGATGGACTTCTGGGACTAATATCCCTGAGAAAAGGTAACAAGAGAAGGTCTGAAATTTGGTACAACTTTTCCCTGAGAGATCCACATGGAGAATTTTCAGCATTCTCATGTGGCTGAGGAAATTGATTGAAGTATGCCATATATAGATTATATATAGATTATATATGTAATAACCATCTTTTGGAAAAATTCTGCTGTTTATATTTTCTTGCTCTAAAATACTACTGTTCATCAGTTGACAAATTCAGCATTATTCTTTCAGTTTCTATCTCAGGGCTACAAGCACACACCTCTTTCCAAGTACTGATCAAGTATAAATCCATCATAGGATTGGACACAGTTTCAAAACTGCTTTGTAATTTGATAGGTCCAGAATGTGACTCTAAGAGGCTATTCAAATCAGCAAATTGTAGCAATACTGGAGGTTTAAAGCAGTGCTAGGCTGTATATTTGAACTTTTACACATTTAAAAAAATTGCTTTGTTTTGGGAATCTGAATTATAGCACACACAAAAATAGACCTAGACCAACTAAAAAGAATTCAAAATTATTAGCAAGAGGTGTCTTTTCTCTACTTGCTACATCCATCCTTCCCTTTAGCCAGGTGTGATTCTTCCTACCCATCTGTAGATGTTTACCCACCTGAAATGGGGCATCAGTGCTGGCACTGAGTAGAATGCAAGGTAGAAATAAAATCTTTGTTGCTGTTGTGCCTTACTAGTATCTGAGTTTCAGGATATTTTCTATATAAATTGTCTGCATATATTTCCTTTATACACCATTATGAGTACCTGAAATTTGAATCATAGAGTACCTATTCATTCCTCCCGGCCTTAATTGACTTACTTGGACTTGTAATCTTATCTCTTTGTCTGATTCCTACTTTAGCATCCCCCTACTTTCAGTCAAAGTCATAGTCTTATTCACTTTATGGACTTTTCCTCTTTTCCTGCCACTTAACTCCTAGTTCAATGCTTTCTATGAATTTTGTTGTTAGATGTCCAAGATGCCTTTACATAACTTTCTTTTTAATATTCTTTTCCTCCTTCTTAGCATTCTTCACACACGAGGTGTCTAAATTGCTTAGATCTACTTCCCAGCATCCTCTACTCAATCTCAGCATCATGTGCAAGGCCCTCCTCTTCAGACATTTCCTACCATCTGCTTCCATCAAAATTTACCTATACCCTGATCCATTTTTTCAGGGCCCAGATCTTTAGTAAGGTTAACCCAATAGATAAAATCTGGTTTAGGTATTAATCATTGATTCTAAGTTAAGGTACAATTCCTACCGAGAAATAAAATTTTAATTTTCCTTGGCTTTTCATGCTTTAACTCCAAATAAATATGGCTGGTAAGGGAGCTATTAATATATTGTGGGTTGGGATTATCTTTGAAACACCCTTCAAAACATATCATGCAGTTGATATTGCAGCCACCAAATTTCTGTATTGTTTTTGAAGAATTATCTCCTGAGAATGTGTATTTATACACAAAGACTCCAGCACACATTTACTCTTTATCTTGAAATGTGTTTGACATTGAATGTATATTGGATATAATTTTCTCTGTACAGTTCAGTTATAGTTCCCAAATGCAATTATCATGTTTGAAGGGAGTCTATTCACCAAAGATAAAAACTGTTCATATTGTGAAAGGAAATCAATGCAATATAAAATTAACCAAAAAGATAAAGGGGATTGAGGACACTATTACAGGTAGAGAATGAAAAAAAAAAGAGTCTTCATCAAGACTAATGTAGACCCTAACCTTGCAAATTAGAACAAAACTATCTTGGAACCATTTTCAACAGCTTAAAAATATGCAAAATCAAAAAAAATATGCAAAAATATCGCCATATCCTCTACCCATACTCTCTGCTTCCACCTCAGAATCCAAGCCCTCTCAACATTCCCCATAAATATTATAGAACCAGGGTACTATTTGCAGCAAATACACCCTAGTAACACATTTCCATAAAAATCCAAATACATAAATTATAATAGAATACTTTTAAATGAGCTCATTTGTTACATTCTCTTCACCAGACAGCCTGTCTTAGTCCATTTGGGCTGTTATAACAAAATAACATGGACTGGGTACCTTTTAGACAATGGAAATTTATTTCTTATAATTCTGGAGGCTGGGAAGTCCAAGATCAAGGCACTGACATATTTGATATCTGGTGAGGGCCCGCTTTCTGATTCATAGCACCTTTTAGCTATAATCTCACATAGTGGGACAGGCAAGGGATATTTCTAGGACCTCTTTTATAAGGAACTAATACCATTCAAGAGGGCATTGCCCTCATGACCTAATCACCTCTCAAGGGCTCTACCACCTTGGGATTCAGAGTTTCAACATATGAACTTTGGGGGAAAACAAACATTCAGACAATAGCAGAGCCCAGCTAGAAATGAGTTCTTCCTTCCTTAAACATTTTTTCTACTACCCTTCTGGTACCTGTATCATAGTCTACTATGTATTATGGCAGTTGGTGTACACATTTTGTCCTTTGACTAAAGTGAATGTTTCTTGAAGGAAGATGCTATATTCTATCTTTGAATCCCTAATGCCTACTAGAGTCTCTCTCCACTCAAAAAGTATTATCAGGTTTAAAATAAATAATTCCATTCTTATTCCTTATTTCACTATTGATTTGTTTGTTCAACAAATATTTATTAAGCACATGTAATGTTCAAGGAAATCTCCTAGTCAGAAGACATACAGTGATTAACACGACAGATGGTTCTTGCCCTCACAGAGCTTATAGTCACATGGTAGAGACAGCAGCAACAATCAATTAGCTAAAAAATTATCTCATTAAAATGTAATAAGTGGAAGGAAAACAAATCAACAGTTGCCACAGGTTGGAGGAATAATCAACCACAAAGAGGATGCACAGGAGAACTTTGGGGGTGAAAGAACTGTTCTTTAATTTTAGAATGAAGAACCTATACTGTATTGGGGCAGTAGAAGCATGTTTACATACATTTGGCAAAACCTATAGAACCGTATACTACACAGAGTGAATTTTAATATATGCAAACTAAAATATAAAATTGATCAGGATGTTGAGGTATCTCAAGATCGAATGCAGACTGTGACAAACAAATCTATCTCTATTACAAATATACAATATGATGACACTGAAGGAGGTGGGGAAAATGACCTCACCTAAGTAACTTTGGAAAATAATGTTTTGAGTGGAACCTGTAAACTAAAGACAAACGGAACTGTTTGTAAACACTACTCTAGTTGGTAAATTTATTTTACATGAGGACACAAATTAACAATTCTGAAACTGTTTTGCATGTATATTGCTACTGAGCAAATAAGTAAATGTACGGTAAATAGTGACAGTCAGGTATCTTAATGCTGGAGTTACTGATAAGCAAAAGAGGAAGACAAGAATGAAACATGTGATACTGGATTAGAGTTAGAGAAATCTCCATGAACTCATAATTTGCTTAATATAGATAAAATGGGTACATAAAGAAATATGATATTTATGTATATTAATGGTATTAATGATGTTTATGTACATAGTTTAGTATACATGTGTGTATTTTCTTGCTCTGTCCACTGAAAGGACCTAGAAAACAATGACACTCCAGTAACAAGCATAGCCAGGAACCAGGGCTCCTTAGATTAATGGCTGATACTAGGGCTGGAATAAGGAATATATAAAATAAGCATGGAGATTCTCATAGGGCCAGAAATTACAAAAGTGCTTCCCTTCCCCAAGAAAAATTCACAATGATAGGGATATGTCAAAAGGATACGGGGACCAACTGAAAAATCTCCCAATGGCCAAATCTGGAACAATTTGAGCAACAAAGTAAGTATGATTGGATTATAACTCAAAGTATGAAATAAATACACATGAGTACATAGTGATATTAATATATTATTGAATAAATAAATAAACAAATGGGGGAGTGGAGAAAAATCTTTCTTTCAAAGAAATTCCAAATAACATATGTAGATGCTTTCCCCTCAAGGGGGTAGACCTTAATCCTCCCCTAACCCCCTTAGGATAGGCTGGAATTAATGGCTTACATCCAAAGAATAAAGTAGGGAAAGGAAAAATGGTAATTTTACAAATAAACCTGGCAAACATTACATTAAGAAAGTGATGCAGGTTAACATCAGTGATGTCATATGGATATCTTGTAAACTTTGATAGATGTGATGAGAAGGGAAACTTCATCTCTGTGGTACTCTTCCTGGAAACCTATAACTCCAGTCTAATCATGAGAAAAACACCAGACAAACTCAGATCAGGGGACATTCTACGTGATACTTGATCAATACCCCTACAGATGTTCAAGGTCATGAAAAACACATAAAGACTAAAAAAAGTCACAAACCAGAGGAAACTGGGAAGACATGATATCTAAATGCAAGGTGATACTCTGGATTGGACCTTAGAATAGAAAGAGGACCTTGATGGAAAAACTAATGAAATACAAATTAAGTATGAAATTTTGTTAGTAGCAATGTACCAATGTTTGTTT
Organism: Grampus griseus; assembly: GCF_964374135.1. Lineage (NCBI taxonomy): Eukaryota > Metazoa > Chordata > Mammalia > Artiodactyla > Delphinidae > Grampus > Grampus griseus. The sequence goes on along the minus strand of NC_138999.1, from coordinate 98,002,148 downwards.
CTTAGTCTTGACAAATACATTATGAAAATAAAATATTCATAATGGGGGGAAATTGGGTGAGATGTATACAGGAACTCCCTGTACTCTCTTTGCGATTTTTCTGTAAACCCAAAATTATTTCTAAATAAAAAGTTTAGGAAATGTAAAAAGTGATTCAAAGGATATATATAACCTCCATTAAACTGCATGGGGGTTTTGCTATGACCTATCCTACTGTTGTGTCTTTAGCTCCTTAGAGAGCATCTCCATCCTGTCCATTTGTATAACATCCAGAATCATCTCCCTACAAAAATGCTTTCATTATTCTACTTCTCTGCTCAAAATCCTACTGTGGCTCCCTGTTTCTGTAGGAGAAATCCCAAATTCCTCAGGTAGATATGCAAGTTTCCTTCATCAACTGATTCTTACCTTACCTTTCTAAACTTATGTATATATAAACTGAATGGATGAACAAATGTCAATTGGAATGGAATAACAACGGTTTATTAAGCACAAACTATGGGTCAAATAGTCTACTGGGTGTTTGGTGCTATAGAGAGTATTAAGATATTATACCTGCCCTTGACTTATAAACATAAATTTAAATAATTCTAAGTATTATAAGTACTAAAGTAGAATGGAGAAAATAACATAACATATATAGATAACTTATAGAGAAGCAAAATGGAAGAGATGAGTCTTGAGTGGAAGTAGAACTTTACCAATCAGAGAAGTGTATTTCATTTAAAGAGAAATAATGACAAACTCAAAAAGCCATAAAATTCTTTTATAGGGAATTGTGACTGGAGAGTGCAGGGTATGTAGTAGAGAGAGGTAGATAAGACTAGAATAGTAAGTTAAAGTCGGACTGTGAAGGGTCTTGGATTCTTGGTAAAGAAATTTTATTTTCCTTTTGGAAGCCAAAAGTAATCTCTTTGCTAAAATGCTAAGTCATCAAGCACAGCGTTATATATCATCTCATAGTGTTCTCTAGTTGTTTTTTTATATGAAGTTCTCTAACAAATCTTGCCTTTCTAGCCGAATTGCCAGCTAAGTCTTTCATTCCTGGATCCCAATATTGCACAGCAGAGTACTGGGTCCATTACATAGCAGTTCCTGAAAATTTTTGCTTAATATATCCTTGTTTATTTATACCAGGCATCTTTGTTCCTTTATAAAACAAAATTAATGGAAAACAAATTTCTTGTTTTTTAAGAACCATATCAGTGAACATTCTTATTCTGGTATTTGCATTTCTAAGAAGTTCACTAGATACACAGTTGCATTTCTTTCCTTAAATTTCACTATTAGTCAGTATTATACTATGCACAAAATACTATTTGATCATTTGCCTAGTGGCCTTGAGTTGACATATTATGCATGTATACTTTTTGAATCCATAAGGAAGAAGCTAGTTGTCCCTGGGAACTTTGCCCAGTACCTGGAATCATGGGGATTTCCCAGCTTGCTTTATGGTTATAGTCAGCTATGAATGAAATTGGATTATGGGCTCTGTTCTTGTTCCTTTTGCAATCCCTAATGTTTGCTGATGACCAGTGTATTATCACTGTGATCTTGAGAGACAAGGGGAGAGTTTGCTGAACATGGTACAAGTCAGTCAAGTTTTGCCCTCATTCTCTCTCTTGCAGGGAAATAGATTGCAAGAAACACTTTTGCACTGCCAGGGAAAATAAATTACAGTTTTAAGGCCAATGCATGTGGGAGATATTTTCACCTCTATGATCCAGATGAGGAAAAAAAACACAGAGAGGCTAAGTGAATACTTTAAAATCACAGAGCCAACTGGTTCCAGGACCAGTCCAGGTCTCTTGAAGCAGTACTTTATAAAAACTATGAAGTTCACCAACAGCCCAGATAAACACAAATACATTTTAGTAGAATACTAGAAAATAATCAAACTTCCTGATGCAGAATACCCTGGCCAAATTTCCATCATGGAAAGATGCTCTTCTGTGAACTGTAATTTTTTTTTTTTGTGGTACGCGGGCCTCTCACTGTTGTGGCCTCTCCCATTGTGGAGCACAGGCTCCAGACGTGCAGGCTCAGCAGCCATGGCTCACCGGCCCAGCCGCTCCGCGGCATGTGGGATCTTCCCGGACCGGGGCACGAACCCGTGTCCCCTGCATCGGCAGGCGGACTCTCAACCACCGCGCCACCAGGGAAGCCCTGTGAACTGTTACTTTGAAGGCAGATGTTGCTGAAAGCAACCAGGGCAATTACAAAAATAACAAAATCAAATTTGTCATGAAAATCATTCACATACCAGAAAAACAATATTCTTCTTGTACAGTATCAACCACTGCACACAAGAATATTTTATGCAGCTGACAGAACCATAACAATACAATAAATGAGCACATTTAATTGGTTGAAAACCAAATAGACCAGACTGTATGTGCAAATCCAAATGTTTATAATGGTCACTGAAGGTGATCCAAGTAAGCACAACTCCAAAATGAAGCTCCTGATTATTTTGAGCTGGGAATTAGGCTATGTGATCTGTGACAGCTGTGATAGGTAATAAAAGAGAAGTTCCAATAAAGAGACACGAAGCTGCATAATAATGTTACAAGAAGCAACAGATATAATAAGATTCATCAGAATTTGAACTTACGGTGAGTGAAGATAGTTTTATTCTATAGAGATTTAGGAATAGGGGAAATTCTTTTTTCCCCTAAATTAACAGGAGATATAGGCAGCTCCAATGTATGATATCTGTGTTTTCTGATTTACCTAAACTGGCTGAAAGCAGTCTTCATGTTTTCTCACTGTTATTGTTCTGTGAAGCTTATTTTGTTGTTCCAATTCCCAGGAAGTGAAAGTTTCAATCGTTTTTCTTTTTACTTCTCAATTTCCTTCTACTATACTCCATCTTTGGGGACCTTCTTTCACCAGTGCAATGACCAACCAATTAATCTATACCACAATTGAAAGGAAATTAATATAAGACATTCAAAACGTACGCTATGGGCTTCCCTGGTGGCACAGTGGTTGAGAGTCCGCCTGCCAATTCAGGGGACACGGGTTCGAGTCCCGCTTTGGGAAGATCCCACATGCCGTGGAGCGGCTGGGCCCGTGAGCCATGGCCGCTAAGCCTGCGCGTCCGGAGCCTGTGCTCCGCAGCGGGAGAGGCCACAACAGTGAGAGGCCTGTGTACCGCAAAAAAAAAAAAACAAAAAAAAACCCAAAACATATGCTATATCCTACTCACAGATGTGAAAATAGATTTTCATTTAATTTAATGAGAATAATAAGTTTTCAGCCTTAGGTATAATTGGACAACTGTTATGACATAATTTATTTTCCAAATTCTAGGATCAGTAGAAAAGTCTCTCTCCTACAAAATAGTTCTCATAATATTTTTCTTAAGCCTCGATAAGAGGAGCATCAAATTGAAGGTTAGGGAGGGAAAGGATGGTATATGTGAGATATTTATTTTCTTGTTAAATGGAAAATGTTCTGATTATATTTCACAGTCCTTTTCTTCTCCTATTACATCACAGGACTCTGTTTTAAGGAAAATTCCACCTGTATCATAACTGTTAAATAAATCTGGAAGGTAAGGCATTTTAATCAAAGAGATAGCCAAGGCAGGAAAGATGCAAATAACTATATTAGTTTTCTATTGCTGTGTAACAAATTACCAAAAATGCAGTGGCTTAAAACAACATAAATTTATTATCTCACAGTTCTGTAAGTTAAAGTCTGGCTGGGCTTGGATGGTTTCTCATCTCCAGGTTTCACAGGCTGGAATCAAGGTTTCAAATGGTCTGTGCTCTTAGCTGAAGGCCACATATGACAAACCCACAGCAAACATCATTCTCAATGGTGAAAAACTGAAACCCTTTTTCTTGTAAGATCAGGAACAAGACAAGGTTGCCCACTCTTGCCACTATTATTCAACATACTTTTGGAAGATTTAGCCAGTGCAGTCAGAGAATAAAAAGAAATAAAATAAAAGGAACCCAAATTGGAAAAGAAGAAGTAAAACTGGAGCTAATCAATGAATTTGGAAAAGTAGCAGGATACAAAATTAATGCACAGAAATCTCTTGCATTCCTATACAATAATGACAAAAAATCTGAAATGGAAATTAAGGAAACACTCCCATTTACCATTATAACAAAAAAATTACCTAGGGATAAACCTACCTAAGGAAACAAAAGACCTGCATGCAGAAATTTATGACACTGATGAAAGAAATTAAAGACGATACAAACAGATGGAGAGATATACCATGTTCTTGTATTGGAAGAATCAACATTGTGAAAATCACTATAGTACCCAAAGCAATCTACAGATTCAATGCAATCCCTATCAAACTACCAATGGCATTTTTCACAGAACTAGAACAAAAAATTTCACAATTTGTATGGAAACACAAAAGACCCCGAATAGCCAAAGCAATCTTGAGAACAAAAAACGGAGCTGGAGGATTCAGGCTCCCTGACTTCAGACTATACTCCAAAGCTACAGTAATCAAGACAGTATGGTACTGGCACAAAAACAGAAATATAGATCAATGGAACAGGATAGAAAGCCCAGGGATAAACCCACACACATATGGTTACCTTATCTTTGATAAAGGAGGCCAGAATATACAATGGAGATAAGACAGCTTCTTCAATAAGTGGTGCTGAGAAAACTGGACAGGTACATGGAAAAGAAAGAAATTAAACACTCCCTAACATCATATACAAGAATAAACTCAAAGTGAATTAAAGACCTAAATGTAAGGTCAGACACTATAAAACTCTTAGAGGAAAACATAGGGAGAATACTCTATGACGTAAATCACAGCAAGATCCTTTTTGGCCCACCTCTTAGAGAAATCGAATAAAAACAAAAATAAAGAAATGGGACCTAATGAAACTTAAACCTTTTGCACAGCAATGGAAACCATAAACAAGACAAAAAGACAACCCTCAGAGTAGAAGAAAATATTTTCAAATGAAGCAACTGACAAAGGATTAATCTCCAAAATATACAAGCAGCTTATACATCTCAATATAAAAAAACAACCCCATCCAAAAATGGGCAAAATACCTAAACAGACATTTCTCCAAAGAAGATATACAGATTGCCAACAAACACATGAAATGATGCTCAATATCACTCGTCATTAGAGAAATGCAAATCCAAACTACAATGTGGTATCACCTCACACTGGTCAGAATGGCCATCATCAAAAAATCTACAAACAATAAATGCTGGAGAGGGTGTGGAGAAAGGGTGCTCTCTTGAACTGTTGGTGGGAATGTAAATTGATACAGCCACTATGGAGAACAGTATGGAGTTTCCTTTAGAAACTAAAACTAGAACTACCATATGACCCAGCAATCCCACTACTGGGCATATACCCTGAGAATACCATAATTCAAAAAGAGTCATGTACCACAGTGTTCATTGCAGCACTATTTACAATAGCCAGGACATGGAACCAACCTTAGTGTTCGTTGACAGATGAATGGATAAAGAAGATGTGGCACATATATACAATGGAATATTACTCAGCCATAAAAAGAAATGGAATTGAGTTATTTGTAGTGAGGTGGATGGACCTAGAGTCTGTCATACAGAGTGAAGTAAGTCAGAAAGAGAAAAACAAATACCATATTCTAACACATATATATGGAATCTAAAAAAAATGGTTCCAATGAACCTAAGGGCAGGACAGGAATAAAGATGCAGACGGAGAGAATTGACTTCAGGACATGGGGATTGGGAAGGGTAAGCTGGGACAAAATGAGAGGGTATCATGGACATATATACACTACCAAATGTAAAATAGATAGCTAGTGGGTAGCAGCCCCATAGCACAGGTAGATCAGCTGAGTGCTTTGAGACCACCTAGAGGGGTGGGATAGGGAGGATGGGAGGGAGACGCAAGAGGGAGGGTTTATGGGGATATATGTATACAAATAGCTGATTCTCTTTGTTATATAACAGAAACTAGCACAGCATTTTAAAGCAATTTTACTCCAATAAAGATGTTAAAAAAAAAGAATCTATGCAATAAAGGTAAAATAGAGATTGCAGAAAATTCAGAGATTTAAATATTATATAACAATGAAGAAGAAAGCATGAAAATATAGTTCCAAAGTTAAAAATACAAACAACAAAGTAAATGAGGAAAATCTCTTAATGTAGTTCATCACATCAGTAATTTTAAAGATAGAAAAGATTAGATATCACTTTCATAGAAAGGTGAAAAAGCACTTGGCAAAATTCAATACCATGCTTGAAATTAAAAAAAAAATACACTCAATAAAGTATGAATTGATGGTTACTTTCTTACCATAATTTTATATAGCCACAGTTGGAAAGGCAAGCTTCATCCTTAATTAAGATACACTAAAGTCATTTGTTGATCACCATCCTTATAAACCTTGTACTGAACTCTTTATCCAACACAACTAAATTGGACGACAAAAGAAAATCCCACCTTGAGACTAGAGAGTTGATTCTAAAATTCATATGAAAAATTAAACCAGTAAGCATAGCTGGACCATAGCAGATGTGTCAAGATAGGGCCTGGGATCCAGCCACCAAGTCACGCACACTGTCCACTCTTTAAGTCAGTGCGAGGTGCTCCGTGGCTGCCCACGGCAATTCAACCAGCTGTTTATGAACTGCTACCGTGGCTTCTCCCAGAACCACTTCAAGCTGGTGGCGCCAATGTTGCAGGAGATACTCGCCATCTGGGGACGAATGGTGGCGCTGATAAACTTTACAGGGGTGCTGTGCAGCGATCCTCAGCCGGGAACCAACAGGTATCTGAAGCAGGGCTACAGGCTGCAGCCAAAGAAGTGAGAAACCAATGCTGGGAAAAATGCCAGTGCCTGGTGGCCTTTCTGGGTGCTTGGCTGGAGGTGTGCATGGTGGTTAGGATGACTTTTGTCTCTTGATATCGTCCTGCCATCTTTTTTGGAAAGAATACTGGTCCAAGTTTTTCTGTCATGCAGTAACCTTTTTTTTGAAGCATAGCTGATTATTATATTAGTTGCAGGTATACAGCATAGTCATTCAGTATTTTTACAGATTATACTCCATTAAAAGCTATTACAAGATAGTGGCTAGAATTCCCTGCTTTATAAAACATATCTTTGTTCCTTATCTGTTTTATACATAATTGTTTGTACCTCTTAATCCTATACCCCTGATTTGCCCCACTCCCTTCCCTCTTGCCTTTGGTAACCAACCACTAGTTTGCTTTCTGTATCTGTGAGTCTGTGTCTGTTTTGCTATACACATTCATTTGTTTTATTTTTTAGATTCCATATAAAAGTGATATCATACAATATTTATCTTTCTCTGTCTGACTTATTTCACTAAGCATAATATTCTCCAGGTCTATCCATGTTGCTGCAAATGGCAGAATTTCATTCTTTTTAATAGCTAAGTAATATTCCATTGTGTGTGTGTGTGTGTCTGTGTGTGTGTGTATATATACGCATATATATATATATATATATGCACATATGCCACTTCTTCTTTATCCATCTGTCTGTTGATGGGTACTTTAGTTGCTTCCATAGTTCCATAGCTTGGCTATTGTAAATAATGCTGCTATGAATATTGGGGTACATGTATCTTTTCAAATTAGTGTTTTCATATTTTCTGGATATATACCCAGGAGTGGAATTGTTGGATCATATGGTAGTTCTATTTTTAGTTTTTTGAGGAACCTCCATACTGTTTTCCATAGTGGCTACACCAATTTACATTCTCACCAACAGTGTACAACGATTCCCTTTTCACCACATCCTCGTCAACATTTGTTATTTGTAAAAATTTTTTTTTGTAGTTAGTCAAGGGTGGCTTTATTTTATTTTTTATTATTTTGGACCCACCACACAGCATGTGGGATCTTTGTTCCACAAGCAGGGATCAAAACCCTGTCCCCTGCAGTGGAAGTGTGGAGTCTTAACCACTGGACCACCACGGAAGTGCCAAGCGTGGCTTTATTTTTAATCCATTCTGTTTGAAACAGTTTCTATAATGGTTGTGAAGTAATATATTTGTTATGTAATAATTATACAAAAATTTAGTATGAGATAAATGTAAATGTACTGATATTGGGAGAATTCTCTCTCTACATACATACATATATACATAAATACAAATATATATATATATATATATCTCACACAGTGCATTCTCATTTTTTATGTATATACATACATATGTATATACATGTATGTATACATATGTACATACACACACATTGCACTATAAATGGTTTTAATTTTCCAGCTTTTCCTCTCACTGTTTCCCTTTTGAGAATAATCTCTCACAATACCCTTAGATAAAGTTCCCTCCAGCCTGTGACATTTCATTTTTCTCATTCTCAGGTAAATCTTCTCATTCTTATGTAAAAACAAAATTGAAGTGCAAATCAAGCCTCCTTGCAGAGTCTGGACTGTCTGGTATACAATTCTAAAAAGAACTCTGTCTTTGTAAATGTCAACAAAACCCAAGGACCATCACCACTCAAATTTTAGCAGTTTTCTGGCCATTTACTCCAGGTTGGCTGTAAGGACAGAAGGCAACGAAAGAAATGTGTCCTCTTTGGTACCACAGTAATCCAGCTCCATGCTCTTTTGATGTGAGAAAGCTTTAAAAAGGACTTTCCTGTAAGGGGCTGTTTTGAAAAAGTTCACAGCTGGGATCCTCTCCTCTGTGCTGGTGTATGTATTTCTCTTTCAGGTGGTTGTATCTCTAGTTTCTTCCTTTGTTACTGATGCTTAACTTGGAGCTTTTCATTGTTGTCATTCTTCTACTTCTCTAGGAGCCATATTTGATACGGCCTGTGAGGACTCCATGCAATATGCCTGTACACTTTCTATGTCTCTGGCTTTGATCTCTTTCTCATGGCACATCTCTTCTCCCCTGGGGAGACTCCTGCATCTTTAGTCCAACAGAAATCCTTGGAATACAACCAGATTTTAATTCTGGGATCTCTCCTGGCTCCATCACTAAAGCTGAGGGCACTCAGTGGGTCTCTCACTTTCTATATTTCTCTGGGGAAGAGTCAGGTCCAGGCTAAGATGTCACAAAAAGTTCTGGTGACCAGATGTCCAAAATCAAGCAACAGCAAGCCAACTCCTTCTGGAGGTTCTAGAGGAGAAATTGTCCAATGTCTCGCTCCTAGTTTCTGTTTGTTGCTGGCAATCCTTGGTGTTCCTTGGCTTCTAGACGAATCACTCACTCCAGTCTCAGCCTCCATGGTCACATCACTTTTTTCTCTGTATTCTATTTGTATACTTTTTTTTTTTTTCGGTACGCGGGCCTCTCACTGTTGTGGACTCTCCCTTTGCGGAGCACAGGCTCCGGACACGCAGGCTCAGCGGCCATGGCTCACGGGCACAGCAGCTCCACGGCATGTGGGATCTTCCCGGACCGGGGCACGAACCCGTGTTTCCTGCATCGGCAGGCGGACTCTCAACCACTGCGCCACCAGGGAAGCCCTTGTAGACTTTTTGATGATAGCCATTCTGACAGATGTGAAGTGACATCTCTTTGCTGTTTTCATTTGCAGAAAAATTTACCATTTTAATCAACGACCTTGTGTACATAGCCATGTGCACATCTGATATTTTCTCTTGTGTAGAGTTACTTGGTTAAAAGTAAAATTATCATTTTGACCAGTAGAGCTGAACGTCCATTTTGTCATCTATGAAAATGTGGGAAATGATTTTATTTGCCTATTGTTTGGGTGGTTTCCAAGACACCGTGTGAAGAGTTGTCTACCAGGGAAACTCATTACAGACTCAGCACCCAAGGTTTTAATTGGAGGCTGGTCACATAGGTACACTAGCCTTGCTTCAGTTATGCCCTCCACTGTCCTAGATTTAGGCAGTTAAAATAAATCCCATTAGCCATAAGGGTCTATCTTTGAAAGCTGGTAGCTTCCTCAAGTTTCTATATTAACCTTTTTTACTTGGTCTGAGGTATCCACTCAGGCACAGTACAAATGTAGTTAGTCTGTGTCAGAAATATAGAGCCTATGAGCTGCTCGATTTCAGATGACCCCATCAGAAAACTAGCTCTATCTCATGGGCATCTGCGAGTGACCCAGACAGTCCTGCCAGCATCAGTAATGTTGTCATCAAGTATGGGCTCATGGAAGGGTATCTTAAATCTGTAAAGGTCCAAGGGCCTGGGCTCTATTCATTATGCACATGCCTGCTTTTTTTTTTTTTTTTCACATGCCTGCTTTCATTTCAGCACAGATCTTACTGAGATGAAAACAGCTCATAGCAGACAGTAAAAGGTTTCAGTTTAGAGTCAGATCCAAAAAATCAAGGTCTGAGAATTCAGGATTCCAAAAAGCTAGTGTCTTTGCTTTGGGAACCCCAAAGTCTAGATACAGTAGGGCCAGCCTCTGTGTTCCAAATCCAAGAGCTGAAGCAAGGTTTCCCAAAGCCCATTTTATCTTGTAAGTCTTAGAGTCCAAATTGACCCCCTTTATAACATGTACCTCAGGCAGGAAAATCATCAGTCTCTAGGGGTCAGACATCTAATTTTTATAAGAGTTTATTATTAATAAACCAAAAAAATACTTCTCCATGTGACAATTGCCTCTCTTTTTATCTTATCTTCCTTTTTTCCAGGGGCTCCAATAGGCAAAAAAAACAACAACAACAAAAATAAAAACAAAGAAAAAAATCATCACTTATAGAGAACTGTTTTGTTTCCAAAACTCAAAACGTTTAAATTTCAGTGCACCCACCAGCAAGGAAGTTGTATTCCACTAAATTGTGTAGGTGTGTGAACACCTTTCCCTTAAAATTTATGAAATTGCAAACATATCACATTTTACATGCATTTTGATCATGCACTGAGATGCTATAGCCACAAAATACAAAGCCATTTGTTAAAATCACCCTCTCCCTTTGATCTCATTGCAAGTCTATATGCAAACACCTAGCAGTAAATTTAGCAAATAAAGAATTAAGATGGGGGTGGAGTTGCTGCTGCAGCAGTGACAGCAGCAAGGCTGGAGTGGTTTCATTTTTTTCTGCTCTGGTTTATCTAAAGCTTTGCTCCAGCCCTGTGAACTCATTTAACCTTTTTTTCATCCTACTTGGAGGACAGAGCAATGCGGATCTTTAACATTTTTGCTCCACTCAAAGCTCTAATTTAGGACTTTTGGGATTATGTTTCCTGGCACTTGGAGAAGAGAACAATTACAAACTACTTTTTATTGACTTTTCCCCATCCAAAGCCCATTTTGGGGAATGTTTGGGTCTTTTCTCCCCCCACCTGGCAGAAACCAAAAACCAAAGGCATCACCTGGGCTAACTTTTCTCCCCACTTTAGCTAGCACAGCCAAAAGCATCTGGGGGATCCAGGTAGACAACTCTTCTGGAATTGGATCTATCATTTTGAATTTCATAGGTAACTCTCATCTCTCACCAAAGACAGCCCCTCAGCTGCTGTTTCATGCCATGTATGACTCCATAATCACCCAGAGACCAGGGTCTTGCCATCCTTCACCCCTCTCACTTGCTTTTCCCCAAAGAGCATTATAGTCATATTTCAATGAGTCAGGGTCATTCTAGTGAATTCTACCTCAGTCAATGGTGTGTCAGGGGTCCCCAAAACCACTCCCACATTCCCAGATTCACTAAAAGGACTCATGGGACACAGTATATAGATTTCCTCACAGCTAAAACACACTGAAGGGATGTAGTAAGGTTACACAGCCAGATCATAAGGAAAAAAAAGGCAAAAGAGGAGTCTGGGGGAAGCCAAGTATATGCTTCCTTATTCTTTGTCCCTCCTGAGTGGCCACACATAGTGCTACCCCCAGCAATGAAAATGCAGCAATACGTGCGTGATGTTTCTGCCCAGAGAAACAAACCCAGTGCTCAGATTTTTACTGAGCGCTGATCACTTAGGTACCCCCTGCCTAGCACATATTAAAATTCCAGACTCCCAGAAGAAAATCTTATCACTTGCACAAACGGTCTAGGTATAGCAAACCATACTTATTTAGGGCATTATTTTTGTCAGTATAAGGGACAGTTTACCAGTCAAATCTCAGAAACCAACCAAGGGTCAACCTTATGTTAACTTCTTCTTTTCTTTCCTTCCTTCCTGCCTTCTGCCCTTCCTTCCTTCCTCCCTTCCTTTCTTGAGTTATAATTCACATACCATATAATTCACCCATTTAAAGTGTACAATACATTGGTTTTTAGTATATTCACAGAGTACTACAACCATCACCAAAATCAATTTTAGAATATTTTCATAGCCCCTCAAAAGAAACCCTGTACCCATTAAGCAGTCATTCCCCACTACTCCCAACCTCTAACCCTAGGCAAGCACTAATCTAGTTTCTATATTTACAGATTTGCCTATTCTTGACATTTCATATAAACTCAGCCATACAATATGTGGCCTTCTGTGTCTGGCTTCTTTAAATTAGCACAATGTTTTCAAGGTTGATCATGTTCTAGCATGTTATCAGAACTTCATTATTTTTTGTGGCTGAATAATATTCCACTGTATGCATATACCACATTTCAAAAATAGGTTCATTAGTTGATGAACATTTGGGTTGTTTCCAATTTTTTGCTATAGTGTTACTAAGAACACCCCTGTAAAACGCTTTTGTTTGAACACCTGTTTTTAGTTCTTTTGGGTGTATATCTAAGAATGGAATCGCTGGGCCATATCTGGATTTAAGATTTTGAGAAACCACCAAACTGCTTTTCACAGCAACGTAACCATTTTACCTCACCAGCAATGCATGAAGGTTCAAATTTCTCCACATCCTTGCCAACACTTGCTGTTTCCCCCAACTTTTTTTTTTTAACAGCCACTCTGATGGGTATTAAGGGGTATCTCTTTGTGGTTTTGATTTGCCTTTCACTAATGACTACTCATGCTGAGCATCTTTTCATGTGGTTATTGGCCATTTTTATATCTTCTTTGGAGAACTGTCTATTCAGATCTCTTGACCTTTTAAAAGTTTGGGTTGTCTTCTTAATATTGAGTTATAAGTGTTTTTTTATATTTTAGATACAAGTCTCTTATCAGATATATGATTTATAAATATTTTCCCATTCAGTGAACGGCTTTTTCATTTCATGCTATCCTTTGCATCACAAAGAAGTTTTTAACTTTGATGAAGTTCAATCTATCTAATTTTTTAGATAAACTATGCTTTTAGTGTCATGTCTAAGATGTCATTTATGTTTTGCCTAACCCAAAGTCACAAAAATTTACTCCCATATTTTCTTCTAAGAATTAAAAAAAGGTCAGCTCCTACATTTAGGTCGATGATTCATTTTGAGTTAATTTTTGTGTATGATCTGAGGAAGGGGTTCAACTTCACTCTTTTGCATGTGAATATTCAGTTATCCCAACACCAGTTGTTGAAAAGCCTATTCTTTCCACATTGAATTTTTGTGTCACTCTTGTCAAACATCTATTGCTCATAAATGCAAGTGTTTATTTCTGGACTCTCAATTCTATGCCATTGATCCATATGTCTACACTTGTGTCAATATTGCATTCTCTTTGTTACTGAGTTTTATGTCAAATTTTGAAATTGGGAAGGGCGAGTCCTCCAATTTTGTTCTTCTTTTCCAATATCGGCTTGGCTGTTCTAGAGCCCTTAATTTCCATATGAATTTTAGGATCAGCTTGTCAATTTCTGTAAAAATAAGCCAGCAAGGGTTTTTATGGGGATTGTGGTGAATCTGTGGATTGATTTGGGGAGTACTGCAATCCTAACAATATTAAGTATACCAATCAATTAAAAAGGAATGTCTTTCCACTTAAATTTCTTTCAGAAATATTCTGTAGTTTTCACAGTATTAATTTTGCACTTTGTTAAATTTATCCCTAAGTATTTTGTACTTTTTGATGCTATTGTAAATGGAATTATTTTCTTAACTTTTTTTGTATTGTTCACGTATATAGAAATACAGTTGTTTTGCATATTGATCTTGTATCTTACCGTCTTACTGAACCTGTTTATTAGCTCTAACAGTATTTTAGTGGATTCCTTAGGATCTTCTATATATAAAATAGTGTCATCTGCAAATGGAGATAGTTTTATTTCTTCTTTTCCAATTTAGATGCCTATTATTTTATTTTCTTGCTTAAATGACTGGCTAGATTAGCTTTTTTCTGTACACTTGTGCTCACAGGTTTTGTTGTTGAGCACCAGAGGAAATGAGGAATGTGAAACTTCTTTATAAAATATAAACCCTATCCAGGCAGATGCGCTTATTTTATTATTACTTATAAATTTGAGTCACGATTGGGTATTTGGATGAACAATAGAGGTCATGGCAAATCAAGATCAAGTGTCTTGGTATTGACTGTTAATGACCATGTTGGTTCCTGACCTCTCTTTGTTTAGGAAAAGATCCATTTTTCCCATTTGTTCAGTGGCTGCTTTCTTCACCTCCATGTATCAGGGAAACAACCTGGCTTCTATTTAAATCTGTGAAACCTCAGCAGGATTGGTAGAGTGATTGGGTACAAGCCAAATGCAGGGACAGTTCCTAGCATGTACAATCTCTTAAAAAGAATGATAGCCCTGGGCTTCCCTGGTGGTGCAGTGGTTGAGAGTCCGCCTGCCGATGCAAGGGACACGGGTTTGTGTCCCAGTCTGGGAAGATCCCACATGCCGCGGAGCGGCTGGGCCTGTAAGCCATGGCTGCTGAGCCTGTGCGTCCGGAGCCTGTGCTCCACAACGGGAGAGGCCACAGCAGTGAGAGGCCTGCGTACCGCAAAAAAAAAAAAAAAAAAAAAAAAAAAAAAAGAATGATAACCCCTACTTTTTGTTATGTTATAATAAGGATTAAATGAGTTTAATATATATAAAGTGCTTAAAAGAGTGCTGGCACATAGTAAGTTCTATATAAATACTTTGTAAACTTAAAAAAAAAACATGATGACTAAAAGTTCATTTAGTAATTAGCTGTAATCAGACAAGGTAGGGAGATGTGGGTTTGTTTGCTATGAACCAGGCAGTGTTTACCACGGATATGTCAGAACCTTGACAGCCATTGTTAGGACATTGCCTTACCCTTCATAAGGGGGCAACTAAGCTGTGTTACTCTGGCAAGAAGGCTAGAAAGCTCAATACACCTTCCTATTACTCTACCCATCTTATGTCTTTCACCCAAAAAGAACCAACTTCTAATCAGATACATGATTAGCCACCTCAAGGTAAGCAAAATATATCATTACCTCCATTCTACAGATAAGAAATCTGAAAATGGTAGGTTTAATTTAGGTGATTTCATTCCAGAGTACCCAGGAGAGGTGCTAGAAATGAAAGGACCCAGCAATTTCTAGTCCAGTTATTTTCCTTCTCGGTTATCCTATTTATCCTTCTTTTCTTTTTTTTAACATCTTTATTGGAGTATAATTGCTTTACAATGTTTTGTTAGTTTCTGCTGTATAACAAAGTGAATCAATATATGTATATATATACCCCCATATCCTCTTCCTCTTGCATCTCCCTCCCCCACCCCCCATCCCAGCCCTCTAGGTGGTCACAAAGCACCAAGCTGATCTCCCTGTGCTATGTGGCTGCTTCCCACTAGCTATCTATTTTACATTTGGTAGTGTATATATGTCAATGCTACTCTTTCACTTTGTCCCAGCTTACCCTTTCCCCTTCCCATGTCCTCAAGTCCATTCTCTACATCTGCATCTTTTTTCCTGTCCTGCCCCTAGGTTCTTCAGAACCATTTTTTTTTTCTTTAGATGGCACAAATGAACCTATCTACAAAATGGAAACAGACTTACAGACATAGAGATCACACTTGAGGTTGCCACAAGGTGGGGGCGGGGAGAGGGATGAACTGGGAATTTGGGGTTGGTAGATGCAAACTATTACATTTAGAATGGATAAACAAGGTCCTCCTGTATAGCAACAGGGAACTATATCCAGTCTCTGGGATAAACCATAATGGAAAAGAATATTTAAAAAAGAATGTCTCTATGTGCAAAACTGAGTCACTTTGCTGTACAGCAGAGATTGCCACAACATTGTAAATCAACTATACTTCAATTAAAAAATAAAATATATAAAAAATATTAAAAAATAAATTAAAACAATTAAAAAAACAAACTAAAAAAAAATTGAAAGTTTCTTGTTTCCACATCAATGAATTCTAACCTGGTTTACTCCCGCAACAATCTATTGAGATTCCCACATCTCTTCACTGCAATTTCTAACACCATGGCTATCAAGGTTCTTATGCTTTTGCATTATACAATAACACCTTTTATTCTTGTTTGCCCTCGCTTCCATTTTTAACACTGATGATAATGTTTAATGCACCATTTTTTCTGGTTTAATTCCTACTTCTCTAGCAACTTCTTTTTATCTTCTCTGTGTGAGCTTCTTCCTTTGCTCACTCTTTTAAGTTAGAAATTCTGTGTTTGGCCCTCTTCCCACATCACACACTCCTCTTGGGTAATTTCACACAATTCTCTGACTCCAAATATCATTGATATATTGATGACTTTGACATCTCTACCTCCAGGCCAGATCTCTCTACTGAAATCTAGATCAAAACCAAATATCATTTATTATTCTGGCAATTTGCTTCTCAGAGGACAAGGACTAACACAGAAAAAGAAACCCGAGTTTCATCCTTGGTTACCAATATTCAATCCATTGTCAAATTGTGTCATTTTATCTCCTTAATATTTCATAAACTGTCTACTTTTTTCCCACTCCTACTGAAACTTAGCTTAGGCCAATATCATCTTTCACTAGAACCCAGTCCTGACCATTGTCCTGGTCTCCATTCTTGTGATACTCAATGCAGTATTTACACTGTGTCCAGAATGATACTTTTAGCACAAATCTGATCATGAATTATCAATTACTCAATCATAAAACAAATAAGTACGTTGTTCAATCTGAAGAACAGAGAGAAAATAAAGATTGAAAAAAAATAAACAGAGCCTCAGTGACCTCTGAGATACTATTAAGTATTGTAAGAAATTTAAAAATTATGAACTAATACACACAACATCACAGATAAATTCTAACAACATTATTTTGAGCAGAAAAAAAGCCAGACACAAAAGAGTCGATGCTGTATGATTCCACTTTTTTGAAGTTTCACAATAAGTAAAACACATGTATTGTGGAAAAAATAAGAAAAATGCATGAATTAATTTTATGTTGAGAAAACTTAAGCCTAGAAATGTATATTCATTCATAAATACTGAATCATACTAGATAGCAATGAAAATGATGCAACACCTACACATACAACAAACATAATATTGAGTTAAAGAGGTCAAACACAAAATCATAAATCCTGAATGATTCAATTTGTATAAATTTCAAAACTAGGTAAAAATTAACCATAACATTTAGCAATACAAAACTGGGTGATCAAAGTATAAAGAAAGGCAAGATGGTGATTTATTCTATAAAAGTCAACTTTATGGCTATTTTGGAGGATAGAGATAGAAGGGGTTGTGATTGAGGAGGGGTTGAGAGTTTTGGTGATACTTTGTTTGATTTGGGTAGTGGTGACATGGGTGTTCACTTTATAACAATGAAGCTGAAAATACTTGTTCAATCAATGTGTGTATTTGCTCAATGTAAGTTCCATGGAAATATGGACTGAACAAAAATATTTCTCTTCTTCAGTGCTTTATCTCTAGCATCTAGCACATAATGAGTACTCAATAAATATTTTGGGATTAAAAACATGAATGAATGAATGAATGAACTGAGCATCCATTCTGTGTTCAGCATCCAGCTAGTGGATGTTGCTATGATACTCAAGTTACTGATAATCTTGTTCCTGAGAAAGAGGAATATCTGCAACACGCATAGAACAACTAGTAAATTCCCAAATAAACTTTTGATTTACTTTTCATTTTCCAAGGTCATTATCTCATTGTTCTACTTTATTAATCTCCACCATAAAAACATATTTAGAAATTTCCTATTTTATTAGTGGTGACAGATTTGGCACTCCATTTTTGCAAACATGAGTTTCCTATGATTATGTTATCTTCTTATAAAATAAAAGAGGCATGAAATAGTACCACATTTGTGAAAATGCACTGATTTTTAAATTAGTATTTATCAATGACTCTTCTTAACAATGCTAATAAAGGTATAACGTGATAGTTAAATAATCAACTTGTTTATTTGAATTATAAATAGATTATAATTCATGTTTCTACTAGTTATTACCTTCTATTTTGCCAAAATTCTTTCCTTAGCTATAACCCAGCCCTCTGCTTGTTTTCAAATATCCAGATGTTTGCTCTCCTAGGAGAAACTATATCAAAAGACAAATAAGTAGGTTATTGTCAATAGAATATTACCTATAAATTACATTATATTTTCTATTCCATTTTCCTGTCCCTTTGTTTATAATGGAGTTTCAAAAGTAAATAGACTCAATACCATCAAACCCAACAATGCTAAATGTCAATTCAGTGAATAGAAAATAAACAAATGTCATTTTAGTTCATAAACATATTCACCTAATGACATTTTAATGGATTTTAAAAATAGCTCTTGCACATATAGCTTTTTTTTTTCCCAAAAGAAGGAATAAGCTACAAGGGGCTGTTCCCATTTATTATAAATTGTGAAACTGCAAATCAGAAAGAGGAGACCCAAGCATTTAGAAAAGGTAAATGTATCTTAATGCATACTATCTCTGACATTAACAAGTATTAAAGAGAAAGTAAACATTATCAACAGCAAATGTATTAATAGTGCTTGGTTATAGAATTTAGAGCAATGTTATTTGTATTGTATTCCATAGACAGTAAAAAAAAATTGTTCTTCATTAATGGTGACTATGGTATTATTAAACATGAAAACATAGTTGATAAAAATAAGTTTCGGGCTTCCCTGGTGGCGCAGTGGTTGAGAGTCCGCCTGCTGATGCAGGGGACACGGGTTTGTGCCCCGGTCCGGGAAGATCCCACATACCGCAGAGCGGCTAGGCCCGTGAGCCATGGCCGCTGAGCGTGCGCGTCCGGAGCCTGTGCTCTGCAACGGGAGAGGCCACAGCAGTGAGAGGCCCACGTACCGCAAAAAAAAAATATTAAAAAAAATAAGCTTCAATTACCCTTATCTTATTAGGTAAATGAAGTACACGACAAAACCTACATTCATTATTTCCCTAACCCTCATATTTACACTGCCCCTTTGCTATAACCTTAAAGTAGGATTTTTTCTACATCCTATTCATAGATGGGAAAAGATGGGTAAAGGAAAAGTGGGTTGCTAAGAGTAGATAAAAGGGTAGATAGATACAAGGTCAGCATTAGAAGAGGTAGAGACAAGCTACAGACCTTGTCCAATTTCAATTTAGTAAACAACTGAATACTCATGATATTTCTAGTATGTGCTTAATAAGTGTTTGTTGAATGTTTTGTGGTGGAGGTCCTAAAGTTGGGTATTGAGTGAGTTGTCTACATCTTTAAGGCCAGCAGAGAGATCACAGTTGAAATTGTGAAGCCTGATTTTAATCCCCTTTGTGTAATGGTATTAGATGAACTGACATTCTATTAAGCTGCACACATCTCAACCACTGTATTTTTGCTTTACTCTGCCTTCTTTCTCAAAGAAAATAAAATTTTTACTTAAATCAGGTTTGTAAAATTCAACATTTTTAGGTGCACAGCTTCGTGAACTGTGAAAAATTGATAAAGTCAAATAAACCACAACCACAATCAAGATGTAGGATATATATTTCTTTTCTATGTTTGTAGTCAAATATACGTCCCATCCTAAGCCCCTAGTAACAATTGATCTGTTCTCCATCCCATAGTTTTGCTTTTATTCAGATCATCATAAAAATGGAATCATAGAATATATAGCCTTTTTGAGTCTGGTTTCTTTCACTTAGCATAATGCTTTTGGGATTGATCCATGTTACTGCTTATTTCAGTAGGTTATTCCTTTTTATCGCTGAGTAGTATTCCTTTTATAGATGTATCACACATTGCTCATCTAGTCACTAGTTAATGCATATTTTGGGTTAATTCTAGTTTTTTGTGATTATGAATTAATCTGCTCTATATATTTATGTACAAGTTTATGTGAGGACATGGGTTTTCATTTTCTGTTGGGCAATATTTAAGAGTGGGATTGCTGAGTCATATGATAAGTGTATGTTTAACTTTATCAGAAACTACCAAACTGTTTTCCAAAGTGACTTTATCATTTTGCATTCAGTTTTAGTTGCTCAACATTCTTGCCACCATGTTCTCCCCCATTCTAATAGGTGTCAGTTTGTGTTTTAAATTTGCATTTCTCTAATCACTAAGGATGTTGATAATCTTTTCATGTGCTTATTTGCTATTTGTATCTCTGCTATGATGAAGTGCCTTATCAAGGAAAATACTCTTTAAATGAAAAGGGAAAAATGAATTTGGTACATGTTGGGATTCCTGTGTAGCCTAATCTCCTCTTCTCTGAGAACTACTCTCCTCCTGGGATGGCTCCTGGCAGCCATGTTTGTATTATGTGACAGATATTTGGAAGGGCGCTCACTCACTCTTCTCTTATGACAGATATTTGTAAGGGTGCTAACTACCTTATTTTGACCCTATACTGTTATAGGGTCCGTGTATAAATGGAGACACTCTGAAGAGCGAGAGAGAGAGAAAAAAAAAAAAACAGCTGCAGAGAGAAAATCATATCTGAAACTATGTGACTCCAGAGAGAGAGAGAGAGAGAGATGGTTTCTGGTAGCTTTACAGTTTTGGAAAGTATCTCATGAGGCCTAGAATCACTGATTCCTGTGAGATAAACTTATACCCTTCCCATAAATTTCCCCTTTCTGTTAAGCAAGCTTAGATTAGCTTTGTTCTATAATATTTCTTTCCCTTGCCACCAAATAGTCCTTGGCTAAAATAACAAAAATATATTTATGAATGAATAAAAAAGGAGAATACTTAAAATTGAAAGGATTTCAAGTTTTACATGTGATGAATTGTTTATTAGACAAAACTGCATCAAAGTATTGAAGGCTGCCAGGCCCACAGCTCCTTTCTGAGCATTCCTCGGTACAATATGTTGTCCCATGGGCTTGCAACACAGAGCCACAGCTGGTTTGATCTGATACTGATCTCTGAAACAATGACAACAATCTGAAAACTGGACAGCAATCTATGGGGTAGCTTGGATTACAATATGAAGCAATAAAGATTCTCTATATTGTATGATAATTGGCTAAACCAATAATACCTTATTGTGGAAGAGTCTAAACATGAGAACAGAGGAAAAGCTAGTCAGGAGCTGCAGGATCAGCAGAAGCAGAGAGAGAGAATAGTTAAGTCACCATTATATTGAAACACTAGTATGGAGAGCAGCTTACTATAGAGAGCATCTCACATCTGAGGAGATGCCCACTGGCCTTCAGGTATTAATGACACTGCAACAACTGGACAGTTTTCTTTTCCCTTACTGACTCATGGAAACTCACAAAACACCACCAGTAATGAAGGTAACCTATATAGGTCTTTATTACTTCAGTTTGACTATATTCTTGCATCTGTAAAGAGTATAACTAACACTTTCTGAAATCAAGACAACGAAATACAAGATCTAAATATGAAGTCCTGCATTTAGGTTTGAATAATGAAATGTATAAGGCATGTTATTTTACCAATCTATGTGGGTAAAAGATCGGATACTGAAACGACTCTAAGCTCATATAAAATAGCAGTAGGCAGTGGCTTGCAAAAAATAATTATGTAAGCCTGAATCAATAGAAAGATAATATCCAGAACCATGGCAGTAATGAGTTTCCTTTAACTGGTCAGAATGGGTCAGAAGCATGGTTTTAAGTTCTGAGTTATATATTTTAAAAATCCTCTTGATATACTAGAGGTATATTCAGAGAAGAATAAATAGAATGGTGAATGATAAATCATGCCACTGGAGAAGAACTGAGGGAGATTAGCTTCGGAACGAGAAGCTTAGAAGAGTATATGGCTGGTATCTTCATATGTATGAATAAATAAAGATAGAAGATGTGTTTTGTGTACATCTAGAGGAAAGAAGTCAGGAATAGATTAAAATTATAAATAGATTTCACATGAATAGAATGAGCACTTAATAACTAGAATGGCTCAAAAATAGAAACAGGATCGCTTGTAATGTAATAATATTCCCAAATCAGACAGGAATCAGTCTGAGATATTTGGAAAAGAAATTCCCTTCTAGGCCTGAAATCCTTATTTAAGTAAATATTATTCTTGGAACCAATTTTCTCTTCTCCTAGATGCTTAGCTCTTTGAGGGCAATAACTTGGCTTCTACTGTGTTTTATATCCAGGTTCTGAATGTAATCCTTGCAAAAATATTCATTAATGTTTTTAAATGACCTTTCATATTGTGTCCTCTCTCTCATCTCTCCTCTGCCAAACAAACATATCATATAAAAATACCAATGAACAGAAAATACTGATGCCTGTTCTTTTGAAAGAATAGATTATTTCTGTCATACTTTCCTTCAAGGCTTCTTAACATTTGTGCTTCTCTGCAAAGAGGTCCAATGAGAGTCTGCTGCTCAATGAATGGACTGCCATTCCCATAATACATCATAAGACATTCTGCTGGCAGGAGCAGGGGGTCAGGAACTGCCCTTTTCAAAAACTTTAATGAAAAATAATATACCGATCAACTTTATGTTAAAGAGGCTCAGATGCAAAGCAAGGCAACAAGCTCAGATGAAAAGCTAGGTCCCTGCCTATGAATGAAAGATAGATTTCCTTTTTTTTTTTTGCGGTACATGGACCTCTCACTGCTGTGGCCTCTCCCGCTGCGGAGCACAGGCTCTGGACAGGCAGGCTCAGCAGCCATGGCTCACCGGCCCAGCCGCTCAGCGGCATCTGGGATCTTCCCGGACCGGGGCACGAACCCATGTCCCCTGCATTGGCAGGCGGACTCTCAACCACTGCGCCACCAGGGAAGCCCAGATTTCTTTTTAATATCTCTACAAATCAGTGGAGGGGAGGGAAGAAGTCATGTCCTGAAACAATCACAGGACTGGGAGAAAAGAAACTCTGGATTTAATATCCCCAATGAATCTCATCTCAGGCAAATTGCTTCATTTCTCTGTGCCTCAGTTTCTTTATCACCTAGTGACTCCCTAACACCTGATTTCAGGCACTGGTAGATTGCTCAGTGTCACAGCCTCCTAAGTGTAAGAAGAGAAGACGGTTTCCCAATAAAAAGAGATCTGGTTCCACTTATATAGACACCCACTAACGCTTTTATCTCCTTCAGCAGTATCCATTTCTCTCTCCTTGTCTACTATAATGCACTATACTACACTACACTATAATATACACAGATTGGGAAAATAATAAGGCTTAATTAAAAGCTAAAGGAACATCAGCAACCAAACTATGTATCATAGAGGGCT
This sequence comes from Grampus griseus, assembly GCF_964374135.1. NCBI lineage: Eukaryota > Metazoa > Chordata > Mammalia > Artiodactyla > Delphinidae > Grampus > Grampus griseus. The sequence goes on along the minus strand of NC_138999.1, from coordinate 97,978,738 downwards.
AAAGGCTTATGCTAACCACATGATGTTTAGCAATTAATACATTATATTCAGCAATACTATATTTAGCAATAAGAATAACCATTATTAAATATTTTTGCTCAGAACTAATTGTTATAACATTCCTAGTGTCCCAGGGATTTCTATCAGCTTATTATAAGGCCCTCTTAATTTCGTACAGATCTGAGTCTGAGTCTTGGATCAATGAATGACATGTAAGCTGTGCAAGCTTTGGTAAGTTATTTCACCTCTCTGGCTCTGTTTCCTATCTGTAAAATGGGTATACTAAGACCCAATTCACGGGTATGTAAAATACCTAGCACAGGCCTTGGTACTTGATAGGCCCTGCTTGAGTGATATTTCCATTTCTCTTGTTTCAGGTGCTTGGATCTTGTTTCAGGATACCCTATTTAAAGCTATTACTATTTGACTCCTCCAAGCCCTTCTCTTCTATCTCAAGCTTCTCTTTAAAACATTCCTGGCTCGCATAGCACAGGGAGATCAGCTCGGTGCTTTGTGACCACCTAGAGGGGTGGGATAGGGAGGGTGGGAGGGAGGGAGACGCAAGAGGGACGAGATATGGGAACATATGTATATGTATAACTGATTCACTTTGTTATAAAGCAGAAACTAACACACCATTGTAAAGCAATTATACTCCAATAAAGATGTAAAAAAAAAAAAAACATTCCTGGCTTAACCATGACTCCTATAGACCACTTTAACCTATACCTATACTGTCCATCACTTTAATACACACTGGTATTTTTAAAAGCAGTCCTGTGGATTTCTATTTTCCTTTTAAAATCCTTGAGGGCCATTTTAAAATTGTGAAATAAAAGAAACATTCCAGAACCTCTCTACGAAAATTGAACATCATTCCTTTTAGAAATAGAAACATGTTTTCACAAGGAATAATGCTACCTGTTCTCCCTACCTTATAAGACAGCTGTGAGGATAAAAAAGGTAATAGAAGTGAAACTTTTAATAACTTTCAGGAGTAGATAAAAACTACTATTTAAATGGAAGGATCTGCTCTTCAATCAACTGGGAAACTTTATTTTTCTGACAATAAGTGTGAAGCCCCATAGCAATTAAAATTATCTTTCTAGCTTGCCACATTAAATGTCCCTTTCATTGTGTTTCTATATAGCCCATTTTGGTTGTATTCACTATCAGCAGCTAGTGATTACTGAAGCAGTCATTGAAGTAAGAAACCCTTCGGCAGCTTTGCAGGAACTTAATAGCAAGCTCCTCATTACACAGAGCAAATTCTGATTCTGGATAAAATGAAACCACAGTGAAAATATCTTTAATGGGGAAGAAAACAACAGTGTTTGCTTTGTCCTCTGTTTCTCTGCATATATTGTCATGACAGGACTATAGCAAGAGGACAGTGGATGTTTGGTTCCCATTCCAATGAGGTATTCAAATAGGAACAATTCTCATATCCATGATAAACAGCTTTATTGCTAAGAACTGCCATGGAAAGTGCCAGAGGATCTCTTCACCCCATTTTTAATATGAGGTCCATATATGGAGATGCTCTAACTCAGTAACACTAGGATATGCAGTTTGAGCTCTATTTTTAGTTGTGACATGGGGTTATTAAGTCACCTACCTGCTCTGTCTCCAACTTTATTCCTTACTTTAATGAATTTGTCAGATCCCAGAATTAGGGGTGATGGCAATGGCAGAGAACAAAGTGACAACCTCTGAGAAGTACAGTGACTTTGATTCTATTCATTCATTCACTCATTAAACTTGTATTAAGTATTTATTATGTCTTACGCATTATATTAGGTATTAGCATACAAAGATGACTTGGAACCCCAAGAGATCATTTCTTAAGGAGGTTATAGCCATTTAATCAGTTTCTTATGCAGTCTACTAGGTCTAAACACAACATCAATATACTTAAATATATGGAAAGTGCAATGGAAGTTCAGAAGGAACAGAACCTAAGTTGGTCTGAAATAATCAGATGGGGCTTAAAAGAATAGAGAATTGTCAGGTGAATAGCTGGGAGAGGTTGGAGGAATAGATAATTTTCACAGAGGTAAAACAGAATGTGCAGAGGCAGGGTGGCCCAAGAAAACAGTGTATTTATGAAATTTCATCTAGTTTTCTATTCCCATAGTATCACATAGTCCGTGCTCTCACCAGATAAGTCAAATTAAATACACACACACACACACACACACACACACACACACACACACACACACACACACACACACACTGCCAGCCATGTGGAGTGACTCTGGCATGGTTCTTTTATAAAATTAGGTTTGGTTCAAATGAAATCCAGCTGCAGATGAAGAGGAATTTTAATGACTTTCAGAACTAAGACAACTCAGACTACTGATGTTTACTTTCCACAGGTGCACTGGCACTGCCATATCTGTCAAAATGGAAATAAGTGGGTAAAACTGCACAAACAAAGATGGATAGTATATAAATAAAACTTAAGTCTTCTTTTAGCCCTGAGATTCTGTATGTTATGAAATGGAATTTTATGAACTTAAAAAAGAATAATGGTTAAGAGATATGAGAATTAAATTGCAAAACTTAAATTACAATTGAAAATGGCATTTCTCCTTCTCCAATGGTATAAGGCTACCCTTTAGAAGCAAAGACAATGACTACTGAACTACTGTTATATAAATTAGGTATTTTGAGTTGTTTTTTCCTATGGCGAGATATATTTGATGAATCTATTATCTCTACCATTAGTAGCCAATGACAAGTATTTGCAGGGGAAGGTACATTGAATTAAATTAAGTTCATTATGTGCTAGGGTATGTATGATATGGTATGTATGTATGTATCATTTAATCCTCACAATAGCTCTAAGTGATAGGTGCTATTATTTACCTGTTGTTGTTATCAGTTAGTATGTGTGTGTGTGTTTTGTTTTAGAAAATAGAGGCAGACAAATGTCGGGTCACTCATCTAGTAATTGAAGAACCAGACCTTAAGTTTAATGCTTGTGCTCTTACCTGACACATCATGCTATCAAGCTGTAATGAGGCAGAAAGTTGATCAGGATAAGGGGCATAGACAATAGCCTAGTACTATAGAAGCTAACATATTTTCAACTCCTCTCCCACAATTTTTTATGTTAATCCTTCTCTTGAGGCATATTTGTTCAAAACATGCCTCTCATCGTCCTTGTTCTCTCTATTGCTCTGATCTGTTATACCTCCTACTTATAATCAACTTCTCTAAGTAACATATGTTCCTTAAATATGCCCTACCTCTTCCCAGAAATATTGGACCCACCCAATCATCTGACGTCAGAATTCTGGTAGCATTTACTGTCTGTACTGCTAATTTAGCACTCATTATACATACAGATATTTATCAGATTATTTGTAATGATTGTACGTACACATCTTGTAATACTCTGTATTCCCTATGTCTAGTCCAGTGATTTACAGAGGTAACTATTCAGTTATCTTTGCTGATGACTATGGCAATCAAAGAATAGTTAATTGGACCTTGGCTTCCTTAGCACTTTAGGTACTAACTCATCTAGGAACACAATTCTTCTACCTCACTATTTATTTCTTTATAGATATCGTTCTGGAAAATGATACTTCATACATGTTTAATATATAACAATAATTAAGTACAAGAAAACAACTTGAGGTATCAATGCTAAAAAGTAAATAAAGCTAGCCCAAAGGAAATAGTTGCCATTATTTCAGAATTGCATTGAATTGTTATCTTACCAGAGGATATATTGCCTTTTCCAGTTTCCTTTTGCATTTTCTTTGTTACCCTTTTTGACAATGTCACAAAAGGGTTGAGGTCCAAATATGACAGATGTTATGTGTCTGATTAGTTCATTAGATGAGGAAAGGTATTCAGGCTGTGTCTATAGATAGTGCATGAACCAGACTGTGACATTACTGGTATGTTCATTTAGAGTGTTGATATGACGGATGCTGATGACCATGGTTAAATCCATTGGGAAAACTGCCAAACTGAAGTAATCATCAGAATTTGGGCCATTTGGAGGTCATGGATGTTTACTTTTTTCAGTATTTTTAGAGAATTTAGCTCTTCTTTTGGCTCTAACATTCTAATTTGTCCAATTTGAGACTTCTCTAGATTACAAAACTCCATGCAAATAGTCATAGAATAACTGATGTAAAGGGTAATAGGCAAATACATATAATTTTATATGTAGGAGTTGTTTTTCCTGAAAGCTTTTACCAAAAGTGATAATGACTACCAGATAATTAAGTCTAGGTCTATAGGAAAAGTTTCTCAAATATATGGTTTAACCAAAACTGGTTTTCTCCTACTACCTCCCTTCTTGTTTTATGTTGAAAAATGTTCTTAAAGGAAAGGCCAGGTGATAATTTGGTTTGCTGATAGCCAATGAATAGATTTTTCTTCTCCTGGAAAACTGTCTTTATATAACAGGAGGAAAAATGAAAAGCATTCCAAGTATAACATCTCTTTCTCCAAGTTCTATGATTCAGTTAAGTCCTTACTCACAAGTAGAAACAACAGTAAGTCTTCATATGAAATAGAAGATTGCAACTTTTACTTCCAAGGATATCCCAGTCAGTTGGGGAGTGACAAGAATAATCAAACTTTGCGCTTGACATAACTTTAGGCAGTTTTGACAAGGACATCTAGGCCCTAAACTTATGTGAACTTCTCACACTTTAACTTGTTTATTCCCTCTTAGACCTCCACCTCATGTGCAAGCATTTTCTGCTTCAGTTTTCCTGTTATTGCAATATTTGATGTAATTTGTTAAGCTTCAAGATTCCTCTAGCAGGTTTTAGCAACTCCCCTTCCTCTTTCCCAGCCATCTATCCAACAGTCTCTGCTTATATGCTTTCCTTGGCTTGGTCTTTGAGTGACCTCCTATAGCAATAGCCCCCCTTAATAAAGCCTTTCCTTACAAAAGTCTGAACTTGCATGTATAGGGGGTGGTGAGGGGCTTTTAGGGGGTGGGACTTAGATGAGATAAACTACCATATTCTATAGTTTCCCCACAAATAAACCAGGCCTCAGTTTCTCATCTCTAAAATGGGAATAATGATTTCTTCCTATTTCTACCAGACAGATGTATTCAGGGTGACACATGAGAAGACATATTTGGCCATGAGCCATTTGAAAGTCTGGTGCTGTATTAGATAATTACAAGTTATCATTACTATACCCATTAATATCAATGATGTTTTCTTTTAATCCAGTGATTTTCCAAGTGTGGTCATTGGAGGTCCTTGGTCCAGCAGCCACAGAATCATTTGGGAACTTATTAGAAATGTAAATACTTGGTTTCCACTTTAGACCCATTAAATCAAAAACTCTGAAGCTGAGGCCCAGTTATCTGTGTCAAGCCCTCCAGGTAATTTTGATGCCTACTCAAGTTTGAGAACTTAATAATCAAAGTATACCAGTAGTTTGCAAAAAAAAATTTTTTTTGCCAAGGGTTTTGAAAACGTTTGTTTAAGACACCAGTTGCATTTACACACACCTAAAAATAATGCCTAAATGCCTGGAAAGTCATTCATTTTAAAGCATTCAAATATAGATATTCGTTCTGGTAGATGATGTAGATGTTTAACTCATTTCTTATTCTTTACTTATTTCTTTGCTTCTTGAAGAGATGTGAATGAACACAAAAGGCACAATTTCTAAAACAGAGCCCTGGAATTCTCACATCCTACTCTCATCATGATAAAAAATTCACTATTGATGAATGACTTCTGTACTCTGTGAGACATCAAGCCCTATTAGTCACTCATTTATGCAATTTAAATACTGGATTTGGTTTTTCAGTGCTGCAGACCCATTACCGAAGAGGGCCCAGCTGTTACCTTTTTGCTTCAGGGACATTCTCTGCAAATTCAATGGGTTTTGCTTCAATTCAGAAAATGGAAAGTATTGGGTTTGTAACAATAATTATATCTCTCTCCACAGCTCTTATACTATCGAGCAAGAGAGGAGAGTAGTAGTAATTGGTTAGATTCATCAAAAGAGCACATTTATTCTTAAAACATCTTTTTGCAGTGGGCAAGTGTCCACTGAACAGATGGGCCAACAGGCACAATGTCAGAATTATATGAATACCTAACATTTGGGTGGCACTGTTGAAAACACATTCAATAACTATCTTTTCCACATTTATGTTCACAAAATCTCTTAGGTTAGGTTAAGACTGGTGACCCAGAGTTTGGGCAAATAATATCCCTTTCTTTTGACTCAATATTTTCTTCCTAAAGTGGAGGCAGTGGGAAGACTTATGTAACTGATAATGGGGAACAAATTCTCACAGAGAAAAAAGGTTCCTTCGTACATTTAACTCCTTCTAACACATCTCTAAGCATTCTTTCATTTTTAGCAAATGATATTTTTCACTCCTCTTCAGCTGCTCCAAGTGTATGGGATGGCTAGACACCCACTCCTATCAACAACCAAAAGTAGCCTGGCATAGGTTAAAATGAGAAAGAATGTGGAGGAAATGCTCACATATTGGAGTGGATGGGGGTACCTAGGGGATAAAAATACACAAGTCAAAATACTGAAAGGAAAGAAAAGAGCTCAAGGCTCCTGGCCCGTTTTATGTTTTCTATGTGCTAAGATTTCTCAGTTTTGAAGCATAAAACCCTTTTACTTTTTGGAAGTCATGCCTAACATTAAAGGGTAGTGTTCCCCTACTTTTTGGGGGGCTGTGGTAGGAGTTGCTTTACGTGAAAGCTTTAAGATCAGCAAGAGATTTGTTGTGCATGTATGGTCAGGACAGGGTAGAGGGGGAGGAGGGGACACACAACACCAACACCTAGGGCTAAAAATAAAATCACTGACATGGGATGTGGATGCTGTGGCTGACATGTTCCTTTTGGAAGCTGGCAAAATGGAGTAAGGGTTGGAAGGAACTTAAAGATATAGAAAAGATCTATTACATTACTTATCTCAGATTTATTAGCAATTTCAACAGGAAGGTAGAGCCTATTGTTAAAAGGCAGCATACTTCTCTAAAGAATTTAAACATTCCAATAATGGATTCCATTAAGATATGGACTTCATAGCTCAATTGCCTGGACAAATTCATTGGACATGCCTTAGGAGACCCATGATATTTGAGCAAGTGTGAAACAACCAACAATCTACCTGCCTTTCTCTAGGTAGCAACTGAGATTTTCTTTTCAACCTACAATAGTGCCTGACATTTCCAAAGGTCAAACTGTCACTTAAAAAGAAAAAGCATTAATTGTATTAAAATGATTGAAGTTCGATGCCAATTTCTCAAAGTGGTAGCAAGCATTTAGCAATGAATAATGTGTACATAAAGACAAAACTTCATCTAGTAAGTTTTACCTTATTCTGACCTATTACTTTTGAGGATATGGGGAGGGGGAAGAGTAAGCTGTGACAAAGTGAGGGAGTGGCATGGACATATATACACTACCAAACGTAAAATAGATAGCTAGTGGGAAGCAGCCTCATAGCACAGGGAGATCAACTCGGTGGTTTGTGACTGCCTAGAGGGGTGGGATAGGGAGGGTGGGAGGGAGGGAGACGCAAGAGGGATGAGATATGGGAACATATGTATATGTATAACTGATTCACTTTGTTATACAGCAGAAACTAACACACCATTGTAAAGCAATTATACTCCAATAAAGATGCTAAAAAAAAGGCACTTTTTCAACCTTCAAAAAAAAAAAAAAAGAAAGAATGAAGCACAATTCTTACAAGGATGAGAACCTGGCTTTACCATTACCATTTGATTCCTTCACAGATTCTTTATCCACACTAGTCTCTCTGTGACACTCTGATCATCATTTTATACTAGTTGTGAAAAGAGTTGAAAGCTTATTAGTCATGATCAAGTTACTTAAATGCTTGAGCCTCAGTCTTTTCCTTTGAAAAAATGAATAATAAAGAAGGTTTTGGAGTCAGATCGACCTGAATTCAAATTTTGACTCTGCCTTTTTAGGTGAATCACATAACTTTTATGAACATCAGTTCCTAATAATATCTACTACATGTGGAGGTTTTTTGAGATTAAATGAGATAATGTATGTGATACATGTAGCACTTAGCATATAATAGATGTCCACTTAATGTTAGCTGCTTCTATGGTGATGATAAAAGAGGATGAAAAGATGATTATGAGGATGGTGATACTACCTGTCCTGCTTTCTCCACTAGAAAGTGGAGAGCACTCTACAAAAAATAAAGGCGGGTCAGTAATAATTTGTCAAGCAGTATATAAGATCTTCCAAGGGAAGAGGTACATCCTTTACTTGGGTAAAGATATTCTCACAGCTTCTATCACTGGACTAGACACAAGTTATATGCTCAATGTGTAGCCAACTATATAATGATTATATAGAATGCTTGTATGCTGATGAGGGTAACCCATTAGAGAAGGAAACATTGATGGTGAAGGTGAGAAGTGTTGAAATCATGTCTCTAAACAGGGAAGAGGGAATGAGATTTAGTGTGCAAATGGAGGAGCTGAGCTTATCTAGAAGCACTTACAATTTATCTATACTAAAATAAGAGAAAATGGAGTATTGTATATAAGCACAAATGCAAGCAGATATGTCGATGTGAAAGAAGGAGCATATAAAGGTTCTCTTCTGGTGGCTTCATAGGAAGATCTGAAGATGATGGAGGAGGTGTTAGAGATTCAAATAGAGAGATCAACATGTGAAATAATCACCAGTTAGGACTGAATCAACAACTAGTACTGAATATTAAGTTCTGGGAAAATCCTGTTTTAAGATTACAAAGAGGCATACCTCATTTGTTGACCGTTCAGTTAGAACTAAAGAATGAATATTCATTGAGAACCAAATAAATTGTCTGTGTATTGTACCTAATTGTATACTGAGTGAGAATCCTATCTCATGTTCCTCATTAAAGTGAGAAAACATAAGGCCAAAATGAGACATTTTTAAAAGTACTAATTTTATATAAAGTATTTTTTTCTAATATTTTCTCAGTGACATGGCTTTTGAAAAGATGTTGGAGGTTTCACCTTATTCATTTCATCTATTCTTTTTCTTAGTAGAGGTGAGAAGAAAGGATACAGTATGTCTAAGTTTAAAAGCAGCTAAAACAAACTTATTCCATGAAACTTAAGCTGTTGAGGTGATATGACGGCTGCTGTCTATTTGCAAAGGTGTGCCTCTGTGTTGGAAATTGGAGTTTTGTTTCTGAAATGAAAATTGTGTTCTGCTTTCACACTATCTAAAGAGGAACATGGCCACTTGGGGTTGGGATATCAGATTGACTGATGATAGGAATGAAAAAAAAAAGTATGTTCTAAGTGAAACAGTACATGTACTCTGAAATAAAGAATTTATAAATGTCATGGCTTGAAACCATTATATCCATTATAAATTTTGGTTACACTGAACTGGGAAACATAGTTTTACTAAGTGAATATTTCCTTATGCCATCATATTCACTCTTCATATAAGCATAACTTAGGCATTATTTACTTATATGGCTGTTTTTCACTATTTAATATTATTGTATACTTGACTTCAGATTTTATATTCCTCTTAATTTCTTTTAGTTCATTTTATTATTCTTTAACTAGTTTTTTTTTAACATCTTTATTGGATTATAATTGCTTTACAATGGTGTGTTAGTTTCTGCTTTATAACAAAATGAATCAGCTATACATATACATGTACCCCATATCTCCTCCCTCTTGCATCTCTCTCCCTCCCACCCTCCCTATCCCACCCCTCTAGGTGGTCACAAAGCAATGAGCTGATCTCCCTGTGCTATGAGGCTGCTTCCCACTAGCCATCTATTTTACATTTGGTAGTATATATAAGTCCATGCCACTCTCTCACTTTGTCCCAGCTTACCCTTCCCCCTCCCTGTGTCTGAAGTTCAATACTTACTTCATAGTGCTCAATCTTTGTTTTAAATAATTAAAGGGGTAAGAAAATACTTTTCTCTGATTTCAACGGACTATGTATGCCACAGATTGATATAAAGTATCCCTATTTTTATCATTTTGTAAATAATTTATCATTTACATTTTCTTTTTTACCTTGATTTGGGGCTTATTTAACAAAGTGGCTTTGTTTTTTTAATTGTTTATTTTTTTAATTGGGGTATAGTTGCTTTACAGTGTTTTGATAGTTTCTGCTGTACAAAGAAGTGAATCATCTATATGTATACATATATCCCCTCCCTCTTGGACCTCCCTCCTCCTCCCTGCCATCCCACCCATCTAGGTCACCACAGAACACCGAGCTGAGCTCCCTGTGGTATATAGCAAGTTCCCACTAGCTACCTATTTTACACGTGGGAGTGTATATATGTCAACCCCAGTCTCCCAATTCATCCCACTCCCCCTCTCCCATTGTGTCCACATGTCCATCTTCTACATCTGTGTCTCTATTCCTGCCCTGCAAATATATTCATTTGTACCATTTTTCTAGATTCCACATACATGCATTAATATATGGTATTTGTTTTTCTCTTTCTGACTTACTTCACTCTGTATGACAGACTCTAGGTCCATCCACATCTCTACAAGTGACCCAATTTCGTTCCTTTTTATGACTGAGTAATATTCCATTGTATATATGTACCACATCTTGATCCATTCATCTGTCGACAGACATTTAGGTTGCTTCCATGTCCTGGCTATTGTAAATAGTGCTGCAATGAACATTGGGGTGCATGTGTCTTTTTGAATTATTCTTTTCTCTGGGTATATGCTCAGTAGTAGGATTGCTGGATCATATGGTAATTCTATTTTTAGTTTCGTAAGGAACCTCCATACTGTTCTCCATAGTGGCTGTATCAATTTACATTCCTACCAACAGTGCAAGAGGGTTCCCTTTTCTCCACACCCTCTCCAGCATTTATTGTTTATAGATTTTTTGATGAAGGCCATTCTGACCAGCACGAGGTGATACCTCGTTGTAGTTTTGATCTGCATTTCTCTAATAATTAGTGATGTTGAGCATCTTTTCCTGCGTCTCTTGGCCAGCTGTATGTCTTCTTTGGAGAAATGTCTATTTAGGTCTTCCACCCATTTTCAAGGGGACGGGAGGAATCCCTGCATGACCAGGTAGGACGTGGGAGGGAAACGGGGGGGAGAAAAGTGGAGGTGGGATAGGACTGGCACCCCTGAGGTGGGGATGGGGGAGGGGAGAGGTTCCCATGCTCAGAGGGACCCACTCACAGCGAGGGGATCAGTGGGAACATAGAGGGACCTTCAGGGGATCAGGGGATCAGAGGGGAAGGTGGCCAACGTCTTCCCTGGCTACTTGGGTCCCAGAAAGCCTGCTGGGGTCCTGGGCCTGAATTCCCAACCTCCAGAGCCCCCTCCGGCTGCACAGGTCTTGGCTTCGAGCCCTGCCTCCACCAAAGCCTCCTCTGACCACGAGGGTCGTGGCAGCCCAAGGGCTGCCCCTGACAGGGCCTCCTCTGGCTGCGCAGGTCCAGGCAGGACGAGCACCATACCCATCCAAGGCCTCCTCTGGCTGTATCGGCCCCTGAGAGCATCCCTGTGGAGGCCTGTGCCCCAGCTGGCCTGTGTGGGCGTGTGTGCTCTGGGCCAGCTTCAGGAACAGATGCTGGTGAGAGGAAAACATGCAAAGGTGGGGCCGATGCAGCAGGTCCAGAGACCTACCTAGAGGTCTTGGAGGCCTACCAGGGAGTCAGGGGTAGGCTGTGGCTCACTGTGAGGGCAAGGACACTGATAGAGGAGGCACCAGGGAATTAAAAAAAAATTATTTATTTTAATTTATTTAAAATCTTTTTAAAATTTTTTTATCTTTTATTTTTATTCCTTTTTATTCTTCTTCTTTATTTTATTTTTTATTTTATCTTTTTGCTCTTGTGGTTCTGTTTTGTTCCTTCATTTTTATTATTTTTTCTAATATATTTTTTATTTTTCTAATTTTATTTTATTTTTTTATTCTTTCTTATTGTTCTGTTCTTTTCTGTTTGTTGCTTTTTTTTTTTTTTTTTTTGCCGTGCTGTACAGCTTTCAGGGTCTTAGTTTCCAGGCCAGGGGTCGGGAGTGAGCTCCTGTGGTTGGATCACCAAGTCCAAGCCACTGGACTAACAGAAAACTTCAGGTCATAGGGAATATTAATCAGTGTGAGGTCTCCCAGAGGTCCTCATCTTGGCACCAAGACCTGGCTCCACCCAACTGCCAGCAAACTCCAGTGCTGGACGCCTTAGGCCAAACAACCAGAAAAACAGGAACACAGCCCTACCCATCAAAAAAAATATATGAGATGACAAAAAAATATGTTACAAATGAGCAAGGTAAAAATCTATAAGACCAAATAAATGAAGAGGAAATAGGCAACTTACCTGAAAAATAATTCAGAGTAATGATAGTAAAGATGATCCCAAATCTCAGAAATAGAATGGAAGCATGGATCGAGAAAATACAAGAAATGTTTAACAAGGACCTAGAAGAACTAAATAACAAACAAACAGTAATGAACAACACAATAACTGAAATGAAAAATACACTAGAAGGAATCAATAGCAGAATAACTGAGAAGAACGAATAAGTGAGCTGGAAGATATAATGGTGGAAATAACTGCCGAGGAGCAGAATAAAGAAAAAAGAATGAAAAGAAATGAGGCCAGTCTCAGAGACCTCTGGGACGACATAAAATGCACCAACATTTGAATTATAGGGGTCCCAGAAGAAGCAGAGAAAGAGAAAGGGTCTGAGAAAATATTGGAAGAGATTATTTCCCTAACATAAGAAAACTTCCCTAACATGGAAAAGGAAATAGCCACCCAAGTCCAGGAGGCCATTATTTAAAAAGAAAACACTTTATTGAGATATGATTGACATGTACAAAGTTTATGTATTTAACATATATAACGTAATGAGTTTGGAGATAAGTTCACACCCTTGAAATCATCACCACAATAATGCCATAAACATATCCATCACCTCCAAAATGGTTTGTGACCATTATTGTTGTGGGAGGAGGTGGTGTCAGAAATATTCTATATTTCATTACTGTAGATAGGAAAGCTAGTAATGCATTCTCAGCTCTTCTCCAAAATTCTAGTTTTGCCAAGTATCACCAAAACATTTTTAAATGCCTAAATTACCATCCTCCGAGGATTCCTACATAACACATAACAGTTAAAGTACCAAATACATAATTAGTTAATACTGGATGAGCTCATTAGTGGACCTGTTTTAGGCAATATCCCATGATACTGAGCAGTATTCAACACTAATCACATTTCCTTCTATACTGAAAACAACAGGTACTAGGAAAAATGGACAGGGAAACACCTGAACTGACAAAGGGTTAAACCCTCTAAGAACAAGTGGGGAAAATGACAATGGTAATGCACAGCAGATTCAAACATGTAAAACACAGGATACAATAATATCAGAATGGTTAAATAATGTTGTAGTATATTCTATATCTTCTGGACAGGACTCCTGGGCAAAGTAATCATTTTTGTTGGAGTACCTTGAGGTCCTTATAGTAAGTTTACAATTTAGATAGTAAATTTTGAGTAAACAGTTTTTGGTAAATGGCTATAGCAAATATTTAGATGGTGGGTTTTCAAATACTGAGTGTTACCTATATTGTAAATATTATTAAACTGATCTGCTTTCCCCATGTGACAGTGAACCCCTCAAGGTAAGGGCATCAGTCTTACTCATCTTTATGTTCCCAGAAACTAGCATAGTTCTTGGCACAGTTAATTTGTAATCAATGCATGATGAAGAGATTAATGTAGGAAGAATGAAGTGATTTGTCTGAGGTTTTGCAGTTAGTTTTGCAAATGGCATGGCTTCTGTATCTTTTGTCAAACTATTATGCTCACTTATTTGAATGTGTTTTCTGATAGTTTTCAGTGTCAGAAGAGACAAGGCTGTTCTCAGTTAAAATATTTAATTGATCAATTATTAATTGATTACTTACAAAACATGTTTCTCTATTACTAACACTTAATACAGTATAACAAGGTATAGTATAATAATTTATTGTCTGGTATACAAAGCCAGTATTATTTACAATTTCTATAGCTCCAAGAAACTAATCTAATTCATGATTTGTAGAGTTTTATCTAATACTGTTAGAATGATTATTTACTACAGTGAAGATCTTGGCAACTGTTGACTCTGTGGTACTTTGGAGACACAGATGTAAAATAAATTGATTCAAATTGGTTTAGAAGTGAAAATATTACTATTAGCAATCTGGAAACTAACTGGATATATGACTCACAGATGTTGCCTTATAAAGAAATATTTCCATTGGAAATACTTAAAAATTATTTGTGGAATGTTTTAAAATATTATATATATATATTTATTTATATATATTATATATATTTATATTATATATATATATTTATAAGTAACATCAAATACACATTGAGCTACCATAATTTTCTAAACATTAATTGAGTTATTTTGAGATTTGTTGATGATTATGGATTTTAGAGGTTTGATTTAAAGAGAAAATTTATATGATAATATGAACATCTAAAAAGATAGTTATTCCTAAAGATAATTACCTGTAATAGTCAGGTTTTCCAGAAATCTAGATTACAGCTATTAGTAATTTGACTTAGAGGTCCTTTTGGGAAACCACCATTAACCAATAAACAATATTTAGCAGTTTTGTACTTAATCAGCAACATAAATTTGATACTATATGGTAGCAAATATGAACTTTCTAGAATAAACTTGGTAATAATTAGTGGTGCCATTTTCTAATACTCTGAAAGAAATCCTTTTCTTTTGGGTAACAAATTTATCCTGATGGAAATGGCAGCAGCTTTTATTTTGATATTCCAAGTATATTTACAAATATTTCTAAGGGTAGGCTTGCATTACTTCAATAAAGTCAATTTTGAATGAATCATTTTCCAATCTTATACCCTGAAACTACTCAAGTATTTCCAATTTGGCTGCCAAGACTCTAGTTTAAAGCAGAGAGAGACATGACTTTGTCCATGTAACATTATTTTTGCTATCTGCTATGTTGGTCTGATGTTGAGGCCAATGTTCTGATATGAAGCAGTGTGGAAAGAAAGAAATACCGTGATTAAAATTCATTTATTACTGTAAATTAATAACTAAATTCAGTAAAAACCCTAAAATAATCAAAGTGAGAAAATGCCTACACAAAACCATATTAAGATTAACATTATTCATTCTAGAAAATAAAGGTGTGTGTGCTAAGAAGGTTGGAGTGAATGAGTATGATTGGGCAAATGAGTATGGCTGCAATTTACCAAATCATGAAGTGTGAAACAGTCCCAACTCTAGCTAAAGGATTCAACTAAGAGAAGGATGTAACTTGATCAGCAGTTATATATCAGTTCCTGCCTACCTATCCCATATGCTCAGCAGCTGATTCTCTATGTGCTTAAATGTAATTATTTTGAAAATTTTTAGTAATGTATGTTAATAGAATATGTTTTATGAGGGTAGGGTCTGTTTATATTTTGCTTTTTCTCCAGTGGCTAGCACAATACCTGGAACATAGTAGTCATATTTATTGACCCAGTGAAAGAGATTTTTCCAAATAATTAAGTACTGAAGACAGATTATCTTTGCCTCTGTTCTCTTCTTTCCAAGAGTTTGTATTATGAAATAAAAACTAAGTTCCATTCCGAGGAACTCAACATCATGATGTTTTCACACATTCTCCAATCCCCTTCCGTTCCTTCTTCTCTCTCTCCCCCCTCCCCTCCACACACACACACACACACTCACACACACACACAGAGTCCAGCTTTTGTCTTTACTAATTAATCATATAATCACTATTTTATCTAGATAGGACAATAACAATCGAAGAAGTTCAAAATCTCTTTCAGGGGATTACAGTTCTCACTCTCTGTCGAAGTTTAATAAGCACTCTGATGGTAGCTTAATATGACCAGAAGTCTCCTCACTTGCTCAGTGACTTTGGCTTCCCTGAGCTTGATAGCTGCCTAGTGCATAACCAGTTGCTTATCATCAGTTGGATCATTTATCTCACCTCCTATTTTATTTACCCAGTGGTTTAACCAGTTGATGACTTGGTTTCTTGACTGTTTCACTAAAACCAAAGCTTTACTGTTCACCCTAGCATCCTTAACTCTAATCCAAGCAGCGAGCTCAAGTCCTCCTTCATGCACACCACTTAGCATGTTTAATATTCTTGCTTTATCACAACATCTAGTAAAACCAGTGGCTTTCAATCCTGGCTGTACATAAGAATCTCCATGGTGAGGTGGGGGTGCTTTGGATACCCTAACTCCACCCCAGACCAACTGAATGAAAATCTCTGGATATGGGGTTTAGCATCATCTTTCAAAACTCCGCAGATGATATTCATGTGCAGCCAACGGTTGAGGAACACTGGGCTGAATACTCGTGCTGCTTCATTCTTAACCATATCGGAACACTTGCATGGTGAGGCCAGCCAGGATGGTACTAGAGCTCACCACCTTCCTCTGGCACTGTATTTTGGAATGACTCACCCCTTCAGCCACATCAGTGTCCCTAGCTCCATCACTGCCTGCCTGTAGCTTCCTCAAGGCCACATAATTTATGCCAAAATACACTGTTTTACTAATTAAATATTTTTATTGTTTCCCTTTAATAACAAGCTTGCTTATTTTCTCAAATTATTTCAAATGGACGTTGTTTTCTTTTTTACCACATAGCTTAAAAATAAGTTATAAACAGAAAATTAAGCTGAGAATAAACTGGATTAATGGTGAGAGCATAATGTATAGCTATGGAAGGTACAGTTTGGAAAGAGAAAAAGGGCCATGGTAAAATATGTTGCCAAAGAAATGTCTATAACTGGAATATTTATCAAATATAGTTCCCCAAACTATTTATAACAAGAATTGAAGACAAAACAAAAATCTTCATTTGGAACCTTCCCAAATTTAACTGCAGTATTTATTTGACTTAAAATACAGAGGTGAGATAGCTTATGCTGAAAACAGCTGGCTGATAGACATGTTTTATATGAAAATAAACTGAGATATTAATATATTAAGGTTTGTTTACTCTGTTTTTATTCCTCCGGACAAAAATTTTCAGGAGGAATAATGTGATTATACCAAGTTTACTGCCAAACATCCTCAGTTCCAGCATCTTAGCAATAAGGTACCTTGGCAATTTAAAACAACAACAACAAACTAAGACAACAATAACAACAAGACCCTGCTCTTTGGAAAACTTTTGACAGTGAGTTTCTGCAAAATGAAAACAAAGCATAACAAAACCAGAGACACACACAGACCAGTGGAAAAGAATAGAGAGCCCAGAAATAAACCCACACACATACAAACCAATATTTGACAAGTGTGCTGAGAACACACAATGGGAAAAGGATAGGATCTTCAATAAATGATGCTGGGAAAACTGGATATAGACATATAAAAGAATGAAATTGGACCCTTACCTCACAGCATACACAAAAATTAACTTAAAGCTGATGGAAGACTCAAATAAATGTAAAACCTGAAACTGTATAACCCTGGAAAAAAACATAGGGAAATGCTTTTTGACACTGCTCTCAGCAATGGTTTTTTTGGGTATGATACCAAAAGCACAGGTAACAATAGCAAAAAATAGATAAGTGAGATTATATGAAACTAAAATTCTTCTGCACAGTGAAGGAAACAATCAACAGAGTGAACATACGACATACAGAATGGGAGAAAATATTTGCAAACCATCTATCTGATAAGGAATCAAAATCCAAATTATTTAAGGATCTCTTACAACTTAATAGCAATAAAACAAATGACCTGGTTAAAAAATGGGCAAAGGGCATGGATAGACATTTCTCAAAAGAATACAAACAAATGGCATACAGATACATGAAAAGGGACTCAACATCATGAATCATCAGGGAAATTCAAATCGAAACCACAAGGAGCTATCACTTCATACTTGTTAGAATGGCTATCATCAGAAGATAAGAGATAAAAAGTGTTGGCAAGGATGTGGAGAAAAGAGAACTTTTATACACTGTTGGTGGGAATGTAAATTGGTTCAGCCACTTTGGAAAGCAAAATAGAGGTTCTTCAACAAATTAAAAATAGAACTACCATATGATCCAGCAATTCCACTACTGGGTATATATCTTAAGGAAATGAAATCGTTATTTAAAAGGGATATATGCACCCCATGTTCATTGCAGCATTATTCACAATAGCCAAGACATGGAAACAAACTAAGTGTCCATCAACAGAAGAATGGATGAAGAAAGTGGATAATACACATGCACACATACGTACACACACACATACACACACACACACACACACACTAGAATATTATTCAGCCATGAAAAAGAAGGAAATCCTGACATTCTGACAACATGGATGGACCTGAAGGATATGCTAAGTGAAAAAAGTCAGGCAGAGAAAGACAAGTATTGTATGATCTCACTCACGTTAAAGCTAAAGATGTTGAACTCATAGAAGCAGAGAGTAGAATGGTGGTTGTCAGAGGCTGGAGGTGGGTGAACTAAGATATTTGTCAAACAGTACAAATTTTCAATTATAAGATAAATACCTTCTAGAGTTCTAACGTACAGCATGGTGACTATTAATAATACTATATCACATAGCTGAAATTTGCTAAGAGAGTAGATCTTAAGTGTTCTTACCACACACACACACACAAAAAGGAAACTATGTGAAGTGACGGATGTGTTAGCTTAACTGAGGTAATCATTTCACAATGAATATCAAATCATCACACTGTACACTTTAAATTTTTCTTTGTAGATTATACCTCAACAAAGCTAGAAAAACCCAATTATTTATGTTAAATCTTAAAAAAAGAACAAAAAAACTTCTTGACATGGGGAAAGAGCACTGTACAATTCACTCGAGACTGTACACATCACTCACATTCCTAAGCAAAGGAGAACATTTTGATGTGAATGTCTTAGATATTAAGCAGGGTGCAAAGAAGGAGACAGAATCAATGATTTCTTAAGGTCTCTTCGAATTCCAGCATTCTAAATTTCTGTTATATAACCATGTACAAGTTTGTTAGGACTGCCATAATAGAGTACCACTGACTGAGTCACTTAAACAACAGAAATGTATTGTCTCACAGTTCTGAAGTTTAGAAGTTTGAAATCCAGGTATCATCCCCACGGTTGCTTCCTTTGGAGAGCTGTGAGGAAAGATCTGTTTCAGTCTTCCCTTCTTGGCTTGTATGTATCCATCTTCTCCCTTATTTCTTTACATTGTTGTCCCTCTACACACGTTTGCTTCTGTGTCAGAGTTTCCATTTTTATAAGGATACCAGTCAAATTGGATTAGGGCCCACCCTAGTGACTTCATTTTAACTCGATTTTACCTCTGTAAAATCCTATCTCCAAGTAAGGTCAAATTCTGAGGTATTGTGGGTGAGGATTATAACATATCTTTTTTGGAGGGGCATAATTCAACCCATAACAAACAGTCTCACATATACACAATCATGCTGCCACTAAATAGTATCATGTAATGAAATAGATTGTTACGCACAGAATTATAGCAGATTTTCTTATTGCTCTGAGGTAAGTCAGACTCATCTTTAGTCTTATTTCACCTGTCACCTAGGTTTCCAAGATAGAATGATGGATTCTTTAGCAATTATAAATGCTGCACCTTTATATAAAAGTGGGAGGAAAGTTTCCTTTTCTCTCAATTTTGGTATTTGCTGAAGTCTCAGATTTGTTTAGCAGTCTTAAAATTAGAAGCTTCCATTGCTCTCCTCATTCATAATGTGAATAATTGGGGACAGGGAGAATATACCTTAAGCAGTTGCCAATATGCTCTAGACAATCAGGTCAGCACTTTTCCTACATGCCATACATTTTCATAAAGCAAAGATCACCTATATGACAGCAAGAGGGTAAACTCTGCCAAAAATACAGTGGGGCTTGGTGTTAAGTTAGTCTCCCAGAATGTATAGCTCTCTTTAATTTGACAGAATATTAATGTCTTGTGAAACTAAGTTTTTGGTTCAGGATTACATGAAGTTAAAAGAAGGACTTTCCCTAACAGCTTCTTGAATTTGACAAGTTTAATTCATTCAGCAATCATGTATCGGGCACCTATTTTATGTTCCATGCTACTCTAGGTATTATGACGATATTCACTAAGGAATGTAGTTTCTATTTTTAAGGAACTTACATTAACAGAGAAGATAAACATGTATCCAGCTGACCTGCATGCAAAGCAACATGAATGAATGCTTTAATAGAGACAGAAACAAAGTGCTGTGGGGCCCAATTGAGAGAGATTAACCGTATCTGGTTTTCTTCTCAGCAATGTACATTGACACCAGTTTTTGTGCTTTTACTTTTACTTAAAAATCTACAAGGTGAACTTGGGAAAACTCTGCAGCCATATTTTGAAAACTGATATTGAAACCAGAAGGTTAAAGCTGGGTACAGCAGTTGATAAACAGAGAGAGCTATATGTCTGCGTCAAATGAAAATGCTGCTGCATTAGTTCAGCAGTTCAATCAAATGTACCTAATCCTACATCAATCTAAATAGAATATAACCATGCTTTCTCCAGTCCAACCATACAAAAAAAAATTCCAAGAGAAATGAAGCTGAAATTACTGCTGTTTCATGAAATTTATGATGCCAAAAATGCCATTTAACTTAAGCTTCTGCTAGGAAAAAAACAAAACAAAACATACTTAATTAAATGCTTGGCAGACTATTCCTAGTTTCCTTTGTAAGGTGGAGAGGGGTTTGCTCTACACTACCCATTATGGTTGGCAACATTTCCTCTTAGTGAATGAACCATTTAAAAATAAATATATAAATAAGACCACGATGCTTTTCCTCACTGAAAAAGAGAGGAAATGATTCAAAAGTTAAGAGGACTCTGAAAGAAACTTCAATGTGTTTTTATGGTAATCAAGATCAGCAGCAAGTACCTCTTATAATATATATTCCAAAGCTCAAATAAACTTATATCTCCCACTGAAATTCTATAGCTGCTAAAGAGGATTACAGTAATTTTTATCCAAATCATGTGAAGCATTTTCTGTGTAAATACATAATAAATTCTGAATAACCTTCAAAATAATTAATTCCCATGATGTTTCATTGAACCAGAATTGAAAAGGATCTCAAAATTATTTAGCTCAAACCCACCTGTTGACAGATTGGGAAAATAAGATCCAGAGAGCAGAAAATTATCCAAGTTTCCTACAGCTAATAGAACTCACACTAGAACCCAGCTCTCCTGCTTCCCAGTCTGTTTATCTTTCCAATAACATGAATTATTTTTCCCTCAAGAATACAGAATTAAAGATGTTAATTCATGTTTGGGGTCTAAAAAGAAGGCTGACACTTATCCCAAGTTTAAATACATGGATTCTGGGACCAGAGTGCTTAGGTATAAATCCTGGCATCTCCACTCATTAGCTGTGTGTTTAGTCAAGTACCAAATTGCCCTGTGCCTTGTTTCCTCATCTGTAAAATGAATATGATAGCATATCCTATCTCTTAGAGTTTTGTGAGCAATAAATGAATTAACAAGTATAAAATGATTAGATATTTGCCTGAAAGCTAATGTGTTTTATTATTATTATTTCAATAATCTAAATCAATGATTTGAACCCTTTTTCATGTTGGGAGCATTTCCTTTTACCCATGCCTAATCTTAGCAAAATTTAGAGGCAACTGAGTTTATCTTTTGTGTACTCATTCTTCTTTCCTGAGCCCTCCTTCCTCTATCTTTGGGTATCCATTGCCCTGACTACATTGCCTATATCCCATAATTGCAGTGTCCTGCTTGGTTCTGTCTACCTCTGGAAGTAATTTCTGTGCTCAAACTTGCCAACCATTTCTTTTCCATCAAAACTGTCTGGTTCCACTCCCTCGGGGGACCATGAAGTAATATCTGAAATGTTAAAACATACTTGTTTAATATGTTGTTCTTTCTAAGAATACTGTGCTTTTAAGAGAGATTGTCACCACAACAATAAGATGAATATCTAATCAGGGAATTTTAGATATTGTGGTAGAACAGTAGGAAGGAGAAAGGAAACCAATGACTTTCAAGTATTTGTTGTTATCTCAGTTAATTCACAAGCACAAAATATATTATTGTCTTTCATTTCAGAGATAAACAGACTAAAGCTCAGAGAGAGAAGATGACTTGCCTCAAACCATAAAACTAATAAATCCAAATAATAGGTTGCAAACTCTTGTCTATCGGCTTCAAAATCTGTTCTCAGTATTTTTCATAAAGAGTTCTGTACTCAGTGCTCCTCAAATCACACCGTGTGTGCAAATGGTTCTTGTGAATTTCTTAAGACAGGCTGTTTTTCTCTAGGAGCTGCTTACTTGCCCTCAGAATGGCATCAAAATTCAAAATATATCAAGAATATTTACTATACTATATTATAATATACATAAAATTAAGGTATCAACTAAAAGGCATAATGTACATCACATGACAATTTTTGAATATACTATATATCAAATGCACGTCTGTTACACATATGAGATCTCTGTTGGTTAACCATAAAACAAAAAGATAAAGCAGAAATAAAATAGGTACAATGAGCATGTTTTCCATAAGTCAGTGGATCCTCTTGAATAGTTAGTCCATAGTAGAAGGAAGTGGAAGATGGTACTTGCATTAAACCAACAAAGTACATTTTGCAATAACAACTGCTGACAGGAAAGGAAAAAACATTACATAAAACCATAAATACACAATGATTTTGCATTAAATCTGGGAGATACTGGCTGCTAACGTATAAGAGCACTGCACATGTAAACTAATCTGAAAGCACATGAATTAGCATAAATACGTCATGAGGTTGTCAAACTCTATTCCGAAAGCTTAAGGTTTTATATCTGGAAAAAAGTATTTTTATCTGACTCAATCTTTGCTGAATCATCTCATGTTATAGTTCTAAGAGAAGAAAAGCCAGCTAGAGGGTTTACATTAATTTATTAACTTCTCCCTTGATAAATGTATCTTCTTAGAGGTCCTCAGAATAACTTCCAAAAGGGAAACGCCAAAACTTTCCTTTTCTTTCCATGGTTCATTGCATATTATCAGTCAATAAACTGAGCACATATCATACACAAAGCAGTAGGCTAAATGTCAGAAATACAAAATAGTATGGAGCTTGGTGTATGGAAATAGTTGGTGTATGGAAATAAAAGTCATCCATGTAAAGAAATAATAGCAAAATCAAAACCCCATAAGCTAAGTGGTATAGACAATGAGTAATCTAGATCCCGTAAATGTTTCTTCCAGCTAGGGTATCAGAATTGAAACAGGAGGGAAGGGGGCAGGGCACAACCTTTAAAAGAATGACACCTTTGAGGATAGACATAAATTGGCTAGAACCAACTAGGTCCAAGATGGTGGAAGATTCGACTTCCAGTAGACCTTGAGCCTCATTATATGCTCATTGTAATACATTAGTATATGCTAAATGACACACCCACTGGTGTCATGACTGTTCTGAGGCCGACCCTAAAACTCCAAAAAGTGGGCAGTGGGCAAATTCCTGGAAATCTCCACCCCTTCCACAAAATAGTTGGAATAATCCTCCCACTCATTAGACTATGAAATTACCCAGCCCATAAAAACTAACCACCCCATATTTTGGGGCCTCTCACCTTCTGAGATGGCCTACACTCTTGTCTGTGGAGTGTGTTTCTCCCATGGCCACTCTCACTTTCCTTTCTGAGATGACCCCATGCCCTGGGGCTGTTCTCACCTTTTGAGACAGACCGCATTCTGTCTATGGAATGTGTATCTCTCTAAATAAATCCACGTCTTACCTATGGCTTTGTCTGTCACTGAATTCTTTCTGTGCTGAGACATAAAGAACCTGAACTTCAGGAGGTCCTGAGACCAGGTGTATGGTTTTAATTAAAAGACAGTGGGTTCAAGTCCCAAACTGAGGTGTGTGATTTCAGGATGAAAATGGCTTTGGAGTTGAGTTTATTGCACATAGTTTAAGTCTTACCCAACTTATCTTCTGTCTGTCCTCACAAATGCATAATAAGGAAAGCTAAATGTATTTCTTCAAAAAACAGGTAACAAAGGCTAAGTAAAAAATTGCTCTATGTACTCCAAATGATAAAATCTGTGAAAGTCCTCTAATAACTTGTAGTTTTAAAGCTGACATTATAAAATATTTTATTGGATGTTAAGATATAATGGACACAAACCAATACCATCCAAAGCAGCAGAAAGCCAACTAAAAATGATAACCATTAACACAGACTTTCCTCCACCTTGCTACAGAAGGATGCAGTATAGTATGGTACCAAGATACCCCATTCTTCAGATATACTGCAAGGTCATAGGTAACAATGAATAAGAGATAAGGCCTATGAGTCACCACCAGAAATGTCAAGACAAAGTACAGGAGAAAAGGGGAAGAATAAAAAAAATAGTCCAGCCATAGATTATGTCTAAAAGCCAGAAGACAAGAAAGGGATGTAAGAAAATTTGAACAAGTAGCTGAGGGGTAGGGATCAGATAGAAACAAGGTATTAAGACAGAGCAATGAATCTAAACCAACAAAGCAATAAGAACAGAGGTTAAATACAATGTTCAGAAAAGAAGGCCATATTACTGAATGAAAGCCTAGTTGGCGGGCTTTGTAAGGCTTGGGTAGCCCTAGGCATGAATCCTGAAAAGCTGCTGCAGTCTTAAAACTTTACACACCTGGAAGATCCTGTCCCTCCTTCTTCCAAGGGGGAATTTCGGGTAAAAATGACACATAATTTGGGACTTTAGAATTCTCATTTTATTGTTTAAAAAGTTAGGACTGAATCGTTAAGCTAAAATAATGGAAAAATAGTCTTTAAGGTCAGACCTTTGCTCCAGTTTAGATGTAAATGTTAGAAAGAACATTTTATTTTTCTTTAATGTTCTTGAGAAGATCCATTGGTAAGGTATATAAGCCCTGGAGACAACTACAAGGATTTTAAATGCCTGCTATATTTGTAAAGCAGAATAAGAATGGGTAGTTAAAATGGCTTCAAACTTTGAGTTTGGGCAAAGAACCCTGCTTGTGGTTTAGGCAAATACTTTTAGAAATTATCTCTCTCTCTCTCTCTCTTTTTCTGAATTCAACTCAAGCATGGTTTATCACCTAATTGACTGCCATGCTGCTATTATCATATTTAGAAATATTCCCACAGAAATACAGCCCCCAAATGTTCATAACACATCAGATAGTTTTGTTGCTGTAGTAACTTTGTTCCTTTATGAAGAGAGCATTATTAGGAATAACTTCAAAACAGAGCAGCTGAATTGGATTTGTAGGAAGAAAATGAGTTTTTCTTAAGGAGAGTGCTAGCACTTGGGAACCTTCATTTATCTTTAGTATAATCTTCACTTTTGTCAGGCATGGAGAAACAAAACAAAAAAACACACAAAACACTCATAAGAGGATGGTATAAAAAAAGAATATTACCCTATCCCTACCTTCTAGGAGATTACAACACTAGAAATATTTACTTTGCTTTCCCAAACCAAATTAAAATCTTTTGAATGTAAGTTAAAAGAGTAACAAGGTATTGTTTCATTCGCATTGCTACCGTTTTAACAAGCACTAAATTTAAATAACTATGACTAATTTAAATAAACTTCTGCTCTAGCCACATATTCTCTTCATTTCACCTCAGCATGAGGTTCAGATTTAATCAAGGGATTTACTGCCACTCCAAGGAGGTAGCATAAGATTCGGTCAAGTCCTTGGCTCCTTCGTGGGACTAGAAAGAAGTATTACTTGATATACACCTTCTGTGATTTCACTGAGAAAGAGGAGGTACATCTACTTAAGGATCAATTTGTTCTCACTACTGCCTCAGAAACCGGTGGGCCTGATCCCGCCTTAAGGTAAAGAAAATAAAATATAATTCCTCCTGAAATGGTATTTCTTTTCCAGGGAACCAACTTACTTCAGTCAGATAAGCTCTTGTTCTGATAAGAAAGCATATTTCACTCTTTTACCACTGAATAAAACTGGGCTCATAAGTTATAAGTTGGGAAAAACACAGGTATAATTTAATTTTGCAAAAGAAAATTACATAAGTGGTTTCTCTATATATATAGTATGGAGTTTGTAATAGGAAAAAAAAAACGGGCACCTACAACTTCCTAATATATAATTTAGTCTAGTAGCGTCCTCAACTGAGTTACCCAGGTGATATGCTATATTTTGTCTTATACTTTAGAAAATCAAGTCTCCCCTACCTGCCATATTCTGAGTGAATTACAATCTTAGGAACAACACTCCTATTTTTACGACTATTCCTTTGTGCCTCCAGAGCATTCCTATTTGGAAATGAATAAGCTGCCTCAAAGGAATAACATATTCATCCCAGTAGATTGCAGTACTTATTATCAAAATCCAGTTTGTTGGGGTGGTGCTCTAAAACAATATTTTTCAAGCTATTTGTCATAAAGAACCAGTTTTGCCTCCCCCCACACATTGCTATAAAGTTTTCTAAATGCTTACTCTCAATTTCTGTACTTATCTGGTCCAGTCATGGACCAATACTAGTCTGCAGACTGTATTTTGAGTAGCACTGCTCTAAAGCTAAACAGAAGGTACACATTTTGGTAAGACAAGGGGAAAGCAAAAGTTCACACTAGAGCATTAATTTCTTTCTGAGGGGAGGAGGCAGATCAAAGGAGGATGCCACAGTGGAACTGGATCCTGGGGAGGACATTAGAAATACATTGTTTGCCTCACAGTCTGGTAGAAAGGCAGCCCCTAAAATGAGATAGCGTGGCATGGAAGATTAGTAACTGAGAAACAAAGTGAATCTCAAAAAGAAAATTCTCTCAGTATTTTTAGAATGCTACAAGTCTAAGATGGAAAAATTTAGGAACCTTTGATGTAGTCATAAATACCCATTGTAACTGTTCCAAAGTAATTAGTGAGAAGCAGAAATACTAGTTATCCAATTTTACAACTTCTTTTTTAAACTCTTGAGCAGCTGTTATAAAATTTTAAATTTTCCTAACACCTTTGGGCTATAATCTTGCTAAGGTTTCAGAAACTGAGCAGAGTTGAGCTTAGGCAGAAACTAAAGGAAAACAACAGAAAGAAATCCTCACTTGCTGGTGTATAAGAAGTATTTTGGGGAGATTCAGTTACTGAGTTTCTTGTTTCTGAGCTAAAACAACCAGCTCTAGGGAGACAATGTTCTCTGATAAGAAAGAAATGCTTTGCTTTGAAAGAAAGGATGGTTTCAAATTTTAATGACCATGCTATATCTTCAGAGGAGTAGCATGTTAGCTTGATGATTCTAGAAAATCATCCAGTGGGCAAATTTGATTTAGCTTTCTATTGAGATTCCAAAAATAGCGTGATTCTACTGCAGGTATTAGATAACCCATCCAAATCCAAAACATGATGAGAAGTAAGAAAGAGAACAAAATGAAAATTGGATTGTCCCTTAGAGTGGTCAACCGCAGATGGGGTATTTCCATAGGGAGATTCCTGAAGCCAGGGCTAGAGAGGTCAAAAGGCAGAGAAGACCTCAGACAGAAGTAGGGGCTACCAAGGACCAACATGTATTCCTTCCTCTGACTACTGTCATAATTTACTTCAACTTACTCTGAATGGTATTATGTTTGTTTTTCACTGAGATATAATTGACATATAACATGTTAGTTTCATATTTATAACATCATTTGATATTTGTATATATTGTATATATTGCAGAATGATCACCACAATAAGTCTAGTTAATATCCATTGCCACATATAGTTACAAATTTGTGTGTGTGTGTATGATGAGAATTTTTAAGATCTACTCTCCTAGCAACTTTCAAAAATACGATACAGTATTAGTGACAATGTCAATAATGATTACTCTTAGCATGCATACTGGGCACATTTACTTCCATGCTTACTTTTAATTTTTGACACAACCTTTTTGTTTGAGAAGTTAATTTTGTGTGGAGCGTGTATACTGTGTTATGTGTGAAGCGAATCCATTTATATTTACAACTGCTCATTTCTCAGGCAAGAGAAAGATAGTCTCAAGCATGGAGGGTAAGTTACATATACTATGTGGACATTCTAGATTATATTTATTTTCATTTATGACTTAATTTGCCATATATGTAGTCCACAAAAACGAAATGTATACTAAATGCATTCTTTCCACCATGATTTAGAATGAGGCTACAATGCAGTAAAAGAATTCCAGATGGTTGATTTAACATATCTGATGGTCATAGGAGGTGTTTTTTTTTAGCTGAAATATAAACCAGAATTTTTTCATGGGGAGTTGGAACAGGGAAGACACACATACACAAAGCAGCACCCAGCACCCATTCATTTTTCACCAGGAAATCAGGTAAGATTTTTGTATTAATTGTGATTTCTACTCAGAATTTTACTTCAGAAATTCCAATTTTCATATAGGTTTACAATGTCTTCCCTATTTAATTAAATCCTACCCTTTAAATTAAATATGCATGTTTTCTTTATAATTGTCAAAGGAAGAGGCCATACATAAGCTAATCCACTACAGTCTTGTTTTCACTTCTATCAGCAACTGAAATCATGTGTTTGAAGTAAGGTCTGCTTAGTTCAAGAAAGCCATTAGTGTCTTTTAGTGAAAGAAAATGTGCAAAACATTAGAAAATAAGGTGAATTTTACAAGTCATATATTTTCCAGCAGAAACCTAAAGTCTTTCTTTTCACAGTTTAACAGTTGGATTGAAGGCCTTGAGTTTTACTTAAGTTCCCACAGGAAAATGTTATACAATAAGGGTACATATTGGACCCTAATATATATGCATTTCAAATCTTTTTCTCTTCATAGACATTAGCTATCTTAGATAGTACCAGGCAGAATAAATGCCTTTACAGGGTTTCAGGAGACACCCACTATACGTTATTAGAGTGAAAAAAAATACTACCATGGAATTAGGGTCAACTAAAACAGCAGGTAGACTAAGGTTTGTGTCATTCTCACTTAGCCCCCTGATGCTGCTCTGACTGGCAATAGCAATGTAAGGAACTCCCTCCCCCTCATCCCTCACTAAACACACACACCAAACTCTACCCTTTGAAATGCTCCAAACAAATCAAAGGTACTTGGGGAAAATGGATGCAGATTGAGATATGAAATTATTTCTCACATTTAGACCTTAATTATTATCAAAGTCAACCTTGTTGTTTAACCTCATCTCAACCTTGACCTACATGGTTCTCTTGATATCACTTAAAGGTGAATTACCCCCCAAAATGCTTATACTGTCTCATTCTCTAATTCCTTCCATTCTGTCCTGTTTAAAATTCAACAAACAATAGGGATAAATTGCCCAGATTCATAACCACAGTTCTCAAATATTGCTACTTCTATAAAGGGGTATGTCTAATAATATCTTACATTCAGGTATGACTACACAATTTGTGGGACCATGTGCAAAACAAAAATTCAGGGCCCCTTGTTCAAAAATTTTTAATTTAATGGCTGTGACAACATAGCATTAAACCAAGTGTGGGACCTTGCACAACTGCACAGATTGCATAACTATGAAGCAGGTCTTGCTTACATTTATACACTGTTTTCATAATTAATACACATAAGTCATTCGATTCCATAACCAGTTGTGAGGTTAGGCAGAGCAGCTAATATTGGTCTCAGTTTTCTCCTGTGACATTTACAGAACTTGATGTTCAAAGAAATTGTGTGACCATTCAACCGGTAAGTGTCAAAGTTGGAACCATAATTCTGGTCTTCTGACTTTTAGCTAAGTACTCTTTCCACTCTACTGTATTGCTTCTTTATGAAAATAGCATCACGAAATGTACCTGCCTGATAATTAGCTATGCCTTGATGTGCCTCAATAATATGCAATACCAGAAATGATAAAAAGCATCATAAATCATCACAAATTCCTATCCATTTGAAAATCTGTCATTAACTCAACTGTTCTTCAATCATTATTAAACTAACACTTGGATGTTCTTTCTCCAACAAACAAACAAAGCAAAACAAAGTAATAAAAATAACATAACTTTTTCTCACCAAAGTGGTTCTAGGCAATGAAAATCTTTGTGCCCTATTGCCTGTCCAGAGCCTTCAGCAAGCCCCTCACAACCTCAGCACTAAACGTCATTATAGTACTACTACATTCTCCTTCCACCTGCGATTATTGAGGGTTATTAATGGCAGAACTCAGCCAAGACAACAGCTTTTTATTAAAACAGCTGATCCCTCTCCTGGGTGAGAACTCTCTTCAAAACCACAATTGCCTTTTCTATCTATCTATTAATTCATTTTGAAAACAGGAAATGAATGAGGAAAAGATCATGGTGCTTCTCTCCCCTCTCCCCAACCCCAGTTTGTGTTAAAATCTGCTCTTGACCCTATGACTTCTTTCCAATGAGGAAAGAGGTTGCCACAGCAACCAATTTACCAACTCAGTCAATTGACTTTGCTCAGCTTTTTCTGAATGCTTAATTAATATAGATTGCTTCATTTATCCAGAAAATTGTTTTTGAGCTCCTACTACATGCAAGGAACCTGATCCAATGTCTTGTCAGAAATCAAGGTTTGCAGGACCTA
The DNA here is from genome assembly GCF_964374135.1 of Grampus griseus. NCBI lineage: Eukaryota > Metazoa > Chordata > Mammalia > Artiodactyla > Delphinidae > Grampus > Grampus griseus. The sequence continues at coordinate 97,948,154 of NC_138999.1, read as the reverse complement.
AAGAGAGAACTTCTAGGCTGACATTAAAAAATGGTGTGAAATCACACACACATTTATATTCTATATAATTTACAAAATCTGTATATTATATATACTTATAAAATGCCCTCATTTTATACATTATATACAGTTATTTAAAGTTCTGAGATCCCTTTGATTTTGGGTATTGTGCACTGGCAGTTTGAATCTAGCTACTTAGGGTGGGATTTTGTTTTCTTCTTTGGAAAGTCAGGGATAGGAAAGGAGGCTGGTTCACAGAATTCAAAAGTAATTGCTTCTTGAATACATAAAAAAGAATTGTTAATAATTTAGTTTAACTCAGTTTCCTTTCAGTGAGCAATATGGTCTAGTGCATTCATTATAGAGAGCAATTGTTACAGAGACAGAAATCAGAGAAAGCCCTTGTGCGGGCATATTCATTGTGCAGAATATATTATACTCAGACCAAGAAACCTATGTTTGAAAAAACAGTAATTATTATTTTGTAATACCTTGCATTTGCATGACACTTCATACTTTGTGAAGTGCCGTCAAGGATCTTGTAATCTCATACAGCTCTTTCAAATCTTATAGGTCATAGTAATGAGCTCCTGCAAGACGACATAACTGAGGAGCTTATTTTGGGTTCTAAGGGAAGACTTATTTTCCTCCCCTGAGAGTAGGCTGTACTTATTTCATCGCTAAAGGATAGAACACTCAAGTCTCAATCCTTTTTTTGGGTGAGGGGGGTGGGGAAGAGAGAGAGACAGAGACAGAGAGAGAGATGTTAGGGATGAGTATATCAACATCACTGCTCTGAAAGATAGCAGTATGGATTGTAGCACTCCTCTCTTGAGATAGAGTGCGAGATTGGAGTGGGATACTACTTTTATCTCCCAAGCATCTGGTTCACATTCTATTGTCAGATTTTTATATTTGTGCATTTGATTTCTCTATAAATTTCTATATGCTTTCAATAATTTTCAAGATTCTTGAGGGCAAGGACTATATTCATCATATTTTTGTGTACTCTGCAGAGTGTATTACATGAGGGGTGGGGGTACACAATAAATGTTTGTTGCTTTTTTTTCATTAAATGCCACAGAAGTATACACACATATGCATTTATTTATTGGTTTGTTTATATAAAATTTCCCTGGCTTTGGGGATCTATGGCCTAGATCTTTCTTATCAATTTCTACTATCCTATAAGAGTGTCAGGATCCTTTAGAGCAGGCTTAATCTCCTGGGTCCCAAGCAAAATTTTATACCCTTCATTCCCTCTACTAGCCAAGATCATCTTTGCCATATTCTGCTACCCTAAATAGCAGAAAGAACCCGATTTCCAGTTCCAAACCCATTCCAAATTAGTTTTGCAACCTTGGGAAAATCACTTAGCCTACTTAGGCCTCAGTATCCTCAACTGTCAAATGAGGTTAACTAGGCCTGCCTTACTTACTTTATTGGTTTGTAGCAGCTATCAAATTAATGAAGAACATCAAAGGATGTCACTGCTGAAAGAGACCTTAGAAATCATCTAAAGTATCTGTACATTTTGGAGGATCACTGTTATTAATGCTTGCCCAAACTCATGCAATGGGAGAGCTCAGCCTATATTTCAGGTTTATATTCCAGTACTATTTGCACTACTTTCTGTTAAGATTCTGAAAGAACTTGGAGAGGAATAAATGCAAAACGTTATGATTAGTATTCATTATATAACTCCTTAAAGCCCCTCAAAGACTGCTTAGGATGGTGAAGTGCAAGATAGCAATGCCTTTATCAGTGGTTGTGATAAGAAACAGATTCCTCAGCTGCTAAGGATGATGAGAAATCAGCCAATGTCCGTAATAAAATAAAATCTAGGTCTCCAAGATGATAATGAGAGTCTGCATATAGAAAAGGTGGGTAGACCTATCGACCTGGCTTTTGCTTCCCTAGACTCATCTTCCTCTTGGAGGTGTTACTAATCTAGCTTGCCATCTCCGTGCAGGCCACAAGGTTGTGATGGTTAGTGGGGGAGAGATTGTTTCCCCTTCTATCTACATGGACAAATTATAGATAACAAAATATTCATCTTTTCTATTACACAGCTGAAACCAGACTTTTAGTTTTATACAAGATAAACATCTGGGGACAGTAGGAGGGAAACAAGCTTGAAGAGCAAATTATAACTAGAGAGTTTTTGTTTCTAAAACCCAAGATACCCATCCTCAGCTTCTCATCTCCCAAAGAGTATGCTGAGACCAAGCTCCCAGAATGCCTTTATGTGGCCATTGCAATCACTGTTAACTGGAAAAGTCCTCAATTATTTAGGAGTTCCTTTAAGTATAGATCAAGAGAAAAAGACGGTGCCTAAGAGGACTATATTTTCCTATTGCTGTTGCTTAAGACTCACCTTATACATTTTACTTTCCTACCTGAAAATCTGTTTCTTCCCCCAAATGATTGACTCTGGAAAAAACTTTTCCTTTAAGAGAGACCTATTTTCTACTCAGTTCCACCTTTCTCAGTGGGATCAGCAAAAGGCTTGGCTGAAACTGCTTCATACATCACCTCCTCCTCTATATGATTCTACTATCTTCACTTCCCACAGGTGTTGATCCCAAGATCACTCCCCAATAAACTTCCAGAATGCAAATCTCCACCTCAGGGTCTGTTTCCTAGGTAACTCTATCAAAGAGGGGTGGATCCAGAAATAGTCAAAGGATGTAGGATCTAAAATGGGATTTCGCGGTTGGATATCGTGCTGACCAGCTAGCTTCTGGGGTCCTCACACTCGGTGTAAGTGAAGCACTGATAATCCCTGGCATATGTGTAATTATTAAAACTTTAACAGGTGGTAAAGTAAGGTGGGATATGGATAGGAGGGAATAGAAGGTGCAGTATCTCAGGTTTTTCAAAGGTTTGGGTAGAGTAGTAGTAATAAGGACAATGTAGTCAAATGGTTTTCACTGAGTGCCACTGACAAATGGAAGAAAAACAAGGAAAGACTAAGGGTAAGTCATCACCAACTGAAAGTGAAGTGTGAAAAGTCATAGTGACTCTTTGGGAGCAGTAAACCGAAGGTTATCTCCTGAGGTTAGAAGCCATAAAAAGCTGTGTATTATACCAGGAGTTAATTACAAGAGGAACAGAGGTCCTGAAAACATGGAATGTTCGTCCCTGGAATGTCTGCTTCCGAAGGTCAGGGTCTTGGTTAGGAAGGGATAGGACCCTGATATGAGGGGATGGGGGCATTTGTATTGAACCACCAAAAATCTTGAAATCCTGGATTCCCCTGAAGTGGGCCATTCCTTCATGTTAGAGGCTATCATTCCTCTTTGTTTAAAGACTATGCACAAGCCTCTGACTTGAAAGTCAATTTGTACCTGTATCAGGATCTATTCCCATCTCCCCTCCTGGCCATTAAGCTAAAACCTAGGGTCAATTTACAAAACATTGGCCAGGGAAGTTACCTGCCTATTAAGGAAGGAAAGGTACTACAATCCAAAAGGAGCTGAAGGACCAAGCCAACATGTACTAGGAGAAGCTGTGAGAATATATATGGTACTGAATCATTAAGGTACTAGATCAAGGAAAGGCAAAAAATAACGCTGGATAAAGGTGAGTTTATTGATATTAGAGCACTCTTCCATGATATAGGATGTAACTCCCAGACATGAACTACTGTTTCATTCATCTTTCACTCATACCTCATAATCAATAATAGTCGGGCATTTCTTTTAGCTCCCTGTACACTCCATTTTTAAAATTTTAATTAATTAATTACTTTTTTAACATCTTTATTGGAACATAATTCTTTTACAATGGTGTGTTAGTTTCTGTTTTAGTTTCTGCTTTATAACAAAGTGAATCAGCTATACGTATACATATATCCCCATATCTCCTCCCTCTTGTGTCTCCATCCCACCCTCCTTATACCACCCCTCTAGGTAGTCACAAAGCACCGAACTGATCTCCCTGTGCTATGTGGCTGCTTCCCACTAGCTATCTATTTTATATTTGGTAGTATATATAAGTCCATGCCACTCTCTAACTTCGCCCTAGCTTACCCTTCCCCCAACCCATGTCCTCAAGTCCATTCTCTATGTCTGCATCTTTATTCCTGTCCTTCCCCTACGTTCTTCAGAACCTTTTTTTTTTTTTAGATTCCATATATATGTGTTAGCATACGGTATTTATTTTTCTTTCTGACTTACTTCACTCTGTATGACAGACTCTAGGTCCATCCATCTCATTACAAATAACTCAGTTTCCTTTCTTTTTATGACTGAGTAATATTCCATTGTATATATGTGCTACATCTTCTTTATCCATTCATCTGTTGATGGACACTTAGGTTGCTTCCATGTCCTGGCTATTGTAAACAGAGCTGCAATGAAAACTGTGGTATATGACTCTTTATGATTTACGGTTTTCTCAGGGTATATGCCCAGTAGTGGGATTGCTGGGTCATATGGTAGTTCTATTTTTAGGTTTTTAAGGAACCTCCATACTGTTCTCCACAGTGACTGTATCAATTAACATTCCCACCAACAGTGCAAGAGGGTTCCCTTTTCTCCACACCCTCTCCAGCACTTATTGTTTGTAGATTTTTTGATGATGGCCATTCTGACCAGTGTGAGGTGATACCTCATTGTAGTAGTTTTGATTTGCATTTCTCTAATGATTATTGATGTTGAGCATCCTTTCATGTGTTTGTTGGCAATCTGTATATCTTCTTTGAAGAAATGTGTAGGTCTTCTGCCCTTTTTTGGATTGGGTTGTTTCTTTTTTTTGATATTGAGCTGCATGAGCTGCTTGTATATTTTGGAGATGAATCCTTTGTCAGTTGCTTCATTTACAAATATTTTCTCCCAATCTGAGGGTTGTCTTTTCGTCTTGTTTATGGTTTCCTTTCCTGTGTAAAGGCTTTTAAGGTTCATTAGGTCCCATTTGTTTATTTTTGTTTTTATTTCCATTTCTCTAGGAGGTGGGTCAAAAAGGATCTTGCTGTGATTTATGTCACAGAGTGTTCTGCCTATGTTTTCCTCTAAGAGTTTCATACTGTCTGGCTTTACACTTATATCTTTAATCCATTTTGAGTTTATTTTCGTGTATGGTGTTAGGGAGTGTTCTAATTTCATTCTTTTACATATAGCTGTCCAGTTTTCCCAGTACCACTTATTGAAGAGGCTGTCTTTTCTCCATTGTATATTCTTGCCTCCTTTAGCAAAGACAAGGTGACCAAATGTGCATGGGTTTATCTCTGGGCCTTCTATTCTGTTCCATTGATCATATATTTCTGTTATTGTTCCAGTACCACACTGTCTTTATGACTGTAGCTTTGTAGTATAGTCTGAAGTCAGGGAGCCTGAATCCTCCAGCTCCGTTTTTCTTTCTCAAGATTGCTTTGGCTATTCAGGGTCTTCTGTGTTTCCACACAAATTGTGAAATTTTTTGTTTTAGTTCTGTGAAAAATGCCATTGGTAGTTTGATAGGATTGCATTGAATCTGTAGATTGCTTTGGGTAGTATAGTCATTTTCACAATATTGATTCTTCCAATCCAAGAACATGGTATATCTCTCCATCTGTTTGTATCATCTTTAATTTCTTTCATCAGTGTCTTATAGTTTTCTGAATACAGGTCTGTTTTCTCCTTATGCAAGATTATTCTTAGGTATTTTATTCTTTTTTTTTTGCAATGGTAAATGGGAGTGTTTCCTTAATTTCTCTTTCAGATTTTTCATCATTAGTGTATAGGAATGCAAGAGATTTCTGTGCATTAATTTTGTATCCTGCTACTTTTCCTAATTCATTGATTAGCTCTAGTAGTTTTCTGGTAGCATCTTTAGGATTCTCTATGTATAGTATCATGTCATCTGCAAACAGTGACAGTTTTACTTCTTTTCTGATTTGGATTCCTTTTATTTCTTTTTAGTCTCTGATTGCTGTAGTGAATGAGTTTTAAAGTTTTTCTTTAAATATAATTTGATATGTGGTATATAGTCTGTGAGAATAACTCATTTCTGATCAGTATATGGAAGGCTTATTTCTAGACAGAGAAACAGGGCACAGTAAAAAAAATTGGGTAAATTAGCTTCCCAATTTTGCTGTATCTAGTTTACTAACTCCCTTTCTTTCATACAAATCATTGAAAGTGATCCAATTCTATCTTCCCTGAATATTCTAGTAAAGAGAGATCAATTGCCTTTCAATTAATAAGGGTCTTGGTGACATCAAGAAAAACTGATTCAAAACTTATTATTTCAAAGGATGAAGCCAAAACGTCTATATACCTCACTAATTATTAGAGAAATGCAAATCAAAACTACAGTGAGCTATCACTTCATATCAGTCAGAATGGCCATCATTAAAAAATCTACAAACAATGCTGGAGAAGGTGTGTAGAAAAGGGAACCCTCTTGCACTGTTGATGGGAATGTAAATTGATACAGCCACTCTGGAGAACAATACGGAGGGTTCTTAACAAACTAAAAATAGAGCTACCATATGACCCAGCAATCCCACTGCTGGCCATATACCCTGAGAAAACCATAATTCAAAAAGACACATGCACCCCAATATTCATTGCAGCACTATTTACACTAGCCAGGACATGAAAGCAACCTAAATGTCCATCAATAGAGGAATAGATAAAGAAGATGTGGTACATATATACAATGGAATATTACTCAGACATAAAGAGGAATGAAATTGGGTCATTTGTAGAGACGTGGATGGACCTAGAGACTGTCATACAGAGTGAAGTTTTTTCTTTTCTCAGAAAGAGAAAAACAAGTATTGTATATTAATGCATATATGTGGAATCTAGAAAAATGGTATAGATGATCTTATTTGCAAAATAGAAATAGAGACACAGACATACAGAACAAATGTATGGACACCAAGGGGGGAAAGGGGGGAGTGGGATGAATTGGCAGACTGTGATTTACATATATACACTATTGATATTATGTATAAAATAACTAATAAGAACCTACTGTATAGCTCAGGGAACTCTACTGAATGCTCTGTGGTGACCTAAATGGGAAGGAAATCCAAAAAGAGGGGATGTATGTAGACATATAGCTGATTCACTTTGTTGTACAGTAGAAATTAACACAACATTGTAAAGCAACTATACTCCAATAAAAATTAATTAAAAATAATCAAAAATAAAAATAAATAGAGAAGTATTTTGGCATTTTTCTCCTCCTAATATTGATAAAAGCAAACATCAAGATTTATAATACTATGTTCTATTTAAATTTTTTTAATTAAAGCTAAATTGGCTCATTTGAAATTGTATATTTTTCAGCTTGATAGAAGAGGATCTAGGAATAAGGATCACACATAAATGCAGAGGGTGTTTCCCCACTTACTATGAATTTATTGTGCCAAGAAGGCCACCCACACCAAAACATTGCCACTCATTGAAGCTTAAAATTCTAATTCCAGTAGGCATAGCATAGTTATCTGTCTGCAGATTCTATTTATGCATGTGATGAGCATATATGTGCCAGGCACAATCTCCTATGAGATGTGACACTTTTTCATGAATGAGTTTATCATGTCAACTGAAAGGAGAGAGGAAGTGGCACTTGTGGAGAAGAAAGTGGCAGCAAAAAGAGGAAAGTACAGAAAGTGAAGGTTGATGCTGCAGAGATTAACTTGGTTACCTCATAATTTAGCTGAAATCTTTTCCTGAGAAAGATAGTCTTACACACACACACTAGATTAAAAAAAAACATGATGGAGGCTTGTCATTGTTAGGTTCTTGCAGTGTTCATTGTCCATGAACTCTAGGGAACTGGAGAAAGGTCCTGTAGAAATATCCTTAGAAGCACATCGTTCATATTATTAGGAGGAGTATCAGAAGATCTAATGTTATGATAGTCAAGGGACTTTCAAACAGCAGTTAGTGAACCTAATCATACAGTAGTTGGTAACCTCTCAGAAAGCAAAAATAGATATATGATTAAGCAAGCTATGTGTAGAAACAGCACAAAACTTATTAGAGTTAGAATGTACAATTTCTATTTGGGAGATTGGAATCAGACTGGAGAGATAAAGAGTTTATCATTCAGCTAACGATTTTTGAGCAGAGATATGAAACCGTATCATATTTGATAAAAAATAATTTTCAAATGGTATATAGAAAAGGATGGAGACAGAAGAACGTGAAAATCCAGGCAAGAAGAGCTGTGATCCAAGGATCATCTACATCAGAATTACCTGGGGGAAGGGGGAAAATGCTTGTTAAAATTCCAAATATCAGGTTCTATCCCAGATCTACAGAATTAGAATCCCTAAGAGCAAGGCCCTCAAAACCAACTTTTTCAAAGATATCCACAGGAAAATGTTAGACCCACTAAATTCTGTTCTAAAGAGCTAGGTTCTCACACTTTAATACTAATCAATATTACTTGTGTAACAATGTAGATTCCAGGCTCCCACCCATAGAGATTCTGATTTTATACATCTGGAACCCAGGAATCTTTACTTTGAAAAAAGCTCCTCTAGTGATTCTATAATTTATCATTTGAGAACTACAGATGTAATGAATTGATATTTAGTTTGGAAAAAAAGAATTTTTTCAGAAGATATTTTCATGATATAGTAGATAAAACATTATGCCAGATTTCATGTTGAAAGTGAGGAAAGCATCAGAGACAGAATGATATAATGAAAAGAACACTGTACTAGGATTCTGGAGACCTTACTTCACATCTTGACTCTGTTCTTATTAGCCATGTGACCTTGGACACATTATTTCCTCTCCTCTAAATTCTGTAAAATGTAAAATAAATGAGTTAAACTTGATATGGCTTCTCAAATATGTTCCACAAGTGTTATATATGTGTGATACACATGTACAATAATGGTTTGACAGCCAAATATGTTTGGAAAAGAATGACTTAACAAATGAAAGTTGTTTACAGGGTAACATTTCAAAACACTTAGTGTGTTTATGTGTACTATGAACCTATAAAAAGAGAATTGAAAATGTAGTGTTCACAAACTTATTTTACCATGAAACACCTTTTTAGGAGTATTTTACTGACTTAGTGTTTTGCAGAACACACTTTAAGTAATACCAAACTAAATCACAATACCATTTACATTAGCACTCCACAAAATGAAATACTTAGGCATATATCTAACAAAATATGTATAAGATATATGTGAGGAAAGCTGTAAAATTCTGATGAGCAAAATTTAAAAAATAACTACATAAATGGAGAGATATTCCATGTTAACAGATCAGAAGACTCAATATCATCAAGGTGTCAGTTCTTCCCAACCTGATCTACAGATTCAAAGCAATCCCAATCAAAATCCCAGCAAGTTATTTTGTGGATATTGACAAAATGATTTTAAAGTTTATATGGAGAGGCAAAAAACCCAGAATAACTAACACAATAGTGAAAGAAAAGAACAAAATTAGAAGACTGACACTATTAAATTTCAAAATTTACTATAAAGGCACAGCAAGCAAGATAGTGTGGTATTGGTGAAAGAAGAGACAAATAGAACAATGGAACAGAATAGAGTGCTCCCTAAATACACTCACATAAACATAGTCAAATGATATCTGACAGAGGAGCAAGGGCATACAATAGAGTACAGATAGTCTTTTCAACAAATGATGCTGGAACAACTGGACATTCACATGCAAAAAATTGAATCTAGGCACAGACCTTATGCTCTTTACAAAAATGAACTTAAAAATGAATCATCAACTTAAATATAAAACACAAAATTATAAAACTCCTAGAAGACAACATAGGAGAAAATCTAGATGACCCTGGGTGAGGTGTTAGCTTTTTAGATACACACCAAATGCATGCTCGATGAAAAAATTAAGCTAGGCTGTATGAAAATTAAAACCTTTTGCTCTGCAAAAGATAATGCCAAGAAAATGAGGAGACAGGCCACACACTGAGAGAAAATATTTGTAAAACACACATCTGACAAAAGACTCTTACCCAAAATATACAAAGACCTCAATAAAGCTCAACAATAAGCAAACAGCTCAATTTAAAATGGGTCAGAGAGGCTTCCGGGAAGATGGCGGAAGAGTAAGACATGGAGATCACCTTCCTCCCCACAGATACACCAGAAATACATCTACACGTGGAACTACTCCTACAAAACACCTACTGAATGCTGGCAGAAGACCTCAGACCTCCCAAAAGGCAAGAAACTCTCCACGTACCTGGGTAGGGCAAAAGAAAAAAGAATAAACAGAGACAAAAGGATAGGGACGGGACCTGCACCAGTGGGAGTAGAGCCGTGAAGGAGGAAAGGTTTCCACACACTAGGAAGCCCCTTTGCAGGCGGAGACTGCGGGTGGTGGAGGGGGAAAGCTTCGGAGCTGCGGAGAAGAGCAGAGCAACAGGAGTGTGGAGAGAAAAGTGGAGAGACTCCCGCACAGAGGATCGATGCCGACCAGCACTCACCAGCCTGAGAGGGTTGTCTGCTCCCCCGCTGGGGCGGAGGAGGCTGGGAGCTGAGGCTCCAGCTTCGGTTGGAGCACAGGGAGAGGACTGGGGTTGGCAGCATGAACACAGCCTGCAGGGGGTCAGTGCGCCACGGCTGGCTGGGAGGGAGTCCGGGGAAAAGTCTGGACCTGCCGAAGAGGCAAGAGACTTTTTCTTCCCTCTTTGTTTCCTGGTGCGCGAGGAGAGGGGATTAAGAACGCTGCTTAAAGGAGCTCCAGAGACGGGCGCGAGCCGCGGCTAAAAGCGCAGACCCCAGAGACAGGTATGAAACGCTAAGGCTGCTGCTGCTGCCACCAAGAAGCCTGTATGCGAGCACAGGTCACTATCCACACCCCACTTCCGGGGAGCCTGTGCAGCCCGCCACTGCCAGGGTCCCGGGATCCAGGGACAACTCCCCGGGGAGAACGCACGGCGTGCCTCAGGCTGGTGCAACATCACGCCGGCCTCTGCCGCCACAGGCTCGCCCCGCCCTCTGTGCCCCTCCCTCCCCCCGGCCTGAGTGAGCCAGAGCCCCCGAATCACCGGCTCCTTTAACCCCGTCCTGTCTGAGCGAAGAACAGACGCCCTCCGGTGACCTACAAGCAGAGGCGGGGCCAAATTGAAAGCTGAGCCCCTGGGAACTGTGAGAACAAAGAAGAGAAAGAGAAATCTCTCCCAGCAGCCTCAGGAGCAGCGGATCAAAGCTCCACAATCAACTTGATGTACCCTGCATCTGTGGAATACATGAATAGACAACGAATCATCCCAAATTGAGAAGGTGGACTTTGAGAGCAAGATTTATGATTTTTTCCCCTTTTCCTCTTTTTGTGAGTGTGTATGTGTATGCTTCTGTGTGAGATTTTGTCTGTACAGCTTTGCTTACACCATCTGTCTGAGGGTTCTATCCGTCCTTTTTGTTTGTTTGTTTTTTCTCTTAATAATTATATTTTTATTTTAATAACTTTATTATATTTTATCTTACTTTATTTTTATTTTATCTTCTTTCTTTTTTTCCTTCCTTCCTCCCTCCATCCCTCCCTCCCTCCCTCCCTCCTTTCTTTCTTTCTTTCTACTTCTAATAATTCTTTCTTTCTACTTTTTCTCCCTTTTATTCTGAGCCGTGTGGATGAAAGCCTCTTGGTGCTGCAGCCAGGAGTCAGTGCTGTGCCTCTGAGGTGGGAGAGAAAACTTCAAGACACTGGTCCACAAGAGACCTCCCAGCTCCTCATAATATAAAACAGCGAAAATCTCCCAGAGATCTCCATCTCAACACCAGCACCCAGCTTCACTCAATGACCAGCAAGCTATAGTGTTGGACATCCTATGCCAAACAACTAGCAAGACAGGAACACAACCCCACCCATTAACAGAGAGGCTGCCTAAAATCAAAAGTCCACAGATACCCCAAAACACACCTCCAGACGTGGACCTGCCCACCACAAAGACAAGATCCAGCCTCATCCACCAGAACACAGGCACTAGTCCCCTCCACCAGGAAGCCTACACAACCCACTGAACCAAACTTAGCCACTGGAGACAGACACCGAAAACAACGGGAACTATGAACCTGCAGCCTGCAAAAAGGGGACCCCAAACACAGTAAGATAAGCAAAATGAGAAGACAGAAAAACACACAGTAGATGAAGGAGCAAGATAAAAGCCCACCAGATGTAACAAATGAAGAGGAAATAGGCAGTCTACCTGAAAAAGAATTCAGAATAATGATAGTAAAGATGATCCAAAATCTTGGAAATACAATAGACAAAATGCAAGAAACATTTAACAAGGACCTAGAAGAACTAAAGATGAAATAAACAATGATGAACAACACAATAAATGAAAGGAAAAATACTCAACATGGGATCAATAGCAGAATAACTGAGGCAGAAGAACGGATAAGTGACCTAGAAGAAAAAGTAGTGAAAATAACTTCTGCAGAGCAGAATAAAGAAAAAAGAATGAAAAGAACTGAGGACACTCTCAGAGACCTCTGGGACAACATTAAACGCACCAACATTCGAATTATAGGGGTTCCAGAAGAAGAAGAGAAAAAGGAAGGGACTGAGAAAATATTTGAAGAGATTATACTTGAAAACTTCCCTAATATGGGAAAGAAAATAGTTAATCAAGTCCAGGAAGCACAGAAAGTCTCATACAGGATAAATCCAAGGAGAAATATGCCAAGACACATATTAATCAAACTGTCAAAAATTAAATACAAAGAAAATATATTAAAAGCAGCAAGGGAAAAACAACAAATAACACACAAGGGAATCCCCATAAGGATAACAGCTGATCTTTCAGCAGAAACTCTGCAAGCCAGAAGGGACTGGCAGGACATATTTAAAGTGATGAAGGAGAAAAACCTGCAACCAAGATTACTCTAACCAGCAAGGATCTCATTCAGGTTTGATGGCGAAATTAAAACCTTGACAGACAAGCAAAAGCTGAGAGAGTTCAGCACTACCAAACCAGCTCTACAACAACTGCTAAAGGAACTTCTCTAGGCAAGAAACACAAGAGAAGGAAGAGACCTACAATAATGAACCCAAAACAATTAAGAAAATGGGAATAGGAACATACATATTAATAATTACCTTAAATGTAAATGGACTAAATGCTCCCACCAAAAGACACAGATTGGCTGAATGGATACAAAAACAAGACCCATATATTTACTGTCTACAAGAGACCCGCTTCTGACCTAGAGACACATACAGACTAAAAGTAAGGGGATGAAAGAAAGATATTTCATGCAAATGGAAACCAAAAGAAAGCTGGAGTAGCAATTCTCATATCAGACAAAATAGACTTTAAAATAAAGACTATTAGAAGAGACAAAGAAAGACACTACATAATGATCAAGGGATCGATCCAAGAAGAAGATATAACAATTGTAAATATTTATGCACCCAACATAGCAGCACCTCAATACATAAGGCAACTACTAACAGCCATAAAAGGGGAAATCGACAGTAACACATTCATAGTAGGGGACTTTAACACCCCACTTTCACCAATGGACAGATCATCCAAAATGAAAATCAATAAGGAAACACAAGCTTTAAATGATACATTAAACAAGATGGACTTAATTGATATTTATAGGACATTCCATCCAAAAACAACAGAATACACATTTTTCTCAAGTGCTCATGGAATATTCTCCAGGATAGATCAAAACTTGGGTCACAAATCAAGCCTTGGTAAATTTAAGAAAATTGAAATTGTATCAAGTATCTTTTCCGACAACAATGCTATGAGACTAGATATCAATTACAGGAAAAGATCTGTAAAAAATACAAACACATGGAGGCTAAACAATACACTACTTAATAATGAAGGGATCACTGAAGAAATCAAAGAGGAAATAAAAAATACCTAGAAACAAATGACAATGGAGACACGATGACCCAAAATCTATGGGATGCAGCAAAAGCAGTTCTAAGAGGGAAGTTTATATCAATGCAATCCTACCATAAGAAACAGGAAACATCTCAAATAAACAACCTAACCTTGCACCTAAAGCAATTAGAGAAAGAAGTACAAAAAAAAAACCAAAGTTAGCAGAAGGAAAGAAATCATAAAAATCAGATCAGAAATAAATGAAAAAGAAATGAAGGAAATGATAGCAAAGATCAATAAAACTAAAAGCTGGTTCTTTGAGAAGGCAAAAATAATTGATAAACCATTAGCCACACTCATCAAGAAAAAAAGGGAGAAGACTCAAATCAATAGAATTAGAAATGAAAAAGGAGAAGTAAAAACAGACACTACAGAAATAAAAAAGATCATGAGAGATTATTACAAGCAACTCTATGCCAATAAAATGGACAATCTGGAAGAAATGGACAAATTCTTAGAAATGCACACCTGCCAAGACTGAATCAGGAAGAAATAGAAAATATGAACAGACCAATCACAAGCACTGAAATTGAAACTGTGATTAAAAATCTTCCAACAAACAAAAGCCCAGGACCAGATGGCTTCACAGCCGAATTCTATCAAACATTTAGAGAAGAGCTAACATCTATCCTTCTCAAACTCTTCCAAAATATAGCAGAGGGAGGAACACTCCCAAACTCATTCTACTAGGCCACCATCACCCTGATACCAAAACCAGACAAGGATGTCACAAAGAAAGAAGACTACAGGCCAATATCACTGATGAACATAGATGCAGAAATCCTCAACAAAATACTAGCAAACAGAATCCAACAGCACATTGAAAGGATCATACACCATGATCAAGTAGGGTTTATCCCAGGAATGCAAAGATTCTTCAATATACACAAATCAATCAATGTGATAAACCATATTAACAAATTGAAGGAGAAAAACCATATGATCATCTCAATAGATGCAGAGAAAGCTTTAGACAAAATTCAACACCCATTTATGATAAAAACCCTGCAGAAAGTAGGCCTAGAGGGAACTTTCCTCCACATAATAAAGGCCATATATGACAAACCCACAGCCAATATCATCCTCACTGGTGAAAAACTGAAAGCTTTTCCACTAAGATCAGGAACAAGACAAGGTTGCCCACTCTCACCACTCTTATTCAACATACTGTTGGAAGTTTTAGCCACAGCAATCAGAGAAGAAAAGGAAATAAAAGGAATCCAAATTGGAAAAGAAAAAGTAAAGCTGTCACTGTTTGCAGATGACATGATAATATACATAGAGAATCCTAAAGATGCTACCAGAAAACTACTAGAGCTAATCAATGAATTTGGTAAAGTAGCAGGATACAAAATTAATGCATAGAAATCTCTGGCATTCCTATACACTAATGATGAAAAATCTGAAAGAGAAATTAAGGAAACACTCCCATTTACCACTGCAAGCAAAAGAATAAGATATCTAGGAATAAACCTACCTAAGGAGACAAAAGACCTGTATGCAGAAAATTATAAGACACTGATGAAAGAAATTAAAAATGATGCAAATAGATGGAGAGATATACCATGTTCTTGGATGGGAAGAATCAACATTGTGAAAATGACTCTACTACCCAAAGCAATCTACTGATTCAATGCAATTCCTATCAAACTACCACTGGCATTTTTCACAGAACTAGAACAGAAAATTTCACAATTTGTATGGAAACACAAAAGACCCCGAATAGCCAAAGCAATCTTGAGAACAAAAAACGGAGCTGGAGGATTCAGGCTCCCTGACTTCAGACTATACTACAAAGCTACAGTAATCAAGACAGTATGGTACTGGCACAGAAACAGAAAGATAGATCAATGGAACAGGATAGAAAGCCCAGAGATAAACCCACGCACATATGATCACCTTATCTTTGATAAAGGAGGCAGCAACGTACAGTGGAGAAAGGACAGCCTCTTCAATAAGTGGTGCTGGGAAAACTGGACAGGTACATATAAAACTATGAGATTAGATCACTCCCTAACACCATACACAAAAATAAGCTCAAAATGGATTAAAGACCTAAATGTAAGGCCAGAAACTATCTAACTCTTAAAGGAAAATATAGGCAGGACACACTATGACATAAATCACAGCAAGAGCCTTTTTGACCCACCTCCTAGAGAAATGGAAATAAAAACAAAAATAAACAAATGGGACCTAATGACACTTCAAAGCTTTTGCACAGCATAGGAAACCATAAACAAGACCAAAAGACAACCCTCAGAATGGGAGAAAATATTTACAAATGAAGCAACTGACAAGGGATTAGTCTCCAGAATTTATAAGCAGCTCATGAGCTCAATAACAAAAAAACAAACAACCCAATCCAAAAATGGGCAGAAGACCTAAATAGACATTTGTCCAAAGAAGATATACAGATTGCCAACAAACACATGAAAGAATGCTCAATACCATTAATCATTAGAGAAATGCAAATCAAAACTACAATGAGATATCATCTCACACCAGTTAGAATGGCCATCATCAAAAAATCTAGAAACAATAAATGCTGGAGAGGGTGTGGAGAAAAGGGAGCCCTCTTGTGCTGTTGGTGGTAATGTAAATTGACACAGCCACTGTGGAGAACAGTATGGAGGTTCCTTAAAAAACTACAAATAGAACTACCATATGACCCAGCAATCCCACTACAGGGCATATACCCTGAGAAAACCATAATTCAAAAAGAGTCATGTACCAAAATGTTTATTGCAGCTCTATTTACAATAGCCCGGAGACGGAAACAACCTAAGTGTCCATCATTGGATGAATGGATAAAGAAGATGTGGCACATATATACAATGGACTATTACTCAGCCATAAAAAGAAATGAAATTGAGCTATTTGTAATGAGGTGGATAGACCTAGAGTCTGTCATACAGAGTGAATGAAGTAAGTCAGAAATGGAGAGACAAATACCATATGCTAACACATATATATGGAATTTAAGGAAAAAATGTCATGAAGTACCTAGGGGTAATACAGGAATAAAGACACAGACCTACTAGAGAATGGTCTTGAGGATATGGGGAGGGGGAAGGGTAAGCTGTGACAAAGCGAGAGAGAGGCATGGACATATATACACTACCAAACATAAGATAGATAGCTAGTGGGAAGCAGCCACATAGCACAGGGAGATCAGCTCGGTGCTTTGTGACTGCCTGGAGGGGTGGGATAGGGAGTGTGGGAGGGTGGGAGACACAAGAGGGAAGGGATATGGGAACATATGTATATATATAACTGATTCATTTTGTTGTAAAGCAGAAACTAACACACCATTGTGAAGCAATTATACTCCAATAAAGATGTTACAAAAAATAAAAATGTGCCAAAGACCTTAGCAGACATCTCACCAAAGACCATATACAGATGACAAATAAGCATATGAAAAGATGCTCCATATATGTCATCAGGGGAATGCAAATTTAGACAAAGAGATACTACTGCACACCTATTAGAATGGCCAAAATCCAAAACATTGACAACACCAAATGGTGGTGAGGATGTGCAGCAACTGGAACTCTCATTTATTGCTGGTGGGGAAGCAAAATGGTACAACCACTTTGGAAGACACTTGGGCAGTTTCTTATAAAACTAAACATACTCTTAACATACGATCTAGCAATCACGCTCCTTGGTATTTACCTAAAGGAGTTGAAAATTTAAGGCCACACAAAAGCCTGCACACAGATGTTTACAGTAGCTTTATTCCTAATTGCCAAACGTGGAAGCAACCAAGATGTCTTTCATTAGGTGAATGGATAATGTGTGGTGTATCTAGACAATGGAATATCATTCAGCCTAGAAAGAAACAAGATATCAAGCCATGAAAAGACATAAAGGAAGTTTAAATGCATATTATTAAGTCAAAGAAGCTAATTTGAAAAGTCTGCATACTGTGTGATTCTAACTATATGACGTTCTGGAAAAGGCAAAATTATGGAGACAGTAAAAAGATCAGTAGTTGCCAGGGGGTACAGGTGGGGGAGATGAATATGTGGAGCACAGAGTATTTTTAGGGCAGTCAAAATACTCTGTATGATAATATAATGATGCACACGTCATTATACATTTGTCCAAACCCATAGAATGTACAACACCAACAGTGAACCTTAATGTAAACGATGGATTTGGGGTGATTATGATGTGTCAATGTAGATTCATCAACAGTGACAAATGTACCACTCTGGCGGGGAATGGTGATAATGAGGGAGGGTATGTATGTCTGGAGGAAGGGGGTATATGGGAAGTCTCTGCACGTTCTACACAATTTTGCTATGAACCTAAAACTGCTCTAAAAATAAATTCTTATTTTAAAAAAGAAACACTGGACTAAGTAATTTTAAGCTATTTTTTCTAACTCCAAAGTGCTTTGAGTCCTGTGTTGTCTACCTAAGGTGACTAGGGCAATAGTGAAGCCATTAAGTAGGGTAAGGAATGCAAGAAAAAGCACCTAGAAACATGCATTTTGGGGCCTACTGGGTCTGAAGTATCTTGGTTCATCTATGACAGCATGTTGTCTACATGATAACAGAATTGTAAATCACTTTAGAATATTTAGCATTTTTTCAGGAGACATCAAAGATGAAGCATTAGGAATCTGTATTTGCAGTTTAGTGTTGTCCGGGTAGCTTACTTTGCTTTCATGTCTATTGTGGTTAGAAATTGCTGTCTTTAGTTTTGAAAATTCATAATCTTGAGATCATGCTCCTTACTCTGCTTCTCGATCAATTATTACATTTTTCTCTTTCTGTGCTTTGGATGACATTTAGAACACCAATTGAGTATAATGGGTTGACTAGCATACCAGGTCCTCTACCTTCCTTTTTGTTTCCCATCCATGTTTTTTTCTGTCACACCAGGTTTCTTTGCCTCACTCCACTTCTGACTCATTGTCTGATTGTGAGCAAAACACTTAATCTTTTGGCAGATCAATTTCTCTGTTTATGAACAAGGATGATATTCTTACTTCCTGCTGAACTTGAATGAATGATGTGAGGATTAATGGAGTGAACCACTGAAAAACTGTTGAATCCTTAAGGCAGAGGAATCTAGAAGTATAATCCATTGTCCTCATTGTTATGTTTTTGTTTGATTGTAAAGTAAGCCAGCATTCACGCTTTACATCCAGATAGCCCAGCACACAGGTGGGAACTGTAATCATTTTAAAAGCGCATGTGCTTGAAATGCAGTTTATTTTTTCCAAAGTCACAAAATTATAGTTCCAAAAATATGTCTTTATAAGTATTTGCTTCTTTTGTAGAGTTCCTAAATGTGTTTTTGAAGCTATTTCTCTATACTTTGTTGAAATGATGGAGAGGCTATTTTACAATTATGTTAGGTTTTCAGGTCTTAGTGTTAAGCAAATCAATACCATCCAACATTGATCTTTCTACTCTAAGATGGGAAGAGATGTTACATGCAACTAAAGTTTTCTGAAGAAATTCTGAGTCTAGGCTGTTGGTATTATTTTGGCATAATAAATAAATTAAATAAAATATTTGACATATCTGTAAGGATTTAATCCAGTATTCTTTGCACCTCATTATATTGGGTTGGCCAAAAATTTCGTTTGGGTTGTTCTGTAACATCTTATGGAAAAACCAGAACGAACTTTTTGGCCAATCCAATATATATTTGAGTGCAGTCTGAATCCACAGCCTGGGCACTTAACTACCACATAATACTCTGTAAACATAGATTTTGTAATAGTTATAGAGCTTGGAGTTACTGCTATAGCCCAGAATACTCAAGGTTAATTTACTTGAAGTTTGGAGTTGCTCTATCTGGTCCACTTGTGATGAACCTCGTTTCACTATGACTAAGTCATCTGCCTTAATGTTTTATTTGTCCTCCTCATTATAAACCTCTTCCTGGTAGAGAGCCAAGGCTCTGTGCTCATATAAAAAACAAAATATAGGTGTTCATTATTTTTATTCTGAGGAAGAGTGGAGTAAAAGCCCAATGAAACATTTCTGATAACTAACAATATGACTGGTTATTGCCCTGAGTTGCTTAATTGTCTACTTTGAAGAGACAGATATAGATTTTTATGGATATTAAAAACAAGTGTCAGTGCAGTGCACTGACTCCAAGGAGCCTGAACATTTTTGAATGAGTATTTAATGGCTAACAAATAGAAGTGTTGAACTGGGGAACGCATCACTGTTTACCAAGCTCTTCTGCTAAGGAAGGGCAAGATGTCACAATTCTTATCATTCCTTCATTAGAAACAGATATATTGGTGGACAAGGAGGTTAATGGCTTTGGCAAAGGCCACAAATAGAATGAAAATTAGAAACCAAGAAAGATATCACATAGCTGTCAGAAGACTTTAGCACAATTTCTAACTATATGGTACCTCAGGCACTTAGTTGATTTAGACTAATCTACATTCAGAGGGAATTTAAAAATTGTTGAGATAAAATCTATGAAGATCTCAGAGCACCACAAAATCATGTCTAACAATAGCTTGACATAAAATCCACTTCAAAGCAATTTAAGAAACCTATCCAATTTGACTGGGTTCAAAGAGTAGCCAAGAGATCCTATTAAGACATGGGCTACACCATGACTTCTAAGTTCCAGATCTATTTTCCCAAGACATTTTCACTTAGTAGCTGTATAGGCACTTCACACCAAAAATATCAAAAACCAAAGTCAATAGCTTTTATCACCCATTGTTCCCAAATATGTTGCTCACCCTCTGTTTCCTACACTAGGATACAGAAAAAATATCCAGTTTAAAACTTGAGATGTCTTTGTCTCCATACTGAAGATGTATCATAACCATTACATTAAGTGAATGCTTGAGTCCTACTTCTCTCACTCTAATAGTCAATCAACAAGCACAGCTGATTCTACTTCCTTAATATCTCTGTATTCCTTCCACTTATCTCCATCCATTACCATTACAATAGCAACTTAAAAATTCTGCTTATTCTCAATATCTTTACCATACTGCAGCCAGAGAAATCATTTTAAAATGCGAATATGATCCAGTCATTCTTCTGCTTAAAGCCCATCAGAACTTCCCACTGCATACATGGTAAAGTCTAAATTAAGAGGTTGGGATTAACAAATACACACTACTATATATAAAATAGATAACCAACAAGGACCTGCTGTACAGCACAGGGAATTATACTCAATTTTCTGTAATAACCGATAGGGGAAGTCAATCTGAAGAATATATATATATATATGATTTGCTGTGCTGTACACCTGAAACCAACACAGGATTATAAATCAACTATACTTCAATAAAAATAAAAAATAAATTTCTTGATATGTATTACAAGGACCTCTGTGATTTTTCCCCTTTGTGATTTTTCAATATCATCCATATGAAAATTCTCTCAGTTCTCTGAATTCATCATATGCTATCTTTTCTCATGGCTGTTCCCTCTTTTTAAGAACACTGTTACTCCCATAACATGGCTTCACACACTGACTAACTCCTGCTCATTTTCCATATCTAATTTTAGAATAATAACTCATATGAAACCTTCCCTGATTCCCTTGAGAGATGGCTAGTTACCTCAGTGATCACACAATATGACAACTGCATCCACTACTTCGAAATAGTTTTTAACTCTGTACTTTCAACTCCTACTGAAGGGCTTGACATAAAATAAAATTAAAAACCATAGTAATAATAAGTAACATTGATAATTTTTTAGCAACTTTATTAGAGTATAATAGCTTTACAACATTGTGTTAGTTTCAGCTGTATAACAAAGTGAATCAACTATATGCATACATATGTTCACTATATACACTCCCTCTTCCATCTCCCTTCCACACTCCATATCCCACCCCTCTAGGTGGTCACAAAGCACTGAGCTGATCTTCCTGTGTTATACAGCTGCTTCCCATGAGCTACCTATTTTACATTTGGTACTGTGTATATGTCAATGCTACTCTCTCACTGCATCCCAGCTTACCCTGCCCTCTCCCTATGTCCTCAAGTTCATACTCTACATCTGCGTTTTTATTCCTGTCCTGGCCCTAGGTTCATCAGAATATTTTTTTTTAAGATTCCATATATATGTGTTAGCATACGGTATTGGTTATTCTCTTTCTGACTTACTTCACTCTGTATGACAAACTCTAAGTCCATCCACCTCACTACAAATAACTCAATTTTGTTTCTTTTTATGGCTAAGCAATATTCCATTGTATATATGTGCCACATCTTCTTTACCCATTCATCTGTTGATGGACACTTAGGTTGCCTCCAAGTCCTGGATAATGTAAAGAGTGCTGCAATTAATATTGTGGTACATGACTCTTTCTGAATTATGGTTTTCTCGGGGTATATGCCCAGTAGTGGGATTGTTGGGTCACATGGTAGTTCTATTTTTAGTTTTTTAAGGAACTTCCATACTGTTCTCCATAGTGGCTGTACCAATTTACATTCCCACCAACAGTGCAAGAGGGTTCCCTCTTCTCCACACCCTCTCCAGCATTTATTGTTTGTAGATTTTTTGATGATGGCCATTCTGCCTGGTGTGAAGTGATACCTCATTGTAGTTTTGATTTGCATTTCTCTAATGATTAGTGATGTTGAGCATCCTTTCATGTGTTTGTTGGCAATCTGTATATCTTCTTTGGAGAAATGTCTATTTAGGTCTTCTGCCCATTTTTGGATTGGGTTTTTTGTTTTTTTTGATATTGAGCTACATGAGCTGCTTGTAAATTTTGGAGATTAATCCTTTGTCAGTAGCTTCGTTTGCAAATATTTTCTCCCATTCTGAGGGTTCTCTTTTCATCTTGTTTATGTTTTCCTTTGCTGTGTAAAAGCTTTTAAGTTTCATTAGGTCCCATTTGTTTATTTTTGATTTTATTTCCATTTCTCTGGGAGGTGGGTCAAAAAGGATCTTGTTGTGATTTATGTGAGTGTTCCGTCTATGTTTTCCTCTTAGTTTGATAGTGTCTGTCCTTACATTTAGGTCTTTAATCTATTTTGAGTTTATTTTTGTGTATGGTGTTGGGGAGTGTTCTAATTTCATTCTTTTACATGTAGCTGTCCAATTTTCCCAGCATCAGTTATTGAAGAGGCTGTCTTTTCTCCACTGTATATTCTTGCCTCCTTTATCAAAAATAGAGGAGGTGTGGATGGTGACCTGTGCTTGCACACAGGCTTCTTGGTGGTGCAGCAGCAGCCTTAGCATCTCATGCCCGTCTCTGGGGTCTGCGCTGATAGCCGTGGCTCGCTCCCGTCTCTGGAGCTCCTTTAAGTGGCACTCTTAATCCCCTCTCCTCGAGCACCAGGAAACAAAGAGGCAAGAAAAAGTCTCTTGTCTCTTTGGCAGGTCCAGACTTTTTCCCGGACTCCCTCCCCGCTAGCTGTGGTGCACTAGCCCCTTTCAGGCTGTGTTCACACAGCCAACCCCAGTCCTCTCCCTGGGATCTGACCTCCGAAGCCCGAGCCTCAGCTTCCATCCCCCGCCCGCCCGGGCGGGTGAGCAGACAAGCCTCTCGGGCTGGTGAGTGCCGGGAGGCACCGATCCTCTGTGCGGGAATCTCTCCGCTTTGCCCTCCGCACCCCTGTGGCTGCGCTCTCCTCCGCGGCTCCGAAGCTTCCCCCCTCCGCCACCCGCAGTCTCCACCCGAGAAGGGGCTTCTAGTGTTTGGAAACCTTTCCTCCTTCACGGCTCTCCTCCCACTGGTGCAGGTCCCGTCCCTATTCTTTTGTCTCTGTTTTTTTCTTTTTTCCTACCCAGGTACATGGGGATTTTCTTGCCTTTTGGGAGGTCTGAGTTCTTCTGCCAGCATTTAGTAGGTGTTCTGTAGGAGTAGTTCCACATGTAGATGTATTTTTGATGTATTTGTGGGGAGGAAGGTGATCTCCACATCTTACTCCTCTGCCATCTTGAAGGTCCCCCCAACATCGATAATTTTTGTGTTCTAAGTATGCTACATGTGTTGTTTAACCCTCACAAAAATCACATGCAGTAGGTACCATTACTATCTCAGTTTTCCAAATAAGGAAACTAAGACATGGAGTTGTTAAATTGCATGTCATGGTTAAACTGCAAGAAACGGAGCAAATATCTGAAGCCAGGAAGTCTGGCTCCACAGTCTGGGCACTGGACTACCACACTGTACTCTTTAAATTATAAAATAGATTTTACAACAGTCCTTACCTGAGTGAGAGATCCTGAGGTCCTCTCAAGTTAGAAACAACAGGACTTCCAAATAAGGAAACCCCTGTTGGTATGTATAGATAATTTGTATTAAATGATATGTTAGATTTCCATAGTTTCCAACAAATGTTTATTGAACAAGTGGAATGATTGGGTTTAGCCAACAGCATGGAGCCAAACAAATATCACAAGAGAAAGGAGGCATTGATTTTACATTACAATTTCACAACAAACCCTTGAACCACTTCAATATAGGACACATTCTCATGGGAAAGGTGAAACATGTATAGAGAAGAAAGGAAAAAACATAAGATATCATTGACTTTAGGTCAATTTGATTTTTGGAAGCTGTCAATTCAAAGAGCTGTCCAGTGTGTAGCCAGAATTTAGCATAATTTGTAGTAAGGTTAGATTTGAAACCCTCAGGGTACTTGTATTATGGGAGAATGGTATAATAGACTTTCAATGGGTTGAAACTTTCTCTCCTTGTTGCACCATTAGTTTCTCAGTGATGTGCAACTACTTGCCTTGCAGAATAATAAACCAGGAGAATTGGTCCTAGTTAAGAACTCTGAATATTAGATCTTTCATTTTCTTCATTTCTGAGCTTGAGCAGACTTTGGTACCTTTATAAGCAGAAACTACAGTGCATGTTTGAACAGAGAGAGAATCTATCTTTGAAGATTGGAGCTATTGTATGTAGGAAATCACTTTAGTTGAGAAGTTTTAAAGTTCTTTGTCCTTAAAATTCAAGAAACTTCTATCACTTACCTGCAAGTACCAAACACTGTGATAGAGCTGGCACGCCATGGAACCTAGAACAAACCCCTCCATATAGAAAACACCCAATAAATGCCAGATATCCTCTGCTTACATCACTGCTCTCTTTCCATCCAGAACTTTTTACAAAACCATAGCTGGCTCTTAGCAAAATGTAAAGAGTTTTCAGTGCATTTTTGTCACTTTCACATATGACATTTGCATCCAAAATTATGCAACCCTATAGCTGCCTAATTGCTACCCAGAGTTCCCTAATGCAGTGCCTGGTATTACCGTTATAAATAGTGACTCCTGCTCTACACATTAAGACTTTGAAAAAAATGAATACTTTTTTAAACTGAGAATTTCTGATTATACCCCAATAAAGATGTTAAAAAAAATAAAATAAAATAAAATAAAATGTAACAGTCTTAAGAAAAACAAAAAAAAACTGAGGACTTCTGGAGACACAAAGGAATAATTTTTTCTGATAGTGGAACTTAAGATATAATGGGAGAAATTGGGGTGGAATGATAATCAGCAAGATAGCGAAAATAGTTTTCTATTGTCATTCCCCACAGAAAATCAATTTTGACAATAACCCATGGATGAGAGGGTCTTAATGGGAGTCCCATTGTCCAGTGGAGAGGTTTCAGCACACTGCTAAAGAAAAAACACCTGAGACTGGATGCATTGAAGAGGGTAAGAGGAACAGTTTCATTTTTCTTGTGTCAACCTTACCCCAAGGTGGGGGATAAAGAACATATAATGGAATATTATTCAGCCATAAAAAAGAAGGATATCCTGCCATTTAGGACAACATGGATGAACCTGAAGGACATTATGTTAAGTTAAATAAGCCAGACAGAGAATGACAAATACTGTATGATCTCACTTATATGTGGAATCTAAAAAGTTTTTTAAGTTGAACTCGTAGAACCAGAGAATAGAATGATGGTTGCCAGGGGCTGAGGGGTGGGAGAAATGGGAAGATGTTTGTTAAAGGGTACAAACTTTCATTTATAAGATGAATAAGGTCTGAGTATCCAATATACATCATGGTTATTATAGTTAATAATAGTGTAATATATACTTGAAATTGGCTAAGAGAGTTGATCTTAAGTGTTCTGACCACACACACAGAAAAGGTAAATATGTTAGGTGATGGATGTGATAATTAACTTGATTGTGGTAATCATTTTGCAATATATACATATTTCAGATCATCGTGTCATATACTTTAAGTATACAGAATTTTATTTTTCAATTATTTCTCAATGATGCTGGGGGAAAATGGGAAACATTGATGAATGAGATATTACAAGGCAAATTTTACCCCATCTGTGTATGATGCCTAACCTTTCGCCTTGAACACTATTTTTTAGCATAAGTGACTTTTCAATGTGTGTTAACAGTAAGGCATTTACCTTCTTTCAACTTGCATAATAAGTTGTATATCTTGTCTGAGTACTCCTGCCTATTCTGTGCTTTTAGAACTCTAGAAGACCAGGTTTATTTAAGAGCATATGGCTTATGTTATCAAGAGAAAGGAACGTGTATACTTTCCTGTCATATTAGCAAGTTTGTACCAACATTTTTCTCTATAGCAAAATTACAAGATCAGTTTGGTATAGAGAAAGAAACATTGAGCTGGGACACAAGTTACTCCCTCTTGCTAGTTCTTCCTCTATAATGTGAAGGATTTGCATTAGGGAATCTCTAAAGCTTCTTCCTGCTCCAATATTTTAGTAAGTGGCTAAGGATTATACCAATATTTCATTGAACAGATATACTCAAATATATGGTTACATGAAGCTTTGAAAAAGAAGTAGAAATGGGAGATGTTGGGGTTTAAGTTCCTCTACCCAGATGCATTTGTATTTAAATAAGAGAACTTAGAAGACAAGAATGTGTTTAAACTCCAAAGGAATCTATATCTAAGGGTGTAATGTTAAACATTATAACAAATGTGTGTGTGTGTGTGTGTGTGTGTACATTCTGGAGAAGGTGAGCCCCTCAAATTTGACCACAAAGTAGCTTTTGTCCATTTGCAAAGACAGCTTAATACAAGTCAAGTTCTACAAAATAGACAATGTGCAATTTGGGGTAATTTTTCTACAGAAAATACTGCACATGTAGTCTTTGTTATTTAAATGGTATATATATGCCTTTGGAGAATAAAATATTTCGGGTAAAAATTTTATTTTTGCTTTTGAAGATCTCTATATTATTAGCAAACAAAGAGACATGAGAGTATCCACAGATGGACTGTAGGGATAAGGTTCAGAGAACACCTTTTCTTTTGGATTAATTTTTGTTTTAATCTTTGTAATGTGTACCTAGAGACTCATTGGATACATTATAAATTAATAAGCAGAACTGATGGAAAATCATGGTTCTTTCTATAAGGAAAAATGGGGTTTGAGCAAGGAAGAGAATAAATGAACACAAAAAGGGACATTTCTATGAAAGGCTTTTTAAAAAAATCAATAGCAAATATTTTCTTTTTATGTGGTCCTTTTCAAAGCGTTGTTTGCAAAGTGGGAAGAAAATGAAAAACCTCTATAGCCACCTCAGATCAAAGTATCCAAGTACACTATTATCTAAAATGTTACACACAAATATGTTAGCTAGTAGAGAGAAGGACTGTTGAAAACTCTTTCCTTGGTCTCACCTACAAAATCCTTAAAATGGAATTGGTATACTTAAGAAAAGATAATGAGCAGACATGAATTTCCTAGTAATCCCTGTTGTCTATTGTATAATCTTCTTTTGGCATCAAGTACACAAGTCAATGGGAGGTCCTGTAATGAGTGAAGGAGTTGAAGAATCCTCTGTGGATAGTTAATTCATGTTGTGGAAAACCCAGAGAATTTTCCCTGTTTCCCTATAAAAAAAAACTTTCTGTAGATTTGTGAACAGAAAAATCACATCTGCTAAATACAGCCTCTCATTATCCTGGATAAATACTAATTCAATCTCACTTTGGAATTTCTTTTCCTAAGCTCTGCAGATAGCTCCACCACCAAAGTTTCATAACACTATGTGTCATAGCTTGATGGACATTTATATTTTACTCCTCTTAATGAAATGGGGTGCCAGTGTCTAAGATCAAATCCTGGGAGAAACCCTAGTCAAAATAACATTTACAATGCATCTCTTATGGTAGAGGACTTCTGCATATGTCCAATCTAATCTATTTCACATTGATCTCAATCAGTGAAAGGTTTGAAGGATAATGTTTTTCTGACCTTCTCTCATAATTTTAGAGTTACACCCTAATTAGAGTCTGTAACTCTCATCTACAATAATTAATCAGCAAGTCAACACTTGAGCAGGTGCTTTGAACTATATATTCAATGATGAGGATTGATTTTTATTCAGAATCTGCTATAGGCTTTAACCAAATTCCTCCAAACAGTTAGCTTTGGTTTCAGTGGAATTAGTGGCCCTATAGGAGAGTACAGCTAGCCTTCTGTTATGGCAGGTTACTAAAAATCATTAATTACCAGAAAACTTAATCAGACTACAACTAAATTGATGGCTTAGGCTTCACAAATGATTAGACCTTAAATTTGTAATGTCTGACTATTGAGTGAACATCTGTACAACTAGCAGGAAAATGTTATTCATCCCTTGTATCTGCTCTTCCCCATATTGACTTAAGGTAGAAGTAGAAACAGAACAGATTATCCATTTATTAGGAAATTCGTATCAGCTAAGTTCTATAACCACTGTTGATAGAGGTTAGACATATAAATTCTTTAGAAGCGTCCTACCCAATACCATTACTAAAAGCTAATTAAATTTATTCATTCGTTAAGCATAGATTTAAAAATATAACATCTGCTATGTACTAGGAATGATGTTAGGTATTAGAGCTATGGGATGAACAAGGGAAACAAAAGATGCCTACTGTGTAGTTGTATACAATGCAGCTGGACAAACAGCAAACGTTAGAACAATTACAAATGCTGGGAAATAATAAAAGGTAAGTTAGAGTATAAAGCATGATGCGTAATGATGGAGGACGACTACCTAACCCAGTTTTGGAGGATAAGATATGACTTCCAGGGAATAAGGGTCTAAACAGATCTGAAGAATGTCAAATTTTGATGGAGGAAAATTCATTTATTTGAAGAAATTGACTGGCTACTTCAGTCGATCTAATGATGAGATCTGTAGCCCCACATAGATGTAGTCACAGAAATTATTCAGTCCCCTTGGAGTAGATATTCTAGAGAAACAGTGTGGTTGAATGAAAGAGGATGGAATATGAGACAAACAACTTGGGTTCAAATGCTAGATTCTTTACATGTATTATCTCTAAAGCTCATAAATAGTTTGTAGCATATATATATTTCTATTGCTGTTTTACTATGAGTTTGGGTAAGGTACAAATCATTCTGACCCACTGTCTCTTCTATAAACTGAGAACAATATTAATATTGTTAGTAATGACTTTTAAAAATTTAACTTGCTGCTCAAGTTCTAGGTATTATTATTATTTATGAAGTTTGGGTAATACTAACTAAAGAACCAAGTGATTGTTTTTGTTTGCCTTGAGGTTATAATATATCTTTTAAAAATCCTATGTATTAGAATTATCTCGAGAGGGAAACAAAAATGTCCACTTCTAGGAGAGTAAAAACATATTAAATTTAGGGACAGACTAAGGTGATTTAGGTTTAGTTCAAAGGCTAGTGAATGAATATAAACTATCTTTCAAAATCCTTTCCAACATAATGATATTATAATGTTCAATTATCCTTTGAAACTTTCCAACATAATTTATCACCATCATCAAGGAACATATTCCAAATAGTTATTTGCTGATACAGTAATATTGACACCTTCCAGACAATGAGAGTGACAAAATGGCTACAATCTGTTTTTCACAACATGAAACTATGTTGAATGCTAAAACATTAAAATAAAACAAATGGCAGCTTTGGAAAATTGCATTCTAATGTGTCCTTTGAAAAATTATTTGTATCAGGATTGTATACCACCTGGTGGACTAATGCCCCAAATGATGATTGAGTGGTTATCTATCAAAAGATGTGAAAATAACCTGTTACTGGAGAGTATCTGGTGGGAATAAATTGGCAATTTAAATTTGACAATCATAAGTTGGTTCACTGGTTGATAGCATCTACCAGCCAATATACTTGAAATTATATTTTCTGGTCTTTAAAATTACTTCCAGAGTTTTCATGGTGAAGAATGAGTTTGAAAAATTACAGTAATTTCTTTGCTCTTGCAACTGAATATCATTTGCTTTTTCATATTTCAGAAAATTGTCAATACTCATGAGCATAAACACATTTGAAAAGTTAAAATCTATATTCATCTAAGTGTAAACTTCTTTTAATTTTACAATACAGTAATAATGAATTTTCCACATGTAAAGTATAATTTACTGCCATTTACTTTGCATCCTGATAAATGCAACTCTGTTAGTGCAATCATATAAAAATTGTTTGTTTTAAAGGTGAAATCAGTGGTAAGTAGGCTGTGAGAAGATTAAATTTCTACTGAATTTTAGATGGATGTCTTGATTATTTGATTAGTTCAATAGCTATCTGAAATACACACATCATAATGGGGGTTAGGAGTGTGTGTCCTAAAAATTCCAACTGACGTCTTTGAAGTATAGAGTAATATATGAAGGGGAGGGGAACTGATGTAGCTGCAATAGCCACAGGCTGAGCATGAGGAAGACTGATGTCCAGTTCAGATTACTGTTAATACATGCTTGACCTGACTTTATTCATCAGTTAAACTAGAAATTTAGATTAGATTTCTAATCTTAATTTCTAATAAAAATTCAGTAACTATATTGCTAGAAACTTTTTTTTTGTGATCACCCATGTTTTCCAATGGTGAGGCCTAGAAAATCAAACACATAGTATTTTAAGTCTCTATGAACTGACAGAGCTACCTAAGGGGGAAAACGATAATGTCTTAATAGGAAAATGACCAATATATGCAGATCTTAAGAGAAACCAAAATTTACAAAGTAGAAAAAACTACAGAACTCAAAATAGAGGGGCACACATGATTTTGTACTTGAAAGATACTATTGGGGGGTGGGTGGAAACAGAGAGAAAGAGGGAGGGGGGAGGGAGGGAGGGATGGAGAGAGAGAAGGAGAGAAAGAGAGACTTTTGTTATTTTTTAATATATATTTTTAACATCTTTATTGGAGTATAATTGCTTTACAATGGTGTGTTACTTTCTGCTTTATAGCAAAGTGAATCAGGTATACATATACATATATGGCAATATCTCCTCCCTCTAGCGTCTCCCTCTCACCGTCCCTATCCCACCCCTCTAGGTGGTCACAAAGCACCGAGCTGATCTCCCTGTGCTATATGGCTGCTTCCCACTAACTATCTATTTTACATTTGGTAGGGTATATATGTCCATGCCACTCTGTCACTTCGTCCAAGCTTACACTTCCCCGTCCCCATGTCCTCAAGTCCATTCACTAGGTCTGCGACTTTATTCCTGTCCTGCCCCTAGGTTCTTTAGAACCATTTTTTGTTTTTTCAGATTCCATATATGTGTGATAGCATACAGTATTTATTTTTCTCTTTCTGACTTACTTCACTCTGTATGACAGACTCTAGGTCCATCCACCACACTACAAATAACTCAATCTCATTTCTTTTTATGGCTCAGTAATATTCCATTGTATATCTCTGACACATCTTCTTTATCTATTCATCTGTCGCTGGACACTTAGGTTGATTCCATGTCCTGGCTATTGTAAATAGAGCTGCAATGAACATTGTGGTACATAACTCTTTTGATTTACGGTTTTCTCAGGGTATTCCCAGTAGTGGGATTGCTGGGTCATATGGTAGTTCTATTTTTAGATTTTTAAGAAACCTCCATTCTTCAGAGTGGCTGTATCAATTTACATTCCCACCAACAGTGCAAGACTGTTACCTCTTTTCCACACCCTCTCCAGCATTTATTGTTTGTAGATTTTTTGATGATGGCCATTCAGATTGGTGTGATGTGATATCTCACTTTAGTTTTTTTTGTTTGTTTGTTTTGTTTTTTTTGTTGTTGTTGTTTTTCAGTACACGGGCCTCTCACTGTTGTGGACTCTCCCGTTGCAGAGCACAGGCTCCGAACATGCAGGCTCAGCGGCCATGGCTGCTCCGTGGCACGTGGGATCTTCCCAGACTGGGGCATGAACCTGTGTCCCCTGCATCGGCAGGCAGACTCTCAACCACTGCACCACCAGGGAAGCCCCTCTCACTTTAGTTTTGATTTGCATTTCTCTAATGATTAGTGATGTTGAGCATCCTTACATGTGTTGGTTGGCAATCTGTATATCTTCCTTGGAGAAATGTCTATTTAGGTCTTCTGCCCATTTCTGGATTGGGTTGTTTCTTTTTCTGATATTGAGCTGCATGAGCTCCTTGTAAATTTTGGATATTAATCCTTTGTCGGTTGCTTCATTTGCAAATATTTTCTCCTATTCTGAGGGTTGTCTTTTTGTCTTGTTTATGTTTTCTTTTGCTATGCAAAAACTTTTGTTTCATTAGGTCCCATTTGTTTATTTTTATTTCCATTTCTCTAGGAGGTGGGTCAAAAAGGATCTTGCTGTGATTTATGTCATAGACTGTTCTATGTTTTCCTCTAAGAGTTTTATAGTGTCTGTCCTTACATTTAGGTCTTTAATCCATTTGGAGTTTATTTTTGTGTATGGTGTTAGGGAGTGTTCTAATTTCATTCTTTTACATATAGCTGCCCAGTTTTCCCAGCACCACTTATTTAAGAGTCTGTCTTTCCTCAATTGTATATTCTTGCCTCCTTTATCAAAAATAAGGTGACCATATGTACTTGGGTTTATCTCTAGGCTTTCCATACCGTTTCATTGATC
Organism: Grampus griseus; assembly: GCF_964374135.1. Taxonomy (NCBI): domain Eukaryota; kingdom Metazoa; phylum Chordata; class Mammalia; order Artiodactyla; family Delphinidae; genus Grampus; species Grampus griseus. Next base: position 97,915,455 of record NC_138999.1, on the reverse strand, counting down.
TATATTTCTGTTTTTGTGCCAGTACCATACTGTCTTGATTACTGTAGCTTTAGGAGAGTCTGAAGTCCAGAAGCCTTATTCCTCCAGTTCCATTTTTCTTTCACAAGATTGTGTTGGCTATTCGGGGTCTTTCAGGTTTCCATTACAAGTTGTGAAACTTTTGTTCTATTTGTGTGCAAAATGCCATTGGTAGTTTGATAGGGATTGCATTGAATCTGCAGACTCCTTTGGGTAGTAGACTCATTTTCACAGAGTTGATTCTTCCAATCCAAGAACATGGTATATCTCTCCATCTGTTTGTATCATCTTTAATTTCTTTCACCAGTGTCTTATAGTTTTCTGCATACAGGTTTTTTTTGTCTCCTTAGGTAAGTTTATTCCTAGACATTTTATTCTTTTAGTTTCAGTGGTAAATGGGAGTGTTTCCTTAATTTCCTTTCAGATTTTTCATCATTAGTGTATAGGAATGCAAGAGATTTCTGTGCATTCATTTTGTATCCTGCTACTTTACCAAATACATTGATTAGCTCTAGTAGTTTTCTGGTGGCATCTTTGGCATTATCTATGTAGAGTATCAGGTGATCTGCAAACAGTTACAGCTTTACTTCTTTTCCAATTTGTATTCCTTTTATTTCTTTTTCTTCTCAGATTGCTGTGGCTAAAACTTCCAAAACTATGTAGAATAATAGTGGTGAAAGTGGACAATCTTAGAGGAAATCATTTCAGTTTTTCACCATTGAGAATGATGTTGGCTGTGGGTTTGTCATATATGACCTTTAGTATGTTGAGGTAAGTTCCCTCTATGCCTACTTTCTGGAGGGTTTCTATCATACATCGGTGTTGAATTCTGTCAAAAGCTTTTTCTGCATCTATTGAGATGTTCATGTGGTGTTTCTGCTTCAACTTGTTAATATGGTGTATCACATTGATTGATTTGCATATATTGAAGAATCCTTGCATTCCTGGGATAAACCCCACATGATCATGGTGCATGATCCTTGTAATGTGCTGATGGATTCTGCTTGTTGGTAATTTGCTGAGGATTTTTGCATCTATGTGCATCAGTGATATTGGCCTGTAGTTTTCTTTCTTTTTGACATCTTTGTCTGGTTTTGGTATCAGGGTGATGGTGTCCTCATAGAATGAGTTTTGGAGTGTTCCTCCCTCTGCTATATTTTGGAAGAGTTTGAGAAGGATAGGTGTTAGCTCTTCTCTAAATGTTTGATAGAAATCTCCTGTGAAGGGACTTCCCAGGTGGTGCAGTGGTTGAGAGTCCACTTGCCGATGCAGGGGACACTGGTTCGTGCCCCTGTCTGGGAAGATCCCACATGTCGCGGAGCAGCTGGGCCCGTGAGCCATGGCCACTAGGCTTGTGTGTCCAGAGCCTGTGCTCCACAATGGGAGAGGCCACAACAGTGAGAGGCCTGCATACTACAAAAAAAAAAAAAAAAAAAAAAAAAAAAAGAAATCGCCTGTGAAGCCCTCTGGTCCTGGGCTTCTGTTTGTTGAAAGATTTTTAATCACAGTCTCAATTTCAGTACTTTTGATTGGTCTGTTTATATTTTCTCTTTCTTCCTGGTTCAGTCTCAGAAGGTTGTCCTTTCCTAAGAATTTGTCCATTTCTTCCAGACTGTCCATTATATTGGCATATAGTTGCTTATAGTAATCTCTCATGATCCTTTGTATTTCTGAAGTGTCAGTTGTTACTTCTCCTTTGCATTTCTAGTTCTGTTAATTTGAGTCTTCTCCCTTTTTTTCTTGATGAGTCTGGCTAATGGTTTATCAATTTTGTTTACCTTCTCAAAGAACCAGCTTTTCATTTTATTGATCTTTGCTATCATTTCCTTCATTTATTTCTGATCTGATCTTTATGATTTCTTTCCTTCTGCTAACTTTGGGTGTTTTTTGTTCTTCTTTCTCTAATTGCTTTAGGTGTAAGGTTACACTGTTTATTTGAGATGCTTCTTATTTCTTGAGGTAGGATTGTACTGCTATATACTTCCCTCTTAGAACTGCTTTTGCTGCATCCCATAGGTTTTGGGTTGCCGTGTTTTCTTTGTCATTTGTTTTTAGGTATGTTTTGATTTCCTCTTTTATATCTTCAGTGATCACTTTTTTATTTACCAGCATATTTTTTAGTCTCCATGTGTTTGTATTTTTTACAGATTTTCCTGTAATTGATATCTAGTCTCATAGCATTGTGGTCAGAAAAGATACTTGATACGATTTCAATTTTCTTAAATTTCCCAAGGCTTGATTTGTGACCCAAGATATGATCTATCCTGGAGAATGTTCCATGAGCACTTGAGCAGAAAGTGTATTCTGGTTTTTTTGGATGGACTGTTCTATAAATATCAATTAAGACCATCTTACTTAATGCGCCATTTAAAGCTTGTGTTTCCTATTTTATTTTCATTGTGGATGATCTGTCCATTGGTGAAAGTGAGGTGTTAAAATCCCCTACTATGATTGTGTTACCGTCGATTTCCCCTTTAATGGCTGTTAGCATTTGCCTTATCTATTGAGGTGCTCGTATGTTGGGTGCATACCGATTTACAGTTGTTATATCGTCTTTTTGGATTGATCCCTTGATCATTATGTAGTGTCCTTCTTTGTCTCTTGTAATAGTCTTTGTTTTCAAGTCTATTTTGTCTGATGTGAGAATTGCTACTCCAGCTTTCTCTTGATTTCCATTTGCATGGAATATCTTTTTCCATCTCCTCCCTTTCAGTCTGTATGTGTCCCTAGGTCTGAAGTGGGTCTCTTGTAGACAGCATATATATGGGTCTTGTTTTTGTATCCATTCAGCCAGTCTATGTCTTTTGGTTGGAGCATTTAATCCATTTACCTTTAAGGTAATTATCAATATGTATGTTCCTATTCCCATTTTGTGAATTGTTTTGGGTTTGTTATTATAGGTCTTTTCCTTCTCTTATATTTCCTGCCTAGAGAAGTTGCTGGTGGTCCTGAATTCTTTTAGCTTTTGCTTTTCTGTAAAGGTTTTAATTTCTCCTTTAAATCTGAATGAGATCTTTGCTTGGTAGAGGAATCTTGGTTGTAGGTTTTTCCCTTTCATCACTTTAAATATGTCCTGCTACTCCCTTCTGTGTTGCAGAGTTTCTGCTGAAAGATCAGCTGTTAACCTTAAGGGGATTCTCTTGTATGTTATTTGTTGTTTTTCCCTTGCTGCTTTTAATATTTTTCCTTTGTATTTAAGTTTTGATAGTCTGAGTAATATGTGTCTTGGCATGTTTCTTTTTGGGTTTATCCTGTATGGGACTCTCTGTGCTTTCTGGACTTGATTGACTATTTCCTTTCCCATGTTAGGGAAGTTTTCAACTATAATGTCTTCAAATATTTTCTCAGTCCCTTTCTTTTTCTCTTCTTCTTCTGGGACCCCTACAATTCGAATGTTGGTGCATTTAATATTGTCCCAGAGGTCTCTGAGACTGTCCTCAATTCTTTTCATTCAGTTTTCTTTATTGTGCTCTGTGGTAGTTATTGCCACTATTTTATCTTCCAAGTCACTTATGCGTTCTTCCACTTCTATTATTCTGCTATTGATTCCTTCTAGAGAATTTTTAATTTCATTTATTGTGTTGTTCATCATTGTTTGTTTGCATTTTTTGCTTCTAGGTCCTTGTTAAACGTTTCTTTTATTTTCTCCATTCTATTTCCAAGATTTTGGATCATCTTTCCTATCATTTCTCTGAACTCTTTTTCAGGTAGAATGCCTATTTCCTTTTCATTTGTTTGGTCTGGTGGGTTTTTGCCTTGCTCCTTCATCTGCTGTGTGTTTCTCTATTTTCGCATTTTGCTTAACTTACTGTGTTTGGGGTCTGCTTTTTGCAGGCTGCAGGTTCATAGTTCCCTTTGTTTTTGGTGTCTGCCCCCAGTGGGTAAGGTTGGTTCAGTGGGTTGTGTAGGTTTCCTGGTGGAGGGGACTGGTACCTGTGTTCTGGTCGATGAGGCTGGATCTTGTCTTTCTGGTGGGAAGACCACGTCAGGTGGTGTATTTTGTGGTGCCTGTGACCTTACTACGATTTTAGGCAGCCTCTCTGCTAGTGGGTGGGGTTGTGTTCCTGTCTTGCTAGTTGTTTGGCATAGGGTGTCCAGCACTCCTGCTTGCTGGTTGTTGAGAGGAGCTGGGTCTTAGCATTGAGATGGAGATCTCTGGGAGAGCTTTCACTGTTTGATATTGCATGGAGCTGGGAGGTCTCTGGTGGACCAATATCCTGTACTCAGCTCTCTCACCTCAGAGGCACAAGCCTGACACCCGGCCAGAGAACCAAGACCCTGTCAGCCACATGGCTCAGAAGAAAAGGGAGAATGAAAGAAAGAAAAATAAAATAAAACAAAATAAAGTGATTAAAATTTAAAAAAATAAAAAAGTATTAAAATTTAAAAAATGAAATATAAAAAAATGAAAGCAAGAAGAGATCAATCAAACCAGAAAAGAAATCCACCAGTGATAACTAGCACTAAAAACTATAGTAAAAAACCAAACAAACAAAAAATGGATAGACAGAACCATAGGACAAATGGTAAAACACAGCTATACAGACAAAATCACATGAAGAAGCATACACATACACCCTCACAAAAAGAGAAAAAGAAAAAAATATATATTTCTATATATAAAAAAGGAAGAGAGCAACCAAATCTACCAATGATAATAAGCTCTAAATATTAAACTACAATAAACATAAAACTAGAAAAAAGTTAGATGCAGAAAGCAAACCCCAAGTCTACAGTTGTTCCAAAATCCACTGCCTCAATTTTCAGATGATTCATTGTCTATTCAGGTATTCCACAGATGCAGGGTACATCATGTTGATTGTGGAAATTTATCTGCTGCTCCTGAGGCTTTTGGGAAGTCTGAGGTCTTCTGCCAGGTTTCAGTAGATGTTCTTTAGGAGTTGTTCCACATGTGATGTATTTCTGATATATTTGTGGGGAAGGTGATTTCCATGTCTTACTCCTCTGCCATCTTGAAATTCTCTATTTCTATTTGCCAAACTTTGCAAGCACTATTTCATTCAAAAGTCACAGCAATTTGAGAAATCCTAACAAGTCAATTGCATTCTTCCCAACAGTTGCTGATGCAGGTGTCTTGAATGTGACCAACTCTTGATCCCAAGAGCAAGAAGCATGCCTTTGGGTCGAACACAGAACACAAACACATGCAGAAATCATGCAAACCCAATGTAGCAAGTGAAAATGACAAAAACGTCCAGCTGATTGGAAGGCAGTCTGATGACATAAAATCCTCCTGGCCTTCAACCAACAGTCTGTCGAGAGAGAGATTTTGAGTGTAGTTGTGTTTTCCTGTTTCATATGATGGCAATCACTTCCAGTTTGGAAAGCAATCTAGATCTTACTCCTAGTTAAATTAGACATCAGGCAAGTAAATGGTTCTTCATCTTTCTTTTTTTTTTTTTTGTAGTATAAAAGGTGAACCTCAAACTCTACAGGTTGTATAAATATTGCACATTCCAACAGATAAGATTCATACTCAAAAACTTATTTTACATTATATTTTAACCTCTGTTTCAGTCCTCCTTGCATAAGTACATAATAAAGGTCTGATGGTGAAGGATACTCTCTTGTCCTATGAACTCAAAATAAACCAACCAAATCTCAGTTTTACTCACTTGGAGGAGAATCTACTGGGAGTATAATCTAATATGAACAGGTCATTGAAACTCAGGGAAAAGTAAATTGAAGTCAAGATCCATATGGGGGAAAGGAGCAGATAAGGCATAATCTTAGTGTGTGAGTCCATTCAGGCCACTATTAAAAAATAAGACAACAACAACAAAAAAACACCACAGACTGGGTAGCTTATAAACAACAGAAATCAATTCCTCATAGTTCTGGATGCTAGAAGTCCCAGATCAGAGTACCAGCATAGTTGGGTGAGGGCTCTCTTCCTGGTTGCAGATTTCTCCTTATATCCTCACATGGCAGAAGGGGCTAGGGAGCTTAATTGGATCTTTTATAATATTACTAATTCCATTCATGAGGGTTCTGCTCTCATAATCACCACACAAAGGACCCACCTACTAATGCCATCACCTTTGAGGGTTAGGATTTCAAACATATGAATTTGGGGGGGGACACAAATATTCAGACAATAGCACTGAAAAAAGCCACATTATTGTAACACTTCATGAAAACAACAAAGAAGGAATCTTAGAGTTGAGAAACTAGGAAAGTGTATATCTTCCCCTTCTAACAGTACAGGAAAAACATCTCACTTAAACAGGAGAAATATACGATGGCAGCAGACTTCTCTTTGGGAAAAGGCAAGGTAGAAGGTTATAGCGCATCATGCTTAAAGTACTAAAATATTTTTAAAAAGCCCTAACAAACTGGAATTTATAACCAGTGAAAATATTTCAAAAATTATAATGAAAAATTTTTGTCATACATACAAAAGTTGAAAGATTTCATCACCAGCAGACCTAAATCATAGGAAACAATAAAAAAGGTCTTTCAGGCAAAAGGAAACTAAAACCAGATAGAAATCTGAATCTGTATATAGAAGTAATGAAAAACATGGAAATGATGAATATGTGAGCATATATATAAAGTGTTTTGCTTTAAATATCTAATTGATTATTTTAAGCAAAATATTAACAATGTATTATGGGAGTTACAAGAAATGAAGATGTAAAATGTTTGACAACAATTGCTCAGAAGCCGCAAGGAGAAAATGGAATCTACTATTGTACGGTTCTTATACTATATATGAAGTAGTAATATACAACTGGAAGATCAGAATAAGTTAAAGAAGTACACTGTAAACTCAAAAACAACCACAAAATACCAATAAAACAAATAATTGGAAACCCTTATGGTCTACCACTTTTGCCTCACACCATAAACAAAAATTTATTCAAATTGCATCATAGATCTAAATGTAAGACATCTTAAAATATAAAAACAAAAACTCTCACAGAATTTAAAAGATCCACAAACTGAACATTTTCAAAATTAGAAAAAAAACCTTTACTCTTCAAAAGAAACAGAAAAAAATTTAGAGTAGGAGAAATATTTGCAAAACTTATATCTGACAAAGGACATGTATCTGCAATATTGATATATAAAGAACTTCTTCAACTCAGTTATAAAAAGACAAACAATTTAATTAAAAAGAGAAGAAAGATTTTAACAGATACTTAATCAGAGAAGATATACAGATGGCAAATAAACTCATGAAAAGGTATTTAATGTTATTAGTCATTTAGGAAATACAAATTAAAACCATAAGGAGGGAACATTATACTCAAACTTGAGGGGCTTATCTTTAAAAGCTTCACTATAATAAGAGTCAGCAAGAATATGGGGCAACTAGAAAACTCTTACAATGCTGATAGGAATGTAAAATGCTAGAAACGCTAGAAAATAATTTGGTAGTTTCTTAAAATTTTGAATATACAACTACCATAAATCTTAGCTATTTCACTCCTAGATATTTACCCAAGATAGATGAACTGCTGGACAAAGACAGAATTTTACTTTGATATGAATGACTGGAAAAACAAGTATAAAAAAAGTAATAATCAACTTAAAATAGTTTGTATTTCTGAGTTTATGACATGTGTAAAAGTGAAATTAGCAGAATAATAGCACAATGATTTGGAGAGTATTAAATGTTGTTATAATCTACATTTCTTGCATTATAAGCAAAATGGCATAATAAGCATTTAATGGATACTGAAGTAAGTTGAAGATGCATACTTTAATCAATAAAGCAATCATAAAAAAAGCACTTGTAGCTAAAAAAAACAATGAAAGAGTGAAAGTTGAATTTAAGAAGGCCTAAATAAATGAAAAGATATATTTTCATGGATAGGAGAAATTAATATTTTAAAGATATTATCCTCCATATTTTTAACAGTAGAATCAACATACTCCCCTCAAAATTCCTGTAGGCTTCTTCTTTGTAAAAATTCACAACTTGATTCTAAAGTTTATTTAGAAATGAAAATGATTTGAAATAGTCAGAAAAAAATATTGTATAAGAAGTACACATTTTGATGACTAAGCACTATCTGATTTCAAGATATCTACAAAGCTACAATAATTAGGACATTGTGGGATTGGAGCAAATGAACAGAAAAGAATGTCAGAAATAAATTCATACATATCATCTGATTTTCAATTAAGTTGCCAATTCAATGAAATGGAGAAAGAAAATGTTTTGCAACAAATTGTACTGCAATAGGATATCCACATGGAAGAGAAAGGAACTCTACCTTCTACTAAATACCAAAATTATTTTATGTCTAATATTAAACATCTAAATGTAAAGATCTAATATTTTAATCCTTCTAGCATAGAACATAAGAAAAGAAACTTTCCAATAGAAGATATGAGAATGGAAGTTAAAAGGTTCTCAAGCACCTTTATTAATTAAGGAAATGTAAATTAAAATACAGTGAGATACCACTACTTACTAGAATTTCAAAAGTCAAAAAGACTAAACAAGGAAAGGATGTTCACTCTCACTACTTTTATTTAACATAGTATTGAAAGTCCTTGCCATAGCAATAAGGAATAAAAGACATACAGTGAGAAAGGGCAAAATAAATCCATCCTTATTTACAGATGACACAATTATCTATGAAAAAAATCCCATGGAAATTACAAAAATTCCTAGAACTAATGAGTTCAGTAAAGTTGCAGGATACAAGATCAATACATAGACATTTACCTTATTTCTATATTCTAGCAATGAACATGTAAGAACTGAAATTGAAAGCACAATACCATTTACAATTGAGCCAAAAAATTAAATACTTTGGTGTAAAGTTAGCACAATTATGAGAACTGTATGCTATAAATAACAAAATACTGATAAAATGAAATTAAAGAAGATTTAAATAAATGGAGATAACATAGTACGTTTCTGGATTGGAACACTCAACATAGTAAAGATGCCAATTTTCCCCAAATTGATATATAGATTTAATGCAAATTTTATCCAAATTCTATCAAGATTTCAAGGTAGATATGGACAAGCTTAATCTAAAATTTATATGGAATCGGATGAATGGATAAAGAAGATGTGGCACATATATACAATGGAATATTACTCAGCCATAAAAAGAAACGAAATTGAGCTATTTGTAATGAGGTGGATAGACCTAGAGTCTGTCATACAGAGTGAAGTAAGTCAGAAAGAAAAAGACAAATACCATATGCTAACACATATATATGGAATTTAAGAAAAAAAAATGTCATGAAGAACCTAGGGGTAAGGCAGGAATAAAGACGCAGACCTCCTAGAGAACGGACTTGAGGTTATGGGGAGGGGGAAGGGTGAGCTGTGACAGGGCGAGAGAGAGTCATGGGCATATACACACTAACAAACGTAGTAAGGTAGATAGCTAGTGGGAAGCAGCCGCATGGCACAGGGATATTGGCTCGGTGCTTTGTGACAGCCTGGAGGGGTGGGATAGGGAGGGTGGGAGGGAGGGAGACGCAAGAGGGAAGACATATGGGAACGTATGTTTATGTATGACTGATTCACTTTGTTATAAAGCAGAAACTAACACACCATTGTAAAGCAATTATACCCCAATAAAGATGTTAAAAAAATAAAAAAATAAATAAAATTTATATGGAGCATTTATAAGAAAAATACAGTGGGATGAATCACTCTACCTGATGTCAAAACTTACCATATAGATATAGAAACAGGGGAGTGTGTTATTGGCTGAGGGATGGATACACAGATCATTGCAACAGGAAAGAGAGCCCAGAAATAGATGCACACAAATACCCCCAGCTGATTTTTTACAAAGTTGCAAAAACTATTCATTGGAGGATAGTCTTCTTAACAAATGCTGCTAGAGCAATTTAGAAATCCACAGACAAAAAATGACCTTAACATGAAGCTCTCACACTATACACAAATTATTTCAAAATTGATTATGAATTTAAATGTAAAGTGTGAAACTCTAAAACATTTGGAAGAATTTTTAGAAAAAGATCTTTGGAAGCTAAAGCTGGATGATGAGTTCTTAGACATGACACAAAAAGGGTAGTCTAAAAAAGGGACACAAGATAAACTGGACTTTATCAAAATTAAAAACTTTTGCTCTGAAAAAGATTTTGTTAAGAGGATAAAAAGACAAGCTACAGATTTGGGGAAAATATTTGCAAACCTATATATTTGCAAATCTATATATGTGGTTACATATGTTAAATCTAACATATGTAAAGGACTCTCAAAACTCAGCAATAAAATAACCAAAAAGATCCAATAAGATAATGTGCAAATGATGTGGAAACACATTTAACTGAAGAGTACGTATGGATGGCAAATAAGCATATGAAAAGATGTTCGACATCGCCTATTAGAATAGATAAAGTTAAAAAAAAAAAAGATAATACCGAATGCTGGCAAGGATGTAGAGAAACAATTGTGCATAAATTTCTGGTGGGAATGTAAAACGGTAAAGCCAATCAGAAAAATAGTTTGGTAGTTTCTTATAAAAGTAAATACACAGTCACTATACAAATTAGTAATTGCACTCTTGGGCATTTATTCCTGGGAAATGAAAGTTAAACTCACATTCACTCAGACATCTATATATGAAATTTCATAACATGTCTATTTATGACACAAAAACTGGAACCAGCCCAGATGTCCTTCAACAGTTGAATGGTACAGGAGAGGTATATGGTTTCTAGGCTAGGCCTGAGAATTAAATTGATATAAAACAGATTAATAGGAGAAAAACATACAAATTAATGTAAGTTTATGTGACACAGGAGCCTTCAAAAGGAATGAAGACCCAAATAAATGGTGAAACCTATGTGCTTTTATATTGAGTTGAACAAAGAAAGGCAATTGTGGAAAAGTAACTAAACTATGTGGAGAGGGTAAAGGTAGATAAGAATTATTTTAACAAGGTCTGGTTGTACAGAATTTTCTTGGCTTTATCACCTGTCAAAGAGTGCTTCATTTTTCTTGGTATAGGGAGGGCATCTTTCACACAGGATTTTTTTTTTATCTCCTTTTTTTCAGGAAGAAAAGGGGAGATTAGAGTGCTCTTCTTGCATCTGCTGTTTTTCAAGTGCTTTAACTCAAAATAATCCTTATGCCAAACTGGCATATTTCAGGGTAGCATATTCTGCTACCCTTCAATGGTTAAAAAAACTGCCATATCTATATTATGGAATACTACTCATCAATAAAACAAAATGAACTATTGACACGTGCAACAACTTAAATGCATCTCAAAGGCATTATGCTTAGTGAAAAAGCCAATCTCAAAAGGTTATCGTTTATATATTTTAAATGGCAAAGCTATAGAGATTGAAAGCAGATTAGTGGTTGCTAAAGCACAATGCTGGGGTAGGTAGAAGGGTGCTACTAATAAAGTGTAGCACAGGGAAGTTCCTCTGTGGTTATGGAACAGTTTTGCATCTTGATTGTGGTTGTCATTACACACGGGATATTAACTGCATAGAACTTTATCTACACATGCATGCACACACACAGTTCAAGTGAGTGCATGTAAAGCTGATGAAACTGAATAATGTCCGTAGTCTACTTAACAGTATTGTTCCAATGTTAATTTACAATTTTGATATTATACTACATTATGTAAGATATCACCATTTGAGGAAGCTGGGTGAAAGGTTCATAGCATTAGATTTACTCTTTTTGCAACTTCTTGTGAGCTTATAATTATTTCAAAATGAAAAGTTAAAGAAAAATGACTAAGAAAAACAATTATCAGTAAGGATGTAGAATTTCCTTATCAGTACGGAACTCTCAAATCTTGCTAGTCATATTAAGAACACCACAAACACTTTGGGATAAAATATTGGCAATTTCTAAAAAAGTTAAATAATTAACTACCTTTGCCTCAATAATTCTATTTCAAGAGAAATGAAAACACACACACACACACACACACACACACACACACACATATATATATATATATAGAAGATTTCTACAATGACATTCAGAGTAGCCTTGTTCTTAATAGCCCCAAAATAGAAACAATCCAACTGTCTATCAACAGGAGAATGGGTAACCAAACTGTGAAGTATTCACACATCAGAATACTATTCAGCAATAAAAAGGAATTAACTACTGATACACACAACGATATGGATTAATCTTCAAAATATGTTAAACGTAAAAATCCAGACACAATGGAACACAAACTGTATGATTCCATTTATATGAAATCTGAAGGCAAGCAAAACCAATCTTTGGGGAAAAAAATTCAGAGCAACGGTTGCCCATGGGTAGGGAATTTTAATTTTAAAGGGGCACAAGGGAACTTTCAAGGAAATGGAAATGTTCTTTATCTTGTTTTGGTTGATGGTTACATGAATGAATGTTATCAAAACTCAATGAATGGGCTTCCCTGGTGGTGCAGTGGTTGAGAGTCCGCCTGCTGATGCAGGGAACACGGGTTTGTGCCCCGGTCCAGGAAGATCCCACATGCTGCAGAGCTGCTGGGCCCGTGAGCCATGGCCGCTGAGCTTGCACGTCTGGAGCCTGTGCTCCACAACGGGAGAGGCCACAACAGTGAGAGGCCCGCGTACCGCAAAAAAACAAAAAACAAAAAACCTCAATGAACTGTGTAATTAGGATCTATGCATGTTAATGTATCAAGCATAAGCCATAGTAAAGGAAAAGGAAAACGTGTTGGTTCAAAGTAATGGTAGTAACACTGCAAATGCTTTTTATTTTAAAATCAGGTGGAAAAAAGTCAGGAAAAACTTTTTGTCTAGTATGTTTATAGATACAGTAGAAACAAGTGAAGAAAACATACCTAAAATAACTGAAAGGACATATGTCAAAATATTAACAAAGGGTTGGACCATGGGTATCTTTTTCCTTTCCCTCTGCTTAGCAACCATTTGTCAGATCATGTGTTCTGATTTTTTCTTAACTAGTTTATTGAATGACCAAGACTCACTCAATAGGTTGTAATCAGAAATCAACTTTATCATATTTTCTATTGTCCTTTAAAACCTGATCTGGGATTATTTCTTTTTTTCCACTCCTGGTTGGACCCTCACACATGTCCCAGAGGTTTTTTGTTCCTCTTGGATCATAAGCAAATATTCCCTTTGTTTTAACATTAAGGGTATAATCCATATAATAGTTACATTATTTTAGTTCAGTCCAATGTAATAGTTAAAACTCTAAGTTCTAATTTAAAGTTTTTCCCTTCTCCCAGGTAGGGCCTGACACAAACTAGAAACCTGGAACAGGGGTAGATGGGCATAGTACATGACTACTCTATTTTCTAATTCACCTCTTCCTTGCTTACTATCCAAGATTTCTGTTCCCTACAAAGTATTTAGTGAGGAAGAAACATAAAGTGCAGAAAAATGTTAAACTAGCACTGTGGTCCTCTGAATATAGAGATGTAATATCATTGTTTTTTTCGCTTGTGGGGTTCGTTTTGGAGTTACATAAAAGAGACCTCTCAATGTAGATCTTCTAATGAGAAAATGCCTCTTTTTAAAATTGATTTCTTAAAATCTTCCTTTATCTGATGAGCTTTGGGTTTCACTGCAATATTGGAGTTAGATCATCCCACCATTGTCCCTTCTAAGATTCACCAGGCTGATTTTCTTTAAAAAGATCCATAGTTACTTCTTAAAAACATGTACCTTTGCCCCTTTTCAGAGGAAGTTCAGACTGCTGTAAATGGAGCCCTGTTTAATTTACAGCCTTGGACCAATGGTACTAGTTAGTCTCTCACCTTTAGCTTTTTCAGGCAAGTAACAGTCTTATGTCTCACAAACTTCATAAACACTTCAAACTCTCCCAGTGGTACACTGAAGCCTCTCTCTAACTTGCTTAAGACTTAAGAGTCTTCCTCTGCCCCATGCTAGAGCATGCACAGGACAATGCAATTCTCTCTAAAGATAATTTCCCTATCCATTTCCGTATTAAGTCTTAAATATTCTCCAAGTAGATGAAAATATAATGTTGAATGAACCTGTTTCATAATCCCGTAGCATTTGTTGAATACGAGGTCTAGTTCTAGAACCACCACATCTAGTCAAGAAAGTTGTCCTGCACAAAAAGACACCTAGCAGAGGTGTTGTTCAGCTTACCAAGCCTTGTGCTAACCCCCCAGGATGGGTTCCTCTGTGCTCCCACAGCACAGTATGCACCCCTCTTATCATGACACTACAACAGTATCATTTCTGGTTTTACTTATTTCTCTTCCTCACTAGATAGTAAAGTCTGTCTTTCCTCTGTGTATTTATAGGTCCTGAAAATGCTTGGCACATTATTAGATGACCAATAAATATTTGCCAAATAAATGAATAAACCTATTTTTGCCATATAATCTAATGAGAAAGTAGACTATAGTGCCCTGTTGCAATATTTCACCTGTTTTTGTGTTACTGCTTTATTTTTTGACTTCTCTTGTGCACTGACAACACAGCAAGGACTTCCAAGATGGGAATCTAAAACATGGCCTCAGAGAAGGCATACAAATTAATTTAGCTCGTTTTGTTATAAAAAGCAGAACAAATATAAATTTCAATTTGGTCACAATCATTGCATTAAGGGAATCTTTAAAATGATTTCCGCAGAGTCAATTAAAAATGTCTCTTGTTATCTAGGTTCTTAATTGGTTTACACTGCTTTCTCAGTTAGTGAGAAACTTCAAGAGAGACCCAGCAGACAAATACTGAATAAATTATCATATGTTAAGCAAAACTGTGTAAATGTCCTGAAGTGAATAAGCTGATGGTAAAGGCAGTTAAAAAGGAACATGGACTTTTCAATGGAATCTTTTAAGAAGAGCTCAGAGACCCTTTCCAGTTTTTATGATTTGCTGAGCACAGATGGCTGCATAAAAGGCCTAGCACTAACAAAAACTAGATTATTTCCTTCTTAGTATGTAAGTTCCACATAATTAAAATTTAACAGATTTGTTGTGAAACATGTGGAGATTACAAAATGGTCTTGCTATATAATTTTTACATTTTAATTATCCTATAAAAAGAGCATAATAATAAACATAATGTTTAGGAATATTATTCTCTTCCACCTGGAAATGATAGATATTATTACTAGCACTTTAAATTTTCTTTCCATTTTGATAAGTACATTGCAATGAGAGTTTGATTACATCTGAGTAGTGTTAACAATTTTGCCTTAACAGAGGGCAGTAAAATATTCACACATCACCACACCATAATAATAAAATAATGTTACATATCATTTTAACAAACTGAAAAAAAGCCTGGATAAATATATTTTCACAGGCACACTACTGTCTTTTCACATATTATCAAAAAAGAGTAGTTGAGGAATTTCTGGGTTCCCACAGGGTAAATTCAGCTACTAAAATCTGAATCTTTATATTACCATCAGAAAATCATGTATGATTATCTGTATCAAGAGGAATAAACTAAGTTCTCAATACCCCCTGTCTACAGCTTAGTTAAGATTTAGAGACTAGTACAATTTTTAAAATACTTGTAAGTGTGAACTAAGCATTCCAAACCAGTCAAACATGTTCAGGGCCCAAACCCAAGTAGAATAGCAGATAGACCATATGGAAAACAGAAGAAAGGAGCCGGGAACAAAGAGAGCAGAGGTAGAACAAGAAAAATATCACTTCTGGAAAAAGAAGATTCCTTTATGAGAGAGAAAATGATTAGAAAAATCTGAAAACTGATATATCAGAAAACTGGATAGTTGTGAATTTCAAGAAATGGTCATGGAAGTGTGCAGAGCCAGAAGTAGCAGTCTTGAGAAGACACCACGTCTGCAAGAAAAAAGATGGAACTTGGAAGAGGGATGCATACTTTGGATGCTTTGTAGAGAGAGGAAAAAATGAAACAGGGAGAGGAAGGGAGAAAATGGACAGATGAGGGTAATTTAAGGGTCCTAGAGAAACAAAAGTAAATGAAAAAATCAAGCTCTACCACCTGCATAAAAATATGCCATTGATTTTTTTAAAAGCACTTCATTTAAAATTAGAAACCTAATGTATAAACAAAATGCCTTAAATGCATCAAATATTACTGGTCCTGAAGAAGTAAGATATTAAAAACAGAAAACACAAATATATTAGTATGAAACTATTTTATAAAGAAGAAAGTGATAATCAAATTATTCCAGCTAATAAAAATTATCTGGAAACATAAACAAAAACAAGATAAAACATGAAGAACTAAAAAACTATAATGAGTACTCTAATGTGAATTTAACATTCAGAAAAAGTAAATTTCAGATATGAAATAAAACCTCTAGTCAGAAATTCAAAACCTCAGGTGCAAACAAACATACAAACAAAAAGAAATGAGAGGTGATCCAACTCAGGAATGAAGAAAAAAGAATAAGAAATAAAGATCATCATACAAAGTGCCCAAGGGAGAATGGATTCAAATAAATATCCAATAAGAGAAAAAGAAGAAATAAAAATGACCAGGTACCTGATAATGATCAAGTAACAACTTCTCCAAGAAAAACTGTAAACTCTGTACACAAATCAGTCACAGGGGAGTGAACAAAAGCAGAAAGATTTTTCTAGAGGGTCCGTGAACTGAGAAAGGCAGATGTACAGTGTGAGTACCCTGTTTTTACTATTTGTAGCATGAGAGGTGGTATAGTTGGTGCTTTACAGGGAAAACTCAAGGCTTTCTGACCTTGGGAACAAGAAGATTGAGTCTGGAGCAACCATAACATTGGAAAGAGAGATCAGGGAACCAAGAAAGCAAACATCCAGAGAGTAGATCTTTATATCTCCTAATAACTCTGGCTGATGCTCCAGCCACACATGTGAAGAGTATACTCAAACTAATATTAAGAACTATTATATGAACTAATATATAAACTCATTTGCTATATAAGAAACAGAGTTTTCAGCTTGAACCCAGTGATCTTAATTGCCTACTAAAACAAAACACTCATCAGAGAAAAATAAAAGAACACAGAGTCTTCAGAATTTAGCTTTCATAATATCTTGGATACAATTCAAAATAATATGAAATTAGGGGAACTAGGAAAATGTGATTCCTTTTCAAGAGAAGAAGATAATCAGCTAGCATAACCCCAAAGATCTACCAATGATGAAATTAATAAATAAATATTTCAAAGCAGCCATTATAATTATCCTCAACAGTGCAAAGCTGCACACTCACAAATAGCAAAAAGATAGTAAATCTTATCAAATCAATAGAAATGTTTTAAAAATGGAAATTGTAGAGTTAAAAATAATATTAGAGATTTAAAATCATATTCTCTGGATTGACTTAATAGCACAATGGCACTGACAAAAGAGTCTGTGAACTCGAAGATACATTGATAGAAATTATATAATCTGAAGAACAAGTGGAAAGGACTTTTTTGGGGGGGGACATGCGGATTGTGGGATCTTAATTCCCCGACCAACGATTGAACCTGGGCCTTCTGCAGTGAGAGCACAGAGTCCTAACTACTGGACCACCAGGGAATTCCCAGAAAGGATTTTAAGCAATGAACACAAGAGAATGGAAAGACAAATCACACTGGGAAGAGATATTTGCAAAAGATATATCTGATAAAGGACTATTATAAAAAATATACAAAGAAGTCTTACAACTCAACAATGAAAAATAAACAAGCCTGCAAAGAAGACATACAGATGGCCAACAGGCACATGAAAAGATGCTCAACATCGCTAATTATTAGAGAAATGCAAATCAAAACTACAATGAGGTATCACCTCACACCAGTCAGAATGGCCCTCATCAAAAAGTCTAAAAATAATAAATGCTAGAGAGGGTGTGGAGAAAAGAGGGAACCCTCCTACATTGTTAGTGGGAATGTAAATTCGTACAGTCACTGTGGAAAACAATATGGAGGTTCCTTAAAATACTAAAAATAGAGTTACCATATGATCCAGCAATCCCACTCCTGGGCATATATCTGGAGAAGACTCTAATTCAAAAAGATACATGTACCCCGATGTTCATACCAACACTGTTTACAGTAGCCAAGACATGGGAGCTACCTAAATGTCCATTGGTAGAGGAATGGATAAAGAAGATGTAGTATATATATATATATATATATATATATATATATACACACACACACATACATAAACACACACACAATGGAATACGAATCAGCCATAAAAAAGAATGAATAATGCCATTTGCAGCAACATGGATGGACTTAGAGATTATCATATTAAGTGAAGTAAGTTAGACAAAGAAAGACAAATATCATATGATATCACATGTGGAATCTAAGAAAATGATACAAATGAACTTATTTACAAATAAGCATGTGTGTGTGTGTATATATATATATATATATATATTCAGCTGTGCACCTGAAACATTGTAAATCAACTAAACTTCCATTTAAAAAGTGAAAAAAAATAAAACAACCCAAATAAAAAATGGGTCAAAGACCTTAACAGACACCTCACCAAAGATATACAGATGGCAAGTGAGCATATGAAAAGATGCTCCACATCATATGTCATGAGGGAAATGCAAATTTATACACAATGAAATACCACTAATACACACCAATTAGAAAGGTCAAAACCTGCACAAAGATGTTTATAGCAGCTTTATTCATAATAGCCCAAACTTAGAAGCAATCACAATGTCCTTCAGTAGGTGAATGGCACATCCAGAGTATGGAATATTATTCAGCACTAAAAAGAAAAGAGCTATCAGGCCATGAAAAGACATGGAATAAACTTACATGCATATTACTAAGTGAAACAAGCCATCTGAAAAGGTTGTATGCTGTATGATTACAACTATAAGACATTCTG
The DNA here is from genome assembly GCF_964374135.1 of Grampus griseus. Taxonomy (NCBI): domain Eukaryota; kingdom Metazoa; phylum Chordata; class Mammalia; order Artiodactyla; family Delphinidae; genus Grampus; species Grampus griseus. Next base: position 97,896,655 of record NC_138999.1, on the reverse strand, counting down.
GAAAAGGGAAAACCATAGAGAAAGTAAAAAAATCAGTGGTTGCCAGGGTTAGGGGGGAAGGAGGGATGATAGGCAGAGCATAGGACTTTTAGGGCAGTGACACTATTCTGTATGATACTAAATTGGTGTATACATGTCATTTTCCAAACCCCCTTGGTGCTGGAATATATAGCACCAAGAGTGAACCCTAATATAAACTGTTTTTATCTAGTTCCTTTTTAAAATTAAAATAAACTGTGTACATCTATTATTTTCCCTAATTCAGTTAACAATTTTATTACTAATGTTTTGAATTCTTTATCCAGTAATTGTTTATTTCTGTTTCATTATTATTTTTCAGGGATTTTCTCTTGCTATTTCAATTGAGACCAATTCCTCTGCCTTTTTATTTTTGCTTCATTGTCTCTGCCTCTATAAATTTAGGTAAAACAGTTACCTGTTGTGATTCTGAAGGGGTGACCTTATGTGGAATCATCCCTATACAGACTGTGTGTTCTCAGTGCCTTTGGTAGGAGAGTTGGATTTGATATGGATGCAAGTCACATCTTTCCTCAGAGTGTGCCGGCAGCTATCACCTTGGTAGTGGGTAGGGCTGGAGATGGAGGGACTAGAGCTGGAGGTGGGTGTGAGGCAGGTCTTCCCCTCTGCTCAGTGGCTGTCAGAACACTATCAGAGCTGGGGTCTGCTCCCAAGTTGCTGGAATGTAAGCCTTAAGGGTCAGGCCCACGCTGGCTCTGTTCCCTTTAAGTGTGTTTTCCTCTCTCCCTGCACTGGGACCCTTGCCTCAGAGTGGGAAAGTCTGAAGCCACTGGGGCCCTTGTGGTCTCTCGGCTCATGTCAGCCACAGACAGAGGTCCAAACTATCTCTGATGTGCTGCCTACACAGGCACCCACAATTGTTTCCCTCACTCAGCTCAGGTGCAGCCTAGGGTGCAAGTCCCCTTTGTCCCTCACAGCTAATCACTGCCTCCAGCCTCCATTGCCCCAGCAGGGCAGGTGGGTCTTGCATGGAATCTCAGCATGTATTGGGAGGTGAGCTGTGGTGGAATGGCTGCTATCAGAGATCTGGGCTGCTTCTTTTTTTAATATAGTCCACTACCTGCCTTCTAAGGAAGGCAGGTCAGATTAACCACAGCAGGTTTTTTTTGGGGTTTTTTTGCTGCATTGGGTCTTCATTGCTGCGCGTGGGCTTTATCTAGTTGTGGCGAGCGGGGGCTACTCTTTGTTGCTGTGCACGGGCTTCTCATTGCGGTGGCTTCTCTTGTTGTGGAGCACGGGCTCTAGGCACGCGGGCTTCAGTAGTTGTGGTTCGCGGGCTCTAGAGAGCAGACTCAGTAGTTGTGGCACACGGGCTTAGTTGCTCCGTGGCATGTGGGATCTTCCGGGACCAAGGATCAAACCTGTGTCCCTTGCACTGGCAGGCATATTCTTAGCACTGCATCACCAGGGAAGTCTCAGAGATCTGGGCTGCTTCTGATGCACTGCTTGAGTAAGTGCCAACAGTGACTGCTGCCGCACCACCCTGACTCCGCCATGGAAGCAGGTCACCTCTGCATTCCAGATCCAGTGGGTTTTCTTAGTTGTAGCCACCCAAGATCAAGTGCACTCATGCTGTGACATGGAGTGAGCAGGGCCGGAGTCTTTGCTTGGCTTGGGCTGTGGTGCACTGCAAGGTAGTCACAGGAAACTCAGCAGCCAATAGAGCAGACCTCTTCCCACCCTGTTACAGGAGCAAGCCAGAGAGGTGTGCACTTCTCAGGAGTGGAGTCCAGCCTTCCCACTGCCCTCATTTTAGTCCCAGCAGTCCTCCAACCAGCCGAGGGGGCTTGTCTCCCTTGTGCCCATTTGGACTGGGGCACCCAATCTGTGGCTCTCACCACTCACTCCCCAGGATGAGTGTCCATCTATGTACTCTCCTTCTTCCTCTGTCCCCTCCCAGGGGCATAGGTCCTGACTCAATAGCTTTTCTTTGCTTCCTGCCTGATTACACATGTATCTTTCATACAGCTTTCGTTGTACAAGAGTCCTTCTGTCAGTTTCCAGTAAGAATTGTTCCACATGTAGATGTATTTTTGATATGTTCATGGGAGGAGGTGAACTCCACACCTTCTTACTCTGCCATCTTGATCAATCTCCCCTAATGTAAACCATGAATTTTGGGTGATAATAATGTGTCAGTGTAGAGTCACTGATTGTAACAAATGTAACATTCTGGTTTGGGATGTTGGTAGCTAGTATGTTGTTACATTTTTTATTTTCTGTGTATTATGATGTTTTGAAATCTTAAAAACCTTTCTCCCTGGGGAGAGAATGCTACTCCCTGGGCTAACCAATTCTTAGAGATAGTAAAAAGCTCAACCAGGAGCATGTCTTTGGTATAGAAATTAATCCAGAGCCACACCTCTTCTATCTGGTCTATATACCCCAGTAAGCAATATTCCTCTGTCTTAATCATCACAGGGCCAGGTACCAGGCAACCAGGGACCATCTCTTTGGCTTAGAGCCCGCCAAAAGTTTAGCCAATCCTAAACTGTTTTCCTTGCCTGACTTGCTTTTCTTGTGGAAACTCCAGTAAACTCTGTGGTTTAGGCTGTCCTCTTACTCATGTGCTTTCGGCCTCCTGACTTATGCTAGTGCTCTCCCATGTGTCCCTGAGTTATATGCCATGTCTGCTGTTTCCAGGACCTGTGAGTATAATAAACTTTGTTTTCCTGAGCCTCTCCTCTATTTCCTCTTGTGCCACAGATGACTGACTGTCCCCCAGAAGAACAAAGAAGAGTGAAGGAGACTCTGCTTGTGTAGGGGAAGGGGATATATGGTAACTCTCTGTGCTTTCCATTCAAATGTGCTATGAACCTAACACTACTCTAAAGAAAGTTTTTTTTTTTTTTTGTTAATGAACAGATTCTCAGAGACTTGGTAGTTAATAACAATTGGACTAAAGTATATGTAATTGGGGTCCCAGAAAGAGAAGAAAGAGAAAGTAAGGCAGAAAATAAATTTGAACAAAAATGGCTATAATATTTCTAAATTAGATGAAACATGCAAATTTACAGAATCTGGATGCTAATGGAACTCCAATCAGAATAAACATTTAAGTAGTCCTTGTCTGGGCATTTTATAATCTAATAGTTGAAAGTTGAAATAAAGAAAATCTTGAAAGTAGCAACAGGGAAATGGCATATTATGTACAGAAGAGCCATGATTCATTTAATAATTAGCTACTCATCAGGAAGTATGGAGGCTATAAGAGAATGAACATATTTAAATTAGTGAATAAAAAAATAAACCTGCCAAACATATTTTCTTTTTCCAATGAAAATATCCTTCAGTAATGAAGGGAAAATAAAGACATTTTCAAATAAAAGAAAAACAAAGGAATGTGTTGTCACTAGGTCTGTATTGCAGGAAGTAGTAAAGGAAGACATTCAGGCAGAAGGAAGTTGATACCAAGTGGAAACTTGGATCCTCAGAAAGGAATGAAGATCACTAGAAATGGTAAATACAAAGATAATTTTTCCTTTAAATTCCTCCAAAACACGTATGACAGTTTAAAGCAAACTTTATAACATTTCTTATGGTATATAAGCTATGGTAATGTAATATATTTAATAACTAAAACATAAAAGATGGGAAGGAGATATATTGACCTTTATGGCTTTAAGGTTTCTACATTTTATGGAAAGTCATGCAACATTAACTCTAAGTAGATCGTGAAATGTTAAGGATAGCTATAATCTTGTAATATACTTTTAAAAATGCTGTCTTAGCCCAGTTTTGAGGCCCTGGTTAGAGGCAGGTCAGTTCCTCTTCTTGAGCAGCCAATTAAGTTCACACTCCTTTACCAGTCTCACACTTAGGACCACTATATACCTGTACTACTCGCCCCAGGGCTAGATACCAGATAATCAGAGAAAACCTCTCTGCCTCTAAGCCAAGTGAAATGATTTAAACCAGCCAATCTTAAACCTGATTGTCCTCCTTCACCCTTTTCTTCCCAAAGAAACAATAAAAGTGCTTTCCCACAGTTTCCCTTTCTCTCTCTGCCTCTAGTACTGCCCGAGTGGTCCTGTGTATGTTCTTCTCAGGGACCCATAAGTATAACAAACTGTAAAATTCTTTCTGGTTTCACTCCTTGGTGTGCATCTGGCCTCACCATACCTCACCCAAAGTAATATGGTTACAATAAATCCCTAAAGGAGTCACTGAAAAAAAGGAAGCAAGTAAGCATAGGAAAAAAAAAAAACGAGAGCAAGCCAATGAAAAAATTTAAATGGAATAGTAAGATTTAGTCAAATAATATAAAAAAGACAGAAAAAAAGGAAAAGAGTTAAAAAGCAGAAAGGATAAATTGAACAGAAATGTTAAAATGGTAAGCATGAACCTGTAGAACCAGTATTAATTATTAAACTTTAATGAACCAAACACTATAATAAAAAGACATATATTATAAGAATGCATGAAAAAACAAGACTCAACTACATGCTGTGTACAGAAGACACATCTTACATATAAAAACATAGATTGGATGAAAGTAAATGGATTAAAAATGTATACCATGCAAGCAGTATGCATGAAAAGGCTGAAACAACTGTTTAATATAAAACAGATCTAAGACAATAAGTATTATCAAAAATAATATGGGACATTTAATAAGGATTAAGGAGCTGATTCATCCCTATGACTTAACTCATAAATATGCATCTACCTAATAACAGAGCTATGGAGTTTATACTAAAGCAAAAATTCATAGAACTAGAGAGAGAGAAAGACAATGACACAATCATAGTAAGAGATGTTGTCAAGAGTACGAAGATCCACCTGACAATCCCAAGTAAGGATTCCCACCACATGGAGGACATCAAAGATCATAATAATGCCAGCACCCAGAAGTAAGAGTCCACAGACCCCAGACCACTGCATCTTCTGTGGGTTTGGATTCACTAAGGAAGACTCAATACCAAGGCACTGGTTGGAAAAACACTTTATTCACAAAAAGGAGAAGAGTCAAAGCAAGATCAGTGTCTGTAGTGTATGCTGGTCTCCCATGGCCAGTTGGTCCCTCCCAACACCCAACACAGGGCATGCCCAGCAAAGACCCCATTCTCTTCTAATGGGAATGGGCTAGCCAGGTACCATATGACACACACGCTTAAGCAATGTAAGGAAGTTCACTTTGTATCCAGGAGAGAGGAAATGTTGTTCCTAATAAGGAGGAAGACTCTGGGGTCACGTGACAATTCATCACCCATCTTCCTTACAGGGGAATGTTTCAGAGAGGGGTGGCAGGTCATGAAATGGCTGCTTCCCCAACACAAAATATCTATTCCAATAAGAACAAAAAGCTGCCCCTTCTATGATGGAAACAGTGTGCTGCGATCAACCTGCCACCAGGTGGCGGGCTGATCACCCAGAGGAATGGTGCCATATTGAAGACTCAGTATTGATCTCTGCTGCTGGCAGATTGGACACTCAGGTGGCCATAGCCATGGCAGGTCACAGGATGGCTGCTTCCCCAACACATACTAACACTACTCTCTCAGAAATTGGTAGAACAACTAGATAAAATCAGCAAAGACAGAGAAAATATGAAAAACACTATCAACTGCTTTGAACTATAGCCAACAACTGCAGAATACATTCTTTTATATGCACATGATGTAATTATCAATCTAAGGGCATAAAGTCAATATCAACAAATTTAAAATGATTGATATAGTACAAAATATGCTTTTTGACTAGAGTGGAATTAAAGTAGAAATCAGTAACAATAAGATATATATTATGAAAACTCCAAATTTTTGGAAATTAAAAAACATACTTCTACATAACCCTGGGTGAAAGAAGAAGTCAAAAGGAAAATTAGGAAATACTTTAAACTAAAAATAATAAAAATATGACATGGAAATTTGTGAGATGCTTCTAAAGAAGTAATTAGTCAAATACAGTTATAGCTTTAAATGCATATATTACAAGCAAAAAATATCTAAAACCAATGACCTAAGGATCTATATAAAGAAATTAGACAAAGAAGAAAAAAATTAAACCAAAATAAATAGAAGGAAGGAAATAATAATGATAAGGGCAGATATCAATTAAACAGAAAATAAACAAAAATTAGAGAAAATTAATGAAACAAAGCTGGTTCTCAGAAAAGATCAATAAATTTGATCAAGACAAAAAGAGAGAATATACTAATTACTAGTATCAGAAATAAAAGTGGGAAAATAACTATAGACATTACAAACATTAAAAGAATAATAAGAGGGGCTTCCCTGGTGGCGCAGTGGTTAAGAATCCGCCTGCCAATGCAGGGGACACAGGTTCAAGCCCTGATCCAGGAAGATCCCACATGCCATGGAGCAACTAAGCCTGTAAGCCACAACTACTGAGCCTGTACTCTAGAGCCCACAAGCCACAACTACTGAACCCACATGCCAAAGCTACTGAAGCCTGTGCGCCTAGAGCCTGTGCTCTGCAACAAGAGAAGCCACCACAATGAGAAGCCTGTGCACCTCAACAAAGAGTAGCCCCCGCTTGCCACAACTAGAGAAAGCCCGCGCACAGCAACAAAGATCCAACACAGCCAAAAGTAAATAAATTAAATTAATTAATTAAAAATAAAGAATAAAAGGGGATATTACAAAATGTTTTCCTGCCAAGAAATTTGACAATTTACATTAATTGTCAACTCCTTGAATAACACCAATTACCAAAACTGACACAAGAAAAAATAAAATATTGCATTGCCATATACAAATTAAAGAAATTGAATTCATAATTAAAACCCTTCTGTCAAAGAAATTTCAGGCCCAGGTGGCTTCATTACTAAATGTCATTAAACATTTTAAGAGAAATAATAGCAATCCTATACAAACACTTTCAGAATATAAAAAAAAATGAATACGTATCAGCTCAGTTGAGAAGATCATTATCTCATTAATATCAAAACCACACACAGACAGTACCAAAAAAGAAAACTACAGATCAGTATTCCAATGAATATAGATACAAAATTTTTTCAGAAAATATTATGAGACCATATCCAGCAACCCCAAATGGTTTGAACCTAGGACTTCAAACTTATTACCCAAAAAATCAGTCAGTGCAAATAACCATATTGATAAAATAAAGACAATAAAACATATAATAATTTCAGTAGATGTAGGAAAAGCACTGTACATCCAACAGCCACTAAAGGTAAAAATTCTCAGAAAACTAGAAATAGAAACATCCTCACATTGATAAAAGTTATATAAAAATTACCAACAGCTTTTATACTCGATGATGAAATACTGACTGCTTTTACCTTAAGATGGGGAACAAGGCAGAGATGTCCACTCTCAGCACTGGTATTCAGCATGACATTATAGGTCTCAGTAACTGGAATAAAGTAAGAAAAATAAATAAAAGACATTAGCAGGGAATAATAAAATTATTTCTGTTCATAAAAGACATGAATGTTTACACAGAAGTCTCTGAGGAATATACATGACATGTTCATATGAATAAAATCTTAAGGAAATTATGACAGAGCTATTAGAATAATTTAATTTAGCAAGGTCAAAGTATACAAGGTCAGTATGCCTTTTTTGAAATTAAACATTTTTGTTCTTTGAAAGATACAATGGAAGAACATGAAAAGGCAAGCAACAGATTTGGAGAAAATATTTGCAAACATATCTGTCATATCTCTGAAAAAGACTTAAATAGAATATATAAAGAAAATATTAAGATGATAAACCAATTAATCAGCAAAATATTTTAATAGACACTTCATCCAAGAAGATATATTAATGGACAATGAGCAAATATAGATGCCACCACTAGGCATCAGGGAAATAGAAAATGAAAACACAATATTAAAATACTACACACCCACTATAATGGCTAAAACTTGAAAGACTGACAAAACTCAGTGTTGGCAAAAAGATAAAGGAACCAGTCGGTGGTGGGATTGCAAAATGGTAAAATCTCATTGGAAAATAGTTTGCCACTTCTTTATGAAATTAAATACACATTTACTGTATAATTCAGCAATCCCATTCCTAGGTGTTTACCCAAGTGAAATAAATACATACATTCACAAAAGACTTATATGTGAATTAAGACTTCATTATTCTCAGCTGCACTATTCAAACATTTGAAATAACCTCCATGTCCATCAGCTGGTAAATAGATTTTTAAAAATAGAGTAAATCTGTGCTATTGATATCTACTCAACAATAAGAAGGAATGAACCACTGATACGTGGAACAATATGAGGTGAATCTTAAAAGCAATCTGAGGGGGGAAAACATATAACTATTTGCATGGAATTCTATAGAAGGCAAAAATATAATGTCAGAAAGCATATTAGTATATTAGTTGGCACCTGGGGTTGTGATTTTGGGGATGAAATTTAATACAAACAGGACTAAGGTAACCTCATGGTATGATGGTAATATTCTACATTTTGATTATGGTCATTAGTCATTATAAGATTGTATAAAACTGTATATCTAAAAATGGAGCATTTTATGTGTTTGTATAACTTCTACCTCAATAAAGATGGGCAAAAAAAGCAGCCAAGAAAATGAAAACATAATAATGAAGAGATAAAAATTATGTGTGAATTGATAAAGCAAATAAGCAAAGAAAATATAGCATGCTTATAATTTGGGTTCTTAAAGAAGAAAACAGAAACAATGAAATATAAATGATATTCAAAACTATAATCAAAGAAAACATTTCCATGGATAGGAGATATGAATCTAAATGCTTAAAGGACTTATTGTGATATCTGAGTTGTTTGTACCAGAATGTCCTAATAAAACTATTAGACCTCATATATAAAGAGTACATCCTCAGGTCTCCTGGGGATGGGGAGAAACTAGACCTTTACAAAGGAAAGAAATCAAGTTGGCATCAGTCTTCACAGCATCTAGATGTGAAGCAACAGAGTGGAGCATTATTTAAAACAAACAAAAAAATCTCAAAGAAATATACTGTAGCCAGACTTTACATCTAACCATACTGTCTGTCATTCAATTTTAAAAGCTATAGAAAAACAGTTTCAATCATTTAAGTACTTAGATAATACTACATTCATGCATCTTTTCAGATGAATCTAGTAGAAGACTAGCTTTATCCAATCAAGGTATGACTGGGGATACTCAGGCAAAAGAACTAATGGTGAATATTGAATATTTTCAATTATAGAACTGAGACTAAAAAGTGGAAACAAGCATGGACGATTAGCATGCCAGTGATATATGTTCAAAGTAGAAATAACACATCTAAAAAATAGGAGGAGAAGGGAGAGATAAACAAAAACAGATAAATCTCATTGTTATATAAGTAATATGTGGGAGTCAAATGATCTTGTTTAAAGAGGATTTAAAAATGGGAGAAGCCAAATTTTAAAAGGGGGTGTAGAGCATTATAGAAGATGCTAGATTAAAGATGCACCTTCCTAGATAGTAAAAGAAAGAACAAGGAAAACTGACCACATTGAGAAGAGATCTAGAAAATATAAAATAAGACATAGCATAAGTAGTATGAAATAATTGATACCAAAATAATTCATTTATATAAGGGTAAATGGGCTTAACTCCCTTATTAAAAGAAGAATTTGAGATTGGCTCGTAAGCAAAACCCACACTTAGCTGACTAAAAGACACACCTAAATCAAAGCAAAATATGAAATAATGAACAAATGTATACAAGCAAAATGCAAGGAATAAGTAGGTGTTATGATCCTGATATTAGAAAAAGTGAATTCAGTCCAAAATACACTAAATTAGAAAAAGGACACTTTATAATGCCAAAGGCCACAATTCACAGTGAAAATATAACAAGAATATATATGTATCAAATAACATAGGAAACACCTTCATAAAGCAGAAACACATGGAAAAACAAAAGCTACATGGTGATATAGAGTACTACTGGTAATAGAGTTCTTTAACTTGTAACCCAAAGAGAGATCAAGTGCAGACAAATAGCTAAGAATGTAAAAGACTTAATAGGGAGTAAATTTTTTTCTCAAATACCTAAAGTACATCTTCAAAATTGGCCATATATCAGGTCACAAAGAAAATCTCAACAAGTTTTCATAAAGATGGAAAACTAAAACCAGCACTATATGGCCATAATAAAACAAAATGTAAAGTTAGTCTCTTCAACCTGGACTTTGATTTTCCTCCTCATTTTGGGTCATATTTTCCTGCTTCTTTGTATGCCTTATAACTTTTGACTGGATGCCAGATATTATAGATTTTACCTTGTTGGATACTATATATTTTGTATTCCAATGGATATTCATGACCTATATTCTTAGAGGTAGTTCAGTTACTTGGAATCATTTTGATCCTTTTGAATCTTATTTTTTAGGTTTGAAAAGTAGAGTGAGAGCAGCAATTAGTGTAGGGATAATTTGTTCCACTGCAGAGTCAAAACCCAACTGAGCACTCTACCCAAGGCTTTGTGAATTATGAAGTTGAAAACAGCTCTGGTTATTTCCAGCCCCGTGTGATCCCCAGAGGGTGTTGCTTCTAATCCTTTCTGGTATTTCTTCCACAGCCTTAGGTCATTTCCTTATACACCTGTGATTATCAGTACTCAACCTGAAAGGGACTTATGCAGATCTCTGGAATTCTCTCTCTTTATAGCTCTGTCTCCTCCAGGAATCTGTCCTGAGAATCCAACTGCCTTGTACTCCTTGGACTCTCAGTTACATCTTATCAATACAAGGAGACTGCCAGGATCCACCTGAACTCCTCTTTGTGCTATGGCCTCAAAACTGTCTCTATACTATACTATACTGTCTATACTGTCTCTATACATTAAAATGGAAAAATCATGAAGCTCACTGTGCTCATTCCCTATCACACAGTGTCACTGTCTCTCATTCCCTGAAGCTCAATATCTCAAAAACCATCATTTCATACATTTTAATGATTTTTAAAAATTATTTCAGTTGGGAGGGCAAATTCAATTACTGCTGTGAATACACTTTTAAAATAATTTTAATTTATAACCATGTGACTGTTTTACATATTCAAAAATTGAAATGAATCAAAAAGATTGGGAAAAGCCCAGACTAAAATTAAACACACACAAAAATAAATGAACACAGCTATTTAAAATTGATAACCACAGAGAAAAAAATAAATTTGTTAACTTTTGAAAACAGTACTCTTTTCACTCATGGAAGAGTATAATCTAAGCACCAAAATAACTATCAAAAGATCTTGGACTTTTTAGTAGCTTTACATCCAACAGCCACTAAAGGTAAAAATTCTCAGAAAACTAGAAATAGAAACATCCTCACATTGATAAAAGTTATATAAAAATTACCAACAGCTTTTATACTCGATGATGAAATAGTGGTGGTACTGGAGAATAATTTTGCAAATGAGAAAATATATTTAAGTTGTTGGGAACCAGGGTTTTCACTGTATGACAAAGGAGATACAAAAACAAAGTATGGAAATCTTCTCTACTTATATAGAGAAAAATAAATAGCTATTTGAAAGACACATAGGTAACAAAACAGCCAAGCCCAGATTCTTTGTTACTTTTAGCCTTCTTTTTATTTATATTGATTTTTTATATTCTTCATATTAAATTTTTAGACTTTTACAGATCTAATATTTTCAAAGATTCCACATGATTCAATTATTTATAATTATTTTCTTTTTTGATGCTCAAATGATCTACAAACCAGCCAGTTAAAGGCATTTTAATCTGAGCCTTTTGCCCTTTTAGCACTACCCTAGACACTTAAATCATTCTTGCTTTCTGAAATAAAAAAGACATTCAGGACCATATTTGTTTTTCCATTACTCAAGACATAGAATCAGCAACTTTCTTCATTCCTTTTACTGGAAAACTGAATTTGAGGTCAAAATTTGCTCAGTTACTTACAAATGAGATTGTTCTAGGCATGCAGTGGTGGGGGATAAGGTGACAACATTGCAGGTTATTGTACTGGCAGAGATGGAAAATATCTTATTTTTAGTGTTATGAATATCCATTTATTTTTCATTTTAAATCTTATGTTACTTTGTCCCTTCAAATTTTCTTCCTATATAAAAAATAGTTTCCTCTATAACTTGCTTATTTAGATTTTCAGCCCTTCAGCTAATCTATAATCATATCTCTTTCCTATTAAGTCCATGGTACAGACAATGTTTGTGTCCCTCCAAAATTCATATGAGATCTAATCCCCAATGTGATGGTGTTTGAGGTGGGAGTCTTTGGGAGTTGACTAGATCATGAGAGTGGAGCCCTCATGAGGGTTTAATGCCTTTATAAAAGAGGCCCCCCAAAACTCTTTACAGCTTTCCACCTCATAAAGACACAGCAAGTATTAGATGGCTGTCTATGAACCAGGAAGCAGTCTCTCACCAGACAGCAAATATGCAAGTACCTTAATCTTGGACTTCCCAGCCTCCAGAACTATGACAAATAAACTTCTGTTGTTTATAAGCCACCTAGTAAGTGGTATTTTATTACAGCAGCCCGAATGGACTAAGTCAGTTCTTTGGCTCATTGATCACAATTTTGTAATCTTGTACCTTATTTCAGGTATGTTATTATACTCCTATATTATATTGGCTTTCTAATAGATCTTCATTTCCCAACTTACTATGTACAGTTTTATAGTGACAACAACCCCTGCATGGCTAATTGTATCAGGCAGAGTTCCAACAGAGAATAGCCATAGTCAAACAGGAAATTAAGGAGAATTTAACAAAGAGACTATTTACACAGATGTGGGCAAGGGCTAAAGGGAACCAACTAGAGATGGTGCAGTATCCTGTGCTAGCAAAAGAAGAAAACTCTTACAATTCCTAGACCAGAAAGGAAAAGGGGGGACCACAATTAGCCAAATCCAGAGCATATAGTAGAGGCCACTGGAAGGAGAGGGAGGAATGGACCTTAACAGAGGACTAGAGCCAGGCCATGACCTTACAGGGAGGGATCCTGAAAATAAATACCCCCAAACACTTCTCCATCTGCCCTCTTGTCTCCTACTGATTCCTGTTATTGGCTAACTCCAAGGCTAAGATGGGGGTAAGAGAGTCTAATGATGCAGCCCATATAGCTTGGCCTCCTGGAGCAAGAGCTGGGCAGAGAACAAATATTAGGAATGAAGAAACAGAAAATGTCTATCTCCCTCTCCCTAAAAGCCTCCTCTTTCTAAGCTCCAAATCATTTCTTTAACTGCCAGTTTCACTATTCCATGCTATTTCTAATCTATTATCTTCAAAACAGAATATATTTGCAGAGCTCCACCCAAAATTTATTTTTCTCTCCTACTAGGTAAATGAAGTCATCATCCAAACATGTGCTCACACCAGAATGTGCCTGTCATCTTTGACTTCTTTCTTCTAATACAGTCATCCTTCAGACAACATGATCTGTATATTATACCTTTAAATTATTTTTAAAATCTATCTCTTTTTAGTCCTGACTGTCATAGTCTTAATTCAGGCACTTAGTATCTTCTTTATGGACTATTATAATAGATTCCTAGCTGGACTTTCTACCACTAAATTTGCCCCCATCCATTTTGTCGTTTATATTTCTACTCTCAAATTCTTCTCCTTCTCTTCATCAAGCCATATCGTCTCTTACTAGGACTACTTGTAGATCCTACTCATTTGACTTTTTAGTCCCACTATTGTTTTGCTCAAGTCAGCCAACATTATACTGTAACCTGGTCATGTCTTTCATCTGATCATTAAATAAAGGTCAAACTCCTTAACCTGGTATTAGTGCTCTTTTGTGATCTACCACAAACCTATCTTTCTAGCCTCATTCTCAGCACTCCTTCACATTAATCTTATGCTCCAACAAAACCAAAGTATTTATAACTCCCCATACACAATATATATATAATTTTTATAACAAGCATTTATTGATTGCCTATAATATGTGAGACACTAAGCTAGGTGCTATGTATAAAAAGATGGATGAAACTAAGTTCATGCCCTCAGTAGTTTCCTTTAATCATAGTATTTCTGCTATCTGCAGGACAATTCCCATTTTGTCAGCCTGGAAAACTATTAATCCATCTAGATTTAGTTTAAACATGGCTTCTTCTGTGAAGTCTTTCCTGATTAGACATAGTTACTCCTTCTTTAGTGTCCACTAATACCATATGCACATTTTTATTTTAACACTTAATACCCTACTGCTTTTATTTACTTCTATGTCTTGCTCTCTGACTAGATTCTGAGTAATATGCCATATTTTGCAAATCTGTGTATCCCTAGCAACTAGAAGCAATCTCAATAAATGTTCCTCAATTAAAGAATGAATGAATGATGAAGTCAGTGAATTAGAGTACGAGAGCTGAGGTGAGAGAAGAGGAAAGCAGAGAAGAGAGAAGAGGAGGGGAAAAACAAGAAAAAGTCCTCTACAACCTCATTTTGAATCTGTTTTGGGGCCATAATATTTTCAGGGTTGAGACAAAAAGCAGGACACTAAGGCATTTGTTTTGTCATGTCCAAATATTTTACACTGAGCAATTATCTTTATAGTAGGTTTAATTTCGATGGTTATATTTTGTGGCTACGTTTTAATTAGTCAAAAGTGATTCCACTTGTCAAGAATTGGAAAGCCTACAAAGTGACCTCATTAAAGTCAATGAGAAAGGTCATGTACAGCAATGTTCACATGTGCAATCTTACCTAGAAGCAGCCCAAGCTATAAATCATACCTATCAACTTTGAATTATAGTAAATATTTCATTCAGTGCTATTACATACAGTATCTGTCTGTGTAAAAGCACTGTTCAGAAAGAAATTTAAGTCCTAGAATAAACTGGAATGTGCTTGATTTCCAGGTGAGTTATTTAGACTGTTCCCTTTTACATGAGTTATTCTGTAAATCTCAGTTCGGTTTTGCTATTTCTTTCAATGGAGTATGATTTTCTTTCCTATTTATATGATTTTTGTTATAATTTTGAGGAACACAAATACAAATTTAAATATATTTGCATTTAATCTGAGGTTAAATGTGTTTCCAATATTATTTTATTTATATTTAGGGAATTACTATTATTCAAAATATAGTAACAAGGAAAGGAAGATCATTTGGAGTAGTGGAATAAGTAATGGGGCTTTAGGCGACCTAGGCTCCAGCCCTTAAACCGGTTGGTCTTACACTAAGTGACTTTCCTTCTGGACTCCAGTTTTCTCTTCTGGAAAATCCTGTGCTCAACTAGATCTGAGATGGCAAACTAGAACGTCACAGTTTGAATCCTTTAGGAGATGGGTTTTACAAAAAATGTTTTGGTCTGTGTAGCATTAAAAAATGAAAAACAAGGCTTCCCTGGTGGTGCAGTGGTTGAGAGTCCGCCTGCCAATGCAGGGGACACGGGTTCGTGTCCCGGTCTGGGAAGATCCCACATGCCGCGGAGCAGCTGAGCCTGCACGTCCGGAGCCTGTGCTCCGCAACGGGAGAGGCCACAACAGTGAGAGGCCCGCATACCGCAAAAAAATAAAAAGAAAGAAAGAAAAACAATTTATAACTATATTTGGTGATGGATGTTAGCTAGACTTAATTGTGGTGATCATTTCACAGTATATACAAATATCAAATCATTGTGTTGTATACCTGCAACTAATATAATGTTATATGTCAATTATATATCAATAAAAATTAATTAGAAAGATTCAGGTAGGCTTTCGATCTCAGATTTGCTAAAGTCCCTCTCCTTCCTTCACTTCTAAACTGATCATGCACAGAGCAGACCCAAAGAAGGACAGCAAAGGCTTTGAGAACTGAACTGCAATATAAACAATGCCCAAGGACCAGACCAAACCTTGCTCTGATCTTTCTAATGTCATATACCAGTCCCAGTTCACATCTGTTATATACTCGCACACATGTGAGAAATAAATTTGTAGGCTTTAGGATTAATGATCATTAAGATCCCCTTCATATTAAAATGTTGTAAATTTTTCAGAGAAATTTAGATATTGCTAGTAGGAAGGATATTTAGTCTGTCTCTGGGAAAGTCTATCAGTACTTGTGTATTGTTTCATTGGCTTGTGAAGGTAGTTTTGCTATGGCCATTGATTTGAGGCTTAGCTGTCTGACACCTTCTGGAATATTAGTCTTTTTTTTTTCTGTTTCCTGAAAAGAGGACCCTGTAAATCTACATTTTATATAATTAAGTGTGGCTTTTATATTCTTGACTATACTCTCACATGACACACAGTACATGGTCAATATTATTTTGAATGAATAAATCTGCAACAAGATACAAAGTAGAACAAATGTTGCCAATAAGTAGAACTTAATTATGGCATAATTTTGAAGCACCTTAAATGCACAAACAAATATTTATCCAACTTCTGCAAGTTCAAAGATACAGGATATTTTAAAAGCTAAATTAAAGAAAATATTAAAAGCGTCAATCCAATTGGAAACCAAAGGAAAGAGAAAATTCTGATAAATCAATTTAGATCACTGTACAATTATGTATTTCCAAATTCCTTGAAGAAATAACTTCTCTGAATTTTAACAACACTATTCTTTCTGCTTCATTTTTAGAGTGGGGGTAAGTTAAATAAATTGTCTTAGGGGAGCATTAGTATCTTCTATAAGACAGAGATTGAAAGCTGACTTTTACTTTGTCTGACATCTTTCATATATTGGCCAATCAGTAATTATTTTTAGAGTTCAGTTTCAAGGATTTTTGTTAATCTGTGAATTTTCCATTTTCTTTTTAATTAAAATTTATAGAGTGCATCCTTTTTTTTTTGCAGAAGCTTGGAGTTGAATTTAAAACCAAATATAATAGGATTAATTAGCTAGTCTTGTTTCCTTATATTTTTACTCTTTAAAATAAAGAATAAAAAATGTTTTGAACTTTAACTTAGAATCTTGAATGATCATGTTTGCAGGCAAAACAAATGGGACATAATATGGGTTTTATTGGAATAGTCACTTGAGTAATGGTATGTACTAAAATGGACATTATCTATTTCTATAAACCAGTGTATGATGAAAAAAGTCCAGGCTTATTATATAGTTTTACTTTCACGGATACTAAAGAAAACTTTTATTAATCTCTGATGATCATCAAAAACCAGTAAGCACACAGGTTTGATGATGTGGTCATTTGCAGAACTTACCTGCTAAGAAAAATACACTTAGTTATATTTTGAAAGTCAGAATATGATTACCTGTTATTTTGATTATCTGAAATTTCACTATGCCTGCCGATGTGTGTCTTTTCCATTTTGAGATCTCCAGCTTAAAAGAAATTGCATCCTGCCTGTAGTCCCATCAGATCATTGAGGATACACTGTATAAACAATTGTTTAGAAAAATATTTTCCTTTTGTTAAAATTGATGATAACTTGATAGTTAAAACTGACTGCTAACTTTGGAAACAAATTATCAGAACTTTCTTCTTTCTCTGTCCAGGTTGTTAACTGTGATTTACCTTAAAATAAAAATTTCTTATTTTGTTTGTATTCAGGTTGCAATAAAGTCAAGCCTGATCTCTCATTCAAAAGGGAGACTAGAAAGCAGAATGAGAAGTGGAGTTGATGCAAGTTTTCCCTTCTTCAACTTTAGGTACTGATGATTTTAACTAATGAATTGCTGATGGCAAAGATAATTAGATTTCATTCACAAAATACTAACTTGGGAAAAAATGGGCAGGCTTTGATGTTTGTGGTTGTTTCATGTTGCTGTTTGTGGAGTTAACCTACAAAATAACTTTAGCACTTAAAACTAAAATATATGACACTGGTTCTAGCCACAATGCCTGCTATATTACAGTGGTTACATCTAAAAACTAGACAAAAAAACAAAACAAAACAAACACCAAAACCCCTCCCAACTCTCTGAGAACTCTAAAAAGGCCAATATGGAGGAAGTGGGTTTTTTTTTTCTTCCTTTATCTTCCAGCTTTAGCTTCAGAGCAGGCCAAATCAGTAACTGAATAGTAGGCAGGCTAGCAAATACTCCAAGAGAAAGCCTGTCTTTTAGAGCTAGAAAAATATTTATTTTTTTCTCTCATTCATGCCTTAAACCAGTCCCATTTGAGTCACAGCGACTAATGCATGATCACCTAAGACCAGGAGAAAAAGGCCATCTCTCTGAATAGAGGAACTGGTCAAAATGTTCCCTGTTATGCAGACAGTAGGGGGAAAAACCTTATAAACTGCTTATCTCTTTTCCCTTGTCACTTCACCCTAAGTGCAGCCCAAGTGGCATGGACCTGTACTGCATCGTGAGAGCTAAAATTTTGAGAGAATTCCATCTTTCTGGCCAGAAGAATGGGAAAATGTATCCCTTATAGCTGAAGGGTGTGAGAGGAAAGTCTCCGAGAGGAAAGAGAAGGGGAATCACTGTTTCTGAGTATGAACCAACTAAAGGTCAGGGCTGACCCCCACGCTTTGCATGCATGCAATACACCCAAAAAAGATAACAGAGCATTTGAAAAATAAGCTACCATATAAAAGTTGTTCAAGGTCCAGACCAAACCCTGAGTGGCATATGCAAGGAGCACACTGGAACAATATTCAAAAGGTTTTGAAAAATGAATTAGCTTTGGAACCACTTTCCTGGTTTTGGAAGGCAAGGAAGAACTGGAGTCTGAACCTTACCAGGTTGATGCCTATGAAAACAAGAACAATGACAACAAATCAGCATTCTCCAAAAGATTTTAAAAGGAATAAGACCCTCATCATAATATTCAAAATGTCCAGGATACAATGCAAAATTACTCAACATACCAAGAAACATGAAAATCTGACAAAAATCTCAAAAGAAAAGGCAGTCAACAGATGCCAGCTCTGAGATAATATAGAAGTAAGAATTCTCAAACAAAGACCTTAAGGCATTTGTTATTAGTATGTGTAATTAATTAAGAGTGAATACTCTTAAAACAAATGGAAAGTGATTATATTCTCAGCAAAGAGGAAATAAACTATATAAACAAAAACAAATAGAAATTTTGACTTTCAAAATATAGTATTTGAAATAAAAAATGTCCTGAATATACTCAATAACAGAATGGAGATGAAAAAGGAAAGAGTCAGTGAACTTGAAATTAGATCAATAGAAATATTCCAAACTGAAGAACAGAGAGGAAAAAAACAATGAAAAATTGAACAGAATATCAGGGATTTTTAGAATGACATCAAAGCATCTATTACTCATGACACTGGAGTCCCTGAAAGAGAGGAGAATGAGATTAGTGCAGAAAACTATTCAAAATATCAATGATGAAAACTTCCAAGATTTAGTAAAATATGTAAATTGTATTTGTAAAGTCCTGTGAACTATAACTAGATAAACTTAGAGAAAATCATGTTCAGACACATCATAAACTGAATTCCAAAGGTAAATAAAAAAATTTATTTCCTACATATAAGGAAACAACAATTGGAATGATAGCAGATTTCTCATCAGAAACCATAGAGGCTATAAGACACTGGAATATCTTTGAAACACTAAAAGAAAAAGAACTGTAAATTCAGAATTGTATAACCAGTGATTATAAACTTCAGGAATGAAAGGCAAAATAAAGGCATTTTCAGATGAAGAAAAACTAAGAGAATTCAAGACTGGTAAACCTACTGTAAAAGAGTACAAAGGGTCTTTTTTCAGGTTGAAGGAAATAATTCCAGAAGTAAGCTCAGAGTGTGAGTATTAAAGGAAGAGTAAAAGGTATGGTAAATATCTGGGTAAGTAAAACAAATGATCTTTCTCCTCTTAAGGTTTTTACGATATGTATGACTTGAATGAAAATATTGTAAATTTTCTGGGAAACATTTTAATGTACATAGATATACATGACAACTGTAACATAAAGGGGAGAGATTAAATGGGCCTATATGGTTACAAGACACTATACATACTCTAAGTAGACTGTGAGAATGCATATTAAAATGTATAGTGAAACTCTTAAAACAAATACAGAGATAACACATAAAAGCCAATAGATAAAATGAAATATTAACATATATCCAAATAATAAAAGAGAACACTAATTAATGATGAATTAATTAATCAAGACACTGTGGTTTTAGTGAAAGATTAGACACACAGATCAATGCCACAAAATATAAAGTCCAGAAATAGACATATATGTATATGGTCTGTTGATTTTTGCCAAAGCTGCAAAAGCAATTCAATGGAGAAAGGATAGTCTGTTCATCCAAATGCAAAAAGAAAAATCATGATGTATACTTTACCCTTTATACAAAAATTAACTCAAATTGGCTCACAGACCAAAACATAAATAATAAGATTATAAAACTTTTAGAAGAAAACAAGGGAGGAAATCTTTGTGACCTTGAGTTAGGCAAAATATCTTAAGTATGACATTAGAAGCATGACCCATTAAAGAAAATATTGATGAATTGGACTTAAATTTAAAATATGATTGTGTGAAAGATGCTATAAAGACAATATAGAGACAAGCTAAGAATAGGAAGAAAATATTTTCAAATCACATATTGACAAAGGACTTTTACCCAAATATATGAAGGACACTGAAAATTTGGTTATAAGAAAACACACAACCCAATGGAAAAAAAAAAACAACAACAAATTACCTGAACTGACACTTCACATCAATATACAAACAAACAAATATAATGACAATAAGCACGCAAAAATATGCATGTATAGGGTATGTATAGTTTAATAAACCCTCAGTGTCCTGTAATTTTATGTAAAGTTTTCATTCCTTGAATATCACATATATTTTAAGACTACAATTTACCAATAAATACGATAAGACTTGAAAAAAATGGGTGATCTGGCAGTGGCAAGTTACAGCATGGAAAGTATGATCTAAGATGTAATGAAGAGTGGTAACTTTTTTTTCTTTTCTGCCCAGCATACTTCATCAGTCCCTTCTTCTTGTAACAACTTTCATCTCCTCTTTCTTTTGGGAAATAGTAGCTGCCTCATTCAGGCCAATCAAATAACATACTCGCTTGGGTTCATTGATTGTTCTGTGATTAGTTCTGCAAATTATATACAGATCCATGTGCAAAGTTCTCTTTTGCCACTGGGTTTACAATGCTGGGTTGATGTTCACCTGAAATCTATCAGTAAACAGCATTCCAAGCTACATGGCACAAGCCTATCTGCAGTAAGAGAGAATGAGACAAACTAAAAGAAAGAAAAGATCTGGATGTATGAGTGAGGGCAAGGAGGGAGGGAGCTGATGACACCATTTGACATAAACCAATAATTCCCCTCTTAAATTTTTTTTTTTTTAATTTGCGGTACGCGGGCCTCTCACTGTTGTGGCCTCTCCCGTTGCGGAGCACAGGCTCCAGACGCGCAGGCTCAGCGGCCATGGCTCACAGGCGCAGCCGCTCTGTGGCATGTGGGATCTTCCCAGACTGGGGCACGAACCCGTGTCCCCTGCATCGGCAGGCGGACTCTCAACCACTGCGCCACCAGGGAAGCCCTCCCCTCTTAAACTTATGATTGATTGGGTCAGGTCCTTGTAACTTTGAAGGAAACAAATATGGCAAGAGCAGACTTAAAATTAACATTACAAGTCGCAAAATGGCAAAATTTATATCCCTCAAAACTGATCACATCATAGAGAGGAAGAAAACCTTGAGAAATTGTCAAAATATAGCCTATAGAGACAAAGGAAGCAATGAAAAAGTGATAAGTGTAGAAAAAAAATATGAGTGAAATAACCCAAGACACAGAGGTATTTCTAAAGATGAAATAAGAATAACTGGAATTGGAGAAAAATAAATGTTACAAATTTTTTAGAGTGAGTTTCATAAAAAGAAGGTAATTCTTCCAGTGTCCAAGGGAAGCCAGAAGTACTCTCAACCTGTAAGTGAGATAATTCTGAGGTGTGTTTTTTGAACTTTTCTGAGAATTTACCTGTGGAAACAAGCATCAGTTGCTCACTGTGATAGCTGGTTTACTAAACTAAAGCACTTCTACTGGCTGCCTTTCCTTTCCACAACCACTCCCCTACTGTTGTCTCTGGTACCTCCCAGATAATCTACTTACACTCAAATCCTTATATCAAGGTTTGCTTTAAGAGGAAGCTGCAAAGTAAAACAGGTAATGCTTTTGTTTCTTATTTTACTAATAAAATAGAATCAATCAGAAAGGTGTTCCACATACTCCCTCCTTCACAGTTACCATCCTATCTGCAGAAGACCTCTGTATGGTTCTTTATGTGATACACTGAAAACTAAAAGTGGAGTGCCACTCACAGTGCAGTCAGTGATCAATTCTCAGACCTTACATTGTTTGACATATTAGAAGCTTTTAATATGTTTGGTAACTCTCTCCTTTATCAAAAAACTTTCTTCATTTAGCTTCCCAGATATCACACTCCATGGGGTTTCTTTCTACCTCACTAGCTGCTACTTTACAGTTTCCTTTGCTGGTCCTTCTTGTTATACTTTAAACACTGGAACACTCCAGAACTCAGTTGTTTGTCATCTTATATTCTCTGTCTACACTCTGTCACTTGGTCATCTCAAACAGATTCATCACTTTAATCTTCATCTATATAATAGACATTCAGCCCACACCACTAACTAATTTTACACCAATTTATCCAATGATTTTCTGGACATCAACTTCTCAGTGTTAAATATAAAATGAACACCAAATCTACTCCTCCAATGAGTTCCTTATGCAGTTTCCACACCTTGGAAAATGGTATCCCCATTATTCCAATTACTCAGGCCATTCCTGGTGTGGTTCTTGACTTTTACTTTCTTTCACATTGTCCTTCAGCAAATTATGTTAATTCTGCCTTTAAAATATATCCAAATACAGTTGTTTGTAGATGTATTACCCATGGTTAAATTGTTTGCTAGTCTACAAAATGTATATTGTATTTGTGCTCATTTTTGAGGTGATCTACAAATAGTATTGACTACACTATTTGCATCATCAAATCTTCAATAAAACTCATCTATTTTTGGAAAGGTGCCTGTTTGAATATCATCAAAAAGGAAAGTGTAACAAAATTTCAAATCTTCAAAATGTCATTTAAACTCCTGGGGAGAGACTGTAAATATAAACTCCACTTTCTCACTTTGGACTTAAAATTATTACACTAATGGAAAGCTAACTTTCTCATAGGTTGAGTAACAAAATCAAGAGACTGCTAACAATGCTTATCTCTAAATTGGGAGCTGAAGTTAAGAGGGGATCCTTTCTTTCTTCTTTATATATAATTTTGTTATGCTTAAATTGCTAATTATATACATGTGTTACTTTCATAATTAAAGACTGAATAAAGCTGTTTAAACAATCTTTGTAAAACAGTGCTATTTGGGAAGAGATTTGCACTAAAAGATATAAATAATTATTACAAAGAAATTTAATTAAATAGCGATGTTCTAGTAGAATAATTGCTTGAAAGGCCAATGGAATAAAATAGAAATAACAAGACAAAGCCTTAGTAGTTAAAATAATTTAGAACATGACAAATGTACAGTATATTGATTAAGCACACAGATTCTAAAGTTCAAATACTTGGGTCCAAGTTCTGGATATGCTCCTTATTATCTGTGTGACCTTAGGCAAGTTACTAAACCTATCTATGTAACAGTTTCTTCATCAGTAAGGGAGGAATAATAATAGTACTTAACCCATAGGATAATTGGGGGGTGTAAATGAATTAATATATAGGTATAAGACTTAGAACAGTGACTATCAAATAACAAGCATTATATTGGGATGGCCAAAAAGTTCATTTGGGTTTTTGGTACGATGTTATGGGCAAACCAGAACGAACTTTTTGGCCAATCCAATATAAGCGTTAGCTATTATTAACAGAAATCAGAGGCACATATATAAATTTTATATATATATATATATATATATATATATATATCACTACTTAGTAAAATTTGTTTCTCATGAATGTATGTGTGAGCAATTCTGAAATTATATCTAAAATAGGAGAGAGCAAGCAAGTAATATATATATAAAGCTATTTTACTATAGCTACAAAAGATTTTAATACTTGAAGAAGTAAGGGAAAGTGTTCACAGGAATTCTTTGTAAAGATTTTGCACGTGAAGTTGTAAATCAAATGAATGATATAGCAATAAATAATATTGTCATGTTAGCTTTTGAATAAAACATATTTATATCATGACCGCTTATTACAAAATGAAATATATTCCAGATGAATGAAGGAGGTTTTATGTATGTTTTTAAAACACTGGGAAAACATAGAGGAGAATAACTATATTAACTCTGTACTGAGAAATGTTCTATATGCATACAACCAGTACAAGAAATCGAAACTAAATATAGGGGAGACCTTCAGGATGGCGGAGGAGTAAGACATGGATATCACCTTCCTCCCCACAAATACATCAGAAATACACCTACATGTGGAACTACTCCTACAGAACACCTACGGAACGCTGGCAAAAGACCTCAGACTTCCCAAAAGGCAAGAAACTCCCCACGTACCTAGGTAGGGCAAAAGAAAAAAGAAAAAACAGAGACAAAAGAATACGGACGGGACCTGCACCTCTGGGAGGGAGCTGTGAAGGAGAAAAGGTTTCTTTTTCACTAGGAAGCCCCTTCGTGGGCAGAGACGGTGTGCAGGGGGTGGCGGAGGGGGAAGCTTCGGAGCCGTGGAGGAGAGCGTAGCAACAGGGGTGCGGAGGGCAAAGCGGAGAGATTCCTCACAGAGGACCGGTGCCGACAAACACTCACGAGCCTGAGAGACTTCTCTGCTCACCCACCTGGGCGGGCGGGGGCTGGGAGCTGAGGCTCGGGCTTCAGAGGTCGGATCCCAGGGGGAGGACTGGGGTTGGCTATGTGAACACAGCCTGAAGAGGGCTAGTGCGCCACAGCTAGCCAGGAGGGAGTCCAGGAAAGACTCTGGACCTGCCTAAGAGGCAAGAGACCACTGTTTCCAGATGCGCGAGGAGAGGGGATTCAGAATACCGCCTAAACGAGCTCCAGAGACAGGCACGAACCACAGCTATCAGCTGCTACTTTAACCCTGTCCTGTCTGAGCAAAGAACAGAAGCCCTCAGGGGACCTACATGCAGAGTTAGCAGAAGGAAAGAAATCATAAAGATCAGCTCAGAAATAAATGAAAAAGAAATGAAGGAAATGATAGCAAAGATCAATAAAACTAAAAGCTGGTTCTTTGAGAAGATAAACAAAATTGATAAACCATTAGCCAGACTCATAAAGAAAAACAGGGAGAAGACTCAAATTAACAGAATTAGAAATGAAAAAGGAAAAGTAAAAACTGACACTGCAGAAATACAAAGGACCATGAGAGATTACTAGAAGCAACTATATGCCAATAAAATGGACAACCTGGAAGAAATGGACAAATTCTTAGAAATGCACAACCTTCTGAGACTGAACCAGGAAGAAATAGAAAATATAAGCAGACCAGTCACAAGCACTGAAATTGAAACTGTGATTAAAAATCTTTCAACAAACAAAAGCCCAGGACCAGATGGCTTCAAAAGTGAATTCTATCAAACAGTGAGAGAAGAACTAACACCTAGCCTTCTCAAACTCTTCCAAAATATAGCACAGGGAGGAACACTCCCAAACTCATTCCACGAGGCCAACATCACCCTGATACGAAAACCAGACAAAGATGTCACAAAGAAAGAAAGCTACAGGCCAATATCACTGATGAACATAGATGCAAAAATCCTCAACAAAATACTAGCAAACAGAATCCAACAGCACATTAAAAGGTTATACACCATGATCAAGTGGGGTTTATCACAGAAATGCAAGGATTCTTCAGTATATGCAAATCAATCAATGTGATAAACCATATTAAGAAATTGAAGGAAAAAGACCATATGATCACCTCAATAGATGCAGAAAAAGCTTTCAACAAAATTCAACACCCATTTAAGATAAAAACCCTCCAGAAAATAGGCATAGAGGGAACTTACCTCAACATAATGCAGGCCATATATGACAAACCCACAGTGAACACCATTCTCAGAAGTGAAAAACTGAAACCATTTTGTCTAAGATTAGGAACGAGACAAGGCTGTCCACTTTACCACTATTATTCAACATAGTTTTGGAAGTTTTAGCCACAGCAGTCAGAGAAGAAAAAGGAATCCAAATCAGAAAAGAAGAATTAAAGCTGTCACTGTTTGTAGATGACATGATACTATACATAGAGAATGCCAAAGATGCTACCAGAAAACTACTAGAGTTAATCAATGAATTTGGTAAAGTAGCAGGATACAAAATTAAGGCACAGAAATCTCTTGCATTCCTATACACTAATGATGAAAAATCTAAAAGAGAAATTAAGGAAACACTCCCATTTACCACTGCAACCAAAAGAAAAAAATACATAGGAAAAACCCTACCTAAGGAGACAAAAGACCTGTATGCAGAAAACTAAGACACTGATGAAAGAAATTAAAGATGATACAAACATTTTGTTTATGTTTTCCTTTACTGTGTAAAAGCTTTTAAGCTTCATTAAGAACTTTATTTATGTTTTTATTTCCATTTCTCTAGGAGGTGGGTCAAAAAGAATCTTGCTGTGATTTATGTCATAGAGTGTTCTGCCTATGTTTTCCTCTAAGAGTTTTATAGTATCTGGCTTTACATTTAGGTCTTTAATCCATTTTGAGTTTATTTTTGTGTATGATGTAAGGGAGTGTTCTAATTTCATTCTTTTACATGTAGCTGTCCAGTTTTCCCAGCACCACTTACTGATGAGGCTGTCTTTTCTCCACTGTATATTCTTGCCTCCTTTATCAAAGATAAGGTGACCATAAGTGCTTGGGTTTATCTCTGGGCTTTCTATCCTGTTCCATTGATCTATATTTCTGTTTCTGTGCCAGTACCATACTGTCTTGATGACTGTAGCTTTGTAGTATAGTCTGAAGTCAGGGAGCCTGATTCCTCCAGCTCCACTTTTCTTTCTTAATATTGCTTTGGCTATGCGGGGTCTTTTATGTTTCCATACAAATTGTGACATTTTTTGTTCTAGTTCTATGAAGAATGCCATTGGTAGTTTGATAGGGATTGCACTGAATCTGTAGATTGTTTTGGGTAGTAGAATCTTTTTCACAATGTTGATTCGTTCGATCCAAGAACATGGTATATCTCTCCATCTGTTTGTATCATCTTTAATTTCTTTCATCAGTGTCTTATAGTTTTATGCATAGAGGCCTTTTGTCTCCTTAGGTAGGTTTATTCCTAGGTATTTTATTCTTTTTGTTGCAGTGGTAAATGGGAATGTTTCCTTAACAAAAAGCCAACCCTCAGAATGGGAGAAAATATTTGCAAATGAAACAACTGACAGAGGATTAATCTCCAAAATTTACAAGCAGCTTATGCAGTTCAATATTAACAAAACAAACAACTTGATCCAAAAATGGGCAGAAGAGGGGCTTCCCTGGTGGTACAGTGGTGAAGAATCCTTCTGCCAATGCAGGAGACATGGATTCAAGCACTGGTCTGGGAAGATCCAACATGCTATGGAGCAGCTAACCCCATGGGCCACAACTACTGAGCCTGTGCTCTAGAGCCCGTGAGCCACTACTGAGCCCACGTGCCACAGCTACTGAAGCCAGTGCACCTAGAGCCCATACTCTGCAACAAGGGAAGCTACCCCAATGAGAAGCCTGTGCACAGCAACGAAGAGTAGCCCCCACTCACCACAACTAGAGAAAGGCTGAGGGCAGCAACAAAGACCCAATGAGGCCAAAAATAAATAAATTTATTTTTAAAAAGCAAAAATGGACAGAATACCTAAATAGACATTTCTCCAAAGAAGATAAACAGATTGCCAACAAACACATGAAAGGATGCTCAACATCGCTAATCATTAGAGAAATGCAAATCAAAACTACAATGAGGTATCACCTCACACTTGTCAGAACGGCCATCATTAAAAAATCTGCAAACAATAAATGCTGGAGAAGGTCTGGAGAAAAGGGAACCCTCTTGCACTGTTGGTGAGAATGTAAATTGATACAGCCACTATGGAGAACAGTATGGAGGTTTCCTAAAAATCTAAAAATAGAGCTACCATATGACCAAGCAATCCCACTACTGGGCATATACCCTGAGAAAACCATAATTCAAAAAGGGTCATGCACCACAATGTTCATTGTAGCTCTATTTACAATAGCCAGGACATGGAAGCAACCTAAGTGTCCACTGACAGATGAATGGATAAAGAAGAGGTGGCACACATATACAATGGAATATTACTCAGCCATAAAAAGAAACAAAATTGAGTTATTTATAGTGAAGTGGATGGACCTAGAATCTGTCATAC
This sequence comes from Grampus griseus, assembly GCF_964374135.1. NCBI lineage: Eukaryota > Metazoa > Chordata > Mammalia > Artiodactyla > Delphinidae > Grampus > Grampus griseus. The sequence continues at coordinate 97,868,370 of NC_138999.1, read as the reverse complement.
GGAGTGAAGTAAGTCAGAAAGAAACAAACAAATACTGTATGCTAACACATATATATGAAATCTAAAAAAAAAAAAAAAAAAAAACATGGTCATGAAGAACCTAGGGGCAGGACTGGAATAAAGATGCAGAGGTAGAGAATGGAGTTGAGGACACGGGGAGGGGGAAGGGTAATCTGGGACGAAGTGAGAGAGTGGCATGGACGTGTATACACTACCAATTGTAAAATAGATAGCTAATGGGAAGCAGCCGCATAACAGAGGGAGATCAGCTCTGTGCTTTGTGACCACCTAGAGGGGTGGGATTGGGTGGGTGTGAGGGAGGGAGATGCAAGAGGGAGGAGATATGGGGATATATGTATATGTATAGCTGATTCACTTTGTTATAAAGCAGAACCTAACACACTATTGTAAAGCAATTATACTCGAATACAGATGTTTAAAAAATATATTTAGGTATTACTTCATAAAAATATTGTATAAAGATATCATAATTATAAAATTGGGTACAAATTGGGTTAAACATTTTTTTTTTTTTTTGCGGTACTTGGGCCTCTCACTGTTGTGGCCACTGCCGTTGCGCAGCACAGGCTCCGGACGCGCAGGCTCAGCAGCCATGGCTCACGGGCCCAGCCACTGCGTGGCATGTGGGAGCTTCCCGGACCGGGACATGAACATGTGTCCCCTGCATCGGCAGGCGGACTCTCAACCACTGCGACACCAGGGAAGCCCGGGTTAAACACTTTAATCAAAATATGTTAGAGGATGGTGGAAGAGTAAGACGCGGAGATCACCTTCCTCCCCACAGATACATCAGAAATACATCTACACGTGGAACAACTCCTACAGGACACCTACTGAACGCTGGCAGAAGACCTCAGACCTCCTAAAAGGCAAGAAACTCCCCACATACCTGGGAGGGCAAAAGAAAAAAAAATAAACAGAGACAAAAGAATAGGGATGGGACCTGCACCAGTGGGAGGGAGCCATGAAGAAGGAAAGGTTTCCACAAACTAGAAACCCCTTCATGGGCAGAGACTGCGGGTGGTGGAGGTGGGGAGCTTCGGAGCCACAGAGGAGAGCACAGCAACAGGGGTGCGGAGGGCAAAGTGAAGAGATTTCCGCACAGAGGATTGGGCCGACCAGCACTCACCAGCCCGAGAGGCTTGTCTGATCACCCGCTGGGGCAGGCGGGGGCTGCGAGCTGAGGCTGGGGCTTCAGTAGGAGCGCAGAGAGAGGACTGGCAGCGTGAACACAGCCTGAAGGGGTTAGTGCACCACAGCTAGCCGGGAGGGAGTCCAGGGAAAAGTCTGGACCTGCCAAAGAGGCAAGAGACTTTTTCTTCCCTCTTTGTTTCCTGGTGCGCAAGGAGAGGAGATTAAGAGTGCTGCTTAAAGGAGCTCCAGAGACTGGCGCAAGCCGCGGCTAAACAGCGTGGACCCCAGAGATGGGCATGAGATGCTAAGGCTGCTGCTGCCACCACCAAGAAGCCTGTGAGCGAGCACAGGTCACTCTCCACAATACCCTTCCAGGGAGCCTGTGCAGCCCGCCACTGCCAGGGTCCCAGGATCCAGGGACAACTTCCCCCGGAGAAAGCACCACGCACCTCAGGCTGGTGCAACGTCACGCTGGCCTCTGCCGCCACAGGCTTGCCCCGCACTCTGTACCCCTCCCTACCCACGGCCTGAGTGAGCCAGAGCCCCCGAATCAGCAGCTCCTTTAACCCCGTCCTGTCTGAGCGAAGAAGAGACGTGCTCCAGCGACCTACATGCAGAGGCGGGGCCAAATCCAAAGCTGAGCCCCAGGAGCTGTGCGAACAAAGAAGAGAAAGGGAAATCTTTCCCAGCAGCCTCAGGAGCAGTGGATTAAATCTCCACAATCAACTTGATGTACCCTGCATCTGTGGAATACCTGAATGGACAACGAATCATCCCAAATTGAGGAGGTGGACTTTGGGAGCAAGATAGATTATTTTTTCCCCTTTTCCTCTTTTTCTTAGTGTGTATGTGTATGCTTCTGTGTGAGATTTTCTCTGTATAGCTTTGCTTTCAACATTTGTCCTAGGGTTCAATCCACCTGTTTCTTTTTTATTTTACTTAAAATTTTTTTTATTATAATTTTTTTTTTATTTTAATACCTTTTTTTATTTTACCTTACTTTATTTTAATGTCTTTTATCCCCTTCCTCCCTCCCTCCCTCCCTCCCTCCCTTCCTTCCTTTCTTCCTTCCTTTCTTCCTTCCTTCCTTCCTTCCTTTCTTTCTTTCTTTCTTCCTTTCTTCCTTTCTTCCTTTCTTCCTTTCTTCCTTTCTTTCTTTCTTTCTTTCTTTCCTTCTTTCTTTCTTTCTTTCTTTCTTTCTTTCTTTCTTTCTTTCTTTCTTTCTTTCTTTTCTTTCTTTCTTTCTTTCTTTTCTTTCTTTCTTTCTTTCTTTCTTTCCTTTCTACTTTTTCTCCATTTTATTCTGAGCCGTATGGATGAAAGGCTCTTGGTGCTGCAGCCAGGAGTCAGTGCTGTGCCTCTGAGGTGGGAGAGCCAACTTCAGGACACTGGTCCACAAGAGACCTCCCAGCTCCACATAATATCAAATGGCAAATATCTCCCAGAGATCTCCAACTCAACACCAAGCCCCAGCTCCACTCAACGACCAGCAAGCTACAGTGCTGGACACCCTATGCCAAACAACTAACAAGACAGGAACACAACCCCACCCATTAGCAGAGAGACTGCCTAAAATCATAATAAGTCCACAGACACCACAAAACACACCACCAGACGTGAACCTGCCCACCAGAAAGAAAAGATCCAGCCTCATCCACCAGAACACAGGCACTAGTCCCCTCCACCAGGAAGCCTACACAACACACTGAACCAACTTTAGCCACTGGGGACAGACACCAAAAGCAACGGGAACTACAAACCTGGAGTCCGTGAAAAGGAGACCCCAAACACAGTAAGATAAGCAAAATGAGAAGACAGAAAAACACATAGCAGATGAAGGAGCAAGATAAAAACTCACGAGACCTAGCAAATGAAGACGAAATAGGCAGTCTACCTGAAAAAGAATTCAGAATAGTGATAGTAAAGATGATCCAGAATCCTGGAAACAGAATAGAGAAAATGCAAGAAACATTTAACAAGGACCTAGAAGAACTAAAGATGAAACAAACAATGATGAAAAACACAATAAATGAAATTAAAAATACTCTAAAGGGATCAATATCATAATAACTGAGAAAGAAGAACGGATAAGTGACCTGGAAGATAAAGTAGTGGAAATAACTACTGCAGAGCAGAATAAAGAAAAAAGAATGAAAAGAACTGAGGACAGTCTCAGAGACCTCTGGGACAACATTAAGTGCACCAACATTCGAATTATAGGGGTTCCAGAAGAAGAAGAGAAAAAGAAAGAGACTGAGAAAATATTTGAAGATATTATAGTTGAAAACTTCCCTAATATGGGAAAGGAAACAGTTAATCAAGTCCAGGAAGCACAGAGAGTCCCATACAGGATAAATCCAAGGAGAAATATGCCAAGACACATATTAATCAAACGGTCAAAAATTAAATACAAAGAAAACATATTAAAAGCACCAAGGGAAAAACAACAAATAACACACAAGGGAATCCCCATAAGGTTAACAGCTGATCTTTCAGCAGAAACTCTGCAAGCCAGAAGGGACTGGCAGGACATATTTAAAGTGATGAAGGAGAAAAACCTGCAACCAAGATTACTCTAACCAGCAAGGATCTCATTCAGATTTGATGGAGAAATTAAAACATTTACAGAAAAGCAAAAGCTGAGAGAGTTCAGCACCACCAAACCAGCTTTAAAACAAATGCTAAAGGATCTTCTCTAGGCAAGAAACACAAGAGAAGAAAAAGACCTATAAAAACAAACCCCAAACAATTAAGAAAATGGTAAGAGGAACATACATATCGATAATTACCTTAAATGTAAATGGATTAAATGCTCCCACCAAAAGACACAGTCTGGCTGAATGGATACAAAAACAAGACCCTTACATATGCTGTCTACAAGAGACCCACTTCAGACCTACAGACACATACAGACTGAAAGTGAGGGGATGGAAAAAGATATTCCATGCAAATGGAAACCAAAAGAAAGCTGGAGTAGCAATTCTCATATCAGACAAAACAGACTTCAAAATAAAGACTATTAGAAGAGACAAAGAAGGACACTACATAATGATCAAGGGATCGATCCAAGAAGAAGATATAACAATTGTAAATATTTATGCACCCAACATAGGAGCACCTTAATACATAAGGCAACTACTAACAGCCATAAAAGGGGAAATCAACAGTAACACATTCATAGTAGGGGACTTTAACACCCCACTTTCACCAATGGACAGATCATCCAAAATGAAAATAAATAAGGAAACACAAGCTTTAAATGATACATTAAAAAGATGGACTTGATTGATATTTATAGGACATTCCATCCAAAAACAACAGAATACACATTTTTCTCAAGGGCTCATGGAACATTCTCCAGGATAGATCATATCTTGGGTCACAAATCAAGCCTTGGTAAATTTAAGAAAATTGAAATCGTGTCAAGTATCTTTTCTGACCACAACACTATGAGACTAGATATCAATTACAGGAAAAGATCTGTAAAAAATACAAACACATGGAGGCTAAAAAATACACTACTTAATAATGAAGGGATCACTGAAGAAATCAAAGAGGAAATCAAAAAATACCTAGAAACAAATGACAATGGAGACACGATGACCCAAAACCTATGGGAGGCAGCAAAAGCAGTTCTAAGAGGGAAGTTTATAGCAATACAATCCTACCTTAAGAAACAGGAAACATGTTGAACAAACAAGCTAACCTTGCACCTAAAGCAATTAGAGAAAAAAGAGCAAAAAACCCCAAAGTTAGCAAAAGGAAAGAAATCATAAAGATCAGATGAGAAATAAATGAAAAAAGAAATGAAGGAAATGATAGCAAAGATCAATAAAACTAAAAGCTGGTTCTTTGAGAAGATAAACAAAATTGATAAACCATTAGCCAGACTCATCAAGAGAAAAAGGGAGAAGACTCAAATCAATAGAATTAGAAATGAAAAAGGAGAAGTAACAACTGACACTGCAGAAATACAAAAGATCATGAGAGATTACTACAAGCAACTCTATGCCAATAAAATGGACAACCTGGATGATATGGACAAATTCTTAGAAATGCACAACCTGCCAAGACTGAATCAGAAAGAAATAGAAAATATGAACAGATGAATCACAAGCCCTGAAATTGAAACTGTGATTAAAAATCTTCCAACAAACAAAAGTCCAGGACCAGATGGCTTCACAGGCGAATTCTATCAAACATTTAGAGAAGAGCTAACATCTATCCTTCTGAAACTCTTCCAAAATACAGCAGAGGGAGGAACATTCCAAAACTCATTCTACGAGGCCACCATCACCCTGATACCAAAACCAGACAAGGATATCACAAAGAAAGAAAACTACAGGCCAATATCACTGATGCACATAGATGCAAAAATCCTCAACCAAATACTAGCAAACAGAATCCAACAGCACATTAAAAGGATCATACACCATGATCAAGTGCAGTTTTCTGCAGGAATGCATGTATTCTTCAATAAATGCAAATCATCAATATGATACACCGTATTAAGAAATTGAAGGAGAAAAACAATATGGTCATCTCAATAGATGCAGAGAAAGCTTTCAACAAAAATCAACACCCATTTATGATTAAAAACCCTCCAGAATGTAGGCATAGAGGGAACTTTCCTCAACATAATAAAGGCCATGTATGACAAACCCAGAGCCAACATCATCCTCAGTGGTGAAAAACTGAAAGCATTTCCACTAAGAGCAGGAACAAGACAAGGTTGCCCACTCTCATCTCTCATATTCAACATAGTTTTGGAAGTTTTAGCCACAGCTATCGGAGAAGAAAAGGAAATAAAAGGAATCCAAATTGGAAAAGAAGAAGTAATGCTGTCACTGTTTGCAGATGACATGATACTAATCATAGAGAATCCTAAAGATGCTACCAGAAAACTACTAGAGCTAATCAATGAATTTGGTAAAGTAGCAGGATACAAAATTAATGCACAGAAATCTCTGACAGTCCTATACACTAATGATGAAAAATCTGAAAGTGAAATCAAGAAAACTCTCCCATTAACCACTGCAACAAAAAGAAAAAAATATCTAGGAATAAACCTACCTAAGGAGACAAAAGACCTGTATGCAGAAAACTAAAACACTGATGAAAGAAATTAAAGATGATACAAATAGATGGAGAGATATACCGTGTTCTTGGATTGGAAGAATCAACATTGTGAAAATGACTCTACTACCCAAAGCAATCTATAGATTCAATGCAATCCCTATCAAACTACCACTGGCATTTTTCACAGAACTAGAACAAAAACTTTCACAATTTGTATGGAAACACAAAAGACCCCGAATAGCCAAAGCAATCTTGAGAACGAAAGAAGGAACTGGAGGAATCAGGCTCCCTGACTTCAGACTATACTACAAAGCTACAGTCATCAAGACAGTATGGTACTGGCACAGAAACAGAAAGATAGATCAATGGAACAGGATAGAAAGCCCAGAGATAAACCCATGCACATATGGACACCTTATCTTTGATAAAGGTGGCAGTAATGTACAATGGAGAAAGGACACCCTCTTCAATAAGTGGTGCTGGGAAAACTGGACAGGTACATGTAAAAGTATGAGATTAGATCACTCCCTAACACCATACACAAAAATAAGCTCAAAATGGATTAAAGACCTAAATGTAAGGCCAGAAACTATCAAACTCTTAGAGGAAAACATAGGCAGAACACTCTGTGACATAAATCAAAGCAAGATCCTTTCTGACCCACCTCCTAGAGTAATGGAAATAAAAACAAAAATAAACAAATGGGACCTAATGAAACTTCAAAGCTTTTGCACAGAAAAGGAAACCGTAAACAAGACCAAAAGACAACCCTCAGAATGGGAGAAAATATTTGCAAATGAAGCAACCGACAAAGGATTAATCTCCAAAATTTACAAGCAGCTCATGCTGCTCAATAACAAGAAAACAAACAACCCAATCCAAAAATGGGCAGAAGACCTAAATAGACATTTCTCCAAAGAAGATATACAGACTGCCAACAAACACATGAAAGAATGCTCAACATCACTAATCATTAGAGAAATGCAAATCAAAACTACAATGAGATATCATCTCACACCAGTCAGAATGGCCATCATCAAAAAATCTAGAAACAATAAATGCTGGAGAGGGTGTGGAGAAAAGGGAACACTCTTGCACTGCTGGTGGGAATGTGAATTGGTTCAGCCACTATGGAGAACAGTATGGAGGTTCCTTAAAAAACTACAAATAGAACTACCATATGACCCAGCAATCCCACTACTGGGCATATACCCTGAGAAAACCAAAATTCAAAAAGAGTCATGTACCAAAATGTTCATTGCAGCTCTATTTACAATAGCCCGGAGATGGAAACAACCTAAGTGCCCGTCATCGGATGAATGGATAAAGAAGATGTGGCACATATATACAATGGAATATTACTCAGCCATAAAAAGAAACGAAATTGAGCTATTTGTAATGAGGTGGATAGACCTAGAGTCTCTCATACAGAGTGAAGTAAGTCAGAAAGAGAAAGACAAATACCGTATGCTAACACATATATATGGAATCTAAGGGAGAAAAAAAAGTTCATGAAGAACCTAGGGGTAAGATGGGAATAAAGACACAGACCTACTAGAGCATGGACTTGAGGATATGGGGAGGGGAAGGGTAAGCTGTGACAAAGTGAGAGAGAGGCATGGACATATATACACTACCAAACGTAAGGTAGATAGCTAGTGGGAAGCAGCCGCATAGCACAGGAAGATCAGCTTGGTGCCTTGTGACCACCTAAAGGGGTGGGATAGGGAGGGTGGGAGAGAGGGAGACGCAAGAGGGAGACGCAAGAGGGAAGAGATATGGGAACCTATGTATATGTATAACTGATTCATTTTGTTATAAAGCAGAAACTAACACACCATTGTAAAGCAATTATACCCCAATAAAGATGTTAAAAAAATGTACTTCTTATTGTGGGATAGTATCAAAAGTTTGAAAACTACTGGTCTAGTGGCAGAGTTGGAAAGTGACATGGGAAACTAAGTACCTAGACCAGGCTTTCTGCTGAAAACAAGCTAAAATGCTGGATAAAATGCATCGATGCTCTGGCACAAAAGTAAAGAATATTTAGACTGAACAGTAATTGGAAACCCAGTGAGTTCATTTTAAGAAGTTGTTTTTGGCAGGAATCAAGATGGCGGAGCAGAAGGACGTGGAGCTCATCTCCTCCCACAAACACATCAGAAATATATCTACGTGTAGAGCAATTCTCACAGACATCTGGAACCTGGCAGAAGAATTCTCATATTGTACAAACAAAGCTGCAAGAAAGGTCTCCATGTAAACGGGTAGAATAGAAAAAAAAAAAGGTATTGGGTTGGGATCTGTAACCCTGGGTTGGATCTGTAAGGAAGAGGTCTGCATGGGTGGACCTTCGCCCTGGGGATAGAGCGGTTTGAGACACAATGTGGGCATTCCAGTCCTGGTGCCCTGTGCAGAGCAAACAAGCCCTCTTGCCTGCTGGGAAATCTGCTGAGACAGACAGCAAGGCTGGAGAAGCCTACACTATTTGTGAGGAGTGTGCACGTGCTGGCTTGCCAACAACCAGAGTGGAGAGAGCCATGCACTGGCGACTGCTACTTCACCACACCTTCCAACCAAAGAGGCAAACACCCCAGTCCTGCTCACTGCACAACACAGTCCAGCAGAAGATCTGGGCAAAGTCTCCATCTAGCTATGCAGAAAAAGAACAGGGCATCTGAGGTGTGATCTGGGTGGAGCTGTGGAAGCCATTGTCAGTGCATGCATGGGGTGGTGCCACAAGAGGCTACAGATGCTAAGGGCTGAATTTCAGGCAGACAGGCCCTAGGAGAGGATTCAATCTCGCTATGGAAAGACAGCCTGAAGTGCCTGGGGCGTGGTGCCTGTGGAGCAGCGATGGCCATTGTCAGCGTGCTCAGGAATATGCAGCAGTTCAGTTCACCCCAGCTCTGCCCACTCCACACTGTAGCTGAGCGCTAGATCTGGGGCAGACAGGTCCTGGGAGAAGACTGCCACAGAGGCAGCAAGCAGCACAGCCACCTCAATTCCTACAGCCAAGACACCCCAACCCCAAGCCCCAGCTTACTTCACATCATAGCTGCGTACTAGATCTGGGACAAACACAGCAGAGAAAGGGATGCAACCTTGGGCTGCTATTGAATGGAACTGCAGATGCCTTCACAGGTGCTGCATAGGTCCTCTGCGACCACACAGGCCTCACTTTCTTCAGAAATCACCTATTTTGGGGCAGGGCAAGCACCCAAGGGCAATGGAGCCTGACTGAACCTGACCCTCAGGGCTTCTGCTCCAACAACTGGGGAACAGGCCCTACCCCTGACAAGGCAAGGATAGCCACAGAGCAAAGAGGAAGCCCCACCCAACTCTAGACACCACAACACCAATCACAGCCCTATCAAGGGGATAACGGCCAGCACACCCTGAGGAAAGGTGTGGCTGGCAGCCATACCAAAACCAGCCCTTGTACCAAAAACACTGTACACTCACAGTCTACACAGGGATGCGCCCACATAAAAACACCCCTTCAAGACCACAGTAGATAACTGTTTCTCCTAAAATGAAAAGACAGAGGATCTACTTCCAGTTACAAGAACAAATAATGAAACAGACCTCACCAATCTACTAGAACCCGAGTTGAAAAACAAAATCAGCAAACTTCTAACCATGTTTATCAAGAACAATTTTCCAAATAAATAAAACTAAACGTTTAAAAATAAAGTTAGAAAAAGATCAATATATCTGAATTAAACAAAAGCAGTTAACAAAAATAAGAACAGAAGTTAATGATATAAGAAAATAAAGAGATCAACAAAGCCAAATTTTTAAATATAGCAATAACATTTAGAAACCTCTGGCAGTCTAATGGAGAAAAAAAAAGGGAGTACAGAGACACACACAAAAAAACTTAGTAATTACATTGGTAATTACATAATGGACTGAAGTATAGGTAGAGAGTTCACAATTACCAAGTGGTTATACAATTGCAATGAAAGGTAAATACAGTCCACCTAATGGGAGAAGATGATGCAGTATATGTATCTAAAAAGGATTCATTATCCATGACAGATAAAGTATCAATATTTCTACAAATCTATAAAATAAATATAAACAATCTAATAGAGATAAAAGGTCAAAAGACTTGAACAGGCATTTCTGGAATAGGGAAAAGAAATGGACAATAAAGTTCTATGAATAGATGCATACACTTATTAAATAACCTGGAAAGTGTATATTGAAATCATACCATTTCACACCCACCAGTTAGGCAAATATGAAAAATCTGACATTGCTATTGAGTTGTGAGGATGTAGAATTTCTACAACTCTAATGCAGTGCTTGTTGGAGTATAAATTATTAGAACCATTTTGGAAAAATGATATTTAACATTATCTAGTAAAGTTGATGATGCACATATCTTTTTATGTAACAATTCCACTTGTAGATATAGACGTTAGAGACGCCCTCACATATAAAGACAATGTGGCATGCAGAAGAACGTGCATGGCAGTGATGTTAGAAACAAAACACTGGAGACATCCAAATTTACATCAACACTGATAAATAAATTCAAATGTATTCATACAATGGAAAACAACATAGCGGTGAAATTGAAAGACCTACAGATGTATGTCTCAATGTGGGTGAATCTCATAAAGTTGAATGAACAAAGTGAGTTACAGAAGAATACATATAGTCTGATCCTATTTCTACAATTTACATACATGAAAAAGAGTATAATGTTTTGGGATACATATTCACATGGCAAAATTAAAATAAAAATCAAAGAAATTATGAGTAATATTTAGAACAGCCATTACCTCTGAGAGGAAAGGAGAGAGAGGAGTATGATCAAAGGGTACACAAAGGGATTCAAAGGTACTCATAATTTGGTATATTGTATGCTGTGTGTTGGGTAAATAGTACTCTTTTTAGAATTTTTTTCATAAATTATAAGTAATAAAATGTTTCACACTAAAATACAAATAAAGCATTATAAAATATATTATCTGAAATTGTCCAGCGTTCACTTCAAATTTCTTAATGTTTCGTAGATGTTGTTTGCTAGCAAGTCCATATTAAAGGAATACCGGAAAATTAAGAGATTATTGTATGAGGTGATTCAAAAGTGACCTTGATTCACACTCCTTCAGCTAATATGTTCATCTGTTAGGCTTGTTCAATAAGATATGTCTGTAATTACCATGCATGAGTTGTTGCTTCCAAGTGGAAAAGGAAGATGACACTGGCAACACTGTGTTCTATACAAGTAGCCATCTACATGCTTTTTCCTTTTCATTCTGACCTAAAATGGAAATTTTGAGATAAATTTTCTTTTTGATTAAGGATAAAATGTTATTGTCACAAAGTCACTGAACCAGAACTAAGGATCCATCCATAGAGATGTTAAGTAAAAGCTATATTTATTTGATATGCTCATGTTTTCTCTGTATATTTCAAGCCATTTCTAAATAACTTCACTAATAATTACCACCCATTATTAAGAACCACTTACTTTTTCCCAGTGAGCTGAAATCAAGTTTAAAAAAGATATCATGCAAGAAAAAATTCCTCTAGAAGCTGTTCCTGAAAATTAACTTTGGTTATTCTGAGATCCTTTGGGATACTAAATTGCAACAATAAGCTCTAAAAGCATTGTTGCTTTTAGAGCAACAATTTAGCAACCTCTAAATTCCCCTTAATATACCTGAGATTAAATCAAATGAATCATGCTTTCCCTGATAGTTACATTATTTTAGTAAGGTTAATCTTTAAGTAGAAAAGAATTAGTGATTTTTGTTGCTTCTATCATTTCTGTGAAATAATAATTTTCAGAGCTCGAAGATGGGCCTTGCCATTTACAAAATCCTATCTGATTTAATAGAATATTTCTAATATTGCTATTTCTAACATTGATTTCTACACAGAGTAAAATAAAGTGGCTTTCTTCTGAAAAACTCCAAATATCAAATAAGTCCAATTTCCAATCTGTTATAAATTTGAAACTAATTTATCAGGAAACAAGAAGTCAGATTGTAATGTAGTGAGGTAAAGAAAAGAAATTACTAATATGAGCAAATTAGATAAAGAAGGTATTCATATACTTCAAGACTCTTGCCATCTTCTAATCAGGCTATGGAAGAATTTCATATATCTCTTGGGCAGTGCTTTCTCCCTGATATTGATAATTTTGTCTCCCACCCCATCTGCATCTTATTAGTTCATTCAGCATGTGTAGGGACATAAACATCATGTATATCTTACAGCTTGTCAATGTATCATGTTGACATTAAAAATCAATCTTTGGTGATAGAGATTAGAATAGTTATTTGTCTGCATGGTGGTAGAGGGTAGCAGGGCAAAGGTACTGACTGGAAATATTTGTGAGGGACCTTTTTGGGTGTAATGGAAATGTTCTTTATTTGGTCTGAGAGCAAGGCATATATATTTGTAAATATTAATTGATCTGTACACTTAAGATCTGTGTATTTCACTCTACATAAATTTACCCTCAGTAATGTATTAGCAAAAGAAAAAATATATAAATTAGAGTATCTTGATTCATGGTTTCCCTTCAGATTTAGAATATAATCCAAATATTTTATGGCTTGTGAAGTTCTATGTAATCTCGTTCTTATATGTCTGTCCATCTTCCTTTCCTGACTCTCTTGTTTTGCTTACTTTTTTTTGGCCCTGTGGTTCTTGCTGTTCTTTAAAACTACACAAGCCAGCAGTGCCTCCTGATAGCGTCGGGTGGGGCGGAGCCCGCGGCCACCACTCCCCGCGGTCCCTCCAAAGGGGGACTCGTACTCTGAGGAAGAGAAGGAAGGGATGGAGCTGGGGCAGGAGGAGGAGGAAGGTGGACCCCCGGATCCAGGGAGAACTAACGACATTCAATCAATCCACAGATGATATCAACAGACGCGAAACTGAACTTGAGGACATCTGTCACAAGTTCTGCTCTGTTCTGGTAGAAGCGACGGTGAAACCGGACAAGCTGGTGAAGAAAACTCGCAAAGCCGTGGAAGATCCGAAGCCCTACTGGGAGGTGCGGAGGGCGGCGAGGCTGGCTCAGCTGGAAGCTCTGAGAACCACGCAGGACCTCCTGAGCCGCCACGGAGACTATCCCCGTGGCCGAGCAGTGCCTGCTGGAGGATGGCAAGCGGCAGTTCGACTCGGCCTCACAGGAGATGCTGAATCAGCCACGCAGAGGGTCATGGAGGCGGAGCTGACCAAGACTGCACAAGGAGCCTGCGACCAGGTACAACACGGCCATGGACCGCATGTGGCAGCTGGAGGACAAACTCAGGAAGATAGTGGACGACCTGTAGGCCAAGCTGTCATGGTGAAGGGCGAATACAAGATGGCCCTGAGGAACCTGGAGACGATCTCGGACACGATGCACGAGAAGCAGCACGCCAGTGCGACTAGGGCCTCACAGCCGCGGCATCAGGGCCAAAGGTGGCAGCGTGACCACAGAGAACCTGTCGGGGCGCAAGCCCGAGCTGGATGCCATTTCTGTGGCCTCCGAGGCTTCTCAAGATGACAAATGTAGCACCTCTGTGTCTGAAAATGACTCGGAAACCCAGTCTGTGTCCAGCTTCAGCTCAGGACCCAGTCTGAGATACCCGACCACTGACCAGATCCCCACGGCTGTGAGGTCCGGCAGCCTGGACCTGCCCGGCCCCGTGTCCGTCAGAGTTCGTGATGATGTTCCCGGTGCTGGGCGAATGCAGCAGGACCTCTTTCCCCAAGTGTGAGGTAGAGTGAGATGACAGGGCAAAAGGGGCAGGAAATAAAATGAGTGACAAAGCCAACAACCGGGACGTCAGCGAGCAGTGCCATGGCAAGATCCAAAGCAGCCCCTCCCCGCGAGGGCAGTGCCTTGGAGGATGAAGTGCATGGGGCAACTCTCCCTCCAGTGCTCAAAGGGCAGAGACGGTATCATCCCTGACAAAAAAATGGTGCATATCGGCTGATCCATCACAGCTCTGGCCCAAGTGCATATCAATATTTATACATGAAACTGTATGGAAAACATTGTGCCTCTTATCGCTTAATATGTATGTAAGTTCCCTACATACCAACCAGTTCCCTTCCAAGAGCACAGTTTGTAAGTCCAATTTGTTCATAAGTCCGATAAAGTTAGCCTAGGTACCCAACTAACACAATTGGCTATGTAGTACTGTACTGTAATAGATTTAGACTTTTCACACAAATAATACATAAAAAACAAACACAAAAAATAAAGAGAACATTTTTAATCTTTACACTACAGTATCTTGAAAAGTACAGTACAGTACCAGCTATATCACTGCTGCTTTTACGCTTGCTTCCAGACATCCTGGGCTTGAAATAAAGATACTGTACTACTGTACTCTATACAGTAAAGTACACAAAACCACAACCACTTGTAGAGGATGCATGCACATGACAATGTATGCCAGACACGTGAACTAACTTAGGTGACTGGACATGCGAACGCACATTCTCATCTTTGAAAGTTCGCAACTTGAAGGATCATATGTAGGGGACTTACTGTATGCCAAATCTTAAGCATTTCCTCTAAACTGCACTAATGAAGTTTCAGTGACATTGAGAGCTATGAGACACTGATGAAAGAAATAGAAGATGACACAAACAGATAGCAAGATATAACTCGTTCTTGGATTGGAAGAATCAATATTGTTAAAATGAGTATACTACCCAAGGCAATCTACAGATTCAATGCAATGCCTATCAAATTACCATTGGCATTTTCCACAGAACTAGGATATTGAATTCTTGTTTAGTAGTTTATTTCTTTCAACACTTTAAATATTTTATTGTACTCTCTCTTCTTGCTTTCTTGGTCTCTAACGAGAAGGCTTCTGTAATTCTTGTCTCTATAGAAATATCATGTCTCCTCCTCACCCTCACCCCAGCCAACCTCTTTCAAGTTGTTCTCTTTGTATTTGCTTTTCTGAGTTTTGAATAAGATATATCTATGTCTGGTACTTTTGGTATTTATTCTTCTTGGTGTTCTCTGAGACTTCTTGGTCTTCAGTTTGGTGTCTATCATTAATTTTAGTTACAATTATGTCAAATACTTCCTCTGCTATATTCTCTCTTCTCATTTTGGCATTCTAATTATGCATGTCATATCTTTTAAAGTTGTTCCATATGTCTTGGATGTTCTGTTTCTCAATTATTTTTTTATTTGTATTTCAGTTTAGGAAATTTCTATTGACATATCTTAAAGCACACTGATTATTTCCTCAGCTATTTCCAGTCTCCTGATGAGCTCAACAAAGGCATTATTCATTTCTGTTACAGTGTTTTTGATTTATGGCATTTCCTATGGATTCTCTCTTAGATTTTATATGTCTCTGCTTACATTATCCATCTGTTCTTGCATGCTTTCTATTTTTTCCATTACAGCCATTAACATTTTAATCATAAGTATTTAAAATTCTCAGTATGATAATTTCAATGTCTCTGCCATATCTGAATCTACTTCTGATGTTGCTTTGCCTCTTCAGACCATGTTTTTTACTTGCCTCTCAATATGCTTTGTAATTTTTTGTTGAAGGCTGGGTATGATGTATTAAGTAATAGGAACTTAGGTAAATAAGCCTCTAGCGTGAAGATTGGTGATAATGTGACTAGAAATTGCACTTTAAAATTTATTGTTGCTATAGGTGACAAAGACGCTTAAAGCACATGCAATCAGTAAAAGAAATAAACTAGACTTCATTAAAATTAAAAGCTTTTGTGCATCAAATGACATTATAATAGTGAAAAGACAACATTTGTAAATCATTTATCTGATATCATATGAAATCATGTATCATATATCTGATCATCATTTATTTTTTAGGACTCCTATGAAGTTATTTTAGCCAGTACTTAGTTTTTTTAAAAATAATTATTTCTGTGGGAGAACAAGAGCCTGGAGCTTCCTACTCTGCCATTTTCTGATATCATCCCAAATTCCAAGGTTTTTAAAAACTGTTATGCCTTCTTTTTATGTTCTAGGCTAAATATCACTGCTTTAATCAATTATACTCTAAAAGTTGGCAACATCTATATATTTCCCCATGATTCCTGATAAAAAGTGAAGTTTGGTGATTTCACTGACAGATTTGTTCAGAGCAGGTAAATCCTTTCTCACCTTATACACACATTTCTTTCAATTACTTTTAGTGACATTTTAAAATCCTCTTCAATGATGATTAGTGTTGAAAGAGCAGAAGAGAGCTTTAACAATAAGATCTTCTTGTCACCCATCAATATTATATCCTTTTCCCCAAATTCAGTTCATTTTGGCCATCACCTGCCTAAAAACTCTTCTCAAAGTCTTCTTCGATACAATCACGGCACTTTACAAATCTAGGTTCAAGAGAAAGCTTCATTTACAGTTTCAGTGACTGCTTTGGGTGCTTTTTTCTTCCTTCATATTATTATTCATAATCAGTCATAACTCCATTTGTGATAACATTCACTCCTCTTTAATCATTATTTTAAATTTAAGAGTCTCACATAATGAGATCAGATTTATCTTTTTGCTTAACTCTTTGATCTCTTACTTTATGAAATCCAGGGAAATACAGTAGTATCCAAAAGTTTTGATTGCTGTGAATCTACAATTATCTTAAAGTGAAAACTTTACTTAAAAAAAAGTGAGTCAGGAAAAAAAGGAGCATCCACCTCCTTGCAGCTAATTAGAAAACAACAATCATTCCTTTACTTGAACCAGACTATGTCTTAGAAGCACAGAGTTACTGACCACTATTAAGCACCTACCTCTTGGCCCCATCCAACCCTGTAAACTTGGAGTTACATGCCTGCATGCTCTTTATTCTCTTGAAGAAAATAATGTGCTTACGCTCTATATTAGTTTTGTGTGGCTATTTTAACAAAGTATACAAACCAGATGGCTTAAAGCAACAGAAATTTATCCTCTTACCCTTCTGGAAGCTGTAAGCCTGAAATTAAGCTGTCAACAGGGCCATGCTCCCTCTGGTACTCTGGGTAGAATCATTCCTTGCCTTCTGCTCGTGGCCAGCAATCCACGGGTCCTGAAAACCCTTGTCTTTCAGCTCTATCACTCCCATTACTGTCTCTATCTTCATATAGCATTCTCCCTGTATGTCTATGTCTGTGTCTCCCCTCTTCTTCTTATAAAGACACCAGTCATATTGATAGGGCCCACCCTAATGATTGAATATTTACTTGATTATATCTGCAAAGACCCTATTTCCAAATAAGGTCACATTCATAGGTACTGGAGGTTACAGCTTCAGCATATCTTGTTGTGTTACACAATTCAATTCATAGCATACTCCACAGTTGGAGCTTAAAAATGATTAAATTTAAAATAACCCCCTCCCATTTTTCAATTACTTCGATAAGCATCAGTGCAGTCATTCTGTCTAAACTGCATCTTCCGGCGGTACAGAGAATTGCTGAAGATGATGAGATATTTTAGCAGAACTAAATTCTAATTAACTTTGTGTATGATTAACTTTGTCAATGTTTTTCGGGAAACAGGGAAAGAATTTAAAGATTAATGCAGATTTTCACAGGTGGCAGCAGATGAGGACCCATATTCTCACAAATCCTTTCACTCCTCGCTGGAATATGCATTGTTTAGAGTAAAAATATCAGAAAAAATTGGAAAGGCATGCAATACAACCGACTTCTTAAAACTTTTCTCTTTTTCATCCATCTGGTAGTAGCATTAATAAGAATTAGGAATATGGCTAGAATTAAGGCAATAAAAGTTCATAAGAAAACCATACCTGGTTAATCAGTTCCTGAACAGAACAAGTTCTGTCTGCAATATGAAAGCTAATATTTCCACTAAGCATAATGTTTAGTGTTATTAGTTTAGAATGTTATTAGTTTAGAAATAAAATACATTGTCGTATATAATGTAATATAGTAAAACTCTCTCTTGACAATATTATACACTAAAATTAAAGCAGTTCCCTTAAAATTGTGGAGGATTATTTTTTCAAGGCATTGCTTAGAAATGAAAAGCTATAATATAAATCTAGACCTTTTCTAGACTCAATATCCCAAACTTAATAAAAAGTATGTCTCTAGATATTCACACTATTGTCCTTGCTAACACTAAATGATATGTTTATTCAACCATTTGTATTTCCCCAGTGGGAAAATAGAATTATAAGATAATTAAGGAGGGGACTTTGTATAAATCCATTACTGTTTACCAGTGCATTTAAAATAAACACAAACACATAGTAGGTACTCAGCAAGTGCCACTCTAATAATTAAAAAAATTAAAGAATCCTGAAAATAATGGATATTATCTCCACATTAAGACCCATAATGTCACATTATTAACTACATTTTTACAACTGTTCTTCTTTTAATTAAAATTGGAAAATGAACATGAAACCATTTAAAATTGTAAAGTCTCTTACAAATTTAAGTTATTAATATAATTAATGAGTTGATAAATGACATTATTAAAAAATGAAAGCTTTTTTCCCCCTTCTTTGGGTCATTTATTGTTTCTCTTTTGAGTACAATCTGATTCTTCCATCAAATTAAATTTCTATGGTTCATATTGTAAGATGACTTTGGAATATCCTCTATGTGAAATATATGTGTGACTGAGAGAGAGAAAAACTAATTGTATTCATATTGCAGGACTAAAAATATATTGATAAAATTAAGCCTCACCATAGTTGGAATATATTTGTGAGGCATCCACTTCATAAAATTCTTTATAAAATCTGTGTTGTTCAATGTGACTGAACATTATTTAAAGTTAGATAGTTAAAATATTTAAAATTTAGCAAAATATAAACAAGAATCTTATTTCAGTGAAGTTGGGTATTTGAAAAGAAGTATTGTGATAGGAATTACTTTGAGAGAGTGAAATAGAAATATGATTGCCAGTTAAATATTAAAAATAATAAAATAAATTATTGGAAAGGGAGTAGCCTCATGGATTATAGTTATGAATGAGAAAAGAAGAAGGAGTATGGATAGAAGCAGAGGTAATAGGTAACACAGATAGCAGTGAGCTCATTATCTCCCCTCTCCATTCCTCCTCCCTGGCTCTCACCTAGATCACTGCAATAGTCTCCTGGCTTCCTGGCTTCCATGCCTCCAAGTCTTGTCCCTTTCCAAACCATTCTCTATGATGCAACCAGAATTCAGTTTAAAACATTTAAATGGCTATCCGCTTCCTACAAAATGAAAGCCAAACTTGCTACCATGGCCTTTAACACCCATCATACTCAAGTTTTTCTCTCTCGTCTTATTTCTCACCATTTTTCTGCTAACTGCCACCATCACTATCCAACCCTCAAGTTCTAGTCATGCAGAATTGAGTGGAATTCTTCAGTGTTAGTCTTTCTCCAGCTTTGGGCCCTTTTCACATGCTAAGCTGCTAATAATCATTTCAAGATCTCTCATGGAATGACTTAGTAACCACTTTATGTGAGCCCATAGGACTCATCAGACTTGAAAACTCCTAATGATTTTTCAAGGCTCAGTTCAAAGGCTAGCAATACTCTGTGAATCTTTTGTTGACTTGCCCAGGCAGAGTTAGTCTTTTTCTTTGCTCCTTTTACAATATGCACATTTCTCAATTATGGCTTTAACTTTATTGCATTTTAGTTCTTTGCCTGTTTCACTCGCCACTGTATACACAGCATCCTAGCAATGCACATAATGCAAAGTTGATGGTCAATAAACATTTGAATGATTAAATGTATCAGTAAATCAACCAGTAAATAAATAACCCCTAGGTATTTAAATAGTGATAGCCAAGGAAGATACCTTAATTTAAGGAAGCACAAACTACCAAAGCCATTTGAAATGATTTTCAGAGTGGCAGAAAAAAACAAAAATAGTATTACTTTTAGTGGCCATAATTTATGAATAAGATCTGTTATTCACAGTTTAGTAGCTAAAAGCAAATTAATGTTTCTGTCTACAGCACAGATTTCTGAGGATATCTGGGGTTGCATTACTCTACAACAGATAATTATGGCAATTAATTTTGAGTGGAACTTTATATGCCAAAGTGATTACATAACTTTAAATATTAAAATAAATTGTTTTTTCTTAAATGTGTTATGCAAATATTTATAATTAGTACCAAGAATGTCTCAGTTCATTCAGGCTGCTATAACAGAGTACTATAGACTGTGTGGCTTACAAACAACAGAAATTTCTTTCTCACAGTCCTACAGGCTGGGAAGTCCAAGATCACGTCACCAGCAGATCTGGTGTCGGGTAAGGACCCACTTCTTGGTTCAAGGATGGCCATCTTTTTGTTTTGTTTTCACAGGGCAGAAAGGGCAAGGGAGCTCTCTGAGGTCTGTTTTAAAAGGGTACTAATCTCATTATTGAAGACTCCTTCTTCATGACCTAATTACCTCCCAAAGGCCCCACCTCATAATACGATCATGTTGGAGGTTAGGATTTCAGCATTCAATTTAAAAAACTACAATGGAATATTACTAAGCCATAAAAAGAAAAGAAATTGAGTTATTTGTAGGGAGGTGGATGGACCTAGAGTCTGTCATACAGAGTGAAGTAAGTCAGAAAGAGAAAAACAAATACCATATGCTAACACATATATATGGAATCTAAGGAAAAAAAAAAAGGTCATGAAGAACCTAGGGGTAAGACAGCAATAAAGACACAGACCTACTAGAGAATGGACTTGAGGATATGCGGAGGGGGAAGGGTAAGCTGTGACAAAGTGAGACAGTGGCATGGACATATATACACTACCAAACGTAAAATAGATAGCTAGTGGGAAGCAGCCGCATAGCACAGGGAGATCAGCTTGGTGGTTTGTGACCACCTAGAGGGGTAGGATAGGGAGGGTGGGAGGGAGGGAGGTGCAAGAGGGAAGAGATATGGGAACATATGTATATGTATAGCTGATTCAGTTTGTTATAAAGCAGAAAGTAACACGCCATTGTAAAGCAATTATACTCCAATAAAGATGTTAAAAATAAATAAATAAATAAAGCATGCAAAAAGTAACAAAATTGACTAAAAACTAAGAAAAATTGACTATATAAACAAATGTGTGAAATCTGGATATGGGGGGAGATACAAATATTCAGTCTATGGCAGAGGTAAGTTTTAATTATTGAATCAACTGGAATATTAGATATAGAAGTTTTATAGCAATTGCACCACTTCAAGCAATGGTGGGCTACTTGCTTTTAGACCAATAATACTCCTGAGAAAACTAGAAAATCTGGATAACATGTGAAATAACATTTGTTTGAATGCAATGAAACCTACCAAGATGATATGCACTTGTGAAGACAAGATCTCTAACAGAAGGGAAACCAAGAGGGTGAGACTGATTTGGCATCACTTTTCCTCTCAAAGCATTTGTCCATTCACATGCAGTGAATGAGAGACTGAAAATGTAAGAGAACTATTCACAATATGTCAGATCTGGAGGAAAAGAAATTGGAATTTGAAACCTAAGAAGGAGGAGGAACTCCAGTAAACATCTAAGGCTTTAAGTTGGGATTCTGAAGGGTTATATACTGAGAGTAAGGGTGAACTTGAAATAGACCAGCCCTCACAAAACCTAAAGCCAACTTTAAATCAGATAAATTCCTGATTGGTATAAAACAATCTGCCCTTAGTTTAACTGCATGCCAGAAGCAAAATTAAATTGTCCCTAGAACATAACAATTTCCAAAGCTTCAAATAATCTCAATTATTTTGTCATACACGATAAACAGCACTCAATTTAAAATAATAAAGTATGCAAAAACTAACAAAATTGACTAAAAACTAAGAAAAATCAACTATATAAACAAACATGCAAAATCTGGATATTGTAGTTCTTCTTTAACAGTGTAAGAAATTTAGTGGCAAGGTGAAGAATTCAGCAGAGAACTAGAAACTGAAAAAAATAATCAAATAGAAATTCTAGAATGAGAAAATGATTAAAAATAAGAATCAATGGATGGGTTTAATAGCATATTAGAGATTAAGAGAGAAGAAACAAAATATGTGTGAGGATTGAGGAGAAACTATACTGAAACACTGAGAGGCAAATACAGAAAAGAGCACAAGAAACATACAAGACATGGGGAAGAATTCTGACATACATGTAACTGGCATCACAAGGAGAACAATCAGAAAATGAGGCAGAAGCCACACTTGTAGAGACAATGCCTAAGAATTTCCAAAATTGAGAGGTAATACCAACTTACAGATTCAGGATGTGCTACCTCAAGCAGGATAAATACAAAGAAAACTACATGTAGGTTCAGCATAGAAAACCTGCTGAAACCTAGAGATTTTTTTCTTAATTGTAAAAGCAGCCAGAGAGAGGAAAAACACATAGTACCTTTACATTTTTGAGTCACTTTGCCCCTACAGGTATTTTACAGGATGACCAAGCTGAGCTCCTTCTGTGGGATCCACAGTTACCTTATGGGAAACATGAGAAGCACACACCTAGTTATAGAAGCCAATCCCCAAAGGTGTGAGCTATTTCCAAATAGCCGTGTATTTTTGTTCTTCTACCCTACAAGTCACATCTAGTCTTTCTGCTTTGGATTTTTCAGACATGAATCAGGTATGAGCACCTTCATCTTCAAGATATCTCCTCCAGATAATACATATTATTCTCCTCTAAAACCGCATCGTTCGACTTGGTGGAATGAGTATACCTCCCATTGGCATGGAATGGATTTGGAAATGTAGATAAAGGCAAGATCATTTAATCCCTTGTAGGCTATAGTAAAGATTGTGTGTTTGTCTGTGTTTTCTCGTGCAGTTTGAAGCCTTGAAGTGTGTTAAGAAAGGAGTGAAAAAATAATATTTATATTTAAAAAATATCAGTATGTTTGCATTTTGGAAATAAGATTAGTTGAGGTAGTAAAAGAGATGGCAGGGCAACCAATCAGGAGACTACTGAAATAGTTCAAATGAGGGACTATGGTGACTTGGACTTGAATGGTGATAGTATGAAAATACGTAGACAGATTAGAGAAATATGTTGAATGATTCTCTTCAAGGTGGCCAGGGCTCCATTCCTGTCCATTAATTACTCTAACCCCTCTGTTGTTTTTCATGTCAGTATATTCTCACGTTTTATGTTCTACTCTTATTATATAGACTTCATGATTTCTTCTACTACATAAGAAGGGATAAAGTATTCTTTGAAATATCATAACTGGATTTGCTAGTAGTTTATATCTGAGTCTTCTCTTTAACTTGTCCTGTAGTATTGATTTTTCAAACTTTCTATATATGGTTCTTTTCTCTCCATTCATTCTTGAAAGAGACAATATTCCTCCAAATATGGTATTTAGTATACAGAAAACATTCATTAATTTTTTGGTTATACTCACATGTTTGCTTCCATGAAACCCTTTCATAGAGACACCAAATGCAGAGAAGTCAAGTCTCTGTCTATATTCTTGTATTGGCTTTCTGATATCTGGAAGCAAAACTGTTCCAAAAATGAAGATATTTGGACACTATGTTTGCTCCTAGTGCTGTTCACAAATCTAGTTTTCTCTGTAGCATCATGGTAGGATGGCACTCTCAGCTTCTGTTGAAGTTAGGCAATGTGTTTTTATTTGGCCAACAAAATGGAGTGTCGCTTATAGGGGAAGCTTTAAGACATATTGTGTGATTCACCATTTTCCCATTCTGGTGCTCTGATGATAATGGAAGCTCATGCCAAGATGACACCTCCAACAACCAGAGTCCTTAAGTAACAATGATGGGCAGGGCCAACTGCACACCCCCACTGACCTTCCTTGGACTTTAAGCATGTGAGAAACTTTTGATGTCCTAAGCCTATTTTAGGGTTGTCTGTTAATGCAGTAGAGCCTAGTCCATCCTTATACAGACATAAGTTTAGGTGAACCTCTTACTCCAAGCATGATCTCCCTCTAAAACAATTGTGTCCTGGACATTTAACACTGATAGTGATTGAGAACTCACTAACTTTGAGGTAGTATTCTCCATTTTTAAGCAGTTAAAATTATTAAACTATTCTCTTTGTTTTGAACCAAAATTTGCCTTTCTGTAACTTCTATTCAAAAGCTAATTTACATACTGGGCGTAATTAATGAACAGGTACTTGTCTAAATTTTTTCAATGATATTCTGCAACTTAGAATTCCTGCCTCAGGAAGTGTTCTGTTGAAACTATTTTCTGAAAGAGCCTAAATCCCAAACAACAGAACACATTGAATGTAAATTAAACAGCGCTCTTGAGCAGAAAATGAAATTTGTTCCATGATATGAATTTTAAGGAAGCCCACATAATGTAAATGGTGCTGAAAAAGACGATAAACCTGCAAACACAATTGATATCCTACCTTGGTGATAAATAGTGAGGAAAATTAGAGTAATATGCATGAACATATCTCATTCAAATACTTTGATTCTATTATCTAAGCAGAACCAGAAAATATTTTCAAGTAATTAATGACACTTTACTCCAGAAATATCAATATAGTAGACACTTTAAAAATGCACTCCTTTTAGTTTTTATAGAAAGAGGGCTCTACTCACCATAATCCTGTGTTTTAAACTAAAGTTTGATGGTTGAGAATTCTTTGTTTTAACATTGGATTTTACAACTGGTGGAGGGAAATAAGTAACAACCTACCCAGTACAATTTGAAAGGCACTAGAAAACTGCCATTGTCCCAAATCTGTTTATCAAGGGTCATTCACATTTGGGGGTTTAAACATCAACACAAATTAGATAAATGTACAACAGAATAATAGGAAAAGGAGAAGAATATGGTTTTCAAAATTTTTTAAATGAAAAGGACAAGAACTATATAAAAATATGTTTAATTCTATAGAAATCAAATAACAAAATTAAAGCAACAAGATCCTATTTTTCATCTATGATATAGGCAATTTTGTTTTTACTAACAATTTCTATTATTGATGAGTTTGGGAAATGTACCCTCTTATTCACTTTTGATAGTAGTGTAGAGTGTGATTCACTTATTCATTTCTTTACATGGTGATTAATATAAAGGAAAAAAAATCATAATAGGTAATTACAGCAAACATGACCCAACAAAGATGAAGAAACTAATATCTCAGACACCTCAGGAATAAATGTCTTGGCTGCCACCATACTCCAGACAAGAAAATTAGACTTGTTGAAATGTTGGTCATGGATGAGAAAAATCTAGAATGTGTAAAGCAGGGGGGAGTAGATATTAACTATATCCTCAAAATCAGTAACAACAAGCAGAGTGTAGCTTCTTCCAATAATGTTCCTGTATCAAGTCTTGTATAGATATTGTGACTGGCCACCAACTTCAAGAATAATTAGACTTAGTGGAGAGCATAATAGTATTAGGCACTTCTTGTTTCACCTCACATAATCTTAGCATCAACTCGGAATCCAGCCATGCCTATCAAGAACAGTTTTGTGCAGGCTTTATCCTACTTCACACCAACTGCCTCAAAAAGCTCCCACATTTCTCTCATTTATGGCCCTAGGATTTCTCTGTTGTTGCAGCATGGGTCACCTATGAGAGCACCCTTAGCAATTGTATATGTGCTACCAAGAACTGGGAGGGAGTTAACACCACATGGAACAACCCTCAAACAAAAGAGGATGAGAGTCAATGAATAAGTGCTTTTGCCATTTATCCTGCCACAGAAACTTTAGAAATGCACTCTATATGATACCTCAGAAGTTCCCGTGAGCCTGAGCATTAGGCTACCAACTACTGCTTTTCCTTTATCCTAGGTGTCATTCTCCATGGGCCCTCAATCAATCCTTCAAACTCAGATTACTCTCCAAACAAAAACAAAACAAAACAAAACAAACCTCATGCAAGCCTTTGTTCTAGGTTCTATTTGGAAGAAACCCAGGCTAAGACAATATGAATAACTTCACAGAGAGACATTTATTTTCAAGAAATTCTTTCTGAGGAAAAATCTCAGATACAAGAAAATGTTTCCTTCTAATATATCAGGTATAACATCTTATGGAACAAAAGTACTTAAAAGGTAAATGTTCAATAATAGGAGGCTGGCTAACCTTCTCGTGTCGCTACAACAAAATACCATAAACTGAGTGACTTAAACAATGGACACTTATTTCTCACAGCTCTGGAGGCTGGGAAGTCTAAAATCAAGGTGCTGGACAATTCAATTTTTGGTGAGAAACTTCTTCCTGGGTTTTCGACTCCCATCTCCTCACATAGAGGCGGGTGAGGAAGAAAGAGGGAGAGAGAATGAATATGAGAATGAATGCGTGTGGAAGCAAGTGAGCTCTCTGGTTTCTTATAAGACAACTAATCCCATCATGAGAACCACAGACTTATAACCTCATCTAAACATAACTACCTCCTAGAGGTCCCACCTCCTAATACCGTCACACTGGGGAGTTGGAGCTTCGACATATGAATTTTGAGGGGACATAAGCATTTAGTCCATAATAGTCAGATACCTAAAGGATCTCATAGTACTTGAATTGATTTTAGAATAACATATTTATTTTTTAAAAGCACTATGAATCTGAGAGGAGATGTGCTTTTGATTGGTAAAAAGACTGGTAAATAATTTTCTCTAACTCAATCATAAAATAATTACTTTTTGGAAATCTATAAATTCTGGGGAAAATATAAGGAGATAACTCCCTAAAATGTTTATTTTTGCCATTTTTTTCAATTTATTTTTCATGTGCATCCAATCTTATATGCTAAGTTCTGTTTGCTATTTATTAATTTAGTTTTGGAAGTTAGCACAATAGTTAAATATAAAGGGATATTGTTTGACTCTATTTTAGTCCTAGGTATATTTTAAAGGAGTAAACCATTTCCCCTCACAGTATAGGGGCTGAGAGATGCTTAAGACAGTAGGACAATATAATGAAAGAAATTAAAATATTAAGTTTGTTTTTTTAAACTTACTTTGATAATGATAGTAAGATACTCTGCATATTCTGAGCAAATTACTCCTTATAGCCTTTAGTCATCCTAATCAAGCAATAGAGAAATAGTACTTTGCTGAGATACCTTGGGTATCATCTAAGGGCCACTGTTAATGTATTAAGTGCTCATTCGCACCACAGCGAGCAAACTGCTTCTAAGTGATTTCTGAGAGTAAACTTGAGTACCCTGAGTACCTTTATTTGACCCAAATATATCTTCACTTGTCTAAATGGTTAATTGGATGATTCAGTTCATTTGCTCTTCTATTTAGCTAACAATTACCATATATACATTATATGGATTATGCCTTTTCAACAAAATGACATTTTCTGTAAGGCAACACTGAACACAGTTTATATTCTTTAATGAATGAGAAGGCACCTTATGATCTAGTTACAGGACCTCAGAGACATCACAGTAAATCTCAAACATCACAGTGATGTATAAGGAATTGATTGAGCTAATCTTTTGTAATTCCCAAAAAAATCATCAATTTCTTTGTTCATATATTATTTTGTTATATTCCTCTAATATGATACATAGAATAATTTATTTATTAATACTTTGCATATGTCAATGCCAGTACTTCATCCATTTCAATCTTTCTTTCTCAACCACAGGAGTTGCCATTATTTAACTCCTGACTATATTTAAAGAGGAATTTTCAACATTCTGGGAACTTTTCTCTCCTTTTTTTCTTAGTTTCAAAACGCTGCAGTGAAAATATGGAAACTAAAGAATTCCCTGTTAACTAGGCTGATATTGTTATAAACCTGATTACTTGTCTGAAACAAAATGCAGCATAAGTTTAAACCTCATAACTACACAGTTTTTTTTTAAAGTGGCATCACATAGAGAATTAGGAAAAAAATTCAGATAATGAAACTAATAAGTTAATTATTCTTTAGGAATGTGTTATATAGTTAACCCTGAACAATCTGTAGAGGAATTGGCCATTTGGGGAATAATAAATCTTTATTAATGAAGCAGAGACCTCTGATGCATTCACCTCTCCAGTTGAATTTAATAATTAGATAATAACTGTCTAGTAGTGATTCCTGACCCCCTTTTGTTAAGAAAAACAAATTACTTTTATAGTTGCTGTAATTGAATCAAACGTGTAAAGTATAAAGTCCAAGAAGCAATGGCTTTCCTATTTCCTTCGTCTCTCCCAACCCAAACATCCCCCATTAGAAAGCCAGCAGCCTGACGTGGCCTTTCTTCTTTACCTACAAAATCCAACAATTATGCTGATTAGTTTTTGCCTAATAATCGAGCCATTGTGTGGAAATGAACCATCATAGAAACATATTTATTCCATCCCTAGAAATTCAAAGCAAGACCTGTTAGAAATTTGTTTTAAACAGTTATTTGTTTTGACTCTGTTTTTATCCCACTAGTCAGTATAAACAAGGTCAATTGCAGTTGTTGAGGCTTTAAAAAGTTTTTTTATTTTAGCAACATAGTTCTAATTTAAGTCAAATTGATAGTAGCTTTCAAATACTATTGATTTTGCGTTTTATAGACAGGGTCTATTATTTATCCACTCAATGTATATTCTCCTTCCTTACTTAATAACTGTACCATTGTTTTAGTTGGGGTACCAATGTACCCAGCAAAAAAGACTTTATTTCCCAGGTTCCCTTACAGTTAGGTGTGGTCATAGACTTTTTGGCAATCTATAAATTCTGGGGAAAATGGAAGGGGATAACTACCTAAAATGTTTATTTTTTGCCAATTTTTTAAAAAAATTATTTTTCACATGCAACATAGAAGAGGATAAAACTATTCTGACAGTTTCTGAAAGAGGGGAAGACAACCTCATTTTCCCTGAACACCCTGTTTTCTTTCTACTTGTCAGTATGTTTAATAGGTGGAGAATCACCAGCCATTCTCAGCTGGATATTACATGTTAAGGCTATTATAGGAGAAAGAAAGAAATTGAATCTCTGTGTCCCCAGGGTATCTCTGCATCAGCTATGGGCTGCCTACCTCCAGAATTCTTTAACATGAGAGGGAAATGACTCCTATCATGTTTGAATTTCTGTTATTTTAGGTTTTTCTGTTATATGCAGCTAAAACATTTTACTTGATATGGTATGAGTGTTCATGAATTAGGACATTTTCTGATAAGAAGAGAGAGTAAGTGAACAATGTAAATTTCATTGGCTCTCACATGCCTCAAACAATGAAGGCTGAAGCCAAATTAAAGTGTAAACTCAAATACAAAGAGCAAAGGCTCACTTACAGTTTCAGCTCCTAAATGTAAAGAACTTGGAAGTGATTACAATTATCCTCACAACAAGAAAAAAGCTGAACAAAGTGAAAATCAATTTTTCTTAGACCCATAAGAGAACCAAGGTCACAGAGCAAGCCACCATCGTGAAATCTGGAGAGACAAGAAAATTCAGTGAGTCACAGCTGAGATCCCCTTAAATGGAGCAGAAACCACTGAAGCCATAAATTGGTAGCTGTATCTCAATGGTAACTTTAACAAATTGCTGGAGGCTGAGTGTGGGCTAATGTGAAAGTAAGAAACTCCTAGGGGCCACAGTCTTAGGGAAGTCCCCACACTTTTGTGGGCTTTACCTACCTCCAGGAACCCTGCTAGGTTCTCAGTGTGAAAAGCTAAGGAAAATTTCATGGTTTAGCAGGAAGATAGGAAAAGTAACCATTTTGAAATATTCCCAGAATGTTCTTCATAAGAGAGGCCTACTTTTCAGGGGAAAGAACTTTACCAGAGCCTTGTCCCAGGTCCCTAGGAAAATGGCATTCTTTTCATTCTAGCCTCCTGTAATCTTCCCATCTCACCCAAGGGGGAACTGAGGAAAAACAAAAAAAGAGGAAGCGATACAAAAAAAACCCCCAAAAAACAAAACCCAACACTTGTGAAGATAACAGGCCAACACACAGGCCCAGGTAAAATAATGAGATTTAAATGGGAGGTTATATAGGCCTCCACATATTGACACCACAGCACCAGTACAATAACAGTAGATTACAGCTGAAAAGACCTGTAAGACACATACTTTTATTTTAAAAGGACTACTTTTTATGGGATTCCACGTTAAGAAAGGAGAGAAAAGTAAGGACACTAGATGAATTTGGAGTTTCTGGCAACTACAACTATAGTAAATATTTTATAAAGACTGACTCCTAGCCAGATTAACATAAATTCTCACATTGATGGCCTACTTAACCTCAGTTCGTATTATCCAATACAACATGTCTAACCTTCAAAATAATATTCCATGGTATGTAAAAAGTCAGGAAAAAACAATCTGAAGAAGCAAGACAAGTGTCAGAACCAGACTCAGACATGGCAGGAATTTTGGAATTATCAGACTAGGCACTTAAAATAGCTATAATTAATATGTTAAGGGATCTACTGAGAAAAATACAATGTGCAAAAACAGATGAGTAATGCAGAAAGATGGGAACTCTGGCAGAATTTAAAAGAAATGCTAGAAATCAAAAACACTGTAACAGAAAAGAAGAATGCCTCTGATGGGCTCTTAAATAGATTGGACAAGGTGAGTAAAGAATCAGTGAGCTTAACGGTAAGTCAACAGAAACTTCCCAAACTGAAATGCAAAAAGAAAAAATAATGAAAAAATATAGCACAGAATATGTAAGAACTGCAGGACAATATCAAAAGGAAACTATCAAAATGACAATATCAAACATATGCATATATGGAATATTAGAAGGAGACAGGCTTAGAACTTTCCAGAATTAATAACAGAAACCAAGCCACAGATCCAGAAAATTCAGAGAACACTAAGCAGAAAAATTCCAAAAGTACTACACATAAGCGTATAATAATAAACTGAAAATAAAAGGAAAAAGTAAACTTAAAAGAAGCTAAATTAGTGGGGAGTGGAAGAACTTACTTTCTTATATAGGAAAAAAGGTAAGAATTACAGCAGGCTTCTCATCAGAGAGCATGAAATCGAGAAGACAGTAGAGTAGAATTTTTAAAGTGTCGAAAAAGAAAAACAAGATGGAATTCTATATCCAATGAAATTATCCTTCAAAAGTGAAG
Source organism: Grampus griseus (assembly GCF_964374135.1). Lineage (NCBI taxonomy): Eukaryota > Metazoa > Chordata > Mammalia > Artiodactyla > Delphinidae > Grampus > Grampus griseus. The sequence goes on along the minus strand of NC_138999.1, from coordinate 97,837,178 downwards.
GAGGGGCTTCCCTGGTGGTGTAGTGGTTAAGAATCTGCCTGCCAATGCAGGGGACATGGGATCAAGCCCTGGTCCAGGAAGATCCCACATGCACAGAGCAACTAAGCCCATGCACCACAATTACTGAGCCTGAATTCTAGAGCCCATGAGCCACAACTACTGAGCCCATATGCTGCAACTACTGAATCCCATGTGCCTAGAGCCTGTGCTCTGCAACAAGAGAAGCCACCACAATGAGAAGCCCGTGCACTGCAGTGAAGAGTAGCCCCTGCTCGTCGCAACTAGAGAAAGCCTGCACACAGCAACAAAGACCCGACACAGCCAAAAATAAATAAATAAATTTATTTTTTTTAAAAAGTGAAGGAGTACCACTACACATCTACTAGAATGGCAAAAATCCAAAACACTGACCACATCAAATGCTGGCAAGGATCTGGAGCAACAGGAGCTCTCATTCATTGCTAATAAGGATGCAAAGTGGTACAGTCACTTCAGAAGACAGTTTGGCAGTTTCTTACAGAACTAAACATATTCTTACCACACAATTCAGCAATTACATTCCTTGATATGTACCCAAATGAGTTGAAAACTTATGTCCACACAAATATCTGCAAATGGGTATTTATAGCAGCTTTATGTATAACTGATAAAACTTGGAAGCAGTAAGATGTTCTTAAGCAGCTGAATGGATAAATAAGCTGTGGTACATTCAGACAATGGGTATTATTCAGCATTAAAAAACTGAGCTATCAAGCCACAAAAAGGCAGAGAGGAACCTTAAATTCATATAACTAAGCGAAAGAAGTCAAAATGAAATGGTTACATACTGTATGATTCCAATTATATGTCATTCTGGAAAAGGTAAAACTATGGAGACAGTAAAAAAAAAAGAAAAAAGAAAAAAATCAGTGATTGCCAGGAGTTATAGGGGAGAGAAAGATGAACAGGCAAAGCACAGTGGTTTTTAGAGCAGTGAAACTATTATAATGGAGGATACATGTCCTTATATATTTGTCAAAACCCACAGAGTATACACCGTCAAGAGTGAATGCTAGTGTGCAGCCACTATGGAGAACAGTATGGAGGTTCCTTAAAAAACTAAAAATAGAGTTACCATATGATCCAGCAATTCCACTCCTGGGCATATATCCAGAAAAGACAAAAACTCTAATTCGAAAAGATACGTGTACCCCAACGTTCACAGTAACACTATTTACAATATCCAAGACATGGAAGCAAACTTCCATGCCCAAAAATGCCCAAAAGATGCATGGATAAAGAAGATGTGGTACATATATACAATGGAATACTACTCAGCCATAAAAAGAATGAAATAATGCCATTTGCAGCTACATGGATGGACCTAGAGATTATCATACTAAGTAAGTCAGAGAAAGACAAATATTATATGATATCACTTATATGTGGAATCTTAAAAAAATGATACAAATGAACTTATTTACAAAACAGAAAAAATTTCACAGACATAGAAAACAAATTTATGGTTAACAAAGGGGAAGAGGGGGAGGGAGGGATAAATTAGGAGTTTGAGATTAACAGATACACACTACTATATATAAAATAGGTAAACAACAAGGACCTACTGTATAGCACAGGGAACTATATTCAATACCCTGTGATAACCTATAATGGAAGAGAAACTGAATAAGGATATACAACTGACACTTTGCTGTACACCTGAAACTAATACAACATTGTAAATCAACTATAAACAAAGAGTGAATGCTAATGTAAACTATGGACTTTGTGTGATCATGTTGATAAATGTAGGTTTATCAATTGTAACAAATGTACCACTCTAGTACAGGATGTTGAAAATGGAGGAGGTTGTGTGTGTGTGTGTGTGTGTGTGTGTGTGTGTGTGTGTGTGTAGGGACAGGGATATGTGGGAACTTTCTCCTCAATTTTGCTGTGATCTTAACACTGTTCTAAAAATAAAGTCTATTCTAAAAAGTGAGAGAGAATTAACAACTCTTCACAGACAACAACAACAACTTCTGAGGAAATTCAACACTGGCAGATTTACCTTGCAAGAAATGTTAAAAGGTTTTCTTCAGGCAGGAAGAAAGTGATATATGTCAGAAACATGGAACTATATAAAGAAAGGAAGATCATTGGAGAAGTAATAAATAAAGGTAAAATAAAATATTTTATTTTCTCATTTAGGTGTTCTAACATATCACTATTTAAAGTAATTCAAGTAACAATGTATTGAGTGATTGTAGCATATGGATAAGTGAAATGAACAACAGCAAAGAAACATGGGATAGGAGGAAAGAATTGGTAAATCTCTATTACAAGGTATCTGGTCTACATTTGAAGTGAAACAGTGTTATTAAAGGATGACTTACTTAGTCTAATATGTATATTATAAACTCTAGAGTAATCACAGGAAAAATTTTTAAACTATAATTGATAATAAACTGGAATAAAAAAATACTAAAATCAGAGAATGTTGAAAAAGAAGGTGCAAAAGAAAATGTGTAACAAATAGATAACAATTACAGACGTGGTAGATACTAATTCTGCTATATCAATAATTGCATTAAATGCCAGTGATCTAAATACACTTATTAAAAGACAGATTATCAGAGTGGATTAAAAAACAAGATGGGTTAAAAGTAAAAAAATAGAGAAAAATATGGCATGATAACAACAATGAAAAGAAAGTTGAAGATGCTATGTTAATTTCAGACAAATCAGAACTTCAGAACAAGGGATATTATCAGAGACAAATAGGGGTATTACATAACTATAAAAGGATCAATTCTCTAAGAAGATATAATGATCTTTTATATATATGCACCTAACAACAAATCATCAAAATACAGCTCTCTCAGTATTGATAGATTAAGCAGGCAGAAAATCAGTAAGAATATAGTTTACCTGAACACAACTATATATCAATTTGATTTAATTGATATTTATAGAATATTCTATCCAATACCAGCAGAATACACATTCTTCTCAAGCTTGCTGGAACATTCACCAAGATAGACCACAGTCTGGGCCATAAAACATACTTCAGTGAATGCAAAGAAATATAAATCATACAAAATATGTTCTCTGTAAGGGAATTATACTAGAAATCAATAACAGAAACAGCTGGATAATATCCAAATATTTGGAGATTAAATGACACACATATATAACACATGGGTCAAAGAAAAATCTCAGGATAAAATTAATCATATCTTGAACTAAATAAAAAATTAAAATACAGTTATCAAAAGTTATCAAAGTAGAAAAAACAGAACTTAGAGGGAAATTTATAGCGCTAAATGCATATAAAAGAAAAAAAATATCTAAAATCAACAATCTGAGTTTCCATATCATGAAACTAGAAAGAAAGAACAATTTAAGCTGAAAGCAATAAGAAGGAACAATAAAAATTAGAGCAGAAATCAACGAAAGTGAAAACAGGAAAGTAATAGAGAAAAACAAACAACAAAACCAAAAGTTGGTTCTTTGAGAAAAGCAATTAAAAAATTGATAAACCTCTAATCAGGCTACCCAAAGAATAAAGAAAAGACACACATTGCTGATGTTAAAACCAAAAGTGGGGCCATCACTACTGATCCCACAGACATTAAAAGGATAACAAAGGAATAGTATGAATCATTCTATGTCTACAAATTTGATAATTTAGATGAAATGTCTTTCCATTCTTTGAAAGTAACAAACTATCAAGACTCACACAGGAGATGTAGATAATATGAATAGACTTATATGTATTCATGAAATTGAATCAATAGTTCACAACCTTTCAAAAAAGAAAGCATTAGCCCCAGATAGTTTCACTGGTAAAATCTATCAGCATTTAAGGAAGAGATGATATTCATTCTCCACAATATTTTCCAGAAAATATAAGCAGAGAGAACATTTCCTAACTCATCCTATAAGGCCAGAATAACCCTAATAACCCTAATAATTTAGTTATTAAATCAGCTAGACATTGCAAGAAAGAAAAACTGCTCACCAATAGAGCTTATTAAAATACATATAAAAAACACACCAAAAAATAGCAAATCAAAAACAAAGTAGCAAATCAAATATAACAGTGAGGAAAATAATTATACACTATAACCAGGTAATATTTACTCCAGGTGTGCAAGGCTAGTTCAACACTTGAAAATCAATCAATGTAATCCATCTTATCAACAGACTAAAAAATAGAAAAAAATATGTATGTTAAAAAAACAAAAGCTCTAGAATAGGATCAGTACAATAAAACATATTGATTATAAATGTAATTTCAAGCCTTTCTGAATGAAGGATTCCTACTCCCTCAAACAATAACGGTTAAGTGACTGAAAAAAAAAAAGAATGTTCTATACAAGCTAGTAAATTAATGTCTACTAAAGTGCCCTGTGACCCACCTTACAAAATGATGTATGGGTTCATACTTAGGGGAAGATCAATATCCTTCACCTAAATTGAATCCAGCACATGAAAAGATTCACACACCTTGTAGCTTCATGAATCATGCTATCCTCTCAAAATTTAGACATGGCCCTTCTACATTTGAAGGCTTTGTTGACAAGATTTGTGGGTGGTGATGTTGCTCTATGCATAGTAGTTGAAGAGATTTTATAAAAAACATAATTCAGGTTATTATCATCAATAGTTGTCTCAGAAAGATAGTGTAGTTAGACTGATGTTACATTGTAGAACCTGAATATTAAGCAAGCTTGGGAATTCAAACCTTATTCTAAAAGCACATTCAAAATCATAATTAGATTTATTCACCTTTTATAGTATTGTTCATAACTTATATAAATTCAGAAATCTAAGAGGAAATATAATATTTCATTTTAAAGCCTCTAATCTGTACAAAGTAATTGATGTTTGGGATTTATTTTATGAAAGAAACTATATAGAAAAATGTTTATTCATGTTTGTCATTCTGGATATTGGAGGGAGGTGATATGACAGAGGTATCAAGGTATCAAGGGAAGATGGTGTTGATCATTTAGGGAAGCAAAGTCAGTAGGATGCATTGGAAACCTATGTTTAGAATTTCCCATAACTGGTTATTATGATTCATACCATTGGTTCTTAATTTTATTGTATATAAGCATTATCTAGTGCTTTTGTTAAAAATGTAGATTTCACCCCTTGAGTTGGGCCAAGAATCAACAATCATAAGAGGCATCACAGGTGACTGTAATAAATGGGTTTATCTTAGGTTGTAGTCTCCAAAATGAATCCTAAGAGAAGGATTCATTTATTAACAAGGTGCTCCCTAGAGAAAACAATAAGAGAAGGGGGAAATCAGTACAGAGAAAGGGAAGAAATCAAGCAGGACTGGTATTCAGGCAGTTCCAGGCTAAGTCTGATCCCATGGAGAGCTCTGAAGCATAAATTACACCTCAGAATCTGTCCCAATGTGAGTCAAGAATAGAGCAGGGCAGTTTGAAACTGAGTGAAGGTCATTTTCTGAATCAGATCTTAAGATGTCTTTGGCAACTTGATAGTGAGAGATTAGAGACTAAAGCAGAACCTGTTCATCTACAGACCTGCTCATCTGTAAGTTCATCTGCAGAGCTAAATTAGTATCCGTCCTTCACCTATTCACTCATGAACACGAGTAATAAGGAGGTTGTTGGTGGGGGGGAGTCTATAGCTCTTATCTGCCTTCCTAGTGGGATTTCCCCATATTTCCCTCAGACAATTTCTATCGTTTATGTATTTTTTGTTTGTTTTTTATTTTGTTTTGGTTTTTTGGCCACCCTTTGGGATCTCAGTTCCCCAACCAGGGATTGAACCTGGGGCCACAGCAGTGGAAGTGCCAAGTCCTAAACACTGGACCACCAGGGAATTCCCTATCATTTATGTTTTATGTATTAAACCAGGCCTAGACAAGGTTAAGGACTGAGAAAGGAAGTAAAGTCTACATGCAACCTTAGGTGTGCCACAGACATACTCTGTAACATCATCAATACATTTTTGTGCAGATTTTTCTTTCAGTTCCTTTAAATTTTCAACATTGTGTTTGCTAGTGTAAAGAGAAAAAAACATGTTTTCATTCTTTGCTAGAATAAAAGAGAGCTAGAGATGGTCTCAAAGCTTAAAGAAACTAAGAAAAGCCTAAAAGACTACGGAATATGAGATGGAGTAAACTTAGCTGGGAAAACAGACTCTTCAAATGTAATCTGCTCCTCATTTGGGATATTTAGGAAGCTTAACATCTGCATGTACTTCATACCTGTTGGACACATGTTCGGGAAATCTGACATAAGAGAAAAAATATTGTAGGTAGAACTTGACTTCTGGTACACATTTAAAGAGAGAGTTTCAGAATAGAGGAAAATAGTGAGATATTCCAAATCAGAATAGAAAAATAGGTGTAAGACTTTCTTATAATTTTAAGCTTACTTGGTTATGTCCTAGCTAAGCCCTGACACTGCTGAATAGTTTCTAAAAGTCATGGAGAACAGCAATCTAGTGGTATTCAGATGAAAGATTCAGGACTTTTCTTCTATGGCTGTTCTGTGGGCATGAATGTATGTGGGTGTATATGCATATCAGTATAAATGTGTACTTATGTGTGAATACGTCTGATCAAATAGCACTATAGGAATTTAAGTTTGTCCAAATACCCTGGTATTTACTAAAGTGATAATCAATTATTCTCTTGGGAAAATCTTTTGTCAAAGGATCTATTTTCTCAATTTCATATTCACTTTTACTTGGCACTGGAAATAAAGGCACTTTTCAGTTAATCAAATTTTAGTACAACCAATCTATTAATAGTGCTCTTAAACTCATCTACCTGAGTGTTTTCTCTCTTAATATTCCTGCGTCTTCTAGAGTTTTGTCTCCACAGTGGGTAATTCTGACTTACACAGTCTCTATTGAAATCACTGTACTGATCTCTTACCAAGCAACTCTCTAATATTGACTTGATTTTCCCACTGGACAGACAACACACGAGTTAGTCAACAGGAGTCTTCTATTCCACTTGGCAGTTTTATTACTTAGTGTTAACAAATATATCACTACTCTTTGCTTTTAAAAACTACTCCCTTAGGAGTTCAGTTAGCAATCTCTAAGAGTTGAGTTTCCTCTTGTAAATTGATCAAATTGAGTTTCTGACCCTGAAATTGTGAAAATCTTGAAAGTGTGTTCATTAAACCACAACTCTTCCACTTCTTAATTTCATAGATTTATTTTTTTTTCTAACTCCACAGTTCCCTAAACCTGTTTTGTTGAAGGTAATTAATGTTGTAAGTACAAAATCCAGTCAGTTTTTTTTGGAATTTATCTCAAATTTTCTGCGAAGCATTTGACACTGGTGACTGGTCTAAGGCTACCTTTGGAGTACTTTCAGTCTTTTGGTTTGAAAGGTACATCATTATTTAGTTTCATCTTCTACTTCTCGGATTACTGGTTTCTTTACCTCTGTTGTTTTTATCTTTCCCCAAGCTTTCTCCAAATGTGAGCATGTATTAAAGGCTCAGTTCCTCACCATGGAATTACTGTTCTAAACTAATTACTCTGGTGAATTCTGTCTCAAACCTTCAGTTATCTTCTCTAGAGCTGTAGGATTGACTTATCCTATCCTCAGAGCTCAAATTCCCTGATGTATATTGCCTACTGAACATTTCTCTGAATGTCCTTAAATGACCTAATTACTTCCTCATTTTCCCTTGAAAATACTCATTCTCTCAGACAAGGATGGGAAACTCTTTCATCTTGCTCACCCCTTATATAATGATACAATTACCCAGACTTGTCAACCCTTCCTCTTCATTTCTCACACACATCTATTATTTTTAATTTATACATCTAATTCTTAGTACTTCAGACTACAAAGAAATTTTTCAGCTCACGCTGCGAACAAAAGTTTAAATAACCACATTTCCCTATCCCTATGTCATGCCAGACCTGCCCACCCATTCGTATGGGCCCAACGATATCCTACTACTCTCTCCTATAAACCATAGGACTTAGGGCACATATCAGCACCAGGTACATACTGCTATCTTGCCAGTTTGCATTTTGTTCACTCACAGCATATATTTAAACCCTAGTGTTTCTTCTAAAAATGTATACACTACTTTGTAACATGGACTCCAGCTCTACTCACAACTTTATTAGGCAGCAGTGTTAAGATTTCTTAAAGCATGGTATCCTGATTGAGTCTTCCATAATGCAGTATCATAGTTCAATTTTACATAATAAATATCACAAATAAAAATGAATAGTTGCTCATAAGCACTTTCAGATATAATAATAGTACTTTCATGAATATATTACTCTAGAATTTACAAGGCACTTCCCATCTATTACATCATTTGAACATCTCAACAAGCCCAGATGATGATACTGCTATAAAATTTTATACTTATTTTATAGATGAGGACATTGAAATTTTAAAAAGTTAAATGACTTGCTTATTTAAAAATGCATGCCCTTTGATATATGTATTCATCCTGTGAAATATTTCAAAATATATAGAGAGCTAGAAGGTGTTGACGACAATGTTTCTTACAATAGTGTCAAATAAAGGAATGGATAAATGTATTTCCAATCAGTGGATTATTTTTCAGCAAGTAATTAATTAAAATTAAATAATTTAAAAATATCTTCAATAACTATAATATATCATATATTGAACAACACACACAAGACCTGCTCTCATGAAAATTATTCATATGGAGAGAGTCAGAGATTAAAATTAAACATGTAAATAAATAAGCAAGAACATATCAGAATATAATAAAGTCTCTGTAAAAAATGAAAGAAAGAAAAAAAGAAAATGGGGTTATGTGATGATTTTGAAATGATAGCTATAAAAACGTCGGACACAGAAACATTAATTGTGTTAGCTGTTGAGTGACATGTCAAAGTGATAATGCTAAATATGTAAGTGGAAATGCAGTATGGCATTAAATGCCAACTATAACAGCTAAGTAATATATAATGTACAGATAAAGAGACTGGAGAAACATACCAATATGTTTATACTATCCTCCTTAAGGCACTTTAGTTAGAGGGATTTTTCCTCTTTTATACAATGAGAATAATTTAATATAACTTAATTATAATCTTAAAATAATGTTAAAGTCAACAAGTTTGTATATGGAGGACCAAGTATTCAAACTCAGATCTTCTAGACCAGAATCTAGTATTATTTCTGCTACACAAAGTTTCTTATGGAGGAATGAAAAATGGTGGAAATTTTCCATTTCATATAAAAGTAGCAACAATAATGTCAATAAAACAGGTTGTCAGAGAATCAAAGCTGTGAGCATCTGAATGAAATTAAGAAACAGGCACCATTTTTTGCTTCAAATTTAGAAAGTTTTTGGTTTGTCTTAAATTTCTGACTCTTTCAACATTTGCCTTTTCTTTCTGTTTTATTTTTTTAAAACATCTTTATTGGAGTATAATTGCTCTACAATGGTGTGTTACTTTCTGCTTTATAACAAAGTGAAACAGCCATACATATCCATATATCCCCATATCTTCTCCCTCTTGCGTCTCCCTAAAATCGACACTATCCCACCCCTCTAGGTGGTCACAAAGCACCAAGCTGATCTCCCTGTGCTATGTGGCTGCTTCCCACTAGCTATCAATTTTACATTTGATAGTATATATATGGCCATGCCACTCTCTCACTTCATCCCAGTTTAAACTTCCCCTTCCCTGTGTCCTCAAGTCCAACCTCTACATCTGCGTCTTTATTCCTGTCCTGCCCCTAGGTTCTTCAGAAACTTTTTTTTTTTTTTAGATTCCATATATATGTGTTAGCATACGGTATTTGTTTTTCTCTTTCGGGCTTACTTCACTCTGTATGACAGACTCTAGGTCCATCTGCCTCACTACAAATAACTCAATTTTGTTTCCTTTTACGGCTCAGTAATATTCCATTGTACATATGTGCCACATGTTCTTTATCTATTCATCTGTTGATGGACACTTAGGTTGGTTCCATATCCTGGCTATTGTAAACAGAGCAGCAATGGACATTGTGGTACATGACTCTTTTTGAATTATGGTTTTCTCAGGGTATATGCCAAGTAGTGGGATTACTGGGTCGTATGGTAGTTCTATTTGTAGTTTCTTAAGGAACCTCCATAATGTTCTCCATAGTGGCTGTATCAATTTACATTCCTACCAACAGTGCAAGAGGGTTCCCTTTTCTCCACACACTCTCCAGCATCTATTGTTTGTAGATTTTTTGATGATGATCATTCTTACTGGTGTGAGATGATATCTCATTGTAGTTTTGATTTGCATTTCTCTAATGATTAATGATGGTGAACATTCGTTCATGTGTTTGTTGGCAATCTGTATATCTTCTTTGGAGAAATGTCTATTTAGGTCTTCTGCCCTTTTTTGGATTGGGTTGTTTGTTTTTTTGATATTGAGCTACATTAGCTGCTTATAAATTTTGGAGATTAATCCTTTGTCAGTTGCTTCATTTGTAAATATTTACTCCCATTCTGAGGGTTGTCTTTTTGTCTTATTTATGGTTTCCTTTGCTGTGCAAAAGCTTTTAAGTTTCATTAGGTCCCATTTATTTTTATTTCCCTTTCTCTAGGAGGTGGGTCAAAAAGGATCTTGCTGTGATTTATGTCATAGAGTGTTCTGCCTATGTTTTCCTTTAACAGTTTTATAGTGTCTGCCCTTACACTTAGGTCTTTAATCCATTATGAGTTTATTTTTGTGAATGGCATTAGGGGTAGTTCTAATTTCATTCTTTTATATGTAGCTGTCCAGTCTTTCCAGCACCACTTATTGAAGAGGCTGTCTTTTCTCTATTGTATATTCTTGTCTCCTTTATCAAATATAAGGTGACTATATGTGCGTGGGTTTACCTCTGGGCTTTCTATCCAGTTCCACTGATCTATATTTCTGTCTTTGTGGCAGTACCTTACTGTCTTGATGACTGTATCTTTGTAGTATAGTCTCAAGTCAGGGAGCCTGTTTCCTCCAGCTCCGTTTTTCTTTCTCAAGATGGCTTTGGCTATTCGGGATCTTTTGTGTTTCCATACAAATTGTGAAATTTTTTTTTTCTAGTTTTGTGAAAAATGTCATTGGTAGTTTGATAGAGATTGCCCTGAATCTGTAGATTGCCTTTCGTAGTATATTCATTTTCTCAATGTTGATTCTTCCAATCCAAGAACATGGTATATCTCTCCATCTGTTTGTACCATAATACCTTACAGAAAAAAAATTAAACTTTGAGGTATAAATTTGAAAAATCATATAAGACATTGGGAGAGCTCAAGATGGAACACAGACTGAGAAAAAAATCTCACTTTATTATAAATGTATAGAACAACCTCACTGAAGGGGGTGGAGGGAAAGTGCTATTCTAGGTAACTTAGTAAATGAGTGGATTCAGTAAAACTAAAGACAAAAGAAACTGTATATAAGCACTGTAATCTAGTTAATAAAGTTGTTTCATGCGGGGGAACAGGTTAACAATTATGAAACTGCTAGTCATGTGTACAGGAATTGAGCAATTGAGAAAATGGATAGTAGATGGTAAGATCAGATTTCTCTCTGTTGGTTATAGACCAGCAAGGGGCAAAGGCTAGAAATAGTGGAATGAAGTTCGAGATACCCTTATGAACTCATGCTTAGCTTTAATATAGATCCAGACACATATAGAAAGTATCTATAGGTATGTGTATATGTGTGGGTTGGTATAAAAATATATGTTTCTTTGTTCTGTCGGCTAAGTGGACTTAGAATCAATGACACTCATAGCAATGAGCACACCTACCACCCATAAAAAGCATTCTCCAATAAAAGGAAACAAGGCGCTTTGGAAAAATGGTTTATTGTCAGGCTGGGATAGGACATATGCAACATGAGACTGCAGCATCTTGTAATGCCAGAAAGTAAGGAAATGTTCTCTCACTCTCTCACACACACACATACATACATTGATGGGGATATGCTAAAGGGACACAGGAACCAACTGAAAAAGATCACAGTGGCCAAATCTGGAATAATTTGAGCAACAAAATTAAGAAAACATTATTGGATTATAACCCAAAGTATAAATATCCATGAGTCCATACTAACATAAATGAATGAATAAATAAATTAATGTAAGAGAAGAGACAAATATCCTGTGCAGAAGAATTCCAAATAATCTATGTGGCTATTTCACCCTCATGGGGATGGACCATAATCTGCCCCTCCTGAGCGTAGTATGCACATAATGACTTCTTTTCAAAAAGGAGAAAAAAGAGTAACTTTCCAGTGGAGAAACATGACAAAAACTAATTCAGCTAGGTGGCTGAAGTTAACGTCAGAGTTATAATTCATATTGCAGTATGTACTATTGATATAATGTTATGAGAATGGCATTTTATACTTATGGCCTTTCTTCCCAAAACCCATAACTCCAGTAACATCATGATAAAAACATCAGGCACATCCTAATTATGGGACCTTGTACAAAATTCCTGACCAGTACTCCTCAAAACAGTCAAGATCACGAAAAAGAAGGAAAGTTTGGCAAACTATCACAGTCAAGAGGAGCTTAAGGAGACATAAAAACAAAATGTAATGTGGTAATCTGGATGTGATCCTGGAATACAGAAAGGGCATTAACTAAAAACTAAGAAAATCCACATAAAGTATGGACTTCTTTTAATAATAATTAATCAATATTGCCTCATTAGCTGTGATAGAAACATCATACTACTGAAAGATGTAACAACAGAGGAATCTGGGCATGGAGTTTATAGGAACTCTATACTATTTTCATAATTTTGCTGTAAATCTAAAACTCCTATAAAATATAAAGTCTATTTAAAGTAGAGTATGTAAAGGGGAATACATAGTAATTTTAGAGTAAAGAAACCTGACAGATGCATTTAACCAAATGATCAAGGTTAATATCACCTCACCAGTGCTAAATCATGTTGATATCATGTTTTCCCTAATACAATGTCATGAAGAGGTAACTTCACCTCTGTGATATCCCTTCCAAAAGTCCATAATCCTCATCTACTCATGAGGAAAGTATTACCCTTCAAGTAAGAAAAAAGGTATATAATAAAATGCACATGTATCTGTACATTTGTAAAAATATAAACACAGAAAGAGTTTTCCAAAGACATTAAAGAGATGGGTTACATATTAGGCTTGAGTGGGAAAGGGTGAAAGATAGAAATAAGAGGAGGAAGGCAACAGAGTAGAATGCATGTGGAGGGTATGACACTCCTCTGTGTATAACTGTTTTATATTTTGCAATCTTATAATTATATTAATGTTTCACATAACCTTTTAGTACTAAAAAAATAGTTAAAACCAACTAGTATGTGAGACAAAAACAAAATGGAATATAAACAGTAAAAAAAGAATCTACCTCTATTAAAAGTAAATAAGTTAACAACACTGAAGTGGGTGGGGAAGAAAAGAACTTATCTAAGTAACTGGAAAACAGTATCCTGACCAGATACTGTGAGGCTAAAGACAAAAGAATGTACATGAATGCTAGAATCTAGTTAGTAAGTGTGTTTCTCACAGGGTTATGGGTTAGCAATTCAGAAATCCCATTGTGTTTATGAAAGAAAATAAAATTTTCTCCTTAGAGATGTTAATTCTAGGGCTGGGGAAAGGAAAACCATATTGACCTTGGAATATCTTATCGTGCCAGAAAGTTAAAAAGTGATCCAAAAGATGGGGTTTTGTCAAAAAGACCCACAGAAATCCTAAAGACCAAAGCTGAAACAAATTGAGCAAGAAAATAAATAATGGTAGTGTTGAATTTTAACCAGTAGAATAAAATACTTACGAATTGATACTAATATAAATAACAGGATAAATAAATAAGTGGACTAGAGGGATAATACTTTCTTGCAGAAAAGTTTCAATTAACAAGTATAGAAGGAAAAAGATTATCATTAGGCATACACTGAAGTAGCAATTTTTGCAGACAATATTCATAAATGGATATGAAACTAGTGGGAAAAAGTTGAGGAGAAACAGGATGTTTTTGTAGTCTCAATGTATCTCCTCCAGATTTTGTTAATTACAAAAGGGAAAATAGTAACTTTACACTAGAGAAACCCATCAAGAACTAATTAAACCAAGCAATCAAGTTAGATATCAGTAGTTAAAAGCCTATTGACATCATGAACTGCTTAATATGAGGCATTGAGAAAGTCAACATCATTTCAGCGATATGTTTGAAAAAAAATGCATAATCTTAGTCTAATCATGAGAAAACTTCAGAACAACTAAAATTAAGAGATAATTCTCGAAAATAACTGGCCCAGTACTCCTCAAAAGTGTTGAGGCCATATAAGAAAAAGAAAGATTGACAAACTGTCACAGGTTAGAGCAGACAAAGCAGAAACAGCAGATAAATTCAATATGGGATCCTGGGCAGGATCATAGAATAGAAAATGTACTTTAGTGGAAAAATTTAGGAAATCTGAAGTCTGTACTATAATAAATCATTTTGAACCAATGTTAATTTTCTGATTTTGATAATTACACTATGTAACATACTACATTAAGGAAAGTTGGGTAAAGGATTATATGGGAACTCTACTATTTTTGCAATTTTTCTTTCAGTTTACAACTTAAAGATAAAAAGTCAAAAAAAACAGTTTTCAGGAAAGCATTACCTGAAAGTTTGACCACTTTGAAACAATAGTACTAAGAAATAGATATAACAATAATTGAAGCCTGAGATTGTAATATACCCTTATCAGAAAATGATATAGCATACAAACATAAAGAGAGACATGAAAACCTTAAATAGTTGGTAAATCCTAGGTAATAAAATGCACATAATGAGCTTTGTAACCCACCAGAAAAAGAATATTTTTTTCTGGTATACACGGGACATTTCCAAATTAGACCATATATCAGGCCACAAAAAAAGCTTCCATAGGGCTTCCCTGGTGGTGCAGTGGTTGAAAGTCCACCTGCCGATGCAGGGGACGTGGGTTCGTGCACCACTCTGGGAATATCCCACATGCCGCGGAGCGGCTGGGCCCGTGAGCCATGGCCACTGAGCCTGCGCGTCCGGAGCCTGTGCTCCGCAACAGGAGAGGCCACAACAGTGAGAGGCCCGTGTACTGCAAAAAAAAAAAAAAAAAAAAAAAAAACCAAAGGATTCAATATGCTATTTGGGCATAATCCAGCAAACTTAATTTAAATATGAAAAGTGTATTATTACATATTTGGAGAAAATTAATAACATTACCAAGGAAACAGAAATGCTTAGAACTGAATGATAATAAAAATATTTTATCCCAAAATTTGTGGTATATAAAAATATGAATGTACTTAATATGACTGAGCTGTACACTTAGAAATGGTTAAGATAGTAAACTTTATGTTATGTGTATTTTACAACAATAAAAACATTTGGGAAAAATGGGCTTTATGACAAAATCAGTACTAAGAGGGAAATTTTTAGCTTCAAATTTACATATCAGGCTGAAAAAAATTTGAAAATCAGTAAGTGAAGTATTAATATGTAAAAGGTGCCACAGAGCAAAGCAAATTAAACACAATATAAAGAAATAAGAAAGATACAGGCAGAAATCAATAAAAAAGGAATAGAGAAGCTTAATAAACTTAATTTTTTGGAAAATATTCTTAAGATAGAACAATGTTAAGAATGATTAAGAACAAAAGAAGAAAATCCATGCAAAGAAAATATAGAACCAAAAATGGTAATAAATATAAACATGAGAACTAAAAAAAAATGATAAAATGCTATCATGAATGATTAAATATAAATTAATCTGAAAACTTACATTAAATGAAAAATGTCTAAATTGCCATAAGAATATCTAGAGAACTTGAAAACACGTATTTCAAACATGAACTGCTGATCAAAGATCTGCTTCCTCACAAAAATTGTTTACCCAGTGGTTCTTCATGTAAATTCTACCAAAATGCCAAGAATGAGTTAAACTATGTTTTATATAAGTTGCTCTGGAAACGTAGCAAAGTCCACCTCATATTATGATACAAATGTATTTCTGATTTCAAAACAATGGGAGAGTAATGTAACAGAAAAACTACATAGGTCTATTTCACTTGTGAATATAGATTGAAGAATCCTAATAAAACACTAGGCAATTAATTTCAACTATGCATTAGAAATGATATCAGAATCAAAAAGAATTTAATCTAGGAAAACATCAGAAAATATTATCAATATAATTTGAACCACCATTACACTAAAGGAAAAACTACAAGTTTATCTTGATTGATGCAGGAAAAGCCCTTAAATTTTAACATCAATTTATGATAATAACTTTTAGCAAACTTGGAATAGAAAAACTGTACCTAACTTAGTAAGCATTATTTAACAAAATCCTGTAACTCTTAAAAACTGGGATTTAATTGACAAATAACATTATTTTATTCTCAGGTGTACAACATGATGATTTGATATATGTATATATTGTGAAATGAACACAGTAGTGATATGATATCTCACTGTGGTTTTCAACAAATTTTTATTTGATGGAAATATTTTTCTTTAATTTATATTAGGATTGGGGAAAGGATCCATATCATCACCATTAGTATTTAATATAGTAGTGGAAGTCCCAGCCAAAATAATAAGAAAAAAGGTATGAAATATTTAAAGATTGGGGAGATGGTAGGCAGAGAGCTAAAATGATTCTGAATGACCTATGCCCTATATCATCCTCTCCTTTTGAGTGTGGGCAGGGACCCATGAATGTAATGGATATCCCTCCAGTGATTAGGTTACTCTCTATGACAAAGTTGAAGGCATTCTGAGATGTGATTAAGGTCCCAAATCAGTTGATTTTGAATTAATCAAAAGGAGATTATCCTGAGTGGTCCTGATCAAATCAAGTAATCCCTTCAACAAAAAGTCTAGAGGTCAGAGACTCTCCTGCTGGCTTTAAAGAATCAAGTTTCCATGAGCTCTACAGTAATAAGAAAATGAATTCTGCCAACATCCACATGAACTAGGAGGACCATGGGCCTCAGATGAGACTGCCACCCCAATCAACATCTTGATTTCAGTCTTGTGAAACCTGAAGCAGCAAAACCAGTTAGGCCATGCCAGAACTTTTAATACATAAAACTTTGAGATAATAAATGAGTGTTTTCTTGAGCTACTAAATTTGTAGAGATTTGTTATGCTGCAAGTAAAAAACCAATACAGGAGGGAAGAGAGTAAACTGTCATTGTTTACAGGTGCTGTGATCATCTAAACAGAATCACCAATAGAATCAATATACAAACTACTAGAAATAAAAAATCAGTTTGACAGGCAAAAGAACAACCTATAAAAATTAATAGCATTTATCTTTACCAGTACTAATTAATTAATAAATATAATTAATGTAAGATATAATTCATATTAGAAAATAACAATTTATAAAATATCTAGGAATTAGATTAGGTTATACAAGGCCTGAAATAATCTAAATAAAGGGAAAAGCATGCCATGCTCTTCAATGAGATGATTCAATATTAAAAATATCAATTTTCACTAAATTATTCTGTAAAGTACAATCCCAATAAAAATTGCAGTTGTGTTTTAATAACAATAACAATTTATAAGCAGCCAAGTCAATTTTAAAATGAGAAATTAAAGAATTCTTGCCTTCTGATATATTAAAATAGACTACAGAATCATTGCAATAAAGAGAGTAGTATCGGTGTAAGAACACATATTAAACCAATACTTCAATGGAACAGATTAAGGAAGTCAGAGATAAACAGATTCACATGTGCATAGGAAAATGAACATGACATAATATATGACAAAATAACACCACAATCAAAAGAGAAAAAATGAGTAGTTTAGGAGATTATGTGAGGAATGTATCTCATTATAAATAGAAAATTAAGCCATATCTCTAAATATTCTTAAAAAGATAGACTATAGGTTCATTGAAGATCTACATGTGAAAATGAAAAATGTAAATTTACTCATATTAAATGTAAGAAAATATTTTTGTTCTCTAGGTCTGGGGAAGGTCTTCTTATAACAATTCAAAAGCATGTACAATAGAGCCAAATTATGAATCTGATAATTTGATTTCTGTTCAATGAAGGATACTATGAACAAAGTTAATAGAGAGATGATAGAAGAATTTATTTGTAATATTTAAAATTACCAAGGGGTTCACATCTAGAATATATGCAATTCTCTTAAATTCAACAATAAAAAGACAGGAATATACATAGTAAAATATGCAAAGGCTATGAACATTGGAAGGATGAATTCCAAAAAGGCTAACGAGCATGCTATGTAATGTTCAAAGTTATTAATAATCAAAGAAATGACAATTAGAACACTGATGTATCACTTAATAGCTATTAGACTAAAAAATGTAGAAAGCTAGATATATTCAAGTATTCACAGAGATGTGGGAACATAGAAATGCTCAAGTACTGCTAGTGGGAGAGTACACTGCTGAAGATATTTTAGAAAATAATCTAGCAATATTTAATCATATGTGTGTGTACATATGTATATGCATATACACCCTAGGACTCAGCAATTACACTTCTGGGTATATAACACAAAGGAATTCTCACATAGGCTCATAAACAAACTTGTACTAGTATACCCTTTGCCATGTTACCCATGGTGCTAGGGAGTTTGATGCAAATGAATGTCCACTATTGATTGAGTCAACAGGTAAAGTGGAATGAATGCCCTCCATAAAATATTATACTTCATTTAGAAGTAACAGAATGGGAGAAAATTTTTGCAAATGAAGCAACCAAAAAGGGATTAATCTCCAAAATATACAAACGGGTCATGCAGCTCAATATCAAAATAAAACCAAATAACCCAATCAAAAAATGGGCAGAAGATCTAAATAGACATTTCTCCAAAGAAGACTTACAGATGGCCAAAAAGTACATGAAGAAATGCTCAACATCACTAATTATTAGAGAAGCGCAAATCAAAACTACAATGAGGTATCACCTCACACCACTCAGAATGGTCATCATCAAAAAGTCTACAAATAATAAATTCTGGAGAGCGTGTGGAGAAAAGGGAACCCTTCTGCCCTGTTGGTGGGAATGTAAATTGATACAGCCACTATGGAGAACAGTATGGAGGTTCCTTAAAAAACTAAAAATAGAACTACCATATGACCCAGCAACCCAACTCCTGGGCATATACCTGGAGAAAACCATAATTTGAAAAGATACATGCACCCTAATGTTCATTGCAGCACTATTTACAATTGCCAGGACATGGAAGCAACCTAAATGTTCATTAACAGAGGAATGGATAAAGAAGGTGTGGTACATATATATACAATGGAATAGTACTCAGCCATAAAAAGGAATGAAATAATGCCATTTGCAGCAACACGGATGGACCTAGAGATTGTCATACTGAGCGAAGTAACTCAGACTCAGAAAGACAAATATATGATATTGCGTATATGTGGAATCTAAAGAAAAGGGAACAAATGAACTTATTTACAAAACAGAAGTAGAGTCATGGGTGTAGAAAACAAACTTATGGTTACCAGGGGATAATGGGGGGGAGGGATAAATTGGGAGATTGGGACTGACATATATACACTACTATATATAAAATAGGTAACATAAAAACCTACTGTATAGCACAGGAAACTCTACTTAATAATCTGTAATGGCTTATATGGAAAAAGAATTTTTTAAAAAGTGTGGATATATGTATATGTATAACTGATTCATTTTGCTATACACCTGAAACTAACAAAACATTGTAAATCAACTATACTCCAATAAAAAATTTTTTTAAAAGAAGTAACAAATTAAATGTACACATAGATATTAAATGTATAATGCTTAAGGAAAAATGTTAAAAAAAAAGGAGATAAAATTCATTCAGGTAACCAAAAATAAGCACAAAACAGGACTATTTCTTCTGTGCAAACACATCCAAACAATCAAGGAAACAAATATATTAATGGCTTCCTGTCATGGGGAGAGTAGATGAAAATTAATGCATGATATAGTGCTGCAAGTAGGCAAACAAATAACTCCAAAAGAAATAGAAAACATGAATGAGCAATTAATTATTGATAAAATTGAAATGCAACTCAAAGGTTGCTTACCTTACCTACCCCTTCCCCAATCAAAAAAGATAGGGTTTTATAGCAGCAGATCCTTGACAAAACTTTAAGAATTAATTTGTGTCTATGGCTTAAGTAACCATAAATGATGTATTCCAAAGACTCATCAATTCCATTCCTGAGTCTACACTCCTAAAAAAATTATCACATATGTTCTTAAGATGGGATACATTGTTTTTGATGGCAGAGAGTTGGAGAAATCAGGGAGTTCATTATTTCTAGAGTAAAATTATGGTAGAAATATCCCCTGGAGTACTGTGCATCATTTAGAAGCAATGGATCAGATGTACACATAAACATAATCCTGGGTAGTAATAGTAAGAAAGAGAAGGTAATATATAATGAAGTACCATTTACTTAAACTTTAAATGTGCACATTTAAAATACACATTTTGTAACAATACAAACAAAAATATACATTAAATAATAGGAATGGCTGACTACAGACATATTTAAAAAATTTCAAATTCCCTGAGCTACTTTTCTACACCAGGGAAGTGGAAACAATAATTGTAATTTTAAGTTTTTCATAAAACAGAAAAAGAAATAATTTATGGTATTTAAAAAATTTTCCCTATTTCTCACCTGATTTGTTTTCAATTTAGCCCAAGATAATTAGAATACTTGGCTAAGACATACCTAACTTACTACAATGTGTACTGTTCTGTTACAAACATATCCCAGAAGAATAACTATATTCTTCACCACCCAGTGATATTTATGCAACACGACACAGTTCTTTTCTAGGCACTAGACAAAAGAAAAACAGGTACATCCTTGGGCATATAGGCTGAGGCGAGAACCCAAGCAAATGAAGTGATCAATAAATAATGTGTACAGGTTTTTTGTTATTCCTGCTCTTTTTCCTGAGGCAGCTGTGAGTAATTCACTATATTTTGGTACTTGTGAAGGGAAAATATCACTTCTGCTGACGTTTGAAGATGCTAATCGACTTAGCCCAGCAGCCAGGTAGTTGTACAGGAAACAATGATACAGTCAGGAGAAAATGCTTGCCTGCAACCAATCTCAAATACTGTCCCACCATCAACCAGGCTTTCCGCAATATCAGTTTCATGAAAGCACAGTCACTTTTTTTGTTGTTGTTACTAAAGACATTTTATAATGATAAAAGTGTTGATTATAAAGATGCATGAATAAAAAGACAAGGCTCCAAAGTACAAGAAACAAAAACTGACAGAATTGAAGAGATAAATAGACAATTAAACAATAATAGCTTAAGACTTCGGTATACAACATTTAACAATGGCTAAACAAACTAAATATAAAATAAAAGAAGAAATAGCATTGAACAGACCAAGTAGACCTCACAGATATCTACAGAACATTCCACCTAATAGCAGCAGAATATATATTCTCCTTTTTTTCTTTTTAACATCTTTATTGGAGTATAATTGCTTTACATTGTTGTGTTAGTTGCTGTTGTATAACAAAGTGAATCAGCTATATGCATACATATATCCCCATATCCCCTGCCTCTTGCGTCTCCCTCACACCTTCCCACCCCTCTAGGTAGTCACAAAGCACCAAGCTGATCTCCCTGTGCTATGAGGCTACTTCCCACTAGCTATTTTACATTTGGTAGTGTATATATGTCCATGCCACTCTCTCCCTTCGTCCCAGCTTACCCTTCCCCCTCCTCTACGTCTGTGTCTTTATTTTTTTTTTAACATCTTTATTGGAGTATAATTGCTTGACAATGGTGTGTTACTTTCTGCTGTGTAATGAAGTGAATCAGCTATACGTATACATATATCCTCATATCCCCCTCCCTCTTGTGTCTCCCTCCCACCGTCCCTATCCCACCCCTCTAGGAGGACACAAAGCACCAGGCTCATCTCCCTGTGCTATGTGGCTGCTTCCCACTAGCTATCTATTTTACATTTGGTAGTGTATATATGTCCATGCTATTCTCTCACTTTGTCCCAGCTTACCCTTCTCCCTCCCTGTGTCTCACAGTAACTCAAATCAATCACTCAAGTAAATATCGAAGGCAAGCATTGTATGAGGCAACATAGTTTGAAGAGGCTCATTTGTTGTTATGAAAGTGTTATATCATCAAAGAGCCTGGTTTTTGGCTTGCAAAATAAAGAAGACTGCATCCAGAGCAACACTGGAATTATGTCATCAAAACCATCCAAAAGTGCTGAGAAAAAAAGCTAGACTGAACAAAGGTAAACACTCCAATTTAATTATTTTGCTTCAAAACTTCAAAAGATAAATGATACTATTGTAGAATATAAGTAATTTGAACAGCAGTGTTGAAATGGAGTGGATAGAATGGGATTGGAGGTTGTGGGGCCTGTCATCAACATGAAATCAGCAATCCTTCTTATCAAAAAGGGAGATTCTAAGATTAGTCTGACAAAAGTGATAGAAGAAAAGCTAACCTCTAGTTTGAATACATCATAAAATGTGTAAGAACAAGAAGTTGGCAGAGTATCGAGCTAAGCACTGTACTCAAGCAAAATTCATTTCCCTAAACAACCAGATGTGGGTGAAAAGTGCAACTAAACTGAACGGAAGTGTAAAAATTCTATGCTACTCTATAATGCATGCATGTATCATGGAGTATCATCCTACCATTCACTATTATATGATAGCACAAATTATAGAGCATTGAATAACCACAAAGCAATGTGTGGAAAGCCAAAGAAACAGCATGATACTAGGCTCCCTAAGAGGCTACTAGGCTTTGATCTCTTAGTTTACTCTTTGATCCCTGAACACAGAGTGGATCCAAGACAGTTTCATATTCACTTAAAGTGACCTATCTCAGCTTACACAATGAATAAGTAAAAAATAATTCAGAGGGGAAGGAAATATTGGTCAGAAAAAATATAAATAAAATAATGAAAGGATTATATTAAATAATATCTGGGCCTCATCTTTTAGCACTAACTTGTCTACAATACTGATAGCTGGATGTCAGCTCTGTCTGAATCCTATGCTTTAACAGATCTTATGATGATACAAGTTTCCAGTTGAAACTTTTCGTAAATATTCCTCACATGAGAGGAGTGACATGAAGACAGAGAACAAAAGAATTGTGATGAGTGTGATCACATTTTATAGGTAAGTGAATCTAAGTCTAAACATTAACAGAAAATCCCTAAAAGACACCTACAGATTAATCCTCCCACATTTATCTGTGTCAATGGACAGCCAAAAACTTTGACACCCAATTTTATAATGTATGCTGATTTCTTCTCTAAGGGTTCTTACTAGCATTATAATTCCACAGGTTATTTTGAGAATGTATAATCAATAAAAATTTCACCAGTGATCCAGAAATAACAGCAGATGCATGCTGAGAAGGAATGCTATTTTGCCTTATTCCTCTTGATATTCTCCCACATAGATTATGTAATTCATCCAAGACTGAAAAATCGATTCTGATAAAGGCTCTAACATACCCTACCAAAAGTCTAGAAATATAAGCCAGACAGGGAGACCCACAGTTTTTGAACCTTGATTAATAATGTTCTTACCAGGGACAGCCTGCTGCTCAGAAGCACCTCTCATACAAAGGGTAACCATGAATTGCATCCTTTGGCAGCCAGATCCCATACTGTAAAATGCCTCAGACATGAGATAATGATCACGCTTATTTTCTATCTAATCACATTTTTCTAATGGAAATAGAGTATGAAGAGTATTCTTCTGAATCAAATTTGCAAAGGTCCATTTTCTCTTCACACTGGAAATATCCTAAGTCTTCATAACAACATCATACCTCATGAAACTGCAAATATATATGTTAAAATATCCATTATTCCTGTGGAAGTCTGAACAAAATTCAGTAAATATAAAATATAATCATAAACAATACTTACAACCTAGAATAACAAATATTAAACTTTGGAGACACAAAGCTATATGTACTCATAGATAATAAAGTATGAGTCAATGAAGTCATACTACAAGCTACAAATTAAAAAATGCTTATGCTAAGCTTGTCACTTGATAAAATGTTGAATTATGTATTTTTTATCATAACATTTTCTAAAATCTCAAGGGTATAAGCAATAGGGCAGGAGGGGATATGGAAATATATGTATCTGTATAGCTGATTCACTTTGTTATACAGCAGAAACTAACACAACATTGTAAAGCAATTATACTCCAATAAAGAAGTTGAAGAAAAAAAAGAAATAGGCAAACTTAACACAATTAACTCCAGACTGGAGCCTATTTTAAGACATCAAATTACTTTTTTCTAGTGATATTCTAGTGAAAGGTGTGATGAAAATATACTTCTTTAAGAATTTTGAGAGGTGTTGCATTGAATTTATAGATCTATTTAGGAAGAATTGGAATCTCTTATCCAGGAACATGTTTGTGTGCGTCCATTATTCAGGCCCACTTACATGTGTTTAAGAAAAGCTGTTTTCTCTATATAGAACTTGCACAAACCTTACTAGGTTTATCTTAAATATACTGAGCTAAGACTCCAGTTGCAAACCAACTTAAACTAGATTAAGAAAACTGTGGAACTGATTAATTCATGTGAATAAACAATGGAAAATTCAGGAGTAGGGCTGGTTTCCTGGAAGAATTAATGCAGAGTGTCAAACATCCCATTTTCTCTAAATATTGACTGCCTTACTCTCGCTCCCTCTCTCCTCCTCTCTCACCTGAAACAGCTTTTCCATGCATTAGAGAACACATTTTCACCTTCTGTTCTATTTTTATTATATTGATATTGCCAAACCTGATATCTATTTTTAGCATTTATATCATCTATCTTTACCAATCTCTTTATTTTATACTTTTTAAGTATATCAACTATAAACCACAAGTATATTATTGAAAGGGAATCTGAGAATAAGTCTTTAAATATTAAGGTAGAAAGGAGTTACATTAGCAAGATGGCCAAC
This sequence comes from Grampus griseus, assembly GCF_964374135.1. NCBI lineage: Eukaryota > Metazoa > Chordata > Mammalia > Artiodactyla > Delphinidae > Grampus > Grampus griseus. The sequence goes on along the minus strand of NC_138999.1, from coordinate 97,812,184 downwards.
TAGGAAGCTATAGGATTTCAGTCTCTCATGGAAGCATTAAAAAAACATAGAAACTGGTTAAAATCAACTTATAGAAGCTTTTGAAAATAGTCAATGTTCTGTAACAAAAAAACAAATGCCCAATCAAGAAAAAAACATGTTTTACTGTATGTTTTCACTTATATATAGAATCTTTATAACAAAACAAATGAACAAATATAACAAAACAGAAACAGACCCACAGATACAGAAAAGAAATAAGTAATTACCAGGGCAGAGGACAGAGGGGAAAAATAGATGAAGGGGATTAATAAGAACAAGCTACTAGATATAAAATAAGTTACAAGGTTGTAATGTAAAGCACAGGGAATATAGTTAATATTTTATAGTAACGTGGTATGTAGAGTAATCTAAATATATCAAATTAGTATGTTGTATACCTGAAACATAAGATATGGTAAGTCAACTATACTTCAACTTACAAAAGAAAAAATACAGAAAAAGAAAAAGAAAAAACCATATTCAAGATGGTAGGAAATTTTCTGGCTTTTTACCAGCCCTTGCCCCATGCTATCCCCAGCACAGGGGAACACAGTCAGTAGAAAGCAGAAACCCAATTTCTTTCCTCTTATTTTTAAAAAAATTTTATTGGAGTACAGTTGCTTTACAGTGTTGTGTTACTTTCTACTGTAAAGCAAAGTGAATCAGCTATACGTATACATATAACCCCTCTTTTTTGGATTTCCTTCCCATTTAGATCACCACAGAGCATTAAGTAGAGTTCTCTGTGCTATACAGTAGGTTCTCATTAGTTATCTATTTTACACATAGTAACAAAAGTATATATGTCAATCCTAATTTCCCAATTCATTCCACTCCCCTTGGTACCTATAATTTTTTTCTCTACTTCTGTGTCTCTATTTCTGCATTGTAAATAAGATCTTCTATACCAATTTTTTTCAGATTCCACATATATGCGTTAATATACGGTATTTGTTTTTCTACTTCTGAATTACTTCACTCTGTATGACAGTTTCTAGGTCCATCCACATCTCTACAAAAGACCCAATTTTGTTCCTTTTATTGCTGAGTAATATTTAATTGTATACATGTAACACATCTTCTTTATTCATTCATCTGCCAATGGACACGTAGGTTGCTTCCATGTCCTGGCTATTGTAAAGAGAGCTGCAGTGAACATTGTGGTACATGGCTCTTTTTGAATTATGGTTTTCTCAGGGTATATGTCCAGTAGCGGGATTGCTGGGTCGTATGGTACTTCTATTTTTAGTTTGAAAAGAACCTCCATACTGTTCTCCATAGTGGCTGTATCAATTTACATTCCCACCAACAGTGCAAGAGGGTTCCCTTTGCTCCACACCCTCTCCTGCACTTATGGTTTGTAGATTCTGTGATGATGGCCATTCTGACTGCTGTGAGGTGGTATCTGATTATAGTTTTGATTTGCAATTCTCTAATAATTAGTGATGTTGAACATTTTTTTCATGTGTTTGTTAGCCATCTGTATGTCTTCTTTGGAGAAATATCTATTTAGGTCTTCAGCCCATTTTTGGTTTGGGTTGTTTGTTTTTTTGAAATTGAGCTGCATGAACTCTTTGTATATTTTGGAGATTAATTCTTTGTCAGTTGCTTCCTTTGCAAACACTTTTGCCAATTCTGAGGGTTGACTTTTCGTCTTGTTTATGGTTTGCCATGCTATGAAAAACCTTTTAAATTTAATTCAGTTCCATTTGTTTATTTCTGTTTTTGTTCTCATTACTCTAAGAGGTGGGTCTAAAAGGATCTTGCTGTGATTTATGTCATAGAGTGTTCTGCCTATGTTTTCCTCTAAGAGTTTTATAGTGTCTGGCCTTACATTTAGGTCTTTAATCCATTTTGAGTTTATTTTTTCTGTACAGTGTTAGGGAGAGTTCTAATTTCATTCTTAACATGTAGCTGTCCAGTTTTTTCAGCACCACATATTGAAGAGGCTGCTTTTGCTCCATTGTATATTCTGGCCTCCTTTGTCATAGGTTAGGTGACCATACATGTGTGGGTTTATCTCTGGGCTTTCTATCCTGTTCCATTGATCTATATTTCTGTTTTTGTGCCAGTACCATACTGTCTTGATTAGTGTAGCTTTGTAGTATAGTCTGAAGTCTGGGGAGCCTCATTCCTTCAGCTCCATTTTTGTTTCTCAAATTGCTTTTGCTATTGGAGGTCTTTTGTGTTTCCATACAAAATATGAAATTTTTTGTTCTACTTCTGTGAAAAATGCCATTGGTAATTTGATAGGGATTGCATTGAGTCTATAGATTGCTTTAGGTAGTATAGTCATTTTCACAATGTTGATTCTTCCAATCCAAGAACATGGTATATCTATCCATCTGTTTGTGTCATCTTTGATTTCTTTCATCAGTATCTTATATTTTCTGTGTACAGGTCTTTTGCCTCCTTAGGTAGGTCTATTCTTAGGTATTTTATTCTTTTTGTTGCACTGGTAAAGGGGATTGTTTCCTTAATTTCTCTCTCTGATCTTTTATTGTTACTGTATAGGAATGCAAGAGATTTTGGTGCATTAATTTTGTATCCTGTGACTTTATTAAATTCATTCATTAGCCTCAATCCTTTTCTAGTGGCATCTTTAGGATTTTCTACGTATAGTATCATGTCATCTACAAACAGTGACAGTTTTACTTCTGCTTTTGCAATTTGGATCCCTTTTATTTCTTTTTCGTCCCTGATTGTCATGGCTAGGACTTCCAAAACTGTGTTGAATAATAGTGGGGAAAGTGGGCACCCTTATCTTGTTCCTGCTTTTAGAGAAAATGTTTTAAATTTTACACCATCGAGAATAATGTTTGCTGTGGGTTTGTCATATATGGCCTTTATTTTGTTGAGGTACGTTCCCTCTATGCGCACTTTCTGGAGAGTTTTTATCATAAATGGGTTTAAAATTTTGTAAAAAGCTTTTTCTGCATCTATTGAGATGATCATATGGTTTTTATTCTTCAATTTGTTAATATGGTGTATCACATTGATTTGGGTATATTAAAGAATACTTGCAACTCTGGGATCAATCCCACTTGATCATGGCGTATGATCCTTTTAATGTGTTGTTGAATTTAGTTTGCTAATATTTTGTTGAGGATTTTTGTGTCTGTGTTCATCAGTGATATAGGCCTGTAATTTTTGTGTGTGTGTGTGTATGATATCTTTGTCTGGTTTTGGTATCAGGGTGATGGTGGCCTCGCAGAATGAGTTTGGGAGTGTTCCTCCCTCTGTAAATTTTTGGAAGAGTTTGAGAAGGATGGGTGTTAGCTCTTCTCTAAATGTTTGATAGAATTCACCTGTGAAGCCATCTGGTCCTGGACTCTTGTTTGTTGGAAGATTTTAAATCACAGTGTCTATTTCATTATTTGTGATTGGTCTGTTCATATTTTCTATTTCTATTTGGTTCCGTCTTGGAAGGTTGTACATTTATAAGAATGTGTCCATTTCCTGCAGGTTGTCCATTTTATTGGCACATAGTTGCTTGTAGTAGTCTCTTATGATGCTTTGCATTTCTGCAGTGTCAGTTGTAATTTTTCCTTTTTCCTTTATAATTTTATTGAATTGAGTCTTCTCCCTTTTTTTCTTGATGAGTCTGGCTAAAGGTTTATCAATTTTGTTTATCTTCTCAAAGAACCAGCTTTTCATTTTATTGATCTTTGCTATTGATTTTTGTGTTTCTATTTCATATATGATTTTTATGATTTCTTTCCTTTTTTTCTTTTTTTTATGATTTTTATGATTTCTTTTTTTATGAAAAAAGATGCTTTTTATGATTTTTTTTGATTTTTTTTTATGATTTTTTTGATTTTTATGATTTCTTTCCTTTTACTAAGTTTGGGTTTTGTTTATTCTTCTTTCTCTAGCTGCTTTAGGTGTAAAGTTAGGTTGTTTATTTGAGATTTTTTCTTGTTTCTTGAGGTAGGATTGTATTGTTATAAACTTCCCTCTTAGACGTGCTTTTGCTTCAACCCATAAGTTTTGGGTCATCATGTTTTCATTGTCATTTGTTTCTAGGTATTTTTTGTTTTCCTCAGTGATCTCTGGGTTATTTTGTAGCATATTGCTTAGCCTCCATGTTTTTTACAGTTTTTTTCCTGTAGTTGATTTCTAGCCTCACAGTGTCATGATTAGAAAAGATATTTGATATGATTTCAATTTTCTTTACTTTACCAAGGCTTGATTTGTGACCCAAGATATGATCTATCCTGGAGAGTGTTCCATGAGCACTTGAGAAGAAAGTACATTCTGCTGCTTTTGGATGGAATGTCCTATAAATACCAATTAAGTCTATCTGGTCTAACGTGTTATTTAAGGCTTGTGTTTCCTTATTAATTTTCTATCTGGATGATCTATCCATTGGTGTAAGTGGAGTGTTAAAATCCCCCACTATTATTGTGTTACTGTTGATTTCCCCTTTTATGGCTGTGAGCATTTGTCTTATGTATTGAGGTGCTCATATGTTGGGTGTATAAATATTTACAATTGTTATATCTTCTTCTTGAATTGATCTCTTGATCATTACATAGTATACTTCCTTGTCTCTTGTAACAGTCTTTATTTTAAAGTCTAGTTTGTCTTATATGAGTATTGCTACTCCAGCTTTCTTTTGATTTCCATTTGCATGGAATATCTTTTTCCATCCCCTCACTTTCAGTCTGTATATGTCCTTAGGTCTGAAGTGGGTCTTTTTAGACAACATATATACAGGTCTTGTTTTTGTATCCATTCAGCCAGTCTGTGTTTTTTGGTTGGAGCATTTAATCTATTTACATTTAAGGTAATTATCTATGTGTATATTACTATTACCATTTTCTTAACTGTTTCGGGTATCTTTTTGTAGTTCTTTTCCTTGTCTTGTGTTTCCTGCCTAGAGAAGTTCTGTCAGCATTTGTTGCAAACCTGGTCTGATGGTGCTGAATTATCTTTTGCTTGTCTGTAAAGCTTTTGATTTCTCCATCAAATCTGAATGAGAGCCTTGCTGGGTAGAGTAATCTTGGTTGTAGTTTTTTCCCTTTCATTGCTTTAAATATATTCTGCCAATCCCTTCTGGCCTGTAGAGATTCTGCTGAAAGATCAGCTGATAACCATATGGGGATTCCCTTGTATGTTATTTTTTGCTTTTCCTTTGCTGCTATTAATATTTGTTCTTTGTATTTAATTTTTGATAGTTTGATTAATATTTGTCTTGGTGTGTTTCTCCTTGGGTTTATCCTATATGGGACTCTCTGTGCTTCCTGGATTTGACTATTTCCCTTCCCATGTTAGGGATGTGTTTGACTATAATTTATTCTAATATTTTCTCAGATCCTTTCTCTTTCTCTTCTTCTTCTGGGATGCCTATAATTCAAATGTTGGTGCTTTTCATGTTGTCCCGAATGTCTCTGTGACTGTCCTCTATTCTTTTCATTCTTTTATCTTTATTCTGCTCTGTGGCAGTTATTTCCTCCATTCTATCTTCCAGCTCACTTATCCTTTCTTCTGCCTCAATTATTCTGGTATTGATTCCTTCTAGCGTATTTTTAATTTCAATTATTGTGTTGTTCATCACTGTTTATTTGTTCTTTAGTTCTTCTAGGTCCTTGTTAAACATTTCTTTTATTTTCTACATTCTATTTCCAAGATTTCATATCATCTTTATTATCATTACCTTGAATTCTTTTTCATGTAGATTGCCTATTTCCTCTTCATTTATTTGGTCTTGTGGGTTTTCACCTTGCTTCTTCTTCTTCAGCATATTTGTCTATCTTCTCATTTTGTCTAACTTACTGTGTTTGAGGTCTCCTTTCTGCAGCCTGCAGAGTCGTAGTTCCTCTTGCTTCTGATGTTTGCCCCCAGTGGGTGAGGTTTGTCCAGTGGCTTATGTAGGCTTCCTCGCGGGAGCGACTGGTGCCTGTGTTCTTGTGGGTGGAACTGGATCTTTTCCCTCTGATGAGCAGGGCTGTGTCAGGTTGTGTGTTTGGGGGTGTCTGAGAGCTTAGTACAACTTTAGGCAGCCTGTCTGCTGATGGGTGGGTTTGTGTTCCTGTCTTGCTTGTTGTTTGGCATGGGGCATTCAGCACTGGAACCTGCAGGCAGTTGGGTGGAGCTGGGTCTCGGAATTGAGATGGAGACCTTCAGAAGGGCTCTCGCCCTTAATATTCCCTGGGTTGAGGAATTCTCTGGCGTTCCAGCCTCCTAGACTCAACACTCCCACCCCAGAGGCTCAGGCCCGACCCCTGGTCTGGGAACAAAGACCCCACAAGCCACATGGCTGTGCAAAAAAGGAAAAAGAAAAGAAAAGAAAAGAAAAAGGATGGGAAGAAAGAAATGAAAACAAACAGACATAGAAACCCCAAGACAAATCACAAAGACAAAAACAAGCAAAGAGCAACAATTAAAAACAAAGAAACAAACAAATGAACAGACAACAAAACTCCAAATGATAAAAGCAAAACCAAGCAATAACAAAGACAAAAAAACACAAAGAAACACACACACATACAAAATAAGAAAAAAGAAGAAAAATAGGGAAAACAAAAAACAAGAGAACAACTAGACCAAAAAAGAATCCCAAATGAAATGGAAGAATTAAAAACAAAACAAAAACAAAAAATAAAAGCAGAATGCAAACTGAAGGAATAAGCAAAGAAAATAAAACACACACAAAAGTGATTTTTAAAAGATTTAAAAATATAAGAACAAATAGAACAAAGGAAAAAAAAGATAAAAACAAAATAGAACAAAGGAAAGAAAAAGGAAAAACACAGAACAACAAAATAGTAATGTAGAAATAGAAATATAAAAAAATTTAAAAGACTAAATAAAAACAAATAATAATAAAAAAATAACAGAACAAAACAAAACATAAACAAAATCATAATAATTATATTTTCCTGGGGTTTCAGCTGTCAGTGTCCTTGCCCCCACCGTGAGTCACAGCCAACCTCTGCCTCCCCAGGAGGTCCTTCAAAACCTCTATGTAGGTCTCTGGTCCCTCTGTGGGCACTGTGGGAGCAGCCCACTTTCTAATTCCCTCCTTAAAGCAGAGTTAGCATAAGAGACCTTATTTGCAATTTTCTACCCTGTTTGGTGGCTGCATAAGGGAATGGTCTCTAGTTTGCCTGAATCAGAGGTCAGATGAGGAATAACAGCATAGTTTAGATCTCAGATCAGAAAAGCTGCAGAAAATTGCAGTCATGGTTTATGTAAGATGCAGGGGGACTACAGATCAGTGAAACCTGGGGCAAGAGATTACAGGTAGAGGAATACAGTAGAACATCGAAAGCACCAAGGAGAAGCTGAGGTGAGACTCTGCAAAACTAAGACATTCAAAGCAGTCATGGACACAAGGTAAACAAAAAAGCCACACATAGGACCAGACAAGACGCATGACCAGAGAAGACTTGAGAAGACCTTAAGCCTTCATCCCAGACTGATCCCGTTTCAGAACATGTTCTGCTAATTAGTGAAGGTCTTTCCCCATACAGAGCCAGTCTGAGAAGTCTGAGGGAAGTGGATGATTTTTTAACATAGACAATTTGCAACAACAACAAAATCCACAAGGCATATAGATAAACAAGAAAACATAGCACATTCAAAGGAAGAAATTAACATGGCAGTAATTATCCCTGAAGAAACACAAGCATCAGACATACTAGACAAAAGTTATAAAATAATTGTCTTAAACATACTAAAAAATATAAAGAAAAAATGGACAAAGAACTAGAGGAAATCAGGCAAACTATATGTGAACAAAATAAAAATATTAACAAAGAGAAATTATAAAAAGGAACCAAATAGATATTCTGGTATAGAAATACACAATAACTGAATTGAAAAATTCACCAGTGGGGTTCAAGAGCAGACTAAAACAGGCAGAAGAAATAATAATGTACTTGAAGACAGAACATTTGAAATTACTGAGTCTGAGGAGCAAAAAGAAAAATAAAGATGGAAGAAAAGTCAAAAAGTTCTAAGGGACTTATTGGACACTATCAAGAAGACCAATATATACATTATGGTATTCCCAGGAGAAGAGAGGGAAAAAAAGCAAAGATTATTTGAAGAAATAAATATACAAATAATTACAAATCTATATTGATGGGTACATGATATATAAATATGTAAGTTGTGACATCAATAATGTAAAGTGGGCAGAGGCAGAGGAGTAGTGTTTGTATGTGATTGAAGTTAAGTTGGCATAAATTTAAAATAGATTGATATAACCTTAGGATGTTTTATGTAATCCTCCATAGTAGACACAAAGAAAATATCTATACAATACTCACAAAAGGGAATCAAAATGTGTCATTACAAAAAAAAAATCAGCTAAACACAAGGAAAAGCAGTAAGGCGGGATATAAAGGACAACGAGCTGTAAAACATACAGAAAATAAATAACAAAACAGCAATAGTTCTTCCCATCAGTAATTACTTTAAATGTCAATGAATTAAACTCCCTAATCAAAAGACACAGACTGACAGAAAGGATTTTTAAAAGCATTATTTAACAATATGCTGTATACAAGAGATGCACTTTAGACTTAAAATCACTTTTAGATATAAAATGTAAGTTGAAAGTAACAGAATGGAAAAACATATTCTTTGCAAATAGTAACCAAAAGAGAGCAGGAATGGATGTATTCACATCAGACAAATAGACTATGTCAAAAACTGTTAAAAGAATCAAAGATGGACATTATATGGTGATAACAGGTTAACTTAACAAGCTATAACAGTTATAATAATATTGATATATGCACTGAACATCAGGGCTCCCAAATATATGAGAAATTTGAAGCGAGAAATAGAAACGTCTACAATAATAGTAGGAGGCTTTAGTACACTGCTTTTAATAATGAATACAACAGCCAGAGAGAAGATATATTAGGAAAGAGATAACATTAACAACACTATAGACCAATTAGCTTAACAGATATATATAGAACACTCCACCCCAAAGCAGCAGAATAGACATTTTTCTCAAGTATACATGGATCATTCTCCAGGAAAAGCTATGTCTTAGTCCACAAAACAGGTTTTCATAAATTTTAAAAGATTAAAATAATACACAGTAACTTTTTCTGATCAAAATGGAATGAAACTAGAAATCAATAGGAGAAAGAAAACTAGAAAATGTACAAATATGTGGAAATTAAACAACACACTATTAAACAACCAATATGTCAAAGAAGAAATCACAATGGAGATTAGAAAATATCTTGACACAAATGAAAATGCAACATTCCAAAACTTATGGGGTGTAGGAAAAACAGTGCCATGAGAGAAATTTATACCATTAAAAGCTATATTAAATAAGAAGAATGATCCCAAATTAAGTAACTTTATGCTTTAAGGGAACAGGAAAATAACAAACCAAATCCAAGGTTAGCAGCAAGAAGGAAATAGTAAAATTAGAAAAGAGATAAACAAAATAGAGAATACAAAAGCAGTAGAGAAAATCAACAAGAGCAAGAGTTGGTTCTTCAACAAGTTTGACAAAATTGACAAAGCTTCAGCTGGATTGACTAAGCATATTAGAGAAGATGCAAATAACTAAAACCAGAAATGAAAAAGGGGATATTACTACCAATCGTATAGAATTAAAAATTATACAAAAGTACTATGAACAATTATATGCCAAAAATTTCATCACTTAGATGAAATGGACAAATTTCTAGAAACATGCAACCTACCAAAATTGAATAATAAAGAAATATAAAATCTGAGTAAACTTATAACTAGTAAGGAGAGTTAATTAGTAGCAAAAACCTCCCAACAAAGAACAGTCCATGACCAGATGGATTCATTGCTGAATTCTACTAAACATGTAAAGAAACATTAACACCAGTTATTCTTGAACTCTTCAAAATATTCAAAATATTTAATATTCAAAATATTGAAAAGAAGGGAACACTCCCTAACTCATTCTATAATGCTAGAATTACCCTGGTACTGGATTCAAATAAACTGACACTATAAGAAAACTACAGAAGTATATCACTTATGAATAGGGATACAAAACTTTTTAACAAGGTACTACCAAACAGAATTCAACAGCATATTAAAAGGAGTGTTTCGTGATTAAGTTATTCAAAAAATAAGCATATAATTGCCATATGATCCAGAAATTCCACTTCTGCATATATATCCCAAAATACTGAAAACAGAGACGTGAACAGATATTTATATACTAATGCTTAAACATCATCATTCTTAATAGCCATAAGGTGGAAACAACCGAAATATTCATTGATGGATGAATGGATAAATAATAGGTGATATATACACACAATGGAGTATTATTCAGCCTTATAAAGGAACGTAATTCTGACACACGCTACAACATGGGTGAACCTTGAAAACATAAATTGAAATAAGCAAGACACAAAAGGACACATATTGTGTGATTGCAGTTATATAAGGTACCTAGAGTAGTGGTAGAATGGTCGTTATCAGGAAGTGGGGCAGGAGCATTAGAGAATGAGGAGTTATTTTTAATGGGTACAGAATTTACATCTGGGAAGATGAAAAAATTCTGGAGATGGATGGTGGTGATGTTTGCACACCAATATGAATGTACATAATGTCACTGATCTGTACAGCTAAAAATGGTTAAATGGTAAATTTTATGTTATATATTTTACTAAATCAAGGTAAATTTTGTATACATTTAAATACCAAGATTTTAAGATAGTAGTTTGATGAATTCTGCCAAATGTATTCACACATGTAAACAACTATCCAATCAAAAGAAAAAAATTTTCTTTACTCCAGAAAATTACTTTTTTTCCCCATTCCAGGCAATCACCACCATCACCACATAAACAGCCACTTTCCTTATTTCTACTATCTTATATTCATTTTGGTTGCTTTTGAGTTCCATATAAATAAAATAATACTATATTAATTTTTTATGACTGACTTCTTTTTCTTACCAAGTTATTATAAAATTAATCCATATTTTTGTGCTTGCCCATGTATCATTTTTGAAATTACACAGTAAATTTAATTGTGTGGATATAACACAATTTGTATATTGATTCTTTATTTATGGACATTTTGTGTTATTTCCAATTTTAGGCTATTATGAATAAAGTTATTACAAAAAGTCCTGTAAAATGTTTTTTGGATGAATACTATCCTTCTTTTTAGATAAATTCCCAGGTGTGGAATTATTTGGTCATAGAGTAGGTTTGTTTCATGTGATAATAAACCACCCATTTTACAAAGTCATTATATCATTTTACACAACAATGTACGTGAGTTCCAGTTGCTCCATATCTTGGTCAACATTTGAAGTTGTCAGTCTTTAATTTTAGCCTTTCTAGTGAGTGTATAGTCCTATTTCATTGTGGTTTAGTTGCATTTCTGTGATGAATAAATATGTAGAGTACCTCTCTGCTTAATGGGCATTCTTCGGTATACTGAGTGCTCAAAACTTTTGTCTATTTTAATCATGTTGTTTACCTTCTTAACCGAATTTTAAGACTTTATTATATATTCTGTATGAAAGACTTTTACTCCAGTATATTATATTGAAAGCCCTCTACTCTTCTCTCTCATATATGTGTTATATGTAATATATGACATTAAATATATATTAAATGTATTTTTATATTAAATTCATACAGCTTGATTTTCCATTTTCATAAGAAGATTTTAATTTTGATGAAGTCTAATATATTTTTATAGTTTTTATGGTTAATGTGTCTCCTGGTAGGTCTCTGGTTGTGCATAACTGTTCATGGAATTAATGCCGCTGGTGTAGTGGTTTCATGCAAGATTCCCATAACTGCTCATGGACTGTGCTGAGAAAGATTGAATCTGAGTCACAGAACTGCTTCAGACAAAGTTTATCTGGTCTGCCTCCAGGGGAACTAGTAGACATGTCTCCCAGTGGTCCTGGGTTTGGTGGCACTGCTTCCAGACCACTGTGGGGAGGGGCCAAAAATGAGTCACAGAGTTGTTTCAAGATCTACTGTCAGACTAACGTCGGCTAGCCTGTCTCTGTAGGCACTGACAGACATGTCTCCTGAGGCATTCTTCCTGGCAGAACAGCTTGCAGACTATGGCTGGGAGTGGTTAGAGCTGAATATAAGGCCATTACAGGATCTCCAGAGGGGTAAATGGGAATGCCTTCCACTGGGTCCCTGGGCTGTCAGGACTGCTCATGAATGACAGCTGAGAGGGGCTGGAGCCCAGTTACAGTACTGTTTCAAAATATACAGTCAGAATGAGTTTGGTGGGCTTGTCTCCAAGGCCTCCTGGACTGCAGCCAATAGGGACTATTTCAGGACTAAGGGCTGAAGTCTATGGGTCTGTTACCTGAGACCCAGGTGTGGCTCTTTCTATGGTCCTTGGTGTATGGTGCTGGTGGCAAGACCAAAGTCAAACAGTGAGGGAAGGGGTTGGCTATAGTTGAGTCTACAGGAGTATGGAGTTGTTTATGGGTCTGTAGTCAGGACCACCATTGACAAGTCAGCCACCTGAATGTAGGCCTGCCTTCTTAAAATGGCCTTTCTTGGTCTTGGTCTCCACTGAGGTTTCACAATGTCCTACCTGGACCCCAAACCTCCCACGAAGGCATTTTTGTCCATAGACAGCTGATAAATTATTATTGCTGAGGGAGAATACGAGCAGGAGAGCTCCTATTCTGCCATCTGGCTCTCAAATTCCCTAAATTTTAGTCTCACTAGACATGTGTCCCTGTGCTATGATCTCCACAGGTGTTTCTTACTTCCCTTGCCTCCTCCTACTTTGGAGATACAGAAAGATTAGAGTAAGCTGGAGTTTGGGAAACACCTTTCCCCCAAGTTAGATAAGATTCTCAGGTTATAGTCTTTTTCTCTGGATTGTAGGCCTTTTTTATGGAGAATGCTCTGGTAGTATTTCACAAGAATTGCTCTTTCTCTCCCCCTACTGGAGACGTGAAGGGATCTTTTTGGCCTCTTCTCTCTTGAGAACATGATGGTTTTGATGACTATAGCTAATAATATTTTATTGTATACCTGAAAGAGGTTAAGAAAGTAAACCTTAAAAGTTTTCATCACAAGAAAAAAATTATAACTATGTATACTGATTAATATTCACTGAACTTATTCTGGTAATCATTTCACAATATATACATATGTCAAATCATTATGTTGTACAGCTAAAAAAATACAATGTTATGTTCAACTATCTCTCACTTAAAAAAGGAAAAAGTGCAATTCCTATCAAAATACCAATGGCATTTTTCACAAAAGTAGAATAATTCTAAAATTTGTATGGAAACACAAAAGATTCCAAATAGCAAAAGCAAGCGTGAGAAAGAAGAACAGAGCTAGAGGTATCATGCTCCCTGACTCCAGACTATACTACAAAGCTACATCCATCTAAACAGTATGGAACTGGCACCAAAAAAAATACACATAGATCAATGGAACAGAATAGAGATCCTAGAAATAAGCCCATGCACATATGATCAATTAATCTATGACAAAGGAGACAACAATATACAATGGGGAAAAGACAGTCTCTTCAATAAGTGGTGCTGGGAAAACTGGACAGCTACATGTAAAAGAATGAAATTAGAACATTCTCTAACACCATATAAAAAATAAACTCAAAATGGATTAAAGACCTAAATGTAAGGCCTAAAACAATAAGAAACCATAAGAAAACATATGTAAGAAACCATAAAACTCCTAGAAGATAACACAGGCAGAAAACTCTTTGACTTAAATTGTAGCAATATTGTTTTGGATCTGTCTCCTAAGGCAAAGGAGAGGGTTTAAAAAGAAAATGTGTGCTTTATAAATATAAAGGATTATTTTAATGTCTCATAGATATAAATCTCACTGCAAAAGTAAAAGCACACGTGTTATAAATAGTAATGAACAAATGCCACACCCAACAATATCTAGCTACATATTAAAAGATGTTAAGACAAACCATCATGTAGGGGGTAAGAAGTCTGAATTCTAAACAAACAAATCGAGTAACAAACTTCAGATCTCATAAATTCTCTCTTTGTTTCTGCTACTCAATCTTTTCCAAATTTATTTCCAGGGGAAAAAAATGCATGTATACTACAACAGAGATACTAACTTAAATTTCCATTTTAATAATATAAAAAGTCAACATTAGTCTAAGTTTATGAAAAACAGCTTCATACTTGACTTGGTACATTTGTTCCAATGAGATCTGTCTAAAAGTGTTAAGTTTTAAAGTAAACAGATTTGTTCAAGATGGCAGAGCAGAAGGAGGTGTGCTCACTCCCTCTTGCAAGAATACCAGAATCGCAACTAGCTGCTGAACAATCACTGACAGGAAAACACTGGAACTCACCAAAAAAGATACCCCACATCCAAAGACAAAGGAAAAGCCACAGTGAGATGGTAGGAGGGGCACAATCACAATAAAATTAAGTCCCATAACGACTGGGTGAGTGACTCACAAACTGGAGAACAATTATACCACAGAAGTCCACCCACTGGAGTGAAGGTTCTGAGCCCCACATCAGGCTTCCCAACCATTCAATCTGGCAAAGGGAGGAGGAATTCCCAGAGAATCAGACTTTGAAGGCTAGCGGGATTTGACTGCAGGACTTTGACAGGACTGGGGGAAACAGAGACTCCACTCTTGGAGGGCACACACAAAGTAGTGTGCACATCAGGACCCAGGGGAAGGAGCAGTGACCCTATAGGACACTGAACCAAGCCTGCCTGCTAGTGTTGGAGGGTCTCCTGCAACCCTGTGGTGGCTGTGGCTCACTGCAGGGACAAGGACACTGGCAGCAGAAGGTCTGGGAAGTACTCCTTGGCATGATCCCTTCCAGAGACCACGATTAGCCCCACCAAAGACCCTGTAGCTTCCAGTGCTGGGTCACCTCAGGCCAAGCAACCAACAGGGAGGGAACTCAGCTGCACCCATCAGCAGACAAGCAGATTAAAGTTTTACTCAGCTCTGCTCACCAGAGCAACAGCCAGCTCTACCCACCACCAGTCTAACCCATCAGGAAGTTTGCACAAGCCTCTTAGATAGCCTCATCTACCAGAGGGCAGGCAGCAGAAGCAAGAAGAACTACAATCCTGCAGCCTGTGGAATGAATACCACATTCACAGAAAGATAAACAACATGAAAAGGCAGAGGACTATGAACCAGATGAAGGAACAAGATAAAACCCCAGAAAAACAACTAAACGAAGTGGAGATAGGCAACCTTCCAGAAAAAGAATTCAGAATAATGATAGTGAAGATGATCCAGGACCTCGGAAAAAGAATGGAGGCAAAGACTGAGAAGATGCAAGAAATGTTTAACAAAGACCTAGAAGAATTAAAGAACAAACACCTAGAAGAATTAAAAAACAAACAAACAGAGATGAACAATACAATAACTGCAATGAAAAATACACTAGAAGGAATCAATAGCAGAATAACTGAGGCAGAAGAACAGATAAGTGACCTGGAAGACAGAATGGTGGAATTCACTGCCATGGAACAGAATAAAGAAAAAAGAAAGAAAAGAAATGAAGACAGCCTAAGAGACCTCTGGGACAACATTAAACACAACAACATTCACGTTATAGGGGTCCCAGAAGGAGAAGAGAGAGAGAAAGAGCCGGAGAAAATATTTGAAGAGATTATAGTTGAAAACTTCCCTAACATGGATAAGGAAATAGCCACCCATGTCCAGGAAGCACAGAGAGCCCCATACAGGATAAACCCAAGGAGAAACACGCCGAGACACATAGTAATCAAACTGACAAAAATTAAAGACAAAGAAAAATTATTGAAACTAGCAAGGGAAAAATGACAAATAAAGTAAAAGGGAACTCCCATAAGGTTAACAGCTGATTTCTCAGCAGAAACTCTACAGGCCAGAAGGGAGTGGCATGATATATTTAAAGTGAAGAAAGGGAAGAACCTACAACCAAGATTACTCTACCTGCCAAGGATCTCACTCAGATTTGACAGAGAAATCAAAAGCTTTACAGACAAGCAAAAGCTAAGAGAATTCAGCACCAGGAAACCAGCTCTACAACAGATGCTAAAGGAACTTCTGTAAGTGAGAAACACAAGAGAAGAAAAGGACCTACAAAAACAAACCCATAACAATTAAGAAAATGGTAATAGGAAAAGACATATCGATAATTACTTTAAACCCAATTTAAAAATGGGCAGAAGACCTAAAGAGACATTTCTCCAAAGAAGACATACAGATGGCCAACAAACATATGAAAAGCTGCTCAACGTCACTAATTATTAGAAAAATGCAAATCAAAACTACAATGAGGTATCACCTCACACCAGTTAGAATGGACATCATCAGAACATCTACAAACAACAAATGCTGGAGAGGGTGTGGAGAAAAGGGAACCCTCTTGCACTGTCTGTGGGAATGTAAATTGATACAGCCACTATGGAGAACAGTATGGAGGTTCCATTAAAAACTAAAAATAGAATTATTGTACAACCCAGCAATCCCACTACTGGGCATATGCCAAGAGAAAACCATAATTCAGAAGACATATGCACCCCAATGTTCATCGCAGCACTATTTACAATTGCCATGTCATGTAAGCAACCTAAATGCCCATCAGCAGATGAATGGATAAAGAAGTTGTGGTATGTATATACAATGGAATATTACTCAGCCATAAAAAGGAATGAAATTGGGTCATTTGTAGAGACGTGGATGGACCTAGAGACTGTCATACAGAGTGAAGTAAGTCAGAAAGAGAAAAACAAATATCGTATATTAATCCATATATGTGGAATCTAGAAAAATGGTACAGATGAACTGTTTTACAAGGCAGAAATAGAGACACAAATGTAGAGAACAAACGTATGGACACCAAAGGAGGAAAGTTGGGGTGGGGGAGGTGGTGATGGTGGTAGGATGAATTTGTAGACTTGGGATTGACATATGTCCACTAATATGTATAAAATAGATAACTAATAAGAACCTGCTGTATAAAGAAAAAGAACCTTCTGTATAGCACAGGGAACTCTACTCAACAGTCTCTAATGACTTATATAGAATAGAATATAAAAAAGAGTGGATATATGTATATGTATAACTGATTCACTTTATAGCAGAAACTAACACAACACTGTAAATCAACTATAGTCCAATACAAAATAATTAAAAAATAAAGTAAACATAACAATAGTTATCCCTGTAAATTAACTGAAATACAAATGGTGGCTAAATCTGATTAAGAATCAGAAGACGAGGCCTCTGCATCTTTAGTTTAGACTTCAGTTCTACAGTTAAATTTATTTGATGACTTCCATAAGTCCTACTGTTGAAATTTTCCTAATTATCCCTATTTTCTTTTTGCCCAAAGAACATCCACTCCTAAGTCCCTTGAGAATTCCTCATAAAAACATGATTCTTTGAGTTTCTGCATATTCAAAACTGCTTGTTTGTAGCTCTTATAACTGAAAGACAACTTGGTTGGATATAACATCCTTGGCTTTTAAGTGCTTTCCTGGGTGGTCCTGAAGCTCTCGTGTCACTGTCTTCTGGCATAAGTTCCTCTGTGAATAAGACTGACACCAATCTAATGTTTTTCTCTTTGTATCAATCTTTTTGTCTAAATGCCCAAAGCAAGTTTCTTCCTTTAAAGTCCAACAATTTTTAAAGATATATGTTAGCGCTGACCATCCTGATTCAATTCTCCATGTAAGAAAACATTCACACCTTCTTAGTTTCAGGAATTAAATTATATATATTTATACACACATACACACATACACACATACACACACACACAAACATCCTAAGTGACCAGCTCTTAAGAGTTGCCACAAAGTGAGCACTGCAGTATAATCACCATTCTAAATAAGATATAAAACTTTCTTCCTTTGTCCATTCCTAGGTGTTACTCCTACCCAGGGCAAAAACTCTCAGTCACTACTGCCCACTAAAGATAACTACTCTTATGGCTTTTATTCTTGTATGTTTGTTTTCTTTTATTCAGCATTTTATCTGTGGGATTCATCCAAAACATGAAGCAGTAGTTGATTCCTGCTCACTGTGTATTTCACTGTCTGAAATACTCCACAATTTATCCATTCCACCCCAGACAGTCATTTGTATTTTTCAACTTCATGGTTACAACAAATGTCATTGTAAACATTTGTCTATATTCAGCACACAAATGTATGCATTTTTTTGATATGTGCCTAGAAGTAGAATTGTTTGGGCACAGGATATGCATATGTTCAGTTTTATAGATAATGTCCAAGGGTTTTCAAAGTGGTTGTACTAATACCTAGTAATCCTTGTCATCATTTGATATTTTGAGGTTTTTGTTTTCTTCTTTGTTTTGCCATTCTAGTGGGTATGTAGTATATTCTCAAGGTATAATTAATTTTCATTTCAATAATGACTCCGATCAAGTGTGATGTGTTGCTCTAGTTTCTTTTACACAGATACTTTTAAATTAAATTGAAGAATTTCTCTTCTATTCCTATTATTCTAATAGTTTTTACCCCACATGAATATTTTTACTAAAATATTTTTCTGCATATATTAAAATCATCTTATTTTTCTGTCACTTATTTTGTTAACATGATTAATTAATTATGTTAGTTCCCTCATCAAAATCCTCCAGTGGTTTCCCATTGTCCACAGAAGTTTTATCAGGTTAGATCTCCCAAGTTTTCTGTGGGTTTTGGATGGACTCTTACTGTTTCTTCTGGCAAATGCATTTCTTCCAACTTGGTATTAAGTCTTTATAATTATAAACATTCTAGTAGGTGATAATGCTAACCCACTGTGGTTTTAATTTTTATTTTCTTAATGACTTATGTGGACTACTTTTTCTGATGCTTATTGGTTATTTGTATATCTTTCTTTATGAATTGTCTGTTCCAAGTATTTTATCCTTTTTTGTTGGGTTCTTCTTTCCTTATCTATTACCTTGACAAGTTTATGCCCAATTAGCATTATTTATTACTTAAAAGCTTGAAAGAAGTCACCAATCAAGCCATTTGGACTTAGAATTTTATTTAGGGGTAGGTATTTTTAACAATGAATTCAACTACTTTAATAGATATAGCACTATTCAGACTTTATATATCTTCTTGTCTGTTTTGGTAAGTTACATTTTTCAGGATGATATGGACTTTAACTCATTTATCTTATTTATTTACCTAAGTTGTTATCACTATTTTTAATATATTTATTGATGTAAAATTTACATATCATATGTTAGAATTTTAATGTCTGAGGATCAGTAAAACTGCCCTATTTTCATTCTTAATATTTCACAACTTTTTTTAGTCACTATTATAAAAGTTATATCCATTTGTTTCAATGAACTGCCTTTTCACTTTGTTAAATTACTTCACTGTAATATTTCATTTACTTTATATCTTATATAAATCTATAAAATATATTATCTTCTAAATAAATTGAATTTGATTTGCTGTTCTATTATAAGCTTATTTAGATGGAAACTTGAATCACTGATATTTATTTTGCTTATTTCTTTTTTTTTCTTTGCGGTACGCGGGCCTCTCACTGTTGTGGCCTCTCCTGTTGCAGAGCACAGGCTCTGCGGCCATGGCTCACGGGCCTAGCCGCTCCGTGGCATGTGGGATCTTCCCGGACCAGGGCATGAACCCGTGTCCCCTGCATCGGCAGGCGGACTCTCAACCACTGCACCACCAGGGAAGCCCCTTGCTTATTTCTTAATATGCATTTAAGGCCTTATTTATTTTAACTTGCATATAACTGTGTCATGTACATTTTGATATTCAATACTTCATAACCATTTAAAATATTTTAAATTTTCATTGCATTTATTGTGTCATCAGTTATTCTGAAGTATATTGTTTAATTTATGAATATTTGATGATTTTCTAATAATATTTTTCTTGTTAACTCTTGGCTTAATGCCAGTTTTCAGATAACATATGCTGTGTGATTTCAGTCCTTGCAAATTTGCCGAGACTTTCTTTATGGTCTAGCATATGATCTATTTTGGTAAATATTGCTTATGTACTGGAAAACAATGTATATTCTGAAGTTGGTGGGTGGAATATTCTAAATATGTCAATTAGGTTAATTGTGTTTTTCAAAATTTATGTATATTTAGTGATTTGTTTTGTCTGCCATTCTAAATTTACTGAGAGAGACATGTTAGCATCCCCAACTAAATTTTAGTTATACATTCTTATGTAATTCTTTAAGGGTTTACTCAAAGGATTAGAATAGACATACTTGACTTACTACATTCTACCTTAAGTCACTTTTACCACTTTCCAAGTAATACAAAAAAAACACAAAAGTTTCACTTCATTTAGCTTCTCCCATTCTTTGCCCTATTGTCATATTTCTTCTACATTTTTGCTATAAACTGCACATTTATTAACACTTGCTGGCATTCCACATATCTGTCAGTAGTCCTGTGCTTCTATATGGGGTCATACTGTTATAGCCTGAAGAACTCAATTTTCATATTGTATAGCAATGATTTCTCCCACACTTTGTTCATAAACATCTTGACTTCATTTTTATAGAAAAATTTCACCAAATGTAGAATATACTTTCCTCCTTTTTTTTCTTTTGTAGCTTCCCACACTCACTCCCTGCCTTCAAATTCCAGAAAATGTCTTGATGGGAAGAATAGCTATGTGTCTGAAGCTGGTGCACTCCTTCTAGGTAAGCTTTGTCTCCTAAGTTTCACAAGAATACAGGTAATTTCAGTATGTCTTTCAGAGAACATTTTGACCTAGTTTCTCAACCACTCTCAGGCAGTTCCAGAGGTCAGCAAAATCCCATGGTGAAAACTCACCATATTAAAGTCTCCTTAGGTTTCAAAAATGTTGCCTTGCATAACTACCAAAAAATTATTTCATATTTTCTCCTCATATCATGCCTATAGTCAGCAAATTATCTCAGAAGAGAAAATGACTGGTGATCATCACCTCCTTCAGAAAGACTCCCTTCTCTGGAACTTCAATTTATTTAGTAATAGTTGTTTCTACTCAATAGCTCTCTGATATCTTTAAAATATAATCAAATCAAAAAATATAAATGATATGAATATTTTAGGTTTGAGATTTTGGTATCTTCTGGAAAGGATTTTAATATGCTTCTGGGAGGTGACCTGGAACTACCTTAATCCAGGATCAAGGCTTGAGGTTCCCCTGGGCCACCCAGGTCATGGAATCAAGCTGCAAATCCACAGGATATCTGATTTATGGCTGGTACATTTTTGGTTCACTCTTACTGTGAGATTGCAGACCTTTGAGTTCCTTGCTTTAAAATGGGATGTGGTTGTTCATCAGACTCCACCAATTCTTTACTAGGCCTTGGACTTTGACTTTTGCCCACCTCACTGTCAACCAAGTCACATCTAAGATGTGCAGCTCCTTTTTTCTATATTGGAAAATACCTAAAGCTATAGTAGTTCACTCACTGGGTTGACATCTTCTGTTGATTTCAGTTTATTAATTCTTTATAATATTATTACTCATTTGCCCTTAGGAAAGGTTTTAAACATATTATTCAGGTTTTTGAAATTCATCAGTGGGAGGGTTGGTTACCTAGTCCACCACTACTAAAATTAGAGGCATCTCCTGTATTTATTATTATGTGAAAAATTGAACTGAATCACAGTGCATAGATCATGGTTCCAATTTTACAAAAAAATAAATAATTTAATGGATGAATTGGTGAATATGTAGATAGAGAGGTAAATAAACAGACATAAATTTAACAGTGGAAGAGTAGGAATATGGGTGGTAAAATGTTCAGAAGGGAACTTTTGATTTTTCACATTTTATCTTTCTAATAACGTTTTATTTTTTCTAAATAAAAAGCTAACACAATAAATGAATAAAGGTGTCTTAGTAACATTACCATTTTTTTCTTCCAAATGCATTCTATTCAAGACCTAAAAAAAATCGAAATATACTCAAGTCCCCACGAAGGTAATTAAACAATATTTTATAATTTCTTTAGCATTTGCTCACAGGTTGCAACTAACTTTCAGATGCGATGAAGTCAATATATCACTGAACCCACAATAGGAGGCACTAATAATGACAAATACATAAGTATTTATTACCTAGTGAGGTATATAACCATTGTGAGAACTAATAAAACAATCCTTACAGGTCTCTTAGCAAAATTAATTGCTCCATTCCCATTGAAAAAAATTTATTCAGTGGAACTACAATTAAAATTTGAGTGACATTATTAAGCAACTTATCTTTATATCTTGTATAATTTTAAGTAAACTTTGACTTTGAGTATATTGCAATGATTTCTTACTTTTTACTCTGAAGAAAATGATAAAAGGACTAAAATACCTTCCATATGTTAAGCACTATTATAGGGACTGAGGAGAAACAGTGATTAAAATAAACAAAAAAGCCCTTCCTTCAAGGAGCTTATACTCTTACATTCCTCTCTCTCTCTACAACACACTCTGAGTAATATCCGGCTCCATGTTTTTAATCACCATCTATATACAGATAATTGTAATATATATGTAAGTGTGTGTATATATATATATATATATATATTTCTAAAATATCATGGACATTTCTCATTGAGAAGGTATAATTCAAGTTGAGAACTGCAGGATGAAAAAAAGTCTCATGTAGAAAGTCGAAAGGAGAATATTCCAGACAGGGAAAGCAGAATTTATGAAGGCCTGAGGCAACAAATAAGCAATGTGCCTATAGAGCATAACAAGATGAGGTAGGATGGGAAGGAAAGAACTATATCATGCAGACCTTTTGAATCACAAGTTATATTTTTATTCTAGATTCAAAGAACTTTACTGATTTATTTTTCTATTCTAGTGACAATATCATATTTTTTTCATTAGTTTTTCTTTATTAAATATGTTCAATTTGATTGGGCAAGCCCTTTTTCGAAATGTCTATCATAATATGTCCATTCTATCATTACAACTTAAGAATAATGTTGTCAATTAAAAAATCCATTGAAATTTTGATTGCAATTACAGCCAGTACATAGATTAATTTGGTGAGAATGGATATATTTTCCATACAGAATCATTTTATCTATAAACATGATATTGTACTCTCCATTTATAGAATTATTTAGTAAAGTTGTATATATTGAGAGATGTATGTCTACAGATATATATAGATAGACAGATACTATAAAATGAATTTTTATTTCTAAATATTGCATAGTTATCATGGCAAGTGTGATTTTTACTTTTTTATATTCTAATTGATTATTGAATTTTATAGATAAACTGATGATTTGTATATATTAAATTTTTATACAGGCACTGTACAATATCTATTTTTCAGTTATTTTGCCTTGAGTTTTTCAGTTAAACACATCTGCATATAATTATATCTTTGATTCCTCCATTCTAAAAATTATGATTTTACTTTCTTATTTGTGTTCTAATATATTGATTAATACTTGCAGAATGATGAAAAATAATAAGTATATTTGCAGGAAGACTTGCCTTATTCCTTATTTATGATTAGAATTTCAACAGTGTATATGATGCAGGCTGTTAGTTGGAGATACATATTAATATACATTGTAAGATTTGTATTTCTAGTTTTCTAGGATATTTTTTCTCTTTCAGGAATAAATGTTGATTTATATCAACTACCTTTTCTGCATGATAGAGATGAGGGTACATCTGTCATTTGACCTACCTCTGTTATGATTTTTTAGTAATAGATTTCTTTACCTAGAATCTTTATTGAATTCCTGGAATAAATCATATTGGATATGGTACATTAATCTTTTACATATAATGCTGGACTCCATTATCTAATATTTTATTTAGGATTTTTACATCTATATTCATACTTCATTTTGGTCAGTCACATTTTGTACCACTGCTAAGAATTTCTACATTAACGTGGATGTTGAATTTTATCAATCTTTTCAGCATCCATTGAGGTGACCATATGTATAGCTCTCAAAACACAGTCACTTTGCTAAACAATTATTTAAAAATTAGGATTATAGAGAGCTATGAGATTTTCTTGGATGCTTGTAGGAGATGTTCTTTACTTTGTGATTAAATTAATTTCTAAGAACGTGTATTGATGTAGTTTTCTTTCAATTTTGCAAAGAAAACTGTAAGACCTTCAATCTGTAAACACATCTTTTTCATATTTTCAAAAATTAAGTCATTGATTATTTCTTCTAACTCTACTGTTTCTATTTCTTCCTCAGGAATACTTATGCTTCTTAGATTACATCTCTATTCTCTTTCCCTTTCCTCTATAATAATCTTATAGTTTGTTTTATTTTTTGTCTTCATCATTTTCTTGTATTGTAAGAGACAGTGTTTTATTCTGGTCACTTATAGGACTGAAATGATTTTTGACTGTCTTAATTATTTTCTTTATTCAGTTCAATGTGGATGTTAATTCTATCATTACAGAATAGTTTTCTTGCAATCCTTCCTTTTTTCAGCCACTTTCATTTACATCTGAGCTTGTTTCTTCTCATAATTTTCTACACCCTTTTTCTAAAGAACATTCTTCCTTCAGTCTATTGAAGATGCTAAACATCTTTAGAAATATCTTCATAATTATTTAGTAGGCCATTTATTTTTAAAATATATATGCTTCCTTTGAAATTGTGGATTTGTGTTCCCATTCTCTTTGTCTATATATTTCCTATAAACCTGAAGTGCTTATGGTTGTGGTTGTTTATGTTTTTTCTCTACTTTTCCTTTAGTAAAGTTTTATCTAGATTCAGTTGATAGTCCATAAGACTGCCTTCTACTCATTTGATTTATAGATAAATTAATTTTTAAAATCAATTTTGGGGGTAGGTTGTTTCCATCTCAAACTCACTTTCAGCAGCTATCACTTAGTACAATCCTGATATTTGGAAGTGTAGTAATTTTCTACTACTTTGTCTGGTTTCTTGACACACACCAATTAATTATACTGCTGTCAGGAATCTTCCTCTCTCTGTCCTTTTCATCCCTCCCTGACTCTCTCCACAACGGAACTTTATTTCTAGGAAGCATATCCCTTTGTTCTTACCCTGTTATATTTTGGTTACTACTGTTTCTGAATGTTTATAATGTACAAGAAGAGCTGTCTCCAGTTTTCTGGTTTCCTCCTGTCCTTTTGAAGAAAAGTTGTTTCATCAAGTGAAATCCAGAGAATTCACCAGATAAGATCTGAAGGTTACTTCTTAATCTACTTCCATATACTTTTAGGTAATGAAAATTACTTCCAGAATTAGCATTAGGTCAGTTTTAGTTTTCAGTTGCAGTATGAGATTTAATATTAACCTATGCATACATTTGGTATTTTAGCAGAAATCCTGGAAAGTCTGAAACAGGGGCTACACATAAGGCACTGTTTTAAGCTAGAAATCCTTTTGGGCACTTCTGTTAATGTCTTCTTTTATTGTGTCTGGTTTAATCTACAATTCCTAATGGATAAGTGGTAGGCATGGTCTATTTTCTTTTCTTTCCCCTCCCCCAAGCTTTATTGAAGAATAACTGACCAATCTATTTGTATATATTTAAAGTGTACAATGTGATGACTTGATATACCTATACATTGTAGAATGATTATCAAGATCAAGGTAATTAACACATCTATCACTTCACATAGTTAATTCATTTGTGTGTGTGTGTGTTGAGAATTCTTAAGATCTAATCATCAAGGAAATACAAATCAAAACCACAATGAGGTATTACCTTACATCTGTTAAGATGGTTATTATCAAAGAGACAAGAAATAACAAAGGCTGGCAAGGATGTGGAGAAAAAGGAACCCTAGTGCATGGTTGGTAGGATTGTAAATTAGTGCAGCCACTATGGAAAACAGTATGGAGGTGCCTCAAAAAATTAAGAATAGAACTATCATATGATCCAGCAATCCCATTCCTTGGTATATAACTAAAAGAAATGAAATCAGTATCTCTAAGAGATAGCTGCACACCCATGTTGTAGATATTCACAATAGCCAAGATATGGAAACAACCTAAATGTTATTCAGTGGATTACTGAATAAAGAAAACGTATACACAATAAAATATTATTTAGCCATAAAAAAGGAAATCCTGCCATTTGTTATAACATGGATGAGTCTGGAGGGCATGATGCTAAGAGAAATAAGCCAGACAGGAAATACAAATACAGTATGATCTCACTTATATGTGGAATCTCAAAAAAAACCCCAAAAAACACTGATTTCATGGAAACAGAATAGAATGGAGGTTGCAAGGGACTGAGGGAAGGGGGAAATGGGGAGATATAGGTCAAAGGGTATAAAATTTAAGTTAGAAGATGAATTACAACATGGTGACTATGATTAATAATATGGTATTGTATACTTAAATTTTGCTGAGTAATAGTCTATTAAGGCTCAAGACTTCTTATGTATCTACTCCTATTTTTATTTATCACTGTCCTCAGTGCCTCTAGTTCCTAATATCTCTAAGTTTTTCCAGTGTTTTTTTTTTTACTGGATATTAGATTCTATAAAGGATCATTTCAACCAGAGTCCATTAAAATTATTCAAAAAACAAAGCACTCTTATTTTCTTATTATCTCATAGAGAAGCAAAGCATTGGTTCAAAAACATTTCTTTGCCTAAAGGCAATTTCTCATCTCCTATCTCAGGTTTGTATTGGAAAGCTCATGATATATTATCTAAAGTTTCCAGCTTGGAACAATCTAAACTATTCTTTAACAGTCTCAGAAGGCATAGGGACAGACATCAGCAACAACATCACGTTTTGTTTCAGAAAAATTGTTCAGAAAAAATTGAAAAATAACACAATATTTGGCAGCTATTTTGAATGAAAAATTAAAATTTATATTCTTCATAGGATTTATATTCAAGAGAGTAACTGAGTTCTGTTATTGCAGAGCCTTTATTAATTCTAAACAATATCAAGCAAATCTTGAAGATAATGAATATCACATGTGTGTTAAATAATGACTTGCAAGTTTTCTTCATTTTATTCCCAAAAATGAAATTGAAAGAATTTTTGCATTTAGAATTTGTTAAAATATGGGTAGCAATATTAAAGTAATATTATTTTCTCTAGAAAATATAGTTTGTACATAAATTAAAATTAAAATCAATTACTTACTATATAGCTATTTAACAAAAACATTAAATTAAAAATGTCAATCCAAAACTAATGCATAGTGTCATTTCCAAATATTTTGAATGAGAGAGAATTTCTATTCTATATCCAAACTAACAATTTTAATATCCCCAAATATAAAGAGAAAGACTAAGATGATATACAGAAGAGGAAAGGCACTGTACACTTACTTTACTCCTCTAAAACAAAGACATGATATGAATTAATTGCAAAATAAAACTAATAAATGTATCACAACTATCCATTGATAGGCCTGAGGAAAATGAATCTAAAACTAATGGGATAGAAATTAAATTGTGCAATCTCAGGTCTTTTAAATCTTAAGTACTTGCACAATTTTACTTCATAGATGCCATTCTAGTCTTAAGACTAGATCTGTTACAAAAATACATAAGAAGGGCATGTTCTTTATAACAGACTCTGTTGTATGCCAATCCAGCTTCTTTAATATTAGGTTTCACATATGTGATTTCTTGCTTAAGTTGGAACAGCTTCCAATCAGTTTTACATCCTACTACCTCCTACTCTGCATTCCTAAACACCTATCAAGTGAGAATCCTCTTAGAAACAGAGGCCATTTTTCCATCAGTCAGGTGGTTGTCTCAATCTAAGATTTCGACAAAATGGTAAAAGCTTTAAGGAGGTCTCTCTTTGGGATTTCAGAGTGTATGAAATTTTATATGCAAAACTTTAAAAAAATCCTTGTTGAACTCCTAGTCATGTCTGCATCACCTTGGTTAGCCCTGAAATCCATTCATTCAGGAAATATACCTCTAACTCAATGGTGTCATAAACCAAGGGGAGGTTATCTTTGGCAAAGATAAACCAAATAATTTTCTTTTAAATTGTTTTCCTGAAGCAGCAGTAATGCAGAAGTACCACAATTATGGTATTAAAAACCTAGGAGAGAGAACACAGTATATTTGAAGAGGGTTGCCTTGGGAGACAGAGAAACCTGGGCTCAGGTCCTTACTCAGTTGCTCACTAATCATGTGACCTTGGGTGATTTTTATCCTCTATCTAGTCTTAAGTTCTTCATCTGTAAGATCAAGACACCAGTAACTGCCTCGAGGCTTCAATGAGACAGCACACTTGAAATGGTCTGTGCCATATTTGGCATTTAATAAACACTAGCTCCTTTGCTTAACAGCCGCAACATTGTGGGAGGTGGGAGACAATCTCCTGATAGCAATAGGAAGCCTGGAAATTGGACTAGTATGTATCAGGGTTTGTTTTGATGCTTTCCTTCTTCCCATGTTTCTTCTTTCAGCCTCCTCCAAGATCATGGAAACAATTTATTGATCATCATTTCTCCTCTAATGATTTTTATGCCATCCAAAAAGAACAGCTTTCAGCCTCTCAAATGTATTATGTTCTCGGGGTCTCAGCCCATGCTCTTTCCTCTTCTTGTAGCACATATCACCTAGCTCTTTACTCATCTTTTAGGCCTTCCTTTAGTAAGTCTTCCCTGAGTCCCTAAATTAGGGTCTGATATCCCTCTAGTGTTCCCATAGCATATATTTCCTCTACTGTAACATTAATCACTCTCTATTTTAATTGCCTGTTTATTTGTCTAACTCTTCCCCATAATATTGGGTTGGCCAAAAAGTTCGTTCAGGTTTTTCTGTAAGATGTTATGGAAAAACCCAAATGAACTTTTTGGCCAACCCAATAGAAATGCCATGAGTGCCATGATCCTATCTACCTTATTCACTGTGGCTAGCACAATGAATCAGTGAATAGTAAGTGGCAGTTTCACACTTGGGAAACTTGTCAGAGGACTGTGAGAGACACCATGCTGTCTGCCCAAGCTCATCCAGCCGAACTTGCTAAATTGAAAGATGTTTTCTTCCTAATGTCCTCACTATTTTGTGAGCAATTCATATGATCCACTTTTTCCTGTTTTTCAGATATATCACATACAATGCAGTAGCATTATTAATAAGCACCCTCTTTCCCTTGGGTTTTGGGGAAATATTCATGTTGAACTAAGTGGACTGATTATGACAGTTTGAGAAGAAACCACACAGAATGAAACACACACTGGATTGGGAGCTAGAAATTCTAAATATTGGTTCTCCCTCTGCACCCAATTAGCCACATAACCTTAGTTGTGCTACCTCTCTGAATCTCAGTTTCTTCATCTGTGATCAACCATATTGGTACTAATTATTTTGTAGGGTTGTTGAAAGGGTCAAATGACAAGAGATGTGCAAACAATTTGAAAATGCACAGTTTTATAACACAAAGAATCTTTGGTTAAAGGACTGTCTGATATAGACTTTAGAAATTTTGTGGACTCTCAACCACTGTGCCACCAGGGAAGACCCGAATACTGTTTTTAAAATATGCTTTATCAATCCGTTGAAATCATAGTTTCTATGAGGATGACTTTTTCAGACACGCTTAAAAATCTGACTTTTACCCCCTAGTCAGAAAGTAACAAATTCCCATGAGATGCTTTCTCATCCCACAGACCCTCCACCTTCCTTTTTATAAGATTCCTTGAATCTAACCTCAGCCCCTTATATCATCTGTACATATTTGATGTGCAGAATTATGAAAAGACTCTCACCAGTGCCATTAACTTCTGTGGGAAAATGGCCATTTTTAATTCCTACCCAGCATCTAACTACCCTATGCAGGAAGAAATTCATATTTCTTCAAGTTGAGCTTTCCTAAGTTTAATTTCATGCATCCTTGACACCAGCTCAAATAGTATCTGGATTCTAAATGAGGTTTGAAATATGTACAAAAAATTCCACTTTGCTATTTCCTTCAAGAGTACACTGTATCTCCAGCACCCAGATATTTTCAAGGAAGTCAAGCTCAAAAACATCTTCCAGGCTTTTCTGCCCTTAAAATATATAACAATAGCCCTTATGGATGAAGAAATCCACATTTCAAAGAAAGTGTTACTTAGTGAAAGGGTCTTCAAAAGTTAATTGGGAATAAATGAACTTTTGAATAGAGCTTTCTATTCTCATAGGTCCAAAAGATGTGATAGTGAAAACTATGAATAAAAGATCCTTGACACTAAGTATCTCCAAAATTAGACATAACATTTCTTGAAATGTCCATATTACTCTCTGCTTTCAGTTAAAATTACATACTCTTCTCATGACACTTGTCACCTCACTGTCTATGCTCCAGTGATGGCAGCCTTCTCTGTTCTTTCTACTCTCTTTATGTATGTCATTTCCATTTCCTAGAATCTACTCTGCTACCTGGGCTGAGCAAATCCTACAAAATATTCAAGTATTCTCTTCCCTTGTGATGATCCACAGACAGGGCATGGAAAACCATCAGAAGTATAACTCAAAAGAGTTTAGCATAGTTTAGAAGACAGGACTTGCTGTAATACATAGACCTGACAAGTCTGTGCCAGAGGAAGATGAAGAATATAGCATGGCACTGATAGGGTTACTTTGGGATTAGAGGAGTCTCAGGTATTATGGGGTTGTATTTAAGTATACTGTATGGTACCTAGGGACACCATGGGGTAGGCGGCAGAGCACGGGAAAATGAGGCCTCTGACAAAGAGGAAAAACTTCCTCATATTCAGAGATTTTCCCCATGGATAAATCAGTAAGGTAAGGATGGTGCAAGTGCAAATGGAAAGAATTAAGAAAAAAAAAATTTCCAAGACAAAATTTTCTTCTTCATAATTTTCACTTGCCTTCCAGATCAAATTTCTTCCCCAAATGCTGATATAATTGTGTTATAATATCCAGAGTTTTAAGGAAATTCAGGTTGTGACAGTAAAGAAATTGCATCATAAAATCACAATTTACCTAAAATGTATTTTTTCTGTGCCTTTGGCCAGATTAAGCTGAGGAAAAGTGTTCAAACACAACAAATTATTTCCTTGGTGTTTTGCCAAAACAACCAATTTATTTACTGAATGTTTTAGTTTTCAACTAGCTGTTTTGATGTTATGTTTGTGCATGTAGCCTGATGCTTTACCAGGCTAATGAATGTCATGAATTTGGATTCTCCAAAAGTTATTTTGCTTTTAAGGAACCTATTCCCTGGAAATAGTAACCAAGGCCAGAGAAGCCTAGATGCTGTGTGATTCTGAAATTAAATTGAGATTTTTAAAATTCTTAGAAATGTCAAATATCAAAGGTCATCTGACTGTACATTTTAAAAAGAAGTTGCAAAGTTTACCTTTTATGGATAAAAAGAATGTAGTTGATTACAAATTAGACATATAAGTTGATTTTCCTTCTAAGTAGTTTAATAATAGTGAACATGTTTAGTTCTACAAACTTGAAATTCAGGGCAGTAAAAATCCAAGGAGCCATATATAACATTAAAATCTTAATAAATATTAATAGACCAATATTAAGGAAATAAACAAGTAATTTACTTGTACCTAAGATTTGTCTTAAATTATACATAAAATTTTGGTTAATTTATTGCAAAGGAATCCTCTTCTCTATTGACTTTTCTACTTTCTGTAGGACTAGTTTTATTAACCTAAGGTGACCAACTCTGCTGGCTTGCTAGGGACAGATATGTTTCCTGGCACATCTGACTTTCAGTACTAAAACCAAGACCATCCCAGGTAAACCTCATGCCAAAGCTTGCCCAATTCCTATGGTTAGGCACCAGTTCATGATTTTGACATGAAATATATATGTAACCATTTGACCAATCTCAGAGGATAAAATTCTCATGACATTTGAACCAAAATCTGATTCTAGGTATAAATCCCCTATCACTTTCCAAGACTTCTGTATAAGGAACAAAGTGACTTAGTCATTGTTATAACTTATAGGGTTCGATTAGCGGGTCAAATTGAATAACATGATCTTTGAGAAAAAGCAGAGTTTGAAACCTGAATCCAGCATTCACTAGCTGAGTGGCAATGAGCAAAATAACGTAACAACATAAAATTCAGTTTCTACATCTATAAAGTGGGATATTACCTTACCTCATAAAATGGTGCTTGTAAAAGCAAGGTGGTACATAGTAAAGTTTTAAAAATAATTTCATTATCATTCATTTTATTGGAGGTATCAAAATGGAAATAAAAATATATGGTTTCTTCCTTCTCAACAATTCAGCAATTATCTTAGAAGGTTTAATCCTCACTGGTGGAGATTATATATATATATATATATATATATATATATATATATATATATATATATATATATATATAGTCTGGGCACAGGCCTACCAGACTACCCCAAATTCAGATGCCCGTTGTGAGTCCCAGGTACTTCTGTCCTAACATCTATAAATCTGGGGGTTTCCACAACCCTCTCCTCAAGTTAAATAATTTGATAGAATGGCTCACAGAACTCAGGAAAAAACTTTACTTACTATTACCAGTTTATAATAAAGGATAGAAATGAACAGCCAGATGAAGTCCAGAAGGGTCCTGAACTCAGTAAGTTCTGTCACCACAGAGTTGAGGTATGCCACCCTCCAAGTATTTGGATGTGTTTACTAACCTGGAAGCTCTCTGAATCCCATCATTTGGGGTTTTGGTAGAGGTTCTATTATATATAGGCAAGATTGATTAAATCATTGACCATTGGTAATTGAACTCAACCTTCAGTTCTTGTCCCCTCCCTGAAGTCCATGGGTCAGGAGTGAGGTGGAAAGTTTTAACCTTCTAATCACATGGTTGGTTCCTCTGGCAACTAGTCCCCATCCTAAAGCTATCTAGGGGCCCACCAAGAGTTACTTCATTAGCATAACCTCAGGCATGGTTGAAAGGGGCTTGCTATGAATAACAAAAGACATTCCTGTCACCTTTATCACTCAGGAGATTCCAAGCGTTTTAGAAGGTCTGTGTCAGAAACCAGGGGCAAAGAACAAAAATATACATATATATGTCTTGTATCACAAGTGGTAAGGAAGTCTGGGGTTAAGATGAAAGCTTACTGAAGCAATGACTTTTCAAAAAATACTATGCTTAATTAAGTCCTCTATCTTTTCATGTTAGTCAAACTGGTAGGCAAAATTTATTAGAAACATAGTGGGTTAAAAACCTCATTAGGCATTGATATAATTGTTCACTCTGTGTTAACTGACATATTTTTCTAGAATTTCCAAATTATTATCTGTTATCCTTTTGCATAATTTAATATTAAAATCTAGAATGCAAACATTATTGAGGTTTTCTATAAAAAAAATCTCAGAAAATCAAAAGAAATTCCCCATTATCTTACAGTAATGATAACTGATGTATAGCTCTTTGAAATGGAGCTAATATACCCAGTAAGTATGATTCCACATTGCTTATAGTTGATACTTCATTAGTAAGAGACAAAAGTCAAACAAATCTCTAATCCTCTTCACAATTACACGGTTAAATTTGAAGGCAGAAAGGAGTGCAGAAATTTATTTTTAATATTTTGCTCCAACATGGTTACCAGTACGTTAATTTTATATACCTTACAAAATACTTATGCTTTCATCCCCCTGTCATTAAACATCATAAAAAGGCATAGATCTTCCAGTTCCAGGAAAAGATGGCATAGACTCACTTTTCCCTGCTCTTTTCCTCTAAATATAACTAAATACTCTGGAAATAATTCAACAGACAATCATAAAAGGACCCTAAAAGATGAAAAGAAAAAAGGCAGACTGTCTAGAAATCTCAGGACTTGAAGAATCACATGATAGTGAGTTTCATGGGTTTTCCTTTTTATCTCCCACATATTCTCGACTGGGCTTTAGAGAGGGCTGCAATTTGGAACCTCCAATGCGCGTAGAAGAAAAACAAAAAACAAGAGGAAAAGTCTGATTTCTGTTGCCAAAGGACCCAAAACAGGTAGCTCCGCAGAGACCTAGTAGAGAGATCCATCTATACCCCATACTTAGGGCAGTTCATAGCCCAATTTACCACAGCAGCAGCATCAGTGTTATCCTTGTAAAACACCCTGGACAGCATTGGCCAGATCCAAAAAGCAACAGCCAGAGCAGAAGGGTCCAATACGGACACATAGACAACTTCACATATGGAGCAGCAGCAGGCTCAAACAACCACAGGAGTAGCAACAATAGCAATGTCTACCATACACCGAGACAGATGGCCTGTTCTGCCATAGTGGGAGTGTCAGGAGGGCAGCAATGGCCAGATCTTCTGTAGCAGTAGCATCAGTGGGGCCCAATAAGGGACCAATCTAACACAGCACACCCAAATAAGTGAGAACTCAATCCACGGCAGACCAGCAAAGCAGGATCCCTTTCCCATACCCAGAGCAACAGCAGCCATATCTTCCACAGTAAGAGTATCAGCAGGGCCTGTCAGGGACCCATCCACCAATCCTCACCTGAATCAGTGGCAGCCCAATCTGCCACAGCAGTAAGAGCATAGCAGGGCTCCTGTCACACACCTGGGAGAGCAGTGAGACTGATCCTACAAAGTGGCAGCAGTCAAAGCCAAGAGTTTCCTGAACCTCACACTGAAGGACATTGGGCAGCACATGCAGAAACTGAGCAGGAGCTCCAGTGGAACCAGAAGTACAAAGCCAATCAGAATAAAATGTAGAGGCTCTGAAAATTAAATTATTGTTGGAACTACAACTCACAAAAGTAGGCAAGGTCCTACATGCAAAACCTAAGTAGGATGACTTCCTGCTGAAACAGAGATTTAAATGGGATCAAGAGCCTTCTAACATTATACATAAAATGTCTAAAATACAAATGTACATCACTAGTCATACAAAACAATGAAAAACACTACTAAAGATGATCAACTGACACCAACACTGAGATGAAACAGATGCTGAGATTGTCTGACAGGGATTTTAAACAGGCATTATAAATATGTTTCTATAAATAATTATAAATTCTCTTGAAACAAACAGAAAAAATAGGAAGTCCAAAGAAATAGAGGTTATAAAAAACAACCAATTGGAAATTATAGAACATAAAAATAAAATAGCCGAATTTCTTTTTAAAAAATTCACTGGACAAGCTCAGTAGTAGAGTAGATATGATGGAAGACAGAATCAGTGAACTGGAGGACTGATAGGGTCACATTCTGAGCCACAGGAAGAAAATAGTCTTTTGAAAATGAACATAGCTTCAAGGATGTATGTGATAATAAGAAATATCTAAAATTTGTATCATTGGAGTCATAGGAGAGGAGAAAGTATGGAGTTGAAATACATTTGAAAAATAATGGGTGAAAATTATCAAACTTTAGTGAAATATTGGTACTTTAATTTACAGATTCCAGAAGCTGAGCAAAACACACATAGGATAAGCCCAAAGAAACACAAAGAGACATCATAATTAAACTTCTGAAAACTAAAAACAAGAAATCTCAAAACAGCCAGAAAAAATGACATGTTACCTATAAAGGAACACTGATTCAAATGACAGCAAATTTCACATCTGAAGCCACAAAGATCATGTGGAAGTGGCACAATACTTCCTAAAGGAAAAGAAATGTTAAACCAAATCATATATTCAACTTTACTCATAACAGTCAAAACCTGGAAACTATCCATATACTTTTCAGTGGGTGAATGGTTAAATAAATTTTGGTGCATCAACCTGTACCAAATGGTACATAATTCAAGAGAATTATGTTGAATGAAAAAAAAAGTCTCGAATATATAGTAAGATTTTATTTTATAACATTTGTGAAATAACATAATTACAGAGATGAAGAACAGTAGTGGTGGCAATGAGTTAAGGATGTGGTGTGTAGCTATGAAAATGCAGAATGAGGGTGTTTTGTGGTGATAGTAAAATGTATATCTTGATTGTGGTGGTGATTACATGAAGCTATACATACGATAAAATTTTACAGATCTATGGGGTCACATGCACACACACACACACACACACATTAGTGTATGCATAATTGATGAAATCTGAATAAACTGAGATTTGTACCAATGTCAATTTCCTGTTTTTGATATTGCACTGTGAACAAAGATGTTACTGCCATTCCAGTTCTACAAAGATCAAGACATTAGTCACCACAGTCAGTCACCAACAGTACACCCTGAGGAGAATTCAGGATGAAAAAAACCAGGAAGCATTCTGTGCCTTGGATACTGGCCCTAGATAGTTAAGATGCATATCTAAGGAATAATTTCAATGAACCCAGATTCTTGCATCTTGTCATACATAGAAAACACTAAAATTATTAACTTGAGATGTCTGTTCTTTGAGATTAGCAGTAATGTTTTGATGTTTGGCTTCATGTTTTTTTCCAGTAAAAAAATCTCTTATATATCCTGGTTCTTCCCTTCCCTCTCCAAACCAGTTCCTCAGAGCTGAGAGGTTGCTTCCCAGCTATAGTCCTCAGCAAGTTCTCCAAATAAAATTCAACTCTCAAATTTTAGGTTGTGTGTTTTTCTTTCAGTTGACAGTACTATAGTTGTGTATAGATGTTAACATTGGGAGAGGTGAGGGAAAGATGGACAACAATTTCCTATACAGTTCTTTGTTACTTACAGTGAATTTACAATTACTTTAAAATATCAATAAAAAGTTTTTATAAGGCATAGGTTGACACTGTATGTTAAATATGTTGAAAAAACAAAACTCCAAATTGCTCTGCATGAGTCTCCCTCTGAAAATGTCAGACTCCTCCTGATGCCAATGCATCTATAGAATTTTCATTCACATTTAAAACAAAAGAACATGATATCTTCATCAAGGATTCATAAATGAAGAAGTAGCCCAAAGGTTTGTTATAATTGGAGAGGTTTAATCAAAAGTATTGCATCCAACACTCCTTTGACAATGCTTGTTGGAATTTCTGCCCTTACTTCCACTCTTTGGAAGTCACCACTTTTAAAGTGACTATGCTTTAAGGTATTTTGTGGTAACCCATTAACAAGGGGAAATTTCCTAACAGTGTATACTGGGGAGAGCTAGTTCTAAGCAAACAAACTGGGTCAGAAGCCTAGAGCAACATGTAGACTGGAAGGAGGTAATAATGTTAAATTCTGAGAATCCTAAAGGCACTAAGCATACAGAAATGAGGAGTACCTAAAAGAACTGATGAAATAGGGAGAGAAGGAATGTAGTGCAAACTTACCTACCTAATAATTTGGCTAAGAAGTAGTCTTTGTGTACTACACAAACTCCAGGTTTCAAGTCCCATGCAGTCTCTGACATACACAACACAAAAGTTAATTACATGTTTGAAGGGTAGGTGTTTGATCAGACAAAGCCAGTAGCAAATAATTTTCTTCAGAAAACACTCAGTATGCTCAGTGGTGTGCTAGATGGTCTTGGCTATAGAGATATACAGGGCATAACCTTGGTCTTGAAATTTACAGTAAAGTTGGGTACATAAGAAAAGTATACTGAAAAAAGGCATCTAATACTATATATTCTCAATATCTATACCTGGTAGATAGAGGACATTCTATGATAGTTCAGAAAAACGCTATGAACTGGAGAAGTCAAAGACATTTCAGAAAGATGACAGGATATGAGTAAACCCTTGACTCACGGGCAGAGCTCAGCTAATCAGGAAGGATAGGCATTAGGCACTTTAGGCAATAGGAATGTTGGGGGCTGAGATTTGGAGATAAGGCTGAGAAGTATCAACTGGTGGAAGCTATAAGGAGACAGATTTAAACTCAGTATAGAAAATAACTTTCTTAAACAATGCTTTCCAAAGATAAAATAGAGTACCTTGAAATAAGTACCTTGACATTGGACACTTTTATGTTTATGTTAATTGACCACCTTGTGTGGATGTTCCAAACAATGTTCAAGGTTCAGATGGTTGTTTAAATTTTTATGTCTGTCTTGAAACGGAGGCTTTATGGTGATACTATAATTATTGCTCCCAGATTCCCTATCACACTGTCCTACTTGCCTGATAAACTGGATCACACTGACATAGCTATCTGTCTATACTACCAACTGTTTAACACTCTCTATGTACTGTGCTCTACATTCCTATTTTAACATCATCCTATCACCTACACATATTCCTCGATTTCAAACTTATTTGGAACTGGTTTTCCAGGTCTGACCATCCTCATATAAGCTTGAATTGAAGTTCTTATTCTAATTCTTGATTACTTTCCAAATATATGAGAACAAATTTTAACCAACAACAAAGCCTTTATTTTTTTTTAGGCTGAATAACTTTATTACTTCCATTATGCCTTCAAAAATGCCTTCAAAATCCTTCATCTTTCATTCATTATTTCTCATCTTAATATGATACCAAGTTTCACATAGGTGATCTATCCAGAGCAAAATAGAGTTAAACTCTATTAGCCATGTTACTTAAGATTTTGTTTTAGTTCCAGTTGAAGTGGGTGAATTGAAATACATGCAGGAGCCTACCTTTTATATCCTAGATAACTAAAATTACAGAAATAGTCTAAAAAGTAAATTCTTAAATTTGTTACTGTGTTTCACACAAGAAGAGGAGACTTTAACCCATCATAAAATATGAATATGTCTTAAAAAATAGAAAGTTAGAAAAGATGACTTGGTGGGAATGTAAATTGGTACAACCATTGTGAAGCCCGTATGGAGGTTCCTCACAAAATTTAAAATAGAATTACCATATGATCCAACAATCCTATTTCTGAGTATATATCCAAAAGAAATGAAATCACTATCTTGAAGAGATTATCTGCACCCCCATGTTCATTGCAGCATTATTCATAAAAGACAAAACTTGGAAAAACCTAAGTGTCCATCAAGTGTCCATATATATACACATATAATGGAATATTATTCCACCATAAAATAGAAGTAAATCTTTCCATTTGTGACAACATGGATGGACCTTGAGGGCATTACACTGAATGAAATAACTCAGAGGGAGGCAGACAAATACTTATATGCAGACTCTGAAAAAGCTGAACTCATAGAAAGAGAGAGTAGGATGGTAGATGCCAGGGTCTAAGAGGTA
Organism: Grampus griseus; assembly: GCF_964374135.1. NCBI lineage: Eukaryota > Metazoa > Chordata > Mammalia > Artiodactyla > Delphinidae > Grampus > Grampus griseus. The sequence goes on along the minus strand of NC_138999.1, from coordinate 97,773,195 downwards.
AGGGAAATAGAGAGGTGTTGGTCAAAAGGTACAAACTTCCAGCTGTAAGATGAATAAGTTCTAGGGATCTTATATATAGCATGGTGACTATAATTAACAATAATATATAATATACTTGAAAGTTGTTAAGAGAGTAGATCTTAAATGTTGTTAACAGCAAAAAATATGTAATTATGTGAGGGGATAGAGGTAATAACTAACCTTATAGTGGTAATTATTTTGCAATATATACATATATCAAATCATATTGTACACCCAAACTTACATAAGTTATATGTCAATAATATCACAATGAAGTGGACAAAAAGTAGAAAAGATGAGACTGAAAATCCTAGTTAAATACATCTCTTCATTGGAATATTAGTCATTAGTAGGATTGAAGTATATCCATCTGAGCTAATATGGAAAAGTATACAAACTATATTAAGTGAAAAATGAAAGGTGCATTACTATGTATAGTATGATTATATTTGTAGAATGTAGAAAAATATATTCATGGATATGTCTATATATCGATATATATAGATATATAGATATACACACACACATGCTGGAATATACTTTTTCTTAAAGAAATAACAAATGCTTAATAAGAGTTAAGTCTCAGGGGAAGAATTAGTGGGTAGGAGTTATAGCAATGAGAAGCTTTTGCTTCATTTTGTAATTTTTTTTGCATTTTATAAATTTAAACATATATGTCTTTTATGTCAAAAGGGGGCAGACTTCTTATTGTCTTATTTGTACTTCCTTAAGAAAAAACCCTTCATATTATAAGCAGAGTTTTATTGCAATTGCCTTTTTATTGACCATGTCACATAGTTGAATCAGGGTGAGTCAGAATGTTCAGGCCTTTTCTGCCCAGTTCTCCATATGTAGTTGCTGGCTGACAGTTAATTAAATGAGTACAAAGAATGAGAGAGGCAATATGCAAAGGCAACCACTGTGAAAGATTTTCACATACATTTTTCTTCCTTTCAGAACCCTATGTATTAATGTCCTTATGTAAAAATTTCCAATAAAGCAAAGGAGACTTTGTGTCTAGTGGGACCAGAAGAACCAGCATAAATCAGTACAGGTTAGGAAGCTACTGGAGTAGTGCAGGCAAGAGATAAAAGTGGTTTGGATTAGGCTAATAGCAGAAGAGGTGGGTAGACATTAACAGATTTGGGATACATTTTTGGAAATGAAACTAGCAGGTCTTGGTGATAAAAGGGTTAATAATAAAGCGGGAATAAAAACTGTGAATGGAATTGCTGATGCAGATGGGAGAAATTTTAGAAGACTTGGTCTACAATAATAAGAGGATCGTGAAGTGGGAAAAGGAGTTGAAAGGAAATAATACCATGCTTGGGCATAAATAAAATGGATGACCACAATGATAATATAGGAATACTACCTGGTGGATAAAGAATGACCTTTGATATTAAAGACTTGGGCTTTCTACCATATAACCTCTGTGATTAATTGGTCTTTTTTTCTTTTTTTGTAATAGGGATAATATTACTATCTAACTCATAATTTTCTTGTGGGATGAAATCAGGTAATATACATGAGAAAAATTCCCTGTGAGCTCTAAAACACCATATGAATGTTTTTAATACTATTACTACTATTTTAAAACAATGAAAATTTACTCCCTCTCCTTAATTAAAAATCCTTACCAGCAGCATACTACACTGCATATAATCTCCAAACACTAACTTTGCTGTGTATCTTCTACATTCAACATTATTTTTCAGAGATTTATCCATATCAATAATTATAACTCTAGTTGATTCATTTTAATTGATACCTAGCATTCCATTGAGTGAATATACTACAATGTATTTATCCTTTCCTTTATTGAAGTACATTTAGAATGTTTTAATTTTTTCATTAATACAATGCTTCAAAGATATTCTCATATATGTTTTCCGGTGTAAATACAAGAATTTCTCTAAGATATAGGTCTAGAAACAGGTAAGACTGGTTGTAGGGAATAAACATCTTCAGCTTTATAAATATTGTCAAATGCCCTTTTATGGTGTTTGAAACAATTTGTATTCTTACCAGCAGTGTGTGAGTTCCTGCTTCCTCAAAACCTTAGAGACACTTAGTATCCTTAAACTTCTTAAATGTTTGCTGAATCTGATAATGAGGGATGGAGATGGAATGTCTTTGTCATTTAACTTTACACTTTACTAGAGCTACCAGTCTTTCATATTTTTTTAGCCCTTATATTTCTTTCTTTGATTAATGACCTTTTATGACCCTGGCTGCTATGGACTGAATGCCTGTGTTCCCCCAAAATTTATATGCTGAAGCCTAACCCCCAATATGTTGGTATTTGGAAGTGGGGGAGCCTTTGGGAAGTGATTAGGTCTTTGGGAAGGAGCCTCATAAATGGTTATCAGTGCCCTTATAAAAGAGGCCCCAGAGAGTCCCTTAGCCTAGCCATCCCCAAGCTTTTTGGCAACAGGGACCAGTTTTGTGGAAGACAATTTTTCAAGGGACCAGGGCGGGGAGGGGGGATAGTTCTGGGATGATACAAATGCATTACATTTATTGTGCACTTTACTTCCATTATTATTACATTGTAATATATAATGAAATAATTATACAACTCACCATAATGCAGAATCAGTGGGACCCCTGAGCTTGTTTTCCTGCAACTAGATGGTCCCATCTGGGGGTGATGGGAGACAGTGACAACTGACGTGTGTTGCTTATGTTCAGTCTATTCCATAATCTCGTTTTGGTTGCTGTCACTGCAGAAAACCCTGCTTCACAAAGACAGGATGTTGGAAATGGAAGCAGGCTTTTCAGTGCTTTTGTGTCAATCTCAGGATATTCCACCTTGACTTTAATCCAGAATGTATGGAGATTTGAAGTTGTCACAAACATACTTTTAAGGCCACCATCATTTGTGATCTCAAGTAGTTGATCCTCTTCTAGCACGGACAAAGTCGATTCACCTGGCTTATCCACGAATGGGTCGTGGATCCATTCCTTCCCAGTTCGGGGGTCTTTTGTGGTTGGAAAACAATGCTCAAGCTCTTTTGAAAGCTGAGATAGGTGATCATGCACCAGCTGGGAGAAAGAAGGCCCTAGCTCAGTCTCTTTCAAAATCTCTGCTAATGTTTGAAATATGTCAAAAATTCCAATGTTCACTCATCGCCCCCATAATTCCAGTTTGGCTTTGAATGCAGCCACTTTATCTGTGGACTTGAACACAGTTGTCATTCTCCCCTGAAGTGACAGATTGTGTCCATTGAACAGGTTGAATATGTCACACAAGTTAGCAAGTTTTGCGACCCATTCTTTGTCATTGAAATGTGCTGCCAGTGGTGACTGTTTTTCTAAGAGAAATCTCTGGAGCAGCTCTTGTAACTCAAAAGCTCTGGCCAGTGATCTACCTTTAGAAAGCCATCTCATTTCCGTGTATAAGAGAAGACGTGTGTGCTCTGCATCCCTCTCCTCACAGAGCTGCGTGAACAGATGTGAGTTAAGGGCATGTACTTTAATGTGGTTGATAATTTTAATCATATCCTGCAAAACGTTGTTGAGTTCAGGTGACGTTTTTCAGCTAACCAGCATTTCTGTATGGATGACACCGTGCATAGACTCACATTCAGAAGCGACCTCTTTGACCTGAGTAGTGAAACCAGAAAGCAGTCCAGTCATGGCAGCCTCTCCGCCCGTGCATATACCGACACAAAATGACCAATTCAGTTTTCCTGATATGTAATCAAAGACTTGAATAGTTCTGCAGCTGTGGTGTTGGTTGGCAACAAAAGTGCACATGACATATCCTTATGCACATCCTCCTGAAAAACATATTGCACAAAAACAAAGCATTGTTGCCTTGTTCTCAACATCAGTAGACTTGTCAACCTGGATTGCATACCATGGTGACTCATTAATCCTCTCTAACAATTGTGCCTCAATATCCTCTGCTATTTCATCAATTCATCTAGTTATGGTGCTAGCTGAAAGAGGAACACGTGCCACCTTTTGAAATGCAGCCTTTCCTAAAAGTTCACGACAAATGTCCTTAGTGGTAGGCAGGATCAACTCCTCACCAACAGTAAAGGGCTTCTTAGCTTTAGCAATGCAGTTAGCCACTAAGAATGATGCTCTTAGTGCAGACACATTAGATGAAGTGGTGGCCTTCAATAATTGCTTCTGTTCTTTGTGTTCGTGGTTTTTTTCTTTTGAAAAAATCCAAAGGCTTGTCTTTTAATGCAAGGTGCTTTGTCTCCATGTGGCAAAGGAGTTTTGAGGGTTTCATGGTTTCGTTGGATAGCCAGTCGCCACATATTATACAAAGTGGGCTTGGAGAATGTGAATCACCTCTTGCAATGAACCCATGATTTAAGTAGGACTCTTGGTATTTTCTTTTAAATGCAGCTTTCTTTTTGCTGGCAGTCTTAGAGTCTGCTGCTGTCTCATCATGGGGTCTTTCCCCCTTTCAAAGGAGCTCTCCAGCAACGTTTTTTTTTTTTACTCATTTTGGCTAGGGTAAGCTTGTGGGCTTACCAAAACTGTGACTGAGACAAGCGCGCAGTGCGGGAAAGAGGAGTGGATGGAAGTGGTAAATAAAATAATGGGCGGGCCAGGCATGGACTAAAATAAGTGTCAGATTCTGACTTAAAGCCTGCCACCAGATGCAGCTTAATTGTCACTTGCTACTCACTGGTACAGTTTTGATATGAGTCTGCAAGCAATTGATTTATTACGGACTCTATGCAAACCTCTCTGCTAATGATAATCTGTATTTGCAGCCACTCCCCAGCGCTAGCATCACTGCCTCAGCTCCACCTCAGATCATCAGGCATTAGATTCTCATAAGGAGCGTGCAACCTAGATCCCTCACATGCACGATTCACAGCAGGGTTTGCGCTCCTGTGAGAATCAAATGCCGCCACTGATCTGACAGGAGGTGGAGCTCAGGAGGTAATGTGAGCAAAGGGGAGCGGCTGTAAATATAGATGAAGCTTTGCTTGCTCACCCACCGCTCACATCCTGCTGCGTGGCCTGGTTCCTAATAGGCAATGGACCAGTACTGGTCTGTGGCCTGGAGGTTGGGGACCCCTGCCCTAGCCCCTTCTGCTATGTGAGGACACAGAGAGAAGACTACAAATCAGGAAGCTCTCATCAGACACTGAATCTGCTGGTGCCTTGTACTTCTACTTCCAGCCTCCAGAACCATGAAAAATACATTTCTATTGTTTATAAGCCACCCAGACTACAGTATTTTTGTTACAGAAGCCCAAACAGTCTAAGACATTTGCCTATTTTTTTATATTGAGGTGTCTGTATGTGTGTTTTGAAGTAATTTCTTATATGTTCTAGATACAAATTTTTTTTCATTATTAGCATTGAAAATGTTGCCTCTCAGTCTGTAGCTTGAATTTTAAATTGATTTATAGCTTCCCCTATTGTATTTTTTTAACTTAGTCCATTTTATATTTTTTCATTAGGATTTAGACATTTCACATTGTGTTTAAGAAACCATTTATAATTGTAAAACCATAATTGCATTCTCTTAATAACAGCTCTTCTAAAAGTGCCATATATTTAGGTCTCTAACAAGTCTGGACTTTTTTTCTGTAAGATGTAGGTTATGGATATAGTTGTTTTCTATATGGATAACCAGTTTATAGTATCATTATTCAACTAGTCCATTTTTTAAATCTCTGATTATTCATGCCCATAAAGTTTTCATACATGCATAGGTCTGGTTCTTTGGTCTCTGTTCTGTCCTATTAGTCCATATCTCTATTCCTAGGCTAATATCTCACTTTGATAATTACCACAGATTTATAAGAAATCTTGACACCTGTTTCTTTATAAAAATTGTGTTACATATGGTCACCTTATCTTTGATAAAGGAGGCAAGAGTATAAAATGGAGAAAAGACAGTCTCTTCAATAAGTGGTACTGGGAAAACTGTACAGCTACATGTAAAAGAATGAAATTAGAACACTTCCTAACACCATACACAAAAAATAAACTCAAAATGGATTAAAGACCTAAATTTAAGGCCAGACACTATAAAACTCTTAGAGGAAAACATAGGCAGAACACTTTATGACATAAATCACAGCAAGATACTTTTTGACCCACCTCCTAGAGTAATGGAAATAAAAACAAAAATAAACAAATGGGACCCAATGAAACCTAAAAGCTTTTGCACAGCAAAGCAAACCATAAACAAGGTGAAAAGACAACCCTCAGAATGGGAGAAAATATTTGTAAATGAAGCAACTGACAAAGGATTAATCTCCAAAATATACAAGCAGCTCAATATCCAAAAAACAAACAACCCCAATACAAAAATGGGTAGAAGACCTAGACATTTCTCTAAAGAAGATATACAGATGGCCAACAAACATATGAAAGGATGCTCAACATCACTAATCATTAGAGGAGTGCAAATCAAAACTACAATGAGGTATCACCTCACACCAGTCAGAATGGCCATCGTCAAAAAATCTACAAACAATAAATGCTGGAGAGAGTGTGGAGAAAAGGAAACCCTTCTGCCCTGTTGATGGGAATGTAAATTGATACAGCTACTATGGAGAACAGTATGGAGGTTCCTTAAAAAACTAAAAATGGAGCTACCATATGACCCAGCAATCCCACTACTGGGCATATACCCTGAGAAAACCATAATTCAAAAAGAGTCATGTACCACAGGGTTCATTGCAGCACTATTTACAATAGCCAGGACCTGGAAGCAATCTAAGTGTCCATCGATAGATGAATGGGTAAAGAAGATGTGGCACATATATACAATGGAATATTACTCAGCCATAAAAAGAAACGAAATTGAGTTATTTGTAGTGAGGTGGATGGACCTAGAGTCTGTCATACAGAGGGAAGTAAGTCAGAAAGAGAAAAACAAATACTGTATGCTAACACGTATATATGGAATCTAAATTTAAAAAAAAGTGGTTCTGATGAACCTAGGAGCAGGACAGGAATAAAGACACAGACATAGAGAATGGATTTGAGGACACGGGGAGGGGGAAGGGTAAGCTGGGACAAAGTGAGAGAGTAATATTGACATATATACATTACCAAATGTAAAATAGATAGCTAGTGGGAAGTAGTTGCATAGCACAGGGAGATCAGCTTGGTGCTTTGCGACCACCTAGAGGGGTGGGATAAGGAGGGTGGGAGGGAGATGTGAGAGGGAGGGGATATGGGGATATACGTATGCATATAGCTGATTCACTTTGTTATACAGCAGAAACTAACACAATATTATAAAACAATTACACTCCAAAAAAGATGTGAAAAAAAATGTGTGTTAGCTATTCTTAGCCTTGTTGTCTTCCGTATGAATTTTAGGATCAAGGTTTTTAAGTTCTATAGGAAAAAATTGTCATGGGATTTTAATGAATTTGCATGGGCTTGTAGTTTGTACTGGTGAAAATTAATGTCTTTATCATACCAAGTCTTCAATTTATAAGCATGGTAGACATCATCATTTAAGTTTTCTTATTGTCTTACAAATTAAAAAAAATGTGTTTGTACTTTTTTTTTTCAGATTTATTCCAAGGTGTCTTACTGTTTTTATTGCTATTTTAAATTACATTACATCTTTATTCCATTTTATAATTGTTATACCCAGTGTAGAGAAAACCAGTTCATTTGGTAGATTGATATTTTGTCCAGTAAAATTACTGAACTACGTTAATAATGACAATGTGTTTTTTTTTAGGTCTTAATAAGTTTTACTTATTTTTCTTATTTATAGAACAGTGCTAAAAACAAAAGGTGACTGTACATATCTTTCTGTTATACTGATTACTAAATAACACTTCTTTAGTATTACCACTAAGCATATTTGTTCTAGATTGAGCATGATGCTTACTCTAGGTTTTTGGTAAAAAACACTTATGAAGTGAAGGAAGTTTTTTTCCCCCTCTAATTTGCTAATAGCTTATATGATGGCAGAGTGATTATTTTTTATCTAATTATGTGTCTGGATCTACTAAAATGATTGTACTTTTTCTCCTATAATCTGTTATCAATTTTTGGTTGATTTTTTTTTTTAAGGAGTCAACCCAGTCCCAATGCTGTTTGTTTGTTTCAGACTGCTGAACTTGTTTTAGAGATTATTTTCATTTGGTACTTTTTACATTTATCTTCATAAGTAGGATTTGTCTCTACTTTCATTTTCTTTTACTCTCCTTGTCTATTTGTTATCAAGATTAGCCATATGGGCAGATAGCTCTTCTTTGTAGAAGTTTGCACAAAATAGGTATTATTTGAAATTATAATAAAACTGATCCATAAAACATTTTGGCCCTGATGCTTTGGGGTTTATGTCTGAAGAAGGATTTAATTGACTTATTGAATATTTTTAATATTTATTTTATTAAGATTTTTCTTTTCTGTTTAAGTCAATATGCACAAGTATTTTTTTATAATTTTGTTCATTTTATCTGATTTTTTGATTTAGTGGATATCTTACTATTTGTAAAATCCCTATCCTATCTTAATTTATAAAACTTTTCCTGATCCAAACATTATTTATTTTTGCCTTATTTTCTTAATCATCCCTGACAGAGGTTTATCTATTTTACTAGTCCTTTCAAATAACTGGTTCACTGTTTTATTCTTGTTTTCAATTTTATTAATTTATGTTCTCATCTCTAGTGTCTTATTAATTCTATATTTTTATAGATTTAACATGTTATTTCTTTCTTAGCTTCTTAAGTTGAATATTTAAGTCATTCTTTTCAATCTTTCTTGACTATAATAAGATATTTTGTGCTACAGTTTTATCTTAAATACTTATTTAGAAACATTAAAAAATGGAATTTTATTCTTAAAAGGACACTGAATTATAAATCTTTTGTAACTTCCACTTTTATTTTCTTTTTATAGGTAGATTATTTCAACAGAGCATTTTTCAGTTTCTTTCTTTGAGGTACATTTTATTGTTAATTTCTAATATAGTTTCTGTGATCAAGAAAACAATCTATAGATTTTTCATTGTTTAAAATTCATTTTAAAGGCAAATTTTATATATTTCTATATCTTTGAAAATAATTTACTTATTTTAGGCATTTCCATACAAATCTACTGTCTTGTTAATTGTGCTGTTCAAAGTTTCTGTTACCTTATAAATTTGTCCTGTTTATCTTATCTGTCTCTGATATCATTGTGTCAAATCTCCTACTGAGTTTATAGTCTTATAAATTTCTTTTTATAATGTTTTAAATTTTTACTTCATGTATATAAAAATCTATGTATTTTTGGATACATACACCTTCATGATTTTTTTGTATTTTTACTTGACTATTGCTTGTTTGTCCATTTTGTATGTATTGTCCATGTATTACCATAATTTTTTTGGCCTTAAATGTGATTATGCGTGAAATTAAAAACACTATACAAGCTTTCTTTTTTCATCACTTTAAAACTATCCATATCAGTTTGTTTTAGGTGTGTTTCTTTCAAAAAGCAGTTTGTGGAAGTATTTATATGTGTGTGTATTTAATCTGAAACTCTGTTAATAGGTCAGTTTAACTATTCAATACTTACTTTTATTATGATTACTGATATTTGTAATTGTTCTTGCCATTTTATTTTGTGCAGTGTTTATTTCTTTGTTTATATTGCTTATACTCTGTCTTCTGTTGAATGGATAGTGTTTATTCTATTTATTATATCCTCTGTCCATGTTTGAAAGCTATAGTTAATTTATTATTATTTTAGATTTTACTCTTAAGTTTTAACATGCATCTTTACCTTAAAAATTTTTAATATATAAATACAATTTTTCTGCCAAAGACAAAAGTTTTAGAAAATCTTAACTCACTTCAATAGACATGCTCCATACATGTACACATATCCAATTTTAACACTGTCTAGACTCTAAAATTTTCCTTTCATTATTAAGTAAACATAAATACTCATACAAACACAAAATTAGTTACCTTTAAATATGAACAGTTAATCAAATATATTTATATTTTTAAATCAATACCTGTTCTCTTATTTCCCTAACATTTTTTCTTTTTTCACTTCACTCTATACATTTTTGTTCTATTCCAGGCCAATAAAAATATTTATCTTATTTTTTATTGTTTTCTTTTATTTTTTCTTAGTATATTGTTTCATTATATTTTTAGAGCAGACAGAAAACTTCTTGATTAGAAGTGCTAGAATATCTTCTTAAGACACTTGTCATTTAACATCATTTAAAGATTTACATTTTTTGATACAGCAAAGATTAATTTATTATACCTAGCCTGTCACCAACCCATGTCATAGCTGTAGGAAAGTACATGAACCACAAAGATTTGCTTAGCATCTTGTTGTGTTTCTTCTGAGAGAAGTCATAGGGAACTGGGGAAAAGATGTAGGATCTCAGAGCTTGGGAAAAAGACAATCAAAGGGGAGTAATTAAGGTAATAAAGGAATTTCACAATTAGGCTAATGAGAAACAAGGATCTATATGCTTAAATCTGTATAAGGAAAAGAATCCTAAATGTTTTAGATGGCATAACAGGCCCTAATCTGAAGATTCTGCCCTCTAATGATGAATTCTGAAATTGATTCTTTAGATATTTCTATTCAGTATTGCCTGCTGATGTGTTACCTTGGCTAAGACAGCTGTACTTTTTGTGCTTCATTTTCTATTCATGGAATACCAGGTTATTACTCATTATTCAGTTCACAGCATTACCTTGAGTAGTACCTAATAAAAGGGGTTATAAAATGTAATCATCCATGAATGTTGATTTAGATTACCAGTGGCAACACTGTAACACAGTACCAGAAATGCATGTTGAAGTGTTTGCCACTGCAAAGTAAATAGCCTTCCATTTTATGTATATATAATAACAAAATCAAATTTATTCTAATGAACATGATTTAAGAAGTCTATCCTTAATAGATAAATACATCACTCAGAGTCATTTGGAAGCTTAATTTCAAACTCAAATCACCTCTAATCAACGTTGAGATGTGACAATATTACATTAATAACATATAATAAATTCTCATAACTCATTTTTAAACTGAGTCATACAAAACCACTAGGACGGGCAGAAAAACTTAAGTGACTCTTAACACTGTAAAACAATTTTCAGCCATCCATTCAGCAAAAAGTTACTGAGCACATGTTATATGGAAGGTATTGAAAACTAGCTTCCTTGGGATATAAGATAATTAATAAGGTGTCCTTTCAATCAATAGAATTGTTATACAGTAGTTTACATGAGGCATTGTGACAGGCACTCTTAATTTTCTCCAAATATAGATTATGCCCATTATATTTAGTAATAAATCCCAAGTTTTAGCTGGGCATCTCATCCTCTGGAATAAAAACTGCATTTCTGAGCCTCCTTTGAGGCAGTTGTTCCCATGTTAATTAGTTTTAGTCAATGACAGATACTAAGTATCTTAAGAGCCATCTAGAGAGCAAATAGAGGGAACATGTCCTCTCATTATTTCTTCTTCATTCCTGCTTTCTGGAACGTAGATGTGGTAGCTAGAACTAAACCAACTATCTTAAACAATAGTGGGAGACACAGACTAAGGATGATTGGACACTAATATATTGTAGAATGATGCCACTTTTCTGATGCTGTGGAATCACATAATAAACCTGGACTATCTTTCTTTAAACTACTTTCATATGGTGAGAAATAGGATCAAATGTTTTTTTTGTTTTGTTTTGTTTTTTTGTGGTACGTGGGCCTCTTACTGCTGTGGCCTCTCCCACTGCAGAGCACAGGCTCCGGACGCGCAGGCCCAGCAGCCATGGCCCACGGGCCCAGCCGCTCCGCGGCACGCGGGATCCTCCCGGCACCGGGGCACGAACCAGCGTCCCCTGCATCGGCAGGCGGACTCTCAACCACTGAGCCACCAGGGAAGCCCCAAATGTTTTTTAAGCCACTATAATTTTGAGTTTTCTGGCCTGTACAGGCAACCTTAATCCTAACTAAAACAGATTTAAAAAAAAAACACAAATATACAGTGAAACGCCATAAGTTCATTAAGAATAAACTTCCATAGGTGTTCAAAAAGGAAAAATGGTAGGTATGATGGACTACTCCCCTTCCCAGGCATCAACACCTTCCTACATGTTCTCACAATTTTGAGCTTACAATAAAAAATAATAAATCACACAAGACACCATGAGTGACATTACAAAGTGTTGACAAGGATGTGAAGCAAGTGGAATTTTCATCCATTCTTGTGAAAAATGCAAAATATTACAGCCACTTTGGGAGCTTGGCAATCCCTTATAAAGTCAGATATTTACTTACGATGTTAGTCAGCATCCCATTTTATAAGTATTTATACAAGAGAAATGAAAGTATAAGTCCAAACAAGCCTCTATAAGAAATGTTTTTGCTGTACTTATAAGTCAAAGATCAGGACAGTAACCAAATGTCCATCACCTTCTTAATGAATAAACAAATTGTGGTATATCTATATAATTTAAACCAATCAGAAAGGTTCCATGAAACAGCAAGAATCTCAAATGCAATATGCTAAGTGAAATATGCCAGACTGAAAAGCTATATACTGTATGGTTACATTTATATATCATTCTGGAAAAGGCAAACTATCAAGAAAGTATAGAGATCAATGGTTGTCAGAGGTTGAGAGTGGGGTAAGGTGATTAACTGAAAAATACAGGAGGAAACTTTTTGGTGTGATGGTCGAGTTCTATATTTTTATTTTGGTAGTGATTACATGAATATATGCATTTGTTAAAAATCAGAGGAACTGTCACTAAGAAGGGTGAATTTTATGTATGTAAATTTTAAAAATTTAAGGTTTTATTATACCAAGACCAGATTTAGTCCAGGCATGCCAGGAAATTTCAACATGAAGCTTCAATATGAGGTAATCTATTAGTATAATTAATCACATATGATTTTGATAGAAGCCTGAAAGGTAATTTGTAAAATTGGAAATTTAACCTCCACCCATAAAAGGATTTAAAGGAGAAATTGGAGATAATTTCTCAAAATCATTAACAGAATTAAAAATTGAAAGAAAATATATCTTTAGTACTAAACTTAACAGAACTTATGTGGAAGAAACTATAAAACTTGGAGTTGCATAAAATGAGATAGAATTAATGGAAAGACATAATTTTCCTGAAGGAGATGGCATTATAATGTACCTATGGAAATTTTTCCAAAATTAGCATATTAATGTAAAGAAAACAGATAATTTTATTTTAACTTTTCAAAATAATTATAAATGTTTCAGTGGAGGAATATATTGGTAACACTTGGGTAAAGATTTTAAAAATTACTGAGCGGCTACTTGCACTATGACATATTAACAGTATGTAAAAAACATAATAGATTAAATGGTCTATAGCAAAGTCTATGGCAAGTGACTAAAGGAAGAAAAATCCATAAACATAAATAAAAATGTATAAACTTATCAAAGTTCATTCAATAGTGTCATTTTAATCAGTAGAGAAGAAATTTTTAAATATTTGTAAAAATACTATTATGCTTTGTGTTTCATATCAATTCATAAGTATTAATTTCAGACACAAAAATATGAATAAAAGAGACAAAATAAGTTCTTTTTTATTTTAAAGTAAAATATTAAAAGCTATGCTAACTTTAAAAATTGTATATTAAATACCATAAACTCAAATTAAAATACTTGGAGAGATATTTATTCTGCATGTGGTAGATTAAAAGTTACTATCTTTCATAGTAAATATATATTAAACATGTTAAAAATTGGAACATTCCTCATCTCATCCCACATCTAAGCTCCCTCAAAATAAACTATGGACATAAAACGCAATTTCAGGCAAAAAAGGAAAAAAGAGTTGAAAGGAAAGTAAGGTAAAATAGAAAAAACAAGTAGCCAATAAATATAAAATAAATTTTCAACCAAGGGAATGCAAAATGAATTTTTAATATCATTTTAACTATTGTTCATTCTTTAAATTTGGGAAATTAAAAAAATAATAATACATTTGCTCTGTAATAGGTATGTTCTTACATTTCTGACAAGAATGCAAATTTATCCAAACTTATAAGAGAACCTGGCAACATAAGTTATTAAACCTTAAAAATGAGTATTTTTAACTTTATTCCAGTTATTCCATTACTAAGAATTTATATTAAGTATAATAAATGTATATATATTCACTGCAACATTATTTGTGACATGAAATATAATAATTTTAAATTACTGTGCTCAGTAATATTTGATAATATTGGAAATTCTCAATTTACATTATTGAGAAAATCAAGTTACAAAGAATATGTCAAGTTTGATGTTAAACTCATTTTGAAAATTTCCACTATCCATCTATTTTCTTACTACACACACATTAACAATATAATCCCTAAGGTAAACTGGTTACCTCTGTGTGGCAGGATTAAGGGTGTTTGAGCACTGTAGAAAGAGTAAGTAGAATGTAGTTGGAAGTCAATAAGATATAAATAAAAGGATTACAAAGCATTTAGAAGAGCTTCAGCTAAAGGTAGTGAGTGGTAGACTGCCACACAATTTTGTTAATTCCCTAATAGTTCTTAGCATCCTAAGAACTGTAGGTGAGAAGTCAGTGACTCAGGTTTGTGGATTGGCATGATGGTAATCGTGAAAAGTCAGAAGTCTGGCCAATTCTAGGAACCATGCAAATATATCAATTAAAAGGTTGACTTGGGCTTCCCTGGTGGCGCAGTGGTTGAGAGTCCGCCTGCCGATGCAGGGGACACGGGTTCGTGCCCCGGTCCAGGAGGATCCCACATGCTGCGGAGCGGCTGGGCCGGTGAGCCATGGCCGCTGAGCCTGCACGTCCGGAGCCTGTGCTCCGCAACGGGAGAGGCCACAACCATGAGAGGCCCGCGTACCGGAAAAAAAAAAAGGTTGACTTGTTTCTAAAGGCCAGGTAGGGAAGTAAATGATGTCAGAAAGTGTTCTGATAGACGTGGAAAATACCATGAGATTAAGGGATAAAAGATTATAATGAGTGTGTAAGCAGGAGTAAGAGTGGGGGATGAAATGAGTAATATAATATTAATATAATCTTAAGGTTGAAAGAGGTTTCTTTTTAATTTTTTGCTTTAAATGTTTAAAATATTATCTTGAAATAATTTGAGACTTTCACAAACATTGCAAAAATAATAAAAATAAGTCTTGTGTACCCTTATCCAGATTTTGTAAAAGCTAACATCTTAAGTAATCAAAGTATAATTATCAAAAGTCACAAAACTAGTACTGATACAATTCTATGATCTAATCTGAAGATATTACTCTGATATCACCAATTTTCCTCCTAATGTCTCCTTCCTTGACCAGGACCCATTCCAGGATCATGCATTGCGTTAAATGATAAAAACGTGCCAGTGGATGACTGAGGTGGAAAGGTGGTGAAATCACATTGGAGAGGATCACAGAAGTTCAGAATATTCATTTATTCATTATATTCATTATCAATATTATATTCATTATATTCATTCATTTATTCATTCCTTCATTTATGCATTCTGTAAGTTCTGTTTGAGTCCTTAAATATGTGTCAGGCATATAATTATGTACTGGGTGTTGGCAATAGTAGAGGAAATATGTCATAGTTTCTGCCTTCGAAAAGCTCTGAATCTCAGATACAAGTCCCTTTTATGATTCTGACTAAAACAGAAACAAACAAACAACTCAAAGACATTAACAGTTTTATAACTTACCATGGAATACATCCAATTGTTATCAAACATGCCAAGGACTATCTTGCCAAGTTCCATGTTTTACACTTCCTTGGCACATTGTTGGAATTTAATAAAAGTTAGTAAATGATAATGAGCAGCATCAATCCCTAAAGATGGAGATCACATATTCCCCACCATCCCCAAGTATAAAGAAAAAAGAAACATGAATCAATTTCATTCTTTGTATGAGGTTTCATATAGATAAATTTTAACGTTGTGTATCATCATGGGTTGTCATGCTAATAAACTACTATTGCACTTCCAAATAAATGTCTGCATTCCATATTAAATAACAGCAAACAGAATGCTGGAATGCTTTATTCCTAAAAGAAAGTGAATTACTGATGATATTCTCTGGCTCCTCACTGACTATAGGATAAAACACTTTGCTTAATTCAACATTCAAGCCTTCTTACAACCTAATTCTGACCTTCCAATTTCTATCCTTCATGAAAACCTTCCTCCGTTTCAAACACTGATGCACAAGATACCCTGTATGGTGTCTCTCCCATTTGTACTGTTCATTCCAAATTCAAAAACATCTTCCCTCCTAATTACTTAAAAGTGTACCCATCGTTTGTTTCCATCATGTAGGAAGAGCTCAACACATGTTTCATGACTAATTCTCTAGAATGTTCTCTTAAATTTTAAAGTAGAGTAAACAAAACCTCTAACATTGCTCTAAGAACACTGTCCTTTACCTATCAACAATAAGGAGGCAGTTATCAAACAATGCAAATGATGAAGACCTTGGGGATCTTTCCAAGTATTCATATTTATAAGCTATCCTGGTTTTTTCTACACAACAAGCACTTTCTTACAGAAACTATAAGAATAAATATGATATACAGTTGGCCCTTAGTATCTGTGATTTCTGCATCCATAGACTCAATCAACTGCAGATCAAGAATATTCAGAAAAAAGAATCTAAAAAAAGAGTTGATATATGTATAACTGATTCACTTTGCTGTACTGCTGAAACTAACACAACATTTTAAATCAACTAAACTCAAATAAAATTTAAATAATAATAATAATTTTTAAATATTCAGAAAAAATTCCAGAAAGTTCCAAAAAGCAAAACTTGGATTTGCTGCATGCCAGCAAATATTTACATAGCACTTACACTGTATTTACAACTACTTGCATAACATTTACAGTGCATTAGGTACTATAAGTAATCTAGAGTTGATTTAAAGTATACGGGAGGATGTACATAGGCTATATACTAATACTATGCCATTTAATATAACTTGAGCATCTGCAGATTTTGGTATCTGTCAGGGGTCCTGGAATCAATCTACTCACAGATACTGAGGAAAGACTGTAGATGTCCCTTATAATCCATATTGCATAATGTTCCCAAGAGTTCATTCTCCTGAGTACTATATATTATAAAATCAGAATACACATAGTTCTGGAATGTAAAACATTGATAACAAATCTAAAAATGTACTATATAAGTACCTTCAAAGAAATACCAAAAGCAATGACTGCTACATATAATTAGCTCTTCCAAGAGTAGAGAATGATGAGGCTCAATTATACAGAAAGACTGAATAAAGCATTATTAAGTGAAAAATAATCACTCAAGGTGACATCATTTTCTTAAATAAATAAGCAGGTTATGATTTCAGTCCACTTTCAAGTATCAGCCAATCTGTATTGTCAAGTCACTTTGAATGGCTTAAGGTGGAGCCTTACACTACAATATTGGTGGTCATCTTACCAATGCAGGGAAAGTGGTGACACTCTCAAGGTCAGTGTAACATCATCCTAGCAGGTGGTGGCATGCTGTTATGACATACTTGAAAACCTGTTCCACCCTAAGCCAACCATAAAGCACTTGAATACGCTATCTGACCCTCTCTACTTCTACTCCCAATTTTCAAAGATTCTGGCTACATTGTATGCTGAAAGAAATCATCTCTGTATTTTATATCTTTCTCCATTCACAATCTTCCTTTCTGGTGTTTTCACTGTTAGAGCTCAGACAGATAGACAGACTGGTACAAATAAAGCCCATGAGAACTTTTCTCCTTAATATTTTCTATCATTTCCTCATAAAAATCATTGCAATGGAGGCTACCTTGTGTCTTCTCTGTAAATGGCAAATATGGGAATGAATTCTCTGTGAAAAAACTTAGTAGTGGAGACTTGGTGTTTAAAAACAATATGAGTTGCTATTAAATTATGCATCAGTGTCTCTAAAATCTGCATGCAATTTCAGTGTTCTTATTCATAGACTTACCTGAAGGAGAGAGAAGCAAAAGGGACAGACTAGTTGAGAGTGTTCAATCATTGCGTTATATTTTTGTTAATTGTGCCTATCCTCTGAACTATCTGGCATATACTTTTTCCAAAGTGATATTTCAAGAATTGACTAACATTCTGAACTTTCTCACACCATCCTCATTAAAAGAGAAAAGAGGTAGCATAGATAATCAAACAACAACTTTGACAGTAAAACCTGTTTTTTCCTTTTTTCTTTTTTTTTCTTTTCTTTTTTTTTTTTGCCTCAACTTGAACGTAATTGGATCTGCTTCTTTCTGGAAGTTTACATTCCTTAACTCAACATCATACCAATTTACATAGCGCTTCTCTATCCCACATGAAAAGCAAATTATTAGCAAAAGTAAGAGGTAGAGAAGGCTACTCAGTGGTTGCCACCTCCTCCTCCTCTCTTCCCATTTAGTGTGCATCTCTCTCCAACTACAACTCTTTCTCTCACTGTCCTATACTGATCACAATTCCAATTCTGGCTTTTGTTTCCTACCAACCGCAACTAAGATGCTTGCTTGAATTGCCATATTCGGGGCTTCTTGATTACCCTTGGAGAATTTGAAAACCAACATATTTTAAAATCCAAAACAAAGGATCCAATAGTAGAATAATAGGCCAATGGAGGGAACATTTTAAAAGAAGGAATTCTACCCAGAAACTTCTTTGTATCTATTCTGCCTGTATCAAGTGTTGTGTAAAGGAAAAAAAAACATTATTACAATGCTAGATACACTAAGTACCCAATAAATACTTGATTTGCACCGCATTACAATTACAATGCCAAGGACCTGAACGTACAAGTCACCTAGCTTTATGTAATCATGAGCATCCTAAGCACGTAATGATCTGGCTGAATAAAATATTTAAAATTTTCTTTTCTTCCACGATGAGCAGCTAGCAATGTGTACTGCATTGTAGGATAATATCTCTAGGCTGAAGTCCAGCCTGTGGTCAGTGGAAATGTCAACCTTGGAGTTAATGAATCCAAAGCACAGCATTAGCCCACTGAAATAGAAAGGCATAGAACTTTAAGGCTTCATTTGAATTCATAAAGGGGAAGAAAATCACCACCTCTATGCTTTATACCATGAAATATCCAATGGAGTACTGAAACATCCGTTTTCACCACTGACAAACCCTGATCTGGAGGTTGCATTACCTTCATAAGAAAGACACTAGAGCAAGGTTTCATTCACTTTCACAGATGTTCATTATTATATTTAATGTCTCCATGAAAAGAATTCCCAACAATGACTCCTCATACCATTTGTCTCTTTACTGTCCTCAGAGACAGAAAAAAATTAATTTTCTTTGGAGAAGGAGACCCATAGGTGATAAAAGACTCTTAATACTGAGAGCTAGGTCAATTTACCTGACAGCTAACTGATACTACACCTAATACTCTTTTAGCTTTTGCAATATGGGAAAAACTGCTCTCACGTTCATAAATGAATGTGTAAAACCATGTCAGTATGGGCAGGCAAGTTCTCATGGTGAGAGGAAGCCTAACAGTGAGACATAGAATTTTTGTACAAGTTATATACTGATAAGAAAAGCATTGTGAACTGTTGGAACAGTAGTATGTATTCTTACTAGGGATGGTTGGCAAGCACCATATTTTTCAAAGTTTCATATACCAATTTAATATTTTACCACAAGTAAAAGGGGTCACTTCTGTTTTATTTAGGATTCCTAGTTATTACACCACTGTACCTCAATGAATGTGTTATCTTCTTATCTCTAGTTTTCCCCTAAGGTTATAGATTAAAAGTATACAGAGAGGTAACCTGCAGGAGTCATGTTTAGCACAACTAATATTTTACTACTCACCTAATTAGCATCTTATATTAATTCATTATAGTACCAGCAAGTGATTATGTTCTGTATCGGTACCCTATTCTGCCTTTCTTGAAGTACGTGTCTACTGTGTCTCTGGTCATCATCTTAATATTTTTCTAGGCTTCACCTATACTTGTGATGAGCTGGAGCTGGGAGTTGGAAACCTAAAAGAGAGTATGGGGGACAATGACAAGTTGGTGGACCCTCTACTTGAGGAGAGTAAAATGAGAGGCTTTAGGTCAACCATGTGCTGCAGTGGAAGTGGTCTGAGTGACCCTGAGGGGTTCATTTGCTTGTGTAACTTCACCATACTACAGAAATTGCTGTTTACTTATTAGCTTATTGAGCTTCTAGAAAGGAAATGGACCCAAGTTAAAATTGTTCAACCACTGTAGGGAGATGACAGTGTACACATCTGCATTGCTTTCTAGCTAGGACTACTCATATAGGCCATTTGATGCCTGAGGAAGGTAAAATGAAGACAGACCCTTTCATTCTCCTACCCTCCCTTTTCTCAACTCCTCTCCATTCAAGCAGGGAATATGTTCTTGCAGAGAAATAAGTAGGGTGTTTAAACTGTGTTTCCAGGCTAAACAGCAAAGAGAAAGAGTATAATTGAAGAAGGTGTAGTGCTAAGGGAAGGGGTGGGGAGGAAAGCTATTCAATCGCAGAATAGTACTCTATGTGGGGAAAGAAAAGGGAACAGAAATACCTTCAACATGGCAGCCAGTCCCCAAGTTAAAAGCAGACAACACTAAGAAATGAGAACACATAGTATAAAGAACTCTTCTCGGTCACTCTGAACTTGGTCAGCCCTTGAATATCTTGTCAGGACAGTTGGGATATTCAAGTTTCATCAAATATATACTTTTGTGCAGGAGCATGAGACGCATTGCAGAGGGAGGTAGATGAGACAGAAGAAGTACAGCTGAGCAAAGATTGTGAAAGTGGCCTTTGTACCCTTTTACTTAGCTGTCAAGTCTGGAAAAGTCCTCAGAGAAAACTGGAAATCTCCCATTGTGCTCAAAAGAGGAAATATGCTAGCTGTGGGAACATTCCTATTGAGGAAGAAAGCTTGGAGCATCTTAACTAAACTCCTGATATATATATGTGCCTATAAATTCCAGCCCATCAGCACCCTGTCCCTTATCCTCCACCAATATAAAAATCTCTAATGTCATAAAACCATATATAAACATTAGAACAGTATAAGAGTTGTCTGGCATAGTTGATATAGCCTTACATAGAAAGGGTCCCATCATCTTATTTTGTGATCTACCAATATGTAAAACCTCAAAAGTCTGCAATCTTTGGAATGAGAAGAAACTATGTCTAAAGATACTATTTCTCTAGCAGTGCCAAGGTGGATCTAAGTAAGATTGCACTCAAATGAGCTGATTTTACCTAGGGTGGCACAGGCTTTAAACAACTCTATGTTTTCTCATAAGCTTTTTCATTAGAGTAGATAATGGGGCACAGATATTGAAAGGATTTGTTACTGAACACTGTGGGATGGGACTGATTTTCTTACTTATACATATCAGGCAATGACAACTGGACCCCACCTTATTAGCTCTCTAGGAGGCATAATGCTAAGGATTCTGCAATGTTTTGGTTCATTACACAGTCCTAGATGAGCTGGAAAGACACAGTGGTATTTAGTATTTGGTATTAGATGGAAGAGATAGTACAATTTGTGTGGTGGGTGGTGCATGGGAAAAATATAATAATTTGGAGGACACATAATTTGAAAATGACTTTATAATAATTTCTGTAAATGACAACAAAATAAATTATAAATCATTAGCAGTAAGTAACATTAGCATTTACCATAAACCAGTCAGTCCTAGGGAAACTTGTAGATACCTCTTTCTGCATACTTTTTCTACCTCTGTGACATCCTCCTACCTCTGGAACCACCTACAGTGTTTACGGCTGAACCATGTAATTTAGAATGTATCTTTAGATAATGGAAAGTGCAGTGGACTGTGAAGGAGGAAATTCTGGTCCAGCCTCTGATACCAACTAACTGCGGGAAATTTGAGCAAGCACCTCCACTATTCTACCTCTGTTTCTTACCATGGAAAATGAGAAGTATAAATTAGATGAATCACTAATATCCCTTCTATCTCTCAAATCCTATCATTTCCAAATATTTTTCTCAGACTGCTTCGTGTGTATCAAATAATCTTAGGGTTGAAATAGGTCTTAATAATCTAGTCCACATATACACCCAATATCTGAACATTACAATATAACATTAATGTCAAATGGCTATTCAGCCTTTTCAGAAACATTTCAGTTCTCAGAAACTCACTATCTTTTGTGGTGGTTCCTTCCATCTATTTATGCTTCAGACTATTACAAAGTTGTTAAAATCCATCAAAATTAAGTATTTCTGTTCAATAAAAGACAGTATGGATAGTGTTAATGAACAGATAACTGATTGGAAATAAGTTAATTAAGGTGCCTAAAACTGAAAATTAATAATATCCAATGTATAAGAAACTACTGAAAATTAGCAACAAAACTATAGAAATCACAATAGAAACTGAGCAAATTATTCAAATTGGAGGTTTACTGGTGAGGAAATTCAAGTATTAACAAATAATTGAAGAGTTTATTTAACTGATTAATAATCAGAGAAGTGAACTTAAAATGGTGAGTTCTCAGTTTACATCCATTACAGTGACCAAAGTCAGAATAGTGAATAATCTGCCACGTTTTCAAGGATGTGAGAGTAGATCAGGTCTCCGAACGACCCAAGGAACAAATGAAGTCCTTGCCCAATTCTGAATAGCCAACAAGAGGGGTTTTTACATTTCTAATTGGTGATTAAAAAAAAAATAAGAACAAGAAAAAGAACAAGAGTATATGCAACAGAAACTTTATGTCTTGGGGACATGCTGGGCCCTACCTCTATGCTCTAGCAGGCCAATAAAAGCTTCAGGACAGCCTGGACCCTGCAGCCAGCTGTCAGGAACTGAGCCTACCCACCAGCTCTGGGACCCCTGGGCCCTGCATCTAGAACATAGGACCCAACTCTGCCCACTAGGGGACCAGCACTAGCTGCAGAACTTGGATTCATTGACCAGTGGGTGGGCACCAGCCCCAGGATCTCCTGGACCCTGACTCCACCCACCAGTGATCTAACACTAGCCCCAGGGTCCCCTGGGGTTGTGAAGCCAGCTGCATGGTGACCCAGCCCCATCAAACAGTGACCGGCAACCTCTGCACAAGGCAGGGCCTGGCTACCAACTGGACCAGGAGCCAAAGAAGCCTACCAGACTGTCCACAGTAGTCTGTCTGCCACAACTAAAGGACATAGAAGCCCATAAGGAGACAACCCTAGAACATAGAGCTTTGGTGATGAGAGGGGAGTGAGATGCTGGGACACATAGGATGTCTCCTACAAAAGCAACTTCTCCAATTTCAGGAAACCTAACCAACCTACCAGATACATAGAAATAAAAATAGCAAGTTAGGCAAAATGAGGTGACAGAGGAACATGTCCAAATGAAGGACAAAACCCCAGAAGAGGAACTAAGTGAAGAAGAGATAGGCAATCTAGCCAAGAAATAGTTCAGGGAAATTATTGTACAGATGATCAAAGAACTCAAGAGGAGAATGGATGCACAAAGAAGTTAGAAGTCAAAGAACTCAGGAGGAGAATGGATGCAAAGAAGAAGTTAGAAGTTTTTAACAAAGAGTTCTAAAATATAAAGAACAACCAAACAGAGATATATACAATAACATAAATGAAAAATACACTAGAAGGAATCAACAGTAGACTAAATGATACAAAGGAATAGATTAGCAAGCTAGAAGACAGAGTAGAGGAAATCAATGATGCTGAACACAGAAAAGAAAAAAAAAAGAATGAAAAGAAATGAGGATAGTTTAAGAGACTTCTGGGACAGCATCAAATGTGCTAATACTTCCATTTTGGGGGTACCAGAAGACGAAGAGAGAGACAAAGGGTCTGAGAACATATCTGAAGACATAGTAGCCAAAAACTTCCCTAAACTAGGAAAAGAAATGGCCATCCAAATCCAGGAGGTGCAGAGTCCCATAGAGGATTAACCCAAAGAGGAACACATTATAATTACAATGGCATAAATTAAAGATAAAGAAAGAATATTAAAGGCAGAAAGGGAAAAGAAACAAATAACATAAAAGGGAACTCCCATAAGGCTATCAGCTGACTTTTCAGCAGAAACTCTGCAGCCAGAAGGGAGTGACACAGTATATTAATATTTAAAGTGATGAAAGAGAAAAAACTACAGCCAAAAATATTCTACAAAGCAAGGCTTTTATTCAGATTTGATGGAGAAATCAAAAGTTTTTCAGACAAACAGAAGCTAAAAGAGTTTATCACCAACAAACCAGCTTTACAAGAAATGTTAAAGGGACTTTTCTAAGTGAAAAAGAAAGGCCACTACTAGAAACACGAGAATTATGAAAGGAAAAGGCTCATCAGTAAAAGCAAATATACCAGTAAAGTTAGTAAATTTTCCATGCACAAAGCTAGTAGGAATGTTAAAAGACAAAAGTAGTAAAATTATCTATACTCACAATAAGCTGTTAAGAAATACACAAAACAATTAAACATAAAATATGTCAAGAACAGTAATCATGAAAAGAGGAGAGTACAAAAGCAGGCTTGTTAAAATGCATTTGAAATTAAGAGATTAGCAACTTAAAAATCATATATATATACACACACACACACACACACTGCTATACAAAAACCTCATGGTAGCCACAAACCAAAAATCTGTAATAGATTACACACACAAAAGAAAAAATAATCAAACATAACACTGAAGATAGTCATTAAATCATGAGAAGAGAACAAAAGAGAAGAAAGGAACAAAACGAACTACAAAAACAGCTCCAAAACAATTGACAAAATGGCAATAAGAACACATCAATAATTACTTTAAATGTAAATGGACTAAATGCTCCAAGCAAAAATATAGAGTGGTTGAATGGAAAAACAAACAAACAAACAAACAAAAACCCTTATATATGTTGCCAAAAGAACTCACTTTAGATCTAGAGACAAACACAGACTGAATGTGAAGAGATGGAAGAAGCTATTCCAGGTTTGATCCCTGGTCAGGGAAGTTCTGCATGCCATGTGGTGCAGCCAAAAAAAAAAAAAGAAAGAAAGAAAAAGAAAAAGCTATTCCATGTAAATGGAAATCAAAAGAAAGCTGGGGTAGCAATACTTATATCAGACAAACTAGATTTTAAAATAAAAAAATATTACAGGAGACAAAGAAGGACAGTACATAATGATCAAGGGATCAATCCAAGAAGAAGGTATAAAAATTGTAAATATATATGCATCCAACATAACAGCACCTAAAAACATAAAGCAAATATTTACAGACATAAAGGGAGACATGGACAGTAACACAATAATAATAGGGGACTTTAACACCCCACTTACATCAATGGACAAATCATTGGACAAATCATCCAACATAAAATCCATAAGGAAGCACTGGCCTTAAAAGACACATTAGACCAGATGAACCTAACAGGTATATATAGAACATTCCATCCAAAATTAGCAGAATACACAATCTTTTCAAATGCACATAGAATATTCACCAGAAAAGATCACGTGCTATGTCACAAAACAAGCCTCAGAAAATTGAAGAAAACTGAAGTCATATGAAGCATCTTTTCTGACCACAACACCATGAGACCAGACATCAACCACAAGAAAAAATTGCAATAAACACAAATAAAAGGAGGCTAAACAATATGCTAGTAAACAACCAATGGGTCACAGAAGAAATCAAAGAGGAAATCAAAATATACTTGGAGACAAATGAAAAAAACACAATAATCCAAAATCTTTGGGACATAGCAAAAGCAGTTCTAAGAGGGAAGTTTATAAGGATACAAGGAAACAAGAAAAGTTTATAAGGACTCAGGAAACAAGAAAAATCTCAAACATTCTAACCCTACACTTAAGGAGCTAGAAAAAGAGGAACAAAAAGACCCAAAGTTCATAGAAGGAAATAAATAAAAGTAATAAGGGCAGAAATAAATGAAATAGAGACTACAAAAACAATAGAAAAGATCAATAAAAATAAGAGCTGGTTCTTTGAAAATATAAACTAAATTTATTTTTGAATATACAATATATAATTTTAATCCAGCAATTCCTATAAGACACTGATGAAAGAAATTGAAGATGATACAAATAGATGGAAAGATATACTGTGTTTGTGGATTGGAAGAATATTGTTAAAATGACCATGCTACCCAAGGTAATCTACAGATTTGATTCAATCTTTATCAAAATACCAATGGCATTTTTCATAGGACTAGAACCAATAAGTTTAAAATTTGTATGGAAACACAGAAGACCCCGAAGAGTCAAAACAACACTGAGAAAGAAGAACAGAGCTGGAGGTAGCATGCTCACTGTCTTTAGACTACACTACAAAGCTACAGTAATCCAAACAGTATGTTACTGGAACAAAAATAGAAACATTGAACAATGGAACAGAATAGAGAGCTCAGAAATAAGCCCATGCTTATATGGTCAATGAATCTAAGACAAAAGAGGTATGAATATACAATGGAGAAAAGAGAGTGTCTTCAATATGTGGTGTTGGGAAACTGGACAGCTACATGTAAAAGAATGAAATTAGAATATTTTATCATACCATATACAAAAATATATTCAAAGTGGATTAGAGATCTAAATGTAAGACCTGACACCATAAAATTCCAAGAAGAAAACATAGGCAAAACACTGTGACATAAATAACAGATTTATGTCAAAAGCATATTGTTCTGGATCTGTTTCTTCAGGCAAAGGAAACAAAAGCAAAAATAAACAAATGGGCCCTAGTTAAAGGCTTTTACATAGAAAAGGAAACCATCAACAAAAGACAAAATACAACTTACTGAATGGGAGAAAATAGTTGCAAATTATATAACCAATAAGGGGTAAATATCCAAAATATATAAACAGTTCATACAACTCAACATCAAAAAAAAAAAAAAAAAAAACCCAAACAACCTGATTGAAAACTGGGCAGAAGACCTGAATAGACATTTTTCCAAAGAAGACATAAGCATGTGAAAAGATGCTGGACATTGCTAATCATCAGGGAAATGCAAATCAAAACCACGATGAGATATTGCCTCACACCTGTCAGAATGGCTATTAACAAAAGACCACAAACAGCAAATGTTGGAGAGGATGGGGAGAAAAGGGAACCCTTGCACATTGTTGATGGGAATGTAAGTTGATGTAGCCACTGTGGAAAACAGTATGGAGGTTCCTCAAAATAGTAAAAATAGAACTACCACATGATCCAGCAATTCCACTCCTGGGTATATATCCAAGGAAACAGAGACACTAATTTGAAAAGATACACATACCCAAATGTTCATAGCAGCATTGTTTCCAATAGCCAAGACATGGGCACAACCTAAGTGTCCATCAATAGATGAATGGATAAAGAAGATGTGGTATATATATATACAATGGATTACCCCTCAGCCATGAAAAAAATGAGATTTTACCATTTGAAACAACATGGGTGAATGTAGATAGTGTTAGGTTTAGTGAAGTCAGTCAGAGAAAGACAAATACTGTATGATATCATTTATATGTGGAATCTAAAAATACAACAAACTAGTAAGTATAACAAAGAGAAACATACTCACAGATACAGAGAACAAACTAGTGGTTACCAGTGGGGAGAGGGAAGAAGGGAAGCACAGGATAGGATTAGTATATTAAGAAGTACAAATTTCTATGCATAAAATAAACACACAACAGTACAGAAACAGGGAATATAGCCAATATTTCATTTTAAATATAGTGAAGTATAACCTTTAAAAATTGTGAATCACTCTGTTGTACACCTGATACTTACTAGTGGATATACATCTAATAAAACCAATCTATCATAATTTCAAGTGATAAATTTCAACAAATCGTAGAGAAATAAATTTTCTAAATTATTTGGAAAATTTCAAATATTATAAACCAACTATACCTCAATTTTTTAGAAAAATAATTTATGTGGCCTGAAAAGCCTAAGATATTTACTATCAAGTCCTTTACAGATAAAGTTTGCTAACCCCTGCACTCCAGGATCTGTCATGCACTGTTCTTTTTTTTTTTTTTTTTTTTTTTTTTGCGGTACGCGGGCCTCTCACTGTTGTGGCCTCTCCCATTGCGGAGCACAGGCTCCGGACGCGCAGGCTCAGTGGCCATGGCTCACGGGCCCAGCCGCTCCGCGGCATGTGGGATCTTCCCGGACCGGGGCACGAACCCATGTCCCCTGCATCGGCAGGCAGACTCTCAACCACTGCACCACCAGGGAAGCCCCATGCACTGTTCTTATAAGGAGCTATACTTGAGAGCAATATGGAACAATTCAGTCAAACTAAGTATATGGACACTGTGTAACCCAAGATATATGCTCTCACAAAAGTAAGTACAAAAGGGTAATGTCCAAAGCTATTATCTTCAATGTTAAGGTGATTGTGATATTCATCACTTGGTGTTTAATAGGTAAAATGTGTTGGATGTACATTATGGAGATTATGTATCACTTAGAAATGACAAAATAGATATACATGCAGAAAATTAGAGCTTAAAAAACATATCAAATGAAAAAGAAAACTAAATAGATCTCTATCTCAATACCATTTATGTAAACTAAAGATACACGAGGACAAAACAACAAAAACAGAAAACAAAAACAAACAAAAACACATTTGATAAGCAGACAAACATTAAAAGATTAGAACAATTACTTGGGGGGATGAGAAATGGAAATAGGTAAAAACAAACAAGTATGGCCCTTGCAAGCAGCAATGGTGTCAGTGTGCCATCAACTGAGGAGTATGATTAACTCAACCCTCCACAACAGATGCAGTTAGAAAAAAAAGTTCTTAAAATAAAAAGAATTATTTTTCTATGTAACATCTACCTACTCTTTGGTCCCAGTCATATTCTCTATCACACAAAACAAGTACAATCTTTCTTCCACACATGCCAATGACAACTCTCACCTTCTGAGGTCTTCTTTATTCTACATATACAGTTCTAGCATCTAGATGAATTTTCCTAGTGTGACAACCAGAAATGAACCCAGTTTTCGCATATAGGCTACTCATCCTGTAGTTGAAAGAAACTATTGATTACATTCCAGACACTGTACTTCTCTCAAAGAGGTCTAACCTGGAATTAGGAATAGGGATCATGTATTCTAACTCTTCTCTAACTTGCTTCACACTTAACACTTCACACTAACACAAAGTGCTTAGACATATAGCACTTTGCAAATGTGCTTTGGTTAATTGATTGTACACAAGCATACAGCTCTCCAGTGCATACAACTGAATAATAAATCAGCATAGGCTTAGTTTCTTATACTAATGTGTCCAGGACTGAACATACAGCTAATAAAACCAATCTATCGTAATCTCTAGTGATAAATTTCAACAAACAGTAGAGAACTAAAATTTCCTACAAGTATTAATAGTTAGATAAATTCAAAGTTCTAGTCAATGAAATTTAATGGGGTCATGTGTGTAGTGTTTATGAGATAAAATAATTAACTATCTTCTGGTGGCTTGGGGGTTTGACACAGTGTCAGTGAATATCAAGTCTATATGAAGGAATGTATTTGGTTGATTCTCTTACTTTAGTTGTAGAAATGATTATTATGTCCTTCTGATGCCACAATTATCTATTATTTCTCTTACTTTTAACTCTAAATCCATCTAAAATGGCAGACTCAACTATGAGTGATAACCATAGAACCTAGTCTACATGTGGATTAACAAAATTTTCATTAAAAAACACTTTAATCTTTAACGCTGATAAAGTATCTGTGCCAAAGAATATCTTTGCAGATTATGTCTTTCTGATTATGTGCTTCTAGTGCTGAATTATATGAATATTTTTAGAAAACTTGAGTGAATAAAAAGTGGAAAACTCAAAGAAAGAATATTCAAGGTTTTATTGGACATTTTTAGAGGTACTATTTTTATTCTTATCAGTGCATTCCATAGTGGAAAAATGTTTCACCTCTTTCCAATCTGAAACACTCTGAAACATAGCATAAGCTTTCACTGTATCCCTCCAAAACTGAAAGTTTACTTATGAATTTTAGAATACATTTTTTCAGGCGCTGAAGGTGAATATACCATGACTTCTTGTTGTATATCTGCCTGGAGACTTTCCATCCCAGAAACTAAGCATGGTTGGATAAGGTTCATTTGCATATCTGCAAGTGAACAGGGACACAAAGAGCTTCCACAATGAAAGGAAAAATACCAAAGTATCGCAGAAACAGATGTGACTGAAAACTTCAAAAAGTCCTGTGAGCATCTGATAATCCATCTCGCTGCCTCTTCATTGCCAGTAGGCTTATCACAACTTACACAGTTTGATTTTTAAGCAGGCTTAATTGTAAAGTGTTGTTGCAATTAGCTCACTAAAGTGCATAAGGCAAACTGAAGAATTATAACTCATTTTCTAAAGACTCAGGAAGATAGGAAGTCAGGAAAGGGACTCATGTACTTTTACTCAGATACTCTTTGGGTGTAGGTAGAAGTCAAGAAACTGAACTGTCATTCACTTCTGATTGTAAAATATGGTTATATTTCTTTTACACAGCTTTCATTTCTCTCATACATAATGCCTAAAGAGGAAGGAAGTAGTTAATTTGGGGAAATTTATATATTTTTATTTGGGTCTGAATTATGAAACTGGCTGCATGCAAAACTATGATAAGCAAGTTTTAAGTTGCAATAGAAATTTGATTTGGATGACAATAAGCCTAGTATTAGACATTGCAGAAATACTTACTAGACAAGACTGGGGAAATCAACTTTTTCTTTCCTCATCAAAACTATATGTTTTTGCTCATCAAAGCAAACTATATGCTCATCAAAACTATAGATCTTAATTTTACTTGAAGTATACTCAACATTTGTGACTTTTCAGAACGGCCTAGAGAATAACTTTCTCTGCAGTAGTTGGTTATCTGCAAATATCCACTTCCCCCTCTTTTTTCTTGAAAAGACACAATTTATTTCATGTTTGCACTCCTTCCCCACATGACTTAAGGGCTAAGGATTCTATTCTTAGCCCCAGGCATAAATCTTGATCAATCTAGGCCAACTGTTGTGGTCCTATTCTCATTGCCAGTGTTTGGTTTAAGGGAATCAAAAATTGTGGCCAATGAGACATTAGTGAAGATTTGTTGGGAGCTTCTGAGACATATTTCCTTATTCCTCAGAAGACACCAATGGCATGGTCCCCTTTCTCCCTCTGGACATTGTCATATCTGCATGAGATATATGGAACTGCTGTAGCCATCTTGTGACTATAAGGGAAATCATTAGGATGAAGCTGATAAGTTCAGAAGAGTAGAAAATAACAGAATAACAGAGAATAACAGAATAACTCAATTGAATGCATGTGTTTAATCTCCGTTGTCACCTGAAATTCCTAAAAAATGATAATAATAATTTAATAGTGTTAATACTAATTCCAGTTGCTATGTATTGATCAGGTACTTTGTGCCAGACACTGTTCCAAGTACTTTACATGTACTAAATCCTACAATATAGGTGTTTTTATTATCCCTAGTTTTCAACAAGAAAATAAATGAGAAGAAACAGAGACCCAGACAAGGTAAGTAAATTGCCTATGACCTCTTAATGGTAATATGGCACTATAAGGATTCAAACCCAGAGTTCAGTTCTAGAACCTGTGCCCTTAAACACTATGAGTGATTTTTTAAAAAGGCATAAACCCATAAGGAAAAAGGAAACATGAAAGAAGATGAAACTTGATAAGAAATATTAACAGATTTTTGAAAGATAGAAAATGGAGAAATGTTGACTGAACAAAGCTGATAAAAGTAATGTTAAAGGCCAACAGAGGTGGTGCTAGTGAGAAGTAAATTAATGCAACACCTGGAACTTGGAAAAGGCTCAGGAGTACAAGACACCTCAAAAGATGATGGGGGAGGAAGTATTGAACCAAAAAAAGAATTATTTAAAGACTGTATAAGAAGAAGTTAGACTTCCAGGGCCTCTTCTTCACCTTAGTAGGTGACCAGGTATCTATTCTTTGGAGGAATTAAAGGCAGCCTCCAGTGATATCAAGTAAAGTGGCAGGTGGAAGAAAAAACCTTTTTTTTTAAAACAATGGGATTAAATAAAAGTTTTCATACTGATCATTGAGATGCCCAGACTCTTTCTGGCTCTCCAAACACAAGCAACCAGGCAAGAGATGAAAGAATTCATCTCTGAAGAACCAGTGCCTCCCCAGAGGGACAAAACCTCACACATTAAAAACCTCATACATATACAAATCGGGAGCACCCTCCCCATACCCACGTCTCTGTACAATCACTCTGCAGTGAATGTTACCAGTTAACTAACAGAAGAACAAAGAGCTTTCAAATAGCTTGTTAGTATCACTCTTAAATATAAATTGACAGCTCTCTTTTCACTCTTAAACATGAGTGGAGAGCTAAGAATGACCAGACATTTGACCACAAACCCCAATGTGACACACAGGCCAAAATGAACAAACAGAAATAGGAAACAAAAAGAGACAGAGACTATTCAAGAAAGTATAAGAAAAAAAAGTTTTAAACCCTCTAATTAACACCTGAAACAGACAGAAGATTTAATGTCCATGAAAAAAAAAGACAGGGTGCAATATAAAAAGAGGAATGAGAGAACAAGAAAAATATCTTGGAAATTAAACAATATCCATAATTAAAAATTTCTAAAGAGGTGAAAGGAGAAGTTGAGCACATATACAGAAGGTAGAATCAAAAAAAAATCCAAGCAATAAATTAATAATGATAATAGCAAATTCTATATAGCTCTTATAATTTGGCAGGCACTGTTTTGAACACTTTACATGTATTAATTCATTTTCTCTTCACAACAAACTGTAAGATAGACATTATTAATTTCCTATATAAGAAAAATGAGTTACAGAGAGTATAGGTAACTTGTCCAAAGTCAAAACCTAGTAAATACTGCAGATAGATTTAGAATGCAGGCAGTCTAGATTCAGAGTAAATGCTCATATATATAACTACTACACTGCCTCCTTAGAGAAAAGGAAATAAAAGGTAAAGCACTATACAAAAATTATAGGATCAATCCAAGAAGTCTGACAAGTTCTAGCAAGAAAGAATGGAAAATCAGGAGGGAAGAAAGTATCAAAGAGCTACTCCAAAAATATTTCCCATAACTGAAGGACATGTCTGGTGATTAAATTAAAAGGGCTTATCATATGTCTCTCTTCTGCAACAAATGAATGAAAAGAGGCCCAGACCAGGACACTTTACTGAATTTCAGCACACTGTAAATAAATACAGAATCGTAAAAACTTCTATAAATAAGACAAGTCATGTCAAAGGAGTGGAAAATCAGAATTGCTTTGGACCACAGAACTACCACAATGTCAACTAAAAGATTTTGGAGCAATGCCAAATCAAGTGGAAAATGATTTTCCACTTAAAATTCTATACCCAGCAAAATCTATCAATCAAGTATGAATGTCAAATGATTATTGTTTCAAACATGCAAGGTCTCAAAAATTTACCTCCTCTTCATCTTACCTCAGGAAATCATCAAGAATGTATTTCATCCAACCAAAGGAAAACAATACAGAAAAGGGAAACAATACAGGAAACAGTATTAAATTATTCCAATTCTTTTGAAGAACCAAAGGACATGAGTTTACAGAATGAAAAACTCACCTTTCAAATAGTGATAGGCACGTATCGATACAACACAAAACTATGATATAACTTCTTTTGGAAATATAGAGCAAAAAAAGGACAGTTATATCAAAGATTGTGTTAGAAGAAATTAGACGTCCAGGGTCCCTAATACAACCCCAAGATTCATTGAACATGTTGCTGCTCAGTTCATAATCTTCTTTTGCATATCAAATCTTGCTATAATTCTGGATGATTTTTACATTCATTTTGGATGACACACCCAACTTCACAGCACCATAATTCACTGCCCACCCTTCAACCTCAGTACCTTTCCCCTATACTCTGTTTCAGATACTGAAGTCTGTGACCATCCCCTGGACTTTATCTTCACTCAAAATGACTATATTACCCAAAGCAATCTACAGATTCAATGCAATCCCTATCAAATAACCAATGGCATTTTTCACAGAATTAGAACAAAAATTTTTACAATTTGTATGGAAACACAAAAGACCCCAAATAACTAAAGCAATCTTGAGAAAGAAAAACAGAGCTGGAGAAATCAGGCTCCCTGACTTCAGACTATACTACAAAGCTACAGTCATCAAAACAGTATAGTACTGGCACAAAAACAGAAATAAAGATCAATGAAACAGGATAGAAAGTCCAGAAATAAACCCACACACCTATGGTCACCTAATCTATGACAAAGGAAGCAAGAATATACAAAGAAGAAAAGACAGCCTCTTCAATAAGTGGTGCTGGGAAAACTGGACAGCTACATGGAAAAGAATGAAATTAGAACACCCCCTAACACCCTATACAAAAATAAACTCAAAATGGATTAAAGACCTAAATGTAAGGCTGGATACTATGAAACTCTTAGAGGAAAACAAGCAGAACACTCTCTGACATAAATTGCAGCAAGATCTTTTTAGATCCACCCCCTATGAAAATTAAATGAAATTTAATTTAAATTTTCATTTATTTAATGAAAATAAAAACAAACAAATAGGATCTAATTAAACCTAAAAGTTTTGCACAGCAAAGGAAACCATAAACAAAATGAAAAGACAACCCACAGAATGGGAGAATATATCTGCAAACGAAGTGACTGACAAGAGATTAATCTCCAAAATATACAAACAGCTCATGTAGCTCAATATCAAAAAAAACAAACAAATCCATCAAAAATGGGCAGAAGACCTAAACAGACAGTTCTCCAAAGAAGACACACAGATGGCCAAAAAAACACATGAAAA
Organism: Grampus griseus; assembly: GCF_964374135.1. Taxonomy (NCBI): domain Eukaryota; kingdom Metazoa; phylum Chordata; class Mammalia; order Artiodactyla; family Delphinidae; genus Grampus; species Grampus griseus. The sequence goes on along the minus strand of NC_138999.1, from coordinate 97,738,347 downwards.
GCTGCTCAACATCACTAATTATTAGAGAAATGCAAATCAAAACTTCAATGAGGTATCACCTCACACTGGTCAGAATGGCCGTCATAAAAACTTCTACAAACTGTAAGTGCTGGAGAGGGTGTAGAGAAAAGGGAACCCTCCTACACTGTTGGTGGGAATGCAAATTGGTATAGCCACTATGGAGAACAGTATGTATCAAAAAGATACATGCACCCCAATGTTCATTACAGCACTATTTACAATAGCCAGGACATGGAAGCAACGTAAATGTCCACCAACAGAGGAATGGATAAAGAAGATGTGAGATATATATATATATATAATGGAATATTACTCAGTCATAAAAAAGAATGAAATAATGCCATTTGCAGCAACATGGATGGACGTAGATATTATAGACTGAGTGAAGTAGTCAGACACAGAAAGTCAAATATTATATGATATTGCTTATAAGTGGAATCTTAGAAAATCATACAAATAAACTTATTTACAAAACAGAAATATAGTCACAGATGTAGAAAACAAACTTATGGTTACCAAGGGGAAAAGTGTAGGAGAGGGATAAATTGGGAGATTGGGATTGACATATACACAATATATGTAAAATAGATAACTAATAAGGACCTACTATATAGCACAGGGAAGTCTTCTCAATACTTTGTAATGATCCATATGGGAAAGGAATCTAAAAAAGAGTGGATATACGTATATGTATAACTGCTTCACTTTGCTGTACAGCAGAAACTAACACAACAATGTAAATCAACTATATTCCAATAAAAGTTCAGAAAAAAACAAAAAAACTGCTACATCTTTGAAAATCGTAACTCTATTATCCTACTTTCTAACCACAATTTTTTATCCTTTCATCAATCTCACTCTCATAGCACTTACTCTTTGACCTTATTGATAACACAAGCATCTTAACTTCTTTACTTTATGCCAATATATTAACATTCTTTGCTTCACTCTCTTCCTTTTACAAACTAGATCATGCTGTCAATCTCATTAGGTTAATAAATTAATATTTCATCAGTTCCCTCAGTTCTATTGTCTTCTTATGCTTCTTTCCCACAAAACCACCAATCTTGCACAAATCCTAAAATTTGCCTTCTCCACCTTTACACATACATAACAGGCACACTGGAGAAAAAAATTCAAATATGTAGTTTCCAATATCAAGCAGGCCCTGTACGTTGTTCCTAACCCAAATTATTTATTTCTGACCAACTCCAATATTGGCCAAAGTCTCAAATTTCAACGGTCAGTTCTGAACTTCTGTTTCACTGAACCTATTAACATCATTTGACACTGTTTATTACTTCATCCTCCTCAAAACACTTCCCTCAGTATCCACTCCTGGGACCCCTCCATCTTTATTGCCCACATCATTTCATTCTCATTCCATGATATTTCTTCTCCTTCCAGATTTCTAAAGGCAAAGAGATAAGGCTCAGCCCTTCATATTCTTCTCTTTTCTATTCAAGCACACTACTTAACAGGACTCACTCAGTTCCACAACTATACATAACAGCTATAGGATGATTACCTTCAAATTTACATTTCCAGCCTGATCTCTTTAAAGATATACATATATCTCGACGTGAATTCAAGATACATATATTCAATTGCCAATTCATTGCCTGACAATTTTTTTTAAATTTTTTATTCCTCTTTTCCAAGAGTATAAGTCCCAAGAGTCGAGGAACTTCATCTGTTTTGTTCATTGCTTTACTCCCAGAGCCCAGGACAGTGACTGTTAGTCATTTTTCAAATATTTACCATTATCAAAACCCTCTACCAACTTTAATCCCTAATCTTACAAATGTTCTTTCCTCAGATATGATGTGCATTTTCTCACCTGTTTGTAACTGCTCATACCATTACACTATGACATATGTCCCTATAATTCTACTTCAGGGTAACCAATTGACTAATCTAAATTGTCACAGCTTGAGTCATTATTTTGAGTTATTACTTGACTTCTCTATAGCCTTTGACCCTGTTGACACCTCCCTCCATTTTGAAATGCTTCCCTTGATATCCGTAGCATCACAATCTTCTTTCTCTTTATGCCTATCATGATTGTTCTTTCCTAATCTCTTTAGTACCTTTTCTCCTGTTCATCAATTAAATGTTACTTTCCAACAGGGTTTTCTTATAGACTCACTCTGCTTTCCCCCTTTGCTCTAGACATTCTCCATAGGCGGTCTCACTCATACCCATGGTTTTAACCATCATCCATATGCAAGTAACTCCTACAATCTGTATGTCCAGAGTTCAGCACACTGCTGGTTACTAATGCTAGCCAATTACTGGAGAGTCTGATATAGACCATTCCACCCTACACGTAAGAGTTTAGCCCTCATGGATTTTGTCTCCAATGATTAGCTAATGTCATCCTAGGATATATGCCAATAACTGAAAAACAATGAAAAATTACCATTAATTTTTCTCCTTGACAGAGAAAATTGCTCTTCTACTTAGAGAGTGCTTTCCTTCATAGTTCGCTGAAAGTTCGATTTTATCTACCTGACTTATGAATGTTGAGTACTTTCCTAAGGATAAGCTTGTTTCTAGAATTGAGCATGTGACTCAGATAGCTATCTTCATGAAGTCCTCCAGAAATCACATCCAGACTTATTCTTCGGGTAGCAACTTTATATATAGTCTACAGTAGGGTCAGACACTAGAGCCCATATCAACATCTCTATCAAATGACAATTCATCAGCTTTAAGATATGTTGTTTGGAAACTATGCTTATAGGATAATGTCTGAAGCTAAAGAAAAAGTAGGAATAGATCAGATCCTGAAAAGGCACAGTTTGAAAAACTTTTAGTCACTTAAAGTTGGATCACTACTCTCAAGATTTAAAGTTACAGGTAGAACAAGAAAACTGGTAGTTGCCTCACTTCTATACTGAAGTACAGTAAAGGACTTTCTAATTCTGCTTTGGAGTTGAGGTATATAGTTCTGGTCTTGATACCTTCTATTTTGCTTTGAAGCTCTACCCTAGTTGGTATTATAGAGGTTTATTTTAGAGTCCTGGGCTGTATGCCTTTAAAATAAGCAGGAACTATTATGTGGTAACCAGGGCTGCACACCCCAAAAATCAAGTATGTATTAGGATGTTGCCAGTCGTATATGGCATAGATTTCTCATAATCATCCTTTGGTTCCAAAGAAAGTCATGATACTTCTCTTTCACCTGATTTCTGATTGAAGCAATTATTGAAAATGTAAAAAATAAGGAGGGGAAGGAAATTTTAGAAATATTGAATTAACATAATAGTATAAGACTATAAGGAGGTAGTAAAACATAGTACTTAAAAAACAAATCTCAAGTTAGAAAAACCTAGATTCAAATCCTGTCATTACTATTTGCTGGCTGTATGATCTTGTCAAATGAAATTCTCTGAACCTCGGTTTTCTCATCTGTAAAAGCAAAGTTAAAAGCTTCTTATTTGGTTCTTATAAATATTAAATGAGACATAGGATGTAAAGCATCCCATTCAGTACCTGACACAGTAAATGAACAAAAAATATTATCTATTCACAGTATCATTACTAATATTAATGTAGTTATTAGTATGATTATTAGAAGTTACAGAAAAGAATACTTGGCTTTATACTGCCAAATTCTGAAAAATCAGATATGGATCTTCTATAGTAGTTTTCAATATTAAGTAATTTAATATAACATCAGTATCTGTTTCTTCCTCTCACATGGGAAAGTGTCAAATGTACTTTAAAGGGAATTACCTATTAAATGGTTCCTAAACTAGGACCTTGAAGAAAGCTATCAAGTAGCCTCCAAATGAATTTTAAAAGAGATATTCAGGAGCCTTACTTTAGGGGATTTTACTCCATCACTGCCTCAAATTGAGTATTTTTTTTAACATCTTTATTGGTGTATAATTGTTTTACAGTGGTGTGTTAGTTTCTGCTTTATAACAAACTGAATCAGCTACACATATACATATATCCCCATAACTCTTCTCTCTTGCGTCTCCCTCCCTCCCACCCTCCCTATCCTACCCCTCCAGGCAGTCACAAAGCACCGAGCTGATCTCCCTGTGCTATGCGGCTGCTTCCCACTAGCTATCTATTTTACATTTGGTAGTGTATATAGGTCCATGCCACTGTCTCACTTTGTCCCAGCTTACCCTTCCTTCTCCCTGTGTCCTCAAGTCTATTCTCTAGTAGGTCTGTGTCTTTATTCTCATCCTTCCCCTAGGTTCTTCATGACCATTTTTTGTTTCTGTTTTTGTTTTTAGATTCCATATATATGTGTTAGCATACGGTATTTGTTTTTCTCTTTCTGACTTACTTCACTCTGTATGACAGACTCCAGGTCCATCCACCTCACTACAAATAACTCAATTTTGTTGCTTTTTATGGCTGAGTAATATTCCATTGTATATACGTGCCACATCTTCTTTATCCATTCATCTGTTGATGGACACTTAGGTTGCTTCCATGTCCTGGCTATTGTAAATAAAGCTGCAATGAGCACTGTGGTACATGACTCTTTTTGAATTATGGTTTTCTCAGGGTATATGCCCAGTAGTGGGATTGCTGGGTCTGATGGTAGTTCTATTTTTAGTTTTTTAAGGAACCTCCGTACTGTTCTCCATAGTGGCTGTATCAATTTACATTCCCACCAACAGTGCAAGAGGGTTCCCTTTTCTCCACACCCTCTCCAGCATTTATTGTTTGTAGATTTTTTAATGATGGCCATTCTGACTGGTCTGAGGTGATATCTTATTGTGGTTTTGATTTGTATTTCTCTTATGATTAATGATGTTCAGCATTCTTTCATGTGTTTGTTGGCAATCTGTATATCTTCTTTGGAGAAATGTCTATTTAGGTCTTCTGCCCATTTTTGGATTGGGTTGTTTGTTTTTCAAATTGAGTTCTTTGTTGTTGCCCACAGTGACTCATGCAGAGGTAAAACAGAAATGTGTCTACTGAGAGGTTGGTTTACTTGTCCCAGTCTATTCTTCTTCAGTTTACTTATCATCTGCTCACCCCCAAAGTCCATTGCTGTCAAATAAGTCATCTTGTTTCCTAAGATGAGAAATTAAATAACTAGCATTTACCTCCAATTTTATATAGAAAAAGTACAACACTGGTCTGTCAAATAAAACATAATCTCATTTTTCAGGAAAGAGACAAAGAGCTACAGCAAACTGTTAGTGTATGTGTAGCAGCACAAAAATCCAACGTTTTCCTTGGAAATGACTATAAGAGTAAATAAAGTGCTTACGTCCTTTTTTTAACCTTTACTTTGTAAGGCAACAAGATTTCTCATGGTCACCTTCCATCTCTGAAAGTCTATGCTAATTCCTCTCCTACACCATAAAGAAAAGTTTTAAAATTCTTCTTTCCTCTTTCTGCAGGCACTCTGCAATTGAGTTCAAGCTTGAAACAAGGAGAAAACAGACTCTTTCCTGACATTAGCTGTAAATTCAGGCTTAGGTACAATAATCCCAACAATGGTAAAGTGGAAATGCCATTGAAGAGTACAGCAAGGATTGTGATTAGGCACCAGGTGATTTAAAAGCCCTAGCTCTAGTTTTCCTGATACAGTGCCGGTAACAGAGTAATATCTCAATAAATACGTATTTAATGAATGACTCTTTGGTATGATGTTAGAGATAACAAGAACGTTTTTTTCTAAATAACTTGTTTAAAAATATTTCCTTCTCTTACCTATCATAGACTTAGATATGCCCATGTTGCTCTGTGGGTGAGGCAACCACCTTTAATAGAGACTCTCTCAAGAAATTTTAAATGACAAATAGTCTCTAGATGATTCCTCAAGCACAAATGATGGCGTTATATAATTATATGATACGTGTTATAATCCAGACCCTTGAAAGAATGGGAACAGATTAATCATTTAATAGGCGCTTTGCCAAATCCTATTGCTTTTTGTCTCTAGCCACGTAAAAGCAAATCAAGGTACAGCTCTCAATTTTAATATGATAGTAGTCTGAGGACGCCACAATTTACATGTCCACTTAACTTCTGGTTATGTTAAAATATATAAATCATAGACACACACTATATAGTTATTCTGTGACATTTAAACTACAACTTTCTATTCAAAAGTCAGTAATACTCTGCTCTGTTGAAAACTGATCTATCATCCATCCATCAATCTATTTATCTACCTATCTACCTACCTACTTACAAACCTATCTATTTTAGCTCAATGGAGCTAAGAGAGTAGTACTGACTTTCGAATAGGAGGTTGTAGTTTATGTTTCACAGAATAGTTTCAAGGAGAATTTAATGAGAAGAGAAAGTACTAGTTCAACAGAATGAATTGGGCTTTCTAAAGTTATAAGAACCTATGAAAACCATGCTATTCTGGCAACTGTAACACCATCCAAGGTCTTAACACAGACATTCTTAAATTCTTAGTCTTTCTTTCTTTCTTTCTTTCTTTCTTTCTTTCTTTCTTTCTTATTTATTTATTTATTTATTTATTTATTTATTTAGGTGTACGCGGGCCTCTCACTGTTGTGGCCTCTCACTGTTGTGGCCTCTCCCGTTGTGGAGCACAGGCTCCGGACGTGCAGGCTCAGTGGCCATGGCTCATGGGCCCAGCTGCTCCGCGGCATGTGGGATCTTCCCGGACTGGGGCATGAACCCACGTCCCCTGCATCAGCAGGCGGACTCTCAACCACTGCACCACCAGGGAAGCCCAGTCATATCTTATTAAGTAGGATGTCTAAACCTACTTAAAACATTGGTCTTCATTCTCTTATTGTTTTTGTGCTCTCATCTTGACAACGTGTATATAGCAGAAGGATCTCTTTTTATTTTCTCAACAACAAATGGTAGAAAAAATAATCTTTTAAGTAGAAATCTGGCTAGGATTCCACCAGAACAACAAGGTCCCAGAATGTTATCACTGTTCTTTGGACTATACTTTCAACCATTACCCACAGGATTTAATTGATTTCTTTGTTTGATGTTGCTATTTTGTGGTGTTGTGTGGTGATTAGGAGGTGGCAGTAGGATGGTGTATAGTGCTGGTCTTTCTTTCCTCCTTAATATAGCACAGAGGTTCTCATACTTGGTTTATGTGAGAATCTTCATTTCTAAAGCTTTCTAGGTAATTATGAAGATTAATGAGGCTTTAGAAAGAATGGGATAGAATATTGGATAAGAGCATAAACTTTGAAGTCACATAGATTTACATTCACAACTTGACTATTCCTTACCAGTCTGTGATCTTAGGCAAGTTATCTAACCACTGTAAACCTCAGGAAGGTAATGCTTACCTTGCAGTGTTATTTGAGGAGAAAATGAGTTAATGTATGCACATCTACATAGTCTATTGTCTAACAATAATGACCAATCTAGAAATGGAGGCTATTTGTGGGTTTAACCAATGAACCCCAGAAAGTACAGAAAAAAGAACATGTTAAATCTTTTGACATACACAACCCTAGATTATAGTAATACTTCGCCTCCCTCTCTTTATTCCTCCCACCAATACACACACCACCTCTCAATGACTGCAAAGATAACTTTTCAGCGTGAGTGAAGCTCTATCAATGTTGATTTAGAACTTCATCGGTGCACTCCAGTATCTTACACCATAAGTCTTGGTACGAGTCACATGTTATTCTTTTCAAAGGGAAAGATTCATTTCTATTATTTCAGAGATATCTCATATCACTAGAGTAACCCATAAAATAAATTGATCTTGGGAAATGCAATTTCAGCTAAAAATCTGGACCAAGGAGACTGTAGCAAGGTCCCAAAATGTGTCTGGCTCTCAGGGAAACATTATCATATACAGCAAGTGTTGATAAGTCACTTTCTTTTTAAAAGACTGACCAGGCTGGAATTGTCAAGCAAGTGACACCTGTTGCCTACCACCAGGAGCAGCAGTCCCAGGATGTCAACCCACTGCATGGTGTGCAGGTGTCAGGGTCATCAAGAAAGACATGAATGCCATGGGCACTGGATGGAACAATGCTTCACTCACATAGAGAAGAGCCAGAGCAAGATCAACTTCTATAGTGAGTGTTGGTCTCCCCTGTCCAGTGGGTCTCACCCCGCAGCCAAAGGGAGATGGTTTTCACAAACTCCTTTTGTCTTGAAAAGGAAGGACCCTGTCCCTCACCTTAAATAATAGATACAGCAGTGGGTTGGCCAGGTACCATATTACACAGGAGCTTAAGGAGAACAAATAAGTTCATATCAAGCCCATAACAGGAAACAGGGAAAGATATTCCCAGACATAGAAATATGCCCAGCATAGGTTTGAGACCTCTTTATCTCTTTGCAATGAAATGTTCCAGGCCAAAGGCACAAATATTCTTATGTGACTGCACAGGTCAAAAGACTACACACAAGTAACTGTCTTTCCCAACAAGAATGTATCTGTAAATTTCCTATATATACTTATCAAGTACTCCAACTCATATGCTTCCTCTTCTATGATAATAAACTGAATACTCTAAATCTTTGATTAGGCAGAAAGACTTTAAAATGTATTATACTTAACTAAGGATTGAGATACCTTGACTCTTCTGTGGTTGAAAATTTTTCCATATCTTCCTGATCCTAAACTCTTCTGCTCTTGTCTCAAAGGAGAAAAAGGGAACTCTCTTTCTTGAAAACGCTAACCTCTTCTCCAGTGCTCATTTTCCCATCCTAATACTGTATTCTCTGATAACTCGCATCATCAGTTGTCCATTTTTTCTCTCCTCTATCTTCAATTTTCACATTCCATGCAAGCTTACCCTCTACCTACAAGTACTTTCAAGCATCTCAAGTCTTTGCCACCCAAACAAAAAGCAACTTCCCTTAACTTTACTTCCCTTTATTTTTCCCCTTCCAGTTTTCCTTCTTTCAAAGAAGCTCTCTCTCACTAGCTACCTTTCAAAACCATTTACTGACATCTTGACGCCATGCCAATGAAACAACCCTCTCAAAGATCAGTAATAGCCATTATTAATTGTCTTTTGTAGTTTCTCCTTGTCTGTCTCCTTTTTAAGCTTTGTGTGGCACTCTTATCTCCTGTTTCTCATTCTAATTTAAATTTTCCCTCAGTCTCTTTAACTGGGTCCTCTTTACCCTACTTCCATTCTTTAAATTTAAGCATCTCTCAAAATTCTATTATTGCTTGGTTCTGTGTTCTGCTTGGCCCATATTCTCTTTCTGATAACATGATCTACTTCTATAATTTTAATATCTTAGCATTGCTGACTCTCAAATCTGTATCTCCAGTCCCAATCTTGCCCCCAAATTCCACAGTTTAATTTCCAAGTGATTGCTTTGTAACTCCTCATGCTTTTTCTACTGGCTGAAAAACCATACCATGTCCAATCCAGCATCACTTTTCCTACTCTTTTACCTGCTCCTGAACTGTGTTTCCTAACTCAGATCATGACAATAACATCATCCTAGTTATTCTAGTAAAAGGGGCTCAAAATCAACTTCAACTTCTCCTTCAACCATGAAGTATTATTTACTCTACCTCCAAAATAACTGGTATCCATCTTGTACTTTTTCTTTCGAGTAATGGAGTAACATTAATAAAGGTGTAGAGATACACAGGAAATCCAGGGCAGGCAAATATCAGGGCAGGGGTAAGGGATAAATTAGGAGTTTGGGATTAACATATACACATTACTATATATAAAATAAGTAATCAGCAAGGACCTACTGTATAGCACAGGGAACTCTGCTCAATATTCTGTGATAACCTACATGGGAAAAGAATCTGAAAAAGAATGGATATATGTATATGTATGACTGAATCACTTTGCTGTACACCTGAAACTTACACAACATTGTAAATCAACCATACTCCAATATAAAATAAAAAGTAAAAAAAAATGTGGAAGATCTTTCTGACTTATTATTGGAGGAATTTAAGTAAATGAATAGTGCTTTAATAAATAACTGATATTTTTTCCAGCTTAACTGAGGTACAGTTGACAAATAAAATTATAAGATATTTAAAGTATACAACATGATGATTTGATATATGTATACGTTGTGAAAAGGATCCCCCCAATTGAATTAACACCTTTATTACCTCACATATTTACTTTAAAAAACTGATGCTTTAAAGTCACTTGCTTCTGTAAATGAGAGGTCTTTTTTAGAGTTACCTAAGTCATTTGTTTTGAGGAGATATTTTGGGACCTGTTATCAAATCCACTAGATAATTTGAGAGAAGAAACAATGTACTTTACCCTGTCACACCACAGAAAAACTACATTTGAGAGTGTGAGAGTTCATTGGGAGACCAGGAAACATTCAATAGGCTTACATTCTGCTTTGGCTTAGATTTAATTGCCTGGGCTAAATCAAAGGGTACTGAGTTAATTTAAGTGAGCTAATCCCTGAAAAACCTGAATGTTTCTATAGTTGCCACTAGAGGGCTCAGTGGGAGCATTGGTACTGGCTATCCTGGAAAGGTGCTGGGAGACAGTCACAAGCAATATTTGGAAAGAGAGATTTTGGTGATGCTGACCAGCATCCTGTAGAAGCAGTTAATGGATATAGGATATTGGCCACCTGTACATGGAGGAAGGCAACCTCAGAAATGCCAAACATCATTCTAAGAAGACATATGATGAGCCTAACACCTTAGGAGTTATCTCAGAGAAGAAAGACCTTATGACATTGAGAACAGCCAATGGACAGGACATCTGGAGCTCCACATAGAAGAAAAATACATTAGGGCACATCAATCAGAAGATAAGCATTGGTCTAAGGAAAGTCTACCAGGAGGCCACCAGACCTTCTAATCTCCCACAGTGAGTCATGGGGTAAAGGGATCAGTCATCCACCTTGTTTTGTGTACCTTGGGAAGGAGGGTATAAAATGATAGGATGGGCTTCCTGTCACTAAATTCTTTTAAACTTTACAGCTAAGAAATATTAACCACTTTCTTCTCTTGGTTTTGGAGCCAATGCACTTCCTGGTCAGGGTGAATAGAAAGGTGTTTTAGACCACAATTTCAGGAATTCACAATCAGGTCAATCTAGCTACTGATACCACTCTAAATTTGTACACTGATTCTGTTGCCTTATTCTCAAGTCCCTGTGTTTTCCTTCCTTCTATTTTTTGCCAATTACCCTAGGAATTTTTTTTACTAGAATCCAACCTTAAAAGCTTGTTCCCTGCCACCTCTTCCTGGATATTTCCAGCACTGGCTTTACCCTCTTCTTTATTGACTGTTGTTTGTACCTCTGGGATTGTGATCATAATTGCCTGTCACCCTCTAAAGTTCTAAGTGTCCTAGATCTACCCTCTTCCTTTCTCTGTAGTGTTCTATTACCTTACAAATCCCTAGTTATCATTAATTATTACTAGTTATTTAGAAAAGCTTCATTAGGTAGACAGAATAATGATTATTTACTTTGTGGATCTATAACCTTATTTAATAAAATAGCCTGACCATCTAAATCCTCAAAATTGGGTATAATAGTGCTAAACAAAAAAATTATTCATGACACTTGTTAAAGATGGTAAGGCAGATTTTTATTTGGGAGGGGGCTACTACAGTGGGTTTTTCTGTAATAGAGGAGAGAGATTGAGATCAACTCCTACAAGGACAAGAAGGAATTTATAGCCAAAAAGTAGGGTGGGAGTCAGTGGATGGAAAATTAATAAGAGGAAACCTCTGAAGTAGGAGGACTTTGGTTAAACTGACATAACAAGATTTTAGCTGAAGGCAGGCCAGTATGAAAACATATTGAGGGTGAGGGGATGAGGAATTTAATCAGATATCAAGCTTGGGTGATTTTCATTAAACTGACCCAGGAGGATTCTTGCTAATACTGGAATAAACAGGCCAAGGACAGAGTTCAAGGGTGAGGCCTTGTCCAAAAGAGGACTCACAGGAGCCTGATTAAACTTTGTTCAAAAGATAGAGTCTTTGTCTGTAGCGAAGCCAGGGAGAGAGATTCTGAACGACAAGCTGCATTAGACTGTGGATCCAGAGAGATTTTGGCCCAGGAGGAAAGTTACAATAGCTTCTGCATTTCTTTCTTAAAATCAACAATCTCTGGAATTTGCCAAGGCAGAATTAGGCAAGGATTAGAAAAATAGACCTAGTCCATCAGCACAGTTGTGTGATATTCAACAAACCTAGTTCTAAAATGAATCCACAAAATTGTTCTTCATTCTTGTCTATTTGTGGTTAGCATAGTATTGATAGTTTTCTATAAACTATATCTAGCTTTCCAAATCTGTCTCTAACTTTATGAAGTCAAAATCATTCTTCTGAAAACATGGACTTAATCTTAGTTGCTCCTTCACATATTTTCTTACTTAAGTGAACCTTGGGCCAAAGATGGAACTCAATTTTTTATCAGAGAACCATTCAGAAATATAATGCTGCTAAATTTCTGCAACAAAAAAGGGAGTTATCAGCTCTCTGAAGTCACACTTTAAAGCTTATAAAATGTACAACTTTTGTTCAGCTCCTCTACTCCCACCACCCTACCACCAACAGAATCTCAATAGAGTGATTACAAATGTAAATTTTGCCAGTTGCTAACTCCCTTAGAGATTAATCCCCATCTGTAAAACTTGTTAAATGAATCTGTGAATTTAGCTGATTCCAAACATCCACTCTGGGGAAATAATAAACTGTGCACACATTTCTAGAATGTAAGTATTCATTCAGTAAACATTTATTGAGGGTTTATAGTGTGCTAGACACTGCTCTAAGCAACATGGATACATAGGCAAAAGGCACATTGCCTGCCCTAAAGGAACACACTGTTTGGTGTGGGGGAGACAGGAAAATGAATTAAAATACAATGTAATTAGCTGTAAACTCAAACCATTCACCATGGAGGAATTCTTCTACTCCAATCTTGGGAATGAGGGTAACATTGTCTCCTATGGTGTTACTGCTCCTTCTTCTGGGTCCCAATGCACACACTACTTTGTGTATGCCCTCCAAGAGTGGAGTCTCTGTTTCCCTTAGTCCTGTCGAAGTCCTGCAATCAAATCCCGCTAGCCTTCAAAGTCTGATTCTCTATTAATTCCTCCTCCCGTTGCCGGACCTCCAGGTTCGGAAGCCTGACGTGGGGCTCAGAATCTTCACTCCAGTGGGTGCACTTCTGTGGTATAAGTGTTCTCCAGTTTGTGAGTCATCCACCCAGCAGTTATGGGATTTGATTTTATTGTGATTGGGCCCCTCCTACCGTCTCACTGTGGCTTCTCCTTTGTCTTTGGATGTGGGGTATTTTTTTTGGTGAGTTCCAGTGTCTTCATGTCAATGATTGTTCAGCAGTTAGTTGTGATTCCGGTGCTCTTGCAAGATGGAGTGAGCGCATGTCCTTCTACTCCGCCATCTTGAACAAATCTCCTTTTTTTTTTTTTTTTGGTTGTTATTGGTTTTACAAAACTTCTGGTATTAGTTTTCTTACCTTTCTCTGTCTAGCTTCTGTCATTCTTTCTTTTTCTTGAACTTTCAAAGTTTGTCATTTTGGAAGGCCCTCTAATGAATCATACAGGAGAGTAGTAGAAGAGACAACACAGCACTTTACTAAACTATATATACGTATTTTAATATTTTGCCAGAAAATATGACCTGGAAAGGAACCAGAGTGCCTTACAATGTGAATAAAAGGTAAAAGAAGAGTAGAGAACAAGGATTTGAAGTAATAAATCATGAGGGTTAAATAATGAATGAATTTCATACAGACTAGAATTATTAAATCCCCATCCTCTTAGAGGATGCTTTTTCAGTAGAGTTAAAGGGAGAATACACATTTGAAGAATGACCTGAGGAGAACCAATATCTTTAGAGTCCCTATCACCACCACCAAATTCCGTTTTGAACTTTTGGATATTTATGTGTAGCTGATATTTTAACTTTGGCATAAGGCTGATGAGTCCATATTTAAAAGGGTAATATGACAAATGAATGGGGCTATGGTGTATGAATCTAAAACATGACAAATGCCACCACATTCCAGAAAATAACCCTTCTATTATTTGTGTATTTATTTTTCCAAAATGCTATCCAAAGTGGTAAAAGACAGACCTCAAATGGGAGATGGAATGGATCCCTGAGGAGAATGTAATCAATAACTCCAAGAGATATCTGCTCCATTTAAAAACTTATCTCTGATAGGGCTTTATTTCAAGATGATTGTAATTCTATTTAGCTATAATGTTAAATGGAGTGTGAACAACTTTCAAATTCTGAAACTGCATCATCAAAGAAAGTCAAAACTGGAAGTCAGTCAGCACATGCTGAGTGGTCAATTCTTATAACTTTAGGACTATATTGATTCAGTATGAAATATTATTGCTGCTAAGTCATATGAAATATCAGAATACTTTTATACTCATAATGCTAGAATTGTATTTTGGTGAATGCCTTCAGAAAGTAGAACCATTGACTTTTTCAACTGACTCTTGGTGAAGGAAAAAACACTAAAAATAAAGCAAATCCTTATCAGATACCTCTAATATATTAGGCAATCAGAACAAACTCCAAGTGGTTTAGAGTTTAGGGCAGGATTTAGCATTTCTAGAGTTAGATAAATGGCTGGGGTAGGTTTGAGGAACAATTCACAAACTAAATGATACCAATGGGAACATATAAAGATTGTTGCACTGGTGGGTTTCTTTTCATAAAAAAGTTTTTAAAAATTATATTAGCATTCATACTTTTATTATGGTTCATAGTAAATGAAAATTCTTATAGGTTGATAATAGATAACAATATGTCCAGATATCAACAGAAATTGTTAGATGACTGTTTGGCAAATGGCACCATTAGCGACTTTCTACTGCTTAAGATCTGACCCTCGTCAAACTAGCAGAGTCAGATTCACATGAAAAGTATGTTTATAAAGCAGACTGTCAATTAATTTATAACAGTAGACAATCCTTTTCAATTGCTGTAATACTTGTGCCTCTACTAGGGTACCCCTTCCTGGAATTTCAGAAACCCCAGGAAATTAAATGAATAATTAGAGGGTTACTTGGTGGACATGGAATCACAACCAAGGGAAGGACATATAATGGAGGACTATTTTACATAGGCCACAACAAAGCCCAGTATATCATCCCTGCTCCAATACAGAATGAATTTCTCTATTGACTAGAAACTATGTTCTGCAAATTTAATCTCTGGACAATGCTAACTTAGTGGCTCTTTAGGCTCCTCTGTTGACCAGCCCTCCTAGGTCTACATATCCAAAGGTTCATGCATTCTCACTTTTTGTGAAGAAAAGAACAAAAAAACCCCAGTAATAATGAGGAATTAGAAAGAAGGAAAATAACACTAAAACCATGACCAAAGAAGAAAATGAAAAACAGATGTAAAACTAATGATAACAGCAATTGAACCGCATTACCAAAATGAGAAAGCACTGATTGATGCAGAGAAATGAAGCATCCTTCTTAAAACTTTTAAGGACTCCCCTGAAGGCCTTGCACAATTGCCAAGTGTTTCATAATGGCTATGTAATATTATAATTTTTATGTTTTATTATAAATTTTATGTTTATTATAATTTTTACTCTAAGAACTTATTAGTACAATACTGAATTAAAATACTCAGTAACTCTAGTACTATGCTAATTTGTCCAGATATTCTAAATCTTACTATTGATTTCTAAAAAAGCATACTTTTATATATAAAAATAAAGCTTATGAAATTGTATGATATTGATCTATAAGAACTGAAAAGAAAAAGATTTAATTATGTATCAGCTCTTGGCCCATCAGGAATCCCTGGAAGCCAGACAGGGGGTTGTCAACCACTTTTGAAAATAACTTTTCTAGAATAATTCTTGCCCTTTTACATACATAGTCTTTTTCCAAACAGTATATAATAAAGTTAGTTTTCTGTTGCCTAAATTATAATCACATTCAAGTTCTGGATTCTTGGAATTGTTCTCAGCTTATCTTGATTAGGAGTTTTGGGGGTTTCCTTATTGCTTCAACCATATATATATATATATATATAACATTGTGATTTATCATCTACCAGATGGGTAGTCACATTAATTTCATGTGAGTTCAACTAGGTTGGCTATTAAATATCATCATTATTTCTAAGTAATTAGCAAAGAAATAGTACCTTTTTATTATCATGATATACAACAATAAAAATGTTTGCATTTCATAGATATATTTTAATTTTTGCAAGTTGTTTTAAATTTTCTACCCAGGAGCCAGGTTAGCAAATATTTTTATGTGTTAATAGTTCAAGTCAAAGCAACAGATCTTTCTTAAGTAGCTACCACTGACAACATAAAACAAGCTCTATATAACGAATATGCTCATTGTTCCTCTCTGTTCTACTTATTAGGCTGCTAAAGATATACATCA
Source organism: Grampus griseus (assembly GCF_964374135.1). Lineage (NCBI taxonomy): Eukaryota > Metazoa > Chordata > Mammalia > Artiodactyla > Delphinidae > Grampus > Grampus griseus. Next base: position 97,721,997 of record NC_138999.1, on the reverse strand, counting down.
TGATTATACATACAATTACTTCACAGGAAGCAATCTCAAATGGTATAATTAAAAATAAAAGGGAAATAGTATGCTGTAAAACAAATTATAGCTGATTTTTTTTTATGAGCACGTCTATCCTGGAGAATCATGTGTTTCAAACTAAATTATGCATACTCTTAGAGTTCCCTGAATTATGCTAGGAGATACATGATGCCACAGGACAAATTTACAACATTTTTGTGAAGAATAATTATTTATTTTAACTAATTGGAAACATTTCATATATAAACAAATATAAATGAGGAGTAGAATGCAAAACGTGCTCACATTTTCTAAGATAAAACAGCAAGACTACTGTGCTTTCACAAGTGTCTTTTGGATATAACCTAGGTACCCTGAGTATATCTCAGTTTTTGAACTGGGAGGTGGGGAGGGATCCGGTAGATAGAGTAGCAGTGAATTCTACTACAAATTTTTTTAATAAATTTATTTTATTTTTATTTATTTTTGGTTGCATTGGGTCTTCGTTGCTGCACACGGGCTTCCTCTAGTTGTGGCGAGCAGGGGCTACTCTTTGTTGTGCTTGGGCTTCTCTTGTTGTGGAGCATGGGCTCTAGGTGCACAGGCTTCTGTAGTTGCAGCACGCAGGTTTAGTTGCTCCGTGGCATGTGGGATCTTCCCGGACCAGGGCTTGAACCCGTGTTCCCTGTATTGGCAGGCGGATCTTTAACCACTGCGCTATCAGGGAAGCCCTCTACTATAGTTTTTAAGTCCAGTACTAGATGCAATTAGATATCACTTTAACACCATAATCAGTTTCCAAAAAGGACATGCTGGTTTTGGTTCATTTTTATTTTACATTTTAAAATCAATATTAGATATTGTACTCTTTAGTACTCCTGCAGTATCTAGCTCATGTTTGCACTTCATAGATACTCAGAAAATATTTGTTGACTCTAAAGTATTCAGTTTACTAATAACCCTCAGCTCATTTTTTACAAATAAAAATCTGTTTGTAGGCAAAACTTCCCTGATACAGGCTAATTTCTGACCTCGGTGTCCTTCATGTTGACATTATTCCCATAGCACTTCACTGACTCTGCAAAATGCTCCACATAAATTTACACAATGCACTGTGCTCATCATCAAACTAAAAGACCGGATGTTCCAAGGAAGCTGAAAAGAGCTTTTAAATCTGGTCTAGGTCTTAGTACTTCTTTGCTTTATTCTCCATTTTAAGTTTTCCTATGTCTATTATATTATTGATCAGAGGTACAGAACCCTCAACTTCAATTTATTGTATAATTAATGGTTTTAAAGAATTTAATTGCAAACTCTCCACACAACTAAACAAAACACAACAGGTCACACATGCTGAGCACATAGGAGAGAAACAAATTCTTTACCTGTCTTTCCCTAGCGAAGAGAAAATAAGCTCTTGACAAATAAAATAATGTGTTTCTGACAATATGCAGAATTGTGATACAGTCCTTTAATGAAAATGTACCATCAAATTGCTCACATCACTTTAAGTAAACAAGATTTATGTCCTGGATTTTCAAAAAAGGATAAAGATCTTTCAAAGATAGAAAAGAGACTAGAAACAAGGGGAAAAGATAGGAAGTGCAATTTGCTCAAATTTTAAATTTATATCTGTACCCCACCAGTGTATTTAGCTGTCTCAAAGGCACTTTAATAATATATTCAAAACTGAACTGATGAACTTTCTCCCACCAAGTTTCTTTTTATCCCAGTGTGTCTTATCTCAGTGAATGGCATCATCGTGTGTCCAGTCCTACAAGAGGAAAATGCAGGAAGCAACCTTGACACTATATACTCCCTCTTCCTCCATATCTAATATATGACCAAGCTCCTTTGATTTTACCTCCTAAATATCTTTAAAATCTGTTCACTTTTCTCCATTACCACTTCTACCACAAAAACTTAAGTTATCTAAATTATCATTATCTCCTTTCAGGATTGTAGCAATAGCCACATAAATACTTTCCCTGTATCTATTCTCTGTACCCACTCCATCAATCTCTATACAGCAGTCAGATCAATCTTTTTTAAAATACAAATCTGATCATGTCACACATGAACATTTCCGACTCATAATCTTTCAATAATAACATTAGGATATTACACTAAAATTCTAAAAAATCCTCCACGGCCTGGTTTTTATCTACCTCTTCTTCATCTCAACCAGATTCCAGTCAGTTGTCTGTGCCCCATTCATGTTGACCTTTATTTCCCACCAGGCCTCAGCACGTGCTCTTCTTACAGTTGTGAACATTCTTCCCCTGCACCATCATCATTCCGTTTTTACACAGTTAACCTCTGCTCATCATTCACATCTATCACAGATGTCTCTTCCTTAGGAAGTCTTCCCTAAACCCCCAGCGTAAATCAGGTCCTCCTATTTTACAGTCTTTTGATGACACTTCCTAACAACAATATATATATCCCACCATGGTGTATGACATATGAAATCATCATTAGCCTCTATGGTTAAGTATCATATCTGGCTTTTGTATTTTCATTTTGTTTATAGCTTACTTTATCATAATGATTTCTCTCTTTTTATTTACTTTTATTATTAATTTTTATTGGAGTATAGTTGCTTTACATTGTTGTGCTGGCTTCTGCTGCACAGCAAAGTGAATCAGCTATACACATACATATATCCCCTCTTTTGGATTTCCTTCCCATTTAGGTCACCAAAGAGCATTGAGTAGAGTTCCCTGTGCTATACAGTAGGTTCTCATTAGTTATCTATTTTATACATAGTAGTGTATGTATATATCCCAACCTCCCAATTCATCCCACCCTCCTTTACCCCCTTCGTATCCATACATTTGTTCTCTATATCTGTGTTGCTTTCTCTCTTTTTAAACATTCTAAATAAAATTCACTGAGGTGTGATATACGCTCAAAATGCACCATTTTAAGTGTACAGTTCAAGAAGTTTCAACAAATAATAGCCCTGTAACCACTAACACAATCAAATATAGAACATTTCTTTCAGCTTAAAAGTATCCCTTGCACTCTTTCCAAACTCCAGCCAAAGATAAATAGGCATCTACCTTCTACCATTCTGGATTAGTTTTTCCTGCTTTATAATTTCTTATAAGTGGAATTATAAAGTAAGTAATGTCTTGTTTGAGGCTTCTTTTATTCAGCATAATGTTTTTATATACATACAGGTTGTCATGTATATCAGTAGCTTGTTCCTTTTTATTTGAAAGTAGTATACTATTTTATAGATATAAGACAATTTGTTCTACTGATGAACATTTGGATTAAGTCAAGTTTTGAGCTACTATGAATAAAGTTTTTATAAATATTTTTTTAAAAAAGCTTGTGGGAATATATGTTTTTATTTCTCTGGGCAATTATCTAGGAGTGGAATGGTCAGGTAAAATGATAACTGTTTCTCTTTGTAAGAAACTGCCAGATCACTTTCCAAAATGATAGTACCATTTTACATATCCATCGCCAGTGTACGAAGGCTCCAGTTGATCCACACCCTCCCCAACACTTAGTATTATAAGTCTTTTAGTTATTCTACTGAACACATTCTTGTATCACATTGTGATTTTAACTTGCATTTGCCTGATAACTAATACTTCAGAGCATATTTTCATGTACTTCCTGAGCATTTGTATATCCTTGGTGAAGTATTTGTTCAAATCCTCTGCCCATTTAAAATTTTTTTCCTCTTCTTATTGAATTTTAAGGGTTCTATATAAATTCTAAATAAAAGTTCTTTGTTAGGGACTTCCCTCGTGGTCCAGCGGTTAAAATTCCACACTCCCAGTGCAGGGAGCCCAGGGCTCGATCCCTGGTCAGGGAACTAGATCCCACATGCCACAACCAAGAGCCTGTATGCTGCAACTTATCCTGCATGCCACAACTAAAAGATCCCCCACGCGACAATGAAGATCCTGTGTGCCACAACTAAGACCCAGCTCAGCCAAATAAATTAATTAATTAATTAAAAAAAGATCATTGTCAGATATATGTTTTTCACAAGTCTTTGGCCTTTTCATTTTCTTAATAAGTATGCTTCAAAGAGTAGAATTTTTAAAATTTGAAAAAGACCAATGTGTCGATCATTTTCTATGGTTTGTACTTTTTGCATACTATATAAAAGTTGAGAGCTTTTCTTACCCCAAAGTCACAACTATTTCTCCTATCTTTTCTTCTATAAAGTTTATAATCTCAAATTTGATCTAAGGTCTATAATCTAATTTAAGTTATTGAGTGAATACTGAAGAGTGAAATACATCCAGTTCTTCATGTACACTTTTATTTCTTCCAACAGCTTTCTTTAGCCATTTATTAGAGAATTACCTTAACACCTTTTCAGAAATCAATTAACCATGTATGTTTGGCATACTTATTGACTGTTCTGTTCCAATGAGCTATATCTATTCTTATGCCAATACCACATTGTCTTCTATACTGTAGCTTTATAAAAGTGTTTACTATCTCAATGAATGACAAGTGAGTCCAAAGTGCTTTCAAAATTGTTTTTGCTACTCTAGGTATTTTGCCTTTCCATATGAAGCAGCAAAGCAGCAATGGAAAAAAAAACTCAACTGATTTTTGACTGATCTGCTTAAATCTATAGATCAATTTGCGGAGCATTATCACCTAACTTTGCTGAGTTTTCTGATCTAATAAACATCTATTTCTCACTTTATTGATGTCTTCTTCCATTTATTTTATCAATGTCTTGTAATTTTCACTGTAAGTGGCCCTTGGCAGTGACAGCGCAGAGTCCTAACCACTGGACTGCCAGGGAATTCCCACTGTACATGTCTTTTTAATATTTTGTTGAATTCATCCCTATTCTGTTTTTGAGGCTGTTGAAAATGTATTCTTTGATTTATATGCTCTAATTCTTTGTTAGTTTAGATAAATACAATTCCACTTTTCTAGATTTCTAACCTGCATCTATGATGTTAAATTCACTTTTTTATTCCATTTTTATATATAAATATCATTTATTTATATATTTTAAACATCTTTATTGAAACATAATTGCTTTACAATGGTGTGTTAATTTCTGCTCTATAATAAAGTGAATCAGCTATACATATATTTATATCCCCATATCTCTTCCCTCTTGCATCTCCCTCCAGCCCACCCTCCCTATCCCATCCCTTTAGGTGGTCACAAAGCACTGACCTGATCTCCCTGTGCTATGCGGCTGCTTCCCACTAGCTATATATTTTATATTTGGTAGAGTATATATGTCCATGTCACTCTCTCACTTTGTCCCAACTTACCCTTCCCCATCCCCATGTCCTCAAGTGCATTCTCTAGTAGGTCTGCATCTTTATTCCCATCCTACCCCTAGGTTCTTAGGATTCTTCAATATATGCAAATCAATCAATATGATACACCATATAAACAAATTGAAGAATAAAAACCATATGATTATCTCAATAGATGCAGAAAAGGCTTTTGACAAAATTCAACACCCATTTATGATATAAACCCTCCAGAAAGTAGGCATAGAGGGAACTTACCTCAACATAATAAAGGCCATAAATGACAAACCCACAGCCAACATCATTCTCAATGGTGCAAAACTGAAACCATTTCCATTAAAATCAGGAACAAGACAAGGTTGCCCACTCTCACCACTATTATTCAACATTGTTTTGGAAGTTTTAGCCACAGCAATCAGAGAAGAAAAAGAAATAAAAGGGATCCAAATCGGAAATGAAGAAGTAAATCTGTCACTGTTTGCAGATGACATGATGCTATACATAGAGAATCCTAAAGATGCTACCAGAAAACTATTAGAGCTAATCAATGAATTTGGTAAAGTAGCAGGAGACAAAATTAATGCACAGAAATCTCTTGCATTCTTATACACTAATGATGAAAAATCTGAAAGAGAAATTAAGGAAACACTCCCATTTACCACTGCAACAAAAAGAATAAAATACCTAGGAATAAACCTACCTAAGGAGAAAAAAGACCTGTATGCAGAAAGTTATAAGACACTGATGAAAGAAATTAAAGATGATACAAATGGAGAGATATATCATGTTCTTGGATTGGAAGAATCAACATTGTGCAAATGACTATACTACCCAGAGCAACCTACAGATTCAATGCAATCCCTATCGAACTACCAATGGCATTTTTCACAGAACTAGAAAAAATAATTTCACAATTTTTATGGAAAAACAAAAGACCCTGAATAGCCAAAGCAATCTTGAGAAAGAAAAATGGTGCTGGAGGAATCAGGCTCCCTGACTTCAGACTATATTACAAAGCTACAGTAATCAAGACAGTATGGTTCTGGCACAAAAACAGAAACATAGATCAAGGGAACAGGATAGAAAGCCCAGAGTTAAACCCACACACATATGGTCAACTTATCTCTGATAAAGGAGGCAAGAATATACAATGGAGATAAGACAACCTCTTCAATAAGTGATGCTGGGAAAACTGGACAGCTACATGTAAAAGAAAAAAATTAGAACACTCCCTAACACCATACACACAAAAAAATTCAAAATGGATTAAAGATCTAAATATAAGGCCAGACAATATAAATTCACTTTTTAAAAAAAAATTATTAGAATATAATTGATTTACAATGTTTTGTTAGCTTCTGCTGTACAGCAAAGTGAACCAGTTATACATATACATAAATCCACTCTTTTTTAGATTTAACGTGAGTAATAAATTAGGATTTTCTATGTAAATGATTATGACATCTGTGAATAAATACAGACTTTTTCCATTCCTTTCCAAAGTCTATGCCTTATATTTCTTCTTCTTTGATTCACTGACTAGGACCTACAGTGAACTGGTGAATATAAGTGGTATGAACAAACATTATAATCTTATTTCTGAATCTTAGGTTAGGTTAATAGTTGATTATTAAGTGTGAGGTTTTAGCTGTAGCCATTTTTAATAGCTCTCCTTTATCATTTGGAAGAAGTTCTCTTCCTAGTTCTCGGTTTCTAGTCTGATTGGGTGATGACTATTGTCAAATGCTTTTTCTCTTATATTCTACAAATATGGTGAATCTCACTGATTGATTTTTTCCTAGCTTTTTTGAGATGTTATTGACATGTAACATATGTAAGTTTAAAGTATACATGTGATGGTTTGGTATACATATATATTGCAAAATGATTACCACAATAAGGCTAGTAAACATCACTATCCCCTCATGTAGTTAGCATTTTCATGTTGATAACATTTAAGATATATTCTCAACAATTTTCAGTTTATAATGCAGTATTATTAATTATAGCCATAATGCTGCACTTTATATCCCCAGAACTTATCTTATAGTTGGAAGTTTATACTCTTTGACCAACACCTCCCCATTTACCCCACATCCCTCAGCTCCTGGTAACTATCATTCTACTTTCTGTTTCTGTGATTTTAACATTTTTAGATTCTACATATAAGTAAGAACATACAGAATTTATCTTTCTCTGATTTGTTTCATTAGCATATTGCCCTTAAGGTCCATCCATTTTGTCACAGAAGGCAGGATTTCTTTCTTTTTTATGGCTGAATGATATTCCTATGTGTATGTATGTGTAAAATATGTATATATTTTCTTTAAGGTTGATTGATTTTTGAAGGTTAAAACCATCTTTCATTTCTGAGAAAAAAAATGCCCTTGATAACATACTATTTTCATATATTGCCAGATTCAATTTGCTAATCATTAAGAATTTTGTGTAAATAATCACGAGAGTTATTATAGTTTTCTGAACCTTTAATTTTTTTCTCTTGTATCTCCAGTATCTGGGACTAGAGATATTTTTTCCGAGAAACTCTTTAATTTCAAACCCAACTTATTTTATGGCTAAAGAGACATTAAGATTTTATTGGTTGAGATTTGGTTTTTTTGTGGATTTCATAGAATTTGTCCATTTCTCCTAAGTTATTGAATTTATTAACCTAAAGTTATGTGTAGTATTCCATTATTTCCCTTTGACTGGCTGCAGAATATCCCATTTTGTTTCTGATATTATAAGCATTTAGGGCTATTATTTCCATCTCTGCACTATTTTGCCTCATCCCATATATTTTAAAATATTTTAATCACTTTTTTTGAGGTAGAGTTGATTTATAATATTAGTTTCAGTTGTACAACATAGTGACTCAAAATTTTTAAGGTTATACTCAATTTATAGTTATTATAAAATATTGGCTATATTCCCTGTGCTGTACAATATATCTTTGGAACTTATTTATTTTATACACAGTAGTTTGTATCTCTTAATCCCCTACCCCTATCTTCCCCCTCCTTCCCCCTCTCCACTGGTAACCAGTAGTTTGTTCTCTACACCTGTGAGTCTGTTTCTTTTTTCTTATATTCACTAGTTTGCTTTATATTTTCAATTCTACATATAAGTGATATTATATAGTATTTAACTTTCTCTGACTTATTTCACCAAGCATAATACCCTCCAAGTCCATCCATGTTTTTGCAAATGGCAAAATTTTATTCTTCTTTATCATCCCACATATTTTGATATGTTGTATTTTCATTTTTATTCAGTTCTATGTATGCTTTTCAGACTTTATTTGAAACTTCTTTGATCCATGCATTATTTAGATACATATTGTTTAAGTGTTTAATGATTTACTGTCAGCTTTCTGCTGTTGACTTGTAGTTTGATTCCATTTTGGTCAGTTAATATACTTCATACGATTCTAATTCTTTTAAATTTGTTAGGGTTTGTTTTATGCCTTAGGGCATGGTCTATTTTGGTGAATGTTCTATGGGTACTTGGAAAAAATGTGTATTCTGCTGTTGTTGGGTAGAATGTTCTGTACATGCCAAGTAGATCTTTTTGGTTGACTGACTATATCTATAGATATAGATCTATATCCTTGCCGATTTTCTTTCTAGTCATTATATTAGTTTCTGAAACTGAGGTTTTAAAGTCCTTAACTGTAATTTTGGATCAGTTTATGTCTCCTTTCAGCTCTATCAGGTTTTTCTTCACGTGAATTGAAGCTGGGTTGTTTGGTTCATGTTTAGGATCAGTATGTCTTCCTGTCAGATTGATCCTTTTATCATGATGTAAAGTCCCTCTTTGTCTCAGATAAGTTCCTATGCGCTTTTAAAAATTTGATTGTTTCCATGAAATATCGTTTTTCATTCTTTTGCTTACAATCTATGTTTTTGAATTTAAAATGAGTTCCTTGTAAACAGCATAGAATTGAATCATGATGTTTTATTCACATTTCTAATATCTGCCTTTTGATCGGTATTTTAAGATTATTTGCATTTAAGGTAATTATTGATATGTTAGAGTTTAAGTCTGTCATTATCTTTTTCTATGTTTTCTCTGTTTCTCTCTCTTTGTTTTTGCCTTCCTGTGTTACTTGAACATTTTTCAGGGTTCCATTTCTTTGTATAGTGTTTTGAGTGTATATTGTTGTATAGTTTAGTTTGTAGCTCTGGGTATTACCATATAGTAATACATATCTGTTTTGCCATACAGTCTACTGGAATCAATATTTACCAGTTCTAATGTAAAAATCTTGCTACTGTTTAGGTCTCTTTGCCTTTCATAACTTTAAATATCATTGTTTTGAATATTAGATGGTTTTATAAATTTTGTTTAAATCAGTAACTATGATTCATATAACTTAGGATGAGAAGGACAATCTATTGTTTGTACCCATATTTCTGATCTTTTCATTTATCTTTCTCCCTTCCTGATGTTCCATGATTCCTTCTTTATCATTTCCTTTCTTTTCAAGTATTCTTTAAGGGTAGGTATGCTAGTAACAAATTGTTTTCATTTTCCTTCATCTAAAAACATCTTGATTTCTCCTTCTTTTCTAAAGGATAGTTTCACTAGTTTCACAGAATTCATGACTGACAGTTATTTTTTCTGTACTTGAAAAATGTTAATTTATTTTGGCCACCCTGGTTTCAGATGAAAATACTCTTGTCATTAGATTTGGTATTCCCCTATAAGTAATGTATCCTTTCTCTCTGATTTATTTTAAGATTTTTGTTTTAGTTTTCAAAAGTTTATTACGTGTCTTGGTGTGGATTGTTTTGGATTTCCCTATTCAGAATTAGTTCAACTTTTAAATTTGTAAGATTATGCCTTTTGCCAAATTTTGCAAGTTTTCAGCTATTGTTTCTTTGGGGCCCCCTTTTTTCTCCTCTCCTTCCTGGACTCTGATAATAGAATTGGTGGATATTTCACTACTGTCCACACATAGGTCCCTGAGGCTCTGTTAATTTGTTTGATTCTATTTTTTCTATGTTGCTCAAATTGGGTAAATTCTATTAAACTGTACTGATTCTATCCTCTGTCATCAATACTCTGTGACTGAGTCCATCCAGCAAATATTGTTTATTGTAATTTTCAGGTTTATACTATTTTATGATTTCTACTTATTTACTGAAATTTTTCAATTTCATTCATTTATTTCAAGAGAATTTATAATTGCTCATTGAAGCATTTTCATAAGGAAGCTTTAAAATCTTTGTCAGGTAGTTCCAACAGCTAATATATTTTGATATTGATATCAGTTGATAGTCTCATTCAAGTTGTGATTTTTCTGATTCTTGTTATGATTGATTTTTATTGTATCAGATATTTTGGCTATTTTGTCTCTTTTTTAGGGTACTCTGGGTCCTATTTAAATCTTTTAACATTCATTCACCTGCTTAAGTTTTGCATGGAGTTCCTGGCCTTTTTTAGTCTGTGATTTCAGTGGTAATTTTCAGAGGCATTATGGTGCCATTTTGATCTGCCCTGTTTATCTTACTCCTGGGGCTACCCCTAGGGTTGTTATTGCTTGAAGAGTACTGTCTAGGCTGTGCTGCCTGGTGCTGGTAAGTAGAAGGACATCTCCAGCCCAAAAGAATAAATTGGCTTCCTGTGCCATGCTCCTTGTTGAATTAGGATCCTCCTTACTTGTGTTGTTTACCTAATCAGTGTCCCTTGATAGAGAGGAGACTCAGTCCCACAAAGATGAAGAGGCTTCCTGGACCAGCCATTAGTTGTAATAGAACATTTTTGCCCATGTTCCTGTCTTTCAATAAGGGAAGAGTCTCAGCTGCAGACAGAAGAAGAGTATTTCCCAAGCTGAGTCCTTGTTCCAGAAGAATCTCTTTTGCTGGTGCCATCCAGCCGCTGATGCCTCTTGATGGGAGAGGGTACCTAGGCTAGACACTTCTTGTGGGATCCCCCTTCCTGGTGCTACTCAGGCATGTTGTATCTCTGGATTGGGGAAGGGAGTCTCAGGCCCTACATAGAAAGAGAGTGCTTTCCTTGGTCTCTTATTGTCAACCTGTCTCTCTGGTAATCCCCTTTGCTGTGCTCATCTGACCATGCTCACCTGACAGGATTCCCATTTAATCCAGGGGATGACGGAACCTATTTGAGCTGCCTTTTATTGCTAGATTGGAGTTTGGAAAATACTGGTCCTGGGTTGTCTTCTGCTATGTGGGCTGCAATAAGACAACTTGCTGGTAAGTTGTGCCTTCAGTTCTGAGGTCCCTAACAAGAAGGTAATTTGTTTGTGCCTTTCAGTGTTCTACTTGTTATTTTGCATTATTTCCAGGGTTTATAGTTGTACTATGCCAGGAGGAGCAGGGAGAAATAAATTTATGCCATCTGGTCTGAACTGGAAGTCTAGTTAACTTTTAGAACTCACAGAATATAGTCATAATAACTGTTTTAATGTCCTTGTTTACTAATTCTATCATCTTGTCAGTTTTGCTCAATTTCAGTTGGTTGATTTTTTTTCCCCATTATGGTCCATATTATTCTGCTGTTCTTTGTATGGCTGTTAATCTTTGATGGGATGCCAGACACTGTTAATTATCTTGAGTGCTGTATAGTTTTGTATTCAAAGTATCCTTGACCTTTATTTTGGGATAGAACAGATAAACTATTTGAAAAGAGATTAATCCATTTGGGTCTTTTTTAAAAGATTTTTTAGGTGGGACCAGAGGAATATTTGTTCTAAGTATAATTATCTTCCATTGATGAAGTAAGATCCTTCTGAGTGCTCTAACAAATAGCCAATTAATTATGTGGTTTTCTAGTCTGGCTGATTGGAACAGGCACTATTTCCAGCTGTGTGTGAGAGCTGGGCCTTATTTCTTATAATCCTGTCAGATGACTCTTCCCCAACCTCATGTAGTTTCTCACATGCATGTAGTGATTAGTGAATACTGAATACTCCAGGGGAGCTCTCCACATATCTCTAGAGTTTGCTGTCTGTGCAGCTCTACCTTCTCCAGAACTGTGTCCCACAAACTCTGGCCTCCTTTGTCTCGCAGTATTCTCAACATTGTGTCATCAATTCAGGGAGTCTGCTGTAGTTTTCCTAGGTACACCTCCCTGCCCTGTAGTCTGGAATATTTCTCAAGTCAGTAAGGAAAGGCAGCCATATGGCTCTCTTTGTTTCCTGTCATTCATGGATCACTGTCTTTTGTTGCCTGATAACCAGTGTCTTAAAAACCACTGGTTCATATATTTTGTAAATTTTGATTATTTCAGTCAGGTGAGTTAATATGATCCCTCTTACTCCATCTTGTCTGGAAGTAGAAGTCTTTACATTCATTTTTGCAAGACATTTTCAAGTATTTTCCTTGGGTATAGATTTCTATTGATAAAATTGATAATTGTTTTTCTTTTAGAATGATGCCTCATTGTTTTCTAGGTTGCATAGTTTTGGTAAGAATTGTTCTGACATTCATATCTTTCTTTGTAGGTAATGTCTTCCCCTCCCTCCCCTAGCTGCTTTTAAGATTTTTCTTTTTATTCCTTATTTTTTAACAATTTGATTATAGAAGTCTTAGGTTCACACAGTAAAACTGAGAAGGTACAAAGATTTCCTACGTACCCCCTGCCTCTACAATGCATAGCTCTTCCCATTATGAACATCTTCCAGAGTGATATATTTGTTACAATTGATGAACCTGCATTGACACATCAGTCACCCAAAGTCCATAGCTTACATTACAGTCAACTCCTGGTGTTGTACATTCTGAGTTTGGACAAATGGATAATGATATGTATATATCACTGCAGTATTATACAGAGTATTTTCACTGCCCTAAAAATTCTCTGTGCCCTGCCTATTCATCCTTGCTCCCCTGACAACCTCTGGCAACTACTAATATTTTTACTGTCCCCATAGTTTTGCCTTTTCCAGAATGTCATATAGTTGGAATCATATAGTATGTAGCCTTTTTAGATTGGCTTCTTTCACTTAGTAACAAGCATTTAACCTTGGTGTCATTATCTTCATATTTATTCTGGTTGAGATTTTTTGAGTTATATGCTTTCACATTTTTCTAATCCCACATGTATTTCCTTCTGCTCACTTCAACTTATTTCCCATTTTCACAGAATTGACTTAACCTCTTCCTGCTCTTGGTGTCTATTTTGGAGATACCATCTCGCCAAAATAATATTATATACAAAAGAGCTTCAAGTAAAATGTAAAAACTTAACTTCCCTTGAAACATTTCATAAGGTAAAACTAGTGTTTGAAAAATGGGGAATGGGAAGGGGAATGTAACTAACATTAATTATATATTTATTTCATGCCAGATACTGTGTCACATGTATTACAGACATTATATCATTTAATTCTCATGAAAATCTTATGAAATGTAAATATAATAATATAATCAATGAGAAAACTGATGTTTGAAAACTTGTATAATAGTACCTAATTCATAAGTTTAAAGGCCAAGTTTTGAATCTAGAGCTGATTCCAAAGTCCATGTAATCCTTCTGAGTCATACTTACTAACAAATTCCTACCTTCTGAAAGGGCATAGGCCCTTGAGAAAAATTCTCCCAGACTGTATAATATCCTCTCATATCTAAGACTTTTAACATTTTCCTGTGATTGGTCTTGTCAAATCCAAAAATTTTATTTTTTCAAAGTCTTTATGGAATCAATACTTACTTTGATTCGTATTTCAATGGTTTAGAAACATATGTAAACATTTTTAAAGAACTCTGTTAAATAGCATCTCTTTTTTCCCCAGACAATGTCAACCACAGTACAAAGTGTTTGAATAATCCATTCTAGGTATTTGCTTAAAAAATTGTTGGAAAGCCTAGAAAAAGAGGCTCTGGCTGCATCTACAGAAATAAATTCCAGAATATCTTAAAACTTACTACTTATGAATGTTGCTACCTCTGCTAACATCAGAAAGGGAAAGAATCAGAATGTAGCCTCTGGGATTATTGAGTTCAAGGACACACTATTACAACTCTGATACAGGAAATAGGGAGCCATTGACACTACTGTCACAGCTGCATCTCAACACCCTGGAGTTTGCAAATAGATGCTGGCTGGAATGCTTAACTTGGTTATAGCATGTATTGAAAGTCAGCATAGCCTAGGGGTTAAGAGCCTATCTTAGAGCCGTGTGACTGAAGACAAAATCTGGCTTCTACCACCTACTATCTCTCTAATCCTTCTTCCCTGTGCCTCAGTTTCCTCATCTGAAAATTAAGGATCATAATACTAGCTCCTAGGATTAACGAGTGTAGTATAAGTGCCTGACACTAAGCTTTTGATTGCCAAGAAATTCATTTCAAAAGACATCCATCTTGAATTAACACGTTGCCAGTTGTATGAGACGCCTACTACTAGCAAAACAACTGGCTAAAGAATTATGTCACCCCCACCTATTAAAGTTCCTCTTTCCAAAAGCCCTGGGTAATAACTGACCACTGTAATAATCCTGTTTCTCCTTTCTCCCACCCTAATTCCCACTCATGTTATAAATTAGCCAAATAAAGCATGAATCCCTGAATCCCTAGAGAACCCACCCTCAGACCATAATAAAGGCAGAGCCCTAGGCTTTTCCTCTTCCTCACCTCTTTCTTCCTCTCTCCCTCTCTCCACAATCTCACAGTATGGCCCTCAGGTGTGCCATGTTTCCTCCAGGACCTGTGAGTAATAATCTTGTTATTCAAAGTTCCCTAATGGATTTTGCTGGAGTGTGTCCTAAAATTATAATATGACCATGGAACTTGTGTACTGAGGACGCCACTGTCACTAACCACCAAAGCTAACATTGATGCTGGCACCACTCTTGCTACTGCCCCTGGAAACAGGTTGTTGCTATTGTTACTATCACCATTTATTTTCTCACTATTTTTTGCTTTTTGTCACTAGTTCCTGACTCTAAATTCCGGGAATATGCATCAGGTTAGCTGAGCTTGTCTACCACCAAGATTCATAAGACGGACAATTCCTTAATATTGAAAGGAGATCCAGGTGCTAAGGAGCAAAAATTGCCCACTACAACCAGGATCTTATTGTCATGATTTTACTAGGTATTACATCAATTTATTCATTAGATTCCAGTTAGTACTTAGGTTGTGGCCACAGAATCTAATATACACTGTCTACCCCCACCTCTTCTAGTAAATGAAAGAATCAATATTGTGCTTGAAAGTCTGTTGGAGTAAGCTATTAAAATACCAGGAAAAACTGGAGGGCAAGCAGGAATATAGAGGCAGAAAATCAATGTGTAACGATTTCACCGATACAGCAAAGGGTAGGGGTACCCAGTGATATGGTGGAGAGGTGATTGACTAGATCTTATTTTAAGTCAATATATTCTAGTGTAACATTTTAATTCCTTTAATGATATTTCCTTTTTAAAAAGAATTTTCGTAGTGGTTGCTCTCGTGCTTACTTAATATAAATCTTATTAAAATCTGCTTCAGATTTATACTAACTTAATTCCAGTCATACATAGAAATGTTACACCTGTATAACTCTATTCCTTCTTCCCTTTATATGTTATTATTTTACATATTACAATCTATATTTATTACAAACCCAATAATACACTGCTATAATTATTTATTTATAGTTTATATCTTTTAAAGAAGCTATATATTTATACAGCTTGTTATGTTAACTTTATTTACCATTTCTTAACCAATGCTTTTTGCAATGAAGCAACATGTAGAAATCCAAAGAAATATTTTTTGTTCTGTTTGTAGTTTCAGACTAATGATTGAAAATTTGTCCATTGCAGACAAAAAAATTGAGAAATGTCTCATAACGTGTTGCAAACTTAGTGCTTTGTTGAATAAAATTGTTTTCTATTGCTTTGTTGTAAGTATTCAGATTTCTCACAATCCTATTTTGACCAAACTTAGTGCTAAAAAATTTCCCATCTTAAAATTCTGACCTCCTATTCTGTAATCCATATACATCTTTCTGAGGAAATGAAAACCAAGGGCACCCTTCCCTGCAATTATAGACTCTTGAAAATGTTTAAGACTGTATGCTTCTATTTTTTGTTCACATTAGGCTAACATTTGTAGTGAGCTTACTGAGTTTTTTATGAGTAGTCCAATAATTAAAAGGTAATTGGAGTCTCCACTACTCATGATCTATAATGTCTTTCAGTTAGAATACTTCATCCAGAAATTACCCTCTAATTCAAAAATGTCAGAATGGATGATGCAAAAATGTGCTCTCTGCAGGGTTCTTTCTTTCAATTGGCTGTTTTTATGCTTCACATTCCTAGCTACAGCACTTCAAAACAGACATGGGAGAAGTGGCATGCAAAGTTCACATAGATCATTGATTCTGCTTGCTAAAATATGTCCCCAGATTTATTTTCACAAACATTATATTGAACAAAAAAGGATAGATGTCAAAGAATGCATAGTGTATGATTTAATTTACATGATGTTTAAGAAAATGTGAAACTTATCCATGATGTTAAAAGTCAAAATAATGGTTACCCTTAGGATGGGCTAGTGAATGAAGGTGTCATGAAAAGGAATTCTGCAGTGTTGGTAATATCTTATTTCTTCTTCTGCATGCTAGTTATTTGGGTATGTTCAGATTATGGCAAGTCACTTGTGATTTGTGCACTTTATGACTCTGTCCTATAATTCAATAAAACATACAAAATAAATACTCTTTAATTTGAAAATATTTTCTTTTAGGTTGTGATATATAACATTAGTCTCTACCTATCAATTACTAAAGAGGAAAATTTCTTCTAAGTGAAGAAAAAAGTATGATGTGATAGAAATATGTACATTTAAAAGTCAGCCTAGTATCTGTTTCTTTCATCAAATTAAAGCAGACCTGACTATAAAATAATTAAATGTATTTAAAGCATACTGGCAAATAAAAAAGAATACAGAAAATAACTTTGATACTTTCAGGTCTTATGTTTAGGTCTTTAATTCATTTGTAGTTAATTTTTATATATGGTGTGAGATAAGGGTCCAATTTCATTCTTTGCATGTGAATATCCAGTTTTCCCAATACCATTTGTTGAAGAGACTATCCTTCCCCCATTGTGTAGTCTTTGTTGAAGATGAGTTAACCATACATGTGAGTTTATTTCTGGGCTCTCTATTCTGTTCTAGTGGTGTATGTCTGTCTCAATGCAATATCACACCATTTTGATTATTGTAGGTCTATAATATGCTTTGAAATCAGCAAGTGTGAGGCCTCCACCTTTGTATTATTTCTCAAATTGTTTTGCTTATTCAGGATCCTTTGGAAAAAAATGCCAATGGCTGCCAGCATTTCTTGGCCTGTGGCCACACCATTCCTATCTCTGCCTCAGTGGTCACATTGTCTTTTCCTCTTGTGACAGTCATCAAATTTCTCTTTGCTTCCTTTTTATAAGGACATTTATTATTGCATTTAAATTCTTCCCAGATAATCCAGAATAATCTCCCCATATAAATGTCCAAAAGTTAATCATATTTGCAAAATGTTTGCCATATAATACAACATTCACAGATTCTAATGTTTATGTGAACATCATTAGGGACCATTATTCAGCCTACCATAATAATTTAACAGATTTTTCAATAAATCTGTTAAAAATAAATATGTCCATAGACATTCTAAAAAGGCAACACAATTTATTGTGATTAGAGATGAGTATTCTTTAAATTGTTTTGATTTCTGTTATATTATTTTCATAATAAATAATACCATTTAACTTTTTTGAAAAAATAGACTTTTTGAATAAGGTCTGTTCATTTCTTGAGCTTACACTGTATATTGATATGATGTGCTAAAGACGAATTAGAAATGCATGATTTACATTCCTTTCTGTATTGATAAAAATGTATACTTTGCTGAACTGAAAATATTGGAAAATTAATCAAGATGAATTTTGCATAATTCAAAAAACTGCTGAATTATCATTGCATGCATTACCATGAAAATGATTTTTTGCTTAAATTTCAAATCTATATGCTATTCAGAAGATGCATTATACAAGAACAGGTTCTTAAAAACAAAAATTATCCAAAGCAAATTTAAGTTATCACAAATACAAATAATACTACCAATAGCTCTCACTCAACTGCAAAAATGTATTTTTATTTACATAAAACAATGATTCAATTTGTTTGGACTCATCTGCATTGAAGAATTTTAATTAAAATCTGTTTCAACCCGTAATTTTTGGCTGGTCCAGGTAAAAATCATCGTTTCTCATTTGAATAGTTCTTTATATTTTTCAAATTGCTACTATATACATGAATCTAGTTTGGACTTTAAAACATTTCTATAGAGTATGCAAATAAAGTATTATTACTACCGTTATGTAGAGGTTTTCAATGACTTTTCCAAACTAGCAAGCAATTTATAAAAAACTCTGTACATAACCCAAGCCTAGTGCTGTTTGTTTGTTTTTTTTAACCTTAACAAAACTTCTCTATGAAATCTGATTTAGACTGGTAAGTTTCAGGAAACAGAGACAGTACAAAATTTAACATATGCTATTTAAATAATAAGGCCCCAAACATTTGAACTTTAAGGTATAGTTTACAGTTGGATATCTCATCACCAAAAAAAAAAAGTCATGTCTACTACAGAAATAATCCATACAGAGATAATTGTTGAAACCACGAGGGTAGGTAACGTCTCTAAGGAATATTGGAAAGAGATCAAAAGTCAGGACAGAAACTTAGAAAATGCCCACCTTCTTTAACTTTGTTGACTTAATCTTCTCAAACCTAGATGAAATAGCTGGCAGATATTAGAGCTTCTCCAGTTATTCAGAGATATTAATGAATAATTTCATTTTTTTGGTATTTAAATCTGCCATTCATTTTATACTTCCTTTTCTCATTGAGCTCTATTCAGTCTTAGGCTGTTGGGTTTTGCAGAATTTTTAAGATATTCCTACAAGATTCTTCTCCTCTGGCTGTTCAATTAAACACAACTCAAAACAACTGATATGAAGGGACTACTGATAAAATTAAGGTTGGTAATCAATTGACCTTAAGTAGAGAGATTAACCTAGATTGTCCAGGTGGGCCCAATGGAATCACAGGGGCCCTTAAAAAACAGAAGAGGAAAGTAAGATACTGGTAAGAGAGATGCCCCAGAAGAGATGAGATAGAAGAGTCAAAGATATTTCAGCCCCGAGAAAGCTTCTCTCCTCTGTTGTTAGCACTGAAGGGGACAAAGAGCCAGGGGATGTCAAAGGCTTCAAGAAGCTGAGAACTGCCAGCCAACAACTAGAAAGGAAATGAGGCTCTTAGTCCCACAGCTGAATGGAAATGAACTCAGCCATCAACCTATATGAACTTAGAGGATTCTCCCCTAGAGCCTCTAGAAAGGAATACAGCACGGCCAACACCCTTATTGCAGCCTTTCGAGCCCCTTAACAGAGAAACCACCTCAGCCATGTTATACCTAGACTTCATATGTACAGAGTGTGAGATAATTTGTTTTAAGCCCTAAAGTTTGTGATACTATGGCAGGAATAGAAAACTAATAGAACTGGGATTTCTGGAGATGTGGCTAGCACCCTCTATATTTTCCCATGTTCTCACCTTCTCATCTGCTAGCTCTGACCCCTCCAGGATTAGAAAGGTTCTTACTTGTTTCATGAAGTTATAATCTAGGATTCGTGCCTGTATTAGTCAGGGTTCTCCTGAGAAACAGAACCAGTAAGATATATAAAGATATATGTGAGAGAAGATTTATTATAGGAATTCACTCACATGGTTATGGAGGCTGAGAAGTTCCATGATCTGCAATCTACAAGCTGGAAAATCAGGAAAGCTGGTGGCGTAGTTCAGTCTGAATCCAAAGTCCTGGGAACTGAGGGGCTGATGGCGTAAGTCACAATCTGGGTCCAAAAGCGCAAGAACCAGGAGTGCTGATATGCTAGCGCAGGAGAAATTGGACGTCTCAGCTCAGAGAAAGCAACTGTTCCCTTCCTCCATCTTTTTATTCTACTCAGGCCCTCAACAAATTGGATGACGCCCACACTCATTGGTGAGGGTGATTTTCTTTACTTGGTCTACTGCAAACACCTGAGATTTTTTAGCAAGCCTAAGTAGCATCCAGACCAATTCAATCAGAAACCCTGCCATCAGTATCTTTAAAGTACCCCAGGTAATCCAATATGCTGCCAAATTTGAGAACTACTGGCTTAGCGTTGCTTCCCCATAGTTGTTAAAATCAAATTCAAATTCTTCCAGGCCCTCATCAAACACAACTTTTCCCATAAAGCCTGTCCTTCAAATTCTTACAAGAATATACTATCTAACATGTCACTGTTTACACTTTTCTTTGGGACATATTTTACTACTTACCACTTAACACAAATTTATTATCACACAGTTTCCATAGGCCTCTAATATTATCACCTCGTCCAAACCACTCTCACCCACTGCCTAGTCTGTTACAATGGTTTCCAAAGTAATTTAACTTTTTTGATTCTCCATCCCTCAGCCAACCCAATCCATACTCTAGCTAGCAAGCTGAATTACTATTTCACCATTTAAATTTGATTAGGTTACTCTCTTGCTTTAAAACACAAACTCTATTTTACCATGGTCTAAGGTCTCTGCATGATCCATTTTTCTCTCCTTGTCCACCATTCTGTAGCCATGCTGGCCTTCTTTTAGGCAAAGTTCTCTGCTCAAGACCTCACATGGCAAAAATCAAGGTGTCAGCTGGGGCTGCATTCTCATATGAGGCTCTGGGTTCGCTTCTAAGCTCATTCAGGTGGTTTTCATAATTCAATTCCTTGTGGGTGTAGGTCTAAGGTCCTGTTTTCTGGCTGGCTATAAATTAGGGATCACTGTCAGCAACTGGAAGTTGCTCTCAGGTCTTTCCCATGTGGATCCCTCCATCTTCAAGCAAGCAGCAGTGCTTTCAACTTCCATGTGCTTTAAATCTCTGATTTCTTCTTCTGCTATTATGCAGAGAAAACTCTTTGCTTTTAAGGGACTCATGTAATTAGGTTAGGCCCACATAGATAATATCCTATTTTATAATCAGCTGTATTGACTGACTGTAAAAGATGTAAACTTAATTACATCTTCAAAATCTCTTTTTGCCATGTAACATAATCATGGGAGTAACACCAGGGGGAGTAGCTCATGGGGGCCATTTTAGAACTCTTCCTACCACACTTGGTTTTACATATATTTATATATTTGTTTTGGGGTTGGAAGCTGTTTAGGAGCAAAACCAAATTATAGATTTCTATTTCTTTTCCCTACTCTTTCTTCCACAATCCACAACTCAGTACATTTCTAG
This sequence comes from Grampus griseus, assembly GCF_964374135.1. Taxonomy (NCBI): domain Eukaryota; kingdom Metazoa; phylum Chordata; class Mammalia; order Artiodactyla; family Delphinidae; genus Grampus; species Grampus griseus. The sequence continues at coordinate 97,700,443 of NC_138999.1, read as the reverse complement.
AAACATAGAAGTTATTCAATAAATACTTGTTAACTAAACTAATGACAAATTATGGTCAACCTGCTAACTTGCAAAATTTACACATATGACTCACACTTGAAATAACCATTACCCCAAATCATATATTGTGGCAGATAAGTTATGGCAGCACATCTAAAAGTTGTAATTCAAATAATTCTGTTGCGGAGTATGATGGGTGAGGTGAAAATGGTGGTATGACACCCAAGACATTGCTTTGCCATTTGGGGTACCTTCAAATGTAAGGCCATGTAAATTTATGCACTTTTTATTTAAACATTTAATTTAAAAACAGAACTGCTATTTGTACAATATATATTATTTAACCTCAGTGCTTTCAGAACACACACATACATGGGAAAGAATTCTCTGCCAATTAGTGTAAACCAGACATACTTATATCATGTATTAGAAAATGGTTTTGTTCAGTCATGGTAGTTTAAATAGAATTAATATTAACTTAGTTTGGCTATACTCACAAAACTTGCAATTCCCACAATCTAAATACTCTGGGGATCAGTTTTTAAGGGACTGTGAAAAAACTCAAAACCAGATTTTCCTCTTAGTGATTTTTTAAAAAAAATCCATATTATTATTCTCTTATAATTTGGCTTCATACTTTATCACCCTTCCTCACCTGCCCCCACTCTGAGTATTACTTCTCTGCCTCCCTTCACCTCTTTTGAATTCAGAGCTCAACTTTTTTGTTTGTTTGTTTGTTTATTTGTTTGTTTTTAGAGCTCAACTTTTAATTCTGCCTGCTCCCACCCTGCAACCAAAAGAAGAATATATATTTCTAATTTTAAAAGGTTACAATGTCAAATCTTTTCATTCAAAAAGAGAATAAGGCTGCAGTAAAACATTGAATTTTCAATTAAAGTCACAGAAGTATTTATTTCATAAGTTTGATTATTTATAGCATCTGCCTAAATTATTTTGTCTTACTAGAATTTTCTGCATTAAATTATGCACCAATAAGCAGACCAGTGGTACTGGTTTGGAAAGCATTTTGTTCTATAAAGAATTTTAACAATGGGTTCAAGCCAATCGTAACAATAGCATCTAAGTGCATTATAAGCATTTATCTCATTTATTTCCAACAATCCCACTAGGTAGTTACTACTATGTCCATTTTACAGAGTGGAAAACTGAGAATAGGGGAGGGAGTGTGCAATTTGTGAAGCTCACATAGCCAGTAACAATGAAACTAAAATTCAAACCTAGGCAGCCCACCATCAGAGCTAGTACCACTAATATACATTACCGCCTCCTGATTTTGTTGAGGTCAAATGTTTATGAACATGCAGACAACTGATTTCCCATAATGAGGCATTGAAACCTTTTGGTTTACATAAATGTATACCTTGCATCTGTAGCTTTTATCATGTGTGCATGTTGCAAATACTAAAAGACAGAATCCTTATATAATTTAGTGAGAGTTGGAATTAAGGAAATAATAATCCAATTACCAGCTAAAATTTAACAACTTGGAATTTTATTAACGATAGGAATGGCAACATTATACACCTTTATTGCAAGTAAGGGCAATGTCCCCTGGTAGTAATTTCCTTGAGTTTACAATTGATTTCAAAAACAGCTTTTTTAGAAGTTACACCATGCAGAGGTATTGCTCTATGAAAATGTAATTCCTCTCCCAGTGTAAGCATCTTAGTAGTGTGGATGTAGGTTTTAAAGGTGTTATTTTTTTAATAATTTTTATAAAGTTTATATATAATTTTATATATGATATATATTAAATTATATATGTATATGTCCTATTCATTCATCACTGCATTTCCCAACATATCGTATGTTCAGGCTTCTGCAGCAAATAGCTTAATCAGGCATCCTCATAATGCCTGAGATTTCTCAACAATTCTCTACCTTAACTTCATTGCTAATCATAATTATAGCTGTGCCCCTGTCACAGGCAGCTGTGAGAGATTCAGAATGTTGAAAGCTAATCAGTTCACAGATATTCTAAACTTGCTTGCCAGATTCAGATAAAATTTATGGGGATTATACCAATCACAAGGAATCTAAACAAGTTATTATAAAGTCTAAACAAAAACAAAAGAAGAGCTAAGTGAATAAACATCAATCAAAAATCTAAAATGAAAAGACTTTCCTAGTGAATATATAAAATGTTAGTCATCAAGTGCCTTAGGTAAAACAGAAAAATAACTAAAATGTCTTGACAGTGCCAGGGGATTAAATGAGATAAGCATAAGTGGAATGTGGGGTCTCAAAAATTCCAGAAGACTGGACATATAGGTGCCACAGAAGACTAAAAATTTCCAAGTCCTTAATTAAATTTAACTTTTTCGACTTTGTTTTCTTGACTTTGCCAGCACAAAGATGGAAGCCTCTGTGTGTATAAATATGCAGAACTATAGAACCAAAAAGGAGTTAAATAATGAATCTCCCATTTTAATGACAGCTATTGACTTGATTGAGGCAATAATGTCAGCAGCAGAACTAAAACTAAATCCCCTGACATTCAGTTAAATACCTATTTGAGGACCCAATTCCATCTCATGTGCATTATGCCTTAAGTTTTTAAAATGCATACAACTAACATTTTTAGGAAAAGAGTGCTTCATTCTCTGCTGTCAAGTTATTGGTTGCAAATTGGGCAACAAGTTCCCGTTGTTTTTGGTGTCTGCCCCCAGTGGCTAAGGTTGATTCAGTGGGTTGTGTAGGCTTCCTGGTGGAGGGGATTGGTGCCTGTGTTCTGGTGGATGAGGCTGGATCTTGTCTTTCTGGTGGGCAGGACCGCATCTGGTGGTGTGTTTTGGGGTGTCTGTGACCTTATTATGATTTTAGGCAGCCTCTGTGCTAATGGGTGGGGTTGTGTTCCTGTCTTGCTAGTTGTTTGACATAGGGTGTCCTGCACTGTAGCTTGCTGGTCGTTGAGTGGAGCTGGGTCTTAGCATTGAGATGGAGATCTCTGGGAAAACTCTTGCCAATTGTTATTACATGGGGCTGGGAGGTCTCTGGTGGTCCAATGTCCTGAACTTGGCTCTCCCACCTCATAGGCTCAGGCCTGACACCAGGCCAGAGCACCAAGACCCTGCCAGCCACACACCTCAGAAGAAAAAGGAGAAAAAAAGAAAGAAAAATAAATAAATATAAAATAAAATAAAATAATTAAAATAAAAGACTATTAAAGTAAAAAAATTTTTTAAAGTAATAAAAATTAAAAAAAGAGAGCAACGAAACCAATAAACAAGTCCACCAATGATAACAAGAGCTAAAAACTATACTAAGATAAACATAATTATCAGAAACTAGTCAGTCACAGACAGCAAACCCCAAGTCTACAGTTGCTCCCAAAGTCCATCACCTCAATTTTGGGTTGATTCATTGTCTATTCAGGTATTCCACAGATGTAGGATACCTCAAGTTGATTGTGGGGATTTAATACACTGCTTCTGAGGCTGCATGGAGAAATTTCCCTTTCTCTTCTTTTTTTGCACAGCTCCTGGGGTTCAGCTTTGGTTTTGGCTCCACCTCTGCGGGTAGGTTGCCCTCAGGCTTCTGTTCCCACCCAGACAGAACGGGGTTAAAACAGTGGCTGGGGTGCATGTATCTTTTTGAATTATGGTTTTCTCTGGGTATATGCCCAGTAGTGGGATTGCTGGGTCATGTGGTAATTCTATTTTTAGTTTTTTGAGTAACCTCCATACTGTTCTCCATAGCGGCTGTATCAATTTACATTCCCACCAACAGTGCAAGAGGGTTCCCTTTTCTCCACACCCTCTCCAGCATTTGTTGTTTGTAGATTTTCTGCTGATGGCCATTCTAACCAATGTTCATTGCAGCACTATTTACAATAGCCAGGTCGTGGAAGCAACCTAAATGCCCATCAACCGACGAATGGATAAAGAAGATGTGGTACATATATACAATGGAATATTACTCAGCCATAAAAAGGAATGAAATTGGGTCATTTGTAGAGATGTGGATGGACCTAGAGACTGTCATACAGAGTGAAGTAAGTCAGAAAGAGAAAAACAAATATTGCATATTAACGCATATATGTGGAACTTAGAAAAATGGTACAGATGAACTGGTTTGCAGGGCAGAAATAGAAATGTAGATCTGTAGATCTCCACAGATGTAGAGAACAAACATATGGACACCAAGGGGGCAAAGTGGCGGGGGTGGTGGTGGTGGTGGTGGTGGTGGTGGTGGGATGAATTGGGAGATTGGGATTGACATGTATACACTAATATGTATTAAATGGATAACTAATAAGAACCTGCTGTATAAAAAAATAAATAAAATAAAATTCAAATAAATAAATAAAACAGCGGTTGATTAGGGGATTCTGGCTCATTCATGGGGGTGGGGGGTATTGTAATTATAACTGGAGTACGGGTGAGCCTTGGCAGCTGCAGAGGCAGGAGTGACGTTGCAACAGCCTGAGGCTCGCTGTGTGTTCTGGGGAAGTTGTCCCTGGATCACGGGACCCTGGCAGTGGCGGGCTGTACAGGATCCCTGGAGGGGGGAGGTGGCATGTGGATAGTGACCTGTGCTTCCACACAGGCTTCTTGGTGGCTGCAGCAGCAGCCTTAGCATTTCATGCCCGTCTCTGGTGTCCCAGCTGATAGCCCCAGCTCGCTCCCGTCTCTGGAGCTCGTTTAGGCGGTGCTCTGCCCTCTGTGGGCAGACAGGGAAGGAATCCCCTCTCCTCGCGCACCCCAAAACAATGGTCTCTGGCCTCTTCGGCAGCTCCAGACTTTTTCCCGGACTCCCTCCCGGCTAGCCGTGGCGCACTAACACCCTGCAGGCTGTGTTCACGCCGCCAGTCCTCTCACTGGGTCCGACCTAAGCCCGAGCCTCAGCTCCCAGCCCCCGCCCGCCCCAGCCCCCGCCCGCCCAGCGGGTGAGCAGACAAGCCTCTCGGGCTGGTGAGTGCTGGTCGGCACCGATCCTCTGTGCGGGAATCTCTCCGCTTTGCCCTCCGCACCCCTGTGGCTGCGCTCCCCTCCGTGGCTCCGAAGCTTTCCCCCTCCACCACCCACAGTCTCCGCCCGCGAAGGGGCTTCCTAGTGTGTGGAAACCTTTCCTCCTTCACAGCTCCCTCCCACTGGTGCAGGTCCCATCCCTATTCTTTTGTCTCTGTTTATTCTTTTTTCTTTTGCCCTACCCAGGTACATGGGGAGTTTCTTGCCTTTTGGGAGGTCTGAGGGCTTCTGCCAGAGTTCAGTAGGTGTTCTGTAGGAGTTGTTCCACGTGTAGATGTATTTCTGATGTATTTGTGGGGAGGAAGGTGATCTCCACGTCTCACTCCTCCACCATCTTAAAGGTCCCCCCCAGATATACAAGTTTTAAATAAGATATTAAGAATGTAAGAACATCAGTATATTTTCAAAGTGGCTTATGATTAAACTGAATTTCTGCTGGGAATTTAAGAATGGTTTATCATTTAAAAATATACTACTTTTAATTACTACATTAACAGGTTAAAGGAGAAAATTGTATGATTGTATCAAAAGATTTAAAACAATTGATTAAATTACACATCCTTTCATGATAAAAACTCTCACCAAACTACAGATTTAGGAAAGTTTTTTTTTAACTTAATAGTGTGTCAATAAGTGTCTTACAACATTTTGTGTAATTGTGAAATATTAAAAACAACCCCTTAATTTCAAAGATGGTTTCTATACTGCCTCTATTCACCACTGAAATGGAGGTACTAGACAGTCTAATAGGAAAAGAAAACTTTAGAATTAAATTAAACTTATAAGGAACAGAAGAAGCAAAACATCCATTATTCACTGTCCATATAATTGTTTACATATCAAATCGGAAGAACAGGAATACAAACGATGACTGTTATTAAAAGAGTTAATATTTCACAAAATGAACATAAAACAATTGCTCAAATTCAAAACACTGACAATACAAATTGCTAGTGAGGATACAGAACAATAGCTCTCATCCATTGCTGGCAAGAATGCAAAATGGTACAGCCACTTTGGAAGATAGTTTGTCAGTTCCTTAAAAAACTAAATATATTCTTATGATATGGTCCAGCAATAGTGTTCTTTGGAATTTACCCAAATGTGTAAAGGCACAAGCCTTTAGATGGGAGTAGCTTAGTGAAGTTAGAAACCAGCAAGGAAGCCAAAATGGTTGGAGTGGAGTAAGAGTTATGAGATTTTAAATAATGCTTTTATCAGTGACACCATATGTCACTGATACTAAAAAAGTATTATACCATGTATATAATTTTAAAAGCCTCATAGACATCTTTATATATAAAGATATATAGTCATTACACTCACACATACACAAATACACACAATTTTTGGCTACATATATGTGTTCTGAAAATAGAAAAAAAGAGTGGCCGTATTACTACAAAACCGCAGTAGTGGTTGATTTTTGAAAATGAAGGAGAGAATGGAATTAAAGAGGCATATGTAGGCTTAAAATCAATCTCTTTGGTTTAGTTTCTAAAAATAATAAGAGAAAAAGATTGATCAAATATGGCACAATATTAAGCTTTGACAAACTGTGTGGTAGATGTATGGTTATATACATTGTATTGTTTACTATAAGTTTCTGTGTACTTAAAATATTTCATAATAAATAATAAAACAAATTTATAGTGAAGAAATGGAGACCAAACATACCATTTTGCCATTAAAGGGAGCAGAGAATAGGATGATAGCTGAAGGAGGAAGAAGGATCAAAAGAAATTTACTTATTTTGTTACTTTAAACCTGGAGTTAATAGAGCATATTAAGTTGAATGATCCAGTAGTAAATGAGAGATTGATGATGCAATAGGAAGAGAAGGAATAATTGAAAAGCAAAATTCCCTAGAAGATATAACAGAAGAGGATGTAGAGCACATTTGAAGGAGCTGGCCTTCGATGGAAGCATAGTTCATTTTCTCTGTCTTATAGCACTTTGTAAAAAATTATGACTCATTTTTCTTTGTCCCATAATGTCCAGCATTCTAAAGCCTGCTTAAAGTTCTGAAATTGGCTTAAGTTTACAAAGTTCTGCCTTGTATCATTAGAGATGTAATGCAGCTTGAAAGTGCATTCTCCAAGGTTCCAGTTTGGTTCCCTCCACAGCTGTCTGGATCAACTGGAATGAAAGGTTGCAACCTGATTACTGTGCCAAATACTCAAGGCAGTTTGATTTTTTCTGATGGAGGTGATTTCCCACACTCTCTGGAAACATATGGCATATTCTCAGTAGCCTGGCATTATGTTTAAATATCCACTGCATGATATTGTGTGACGCATTCTCTTTTGCTCAGTCTTGAGAAGCAGAAGGCAAAAAGAGGATCATCAAAAACCAAGCACCATTTAAGATGTCACTTTCTAAAACAAACACTATATGATCTCACTTATATGTAAAATCTAAAGCAAACAAACACTCTGGGCCAAGCCCTTGAAGAATAGCCACAGGGAATCCTTGTGAGCACATTAAGAACTGTTTCTTTGTTTGTAATAGTTTGTGATTATTATGGCTGCAAGCCCTGTTGGCTTATCAGAGCTATGTGTTTTGGGGATCTATCCCGCAGGTGGAATTCTTAAAAGTTGGGGCACTAGACGTTTGATACAAGCCTTTTGCTCCTCAGGAAAAAGCTGCGAGTCATGAGTTCCCTACTGATTGTAGCTGTGCTGGGAGTAGGGTTTATTGTGAGAGTGTGTCTAAGCTTTTCTTACCCATATCATTGTGGGTATATTCTCATTTGCCTGGTGTGTAGAAGTCACTCAGCTGATTTCTAGATTTCTTTCAGAAGGAGTTGTTCTGTTTGTAGCTGGAGATTTGGTGTTTTTATAAAGGAGGTGAGTTCAAGAGTCTCCTATGTTGCCACTTGGACCAGAGCTCAATCTCTTATTTTCTTAACCATCTTTAAAGTATAAGACATTTCATATATAATAATACAGGGATTTTCATTTTGCAATGAAACATAAAAAAATATACCCTTTGCCTATTGCTGCATTATCTCACTTAATGATTTGCGAAAAAAACAAAAGAAGAAAAAGAAGAAGGAAGACGAGAAGGAAAAAAAAACTGTACCACAATTTCCAGAGTAGCATTAGAGAAAGGGGATATTCCATTTTTCCTCGTATGTCTATCTCAAAAAATGATTCAATTGCCCTTTCATTTAAGCATTTCTCTCTACAGCAGGAATCACAAACTTTCGAAGTCTGCTCATTCTCTGTGTCAGAAAATCCATTTTTATAATATGATGTTCTGGGAATGAAATTAATTTCATTGTCTAAAATCACTCTTTTAAATTTACATAAGACAAGAGGTAAACTTCATTGGAAACTTTATTCCCCCTGAATGAGAAGATATGCTGTATTCCCAACTTTGCTAATGAGCTACTACTGGAAAGTAAGCACATTTATTCTCATTGAAAGTGGGAAATCAGTTCTTTTCTTCAACTAATTAACTCATCTATCTCTAAAATTTTGATGGTTGATTTAGTAAATATGCTGTTGATTTTGTCCAAACATTATATTTTAAACTAAATGAACCAGTTTCAGCCTCAACATGATGCTGTTTGGTTGGAAAAATAACAATAACAACAAATACAATAAATTTGTCTGTCCTTATTTTTGGTTACATGTTTTAGCAAAAATGAGAATGTTTAGGCCAAAATGAGAATGCTAACATAGTTATAAATTTTAGGCGCTATATTTGAATGCCAAGATTTCATTTTTAAATTTCAAAGAGCCTCAAAACAATATTCCTATTTTATTTTACAAATGATTGAATTTTTTTAAAGGAATTCTCTGTAGAATTAAAAAGTGAATTTTTAAGTGTGTTTAACCCTAAGTAAATTGTTCTTTAAGTTTTATATATGTTTAGATTTCTTTTTAAATTTCAACTCTTTTAATATCCTGGATTAAAAATCCATATATTTTAAAGAAAATGTCATATTGAATTTTGTTTTTAATTAATGTGCAAATGTCCAAAAAAATCTGAAGCCATAAAAATCTGCTAATAATCAAAGTTAGAAAAAATACATTTATTTATAATTATGTTTACGTTTCTTTATATGCTGTCACGTTTTGTCCTCACTCAAGCATCCTTTCTGAAACCATATACCATATCAATTTGACAAATAAAATATGAGTGCTTTTAAGATTATGAAAGTTAGCATACCAGTTCCAATATTGAAGGTGAACACTATATTATCATTTATAATATTAACACTAGAAATGCCCCTTTTCATTATGCAAAGTTCTTACAGAAAGGAAATAATAACTCGGATTTATCTAAGCTACAATATTTCATATAAAGTCTGATTTAAATGTACTCTATAGAAAATAAAATTCATGCAGGCTTATTTATTCTAGTGTACAGTTGACCCTTGGTCAATGTGGGGTTTAGGGACGCCGACCCTTGTGCAGTCCAAAACCCAAGTATAACTTTACAATTGGCCCTCTATATCTACGGTTCTGCATCAGCAGATTCAACAAACTGTGGATTAGTGTAGTGAATATTTATTGAAAAAAATCACTTATAAGTAGATTGACGCAGTTTAAACCATGTTGTTCAAAGGTCAACTGTAATGTTATCTCTACCCTGAGTTGTCAATAGTATAAAGGGATTATAGCAATCAATAATAGCCATCCATATGGACTTTCATGGATTTGATATTAACTAGCTGAGTGAACTTGAATAAGTCAGCCTTTCTGATGCTGAGTTTATCTATGCAGCAATAAGTTTCCAGGATTCCATGAAAAAAACCCACAAAAATATAAGATAGCTATATCCTGCTTGAAGAAAACATAACAACATACAAATTAAAATTATAAAAGACTTAAATTACAGAGAAGTCATATACATAAGGTTTTCATTTTATCAAAAAATGTACTGCTAGGTTCAAATTTAGTGATAGTTTAAACATGATCTCTTGTGGTGCAGCTCAATGTTTACACATCACTCATACAATATAGAGAGGATAGAATATAGTGGCTCTCTAGTTGAGCTTGCTTAGGAGAAGCCAGAGATATTTAAAGCTGAAACAGTAGGAGATATTTGTCATAATATCCCCATTATGTGTCATAGAACGTAAAAGGTTATTAAAAACCTCCAATGTACCACAGACTGGTCAACCGAAGCACTTTTAAAAGCACACACACATACAAAAAAGAGTAAATGTAAATTCTGTTTAGGAGAAAAAGGAGATAATTAACACTAAATTGGGAAGTTGAAATATTATTTTTGAGAGAAAAAATGTTTTCTCCCTGAGTTCTTCTAACAAAATTGTAGCATCCAGAATGTGTGCTATATTTAACATTTTTCTGCAAGTACTCATATAGTACCACTATGTAGCATGGAATTTCCTTTTCAGATGTGGAAATGTAGATACAGAATTGCTAATGACAAAATGGCATACCAAGGTAACCCGGCAAAGGTCACTCATTTTCCCATTTTATGGATAAAAAAACTGAGATTAGAAAATATTTTTAAATCACATATCTGATAAAGGATTTGTATCCAGAATATATAAAGAACTCTCACAACTTAATAAGATTACAAACAAACAAATTTTGAAAAATGGAAAAAGGATCTGAATAGACATTTCTCCAAAGAAGATGTGCTAATAGACAATTAGCATATGAAAAGATAATCCATGTCCTTATCCTCAGGGAAATGCAAATCCAAACCACAATGAGATACCACTTCACAACCACTAGGATAGCTATACAGTAATTTAAAAGAATGATAATAAAAAGTATTGATAAGGATGTGGAGAAACCAGAATCCTCACATTTCACTGGTGGGAAGGTACAATGGTTCAGCTGCTTTAGAAAAGTCTGGCAGTTCCTCAAAATGTTAAACATAGTGTTGCCATATGATCCAGCAATTACACTTCTACTCCTAAGTATATATCCCAAAGAAATGAAAGTGTCTGCACAAAGACTTGTACATGACTGTTCATAGCAGCATTATTCATAATACCCAAAAGTAGAAAGAATTCAAAAGTCCTTCAACTTGAAAATGGATAAATAAAATTTGGTATAGCCATACAATGGAACATTATTCATCCATACAAAGGAATGAAGTACTGCTACATACTACAACATGGTTGAACCTTGAAGACGTTACACTTAGTGAAATAATTCAGACATAAAAAAACACATAGTGTATAATTTCATTTGTATGAAATGTCCAGAAAAGACAAATCTATAGAAGCAGATACAAGATCAGTGATTTTCTAAAGGTGGAACTAGGGATTAATGGCAAAATGGGATAAAAAAAATATTTTAAAACAAATTGTATTGATGATTGAACAACTCTGTAAATTTACTCAAAATCTTTGAATTGAGCATTTACAATGGCTGAATATTATGGTGGGTAAATTAGACCTCAGTAAGAGAGTTTTATATATAATATTTAAAAAATAATTTTAATATATTTTATATACACTATTTATATTTAAATTTTTTATAGTATATATATATATATATATAATTTTTAAACAGCTGCAAAATTCTTTCACCCTCTACTCAGTATGCTGCATAAACCAATGGTGCATCAGAAATGCAAAGAACGATATTTTTGGCACTCTACAATAGAGTGAGTGTATTGCTTGAAACCTTGGTGAAATTTGACATTTTTCTTTTTCGTAAAATTATGCACAGAATTTTGAAGGCTCAAAAGTACTGTTGGAAGTAAATTGAAGAAAATTTCTACTTGCCTATAGATCAGAGAAGCAATTTCTTATTGCTTCCAAAAGAATTTAGCTAAAACATGAACAATTACTGTCAAATACAAATAATCCACACTTGAAAGCTGTTGTTCTAAACAGTTCAAGCCTAGAGAAGATATTGACAATCACAATCTCCAAATACAAGCTGTTGCTCAGTGATTCTATTATGAGGAATAAAGTTAAATAACTGAGAAAAAATTACTTAAATGTTATTTCAAGTAATTTTGCATGACTCAAGTTGATTAGCTAATAAAAGTAATTGTTCTAATGAAAGGTTTCAGTCCAATAGATTTCACAACTTCAGATCAGAGAATCTCTAAAAAAACTTTAACTCCATTATCAAAAAACAAATCCCACAGGAATTCATATATTTCATTTTGGTTAGAGGCTTAAAACATATTAACATTAAATATTAAACATATTTCTCTTCCTTCCTATTACCTACAATGCTAAAAACATAATTCCTTTAAATTGCTTCCAGACTGAATTTTGGAATAACAGTATTTGTATTTCTTCCTGATGTATAAATTACATTTACATGCATACATCAATTAATATGACAATGTAGTGGTTAATAGCACTTTGGAATCTAACAGACCATCACTTATAACTGTACATTCTTTGTACAATTAATTTCACCTCTTTGAACTTCAATTTCCTTATATACAAAATTGGAATCATATTAAGATATAACACATAGAATATTATGATGGCATGTGCTAAGTGCAAGGCATATAAATATTAATTGCAAGTTGTAGTCACACCTTATGTATATCATACCAAACTGTATATCATACATTATATATAATATTACTTCCAATTACACTGTGAGTTATTTATGACAGGAGTTTCAATCATTTATCTGTACCCAAAGGGAATTATTTCCTCTGAGTTCCATTTTACTTATCTAAAATATTCTCACATTTAAAAATACATGATAATATCTGCTTCACAGTGTTATTGTGAGAATTACTTGGAATTACATATGCAAAATGTTAGGATAGTTCCTTTGATGGAATAAACACATTGAGTTCTTTACTTCTTAGTCTAAATGACTGATGTAGTCCCTGAAGAATCTGCAAAGTATTGTAATAGCCTAAGGCTAAACTTTAAAGGCAGCAAAATTCCTTAGAATTTGCGGTCATGGTAGCAAGGATATGACTTGCAAAGTTAACACTAAGAGATGACTGAGGGCTTCTGTTGCCTTTTTAAGCTAAGCACTGATTTAAGTCATTTTGTGTAGCTATTCCTACTAGTCTAAAAACTTGCTTATTTCCAACTGGGTTCCTTCAGTTCTCCTTTTATCTCTTTCCACCAGGTTCCTTCAGTTCTCTAGATTAAGGTTTTGCAACAATGGCATTTTTTACATATTGGGCTGGACAGTTCTTTGCTGTGGGGCACTATCCTGTGAACTGCAGCATGATGCTAGTAGCACTCCTCCCCAGTGATCTGACATTCATCCCTAGCTTCCTCTTTTGCCCCAACTCCTTCAACAATAGTAGAATTTATTTCTGTCCAAAGCATTTTTAATTGGTCAACCCAACAGATATATGTGTTTGGTGTTGCGTATTATTTTTCTTCTCCTCTAATTATATTCTATACATTCTAATATACATTAAAAAGAAATAAAATTCTATTTGAAGTTGATAGCTCAGAGATGACCTCCGAATTTGGCACTTTTAGTCAAATTGTCATACTATTTGAACATACAGTAGCAATTGTTTGGAGAAGACATGCTATAATGTAGCTGATAGGTAAAGCTCATACCTTTAACCTTTGTTGATGGTTATAAACAAAATAAAACCAAAGAAAACCAGATCAACAAAATTGGAGGATTTATACTTTTAGAAATCAAGGTCTATTATAAAGTTATAAGTACGAAAATGTAATATTAGTAAAAGTGTATACAAACTAACAAATTGAACAAACTAAAGTCCAGAAACATACCCACACTGTTTCTGTATATGGTCATTCGATTTATGCAAAAATGACACTAGAGTGCAGTGATCAAAGGAAGACCTTTTCAGTAAATGGTACTGGGTGAATTAGATTTTCATATAAGAAGAAGTATCTAGATCCCTACCTCACACTATACAGAAAAATCAATTGCAAATTGATTGCACATCAAATTTAAAATAAATCCATCTTTGTAAACTTGGAGCAGCCAAAGATTTGTGAAACAGAATCCAAAAAGCATTCATCATGAATAAAAAAAAAAGATAATTTAGACTGTATTAAAATTAAGAACTCCTATTTTTCAAAAGTCACCATTAAAAGAGTGAAAAAAACCCTCACAGAAGAGAAGATACTTACAATACTTATATCCAAGAAAAGACTTCTACCCAGAATATTTGTAGGATACCAATAATGAAAAAGAGAATCCAAGAGAAAAAAAATCAACACTAGAATAGGAACTTCACTAAAGAAGATGCACAAATTACTAAGGACCTCAACTACATTACTCAATGAACTACTAATACACATCCATCAGAATCACAAAGTTTGCAAAGAATGATAATACCAAGTATCAGGATGTGGAATTAGGATTCTCACATTGCTGGTAGGTGTGAAACTGATACAACCATTTAAGAAAATTCTTTGTCAGTAACTACTAAAATTGAATGGAGGCACACCCAAGACCTAGCAAACACACTCCTAAGTATATATCCAACAGAAATAAGCACACATATTGACCAAAAGACATGTACTAAAATGTTCATAGTAACTCTCTTCATAACTACAGACTATAAACAACCCAAATGCTCATTAACAGTAGAATGTAGTGTAGTCACACGGGAATTCTGTACAGCAATGAGAATAAATTACAAATACATACAACAGTCTGTACGAATCACATATACAAAATTTTGAGTGAAAGCCAGAAACCAAAAAGCTCATTATATATGATTCCATTTATATCACATACAATAACATGCAAGCTGTTAGAAGTCAGGGTTTTTACCCTTGTTGGGGGTGTAGGAATTGTGATTAAAAGGGATTATGAGGAGGGCTTCTGGGGTCCTGATAATGTTCTATGTGTTCATCTGCGTGATCATTACACAGATATGTTCATTTTATGAAAACTTTCCCATTGTTTTGTACGTTGAATAGACTCCATATAAAGATGAATGAACATTTACCTCCCTTGCTTCCAATTTTATCTGCAACTCTCGAACTACAAGCCAATAATGCTTTCAGCCAATTATTTGTTTTATCTAGTGCCAAATCTAGTTACCTCCCTCTTAGGTTGCTCATTTGCCTTGGCACATGAAAGAGATCCACTTTTCTTCTATATCTGCTCACTTGTTTGCTCTAGCTCAGTGCTTTGCAAATTTTAATATCCTACCCACATTTCTGTTTACAGCTAAATTCTGTATGTATGATTGGTTTAATCATTCTTGACTGAATATATTAGTTACTATCCTCTTCTCCGAATGTGTCATCTCCCCTCTATATAGGTGATACTACAAATAATAAGGCTGAGTTGTTAAATACAAATAAACTCCAAGGCACAGTGTGTAGTCACCTTTCTTTTATTTATTAATGTAAATAGAAACTCTTGCATTTGCAGAGTATTTGGGGAAAAGGGTCATAACAAGACACTTTAAATTATATAAATGCAAATGAGTTTTCCAGAGGCTTGTTACATTGTTCTAAAAATATGTAATTTTATCAAAGTTTGTCCATGTGAGAGTCTATTTGTTTCCTATTAATTCTTGGCAGAAACAGAGATAGTCAAAGACTTAGCTTGAGATAATTCCCCATTATTAAATATTTTGTTATCTTTTAATTAGGTGAATTTAACAACATTAGTGAATATTAAGTCTGAATTGCAATATCGTTTTCTGTTTGAAATTCACTGTGCCAAGAATAAAGTTGAGTTAATATAACTGAAACTTATAACTCTAATATTTCCCCTTAAACAAAGTAGAGACACAAAATTATCCTGATGTAATGGTCCAAAAAGTGTATCCATATCTAATGCTCTTCCACTTGGCTCTTGCATTTTATATGGTATAAAATTTGGACTGTGATCTCAGAATTAAATTTAATATTCAGCATGCTACTCTATTCTCAGAAGTGTGACAAAGAATAAATGCATTTATATAATAGTTATTTCTAACATCCCTGTCTCCCAAAGCATAAACAATATATTCTTGGGCTCCCAGGCTTCGTACTTTCAGTCGTTCACTCCAGATATTCTATCAGTCACCAAATTCTGCTCATTCCTGTTTAGGAATATTTCTTTACTTGTATTTCTCTATCTAGAACAACTACCTCAATTCATGCCAAAACACATGCAGTTTCCTTCTCTTGATGTCATGACCATCATTCTATCCATGCTCCAGATCGTAGATGGCTCCTCCCTCTCTGAGTAGACATTTCACCATTTTTAACAATTTCTATTTAAGTTACTTGAGTTACAACTCCCCATCAGCTTCAGTTATTCTAGCTGCCCTTTCTGCTATTATCTTTCCCATTCTCTCCAAAAATCATTCTCATGATTTTGCTTTCCAGTTTCCTCAGATAAACTCTTATCCTACTTAATAAGAATTTCCTCAATTTGCCTCCTCTATATTTTAAACTTTTTGTCTTCACCCTGCTGCTCTTTTGCTCCTATCTCCAAGGATAAGCCTTCCTTCTGTGTTCAGCTGGTATAGGGATTCAACATATACGTCAAAGGATTTGGTGCTCCTCCCAGCTCTCACTTAAAAGCTGCTTGACTTTGGGCAAGTCACTTACTCATTCTAACCTCAGTTTCTCTGTTCCTAAAATGGGGACATGTGGACACTTAGGTCATTACTTGTTCAACTTACCTCATAGGACTGTCATGGGAATCACTTCATTCATTTGTTCAATAATTATTTATTTAGCATCTACTATGTGCCAGTCAGGCACTATCACAAATTCTAGGGATCTATCAATAAGCAAACTGCTTTCATGGAGCTTACTTTCTGGTAAGCCCTGACATAAATAAATAAACACACAATTTCAAATGTAATTCCAGATGGTAATATTTGCTTTGAATAAAAATGAACCAGGGTAAGGTGAGACAGTAACCAGGTGTGGCTAGGGAAGGCCTCATACAAGATGGCATTTGAGTACACACCTGAGGGAAGAGGACTTAAGCCATGAGTATACCTTGGAAACGAACATTCCAGGGAAATGAGCAGCATGCATAGTAGCACTGAAGTAGGAGATTACTTGGTGTGTTTGGGGAACAACCAGGAGGTCAATGTTGCTAGAATACAGTAAGTAAGGAGCAACAGAGGAAAAAATAGAGAATGAAATCAGAGAAGAAGTAGGTAGGGTAGAACAGGTCCTGTAGAGAGTCTTATAAAACACAACACATGCATAAAAATGTTATAATATGGGTGCAAATGAGCTTAATTTATACAATTAATCACTATTATACCTCTATAGATTTCTATAGATGTAAGCTCTTCAGTTCTGCTGGCACTGCAGGCCTTTTCCCTACCTTTATTAATGTCACTGTGGTCCAGATTCTCATGACCTCTCTTCTAGACTACCTCATCATGATCCTATTGGTTCTTCATTTAACTCAACTAATTTATTTCATATCTCAAAGATGAATTAATTTGTCTAAAGCACAGGTCTGATTTCAATTATTTTTATTTTATTCTAATTTGTGGCACAAGCATAAACATAACAAAGAGAAAAATAAATAACCCACAATATCACTGCTTCTAAAAACAATTTATTTTGTGATATTCTCCTCCAGTCCTTATTGATAGGAATATACAACTTTTCTGAGCTACTAATAAGGCATAAATATAATTTTGTATTCTGTCTGTTTGGTTCACTTATTTCCTTTTAAGAACTTATGAATATTGCTACATGATCTCCAAATTATCTAATGATTGCTAATAGTCCATTGATTTGATGTTCTATAATTTACTAAAGTGTTCTCTTACTGTTAGATATTTAGGTCACTGAATGACTTTCATTTGCCTATTTAATTAAGAGCAAACTCCTTTGCCTGTCATCAGAATTACTTCAAATTATCTTTCCAGCTTTCTCTGAATCTACTTTCATACTTTTGCTTCATGTTCCTGCCAAATCATGTTATTTCTCCAGTCTCTCAGATAATTTTATTGTCTCAAAATTTTATTTACATTATTTCTCTACATAAAATGTCCCTGCCTATCATCTCCTTTTCTTAAAAACCTATCCAAACTTAATGGTCTAGTTCAAATATCACCTATTCCATGAAGCCTTAGTGATCTCCCTCACTATATAACATCTGTCCCTTTTTTCAACTAGTATTTGCTTTAAAAGAAAAACTTATTCTGTGGCAGTTTTTCACCCTGTCATGTATTTTACGAAGTTATACACTTCTTTGGATCTGTAAACTATCAGAAGTCCATTGTCTAGTTTTTAGTAAGAATAGTCTTGCAATGTAAGGAAATTTACTTTATAAACACTTCTAAGACACATTACTTTCCAGGTACTAGTTTAAGTATTTTACACAGATCAGTTCATTTATTTCTTGTATGAACACCATGAAGTACATGCTTTTACAATTCCATCTTTATTGATGAGGAAATGGAGGCCTAGAGAAGTTAACTAACTTTCCCAATGCAACAAATCTACTGAGTGGCAGAACTGGGATTTAAACCTAGGCAGTCAGAATATGGAGACCATATTCTTAATAAATTTTTCAGTTTCTTGGTGTATAACCTGTATAACAAACTTTATAAAGAAAAGAAAATTAGAACATGTTACAACGATGAATATAATAACATAGAGAATGATTTTCGTTTCCTTTAGTGGAGGATTAACTGGTTGCAAAATGAATTTTTTGCTGTGAACAACTGAAAAACCTGGACAAAACATTTTTAAAAATTTGAAGTCATCAGGAAGTTACCATGAAAGTGAGTCTATAGGTCCAAAGTTTGGGAGACAAGTAAGACACAGAGAGGTGAGCCTGATATTTCTCTTGAGGCACTTGCTTATATTTAAGCAGTAGCTGAAAGGCAAATAAACCTACACCGAGACAAATCTTAGTCATACCACTGAAAACTAGTGACAGAGAAAATCTTTACAACAGCCAGAGAAAAATGACACATTACACCCAGGGAAACAATTAATGAGAAACTCTGGTGGACAGAAAACAATGGAATAACATCTTTAAAGTACTGGGGAAAAAACTCTCTTAAACCAAAGTTCTACATACAATGAAAATATCATTCAATAATTAAGGAGAAATGTAGATATTTTAAGTTGACAGAAATCAAAGACAATTAACTGTTGGTAGACTGAAACTATGAAATATGCTAAAAGAAATCACCAGTGATAAAGAAAGATATTTAGTAGCTACAAAAAGATGAGTCCAATAGGAAGATACAATTAATTACACCATAATAATATACCTTCAAAATAAATGAAGTGAGATTGACAAGCTAGAAGAAAAAAAGAAAAGAAAAGGAAAGATCCACAACCATAGTGAGAGATTTAATACAACTTTCTTAGTAACTAAAAAATTACACAGGCCAAAAAATCAATAAAGATATAGAACATTGAACAAGATTAACAAATATGACCAATTTGATGTATATGGAACACTGTACCCAATAATTGCAAAAATACACATTGTTTTCAAGTACACAGGGAGTATTTACCAAAATTTAACATATACTAGGCTCTAAAGCAAATTTAAACACATTCCAATATATTTAAACCATACAGAATTCGTTCTCTGACCACCATGTAATAAAGCTAGAAATCTATAACAAAAAAATGACTAGAAATTTTCCAAATATTTAAAAATTAGGCAACATAATTCATTTTTTAAACAACTTTATTGGAGTATAATTGCTTTACAATGCTGTTAGTTTCTGCTGTATAACGAAGTGAATCAGCTATAGGTATACATATATCCCCGTATACCTTCCCTCTTGCGTCTCCCTCCCACCCTCCCTATCCCACCCCTCTAGGTGGTCACAAACCACCAAGCTGATCTCCCTGTGATATACAGCTGCTTCCCACTAGCTATCTATTTTACATTTGGTA
This sequence comes from Grampus griseus, assembly GCF_964374135.1. Classification (NCBI taxonomy): domain Eukaryota; kingdom Metazoa; phylum Chordata; class Mammalia; order Artiodactyla; family Delphinidae; genus Grampus; species Grampus griseus. Next base: position 97,680,682 of record NC_138999.1, on the reverse strand, counting down.
GTATATATATGTCCATGTTACCCTCTCACTTCGTCCCAGCTTACCCTTCCCCCTCCAAGTCCATTCTCTACGTCTGTGTCTTTATACCTGTCCTGCCCCTCGATTCTTCAGAACCATTTTTTTTCTTTTTTTAGATTCCATATATATGTGTTAGCATACAGTATTTGTTTTTCTCTTTCTGACTTACTTCACTCTGTATGACTGACTCTAGGTCCATCCATCTCACTACAAATAACTCAATTTGGTTTCTTTTTATGGCTGAGTAATATTCCATTGTATATATGTGCCACATCTTCTTTATCCATTCATCTGTTGATGGACACTTAGGTTGCTTCCATGTCCTGGCTATTGTAAATAGAGCTGCCATGAGCATTGTGGTACATGACTCTTTTTGAATTACGGTTTTCTCAGGGTATATGCCCTGTAGTGGGATTGCTGGGTCATATGGTAGTTCTATTTGTAGTTTTATAAGGAACCTCCATACTGTTCTTCATAGTGGCTGTATCAATTTACATTCCCACCAACAGTGCAAGAGGGTTCCCTTTTCTCCACACCCTCTCCAGCATTTATTGTTTCTAGATTTTTGGATGATGGCCATTCTGACTGGTGTGAGGTGATACCTCATTATAGTTTTGACTTGCATTTCTCTAATGATTAGTGATGTTGAGCATGCTTTCATGTGTTTGTTGGCAATCTGTATATCTTCTTTGGAGAAATGTCTGTTTAGATCTTCTGTCCATTTTTGGATTGGGTTGTTTTTTTTTTGATATTAAGCTGCATGAGCTGCTTGTAAATTGTGGAGATTAATCCTTTGTCAGTTGCTTCATTTGCAAGTATTTTCTGCCACTCTGAGGGTTGTTTTTTCATCTTGTTTACGGTTTCCTTTGCTGTGCAAAAGCTTTGAAGTTTCATTAGCTCCCATTTGTTTATTTTTGTTTTAATTTCCATTTCTCTAGGAGGGGGGTCAAAAAGGATCTTGCTGTGATTTATGTCATAGAGTGTTCTGCCTATGTTTTCCTCTAAGAGTTTTATAGTTTCTGGCCTTACATTTAGGTCTTTAATCCATTTTGAGCTTATTTTTGTGTATGGTGTTAGGACGTGTTCTAATTTCATTCTTTTACATGCAGCTGTCCAGTTTTCCCAGAACCACGTATTGAAGAGGCTGTCTTTTCTCCATTGTATATTCTTGCCTCCTTTATCAAAGATAAGGTGACCATATGTGCATGGGTTAATCTCTGGGCTTTCTATCCTGTTCCATTGATCTATATTTCTGTTTTTGTGCCAGTACCATCCTATCTTGATTACTGTAGCTTTGTAGTATAGTCTGAAGTCAGGGAGCCCGATTCCTCCAAATGCATTTTCTTTCTCAAGATTGCTTTGAACTCTTGCATTCCTATACACTAATGATGAAAAATCTGAAAGAGAAAGTAAGGAAACACTCCCATTTACCATCGCAACAAAAAGAATAAAATATCTAGGAATAAACCTACCTAAGGAGATCAAAGACCTGTATGCAGAAAACTATAAGACACTGTTGAGAGAAGTTAAAGATGATACAAACAGATGGAGAGATATACCATGTTCTTGGATTGGAAGAATTAACATTGTGAAAATGACTGTACTACCAAAAGCAATCTACAGATTCAATGCAATCCCTATGAAACTACCAATGGTATTTTTCACAGAATGAGAACAAAAACTTTTACAATTTGTATGGAAACAAAAAAGACCCCAAATAGGCAACATAATTCTAAAGAAACCATGGATCACAGAAGAAACCACAACAGAAATTAAAATATATTTTGGATAAATGACAATGTCATTACATAATTTCAAAACCTGTGTTATGCTTCTAATGCTATTCTTATAGATAAATATATGTCCTTAAATCCATGTATTAAAAGGTAGGAAACATTGAAAATCTCTGATCAAGAAGTTAGTAATATACATGGAGAAAGAAAAAAAATAAAATTAAAATTTCAGATAAAATGAAAAAATTCAGCAGAAAGAGATGAAATTAAGCAAGAAGTTAATGAGGAAAAACCTAGCCAAAATTTGGTTATCTGAAAAGAATTATGAAATTAAAAGCCTGGCAAGAATGAACTAATAAAAGAGAGAGAAAAAGAGAGAAACTGAGAAAGAGAGGGAGAGGAAGCATAAGTAATCAATATCAAGAATGATAAATGGGATGCTATTGAAGCTGATAATAAATATTTACAGGATATGAAGGACAACTTTATTGGGAAAATTTATATGAAATGTACAGATTCATAGAAAATTACAACATTAAAACTAACACTGTTGGCCATCTGTATGTGTTCTTTGGAAAAGTGCCTACTCAGGTCCTCCACTTTGGAAAAATGTCATTTTCCCATTTATAAACTGTGTTGTTTAATTTTTCTTTTTTGAGTTGTAAGGTTATTTATATATTCTGGATATTAATCCCTGATCAGATATGTAATTAGCAAATATTTTCCCCTTTTCATGAGTTGCCTTTTCTCTCTGTTGATAGTGTCCTTTGATGCCTGAAAGTTTTAAATTTGATGAAGTTCAATTTATCTAGTTTCTCTTTCTTTGCCTGTGCTTTTGTTGTCATATACAAATCTAATATCCAATATCATTGTCAAATCCAATGCCATGAAACTTCCTCCTATGTTTTCTTCTAAGAGTTTTATAGTTTTAGCTCTTACATATAGTTCTTTCATCCATTTTGAGTTAATTTCCATATGCTAATTTTTCCAACTTCATTATTTTGCATGTTGCTATACAGTTTTCCCAAAATCATTTTTCAGAAACACTGAGTTTTTCCACTATTGAATGATTTTGGCTCCTTGTCAAAAATCATTTGACCATAAAGGTGAGGGTTTATTTTCTCCAAGTTAGAGAAATCAGCTGCTAATCCTATTGAGGATCTCTTGTATGTAACAAATTTTTTCTTGCTGCTTTCAAGATTCTCTCCCTTTGCCTCTTGACAGTTTTATTATAATGTCTCATTATGGGTCCCTCAATTTATTCTTTTTATCTTCAGATTCTTGGATTTGTAGATCCATGTATTTTTTCAAATTTGGTAAGTTTGCAGTCATTATTTATTCAATTATCTCTCTGCCCCTTATTCTCTTTTCCTTCTAGGACTCCTATAATATGTATAATTTTTTGCTTGATGATTTCCTATAAGTTCCTCAAATTCTGTTTACTTTTATTTTTTCACTCCTCAAATTCAATAATTTCAAATGCCCTCTTTTCAAGTTTGTTAATTCTCTCATCTTCCTGTTTGAGTCTGCTCTTAAACCCCTCTTGTGAATTTTTCAACTCAATTATTGTATTTTTCAACTCCAGAATTTCTGTCTGGTTCTTTTTTATAATTTGTATCCCTGTTGACATTCGCATTTTGTACATATATTTTTTCCCTGATTTCCTTTAGTTATTTGTCCTTGTTTTCCTTTAGCTCTTTGAGTATATTTAAGACAGTTGTTTTAAAGGCTTTACTTAGTAATTCCAGTGCCTGTGTTTCTTCAGGGATAGGTTCTGGTGATTTATTCTGTTCTTTTGAATGGGCCATCTGTTACTGTTCTTTCTAAGCCTTGTAATCTTTTGTTGAAAATTTGCCATTTGAAAAAACAACTACCTCTCCCAGTCTTTTCAGACTGGTGGAGAAGACCTTTACTAATTAGCAGGATGTGTTCTGAGTGTTGGGAATAGTCCAGGGTAAAAACATAAGGTTTTCTCCACTCTTTTCTGGTTATGCATACTGCCTAGGGTGTGTGTGTGTGTGTCTGTCTGTGTGTTTCAATTGCCCCTGTATATATGCCTTTAAATATCTTAATTTCCAAAACAGTCTTTCCCTATCTTCTTCTTTGTACATTAAATGTTTTATTCTCTTACTCTGCTCATAACTTCCTGTCCCAAGCATCCACAGGTCAGCAATCCACTTACAATTTTTATACACCGTGACACCCACCACTGCTTTCTGCACCTTTCACCAGCTTGAGATCCAAACTATGCCATCTTTCCCCATCTGAACTCTGAGTCACACAAGACATAAACAGGTCCTCCAGACAGCCCACAGGCAGGTTAGAACATTGCAAATAAGTTCTGCTACGCTCCTACTGGCTCAAGAGAAGAAACTAGGAATTAGTCCACTTTCTCCCAACCGTGTCACACTGCACAAAGGAGGGAGTGGAGACAGGGCAAGTAAGAGTGCCAAAAATTTCCTACTGCTTTGAATATAGCTTTTCTTGATGACTGTTTTCTTGGTTTCTGTAGAACTTTGACTGGTTTCCAGAGTTCCTATAAAGTTATTTTAGTCAGTCACTATTTTTTTTGCTGTTGTTTCCATGGGGGAAAACGAGCCTAGAGCTTCTTAGTTCTCCATCTTGCTAACATTACTTCCAAAACTTTTAGTAAAGCACTGATACAAAACTTACACCAACCTCTCAGAGAATAATAAGGAAAGTCAAATTTCTGACTTGTTTTAGGAGGCTAGCTTAACCTTGACAGTAAGCAGACTAGGAATAAAAGGGAATATGCCTAACCTGATAAATTGCAACTACAAAAAATACCTAAAGCAAACAAATGACATCATACAAATGGTAGATTACTGAAAGATTTAACTCTGAGACTGCAAGAAATGCAACAATTCCCACTATATATCTTTTTTCACCACTGTACTGGATATCCTGGTCACTGCAATAGTATAAGAAAATAAAATAAAATGTTAAGTATTGAAAAGGGAAATTATTTTTATTCACAGACCAATTATTTTTTATGTAGACAATCTAATAGAAATTCAGAAATATTATTAGAATAAATAATGAATACAGCAAGGTTGCCAGTAAAAGTCAGTATACAGAAATGAAGACAATGAAATTTATAAAGCATACCACTTACCATTGCTATTACAAATATAAAAAACCTTGGAATAAATTAGAAAGAGATATGCAAGACCTTTAGAATAAAAACTTGCAACTTGATCTCTAGTTTACACCACTTATAAAATATAAAATAATTCAGGGAAATTATAGATATAAATGGTAAAGACAAATCAGTAACATTTATTGATGATAACATAGGAGAATGTGTTCATGACCTCCATATAGACAATTATTTCTTTAATGGCATACAAGAGGTACTAACTATTATGGAAAGATTCACAAGTCATTAGAATTAGGAACTTCTGTGAATTAAAAGGCACCATTAAAAATGTGAAAATGCCAAGCACTGAGTGGGAAAATATGTTTGTAACCAACAAAGGTGTTGTAACCAGAGTATACAAGAACTCCCACAAATCAATAAGAAAAATACAAGCAATAAAAATAGGTCAAAGGCATACACAAATATTTCACAAAGGATGATATCTAAATAGCCAATAAGCACACAAAAAGATGCTTAACTTCTTTAGTCATCAAAGAAACACAAATTAAAATCATGGTTTGATAACATAGCAGCCAACCAAAATACCAATTATTGGGCAGGATGTGAGCAAAGGGAACTGTAAAACACTGCTCAATGAGGTTGGAAATGGGTGCAACAAATTTTGAACTCTATTTGGTAGTATCTATTAAAACTGAATAGAGTATATCATATAATCCAGCTACTCTATTCTTATGTATGTACTCTACAGAATATAGGCCAAAAACATGTATAAGACGTCCATGATGTGGATGCTTTATTGGACTTGAAGCTTATACAATTTAGGGGATTGTGATCAAGAAAAAGATACAAAATTATTAACATAAGGTTAAGTACAGAAATGAATATGTACTTAGAATGATCAAAGATATCACCACAATTACAATAGGTTTTGTGGTTCAGGTCTATATATTCATAACATCTTTAGATATCTTACCAAAAATGCTTTCACAGAAATATTTCATAGAATCTGGATTCCCCTCCATAGAATACTCTACAAATTGTAATAACTCATAGTCCACACAGAGGCCTTTAAGCTTGAGCTTCACTAACTTCTTGGTAAATCTGCTGATGATTATCATAGCATTATTCAGAAAAGCCAAAGTTGGAAAAAATCCAACTATCCATCAATAGCAGAATGCATAAATTGTGGTATATCCATACAATGGAATACTACACAGCAGTGAGAAATGAACAAATCACTGCTATGTGCAACAACATGAGTATATCTCACAGCCATAATGCTGAGTGATGGAATCTAGACAAAAATGACTATATGCTATATAATTTCATTTCTATATAGTTTAAAAACAGACAAAACTAATGTACGGAAATAGAAATATGGACAGTGGTTTCCTCTGGGAAAGAGAAGAATGCAAAATGCTTGGTAGGTGACAGAAAGGGAGTTTTTGAGTTGCTCATGATGTTCTATTTTTTGCTCTGGCTAGTGGTTACGCAGGTGTGCTCACTTTCTGACAGTCCATCAAGCCATACACTTAGGATTTGTGTACTTTTCTCCTTGTACATTACATTTTAATTAAAAAAGTATTAAAGATAGCAGATGAAGCCAACATATCATTAGCTTGTTAATGGGAGAACTGAACAATCTTAAAGAAGTGTCACCAAGCTATGAGAACCTATCCTTACAATACTGATATTCTTGCAAAGGAAACTGGAACAATCTTGAGGACTGCTCAGAATACCATTGTTGCCTAAAGCATCTAAAGGATTCCTGATAAATTCTTGCACTTTTATCACCTTTTATATATGATTCCATTCAAAACCCTATTTGTATTTGAATACTATACTGCCACACATTGAGATTACACTGTCTTAACATCATTGCATGTTTTCTCAGCTTGTTTTCTTGGGTGAAAAAAGACTTTTCTTTTTTAAAAACGTTTATTTTCATTGTCAGATTATAAAAAACATATTTTCATTTTAGAACAAAAAGTACAAAGACTCAACCCATTTGCAATCTGCTACAAGAACAGCATAATGGGGGAGTCTCCTTTAGCCCAGGTTTCAGAATGAGAAGGTACATGGAGTTGAGCCACAGCAGACATACAATGGCTTACATGTAGTATAAGCAAAAGTAAATTTTTTAAAGTAAGAAATTTAGATTTGGGGATTTTTATGTTACATATGTTATACAAAACAACTTGTGTTCCTTGTATATATTTGGGGATATATATATATATATATATATATATATATATATGTAAAGTAGAGAGAGTTTCTATAAACAGTCAGTTAACACTGTTAACAAGTTGCTTTGAAATATTTTTTATTGGAATTTAACTAATTTTGATAAACTAATTGGAATGCATGGAAATTGTATCTCCCCAGGCTATAGAGGTTCCCTGAAATCCTATATATCATTTGCCATACAAGTAAGTATTGATGAAGGGAATTAACATTGAAAGCTAATAAAAACAAATACCCAAACATGGACTTTTCAAAGTCCATATTCAACAGTTTAAAATATTATATGATATATTCAGTCTGGTATAAAATTGCATATTTTCTACTAACAATATAATTAAGCTACTCCTTCTTCAGCCTAAAATACAGAGCTAATGGCTTCATTTTCTTGCATGAGGACATGACTTTGAATGAGCTTAATTGAAGTGTAAGAGATTATCATTACTGATCTTCATAGCATATTTAATCATGAAGCAATCTATAGAGAATTCATTGACCTTAATTCAAATCTAAGTAATTATATTGTTACAATAAAATATATTTTAAAAGCATTTGAATTATTATGTAATCATTGTATAGTGGCTTACTCCAATGGATTTTTTAAAAAAACATATTAAAATAAAAAATCTTAACTTTTCCCACCCATTATTTTAAAGTGTATGAATATTTAATGAAGAAAGTAAAAATTAAATATTATTACCAAGCTCTCTTCAACTTCTCTGTTGTCTTTCTGTATTGATGACTAACCATGGCCCTGGGTGAAATGCATTATATTAAAGATAAAAAACAAAAACCAGAATTCACTCTATTAGCTCAATTCTCCCAGCTTCCTAGTCAGGTCAGAGAGTAGACTTACTACACTCCAGGGAGAGATATCTCATATAGATTTTTGTGGTGAAATGGTGCTCCATTCTTACATTTCTTAGGAAAATAGACCTCTAAACTTAAAATCCATCAATTCTTTGTGGATCATTTACAATATTTCCTGGGTTATGGACTGTGTAAGAAAGTATTTTCATGATCTCAGGGAGCTGGCATAGATATTTATTGTTGAGTCCTCTACTGGGGACCACTGTGACACAGAATTTGACACATTCTGAAATGAATAGGTCCCGTCCTTTAGAATCATTCTCCGAAAGAATCAAACTTCTTGAAGGAACCAGTTTTCCTAGTCCAGACCATTAGTACATGGTTTGGCATCCCTTATACAATGCTGCCAAATGGGCACTCTACCTCTGCATGAAGACTCCAAGATGTTAATTCATTCCATTATTGAAAACTTTTAATTATTAGACAACACTCCTTCAAGTTGAGCTGAAATCTATCTCCATGTAGTTTTTTTTCCCCCACTAAGCCTGATTATATCAACTGAGGAAAACAGAATAATTGTAATCCCTCTTACACATTACATCCTTCTAAATATGTGAAGAACTTTCCAGTTCCTTTATTCTTAATATACTATGATTTTAAGGTCGTTTTCAATCCTAATTGTTTGTTTCTAAACACATATTGGTTTGTTTTCTCTTCAAAAATAGACTGTAGCAATAAAGAGGGTTTTCCATGTGTGATCTGATCAAGACAGAGTAGAATGAGTACATGACATTGCTCATTCTAAAGTTTTTATTCTGTGAATGAAGTTTTACATCATGTTAGGTTTTCTGACCACCTGTGTTCCTCTGTTGATGCATACTGAAGTTATATTACACTAAAACTAGTAAATCTGAATTTTTGGTGGGAGGAGGAGTGCATGCATTTCTGCTGTTTTTTTAAGTTCTGTATTGTACAGTTGTATTTTGTTTTGTTCTGTTTTATAACCCCAAGCATAAACTTTTCATTTTTCCCTGGGAAACATTAACCTCTTAGTTTCCTGATTCTGTAATTTAACATATTAGTTACACTTCCTAGATTTTATTTCCCATTTTCTTCAGCAACTACTGATATTATTATCTAATCTGTTGATAAAACAATGTTATATAACAAAATCCCTCTGTGCTCCAGCTAGAAAAAATAACCGTGTCTTGCTAGAAAAAATAACCGTTAGGTTACCAGTCAGAAAACATTGGATTTGAACTTTGTCTAAATCCAGCTAAATAACTATGGATACAATTTTACTTTTATCTTTGAATTGATGGTAGTATTACCTAGCTTGCCTTCTCATAAGATATTTTTAGAAGCAAAGGAGAGATTGTTTAAGAAAAGGTTTTAAAGAGAGTAAAATGCTACATACAGATAAAAGAGACATTGTTATTAACGCTATATTTTTAACCTACAATAAAAGTCATATTGATTGTTTTTTCAATGAAATGACCAGCTGTTTGGCACTATGTAGAGAGCTAGTTTATAACCACGTTATACCACATAACATTACGTACAAAAATTTATATGCCCTTCTAAATGAGAGCCTATCAAACCCAATAAAACACATGTATTAGAGCGCTGAAATAGGATGACAGGAATGATTAATTCTTGCAATGCAGAAGTACTATGTTGACAAGGTAATGGGAAATTTGCATTTTATTCTTCTTTCATATTTCTAATTTTGAGAATTCTGGTACCTATTCTAAAAGCTTTCCTTCATTCATATTTTTAAATACATGAGGTGTCATTGATCATTCTAATTCATGAGGTGATATTTATTCTGATTACATTTTTTTAAATCATAAATATTTTAAATTCCTAATTTTAACCCTTTCTTAGTGTATATTTGTTTACTCAGTATCACGTAAAATGCATACATACACATATAATAGGCAGTAAAAGGTCAAAAATTTAAAAAGGACTGAGGTGATATTTTTCCAGGTTGGGGATGTTTTAAAATATTAGGATATCATATAGTGCCGTAAAATACATGTGTGTGTGGTGTTTGTATGTGTGTATCTATGTGGATTTCCACTTGAGAAGTGGTCACACCAATGGTTATATACAAGGAAACTAGTCCTTTTTCCAAACAAACAGTGCAGAGTCATTCAAGGATGAACTGCAGAAGTAGATATGCTATGGCTATGTGTGGCATTGAGCAGGGATACTGGCTGCATGAAACGAGGGGTGATCAAAACACAGAGGGATAGGGGAAGCTCAGTAAGAGCATAGCAAGAACAGCACTTCTAGGCTTAGAACAGACGAAAGCAGAAGAAGGCTGTGGTAAGACAAAAGTACCAGTGTTGTACTTCTGTCTGCTAGAAGAAAAAACTACACAGGAATTCATAGCAGCACAAGAGTGTGGGGAAAAGGGAAAATATTTTTATAAAGATTTACAGAAAAGGCTAATAACATAATACATTATATTACATAATTAGGCTCATAACAGAATATGACACTGACTAAATTTCAGGGGAGTCTAAAAGCCCCTGTAACACATATACAAAACATACAAAGTACATAAAAAGAAAAGGGAAAAAAGGCAAATGAGACAAATAGAACTATGATCCTTACCCAGTCATCTTCCTCTAAAGAACTGATGCCCATAGTGATCTAAGAAAACTCCCACATGAATATTCATAATGAGTTGAAATAGTAAACTTACCCACTTACTAAATATGTTCATAATTTATCCATGGTATGCTTAAAATAATCTCCATTCCCTTTTAGTATGAAATTTCAATTTAAAAGTCCTAATTAGACATTGTGTAGAATGAAAATACCTAAATTTAGTTTGAACTTGTGGACCATCTGTTCACTAGACAGGCTGTCACTGAAATACTTGTACTCCAGCAGACTCAGAAGAGAGAAGGGGGATTTATATATTTATCTCCTGCTTAGAGTATGATTATAGATCATAAATTTTAAAACATTTTCTCTTCTGCCATCCCCTTAAATTTTAGTAGTTTTCAGGAATCCATGTGTAGTTTACACCTCTTCTCACTCTACTCCCCCCGACCCGAGGTCCCCCTCTGGAACATTGAACTGACATTGTCAATGATAACACATCTCCACTGGATATCCCACTGGCACCTAAATGTCAAAAGTCCAAGGACAGTTTCATCAAATTTCTCCACATCTCTCCTAAAGTGTTCACTTGCTCATGTTCTGTATTTGACTTGAGAACCTCATCACTCATCCTGTTTCCCAAGCTATCAACTTCAGTGTCATTCTTAACATTTCTCTTTGCTTTATGCTACAATAAATAGGTCATCCTTTTTGTAGATTTAATCTACAAAATTTCATCTTCTAAATACCTCTCAAATTTGTTCCCTCCTCTTTATACTTACTGTTACAATCATAATTTGGGCCTTCAATATCACTTGCTATTGTATAAATCTTTAATTGCAATCCCTACCTTCAGAATCTCCCTTTCTAATACATTTTCTATACTAATGCTAGGGATCTATCTAAAATATTATTGTACTATTCCCTTGTATGAAGTATTTCAATGGGGCCAATCTCCCTAACATGACATACAAAGGCCTCTGCAGTTTAATCATTGCTTAACCTTTCAAGCCTCATCTCCTGCAATTTTTCTATAGGCATCCCATGCCTCCCAAATATGAAATAACTCAATTCTCATACCTCTGGAACATATAAAATTGCTGCTAAAAGGGGCAACAATTTATACCTCTACTATATATAAAGGTACTGCAAATAATAAATACACATTTGTAGACTTTTGGTATACAGAAATTTACAAAATGTTTAGGCAAGAATATTCAGACTCCTCTCTATATGTTTTATGGTAGGACAGTTCAGTCTCTATTTCCCACAAATATTTCACATATATCTAAGCTATTATTTCTATGGATCCTATTGATTTGTAGCTTGTGAGTTCCATGCATCTTTTGAGTTTGGGTTCCTGGCCATAGAGCAACATTTAGGTACATAAAAGGGATGGCAGGAGCAGAGATAGTGAATTCTTCTCTCACCACCACTGAAGATCGGATGATTTAGCTGTCCATAGCTACTCTTTTCTGAACACACGTTTGTTCAGAGCTCTTACATGTTGTTCTTAAAAGGGAGGCATTAGTTATGGTGCGTGTGAAAATGATTAGGATAAATAGAGACTGAGGTACAAGTTGGTTATCTTTCTAATTTAAAGTAAGAACTCTGCTCACTGTGCATGCACTTCACATGACTTGATGAGACCAGGTAGAAGCTGGAAATACAAAGTAGCTGTCTACCAAACCCATCTTGATTAATTTTCATACAATTATCAATAATTATATTTTATTTAAAAAGGAAATTTGGGGCTTCCCTGGTGGCGCAGTGGTTGAGAGTCCGCCTGCCGATGCAGGGGACACAGGTTCATGCCCCAGTCCGGGAAGATCCCACGTGCCGCGGAGCGGCTGGGCCCGTGAGCCATGGTCGCTGAGCCTGTGCGTCCGGAGCCTGTGCTCTGCAACGGGAGAGGCCACAACAGTGAGAGGCCCACGTACCGCAAAAAAAAAAAAAAAAAAAAAAAAGGAAATTTGGGACAAGTGCTGAATGCACTACATTCTAGAACAATGGATATAAGCCAAGACTGCTTAATATGTACACACCATTGTTTTGTGCACTATGAAAGATAAAAAACAAGTGTAAAATGACATCCCTACCTTCAAGGAAATAACAGTCTCATTAGACAATTAAAATATATTAATAAGAGACAGAGCTACAGAAGACTGAATATAAGAAAAAAATGTAAATTGAGTGGTATAGATGGAGGGATTACAATAATTCAATTAAGAGGCTGGATTATTTAAAGAAGGCTTTATGGGAGAGCTAGGACTTGAGTTAATAGGAAACTATTGTCTGTGTGTAATTGAAAGCAATAAGAAAACAGTTACTGAGGTTATGCAGAATCATTATTATTATATGGCACCCATTTCTGTACTAGGGAACAACCTAAGCACATAATGATGAATAAAATGGGTATTACTATTATTTGACCCTTAGCCTTGCCTTACAGATCAAATAGCACTGGGATTTCTGCCATGAACATGTATGTCAGCCTACAAAGATCTCACTTTTCTCTGCACCTCAGTTCCTAAATCTGGCCTCATGATTCTGCTCTTATGCTAAACCTGGCCTGACCACAAGAGTCATCTCTGGTTTTCCCAGAAGGAAATCAATAAACCACTCAGGGAGCCTCACAGTGTCCTTAGGCCACACTGTGAATATTTCACTCACTGATTTCCTGTCTCCTTATATCACACATTAGCTAATGTCTAGACCTCATAAATGGAGGTGACAGGACATTTTTGAACTGGTATCCAAGTTAATCTTTCAAGAAGCGTACCATAAACACATCTATACCTGGCCAAAGGAAAGACACCAAAACTAATTACCTGAGGCATGATCTGAGTTAACAAGATAGTGAGAAGAGCCCCTCAGACATTTTTATTGCCCTTATTATATTAAATTGATGAGACACCAAAAGGAAAGGCGACAAAAGGAAAAATAAGTGGGACTACATCAAAGTAAAAAGCTTCTGCACAACATAAGAAACCATCAACACAATGAAAAGGCAACCTACCGAATGAGAGAAAATGTTCACAAATCACATATCTGGTAAGGTATTAACATCCAAAATATATAAAGGACTCATCTAACTCAACAGCAAAAAAAAAAAAAAACCTCAAACAATCTAATTAAAAAATGGGCAAAGGACCTGAATAGACATTTTTTCAAAGAACACATACAGATAGCCAACAGGAACATGACAAGGTGACGAACATCACTAATTATCAAGGAACTGCAAACCAAAACCACAATGTCATATTACCTCACACTTGTCAGAATGGTTGTCATAAAAAAGACAACAAATAACAGATGTTGGTGAGGATATGGAGAAAAGGGAACCCTTGTGCACTGTTAGTGAGAAAGTAAATTGGGGCAGCCACTATGGAAAACAGTATGGAAGTTCCTCAAAATATTAAAAACAGGATACCGTATAATATAGCAATTCCACTTCTGGGTATTTATCTGAAGAAAACAAAAACACTAACTTGAAAAGATATATGCAAACCCATGTTTATTGCAAAATTACTTGCAACAGCCAGGATATGGAAACAACCTAAATGTCTATCAGTGGATGAATGGATAAAAAAGATGTGAGGTGTGTGTGTGTGTGTGTGTGTGTGTGTGTGTATACACACACACAAACACACAATGGAATATTATTCAGCTATATAAAAAAGGAAATTTTACCATTTGTGACAACATGGATGGACCTTGAGAGTACTGTGCTAAGTTAAATAAGACAGAGAAAGACAAATACAGCATGATCTCACTTATATGTGGAATTTAAAAGAAAATTTTAAAAGCAAGCTCATAGATACAGAAACAGATTGGTGGTTGCCAGAGGTAGGTGGTGAATGGAGTGGGTGAAATGGGTAAAGTGGGTCAAAAGGTACAAACTTCTAGTTATAATATAAATAAGTCATGGAGATGTAAGGTAGAGCATAGTGACATCTTCATAATACCATGTTGCATACTTGAAAGTTGCTAAGAGAGAAGATCTTACAAGTTCTTGTTGTTAGAAAAAAAATTTTGGTAACTATGGTGATGGATGTTAACTAAACTTTTTGTGATCATTTTTCAATATATACAAATATCAAATCATTACATTGTGTACTTGAAACTAACATAATGTTATATGTCAATTATACCTCAATTTAAAAAAAATAGGGAAAAAAAGAGAACAAATTTGATGAGTTCTAGCAGCAGCAGCACTTATGTTAATAGTTTCACTTGATTCTTATCAGATACTATCAAATGGCTCCATCAATAATGCATCAGATAAATCTTTTAGATTTAATGATTTACATAAAACTGTACTCAAAATTAGTGATGCCTTGTCTCTGTCTTGACTTAATTACCATTCATAGATATCTTCTGGTACCAAATGGAGACAAGTGTTTTCCATCAATAAGGTACACTGTATGTTTTAAATGCTCTGAGTTACATTTTTAAATTTTTTTTTGTGTTTTAAAATATGTTTTTAATCTCTCCATCAGCTCTACACTATAGGTATTTCGGCAGCTGTTTTTCTGGAATGATTCACTAGTCAGATTTCTCCTGAGGCTCAATCATGAATTTCCAAAATTTCGTCTTTCATTTGGAGAAACAAGGTAGCTGCATTCCAGGGAAAAATATTTTGAGTAATAAAAAGTTTATGAAAGAACAATGGAAAGAAATCTTCTATACAAAAGGAATCTTTTATAGAAAAGAGCACTGAAGTTTTAATTATGACGTCTGTACAGCAGAATCTTCTTTTGCATTTTTTAATGAATACTTGAGCTCAACATTTTCAAATCATATAGAGAAGAACTTTTCATCCTTTTCTGTATTCTGCTGTGGTGACAGCTTTCAAGTAATTGACAATCATCTGAATTCTGAATTCAAAGCCTGGGAAAAGGTCAGTTAGCACAGATTCCTGGTGTCTTCAATAAGATCTATGTGTATGATTTTTCTGGTAGTGATAGAGAAGAAAAACTAGTGTGACAGTATATTCTTAAAATGGGAAGCCTCTAACAGCTGTTCAGTTGAAAGGCCAAAAAAACAACTTACATTTGCAAAATGAAAGTAATAATTATAACCAAAACGTCATATATGATAGATTATGAAAAGCATGAATTACAATTAAATACTGTTGTAGTAAATGCTAATTTACTGAAGCTACCCAGAAATTGCTTTGGGGTTTCATAGGGTATGCTCACCAGTCTCCCTCAAAAAAACCCACCCAGTCCCTAGTTGAAAATGAGTGCAAGGCATACAACACATGAATGTCTTGCTGCTCACACTGAAGCTCAGAACATAGCAGAGTCTGAATAATCAACTATTATAAAAGGTTACATGTTTTAGGAAAATGGATTTCTAGCATGGGTTTAGTCAAAGTTTCAGTCAAATTCCTGTATTTATGGCACATAGAGATCAATTAAAAGAAAATGTCATGCTTTAATCACAAACTTTCTAAATTAAATTTTCCCAAAGGATTTTTGTGAACATGTACTTTACCTGAAGCCATGCTCACCCAACAGAGTCAAGCAGTGTCCAGGGGAGGTTGGTGTACCTGACCCTTCTCTTCTTTCTGTCCAGATTTCCAAAGTGTCCAAATAACTAGTGAGTCCAGTGCGTTACACATATAAATTTGTTTAGTTCATATATAGCTGCATCCCCTTGTACAAATACTATGTGTTTAACACATAGTATATACCTAATAAAAAGATGTTCCGACTATCTGAGATGATCTCTAACCTTTCTGACTTTGACTTAACAGCCTTACTTCCTAATCAAACTGTGAACTGCTTGAGGTCAGGGATCAGCCCTATTCATCTTTGAATATCCAGTGCTTCACATAGCACCTGACACATAAAAAGTGATTGAGGAAAGGATGAATAGAAGGATGGATACTTTCTCTTTGATTCTAACTTCCATATATTTAAAACTCAATTTAGTAACCTGATTCCAAAATTCTAATTATTCCTTTAGTTCAATGGCTTTGTTTGAGGTTGTTAATCCTTGTTTCTTTCAAAGATCTAATTAGTTTAGTGCAATGACTCTAAGATGGGCCGAAATCATTTTCCTTAAAATTGGTAAACAGAAAAGAGAACAAAATAAGTATAAAATAGAGAAAAAATGGTCTTAAGTATAGCATTGTGGATATTCCAAATTAAAATAAATTTGAGGATCAACTAAGCTAGACACGATTATTAATGTGTTAGCTATTTTAAACAGGCAGTGGGGCATTTAAAGAAGAACTGGTAAAGAAAAACTGTAAGCATTTCCACTAAGATCAGGAACAAGACAAGGTTGCCCACTCTCACCACTCTTATTGTCTTGTGATGTATAAATGAACTTATCCATTCTGTACAGCTTCAAATTTAACTTGGTCATATGCAGTGTGATATCAGTGAGAAAACAGAAATCTCACTGCAATTTGTTTTGTATTCCATTACTTAATATTTGACAATCATTCATTTTGTAGAACTCTGTCATGACTCAACCAATGACAATTGGTAATAAAATATGAGATGATTAAATTCATCTTTTCTATTTCTTGTAACAGTTCCCTTAATAAATGAATTTTAACAACTGTATCCATGTATTTCATAGAGCCTGCTTCAGAAAACTGAACAGAAATATTGCAATATGTACCACATAG
Organism: Grampus griseus; assembly: GCF_964374135.1. Lineage (NCBI taxonomy): Eukaryota > Metazoa > Chordata > Mammalia > Artiodactyla > Delphinidae > Grampus > Grampus griseus. The sequence continues at coordinate 97,663,494 of NC_138999.1, read as the reverse complement.
TTCAGCAAAGCAACAAAGGAAATACCAGTCTTTTGTTTTATGATTCTAATATAACTGGATTTTTGAACTAACAGCTGCAGCATAGTTTGTTGTGTTAGTAACTATATTTTTCATAGCTATCTGAAAGTTTTCTGTGAATAATCAAAGCTATACGTATAGCTGATTCACTTTGTTGCACAGCAGAAACTAACACAACATTGTAAGGCAATTATACTCCAATAAGTATATTTAAAAAAACAATATATGCCACAATTTTTATTTTTAAGCTGAAAATTGACAATATTTCTTCCTAAGTTTGGAAGTCCTTTGACGCAAGACATATGTAAAATATTATTTGTATGGTATTACTTATATTACATAACATATACAGTTAAAGAAAAGTACTTGTACTTTTCAAATTTTGAATCAGTTGATCTATAAGATTGTTAGAAGGGACTTGTAGTCTATGGGCATTGGTTTGGTAAATATTTTAAAAATTCTATCCCTGATATATTTCCAACAAAATTTATATAACCAAAATAATTGTTTTATCATTTCTTCATCCAAATATGGTTTTTGTTTTTGAGGAAAAAATCAAGTTCTTTTAAAGCTGGCCAAAGTTACAAGCTCAGGTTCTATTAAAAATCATTTTTATAGTTTTGTTGGACATTTAATTCTTATTTCAGGTGACAAAATTTATTGATTCTTCTTGAATTTTTAGAAGAAACTTCTAACCAAATCCACAGTTTTTGCTGAAAATGTCACTCAATATTATACACTTTGTTATTTTTTACACTATAAATAGCTTTTCTGATTTTCTCACAGCAAATAGCAATCAACATATTTTATGAAATTCTCAACATACTTTTTTCCAGTCTCTTTTTCTCTTTAATATTTTGGTTGTACTATTAGCTTCTGCATCTCCACTCAATTCTGCATCAGGAGTATGTGTTTATTTTAACTTTCAAACTTATCCATGCATTTTTTTAAACTAGAAGATGATTCCATTCTATTACATTTAAAATAATAAGTATTTCAGTTTAATAACCAATTATGATTTATATAGATAGGAATCATTATAAATCATACTGTCTGCATAAAATATGCAAATAAATACATTAGAATCTTATAATAGTACCTAGAATAAATCAGTGGAACTGAATCATTCTCTTGATACTGACTAGATAGATGATGTGATTATGTGTAATATTAGAAATGACACAAACACATGACATGCATACTACCATATGAGAATTATCTCTAATACAAAGCAATGAATGGTAAAAATGTAACATAGTCTTACCAAAACAGTAGTCTTTAATAAAAAAGATAGCTTACACTGCTTCAGTTTTCCTGCTGTACAGCTGAAACTAACACAACATTGTTAATCAACTATACTCCAATATAAAATAAAAATTTAAAAAGAAATAAAGAAAAAAGATACTAAAAAAATTAAATTTAATTAAATTTAAAAATTCAGTTCTTCAGTTGCACTGAATCCATTTCAAGTGTTTAATATCCACACATGACTGGTAGTTACCATACTGGATAAGATAGGTATTAGGTTTAGGACAGCATATTAATATTGCATAATGTGGGTCTTCCTCCGTGTACAAGATTTTTCCTGTCAAAGGAAAAGTAAAGAAATTTATTTAAATATCTCGTCAATCTAAGGGGAAAAGTTTATCAATCTGGCCACTGAAGATTGGAACTGCATCTAGTTACTCATACCTACTACCACTCTTTTACATTGCTTATGTATCAAGCAAACATGGACAACAATTAATCTGTGAATTTAATGTCAATAAAAACATTGGCATGATAGGATAACTACAAATTTATATGGAAGAGAAAAATCCATCCAAATAGTCAACATTTGGTAAAGACATAGACTGGCTGAATGGATACAGAAACAAGACACATATATATGCTGTCTACAAGAGACCCACTTCAGACCTACGGACACATACAGACTGAAAGTGAGAGGATGGAAAAAGATATTCCATGAAAATGGAAATCAAAAGAAAGCTGGCATAGCAATTCTCATATCAGACAAAATAGACTTTAAAATAAAGACTATTACAAGAGACAAAGAAGGACACTACATAATAATCAAGGGATCAATCCAAGAAGAAGATATAACAATTGTAAATATTTATGCACCCAACATAGGAACACCTCAATACATAAGGCAAATGCTAACAACCATAAAAGGGGAAATCAACAGTAACACATTCATAGTAGGGGACTTTAACACCCCATTTTCACCGATGGACAGATCATCCAAAATGAAAATAAATAAGGAAACACAAGCTTTAAATGATACATTAAATAAGATGGACTTAATTGATATTTATAGGACATTCCATCCAAAAACAACAGAATACACATTTTTCTCATGTGCTCATGGAACGTTCTACAGGATAGATCATATCTTGGGTCACAAATCAAGCCTTGGTAAATTTAAGAAAATTGAAATTGTATTAAGTATCTTTTCCAACCACATCGCTATGAGACTAGACATCAATTACAGGAAAAGATCTGTAAAAAATACAAACACCTGGAGGCTAAAAATACACTACTTAAAAACCAAGAGATCACTGAAGATATCAAAAAATACCTAGAAACAAATGACAATGAAAACACGACAAACCAAAACCTATGGGATGCAGCAAAAACAGTTCTAAGATGGAAGTTTATAGCAATACAATCCTACCATAAGAAACAAGAAACATCTCAAAGAAACAACCTAACCTTACACCTAAAGCAGTTAGAGAAAGAAGGACAAAAAAATCTCAAAGTTACCAGAAGGAATGAAATCATAAAGATCAGATTAGAAATAAATGAAAAATAAATGAAGGAAATGATAATAAAGATCAATAAAACTAAAAGCCGGTTCTTTGAGAAGATAAACAAAATTGATAAACCATTATCCAGATCATCAAGAAAAAAGAGAGAAGACTCAAATCAACAGAATTAGAATTGAAAAAGGAGAAGTAACAATTGACACTGCAGAAATACAAAGGATCATGAGAGATTACTACAATCAACTCTATGCCAATAAAATGGACAACGAGGAAGAAATGGACAAATTCTTAGAAATGCACAAACTGCCGACAATGAACCAGGAAGAAATAGAGAATATGAACAGACCAATCACAAGCACTGAAATTGAAACTGCGATTAAAAATCTTCCAGCAAACAAAAGCCCAGGAACAGATGGCTTCACAGGTGAATGCTATCAAACATTTAGAGAAGAGCTAACACCTAACCTTCTCATATTCTTCCAAAATATATCAGAGGGAGAAACACTCCTGAACTCATTCTATGAGGCCACCATTACCCTGATACCAAAACCAGACAAAGATGTCACATAGAAAGAAAACTACAGGCCAATATCACTGATGAATATAGATGCAAAAATACTCACAAAATACTAGCAAACAGAATCCAACAGCACATTAAAAGGATCATACACCATGATCAAGTGGGGTTTATCCCAGGAATGCAAGGATTCTTCAATATATGCCAATCAATCAATGTGATAAATCATATTAACAAATTGAAGGAGAAAAATCATATGATCATCTCAATAGATGCAGAGAAGCTTTTGACAAAATTCCACAACCATTTATGGTTAAAAAAAAAAAAAGACCTTCAGAAAGTAGGCATGGGGGAACTTACCTCAACATAATAAAGGCCATATATGACAAATCCACAGCCAACATCATTCTCAATGGTGAACATCTAAAACCATTTCCCCTAAGATCAAGAACAAGACAATGTTGTCCACTCTCACTATTATTCAACTTAGTTTTGGAAGTTTTAGCCACAGAAATCAGAGAAGAAAAAGAAATAATGGGAATCCAAATCAGAAAAGAAGTAGTAAAGCTGTCACAGTTTGCAGATGACATGATAGCATACATAGAGAATCCTAAAGATGCTATCAGAAAACTACTAGAGTTAAACAATGAATTTGATAAAGTTTCAGGATACAAAATTAGTGCACAGAAATCTCTTGCACTCCTATACACGAATGATGAAAACTCTGACAGAGAAATTAAGGAAACACTCCCATTTACCACTGCAACAAAAAGAATAAAATACCTAGGAACAATCCTAACTAAGGAGGCAAAAGACCTGTATGCAGAACACTATAAGACACTGATGAAAGAAATTAAAGGTGATATAAACAGATGGAGAGATAGACCATGTTCTTGGATTGGAAGAATCAACATTGAAAAAATGACTCTACTACCCAAAGCAATCTACAGATTCAATGCAATCCCTATCAAACTACCAATGGCATTTTTCACAGAACTAGAACAAAATATTTCACAATTTGTATGGAAACTCAAAAGACCCCGAATAGCCAAAGCAATTGTGAGAAAGAAAGATGGAGCTGGAGGAATCAGGCTACCTAACTTCAGACTATACTACAAAGCTACAGTCATCAAGACAGTATGGTACTGTCACAAAAACAGAAATATAGATCAATGGAACAGGATAGAAAGCCCAGAGATAAACCCACACACATATGGTCACCTTATTTTTCATAAAGGAGGCAAGAATATACAATGGAGAAAAGACAACCTCTTCAATAAGTGGTGCTGGGAAAACCAGACAGCTACATGTAAAATGAAATTAGAACACTTCCTCACACCATACACAAAAGTAAACTCATAATGGATTAAAGACCTAAACGTAAGGCCACACACTATACAACTCTTAGAGGAAAACATAGGCAGAACACTCTATGATGTACATCACAGCAAGATCCTTTTTGACCCACCTCTAGAAAAATGGAAATAAAAACAAAAATAAACAAATGGGACCTAATGAAACTTCAAAGCTTTTGCACAGCAAAGGAAACCATAAACAAGACAAAAAGACAACTCTCAGAATGGGAGAAAATATTTGCAAATGAAGCAACTGACAAAGGATTAATCTCCAAAATTTACAAGCAGCTCATGCAGCTCAATTTCAAAAAAACAAACAACTCAATCCAAAAACGGGCAGAAGAGCGAAATAAACATTTCTCCAAAGAAGATATACAGATTGCTGACATACATATGAAAGGATGTTCAACATCACTAATCATTAGAGAAATGCAAATCAAAACTACAATATGGTATCACCTCACACCAGTCAGAAGGCCATCATCAAAAATTCTACAAACAATAAATACTGAAGAGGGTGTGGAGAAAAGGGAACCCTCTTGCACTGCTGGTGGGAATGTGAATTGGTACAGCCACTATGGAGAACAGTATGGAGGTTCCTTAGAAAACTAAATATAGAACTACCTTACGACCCAGCAATTCCACTACTGGGCATATACCCTGAGAAACCCATAATTGAAAAAGAGTCATGTACCACAATGTCCATTGCAGCTCTGTTTACAATAGCCAGGACATGGAAGCAACCTAAGTGTCCATCAACAGATGAATGGATAAAGAAGGTGTGGCACATATATACAATGGAATATTACTCAGCCATAAAAAGAAACAAAATTGAGTTATTTGTACTGAGGTGGATGGACCTAGAGACTGTCATACTGATTGAAGAAAGTCAGAAAGAGAAAAACAAATACCATATGCTAACACATATATATGGAATCTAAAAAAAAATGTTTCTGAAGAACCTAGGGGCAGGACAGGAATAGAGATGCAGTGGTAGAGAATGGACTTGAGACATGGGAAGGGGACGTGTACCTGGGATGAAGTAAGAGCATGGCATGGACTTATATATACTACCAAATATTTAATAGATAGCTAGTGGGAAGCAGTCGCATAGCACAGGGAGATCAGCTCAGTGCTTTGTGACCACCTAGAGGGGTGGGATAGGTAGGGTGGGAGGGAGACGTGAGAGGGAGGTGATATGGGGATGTATGTATGCATATAGCTGATTCAATCTGTTATGAAGCAGAACCTAACACACCATTGTAAAGCAATTACACTCCAATAAAGATGTTAAATAAAATACAAGAAAAAACCCAAAGCCTAGGTCTCAGGTGTCGGAGGACATGAGACAGAAAGTGGGACTTTTGAGCACAGTGCCTTGGGAAATCTGCTGGGTTGCTGATCCAGGAGACTACAGGGATAGCATATTTGTCCAGATGTCACCAAGCATCAAGCAAAGGGGCCTTTCTGCCCCATAGACCCAAAGGGCCAAGTAGTGATCAGACCTGGAAACAAATCAGAGGGCGCTGCCTGCAGGAAGCCAGGAACCAAGATGAAGTTTTAAGTGAAGTTTTAGGTGCCTCAAATTTGAGTTGAGACAAGATCCTCACACCTCCCTCAGTGGGCTCTCTTGTTCCCCTGAGACTTCATCCACAGAAACAACTCTTTTCCCTGGATTATACATAATCCAGAGGATATTTTGTGAAAGTTCCTTTTAAAGTGACATTGCTGGAACAGGGAAAACAATAATGTGAGAAAGTGTAAGGTTGAGGGTCCTCGTCTTCAGAGGCATCTCCTACTTTCCACCCTTGGGCAGGAGACACAGAGAACTAAGTAGCTTTCCCAGCAGCTCTGGCCTGGTGGCATCAGAACCCACTCCTCCCAGTGCTCTGTGGATGTGTGGGAAGGTGGGAGATAAAGTCTCTACGAAGGGGCATCGGGTGAACATTAGGTGTACTAAGGGAAGAGAAAGCCGAGAGTGTTTACAGAACCTTCCTGTGCCCCTAACTCTCTAATCTAGTGCCAACACCGTGGCTGTGAGAAGCAGCATTCACTCAACATAGAAAATGTCAGGAGTCTGCTGTGATGCGGGGAAAGGCATCTCTCCCAGCCGACTTGGGAGGAGAAAAGGTGTGGGGGGCTGGGATGCAGTCTGTGGGGACATTGTATTCCATCCTTTTTTTATCAAAACATCTTACCTTTGCTTCTTAAGGGACAATAAAAATGCAGCCAAGGGCTTGAAGAAAAAAAAAAAACACTATAGAGCTACATGGTATATAAACGAATGTAGTATTGGCACAGGAATAGACTATTCAACATACGGAATCAGTACAATTACTATCCACTTAGAAAAAAATAATAGGCCTTCCTTTATTTCAACCCATATGCAAAAAAAACTCCAGATGGATTAAAGGGTTAAACATATAATTACAAGACTGTAAATTTTTAGACATTATCTTAGAGGAAGGAAAAGAACAATGTTCAGAATCCATAAGTAAATACTAACAGATCTTTCTGCCCCCAAATTAAAATAATTTATATAATGAAAGTGACTCTTATAAAATAGAGAAAACATGATATAATTGGAGAATCTGCTGAATAAATAATAGGCAAAGGATCAGCATCCAAATTATATCGCTACTACAAGTCAATAAAGAAAAATAGAAAATTTGGCAAAGGAAATGAACAGAAAATTTACGGAAATATCACAAATGGTCAAGAAACATAAAATGTTAAACCTCACAAAAAGAGAAATACATATTAAAATAAAAATAACTTTTCACCCTATGACTGCCAACATTTAAAAATATGTATAATATCTAATTTGGCTAGGATATTATGTTTTTTCATACAAAATTGATGACAATATACATTTGGTATAGGCTTTTGATTTGGAATGGCAATACCTGTAAAATTTTTAAATTGCATACATTCTGACACAGTAATTCTTCTACTAAGAATCTATTCTAAATATATATATATATGTTTATATTTATATATAGTGAACTCCCCTGTGGGAGGGCATTCAGATTATTTTCAGTTGTTCACTATTTAACATAATACCTGTATATGTATATATAGGTACTTGAACATATAGCAAGTAGATGAAATCTATCTAACAAGGATATTGATTCAGGAATTGTTTTAAATAGTGAATTTATATGTATATATATGCATATATGTGTATATATGTATAACCATGAATATATATTTAAATATTGAATATATAAATATATAACAGTAAAATATACCTACTTAGATAGTGAATGTATACATTCACTATTTAAAAGAATACTTGAATCAATATCCTAGCTAATTTTGTGTACCTACTACAGATGTATGTATATAATATACATATATACACATTATGTTAAATAGCAAATTACTCAAAGAATCTGAATGGTCACCCATAGAGGATTGCTTAAATAAATGAGTATATGTCTATATATGAAATTTATGAAGTACTGTGTAAGATTTAGAAGAATAAAGTAACACTATAAATTATTGACATTCACATATCTGCAAGATATATTGTTAAATAGAAAGCAAATTACAGAGTATTTCATATAGTATAATTAAACTTTGTAAAGTACATATTTGTATATCTTCTATATGTACAAAAAAGCATAGAAAAAGAACTGGAAAATACCTACCAAATTGTTATTAGTGGTTACCTTTGGGGATATTGATGGGAGTTAAGTGGCAAGAAAGGAAGGTTTTTCACAGTTTACTCTGTATTGCTTGAACAAAGAGAAAGGATTCATGTTCTGCCACTGTAATAAAAGATAACTGCTAGAAGCATTCCCATTCATATTAGGAGGAACACAGTAAATAGTCACTGGAGACGATGATGCAGGCACTGTAGAAATCTTAGTCATCATTATTATAGTTTTAAAGTAATAGTAATAATGGCTAACACTTTTATCATAAATCAGTATTTTCAGTCTCACATGGTGAGCAGGGAAGATAATATTGTGCAGAGTTCACATCTGAGAGTTCTCACAGAAAGTCAACATTCAGTGGATGATCTAGGAAAAAACTCATCTACTGACTTCAAAGCCAGGTTCTTTCAACTAAGCCTTTATGTTTCTTTCAAAACCTATTTAGAAAATAAACAAATGACTTTAATATAAAATTTAGTGCAATAAGTGAAATTAAATTTTTCCTTGAAATAATACTTCATTAACATTGAATCCCTGTATTGTTCATAACAAACACATTTTACTTCAGAATAATTTATGATATTTATCAGGTAACCAGCTGGATCTATCATGCTCCCTTTAAATTGTTATGTAGTTTTTCAGTAATTGTTGATATCCAGGTTTTGCATAATTAACAGTGAATGTCAAATGGTGCATTTGTTGAATGGTTCTTTATATGTTTTGTGATAGGCAACTTAACCAAAGACAAAAGTAAACATTTTTATTTTCTCAATATTGATAGTTTCTGGACAAAATGAAACTTAATGGTAATTTTTAAAACATAATTAGTAACAAAAACAATTTATTGTTGAACACCAGTAAAAAAATAGACTTTTGTTTCATGTACACTGCAGACTTGCACCTTAGCACAGCTCTTAGCAATGGCTATCACTACCTCCATACCTACCGAGCTTATCTCTAATGGCTAGGTTTGCTTCCAGTCAGACCAATTCTACACATATACCACAAACACACACACACACACATCACCTGTTTTTTTCCATTTCCATGTCTTATTTCACACTCTTCCCTACCTGAAGTGCCTTTCTTCCTTCTTTCATCAATTTCTATATATTATTTCCTCCATTACCTTCTTCCTCTAAGGAATTTCTCTTAATCTACCAATAGTAATCATAATTTGTGGCCCTTTGTGTACATTCAGGATTTATAATAAAATCAATTATACTCAAAGAATAGCAAACATAGAGGGAGGTCTTAGAGAAAACTTAGTCCAATGGCTTTAAAATTTTTATTACCCATTGTATTAGAGTTCTCCAGAGAAACAGAACACAATATGTATGTGTATGTGTGTGTATATATATATACATAAATTTATTATAAGGAATTGGCTCACATGATTATGGAGACTAATGGTCTAATGAGTCCAAATCTGCAGTGTAAGCCAGCAGGCTGGAGACCCAGGAGGGCCAATGGAGCAGATGAAATCTGAAGGCAATCTGCTGGGGAATTCCCTCTTGCTGGGGAGGCTGGTCTTTTTGTTCCATTCAGGCCTTCAACTGATTAGATGAGGATTATCCACATTATAGAGGGCAATCTGCTTACTCACAGGTCACTGATTATAATGTTAATTTCAACTCCAAACACCTTTCAATTTGACACATAAAATTAACTATCACAGCCATAAAAGCTTCTTCAAATAAAATTTTTAATCAATAACATTGTTGTTGTCATTACCATCACTATAGGAATTGCTATTTAAGTGCTTATTGAGTTCTTGCCACTATTATAATTGCTTTCGTTTTTTAATCCTCACAATGACACTATGGCACAAGTACTGTTATTATCATTTTTCTTTTTTTTACAGTTGAAGAAACTGAAGTATAGAGAGGTTATATAACTTGCCCAGGATTACACAGCTAACAAGTGACAGGGCTAGAATTTGAACCTAGACAATCTGAATTCAAGTTTCTCTATGCTATATGGCCTCTCTCAGAGGTATGGCCAAAACCTACTGCTGATTGAGTCTAACCTCCTTGTTGAACAGACAATTATACATACACTACTGAATTCTTCTCTGTGTTTCTCTAATCAAACTTTACTCTGGACAAGTAGCTAACAATTTATTTTCTCTATACTCAAACTCTAGGCTGGAGGAGGAGAGAATCAGGAGAAAAGACATAAGTTGCAACCACTTCTAGACAATTGGTTTTAAAAAATGGTGCATTGCTTCTCTATGGAATAAAAATTGGAAATTTACAGTTATGTCATATGGTAATACTTTAAAAATATTCTTTAATTTTCATATTCATTTTATGTAGCCTTGCCACCATAATTAGGCAGCGGCTCTTGGAGAAGGAAGATTATACCTTTGTTTTTTATCGGACTCTCTTATAAAGCTTATCCAGAATTATGGATTTTTCAGAAATGAAAACAAAATAAATGTAAGCATAAGGCAGGACTTTGGAAAAAAAGTGTCTTTTTTTTCAGTAAATGTCAACTTCTAAGCCATTTCCAGAACTCTGTGGAGGGAGAGTATACTATAGTAGCTAAGTATATCATCTATGAAGCCAGACAGATCTGACCTTGAATTCTGCTTTCACTATGTACTAAACAGTTCACCATTTCTTTGACTCAGCCTCCTCATATGTTAAGAGACATTGTTAGTACCCACATCACAGAGCTGTAGTGAGAATTAAACATGGGAATTCACAAACATTTTCAACACAGTGCCTGGTACAATGTGTTCAAAAATATAATCAAATTAGGTAATATTATTTATCTAGGCGATTGCACATGAATCCTCACCAAGTCTTTGAGATAAGTGTTACTATCATCATCATTTTACAAAAGAGAAAACTGAGACAGATAGGCAAAGTGATTTGCCTAAGGTCACGCAACTAGTTAAGGTGCAGAACAGGGATTCAAATCCACGGTGTCTGTCTCCAGAAACCATGTACTTAGCAATGAAACTATACTGCTCCTGAGGATTCAGATGAGTTTGTGTTTCTATAATTCCTCTCACAGGAAATGAGAATTATCCTCTCTGAAAATGGAAATTGTCACTTTTTAAAGGGACTCCAGACTTCAACAAATGGATGGAGGTTGTATTTAGGGGAAACAGAGGTCTTCACTGAATCTTAAGAGTCACTGATGGCTATCTTCTCCCTTTTTCAGAAGGCCCTCCTGTTTTGCTGGCCAAAGTTAGTGAACTTGCCTTAGCTACTTTCCCTTCCCCAGCAAGAAATTTATACATAGTAGATGCAGAACTGTCACCATGGAAAGGAACCTCCCCTAGTCCTGACATGATGAATTAAAATATTCTTTAAATGATTTCAGAGACATCTGCCCACTGAAGCAATCATTGTGTTACAGAAGTTACTTCACCTGACGGGTGCTACAGCTTTCAAATGGGAAGACAAAATTTTTCAATTCTTCAGTAATGACTACATTTTTGCTTCAAAATTAACTTGACTTCTATATGGGATACAATTTTGGCATGGATATACTCATTGTAAAATTTAGCAATTAACCAAAACAATACTAAAATATCATCAGCGATTCAGCAGTGCACAGGCAATTCAAAAAACATTGCTTTGTAAAGCAAAATGTCTTCAGCCTTCATCAGCATGACTGCACTTAAGAAATATTGGTATACATGCAGCTGTGGTTCAGAGATGCTACTGGAGATGCAGTACTCTATTTCTGGAGTGATCTCGCTTTGTTAATAGATGGGACAGACCATAGACTTCTATTGAGTGCCTGAGTGTAAAAGTCCATTCCGCAGTACAGGCATTATCAAACCCTGACCTATAGAGCTCTAGTCACCTTGGGAGCCTTTAGTGATATCTTATGTAACAAGATTGACTGTGCACGGCTGGCTTGCCTTCCCACCTCTGCTTCAATCAGAGTAGCTCTTCATTTATCCTTTAATGTATTGAGATTCCTCATAAGATTTCCTTTAAAATAAAAACTAATATTTTGATAAGACAAAATTTGGAAATGATCCTTGGGAACAGAAAAAGAAGTATATGTTTACTGTTTTCAGTTAGATTTACTATCTTTGGGGGATATAAGATACACAGAGTACAACGCAATATAGTATAAGTATCTAGGGAGGAATGAATAGTTTTGAGCCCATGCAGAGTTGTACAATCAGACAAGGAACCCCAGTTAGTCTCAGGCATTTTACATTCATTATCACAATAAATATTTACAACAATCATGGTAATGTTATCATTGTCCCAAGTTTATGGAGCAGTAAACTGCATTTCAGAGAGTACATAAACTGCATAAAACCGGACAACTATAATCTGCAGAGAAGGGACTCAAACCATGTCTGTCTGTTCCCAAAGTCCATGATCTGTGAATGCTGTCTCGAACACATGTCATTGTCACAGGATTTTAGAAATGGATGACATCATTGTAGGCCATGTAGTCCAAAGGGGCTCACCAAAATAAGTCTAGCACACAAGGGTTCAATTCTATATCACCTTAGCCATTGTCCACTACAGAGCTTCAAAAGAATTAAATTGAAGAGGTTGCAAATAGGCAGGCCCTCAGGCCACATTTAGCTCACAGAAGTGCTTTGTTTCGTCTGCAAGGAGTTTTAAAAATTAGGACATCCTACTAAAGATACAGATTTCCAGTTTTCTCTTTCAAAGAGTCAAATATTTGAACACCCTGGCTCTACATGACTAAACTTCAATTTAACTAAGCAGCAGCAGTTCTATTTAAATCAAAGAAGTGTATATTCTCTAGCTCCCCGCAGTCCTCACCATTCCCTATTGTTTTTATTGACTGCTGTACTCATTTATGCCACCTGCCCGGTTTCTGTGGAAAACTGCATTTGTAATCCCTTATTTAAGAACTAGGAACAGGAGAGAGAATCTTCCTGCAACTGGCTACTCTGAGATCATCCATGTGAAAAAGATATTAGATGGAGTTTGAATTAAGGAGCACATTAATAATATGGGGAAAGATCACAATCTTGAATATACTACAGAGGAAGTGGTAAATTCAATAATTTAGGTGAACAATACTAAGGAGGTAGTATGGGAAGAAACACTGTATAAAGCTGATAATAAGATGAAAAAATCCATTTATACAACATATATTTATTGATTACGTATCATGTTTCTCAAAGCAACAGGGAGACAGAAACATAAAACATGGTCCCTGCTTTCAAGTTGCTCAGTCTAGTGGGGCAAAAAGACAAGAAAATGAACAATGAAAACATAATGTGAAAACATAAAAGCACTACATAAACAAAATAAGAAAGTTATAGCAGCACAGAGGCAGTGTATAAAACTAGGGGTTCAGGGAAAGTTATCAATGAAAACTGAGTTATTAGATAAGGAATAGATGAGAGAGAAAGAAAGGATAATCCAAGTAAAGGAATGACATTTATGAAAACAGAAAATTTGAATCATGACTCTTCAGAGAAATATGTTTTCTTCCTATGACTGAGCAAAGGGAGCATTTGGGGGGAAATGGCTGAAGATGAGGCTAGATTAGGCATACATTCATACATACATACATGTACCTATTCATTCAACAGAAGGTTAAAGGTACCAATTTGGGCATTGGGAATATAGCAGAGAACAAGGCAGAGGAGGACACTACCTTCATGAAATTTACATTCTTAAAGATAGAGTCATATTAACAATGTAAATGATTAACTACATTAGTGCTAGGATGGAAGTTTTTTTTTTTAAGTACTATAATAGAAACTAATAAGAGAGCTGGTTTTAGATAAGATGATCTAGAAAAACCAACGGTTCATAAACTTACATATCATAATTTTTTATTTAAAGAAAAAGAGCCACAGAGAGCCACAGAAGGGTTTTATAAGGAGGTGGAGTTGTGATTTAATCAGACATGTATTTTAGAAAGATAATTGTGGCAACAGTGTGAAGGACAGACTAGATGAGAGAAACATTGGAAGTAAGTAGGCTAGTTAAGAGAATTGCTGGCAGTTTAGGTAAGAGAGGTGACAGCCTCAACTATGCTATTTTTGGCAGAGATGAAGAGAAATCGATAAAGAGTTAAGCACTTGCAAAATGACCACTGTGAATGAGGGAGAGGAACTTGTAGTAGTTCCAGGTTTCTAATGCTAGTACATCAATATCAAGATACGATTCAAAGTTATGGACAAGTTGGAGTGAAGGTCAGGGAAGGTCAATTTAATTCAGAAATCTATAAGGAGAGTAGAACAAGTAAGTCAAGTCATAGGTTCCATCAGTTCAGCTGGTTATAGTTCTAGTCTTATTACCTAAGCAGTACCAGTCCCTTTTTGAAGCTATGCTGTATCCCATAGGCAGGTAAAAATGGCATCTGGTATTTGAGAAACAGACCAGGTTGTGACAAACGATTTATGGAGAAGTTGAACTCTAGCTTATTAATAAGAAACCTTCAAGGATGGGAAAATTCAAGCAACTAGAGACATGGAAGGCAATGTGAATTAACAGCACAATGAGAAAGCAGTGCAGAGATGAAAATGACCAATGTATTTTGATGGGATAGCAACTGTGGCAGAATATTCATGTTGGTACAAATGGGAAAAGTGGCTTATTCCCAATATTATCCACAAGTACTAAGAAGAAGAAGATTAAGTACTCTACTTTCAGAAATTTTTCAGAATTCTCTATTTCCAAAAGCTCTGCCTACCAAAACTTATTCAGCCTGTTCTAACCCATTTTAAGTCTCTATACACATACAATAAACAGGTTAATTTTCTTGTGAAAATATAGGTAATTGAGAAATTACTAACAGAATATTACCTAACAAGATCCAAGTTCTGCCAAATGAAGTACAAACTGGCTAATATGGGAAATCCCTTAATTATAAATTAATAAACTCAGGAGAGAGTTAAGATTTTAGCAGAGATGAACATTCTAGACAAGATAGGATAAAGTCATCCTATTGAAACTGTGTAATGGAGGATTACTTTTTCTTTCTATCTGTTTAGGTTTCATGAAAAAGTACCATCTGTAAAAAGAAATTGTATATTAGAAAAACTACTTCATTTTTATTACTTTGCCATTCTACATTGAATCTTTCTTGTGTTGGTAGAGAAATGTATAGATGATCTAACTTTTGGCAATAACTCTGAAATTTGAAAATCATCACTAAAAGATCTGAATCTCTTTATACCAAGTCCAGAGGCTTCAGTTTACCAAGTAAACTTAAGAGGAAAAGACAAAATCCCATCAAGTACATAGAGGTGCTTAATGAAACCACAGGATAGCCAAAATATGTGCCAGATTGCTCAAAGCTATTGAAGCTCTCATCTGAGGTTCCCATTTCTCAAGCACTCTCTTTGGTTGCTCTCTTTTCATTTCTTATCTGACCTCCCAGATCATGGTGACATTCCTCACACCATTATGGTTTGAAGTTGAGTCTACAACTCATATTGACTAACTCTGAAAAAGAAATTAGTTTAGATGGGGCTTAATTAAGATCAGTGTTCTCAGTCTTTCTTATTCTGCATTTTAGATTCTACTTTTGTATACTTAATGTACTTCTACATTTTAGTGATCAAAGATTGGTTTGGAATTCAGACAGTGTTCTTAAGTAACAAAATGAGAGCCATTTAGCTACTCTCAGAAAAGGCTTCAGAGTCTTCTTACATACACTCACTTAGCACAAATTCACTTCTTCATTAAATGAGGATAGTGTTATAAAACACCTTATATATGGCTTCTTGAGTGCTAAAAGTGCATTTCAAAAAATCTGAAAAGACATTTTCCTAGCTAAAGATTTAATAAGAAATAAGATGTATTAACATTTAACTCAAATAAACTGGCTTTCATTGAAGCTGAACTAAGCATAGTGGTGCATCCAAAAGAAAACAAATCGCCAGCTCCAAAAGCCAAAAATAGCACAAGCAATTATTTATCATCAGAGACAGGTAAGTGTCATAGAAAAAGTAACGCTGGAGCACGGTCTTAAAGAATGAGCATACTTTCACAAGGCAATGGTGTATGGGTTGTAATACCAAGGGGATTCCAGACAGATGAAATAGCATAAGCAAATACCAAGGGATATACAAGTTTATTAAAGATTCAGAAAATAGGAATTAGTGTAGTAGAGCTAGAACATGGGTTTCATGGTAAGGAAGCAGGAGCAGATTGAATGCCAGGAATCAAATGTGAGCTGGAGCCAAATTATGACAGTCTTTAATACCAAACAAAGGAACATATAATTTATATTGTAGACAATTAGGATACCCTAACAATGTTTAGTCAAAGGAATTGCATGCTGAGAGTTAAGTTTTAGAAAGATTATTCTGGCAGAAATGTGGCAAATGGATTTGGGATGAAAAACAATGGTAACGTGGAGACCAATTAGGAAGCTGGCAAGGAGAGGTTAGGAATCTGTAATGGGAAGAAGGAGTGTGAATGGAAATAAGGAGCACAAGAGTCTACAAATATAAACAAGACTCAAGAATAATTTTATATTGGGAGTAAGAGAAAGGAATCAAGCAGCTATAAGTCCTAGGTTACTAGCTTGATTTACTTAGTAGAGAGCACCATGTCTTTAATCAGAAAAATTAATGTAAATAGCAGGAAGTATGAGGCCAGGCTTACAGAGGTAATGAATTCAGTTTGGGACAATTTGTGTGACATCCAGCTGGATATATAAGTCTAGAAATATGATTAGAGAAATAACATTTAGGAGTCAAGTGTGGAAGTGTAAGACCATCTGCAGAAAAATTACAGGGAGAGAAGAGAAGAAGGTTGAAAAACTTTAGAGGACATAAATATCTAGAGAGTGATTAGAGAAAGAGGAATCAGAGGGAGATACTAAAACAAAGCTGGTAGATTGCAGGAGAACCTGGAAAGAGAAGTAGATCTATAGCTAAGAGTTCTAGGAAGGAAGGGGTAGTTGTCCCTCTTCATATTTTAGGATGAAAGAGATCTTTGCAATCCCACTCCTGGGCATATATCCAGATAAAACTCTAATTTGAAAAGATACATGCACCCCAATGTTCATAGCAGCACTATTTACAATAGCCAAGGCATGGAAGCAACCTAAATGTCCATCGACAGAGGAATGGTTAAAGAGGATGTGGTACATATATATACAATGGAATATTACTCAGCCATAAAAAGAAAGAAATGTTGCCATTTGCAGCAATATGGATGGACCTAGAGATTATCATACTAAGTATGTGAGACAGAGAAAGACAAATATCATATGATTTTTTTCACTTATATGTGAAATCTTAAAAAATGATATAAATGAACATGTTTACAAAACAGAAATAGAGTCACAGACATAGAAAACAAATTTAGGGTTACCAAAGGGGATAGCAGAGTGGGGGGGAGAGATAAATTAGGAGTTTGGGTTTAATATATATACACTACTATGTATAAAATAAACAACAAGGACCTACTGTATAGCACAGGGAACTATACTCAATATCTTGTAATAACCTATAATGGAAAAGAATCTGAAAAAGAATATATATATATTTATAACTGAATCACTTTGCTCTACACTTGAAACTAACACAACATTGTAAATATTAACTATGCTGAAATTTAAAAAATAATATAAAAATAGTGATTATTTATAAGTAAAAAAAAAAGATATTTGATCAGACCTCACCTTCTTGAATCCTCAACTAGCTGTCTATTGCCATAGATATTTACAAGCTACATACAAATACACAGTACCAAGAAAACTCCAGGGTATTCAAACTCTTTATTATTAGTTAACACCTTAATCAATACCACCTGCTGATCCATCTACCCACTGAGCTGGGCTAAACCTGTAAGAGTCGAAGGAAATCCTTTTGGCACTGAGCTCAGGAAGGAATTAGAGGAAAAAGAAGATGTGACACATATATACAATGGAATATTACTCAGCCATAAAAAGAAATGAAATTGAGTTATTTGTAGTGAGGTGGATGGACCTAGAGACTGTCATACAGAGTGAAGTAAGTCAGAAAGAGAAAAACAAATACTTTATGCTAACACATATATATGGGATCTAAAAAAAAAAATGGTTCTGAAGAACCTAGGGGTAGGACAGGAATAAAGATGCAGACGTAGAGAATTTACTTGAGGACACGGGGAGGGGGAAGGGTAAGCTGGGACGAAGTGAGAGAGTGGCATGGACATATATACACTACTAAATGTAAAATAGATAGCTAGTGGGAAGCAGCCACATAGGACAGGGAGATCAGCTTGGTGCTTTATGACCACCTAGAGGGGTGGGATAGGGAGGGTGGGAGGGAGGGAGACACAAGAGGGAGGAGATATGGGGATGTATGTATATGTATAGCTGATTCACTTTGTTATACAGCAGAAACTAACACACCATTGTAAAGCAATTATACTCCAATAAAGCTGTTAAAAAAATACTCTATATATTTTTTAAGTTTTTTTCATTGCATAAAACCTCATACCAGTTATATCTTAGTAGCTTGACCCTGTTCTTATGATGTGATGTTCCTTCTTACCCTTGTTAATGATTTATGCCTTAAATTATATCAAAGGAAACATCACCCATCCTTCCCCTCTCCTCTGTCATGTGACTTTAATCCTGAAATTTTTGTTTTAACTTATTTGACCATATTTGAATCCTAAAGTAATACATTATTTAACTTTGTATGTTTTTTATTTTTAAAATTGTTTTATTTTAAAATTTTTTTAAAGTTTTTAAGGAGCGTTTTAATAATTATGCATGCTTATATATACAAAGTGAGCACACACACAGATTTATTAGAAAGAGGGCCCACTTGTGTGTTAATTGGTCATGTTCAATGATCTATGAAGTCATCTCCCTTTTTTGCATTAACTTGGGAGCCAGGGAGGGTGAGATTCAGTGGGGTTATGCCACCCATGAAATCCTTACCTAGTGGTATGGGAATTTCCCCAGTCTCTTTTCCTAACTAGTAGAAACTCACCAAGCAGGTGGTATGACAACCAAGTTTCTCTTTTCCTTTTGGATCACTCATATCCTTTACTCAACAATTGCTGGAAACATTCCTATAATGTCAGATAAATGAAATCATATTATTTTGTAACTTTCTTCTATCACTCAACATTATGACTAAGAGATTCATCCACATTGCTGCTTAGATTAGTTTGTTCATTTTCATTGCTGTATAAGAGCCCATTGTATGAAAATACAACAGTTTATCTATTCAACAATGGATAAACATTTGTATTGTTTCCAAATTGTGGCCATTAACAAATAATGTAATTAGGAACATTTTTATAAACATCTCGATACGCATACATTAGAGTTTCTCTCAGGGGCTGGCAAATTTCTTTAACAGCCCAGATAGTAAATATTTTAGGCTTTGTGGATCATATACGGTCTCAGTCACCTATTCTTTTTTTAGATTTTTAATACATCTCTTTAAATATGTAAAAAACATTCTTAGTTTGCAGGGCCATACAAAAAGAGGCTGCAGGATATACCCGTCTGTGGCCCATAGTTTACCAACCCCTGCTAAGTAAATAGCCAGGAATGAAATAGCTGTCAAACTTTTATATTTTTGCCAACATGGGAAATGTAAAATGGTATTTCATTGTCATTTTAATTTCATGAGGCTACACATTGTTTCATATGTTTATTGGCCACTTGGGTTTCCTCTTCTGTGTAATGACTATTCAAGAATTTTCCTCATTTTTCAAGTGGATTGCTTTCTCTTATGACCTGTAAATTAGTCCATCCTGAGTTATCTGCATAGCAGTTCATAGCTTGGTTGCTGAACAGAAACTCCTAAACTTATTTTAATCTAATTTACCTACCTTTCCTTTATATTATGTACTTCTTGTCCCTTATATTGTCTTCTAAAAGTTTTTATAATATTATCCTGAAGTCTTGAATACACCTGGAATCTATTTTTATATATAATGTGATATGGGAGTACAATTTCATTTCTTTCTATTGCTTTGAAGGAAGAAGTCCCTTCTTTCTCTCTTGAACTAGAATGCTGATTCTGTGGTGCACTAGCTTCTCATAAAATTAATGCTGCAATAACAAAAAGCCCTGACATGTCAGTGACTTATACAGTTCATTTCTTGCTCACATTACATATTAACAGCCTGTCAGCATTAGGTCTCATCCATTTTTTTTTAAATTCAGGATTCAAACTGAAGGAGCAATCCTTATTTGGAACATGACATTTTTTTGGCAGAAGTAAAAGAATTGTCAAACCATGCAATGAAATTTCTGTCATTATAGTTATACAGTTAGCATGGTTAAAGCTGCTGTCTGGTGTGGTGTATGACTGCTCATATTTTATTGGCTAAAACAAGTCACATGGTCAGGTCCAACATCAACTGGATGAGTGGTGGGGAGCATACACTCCTCTCACATAAAGGCACTCCAAGTTGTGTGGCAATGAGTGAACACATAAAATCCTCTTGTAGAGAGGAGAGTAATTTGGGGGAATAATAATAGTTTATCACTACGTATGTGTGAACCTTCTTCTGGGCTATCTGTACTATTCCTCTGGTCAGGTTATCTATCCCTGTGCAAATACCACACAATCTTAAATAGTATAGTTTCATAATAATGACTGATATGTGGTAAGGCAAATCACTGCACCTTGTTCTTTTCCTTTATAGTGTTTTGACTCTCTTTGGACCTTGCTCTTCCATACATATTTAAAATTCACTAATAATATTTAAATATTCTAAAAGATTTTATGCTACTAAACATAGTACCTTTTATTATATATTTCATTGGTTTCTGGTGAATATAAATGTACTTGATGGATTTTTATGTCCAAAAAACTTGCCAACCTGCCTAATTAATTCATTAAGTCTGTAAATAAATTAATTCTATAGATTCTTTCAGTTTGTAAAGAATTAATAAACAGACACTTCAGTTAAATAGAGTTGGGATTTCTCAGAGCGGTAGTCACCACATTCCCTAATATTTAGCCCTTGCCCTCTGCCAAGCCAAGCACTTGCACACATAGTATCTCATTTAATCTTCATGGGGTCACACTGAGGTCACTGTTATTAACTCCCTGGCAACATAATAATAGTATCAACCTCATAGTGTTGTTGCAAGTTAGTATAGTAAATCACTGCCTGGCTCCTACCAAGTGCCCTGTAAGTATGAGTCATTATCATTGCTGCTGCTGCCACTGTTGTCTTCTGGTTGTTAAGGAGACTAAATGGTCTGTCCAAGTTCAAACAGCTTCTCAGGCAAAGCCAGGCCCATCTGACACCAAAAAGTCCATGACTTTCTGTCCACTCACCACACATGGAGGCACCACACATAGCAGCCAACAGTATAGGCGCTGGGGCTTAGAAACACAGATCTGGGTGTGAATTCCAGCTCTGCCAGTTACTTAGCTGGACACTGCCTGGCCAGATCAGATGCTGACCATAAACATCCAGCCCAGGCCTAGGAGGGAACCTTCACAGTCAAATTGCTTCCAGTGTGATTTTCTGGTTGTTCAGTGCATATATATTATCTTCCCCTACCACCCTCAGCAAAGCTTTTAAAGAAACTTGTCATAAGAGATGATATTTTAAACATTTATCTCAAAAAGAAACAATTAATCATGTTGACTGATGGCTTGGTTAATGAACTAGCTGGAGGGTGCGATGTGACTCATCCTCTCCACTCACCCGCTGTCCCCGAACAGGAGCAGGACAGTCTGCGAGGGAGGAGGACGAGAATTAGACCTCCAAGCACCAGCTCTGAGCCAGACCCACTGTCCATTAATCATCCCAATTAATCCTCATGACACCCTTGAGGAGGAGCTGTTGCAGTTAGAAGGGAGAAGGTGGAGCTCTGATGTTCCCAGAGAGGGCTTCTTGGGGTACTTGGGTCACCCTGGCCAGTTCACCATGCCTCAGGCCCAGACATCCTTGGCCTTGCAGCCTCAGAAACCTCACCAGGTCAGAACAAAGAGCAGGGCCCATTTCTCGGAGACAGACTCATGGAAACTAAGTTCAAGAGCAGATACTAACACAGCCATGGCAATGAGAAATGCCCCCATCACAAGGACCTGAATAGCGCATCGTCTGTCTATGGATACTGGAAGCCAAATTAGTTACGAACAGCCATGTGGTGAGTGTGGAATCAGAAGGAGGTGACCAATGGGGGGAATCTGCAGTGGTGCTCAGCGGATTCTAATTCTAGTTTGTCTATTGAGCCTCAGTTCAGGTGTCACCTTCTATTGGAAGCCTCCCTGTCCCCACCTCCACCCCCATACCAAGACTGGGCCCGGGACGCCCCCTCTATGCTCCCAGAACACAGTCCCACCACGGCACAGACAGCACTGTGCTGCCCCACATCTTCACAATCACACTGATCAGCCTGCCTGCCCTGCTACATCCTCTGAGGCATAGAGGGTGCCTTAACTCCTAGGTATCCCCTTCGCCTGCCATATAGAGGGGGCACAGGAAAGGTTTACCCAAGATGTAAAAAATATAAATCTTTGGGCCAGGACTCCTTCTCACTAGGGAAGGCCAGCACGAGTCTGTCAGCTTCGGGTTCTTTCTTTTCCAAGCTACGTGCTGGGGACACCCTTCTGCTTGTTCTCCAAAGAGGATATACACTGCTGTGAGTTTGCGTCCTACTAGCAAAATTATAATCACACACCAGTCTCATCTTCCCAAGATTACATGCAGCTACCTTGCCTGAAGGTTTGTGTAACCCTGGTCACACGGTCAGCCCCATGGGATCTCCTGGGTCCCTCCACCCATGACTCCTGTTGTGTATGCTGAGTTTAGTGTTTAGCTTTCAGAGGGCAATGAAAGTGTCAACTGATAAGGGCATAGTTAGATAAACCATACCTCCTTACAATGGAGTATTGTGCAGCTAAGACAATGATGTTTACAAAGTAGTTTTAATAAAACCAGAGGAATGCTGATTCTATGATATTACAGGGAAAAGTAGGTTAAAAATTTGTGTACATCATATGGTTTTAGCTATGTGAATAAAGGGCAAAGATAAAACACTGGAAAAGATATAGTAAACTGTTAAAAGTAGCTACTTCTGTATGGTGGGCTAATCGGTCACTTTCCCCCTCTTTCTTTATGCTTTTCTGTGCTTCCCAATCTATATATAATAAGTAGGTTGCTTTTATGGTTAAGTAATACAATGAACTTTAAGGAAAAATTCATGAGTAGAACATTTCTCTAAAAATATATTGCTATTTAATTATGATAAATAAATAAATAAATAAAGAGTTGGGAGACCAGAAGGGGGAGCTCTCATACGCTGCAACAATCGCACAGCCCAACAGGAAAAAGAGACACCTCTTCTTTCCCGGCAAGGACTCAGCCAATGAAAAGCCAAGGACTCTTTGTTTACTATAGCCCTCCCAACTTCTTTTTCCTCTCTGTAAAAGCCGTCTCTCTCACTTGCCATGCGGGGTCTTGCAGGTGGCTCGCCATGGTTGCAGACCCTGAATTGCAATTCTCTACTGATCCTGAATAAATCTATCTTTGCTGGACAAATATCTGGCAGTCTATTTGTATCAGGTCAACACGTTTTTATGTAAGTAATCATATCAAGTACAATAATAATGACAGTTAAATATACCTTTTCTAATTGCTCCATTTTCCAATTTTATATTTAATTTTGTTTTAGGTTTTTCTCTTATATGCATAATATAACTGATTTTTCTCAAATCCAATTTGATACTCTTGTTTACTTCTTTTTTTGATTATGATATACTTTAGTGTATTTCACCCATTGCCTTTTATGTTTTCTTTACTGTACCTTATTAATAATTCATTTCCATCCTTTAATGATTTTTTGATTCATAAGGTTACCTATAAACCTTTTTCTTTCCTCTATTATACTGAAATCTATGGATTGCATTTCTATTTTATGAATAGTTATACTTTATATTTTTTCATATATCCTCACCTCAAAATGTTTCTAATGGTATCTAACATTATTCAGTACATCCTTTCTCCTCTTCACACACACACACACACACACAAATAGTCTTGACTTGCTTTAAGTCACCACAAAACATATTGAAGAGCACCAACTCAAACCCCATTGTTGCTATTGCTGTCTAAAATTTCAGTTTCATCTTTTAATTGCAAAAAGTTATTTTCTATTCAATGGTAAATTTAATTTACTAATATATTATCAAAAATCTGTGCTTGCGGGGCGGTGCTGGGAAGATGGTGGAAAGTAAGACGTGGAGATCACCTTCCTCCCCACAGATACACCAGAAATACATCTACACGTGGAACAACTCCTACAAAACACCTACTGAATGCTGGCAGAAGACCTCAGACCTCCCAAAAGGCAAGAAACACCACATGTACATGGGTAGGGCAAAAGAAAAAACAGAGACAAAAGAATAGGGACGGCACCTGCACCAGTGGGAGGGAGCTGTGAAGGAGGAAAGGTTTCCACACAGTAGGAAGCCCCTTCGTGGGCGGAGACTGTGGGAGGCGGATGGGGGAGCTTCAGAGCCGCGGAGGAGAACACAGCAACAGGGGTGCGGAGGGCAAAGCGGGGAGATTCCTGCACAGAGGATCGGTGCCGACCCACACTCACAGCCCGAGAGGCTTGTCTGCTCACCCGCCAGGGCAGGCGGGGCTGCGAGCTGAGTCTCGGGCTTCGGTCGGAGCGCAGGGAGAGGACTGGGGTTGGCGGCTTGAACACAGCCTAAAGGGGTTAGTGCACCACGGCTAGCCAGCAGGGAGTCCGGGGAAAAGTCTGCACCTGCCGAAGAGGCAAGAGACTTTTTCTTCCCTCTTTGTTTCCTGGTGCACGAGGAGAGGGGTTTAAGAGCGCTGCTTAAAGGAACTCCAGAGACGGGCGCGAGCCGTGGATAAAAGCGTGGACCCCAGAGACGGGCGCAAGCCACGGCCAAAAGCACGGACTCCAGGGACGGGCGCGAGCCGCAGCTAAAAGCGCGGACCCCAGGGACAGGCGGGATACGCTAAGGCTGCTGCTGCCGCCACCAAGGGGCCTGTGTGTGAGCACAGGTCACTATCCACACCCCTCTTCCGGGAAGCCTGTGCAGCCCGCCACTGCCAGGTTCCCAGGATCCAGGGACAACTTCCCCGGGAGAACGCATGATGGGCCTCAGGCTGGTGCAACGTCACGCTGGCCTCTGCCGCCGCAGGCCCACCCCGCACGCCGTGCCCCTCACTCCCCCCGGCCTGAGTGCACCAGAGCCCCCGAATCAGTGGCTCCTTTAACCCCATCCTCTCTGAGCAAAAACACAGACGCCCTCCAGCGACCTACATGCAGAGGCAGGGCCAAATCCAAAGCTGAGCCCCTGTGAGCTGTGAGAACAATGAAGAGAAAGGGAAATCTCTCCCAGCAGCTTCAGAAACAGCGGATTAAAGCTCCACAGTCAACTTGATGTACCCTGCATCTGTGGAATACATGAATAGACAACGAATCATCCTAAATTGAGGAGGTGGACTTCGAGAGCAAGATCTATGATTTTTTCCCCTTCTCCTCTTTTTGTGAATGTGTATGTGTATGCTTCTGTGTGAGATCTTGTCTGTATAGCTTTGCTTCCACCATTTGTCCTAGGGATCTATCCGTCCATTTTTTAAAAAATTTTTTTCTTAATAATTAATTTTAATAACTTTATTATACTTTACCTTCTTTCTTTCTTTCTTCCTTCCTTCCTTCCTTCCTTCCTTCCTTCCCTCCTTTAGACAACGAATCATCCCAAATTAAGCAGGTGAACTTTGAGAGCAAGATTTATGATTTTTTCCCCTTTACGTCTTTTTGTGAGGGTTTATGTTTATGCTTCTGTGTAAGATTTTGTCTGTATAGCTTTGCTTCCACCATTTGTCCTAAGATTCTATCCGTCCCTTTTTTTTTCTAAATAATTATTTTTTAATTCAATAACTTTATTATACTTTATTTTATTTTACTGTATCTTCTTTCTTTCTGTCTTTTTTCCTTCCTTCCCTCCTTCCTTCCTTCCTCCCTCCCTCGCTCCCTCCCTCCTTTCTTTCCTTCTTCCCTTCTTTCCTTCTTCCTTCCTTCCTTCCTTTCTTTCTTTCTTTCTTTCCTTCTTTCTTTCTTTCTTCATACTTCTACTAATTCTCTCTGCTTTTTCTCCCTTTTATTCTGAGCCGTGTGGATGAAAGGCTCTTGGTGCTCCAGCCAGGAGTGAGGCTCTGCCTCTGAGGTGGGAGAGCCAACTTCAGTACACTGGTCAACAAGAGACCTCCCAGCTCCACATAATATCAAATGGCGAAAATCTCCCTGAGACCTCCATCTTAACACAAGCACCCAGCTTCACTCAACGACCAGCAAGCTACAGTGCTGGGCAACCTATGCCAAACAACTAGCAAAACAGGAACACAGCTCCATCCATTAGAAGAGAGGCTGACTAAAATCATAATAAGTCCACAGACACCCCAAAACACACCACCAGATGTGGACCTGCCCTCTAGAGAGACAAGATCCAGCCTCATGCAACACAACACAGGCACTAGTGCCCTCCACCAGGAAGCCTACACAACCCACTGAACGAACCTTAGCCACTGGAGACAGACATCAAAAACAACGGGAGCTACGAACCTGCAGCCTGCAAAAAGGAGATACCAAACATAGTAAGATAAGAAAAATGAGAAGACAGAAGAACACACAGCAGATGAAGGAGCAACATAAAAATGCACCAGACCTAACAAATGAAGAGGAAATAGGCAGTCTACCTGAAAAAGAATTCAGAATTATGATAGTAAAGATGATCCAAAATCTTGGAAAAAGAATGGACAAAATGCAAGAAACATTTAACAAGGACCTAGAAGAAATAAAGATGAAACAAGCAACAATGAACAACACAATAAATGAAATTTAAAATACTCTAGATGGGATCAATAGCAGAATAACTGAGGCAGAAGAATGGATAAGTGACCTGGAAGATAAAATAGTGGAAATAACTACTGCAGAGCAGAATAAAGAAGAAAGAATTAAAAGAACTGAGGACAGTCTCAGAGACCTCTGGGACAACATTAAATGCACCAACATTCGAATTATACGGGGTCCAGAAGAAGAAGAGAAAACGAAAGGGACTGAGAAAATATTTGAAGAGATTATGGTTGAAAACTTCCCTACTATGGGAAAGGAAATAGTTAATCAAGTGCAGGAAGCACAGAGAGTCCCATACAGGAGAAATACAAGGAGAAATATGCCAAGACACATATTAATCAAACTGTCAAAAATTAAATACAAAGAAAACATATTAAAAGCAGCAAGAGAAAAACAACAAATAACACACAAGGGAATCCCCATAAGGTTAACAGCTGATCTCTCAGCAGAAACCCTACAAGCCAGAAGGGAGTGGCAGGACATACTGAAAGTGATGAAGGAGAAAAACCTGCAACCAAGATTACTCTACCCAGCAAGGATCTCATTCAGATTCAATGGAGAAATTAAAACCTTTACAGACAAGCAAAAGCTGAGAGAGTTCAGCACCACCAAACCAGCTTTACA
This sequence comes from Grampus griseus, assembly GCF_964374135.1. Taxonomy (NCBI): domain Eukaryota; kingdom Metazoa; phylum Chordata; class Mammalia; order Artiodactyla; family Delphinidae; genus Grampus; species Grampus griseus. The sequence continues at coordinate 97,635,752 of NC_138999.1, read as the reverse complement.
AGAAATGCTAAAGGAACTTCTCTAGACAAGAAACACAAGAGAAGGAAAAGACCTATAATTATGAACTCAAAACAATTTAGAAAATGGGAATAAGAACATACATATCGATAATTACCTTAAATGTAAATGGACTAAATGCTCCCACCAAAAGACACAGATTGGCTGAATGGATACAAAAACAAGACCCATATATATGCTGTCTACAAGAGACCACTTCAGACCTAGAGACACATATAGACTGAAAGTAAGGGGATGGAAAACGATATTCCATGCAAATGGAAACCAAAAGAAAGCTGGCGTAGCAATTCTCATATCAGACAAAATAGACTTTAAAATAAAGACTATTAGAAGAGACAAAGAAGGACACTACATAATGATCAAGGGATTGATCCAAGAAGAAGATAAAACAATTGTAAATATTTATGCACCCAACATAGGAGCACCTCAATACATAAGGAAAAAACTAACAGCCATAAAAGGGGAAATCGAAAGTAACACAATCATAGTAGGGGACTTTAACACCCCACTTTCACCAATGGACTGATCATCCAAAATGAAAATAAATAAGGAAACACAACCTTTAAATGATACATTAAACAAGATGGACTTAATTGATATTTATAGGACACTCCATCAAAAAACAGTAGAATACACATTTTTCTCAAGTGCTTATGGAACATTCTCCAGGATAGATCATATCTTGGGTCACAAAACAAGCCTTGGTAAATTTAAGAAAATTGAAATTGTATCAAGTATCTTTTCCGACCACAATGCCATGAGACTAGATACCAATTACAGGAAAAGATCTGTAAAAAGTACAAACACATGGAGGCTAAACAATACACTACTTAATAACGAAGTGATCACTGAAGAAATCAAGGAGGAAATTAAAAAATACCTAGAAACAAATGACAATGGAAACACAAAGATGCAAAGCCTATGGGATGCAGCAAAAGCAGTTTTAAGGGGGAAGTTTAAAGCAATACAAGCCCACCTTAAGAAGCAGGAAACATCTCGAATAAACAACCTAACCTTGCACCTCAAGCAATTAGAGAAAGAAGAACAAAAATCCCCCAAAGTTAGCAGACGGAAAGAAATCATAAAAATCAGATGAGAAATAAAGGAAAAAGAAATGAGGGAAACAATAGCAAAGATCAATAAAACTAAAAGCTGGTTCTTTGAGAAGATAAACAAAATAGATAAGCCACTAGCCAGACTTATCAAGAAAAAAAGGGAGAAGACTCAAATCAATAGAATTAGAAATGAAAAAGGAGAAGTAACAACTGACACTGCAGAAATAAAAAAGATCACGAGAGATTACTACAAGCAACTCTATGCCAATAAAATGGACAATCTGGAAGAAATGGACAAATTCTTAGAAATGCACAACCTGCCTAGACTGAATCAGGAAGAAATAGAAAATATGAACAGACCAATCACAAGCACTGAAATTGAAACTGTGATTAAAAATCTTCCAACAAACAAAAGCCCAGGAACAGATGGCTTCACAGGCGAATTCTATGAAACATTTAGAGAAGAGCTAACACCTATCCTTCTCAAACTCTTCCAAAATATAGCAGAGGGAGGAACGCTCCCAAACTCATTCTACGAAGCCACCATCACCCTGATACCAAAACCAGACAAGGATGTCACAAAGAAAGAAAACTACAGGCCAATATCACTGATGAACATAGAAGCAAAAATCCTCAACCAAATACTAGCAAACAGAATCCAACAGCACATTAAAAGGATCATACACCATGATCAAGAGGGGTTTATTCTAGGAATGCAAGGATTCTTCAATATGTGCAAATCTATTAATGTGATAAACCATACTAACATACTGAAGGAGAAAAACCATATGATCATCTCAATAGATGCAGAGAAAGCTTTTGACAAAATTCAACATCCATTTATGATAAAAACCCTGCAGAAAGTAGGCATAGAGGGAACTTTCCTCAACATAATAAAGGCCATATATGACAAGCCCACAGCAAACATCATCCTTAATGGTGAAAAACTGAAAGCATTTCCACTAAGATCAGGAACAAGACAAGGTTGCCCACTCTCACCACTCTTATTCCACATAGTTTTGGAAGTTTTAGCCACAGCAATCAGAGAAGAGAAGGAAATAAAAGGAATCCAAATCGGAAAAGAAGAAGTAAAGCTGTCACTGTTTGCAGATAACATGATACTCTACATAGAGTATCCTAAAGGTGCTACCAGAAAACTACTAGAGCTAATCAATGAATTTGGTAAAGTAGCAGGATACAAAATGAATGCACAGAAATCTCTGGCATTCCTATATACTAACGATGAAAAATCTGAAAGTGAAATCAAGAAAACACTCCCATTTACCATGGCAATGAAAAGAATAAAATATCTAGGAATAAACCTAACTAAGGAGACAAAAGACCTGAATGCAGAAAATTATAGGACACTGATGAAAGAAATTAAAGATGATACAAATAGATGGAGAGATATACCATGTTCTTGGATTGGAAGAATCAACATTGTGAAAATGACTCTACTACCCAAAGCAATCTATAGATTCAATGCAATCCCTATCAAACTACCACTGGCATTTTTCACAGAACTAGAACAAAAAATTTCACAATTTGTATGGAAACACAAAAGACCCCGAATAGCCAAAGCAATCTTGAGAATGAAAAACGGAGCTGGAGGAATCAGGCTCCCTGACTTCAGACTATGCTACAAAGCTACAGTAATCAAGACAGTATGGTACTGGCACAAAAACAGAAAGATAGATCAATGGAACAGGATAGAAAGCCCAGAGATAAACTCACACACGTATGGACACCTTATCTTTAATAAAGCTGGCAGGAATGTACAGTGGAGAAAGGACAGCCTCTTCAATAAGTGGTGCTGGGAAAACTGGACAGGTACATGTAAAAGTATGAGATTAGATCACTCCCTAACACCATACACAAAAATAAGCTCAAAATGGATTAAAGAGCTAAATGTAAGGACAGAGAGTATCAAACTCTTAGAGGAAAACATAGGCAGAACACTCTATGACATAAATCACAGCAAGATCCTTTTTGACCCACCTCCTAGAGAAATAGAAATAAAAACAAAAATAAACAAATGGGACCTAATGAAACTTCAAAGCTTTTGTACAGCATAGGAAACCATAAACAAGACCAAAAGACAACCCTCAGATTGGGAGAAAATATTTGCAAATGAGGCAACTGACAAAGGATTAATCGCCACAATTTACAAGCAGCTAATGCAGATCAATATCAAACAAACAAACCACCCAATCCGATAATGGGCAGAAGACCTAAATAGACATTTCTCCAAAGAAGATATACAGATTGCCGACAAACACATGAAAAAATGCTCAACATCGCTAATCATTAGAGAAATGTAAATCAAAACTACAATGAGGTATCACTTCACACCTGTCAGAATGGCCATCATCAAAAAGTCTACAAACAATAAATGCTGGAGAGGGTGTGGAGAAAAGGGAACCCTCTTGCACTGCTGGTGGGAATGTAAACTGATACAGCCACTATGGAGAACCATACGGAAGTTCCTTAAAAAAATAAAAATAGAACTACCATATGACCCAGCAATCCCACTCCTGGGCATATACTGTGAGAAAACCATAATTTAGAAAGAGTCATGGGCTTCCCTGGTGGTGCAGTGGTTAAGAGTCCGCCTGCTGATGCAGGGGACACAGGTTCGTGCCCCAGTCCGGGAAGATCCCACATGCCGCAGAGAGGCTAGGCCCATGAAACATGGCTGCTGAGCCTGCATGTCCGGAGCCTGTGCTCCACAATGGGAGAGGCCACAACAGTGAGAGACCTGCATAGAGCAAAAAAAAAAAAAAAAAAAAAAGAGTCATGTACCACAATGTTCATTGTAGCTCTATTTACAATAGCCAGGACATGGAAGCAACCTATGTGTCCATTGACAGATGAAAGGATAAAGAAGATGTGGCACATATATACAATGGAATATTACTCAGCCATAAATAGAAATGAAATTGTGTTATTTGTAGTGAGGTGGATGGACCTAGAGTCTGTAATAGAGTGAAGTTACTCAGAAAGAGAAAAACAAATACTGTACGCTAACACGTATATATGGAATATAAAAAAGAATAAAATTGGTTATGAAGAACCTAGGGGCAGGACCAGAATGAAGACACAGATGTAGAGAATGGACTTGAGGACCTGGGGAGGGGGATAGGTAAGCTGGACGAAGTGAGAGAGTGGCATGGACATATATACACTACCAAATGTAATATAGATAGCTAGTGGGAAGCAGCCACAGAACACATGGAGATAGCTTGGTGCTTTGTGACCACCTAGAGGGGTGGGATAGGGAGGGTGGGAGGGAGACGCAAGAGGGAGGAGATATGGAGTAGGTGTATATGTATAGTTGATTCACTTTGTTATAAAGCAGAAACCAACACACCATTGTAAAGCAATTATACTCCAATAAAGATTTTTTTAAAAAAAGAATGATCAGAAAAGCTATAAAATCTGCCTGGAATGTCATACAAGGTACAGGAAAGAACCATTTAATAGACTTGAGTTTTGGGGGCATTGCTGTATACTAGGAGAAGAGTGCTTCTTTCTCCATCTGATGTTTTCTTCCATGTAGTGGCACATCGATTTTAAAAAGACTCCTGGAGTCTCTGCACCCTCCTCACATACTCCACTCCTGTAGATCAGTGTTGTGCCTTATGTGAGTGGTAAATTTGGGGTAAGGAACTAGATGTATCTATGAGCCTCTGCCTCTCCTTTTTCACTTAAGATCCTGCTGTCTGTAAGGAGTATATATTCTGATCCTCTCCTATATGTACTCATATGAGGTGGCCTTAGTACTACCTGTGACTGGGTAGATTAACTCTGTCTAATTCTGCTATATGGTGTAATAAAGGCTTCTTGCCCATGGATATAAGACATATTATCCATTATCAGCTTTACCACTTATAGAGATGATTTTTTGTATCTCCTTCTTATTTGTATCTATAAATATTTTAGTGAATCCCAAACTCAGGTGGGGAAAATGGGAGTAGCCTTATAATTCCAACAATAAGAAAGAATAAAATTGTTTTCTTCTTGTAATTTATATAATTCAGCTTTTTCCATAAGTAAATTATATTTCAAAAAATTGATTTACACACGTCTCCCCAAAGTTTCATGCCTAACCACTCTTATCGCTCTTCTCACATAAATTACTCTCATCATCTGTCCCTCTTTTCATTTTCCCTTGCTTTATTCCTACCCTCACCTTTCACTTTCTGGATCTCTTGTCTTTTTCCTGTTATCTCTTTGCTTTATCTATAAACCAAGCCAATTAATCTTCTTTTAGATTATTCAGTTCTCCTCTGCACTGATTGCCTGGATCCACACCATAAAGCCCAATGGCTATAAAATAAAATATAGGTAAGGAATGTAAGAAAATATCTGGAAATCATATATTGATAAGGCATTAAAAATCCAGAATATATAAAGAACCCTATGACTCAATAACAACAAAAAATCCCATTAAAAAATGTGCAGGCATTTCTTCAAAGATAATGGAGATGTAGACGAGATATTTCTCCAAAGAAGATATAAAAAGGACCAAAGAGCATATGGCAAAATGCTCAGTATCATTATTCATCATGGAAATGCAATGAGATATTACTTTACACACGAGGATGCCTATCATTAAAAAAAGTGATGGATGTTAAGTAAACTTATTGTGGTAATCATTTTACTATATATACATATATCAAATAATATGTTGTACACCGTAAACAAATACAATGTTACATATCAATTATATCTCAATAAAACTGGAAACAAATTTTAAAAATAACTAAATCATGTTTAAAAAGCACTAATTAACAAGTGTTGGCGAGGATGTAGAGAAATTGAAACCCTTATGCAATGCTGATAGGAATGTAAAATTGTTCCATTTCTGCAGAAACCATTTGGGTGGCTCTGCAAAAAATTAAATACAGAATTATCATATGATCCAGCAGTTCTAGTCCTGCGAATATACCCAAAAAAGTTGAATAAAGGGAATCAAACAGGTAATTGTACACCGATGTTCATAGCAGCATTATCCGTAACAGCAAAATGTGGAAACAATAGTTTCTATCAACAATGAATTGATACAAAACCTGTGATATCTATATCTATCTTCAGAAGATAGATATAAGTAGATATAGATAGGTGCATGCACACACGTGCACACACACACACGCAATGACATATTATTCAGCCATAAAAAGGAAAGAAATTCTGACACATGTTACAACATAGGTAAACATTGAAAACATTACTGTAAGTGAAATAAGCCAGATACAAAAAGACACATATTGCATGATTCCACATATATGAAATATCTAAATAGGCAAATTCATAGAAGACAGAAAGTAGGTTACATGTTACCAGAGATGAGGGGCAGGGTAGGAGGGGAAGAATAGGAGTTATGTCAATTGGTACAAAGATTCTGTTTGGGATGATCAAAAAGTTCTGAAAATTGGTAGTGGTCATGGTTGTATAACATTGTAAACGTACTTAATGCCACGGTATTGTGTAGTTAAAAATGGTTAAAATCAGGACTTCCCTGGTGGCACAGTGGTTAAGAATCCACCTGCCAATGCAGGGGACACAGGTTTGAGCCCTGGTCAGGGAAGATCCCATGAGCCACGGAGAAACTAAGCCCGTGCGCCATAACTACAGAGCCTGTGTTCCAGAGCCCACGAGCCACAACTACTGAGCCCATGTGCCACAACTGCTGAAGTCCACACACCTAGAGCCCATGCTCCACAACAAGAGAAGCCACCACAATGAGAAGCCTGTGCACCACAATGAAGAGTAGCCCCTGCTCGCTGCAACTAGAGAAAGCCCATGCACGGCAACGAAGACCCAACACAGCCAAAAAAAGAAATATTTTAAAAAATGGTTAAAATCAGAAACCTTATATTATGTATAATTTACCGCAATAAAAAACTTTTTAAAAAGGTAAGGCAGAAAAACTGTGGATAATAATACTTTAATACTTTTATCCCTTTCAAACACGTCACACTCATATACTAGATGTATAAACTTGGGCAAACCCCTTCACTTCTATGAATTTCACCTTTGACATCTCTTAAATGAGGATTATATAACACTGCAAGTCCCACAGGGTTGTTCTGAAGTTCAATTGCAATCTAATGTCTCCGAAATGCCTAACAGTATATAGTACGTGCTCGGAGTACATATCCCTTTATATTTTAAAATAAGCATGTGATGTAAATGTAGTTTTGCCATTACTAATCAAAGTCACATTGCCTGAGATGGCTGTGAAAATAAATCATCTGGGGAAGGGATTTTTGTTATATAACTGCAACTATAGTCTGAGTAATTACTTAAATCACTAAGTCTCATGCAGGAAATCAGAATTTCAAGTTATTTGGGTGTTGCATAGGCATCTTAAATTTAAGATCTCCTAAACAAATTATTTAACATTTCTCCTAAACATACTCATCACCCAAATACTCTACATCACTGTAAATAACACCACCATTTGCCCAGTTGCTCGAGTCCAAGACACTTCCATCCTTCTCCTCCTGCCCATCCCACACTCATTCTACTACCAAATTCAGTCTATTTTACTTCCAAAATATATCTCAATTCTGCTTCTCTTCATTCTCGCTGACACTGTTATCACCTGGAATACAAAAAAAACCGTACAAATTGGTCTCTCTACTTCTCTAGAATCTCTTCGATTCTACACGGAATAAACAGAGTGACCCTCATTATATAGAACGGATTATGTAACATTGTTTTAAACCCTTCAATGTTTTTTAATTCATTTTGAATAAAACCTATACTTTTTTCATCTTTTTTTAAACATCTTTATTCGAGTATAATTGCTTTACAATGGTGTGTTAGTTTCTGCTTTATAACAAAGTGAATCAGCTATACGTATACATATATCCCTATATCCACTCCCTCTCGCGTCTCCCTCCCACCCTCCCTATCCCACCCCTCTAGGTGGACACAAAGCACCAAGCTGATCTCCCTGTGCCATGCAGCTGCTTCCCACTAGCTATCTATTTTACATTTGGTAGTGTATATATGTCCATGCCATTCTCTCACTTCGTCCCAGCTTATCCTTCCCCCTCCCCATGTCCTCAAGTCCATTCTCTAAGTCTGCATCTTTATTCCTGCCCTGCCCCTATGTTCTTCAGAACCATTTTTATTTTTTAGATTCCATATATATGTGTTAGCATATGGTATTTGTCTTTCTATTTCTGACTTACTTCACTCTGTATGACAGTCTCTAGGTCCATCCACCTCACTACAAATAACTCAATTTCATTTCCTTTTATGGCCGGATAATATTCCATTGTATATATGTGCCACACCTTCTTTATCCATTCATCTGTCGATGGACACTTAGGTTGCTTCCATGTCCTGGCTACTGTAAATAGAGCTGCAATGAACATTGTGGTACATGACTCTTTTTGAATTATGGTTTTCTCAGGGTATATGCCCAGTGGTGGGATTGCTGGGTCATATGGTAGTTCTATTTTTAGTGTTTTAAGGAACCTCCATACTGTTCTCCATAGTGGCTGTATCAATTTACTTTCCCACCAGCAGTGTAAAAGGGTTCCCTTTTCTCCACAACATCTCCAGCATCTATTGTTTGTAGGTTTTTTGATAAAACCCATACTTCTTAATGTGGTGCCTTAAGCCCCTGTGTGATCTGGCCTTTGCCTGTAATCCAGCCTCATCCATCATCCGTCTTCTTACTTTGCACCAACCACACTCGTCTTCTTCATTCCTTAGATATGCCAAGCCCTTTATCACCTTAGGACCTTTTCACATAATGTGTTTCTACCTGAAACATGGTTTCCCATTCTTCACTGCACTTCAGTTAAATGTCACTTCCTCAGGACAACCCACCTATAATCTAAATCTATAATCTAAAGTAGATTCTTCGTATTACTCTCATAGCACATGCACACTGATCTATGTACTTCTTTCTTGCCAGTTTCTTACACCACAATGTAATCTCTATGAGAACTGGAATCATAACTTTTATTTACCACTAAATCTGTGGCACTACCATAGCACCTGGTGAATAGGAGACATTCAATAAATATTTGTTAAATGATTCAATAAGTAAAGTAAGCAGTAACAACATGGTACATATTAATATCTATGCATTTCATAAATATGTACAATTATGTACATTGATTTCCTACACATAAAATAATTTTTTACACATTTACAATTTACACATAAAATAATTACATGAGCGTGACAATACATTCTCATTTCAAATCAGTTAGAAGGTATTGCTCACGTATTATAATTTCCACATAGAACATGACCATTACATGTTCACATAAGAACAACACAAAAAAATTTTGTGAGGACTTTGTGGCTGAGCTATTAACATAAGTGTTCTTGCCTTTCTGACATGTGCAACTTGTAAGTAATACAATCAAGGGAGTTACTCCCAATAAGGCTCTTAAAGTTTAATGCTGTGATGGTCTGGTTACATTGTATCATCTATTAAATTGTTTTTTATTTTATTTTCAATAGCCAGTACTTTATCTGAGTTAACTGTCTACTTACATCCAAATGCACACACTCAAACACAGAGGTTTTCATTTCTATCCAGTCTTATTTTATTTTATTTTAAAAAGTAGATTTTTCTTTACACTTTACAATTGCATGTCCATCATTAAAAGTATAGAAAGTAGACTGGGGACAGAGGTCATGCTCAGCAGTGGCACTCAGGAAGTTGGGAAGTAAGGGGATGGCACAGATGAGTTTTAGAGGGGATTTCTGAGGCACCTATTTTATGCCATTTCTTAATGCTCCACTAGCTAGTTACTGCTGTCCAAATCAAGACTTTCATTATCTGATGCTCTATAACACTTTTACCCTGGTAAAATTGACAACAGAAAGCTAGCCAGCCAAGTTAATTAGGTTTTTCATTAACTTTTTAGCCCTGGTATCATTTCGCTTTCAATATGATGGAGTGTTTTCAAGTAACAAATTTAAGTAAGGATCATATAAACTTAATTTGGGAGGCTGCAGATATCCTTTGGCTAACTTTCATTAGATTGGGCTGCAATCAATCAATGGAGAAGGCACAGTTAGAGCAGGATATGTTCTCCACTTGAAAGTAGTTTAAAATGTGCTATCAGGGCAATGAGAAGTTGATTTGGTTTATATAATGTAATTAAAAGACAAAAAACTTTTAGGACTCATTCTTTCATATTAACACTCTTGTGCTTGAAAGCTGTTCACAGCAAATCACATCGTCTTGATATAATTATCACCTCACCATGAAAGAAAAGTGTGGCTTAATTTAAGATAAGGCCATGGAATGTTAGTCCAAGAAGAACCTTCAGCCATCACCTAGTCCAAGGGTTTTCAAAGACTTGTAACAGAGAAATTCTTTCCCCAAACACTGTTTAAAATGGAAGCCATAAATGTAAAATATATTTTAATGGTAATGAGTATAATAGCTAATACCTGAATAGTGTTAGCTATATGCTGGGCATTGTTCTAAATTCTGTACATGTACTAACTCATTTAATCTTCACAAAAACTCTATATCAACATTCTTATTTTACAGATAAAGAAAAAACTCAAATGTTAATAAAATGGTAGAAAGTGGTAAAGTCAGATTTGGAAGTTTGGCCCGCTGGCAGTTTGCTCCAGTGTCAACTAGCCACCATTGCCTCTCTAGGATAAAGGACAACTTGTTAAGGTAGGAGGGAAAGAACAGAGTCCCTGTTTGATGAACCCTGTAGGATGTTCCCAAAGCACCTCCTCCTCCATAAGCTCCCCACCACCCACCAGGAATTTACCACACAGCTAAATGACCAACATCAACTATAAAAGATCAAAATGCATCGATACTCGTACTATCCAGGACTCCCGGAGGAATAAGGGCTACCCCAGCCAGAGGTTGGTAAGTGACAGGGTAATCAGAGAAGAGGCAGGCTTATGGGATGAAAGTATTTCTGCATTAATTATGGAGGCACTACATTTCTAAGGAGTCATCCATCCATCGCTTGGATTTGAACTCTACCTAGTACTCACAAGTGCTGCCAAAAAATGGGAATGTGTATTACTAAATTCATCACAGACGTCATAAGAGCCACATATCAACCTAACACCCATGAGGTATCTGGATGTCAGTTAAGCAGCTGGGGAACTGCAGAGTAGTGAGTGGGAAGACCTTAGGTTGACATCCCTTGGGTGAAAGGGGATTAACACCAGGTAGACAACACAAGCTGGTGGGCCCTTCTCATTAAAGCCCCTCATCCACACCTTTTTTCCATCTAAAGAAATAGTAAGTTTCTTTACAAATGATGAGATGCTGGAGTCTAGAATGGTGAAGCTGCTTGTTCAAGGTTTACCTTCAAGTTAAACCTAAATCCAAGTTAAACCTAAATCCCAAATGTGAGTTTAGTTTGTTGTTGTTGTTTTTACTGTTGTTAACTTGAAAATACCTTCTGAAAGAAACTCACTGGGAGTAGGTTGAAAGGTTCACACAGTTTGTAGGCATTATTTTATTTTAATGAGATTTTTTTCCATGCCAATGATTTGCGTTTGTTTAAATCATGATTCTGTCCATATCTAATGATGTAAATGACAATATTTAGATCATTTCTGGTACACCTGAAATTAAACTTCACTTACAAAAGATTAACCATTATTGAATAACTACAGGAATTATCTTTCTTACCACTGATTAACTGATCTCATTTACACTGTTACGGGCTTTTTGGAAAATATAACAAAATTAATTTTAAAAATATGTCATATTAGCAAAAGCACTTTCAGGCAAAAGTCATTCTAGTAATACTGAAGAATATATTTGCTCATTGAAAAATCTTTTAAAAGAGAGAGACCTTGATTTGTTCGCTGACTGAAAAGCAACAAACTTATGGGATAATTAGATCACATCTCCCTCTAGCATAAGAGGGTGAGACCAAAGTTCCAGTGCAGTTTTGCAAGTTAGAAATTTTGTATCTGTTGTATCCATCTTGGAAATACCAGTAAATTCATTATATGCTTGTTTAACAAAAGTAGAACTTGAGCCATAAGCATTTGTACAAGTGGAGTCATATATAAATATATATGTATATATATTATATACATAACATTTTTTACTTTTAAAATTGTGAGAAATATGCATATGAGTGTGTAAAACATATATGTAAAGTTCAAAAATAATTATAAAGCAAACATCTGCATAACCCAGATGAAGAAATAAAACATTGTCAGCGCCCCAGAAACCCCTTTTGTTTCTCTCTCCAATCACATCTCCCTGCCGCTCCCCTGGGGGTAACCATTATGCTTACTTTTATGATAATTATTCCTTTGTTTTTCTTTATAATTTTACTATTTATGTATGCATTCCTAAGCAGTATAGTTTACTTTTGTCTGGTTTTGAACTTTTATAACTGGAATATTCTCTACGTCTTCTTCTCAACTTGCTTATTTCACTCAATATCATATTTGTTAAATTATTCCAATTGTTGGTTGTACCATTAGTTCAACTGTTTTCATTACCATATAATATTGCATGGCCTGAACATATCACAGTCATATTAGTCAGCTTTAACAAACAACCCAAATCTTAGGATCTTTCAGAAACGAAGCTTTGTTTCTCATATTGTATTTTCTTTCCAGTTTGTTTGCCCCTCTGCTTTTTGTCTTCTTCTTTATAAGACCCACGCTAAAAAAGCAGACCCTATATGCACAATTACTGGTCTCATTGAAAGGTAAAAGGGGAAGATGGACAAAAGGGGAAGTCTGCACAATGGCTGCCTGGCAAGTATCACTTCCACTCACATTTCTTTGGCAATTCGCATAGCCAAGACTGATAGAAATAGGATGAGAAGTAGTATCCACCCATAGGGACAGGCTCAGGAGGGAGCAATAGGTATCCTGACTATGATGCCATACATGAAAACAACCTATTTTTCTCTTCTATTGTGGATGGATTTGGGTCGTTTCCCCTTTGGGACTATCATGAGCAATGCTGCTATAAACCTTCTTGTATATAAAGTTTCTCTAGTGTATACACTTAAGGGTGTATTTGCTAAATCACAGCATCTGTATAACTTGAACTTTTCTAAATATTGCCAAAACATTTTCCAAAGAAAATATACCAACTTATTCTTCCACATCATTGTATGAGTTCCTATTTCTCCACATTCTAACACTTGATAGTCTTTATGAGTAATAGCATCTCATTTTTGTTTTAATTTGCATTTCCATTATTATTAATGAGCTTGGGAATATTTTCTTATGTTGTATAGTATTTGCAGCATTTGTACATCCCTATTTTGTGAAGCTACATATATTTTTAACTTTTTATTTCAAAATAATTTTAGATTTATAGAAAATTTGCAAAAATAGCACAGAGTTTTCATATAACCTTCATGTTTTTACTCAACATAAAAAATGAATAATCATCATGTTAGCTGTTGTCAGCATAGGTGCTACAGAGGCCCCAGTCACCATGAAACATAAGATTCATTCGGGCAAGAATAAGGTAGGACTCTAAGTTGGCAAACATGACACCATGGAAATGGTTCTCCCTGCCAATTTGCAGATAACAATTTGGCAACCTGTATGGTTGTAGGAAAAGGCATTCAACTGGAATTCAAGCAGGAACTCAGGTAGAAAATTACTATAAGCCAGCTATAAACAGCTTCTGACTCCAGCATTTGTTCCATGTATGGCAATCACTCTTGAAATTTAAATTATATTGCATATACTTAAGTTCACCCTTTCCAAAATGATCATTCTGATTGGCCCTACAATAGCATGTAAAATATCCCTATTATTCTTTTCAAAATATCCCTATTATTCTTTTTTTTCCTATTATTCTTTTTAAAGAATAAAATTATTCTTTAAGAGCATCCTAAATTTTCATTTTATAATGAGCACTTACCTTGTGCCAGGTGTGTTCTTTTACATACATCATCTAATTTAATCCATGATTAATAATTGGACAGCCAGGATTTTATCCCAGGCAGTCAGTCTTCAGAATCCAAGCTCAATATAACTCCATGAGAGCACCTTTTACTAACTCTTAAATTAATTTATATTCTCATAGATATTATGATTCTAAGTAGAGGACACTTGCCCCCAGACCATACTGCTTTGTTTAAAGGAATCCTATTCTTAGGTAGGATTTTCATGGGACAATTACTATTTTGATGTTTTTACATTTTTTTTTTACAACAGATTATTCAGTTTATCAAAACAGATAGCTAACTCACTGCAGTTTAAATGCATAGACTATATGTAAAAATATTTATAAATGTAATCTTATTTTGATTATTAACGAAAAAGACAAAAAAAATCTTCAATTTCTCAAGAAATTGAATATAATTTTAAGAGCAAGATGTAAAATATCTTGAATATTCCCTCTAAACTTATTTCAGATTCTGCTTGTGCCTACAAACCCCAGTACCCATGTTACTTCTCCCTGTAATCATCTGACTATACACCAGCACATGTATCTGAGCCTCAGCTATGTGTCCCACACTTTTTAAAAAATTTTTTAAATTTTATTTTATTTACTTTTTTATACAGTAGGTTCTTATTAGTCATCAATTTTATACACATCAGTGTATACATGTCAATCCCAATCGCCCAATTCATCACACCACAAGCCCCACCCCCTGTGGCTTTCCCTCCTTGGTGTCCATACATTTGTTCTCTACATCTGTGTCTCTATTTCTGCCTTGCAAACCGGTTCATCTGTACCATTTTTCTAGGCTCCACATACATGCGTTAATATACAGTATTTGTTTTTTTCTTTCTGACTTACTTCACTCTGTATGACAGTCTCTAGATCCATCCAAGTCTCAACAAATGACCCAATTTCCTTCCTTTTTTGGCTGAGTAATATTCTATTGTATATATGTACCACATCTTCTTTATCCATTCATCTGTCAATGGGCATTTAGGTTGCTTCCATGACCTGGCTATCGTAAATAGTGCTGCAATGAATATTGCGGTGCATGTGTCTTTTTGAATTATGGTTTTCTCTGGGAATATGCCCAGTAGTGGGATTGCTGAATCATATGGTAATACTATTTTTAGTTTTTTAAGGAAACTCCATACTGTTCTCCATAGTGGCTGTATCAATTTACATTCCCACCAACAGTGCGAGAGGAATCCCCTTTCTCCACACCCTCTCCAGCATTTGTTGTTCGTAGATTTTCTGATGATTCCAATTCTAACTGGTGTGAGGTGATACCTCATTGCAGTTTTGATTTGCATTTCTCTAATAATTAGTGATGTTGAGCAGATTTTCATGTGCTTCTTGGCCATCTGTATATCTTCTTTGGAGAAATGTCTATTTACTTCTGCACATTTTTGGATTGGGTTCTTTGTTTCTTTAATATTGAGCTTGATGAGCTGTTTATATATTTTGGAGATTAATCCTTTGTCCGTTGATTCATTCGCAATTTTCTCCCATTCTGAGGGTTGTCTTTTCGTCTTGTTTATGGTTTCCTTTGCTGTGCAAAAGCTTTGAAGATCCATTAGGTTCCATTTGTTTATTTTTGTTTTTATTTCCATTACTCTAGGAGGTGGATAAAAAAAGATCCTGCTGTGATTTATGTCAGAGTGTTCTCCCTATGTTTTCCTCTAAGAGTTTTATAGTGGCCAGCCTTACATTTAGGTCTCTAATCCATTTTAAATTTATTTTTGTGTTTGGTGTTAGGGAGTGTTCTAATTTAATTCTTTTACATGTACCTGTCCAGTTTTCCCAGCACCACTTATTGAAGAGACTGTCTTTTCTCCATGTATATCCTTGCCTCCTTTGTCATAGATTAGTTGACCATAGGTGCATGGGTTTATCTCTGGGTTTTCTATCTTGTTCCATTGATCTATGTTTCTGTTTTTGTGCCACTACCATATTGTCTTGATTACTGTAGCTTTGTAGTATAGGCTGAAGTCTGGGAGTCTGATTCCTCCAGCTCTGTTTTTTTCCCTCAAGACTGCATTTGCTATTCGGGGTCTTTTGTGTCACCATACAAATTTTAAGATTTTTTTATTCTAGTTCCGAAAAAAATGCCATTGGTAATTTGATAGGGATTGCATTGAATCTGTAGATTGCTTTGGGTAGTATAGTCATTTTCACAATATTGATTCTTCCAATCCAAGACCATGGTATATCTCTCCATCTGTTGGTATCATCTTTAATTTCTTTCATCAGTGTCTTACAGTTTTCTGCATACAGGTGTTTTGTCTCCCTAGGAAGGTTTATTCCTTGGTATTTTATTCCTTTTGTTGCAATGGAAAATGGGAGTGTTTCCTTAATTTCTCTTTCAGATTTTTCATCATTAATGTATAGGAATGGAAGAGATTTTTGTGCATTAATTTCATATCCTGCAACTTAACCAAATTCATTGATTAGCTCTGGTAGCTTTCTGATGGCATTTTTAGGATTCTCTATTTATAGTATCATGACATCAGGAAACAGTGACAGTTTTCTTTTCCAGTTTGTATTCCTTTTATTTCTTTTTCTTCTCTGATTGCCATTGCTAGGACTTCCAAAACTATGTTAAATAATAGTGGTGAGAGTGAACATCCTTGTCTTGTTCCTGATCTTAGAGGAAATGCTTTCAGGTTTTCACCATTGAGAATGATGTTTCCTGTGGGTTTGTTCTATATGGCCTTTACTGTGTTGAGGTAGGTTCCCTCTATGCCCACTTTCTGGAGACTTTTTATCATAAATCGGTGTTGAATTTTGTCAAAAGCTTTTTCTGCATCTATTGAGATGATCATATGGTTTTATTCTTCAATTTGTTAATATGGTGTATCACATTGATTGATTTTCGTATATTGAAGAATCCTTGCATCCCTGGGATAAAGCTCACTTGGTCATGGTGTATGATCCTTTTAATGTGTTGTTGGATTCTGTTTGCTAGTATTTTGTTGAGGATTTTTGCACCTATATTCATCAATGATATTGGTCTGTATTCTCTTTTTTTGTAGTATCTTTGTCTGGTTTGGTATCAGGGTGATGGTGGCCTCATAGAATGAGTTTGGGAGTGTTCCTTCCTCTGCAATTTATTGGAAGAGTTTGAGAAGGATGGGTGTTAGCTCTTCTCTAAATGTTTGACAGAATTCACCTGTGAAGCCATCTGGTCATGGACTTTTGTTTGTTGGAAGATTTCTAATCACAGTTTCAATTTCATTGCTTGTGATTGGTGTGTTCATATTTTCTTTTTCTTCCTGATTCAGTCTTGGAAGGTTATACCTTTCTAAGAATTTGCCCATTTCTTCCAGGTTGTCCATTTCTTTTGGCATAGCGTTGCTTCTAGTAGTCTTTTAGGATGCTTTGTATTTCTGCGGTGTCTGTTGTAATTTCTCCTTTTTTATTTCTAATTTTATTGATTTGAGTCCTCTCCCTATTTTTCTTGATGAGTCTGGCTAATGGTTTATCAATTTTGTTTACCTTCAAAGAGAAGCAACTTTTAGCTTTATTGATTTTTGCTATTGTTCTCTTTGTTTCTATTTCATTTATTTCTGATCTGATCCTTATGATTTCTCTCCTTCTGCTAACTTTGGGTTTTGTTTGTTCTTCTTTCTCTAGTTCCTTTAGGTGTAAGTTTAGATTGTTTATTTGAGATTTTTCTTGTTTCTTGAGGTAGGCTTGAATAGCTATAAACTTCCCTCTTAGAACTGCTTTTGCTGCATACTATAGGTTTTGCATCGTCGTGTTTTCATTGTCATTTCTCTCTAGGTATTTTTTGATTTTCTCTTTGATTTCTTCAGTGATCTCTTGGTTATTTAGTAACGTACGGTTTAGCCTCCATGTCTTTGTGTTTTTTACATTTTTTCCCTGTAATTCATTTCTAATCTCATAGCATTGTGGTCAGAAAAGATGCTTGATATGATTTCAATTTTCTTAAATTTACTGATGCTTGATTTGTGACACAAGATGTGATCTATCTGGGAGAATGTTCCATGCGCACTTGAGAAGAAAGTGTAATCTGCTATTTTTTGATGGAATGTCCTATAAATATCAATTAAGTCCATCTTGTTTAATGTACCAAGTAAAGCTTTTGTTTCCTTATTTATTTTCATTTTGGATGATCTGTCCATTGGTGAAAGTAGGGTGTTAAAGTACCCTACTATTATTGTGTTACTGTCGATTTTACCTTTATGGCTGTTAGCATTTGCCTTATGTATTGAGGTGCTTCTATGTTGGGTGCATATATATTTATAATTGTTATATCTTCTTCTTGGATTGATCCCTTGATCATTATGTATTGTCCCTCGTCTCTTGTAACATTCTCTATTTAAAGTCTATTTTATCTGATATGAGTATTGCTACTCCAGCTTTCTTTTGATTTCCATTTACATGGAATATCTTTTTCCATCCCCTCACTTTCAGTCTGTATGTGTCCCTAGGTCTGAAGTGGGTCTCTTGTATACAGCATATATATGGGTCTTGTTTTTGTATCCTTTCAGCAATCCTGTGTCTTATGGTTGGAGCGCTTAATCCATTCACGTTTAAGGTAATTATTGATATGTATGTTCCTATGACCATTTTCTTAATTCTTTTGGGTTTGTTTTTGTAAGTCCTTTTCTTCTCTTGTGTTTCCCACTTAGAGAAGTTCCTTTAGCATTTGTTGTAGTGCTGGTTTGGTGGTGCTGCATTCTCTTAGTTTTTGGTTCTCTGTAAAGCTTTTGATTTCTCCATCGAATCTGAATGAGATACTTGCCGGGTAGAGTAATCTTGGTTGTAGGTTCTTCCCTTTCATCACTTTAAGTATATCATGCCACTCCCTTTTGGTTTGTAGAGTTTCTGCTGAGAAATCACCTGTTAACCTTATGGGAGTCCCCTTGTATGTTATTTGTAGTTTTTCCCTTGCTGCTTTCAATAATTTTTCTTTGCCTTTAATTTTTGCCAATTTGATTACTATGTGTCTCGGTGTGTTTCTCCTTGGGTTTATCCTGTATGGGACTCGCTTCGCTTCCTGGGCTTGGGTGACTATTTCCTTTCCCATGTTAGGGACGTTTTCAACTATAACCTCTTCAAATATTTTCTCTGGTCCTTTCTCTCTCTCTTCTCCTTTTGGAACCCTATAAGGTGAATGTTGTTGTGTTTAATGTTATCCCAGAGGTCTCTTAGGCTGTTTTTATTTCTTTTCATTCTTTTCTCTTTATTGTGTTCTGCAGCAGTGAATTCCACTATTCTGTCTTCCAGGTCACTTATCCATTCTTCTGCCTCAGTTATTCTGCTATTGATTCCTTCTAGTGTAGTTTTCATTGCAGTTATTGTATTGTTCATTTGTTTGTTTGTGTTTTAATTATTCTAGGCCTTTGTTAAACATTTCTTGCATCTTCTCAATCTTTGCCTCCATTCTTTTTCCGAGGTCCTGGATCATCTTCGCTATCATTATTCTGAATTCTTTTTCTGCAAGGTTGCCTATCTCTACTTCATTTAGTTGTTTTTCTGGGGTTTCATCTTGTTCCTTCATCTGGTACATAGCTCTCTGCCTTTTCATCTTGTCTATCTTCCTGTGAATGTGGTTTTTGTTCCATAGGCTGCAGGATTGTAATTCTTCTTGCTTCTGCTGTGTTCCCTCTGGTGGATGAGGCTATCTAACTTACATTTTTAATAAGTGATTCTTTCATGATGTTCAAACTAAATTTGATAAGTCTGTCTCCCACTTCTGCCCCAGTTTCATCATTTCCCTCTGCTGCCCCTATTCCTTGCTTATTTATCTTCAAGGTGGTTCTTTATACAAATATAAGAAAATATGAATACATACTCTCATTTCACCTCTTTCTTACAAAAAAAATGGCATACAATAAACACTGTACTGACCCATGTCATTTTCATATTATAACGTATATTGGTGATCTTTCAGTATTAGTACACAGAGTGTTTATCATTCTCTTTTACGACTGCTTTGTGTATATACCATAATTTATGTGCCTAGTCCTTTTTTGAAGGGCATACGTTCTTTCCATATTTTGCTATTACAAATAATGCTGTAAACAATTATTAAATGAATGAATGAAGAAATCTTTTACATAACTTTATGAGAGAAATGTAGGCTATTGTTTGATGACCCTGATGTTTTGCAATATAAATCAACCCTACGAAGTATTTGAAAACAGGCAAAATGTACAAGATCTAAAGTTACACTGTCATCTTCTACCTGCCACCAGGATAGCAGCTGTTGCCTCTGAGCCTTTTTCTCAAAAAAGAGAGTCATCTAATAGTTTCACATACTTTAAGATGCTAAAATAATACTTGCTTAATGTCTGGAAATGGTAATGTCTTTTTCCAAAGGGATGATTACTAAAAATGTGATCACAGGCAAGTTGATAATAGGTGGGGAAAGTGATTTGGGATGAGATATGGAGCTTTCCTGCTATCTTTTTAATTACATCTACCCAAAGCACACTCCACCTAATTATCGAAGATTGTTCTAATCTTTAGTGGTCAAGGTTTGCTTATGTTATAGAAATTCAATTTCAGTTTTTGAAATCACTTCAACACAAATGTGGCCTGGGTTTTTATCTTTGTAGGACCACAGCATAAATGATACAAACTGCATCCCAAGTAATTATTCTGTTTCAATTTATCAATAAGATGCTATTACCTGAGGCTGAGATACCTGAGATAATTAGGGGTTTATCTAATATCTCAGATTACCTGAGATAATTTGGGGGGTTTTGTTTGCATATTTTCTTATTTGTTTCAGCTGGGAATGAGATTTGGAGGCATGAAAGGAAAAAGGCAGGGGGAAAAATAGTTTGAGGATTTTCTCTCACAAAATATAATTAACACCGTTCCCCTTCTTCAGGCCCTTTGAGTCCTACCAGACATTTTCCTAAGCAGCTAGATATCACAAGCTCAGGATGGTGATCCAAGAGAAAGAAGAGCACCATAATGAAGAGCATGGCTTTGGGAATCCAATGCCTGAATTCAAAGACCAGCTATATCACTGACTATCTGACCTTGAACAAGGTACTCTCTGGGCCCTTCTTTCCTTCTATTTAAAAAATATACTTAGTAACTACATAATGAGGTTGTGTCAGTGAAATGATATGATATCTGGAAAGCACTTACCTCAGATTATGAGCTCAGTAAGTGTTAACCATTTTATTTTATTACATTGTCACTAGACTGTGAAGTCCTTGAAGGAAGGCAGGGAATTATAAATTTATCTCTGTATTCCCACTTTTTTGCTGGGTACTGGATACATAGTAAGTGACAAATTAATGTTGACTAAATATATGAAAGAATAAAGAAATGAATGAACTAAAGGGTACCAAATTCTCCTGCAGGTAGGTGGAAGTCTTGTTAGTATACCACCCATCACACTGATGAGCGAGAACAAAGGTAATGAATATTTAGGTAGAGCCATCTTAGGAAACACTGTTCCTTTGCTCCCATTTTGCCAATAAATATCATACTTTATGACAGCCAGTCCTGGGGAGGATATATATGCCTCAGGTAGCAGTATGAGTTAAAATTGTCTTAACTCTAAAGAAGACATTTATCATATCCCTTTAATTATTTTTTTCTGCTATGAAACAGATATATTTTTTCCTGAATCCTATGGGCTACTGAGTATACTTTAAGGAAAATACTCTATTCACTTTCAAATCTCAAGTATATCCAAGATCCAATTAACTACTTCATCCACTGTCCCACACTTTCCCTTTTCTGAACTTCTACCACATTTTCAATCAGGCCCATATACTTGTTCTCTTTAGGCATCTTCCCAACAGCATCTTATGCTTCCTCAGCCAGGAACACGTGATATAGAAATGATCTGTGACTTTACAAACACAGCCATGACTTCACGTAAGTTTATTCTTTAAAAAATCCATAACTATAGATTTTTATCTATATTTATATTTATATAGATAAATATAGAGATAGATAGATGTATATACACATATATACATTTTATTTTCTATGTTTGTAAAACTCAATGTAAATACATTCACAGATTTAGGAAGAAAAATGTGACATTGTCAGATTCTGTGTCAAGTCACAATTTCCAGTTCAGAAAATACAGTCGTTTTAGGGATCGTACTTCACTGTTACCCTGTCAGCTTCTCCCCTCTCCTCCATAGAACCCTGATAATTTAGCTTAACAACACTTTTGTATATGTGTCTTTTAACATAAGCCACTTCAAATTAATTTTAGTAGCAGGTGGATATGGCTACTAGATGATACTTAAATAGCCAGAAAGACATAAAATATAGATGATAGATATAGATAGATAGGCAGACAGACAAGCGATTCTTATGTCTAACATACTTGTGGAGGCAGACGGTTGACTAATCAGTATTTTAAAAGGTAAACAAATGTTATTTGTATATTATTCATCCTTCTATGGAGCTAATTTAAAAAGTCAAGTGTGTTCATTGTTTTCTAGAAATAAAGCATCAGAACAGACTTAATCTTGTCAAATCAAATGCCTGCTTGACTTTTCCACTTGAACGTTTCACAGAAATCAAAACTTTAACATCGTATAGTATATGGATCTCTTAATTGTTCCCTGTCTCATACCGGTCTTCTTCACCTAAGTAAATGGCATTACATTCCTCCAAGCTAGAAACCTAAAAGTTATCAATTCTGCCATGTCTCCTACCTTTACATCCAATCCATTAATACAACCTATGATTTTACCATCAAAATCTGTAGAATTTGAGCCATCAATTTCTATGTCCATTGACACTGTTCTCATACATACTACTATCATTTCTCTTTGCCATAGCATCCCTGTCTCCCTGTTTTCCAATCTTGTGTTTCCCAAAATCCATTCTACTCACAGAAACAAAAATTATCTCAAAATATAAGTCAATTCACCTTATTCCACTGATTTAAACCCTTTGGTGGCTCCCCATTAGACTTAGATTAAAAGTCAAATTCTTTACTAAGGCTTAGAATTCTCTGTAGCAGGTAGCCCCTGCCAACTTTGCAACCTCATCTCCTGCACCTTTGCCCTTGCTCACTCTATTCCAGCCACTTGCATGACACTTTCTCTAGCATTTACCCATATGTTTATAAATAAACATCCTTCTACTTCTATTCATTCATTTTTAGATATTATCTATCAACTTCCTCTTATAAAAGATGAGACCACACTCTCTTACATTCCTTTCACTTCTTGTAAAGCACCAAACACTTTCCTGCTTCCTGTCCTTTATAGGTTCTGCTTCTTCTGTTAGGAATGCTCTTTCTACTACTACCATGCCAGTCTACATATAGCCAGCTCCTTAATTTTTAGGTCCAAGTTTAAATGTCATGTCCTCAAACAGATCTTCTCTAATGACCAATCTAAAAGATATTTGTTCCTTATTTTCTATCTTAGCTCCTTGTGTGCCTCCTTCATTGCATTCAACACAATTTGCAATTCTTTTATTTGTATAGTCATTTTACATTTTCTTCTGTCTCCTTGACAGGAATGTAAGGTTAATGAAGAAGGTATCATGCTGTTCTCATTTTCCATCACATATTCACCATTTAGCACAGTGCCTGACACACATTGCAAGTGGTCAAATATTTTTCGATAAGTGAATAACTGAAAGCAATGTACCAAAATGTGAAAAGTCTGATTTGACATCTCCCATTACAAATGAAAAACAAACAAAAAACAGTTTAAAATCTATATAGTCTTTGTATTTGTGAAAAGCCACAGGTATACCAGTATTTCATAATACTCATCTTAATTCTGATCAAACCTATATTTGTTTTAGTGTATTTAATAATGTTCATAAAAAGAAAAACAAAAGTTTTCCAGAATCTAATTAAATATAATTGGACACAGGCACTAAACAAGTGTCACAGAGAAATATGTAATTCAAAGAATCTAAGAGAAAACTTTTATTTTATATGTAAGAGCAATTCTTCAAACAATTGAAAACTATATTTATTTAAAGGTAAATTTTTGGAGGTGGAGGTGCATGCCAAAAAATAAATAAACTCCTTAAGTTATAGGTTTTACTTTATTAATGAACAAATGTAATTTTCCTAAACAATGAAAAAAAGTAGTTTTCCTTGAAGAGAGCAAGTCTATTTTATGCCAGAAAATAAGTTTATGCTGGGTCCCTAAATGTCAATAACAAAAAATATAATAGCACCATCAACATGATCAGGAGGCATTTGTTAACATGTCCAGTTGAACGTTATGATGTTATATAAATGAAATTTCTGGCTAATGGTCCATTACTCACCACAACAACTTCAGAAGAGTGCTTGCTTTCTGAAGAAACAGCATGCATACTTGACAACTTATTATTTTCTGTTCAGGAGTCAGATTCTGGAGGTCAGGCAACACTCCTATGCAGAACTTTTAAGTAAGAACCTCCCACTGACCAAAATCACCTTCACACAAAGAAAAATTCCATATAGCATAGGAAAAAGAACTATGCAAAAGGAGCAAAATATAAATCTGTATCTACTAATTATCACTTTATTGATCTACCTAAGAAGCAAAGGAAACATGACCTTTACTTTTCTCTGTATTTTTACCTTTCTTTTTAAATATTGTGCTTTTAATTAAATTAATGTATTCACATTATTTAAAAATCCAATAGTTCTATAAGGCTTATAACAGAAAAGAGTCATCCCCTACTCCTCTGCTCTACATTCCAGATTCCTCTCCCAATAGGAAATGTTTAACTATTTCTTTTGGTATTTACCTACATGATTGCTGATAACATGCTTATGTTTTTTTGATTTTCAGTTTTTATTATACTTTCTATCATCTTTCTGCTGTAAAAAACAAAGACTCATCACTCTTACACACACACACACTCTCCTTGTCCCATCCTCACCATAGATTTATATAATTATTTTGGGTTAAATCAAAAGTCAATGTTTGAATTATGTAATTACCAGGGCTATATAACTACTATTAACATCTGAGAGATGCAGAGTGCTATAATTACATTTTCTCTTCAGAATTTTTAGTTTTGTCCCCCTCTCCCATGACTTTCCATTTGTTTATCTGCTTTTCACCTTCCAAAATTGTGTTAACATTTCATCTGCTCTGCTGTTCACTATTTCCTATAGATTTATGTCTTTTTATCCTATTAGTGGAGTTAAGGAGGGACCAGAGATTAATGCATGTTTACTCTGCCATGTTTAACTGGAAGTTGGCAGTGATTTACTTGATAGACCAAGATGAACTGTACACAGAATCATTTCATGCCCTGCTTACCATTCTGAAATGAATTTGTCAATTATTGCCTGAACTCAACTGGTTCTAATAATGGCAAAGTTCTAAGTTAAAAATCCTTGTAAGGGTCAGTTATGTCTATCTTGTTCTTGGGTCATAGCCGTACCTTAACCTTCATCCCCAAGAGAGCTTACAAGTATGTTCTAGAGTCTATAGCAGGACCAAGTGAAGGATTATTTATAGTCCTTTTTACTTCCATCCTGCAGACTAAGAAGAGTTACAAATATGCTTTATAAAAAATAGATATAGTACCAATTACTAAGCAGGTAGCATGTTCTTAAACAACAGCCTGAGATTTCCATATCTTATCACCATTTTCAAGAGCTCCATTTCCCAGAACATGTGAAGTCCTATGACCAACCCAAGAATACATCCAATCCTCCAAATACTTGGCAGTTTCTCTTTCTTGAGTGTTTTGGGAGATGTGATTAAATACTCAGCAATGACAGCAAGACAGAAATTGAGGTAGTGTTAGTGTGCTTAGGGGCAGTACTGCCTGCTTCCTATTGTCTTGCTGAGTCAGAAAGGCAATGTAGAAACAATATAGGGCCGGAGACCTTCAAGATGGCAGAGGAGTAAGAAGTGGAGATCACCTTCCTCCTCACAAATACATTGGAAATACATCTACATGTGGAACAACTACAGAACACCTACTGGACGCTGGCAGGAGACCTCAGACTTCTCAAAAGACAGGAAACTCCCCACGTACCTGGTTAGGGCAAAAGAAAAAAAAGATAAAAGAATAGGGACAGGACCTGCACATCTGGGAGGGAGCTGTGAAGGCGGAAAAGTTTCCACACACTAGGAAGCCCCTTCACTGGCGGAGATGGTGTGGGGTGGGTGGGTGGGGGGAAGCTTTGCAGTCACAAGGAGAGCACAGCAATAGGGGTGCAGAGGGTAAAGTGGAGAGACTCCCTCACAGAGAATCAGTGCAGACCAGCACTCACCAGCATGAGAGGCTTGTCTGCTCAACAGCCGGGGTGGGTGGGGTCTGGGAGCTGAGGCTCTGGCTTCAAAGTTCAGATCCCAGAGAGAGGACAGGGGTTGGCTGCATGAGCACAGCCTGAAGGGGGCTAATGTACAACAGCTAGCCGGGAGGGAGTCCAGGACAAAGTCTGGAACTGCCTAAAAGTCAAGAGGCCATTTTTTCCGGGTGCACGAGGAGAGGGGATTCAGAGCACTGCCTAAACAAATTCCAGAGACAGGCGCCAGCCGTGGATAGCAGCGCAGACACCAGAGACGGGCATGAAACGCTAAGGCTGCTGCTGCAGCTACCAAGAAGCCTGTGTGCAAGCACAGGTCACTATCCACACCTCCCCTCATGGGAGGCTGTGCAGCCTGCCACTGCCAGGGTCCCATGATCCAGGGACAACTTCCCCGGGAGAACACGGCACAACTCAGGCTGGTGCAACATCACACTGGCCTCTGCAGCCACAGGCTCGCCCGCATTCTATAACACTCCCTCCCCCCGGCTTGAGTGAGACAGAGCCCGCTAACCAGCTGCTCCTTTAACCCCCTCCTGTCTGGGCGAAGAACAGAGGCCCTCAGGAGACCTACACGCAGAGGCGCGACCAAATCCAAAGCTGAACTCCAGGAGCTGTGCAAACAAAGAAGAGAAAGGGAAATTTCTCCCAGCACCCTCAGGAGCAGTGGATTAAATTTTCACAGTCAACTTGATGTACCCTGCATCTCTGGAATACCTGAATAGCCAACGAATCATCCCACAATTGAGGTGGTGGTCTTTGGGAGTAACTGTAGACGTGGGGTTTGCTTTCTGCATGTAATTTGTTTCTGATTTTATGTTTATCTTAGTTTAGTATTTAGAGTTTATTATCATTGGTAGATTTGTTTATTGATTTGGTTGCTCTCTTCCTTTTTATATTTTTTTTTTCATTTTCTCCTTTTGTCAGTGTGTATGTGTATGCTTCTTTGTGGGATTATGTCTGTATAGCTTTGTTTTCATCATTTGTCCTAGGGTTCTGTCTGTCCATGTTTTAAAATTTTTTTAGCACAGTTTTAGCACTTGCTATCATTTGTAGACATGTTTTTTGGTTTGGTTGCTCTCTTCTTTCTTTTTTTATTACTTTTTAATTATCTTATTTTTAATAATTTAAAAAAATTATATTTTAATAATTTTGTTTTATTAAATTTTCTTTCTTCTTTTTTTTCTGCCTTTTCTGCAGAGCTGTGTCACTGACAGGGTCTTGGTGCTCCGGTTTGGAGCGGGCCTGCTTCCCTCTGAGAGGGGAGAGCTGAGTTCAGGACATTGGTCCACCAGAGACATCCTGGCTCCACAGAATATCAAATGGCAAAAGCTTTCCCAGAGATATCCATCTCAAAACTAAGACCAGCTCCAATCAAGGACCAGCAAGCACCAGTGCTGGACACCCTATGCCAAAGAACTAACAAGACAGGAACACAACCCTACCCATTAGTGGAGAGGCTGCCTAAAATCATAATAAGGTCACAGGTACCCCAAAACACACCACCAGACGTGGTCCTGTCCACCAGAAGACAATATCCAACTTCATCCACCAGAACACAGGCACCAGTCCCCTCCACCAGAAAGCCTACACAACCCACTGAACCAAACTTAGCCACTGGGGGCAGACACCAAAAACAATGGAAACTACGAAACTGTAGCCTGTGAAAAGGAGACCCCAAACACAGTAAGTTAAGCAAAATGAGAAGACAGAGAAATATACAGCAGATGAAGGAGCAAGGTAAAAACCGAAGAAACCAAACAAAAGAAGAGGAAATAGGCAGTCTACCCGAAAAATAATTCAGAGTAATGATAGTAAAGATGATCCAACACCTTGGAAATAGAATGGAGAAAATACAAAAACGTTTTAGAAGGACCTAGAAGAAATAAAGAGCAAACAAACAATGAAGAACAACGCAATAAATGAAATTTAAAATGCTCTAAAATGAATCAATAGCAGAATAACTGAGGCAGAAGAATGGATAAGGGCCCTGGAACATAAAATAGTGGAAATAACTACCAAAGAGTAGACAAAGATAAAAGAATGAAAAGAATTGAGGACACTCTCAGAGAACTCTGAGCCAACATTAAACACACCAACATAGGAATTATAGGGGTCCAAGAAGAAGACAAAAAGAAAGGTACTCAGAATATATTTGAGGAGATTATAGTTGAAAATTTCTCTAACATGGGAAAGGAAATATTCAATCAAGTCCAGGAAGCGCAGAGAGTCCCATACAGGATAAATCCAAGGAGAAACATGACAAGACACATATTAATCAAACTATCAAAAATTAAATACAAAGAAAAATATTAAAAGTAGCAAGGGAAAAACAACAAATAACATACAAGGGAATCCCAATAAGGTTAACAGCTGATCTTTCAATAGAAACTCTGCAAGCCAGAAGGCAGTGGCAGGACATATTTAAAGTGATGAAAGGGAAAAACCTACAACCAAGACTACTCTACCCAGCAAGGATCTCGTTCAGATTCAATGGAGAAATTAAAACCTTTACAGACAAGCTAAGAGAATTTAGCACCACCAAATCAGCTTTACAACAAATGCTAAAGGAACTTCTTTGGGCAGGAAACACAACAGAGGAAAAAGACCTACAATAACAAACCCAAAACAATTAAGAAAATGGTAATAGGAACATACATATTGATAACTACGATAAATGTAAATGGATTAAATGCTCCAACCAAAATGCATAAACTGGCTGAATGGATATAGAAACAAGACCCGCATATATTCTGTCTACAAGAGACCCACTTCAGACCTAGGGAAACACACAGACTGAAAGTGAGGGGTTGGAAAAAGATATTCCATGCAAATGGAAATCAAAAGAAAGCTGGCATAGCAATTCTCATATCAGACAGAATGGACTTTAAAATAAAGACTATTACAAGAGACAAAGAAGGACACTACACAATGATCAAGGGATCAATCCAAGAAGAAGATATAACAATTGTAAATATTTAGGCACCCAACATAGGAGCATCTCAATACATAAGGCAAATGCTAACAGCCATAAAAAGGGAAATCGACAGTAACACAATCAGAGTAGGGGACTTTAACGTGCCACTTTCAGCAAGGGACAGATCATCCAAAATGAAAATAAATAAGGAAACACAAGCTTTAAATGATACATTAAACAAGATGACCTTAATTTTTATTTATAGGACATTCCATCCAAAGACAATAGAATACTTTCTTCTCAAGGGCTCATGGAACATTATCCAGGATAGATAATATCTTGGGTCACAAATCAAGTCTTGGTAAATTTAAGAAAACTGAAATCATATCAAGTATCTTTTCTGACAACAATGCTATGAGACTAGATATCAATACAGGAAAAGATCTGTAAAAAATACGAACACATGGAGGCTAAACAATACACTACTAAATAACCAAGAGATCACTGTAGAAAACAAGAGGAAATCAAAAAATACTTAGAATATTATGACAATGAAAACACCACGACCCAAAACCTATGGGAGGCAGCAACAGCAGCTCTTAGAGGGAAGTTTACAGCAATACAATCCTACCTCAAGAAACAAGAAACATCTCAAATGAGCAACCTAACCTTACACCTAAAGCAATTAGAGAAAGAAGAACAAAAAACCCCAAAGTTAGCAGAAGGAAAGAACTCATAAAGACCAGTTCAGAAATCAATGAAAAACAAATGAAGGAAAAAATAGCAAAGATCAATAAAACTAAAAGCTGCTTCTTTGAGAAGATAAACAAAATGGATAAACTATTAGCCGGACTTATCAAGAAAGAAAAGGGAGAGGACTCAAATCAATAGAATTAGAAATGAAAAAGGAGAAGTAAAAATTGAAACTGCAGAAATACAAAGCATCCTAAGAGACTACTACAAGGAACTCTATGCCAAGAAAATGGAAAACCTAGAAGATATGGACAAATTCTTAGAAAGGTATAACTTTCCAAGACTGAACCAGGAAGAAATAGGAAATATGAACCGACCAAACACAGCATTGAAATTGAAAGTATGATTAACAATCTGCCAACAAACAAACAGCCAGGACAAGATGGCTTCACAGGAGAATTCTATCAAATATTTAGAGAAGAACTAACACCAATCTTTCTCAAACTCTTCCAAAAAATTGCAGAGGAAGGAACACTCCCAAACTCATTCTACAAGGCCACCATCACCCTGATACCAAAACCAGACAAAGATACTACAAAAAAAGAAAATTACAGACCAATATCATTGATGAATATAGATGTAAAAATCCTCAACAAAATACTAGCAAACACAATCCAACAACACATTAAAAGGATCATACACCATGATTAAGTGGGATTTATCCCAAGGATGCACGGATTCTTCAGTATATGCAAATCAATCAGTGTGATACAACATATTAACAAATTGAAGATGAAAAAAACAAATGATCATCTCAATAGATTGAGAAAAAGCTTTTGACAAAATTCAACACCCATTTATGATAAAAACTCTCCAGAAGTATGCATAGAGGGAAATTACCTCAACATAATAAAGGCCATATATGACAAACCCACAGCAAACATTCTCAATGCTGAAAAACTGAAAGCATTTCCTCTAAGATCAGGAACAAAACAAGGATGTCCACTCTCGCCACTATAATTCAACATAGTTTTGGAAGTCCTAGCCAAAGCAATCAGAGAAGAAAAAGAAATCAAAGGAATGCAAACTGGAAAAGAAGAAGTAAAGCTGTCCCTCTTTGCAAATGATATGATACTATACACAGAGAATCCTAAAGATTCCACCAGAAAACTACTAGGGTTAATCAATGAATTCAGTAAAGTTGCAAGATAGAAAATTAATGCACAGAAATCTCTTGCATTCCTATACACTAGTGATGAAATATCTGAAAGAGAAATTAATGAAACACTCCCATTTACCATTGCAAGAAAAAGAATAAAATACTTAGGAATAAACCTACCTAGGGAAAAAAAAGACCTGTATGCAGAAAACTATAAGAAACTGATAAAGGAAATTAAAGCTGATACAAACAGATGGAGAGATATACCATGTTCTTGCACTGGAAGAATCAATATTGTGAAAATGACTATACTACCCAAAGCAATCTATAGATTCAATGCAATCCCTAACAAATTATCAATGGCATTTTTCACAGAACTAGAAGAAAAAATTTCACAATTTGTATGGAAACACAAAAGACCACGACTAGCCAAAGCAATCTTGAGAAAGAAAAACAGCACTGGAGGAATCAGGCTCCCGGACTTCAGACTATACTACAAAGCTACAGTAATCAAGACAATATGGTACTGGCACAAAAACAGAAATATAGATCAGTGGACCCGGATAGAAAGCCCATAGATAAACCCATGCACATATGGTCACCTTATTTTTGAGAAAGAAGGCAAGAATATACAATGGAGAAAAGACAGCCTCTTCAATAAGTGGTGCTGGGAAAACTGGACAGCTAAGCTACATGTAAAAGAATGAAATTAGAACACTCCATAACACCATACACAAAAATAAACTCAAAATGGATTAAAGACCTAAATGTAAGACCAGACACTCTAAAACTCTTAGAGGAAAACATAGGCAGAACACTCTATGACATATATCACAGCAAGATCCTTTTTGACCCACCTCCTAGAGAAATGGAAATAAAAACAAAAATAAAACAATGGAACCTAAAGAAACTTAAAAGTTTTTGCACAGCAAAGGAAACCATGAATAAGATGAAAAGACAACCCTCAGAATGGGAGAAAATATTTGCAAATGAAGCAACTGACAAATGATTAATCTACAAAATTTACAAGCAGCTCATGCAGCTTAATATCAAAAAGACAAAGAGCCCAATCAAAAAATGGGCAGAAGAGCTAAATAGACATTTCTCCAAAGAAGATATACAGATTGTCATCAAACACATTAAAGTATGCTCAACATCACTAATCATTAGAGAAATGCAAATCAAAACTACAATGAGGTATCACCTCACACCAGTCAGAATGGCCATCATCAAAAAATCTACAAACAATAAATGTTGGAGAAGGTGTGGAGAAAGTGGAACCCTCTTGCACTGTTGGTAGGAATGTAAATTGTTACAGCCACTATGGAGAACAGTATGGAGGTTACTTACAAAACTAAAAATAGAACTACTGTACAACCCAGCAAATCCACCACTGGGCATGTACCCTGAGAAAACCATAATTCAGAAAGAGATGTGTACCACAGTGTTCATTGCAGCACTATTTATAATAGCCAGGACATGGAAGCAACCTATATGTCCATCGACACATGAATAGATAAAGAAGATGTGGCACATATATATAATGGAATATTACTCAGTCATAGTAAGAAAGGAAATTGAGTTATTTGTAGTGAGGTGGATGGACCTATAGTCTGTCATACAGAGTGAAGTCATAAAGAAAAAACAAACAGCATATGCTAAGACATATATATGGAATCTAAAAAAAAAAGGTTCTGAAGAACATAGGGGCAAGACAGGAATAAAGATGCAGATGTAGAGAATGGACTTGAGGACACGGGGAAGGGGAAGGAAGGTACCTCAAAGCAATTATTAGACACAAAATATATATAACACATTAGGAGTTACTGTTGCTTTTTATTTGCCAAGGAGACATCTGATATATGTACACACAGACAAACTATGTCATCACTCATATTGCTAAAATACTTTCATATCAAGCCCTCAGTATGGTACAGGAAAATTTATGACAACTACCCATTTTTAGATGTCCCTTTTGGCTTTTCAATTCTACACCAGTAGCTTTTTCTTTACTAATGTTACATGACAGTAGTAGCACTGGCTGTTTCAAATTTGCAGAGGAGAAAATAAAAGAATACTCTATGACCTTTTTGAAACATCAGAAAGATTTTAAATGCTCTCATTTTTATTGCTGACAACACTCTTAAATTCTTATTTATTCTCAAGGATGATTAAAATCAGGTATGTTCGTTTTTGTTGCTTTTTCAAAATGTGATTTATGGACTATAAACATTAGAATCAACTCAAGTGCTTGGTAAATAGGTCAGATCCTAGGCCTATGGAATCAGATAGTCCAGGGATGAGGCAATGGAGTTTGTATAGTTACAAAGCCCCCCCAGGTGAGTCTCATGTACTAAAGTTTAAGAAATACCATGAGACCCTTTCAAGAAACCACTCTGTGATGTAGAAAAACCATAGTTTTCTTCCTAGCCCCACCCTCAAATGGAACACGTTTAACAGTAAGTAGAGTTACCACTTACTGAGTGCTTCGTACATGCCAGACACTATTTTATGATCTCTATATGCATTATCTCACTTAATCCTCAAAAACCTTACTAGGTAAAGACTACTATTGTCTTCAAGTGAGGAGATTGAGGCTCAAAGGATTTAAGTACATTTCCTAAGGTTGTAGCATCAGTAAGAGGTAGAAACAGTATTTGAACATAACTGGATGAATGAACCCACTCTCTTCACCGAAGGATACATGAAAATTAGAATTTCCAAGAACTTAAGATGTTCAAAGGAAGTACTTAGTAAATTGTAACTCTTAGTTGGTTTATACGATTTGAAACAGAATCCCACTCAGTAGCTAGGGGTACAGGAGATAAGGAGCTTACACAGAGTTCATCTGCATTATCACAAATACACCTGTCTCAGAAAAAAAATTACTCAAGATTTTGTTGACAGGACTGGCAACGCAGGGACTGATAGGTACAAATTAAATCACAGTAGACTCTTCTCATACATGGACTTAATATTTTATTTTTGTCTCTTCACATGCAGGTCTGTGACACATAATAATTTGTAATGGAGATCATGCAAAATTATCATAGGTTTGTGAATATGAAATAATAATATATATAAAGTATCATTAACTGAGAGGCAGGTATGTGGGAGCAAATCACATAGCTAGTGAGTAAATAAAACTAACAACCTAAGGTCGATATCACATTTAGTAGTATCCAAGAATTTAGGGAACCCCAAGTTCTTATAACCCATCTCTTGTGGCTATAAATGTTATTTTATGGAAATCATGAAAAGAAAGACTACATTGAAGACAAGCTCAACAAGAGAGGCTTTGCTATGTCTATATTTTCACTTATGTCTTAAACACAGTAAAAGAGTAGAACATGTAAAAAGGAAAATGGAGGGCATATCAAGAGACATCAACACCACTGGAAAATTTTCCATTGGCCTTGGCTATAGCATGAGGAAATGAGATTAGGCTAGCATATGAGAACAAAAACCAGATGTTTAAAAATGAAAGGTATCAACACATTGGGGAAAGGACAGTTGTGCATCTACTATGTAATAGTCCCTATACTGAGACACTAGCCTTATCTAATCTTCACACTGAAAATTTTGATGTAAGTCTCATTTTTTTTTTTAACTCTGTTTTTGGTCAAATCAGTCATACAATCAACTGGGTCATTCCATCACTGAATGACTTGAATAATATATATATATATATATTTATACAGCAGATTCTTATTAGTTATCAATTTTATACACATCACTGTATACATGTCAATCCCAATCGCCCAATTCATCACAGCACCACCCCCAACACCCCGCCGCATTACCCCCTTGGTGTCCATACGTCTGTTCTCTACATCTGTGTCTCAATTTCTGCTCTGCAAACCAGTTCATCTGTACCATTTTTCTAGGTTCCACATACATGTGTTAATATACGATGTTTGTTTTTCTCTTTCTGACTTAGTTCTCTCTGTATGACAATCTCTAGATCCATCCACGTCTCAACAAATGACCCAATTTTGTTCCATTTTATGGCTGAGTAATATTCCATTGTATATATGTACCACATCTTCTTTATCCATTTGTCTGTCAATGGGCATTTAAGTTGCTTCCATGACTTGGCTATTGTAAATAGTGCTGCGATGAACATTGGGGCACATGTGTCTTTTTGAACTATGGTTTCCTCAGGGTATATGCCCAGTAGTGGGATTGCTGGATCATATGGTAATTCTATTTTTAGTTTTCTAAGGAACCTCCATACTGTTCTCGATAGTGGCTCTATCAATTTACATTCCCACCAACAGTGCAAGAGGGTTCCCTTTCCTCCACACCCTCTCCAGCATTTGTTGTTTGTAGATTTTCTGATGATGCCCATTCTAACTGGTGTGAGGTGATACCTCATTGTAGTTTTGGTTTGCGTTTCTCTAATAATTAGTGGTGTTGAGCATTCTTTCATGTGTTTGTTGGCAGTCTGTATGTCTTCTTTGAAGAAATGTCTATTTAGGTCTTCTGCCCATTTTAGCATTGGGTTTTCATTTGTTTTTTTTTTTAACATCTTTATTGGAATATAATTGCTTTACAATGGTGTGTTAGTTTCTGCTTTATAACAAAGTGAATCAGTTATACATATACATATGTTCCCACATCTCTTCCTTCTTGCATCTCCCTCCCTCCCACCCTCCCTATCCCACCTCTCTAGGTGGACACAAACCACCGAGCTGATCTCCCTGTGCTATGCGGCAGCTTCCCACTAGCTATCTATTTTACGTTTGGTAGTGTATCAAAACTACAATGAGATATATACACTACCTCATTGTAGTTTTAATTTGTATTTCTCTAATAATTAGTGATGTTGAGCAGCTTTTCATGTGCTTCTTGGCCATTTGTATGTCTTCTTTGGAGAAATGTCTATTTAGGTCTTCTGCCCATTTTTGGATTGGGTTGTTTGTTTTTTTAATATTGAGCTGCATGAGCTGTTTATATATTTGGGGGATGAATCCTTTGTCCGTTGATTCATTTGCAAATATTTTCGCCCATTGCGAGGGTTGTCTTTTCGTCTTGTTTATGGTTTCCTTTGCTGTGCAAAAGCTTTGAAGTTTCATTAGGTCCCATTTGTTTATTTTTGTTTTTATTTCTATTACTCTAGGAGGTGGATCAAAAAAGATCCTGCTGTGATTAATGTCAAAGAGTGTTCTTCCTATGTTTTCCTCTAAGAGTTTTATAGTGTCGA
Organism: Grampus griseus; assembly: GCF_964374135.1. Classification (NCBI taxonomy): domain Eukaryota; kingdom Metazoa; phylum Chordata; class Mammalia; order Artiodactyla; family Delphinidae; genus Grampus; species Grampus griseus. The sequence goes on along the minus strand of NC_138999.1, from coordinate 97,599,550 downwards.
GGCTTACATTTGGGTCTTTAATCCATTTTGAGTTTATTTTTGTGTATGGTGTTAGGGAGTGTTTAATTTCATTCTTTTACATGTACCTGTCCAGTTTTCCTACCACCACTTATTGAAGAGATTGTCCTTCCTCCATTGTATATCCTTACCTCCTTTGTCATAGATTAGTTGACCACAGGTGCATGGGTTTATCTCTGGGCTTTCTACCTTGTTCCATGGATCTATGTTTCTGTTTTTCTGCCAATACCGTATTGTCTTAATTACCATAGCTTTGTAGTATAGTCTGAAGTCAGGGAGCCTGATTCCTCCAGTGCTGTTTTTCTTTCTCAAGATTGCTTTGGCTAGTCGTGGTCTTTTGTGTTTCCATACAAATTGTGAAATTTTTTGTTCTACTTCTGTGAAAAATCCCACTGGTAATTTGATAGGGGTTGCATTGAATCTGTAGATTGCTTGGGGTAGTATAGTCATTTTCACAATATAGATTCTTCCAATCCAAGACCATGGTATATCTCTCCATCTTTTGGTATCATCTTTAATTTCTTTCATCAGTGTCTTATAGTTTTCTGCATACAGGTCTTTTGTCTCCCTAGGTAGGTTCATTCCTAGGTATTTTATTCTTTTCATTGCAATGGGAGTGTTTCCATAATTTCTCTTTCAGATTTTTCATCATTAGTGTGTAGGAATGCAAGAGATTTCTGTGCATTAATTTAGTATCCTGGAACTTTACCAAATTTATTGATTAGCTCTAGTAGTTTTCTGGTGGCATCTTAAGGATTCTCTATGTATAGTATCATGTCATCTGCAGACAGTGACAGTTTCACTTCTTTACCAATTTGTATTCATTTTCCTTCTTTTTCTACTCTGATTGCTGGGGCTAGCACTTCCAAACCTATGGTGAATAATAGTGGTGAGAGTGCACATCCTTGTCTTGTTCCTGATCTTAGAGGAAATGCTTTCAGGTTTTTGCCATTGAAAATGATGTTTTCTGTGGGTTTGTCGTATATGGCCTTTATTATGTTGAGGTAGGTTCCCTCTATGCCTACTTTCTGGAGAGTTTTTGTCATAAATCGGTGTTGAATTTTGTCAAAAGCTTTATCTGCATCTATTGAGATGATCATATGGTTTTTATTCTTCAATTTGTTAATATGCTGTATCACATTGATTGATTTGTGTATATTGAAGAATCCTTGCCTCCCTGGGATAAATCCCACTTGGTCATGGTGTATGATCCATTTCATGTGTTGTTGGATTCTGTGTGCTAGTATTTTGTTGAGGATTTTTGCATCTATATTTACCAGTGATATTGGTCTGTAATTTTCTTTTTTTGTAGTGTCTTTGTCTAGTTTTGGTATCAGGGTGATGGTGGCCTCATAGAATGAGTTTGGGAGTGTTCCTTCTTCTGCATATTTTTGAAAGAATTTGAGAAGGATGGGTGTTAGCTCTTCTCTAAATGTTTGACATAATTCACCTGTGAAGCCATCTGGTCCTGGACTTTTGCTTGTTGGAAGATTTTAAATCACATTTTCAATTTCATTACTTGTAATTGGTCTGTTCATATTTTCTATTTCTTCTTGGCTCAGTCTGGGAAGGTTATACCTTTCTAAGAATTTGTCCATTTCTTCCAGGTTGCCCATTTTCTTGGCATAGAGTTGCTTGTAGTAGTCTCTTAGGATGCCTTGTATTTCTGCAGTGTCTGTTTTAACTTCTCCTCTTTCATTTCTAATTTTATTGATTTGAGTCCTCTCCCTCCTTTTCTTGATGAGCCTGGCTAATGGTTTATCAATTTTGTTTATCTTCTCAAAGATCCAGCTTTTAGTTTTATTAATCTTTGCTATTGTTTCCTTTGTTTCTATTTCATTTATTTCTGATCTGATTTTTATGATTTCTTTCCTTCTGCTAACTTTGGGTTTTGTTTGTTCTTCTTTCTCTAATTCCTTTAGGTGAAAGGTTAGATTGTTTATTTGAGATTTTTCTTGTTTCTTGAGGTAGGCTTTTATAGCTATAAACTTCCCTCTTAGAACTGCTTTTGCTGCATCCCATAGGTTTTTGATCATCGTGTTTTCATTGCATTTGTCTGTAGGTATTTTTTGATTTCCTCTTTGATTTCTTCAGTGACCTCTTGGTTATTTAGTAACGTATTGTTTATCTTCCATGTGTTTGTGCTTTTTATGGTTTTTTTCCCTGTAATTCATTTCTAATCTCATAGTGTTGTGGTCAGAAATGATGCTTGATATGATTTCAATTTTCTTAAATTTACTGAGCCTTGATTTGTGTCCCAAGTTGTGATGTATCCTGGAGAATGTTCTGTGCACACTTGAGAAGAAAGTGTAATGTGCTGTTTTTGAATGGAATGTCTTATAAATATCAATTAAATCAATCTGGTCTATTGTGTCATTTAAAGCTTCTGTTTCCTTATTTATTTTCACTTTGGATGATGTGTCCATTGGTGTAAGTGAGGTGTTAAAGTCCTCCAGTGTTATTTTGTTACTGTCGATTTCATCTTTTAGAGCTGTTAGCAGTTGCCTTATGCATTGAGGTGCTCCTATATTGGGTGCATATATATTTATAATTGTTATATCTTCTTCTTGGATTGATCCCTTGATCATTATGTATTGTCCCTCCTTGTCTCTTGTAACATTCTTTATTTTAAAGTCTATTTTATCTGATATGAGTGCTGCTACTCCAGCTTTCTTTTGATTTCCATTTTCATGGAATATCTTTTTTCATCCACTCACTTTCAGTCTGTATGTGTCCCTAGGCCTGAAGTGGATCTCTTGTAGACAGCATATATATGGGTCTTGTTTCTGTATCCATTCCACAAGCCTGTGTCTTTTGGTTGGAGCATTTAATCCACTCACGTTCAGGGTAATTATCAATATGTATGTTCCTATTCCCATTTTCTTAATTGTTTTGGGTTTGTTTTTGTAGGTCCTGTTCTTCTCTTGTTTCCCACTTAGAGAAGTTCCTTTAGCATTTGTTGTCGAGCTGGTTTGGTGGTGCTAAATTCTCTTAGCTTTTGCTTGTCTGTAAAGCTTTTGATTTCTCCATCGAATCTGAATGTGATCGTTGCCGGGTAGAGTAATCTTGATTGTAGGTTCTTCCCTTTCATCACTTTAAGTATATCATGCTACTCCCTTCTGGCATGTAGAGTTTCTGCTGAGAAATCTGCTGTTAGCCTTATGGGAGTTCCCTTGTATGTTATTTTTCATTTTTCCCTTGCTGCTTTCAATAATTTTTCTTTGTCTTTAATTTTTGCCAATTTGAATACTATGTGTCTTGGTGTGTTTCTCCTTGGGTTTATCCTGTATGGGACTCGCTGCACTTCCTGGATTTGGGTGACTATTTCCTTTCCTATGTTTGGGAAATTTTCCACTATAATCTGTTCAAATATTTTCTCTGGTCCTTTCTCTCTCTCTTCTCCTTCTGGGACCCCTATAATGCAAATGTTGTTGTGTTTAATGTTCTCCCAGAGGTCTCTTAGGCTGTCTTCATTTCTTTTCATTCTTTTTTCTTTATTCTGTTTCACAACAGTGAATTCCATCATTCTGTCTTCCAGGTCACTTATCCATTCTTCTGTCTCAGTTATTCTGCTATTGATTCCTTCTTGTGTATTTTTCACTTCAGTTATTGTATTGTTCATCTCTGTTTGCTTGTTATTAATTCTTCTAGGTCTTTGTTAAACATTTCTTGCATCTTCTCGATCTTTGCCTCCATCTTTTTCTGAGGTCCTGGATCATCTTCACTATCATTATTCTGAATTATTTTTCTGGAAGTTTGCATACTTCCACTTCATTTAGTTGTTTTTCTGTGGTTTTATCTTGTTCCTTCATCTTGTACTTAGTCCTCTGCCTTTTCATCTTGTCTATCTTTCTGTGAATGTGGTTTATGTTCCAAAGTCTACAGGATTGTAGTTCCTCTTGCTTCTCCTGTCTGTCCTCTGGTGGATGAGGCTATCTAACAGGCTTGTGCAAGTTTCCTGATGGGAGGGACTGGTCCAAAGATATAATGTTGAAAGAAGCAAAAAAGAACAACTCACCACATACAAGGGAACTCCAGTTAGATTATCAGTGAATTTTTCAACAAAATCCTTGCAGGCCAGAAGAGAGTGGGATGATGTATTCAAATTTCTGAATAAAAAAAATAACAAAACCCCTGCTAACCAAGAATACTATATCCAGCAAAATTATCCTTCACCAATGAAGGAAAAATGAAGACTTCCCCAGATAAACAAAAGCTGTGTGAGTTCATTATCACTAGACTTGCCTTTTTAGGAAAGCTAAAGGGAATCCTATAAGTTAAAATAAAATTATACTATATAGCCATATGAAACCATATGAAAATGTAAAGCTCAATGGTAAAGGTAGATATATAGACAAGTACAGAATACTGTGATACTATAATGGTAGATCACAGATCACTTTTAGTTCTGCTATAGAAATTAGAAGACAAGAGCATAAAAATAAATATAATTATTAAACTATGATAATGGATACAGAATATATAAAGATATAATTTGTGACATTCTTAACATAAAGTAGAATGGAGATGTGAAAAGAGTAGAGTTTTTTAATACAATGGCAATTAATTTGTTATCAGCTTGAGAAAGATTGTTACAACTCTTAAGTAGTTTCACGTAAGCTCCATAGGAACTATCCACAAAGAAATTATCAAAAAGATATACAGGCGCTTCCCTAGTGGCGCAGTGGTTGAGAGTCCACCTGCCGATGCAGGGGACACGGGTTTGTGCCCTGGTCCGGGAAGATCGCACATGCCGTGGAGTGGCTGGGCCCATCAGTGAGAGGCCCATGTACTGCAAAAAACAAAACAAAACAAACAAAAAAATAAAACAAAAAAAGATATACAAAAGAAAATGAGAAAGGAATCAAAGCATGTCAATATAAAAAAATCAACAAAACACAAAGTAAAGCAGCAAAAGAAGAAAATAGAGACAAATAGGTATAATAGGAACAACAAAATGCAAATAGTAATGCCTTCCCTATAAGGAATAATTTTAAATATAAATGGATTAAGTTCCCCAATCTATAGATACAGAGTAACTGAATGGATTAAAAAAACAAGATGCCACTAAATACTATCTACAAGAAACTCACTTCAGATATGAAGATCCACATAGGCTGAAAGCGAAATTATGTAAAATGATATTTCATGTAAATAGTAATGAAAAGAGAACGGGATGGCCACACTTATATCTGAAAAAAATTGACATTAAGCCAGAAATTGTCATAATAAAAAAGAAGATCATTACATAATGATAAAAGGTCAATTCACCAGGAAGATATATAAATTATAAATATATATATACACCTAATAGCAGAACACCCAAATATATGAAGCAAGCACTGACAGAACTGAAGGGAGAAATAGAATGAAACTCCATGATAGCAGGAGACTTCAGTATGTCACTTTCCATGTGGATAAAACAGCCAGAAAGAAGATCAATAAGGAAACAGAACTTGAAAACAATTATATACCAATTGGAACTAATAGCCATATATAGACCATTTTACCAAACAGCAACAGAATATATATTTCCTCATATGTAAATGGAATGTTCTCCAACATAGATCACATGTTAGAATAGCAAAACCATAGAAAAAAAAAGTCAATGAAACTGAGGTGTTTTCTTGAATAGGTAAACAAAATTGACAAACCCTTAGCTAAACTAAGGAGAAAGAAGACTCAAAAAAACAAAAAAAGCCAAGGGAACATTACAATGTATGTCATAGAAATAAAAAGGATTATAAAAGGCTATTATGAACAATCATATGCCAACAAATAGGTAACTTAGAAGAAATGGATAAATTCCTAGAAATATACAAGTTATCAAGACTGAATCACAAAGAAATAAAAAATATGAACAGACCTTTAACTATTAAAGAGATTAACTCAGTTATCAGAAGCCTCCCAACAAAGAAAAGCCCAGAAACAGATGGCTTACAGGAGAATTCTACCAAACGTTTAAAGAAGAATTAACACCAATACTTCTCAAACTCTTCAGGAAAATGGAAAAGGAGTAAACACTTCCAAACTCATTTCATGAGGACAGGATTACTCTGATACCAAAGCCAGACAATGATACAACAAGAAAAAAAGAAAACAAAAATCCTACAAACTCATATCTCTGGTGAATAGTGATGCAAAAATCCTAAAGAAAATAGTAGCAAACAAAATTCAACAGCACATTAAGAGAATTATACAACAGACCATGTGGGATCTATCCATGGGACGCAAGGATGCTTTAACATATGAAAATCAATGTATTGATAATACACCACATCAATGGAATGAAAGATAAAAATCTCATGATCATCTCAATTGATAAAAAAATGCACTTGACAAAATTTAATACCTTTTTGTGATTAAAAATGCTCACCAAACTAGGAACAGAAGGAAATTTTTTTCAATATAATAAAGTCCATATATGAGAAATCCACACCATACTCAGTAGTTAAAGACTGAAATCTTTTCCTCTAAGATCAGGAAAAAGGCAGGGGTGCCCACTCTTGCCACTTCCATTTAACATAGTACTGGAAGTTATAGACAGCAATTAGGCAAGAAAAAGAAAAAAAAATGCATCCAAATGGCAAAGGAAGAAGTAAACTCTCAATTTTTGTAGATAACATGATCTTATATGTAGAAATCCCTAAAGATTAAAAAAAAACCTGTTACAACTAATAAATGAATGAAGCAAAATGCACCATACAAAATCAATACTCAAAAATCAGCTTCATTTTTATATATTGACAATGAACAATCCAAAAATCATTTTAAGAAAATAATCCCATTTACAATAGCATCAAAAATAATAAAATACTTTGAAATAAACTGAACCAAGGAGGCAAAAGATTGCACACTGAAAAATTAAACCATTGATGAAAGAAATTAAAGATAGAAATAAATGAAAAGATATCCCATGTTCATGGATTGGAAAACTTAATATTGTTAAAATGTGCACAGTACACAAAGCAATCTACAGGTTCAATGCAATCCTTATCAAAACCCCAGTGGCATTTTTGTAGAAATAGAAAAAATCCTAAAATTCATGTGGAATCTCAAAGGACCCCAAATATCCAAAACAATCTTGAAAAATTACAACAAATTTGGAGATCTTACACATCATGATTTCAAAACATATTACAAAGCTATAGTAATCAAAACAGTATGATAATATTCCATTTGGAATATTATTCAGCCATAAAAATTAGGAAATCCTGCCAGTTGCAACAACATGAATGGACCTTGAAGGCATTATGCTAAGTGAGACAAGATATGTGATCTCACTTATATGTGGAATCTTAAAAAGTACCAAATTAATAGAAAAAGGTATCAGATTTGTGGTTAACAGAGATGTGGGATGGGGTGAAGGGGAATTGGATGAAGGTAATCAAAAGGTACAAGCTTCCAGTTATAAGGTAAATAAGTACTAGGGATGTAATGTACAACATGATGACTATAGATAACATGGCTGTATAATACGCATGTAAGTTGTTGAGAAAGAAAATACTAAGTTCTAATAACAAGGATTTTTTTTTCTTCTTTTTGTATCTATATGAGATGATGGATGTTAACTACATTTTTGTGGTAATCATTTCAAGATATATTTAAGTTAAATCATTATGCTGTACAACTTATACAGTACTGTATGTCAATTATATCTTAATAAAAATGGGAGGGAAAAAAAAGAATGGTACTGGCAAAAAGGCAGATATATATATATATTGATGGAACAGAATAGAGAGCTCAGAAATAAGCCCTCATGTATATGGTCAAATGATCTTTGACAAGGGTGCTAAGTCTATATATACAGTGAGGAAAGGATTGTCTCTCCGACAAATGATGTTCAGAAAACTGGATATTTCTATGCCAAAGAATGAAGATGGACCCTTATTTTACACCACACAAAAAATAAACTCAAAATGGATTAGACTGAAGCATAAGACCTGAAATTATAAAGCTCCTAGAAGAAAACATAGGGGAAAAGCTTCATAAAATTGGCCTTGGCAATGATTTCTTGGATATGACACCATAAACACAGGTAACAAAATCAAAAATAGAAAAATAAGATTATGTCAAACTTTAAAACTTCTGCACAGCAAAGAAACAATAAACAGAGTGGGAAAGCAACATGTAGAAAGGAAAAAAAATGTTTATGAAACATATATCAGATGAGGGTTAATATCCAGAATATATAAGAATTCCTACAGCTCAATAACAACAACAAACAAGCAAATAAATAATACAATTAAAAAATGGACAAAGGACTTGAACAACATTTCTTCAAAGATATACAAATGACCAAAATCATGTGAAAAAATGATCAACATCACTACTCATCAGGGAAATGCAAACCAAAACCACAGTGAAATATTACCCCAAACCCATTAGGATGACCACTTTCAAAAAAAAGAAAAAAAGAAAACAGGAAATAACAATTGTTGGGAAGGATATGGAATAACAGGAACACTTGCATACTGTTAGTGGGATTGCAAAATAGTGCAGCCTCTACAGAAAACAGTATGGAGTTTCTTCAAAAAATTAAAAATAGAACTACCATTTCACCTAGCAAGACCACTTCTAGGTATATACCCAAAGGAATTGAAATCAGGATCTTGAATAGTATTTTTTTGCACACCCATGATCATTTGCAGCATTATTCATAATAGCAAGATGTGGAAACAATCTAAATGTCCATCAATGGATGATTGAATAAAGGAAATGTGGAATATACAGACAATGGAATGTTATTTAGCCTTAAAAAAGAAGAAAATCCTGTCTTATGCTACAATATGGATGAACCTTGAAGACTTTATTCTAAGTGAAAAAAGACAAATACAAAAGACAAATACTTCACAATACCACTTATATGAGATATCTAAAATAATCAAACTTATAGAAACAGGAAGCAGGTTGGTGGTTGCCAGGGGCTGGGGGGAGGTGAAAATGGAGAGCTATTGTTCAGTGGGTTTCAGTCATGCAAGAAAAAAATGTTCTAGAGATCTGCTGTACAACAATGTGCATATAGTTAGCAATACTGTAATGTACATTTAAAAATTGTTGAGGGTAAAAAAAGTATCAGTAATGTTGGAAAAAAATAAAAACTTTCTGATACCCACAGGGGAAGAAAGAGAGAGAGAGAGAGAGAGGAACGCTGTTGTCAATACTAGCTTTGTAAACCCTTACGTAAAATTTGTCTTTTCCTTAAAAAATCCATAAAGATATTTATCAATTAATTTTATGAGAAATGCTTGGCTTAGTTGCTTCAGAATCCTTCCTAAATCCCATGTTTAAGTGTTACAAAGTAATTGATTATAATAAACAAAGCTCAGACCAATTTTTCCAACATATGGCCTCCAGGTGTGTGTTCCTAAGACAGAAGGCTTTAATTTTCTTGGCATTTGTAACTGTTTAGCTGGCTTTTCAGGATAAGTGCCAGAGCTGTGTGGACACTTTGTAGGCTCTGATGAAGCATAATTAAATATCAATAGCTTTACAAAATCCTTCTTTATTACATTCACCACAATGGGCACACTATAGAATTGTTGTACCCTGTAATACACTGCTTACTATAGCTTATCAATGAAAGAATTTTCAATCTAGGCATTCTTTAAAAATGCACTATATATTCTGGAGAAGCAACATGCAAAGAAAATGTCACCAGATCTAAAGTATGATATTTACCAGACAAAGCAATGAAATAGAAGTATCATAGGGATAAACTCATGTATTCCATGGCTTAAAATGGTGATTATTTTCTATGTCCTTATATTATTACAATAGAAGGTCAGGCATGATGCCCAAATGACACTGAGAATAAAATATTTGATGACCTCAGTTCTGTCCCCGAGTTTAAGGAGAAAAGATTGCTTCAGGGCTGCCTAACAAATGTCCTTAAAAGATCTTTTCAAGGGTGTGTTTGGCAAGATATATGTTTACCCTCTATCCTGAGAAACAGCAATTATCACAAAATTTGTTTTCTGAGATCCTAAGGTCAAGAGACAGAAGATGCTGTGTACTTACTTTTGGTAAAATTATATATACGTGATACCACTTGGAAAGAATGTAACCCTTCAAACACACAGAGAAAAACAAATTTGAATCATGTACCTACTGCAAAACCATAGATGTTTGACTTTAATATGACAATTTCTGAAATTTTACCCTAGTTCCTAGTTGCCATCCTTCTCATTACCAAGTCGTTTCATGATGCCTTTTAGCCACTCCCAATTAGCACTCTATGATTTGACAATGCTGTTCAAAGATCCCCCCACTATAGCCCTGTAAACTGCTTTATCCCTCTTGATGTTGCTTCCCACTCAAAATTTTTCTCTTTCCTCCATTCCATCCCATTTAAATTCCCATTCCCCTAGGTTTTGTTCCCATCTAATAATGAGGAGAAAAACATCCCATTGTGCTAGTTCACCTAAAGTTGACCTTTCAGGATTTGGGGATGTCAAAAGTATTTGGGAGGCCTTTTGGTGGTGACCTGAATTCAAATCATGCCATATCAGAGAGGCCTGCCACTATGATGAGCCTTGAGAGTAAAATTAAAGACTGATTCATAGCATCTATCAATTCATGTCACAATGGTTTTGAGCTGTCCCAGTCTCAAAGCTCTGGCTTTCACTGGACCTCAAATAGGTCTAGAACATCACCAAATTAATAAGGCATGAGCAGTTCAACCATGATTTAACCTTTACAAAGTGCCATTTTAACTAGTACCATAGGTTTACTAACCCTGTCTTTTTGCCCTCAGTATTATGCATCTCATCTAGAATGCTTCTGATTCCAAAGTTAAGAACTCAAACATACATCAGTAGATTGTTTAAGAAACCCCACCTTACTGTTTCAATCATTATGTTTTGCTTTGCACCAAATAATCATACTCTAAATAGAGTTGAAAGCCCAGAGGAGCTAAATCACTTACCTACTAATAATATTCACACTTTTAGTTTGGGAGATAGTATAGCCTCCTTCTACTGACAGTTCTTACCTATTCTCTTAAGCACATCAACCATTACCTATAAAAACTCAGGATTAGGTGATAACAGCCTAAGGAGCACAGTTATTTCCTTACTTCTACTTTCTATTCCTTGCCAATAGGCATTGATAGCAACAGAGTCTATTTTTTCTCCAAAAAAAGAGGCTGGGGCTTCCCAGGTGGCACAGTGGTTGAGGGTCCGCCTGCCGATGCATGGGACACGGGTTCGTGCCCCGGTCCGGGAGGATCCCACATGCCGCGGAGCGGCTGGGCCGTGACCCATAGCCGCTGACCCTGTGCGTCCGGAGCCTATGCTCCACAGTGGGAGAGTCTGCAGCGGTGAGAGGCCCGCGTACCGCAAAAAACAAACAAACAAACAAAAACAGGCTGCACTACATGGTGAGGTAGTTTTAGAGATCCTCCTTACCAGGAAAGAGGAATGGATTGATGCATGTGTCAACAAATTTATATTTTTAGTGGTAAGGAAGATGTTACACACACATAGGCAATAAACAGGAAAGCCATTTACTGCTTAGCTGTTGTTATGTGTACAGCTCTTTAATTCTAGAACTCTCCTCAGTACACAAGAGGTTTCTAGGATAGCGTGCTATATTCCAAGCTCTATAAGGATGAGAACCATGCCTGTCTTACTTATCACTATACCTATGTCCTTGTGGAATAAGATGGTGCCTGGCATATAGTAGGTGTTCAATAAATATATTTTTAATGAGGTGACTGAGGCATACAATTATTTTCTTGACATATTCATCTCTCTTTCTAGACTCCTTGTGCCCAAAGACAATGCCTATATTCCCAGAATCCACAAAAGTGTCTTACACATGCTTAATTTTGGCCTGATCAGTGAACAAAAGTATTTCAAACACATATACATTGTATCTATTCCAGATCCAGCTCTAACTGGCTAACCAAAATGTCTGTCATCCTGAATTGTATTCTGTAGACTCAATGGCAGTGGTTGAGTGAATGAAGGAGATGGAAAGAGTATACAGTTTTATAAAGAGCTTACAAATGCCTTAGAAGACCAAGAATTGTAAATGGAATATATGACGTGACATGACTGGTTTCCTCATTCGATCTCCCCATGTCAAGTCTGCCAGGACTTCCCCAAACCACTCCTGCTAAAATAGATAACTAATGAAAAGTTGAGATTATTGAGTGAAAGGATCTAGAAGGTTAGGTTGTCCATCAGACTATAATCATGTCCACACATTTTAATCAGCTAGGAGAGGAGGGGGTGTGACAAGATTTCCCAGCACAAGCAGAAGAAAGTGAGGATAACATTTAGAGGCCGACATGTTGCACTCTTCTTCAGGAGAGACTTCACCCATGGCCTTTGTTTTGGCCTCTTCCCCAAAACCCAGAGTTCATGTGGCCCTGCCTCCTCATTTGTTCATGACATGTATTTGAACTTTAAGCTCTGAGGAACATATTTTTATTCAGTGGTTTCCCACTGTGGTCCTGAGACCCCATGCACCAAGGAGTGTTAGTAGCTGAATAAATATGTAAGCCATTTCTGTGTACTAACTCTCTGTTCAAAAGTATATGATTTTGTGGTGAATAAAATGTAAATTTCTTTAAAATGTTTACTAAGGTCATTATAGTTATTTATCATTATGTATTTTCTCTGTGAAAAATGCCATTGGTAATTTGATAGAGATTGCATTGAAACTATAGATTGCCTTAGGTAGTATTGTCAATTAAAATTTTTTAAATTTGTATGGAAACACAAAAGACCCCGAATAGCCAAAGCAATCTTGAGAAAGAAGAACAGAGCTGGAGGAATCATGCTCCCTGACTTGACTATACTACAAAGCTACAGTAATCAAAACAGTATGGTACTGGCACAGAAACAGACATATAGATCAATGGAACAGGATAGAAAGCCCAGAAGTAAACCCATGCACTTATGGTCAATGAGTCTACAACAAAGGAGGCAAGAATATACAATGGAGAAAAGACAGTCTCTTCAACAAGTGGTGCTGGGAAAACAGGACAGCTACATGTAAAAGAATGAAGTTAGAACATTCTCTAATACCATATACAAAAATAAACTCCAAATGGATTAAAAACTTACATGTAAGACTGGATACTACAAAATTCTTAGAGGAAAACATACACAGGAAATTCTTTGACATAAATCACAACAATTTGTTTGGATTTGTCTCCTAGAGTGATGGAAATAAAAACAAACCAAAAAACCACAAATGGGACCTAATGAAACTTATAAGCTTTTGCACAGCAAAGGAAACCATAAAGAAAATGAAAAGACAACCAATAGAATGGGAGAAAATATTTGCAAATGAGGCAAGAGACAAGGGATTGATCCCTCAAATACACAAACAGCTCATACAGCTCAATATCAAAAAACAAACAAACAACCCAATCGAAAAATGGGCAGAAGATCTAAATAGACATTTCTCCAAAGAAGACATACAGATGGCCAAAAGGCACATGAAAAGATGCTCAACATCATTAATTATTAGAGAAATGCAAATCAAAACTACAATGAGGTATCATCTCACACCAGTCAGAATGGCCATCATTAAAAAGTCTACAAATAATAAATCCTGGAGTGGGTGTGGAGGAAAAGGAACCCCCCTCCAATGTTGTTGGGAATGTAATTTAGTGCAGCCACAATGGAGAACAGTATGGAGGTTCCTTAAAAACTAAAAATAGAGCTACCATATGACCCAGCAATCCCACTACTGGGCATATATCCAGAGAAAACTCTAATTCAAGAAATACATGCACCTCAATGTTCATAGCTGCACTATTTAAAATAGCCAAGACATGGAAGCAACCTAAGTGTCCATCGACAGAGGAATGGATAAAGAAGATGTGGTATATATACACATTGGAATCTTACCCACAAAAAAGGAATGAAATAATGTCATTTGCAGCAACATAGATGGATATAGAGAATATCATACTAAATGAAATAAGTCAGACAGAAAAAGACAAATGTCATATAATATTGTTTATATGTGGAATCTAAAAAAATGATACAAATGAACCTATTTACAAAAGAAGTAGACTCACAGACATAGAAAAGAAACTTTTTGGTTACCAAAGGGGAAAGGGGGTAGGGATAAATTAGGACTTTAGGATTAAAATATACACACTACTGTATAAAATATACAACCAACAAGGACCTATGTATAACACAGGGGACTATACTTATTATCTTGTAATAACCTATAATGGAAAAGAATCTAAAAAAGTATATATTACATATAATATATAATATATATATGAATTACTTTGCTGTACACATGAAAATAATACAGCATTGTAAATCAACTATATTTCAATAAAAATATTTTAAAATGTATATACTGGTTTTATTTTTTACTGCACTATCACTCTCTGATATTATAGGATGTACATATTTATTGCCTGGTTGTCTACCTATTCAAATATAACCTCCCTGAGACCAAAAAAATAAATAAAATTAAATTAAAAAATAAAGAGAGAAAAACTGTTGAAATTTTTCTACCTATGGAAAAAATTATTATTCCTCAAAATTTTTTCTCTAGAACAAATATCTTCTCTGTACCCAAAGCCAGTATATCTAGCTATATAGTTTATAGCTTGTTTACATGTCTCAATGGCACCTCAAAAATAAAAACAAATTCATGATATACTCCCTTTTATTCTCCTCAACCTAGTCCTATTCATGTGTCTGTTATACCCCCAAATGATATCACTATCCATTCAGTTTAGCACTCTCTCTCTCCCTCACCCCATATATCAAGTCCATCGTTGAGTCCACTTAAATATCTCTACAATACATCTACTTATTTCTGTCTTTTCCACTACCTCTGTAGTCTGTGGTTCCATCTTCTCTTGCCCGGAAAAGTAATAACTTATTAACTGGTCTAATCCTCATCCATTCTTCTCTCCCTCCAGCCTACTCAGAATGAGGTGTTTGAAAAAAATCTAATGATGCATTTCCCTTGCTTAAAAATCTTTAGTGTTTACCTGAACACTTATGGTAAAGGCAAAATTCCTTAAAGTGCTTATCAAGATTTCCCATGACCCATCCCTAATCTACATTCTTATCTGAATCATGTTCTCTGTTATTCTTTCTTTCCTAACAACACTGGCCTTCTCTCAGACCTTCATATTCACCACACTCCCTCCCAATACAGGTGGTAACACATGTTAGTTCTCCTTTTACCTAGTTGACTTCTAATCATCCACCATAGCTCAAATGTCATTTTTGAACCATTCAGACTGTGTGTTTTCGTCATATGATTCCAAAGCACTATATAGTTCTTAGCATTCATCTCAATTGTAATTCATCTCAGGAAGGAATTCTGCCAGCAGAATTCTGCTTTGGGACTCATTACAACTCTTCCCTGTGTCTCCAGCCTGCCAACCTACCCTGTGGATTTTGAACTTGTACCACTACAATTCTTTAAAATAAACCATATGTTTTATGGCTCTGTTTTCTCTGGAGAACCCTGACTAATACAGAAGACAAGGTAAAATCAACAATAACTAATGCCTCTTTTAAGATGAGGAGGATGCAATAGAATCTTTTTTCTCAGAATTACATGAGCCTGATACTTGTTTTTGTTTTTTAGCAGACATCAGTTGCTTACATAATAAAATCCCATATCTGATGAGATTTAAAGTTCCAATCAAGGAACACAAATTTTATTAATATATGTTATATACTTCTCACATAATAAAAATGACCATATTTTCTGACATTCATTAAGCTTGGTGTGGCTCCCTCAAACTTCTCCTGAGTCTTATGCCAGTCTTTCTGTCAACCCCAGTGTAGAAATACCGGGAGAGAGAAAAGATAGCAGAAAGAAGCAGAGTTAGTCTTCATCCATTTGTAACATTATGCAGTGGAAAGGTAACCCTACTACACTATTCCCCTAAGTGTTCCTAGACTTCAAGGAACTCTGATGTTCTTAGGTTCTTCATATTAGCTCTCCTAACCTACCTCATTACTCAGTATCTATAGTCAGTTCAAACACCCAAACCTTTTCATGCCAGCTACGCTTTAGCTATGTCATACTCATCCTATACTTAAACAGCTATGACTGAGAAACAAATTGAAGATCTTTTCCAAATTTCATTTTTATAGTTTCAGCCAGTTTTTCTAGATGCTCATGACCTCTAGAGATCCTGAATGTGAGTTATCTGTCCACGTATTTTATTATCATGTCATGAATATCCCCATCCAAATCATTAATAAAAACTGCATGGGACAGAACCAATAATAGAGTTATCTTAAAAGAAACCTCTTTCTCCAAGTTAATACCAATTCTTTAATTGGCTTTCCTTAGATCTAGAATTCAACCAGTTATAGACCCACTTAAGTTGTATTTTCATCTAGTATCTAGGTAGTCCAGCAAATACTTTGCAATATTACATTACTTACTTGTCTATGCAATTATATGTATTGTATAGAAACTGACATGATACACTAGTCTCTAGTAATTAATTCTCCTCTCTCAGTCAATAATTGCCATATTACCAACACATTAGTAAAAGAAGGAAAATCTTCACTTTAAACTCCTAAGAATAAAATAGCAACAATACTATCACTTAAAATTTGAAAAAAAAACTTTCTATTATTATTATCATCTCCATTTGACACACAAATTGACACTTTTTAATTATTATTCCAATTTAATAAATGAGTAAACTGAAGCTCTGACTTATCCAGAGTCACAATGCTAATAGGTGGGGGAATATAAAAACAGAACACAGACCACCTGGCTCAGTTTTATTTTTATAGTATACTAAACTGCCTCAGTAGACAAAAAATTTTCAGATGAATAAATAAGAAGATTAAGAGTCAAAAAATGACAGATTAAGGTGACATTAAGTCATTCAAAACTCATATACCTTTGCCTCAACTTTTACCAAACAAGATTCGTGTGTATCTATTAACCCCAAAAGTTATATTAATAAAATACTGGTTTAACCCTCAGTAGAAGGAAAACACATCACCATTTATTTATGTATATACTGGCATTCTTGTGATAAAAACACATTTATTTAAAATTTTTAGAAATAATAAGCCCCTGAATATCTTAATCTTTCTTTGGAAGTTAAATTCCTTTTTAAAGACAAAAGTCAATATTTAGCAAAAAGATTATGTATCTTTAAGGTTCAAGTGTCAACATGTAACCTTTGGGTGTGAATCTTTAATAAACTGATTGACTGAATTTTCCTTTTTAACATTTCTGATATCAACTTAGAAAGGGCCTAAGTATCACCTCTCTGAATACTGATAGAAACATTTTCAATTCTCAGTACTCTATTTTTTTTTTTATGGCAGTACGCGGCAGTACGCGGCAGTATGCTGTGGCCTCTCCCGTTGCGGAGCACAGGCTCCGGACGCACAGGCTCAGCGGCCATGGCTCACGGGCCTAGCCCCTCCACGGCATGTGGGATCTTCCTGGACCGGGGCACGAACCCGTGTCCTCTGCATCAGCAAGCGGACTCTCAACCACTGCGCCACCAGGGAAGCCCTCTCAGTACTCTTATATGCTAAATTGTATTTGATTTACTGATTATAGGCCTCAGGATACAATTCAGGTACCTAGATTACATAATCCCCAAAATACGGATAGTTAGAAGAACTCCCAGGAATTAATTCACTTCAAATAATTATTCTCCTTCTGTTTGACATAGCATAGAAATAGACTTGGTTATGTCTAGATACCAGTGCCAAATCATACTAAACTTTATATTTCACCAAATTAGGTGATTGCAAACGTATATGTGTCACATGGTTTAGCTTGCCAATTCTTTGATCAGGCAAGCAGGAGGTTTTGCCACTTTGGACTTTACCTGAATTCTGAAGGGAAGATGGCTAGTATGTTGAGGAGTACACTGAGGTTAATCTGAAATGCAAGGTCAAGATAGAGGAAATAATGCTGCCTTCATCAAAACCACCACTACCTGCACATTTTCAGACCTCATTTTCTGTTGACAATCTGCTTCTCTAATTCTTTTTCCTCCGAGCTTAAGATTCTTACCTGTCTTAACTTCAATTTGGGAATGTGCATCTAATATCCTTACTTCCTGCTTACTATACCTTGATTTCTAACTTTTCTTTTCAATAACCTGGTATTTTGGTCCAGTTCCTGATTACACTTTTTGCTTTGTGGTTTGATCTTGGTGTTCTTTATCCTGCACTAGATAAATGTGATTATGATGACTCTGCCATAGTGGCTTGGCAGAAGAATCTTACTGAGTTGCTGTTGTTTCAGCATGATCTCTTGATGCTAACTGATGGTTATTAAGTAAAAAGTACATTGACCCCAGCTTGTTCAGGGAGAAGGTTGAATCTCTTTACAGTTGCAAACTCTAAAGTCATCTTCAACAATGTGGAAATGCTGCCTGTTAGCACTCTACTTTATCCCATTTACTTAAACACATACCATTACAATATGAGAGAAAAACATTTGGGGTTGCGTGTTTTACTTAGTTATATAATTGATGAAGTCAGCAACAAATGTTAGGCAAATATAACAAAAGGGAATTGTAGGAAATTTTTTATTGAATAATCTTAAAATGGTTAGAGATTTATCCATTTTTTGAATAGGTATGGACTGTAATTCAAGTAAATTGATAACATTTCGAATTTCCTTCTAGCATTCTGGTTCTATTGTCCTATTTGTTTTGTCAATAGAAATAGTCTAGTGTATATAAATCAGATTGCCAATGCTGTCCATTTTGGTACAACATAAGCATTATGATTCATTACAAATGGAAGGTGTGTAGAAAAACAAAATCAATGAAAAAACATTCAAGCAGATCTTGCTTACAGCAAGGTAAACAACCATTATTACAAAGAACAAAGTATTTGTACCTAAGAGATTCATACAACAAAACATAGCCAGAGTAAACTTTGAATTTTTATGGAAAATCATATAAAGCACTCTCTCTATCTTCCACAGAGATAGAAAAAGTAATATGACTTTTTGAAATACAGAGTTTCCAAGATAACTATCTGACAAAAGTGTCAAAGACAACTTCCTGATTATTTTTAACTTAGTCATCTTGTTTTTTTCTTTATCTGTTTTCAAAGATAAAATGTCTCATAAGTGAACTTCAATTTTATATGTGTACATAAAATTATGTGTATATGGATGAAAAGTTCAATGGCAAGTGACTGTGTCATATTCATCTGTATTTTTATATTAAATCAAATATATGACTCAATAAATATGTGTTGAATAAATAAATGATCACCCAGCTGATAAGAAATAAAAGAAAATCATAATCAAGTAATTGATGAACTACCACATCTTCATTGCCATAGGTACACTGGCATATATAAAAATACCATTTGGTAATGTTACCACCACAAAGAACTTTTCCTAGTCAGAAGGACGCTTTTTGCAGATGAGAAACTTCTACTTACCTCTGTACATCACCAGCGTAATTTCCCTGCATTTATAGTTAGTCCTAATTTTTTAAGACTAGTCCTCAATGACACAATATATTTCTTTCAGCCCCCACTTGACTCTACTCATTCCTTACTTTTAATTGTCCTGCTTCACCTCATTCTAACATAGCTATTGCTATACTGCAGCTATTGAAGCCTACGAAGTTTTGCAGCCACTGAAACTGAGGAAGCTTTGTTGGGATAAGAATTGTTTTGATGTCCAGTTATGTTTCAGAAATGCATTCCTAGAGATTAAAGCCTGTTGCGTTATATATTTCAATGGGATTTTTCTTTCTTAAATTAGTAGCTTGTAGTTGTATCATTGCCTTTCCAAACAGGCCTTTACCTAGTTCCCCTTAATACTTCATGTGAACCCCAGTTCCTTTGTTCGCTTCCTGTTTCCAGATTCTGTATATCCATGGGAGATACAACTTTTCTGTTTTTTTCTAGTGTACCTGTGCAAACCCTAACACTGACCAGCTGGCCACTTTTCCTATCCCTTGGCAATCTCTGCCAATAATTCTCCACTCCATTTTCTTCTACTGATTCTTCTTTTTCCACAAAGGACACAGGATGGACTGTTATAAATGAATTGTGTCAGGACTTCTTTTCTCTCACCTGAAAGCAAAGGACTGATCTTTCAAACTCAAAAATTTATAAGACTGTGATTACCTCAAACATCCTTTCGGTCTCTGTGAGAGTTGAAAACTGTCATATTTCTCAGGAAAACTGCAAAAGGAATGACAAAATGAAGGTTACTAGGAGATGTGAATGACTGCTTTTTCAACTCTCATGCTTCAGGAGCTTTTATCTTGAGCCTAAAAGCCATAAAGACAAAGAGTATAATAACTGCACATAAAATGAAAGACATAAAAGCCAGGTTGAATTGTAGCTTCTAGTTCCCTATGACCTTAGTTATGCAACAACACTTGATGTAACTGGGCTTTGTGAGCCAGAAATTAAGACGAATGTCCTGTCAAAGTGTTAGAATATTTGAAATTGTAACTGTCTCTGAAAATCTAAGTCCATGAAAAATATAGGCTAGGTATTATTTTCTCCATCTGTCAGATGAGAAAATGGCATCCTAGAAAGATTTAGTGGAGGAAGCCTAGGAAAAACAGATCCCAGGTGATAGAGTCCACATGACCTTTCTCCAAGACTAGTGTTCTTTCAACTATATGTTCAGTCTCTACCTCCTCTGAACAGGCCTTGAAAACCACATAGCTAATGAACTTCCAAATCACATCTCTCCTTCAAATATTCATTAAAATTTCTAAACCAAAATGCATAATTATATTATAGAAATAATTAACATTATGTGGGAAAAATCATTACTCTAAACATTTCAATCAGCAATAATTGTCCCTCAGATAAACTTCATGAGCTGTGATATTGCCACTGCACAAAGATACATTAAAAGTTTATTCAGAATAAAAAGTTGATGTACAAACCACTTGAATCAGAAAAAAAATGTGAATGGACGTTTTAATATAACAGTTTATTATTTTCATCACTTTTGTACAACCTTTGATGACCTGAATTAACTGAATTAACTGTGTAGCTTCCAACTTTTAAGAAATCTGGCTTGCTTAGTTTCACTTGATGAAATTTCTTGCACCATGACAAACATCTCTACTAACCTTCTTCTGACATTTGAAGAAACACATTCTGACTATGTACAAACAAGCAACTGTAATATAATATAATCCTTGAAAATTACCTTGTTACCTAGACAAGAGGGTGAACAGTCCATTATTAAATTTAAGAAAAAAAGGATGGCGTGTTGAGTAGAAGCAGTGCTAATCAATCCAACATGTTTAACACGACTGAACTTCTAAGAGTTGACAGGGACTCAAATGGTCAACAAATCCTGCTGATGGTAATTTATTAATACTTTGAGCATGTGTAGGCCTTTTCTGCAATTTGTCTCTGATGGTCCAGCAGTACACTCATGCTCAGTCTCCTTTGGGACAGTCACAGATGTCTCTAAGGCAGCTGTACTGGAGTCTAGAGTGTCACTTATGGTTTCAGTTTTTCACCATTGAGAACGATGTTGGCTGTGAGTTTGTCATATATGGCCTTTATTATGTTGAGGAAAGTTCCTTCTATGCCTACTTTATGGAAGGTTTTTTTCATAAATGGGTGTGGAATTTTGTCAAAAGCTTTCCCTGCATCTATTGAGATGAGCATATCATTTTCTCCTTCAATTTTTTAATATGGGGTATCACATTGATTGATTTGTGTACTGTAGAATCCTTGCATTCCTGGGATAAACCTCACTTGGTCATGGTGTATGATCCTTTTAGTGTGCTGTTGGATTCTGTTTGCTAGTATTTTGTTGAGGATTTTGCACCTACGTTCATCAGCGATATTGGCCTGTAGCTTTTCTTTGTGACATCTTTGTATGGTTTTGGTATCAGTGTGATGGTGGCCTCGTTAAATGAGTTTCGGAGTGTTCCTCCCTCTGCTATATTTTGGAAGAGATTGAGAAGGATAGGTGTTAGCTCTTCTCTAAATGTTTGGTAGAATTTGCCTGTGAAGCCATCTGGTCCTGGGCTTTTGTTTGTTGGAAGATTTTTATCACAGTTTCAATTTCAGTGCTTGTGATTGGTCTGTTCATATTTTCGATTTCTTCCTGGTTCAGTCTTGGAAGGTTGTGCATTTCTAAGAATTTGTCCATTTCTTCCAGGTTGTCCGGTTTACTGGTATATAGTTGCTTGTAATAATCTCTCATGATCTTTAGTATTTCTGCAGTGTCAGTTGTTACTTCTCCTATTTCATTTCTAATTCTATTGATTTGAGTGTTTTCCCTTTTTTTCATGATGAGTCTGGCTAAGGGTTTATCAATTTTGTTTATCTTCTCAATGAACCAGCTTTTAGTTTTATTGATCTTTGCTATCGTTTCCTTCATTTCTTTTTCATTAATTTCTGATCTGATCTATATGATTTATTTCCTCCTGCTAACTTTGGAGATTTTTGTTCTTCTTTCTCTAATTGCTTTAGATGTAAGGTGAGGTTGTTTATTTGAGATGTTTCTTGTTTCTTAAGGTAGGATTGTATTGCTATAAACTTCCCTCTTAGAACTGCTTTTGCTGCATCCCATAGGATTTGGGTCATCTTGCTTTCATTGTCATTTGTTCCTAGGTATTTTTTGATTTCCCCTCTGATTTCTTCACTGATCTCTTGGTTATTAAGTAGTGTGTTGTTTAGCCTCCATGTGTTTGTATTTTTTACAGAGTTTTTCCTGTAA
This sequence comes from Grampus griseus, assembly GCF_964374135.1. Classification (NCBI taxonomy): domain Eukaryota; kingdom Metazoa; phylum Chordata; class Mammalia; order Artiodactyla; family Delphinidae; genus Grampus; species Grampus griseus. Next base: position 97,576,855 of record NC_138999.1, on the reverse strand, counting down.
TTGATATCTAGTCTCATAGCGTTGTGGTCGGAAAAGATACTTGATATGATTTCAATTTTCTTAAATTTACCAAGGCTTGATTTGTGAACCAAGATATGATGTATCCTGGAGAATGTTCTATGAGCACCTGAGAAGAATGTGTATTCTGTTGTTTTTGGATGGAATGTCCTATACATATCAATTAAGTCCATCTTGTTTAATGTATCATTTAAAGCTTGTGTTTTCTTATTTATTTTCATTTTGGATGATCTGTCCATTGGTTGGATTATCTGTCCATTGGTGAAAGTGGGGTGTTAAAGTCCCCTACTATGATTGTGTTACTGTTGATTTCCCCTTTTATGGCTGTTAGTATTTGCCTTATGTTTTAAGGTGCTCCTATGTTGGGTGCATAAATATTTACAATTGTTATATCTTCTTCTTGGATCGATCCCTTGATCATTATGTAATGTCCTTCTTTGTCTCTTGTAATAGTCTTGGTTTCAAAGTCTATTTTATCTGATATGAGAATTTCTACTCCAGCTTTCTTCTGATTTCAATTTGCATGGAATATCATTTTCCATGCCCTCCCTTTCAGTCTGCATGTGTCCCTAGGTCTGAAGTGGTTCTCTTGTAGACAGCATATATATGGATCTTGTTTTTGTATCCATTAAGCCAGGCTACATCTTTCGGTTGGAGCATTTAATCCATTTACATTTAAGGTAATTATCGTTATGTATGTTCCTATCACCATTTTCTTAATTGTTTTGGGTTTGTTATTGTAGGTCTTGTCCTTCTCTTGTACTTCCTGCATAGAGAAGTTCCTTTAGCATTTGTTGCAAAGCTGGTTTGGTGGTGCTGAAGTCTCTTAGCTTTTGCTTTTCTGTAAAGGTTTTAATTTCTCTGTGAAATCTGAATGAGATCCTTGCTGGGTAATCTTGGTTGTAGGTTTTTCTCCTTCATCACTTTAAATATGTCCTGCCACTCCCTTCTGACTTGCAGAGTTTCTGATGAAAGATCAGCTGTTAACCTTATGGGGATTCCCTTGTGTGTTATTTGCTGTTTTTCCCTTTCTGCTTTTAATATATGTTCTTTGTATTTAATTTTTGATAGTTTGATTAATATGTGTCCTGGCGTGTTTCTCCTTGGATTTATCTTCTATGGGACTCTCTGTGTTTCCTGGACTTGATTAACTATTTCCTTTCCCATATTAGGGAAGTTTTCAACTATAATCTTTTCAAATATTTTCTCAGTTCTTTTCTTTTTCTCTTCTTCTTCTGGGACCCTTATATTTCGGATGTTGCTGCATTTAATGTTGTTCCAGAAGTCTCTGAGACTGTCCTCAATTCTTTTCATTCTTTTTTCTTTATTCTGTTCTGTAGTAGTTATTTCCACTATTTTGTCTTCCAGGTCCATTATCCGCTCTTGTGCCTCAGTTATTCTGCTACTGATCCCTTCTAGAGAATTTTTCATTTCATTTATTTTGTTGTTCATCACTGTTTGTTTGCTCTTTAGTTCTTCTAGCTCCTTGTTAAACACTTCTTGTATTTTCTCCATTCTATTTCCAAGATTTAAGATCATCTTTACTATAATTATTCTGAATTCTTTTTCAGGTAGTCTTCCTATTTCCTCTTTTTTTAGGTCTGATGGGTTTTTGCCTTGGTCCTTCATCTGCTGTGTGTTTCTCTGTCTTTTCATTTTGCTTAACTTACTGTGTTTGTGGTCTCCTTTTTGTGGGCTGCAGGTGCGTAGTTCCCACTGTTTTTGGTGTCTATCTGCAGTGGCTAAGCATGGTTCAGTGGGTTGTGTAGGCTTCCTGGTGGAGGGGACTCGCGCCTGTGTTCTGGTGGGTGAGGCTGGATCTTGTCTTTCTCATAGGCAGGTCTATGTCTGGTTGTGTGTTTTGCAGTGTCTGTGGCCTTATTATGTTTTTAGGCAGCCTCTGTGCTAATGGATAGGGTTGTGTTCCTGTCTTGCTAGTTGTCTGGCATAGAGTGTCCAGCATTGTAGCTTGCTGGTTCTTGAGTGGGGTTGTGTCTTGGTGTTGAGATGGCGATCTCTTGGAGACTTTTGCCATTCAATATTATGTGGAGCTGGGAGGTTTCTTGTGGACATGTGTCATGAACTTGGCTCTCCCACCTCAGAAGCACAGTCCTGATGTATGACTGGAACACCAAGAGCCTGTCATTCACACGGGTCAGAATACAAGGGAGAAAAAAAAAAAGAAAGCAAGAAAGAAGATAAAATAAAATAAAATAAAGTTATTAGAATAAAAAATAAAACATAATTATTTTAAAAAAATTTAGTAATAAAATAAAAAAAGAAAGAAGAGAGCAACAAAACCAAACAAATCCACCAATGATAACAAGTGCTAAAACTATACCAAACTAAACTAAACAAAAATGGACAGACAGAACCCTGGGAAAAATGGTGAAAGCAAAGCTATACAGAAAAAAATCACACACAGAAGCATACACATACACACTCACAAAAAGAGAAAAAGGAAAAAATATATATATATTGTTGCTCTCAAAGTCCACCTCCTCAATTTGGGATGATTGGTTTTCTATTCAGGTATTCCACAGATGCAGGGTACATCAAGTTGATTGTGGAGATTTAATCCACTGCTCCTGAGGCTGCTGGGACAAATTTCCCTTTCTCTTCTTTGTTTGCACAGCTCCTGGGGTTCAGCTTTGGATATGGCCCTGCCTCTGCATGTAGGTTGCCTGAGGGCGTGTGTTCTTCACTCAGAGAGGAGGGGGTTAAAGGAGCTTCTTGGTTGCTGCAGTAGCAGCCTTAGCGTCTCATGCCCGTCTCTGCCTGTCTCTGGGGGCCACGCTGATAGCCACGGCTTGCACCCATCTCTGGAGCTCCTTTAAGCAGTGCTCTTAATCCCCTCTCCTCGTGTACCAGGAAACAAAGAGGCAAGAAAAAGTCTCTTGCCTCTTCGGCAGCTGCAGACCTTTTCCAGGACCCACTTTCAGCTAGCTGTGGCACACTAGCCCCCTTCAGGCTGTGTCCATGCAGCTAACCCCAGTCCTCTCCCTGGGATCTGACCTCTGAAGCCCGAGCCTCAGCTCCCAGCCCCCGCCCACCCTGACGGGTGAGCAGACAAGACTCTCAGGCTGGTGAGTGCTGGTTGGCACCAATCCTCTGTGCTGGAATCTCTCCACTTTGCCCTCCATACTCCTGTTGCTGCACTCTCCATCATGGCTCCAAAGCTTCCCCCGTCCGCCACCTGCAGTCTCCACCTGCGAAAGAGCTTCCTAGTGTGTGGAAATCTTTCCTCCTTCACAGCTCCCTCCCACTGGTGCAGGTCCCATCCCTATTCTTTTGTCTCTGTTTTTTCATTTTGCCCTACCCAGGTACGTGGGGAGTTTCTTGACTTTTGGGAGTTCTGAGGTCTTCTGCCAGTGTTCAGTAGGTGTTCTGTAGGAGTTGTTCCACATGTAGACATATTTCTGATGTATTTGTGGGGAGGAAGGTGATCTCCACATCTTACTCTTCTGCCATCTTGAAGCTCCTACTCTCATAAATTCTTATACCTTAAATATGTGACTCTGGCATGTAAAATAAGTAAGCATTTGAGTTATGTGTGTGTGTGTTGTGTGTGTGTGTGTATGTGCGCTTGAGCGACAGGTAAGATGTGAATAAACAGAGAGGCAGAAATTAGCACTGTATGTTCAGTAGAAAATGCTATCTCTGCTAGTTTTCTCCTAAAGTTTTGCAAACAATTTAGTTTTGCAAACTAAAACAAAAGACAGGTATTTATTCATTTACAAACGTTAAGTTAAAAATAAAAGAATAACAGATTTGTTTCATAGACACACTGATAATTAGCTATAAGGAGCTTCTTAGGAAAAAAATTGCAATGTTTTTTTTCTCTTTGTAGGATGATTAATTCAAGCTCTGCCATCCTGTTGCCTCTCACAGTAAGAAAAGAGATATGATTCCACTCACATCACAAAAGTCTACTTTGGAGGACACAGCTGGCATTTGTGACTAAATTCTTGAGAGTAGTTATAAGCTGAATCTCATTCAAAATTCATTGTAATGGCAAAGCTCTGACATCAATTTAGAAAGTTGGAATTTTTGTTTGTTTGTTTCTTTGGCGTTATGTGAGCCTCTCACTGTTGTGGCCTCTCACCTTGCGGCTCCAGACGTGCAGGAGCACAGGCTCCAGACACGCAGGCTCAGCGGCCATGGCTCACGGGCCCAGCTGCTCCACAGCATGTGAGATCTTCCTGGACCGGGGCACGAACCCGTGTCCCCTGCATCAACAGGTGGACTCTCAACCACTGCACCACCAGGGAAGCCCAGAAAGTTGGAATTTTAACAAAACTTTTAATGCATTTAACCATAATTTTGGAGTTATGTAAAGATTATGAATAATTCACTTAGCATACTGCACTTTATTCACTATCTAGGAAATAAATTAAAATATATGAGGCTGGGCTTGAGAGTAGGTCTGCCTAGTGTAATCCTTGGGTTTACACCGTATGTGGTTTTTACAGATGCCACAGACTTCACAAGTTAGAGAAACAATAAATAATAAATTTAATATATTTATAAATTCAAATAAATTTAATAAATCCTTTATTAAAATATATTGGATTTACACTTACACTCTAGAAAACTGCAAAAAGCCATGATTCCTACCTTAAAAATGGAAAAAAAGCAAGTAAGCTCTGAAATCATAACTTTGAAATTCATTAGAGAGCTAAGAATACAAATAAAACTAAACTCAATAATCTTCAGAAAGTGATAAGTACTTCCAAGTAGAGAAAAAAAACCATAGCTACTTTTATCCTTAGCAGGCAGGAGGAGGCAAACAGATTCAGACATAGACTGGTAAGGAGAATTCAGCAAGAGTTTTTAAAAATTTTAATGGCAAAACACAGGCAGACTGATAGATCAGCATGTCTTACAAGTAGCAACATACCCACCCACCAACTCTTTGCCATGGGCCTTCACTGATAGCGAGGAAAAAGTATGCTAAAGGCAGGGGCAAGGTCAGGTTGTTGAGATAAACTTTGCTGGTACACTCTGGTCTTCATAGAGTGCACTGCACCGGCTGCCTGAAAGCTGACAGCAGATCAGCTAGAATGAGATCCCCTATAGTGCTGAACACAAGGGAGAGTACTGTAAAGAAAAGAGAACTTCCCATTGACCCAAAATACTGTCAGCAAAGCTGTAAAGCATTAAGAGAACACAAGAGTCACACCATTACTCAGATTTCCAGCAATTCTGTGGAGAAAAACATTGTCCCATCCTGAAAACAATTAAATCCACTAGTAAGAGGAATCTACTGAAACAAAGCCAAAATAGTTAAAAGAATCAGATCAAAATATGGTTAAGGTTTTGAAATTAACAAAAGGCACCTCTAAAATAAACATTATGTTAAAGGATCTAGTGGAAGAGGTAGACAACAAGCATTAACAGAGGAGGAATTTCATTAGAAAAATGGAAATTGTAAATAAAATATAAAAGAAAATAATAAAAACAAATAGGAATATTAAGAGTGAAAGTGACCATATCAGAGATGAAAAATAAATTTGATGGACCAAACAGTAGGCTGAACACAACAGAGAAAAATATTATTGAATTTTAAGAAAGGTGAAACAAAAGCAAGCCAAGCAAATGGGATCTGTGGGATGTTATAACGTATGTGTAATTAGAGTCCCAGAAAGAAGTAGAGAGAGCATAAGGCAGAAGAAATATTTGAAGAGAAAACAGCTAAAAAGGTTTTAAATTGATAATGATAAATTAAAATGATAAATCGTATCAAACCACAAAACTAAGAATCTCAGCTAAATTCATAAAAGGAGCCCACACTTAAAGCACTTCACAGCTAGACTACTTAAAACCAAAGATTAAAAATTTCTTAACAGCCATCAGAGTGGGGAAAAAAGACAAATTATATAAAAGGATATAATGACAAGAATGCTGGCTGACTTATTGATACAAATGACCAAGCACAGAACAAAATAGAGCAATGTCTTTGTAACGTCCTAAGGGGAAAAGCTGCCAATCAAGAATTCTATATTCAGCAAAAATGTCCTTCACATATGACAGTAAATTAAATATATTTTAGACAGATGAAAGCTGAGTTAATTCATCTTTACCAGACATACAATAAAATAAATTCTGAAAAATAGCTCTTCAGGCTAAATGAAAATGAAACCTGATGAAAATCCAGATCTGCAGGAAGGAATGAAAAACAGAAGAAAAAGGTTAACAGGTGAGTAATAACAAAAAAAATTTAATTGTTTTCTATATTATATAGGTGTGTATTATATATATATATATTTTTAAACGATACGTGGGCCTCTCACTGCTGTGGTCTCTCCCATTGCGGAGCACAGGCTCCGGACACGCAGGCTCAATGGTCATGGCTCATGGGCCCAGCTGCTCCACGGCATGTAGGATCTTCCCAGACCGGGGCACAAACCCATGTCCCCCGCATCAGCAAGCAGACTCTCAACCACTGCGCCACCAGGGAAGCCCCTGTATTACATTTTTTAAAAGATTATTAACTCAAAATGAAAAAGCAACTATTTATTAGGGGTTTATTAAAATAACATAAATAAATAAAATAAATTAGCAAAATACATGGCTCTGATGACACAAAGGGAAGGAAGTTCTAAATGGAATTATCTTGTTGTAAGGTACGTCATTTTTCATAAAATGGCATAAAATTATTTGAAGGTATCTTGTAATAAGTTCAAGATAGATATTGTAATTTCTCTAACAACCAGTAAAATAATATGAAATCATAAAATTAAGTAAATAGAGAAGGTAAAATAATATGTTATTTAAACACATGGGAAATGCTAAAGAAGGAAGATAAGAAAGGAAAGAGAAAAAAGAATAGACAGATTAAATAAAAATAAATACCAGGGTAATAGACTGAAACACAGATGATTACATTAAGTATAAATGAATTAAACACTGTAATTAAAAAGTGATCATGAGATTCACTATAAAAGTAGACCATAACTATATGGAGTTTATAGAAACACCTTTAAATATAAAGACACAGATAGGATGAGAGTAAAAGGGTGGAAAATGTCACAGTATGAAACATTAACAATAAGAAAGCTAGTGTGCCAGGTGAATATCAGACAAAGTACACTTTGAGAGAAATAACATTGCCAAAGATGCTATTTAGAAGAATCAAAATCATAAAAAGTAAGTTCTATGACTGAAAACATATTGAATTAGAAATCAACATATAATATTGTAAATCAACTGCACATAAATAAATAAATGAAACCAAGAAATAGGAGTGATGGCAGCAGGAATGGCACAGTAAGGACCCCTAATAATGCTCTCCTTAGAAAAACAAGAATATCTGCAAAAAAAAAAACTATCAAAATCAACATTTTCAATAGTTTAGGAAATTAACGAAAGCCTTGCAAAAATCGAGGGAGTGTTTATTCAAGAGAAGAAGCTAAATTTCAGTAAAAATAAGGAATCTTTAGGTGTCTTAACCTGCTCTACTCCTGTCCCCCTCTTCTCAGCCCTGAGGTAGCCTTGAAAACCATTACTCCACAATCATGGTGAAAACCAGCAGTCTAGTAGCCACTGGAGGGGGTAGAATAGGGTAGGACCTCCTCCAAAGGACAATTCCCAGTTAGTTGATATGATTGGATCTGTCTGGCAATTCACTGAAAAATCTCACTCACAAGGCTTTTCTTTATTTGACCTGACCCAGAGGTCACCCAGTAGAAAGCAGAATTTTTCCTGGGAATGTCTGTGAAAGACAACCAGTGGTGATTGTTTAATTTCACAACTGCCTGTGGTGCTGATAACAATTGGAGCAAACAACAAGTTAACCAAAAATCTTAAAAAGAAAGGATAGGGATTATGTTTATAAGGGTGTTGAAAAGTTTAAACAAATTCTTGGGAATCAAGAAGTCCGTGTACATATGAAAGGCTGTGTGTATGCTCAGGAAAGAACTGAGAAGGCACTAAGCACTCACATATGGCTAACCTTGAGGTTATGCACAATCAGGCAGTGAAGGATAAAGTTGGGATTGCCAACTGCCTGCCTGATCATTGGTGTGCCCCAACACACATACACAAAGTCTCCTGGCAAAAACTGGGAAAATTATTGATTCCAAAGAATTAATTAAATACCTGTCCAATCTTTACTGACTATTAAGCTAACCAAGCAGAGATTTCAGTTGCCACACTTGAAAAAGAATACAGGCTTTATTGAATTAGTTCAGGAAAGTTACTAAACAACAACAAGGTACAACAGCAACAACAAACAGTAATGACAACAAAGCTGGGGGGTTCCATATCCAGAGTTGTCACACTATACTATTCAAAATTGACAGTTCTCAACAACAAGAAAATAACTGCAATACACACACACACACACACACACAAAGTACGTCTATATACAATGGAGAAAAGACAGTCTATTCAATAAGTGGTGCTGGAAAAACTGGACAGCTACAAATAAAAGAATGAAATTAGAACACTCCCTAACACCATACACAAAAATAAATTCAAAACACTTAGAAGAAAACATAAGTAGAACACTCTCTGACATAAATCACAACAAGATCCTTTTCAATCCACTGCCTACAGTAATGAAAATAAAAACCAAAAAAGAAAAACAAATGGCACCTAATTAAACTTAAAAGCTTTTGCACAGCAAAGGAAACCATAAACAAAATGAAAAGAAAACCCACAGAATGGGAGAAAATATTTGCATACGAATATTTGCAGACTGACACGGGATTAATCTCCGAAATAAACAAACAGCTCATACAGCTCAATATCCAAAAAAAACCCAAATAATCCAATCAAAAAATGGTCAGATCTAAATAGAAATTTCTCCAAAAAAGACATACAGATGGTCAAAGAGCACATGAAAAAATGCTCAACATCACTAATTATTAGAGAAATGAAAATCAAAACTACAATGAGGTATCACCTCACACCAGTCAGAATGGCCATCAGCAAAAAGTCAACAAACAATAAATGCTGTAGAGAATGTGGAGAAAAGGGACCCCTCCTACACTGTTGGTAGGAATGTAAACTGGTACAGCCACTATGGAGAACAGTATGGAGTTTCCTTAAAGAACTAAAAATAGAGCTACCATATGATCCAGCAATCCCACTCCTGGGAATATATCTGGAGAAAAACATGCTTTGAAAGGATACATGCACCCCAATGTTAATTGCAGCACTATTTACAATAGCCAAGACATGGAAGCAACCTAAGTGTTCACTGGCAGATGAATGCATAAAGAAGATGTGGTTCAGTGCTTCCCTGGTGGTGCAGTGGTTGAGAATCTGCCTGCAGATGCAGGGAACATGGGTTCGTGCCCCAGTCTGGGAAGATCCCACATGCCGTGGAGCGGCTAGGCCCATGAGCCATGGCCGCTGAGCCTGCACGTCCGGAGCCTGTGCTCTGCAACAGGAGAGGCCACAAGAGTGAGAGGTCTGCGTACCGCAAAAAAAAAAAAAAAAAAAAAAAAAGAAGATGTGGTTCATATAGACAATGGAATATTACTCAGCCATAAAAAGAACAAAATAATGCCATTTGCGGCAAACATGGATGTACCTGGAGATTATCACACTAAGTGAAGTAAGTCAGACAGAGAAAGACAAATATCATATGATATCACTTTTATGTGGAATCTTAAAAGAAATGATACAAATGAACTTATTTACAAAACAGAAACAGACTCACAGACTTAGAGAATGAATTTATGGTTACCGGGAGAAAGGGTGGGGAGAGGTATAGATTGGGAGTTTGGTATTGACATGCACACACTGCTATATTTGAAATAGATAACCACAAGGACCTACTGTTTTTTAAAAAAAAGGAATATAAAAAGAAAAAAGCTAGAAATAAATGGGAATTTCCTCATCCTAACAATGGACATCTATGAAAAGCCCACTGCTAATATCATAATTAATGGTGAAGGACTGAAAGCATACCCCCACAAGACCAGGAAGAGTACAAGATGCCTTCTCTCACCACTTTTATTCAACATTGTATTGGAAATTCTTGGCAGGGTAATTACACAAGGAAAAGTAAATTAAAGATGTCCAGATTAGAAAGGAAGAAGTAAAATGGCCTCTACCTGCTGACTTCATGATCTGTATAAAACTTCTAAACAATTCACAAAATCATATTAGAAATAATAAACAAGTTCACCAGAGTTGCATGATACAAGATCATCATGGAAAATTCAGTTGTATTTTTATAATAGAAATGAACAATCCAAAAATTAAATAAGACAACCATTTCATTTACATTGGAATCAATAAAATAAAATACTTAGAAATAAATTTAACCAAGTAGGAGCAAGATTTCTATACTGGAAACTACAAAGTTGATAAAATAAATTAATGATAAACTAAATAGATACAAAGATGTTCCATGTTCATGAATTGGAAAAGTTAACATGTTAAGACACCAATTCTTCCAAATTGATCTACACATTCCTTGTAGTTCCTATCAAAATTCCAATAGCTTTTTTTTCAGAAATGGAAATCTGATAAGAAAAGTCACATGTAATTGCCAGGGACCCCAAGAAGCCAAAAAAATCATTAAAAAAGAAAAAAAAGGTGGAGAACTAATACTTCTCAATTTCAAAAATTGTTACAAAGGCAAAATAATCAAAGCAATATGGTTCTGGCAAAAGATACATGCACATGCACACACAGACATATAGTATATTGATGTATATATATATATTTTTTTATATATAAGATATATATATATATGATGATGATAGATAGATGATAGATAGATAGATGATAGATAGATAGACAGAATGAATGAATAGAATCAAGAGTTCAGAATTGAACTCTCATATTAATGGTCAATTGATTTTCAACAGCAGTGTCAAGACAATTAAATGGAAAAGAATAGTTTTTTCACCAGATGGTGTAGAAACAAGTGGATATCCATAGGCAAAATAATTAATTTGGAAACCTGCCTAACTGTTTACAAACATTAACTCAAATTGGATCACAGATTTAAAGTGAGACCTAAATCCACAGAATTCTTAGAGGCAAACATAGACTTAAATACTTGTAACATTTGATAAGTCAGTAAATACCTAAATACAACATCAAAAGCACAAGCAATAAAAGGAAATATAGGTAAGTTAATTTCATCAAAATTAAAAGCTTTTGCAAGTCAAAGGACACTATCAAGAAAGTAAATAGAGAGTCATATGTTGCCAAGATGTTAGGCCACAACATGATAACCAGGTGGCCGTATGACTGACAGATTTTTGGTGCTACAGCCAGGCGTCAGGCCTGAGCCTTTGAAGTGGGAGAGCCAAGTTCAAGACATTCGTCCACCAGAGACATCCTGGCCCATCATAAGATCGATCGGTGAGAATTCTCCCAGAGGCCTCCATCTCAACACTAAGACCCAGCTCCACTCAACGACTAGCAAGCTCCAGTGTTGGACACCCCATGACAAACAACTAGCAAGACAGGAACACAACCCCACCTATTAGCAGAGAGACTGCCTAAAATCAAAATAAGTTAAGAGACACCCCCAAACACACCACCAGATGCAGTCCTGACCAACAGAAAGGCAAGATCCAGCCTCATCCACCATAACACAGGCACCAGTCCCTTACACCAGGAAGCTTACATAACTCACTGAACAAGCCTAACGCACTAGGGGCACACACTCAAAACAATGGGAACCACGAACCTGCAGGCTGTGAAAAGGAGACCCCAAACACAGAAAGTTAAGCAAAATGAGAAGACAGAGAAATATGCAGCAGATGAAGGAGCAAGGTAAAAACCCACCAGACCAAACAAATGAGGAAGTAGGCAGTCTACCTGAAAAATAATTCAGAGGAATGATAGTAAACATGATCCAAAATCTTGGAAATAGAATGGAGAAAATACAAGAAACGTTTAACAAGGACCTAGAAGAACTAAAGAGCAAACAAACAAGGATGAACAACACAATATATGAAGTTAAAAATTCTCTAGAGGGATCAAGAGCCGAATAACTGAGGCAGAAGAACGGATAAGTGACCTGGAAGATAAAATAGTGGAAATAACTACCACAGAACAGGATAAAGAAAAAAGAATGAAAAGAATTGAGGACAGTCTCAGAGACCTCTGGGAGAACATTTAAGTCACCAACATTCGACTTATAGGGGTTGCAGAAGAAGAACAGAAAAAGAAAGGGGCAGAGAAAATATTTGAAGAGATTATAGTTGAAACTTCCCTAATATGGGAAAGGAAATATTCAGTCAAGCTCAGGAAGCACAGAGAGTCCCATACAGAATAAAACCAAGGAGAAACACGCCAAGACACATACTAATTAAACTGTCAAAAATTAAATACAAAGAAAAAATATTAAAACCATCAAGGGAAAAACAACAAATAATATACAAGAGAATCCCCAGAAGGTTAAGAGCTGATTTTTCAGCAGAAACTCTGCAAGCCAGAAGGGAGTGGCAAGATATACTTAAAGTGATGAAAGGGAAAAACCTACAACCAAGATTACTCTACCCAGAAAGGATCTCATTCAGATTCGATGGAGAATTTAAAACCTTTACAGACAAGCAAAAGCTATGGGATTTCCACACTACCAAAAGAGCTTTACTAAAAATGCTAAAGGAAGTTCTCTAGGCAGGAAACACAAGAGAAGGAAAAGAACTACAATAACAAACCCAAACCATTAAGAAAACGGTAATAGGAACATACATATCAATTACCTTAAATGTAAGTGCTTTAAATAGTCCCACCAAAAGGCATAGACTGGCTGAATGGATACAAAAACAAGATGCATATATATACTGTCTACAAGAGACCCACTTCAGAACTAGGGACACAAACAGACTGAAAGTGAAGGGATAGGAAAAAGATATTCAATACAAATGGAAATCAAAAGAAAGCTGGAGTAGCAATTCTCATATAAGACAAAATTCACGTTAAAATAAAGACTATTACAAGAGACAAAGAAGGACAGTATATAATGAAAAAGGGATCAATCCAAGAAGAAGATATAACAATTGTAAATATTTATGCACCCAACATAGGAACACCTCAATACGTAAGGCAAATGCTAACAGAGATAAAAGGGGAAATCGACAGTAAAACAATCATAGTAGGGGACTCTAACACTCCACTTTCATGAATGGACAGATCATCCAAAATGAAAATAAATAAGGAAACACAAGCTTTAAATGATACATTAAGAAAGATGGACTTCATTGATATTTATGGAACATTCCATCCAAAAGAAACAGAATACACTTTCTTCTGAAGTGCTCATGGAACATTCTTCAGGATAGATCATATATTGGGTAAAAACATCAAGCCTTGGTAAATTTAAGAAAATTGAAATGTTATCAAGTACCTTTTCTGACCACAATGCTATGAGACTAGACACCAATTACAGGATAAAACGGTAAAAAACAAACAAACATATGGAGGCTAAACAATACACTACTAAATACCCAAGAGATCACTGAAGAGATCAAAGAGGAAATCAAAAAATACCTAGAAACAAATGACAATAAAAACACGATGACACAAAACTTATGCGATGCAGAAAAATCAGTTCTAAGAGGGAAGTTTATAGCAATACAATACTACCTCAAGAAACAAAAAAATCTCAAACAATGGAACATTATACCTAAAGAAGTTAGAGGAAGAAGAACAAACCCCCCACAAAGTTAACAAAAGGAAAGAAATAATAAAGATCAGCTCAAAATTAAATGAAGGAAATGATAGCAAAGATAAATAAAACTAAAAGCTGATTGTTTAAGTAGATAAATAAAATTGATAAACAATTAGCCAGCTCATCAAAACAAAAAGGGAAAAGACTCAAATCAATAGAATTAGAAATGAAAAAGGAGAAGTAACAACTGAAACTGCAGAAATACAAAGGATCATGAGAAATTACCACAAGCAACTATATGCCAATAAAATGAACAACCTGAAAGAAATGGACAAATTCTTAGAAAAGCACAACCTTCCGAGACTGAGCCAGGTAGAAATAGAAAATATAAACAGACGAATCACAAGCACTGAAATGGAGAGTGTGATTAAAAATCTTCCAACAAACAAAAGCCCAGGACCAGATGGCTTCACAGGTGAATTCTCTCAAACACTTAGAGAAGAGCTAACACCTTTCCTTCACAAACTCTTCCAAAATACAGCAGAGGGAGGAACACTCCCAAACTCATTCTATGAGGCCACCATCACCCTGATACCAAAGTTAGACAAAGATGTCACATAGAAAGAAAACTACAGGCCAATATCACTGATGAATATAGATGCAAAAATCCTCAACCAAATACTAGCAAACAGAATCCAGCAGCACATTAAAAGGATCATAGGACATGACCAAGTGCGTTTTATCCCAGGAATGCAAGAATTTTTCAATATATGCAAATCAATCAATGTAACAAACCATATTAAAAAATTGAAGGAGAAAAGCCATATGATCATCTAAATAGATGCAGAAAAACCTTTCGACAAAATTCAACACCGATTTATGGTGAAAACTCTGCAGAAAGTAGGCATAGAGGGAACTTACTTCAACATAATAAAGGCCATATATGACAAACCCACAGCCAACATCATTTTCAATGGTGATAAACTGAAAACATTTCCACTAAGATCAGGAAAAAGACAAGGTTGCCCACTCTCACCACTATTATTCAACGTACTTTAAGAAGTCTTAGCCACAACTATCAGAGATGAAAAAGAAATAAAAGGAATCCAAATCGGTAAAGAAGTAAAATTGTCACTGATTGCAGATGACATGATACTATACATAGAGAATCCTAAAGATGCTACCAGAAAACTACTAGGGGTAATCAATGAATTTGGTAAAGTGGCAGGATACAAAATTAATGCACAGAAATCTCTTGCATACCTGTATACTAATGACGAAAATCTGAAAGAGGAATTAAAGAAACACTCCTATTTACCATTGCAACAAAAAGAATAAAATACCTAGGAATGAACCTACCTAAGGACAAAAAACTGTATGCAGAAAACTATAAGACACTGAAGAAAGTAATTAAATATGATACAAACAGATGGAGAGATATACCATATACTTGGATTGGAAGAATCAACATTGTGAAAATGACTCTACTACCCAAAGCAATCTACAGATTCAATGCAATCCTTATGAAACTACCAATGGCATCTTTACAGAGCTAGAACAAAAAAATTCAGTTTGTATGAAACAGAAAAGACCCTAAATAGCCAAAGCAATCTTGAGAAAGAAAAACGGAGCTGGAGGAATCAGGCTCCCTGACTTCAGACTATACTACAAAGCTACAGTAATCAAGACAGTATGGTACTAGCACAAAAACAGAAATATAGATCCATAGACCACAATAAAAAGCCCAGATATAAACCCACACACATATGGTCACCTTTTGTTTGATAAAGGAGGCAAGAATATACAGAGAAAAGAGAGCCTTTTCAATAAGCGATGCTGGAAAACTGGACAGCTACATGCAAAAGAATGAAATTAGAACACTCCCTAACACCATACACAAAAATAAACTCAAAATGAATTAAAGACCTAAATGTAAGGCCAGACACTCTAAAACTCTTAGAGGAAAACGTAGAGAAAACACTTTCTGACAGATATCACAGCAAGATGATTTTTGACCAATCTCCTAGAGAAACGGAAATAAAAACAAACATAAACCAATGGGACCTAATGAAACATAAAATCTTTTGCACAGCAAAGGAAACCTTAAACAGGACATAAAGACAACTCTCAGAATGGGAGAAAATATTTGCAAATGAAGCAAATGTCAAGGAAATAATCTCCAAAATATAAAAGCAGCTCATGCAGCTCAATATCAATCACACAAAAAACCCAATCCAAAAATGGGCAGAACACCTAAATAGACATTTCACCAAAGAAGATATACAAATTGCCAACAAACACATGAAAGGATGCTCAACATCACTAGTCATTAGAGAAATGCAAATCAAAACTACAATGAGATATCACATCACACAGGTCAGAATGGCCATCATCATAATGTCTCCAAACAATAAATGCTGACAAGGGTGTAGAGTAAATGGAACTCTCTTGCACTCTTGGTGGGAATGTAAATTGATAAAGCCACTATGGAGAACATCATGGAGGTTCCTAAAAAACTAAAAATAGAACTACCATACAAGCCAGCAACCTGACTACTGGGCATATATCCTGAGAAAACCATAATTCAGAAAGAGTCATGTACCACAATGTTCATTACAGAACAATTTACAATAGCCAGCACATGGAAGCAACCTAAGTGTATACTGACTGATGAATGAATAAAGATGATTTGGCACATACATACAATGGAATATTACTCATCCATAAAAAGAAATGAAATTGAATTATATGTAGTGAGGTGGATTGACCTAGACAGAGTGTGTCATACAGAGTGGAGTAAGTCAGAAAGAGAAAAACAAATATCTTATGCTAACAGATATATATGGAATCTAAAAAAAATTTTTTAAAAAGGTCATTAAGAACCTAGGTGCAGGACAGGAATAAAGATGCAGACCTACTAGAGAATGGACTTGAGGACACGGGGAAGGGGAATTGTAAGCTGGGTTGAAGTGAGAGGGTGGCATGTACATATATACACTACCAAATGCAAAATAGATAGCTAGTTGGAAGCAGCCACATAGCACAGGGAGATAACTCGGTGCTTTGTGACCACCTAGAGGGGTGGGATAGGGAGGGTGGGAGGGACACACAAAAGGGAGGGGATATAGTAATATATGTGTATGTATAGCTGATTCACTTTGTTATATAGCAGAAACTAACACACCATTGTAAAGCAATTATACTCCAATAAAGATGTTAAAAAAAGAAAGTAAATAAAGATAACACAGAGTTTAGAAAATTCTAGCAAATCATATATATGAAAAAGATCTAGTAAGAATTCTTAACAAGTCAATAATGAAATATAAATAACTCAATTTTTTAAATGAGCAAAGATTTGAAAAGACAATTCTACAATAAAGCACACAAATGTCTGCAACACATGAAAAGATGCTTATCTTTAGTCATTATGGAAATATTATTCAAAATTACATGAAAATTCACACTTACTTGAATGGCTGTAATTTTCATAAAATGCAAAATATCCAATGTTGCCAAAAATGTTGAGAAAATGGAACCCTCAAAAATGCTGGTTGCGGCTTCCCTGGTGGCGCAGTGGTTGAGTCTGCCTGCCGGTGCAGGGGACACGGGTTCGTGCCCCAGTCCGGGAGGATCCCACATGCCGTTGAGCAGCTGTGCACAAGGGCCATGGCTGCTGAGCGTGCGCATCCGGAGCCTGTTGCTCCGCAACGGGAGAGGCCACAAGAGAGGCCCACGTAATGCAAAAAGAAAAACAAAAACAAAAAAACAAAAACAAAAATGCTTGTGGGAATGCAAAAAGTTAAAGCAACTATGGAAAAGTATTTGAAAGTGGGATTATCCCAGATGCAAAATTAGTTCAATATATGAAAGTCAATTGGTATAATATGCCATACCCATATATACACTAGAATACTACTCAGTCATAAAAAAAGAATGAAATAAGAGGAGCTTCAAGATGGCAGAAGAGTAAGACACAGAGATCACCTTCCTCCCAACAAATACATCAGAAATACATCTACATGTGGAACAACTCCTACAGAACACCTACTGAATGCAGGCAGAAGACCTCAGACTTCCCAAAAGGCAAGAAACTCCCCATGTACCTGGGTAGGGCAAAAGAAAAAAGAAACAACAGACACAAAAGAACAGGGATGGGACCTGCACCAGTGGGAGGGAGCTGTGAAGGAGGAAAGGTTTCCACACACTAGGAGCTACTTTGCGGGCAGAGACTGCAGGTGGCCGAGGCGGGAAGCATCGGAGCCTCGGAGGAGAGCACAGCAACAGGTTTGCAGAGGGCAAAGCAGAGAGAATCCCCCACAGAGGATCAGTGCCGAACTGCACTCACCAGCCCAAGAGGCTTGTCTGCTCATCTGCTGGGACAGGCAGGGGCTAGGAGCTGAGGCTCCTGTTTTGGTCGGATCCCAGGGAGAGGACTGGGGTTGGCGGCGTGAACACAGCCTGAAGGGGGATAGTGCACCACGGCTAGCTGGGAAGGAGTCCGGGAAAATATCTGGAGCTGCCGAAGAGGCAAGAGACTTTTTCTTGCCTCTTTGTTTCCTGGGGCACAAGGAGAGGGGATTCAGAGCACTGCTTAAAGGAGCTCCAGAGATGGGCGCAAGCCGCGGCTATCAGCGTGGACCCCAGAGACGTGCATGAGACGCTAAGGCTGCTGCTGCAGCCACCAAGAAGCCTGTGTGCAAGCACAGGTCACTCTCCACATCTCCCCTCCAGGGAGCCTGTGCAGCATGCCACTGCCAGGGTCCCGTGATCCAGGGACAACTTCCCCAGGAGAACACACAACACACCTCAGTCTGGGGAAACATCATGCTGGCCTCTGCTGCTGCAGGCTCTCCCCGCATCCATACCCCTCCCTCCACCTGGCCTGAGTGAGCCAGAGCCCCCAAAGCAGCTGCTTCTTTAACCTCGTCCTATCTGAGCGAAGAACAGATAGATGCCCTCAGGTGACCTACATGCAGAGGCGGGTCCAAATCCAAAGCTGAACCCTGAGAACTGTGCGAACAAAGAAGAGAAAGGGAAATCTCTCCCAGCAGCCACAGGAGCAGCAGATTAAATCTCCACAATCAACTTGAAGTACGCTGCATCTGTGGAATACCTGAATAGACAATGAATCATCCCAAATTGAGGTGGTGGATTTTGGGAGCAACGATATATATTTTTTTTCCCGTTTTCTCTTTTTGTGAGTGTGTATGTGTATGCTTCTGTGTGTCATTTTGTCTGTATAGCTTTGCTTTTACCATTTGTTCTAGGGTTCTGTCTGTCTGTTTTTTTTTCTTATAACTTAAATTTTTTTCTGAATAATTATTTTTATTTTAATAGCTTTTTTATTTTATTTTACTTTTTTATTTTATTTTATTTTATTTTATCTTCTTCCTTCCTTCCTTTCTTTCTTTCTTTCTTTCTTAGTTTCTTTCTTTCTTTCTATCTATCTTTCTTTCTTTCTTACTTTCTTTCTCTTTCTTTCTTTTATTCCTCACTTTTATTCTGAGCCGTGTGGAGAAAAGGCTCTTGGTGCTCCAGCCAGGTGTCAGGGCTGTGCCACTGAGGTGGGAGAGCCAAGTTCAGGACATGGGTCCACAACAGACCTACCAGCTCCATGTAATATCAAACAGCAAAAATCTTCCAGAGATCTCCATCTCAACACCAAGACACAGCTCCACTCACTGATCAGCAAGTTAGAGTGCTGGACACCCTATGCAAAACAACTAGCAAGACAGGAACACAACCCCATCCATTAGCACAGATGCTGCCTAAAATCATAATAAGGCCACAGACACCCCCAAACACACCACCAGACGTGGACCTGCCCACCAGAAAGACAAAATCCAGCCTCATCCACCAGAACACAGGCACTAGTACCCTCCACCAGGAAGCCTACACAACTGACTGAACCAACCGTGGCCACTGGAGGTAGACACCAAAAACAATGGGAAGTACGAACCTGCAGCCTGTGAAAGGAGACCCCAAACATAGTAAGTTAAGCAAAATGAGAAGACAGAGAAACACACAGCAGATGAAGGAGCAAGGAAAAAACCAACCAGACCTAACAAATGAAGAGGAAATAGGCAG
The DNA here is from genome assembly GCF_964374135.1 of Grampus griseus. NCBI lineage: Eukaryota > Metazoa > Chordata > Mammalia > Artiodactyla > Delphinidae > Grampus > Grampus griseus. Next base: position 97,557,159 of record NC_138999.1, on the reverse strand, counting down.
TCTACCTGAAAAAGAATTCAGAATAATGATAGTAAAGTTGATCCAAAATCTTGGAAATAGAATGGAGAAAATACAAGAAACGTTTAACAAAGAGCTAGAAGAACGAAAGAGCAAACAAACAGTGATGAATAACACAATAAATGAAATGAAAACTTCTCTAGAAGGGATCAATAGCAGAATAACTGAGGCAGAAGAACGGATAAGTGACCTGGAAGATAAAATATTGGAAATAAGTAGTACAGAGCAGAATAAAGAAAAAATGAAAAGAATTGAGGACAGTCTCAGAGACCTCTGGGACAATATTAAATGCACCAACATTAGAATTATAGGCGTCTCAGAAGAAGAAGAGAAAAAGAAAGGGACTGAGAAAATATATGAAGAGATTATAGTGGAAAACTTCCCTAATATGGGAATGGAAATAGTTAATTAAGCCCAGGAAGCACAGAGTCCCATACAGGATAAATCCAAGGAGAAACACGGTAAGACACATGTTACTCAAACTGTCAAAAATTACATACAAGGAACAAATATTAAAAGCAACAAGGGAAAAACAACAAATAACATACAAGGAAAGCCCCATAAGGTTAAAAGCTGATCTTTCAGCAGAAATTCCGCAAGCCAGAAGGGAGTGGCAGGACATATTTAAAGAGGTGAAGGAGAAAAATCTACAACCAAGATTACTCTATCCAGCAAGGATCTCTTTCAGATTTGATGGAGAAATTAAAATTTTACAGACAAGCAAAAGCTAAGAGAATTCAGCACCACAAAACCAGATTTACAACAAATGCTAAAGGAACTTCTCTAGGCAAGAAACACAAGAGAAGGAAAAGACCTACAATAATAAACCCAAAACAATTAAGAAAATGGTAATAGGACCATACATATCAATAATTACCTTATATGTAAATGGATTGAATGCTCCAACCAAAAGACATAGATTGGCTGAATGGATACAAAAACAAGACCTGTATATATGCTGTCTGCAAGAGACCCACTTCATACCTAGGGACACATACACACTGAAAGGGATGAGATGGAACAAGATATTCCATGCAAATGAAAATCAAAAGAAAGCTGGAATAGCAATTCACATATCAGACAAAACACATTTGAAAACAAAGACTATTACAAGAGACAAAGAAGGACACTACATAATGATCAAGGCATCAATCCAAGAAGAAAATAGAACAATTGTAAATATTTAGGCACCCAACGTAGGAGCACACAATACATAAGGCAAACACTAACAACCATAAAACGGGAAATGGACAGTAACACAACCATAGTAGGGACTTTAACACCCCACTTTCACGAATGGACAGATCATCCAAAATGAAAATAAATAAGGAAACACAAGCTTTAAATGATATATTAGACAAGATGGACTTAATTGTTACTTATAGGACATTTGATCCAAAAACAACAGAATATCCATTCTTCTAAAGTGCTCATGGAACATTCTCCAGGGTAGATCATATCTTGGGTCACAAATCAAGCCTTGGTAAATTTAAGAAAATTGAAATTGTATCAAGTATCTTTTCTGACCACAATGCTATGAGACTATATATCAATGACAGGAAAAAATCTATAAGAAACACAAAGACATGGTGGCTATACAACACAGTACTTAATAACCAAGAGATCACTGAAGAAATCAAAGAGGAAATCAAAAAATACCTAGAAACAAATGACAATGAAAACATGATGACCCAAAACCTATGGGATGCAGCAAAAGCAGTTCTAAGAAGGAAGTTTATAGCAATACAATCCTATCTTAAGAAACAAGAAATATCTCAAATAAGCAACTTAACCTTACATCTAAAGCAATTAGAGAAAAGAAGAACAAAAAAACCCCCATAGTTAGCATAAGGAAAGAAATCATAAAGACCAGAACAGAAATAAATGAAAAAGAATGAAGGAAACGATAGCAAAGATCAATAAAACTAAAAGCTGGTTCTTTGAGAAGATAAACAAAATTGATAAACAATTAGCCAGACTTATCAAGATAAAAGGGAGAAGACTCAAATCAATAGAATTAGAAATGAAAAAGGAGAAGTAACAACTGACACTGCAGAAATACAAAGGATCACGAGAGATTACAAGCAACTATTTGCTAATAAAATGGACAACCTGGAAGAAATGGACAAATTCTTAGAAATGTACAACATGCCGAGAGTGAACCGAGAAGAAATAGAAAATATCAACAGACTTAATCACAAGCACTGAAACGGAAACTGTGATTAAAAATCTTCCAACAAATAAAAGTCAAGTAGCAGAGGGCTTCACAGGCAAATTCTACCAAACATTTAGAGAAGAGCTAACACTTATCCTTCTCAATCTCTTCCAAAATATAGCAGAAGGAAGAAACTCCCAAATTCATTCTACAAAGCCAACATCACTCTGATACTAAAACCAGACAAAGATATCACAAAGAATGAAAACTACAGGCCAATATCACTGATGAACATAGATGCAAAAATCCTCAACAAAATACTAGCAAACAGAAACCAACAGCACATTAAAAGGATCATACACTATGATCAAGTGGGGTTTATCTCAGGAATGCATGGATTCTTCAGTATACGCAAATCAATGAACGTGATAAACCATATTAACAAATTGAAGGAGAAAAACCATATGATCATCTCAATAGATGCAGAGAAAGCTTTTGACAAAATTCAACACCCATTTATGATAAAAGCCCTGCAGAAAGTAGGCATAGAGGGAACTTTCCTCAACATAATAAAGGCCATGTATGACAAACCCACAGCCAACATCATCCTCAATGGTGAAAAACTGAAACCATTTCCACTAAGATCAGGAAAAAGACAAGGTTGCCCACTCTCACCACTATTATTCAACATAGTTTTGGAAGTTTTAGCCACAGCAATCAGAGAAGAAAAAGAAATAAAAGGAATCAAATCCAAAGGAAAAGAAGAAGTAAAGCTGTCACTGTTTGCAGATGACATGATACTATACATAGAGAATCCTAAAGATGCTACCAGAAAACTACTAGAGCTAATCAAGGAATTTGGTAAAGTTGCAGGATACAAAATTAATGCACAGAACTATCTGGCATTCCTATACACTGATGATGAAAAATCTGAAAATGAATTTAAGAAAACACTCCCATTTACCATTGCAACAAAAAGAATAAAACATCTAGGAATAAAACTACCTAAGGAGACAAAAGACTTGTATGCAGAAAATTATAAGACACTGATGAAAGAAATTAAAGATGATACAAATAGATGGAGAGATATACCATGTTCTTGGATTGGAAGAATCAACATTGTGAAAATGACTATACTACCCAAAGCAATCTACAGATTAAATGCAATCCCTATCAAACTACGACTGGAATTTTTCACAGAACTACAACAAAAAATTTCACAATTTGTATGGAAACACAAAAGACCCCAAATAGCCAAAGCAATCTTGAGAACGAAAAATGGAGCTGGAGGAATCAGGCTCCCTGAGTTCAGACTATACTACAAAGCTACAGTAATCAAGACAGTATGGTACTCGTAATCAAGACAGTAAGCTACAGTAATCAAGACAGTAATCAAAACAGAATTATAGATCAGCGGAACAGGATAGAAAGCCCAGAGATAAACCCACGCACATATGGTCACCTTATCTTTGATAAAGGAGGCAAGAATATACAGTGGAGAGAAGACAGCCTCTTCAATATGTGGTGCTGGGGAAACTAGACAGCTACATGGAAAAGAATGAAATTAGAACACTCCCTAACACCATACACAAAAATAAACTCAAAATGGATTAAAGACCTAAATGTAAGGCCAGACACCATCAAACTGGTAGAGGAAAACATAGGCAGAACCCTCTATGACATAAATCACAGCCAGACTCTTTTTGACCCACCTCCTAGAGAAATGGAAATAAAAGCAAAAATAAACAAATGGGACCTCATGAAACTTAAAAGCTATTGCAGAGCAAAGGAAACCATAAACAAGATGAAAAGACAACTCTCAGTATGGGAGAAAATATTTGCAAATGAAGCAACTGACAAAGGATTAATCTCCACAATTTACAAGCAGCTCATGCAGCTCAATATTAAAAGAAACAATCCAATCCAAAAATGGGCGGAAGACCTAAACAGACATTTCTCCAAAGAAGATATACAGATTGCCAACAGACACATGAAAGAATGCTCAACATCATTAATCATTAGAGAAATGCAAAACAAAACTACAATGAGATATCCTCTCACACCAGTCAGAATGGCTATCATGAAAAAATCTACAAACAATAAATGCTGGAGAGGGTGTGGAGAAAAGGGAACCCTCCTGCACTGTTGGTTGGAATGTAAATGGGTTCCACCACCATGGAGAACAGTATGGACATTCCTTAAAAAACTACAAATAGAACCAGCATACGACCCAGTAATCCCACTACTGGGCATATACCCTGAGAAAACCATAATTCACAAGGAGTCATGTACCAGAATGTTCATTGCAGCTCTATTTACAATAACCAGGACATGGAAGCAACCTAAGTGTCCATTGACAGATGAATGGATAAAGAAGAGGTGGCACATATATACAACGGATTACTACTCAGCCTTAAAAAGGAACAAAACTGAGGTGTTTTTAGTGAGGTGGATGGACTTAGAAACTGTCATACAAAGTGAAGTAAGTCAGAAAAACAAATACCGTATGCTAACACACATATATGGAACCTAAATAAAAAGGTCATGAAGAACCTAGGGGCAAGATGTGAATACAGATGCAGACCTACTAGAGAATGGAGTTGAGGATATGGGGAGGGTGAAGGGTAAGCTGGTACAAAGTGAGAGAGTGGCATGGACATATATACACTACTAAACATAAAATAGTTAGCTAGTCGGAAGCAGCCGCATAGCACAGGGAGATCAGCTCGGTGCTTTGTGACTACCTAGAGGGGTGGGATAGGGTGGGTGTGAGGGAGGGAGATGAAAGAGGGAAGAGATATGGGGACATTTGTATGTGTATAACTGATTCACTCTGTTATAAAGCAGAAACTAACACAGCATTGTAAAGCAATTATACTCCAATAAATATGTTTAAAAAAAAAACCCCAAGAATGAAATAATGCCATTTGCAGCAACATGGACAGACCTGGAGATTTTCATAGTAAGTGAAGTAAGTCAGAAAGAGAAAGACAAATACCATATATCACTTATATGTGGAATCTAAAATATGATGTAAATGAACTTATCTATGAAACGCAAACAGATTCACAGACATGGAGAACACACTTGTGGTTGCCAAGGGAGTGGGGGTAGGGGAGGGACGGATTGGGAGTTTGGGATTAGCAGATGCAAACTATTATATATAGAATGGATAAACAACAAGGTCCTACTGAAAATAGAGGTTATCAAAATTTGGCAGAATTTAGCAAATGGAACTAGAACAATCTGACGTCCACATACCAAAAATAAACCTTGAGTTATACCTTGCACCATATATAAAAATTTACTCAAAGTGTATCATAGATCTAAAAGTAAAACCTCAAACAATAACTGTTCTAGGAAAGAAAACAGGTGGAAATATTTTTTACCTTGTGTTAGGAAAATATTTTCTTATATACAGTACAAAGGCAAAAATCCTTAACTGGGAAAAAATGATAAATTGGACTTCCTTAAATTATAAACCTTTACTGTAAGAAATAAGTTGTTAAGAGAATGGAAACACAAGCCATATTCAGGGAGAAAATACAAAGCTTTTGCTGTGAGTTTATTCTGTCCTGACATCAGGTTTTTTTTGTATATTTGGATGGACATTTTAGTTGCTTCCACCTTTCAGCTATTTTAAAAGCTCACTAGGAATATTCATGTATATGTTTGATTACCTGTTTTCAAATCTTGGAGGTTATTACTAAGAGTGGAACTGCTGGGGCACATGATAATTCTATGTTTAACTTTTTGAGGAACTGTCAAACTGTTTTCCAATGTGGCTGTACCATTTTACATTTTACATTTACAGCTATGTATGAGGGTGCTATTTTTTCCACATCCTATCCAATGACTCTTACTTTCCAGTTTTAAAATTATTATTATTGCCATCATAGTGGGTATGAACTGGTGTTTCATCAAATTTTTGATATGCATTTCCTTAATGACTAATATTATTTTCATGTGCTTGTTGCCAATTTGTATACCTTCTATGGGCAAATTTCTATTCAACTTCTTTGTCCACTTTTTAATTGTGTTGTCTTTTGTTATTGAGTTTTAAGAGTTCTTTATATATTATGGATGCTAGACTCTTATTAGATATATGATTTGTATATATTTTCTCCCATTCTGTAGGTTGTCTTTTCACTTTCTTGGTACTGTCCTTTGAGGCAGAAAAAGTTTATAATTTTGATGAAATCCAATTTGTCTATATTTTTTCTTTTGTTGCTTGTGCTTTTGGTGTCTTATCTAAGAATCCAGTGCCAAATCCAAGGTCATGAAAATTTACCCCTACATTTTCTTCTAGGAATTGTATATTTGTGTCTTTGATCCATTTTGAACTATTTTTTTATATGTACATTAGGTAGGGATCCAACTTTATTCTTGTGCATAAGGGTATCCAGTTGTCACAGCACTGTTAGTTCAAGTTGGTATTTTTTCCCACCCCTGTTAAAAATCAATTAACCATAGATGTATGGGTTTATTTCTGTACTCTCAAGTCTATTCTGTTCATCTATATGTCTATCCTTATGCCAGTGCCACAGTGTTTTACTTACTGTATCTTTACAGTACTGTAAATTACTGTACTGTATCTGTAGTAAGTTTTGAAATGAGGAAGCGTGTATCTTTCAACTTTGTTCTTTATAGAGATTGCTTCGGCTATTCAGGGTCACTTGCAATTCCATGTGAATTTTAAGACTGGCTTTTCAATTCCTGCAAAATGTGCTGTTGGGATTTTGACAGGAATTGCATTAAATCTGTAAATCCCTTTGAATAGTATTGCCATATTAACAATATTAAGTTTATAAAGCCATGAACATAGAATATCTTTCCATTTGTCTTGGTCTTTTAAAATTCCTTTCAGAAATATTTTGTAGTTTTTAGTGTGCACATCTTGCACCTGTTTGATTAAATTTATTCTAAAATATTTTATTCTTTTTAATTCTTTTTTTTTCTTTTTGCGGTATGCGGGCCTCTCACTGTTGTGGCCTCTCCCGTTGCAGAGCACAGGCTCCAGACGTGCAGGCTCAGCGGCCATGGCTCACGGGCCCAGCCGCTCCACGGCATGTGGGATCTTCCCAGACTGGGGCACGAACCCAAGTCCCCTACATTGGCAGGTGGACTCTCAACCACTTCACCACCAGGGAAGCCCCTTTTTGATGCTATTGCAAATGGAATTTTTTTTTTTACTAATTTCCTTTTTAGATTGTTTGTTGCTAATGTATAGAAATACAACTGATTTTTGTGTGTTAATTACCCCTTTACTTTTAAGACTGGTGCAATATAAGTAACCAGTCTTCAATTTACCAAGACAATGTTCAGCTAAAAGAATAATAACTGTATTCTCACCGACTGGTGACTAATTACCTCATACAGAATATTTAGGGTTTTTATCATTTACACATAATAGAATGGCCAAATTATAGGCAAATGTCAGAAGTAAAAGATTTTAAATATTGTGTGCACATGCCATAAGCACTCTGTTAAGGTATGTTAATACAGACAGAAATATTAATTTTGAGATTGGAAGATGAATAAGTAAATTTTACTAAAGATCTCCAAGGTTTGAAGTTTACTTTATATATAGCAATTAATAACCTGGTTATCAAATCCTCTTTTAAAAGGAAATCAGGTCTAAAAAATGAAGTTAGCCAAATATTACTCAAGATGATCATTAGAGTTGATCACTGTCCAAAAGCCCCCGTACAGCCCTCATAAAAAGTAGCTGCAAAGTCATTAAGCATACATACTCCTGTCAGAGAGATGACAACCACAAAAGCAGCTAGTGGTAGGAAAAAACCCAAACTTCCCATTTTCCTGCATAATCTAGCCTCTAACTACCTCTTGAAATTCTTTATATCACAATACACACTACAGCCATATATGATAGATTTCAGTTCCTAGAGCATGTCATGTTCTCTCTTGCCTGGAGATTTTTACACACATTCTTCTTATTACCTGAAATGTTTTTCCAGACCCTTATTCTTTTAACTAGCTTCTTTTTATCTTTGGGTTTTATCTTAAACATCCCTTCCTCAGGGATATATTTATTTACTCTAGACTAGGTTAAGAGTATTTGATTTGATTAACCCTTTGATTGTATACTCCCATAGCACCCTGTCATTCCCCTAGCATTACATTCATCATACATTATTTAATCACATATTTACTGCCTGTAGCCTCCAATAAACTACAAGAACCACAAGATATTGAAAATGACTTGTTCACTGCTTCATCTCCAATGCTTAACATGGGGCTTGGCTCATGGTAGGTGCTGAATAAACAAATGAATGAATGGTAGAATTAGATTAGCCCCAGAAACAGTCCTGTGTCACCATTACCATTCATTTACCCAACAAGAATTTCTGATGAACAATAACTGTACACACATAGTCACTAGTTGATAGCTCAGAGAGTCAGATTTTTAAAAAATTAAGCAATATTATTATGTATGATAAGTAGCAGCATAGGTGTTTGTTTCCCCTAGGCAATATCTTCAGTGCCTTGGAACCCAAAGATAAAAGGGCTCTAGAGAAAAGTTCACAAATTGAAAATCAAATTCATTTTTAACATTTATATTTCCATAAAGCACCACACATGGTGTGCAGAATGATTATTTCAGGTAAACTCGCTAAAATTTCAGGAAGTACCCTGAAGGCTAATTCCTGACAGGTCTCTAAAGGCATCGAACCAAGCTGAGGTCAGAGAAAGAGAAGCAGGCCCTGCAGGTTGCCACCTTTATCTCCACACATGGGAGTAAATATTTTCTTAGAAATGTCCATGTTAGAAAAAGTCTCTATAATGCATTTCTTTTTTTGATTAAAAAAATAGGAGAGTTTTTCTGGAGCTTCTTCTTAGATACTCAATCTCAAGATTTATAACTATGTGAGTTGGATCAGTGAGATTTGAGAACACTGCTCACTTCCTATTCATATTAATTTAGTTTCATATAACTTTGACAAAACCCCCTGAGAGTTTTCAGTTCAAGTTTTAGGATATAAGAAGGGCCTTTGCTGCTTGAAAAAGCATTTTAAGCATTTATAACAATCTCCCTCACTGGGTTTTGATACAGAAAAAGAATGTATTGTAAAGTGCTCTGGGGAAAAATAAAACTGTTATTGCCATTCTTTTCCTCTGTAAAAAATAAATTATTATCACAGCTTTAGTGTTTATCTACTGACTTCTGAATTTCTATAAATCTGGCTGTAGACATTTTACTCTGGGTAACCATGCCTGGAAACTTTTCCACCTACTTTATTTCCCCTCACATGAGCAAATTTTCTCAGAGCATATGTTCTGATATTATTTTATAGGTATTATGAAGACTATCTGCAAAATATAATAGCTACATTCTATTAAATTAGAGGTGAATAAAGTAACCAAAGACAATATCAGGCAACATTGTTACAGGCAGATTTCAGATACTATAATTTTAACCCTTTTGAGGTGTTTTACAAAGTCATTCTCAGAAGCTGAAAGAATAAAGCCAATGCCTTTGTGTCTGTGGCCTACCAGAAAAAGTGGGCATGTTAGAAAACAGTGGGCATGAGATTTCGAGAAGAGGCAGAAGTAAGAGAGGATTTACTCAGTGGATGATTTAGTCATTTAAAAAAGCATGTTAAAGGTAAGTTTGAGCAATCTGAGTTTTCTATACTGAATAGTAAATTTTATTTCTTTATATGCTAGGACTTCTAGATCAGGCATAGACAACCATCTATAAGGAAATCACAGCAGTGCTTTTCTGCTTGAAAAGCAATTCTTTAGCTCTTAGGATTCATTGGGATTATGCGTCTTCACCTTTACCTTCATAAAGGTTAAGATAAATGTGTAAAGTATTTCCAGAGTGAATAGCAAGCAGTAGGAGAGAATAAAGAGAGTGGGGATTAGAATAAGGAGGGAGAAAGAAAGGTGAAAAGACTGAAAAGAGGGGGTAAAGTCAGGGAAGGAGAGAGGAATTAGTATAAGGTAGTAGAGATAAAAAAGGAAAAGTGCTTGGATGCTTGCTTTTACACTTCCTTTAGGGTCCAGGCTACGGGCGTACATTACAAGGAAGATCCTTTAATAGTAAGAAAATATCAGAAACTATTCTTTCAGACCCTATTATGGAGTGACAAGTATGTTGAGCTTCCTACTCTGGAACTAGATTGCTTTTTCATTTGTGTGGCAGTAAAATTTACAAAAATGCTTAATTCCCTTTCCTCAACTTTTCACAGTAGGCTCTGGGGACCAATGTTATATCCAATCCTATGCCCTGTACTCCTAATGGAAAATCACATAGTTAATGATTATGCAGAGATTATTGTGGTTAAAATGTATTAGACCAATTACCTGTTTCCAAAGTTATACTATAGCAATATACTGTAACATATGATGCCAAATTCTGAAGGGATATATATCTTAACCAATCAATGTATCTCATTTATATTTAAGAATTTACTCACAGTCTATCTGCATCCTAACTTTTCATTAACTTTCTACAAATTGGAGGTGACATGGCTAAAGCCTCCTAATATTATGCTAAATGTCAGAGGTTGTGCTCAGTGTTTCCTGGGATGTTCAAAAAATAAATTTTATGTAAAGATGTGTTATACTGACCAGCAAAGGAAACAATCGACAAAGTGATGAGGCAATCTATGGTTTGGTAGACGATATTTGCAATCCTTATATTTGAAAAGGGGATAACCTCCAAAATATACAATGAACCCCAACAACTCAATAGCAAACGTCTTGAATAGGCATTTCTCCAAAGAAAATATACAAATGGCCAATAGGTGCATGAAAAGATACTCAACACCACTAACCATCAGGGAAATGGAAATCAAAAGCATAATGAGATATCACTTCACAACTGTTAGGATGGCTGTTATCAAAAAGATAATCTTTTAACAGGTGTTGATGAGGGTGTGGATAAAAGGGAACCCTTGCACACGATAGGTGGGAATGTAAGTTGGTACAAGCATTATGGAAAATAGTATGGAAGATCCTCAATAAATTAAAAATACAATTACCATATGACCCAGCAATCCCACTTCTGGGTATATATCTGGAGGAAATGAAATCAGCATGTCGAAGTGATATAGCAGCATTATTCACAATAGCTATGATATGAAAACAATCTAAGTGTCCATTGGCAGATGAATGGATCAAAAAATGTGGAATATACATAAAATGGAATATTATTCATTTTAATAAAAGGAAATTCTGGGACTTCCCTGGTGGCGCAGTGGTTAAGAATCCGCCTGCCAATGCAGGGGACATGGGTTCTAGCCCTGGTCTGGGAAGATCCCACATGCCACAGAGCAACAAAGCCTGTGTGCCAAAATTACTGAGCTTGCGCTCTAGAGCCTGCAAGCCACAACTACTGAAGCCCGCGCACCTAGAGCCCAGGCTCCACAACAAGAGAAGCCACCTCAATGAGAAGCCCACACACCGCAAGGAAGAGTAGCCCCCACTCACTGCAACTAGAGAAATCCCATGCAGCGACAAAGACCCAATGCAGCCCAAAACAAAATAAATTAAATAAGTAAGGAAATCCTGCTATATGCAACAACATGGATGAAACTGGAGGGCATTATGCAACTGAAATAAGCCAGTCACAGAAAGACAAATACTGTATGATTCCACTTATGTGAGGTAAAATTTGTAAAGTCACAGAAACAAACAGAATGGTGGTTTCCACAGCCTGGGAGCAGGAGGCTATAGGGAGGGTTGTTCAATGGGCATAAAGTTTCAATTATACAAGATGAACAAGTTCTAGAGATCTGCTGTACAATATAGTGCCTATAGTTAACAGTACTGTATACGCTTAAAATTCATTAAGATGATAGATCTCATGTTAAGTCTTTTTACCACAATAAAGAAAAGAATAACTCATGTAAATTATAAAGGAGCTGAGAGGCAAAGTGCCACAAGGAAGATGATCTTTTCTTTGAGATAAAGAAAGCACTGCAATTCTCTGGACTCATACTAAAAATTCCAAATTATTTTCCCTTGATGGGAAGTAGGTGGTATAATTTTCTTCCCTTCTCTTTCTAGATCCCTGCTTTCATGTGCTTGTCACTTGCAGCTCACTAGATCTCCAAGAACCTGACTGGTCTGGTCTGCATTATCTAGACCTGTCCCCTCTTACCAGTGCCCTGGGTTCAACTTCTTTCTTTGCTCAAGCCCCATCCCTCTGCTCAAAACTTCCCTGTTTAGTGTCTTGCAGTGGTAAGTGAAAGAGGGAGGGTTAAGAAATAAAGAATTTTGTTTTGTGAGATTGAGATGAGGAGTTTTAACAAAGGAATCCTAACAATATCATGTAGTAAAACCTCAAAGAAACCCTCAACAGCTTACCATTGACTACTAACTACATTCTGACTCCATATTTTGTCATTTAAAGTCATCTACAATCTGCCCTGACTGCCACTTCTAGTGACAATCCTATTTCTACAATTCATAAAGGTTTTTTCTTCACCCACACAATTCCACAAATTGTGCACTCAATGCACTAAGCTCTTTCTCATTCTTGATATCTCACGCCATGCTAACATCACTACCTCTTCCAAGAAGCCTTTCCCAGCTGCATGAGCTCACTTCAATATGATCATCCACTGAAATTTCATAGGGGATATCATATACATTTCCTCTTAAGTTGATACATACATGCATGCTTTAACATTTCTTTCCGTTCCTAATGAAACTTTAATCTCTTTCAGAGAAATAACCACTTTATGTCTTCCCATGCTGCTAACAATATGTTGGACATATAAAAAGAGCTTAGTCAATACTTTTGGATTAAACTTGTATTCTACAGCCATCACATAATTTTTTTGAAGGCTATGTCATTGTCATTCTTGTCTTTCTGTAAACAGATTACAGGTGATTGTTTTGACCAAAGTTACAGTTGCAGTGTGTCTTCTATATGAGTTCTGCTGCTAAGAATATAGATCCAGTCAGATTTTGTTAATTCACAAATGATGTCTGTTCTCGCACATCAACTCTCTCACTCTTCCTCTGAAGAAAATAAAGTAACCTGATTTAACTTTAATATAAGAAAAATTCAATTTCCTTTCTTTTTACAAATATTTGTAATGAGGTGGATAGACCTAGAGTCTGTCATACAGAGTGAAGTAAGTCAGAAAGAGAAAGACTAATACCGTATGCTAACACATATATATGAAATTTAAGAAAAAAATGTCATGAAGAACCTAGGGGTAAGACAGGAATAAAGACACAGACCTACTAGAGAATGGACTTGAGGATATGGGGAGGGGGAAGGGTAAGCTGTGACAAAGCGAGAGAGAGGCATGGACATATATACACTACCAAACGTAAGGTAGAAAGCTAGTGGGAAGCAGCCGCATAGCACAGGGAGATCAGCTCGGTGCTTTGTGACTGCCTGGAGGGGTAGGATAGGGAGGGTGGGAGGGAGGGAGACACAAGAGGGAAGAGAGATGGGAACATATGTATATGTATAACTGATTCACTTTGTTATAAAGCAGAAACTAACACACCATTGTAAAGCAATTATACTCCAATAAAGATGTAAAAAAATATATATATATAAGAAAAATTGATCTATTCAAATGCCAGTTTCTTAATTGCTCACCCATATGGAAGTTCAAATTAAATATCATATTTTGATGAAAATAGAGAAAAGCACCTGGAAAATAATGTATCCTTAACTGACATGATGAAAGAGAGATCTATATCATATAATTTTCTATTAGAGCTCTAGGAAATATAGCCATTTAGAAGAACTTTATGGATTTTGTAAATGTGTTAAAACCCTGATTCAGTACTGAATCAGCTGCTACTATGCATGAATTTTATTTCCTTATTTTCACTTCAAAGAATAATTTCCATTTAGCAGCTAATGGAATCATAAATAGAGGTCATTAGACATTGGTTTCAACAAATGGCATTTGATGTAATAGACTTCCAAACACATTGGCAGGGGGAAGTATTGTTTCTAATAAATACTAATATGAGTTTTTCTAGTTATCAGAAATACCTGTATATATACATGGAGCACCAGAATTTTAAAGAAGAGGCTAGTGTATGATAATAACTACCAAATGGTATGAGAAGAAGCTTGTAAAATCGATCTTCGTTTGTTTTAAAGATAAATTTTGCGCTCATTTTGCTTTCTAAAATAAATGAAGATGCTATTTGCCAATTAAGTTTTATAACAAGTTTTGGTTGCTCTATGAGGCTGAAATATATCATTAAATAGAGATGGAACTATCAATTCTACTTATAATCAGGTAACAATTTTGTTACATTGAGATGAAAATAGGGAAGAAAAGGAATTCAAACAAAGTCTTAATAGCCAAAATAAAATGTATGATTAGTGAAATGGCCCAAGTAACAAACAAGAAAGCAAGCCTGCTTTGACTTGTAAACACTCAGATAATTCAGATAAAAGCACTACTTTGCTTTAAATTCCCCCAATAAATGTCACTTAAATTAACACTAATTGAACCTTACTATGCTCCTGGTACTACAATAGGTGCCAGGAATGCAAAAAGAAGTACTATCTCCTCCCCACCTTAAAGGAACTCATAGTCTAGCAGAAGAGAAATGTTTAAACAAAATTTGCAGTATAATATGATGTTATACAGATCAGTTAAGTTTCTGGCCATAAAGCAGATTATATAACTTCAAATATCTCCCCCTACAAAATTCATGGAAGTGTTGGATAAAGTATAATAAAGACAAGTTTCCAGAATTTGTTAAGAAGGTTATCTTCATATTGAGGATGAATGTCAAGTTTCAATCAGCATTTACTATGGAGGGGAGGGGGAAAAATCATAGTGAAGTTAAATAAAATCAAAAACAAAGAGATCTTAAAAGCAACTAATGAGGAAAGACATATTAACCTCAAAGGATTGTCAACTAGAATGATAGCAGACTTCTGAACAGCAAGAATGGAATCCAGAAGACAGAGGGATAATAACCTTAAGTGCTAAGGAAAATAAATACTAACCTAGAATTTTATATCTAACTAAGCCAATATTCAAGAATGAGGGCAAATATATATTCAGACAAACAAAAAGAATAAACAATGAGTAAAGAAAGAAGCACATGTAGATAAATCTGAAGAAACAATGTCTGCCTAAAACAAGAGCAGAAATCGTAATGACTAACTTGAAAGGATATAAAAACAAAGAGGAACTAAAATCTGGGCATGACATGGAAGAAATGAGACAAAGGTTCTAAGTTAAAGCAGTCTAAGCACCATGTATTTTTCAAGAGAGTAGAAATACTGGTTAATATTACACCGTATTAAGTGAGGTATGCATGTTAAACATTTAATGGTAATGAGTAAAAAGAAACAAAATACAAAGATATAAATTCCAAACCAAGAGTAGGAACAAAAAGGGAATAAACACATTAAATGTTCTCCATTAAGTGCTTGTAACATGGAAACAATAATACTAATATAGCACTTAACTCTATGTAACTCAAAGCCTTCAAAGAAAAGGCAGAATTTGAGCTGAGTCTTGAAAGAAAAGTGTTCACATGGCAGACCATGAGAAGTTGGATTAAAGAGCAACACCTGAAGAAATAAAACTGTATGATCAGGCCATTCAAGATGGTTGTTCTCTTGCTCTCTGTACATTCCCTGCTTGACCAGTCCCTGCTTCACTCACAAGACTATCCAATCCTCTTAATCATAGGGCTTAATTAGTAACTGCCTACGTGCTTGCTGCCTGACACAGCTGCTGGTTTCCCTGGTAACTGATGAGTCAATCTGACATCAATACCCCTATAAATGGTAGACTCCTTCTCCTACTAGTAGCAAAGATGTCTGCCATGTCCTGCCTGCTTTCTGCTGTCCAATGTGGATTATCACACTTATCAGAAAAAAAATTGAGCATGTTTCCTTAATAAATATGTACATTTATTTCTAAATTATTCATGATCTACACTACTAAATATTATGTTCCTTAAAACTGACAAAAACAAATTAAAAAGAATGAGAAAAATGATATTATTTAATGATATAAAATATTGTTATTATGACTATAATTATTATTACCATTTTAAATGTTCTGCATGCTTAGTTTTTAAATGGCTTGGTAATCATTAGCACTATATGCTATTATACTACTATCTGAAGACAATAAACACATAAGTCAAGTTCTTTGTTTATAACAGCAGATGTAAACCATATTTAAAATACTCTTCTTTATAATGTAGAAAATTTAAACCTGACTTCTTTTCATATTTGATTGTTTTCATATGCTTAATATTGTTTATATATATTACTATATATTTTTACATTGTTTTTTAGCTGACAAAAAGTCTTTACTAGGAATATAATTATAAGCTCTGCAATGTTTTGTTTCTTCATTTAAGCTTACATTATTGGTATTGTGTTAACTCTAAGATTTTTTTCACAAGAATGTTGTTAAGATACTTTTCCATTTTGTGAAGTTGAATTTATTTAAAACTAAATATTACCCATAAGTCCACTTAAATAGGCATATGTAAGCTAAAAATAACACAAGACTAAGGCCACTATGATCAACTCTAAATAAATTGTGACATATTCATAAAACACTGTATTATCTAGCAGTGAAAATTAATATATTAGAACTACAGATATCAATATGGATGAAATTCAAAAATATAATGTTTAGCAAACAAGTTGCAGCACATGTACAGTATAATAATTTACAGAAATCTTAAAAGCACAAAATTATATTATTCATAGATGCATATATGTAAAAAAATATAAAGAAATGTATGGCAATAATGCATACAATTTATAGTAGTGAACCCCTCTGGGAGAAAATAAGGGAGAGGACACTGAAAAGAGAACAAAGGGTGTTTCAAATGTTTTGGTAACATTCTATGGCTTAAGCTCAATATTGAGTATCCTGGTGTTCATTGTATTATTTTTTACATTTTTTTTGGATGACTTCAATAATATATATATATATATATATATATATTTATTTATAAAGCAGGTTCTAATTAGTCATCCATTTTACACACATCAGTGTGTACACATCAATCCCAATTTCCCAATTCATCACACCACCACCACCACCACCCCCCAGCTTTCCCCGCTTGGTGACCATATGTTTATTCTCTACACCTGTGTCTCAATTTCTGCCATGAAGACCAGTTCACCTGTAACATTTTTCTAGGTTCCACATATATGCATTAACATACAATATTTGTTTTTCTATTTCTGATCTACTTCACTCTGTATGACAGTCTCTAGATCCATCCACGTCTCAACAAATGACCCAATTTCATTCTGTTTTACGGCTGAGTAATATTCCATTGTATATATGTACCACATCTTCTTTATCCATTCATCTGTCGATGGGCATTTAGGTTGCTTCCATGACCTGGCTATTGTAAATAGTACTGCAATGAACTTTGGGGTGCATGTGTCTTTTTAAATTACGGTTTCTCTGGGTATATGCCCAGTAGTGGGATTGCTGGATCATATGGCAATTACATTTTTAGATTTTTAAGGAACCTACATACTGTTCTCCATAGTGGCTATATCAATTTACATTCTCACCAACAGTGCAAGAGGGTTCCCTTTTCTCCACACCCTCTCCAGTATTTGTTGTTTGTAGATTTTCTGATGATGCCCATTCTAACTGGTGTGAGGTGATACCTTATTGTAGTTTTGATTTGCATTTCTCTAATAATTAGTGATGTTGAGCAGCTTTTCATGTGCTTCTTGGCCATCTGTTTGTCTTCTTTGGAGAAATGTCTGTTTAGGTCTTCTGCCCATTTTTGGATTGGGTTGTTTGCTTTTTCAATATTGAGCTGCATAAACTGTTTATATATTTTGGAAATTAATCATTTGTCCATTGATTCATTGGCAAATATTTTCTCCCATTCTGAGGGTTGTCTTTTCGTCTTGTTTATGGTTTCCTTTGCTGTGCAAAAGCTTTTAAGTTTCATTAGGTCCCATTTGTTTATTTTTGGTTTTATTTCCATTTCTCTAGGAGGTGGGTCAAAAAGGATCTTGCTGTGATTTATGTCATAGAGTGTCCTGCCTATGTTTTCATCTAAGAGTATGATACTGTCTGACCTTGCATTTAGGTCTTTAATCCATTTAGAGTTTATTTTTGTGTATGGTGTTTGGGCGTGTTCTAATTTCATTCTTTTACATGTAGCTGTCAAGTTTCCCCAGCACCACTTATTGAAGAGGCTGTCTTTTCTCCACTGTATATTCTTGTCTCCTCTATCAAAGATAAGGTGACCAAATGTGTGTGGGTTTATCTCTAGGCTTTCTATCCTGTTCCATTGATCTATCTTTCTGGTTTTGTGCCAGTACCATACTGTCTTGATGACTGTAGCTTTGTAGTATAGTCTGAAGTCAGGAAGCCTGATTCCTCCAGCTCTGTTTTTTCTTTCTCAAGTTTGCTTTGGCTATTCGGGGTCTTTTGTGTTTCCATACAAATTGTGAAATTTTTTGTTGTAGTTCTGTGAAAAATGCCAGTGGTAGTTTGATAGGGATTGCATTGAATCTGTAGATTGCTTTGGGTAGTATAGTCATTTTCACAATGTTGATTCTTCCAATTCAAGAACATGGTATCTCTCTCCATCTATCTGTGTCACCTTTAATTTCTTTCATCAGTTTCTTATAGTTTTCTTCATACAGGCCTTTTGTCTCCCTAGATAGGTTTATTCCTAGATATTTTATTCTTTTTGTTGCAATGGTAAATGGGAGTGTTTCCTTTCATATATTTCATCATTAGTGTATAGGAATGCAAGAGATTTCTGTGCATTAATTTTGTATCCTGCTACTTTACCAAATTCATTGATTAGCTCTAGTAGTTTTCTGGTGGCATCTTTAGGATTCTCTATGTATAGCATCATGTCATCTGCAAACAGTGACAGTTTACCTTCTTCTTTTCCTAATTCTATTCCTTTTATTTTTTTTTCTTCTCTGATTGCTGTGGCTAGGACTTCCAAAACTATGTTGAATAATGGTGGTGAGAGTGGACATCCTTGTCTTGTTCCTGATCTTAGAGGAAATGCTTCCAGTTTTTCACCATTTAGAATGATGTTTGCTGTTGGTTTGTCATATATAGCCTCTATTATGTTGATGTAGGTTCCCTCTATGCCTACTTTCTTGAGAGTTTTTATCATAAATGGGTGTTGAATTTTGTCAAAAGATTTTCTCCATCTATTGTGATGATCATATGGTTTTTATTCTTCAATTTGTTAATATGGTGTATCACATTGATTGATTTGCATATATTGAAGAATCCTTGCATCCCTGGGATAAATCCCACTTGGTCATTGTGTATGATGCTTTTAATGTGTTGTTGGATTCTGTTTGTTAGTATTTTGTTGAGGATTTTTGCATCTATTTTCATCAGTGATATTGGTCTGTAATTCTCTTTTTTTGTAGTATCTTTGTGTGGTTTGGGTATCAGGGAGAAGGTGACCTCGAAAGAGTTTGGGAGTGTTCCTTCCTCTGCAAGATTTTGGAAGAGTTTGAAAAGGATGGGTGTTAGCTCTTCTCTAAATGTTTGATAGAATTCACTTGTGAAGCCATCTCATCCTGGACTTATGTTTGTGGGAAGATTTTTAATCACACTTTCAATTTCGTTACTTGTGATTGGTCTGTTCATGTTTTCTATTTCTTCCTGGTTCAGTCTTGGAAAGTTATACCTTTCTAAGAATTTGTCCATTTCTTCCAGGTTGTCCATTTTATTGGCATACAGTTGCTTGTAGTTATCTCTTAGGATGTTTTGTATTTCTACAGTGTCTGTTTTAACTTCTCCTTTTTCATTTCTAATTTTATTGATCTGAGTCCTCTCCCTCTTTTTCTTGATGAGTCCGGCTAACGGCTTATCAACTTTGTTTATCTTCTCAAAGAACCAGCTTTTAGTTTTATTGATCTTTGCTATTGTTTTCTTTTTTTCTATTTCATTTATTTCTTCTCTGATCTTTATGATTTCTTTCCCTCAGCTAACTTTGGGCTTTTGTTGTTGTTGTTGTTGTCCTTCTTTCTCTAGTTCCTTTAGGTGTAAGGTTAGATTGGTTATTTGAGATTTTTCTTGTTTCTTGATGTAGGCTTGTATAGCTATAAACTTCTCTCTTAGAACTACTTTGGCTGCATCCCATAAGTTTTGGATCATCGTGTTTTCATTGTCATTTGTCTCTAGGTATTTTTTGATTTCCTATTTGATTTGTTCCGTGATCTCTTGGATATTTAGTAATGTATTGTTTAGCCTCCATGTAAATGTGATTTTTACGTTTTTTTCCCTGTAATTCATTTCTAATCTCATAGCGTTGTGGTCAGAAAAGATGCTTGATATGATTTTAATTTTCTTTAATTTACTGAGGCCTGATTTGTGACCCAAGATGTGATCTATCCTGGAGAATGTTCCATGAACATTTGAGAAGAAAGTGTAATCTGCTGTTTTAGGATGGAATGTCCTATAAATATCAATTAAAATGATCTAGTCTGTTGTGTCATTTAAAGCTTCTCTTTCTTTATTTATTTTCGTTTTGGATGGTCTGTCCATTGGTGTAAGTGAGGTTTGAAGTTCCCCACTATTACTGTGTTACTGTCAATTTCCTCTTTTAGAGCTGTTATCAGTTGCCTTATGTATTGAGGTGCTCCTATGTTGGGTGCATATATATTTATAATTGTTATATCTTCTTCTTCGATTGATCCCCTGGTCATCGTGTAGTATCCTTCCTTGTCCCTTGTAACATTCTTTATTTTAAAATCTATTTTATCTGATATGAGAATTGCTACTCCAGCTTTCTTTTGATTTCCATTTGCATGGAATATCTTTTTCCATCCCCTCACTTTCAGTCTGAATGTGTCCCTAGGTCTGAAGTGGGTCTCTTCTAGACAGCATATATATGGGTCTTGTTTTTGTATCCATTCAGCAAGCCTGTGTCTTTTGTTTGGAGCATTTAATCCATTCACGTTTAGGGTATTTATTGATATGTATGTTCCTATGACCATTTTCTTAATTCTTTTGGGTTTGTTTTTGTAGGTTCTGTTCTTCTCTTGTTTCCCACTTAGAGAAGTTCCTTTAGCATTTGTTGTTGAGCTGGTTTGGTGGTGCTGAATTCTCTTAGTTTTGCTTGTCTGTAAAGCTTTTGATTTCTCCATCGAATCTGAATATGATCCTTGCCGGGTAGAGTAATCTTGGCTGTAGGTTCTTCCCTTTCATCACTTTAATTTTATCATGCCACTCCCTTCTGGCGTGTAAAGTTTCTGCTGAGAAATCAGCTGTTAACCTTATGAGAGTTCCCTTGTATGTTATTTGTCATTTTTCCCTTGCTGCTTTCAATAACTTTTCTTTGTCTTTAATTTTTGCCAATTTGATTACTATGTGTCTCAGCGTGTTTCTCCTTGGGTTTATCCTGTATGGGACTTGCTGCACTTCCTGGACTTGGGTGGCTATTTCCTTTCCCATGTTAGGGAAATTTTCGACTATAATGTCTTCAAATATTTTCTTGGGTCCTTTCTCTCTTCTCCTTCTGGGACCCTTATAATGTAAATGTTGTTGCATTTAAAGTTGTCCCAGAGGTCTCTTAGGCTGTCTTCATTTCTCTTCATTCTTTTTCTTTATTCCATTCCGCAGCAGTGAATTCCCCCATTCTGTCTTCCAGGTCACTTATCCGTTCTCCTGCCTCAGTTATTCTGCTATTGATTCCTTCTAGTGTAGTTTTCATTTCAGTTATTGTATTGTTCATCTCTGTTTGTTTGTTCTTTAATTCTTCTAGGTTTTTGTTAATCATTTCTTGCATCTTCTCGATCTTTGCCTCCATTCTTTTTCCGAGGTCCTGGATCATCTTCACTATCATTATACTGAATTCTTTTTCTGGGAGGTTGCCTATCTGCACTTCATTTAGTTGTTTTTCTGGGGTTTTATCTTGTTCCTTCATCTGGTACATAGCCCTCTGCCTTTTCATCTTGTCTATCTTTCTGTGAATGTGGGTTTTGTTCCACTGGCTGTTCTTCTTGTTTCTGCTCTCTGCCCTCTGGTGGATGAGGCTATCTAAGAGGCTTATGCAAGTTTCCTAATGGGAGGGACTGGTGGTGGGTAGAGCTGACTGTTGCTCTGGTGGACAGAGCTCAGTAAAACTTTAATCCACTTGACTGCTGATGGGGGGGCTGGGTTCTGTCCCTGTTGGTTGTATGGCCTGAGGCAACCCAACACTGGAGCCTACCTGGGCTCTTTGGTGGGGCTAATGGTGGACTCTGGGAGGGCTCACACCAAGGAGTACTTCCCAGAACTTCTTCTTCCAGTGTCCTTGTCCCTTGGTGATCCACAGCTGCCCCCCGTCTCCGCAGGAGACCCTCCAACACTAGCAGGAAAGTCTGGTTCAGTCTTCCTTGGGGTCACTGCTCCTTCCGCTGAGTCCCAATGAGCACACATCTTTGTGTGTGCCCTCCAAAAGTGTAGTCTCTGTTTCCCCCAGTTTTGTCAAAATCCTGCAATCAAATCCCAGTAGGCTTCAAAGTCTGATTCTCTAAGAATTCCTCCTCCCTTTGCCAGACCCCCAGGTTGGGAAGCCTGACGTGGGGCTCAGATCCATCACTCCAGTGGGTGAACTTCTCTGGTATATGTGTTCTCCAGTCTGTGAGTCACCCATCCAGCAGTTATTGGACTTGATTTTACTGTGTTTGCACCCCTCCTACCATCTCACTGTGGCTTCTCCTTTGTCCTTGGACGTGGGGTATCTTTTTGGGTGAGTTCCAGTGCCCTCCTGTCGATGATTGTCCAGCAGCTAGTTGTGATCCTAGTGCTCTCACAAGAGGGAGTGACAGCACATCCTTCTGCTCTGCCATCTTCCTCCGGGCCCCATTGTATTATTTTTTATACATGTTTTAAATATTTCTATTAAAATTTCTTTTTAAAAAGGAAAAGGAGGGCTTCCCTGGTGGTGCAGTGGTTGAGAGTCCTCCTGCCAATGCAGGGGACACAGGTTCATGCCCCAGTCTGGGAGGATCCCACATGCCACGGAGCGCCTGGCCCGTGAGCCATGGCCGCTGAGCCTGCGCATCCTGAGCCTGTGCTCTGCAACGGGAGAGGCCACAACAGTGAGAAGCCTGTGTACCTCAAAAAAAAAAAAAAAAGGAAAAGGAGCAGGTAAAAAAGACTGATGGAGTTTCTAAACTGAGTCAAAGAAATAAGAGAGGTTTTACAGAATTCAAGAAAAAACAGGATAAAAAATTCAAAGATCTCAGGGTCAGTAATGTCAAATAACAGAGAAGAGAGCATGAAGTCACAGAAATTAAGAACTGTGAAATAATTTCAGTGCAGTGGTGGCAGTGGAAACCAAATTGCAATAGGTCAAAGAATGAATAGGTGGCAACCTACACACTGAACTAACAAGAACTTCCCTTTACATATCTAGAAATGCTGGATGAATTATCACAAAATAAGTTTACATGGGAAACTCAAAAAAAGAAAGGGAAATTCCCAGGTGGCAGAAACTAAGTTGTAGGATAGTGAGCTATTGTCTTAGTATGGATGTTGAGTCCCAATACACAGATATACACCTTAACAGTTAGGAAATAACATTGTAATCTCCATACATGGGGATCTTAAGATAGGGAATTTTAAGCAAAACCACTGAATAAAGCTGGAACAGGGAAAATCGAGACTCCACTCATATGTACATGGAAGTAACAAGATAATCTGCTTATATATGAGACTTTGGATTAAAAAATATACTTGTGAGAAATCAAAATACCATGTATGTGAGACAGTCTGATTTTAAAATAAGTATGTTCTGTAAAAATATAAAGTAGGGAAATTAATATAAATTTTGTACCAAGATCAATGAAATTCCTGAGATATTTGTAATATGCAAATGTAAGTCTGCTTTCCAAGACTTTTCTAAAATTCAGAGTACATGGACACCAACGATGAAAAAAAATCTTTCCTAATATAGCTCACTATAAAAAAAAATAGAATCACATGAAAAGAATGGCCCACTGTGATGGTTCCAGAATACAGGAGAATTAGATTATAAATACATTAAGCAAATAGAACATAGATAAATTATGAAATAAATATGATTAAAAGTTAAAAGAGAGAAAAAACATGCAAGCTAAAAAGAGAGAAAAGAATACAATAAGAAAAAGAAAAACAAAAGCAGATAGATGGGTAACAGATCCACATAGAACTTTTGGAAATTAAAAATTATTGTCATTGTAATTTTTAAAAAAGCCAATGGGGGGGACCTTGAAGGTGGCAGAAGAGTAAGACGCGGAGATCACCTTCCTCCCCACAGATACACCAGAAATACACCTACACGTGGAACAACTCCTACAGACCACCTACTGAAGGCTGACAGAAGACCTCAGACCTCCCAAAAGGCAAGAAACTCCCCACGTACCTGGGTAGGGCAAAAGAAAAAAAAAGAAAAAACAGAGACAAAAGAATAGGGACGGCACCTGCACCAGTGGGAGGGAGCTGTGAAGGAGGAAAAGTTTCCACACACTAGGAAGCCCCTTCACGGGCGGAGACTGCGGGAGGCGGAAGGGGGAGCTTCGAAGCCGCGGAGGAGAGCACAGCAACGGGTGCGGAGGGCAAAGCGGGGAGATTCCCGCACAGAGGATCGGTGCCGACCGGCACTCACCAGCCCGAGAGGCTTGTCTGCTCACCCGCCGGGGCGGGCGGGGCTGCGAGCTGAGGCTCTGAGGCTCGGGTTTCGGTTTCGGACGGAGCGCAGGGAGAGGACTGGGGTTGGCGGCTTGAACATAGCCTGAAGGGGTTAGTGCACCACGGCTAGCCGGGAGGGAGTCCGGGGAAAAGTCTGCACCTGCCGAAGAGGCAAGAGACTTTTTCTTCCCTCTTTGTTTCCTGGTGCATGAGGAGAGGGGTTTAAGAACGCTGCTTAAAGGAACTCCAGAGACGGGCGCGAGCCGCGGCTAAAAGCACGGACCCCAGAGACGGGCGGGAGACGCTAAGGCTGCTGCTGCCGCCACCAAGGGGCCTGTGTGCGAGCACAGGTCACTCTCCACACCCCTCTTCCGCGGAGCCTGTGCAGCCAGTCACTGCCAGGTTCCCGGGATCCAGGGACAACTTCCCCGGGAGAACGCACGGCAGGCCTCAGGCTGGTGCAAAGTCACGCTGGCCTTTGCCGCCGCAGGCCCGCCCCGCACTCCGTGCCCCTCCCTCCCCGCCGGCCTGAGTGCGCCAGAGCCCCCGAATGAGCGGCTCCTTTAACCCCGTCCTGTCTGAGCAAAAAACAGACGCCCTCCAGAGACCTACACGCAGAGGCAGGGCCAAATCCAAAGCGGAGCCCCAGTGAGCTGTGAGAACAAAGAAGAGAAAGGGAAATCTCTCCCAGCAGCCTCAGAAGCAGCGGATTAAAGTTCCACAATCAACTTGATGTACCCTGCATCTGTGGAATACCTGAATAGACAACCAATCATCCCAAATTGAGGAGGTGGACTTTGAGAGCAAGATTTATGATTTTTTTTCCCTTTTCCTCTTTTTGTGAATGTGTATGTGTATGCTTCTGTGTGAGATCTTGTCTGTATAGTCTTGTTTCCACCATTTGTCCTAGGGTTCTATCCGTCCATGGTTTTTTTAAAAATTTTTTCTTAATAATTAATTTTAATTTTAATAACGTTATTATACTTTACCTTCGTTCTTTCTTTCTTTCTTTCCTTCCTTCCCGCCTTTAGACAACGAATCATCCCAAATTGAGGAGGTGGTCTCTGAGAGCAAGATTTATGATTTTTCCCCCTTTACCTCTTTTAGTGAGGGTGTATGTGTATGCTTCTGTGTAAGATTTTGTCTGTATAGCTTTGCTTCCAACATTTGTCCTAAGGTTCTATCTGTCCCTTTTTTTTCCTAAATAACAATTTTTTAATTCAATAACTTTATTATACTTTATTTTATTTTTACTGTATCTTCTTTCTTTCTGTCTTTTTTCCTTCTTTCCCTCCTTCCTTCCTCCCTCCCTCCCTCCCTCCCTCCTTTCTTTCCTTCTTGCCTTCTTGCCTTCTTGCCTTCTTTCCTTCTTTGCTTCTTTCTTTCTTTCTTCCTTCCTTCCCTCTTTTCCTTCTTTCTTTCCTCATACTTCTACTAATTCTCTCTGCTTTTTCTCCCTTTTATTCTGAGCCGTGTGGATGAAAGGCTCTTGGTGCTCCAGCCAGGAGTAAGGGCTCTGCCTCTGACGTAGGAGAGCCAGCTTCAGGACACTGGTCAACAAGAGACCTCCCAGCTCCACATAATATCAAACGGCGAAAATCTCCCAGAGACCTCCATCTTAACACCAGCACCCAGCTTCACTCAACGACCAGCAAGCTACAGTGCTGGACAACCTATGCCAAACAGCTAGCAAAACAGGAACACAACCCCACCCATTAGCAGAGAGGCTGCCTAAAAGCATAATAAGGCCACAGACACCCCAAAACACACCACCAGACGTGAACCTGCCCACTAGAGAGACAAGATCCAGCCTCATCCACCACAACACAGGCACTAGTACCCTCCACCAGGAAGCCTACACAACCCACTGAACCAACCTTAGCCACTGGAGACAGACATCAAAAACAGCGGGAACTATGAACCTGCAACCTGCAAAAAGGAGATCCCAAACATAGTAAGATAAGCAAAATGAGAAGACAGAAGAACACACAGCAGATGAAGGAGCAAGATAAAAATGCACCAGACCTAACAAATGAAGAGGAAATAGGCAGTCTACCTGAAAAAGAATTCAGAATAATGATAGTAAGGATGATCCGAAATCTTGGAAATAGAATGGACAAAATGCAAGAAAGTTAACAAGAAACAAGTTAACAAGAAATAAAGATGAAACAAGCAACGATGAACAACACAATAAATGAAATTAAAAGTACTCTAGATGGGATCAATAGCAGAATAACTGAGGCAGAAGAATGGATAAGTGCCCTGGAAGATAAAATAGTGGAAATAACTACTGCAGAGCAGAATAAAGAAAAAAGAATGAAAAGAACTGAGGACAGTCTCAGAGACCTCTGGGACAACATTAAACGCACCAACATTCGAATTATAGGGGTTCCAGAAGAAGAAGAGAAAAAGAAAGGGACTGAGAAAATATTTGAAGAGATTATAGTTGAAAACTTCCCTAATATGGGAAAGGAAATCGTTAATCAAGTCCAGGAAGCACAGAGAGTCCCATACAGGATAAATACAAGGAGAAATACACCAAGACACATATTAATCAAACTGTCAAAAATTAAATACAAAGAAAGCATATTAAAAGCAGCAAGGGAAAAACAACAAATAACACACAAGGGAATCCCCATAAGGTTAACAGCTGATCTCTCAGCAGAAACCCTACAAGCCAGAAGGGAGTGGCAGGACATACTGAAAGTGATGAAGGAGTAAAACCTGCAGACAAGACTACTCTACCCAGCAAGGATCTCATTAAGATTTGATGGAGGGCTTCCCTGGTGGCGCAGTGGTTGAGAGTCTGCCTGCCGATGCAGGGGACACGGGTTCGTGCCCCAGTCCGGGAAGATCCCACATGCCGCAGAGCGGCTGGGCCCGTGAGCCATGGCTGCTGAGCCTGCACATCCGGAGCCTGTGCTCCACAACAGGAGAGGCCACAACAGTGAGAGGCCTGCGTACCGCAAAAAAAAAAAAAAAAAAAAAAAAAAGATTTGATGGAGAAATTAAAACCTTTACAGACAAGCAAAAGCTGAGAGAGTTCAGCACCACCAAACCAGCTTTACAAGAAATGCTAAAGGAACTTCTCTAGACAAAAAACACAAGAGAAGGAAAAGACCTATAATAACGAACCCAAAACAATTTAGAAAATGGGAATAGGAACATACATATCGATAATTACCTTAAATGTAAATGGACTAAATGCTCCCACCAAAAGACACAGATTGGCTGAATGGATACAAAAACAAGACCCTTATATATGCTGTCTACAAGAGACAACTTCAGACCTAGAGACACATACAGACTGAAAGTAAGGGGATGGAAAAAGATATTCCATGCAAATGGAAACCAAAAGAAAGCTGGAGTAGCAATTCTCATATCAGACAAAATAGACTTTAAAATAAGGACTATTAAAAGAGACAAAGAAGGACACTACATAATGATCAAGGGATCGATCCAAGAAGAAGATATAACAATTGTAAATATTTATGCACCCAACATAGGAGCACCTGAATACATAAGGCAAATACTAACAGCCATAAAAGGGGAAATCGACAGTAACACATTCATAGTGGGGGACTGTAACACCCCACTTTCACCCATGGACAGATCATCCAAAATGAAAATAAATCAGGAAACACAAGCTTTAAATGATACATTAAACAAGATGGACTTAATTGATATTTATAGGACACTCCATCCAAAAACAACAGAATACACATTTTTCTCAAGTTCTCATGGAACATTCTCCAGGATAGATCATATCTTGGGTTACAAATCAAGCCTTGGTAAATTTAAGAAAATTGAAATTGTATCAAGTATCTTTTCTGACCACAACGCCATGAGACCAGATATCAATTACAGGAAAAGATCTGTAAAAAATACAAACACATGGAGGCTAAAAAATACACTACTTAATAATCAAGTGATCACTGAAGAAATCAAAGAGGAAATAAAAAAATACCTAGAAACAAATGACAATGGAGACAAGACGACCCAAAACTTATGGGATGCAGCAAAAGCAGTTCTAAGTGGGAAGTTTATAGCAATACAAGTCCACCTTAAGAAGCAGGAAACATCTCGAATAAACAACCTAACCTTGCACCTCAAGCAATTAGACAAAGAAGAACAAAAAAACCCCAAAGCTAGCAGAAGGAAAGAAATCATAAAAATCAGATCAGAAATAAATGAAAAAGAAATGAAGGAAACGATAGCAAAGATCAATAAAACTAAAAGCTGGTTCTTTGAGAAGATAAACAAAATAGATAAACCACTAGCCAGACTCATCAAGAAAAAAAGGGAGAAGACTCAAATCAATAGAATTAGAAATGAAAAAGGAGAGGTAACAACTGACACTGCAGAAATAAAAAAGATCATGAGAGATTACTACAAGCAACTCTATGCCAATAAAATGGACAATCTGGAAGAAATGGACAAATTCTTAGAAAGGCACAAACTGCCAAGACTGAATCAGGAAGAAATAGAAAATATGAACAGACCAATCACAAGCACTGAAATTGAAACTGTGGTTAAAAATCTTCCAACAAACAAAAGCCCAGGACCAGATGGCTTCACAGGCGAATTCTATGAAATATTTAGAGAAGAGCTAACACCTATCCTTCTCAAACTCTTCCAAAATATAGCAGAGGGAGGAACACTCCCAAATTCCTTCTACAAGGCCACCATCACCTTGATACCAAAACCAGACAAGGATGTCACAAAGAAAGAAAACTACAGGCCAATATCACTGATGAACATAGATGCAAAAATCCTCAACAAAATACTAGCAAACAGAATCCAACAGCACATAAAAAGGATCATACACCATAATCAAGTGGGGTTTATTCCAGGAATGCAAGGATTCTTCAATATACGCAAATCTATCAATGTGATAAACCATATTAACAAATTGAAGGAGAAAAACCATATGATCATCTCAATAGATGCAGAGAAAGCTTTTGACAAAATTCAACACCCATTTATGATAAAAACCCTGCAGAAAGTAGGCATAGAGGGAACTTTCCTCAACATAATAAAGGCCATATATGACAAGCCCACAGCCAACATCATCCTCAATGGTGAAAAACTGAAAGCATTTCCACTAAGATCAGGAACAAGACAAGGTTGCCCATGCTCACCACTCTTATTCAACATAGTTTTGGAAGTTTTAGCCACAGTAATCAGAGAAGAAAAGGAAATAAAAGGAATCCAAATCGGAAAAGAAGAAGTAAAGCTGTCACTGTTTGCAGATGACATGATCCTATACATAGAGAATCCTAAAGATGCTACCAGAAAACTACTAGAGCTAATCAATGAATTTAGTAAAGTGGCAGGATACAAAATTAATGCACAGAAATCTCTGGCATTCCTATATACTAATGATGAAAAATCTGAAAGTGAAATCAAGAAAACACTCCCATTTACCATTGCAACAAAAAGAATTAAATATCTAGGAATAAACCTACCTAAGGAGACAAAAGACCTGTATGCAGAAAATTATAAGACACTGATGAAAGAAATTAAAGATGATACAAATAGATGGAGAGAGATACCATGTTCTTGGATTGGAAGAATCAACATTGTGAAAATGACTCTACTACCCAAAGCAATCTATAGATTCAATGCAATCCCTATCAAACTACCACTGGCATTTTTCACAGAACTAGAACAAAAAATTTCGCAATTTGTATGGAAACACAAAAGACCCCGAAGAGCCAAAGCAATCTTGAGAACGAAAAACGGAGCTGGAGGAATCAGACTGAGTTCAGACTATACTAGGAAGCTACAGTTATCAAGAAAGTATGGTACTGGCACAAAAACAGAAAGATAGATCAGTGGAACAGGATAGAAAGCCCAGAGATAAACCCACGCACATATGGACACCTTATGTTTGATAAAGGTGGCAGGAATGTACAGTGGAGAAACGACAGCCTCTTCAATAAGTGGTGCTGGGGAAACTGGACAGCTACATGTAAAAGTATGAGATTAGATCACTCCCTAACACCATACACAAAAATAAGCTCAAAATGGATTAAAGACCTAAATGTGAGGCCAGACACCATCAAACTGGTAGAGGAAAACTTAGGCAGAATACTCTATGACATAAATCACAGCAAGATCCTTTCTGGCCCACCTCCTAGAGTAATGGAAATAAAAACAAAAATAAACAAATGGGACCTAATGAAACTTCAAAGCTTTTGCACAGCAAAGGAAACCATAAACAAGATCAAAAGACAACCCTCAGAATGGGAGAAAATATTTGCAAATGAAGCAACTGACAAAGGATTAATCTCCACAATTTACAAGCAGCTCATGCAGCTCAATAACAAAAAAACCAAGAGCCCAATCCAAAATTGGGCAGAAGACCTAAATAGACATTTGTCCAAAGAAGATATACAGACTGCCAAGAAACACATGAAAGAATGCTCAACATCATTAATCATTAGAGAAATGCAAATCAAAACTACAATGAGATATCATCTCACACCAGTCAGAATGGCCATCATCAAAAAATCTAGAAACAATAAATGCTGGAGAGGGTGTGGAGAAAAGGGAACACTCTTGCACTGCTGGTGGGAATGTGAATTGGTACAGCCACTATGGAGAACAGTATGGAGGTTCCTTATAAAACTACAAATAGAACTACCATATGACCCAGCAATCCCACTACTGGGCATGTACCCTGAGAAAACCAAAATTCAAAAAGAGTCATGTACCAAAATGTTCATTGCAGCTCTTTTTACAATAGCCCGGAGATGGAAACAACCTAAGTGCCCATCATCGGATGAATGGATAAAGAAGATGTGGCACATATATACAATGGAATATTACTCAGCCATAAAAAGAAACGAAATTGAGCTACTTGTAATGAGGTGGATAGACCTAGAGTCTGTCATACAGAGTGAAGTAAGTAGAAAGAAAAAGACAAATACCATATGCTAACACATATGTATGGAATTTAAGAAAAAAAATGTCATGAAGAACCTAGGGGTAAGGCAGGAATAATGACGCAGATCTACTAGAGAATGGACTTGAGGTTATGGGGAGGGGGAAGGGTGAGCTGTGACAGGGCGAGAGAGAGTCATGGACATATACACCCTAACAAACGTAGTAAGGTAGATAGCTAGTGGGAAGCAGCCGCATGGCACAGGGATATTGGCTGGGTGCTTTGTGACAGCCTGGCGAGGTGGGATAGGGAGGGTGGGAGGGAGGGAGACGCAAGAGGGAAGACATATGGGAACATATGTATATGTATAACTGATTCACTTTGTTATAAAGCAGAAACTAACACGCCATTGTAAAGCAATTATACCCCAATAAAGATGTTAAAAAAAAAAAACACAAGGGGAAATGATGAGAAAAGAGTAAGAGGTTATGCATAAATATAAACAAATAGTAGTTGAATAAAAAATAACAGTGTCTTATTAGGGGAGTATAAAGAAAGGATAAAACTAAAATACAGGACAGTTGTAACATGTAATATTGAGACAGAGTGGTCAGAGTCAAAGCCTTCTAAATCCTTAGATTGTTCAAGAGAAGCCTAGAAATAGTAAATTTAGACCCTATTAAGTATGCATCTTAAACTTTTAATGGTAACTTCTATAGGAATGGAAATAGAGTGCATTTCCTTCTAAATTGTTATAAGGAGCATGAAAAAATGTATAAAGGAAATTATAAATTGCTGGCCATCTGGTCTAGAGCCTGGAAGGAAAAAGGACTAGAAAATTAGAGACAAAGACGTCTGGAGTAGAGGCATATGAACATATGGGAGTATGCACTAAATGTAAAGACTTTTTTTATATTATACATTAATGCCCAGCAGAAGGCATCCACCATGGAAGAGGCACTTAAAAGAATAGACAAAACTCAGCCAGTTATCATTAGCTAGATTTTGTCATGGACCACCCTGGAAATAGTACAACAGACACATGAACAGAGTGACCAGGGTGGCAAAGATGGAGGTAATATAGAGGCCTAAGCATGGACTTCTACCTTCCAAGACTAGTTTAGCAGGTGCTGCCTCTGAATCTCTAACCTGTCAGCAATAGAGACCAATGCTGAGCTCCTGCTATGTCTCTATGCCTAATGGAGACCAGTCAGCCACTTCGTGGAAAGTCATATACATAAAGTCCCATATGTCTGAGAAAGGTCTGTCCTCACAGGGACATATGTTTATTCCAGGTATGGGTTTGCCTTTCCTGTACTAAGAGCCTCAACCAACAATACCTTCCAGGGGCTTAGAAAGGCTCAATCCATGAGGATGGAATCCTATACAGTGTAGCATCCAACATCCCACCAAGGTACACACTTTAAAACAAAAGAGGTGCAGAAATGGCCTCATGGCCATGGTATCCACAGTTGGTATCACACACTGCACCCACCAGAAGCAACTGGCTTCAAAGAGCATTGGAATAGCTTTTCAAGGGCACAGCTAAAGCAAAAGTTCAGATGCAATGCTTTGCACAGAAAGGGTGCCATCCTACAAGAAGCAGTAAGTGTATTAAATTAAAGATCTCTATATGGCATCGTATCCCCAAGAGGAAGACTACATGAGTCCAGGAACCAGGGGGTCAAAGCTGGAGAGGTCCTCTTACCATCACTTCCAATGAGGAAGAACTCACATCTTCACTATCCTAGGTTCTGCATGGTTAGGGGTCCTGATCCCTAAAGAGAGTAAACTCTTGTCAGTGAACACTTTTATTAACTTTTAAAAACAGCTGTATTGAAGTATAACTGGCATGTTTAAAGTGTACAATTTGATAAGCTTTGATATATCTACAGAATCATGAACCATCACTCCAATCAATATAATGAACACATTTACTTCCCTCAACATTCCTTGTACCTCTTTGCAGTCCCTTTCTCCTGCCCCTCTTAATACTCCCCAGCAAGCAACCAATGATGTGTTCTGTAACTATAAATTTTTAATTTTCTAGAATTTTCTATAAATGGAATCATATAGTATGAGCTCCTCTTTTTGTTTGACTTTATTCATTTGGCATAATTAGAGATGTATTCAGTTTGTTGCATGTATCAATGGTGAATATACCACGGTTTGTTCATTCATTCACCTGCTGATGAATATTTGTTTCCAGTTTTTGAGAATTATAAATAAAACTGCTATGAATATTTTCATATACAGGTAATTGCAGGGGCATATGCTTTTATTTCTCTTGTGTAAATCATTGTGAGTAGAATGGCTGGATCATTATAGGTGAACATTTAACTTTAAGAGAATGGCAAACTGTTTTCCCAAGTGGCTGTACAATATTACATTCTCATCAGCACTGTACAAAGTTCCAGTTCCTCCACAAACTTGCCAATACTTGGTATGGTGAGTCTTTTGAAGTTTAGCCATTCTAATAGGTATTTAGTGGTATCTCATTGTGGTTTTAATACACATTTCCTTAATGACTAATAATGCTGAGTATTTTTTCATGTGCATATTTGCTATGTATATATCTTCTTTGGTGAAGCACTTGTTCAAGTCTTCTGCCCATTTTATTATTAGGTTGTTTGTATTTTTCATTGTTGAGTTTTAAGAGTTCTTTATATATTCTGGATAAAAGTTCCTTGTCAGATATATGATTTGCAAATATTTTCTCCTAGTCTATGACCTGTCTTTTCGATCTCCTAACAGTGTCTTGTGAAGACTTATGGAGAAATTTCTAATTTTGCTGAGTGCAATTTATCATTTTTTGCTTTTATGGATTGTGTTTTTGTTATATCTTATACAGAGGTCAGTAAATTTTTTTCTCTATTTTGGGCTTTTCAGATCATATGGTTTCTTTCACGACTATCCAACTCTGCCTTTGTAGTACAAGAGTAGCCATAGACAATACATAATTAATAGGCAAGAATATGATCCAATAACTTTTTATTTATAAAAACATATGGTGAGCTGGATATGGCCTGCAAACTGTTGTTTGCCAGTCCTTAATCTAAGAAATCTTTACACTTAAGTCTATGAACCATTTCAAATAAATTTTTAATGCATTATTATGTATAGATTGTTTATTTTTGCATACAGATATTCATTTGTTCCAGCACCATTTGTTGAAAAGACTCTCCTTTTCCCGCTGATTGAACTGTCCTTGCACCATTGTTGAAAATCATTTTTATACACGTGTATGAGTCTATTTCTGAACTCTTTATTTTGTTCTGTTGATCTATTTGTGTATCTTCACACCAATACCATACTACTTTGATTACTATAAATTTAAATAAGTCTTGAAAAGAGGTAATAGTCTTCCAACTTTTGTTCTTGTTTACAAAAGTCATTTTGACTACTCTAGGTCCTTTGCATTATATGAATTTGAGAATCAGTTTATAAATTTATACAGGAAATACCTGCTAGGATTTTGATAAGCATTGAGTTGACTCTGTAAATGAATTTCTGAAGAACTGATATCTTAACAATCTTGAACCCTACCCGTGGACTTTGGTCACCAAGAAATGTGCTGCCTAAATCTGCTTCATGGATCTTAGCTGACCAACAGCTTCAGCTGTGGGTCCTCTGGGTCCACTGCCATATTTCTGTAAAGGCCACACTTCCCAGGCTCCTAGCCAAAATTTAAGTACTGTAGGGAAACATGAACAGGGTTTTTCTTGCAGGACATGAGTCTTCTCTAATGGGTAACTTTGGATCAAAGAATACCTACTGACTTACCCAAAACTTTCTAAGAACAGCACTGCAGTCTGAGATTCTTCTGCAATCTTTTTTCTCTCCTTTCTTTGCCTTCTCCTACAGGGGTCAGACTTGTACCACTGTCTGAAGATGCTCCCTGCCTACAAATCCCTTCCCTTTGTCTTTCATAGGCATTTTATCTAATAAATTTCTTACATGTCTAATCCTGTTTTGGCATTTGCTTCTCAAAGAATCTAAACTAACACATGTGATGAAGATTTGTGGTTTGCACTGCTGTTTAGTCAGAGCTAGACAGTGCATTAGAGTGTGAGGAGAGATTGAGCAGCAGAATCACTTTAGTAGTAGAAAAGACTAACTTGTCAAACCCTTCAACTCATATTATTTGAATGCAATGGATTGTTGCATAACAAAGTTTCATCTCAGAATAGTGCTTAGCATCCATTTTTTGCTTCTCTTCCTGATACAATTCATGGTTTCTGAGAAACTCACAAATCCAGCAACTGCACGTTAGCTGAGAAATATTTTGCTTTATTAAACAATTCATATTATTCTTAAAGGTGTATCTACATCTGTCAAGGTATGACATGTGTAAAATATAATACCAATTATTTTCTTTGGTTACTAATGCATGTCAACTAAAAATTTGTGAATAATCTCATTTTATACAAATATTTAATATGGTTTATTTATCTTTTTTAAAAATTAAATAAAATACTTAAACTGTACATAATTTTGATTTAAAAGTATGATATTAATTTTGCTTTTTAGTTTGATTTTATTTTATAAGAAAATAACAAATAATTTTATTTTAAATTTATATAAATTTATGTTTTATATAAAATACATTCAAATTTTATAAATTTTGAATATATAGTAATTTTAATCCTTCAAATCAGAACATAGATTATGTGAAAATCTTGATTCTAACAACCTTATAATGATCTTTTTGCAATGAAAGCAAGAAAAATAGAGTTAATGGAACAAATATGTATTAACTTATGAATTATGTATTTATTTTATTACTCCTACATACACCACCAAACTTTAAACAGAAAATCATCTATGTAAAATAATAACTCAGTAGTTTTTGACATTTTACTAATTTTCAGCATATAAAAAACATAGTTATAATGTTTTGATTTTATCAATATAAAGATATAGCCATCAAGGTAAAAGATAGAATATTATTTTATTTAACATTTTGTTAGCTCTATCTTCAAAATTTCAATAGGTATAAATATGATACACAAGCTTCTGTTGGCACACTTGCTCTGGACCCTGCATATTTAGGGATAGGCCTGGCTTTCAGTGTATGTGAGAGTGTGGAAAGATAGAATAGAGGTCTCATCAAGAGCTCCTAAAGCTGGGGCCCTCTCTTGATGGAGGTGAGGGAGGGATGCAAGTTACCAGGAGCAAAGAGAGTTCAAGGACTCCCTCTTTACTCATATCTGTGGTGGTTTGGAAGGCCAAGAGAAAGGTGGATCTGAGAGATATGCAGCTTTTTTTAAATAGAGGTATAGTTGATGTACAATATTATATAAGTTACAGGTGTACAACAGTGATTCACAATTTTTAAAGGCTATACTCCATTTATAGTTATTATAAAATACTGGCTATATCCTCTGTGTTATACAACATATCTTTGGAGCTTCTTTATTTTATAAATAGTAGCTTGTACCTCTTAATCTCCTACTCCTATCTTGCCCCTCCCCCTTCCCTCTCCCCACTAATAACCACTAGTTTGTTCTCTATATCTGTGAGTCTGTTTCTTTTTCGTTATATTCATGAGTTTATTTTGTTTTTTAGATTCCACATATAGGTGATTATATGCAGTATTTGTCTTTCTCTGTCTGACTTATTTCACTAAGCATAATACCCTCCAAGTCCATCCATGTAGTTGCAAATGGCAAAGTTTCATTCCTTTTTAAGCTAAATAGTATTCCATTGTGTATGTGTATATACCATATATATATACATATATATACCACATCTTTATCCATTCATCTGTTGACGGATACTTACATTGCTTGTATATCTCGGCAATTGTATACAATGCTGCTATGAACATTGGGGTGCATGTATCTTTTCGATTAATGTTTTCATTTTTTTGTTGTTATTTGTTTTTGAATACGTACCCAGTAGTGGAATTGCTTGGGCATATGGTGGTTTTATTTTCAGTTTTTTGAGAAACCCCCATACTGTTTTCCACAGTGGTTGCAGTGATTTACATTTCCAACAGTGTAAGAGGGTTTCCTTTTCTCTACATCCTCACCAACATTTGTTATTTGTGTTATTTTTGATGATAGCCATTTGA
This sequence comes from Grampus griseus, assembly GCF_964374135.1. Classification (NCBI taxonomy): domain Eukaryota; kingdom Metazoa; phylum Chordata; class Mammalia; order Artiodactyla; family Delphinidae; genus Grampus; species Grampus griseus. The sequence continues at coordinate 97,519,405 of NC_138999.1, read as the reverse complement.
CAGATGTGAGGTGATATCTCATTGTGGTTTTGATTTGCATTTCTCTGATGATTAATGATGTTGAGCATCTTTTCATATGCCTGTTGGCCATCTGTATGTCTCCTTTGGAAAACTGTCTATTGAGTTTCTCTGCCTATTTTTTAATTGTGTTGATTGTTTTTTTCATGTTGAATTGTATGAGCTGTTTATATATTTTGGATATTAACCCCTTATTCAATATAGGATTTGCAAATATTTTCTCCCATTCAGTGGGTTGTCTTTTCATTTTGTCAATGGTTTCCTTTGCTGTGCAAAAACTTTTAAGTTTAATTAGGTCCCATTTGCTAATTTTTGCTTTTGTTTCCTTTGCTTTAGGAGACAGATCCAAAAAATATTGATACAATTTATGTCAAAGAGTGTCTGCCTAAGTTTTCTTATAGGAGTTTTACAGTTTCAGGTCTTACATTAAGGTCTTTAATCTATTTTGAGTTCATTTTTGTATAGGGTGTTAGAGAATGTTCTAACTTCATTCTTTTACATGTAGCTGTCCAGTTTGTTCCAGCACTGCTTATTGAAGAGACTGTCTTTTCTACATGGTATATTCTTAACTCCTTTGTCATAGATTAATTGACCATAAGTGTGTGGGTTTATTTCTGGGCTTTCTATTCTGTTCCATTGATCTAGGTGTCTGTTTTTGTGCCAGTACCATACTGCTTTGATTACTGTAGCTTTGTAGTATAGTCTGAAGCCAGAGAGCATGATTCCTCTACCTCTGTCCTTCTTTCACAAGATTGTTGTGGCTATTTGGGTCTTTTGTGTTTCCATACAAATTTTAAAATTATTTGTTCCAGTACTTTGAAAAATGCCCTTAGTATTTTGATAAGGGATTGCATTGAGTCTGTAGATTGCCTTGGGTTGTATGGTCATTTTAACAATATTAATTATTCCATTCCATGAACACAGTATATCTTTCAATTTGTCTTATCTCCAATTTCTTTCATCAGTGAAATCTGTTGCATTTCTATACACTAATAATGAACTATCAGAAAGAGAAATTAAGGAAAGAATCACATTTACCAGCATATCAAAAAGAATAAAATACCTAGGAATAAACCTACCTAAAGAGGTAAAAGACCTGTGCTGAGAAAATTATAAGATATGCAGCTTTAAAAAGACAACAGCCCCAGGCAGTTGTCCAAGTTTTATCTTTTTCTTTTCATGATCAAGAGAGCTTCATCAAAGCTCTTGATTTCACACTGTGAATTTACCTCTGCCCTTCCATGTATGCAATGCTTAAGGATCCTTATTACATACAAGTAAAATTTTCAGTGACTTCTGCCTGTACTTAAAACTGGAACTCAGTTGTGCCTGTGGTTTCACCACTAAGTATATCTCTATTTCTGTTTCACACAATAGTTTATCATTTTTAACTTCACCATGTCTTTCTAATTTTATTTTATTATTAACATTTTTGTGTGTCTCGTGGGAAAAAGGGAAGATTAAGATATAAACTCACTGTGCATTTTTTCCTACTACATTTTTACTAGTAAGGACATACCTTTTTACACATTTATTTGTATTCATACTTCTCCTTTTTTGAATTTTTTGTTCATAGCTTTTGCCCATTTTTTATTGGGATGCTACTATGTGTGTATTTTTTTTTAATTGTCACTGATCTGCAAACTTTTCTTTACACATCAAATGCATTGGCCCTACCTCTGCATATATTTGCAAAATTTTACCTCAGATTGTCATTTGTCATTAAATTGTGTTTATATTTCATTTAGATAGACAAATGTTTCAACTGTATTTATATTTAAGTTGCAAATAGTCAAATTACAATATTTCCTTTGTAATTGTTATCTCAATTTATATATTATACATTCAATATATTCTGTGGTTCTACTGTGGCCATGTGTCTTCTCTTAATGTTTCCTTGTCAATATTAAGAACCCTTAGTTTGAAATATTTCTGATGTCTGCATTCCCTTTAAATAGTGACAGTAAACTAGAGAACTTATCAATTTCTACCAACAGTGCATGTTCAAAGTCTGTATAATATAGTTGCATTATACTGATTCCCTACTTTATGACTAATTGAATCTACATGCACAAAAACATTTTGCACAACAGCTGGAGAATTAAAGTATTAAACTCCCACTGCTGATTGCTAATTATTTTATTTCTTTCTTCATGACAGATCTCAAGTTGTCAGAATACAGTGGCAATGTACATTACAAATAGAAATCACGTTACTGTGAATTCAATTTGCACACATCTTTATTGGACAAAGACACTAATCATAACTTACCAAAGAAAACACTGTAGCCTGAATCATTCCTACTTAATCCTTCTTAACGCAAATAATGTAAAAATGGTCCTGAAGTTTCAAGAGAATGCTCTCCCCATGTGAGAGTTAGCACAAACAGGTTAGCTTGCTTCCATGTGGATTCTTCACTGAAAATAAACCATTCTGGTTAGCTAAATCCAATGGTTCCCCTTTCAGATTGTTTAATTCTCAGCTGTATTACCATGTCTACTTTTCAAGATTTTATTACTTTGTCTTTTCCTCAGATTTCCTTTTTATTTATGGGGTACAATCAGAAAAGCACCGGATTTAGAATCAAAAATCAAGTATTAGAATTGATTTTGGTTTAGTTACATAATTCTTCTGAGCATTAGTATCACTACAAAGCTATTATGATAATTACAAGATCACATATGTAAAAACACCAATCCTAGCACTAATCACTAAATGGTGTTGGATCCAAATCTGCATTTGCCCACTGACTTTTGGAAGGCACCATGGATCAGTCCTAACCTCTCTGTTTGTATTCCTCTACATTCATCTACTTCCTTGTAATACCTCTTGAAAGTCTAACTGGCACACATCAGATCCATTCCTTGATTGCCCCCAGAAGAGTGGCCCACCTTGACTAGGGGCACAATTTATTACAAAATCAACCTGTATTTGTTGATATTTTGCTTTTAAAATGTTTCCAATTGTGTATGTTTGATTGCACCAAGTAGATGATCAACTTTTTGAGGTCAGAAGCCATATGTTCAGCTTTTTCAGGAGCTGGTGTGAGCATGATACAATGAGTGAGGCACTCCATAGAATCTACATATCCCTTTTAAAACAAATGCTGCAGCACTTTGCCTACTTGCAGATTTGATTTAACTAATATGACAGCCTCATCAATCAAAGACAACACAATTATTCTGCTTTTTCGCTAGCTTAATTGATATAAAGTATACTTTTCATGCTATGACTATGCAAAGGAAAGGCTATGTAGACAATAAAGAAGAAGGATAGGAGTAGGAAGTGAAATAGCCTAATGAGGAATGAGAAAGGAATAAAAAAATCTGCAGAAGGAAAATGATGTGTAGGGAAGTTTTACTCTTACACTTTTAATAAATAAGTGACAACACTCCATTCTCATTTACTAGTCTATCAGCATTTTTCTCCATGGAAATTCATATTTGACCTCTTTGCACCATATAGGCAAGCTTTCACCCTGTTGCTTCATTGTCTGTTGCTTTAGGGGAGTGAGTAACAATAAGAAAAAAGGGACTGAATGAGAATGAGGTGTAAGGAATATGCAATCTGCGGGAAAGGATTCCAGGTAAAGACAGAAGACTGGAAAGTATAAGGGAGTATGAGGTAACTGGGGCATTTGAAAAAGTTAAGGGTAGAGGGATTTTTACTGATCTCTTACACGGCATAAAATTAATTGTTGATCTGAAATTAAGATGGCAGAGTAAGAGGATGTGGAGCTCACCTTCCCCCATGAACACATCCAAAATACATCTACATGTGGAACAATTCTCACTGAAAACTAACTGGAAACTGGCAGAAAGACTGCTGTACAAACGAGGCTATAGGAATGACACATGTAATTTGGTAGGAAGGGAAGAAGAGCAACAGGGTTGAGACCTGTGCCCCAAGAGAGGACTCAGAGGAAAAGGGAGAATTCATGGGCAAAGATCCACCCTGGGAAGTGAGCAGTGAAAGCCACAGATTGGGCACCCCAGTCCTGGAATTCTATGCGTAGGAGACAAGCTCCCTTGACTGGCTGGAGAACCACTGGAACAGATAGAAAGGCTGGACTCCACCCATGAGGAATGCACAGGTGTGAAGAGAGGTCTGCCCTAGTGGCTGCCCAGTTTTCTGTAACCCCCTCACTGGAATATTACTCAGCCATAAAAAGAATAAAATTCTGCCAAATACAGCAACATGAATGGACCTAGAGAACATTATGCTCAGTGAAATAAGTCAGACAGAGGAAGACAAATATTGTATGATATCATTTATATGTGGAATGTAAAAAACAAAAAGCATGGGGCTTCCCTGGTGGCGCAGTGGTTGAGAGTCCGCCTGCCGATGCAGGGGACATGGGTTCGTGCCCCGGTCCGGGAAGATCCCACATGCCGCGGAGCAGCTGGGCCCGTGAGCCATGGCCACTGAGCCTGCATGTCCGGAGTCTGTGCTCCGCAACGGGAGAGGCCACAACAGTGAGAGGCCCGTGTACCGCAAAAAAAAAAAAAATGTATATAGCAAAAGAGAAACAGACTCACAGATACAGAAAACAAACTAGTGGTTACCAAAGGGGAGAGGGAGAGGGAAGGGACAAATTATGGGTATGGGATTAACAAACACAAGCTAGTATGTATAATTAAAATAGAGAAGCAACAAGGATATATGGTATAGCACAGGGAATTATAGTCATTATCTTATAATAATTTATAACAGAGTATAATCTACAAAAATACTGAATCACTATGCTGTACACATGAAACTAATATAATATTTTAATCAACTATACTTCAATTTTAAAAAGAAGTTAATTGTTTTTCAAAGCTGCCCTCAGTGGTTGAAGGGAGCCTACACCCAGGGTTTGATCACACTGTCTTGTACGGGAACAGATAAGACCATAGGAGAACTTTCAGGAGACAGATGAGGAGGCTGAGAAATTTCTTCTCCAACATACTATTGCTATCTTCTCAACCTGCTGATTTCTCTCCTACCCTTTTCCCTTTCAATTCTCTCCTTAACTCTGCAGTTTTTTCTACCACCCTGTTGACCTGTTTGTGAAAACACTCTTAAAACTGTTGTTAATAAAATTTAACTGAGTACATTTTAAAGATCTTCTTGGATTTATTCAGTGATTCATGAATTGAGCATCATCCAATCTAGCAAATAGAAAGGAGCTCCAAGGAGCTGTACAAAATGAAAGACTTTTATAGGCTGATGGGAGTAAAAACAAGTAAGGTGTAGTTGTCAAAAATGTGGGTTGTTTATTGTAAGGTTATGTTCCTTTAGTTGATGGTAGCGGTCTATCAGGCAGATGACCTCACTAGTGCTGATCAGGAGATTCCTGATTCACTGGTTTGAGGTTCCATTTCTGGGAGAGCCAAAACTGTAATTAAATTAAATCTAGGTTTGGTGACATGGGGCTTAGTATAAGGGACTCCATTTCAGACCTGCAAGGTAAATGCACTGTATTCTGCCTCTTGCCCCTGGCCAAGTTTGATCACTTGGGGTGAGCTGTATTGTGCATGAGCTCTCTGAACTTTTATTCAACATCCATCTACTCAAATCTCACATAGTTTGTCCAGGCTAAGTGAGGGCAGAGGTGGGAATCTATCACCATGATTATAAAAGTCAAATCTGACAGATACACCAGAAATACATCTACACATGGAACAACTCATACAGAGCACCTACTGAACGCTGGCAGAAGACCTCAGACCTCCCAAAAGGCAAGAACCCCCCCCCCCCACATACCTGGGTAGGGCAAAAGAAAAAAGAATAAACAGAGACAAAAGGATAGGGACGGGACCTGCACCAGTGGGAGAGAGCTGTGAAGGAGGAAGGGTTTCCGCACACTAGGAAGCCCCTTCGTGGGCGGAGACTGCAGGTGGCGGAGCGGGGGAGCTTTGGAGCCACGGAGGAGAGCACAGCAACAGGGGTGCAGAGGGAAAAGCGGAGAGATTCCCGTACAGAGGATCAGTGCCGACTGGCACTCACCAGCCCGAGAGGCTTGTCTGCTCCCCCGCCGGAGCGGGCAGGGCTGGGAGCTGAGGCGGGCAGGGCTGGGAGCTGAGGCTCGGGCTTCGGTCGGAGTGCAGGGAGAGGACTGGGGCTGGTGGTGTGAACACAGCCTGAAGGGGGTTAGTGCGCCACGGCTGGCTGGGAGGGAGTCCGGGGAAAAGTCTGGACCTGCCGAAGAGGCAGGAGACTTTTTCTTCCCTCTTTGTTTCCTGGTACGTGAGGAGAGGGGATTAAAAACGCTGCTTAAAGGAGCCCCAGAGACGGGCGCGAGCCGCGGCTAAAGCCCAGACCCCAGAGACAGACATGAGTTGATAACGCCGCTGCTGCTGCCACCAAGAAGCCTGTATGCGAGCACAGGTCACTCTCCACACCCCCTTTCCGGGGAGCCTGTGCAGCCCGCCACTGCCATGGTCCCGTGATCCAGGGACAACTCCCCCGGGAGAACGCAAGGTGCACCTCAGGCTGGTGCAACGTCACGCTGGCCTCTGCCTCCGCAGGCTCGCCCTGCACTCCGTGACCCTCCCTACCCCCGGCCTGAGTGAGCCAGAGCCTCCGAATCAGTGGCTCCTTTAACCCCGTCCTGTCTGAGCAAAGAACAGACGCCCTCTGGCGACCTACATGCACAGGCGGGGCCAAATTCGAAGCTGAGCCCCTGGGAGCTCTGAGAACAAAGAAGAGAAAGGGAAATCTCTACCAGCAGCCTCAGAAGCAGCGGATTAAAGCTCCACAATCAACTTGATGTACCCTGCAGCTGTGGAATACATGAATAGACAACGAATCATCCCAAATTAAGGAGGTGGACTTTGAGAGCAAGATTTATTATTTTTTTCCCCTTTTCATTTTTTTGTGAGTGTGTATGTGCATGCTTCTGCTTGAGATTTTGTCTGTATAGCTTTGCTTCGACCATTTGTCCGAGGGTTCTATCTGTCCGTGGTTTTTTTGGGGGTTTTTTTGTTTTTTTAATTTTTTTCTTAATAATTACTTTTTATTTTAATAACTTTATTTTATTTTACTTTATCTTCGTTATTTCTTTCCTTCCTTCCCTCCTTTAGACAATGAATCATCCCAAATTGAGGAGGTGGACTTTGAGAGCAAGATTTATGATTTTTTCCCCTTTTCCTCTTTTTGTGAGTGTGCATGTGTATGCTTCTGTGTGAGATTTTGTCTGCATAGCTTTGCTTCCACCATTTGTTCCAGGGTTCTATCCATCCGTTTTTTTTTTTGTTTTTTTTTTTCGTTTTTTTCTCTTATTAATTATATTTTTATTTTAATAACTTTGTCATATTTTACCTTACTTTATTTTATTTTACTTTATCATCTTGCTTTCTTTTATTCCTTCCTTTGCTCCTTCCTTCCTTCCTTCCACCCTCCCTCACTCCCTCCCTACTTTCTTTCTTTCTTTCTTTCTACTTCTACTAATTCTTTCTTTCTACTTTTTCTCCCTTTTCTTCTGAGCCGTGTGGATGAAAGGCTCTTGGTGCTGCAGTCAAGAGTTAGTGTTGTGCCTCTGAGGTGGGAGAGCCAACTTCAGGACACTGGTCCACAAGAGACCTCCCAGCTCCACATAATATCAAATGGCGAAAATCTCCCAGAGATCTCCATCTCAACACCAGCACCCAGCTTCACTCAACGACCAGCAAGCTACAGTGCTGGACATCCTATGCCAAACAACTAGCAAGACAGGAACACAACCCCACCAATTAACAGAGAGGCTGTCCAAAATCATAATAAGTTGACAGACACCCCAAAACACACCACCAGACGTGGACCTGCCCACCAGAAAGACAAGATCCAGCCTCATCCACCAGAACACAGGCACTAGTCCCCTCCACCAGGAAGGCTACACAACCCACTGAACAAACCTTAGCCACTGGGGCAGAAACCAAAAACAACAGGAACTACGAAACTGAAGCCTGCAAAAAAGAGACCCCAAACACAGTAAGGTAAGCAAAATGAGAAGACAGAAAAAGACACAGCAGATGAAGGAACAAGATAAAAACCCACCAGACCGAACAAATGAAGAGGAAATAGGCAGTCTACCTCAAAAAGAATTCAGAATAATGATAGTAAACATGATCCAAAATCTTAGAAATAGAATAGACAAAATGCAAGAAACATTTAACAAGGACCTAGAAGAACTAAAGATGAAACAAACAACGATGAACAACACAACAAAAAAAAAATGAAAAATACTCTAGATGGGATCAATAGCAGAATAACTGAGGCAGAAGAATGGATAAGTGACCTGGAAGATAAAATAGTGGAAATAACTAATGAAGAGCAGAATAAAGAAAAAAGAATGAAAAGAATTGAGGACAGTCTCAGAGACCTCTGGGACAACACTAATCGCACCAACATTCGAATTATAGGGGTTCCAGAAGAAGAAGAGAAACAGAAAGGGACTGAGAAAATATTTGAAGAGATTATAGTCAAAAACTTCCCTGATATGGGAAAGGAAATAATTAATCAATTCCAGGAAGCACAGAGAGTCCCATACAGGATAAATCCAAGGAGAAATACACCAAGACACATATTAATCAAACTGTCAAAACTTAAAAACAAGGAAAACATATTAATAGCAGCAAGGGAAAAACAACAAATAACAGACAAGGGAATCCCCATAAGGTTAACAGCTGATCTTTCAGCAGAAACTCTGCAAGGCAGAAGGGAGTGGCAGGACATATTGAAAGTGATGAAGGAGAAAAACCTGAAAACAAGATTACTCTACCCAGCTAGGATCTCATTCCGATTTGATGGAAAAATTAAAAACCTTTACAGACAAGCAAAAGCTGAGAGAGTTCAGCACCACCAAACCAGCTCTACAACAACTGCTAAAGGAACTTCTCTAGGCAAGAAACACAAGAGAAGGAAAAGACCTACAAAAACGAACCCAAAACAATTAAGAAAATGGGAATAGGCACATACATATCGATAATTACCTTAAATGTAAATGGATTAAATGCTCCCATCAAAAGACATAGAATGGCTGAATGGATACAAAAACAAGACCCATATATTTGCTGTCTACAAGAGACCCACTTCAGACCTAGAGACACATACAGACTGAAAGTAAGGGGTTGGAAAAAGATATTTCATGCAAATGGAAACCAAAAGAAAGCTGGAGTAGCAATTCTCATAAAGTCAGACAAAATAGACTTTAAAATAAAGACTATTAGAAGAGACAAAGAAGGACACTACATAATGATAAAGGGATCGATCCAAGAAGAAGATATAACAACTGTAATTATTTATGAACCCAACATAGGAGCACCTCAATACATAAGGCAAATACTAACAGCCATTAAAGGGGAAATCAACAGTAACACATTCATAGTAGGGGATTTTAACACCCCACTTTCACCAATGGACAGATAACACAAAATGAAAATAAATAAGGAAACTCAATCTTTAAATGATAAATTAAACAAGCTGGACTTAATTGATATTTATAGGACATTCCATCCAAAAACAACAGAATACACATTTTTCTCTAGTGCTCATGGAACATTCTCCAGGATAGATCATATCTTGGGTCACAAATCAAGCCTTGGTAAATTTAAGAAATTTGAAATTGTATCAAGTATCTTTTCCAACCACAACGCTATGAGACTAGATAGCAATTACAGGAAAAGATGTGTAAAAAATACAAACACGTGGAGGCTAAAAATACACTACTTAATAATCAAGTGATCACTGAAGAAATCAAAGAGGAAATAAAAAATACCTATAAAAAAATGACAATGGAGACACGATGACCCAAAATCTATGGGATGCAGAAAAAGCAGTTCTAAGAGGGAAGTTTATAGCAATACAATCCTACCTTAAGAAACAGGACATATCTCGAATAAACAACCTAACCTTGCACCTCAAGCAATTAGACAAAGAAGAACAAAAAAACCCCAAAGTTAGCAGAAGGAAAGAAATCATAAAAATCAGATCAGAAATAAATGAAAAAGAAATGAAGGAAATGATAGCAAAGATCAATAAAACTAAAAGCTGGTTCTTTGAGAAGGTCAACAAAATTGATAAACCATTAGCCACACTCATCAAGAAAAAAAGAGAGAAGACTCAAGTCAATAGAATTAGAAATGAAAAAGGAGAAGTAACAACTGACACTGCAGAAATACAAAAGATCATGAGAGATTACTACAAGCAACTCTATGCCAATAAAATGGACAACCTGGAAGAAATGGACAAATTCTTAGAAAGGCACAACCTGCCAAAACTGAATCAGGAAGAAATAGAAAATATGAACAGACCTATCACAAGCACTGAAATTGAAACTGTGATTAAAAATCTTCCAACAAACAAAAGCTCATGATCAGATGGCTTCACAGGTGAATTCTATCAAACATTTAGAGAAGAGCTAACACGTATGCTTCTCAAACTCTACCAAAATATAGTAGAGGGAGGAACACTCCCAAACTCATTCTACGAGGCCACCATCACCCTGATACCAAAACCAGAAAAGGATGTCACAAAGAAAGAAAACTACAGGCCAATATCACTGATGAACATAGATGCAAAAATCCTCAACAATATACTAGCAAACAGAATCCAACAGCACATTAAAAGGATCATACACCATGATCAAGTGGGGTTTATTCCAGGAATGCAAGGATTCTTCAGTATACGCAAATCAATGAACGTGATACACCATATTAACAAATTGAAGGAGAAAAACCATGTGATCATCTCAATAGATGCAGAGAAAGCTTTTGACAAAATTCAACACCCATTTATGATAAAAACCCTGCAGAAAGTAGGCATAGAGGGAAATTTCCTCAACATAATAAAGGCCATATATGACAAGCCCACAGCCAACATCATCCTCAATGGTGAAAAACTGAAAGCATTTCCACTAAGATCAGGAACAAGACAAGGTTGCCCATGCTCACCACTCTTATTCAACATAGTTTTGGAAGTTTTAGCCACAGCAATCAGAGAAGAAAAGGAAATAAAAGGAATCCAAATTGGAAAAGGAGAAGTAAAGCTGTCACTATCTGCAGATGACAACATACTATACATAGAGAATCCTAAGGATGCTACCAGAAAACTACTAGAGCTAATCAATGAATTTGGTAAAATAGCAGGATACAAAATTAATGCACAGAAATCTTTTGCATTCCTATACACTAATGATGAAAAATCTGAAAGTAAAATCAAGAAAACTCTCCCATTTACCATTGCAACAAAAAGAATAAAATATCTAGGAATAACCCTAACTAAGGAGACAAAAGACCTGTATGCAGAAAATTATAAGACACTGATGAAAGAAATTAAAGATGATACAAATAGATGGAGAGATATACCATGTTCTCGGATTGGAAGAATCAACATTGTGAAAATGACTCTACTACCCAAAGCAATCTATAGATTCAATGCAATCCCTATCAAACTACCACTGTTCTCAGATTGGAAGAATCAACATTGTGAAAATGACTCTACTACCCAAAGCAATCTATAGATTCAATGCAATCCCTATCAAACTACCACTGGCATTTTTCACAGAACTAGAACAAAAAATTTCGCAATTTGTATGGAAACACAAAAGACCCCGAAGAGCCAAAGCAATCTTGAGAACGAAAAACGGAGCTGGAGGAATCAGGCTCCCTGAGTTCAGACTATACTACAAATATACAGTAATCAAGACAGTATGGTACTGGCACAAAAACAGAAAGATAGATCAATGGAACAGGATAGAAATCCCAGAGATAAACCCACGCACATATGGTCACCTTATCTTTGATAAAGGAGGCAAGAATATACAGTGGAGAAAGGATGGCCTCTTCAGTAAGTGCTGCTGGGAAAACTGGACAGCTACATGTAAAAGTATGAGATTAGATCACTCCCTAACACCATACACAAAAATAAGCTCAAAATGGATTAAAGACCTAAGGCCAGAAACTCTCAAACTCTTAGAGGAAATCATAGGCAGAACACTCTATGACATAAATCACAGCAAGGTCCTTTTTGACCTACCTCCTAGAGAAATGGAAATAAAAACAAAAATAAACAAATGGGACCTAATGAAACTTCAAAGCTTTTGCACAGCAAAGGAAACCATAAACAAGACCAAAAGACAACCCTCAGAATGGGAGAAAATATTTGCAAATGAAGCAACTGACAAAGGATTAATCTCCAAAATTTATAAGCAGCTCATGCAGCTCAATAACAAAGAAACAAACCCAATCCAAAAATGGGCAGAAGACCTAAATAGACATTTCTCCAAAGAAGATATACAGACTGCCAACAAACACATGAAAGAATGCTCAACATCATTAATCATTAGAGAAATTAAAACTACAATGAGATGTCATGTCACACAGGTCAGAATGGCCATCATCAAAAATCTAGAAACAATAAATGCTGGAGAGGGTGTGGAGAAAAGGGAACACTCTCGTACTGCTGGTGGGAATGTGAATTGGTACAGCCACTATGGAGAACAGTACGGAGGTTCCTTAAAAAACTACAAATAGAACTACCATATGAGCCAGCAATCCCACTACTGGGCATGTACCCTGAGAAAACCATAATTCAAAAATAGTCATGTACCAAAATGTTCATTGCAGCTCTATTTACAATAGCCCGGAGATGGAAACAACCTAAGTGCCCATCATCAGATGAATGGATAAAGAAGATGTGGCACATATAAACAATGGAATATTACTCAACCATAAAAAGAAATGAAATTCAGCTATTTGTAATGAGGTGGATAGACCTAGAGTCTGTCATAGAGAGTTAAGTAAGTCAGAGAGAGAGAGAGAAATACCATATGCTAACGGAATTTAAGAAAAAAAGTCATGAAGAACCTAGGGGTAAAACAGGAATAAAGACACAGACTTACTAGAGAATGGACTTGAGGATATGGGGAGGGGGAAGGGTAAGCTGTGACAAAGTGAGAGAGAGGCATCGACATATATACAGTATCAAACGTAATGTAGATAGCTAGTGGGAAGCAGCCACATAGCACAGGGTGGTCAGCTTGGTGCTTTGTGACCGCCTGGAGGGGTGGGATAGTGAGGGTGGGAGGGAGGGAGACGCAAGCGGGAAGAGATATGGGAACATATGTATATATATATATAACTGATTCATTTTGTTGTGAAGCAGAAACTAACACACCATTGTATAACAATTATACTCCAATAAAAAAAAGTCAAATCTAATCAGAGAAAAGAGATTGGCTTATCCTGAAACATTCGACATGCACTGTATAAAGTACATATAAAATGGTCAAAGAAAGAAATATAGAAGAGAAGCATACTATAAAGAACTTATGTAAATATTCATCTCCCCAAAACAGATTTCCTTAGTCTACTGAATATAGGACTATTTCAAGGAATATTGTTCTCAAAGCTAGTACCACAGTTCTGAATTATAGTTAGATTTTTTCCTTTGCCTCCCAAGAAGCAACTTCATTAGCTGAAAGCAAAAAGTATAGCATCTAACTCTAACTTGAAAAGATACATGCAGCCCAGTGTTCATTGCAGCACTGTTTACAATAGCCAAGACATGGACAACCTAAGTGTCCATCAACAAATGAATGGATAAAGAAGATATGGTATATATATACAATGGAATATTACTCAACCATAAAAAAGAAATGAAATAATGCCACTTGCAGCAACATGTATGGACCTAGAGATTATCATACTAAGTGAAGTAAGTCAGATTAACAGATACACACTGCTATATGTAAAACAGATAAACAAGGACCTACTTATAGCACAGGAAATTATATTCAATATATTATAATAACCTATAATGAAAAAGAATCTGAAAAAGTGTTCTGTATAACTTTGCTGTACACCTGAAACTAACACAACATTGTAAATCAACTATACTTCCATAAAAAAATTGCATCTAAGGCATAACTCAATGTATACATCAAAGAAACAGTAATTGACTTCAGGAAGTACTCTGTTCCTTACTCAGAAATGTGAGGCCACACCAATCAGTCAGATTTCACAGATGAGCTATAAGTGATCCAATAAATGGAAATAATACTATAAGATAAGAACATTTAATCTTATCTGACCTGGACAGAGAGTAATTATTATTATGATATAGTTTATTAAAATACTGCAAAGGGAGCAAAGTGAAAGGAAATCCATTCCATCATGCTTAATTTATGTAAAACATCAAATCAAATGAGCCTAAATAATTGAGGCTACTTAACAATTGCAAAGACTTCTAAGAGTAGAGAACACAAGGAAACTGAATGGAAAAATAGAAACCTGGGTAAAAATGCTAGTAAGTAAAAGAGTTAATGACAGTTGACAGTTGTTGAGTGCTTACCCTGTTTCAGGCACCTTTTGAAGCACTGTACATATAACATCTGCTATCATCACCAAAACAATCTTATGTGGTAGATAATCCTGTAGCTTTATTTTATAGTTGGGGACACTAAAGCACAGAAAGAGACTAAGGAACTTGTTCAAGGTCGTGCAGTAAGTGATAAAGTCAAACAGTGACAGCCTGGCTCCAGAGGCCAAGTAGTTAACTGCCGAAATGTTAAGAAATAAGAGAGCTTAGTAGAAAGGAGACCAGTTAGGAGGCCAGAGTTAAAGTGGAAGGTAATGAGTGCTTGAAATGATGATAGATGCAGTATGAATTTAAAAGATTTATAGCAGATTTTGCAGAAGAGTCAGTAGAAGTTGATAACTGACTATATATGAAGGATGAGAAAGTTGATTGAGTTGACTGAGGTTTCAAGCCTGAGTAATTTGGTGGTAGATATTTACTACCTAGGAAGAAGGAACTGTGGGTGGTTTATGAGAAAAGAGGAGTTCAGATTTAGATGTATAAAATTGAGATACCCTGAGGATATATGGTGTATAAATAAATGCCCAGAAGGCAAACGAAAATATAGGCCTGAATCCTTCAAAAATGGCTATGGATACAATTTGGGGAATATATATTTATATAGAAAATTGGTCTGGGGATTAATCTTTGAAAGGAACTTTAAGGAGTAGATAGAAGAATATGTTTAAGGGAAGGAAATTTTATCCATGTTTATCAGAAAGGTATAAGGAGAATCAGGAGAGCTCACTGTTCTAGAAACCAAGGAAAAGAAAATTTTCCAGCAGGAAAAGATATTCAAAAGTGTATAATGCTGCAAAGGAATTGAGCAAGATGAGAACTGAGAAGATGTCATTGAATTGTCAGAACAGTTTTAAAGAGTAGTTTCATTATAGTGGTGAGGGCAGAAGACATATTACAAGTCATTGAGAATAAAGAAATATTAGTGGAGATAAGATATGATTACACCTCTTTCAAGACATTTATTGAGGAAGAAAATATAAATGATAAAGCACAGTTTTAGGAAGAAAACTGGGTCAAATAAGGACTCCTTTAAGTCACTGACCCTTTAGGCACAGGTATAGACAGAGATAAAGGAATTAGAGGAGAGATGTATTCAAAATAAAAGATGGAAGAAATCATTTATTTACTTTCCTAAGAAGAGATGAGACTAGGACTAAGATCACAAGAATATAAAGGCAGATGATGACATTAAGATCAATGTTTTCCAAATGCCAGTTCATGAACGGATTCTACAAAGCATCAGAAACATCCCAGGAATTTTTCAAAAGATGGATTCTTGTGCTTATGCTCCCCACAGATTTTAATTCAGTAGGCCTTCATTGTGCCCAAAAACCTGTATATTTAAATAGCTGCTCAAACAACATTTGAATAGCTGTAGAGCAGTGGTCCTCACTTCTATCAGACCACTGCCACCTCGTCTTAACAAATACTTTGCAATACTCTCTTTCTGAAAATCATAAATAATAGAACTCATCTACATATGAAATATCAATGTAATAGTTTAAAACATAAAAGAGAAATACCAAGAAAGCGTTTCACAATATGGTAATACATAAATATAATGCATTACATATTTCAATATGTAAATGTTTGGGCATGAATATACTGGAACACATAAAGGAGTAGTCAGATGCTTGTACCTACTTAAAATGAAAAAAGTTTTGATTTAAGATAAATAAGACAACACTGAACTGAATATTTTCACAACTTTTAATTTATATTTGATATTGCAAAATAAGGGCTATAATTTGCAGGAACATGGATGGACTTGGAGGGCATTATGTTAAGTGAAATAAGCCAGACAGAGATAGACAAATACTGTATATCACTTCTATGCAGAGTCTAAAAAAAAATTCAACAAACTAGTGAATACAACATAAAAGAAGTAGACTCAGAGATATAGAGAACAAACTAATGATTACCAGTGGGAAGACAGAGGGGAGAAGCAATATAGGGGTGGGAGAGTAGAATTTACAAGCTATTGGGTGTAAGATAGGCTACAAGGACATATTGTACAATATGTGGAATATAGCCAATATTTTATAATAACTGTAAGTGCAGTGTAACTTTTAAAAATTTTATAAAAATTTAAAATAAAAAAACAGGGCTATAAAAATATATCCATAGAATTACCATGAATGTGACAAAATTGCTATAAATATGTAAACTACAAATGCAGATTAATACTGGGGTATTCTATTAACAACTCAAATACCACAAGTGGGCATTGGCACAGATGACATGATTTTTGGAAATAGTAAACCACTCTATATGAAATACTAAGCAAAATAAAGTAATATCTTCCCTTGATTTACACAGTAGTTGCATTTTTGGAAAAGTCAGCTGATATTAAAACTTTACAAGGGGGGAACTTTCAAGATGGTGGAGGAGTAAGATGTGACCACCTTCCTCCCAACAAATACATCAAAAAAATATATCTACATGTGGAAGATCTCCTACAGAACACCTTCTGAACACTAGCAGAAGACCTCAAACTTCCCAAAAGGCAAGAAAATCCCTACATACCTGGGTAGGGCAAAAGAAAAAAGAAAAAAACAGAGACAAAAGAATAGGGGCAGGACGTGCACTTCTGGGAGGGAGTTGTGAAGGAGGAAATGTTTCCAAACACTAGGAAGCCCCTTCGCGGGCGGAGGCAGCGGGTGGCGGAGGGGGGAAGCTTCGGAGCCGCAGAGGAGAGCCCAGCAACAGGGGTGCGGAGGGCAAAGCGGAGAGACTCCCACACAGAGGATCGGTGCTGACCAGCACTTACCAGCCCGAGAGGCTTGTCTGCTCACCCACTGGGGCGGGTGGGGCTGGGAGCTGAGGCTCGGGCTTATCGGATCACAGGGAGAGGACAGGGGTTGGCGGCGTGAACACAGCCTGCTGGGGGTTTGTGCACCACAGCTAGCTGGAAGGGAGTCTGGAAAAAAGTCTGGACCTGCTGAAAAGGCAAGAGACCATTGATTCAGGGTGCACGAGGAGAGGGGATTCCTTCCCCATCTGCCCACAGAAGGCAGAGCACCACCTAATTGAACTCCAGAGATGGGCATGAGCCACGGCTATCAGCTTGGACCACAGAGATAGGCATGAAACACCAACGCTGCTGCTGCAGACAACAAGAATGCTATGTGCAAGCACAGGTCACTATCTACACCTGCCCTCCCGGGAGCCTGTGCAGCCCACGACTGCCAGGGTCCCATGATCCAGGGACAATTTCCCCAGGAGAACACACGGTGTGCCTCAGGCTGTGGTAAGTCATGACGGCCTCTGCCACTGCAGGATGCCCTGTATTCCAATTATGACTACCGTACCCATCCCTCCCCCCAGGCTGAGTGAGCAAGAGCATCCTAATCAGCCACTGTTTTAACCCCATCCTGTCTGGGCAGGAATCAGATGTCTGAGGGCATCTACACCCAGAAGTCAGGCCAAAACCAAAGCTGAACCCCAGGAGCTGTGCAAACAAAGGGGAGAAAGGGAAATTTCTCTGTGCAGCCTCAGGAGCAGTTGATTAAATCCCCACAATCAATTTGTTTTACCCTGCATCTGTGGATAGACAACAAATCACCTCAAAATTGAGGTGGTGGATTTGGGGAGCAACTGTAGACTTAGGGTTTGCTGTCTCAGACTGAATTTTTTCTGATTTTTATGTTTATCTAAGTTTAATATTTAGCACTTGTTATCATTGGTGAATTTGTTTATTGGTTTGGCTGCCCTCTTCTTTTTATGATTATTATTTTTTATTTTAATAATTTTTATTTATTATTTTTAAAATTTATTTTTATTTTTTTTTTCTCCCTTTTCTTCTGAGCTGTGTGGCTGACAGGTTCTTGGTGTTCTGGCCTGGTGTCAGCCCTGAGCCTCTGAGGTGGGAGAGCCAAGTTCAGGACATGGGACCAACAGAGACCTCCCAGCCGTACATAATATCAATCAGCAAGAGCTCCAGAGATCTCCATCTCAAAGCTAACACCCAGCTCTACCCAATGGCCAGCAAGCTCCAATGCTGGATGCCCCATGCCAAACAACTAGCAAGACAGGAACACAACCACACCCATTAGCAGAGAGGCTGCCTAAAGTCATACTAAGTTCACAGACACCCCAAAACACACCACCAGATGCAGTCCTGCCCACCAGAAAAAGAAGATCCAGACCCACCCACCAGAACACAGGCACTAGTCCCCTCCACCAGGAAGCCTACACAAGCCACTGAACCAACCTCACCCACTGGGGGTAGACACCAAAAACAATGGGAACTGCAAACATGCAGCCTGAAAAAAAGAGACCCCAAACACAGTAAGTTAAACAAAATGAGAAGGCATGGATATATGCAGCAGATGAAGGAGCAAGGTAAAAACCCACCAGACCAAACAAATGAAGAGGAAATAGGCAGTCTACCTGAAAAAGAATTCAGAGTAATGATAGTAAAGATGATCCAAAATCTTGGAAATAGAATGGAGAAAAAACAAGAAACGTTTTTCAAGAACCAAAAGAACTAAAGAGCAAACAAACAATGATAAACAACACAATAGATGAAATTAAAAATTCTCTAGAAGGAATCAGTAGTAGAATAACTGAGCCAGAAGAATGGATAAGTGATCTGGAAGATAAAATAGTGGAAATAACTACTGCAGAGCAGACTAAAGAAAAAAGAATGAAAAGAGGACAGTCTCAGAGATTTCTGGGACAATATTAAATGGAGCACATTGCAAATTGTAGGGGTGCCGGAAGAAGAGAAAAAGAAAGATCTGAGAAAATATTTGAAGAGATTAGAGTTAAAAACTTCCTTAACATGCGAAAGGAAATAGTCAATCAAGTCCAGGAAATGCAGAAAATCCCATGCAGGATAAATCCAAGGAGAAATACACCAAGACACATATTAATCAAACGATCAAAAATTAAATACAAAGAAAAGATATTAAAAGCAGCAAGGGAAAAGCAACAAATAACATACAAGGGAATCCCCATAAGGTTAAGAGCTGGTCTTTCAGCAGAAACTCTGCAAGCCAGAAGGGAGTGGCAGGATATATTTAAAGTGATGAAAGGGAAGAACAAAGATAACTCTAATATGCAAGGATCTCATTCAGATTTGACAGAGAAATTAAAACATTTACAGACAAGCAAAAGTTAAGAGAATTCAGCACCACCAAACCAGCTTTACAACAAATGCAAAAGGTACTTCTCTAGGCAGGAAACACAAGAGAAGGAAAAGACCTACAAAAACAAACCCCAAACAATTAAGAAAATGGTAATAGGAACATACATATCAATAATTACATTAAATGTAAATGGATTAAATGCTCCAACCAAAAGACATTGACTGGCTGAATGGATACAAAAACAAAACCCATATATATGCTGTCTACAAGAGACCCACTTTGGACCTAGGGACACATACTGACTGAAAGGGAGGGGATGGAAAAAAATATTCCATGCAAATGGAAATCAAAAGAAAGCTGGAGTAGTAATTCTCATGTAAGATAAAATAGACTTTAAAATAAAGACTATTACAAGAGACAAAGAAGGACACTACATAATGATCAAGGGATCAATCCAAGAAGAAGATATAACAATTGTAAATATATGTGCACCCAACATAGGAGCATGTCAATACATAAGGCAAATACTAACAGCCATAAAAGGGGAAATTGACAGTAACACAATCATAGTAGGGGACTTTAACACCCCACTTTCACCAATGGACAGATCATCCAAAATGAAAATAAATAAGGAAACACAAGCTTTAAATGATACATTAAAAAAGATGGATTTAATTGATATTTATAGGACATTCCATCCAAAAACAACAGAATACACTTTCTTCTCAAGTGCTCATGGAACATTCTCCAGGATAGATCATATCTTGGATCACAAATCAAGCCTTGGTAAATTTAAGAAAACTGAAATCGTATCAAGTATCTTTCCCTACCACAACGTTATGAGACTAGATATCCATTACAGGAAAAAAAAATCTGTAAAAACTACAAACACATGGAGGCTAAACATTACACTACTAAACAACCAAGAGATCACTGAAGAAATCAAAGAGGAAATCAAAAAATACCTGGAAACAAATGACAATGAAAACACAACAACCCAAAACCTATGGAATGCAGCATAACACTTCTAAGAGGGAAGTTTATAGCAATACAATCCTACCTCAAGAAACAAGAAACATCTCAAATAAACAACCAAAACTTACACATAAAGCAATTAGAGAAAGAAGAACAAAAAAATCCCAAAGTGAGTAGAAGGAAAGAAACCATAAACATCAGATCACAGGGAGGTCAGCTCAGTGCTTTGTTTCTACCTAGAGGGGTGTGGTAGGGAGTGTGGGAGGGAGATGCAAGAGGGAGGAGATATCGGTATATATGTACACATATAGCTGATTCACTTTGTTATACAGCAGAAACTAACTCACCATTGTAAAGCAATTATACTCCAATAAAGCTGTTGAAAAACATAAATGAAAAAGAAATGAAGCAAACAAGAGCAAAGATCAATAAAACTAAGAGCTGTTTCTTTGAGAAGATAAAATTGAGAAACCATTAGTGAGACTCATCAAGAAAATAAGAGAGAAGAGTCAAATCAACAGAATTAGAAATGAAAAAGAAGTAACAACTGACACTGTGGAAATACAAAGGATCATGGGATATCACTACAAGGAACTATGTGCCAATAAAGTGGTCAACCAGGAAGAAATGGACAAATTCTTAGAAAAACACAACCTTCTGAAACTGAACCAGGAAGAAATAGAAAATATAAACAAACCAATCACAAGCACTGAAATTGAAACTGTGATTTAAAATCTTCCAACAAACAAAAGCCCAGGACCAGATGGCTTCACAGGTGAATTCTATCAAACATTTAGAGAAGAGCTAACACCTATCCTTCTCAATCTCTTCCAAAATATAGCAGAGGGAGGAACACTCCCAAACTCATTCTACGAGGCCACCATCACCCTGACAGCAAAACCAGACAATGATGTCACAAAAAAAGAAAACTACAGGCCAATATAACTGATGAACATTGATGCAAAAATCCTCAACAAAATACTAGCAAACAGAATCCAGCAGCACATTAAAAGGATCATACACCATGATCAAGTGCAGTTTATCCCAGGAATGCAAGGATTCTTCAATATATGCAAATCAATCAATGTGATATACCATATTAACAAATTGAAGGAGAAAAACCATATGATCATCTCAATAGATGCAGAAACAGCTTTTGACAAAATTCAACACCCATTTATGATAAAAACTCTCCAGAAAGTAAGCATAGAGGGAAACTACCTCAACATAATAAAGGCCATATATGACAAACCCACAGCCAACATCATTCTCAATGGTGAAAAACTGAAACCATTTCCTCTAAGATCAGAAACGACAAGGTTGCCCACTCTCACCACTATTATTCAACATAGTTTTGGAAGTCTTATTCACAGTAACCAGAGAAGAAAAGAAATAAAAGGAATACGGAGAAGTATTCGGAAAAGAAGAAGTAAAATTGTCACTGTTTGCAGAGGACATGATACTATACATAGAGAATCCTAAAGATGCTACCAGAAAACTACTAGAGCTAATCAATGAATCTGATAAGGTAGCAGGGTACAAAATTAATGCCATAGGTATTTTTATAGATACAGTTTTTCAAATTGCAGTAGATAAAGAAGATGTGGCACATATATACAATGGAATATTATTCAGCCATAAAAAGAAACGAAATTGAGTTATTTGTAGTGAGGTGGATGGACTTAGAGTCTGTCATACAGAGTGAAGTAAGTCAGAAGGAGAAAAACAAATACCGTATGCTAATACATATATATGGAATCTAAAAAAAAATCGTTCTGATGAACCTATGGACATGACAGGATTAAAGACACAGACGTAACGAATGGACTTGAGGACACAGGGAATGGGAAGGGTAAGCTGGGACAAAGTGAGAGAGTGGCATTGACATATATACACTACCAAATCTAAAATAGATAGCTTGTGGAAAGCAGCTGCATAGCACAGGGAGATCAGCTCAGTGCTTTGTGACCACCTAGAGGGGTGGGATAGGGAGGGTGGGAGGGAGATGCAAGAGGGAGGGTTTATGGGGATATATGATATATGTATACATATAGCTGATTCACTTTGTTATACAGCAGAAACTAACACAGCATTGTAAAGCAATAATACTCCAATAAAGATGCTAAAAAAGTTTTTAAATAAAATTATACAAAGTAATTTGCATTTATATAAAAAATGGAATTATATTCTAGGCCCAGATAATTTTAGTTTTTGCCTACATGAATTTCTGAGGGAGGCATTTGAAAGCCATATGGGGAGCTACAAAAGACCCTGAATAGCCAAAGCAATCTTGACAAAAAAAGAACAATGCTGGAATTATAACACTTCCCTGACTTCAGACTATACTACAAAGCTACAGTAATCAAAGCAGTATGGTACTGCCACAAAAACAGACACATAGACCAATGGAACAGAATAAAGATCCCAGAAATAACCCCACACACATATGGTCAATTAATCTAGGACAAAGGGGGCAAGAATATACAGTGAGGGAAAGACAGTCTCCAGCTTCCCTGGTGGCGCAGTGATTGAGAGTCCGCCTGCCGATGCAGGGGACATGGGTTCGTGCCCCGGTCCGGGAAGATCCCACATGCCATGGAGCGGCTGGGCCCGTGAGCCATGGCCGCTGAGCCTGCACGTCCGGAGCCTGTGCTCCACAACGGGAGAGGCCACAGCAGTGAGAGGCCCGCGTACCGCAAAAAAAAAAAAAAAAAAAAAAAAAAAGACAGTCTCTTCAATAAGTGGTGTTGGAAAATCTGGACAGTTACACATAAAAGAATGAAATTAGAACATTTTCTCAGACCATATACAAAAATATACTCAAAATGGATTAAAGACTTAATGTTAGACCTGAAACCATAAAGCTTCTAGAAGAAAACATAGGCAGAACACTCTGACATAAGTTGTAGCAATATTTTTTAGATCTGTCTCCTAAGGCAAAGGAAACAAAAGCAATAATAAACAAAAGAGACCTAATTAAACTTAAAAGTTTTTACACAGCAAAGAAAACCATCAACAAAACGAAAATGCAACGTACTGAGTGGGAGAAAATATTTCAAGATGATATAATCAATAAGGGGTTAATATCCAAAATATATAAACAGCTCATACAACTCAACATTAAAAAAAGTGAACTCAATTAAAAAATGGGCAGAAGACCTGTTTCCAAAGAAGATATACAGATGAACAACAGGCACATGAAAAGATACCAACATCACTAATCATCAGAGTAATGCAAAGCAAAACCACAATATCACCTCACACCTGTCAGAATGGCTATCATCAAAAATAACACAAATAGCAAATGCTGATGAGGATGTGGAGAAAAGGGAACCCTTGTACACCATTGGTGAAAGTGTAAATTGGTGCAGCTACTGTGGAAAACATTATGGGAGTTTCTCAAAAAACTAAAAATAGAACTATCATATGGTAATATGACCTAGCAATTCTACTCCTGGATATATATCTGAAGAACATGAAAACACTAATTCAAAAAGAAGAATTATTACTCAGCCATAAAAAAATGAAATTTTGCCATTTGCAACATCATGGATGGACCTAGAGGGTACTATGCTTAGTGAGATAGAGAAACAACATATGTTATCACTTATATGTGGAATGTATAAAACAAATGAATGAATATAACAAAACAGAAACAGACTGACAGATGTAGAGAACAAACTAGTGATTACCAGTGTGGAGAAAGAAGGAGGAGGGGCAAGATAGGGGTAGGGGATTAAAAGGTACAAACTACTATGTATAAAGTCAATAAGTTACAAGGATATATTGTACAGAATAGGGAATAAAGCCAATGTTTTATAATGACTTTAAGTAGAGTATAATCTATAAAAATATTAAATCACTATGTTGTACACCTGAAACTATCATAATATTGTAAATCAACTCTAATTTTTTTAATGTGAAAATTAAAAAAAAATAAAGCCATATGGAATACAGGGAAAATCTTCACCCCATAGGCTTGTCCCATGTATTGCAGGGCATCTAGTATCCCTGGCCCCCACCCATTAAATGCCAGTACTACCTCCATGCATTGTGACAACCAAAAGAAAATGCCACCCCCTCCATTTCTAAAACACCCCCTAGGAATGGTACTGCCCACTTGGATAAGCACTGTTCCAAAAGAAGATAATAAGGGCTACAAGGTTAAGTTCCTTCGGGTACATAAGAAATCATAGAAATGTGGGAAATGTATGGATGCTAAGCAATAGGTTTTGTGGAGCTTGTGATGAACTAGAGAATACAGAGCTCACCTTGAGGTTTTACAGTAAAAGCATTTTAACCTTAAGGTATTTACATTAAAAAAATGTTTCCACATTGTATCAGCAAATGTACTTACTTTTCTAATGAACAAATGAATGAATTTAACTTGTAATACAAGGATAGCCTTTATGTAGGCTTGTGTCATACTTGTATTTTTACAAAAAGCAATCCCTAAACATAAGAATTTTATCCTTGAAGGAAAATTTCCAAGCATCAGCCAGAAATGGGCTTTTCAAAATGAGAGTTTGATATTTAGGAAATTGTGACCAGCAATGCTATAATCAAGCTAATTAAAATAGACTAGAATAGAACAGATCAGACTACATAAGGGTATTATTCTGTCAAGTGTTTATTTCAGATGTGCATGTGTGTGTGTGTGTGTGTGTGTGTGTGTGTGTGTGTGTTGCACATGATATAAACTGTATTTTACCAGGGGCCTTAGTAAAAACAAGCTTCAGAATCACTGGAGTAGATGATTAGGTAAGGATTTGGAGCACAGGAGGTTCTTCCCCAATAATACTGTAGCCACCCAATATAGTAGTCTTCTTTTGTATATTTGTTAAGAGCAGACTTTGGAGTCAAAGAGAACAGGTTTTGAGTTCCAGCTGTACCATTCAGGCATGTGATTGGCAAGTTGCTTAAACTCTCTTAGCCACAATTACCTTATCAATAAATTGAAGATGATAATGTATTATAAGATTTGTAATAATAATTAAATGGGATAATGTATAGAAATGCTTAGTATATTGTTTGACACATAGTAAGAAATAAATGTCAGGTGCTATTATTACTTTAATAATCGCCAACATATAAGGTTTGCCTGGTAGACGAGGAAAATATGAGATATAAATGTCATGTGTTCAAATATGTGTCAAATGCTTTCTTCCTTCTCCAGAGAAAGTCTTTGAAATGTGTGAAGCCATCATTTTTATTAATCATTTATTGCTATGTAACAAATTACTCTAAAATTTACAGCTTAAAACAACAAACATTTATTATCTCACACAGTTTTTGAGAATCAGGAACCTGGGATCTGTGTAGCTGGGTGGTTCTGATTCAGGGTTTCCTGTAAAGTGGCAGTTAAGCTATGACTAGGAATACAAGCTCTAAATGGGTTAAAGTATCCACTTAACAATCACATTTATGTAACTGTGGGAAGGAAACATCAGTTCCTTGCCATGTGGGCTTCTACACAGGCCTGCTCATGACATGGCTTTCCCCAGAGCACGTGATCCAAGATGGAGAGAGACAGACAGAGAGAACACCAAAAATAGAAGCCACAGTTTTGTATAACTTAATCCCTGAAGTGACTTAATACCACATCTGCCATAAGCTGTTGGTCACAGTCTAACCGTTGTGCAGTATGAGAGGAGACTACACAAGTGTGTGAACAGCAGGAAGCAGGGATCATTGTTGGGGGCCATTTTTAAGCTAGCTATCACAATATTTATTAAATGCTCACCCTCTTCAGGTAAATTTTAATGTAAATATGATATTTTTCCAAGCATACGTAATTATCACTCACTGTCTGAGTTGGCATTAATACAAATTTGAGGAGTCGTCGATTTTGTTAACGATGCATCACAACAGCTTACTTAATAAATCATATTTAGCTATCAGAAAAATTTTGCGTAATCTTAGAGTGTTATCTTTCAAAAAATTAAACTTCAGTAAAATATTTTAAATATAGCTCTATGTTTTCCACTACATAATATTTGACTCTTTTTATAGAAAAATTATTTCCTCTAGCTATACTTTATTATAGTCTAAGAATGAATGTTTGATGGAAGGCTTCCCTTTCTGGGAATACAATCAGACAGTTATATAGGGTTAAGTCTTCAAAAGTAAAAATCAATTAGGATTTTTTATTAGCATAAACATTTTCATAGATGATGAAAGTAAAATGTGAAACGTCAATATTCTTAATGCCAAGTTTGTTTTTGTCTTTGCGGTACATGGGCCTCTTACTGTTGTGGCCTCTCCCATTGCAGAGCACAGGCTCCGGACGCGCAGGCTCAGTGGCCATGGTTCACAGGCCCAGCCTCTCCACGGCATGTGGGATCTTCCCGGACCGGGGCACGAACCCATGTCCCCTGCATCGGCAGGCGGACTCTCAACCACTGCGCCACCAGGGAAGCCCAATGCCAAGTTTTTGATGAACTACCACAATATATTAAAATAATTGCAAAGGACGATTTTAATCAGAATATAAAAATGAAGTACCTTACTCAGATAATGAGAAAACTAAAATCAAGTAAGAAGATCAATACTCTTTCCTTATAAAACAAACAAAAAACCCTCACTTATTTCCAAGATGTCATCTAATTTAAGAAAATGCTGGTACTTATTTTTTAAGTTTGACTTTTATTTTAATGTAAAGTTTAGTTTGTCTTCAGTATTAACCATTGCATATTTCAAATTTGTTCCTGAGTTCATCCACATTTTTAAAGTAATAGGTCAGTTGTGGCCTTTGGTAAAATAATGTAATTGACTCTCCCTTCCCCATCTGATCTCTCTTCTTCCCTTCCTCCATGCTTGTTCTCTTACTTTGTGCTCTAATTTCCACACTTGTCCCATTAAAATATTTTCTGATGCTCATTCACACTGAGACATAAATGACTGAAAAGAATTTAAAAGTGATACACACACATATATTCCCAGGGGATAGTATATTCATTGATATAACACATATAAACTGCCTATCACAATTCCTGACATAAAGTAGGTGATTAATAATTGCAGATTTTCCTTTTTTGCAGCTTTGCTTTACCTTCCTTGTAAGTCAAGTCTGCCTAATAATATTAACTCATACTGTTAAAGAATGCTAACTCTTGCCAGCCCTCCTGATTAGCATATTTATATATGCATTACCTTATTTAATTATCACAACAACCATACAAACTGGGTCTTATTATCATTATCCTCATTTTACAGATGAGGAAACTGAAACTCAGAGCTTGCCGCAGCTAGTAACTGGTAAAGCCAGAATCAAGATGAGGTCTTTTAGATTCCTGGATCCATTTTCTAATCCTCTACATTTTATCCTGCTATTCACAGTAAACCTGCCCTGCACTTCTCAAGAGCTTTGCTTATTCTTTGGGGTTTATTCCTTCCCCATCTCCTATCAGTGTACACATTCAACACAACACCACTCAACAGCCAGTGTAACTGCAGGTATAAAACAAAGCAATGTATATTGTACACAAAACTTTTTCAACCCTTTTCTTTTCCATTGCAAATCACCCAATAGATCAAGTTCACAAATGGCCACACTCCCATTGACACTGTGATTCAGGACCTGTGACTTCACCTCTTTCTTTCTTACATAAGAAAGTGTTCAGAAATACAAGTATGACAGGGTCTGCTAGTTGTCCAATAAGATCAGTTATCCTATTTTTCCAGAGGAAAAGGAAGAAGAACAGCTAGACATTACATTTCCAAAACTGTCTTGCAGTTATCTGGGGTCATATGGCTAATTCTGGTCAATAGGATGTGAATTAATGTAATATATGTAACTTTTGTGTGATCTCAAATAGATTAAACAGCAACATCAACAACCTTAAACTTTTTACTTTCCCTTAAAGTTGAACATGAAATGCCTGAGACTCAGTCTTGATCATGCTTATCAGGATGATTATTTTGGGTAAAGGCAGGCAAACTTTTACTGTAAAGGGTCAAACAGTAAATATTTTAGGTTTTGTGGGCCACATAGGGCCTTTGTTGCAACTACTCCACTCTGCCAATTGTAGCACAAAAGGAACAGTAGATGATACATACACAAATGAGCACAACCTGATGGCTGGCAGGCCAGATTTGACCCACTGACTATAATTTGCTGATCCCTGCTCTAGGGGATGGTAGAGCAACAAGATGAAAGGAACCTCAAAGTCCTTGAATGTCCACCAGTCAGTCTGGACCACTGGTATCTGGATTTGTTCTTATATGAGAATTTTCTTTTTTCTGTAAGCCACTGAATTGGGGCAGTCCCTTTTCTACAGCAGCTTTAAATTTACCCTAATATGGTGAGTGATAAAGAGGGATTGATTACCTAAAGTTTGAATCTGTAATGAAAAAAATTAAGTAAAATTATTCGATGTGCCAGTATTTTATTAGTAATAAACCAACAAACAAATAAATTTATTTAAATAAACCAACCAACAAATAAATACTTGGCACATACTTTCCAAATGGAGTGCAACAAATTAGGGAATCAAAATGCTAAAGGGGAAAGCAGCTGCTAGATGTGATCGGCTTTACCACAGTTTCCAGAAATGCAAATTATCAGAAAATTGGGGATCATTTATATTTACATTCTTAAAAGGAATCAAAGCTTTCAGCTCTACTACTGAATTTCAGTCATCAAACAATGGGAGGGTAAGAGAAGTATTTAGGGTGACAACAGGACTCTCCACCCTCAACACCTAAATCATATGACAAAAGCAGTGGCCTACTTTGCCTGCATGTGTAGCTGTCCCTATTGATGAAAAAAATGCTAATAGGCCACATCAACACAATTCTACATACTATGAGTATCAGTTACACATGGGAGGGGCACTTGAGTCTATCTAAATTATAGCTCTTATATTGTGCCTTCCACCCATGTTTGTTATTTATTCAACCAATAAGTTGCATTATAGGGGTCCCAGAAGCAGAAGAGAAAGTGATATAAAATTTATATGAAGAAATAATGGTTGAAAACTTTCCTAACCTGTGGAAGGAAACAAATATCCAGGTCAAAGAAGCATAGAGTCCCAAGCAAGATGAACCCAAAGGCATATCATAATTTAAATGGCAAAAGTTAAAAATAAAAAGAGAATTTTAAAGGCAGCAAGAGAAAAACAAGTCACATACAATGGGACCCCCCATAAGGCTATGAGTTGATTTTTTTATCAGAAACATTGCAGGTCAGAAGGGATTGCCAAGATGTATTTAAAGTGCTGAAAGGAAAAAATTCATAACCAAGAATACTCTACCTAGCAAGGCTATCATTCAGAATGTAAGTATAAATAGAGTTTTCCAGATAAGCAAAAAATAAGAGTTCATCACCACTGAACAATCCTTACAAAAAATATTAATAGGTCTTCCTTAAGTGAAAAACTAAAGGACATAACTAAAAATAAGAAAATATATGAAAGAAATAAATCTCACTTGTAAAGGCAAATATATAGTAAAGTCTATATATCAACCACTTATATATGTTAAAAGACAAAAGTCATAAAATCAACATTAACTATAATAAGTAGTTAAGAGATACATATAGTAAAAAGTTGTAAAATATGATACCAAAAACAGAAATGTGAGTGGGGGAGTAAAATGTAGTGCTTTTAAAATGCATTCAAACTTAAGCAGCTATCAGCTTAAACAGGTGCATACATACATACACACACACACACACATATATAGTGATATATTTGAAGCTCATGGTAATCACAAACCAAAAACCGGCAATAGACACACACAAAAAAAAAGAGAAAGGAGGGAATTCCCTGGTTGCCCAGTGGTTAGGACTCCATGCCTTCACTGCTGAGGGCACAGATTCAATCCCTGGTCAGGGAACTAAGATTCCACAAGCTGAATGGTGCAGCCAAAAAAAACAGAGAGAGAGAGAGAGGGAAAGGAACACAGAAACACAAGTATAATGCTAAAGAAATCATCTAACCACAAGGGAAGAGACAAAAAGAATAAACAAACAGAGAAGAACTACAAAAATAACCAGAAAACAATTAACAAAATGGCAATAAATACATACTCATCAATAAACCCTTTAAATGTAAATGGAATAAATGTTCCAATCAAAAGACATAGAGTGGCTAAAAGGATTTAAAAAAATAAGACCCACCTATATGCTGCCTACAAGAGACTCACTTTAGATCTAAAGACTCACACAGACTGAAAATGAAAGGATGGAAAAAGATATTACATGAAAATGGGAACAAAAAGAACACTAGGCTAACAATACTCCTGTCAGACCTTAAATAAAGACTATAAAACAAAAGACAAAGAAGGGAGTTACATAATTATAAAGGGGTCGATCCAACAAGGATATATGGCCTTCTTAAATATTTGTGCATCTATATAGGAACACCTAAATACATAAAGCAAATATTACCAACATAAAGGGAGAAATTGACAGTAATACAATAATATCAGGGGACTTTAATATCCTACTTACACCAATGGATAAGTCATCAAGACAGAAAATCAGTACAGCAAGTCCCCTACATATGAAAGAGTTCCATTCCAAGAGTGCATTCATAAGTCCAACAAAGTTAGCCTAGGTACCCAACTAACACAATCGGCTATATAGTACTGTATTGTAATAGGTTTATAATACTTTTCACAC
Organism: Grampus griseus; assembly: GCF_964374135.1. Classification (NCBI taxonomy): domain Eukaryota; kingdom Metazoa; phylum Chordata; class Mammalia; order Artiodactyla; family Delphinidae; genus Grampus; species Grampus griseus. The sequence goes on along the minus strand of NC_138999.1, from coordinate 97,488,355 downwards.
AAATAATACATAAAAAACACAGAAATAAAGAAAACATTTTTAATTTATAGTACAGTACCTTGAAAAGTGCAGTAGTACAGTACAACAGCTGGCATACAGGGGCTGTCAACGAGTGAACAGGCAAGAAAAGTTAATGACTGGAGGAGGGAGACGAGGTGGGAGATGGTAGAGCTGAAGGATTGTCAGCAATAGGAGATGGAAGGCAAGCTGCAATTTCACTCATGCCTGACGTTGATGGCACAGGTTCTGGTTCCCTGCTGGATTCAATTCTATCTACTCTCTTGAAAAAATGATCCAGTGATGGCTGGGTAGTAGCTCTCTTCTTCTCATCATAAATGACATGGTAGCACTAGATTGCAATCTGAACAGCTGCTGCAACCTTCATGTACTGTTCTACGTTCAGGTCCTCTGCCTCAAAAACTAACAGTTCAGGTCCTCTGCCTCAAAAACTAACAGTTCCTCCTCAAAGAAAATACTCTTGCCATTTCCTACATTGTGAATCTCTTCAGTTCTTCAGTTATTACTTCTTCTTCCTCTTGTTGCTCCACTCTCTCAATTATTTTCACTTTTGTTTCCATCATTATCGCTTGGTGCTTCTTAGCAGTACCAGCTACATCACTGCTGCTTTTATGCTTGCTTCCAGACATCCTGGGCTTCAAATAAAAATACTATACTACTGTATCTATACAGTACTGTACAGTAAAGTACACAAAGGCACAACAACTTGTAGAGGATGCACACACGTGACTATGTAAGCCAGACACATGAACTAACTTACATGATTGGACATGCGAATGCACATTCACACCTTTGAAAGTTTGTAACTTGAAGGTTCGTATATAGGGGACTTACTGTAAGGAAACATCAGCCTTAAATGACACATTACACCAGATAGGATTAATAGATATACAAAGAACATTTCATCCCAAAACAGCAGAATATACATTCTTTTCATGTGCTCGTAAAACATTCTCCAGGATAGATCACATGGTAGGCCACAAGATAGTCTTAATAAATTTAAGAAGTTTGAATTGTATCAAGCATTTTTTCTGACAACAATGGTATAAAACTGGAAGTCAATTACAGGAAGAAAACTGGAAAAAACACAGACACATGGAGGCTAAACAACATGCTACTAAACAACCAATGAGTCAATGGAGAAATCAAAGAAATCAAAAAATACCTTGAGACAAATGAAAGTGGGAACACATCAATCAAAAATCTATGAGATGCAGCAAAAGCACATCTAAGAGGGACAGTCATAGTGATAGAAGCCTACCTCAAAAAATAAGAAAAATCTCAAATAAACAATCTAACCCTACACCTAAAGGAACTAGAAAAAGGAGAACAAACAAAGCCCAAAGTTAGCACAAGGAAGGGAATAATAAAGACCAGAGTGGAAATAAATGAAGTAGAGACTTAAAAAGTCATAGGAAAGATCAATAAAACTAAGAGATGGTTCTTTGAAAAAATTACAAAATTGACAAAACTTTAGGCAGACTCACCAAGACAAAAAAAAGATAAAGAGCCCAAATGAATAAAATCAGGAATGAAAGAGGAGAAGTTACAACAGATAACACAGAAATACAATCATAAGGGACTACTATGAACAATTATATGCCAACAAATTGGACAACCTAGAAGAAATGCATAAATTCCTAAAGACATTCAGTCTTCCAAGAGTGAATCAGGAAGAAATAGAAAACCTGGACAAACTGATCACCAGTAATGAAATTAAATTTGTAATAAAAAAAAAAAAAACTCCCAATAAACAAAAGTCTAGGATCAGATGGCTTCACAGGGGAATTCTACCAATCATTCAAAAAAAAGTTAATACCTATCCTCAAACTGTTACAAAATGTGCAAGAGGAAGAAACACATCCAAAATAATTCTATGATGACAGCATTACCCTGATACACAAATGAGGCAAATACACTACAAAAAAAGAAAATTCAGGCTACTAACACTGATGAACATTGATGCAAAAGTCTTCAACAAAATATTAGCAATCTTAATTCAACTCTACATTAAAAAGATCACAAACAATGATACGTGGGATTTGTTCTAGGGATGCAATAATAATTTTATTTTCATTTCCTTAGTTTATTAAAGAAGACAATGAACTATTAGATTGTGTATGAATTGCAGCAAGTGGAATTCCAGTTCAGAACACGAGTTGCACAGACACAAAAACATCTCTATGTAGACTCTTGCTCCTTTTATGTTAATTCAATAAAAGCTCTAAAGCCTTAGCAGAGAAAGTCAATTAACAACCCCATTTAAGTGAAAAATATTTGCCTTCCACTCTTCTGCTATGAATCTTGTCTCTACCTTATAAGCAAATCAATCAACATGATACACCACATCAACAGAATGAAGGATAAAAATCACATGATCATCTCAATAGGTGTAGAAAAAGCATTTGACAAAATCCAATGTCCAGCTATTATAAAAACTCTCAACAAAGTGGGTATAGAGGGAACATATCTCAACAAAATAAAGACCATATATGAGAAGCTCACAGCTAACATCATGCTCAGTGGAGAAAAGCTAAAAACACTTCTCTAAGATCAAAACCAGGGTGCCCACTCTCACCATTTTTATTCAACATAATACTGGAGGTCCTAGACACAGCAACCAGACAAGTAAAGTAAATAAAAAGCATACAAATTGGAAGGGAAGAATAAAATTGGCACTATTTGCAGATGACATAATACTATATGTAGAAAACCCTAAAGACTCCTCCAAAAAACTTAGAACTAATAAATGAATTCACTGACGTTGCAGGATACAAAGTTAATGTTCAGAAATTTCTTGCATTTCTATACATTATTAATGAGCTGTCAGAAATAAGAATGAAGAAAATCCCATTCACAATTGCATCAAAAATAATAAATACCTAGGAATAATTTTAGCCATGGAGATAAAAGACCTGTACTCTGAAAGCTATAAGAAATTGATTAAAGAAATTGAAAGTGACAGAAATAAATGGAAAGATATACCATGTTCATGAATTAGAATTATTAATATTCTTAAATATACTACCCAACACAATCTACATATTCAGTGAATATTTAGAATCCCTACCAAATAGCCATGGCTTTTTTCACAGAACTAGAACAAGTAATTCTAAAAATTGTAGGAATCACAACTGACCCCAAATAGCCAAAGCAGTCTTGGGAAAGAAGAAAACAGATGGAAGTATCACACTCCCTGACTTCAGACTATACTACAAAGCTATAGTAATCAAAACAGTATGGTATACCACAAAAAAACAGGCATAGCCATCAAGGGAACAGAATACAGAACCCAGAAATAAACCCATACCTACATGGTCAATTACTCTATGACAAAGGACGTGAGAATATACAATAAGGAAAAACAGTCTCTTAATAAATGGTGTTGGGAAAACTGGACAGCTATGTGTAAAAAAATAAAACTAGATCATTTTCTAATACCATATACAAAAATAAACTCAAAATGGATTAAAGAGTGAAATATAAGACCTGAAATCACAAAATTCCTAGAAGAGAACATAGGCAGTTACCTCTTTGACATCAGTCTTAGCAATATTATTTTGAATCTGTCTCAGGTAAGGGAAAAAAAAGTAAAAATAAATAAACGGGACTACATTAAACTATAAAGCTTTTGTACAGCCAAGGAAACCTTCAACAAAATGTAAAGGCAACCTAATGAATGGGAGAAGATATTTGCAAATGATATGTCTAATAAGGGGTTAATATTCAAAATATATAAAGAACTCATACAACTCTATGTGGGCAGAGGGTCTGAATAGGCATTTTTTTCTAAAGAGGACATATAGATAGCGAACATGCACGTGAAAAAAATGCTCAACACCACTAATCATCAGGAAAGCACAAATTAAAACCACAGTGAGATATCATCTCACACCTGTCAGAATGGTAATTATCAAAAAGACAAAAAATAGCAAGTGTTGGTGAGGATGTGGAGAAAAGGGAACCCATGTACACTGTTGGTGGAAATATAAATTTGTACAGCCACTATGGAAAACTATGTGGAGGCTCCTCAAAAAATTAAAGATACACTACCACATGATCCAGTAACTCTACTTCTTGGTATTTATCCTAAGAAAACAAAAACACTAGTTCAAAAAGATATATGCACCCCAATGTTCATAACAGCATTATTCACAATAGCTAAGATATGGAAGTGACCTAAGTGCCAACCAACAGATGAATGGATAAAGAAGATATGATATATATATATATATATATATATACACACACACACACACACACACACACACACACACACAATGGAATATTACTCATCCATAAAAAACCCTGCCATTTGCAATAACATGGATGGACCTCATCCATAAAAAACCCTGCAATTTGCAATAACACGGATGGACCTATTATGCTAAGTGAAATAATCAGACAGAGAAAGACAAATACTGTATGATTTCACCTGTATGTGGAATCTAAAAAACAAAACAAAATAACAAACATGACAAAACAGAAACAGACTCATAGACACAGAGAACGAACTAGCGTTTGCCAGAGAAGGGGGGTGTGGAGCATGGATGAAATAGGTGAAGAGGATTAAGAGGTACAAACTTCCAGTTATAAAATAAATAAGTCACAAGGATGTAATGTACAGCATAGGGAATATAGTCAACAATACTGTAATACATTTTATGTTGACAGATGGTAACTAGACTCATAGTGGTGATCATTTTGTAATGTTTAAAAATGTCAAATCAACTATGTTGTACACCTTAAAAAAATTAATATAATATTGTAAGTCAACTATACTTCTATTGAAAAAAGAAAGTTAGGTGTGAATCAAAATTTCTAACACCCATATCTTTTGGCCTAGCAATTCTACTTGTGACACTTTCCTACAGATAGACCTATAAATGGTTTAAGGGTATGTGATAAGCAAAATTCTAAGATAACCTCCAAGATTCCCACTCCATGGTGTACATGCCTTCTATAATTCTCTGGAGTGTGGGCAAGACCTGTGAATATAATGGGAATCATTCCTGTGATTATGTTATCAATCAGTTGACTTAGGAGTTACTCAAAAGGAAGTTTATCCTGATTGTTCTGTCCTGATTAAGTGAGCCCCACCAAGAAATTGAGCCCTTCCCAACATCAGAGAGATTCAAAGTGTGAAAGGGCCAATGGAGGGCACCATGTGGCAAGGACCTGAGAGTGCTAAGAGTGGTCCCTGCCCAACAGCCAGTAAAAAAGCAAGAACCTTAGCCATATAGCCACAAGGAAAGTCATTCAGCCATCAACCTGAAAAGGCTTGGATTCAGATCCTTCCCTAGTCAAACCTCCATGGAAATCACGAAATAATTAATTTGTCTTGCTTTAAGCTGCTAAGTTTGTAATAATTTGTTATTCAGGAATAGAAAACTAATACAAGGTATTTGTATAGTACAAGAATGTTGATGACAACATTATTTGTAAGAGTGAAAGATAAGAAATAATGTGACATGCAACATAATAATTTGTCAAATAAATCTAGGTATATTTGGACAATGAAATGCCATGATGTCATTAACAGAGTAAATTCTCTAGGTACTAATATGAAGGCATGTCCTTGATAGTATGTTATATAAAAAAGAGGCACTTGTATAACAGTACATATACCACAAACCATTCTTTTGTAATAAAAAAACCCTCTTTTAAAAAAAAATCTACACATATATATTTAAATATGCATGGAAAAAAATCTGGAAGAAAATACATGAATCTTGTTATAGTTGTTACACTTTGAACATGGGACCGGCTCAGTCAGTGGGATAAGAAGGGCTTTAACTTTTTATTATCTACACTGATGTATTGTTTGAATTTTTTTCAAGGAACATATATTATTTTGTGTTAAAATTAATAAAAACTCACAATCTGTGATGGTAGTAGTAAAAGCTATTTTTTCTTTTTCCCAGATATATTCCTTTATCTTAAGATTTCATTACTTTGAAGAAAAGTTCACTTTAAAAGTATTATATTTTTGAACACTTATTTACTGTTTGCAAAGACTTACCATTTTGGTTCAAAAGATCTACTTTTTATGTATAATGAATGTAAAAAGTCTATGCTTGAGCCTTCAAATCCAGAACAATTATTTTCAGTTTTAGGGAAATCACTAACTGTTAGCACACATATCATTTGAAGGCAGCAAACCAAATCACAAGGGCAGTTTTTGAAGGGTGGCATAACCTTATCTGCAGCCAGCACTAAAGAGATTGACCTCTAATAGGGGAAGCACCTGTGAGGTTAGTGAAATAAAGGGGATTTGTCTAAATGGGCACAGTAAGTGAGGCCAGTTTGAAAGGGGACAGAATGTTTTAGGTTATAGACAGTGACCAAGACCAAAACTAAACCAAACATGAAAATGGAGCCATAGACAGGCCAGGGCCACTGCTGGCCCATATAGTGCTTTTGTTCAAATTATTTAAAAGCTCCAATTCCTTCGAGGCAATAGAGCTCAATTCCAGACCGCATTTTTCCCCTTACCCTAGTGCTTTAATGCAGTTAACAATCTGTACCACTAAAGAGGCAGTAATCGTGAGTCAGTCTCAGGAAAGCAAAAAAGAACTGGGGTGTGAGAGCTGGTACATGAAATTTAGATCAAATTAGGCTCTAATAGGGTTACCTACTTCTGATGTGACACTGTGCTAAACCAGCCTGAAGCAAAGTCGGGGACAGACATAAGTCTAATAAAGGCCAAACATACCTGATACCCTATATTAGTCAGGGTTGACACATAAAATTAACCATCATAGACCCTATCAGAATCTGTAAGATAATAATCATAAGGCGATAGTTTTGTTATATTTGTATAGAAATGATTATTAAAATGGATCAAATGAACTTATATTGAAACTAAAAATATACAGATATTTGAAATTTTATAAAAATAAAAATGAATAAAACCTATCCTGACAATAAAAAATTTCAGTTTGATAAGGTTTGATCACATTTTATTTTATAAATGTAAATATATATAAATATAAATATATATTACTGTCACTTCTATGTTCTGAAAATAAAATTTTCTATTGCACTAACATTGATGCTGTATGTCTGCTTATCAATGATGAGAACATGATGAATTAAAGTTTATCCATTAATCAGACATCTGAATGGTACATTCTTCAAGGCATCCAAGTGTTAATTTGTTTTCTCAAATTTGTATAAGGTCCATGTCGTTCTGAATCATTTTTCATCAAACCACATTATTAATCAATCATTTAATCAAGCACTTTCTACATGCCCAGAAGCATGCTAGATATTGTGGGGAATCATAGGAAGTTGAGAAAGAGAATGAATCCTGTTATTGAGGCACTTGAAAACAAGTTGAGGAGACAAGGCTTACACTCATAAACTATATAAAGAATGTGTAAGTATAAAGTGCTAAAGTCTGTGATACCAAAACTAAACAATAAGGTCTTATTTGTGACATATACAATAAATGCAAAAAAAAAAAGAGTAAAGAAGGGAGAATTCATCAGAAAGAGTTTCACCACAGAGGATAAAGGACTTGAATTGAGCCTTAAAGAATAGGTTGGGTAAGCTTAATTTTTCTGTGCTATAAGCCTTTTTTTTTGCGGTACGCAGGCCTCTCACTGTTGTGGCCTCTCCCGTTGCGGAGCACAGGCTCCGGACGCGCAGGCTCAGCGGCCATGGCTCACGGGCCCAGCCGCTCCGTGGCATGTGGGATCTTCCCGGACCGGGGCACGAATCCGCGTCCCCTGCATTGGCAGGCGGATTCTTAACCACTGCGCCACCAGGGAAGTCCTAAGCCTTTTTGAAAGCACAAAAATTGCATGAAGAAGTATATTTTATCCTATGTAAACTAAATGTCAATGCAGGACTTCTAGAGAACACTAAATATGTTTCTGGACCTCAGATGCTTTGCTAGGGAAAAGGGAAGGGGCAATGTCTCAGCTTCTGGCATAGAAACTTGCTTATCCCTTGTTGAGGGAGACAGTCCTAGCTTCCACTTTGCTTGGTCATTCAGACTTTAGATCAGTTCTGTTTCATTGTGATGAATTTTTTAAGTAATTAGAGCATTCAAAATTTCCATTTCCTTGTGATCAAGTTCTTTCTGCCATTTCTAAGGTTATATAACACTTACTAGAAGCCTTTAGAGGGCTTCCCTGATGGTGCAGTGGTTGAGAATCTGCCTGCCAATGCAGGGGACACGGGTTCGTGCCCTGGTCCAGGAAGATCCCACATGCCATGGAGCAGCTGGGAAAGCCTTTGGAATGATTTGAAAATTCAATATGCATTTTCTTCTATCTGTAATAATAGTTCTTCATTGTTTTCTTAAAGAGGAAAATAAGACACAATTATAAGAGGCTGATCAGGGTATTCCATTCTTCAATTACCTTAGCAATAATTAATTATCCCAATTCTCATACTTTACAACTTTGCAGTAGGAGGCATGCTCCCTAATTACCACAGGGCATTTATGCCTGATTATTAAAGCAGCAGTATAACTAAAGAGATATGCATGTACTGAAGATAGACATCATTTACTGAAATGACTACAAAGGACAATGATAAGTTTCTGACTTCTTATGATGTCCCACTTCTTCAGCCATGGGTTTCCATTTTCAGTTCTTTAGTTCTAATTGTGAATGTCATGAAAATATATTTAAAAACTAGTATCTTTCTAGGACTAAATAAATACTCATAGGATCAGAGAGTATCATTGTTTGAGGACATATTGGAGACTATCCCTCATTTTATAGAAGAAATAGCCAAAGAGGAGATAAGTAGCTATTGACAGAGTCAGAAATGGAATTAATGTATATTGATATGAGTTAATCTAGAGTATTTTTTTTGGTTTGCTTTTTTAATTTTTTTTAAATTTTTATTTATTTATTTTTTTAATTTTTGCGGTACACGGGCCTCTCACTGTTGTGGCCTCTCCCGCTGCGGAGCACAGGCTCCGGACGCGCAGGCTCAGCGGCCACGGCTCACGGGCCCAGCCGCTCCGCGGCATGTGGGATCTTCCCGGACCGGGGCACGAATCCGTGTCCGGGTTCGCACCGGCAGGCGGACTCTCAACCACTGCACCACCAGGGAAGCCCTTTGGTTTGTTTTTAAAGAGGGTGGTTAAATTTAAAGTTTTGGCAACCTAGAAAGCACCACCATAGTTCTCCTACACATCATCAATGGTTATAAGCTCTTCAAAACTCTAAAAACCTTGAGGCCAACTTAAGGCTGATCTTCTGCCAGTGCCAAGACACCATGAAACAGTTCTTGGGATAGGTCTACAGCTGAGCCCAGTAGTAGACTCCATAGGAGACACCTACATACTCACCAGTTTCTATAGGTCATTTTTAAATATGCTGTGCTTCCTCTCCATTGAAGCCCCCAACGCAGGCCTGAATTGACACACTGCTGACACTCTAAAACTCTTTTCCTGACTCGTTGTTGATTAATTATTGGCATATACCATATACATGTTGAAAAAGAAATCTTGGCAAGGAAATTTCTAGTAGCTAAAAGAAGATCAGTATGGGTGATTGGCCCAGAAAAGCATTAAAGTGTTGACCCAAAAGCCATATTGAAAAAGACTTAGTAATGGAAGACCAAAACTCATGCTCTTTTCTCAGGATCCAGCATCAAGCACCGTGCTCTGTATGTAACAGGTGCCCAATAAATATTTTTAGAATGAATAGACTCTAGTGAGCCATGTCTACAGGGATGTTGGATTGGAGTATACACTAGATTTTGGAGTTATAATGACTCAGGAGAGAAAGAGTTTGTAAGGAGTAGGGTATAAAGGTATAATGGTAAGAGAAGCACCAGTTATATTAAATAAATAGAACTGAGGACTTCTCTTGAACGGCATTTAGAATCAACTAATAAACTAGATTTATGATGCCATGAAAGCATAACAACAATTACTAGTAATTGGTTGAAATAGATCAAGGTACACAATCACAGGTTATAGTAATCTGAACTTCAAAGTAAAGCACCATCCCTAAGGATTATATTTAAAAATAATAGTAACTGTTCTAGATCAGCTGATATTTAGCACATACGAGGTATAAGCTTTGTCTTTCACACTTACCCATGGTGTGTGAGATTTAATAAGCAATTCAACCAGAGCAGTAAAACCTCATTATCCATTTTCTCCTCCGACTGTCCCAGGGGATCCTTCTGGAATGACCAGAGATTCATGGGATGTGCAGGAAATTTCTCATCATTCATTCCTATGTGGAATAACAACCTGATTCCTGGACATAACTATCCTAAGAGTCAAAAATAAAAATGGTATCAAAAGTCATGGGTCCTATGACTTCCTAATATAATATCTCAACATTACAGAAGAAAAAATAAGTCAAAAGTAAATGAAAGCTTTGAAAACTGTGAAATAAGGGACATGGTGCTATTTGTTCTGTGACTGTCACAAAATTTTTTGTTAACATAGAAAATACAAATAAATCATAAGAGAACTATCTCATGGAAAGACCTACTCTTACTATACCTACATTATCTTTTCTCTTCCAACCATTTTCTAGCATGGTCAGGAATTCCCTTAGTTTAAGGAAACTGCATATTTCTCCACAGCAAGGATTTGGGAAGGTTTTTAGAGGGAAAATAAAGTTCATAATGCAAACTGTGACAAGTCATGAAATCTGACATTTCCCCTTGGTTGACAAGGTTTCATTATCCTACATCCCAAAACATAGGATTCTGCACTAATATTGGAGGACAAAAGAGGTGGCCAAAGGATCCTAAATCAAGCTTTTTCCAAATCTCCGTGGCCTGACTCTCATTCATTTCTCAATAAAATGTTATTGAACGCCTAGTATTTGCCAATCGCTGTGATAGATTTTGACAATTACAACAAATATCTGTATGGTACTTTAGAGCTATTAGTAACAAGAAAAATAACAAAGGGGCAGCACCTACCTGGGGAAAGCTCTTTCCATGGCTTTATCAGGAAAAGCAAGAGTGCCTGACTATGCAAACACATTTTAAGTCCTCTTGATTATATCTGCTTATAACCAACTGGCCAAATTAGTCATAACAATTCACCTAGCCAAGCCCAACAACACTGGAGAAAGAAAATATACTGCTCCAGTGGAAGAGAAGTGGTAGAAAGTATTTGCTGAACAATCATCTGATCTTCTGCATAGGATATTACAGTAGAGTATGACTATGGAGGCTTCTTTAGTTAGGATGGCTGGGGACAAATGCTCCAAGGAGGTAATATTTGAGTTGGATCCCCAATGTTGAAAAGGGGAACTATTTGGAGGCAGAGCATTCCAAACAGAAGGAAAAAAAATTCAAATACTCTGAAAATGAAAAAAAGCTCTGTGTGTGTTCAAAAACAAAACAGTCAGCAGAGTAGCTGGAAGGTAGTGAATGGGGGATAAGGGTAGAGAAAGATGAGTCAGAGAAGTAGGCAAATCATGCAAATCTTATAAGGTCTCTATAAGGGGTTTGGATTTTATTATATGTGATTTTAGGAGCCATTGGAGATTTGTTTGCTTTTTAATGAAAAATTCCAAACATATACATAATAGAGAGAATGATATGATAAACTCCATATAACCATGACTCAAATTTTTTTAACATCTTTATTGGAATATAATTGCTTTACAATGGTATGTAAGTTTCTGTTTTATAACAAAGTGAATCAGCTATACATATACATATATCCCCATATCTTTTCACTCTTGCATCTCCCTCCCTCTCACCCTCCCTATCCCACCCCTCTAGGTGGCCATGACTCAAATTTAATTATCAAAATTTTGCCATATTTGCTTCATCTGTCTTATTTCTTTTTCTTTGCTTAAGTACTTAAAGCAAATTCCAAACTTCATGTTTTCACCAGTATATACATAATTTAGTACGCATCTCTGAAAATAATGAGTATTTTAAAATTGAAGTACAGTTTATTTACAATATTATATTAATTTCAGGTGCACAACATAGTGATTCAATGTTTTTATAGATTATATACCATTTAAAGTTATTATAAAATATTGGCTATATTTCTTGTGCTGTACAATATATCTTTGTAGTTTATTTATTTTATACATAGTAATTTGTACCACTTAATCCTCTACCCTTATCTTGCCACTGCCTCCCTCCCCTCTCCTCACTGGTAACCACTAGTTTGTTCTCTATATCTGTGAGTCTGTTTCTATTTTGTTATATTTATTCATTTTATTTTTTAGATTCCACATATGTGATAACATACAGTATTTCTTTCTCTGTCTGACTTATTTCACTAAGCATAATACCCTCCAGGTCCATCCATGTTGTTTAAAATGGGAAAATTTCATTCTTTTTTGTGGCTGAGTAATATTCCATTGTGTGTGTGTGTGTGTGTGTGTGTGTGTGTGTGCGTGTGTGTGTGTACCACATCTTCTTTACCCATTCATCTATTGATGGACACTTAGGTTGCTTCCATAGTTTCCATATTACTTAGGATATCTTGCATATCTGCATAATATTCCATTGTGTGTGTGTGTGTGTGTGTATGTATGTATGTATATTTATATATCTTCCTTATCCAATCATCTGTTGATGGACACTTAGGTTGCTTCCATACCTTGGCTATTATAAATAATGCTGCTGTGAACTTTGGGGTGCATGAATCCTTTTGAATTAGTGTTTTCCTTTTCTTCAGATATACACCCAGGAGTGGAATTGCTGGATCATATGGTAGTTCTATTTTTAATTTTTTGAGGAGCCTCCATACTACTTTTCATAGTGGCCTTACCAATTTACATTCCCACCAACAGTGTAGGAGGGTTCCCTTTTCTCCACACCCTCTCCAGCCTTTATTGTTTGTACACTTTTTGATGATGGCTATTCTGACCAGTGTGAGGTGACATCTCATTGTAGCTTTGATTTGTATTTCTCTAATAATCAGTGATGTTGAGCATATTTTCATGTGCCTCTTGGCCATGTGTATGTCTTCTTTGGAGAAATGTCTACTAAGATCTTCTGCCCATATCTTGATTGGGTTCTTTATATATATATATATATATATATATATATATATATATATATATATATATATATATATATATATTGAGCTGCATGAGTTGTTTGTATATTTTGGAGATTAATCCCTTGTCAGTGGCATGGTTTGCAAATATTTTCTCCCATTCTGTAGTTTGCCTTTTCGTTTTGTAAATTCACGCACCTATGGTCAATTAAGCTATGACAAAGGAGGCAAGACTCTACAATGGAGAAAAGACAGCCTCTTCAATAAATGGTGCTGGGAAAACTGGACAGATGCATGTAAAAGAATGAAATTAAAACATTCTTTAACACCATACACAAAAATAAACTCCAAATGGATTAAAGACCTAAATGTAAGACCTGATTCTATAAAACTCTTAGAGGAAAGCATAGGAAGAACATTTTTTGACATAAATTGCTGCAATATCTTTTTCAATCAGTCTCCTAGGGTAATGGAAATAAAAACAAACAAATGGGACTTAATGAAACTCAAAAGCTTTTGTACAGCAAAGGAAACTCTAAACAAAATGAAAAAACCCACAGGATGGGAGAAAATATTTGCAAATGAATCAATGGACAAATGATTAATCTCCAAAATATATAAATAGCTCATGCAGCTCAATATTAAAAAAACAAACAACCCAATACAAAAATGGGCAGAAGACCTAAATAGACATTTCTCCAAAGAAGACATACAAATGGCCAAGAAGCACATGAAAAGCTGCTCAACATCACTAATTATTAGAGAAATACAAATCAAAACTACAATGAGGTATCACATCACACCAGTTAGAATGGGCATCATCAGAAAATCCACAAACAACAAATGCTGGAGAGGGTGTGTAGAAAAGGGAACCTTCTTGCACTGTTGGTGGGAATGTAAATTGATACAGCCACTATGGAGAACAGTATGGAGGTTCCTTAAAAACTAAAAGTAAAATTACCATATGACCTAGCAATCCCACTACTGGGCATATACCCAGAGAAAACCATAAGTCAAAAAGACACATGCGGGCTTCCCTGGTGGCGCAGTGGTTGAGAGTCCACCTGCCGATGCAGGGGACACGGGTTCGTGTACCGGTTGGGGAAGATCCCACATGCCGCGGAGCGTCTAGGCCCGTGAGCCATGGCCGCTGAGCCTGCACGTCCGGAGCCTGTGCTCCGCAACGGGAGAGGCCACAACAGTGAGAGGCCCGCGTACCACAAAAAAAAAAAGAAAGAAAGAAAAGACACATACACCCCAATGTTTATTGCAGCACTATTTACAATAGCCAGGTCATGGAAGCAACCTAAATGCCCATCGACAGACGAATGGATAAAGAAGATGTGGTACATATATACAATGGAATATTACTCAGCCATAAAATGGAACAAAATTGGGTCATGTGTAGAGACATGGATGGACCTAGAGACTGTCATACAGAGTGAAGTAAATCAGAAAGAGAAAAATAAATATTGTATATTAATGCATTTATGTGGAATCTAGAAAATTGGTGCAGATGAACTGGTTTGCAAGGCAGAAATAGAGACACAGATGTAGAGAACAAACGTATAGACACCAAGGGAGGGAATGTGGGGTGGGGGCGGGTGGGTGGTGGTGGTGGGATGAATTGGGAGATTGGGATTGACATATATACATTAATATGTATAAAATAGATAACTAATAAGAACATGCTATATAAAAAATAAAATAATATTTTAAAAAATAACTAAATATAAAGTGGTCTCAGAACCACCCTCCAGAAGGACTCAGAGCCATGCAGTACACAATAAAGAGAAGGAGCCAAAGCAAGAAACACATCCCCATGCATGGTTTACAGCCTTTAATAAAAAGCAGCACAGGCCAAAAAGAGGGCTCGACCCTCAACAACCCCCAAACCTAGACCAAGACCTTCCTTTAATAAAAGAGTGTTTATTTGACCCAGTTTCAGGGATAGAATTATGTATTGTTATTTTCATTAAGTATCTAAAATTGATGACAACACTCAAGTATTAGAGAAAATATCTAGTCATTGTGTATGGAACATTTATGGAGTTCAGTTGACAATACTTCTTTAATCTTATTTTACTGAGTTTAAAATAAGGTTAAAAAGAACATTAGAACCAGAGTTTAAAAGGAGAGATATGTGAGAGCATTTATTTTCTATTCTTAAGTTATAAAAACTACAAAGCCCCAAATTCTTTACATTTTATTTTATTTTATTTTTTGGAATATCTGTTGAAAAATAATCTTAAAGACAATTCTGAAAAGTTGTCATTATCCCATCATCCTAACCTATTGATTATTTTAACACATTTCTATAAGTTGATGAATGCACGAATGTAACAAGACAACTACAGCCAATAAATAAAGTTAATAAAGAAATTAAAAAAAAACAGAAAACAAACAAAAAAAGAAATCTTTGCCTACTCCAAGGTAAAAATATATTTTCCCGTGTTTTCCTCTAAAAGCTTTTATCAATTTAGCTTTCACATACAATACATCTGGAATTGATTTTTGTATATGGTGTGAGGTTAGGGTCAAGATACAATTTTCCCTACTTGAATATCTGATTGAGCCAGCACCATTTATTCAAAAAAGCATCTAATGCACCATGGTATAATTTTGCCATGAATCAGATGACTTAGAGTGTGTGTGTGTGAATATTCTACTCCATTCTTTTCCATTAGTCGGTTTGTCTATCCTTTCACCTGTTTTAATTACTACAGCTTTATAATAGGTTTCAGTATCCAGTTAGTATTATTCTTTAGCTTTGTTTTCTGTTTTTTATGATTGTCATGGCTATTCCTTGGAATTGTAAATTTGAGTCACTGGCCTTTAAATGATATTTTATGCTCTATGATTACTTGCAATGACCAAAGGCAGAGTGTAGATACAAAAGAGAAGAAGGCCCCAGATATAACTTAAGCGTTTCAACAGTTAGAAGTCATATAAGAGAGGATAATCCAGAATCAGCTTCAGAAGATGCAGCTAATGAAGTAGAAAGAAACCAGGTAACTGTAGTGTCATGGAAGCCAAGAAAAGAAAATGCTCCAAAAAGGAGGAAATGGTCAATAATGGCAAATATATTTGAAAAGTGAAGGGAATTCCCTGGCGAGCCAATGGTTAGGACTCGGCATTCTCACTGCTGGGACCTGGGTTCGATCTCTGGTTTGGGAACTAAGATCCTGCAAACTGCATGGTGGAGACAAAATAAATGTAAATAAAAAAGAAAAATTTAAAAAAAGAAAAAAATAATGACAGAGAATTGGCCACTGGCTTTGGCAATATGTAAGTCATTGCTGTCCTTGATAAGAGCTGTTTCAGTGGAGTTCTGGAGAAAAAAATCCTACTAGAATTACTTAAAGTGATAAAGAGAAGTGGAATTTATATTGCTGATATTAAAATAATATAATATAATATAAATATAAAATAGAAGAATAGTGCTAGTACCAAAACATAAAAATATGAAAGAGAACAGAAAGCTTAGGAACAGACCAGATATAAATATTTTGTTTTACTGTGAACAAATAATGGTGGCATTTCAAATCTGGGGTAGGAAAAAGGAAAGAGTATCAATAAATAGATCTAGGTTATTTAGAAAATAGACATTTAATGTGGTACAACAATTGGGTTAGGACCACTGGAGGTTACTGAGAACATTGCAGAGGGTCCACGAAATTAAAAACAATTTCCTTAAATACACCAAGGCACTATTTGCCAATTTTACTCTTTTTCTCTCATCTGTATGGTGGAGTTTTCCAGGGGCTACCTAATGTGTCTTCTATTAAGCTGGACATTATAAAGATTTGCAAAAGTGTAAAATAATAATATCCTTCTCACTAAGTTTATTTTCATTTCAGAAAAGATAGTAATTTTCCATTAAATGTATATACTAATATTATTTTTAAATGAATAAATAAACGTTTTTTAAATCTCTCAGTTTTAATAATAATACAAATCTCTAATATGGTAAATATTTATAGGTGTAACCTATATAAATGAAAGCTTTTAGGCATCCTCAATAATTTTTAAGAGTGTAAAGGTGTCCTGAGATCAAAAGATTTGAGAATCATTGAGTTAAAAAGATTGAAATTGTAAAAAGAAAAAAGAAAATATAAAAATATAGGAGAAAACATAATATTGAGATAAGAAAGGTCTTTTAACTAACAGCAACACAAAACAACAATAAACATAGATCATTTACAATATGCTAAGTGTTTTACATACTTTCTCCTCAAATCTCATAACAATCTCATGACATAGGCATAATCGTTGTTTTCATCTAAAGATAGAAATACTAAAACTTAGAGTAGCTAATTTGCCCGGTCAGAGTTGATAAGTAAATGAGTGGGTTATGAACCCAGATCTACACTCTTAATTACTATTCTATACTGCCTTTCCCTGATTTACTATTGCTCCATCCAATATATTTTTCACATATATACATTTTTAATTTAAATGTACAAAACATGTGAATTTGAAGAACATTCACTGACCTTTCTTAAATGATAAAAGCCAAGGGAGACCTCCCACCAATCCCTAAATACAGCATCCAATAAATGGATCTGGTTAAAGAGTAAAAAAAACTCACTCAAGTGAATAGCTCTCAGAGAAATGAGAAATCTCTTGCATCTGTGAATCTTTGTTGCTGTTGTTGTTATACTTGGTATGGGGATATATGTGTACATATAGCTGATTCACTTTGTTATACAGCAGAAACTAACACAACATTGTAAAGCAATTACACTCCAATAAAGATGTTAAAAAAAAAGTCTAAGTGTGAGCCAAGGATAAATAAATAAATCTCTTATTAGATTAAAAAAAAAACTCTCGGTGCTATGTGACCGCCTGGAGGGGTGGGATAGGGAGGGTGGGAGGGAGGGAGACACAAGAGGGAAGAGATATGGGAACATATGTATATGTATAACTGATTCACTTTGTTATAAAGCAGAAACTAACACACCATTGTAAAGTAATTATACTCCAATAAAGATGTTAAAAAAAAAAGAAAGAAAAAAAACTCTAGCTTAGATAAGCTTCATCTGCTACTGACTCAAAAAAAAAAAAGCTGAAATGAAGGAAAAAGACAAACTATATTCAATGAAAAAGAGACAAGTACCAATCCATTACCTAGGATAGGAAACACAAGAGGCTTGAATGATTTTGCGGGCAGGAGCAAAACTAAGGAAATTGACTGGAATATCTTAGGAAAGCATTCACAGTGTGAATAGTCAGCTCAGTTCATTGACACTATTTTAACCAGAGGGTAAAGTCAAATTGTAAATTTAGCTCAGCTATTGACATTCAATGATGAACTACAGCAGCAATTTCTTTTATAAAACAGTGCTAAACAATATCAAACAATATACATAGTCTCCCCTTATCCTCAGGGAATACATTCCAAGCCCTCCAGTAAACGTCTGAAACCACAGATAGTACTGAAGCCTATATATACTATGCTTTTTTCCTATACATACCCACCTATTATAATTTCTAACTTAGGCACAGTAAGAGAATATCCAAATTGCCAACATCACTACTCCTGTGCTTTGGGTCAATATTAAATAAAACAAGGGTTATTTGAACATAAGTGCTGAGATGCCATAACAGTCAACCTGATAACCAAGATGGCTACTAAGTGACTAACTGGGGGGAAGGGGTGCTGGACTAAGAGATAATTCACATCCTGGGCAGAACAGAGTGGGACAGTGTGAGATTTCATCACACTACTCAGAATGTCATGCAATTTAAAACTTATAAATTGTTTATTTCTGGAATTTTCCATTTAATATTTTTGGACTGCAGTTGACCACAGGTAACTGAAACTGCAGAAGGCGAAACCACAGATAAAGGGGCACTATTGTATATTCAGATAATCGTGTTTTTGTGAATAACTATGGTCCTCTACCATGCCAAAATGATGAAGAAATCATCAAAGATGTCCAAACTGAACTCTGACAATCCAATTAAGAATTTTGCATTTCCTACTAATGCATGAATAGCAGAAAGGATGGGGAAAAGCCTCTTACCAAGGCTCTTTGCTTTCCAAAGACAGCTTTCTTAGATCATATCATTTAAGCCACATATATCTAGAGAGTAATATACAAAACAGAAACAGGGGAAGGAGGCATTGAAAGAGAAAGAAGGAAAAGATGAATGAACAAAGGAGGAGAAGGAAGTCTTCTTTAACATCCATAGAAATGCTCTGAGCTCTCAAATGAAGAGTTTCAAACTTCTAAAGGGATGAAATAATTCATTTCAAAGTTTCACCCAAGAAAAATCTTCCCTTTGACTTATAGTAAATCCCCTACATACGAACCTTCAAGTTGCGAACTTTCAAAGATGCAAATGTGCATCACTGGTTCAGTTTTTCAAGAGGGTAGATAGAATTGAATCCAGCAAGGAACCAGAACCTGTCCCATCAATGTCAGGTGTGAGTGAAATTGCAGCTTGCCCTCTGTCTCCTATTGCTGATGATCCTTCAGCTCTACCATCTCCCACCTCCCCTCCCTCCTCCAGTCAGTAACTCTTCTTGCATGTTCACTGGATGCCAGCCCCTGGATGCCAGCTGTTGTACTGTACTACTGTACTTTTCAAGGTACTGTCCTGTAAGAATAAAAATGTTTATTTTTGTGTTTGTTTTTTATGTATTATTTGTATGAAAAGTATTATAAATCTCTTACAGTACAGTACTATATAGCTGACTGTGTTAGTTGGGTACCTAGGCTAACTTTGTTGGACTTATGAACAAATTGGACTTATAAACATGCTCTCGGAATGGAACTCATTCGTATAGAGGGGACTTACTGTATACCCTAGGAGCTTCCATAATCTCATGCTCTGCCAAGTGGCCTGGCACTCAGCCAACACAAAGAGTTAATTCAACCTGTTTCTATACACCTAGCTGCATTTCTAACTACTGTATCTATTACCTTCTCTCTTACCACCTCATCTAAAAACAAAGCAAAACAAAAAAGAACATTGAAGGAGGCCCAGACTTTGGCCAGAACTTTAATACATCAAAATGATATGCTAAATTTCTTATTTTAATCTTTCATGCTGAATTATACATTTTAGGATTTTAAAAAAATCTCTAATAAATGGTTAAGTATCTGTCAAAAATAATGAGTTTGGGTGTTAATTCAATTACTGTTCCCTAATGCAAAGATTTAATATTATAGTTCAAGTGTGTTAAATCCCTATCTGGGGGAACTTTCCTAAATAGACTCACCAGAACATTCTTGATCATGCATATTTAGTATTTTATAATTTACCTAAAGAAAAACATTCAGTGTCCATGACCTTTGAGCAGAAGTACAGAATCAGGACAACTATTCCTTAATCGCCAATTGCCTTTTTCCTCTCTGATATACCTAGTACGCCAGAAATTGGTGGGGAAAATCTCTCACAAAATGCACGGAAACCTAGTACCTTTAATTCTATGGCACTGCACTGGTTTACCTGTCCATTGGAGATTGGATTGGATTGAGGAATACTGCTAAATGGAAACAACTTGTCTTTAAGGCCTTCCCATCTACCTTCATTTGTCCCTTTCTTATTTCTTGATGACCATTTTGAATCGCCATACAGGACTCCCTGCCCTCATATTGCATTCTAAGTGCTTTAAAGACATCTCAACACTACCAGTGCAGAATTTCACTTAGATTTTCTCCCTTCCCTAAGTACTCCACTACCAAAATTATCCCTTATCTCTGATTAAAGAATGCCAGGTTCTCAAAACAGCTGCTCAGTATTATAAGTAAATTGATTCAATTGAAATTATTCACCTAAAGGTGGGAATAAATAATCTAATACCCATTTCCCCAGTCTCACCAGGAGTATTTGCACTTGGAAATTTAGATAAATCTCAGTCTGGTATGATTTCAGACTATGTAGCAAAGTGAAGAAATTTCAGCAAGTTAGGGGATGAACCAAAGGTAATAAAATGGAGGAAGTGAGAATAGAATGCTCTCTCAAGAAATGTGTTAGAGAAGGGAAGGCTTCAGCCTATAGAAGAAGTTGGGCCAAGCCACTCTTTCTTTTTTGTTTGTTTCTTTTAGCTATTGGAGCCTGGAGAGCAAGCCAACTTGAACTTCTTCGTTGGTTGAAAGAAAGCAGCCAATAAGGGGGAGTAGGTGGAGAAGTAAAGAGATTTGACAATTGATGGATCAAGATTCTGGAGAAGGGATAGGGTGACTGGATGGTGGAGAGAAGATAAAATCAAGGGCATAGATTGGCCTTGGAAAAGAATTAGGTATAAACAGGTAAAGCTATATATAAATTTGGAGGAGAGAAGAAAGAATCGTTGAGGTACTTTGTCTTCTATGGCACAGGAGTTAAAATAATTTGCATATATTGAAGTGGTATGGATGGGAGAAAAGGAGGGTCTGAAAAAAGTGATATGGTTTGAAACAGCAACAGTGGAGACTGGAAAAGGAAGGTCACTAGGGATCATAAAAGGATTGGTAAACAATACTGACAGCTGCATCAAGATGAGAAAAATACATATTTAATAGTGCCAAATTGTTATGCAATGTAGTCATCAAAAGCAACTCAACCAAGACTGGGGAATTTGAGAAGAGAAGCAAAATAAATAGATAATTGGACAGATCTAGGTGTGAGAATGTGTAGGGTAGCTGAGGGAAACGATAAAAAGACACAGGGATAGGGCGCTGGTGGGAGTATCAACACTAGGTAAAGAATAATGTGAAATCGAAAGTAACTGATCTTTTGGTAGAATATGGAACAGCAAGGATTGGAGTGCTCAGTGAAGCTAAGGATCTGTTTAGATGAGGAGGTAGAAAAATTGAAGCAAGGATTCATAATTTAAAATTGCAGAGTTGGAACAGATTGGTTAAAGTGTACAGACTTTGGAATCGGTCAAATCTTGGTTCATGTCTTTAGTTTCTTCATCTACATGTCTGTGTTACTTTTGGGTAAATTTATTTGACCTCTCTAGCATCAGTTTCCTCATTTGGAAGACAGTGATAATACTAGTATTTACTCCAATTGTTATCAGAAAGAATACATGAGTTATATAAATTGTGTAACACAGTGCCTGGTACATAGTATTATTTTTAAATTATTATAATTGCTAAAATGTTACAGATTACTTTTTGTTGAAGTATAGTTTACAATGCTCTGTTTCTGGTGTACAGCAAAGTGATTCAGTTACACATAAATATACATTCTTTTTCATATTTTTTTCCGTTATGGTTTATCACAGGATATTAGATCTAGTTCCCTGTGCTATACAGTAGGACCTTGTTTTTTATCTATTTTATATATAGTAGTGTGTATCTGTTAATCCCAAGCTCCTAATTTATCCCTTCACCACCCTCATTATAAAGATTATTGTAAGTATTGTTTTAGGAGGCAAAGATGGGTGTGACTTTTAAATTGGGTTGCTGCAGTGGAGTAAAGGTGGTTAACTGCAAACTGAGTGAGGTGTTGAGTGAATCATCTGTATGGTTGCTTAAATTATATAATTTAGCCTCATATCATAAAACATCGGTATCAACTATTGACTTCAAACAAGTAGATGAGTATTATTTTAATATAGCCAGAATTTTCGACCTATTACATTGCATGAAAACAGGAAATTAAATGAGAGAAAGAAAACATGACTCTCTGTCATAAATTTCTTTTTCCCTTTGAACCAAGCAGAAATCCTTTTCAATTCTTCCTCAAACTGAGTTACTCACACATGTGAACATTATCATATCATAATTCTATTAATGTGGACTTATAATTAAAATCATCTTGAATTTAACCATTTAGCTGTACTCATATACATTCATCATAGAAGCAGTGTCTAGGCACTTAAAAGACATATCTTGCACTTAGAAGAAAAGTTGATCTTTTATCTTCAGAGTAATAACAGCTTTTCAGAAGACAAAGAATGGATGTAGACAGGAAAAGGCAGTTTTTAGTGATAAAAATTCAGTTACTCCTACTACTTCCCTTGACTTAATGACTAGTACATGTTATGTGCAGAGAGAGCTGATGTAGGTATTCAAATAAAGGAACATCTGCTCTGTTTTATGCCTGACAGGTAATCATGACAACAAGAATATGGAATCAGTATATAAAAGTCCAAAAAATGTACTCCAAACATGCACTTACTCCTTTCTCATATCTACATATGCAATGAGAAAGCATTAACTGACAAATAAAAATTCAGTCAAGCCAGTTATTTGTCATCACATAGACCATCGGACACATCTGAAATGAGCCATTTCATTTTTCTTAATTCACAGCCTTCATTTAAAACTGAATGCTCAAATATTATGCATTATTAGTGTACTAAGAGTAGATTTAAATGTCACTCATGAGATTTTATTGGACCTCTTTAATGAAAGAAAAATAATAATCTCACTTAATATTTTCAGGCTATGGGCCATATTCATATCAAGCATTTGTCTTCTAATTACTGGATCCAGATACCATTACACAGATTCAAAAAAGATAAAAAATAAAAAAGACTTCTCACATCCTCATCACTATATCTTTGCTCATGGCATGCCATCTTTATTAAATTCCCTCTCTCATTTTTGAAGGTTGAATCCTATTCTTCCTTCAAGTTCCAGGTTCAATGCAATCATCTCAATGATCTCCCCACCAGTAGATATGCATTCCTCTTCCTCTGAAGCTCCATGAATGTGCTTCAACATCTTTTATGGCACTTATACTTTCTAGCTAACGTATTATGACATTTTGGAGAGATGCCTTTTTCTCCCTACTGGATTTAAAATTTTTTGATAAATAATACATATTAATAATGTTTTATCCCACAGTGTCTAGCTCAGTGTTTTATGCATAGTATGTCCTCAATAATTATTCACTGATGAGACAATGAAGCAATAAAAATTTCATTCTGCAATAAAAATGCTTCACTTTTTTGTTTTTTAAAAATATTCTCTAGATTATTAATTTACAGTTTGTTGTTATGACAGATATATTTCAGTTTTTTTTTTAAATAACAGTTTAAGCTGGATACCTATCTCTGTCTCTTTTTCAGTGGTCCTCTAGCCTTTTCATTTATCCAGCTGCCAAAAATCACTGCTTGAATTTTCAAGATGCCCATCATAGATGTTTTGTGTGATCAAAGAGGAGAAAGCATGAAGCTATATTTCATACATATAAGACCTTGTGTCATACGTCAGGATATTTGGTTAGTCACCTCCTGTCTATCCATGATACCGCTAAATGAGATGATTTGGTTTACCTGTGGTCAAAGTGACAGAAAAGAGATAAATAGCTTTATATATTGTCAACTCAATATTTTATCACTGATAATTACCCAACCATCACTTTGTAAAATGTCAGCATATGAATACTGAAATAAAATAGCAATGAGCTAATATCCTATACTTTTATGCTCCATATTTTGTTTACCCTTTTTCCTGTCTGAAATATATTTACTTCTAAATCATATCCAAATATTTACCCACCATGTGTCAAACACTCTCTTGCCTATGATGTCTACTCTCATGCCATCAGCCAAAAATGTTTTCCCCCTTTTAATGTTCATAGTACTTTATATGTATCCTTTTTTCTGAATTTTTTAAATTTTTACCTTGTATTAAAGTTATTTTTATGCATATATTATCTTCCCCACTAAATGGTTCCTTGAGGGCAGACATGACATGGCTACATACGATTTATTTTGTATGCCTCAGGTGCTTAGTACAATATCTTACATATAGAAACAGCTCAATAAGTTTTTGTTCATTGAAAGAAGAAATGCTCTGCTTTCAAATAACTCATTTTAGTCCTAAAAGCATTTAGTGTATTATTTCATTCATTCATCTACTCATTCATTCATTCATTCAACTAGTATTTATTAAGTACCTATTATATTCTGGGAAATGTTTTAGGAACCCTGAATGTGGCAGTAAGCAAAACAAAGTCCTTGCTCTCATAGATATTAAACTTTAGTGAGGAGAGGCAAAAAATAAAGAAATAAGTATATATAATATGCCAGGTTTTAATAAGTGATGTGAAGAAAAATAAACCAGGGTAAAGGGAGAGAGAGGACTGGTAAGGTACTACTAAAAATAAATTGGTCAGGTAATGAACCATGGTGACTATAATTAATAATCTTCTATTGTGTATTTGAAAGTTGCTACGAGAGTAGATCTTAAAAGTTCTCACTACAAGAAAAAAATTGTAACTATGTGTGAGGAGGTATGTTAACTAGACTTATTGTGGTGACCATTTAGCAATAAATACAAATATTGAATCATTATGTTGTACACTTGAAACTAATATAATGTTATATGTTAATTATATCTCAATAAAAATTAAAAATATATATCTTAATAATATTCCTTAAAGATATCATATAAAAAGTAGAGGTTTGAATTAGAACTAAGAAAGCAGATTTGGATTCATCAGTTCCAACGAAGTAAAACTTAGATTGAAAAAGTTTAAGAACCTTCATTTAATAACATTAAGAAAAAATTCAGAAAATATATTCCTGGAATAAGGCAATCCAAAATCCAATTATTATATTTGAAATATTCTCTTGGAGCTTACAATCTCATTAAGAGAAAAAACATTTTTTGATAATAGGTACATTAAAAACTCAATATGATGGCCTATAAACTAATTTCACACTATTTTAATGAGTTAGAGCTAAAGAAAGATGAATGTCAACTTAAGAAAAGTTTTGCTTCTCTGTTGAGGAATACCTTTCCTCCAATGAGTTCAAGGGACTCCCTCTACATTTCAAAATGTAAGGAGTAGAAAACTTGGATTAATGGCCCAGAACAGGGGTCACCTCTAGTACTTGAATTTAAGAAGACCATGTTTATAGTTCTATGCAGAAATATTTTATCAGAAAAAAAATTGGGGAAAGGAGGAAGATTCTGCTTTCATGACAATACTTAAACTATAAATTACTAAATTTCTGTTAGGAAATATAAAGTCAATGCAATTCAAACATGAGCCTTAATAATGTGAATTGCACAGGTCATTTAACAAATATTGACAGACATTGGTGACTCTAATAATGAACAGAGACCTTAATTTAAATCGATATATGTTTTGTATGTTTTTGTTACTGTTTGTTAAATCCTGCTTTTATCCTAATTTAATCCTTTAATAACAGCCTTTAAACTATTATATTTGACATTCAAAGATTTTTGTAATCTGATACCACTCTAACTACCAACTTTAGTTATTTCTATTCCTCAGCATCCATTATTTTCCCTGACCATTTCATTAACATGCCAGGATAATGCTTAGCTCTGTCTTCATTTAAAGTGTTTACCTTATACAAATCCTACTTACCTTCCAAATTCTAGTTCAAGACCTACCTTCTCTATGAAATTTCCCTTTATTATTCCAGTCCTCTTTGATACCATTTTTTGAAATCTTATAGCACTTAGTACGCAATATATAATTCAGGCTTTATTTATATATTAGCTTGTATTGGGATAATGATTTCATGTATATTCATGCAATGAACATTAACTGAATACACCCCTAAAATGCCTGGCATTATGCTAAGCATTCATAATAGGAAAGTGCATAAGATGTGGCCCCTTCCCTAAGGAAGCTCCTAGTTTACCAGGAGAAGAGGCAGACACACAAAATGTGAGAAGGAATATTAAAGGGTAATACAAGCAAAGTTTTATGATGACATAGATAAGCAATTAATTTTGCCTTAGGGAAAAGTGCATGGTGTGACAGAGAAGGTATTATAGGAGATTAAACATGAGTTGTTTAATGTTGGTAAGAAAATAAAAGGCCTTGTAGGGTTTCTACTTCCAGATGAATCTCCCCCACCCCATGCTAAAAATTGAAAAACATTGTTATTCAGGAAACTGCAAATAGTCCCACATGACAGAGCAGCATTTCTCAAAACGTGTTCTATGGGAGAGTTTTATGTTTTTTAAGAAGTGTTCTTTAAAAATTGGTGCTATGGTCAAATAAACTGGGAAACAACTGATTAATGTTAAATAGCCCTCTTCGTTACATTATTTTTTCAGAGCTTTTAACATATTAATATATTGCATGCATTTCTAAGAAAAGAATATATTATACAGTACTTCCCAAAATTATATAACCATGGAAACTTTTTTCCCCAGAGATAATGGAATTAAAGTTCTATAGAAAATTATGTGGAAAAAAGTTAGACTACAACATAATTTGCATTGTGAAGGGGGTGAGGGTGTAAGTCACAGAGACTAGAGTCAGATTTTGAAGATCTTAAACTTTCTAAAGATATTAGATTTGTTTTTTCTATAGGCAATAAAGAAACATCAAATATTTTATAAAAGGGAGTTATATAATCAGACCTATAAAAGGATACTTCAGGAAGCAAAATAAAGAATGGATTCAAGGGAACAATGTCTGGAACCAAGGATATCAGTTGAGACATTATTGCAATGGAAAATAAGATGGAGGCCTGCACTGGATTAATAGTAATGACAGAAATGTTGGTATTGTCTCAACTGATGGTGATTTATTTGAAAACTAACGCTATGTTGAATGTTACTTTTCTTACACCCCTCTCTGCAAACCATAGGATCTAGCACAATGCAGAGAATGTCAGAAGTGTCTGAGTTTTTTTTTTTTAATTCATTGTTCATTAAATATCTTCTGAGATGTAACTGAGCGTGACAACTCCAGGCTCCTGGGGAACACTGGGCAGAAAAGAAATGATTCTTTAAATTAAGACTTCTAAGTATAAACTTCATTTTTCAGGTGGTTATTCTAAGACTATTGTAGGATCCAGCCTCCAAGCTAGCCCCAATTACCACCACGTCCTGGCGTTCATACGTGTAGAGTCTCAAATTATACCAGGGATCATCTGGGTGACCAACAGAACATAGCAGAAATTATGGTTATGTCACACTTCAGCTTAGGTTTTTGAAATCTATCTTGGTCAATCATACTCTTTTTCTGTTGGATCACTTACTCTGGGGGAAGGCAGCTGGCATATCATGAGCAGCCCTATAGAGAGGTCCACATGGTGAGGAACTGGAGCCTTAGCCAACAGCCATATGATTAAGCTAGGAAGTGGGATCCATGCAAACAGTGAGCTTAAGAAGCCTAGAGTACCTATACTAATATCCAATAAAATACATTTTAAAACAAAATGTATTACAATTACTACAGATGATAATATTATTACCGTAATAATATGTGTCAATTCAATAGGACAAAACAATCACAAGTGTGTTCCCCCAATAACAAAGCTTCAAAATACATGAACAAAAATGGCAAAATTACAGGAAAAACAGACCATTCCTCAATCATAGTTGGGGATCTTAACACTCTTCTCTCAGAAATTGATAGAAAAACCAGACAAAAACTCAGCAAAAAATTAGATCTGGGGGCTTCCCTGGTGGCGCAGTGGTTGAGAGTTTGCCTGCCGATGCAGGGGACACGGGTTCGTGCCCCGGTCCGGGAAGATCCCACATGCCGCGGAGCGGCTAGGCCCGTGAGCCATGGCTGCTAAGCCTGCGCGTCCGGAGCCTGTGCTCTGCAACGGGAGAGGCCACAACAGTGAGAGGCCCGCGTACCGCAAAAAAAAAAAAAAAAAAAAAAAAAATTAGATCTGAACAAAACTATCATCGCTTCAATTTAATTGATACTTATAGAACACACACAAAAATGGCAGAATACACATTTCTTTCAAGTACACATAGTACTTTTCCATACTTTTATTCAATTGCTATTTGACAAGTGTGTTAAGGTAATTTCATGGAGGAAAGATACTCTTTTCAACAAATGATGTTGGAACAACTATATAACTGTATAGGAAAAAAAGAACCTTGACTCATTGCATACCAAACACAAAAATTAACTCAAAATGGATCATATATCTAAATGTAAGAGCCAAAACTGCTAAACTCCTAGAGAAAAACATAGGAGAAAATTTTTGTGACATTAAGTTAGGTAAAATTTCTTAAACAGGATACCAAAACACAAAGTATAGAAGAAAAAAGTGATGAAATGGACTTCATTAATATTAATAAAGTTTTGTCTTTGAAAAAAATAATTAAGAAAACCAAAAAATAAGCCACAGACTGGGAGTAAGTATTTGCTAAACATGTATCTCATAAAACGCTCTTGCATCAAAACTATATAAAGAACTCTTACAACTCAACAACAAAAATACAAATAACTCAATGTAAAAAGAGGCAAAGGATTTCAATAAAAATTTCTCCAAAGAAGATATACAGATGGCCAATAAGTACATGAAAATGCTCAGCATTATTAGTCATTAGGGAAATGTAAATCAAAACTGCAATGAGATACCACTATACACCCCCAAGGATGGCTATAATCGAAGTGATGGTCAATACCAAGTGCTGGTGAGTATTTGGAGCATTACTAGTGGGAATGTAAAATGGTGTATCCACTTTGGAAAACAGTCTGGCTTTTCCTCAAAAGGTTAAGCACAGAGTTACATATAACCTAGCAATTCCACTCCTAGGTATTTACCCAAGAGAAAGGGAAACATTTATCCACACAAAATATATATGTGAATGTTTATAGTAGCTTTATTTGTAATATTCCAAAACTTGAAATAACCCAATGCCCATCAACATTTGAATAAAAAATGAACTGTGAAATATCCATAAATTGGAATACTATTCATCAATAAAAGAGAGTGAACTATTGGTACATATAACAACATGAATAAATCTCAAAAACATTCTGGGAAGTCTAAAGTTCTCAACCAGGAAAGATTTTGCCCCCCAGGGAATAATTGGTTATATCTGGAAACATTTTGATTGTCACAACTGGGAATGGAACTGGCATCTAGTAGGTAGAGGTCAGCAGTGTTGCTCAGCATACTAAAAATCACAAGATAGCACCCCACAACAGAGAACTATACAGCCCAAATGCCAATAGCATCAAGGCTGAGAAACCCTGTGCTAAGAGAAAAAAAGTCATACACAAACTATCACATACTGTATGATTCTACTCATATGAAATTCTAGAAAAGGAAAACTATAAATGACATAAAAGAGATAAATGGTTACCTGGGGCCAGGGATGGGGAGAGGGGGTCAAGTTAAAGGGACATGGAGAAACTTTTTAAGGTGATGGACTGACTATTCTATACATTGATTGTGGTGGTGCTCACACAATCATATACAACTACCAAATTCATCAGAATGTGAATTTAAATTGATTGTAAAAATATTGCATGCATATTAGTCACACTTTAACATAAAGATACCACAATGTGGAAAAAAGCATTAAAGGAAAAGGTAAGGGAACTCCAAAGGTGAACTTTGCCAACCTCACCTACGTGATTGAGAACTGACCTCAAACTTCATTGACACTCCAGATCACTGAGGTATTATCCAGTAGAACATCACCCTGAAGGCATCTTGGTATCCTGAAAAGAGAGTTAAATCAGTTTCTTACCAGGTTCTACAAGGGACAGTGAATAATGAAGAGATTTTATTCTCTTCTAGTTTGTTTAATTCTTCAAAGAATATCCCCATTAACAAAATCTGATTCAGTATTATTCCACCAAATGAGAATTTTTTGAGAGTATTCACTATGGCAAGTAGAGTGTTACACATAGTACTTTTGTGAATTTTTTTAACTTTTACTATAGTTTCCTTGATAACTGAATGAAACCTTTCCTGGAGCTCCTGAGATGAAATTATTCCTTTGAAATTCTGGGAACACTGAAGCTCTCTTCATAATAGAGGCTTACATTTGCTCAATGCCCGCTTCCTCCCAAAAAAACCACCTATTACACTTCCTTAAACAAATGCTGCTTTGAGAAGTAAAGGAGGTAGAATTACAGCTGATGAAATGTGATCAACAAGGAGTCAGTTACTTCTCTCCTTCTGGGGTTAAATCAGAACTTTTCCTTCATTTTGAGTCTTCTTGAGACAGTTATATAGGAATAGCCTCTTATCTCTGCTACTCTGAAAAAGGTTATTTCTCCCATATGTCTCATTGAATCCTTGGAAAAATCATCTTAGAAGAAACAAAAATCATTACATTCAGCTCTCTGTAGAAGATTTCTTATGAAAACAGAGAAACACATAGCCAGGTTGCCTTCAGAGCCCCTGGAGGTTCCAGAGTTCTATGTGAATCCTGGCAATCCTACTACAACTATTAAGAAAAGGAGAAACAAGAAGATTCAGAAAGGTCTTTTCTAGAGATGATGAAATGTTGAAAAATAAGAGTTTTTAAAGCTGACAGAAAATTACTTAGATCTACCACATTCATTTAAGTGAAAGCGTTTCAATGTCAACAAATTACCCTTGCATATCCCTCAGGTGCCCTGCATGACCTTCTAGGTCTCATTTCTGTTGATATGACTCTAAGGGTTTTTAATCTGGGGCTTCCAAATAACCATTCTAGGATGATACCACAGCTAAGAATGCTATCAATGGCCAGTTAGATGGCCAGTCTAACGATATGGAGTCTCTCTATGTCTACTTGGCATACAAAGCATGGGTGGAGGAAGCAGTAAAAGAGCTTATCGTTAGGATGTAGAAGGGGGCTTGATTTGGTATGGTAGAAAATGAGAGTTTGGGGAAAGAGTATTCAGAACTATTCAAAATTAGAATACTTTCAAAATATTATTACTTAATAACTAGGTTATAAGTGAATGTGTTTTATGCACCAAATTGCCTAGCTTAAAGGTATCTTGCTACAAAGTATAGGAATTGCCTATGTCATCATATATAATATAGTTACTAAGCAATACATTTTCAAAAATATTCAATTGTTTTTGAATTACACTATTTTCATACCTTGAGTAGATCCAACTACTCCAATCTGGCAATAGCAAGAATGAATACAGCTCTGGAACAGTCTCCTTTCCTGTGATTTCAATGAATTATATGTGGCAGACATGGAAAAGGAGGAAAGGTCTTTGAAGAATCAAACAACATTTTATATGTCTAGATGAGCCAGTTTTATTTGTCATTCATGTCCTCTACCCACACTCTCTGTCCTTTGAACAATCATTCTCCTGAAACACCAACAATACGTTGCTCTATTGCCTTGTCAATGATCCAAACCCAAGTATGTGCAACTCTCTCTCCCATTCTGTCATTAATTCATATTATTCCTTTCTCTGTCTCTCTCTCTTCTTTTCTTTTCCTTTTCTTCTCTTGCAAGTCTCATCATCCCCTAGATCTTCTTCCCTCAGGCCCTTGCTCTCAACCAGGCAACATACACAGAATATACTGAGCTAATCTTAATGTGTACTTATAGGTTGATAGGCCAGACAACCTAATGCATTTTAACACTATTCATGAACCAGCTCTTCTTTCTATCCCAGCACATTTCCTTCACTGTCAGAAAAATGATTCCAAAGCACAGTTTCCCCTTACAAAGTTACTCCAATTTATCCCACCCATTCTCAAATCTGCCAACAAAAACTCAGCATCCTCAAGATATTTCTGTGAGCATACGCACAAATTTATTGGCACAGAAAGCAAACTTCATCGCCAGATGTGACTGCAGCACCATGAGAAATTCCAATTCTGTCTCATTAATCTACAGATGAAATAAGCACATTCACTTCCTGCATAACCCTACAGTGTAGTCTTCAAACCAAAATGAAGTTGCTGTATGTATGCACTCAGATATTTTTCAGTGAAAAACAAATCCCCTTAATTGTAAGAAAAAAAAATGGCACTTAATTAAAGGACAGCTAAGTTACTTGGAAAAAAATGTTATAAAGGCAGAACTCAAAAATAGGAAGAAAAAGCCCATTTGGGAATGATATTTTGATATTGAATCCATTAACTGTCAGTTCTCATTTGTGCTCATACCAGATCTGAGAAACTCATAGATAAGATACAGAAAGTTGATTTAATGTCCATACATGCACACTACCGTGGGGCTTTGGGTTGTTTTATAATGTTGAGTAATTATTTCAGTCAATTCTTACAATTGTCTGGGCCACCTATTTTAGCACCTAATCATACACATCCCATATTGCATTTAACAGCTCAATATGGTTTGTTCATTTATTGTGTTTATATATTTATGTCATATGGATAAGGCTTTGTGCCTATGCAGTCCATAAATCCCTGATGGGTGTGTTCAATAAATAATCATTGAACTGACCTCAATTGAATTGAGGAGACAGTAATAGATATAATCCCCAGTTCATCCCTATTTGGCATTTTTGATGTGTGTTTGTATTTCCATTTCAATAAGGATCTGTCTTGGATATTAGGACTTTGCATAATTTCAGATAATGAAGTCAAACTAAGAAGAGATGATTTTGAAGAAAATGGAAAGAAACCCAGTTTACACTCATGCTGAGGACTGAAGCAAGGCACCAAGCCCAGACTTAGGGGCTTTTGATGATTACAGGCTGAATGACTCACATCTTCCCCAGGGAATGGAAGAATGAATCACAAGTCAGTTTTAAAGATCTCTCCTGACCACTGAACATGGATGGGGCGGGGGTGGGGGGGGCAAGAAGGTAGGGGGAGCAGTACAAACACCCTGAAAGTCTCTCCTTTCCAACTCCCCCTAAGCAGCATGCTGAATTAGAAAAGGAGAGAATTAAAATAAATTATGATAATGCCAACAAAGAAATTGGAAAAAAAACAAAAAGAAAAACAGCGTGGCTTCGTTCCCTATTCGAATCACTTAGCAGAAAATTTAAAGATTTGCTTCTGATAAGCCTTAATACAATAACTAAGAGTTAACTCTTTCATTGATCCCACACCCATCCATAACTTGCCACACACAGACAAACAAATCCTTCCTGAAAAACCACGGCTGGATTAATCTTCTTAAGGTGCTGCTTTCAGCATGTCATTCCCCTACAAGGGCGTCCACTTGCCTGTAGGATCAAGTCAAAACTAATCAACCTGACATTCCAGATCTTCCATTAACTGGCTCCACCCTACCTATTCATCCAGCCCCCCGCTAATCCCCCACATTATCACTGGCCCCAATTCTGTCAAACTGGCCTCCTTAAAATCACGTAGCACATTCCTGCCTCCATACCTTCACTCATTCCTCTTCCCTATATCTAAAATACCTTCTCTTATCTCTCCACCATTCAAAACCCAAAATTTAATTTTTTCAAAGCTCTAAGTTCAAGAATAATCTTCTCTATAGAGCTGCCCAGTCTAACTCTGTCCCTCAGTGACCATTCCCTTACTTGAAATGCCTATAGCATGATATGTACATCTGTATCAAGTGACTTCCACATACCTTTATACCCTCAGTATATGACTTGCTTCCATAATTAGATTCAAATCAGAGAACAAAGGATCTTTTTGTCATCACCAACATCCCTTAACACAGTGCTCAAGATATATATGTATTTTAATATTAATAATCAATAAATAGAAGTCTGTGATTTTTTAGCCAATTTAGTGTTAATTTGATATGGGAATGCAGGCTTATTAGAACTTTCTTTTCTTTTCATAGTTATATAG
Source organism: Grampus griseus (assembly GCF_964374135.1). Taxonomy (NCBI): domain Eukaryota; kingdom Metazoa; phylum Chordata; class Mammalia; order Artiodactyla; family Delphinidae; genus Grampus; species Grampus griseus. The sequence goes on along the minus strand of NC_138999.1, from coordinate 97,453,961 downwards.
CAATTTTTAAATGCCCAAATCCTCTTACTTGCTTCAGTTTTCTAAATTGAACTCATTTTCATTTTACTTTCTTTTTAAAAAGAACCTGTTCTTCCTGCTCTTTTTTTTTTTTTTCGCGGTATGCGGGCCTCTCACTGTTGTGGCCTCCCCCGTTGCGGAGCACAGGCTCCGGACGCGCAGGCTCAGCGGCCATGGCTCACGGGCCTAGCCGCTCCGCGGCAGGTGGGATCTTCCCGGACCCAGGCACGAACCCGTGTCCCCTGCATCGGCAGGCGGGCTCCCAACCACTGCGCCACCAGGGAAGCCCCATGTTCTATTTTTAAAGCTCTGTTTTTCAGTATGGCATGAACAACCATCAGGCTTTAAATGCTCCAATTGAGGTACTGTAATTTAACCTTTACACATATCTTGGTCAGTAACCTGGACTGATGAAAGAGGAATATCTATCCCACCAAGAAGCCTTGAGGAAAAGATTTTGTTCTTTAGAATTGAGTTTCACGGGGAGAATGACTTTCTCTCCCAATTGGATATAAACTCTTCTTGGAGCCTGGAGGATGATTTCATGACTCAAAACAGATGGACTTTTTTTCCCTTTATGTATTATTCTTTACTTAGACAGGTAAAGAACAGCTGCTTCAATTCTTGTTTTCTAAACTATTTTCTTTCTTTTTTTTTTACATCTTTATTGAAGTATACCCTCCCTATCCCACCCCTCTAGGTGGTCACAAAGCACCGAGCTGATCTCCCTGTGCTATTTTCTAAATCACACTACTTCTTTTATCTCTTCTGGGTATTTGGAATTCCAATCGGGGGAATGATTATTTTATATTCTTAAAAACTAAATTCATTCATTTTCTTGCCCCTTTTAGACAAAGTGCTGCAGGGAGAATTTAAAATCCACTAGGGAAGTGAGTAGACATGGCAGACAGAGACCATGATGGTAGGATTTTTAAGGGCAGTAAAGTTTTCTAGGAACTCTTCAGTTGAAGTCTGATCTATTTGCCCATGCCAAAATTCTGCTAGCTAATGCATTTTCCTCTCTAGGCAGCCTCCTATAAAATTTAAATGTCTCTGAGAGAAATAACAAAGGAGTCATGCACACTATAATTTAGACTGGTTTATCAAATTTCCCTCTTAGTTAGCTGTCATTGTGGGAATGGAATTTGTAATGATGTATTCTCCTTTTTTTTTAATAGATCTTTATTGGAGTATAACTGCTTCACAATACTGTATTAGTTTCTGTTGTACACCAAAGTGCATCAGCCATATGCATACATATGTCCCCATATCCCCTCCCTCTTGAGCCTCCCTCCCATCCTGCCTATCTCACCCCTCTAGGTCATCGCAAAGCACCGAGCTGATCTCCCTGTGCTATGCTGCTGATTCACACTAGCTAACCATTTTACATTCGGTAGTGTATATATGTCAATGCTACTCTCACTTTGCCCCAGCTTCCCCCTCTCTCCCCGTGTCCTCAAGTCCATTCTCTATGTCTATATCTTTATTCCTGCACCGCAACTAGGTTCATCAGTACCATTTTATTCTTTTACATTCCATATATATCTGTTAGAATATGGTATTTGTTTTTCTCTTTCTGACTTACTTCACTCTGTATGACAGACTCTAGGTCCATCCACCTCACTACAAATAACTCAATTTTGTTTCTTTCTTTGGCTAATATTCCATTGTATATATGTGCCACATCTTCTTTATCCATTCATCTGTTGATGGGCATTTAGGTTGGCTCCATGTCCTAGCTATTGTAAATACTGCTGTAATGAACATTGTGGTACAGGTCTCTTTTTGAATTATGGTATTCTCAGGGTATATGCCCAGTAGTGGGATTGCTGGGTCATATGGTAGTTCAATTGTTAGTTTTTTAAGGAACCTTCATACTGCTTTCCATAGTGGTTATATCAATTTACATTCCCACCAACAGTGCAGGAGGGTTCCCTTTTCACCACACCCTTTCCAGCATTTATTGTTTCTAGATTTTTTGATAATAGCCCTTCTGACCGGTGTGAGGGGATACCTCATTGTAGTTTTGATTTTTATTACTCTAATAATTAGTGACGTTGAGCATTTTTCATGTGCCTCTGGGCCATGTGTATGTCTTCCTTGGTGAAATGTCTATTTAGGTCTTCCACCCATTTTTTAATTGGATTGTTTTTTTTGATATTGAGCTCCATGAGCTGTTTGTATATTTTGGAGATTAATCTTTTGCCTGTTGTTTCATTTGAAAATATTTTCTCCCATTCTGGGGGTTGTCTTTTTGTCTTGTTTACGGTTTCCTTTGCTGTGCAAAAGCTTTTAAGTTTAATTAAATCCCATTTTCTTACTTTTGTTTTTATTTCCGTTACTCTAGGAGGTGGGTCAAAAATGACCTTGCTGTATTTTATGTCAAAGTGTTCTTCTTATGTTTTCCTCTAAGAGTTTTATAGTGTCTGGTCTTACATTTAGGTTTTCAATCCATTTGGAGTTTATTTTTGTTCATGGTGTTAGGTGGTGTTCTAATTTCATTCTTTTACATGTGGCTGTCCAGTTTTCCCAGCGCCACTTACTGAAGAGGCTGTCCTCTCTCCATTGTATGTTCTTGCCTCCCTTGTTGTAAATTAGGTGACCATATGTAGGTGGTTTTATCTCTGTGCATTCTATCCTGTACCATTGATCTATACTTCTGTTTTTGTGCCAGTACCATACTGTCTTGATTACTGTAGCTTTGTGGTATAGTTTGAAGTTGGGGATCCTGATTCCTCCAACTCTGTTTTTCTTTCTCAGGATTGCGTTGGTGGGCTGTCCTAGTGGACAGTGGTTAAGAATCTGCCTGCTAATGAAGAGGACACAGGTTCAATCTCTGGTCCGGGAAGATCCCATGTGCCTCAAAGCAACTAAGCCCGTGTGCCACAAGTACTGAGCCTGCACTAGAGCCCTTGAGCCACAACTACTGAAGCCCGCATGCCTAGAGCCCATGCTCCACAATGAAGAGTAGCCTGTGAGCAGCAACAAAGACCCAACGCAGCCAAAAATAAATAAAATAAATAAATTAAAAACAAACAAAAAAAAGACTGCTTTGGCTATTCAGGGCCTTTTGAGTTTCCATATGAATTGTAAAATTTTTTGTTCTAATTCTGTGAAGAATGCCATGGTAGTTTGATAAGGATTGCATTGAATCTGTAGATTGCTTCGGGTAATATAGTCATTTTCACAATATTGATTCTTCCAATCCAAGAACATGGTATATCTCTACATCTGAGTATGTCATCTTTGATTTCTTTCATCAGTGTTTTATAGTTTTCCGAGTACAAGTCTTTCACCACCTTAGGAAGGTTTATTCCTAGGTATTTTATTCTTTTTGTTGCAGTGGTAAATGGGAGTGTTTCCTTAATTTCTCTTTCAGATTTTTGGTGTTGGTGTATAAGAATCCCAGAGATTTCTGTGCACTAATTTTGTATCGTGAAACCTTACCAAATTCATTTATTAGTTCTAGTAGTTTTCTGGTGGCATATTTAGGATTTTCTACGTATGGTATCATGTCATCTGCAAACAGTGACAGTTCTACATCTTCTTTTCCAATTTGGACCCCTTTTGTTTCTTTTTCTTCTCTGATTGCCATGGCTAGGACTCCCAAAACCATGTTGAATAAGAGTGGTGAGAGTGGACATCCTTGTCTTGTTCCTGATCTTAGTGGAAATGCTTTCAGTTTTTCACCATTGAGTATGATGCTTGTTGTGGGTTTGTCTTATATGGCCTTTATTATGTTGAGGTAGGTTCCCTCTATGCCCATTTTCTGTAGAGTTTTTATCATAAACGGGTATTGAATTTTGTCAAAAGTGTTTTCTGCATCTATTGAGATGATCATGTGGTTTTTATTCCTTAATTTGTTAATGTGGTGTATCACATTGATTGATTTGTGTATCTTGAAGAATCCTTGCATTCCTGGGGTAAACTCCATTTGATCATGGTGTATGATCCTCTTAATGTGCTGTTGGATTCTGTTTGCTAGTATTTTTTTGAGGAATTTTGCATCTATTTTCATCAGTGATATTAGCCTGTAGTTTTCATTTTTGTGACATATTTGTCTGGTTTTGGTATTAGGGTGATGGTGGCCTCGTAGAATGAGTTTGGGAGTGTCCCAAACTCTGCTATATTTTGGAAGAGTTTAAGAAAGATAGGTGTTAGCTCTTCTCTAAATGTTTGATAGAATTCGCCTGTGAAGCCATCTGGTCCTGGGCTTTTGTTTAGGGGGCTATTGGCCTGGGAGCTCAGCAGACTCCCTGGGCCTAGTGGACCAGGTGATCTCCCTCCACTCCTCTCCTGCTCTTCCTGGAGGGCCCCTCCCACCTACCTCTTCTGATCTCCCTGGCCTCAGGGACGCTAATCCTGTCTGGCCTCCACTTTTCCTCCCCCCTCTGTTCCCCCACGTCCTACCGGTTCACTTGGGGGTTCCTCCTGTCTCCTTGGGCATCAGTGTCCCCCACCAGTGGCCAGCAGGCCCCCTATTTGTGGGAAGATGCTAACTCTGGATCTTCTCACACAGCCATCTTGACTCCACCATCTGTTTGTAATGATGTATTCTTTTAATTAGTCACTCTGGTAATCTCAGAATCAGCTTGGATTAGCTAGATTAGTCTTATCTTCCACTTCTCCCAGTATACTCATATTATTTGCAATCATTCAAACAAACCATTTTTTTTTAAATCATGTGTCTCTGTGTCTTTGCCCATGCTATGTCCTCCTCCATAGATTCCTTCTTATACAATCGTACCTTTTTCTTTGGCCCAGCTCATGCACCACATCCTTCAATAAAACTTCTCTGCATATTTTGTCTGGCAATGTGACTCATTCATCCTTCATCTATCATATCAAATGCTACCTCCTCTATGAAGCATTCTCTGACTTTTTCAGGTAGCTGTAGACACTTTTCCCCTAGGGTCCCACACTGCACCTTGAATTACATGCTAACATATCACATTGTATTGAAATTATCCTATTATGTGCCCGTCCTCATAAGACTGAGTTTCTCAGTGGCATGGACTGGACCTTATTCTTCTTTATTTCCAGCCTATTTTCCCCTAAATATTTCGTATTTGTTAAATGAATAAAGCACAAGGTTAGCCTAAATAGAAAATTAAACAAGATCCAAATTCATTTCTATGGGTATCAGATGGTTACTTCATCATAAACCATGAGGACTTCCTAACCACTAGCATGTACTTTGTCAGGGTAAAAGAGCAGAGCTGTTAGCTGAGTGTAGAAACAGCAAATTTAAAAGGTTGTTATTTTGTTATACTAAAAGTGAGTTCTCAAATATATTTCTCTTGTTTAACCTTTAAAATCTCTCCAAGTCATCCTTTCCTTGCTTTAACTTTCAGAGTTAAACAAAAGAGCCAGATAGTGAGCAGTGATTGTGAGATCAAACTCATTTATTTATTCATTGACTATTTATCAAATATCTGCTACATACAAATCTACAATAGTGAGGAAAACAGACATAGTCACCCCATATCCTCATGAAAGTTATCATCTAGTGGAGGAAAAGATAATAAATTAGAGGTAGATAGATAATATCAGTTAATGATAAGTTTATAAAGAAAAATCATCAGGATAAGAGGATAAAATGTAATGGGGTAAAGATGTGGCTATTTTAGATAAAAAGGCATCTTTAATAAGTTTATATTTGAGAAAAATCTAAAGGTAGAAAGTGAGTAATGCCACTGTTGGGAAGAAGAGGGGCAGGGTCAGCAAGTGCAAAATCTGAGGATGGAGGAAGAATTTGTGGTAACCTAGCAACAGCAAAGTAGCCAGAGTGGCTGGAATTCAGTGAGCCAGGGGGAGCCTGGTAAGAGATATCAGAGAAGTAGCAGGGATCCAGATCATATTGAATCTTATAGGTCATGGTAAAATCTTTGGACTTTATTCTAGAATTTACGTATTTTTGGAAACGGTCTTAGTTATCCAGGCTGCCATAATAAAATACCATAGACTGGGTGGCTTAAACAACAAGAATCTGTTTCTCACAGTTCTGGAGATGGGAAATCTAAGATTAAGTTGCCAGTAGCGTAGGTGTCTAGTGAGAGCTCTCCCCTTGGATTTCAGACAGCCACCTTCTTATTGTGTCTTTATATGGCCTTTCCTCAATGAATGTAGGTAGAGTGGGAGAAAGAGAGGGAAGAAGAAAGAAGAAGAAGAAGGAGGAGGAGGAGGAGGAGGAGAGGAAGAAAAAGAAGAAGTAGAAGAAGTAGAAGCAGCAAGCTCTCTGGTGTCAGTTTTTATAAGTTCTTATCCCATTATATGGGCCCCATTCTCATGACCTCATCTAAGCCTGATCACCTCCCAAAGTCCTCATCCAAATACCATCACATTGGGGGTTGGGGCTTCAACATATGGATTTTGGGAGGAAACAATTCAGTTAATAGCAGAAAGCTTAATCTGGATGTTGTGTGAAGAATAGACTCTCAGGGAACAAGAGTGGAAACAAGAGAACTAGCCAGAAATCTATTGCAATAATCTAGGAAAGAGATAATAGTGGCTTGGACATGAGTAGAAGTGTTGGTAGTGGTGAAAGGTAGTGATATTTTAGACATATTTTAAAAGTAGAGCCCACAGGATTTGCTAATAAATTTTATGTGGGTTATGAGAGGAAATACTCAAGAATGACTCCAAAGATTCTGGCCTGGACAACTGGTGAATGTTGGTGTCATTTACTACAATGGGAAACACTGGGAAAAGACAGTTTGGATTGGAGGGGGTAGAATCAGGAGCTCAATTTTGAGTGTGTTAGGTTTAAGCTGCCAAGTGGGTAGTGGAATATATCAATCTGGAGCCGACGGAACAGGTCTAGAATGAATATACAAATTTAGGAGCCATTAGTGTGCAGATGATGTTTAAAAATCAAGGGATGATATCACCTATGGAACAAATGTAGATAGAGAAGAAAATAGGAGTAAGGATAAGCCCTAGGGCACTCCAGCATTTTAGGGAGGTGGGAGTAGAGAAAGAGAATCTACAAAATAAGACAGAACAGCTAATGAGCTAACAGAAAAAAGGGGAAAAACAGATTAATGTAGTTTACTGAAAGCCAAGTGAATAAAGGATATCAGCTTGGAAGTAGTAGTCATCTGTGCCAGCGCTGCTGAGAGGTCAAGTAAATGACAGCTAAAAATTTACCATTGGAATTAAAAACATAAGCCCCATGCCCTTTATTAATAACAGTTGTCAGAATGTAAATGAACTTGATGAGCAGTAGCCACCTTCGGGGAGAATTTAAACGGAAAAAGGATAAAACTGCAGGTTAGGTAGAAAAGAGAATTTTATCCTGACAATAGTTTATGGAACATTAACACTGCAAGGTTGACTCAAAAGCCTTCTCCAGAGATCTATAAAACATGATAGGTAATGATTTAAGGCTGCTTGTGGGAGAATTATTCAAAGGTAATCTGCAAGGAGGTATAGGCTAGATTGTCTACAGATCATTTTCAGCTTTCAGGAACCATTACTATCCTTTACGCAAACCAATGGTTTTTACAAAGCTGCCAATTAAGACTGTAGTTCACTTTTATAGATCTTGTGCATGGAAATGTTCATGAGGCTTACCTCATTTTTCAAAAGAGATAAGTTCAGTTTTAAAAGCAAATAAAAGATTGAGCAGTAGTGTAACAGAAAGAAGATAACTCTTCTTGTAAATGTAAATATATAGATACTGGGGAGTATATTCCTGACAACTGCTTATAATGAGATGATGCCAAGTGTGGAGTGACTACTTTTGACTCCTACTAATGGTAAATGCATTTGCAATTTCTTGGTCCAGGGATGATAACAGAGTTGACAAAATTTTTAATGAAAATCAAAATTCTCTGTTATACTTGATTGAATGTTAGTCAAATCTATTGCTTTTGATCAGTATAACACATTTGGGGTTAGACACAGACCCGATTCTTTTACTCATATACCAAGGACGAAAGAAACTTAAGGTCATAAAGTCACAGAATATGTTTATAGTTGTATGCCTTCTTACTAAGAGACAAAGTTCCAGGGGAATTACTTAATAAAACTTGTTTAAATAAATGTCCATCATTTTCTGAAGACTTGAAAGGTATCTTTCCTGGTGAAATGAATTTCTCTTAATTGCAAATTTTCTGTGCTGATCATATTTTTCACCCAAGAATGAATTCTGTCCAAAAAATGCCCTGTTTTACATTTGTTTTTGCAAATAAAATATTATTAAGGAATTTTACTTAATGTCAGACAGCCAGCTTTTATGTGTGTCTCCTGTGAAATCTTAGGTTCTGGCTAGATAATTCATCAAATAAGAAATGTAAATGACTAACAAATATCTGTAAAAAAAAAAAGTTAAACATCACTACGCACCTATTAGAATGGCTAAGATTAAAAAAAAAAAAACTGACAACACCAAATGCTGGTGAGGTTGTGGAGTAATAGGGACTCTCATTCATTACTGGTGGGAATGCAAAAATGATACAGCCACTTTGTAGGACACTTTGGTAGTTTCTTACAAAACTACTCATAGACATCACATGATCTAGCAATTTTGTTCCCTGATATTTACCCAAATGAATTGAAAACATGTCTACATAAAACCTGCACATGAATGTTTTTTATAATTTAATTTTATTTATTTTTACATCTTTATTGGAGTATAATTGCTTTACAATGGTGTGTTAGTTTCTGCTTTATAACAAAGTGAATCAGTTCTACATATACATATGTTCCCATATCTCTTCCCTCTTGCATCTCCCTCCCTCGCACCCTCCCTATCCCACCCCTCTAGGTGGTCACAAAGGACCGAGCTGATCTCCCTGTGCTATGCGGCTGCTTCCCACTAGCTATCTATTTTACGTTTGGTAGTGTATATATGTCCATGCCATTCTCTCACTTTGTCACAGCTTATCCTTCCCCCTCCCCATATCCTCAAGTCCATTCTCCAGTAGGTCTTTGTCTTTATTCCTGTCTTACCCCTAGGCTCTTCACGTCATTTTTTTTCCTTAAATTCCATATATATGTGTTAGCATACGGTATTTGTCATTCTTTTTCTGACTTACTTCACTCTGTATGAAAGACTCTAGGTCCATCCATCTCATTACAAATACCTCAATTTCATTTCTTTTTAGGGCTGAGTAATATTCCATTGTATATATGTGCCACATCTTCTTTATCCATTCATCTGTCAATGGACACTTAGGTTATTTCCATCTCCTGGCTATTGTAAATAGAGCTGCAATGAATATTTTGGTACATGACTCCTTTTGAATTATGGTTTTCTCAGGGTATATGCCCAGTAGTGGGATTGCTGGCTCATATGGTAGTTCTATTTGTAGTTTTCTAAGGAACCTCCATACTGTTCTCCATAGTGGCTGTACCAATTCACATTCCCACCAGCAGTGCAAGAGTGTTCCCTTTTCTCCACACTCTCTCCAGCATGTATTGTTTCTAGATTTTTTGATGATGGCCATTCTGACTGGTGTGAGATGATATCTCATTGTAGTTTTGATTTGCATTTCTCTAATGATTAATGAAGTTGAGCATTCTTTCATGTGTTTGTTGGCAGTCTGTATATCTTCTTTGGAGAAACGTCTATTTAGGTCTTCTGCCCATTTTTGGATTGGGTTGTTTGTTTTTTTGTTATTGAGCTGCATGAGCTGCTTGTAAATTTTGGAGATTAATCCTTTGTCCGTTGCTCCATTTGCAAATATTTTCTCCCATTCTGTGGGTTGTCTTTTGGTCTTGTTTATGGTTTCCTTTGCTGTGCAAAAGCTTTGAAGTTTCATTAGGTCCCACTTGTTTATTTTTGTTTCTATTTCCATTTCTCTAGGAGGTGGGTCAAAAAGGATCTTGCTATGATTTATGTCATTGAGTGTTCTGCCTATGTTTTCCTCTAAGAGTTTGATAGTTTCTGGCCTTACATGTAGGTCTTTAATCCATTTCGAGCTTATTTTTGTGTATGGTGTTAGGGAGTGATCTAATCTCATACTTTTAAATGTACCTGTCCAGTTTTCCCAGCACCACTTATTGAAGAGGCTGTCGTTTCTCCACCGTACATTCCTGCTTCCTTTATCAAAGATAAGGTGACCATATGTGCGTGGGTTTATCTCTGGGATTTCTATCCTGTTCCATTGATCTATATTTCTGTTTTCGTGCCAGTACCATACTGTCTTGATAACTGTAGCTTCCTAGTATAGTGTGAAGTCTGGGAGCCTGATTCCTCCAGCTCCGCTTTTCATTCTCAAGATTGTTTTGGCTCTTCGGGGTCTTTTGTGTTTCCATACAAATTGTGAAATTTTTTGTTCTAGTTCTGTGAAAAATTCCAGTGGTAGTTTGATAGGGATTGCATTGAATCTGTAGATTGCTTTGGGTAGTAGAGTCATTTTCACAATGTTGATTCTTCCAATCCAAGAACATGGTATACCTCTCCCTCTATTTGTATCATCTTTAATTTCTTTCATCAGTGTCTTATAATTTTCTGCATACAGGTCTTTTGTCTCCTTAGTTAGGGTTATTCCTAGATATTTAATTCTTTTTGTTGCAATGGTAAATGGGAGTGTTTCCTTGATTTCACTTTCAGACTATTCATCATTAGTGTATAGGAATGCCAGAGATTTCTGTGCATTAATTTTGTATCCTGCTACTTTACCAAATTCATTGATTAGCTCTAGTAGCTTTCTGGTAGCATCTTTAGGATTCTCTATGTATAATATCATGTCATCTGCAAACAGTGACAGCTTTACTTCTTCTTTTCCGATTTGGATTCCTTTTATTTCCTTTTCTTCTTTGATTGCTGTGGCTAAAACTTCCAAAACTATGTTGAATAAGAGTGGTGAGCATGGGCAACCTTGTCTTGTTCCTGATCTTAGTGGAAATGCTTTCAGTTTTTCTCCATTGAGGACGATGTTGGCTGTGGGTTTGTCATATATGGCCTTTATTATGTTGAGGAAATTTCCCTCTATGCCTACTTTCTGCAGGGTTTTTATCAGAAATGGGTGTTGAATTTTGTCGAAAGCTTTCTCTGCATCTATTTAGATGACCATATGGTTTTTCTCCTTCAATTTGTTAATATGGTGTATTACATTGATTGATTTGCATATATTGAAGAATCCTTGCATTCCTGGAATAAACCCCCCTTGATCACGGTGTATGATCCTTTTAATGTGCTGTTGGATTCTGTTTGCTAGTATTTTTTTGAGGATTTTTGCATCTATGTTCATCAGTGATATTGGCCTGTAGTTTTCTTTCTTTGTGACATCCTTGTCTGGTTTTGGTATCAGGGTGATGGTGGTCTCGTAGAATGAGTTTGGGAGTGTTCCTCCCTCTGCTATATTTTGGAAGAGTTTGAGAAGGATAGGTGTTAGCTCTTCTCTAAATGTTTGATAGAATTCGCCTGTGAAGCCATCTGGTCCTGGGCTTTTTTTTGTTGGAAGATTTTTAATCACAGTTTCAATTTCAGTGCTTGTGATTGGCCTGATCATATTTTCTATTTCTTTCTGATTCAGTCTTGGCAGATAACCTCCACATGAATGTTTATAGCAATTTTATTCATAATTGCCAAAACTCGGAATCAACCAAGGTGTACTTTACCAGGTGAATGGATAGTCAAACATCCATACAAAGGAATATTATTCAGTGATAAAAAAAATGAGTTATTAAGCCACAAAGGCATGGAGGAAATTTAAATGTATATTCCTAAGTGAAAGAAGCCAATCTGAAAAGCTACATACTGTATGATTCCAACCATATGACATTCTGGAAAAGACAAAACTATAGAGATAGTAAAAAGATCAGTGGTTTCCAGGGGTTAAGGAATAGGGATGGATGGCAAGGCAGAATGCAGAAGATTCTAGGGCAATGAAAATGCTATGTATGATACTATAATTGTGGATATATGCCATTATACATTTGTCAAAACTCATAGAATATACAACACAGAGAGTGAACCCCAATATAAACTATGGACTTTAGTTAACAATAATGTATCAATATTAGTTCATCATTGTAACAAATATACCATATTAATGTAAGATGTTAATAATAATTTGAGAAATTTTGTAGGAGGGGATGTGATGGGGTTACAGAAACTGTACTATCCACTCAATCTTTCTGTTAACCTAAATTTGTTCTAAAACATAAAGCATATTAATTTAAGAAATAACCTTCTGAAACTGACTCAAGTAAGACACAGAAAATATGAATAGACCTATAACAAACAAAAGCATGAAATTGTTCATTTAAAACCTTCCCAGAAAGAAAAATCCAGGTTCAGTAGCATCACTGATGAATTATCCCAAATACTTAAAGAAGAATTAATACCAATCCTTCACACAATATTCCAAAAATAGAAGACTTCTCACATCATTCTATAATGCTCTGACAAAACTAGACAAAATTATGCCAAGAAAATAAACCACCAGCCAATATCTCTTATGAATATAGACACAAAATTCTCAACAAAATGTGAGCAAAGAAAACGTAGCAATACATAAATGGTGTTGTGTTTTTAATTCCAAATTCCAATTTTCATTGCTGCAATATAGTAAAGCAATTTATCATTGTATATTAACCTTTTATACTACAACCTTGCTATAATTGCTTTGTAGTTCCAAGAGGGTCTTTTTGTTAATTCTTGGAATTTTCTACATAGACAATCATATCATATGCAAACAAAAACAGCTTTATTTATTCCTCCCCAATCCGTATACCTTTAATTTCCTTTTCTTGTCTTATTGCATTAGTGAAGACTTCCAGGACAATGCTGACTAAGAGTGGTGAGAGAGAACAATATTGCCTTGTTTCTGATATTAGCAGGAAATCACCTGGTTTCTTATCAAGTATGATATTAGCTGAAGGCTTTCTGTAGATGTTGTTTATCAAGTTGGAGAAGATTCCCTTTATTAATAATTTACTGAGAATGTTTAAAATCATGAATGGGTGTTGGATTTTGTCAATGCGTTTTCTGTATCTATTGATATTATATGATTTTTCTTCCTTAGTCTGCTGATGTGAAGGATTATATTAGTCTAATTTCAAATGATGAACCATCCTGCATATACAGAATTAATCTCACTTATTCATGTTATGAAATTTTTTAACACATTGTTGGATTTCATTTGCTAATATTTTTGTACTTATGTTTATAAGAGATATTGGTGTATAGTTTTCCTTTCCTGTAATATCTTTACCTGATTTGGGTACTACTAGTTCCACAGAATGAGTTAGGAAGTATTCCCTCTGTTATCTTCTAAAAGATATTCTCTAATTTTTATATTCCTTTTCTTCTGCTTACTTAGATTTAATTTGCTCTTCTTTTTCCAGTTTCCTAAGGTGGAAGCTTAGATTATTAATTTTAGAGCTTTCCTTCTTTCTAGTATACGCATGAAATGTTACAGAATTACCTTTAAGCATTGTTTTTGCTGCATCCCACAAAGTTGCTAAGTTGTATTTTCATTTTCACTTACCTCAAAATATTTTTAAATTTCTCTTGAGGCTTCTTTGACCCATGTGTTATTTGGAAGTGTGTTGTTAAATCTCCAGGCTTACTGTTTTTCAACTATCTTTTCATTATTGATTTCTCGTTCAATTCCATTGTGGTTTGAGAGCATATTTTGTGTGATTAATAATCTTTTAAATTCATTAAGTTGTGTTTTGTGGTCCAGAACATGGTTTATCTTGGTAAATGCTCTATGAGTTTGATAAAAATATTCATTCTGTTGCTATTGGATGAAGTGGGTTTTTTTTTAATTTAATTTTATTTATTTTTTATAGAGCACATTCTTATTAGTTACCTATTTTATACATATTAGTGTATATATGTCAATCCCAATCTCCCAATGGATGAAGTGTTTTGTAAATGTCAATTAGATCCAGTTGATTTATGGTGTTGTTCAGTTCAACTATGTCATTATTTTTGTACTGGCAGGATCTGTCAATTACTGATAGAGGCGTGTTGAAGTCTCCAACTATAATAGTGGATTCATTTATTTCTCCTTGCAGTTCTATTTGTTTTAGCCTTACATATGTTGATACTCTGTTGTTAGGTGCACATACATTCAGGATCACTATGTCTTCTCAGAGCATTGACTCCTTTATCATTATGTAATGTCCCTCTGTATCCCTGACACTTTTCCTTACTCTGAAGTCTGCTTTGTCTGGGTATAATATAGATATTAATTTAACTACCCTACTTTTCTTTTGGTTATTATTAAAATGGTTTATCTTTCTCCATCCCTAGACTTTTTTCTGTGTATGTATATTTAATGGAGGTTTCTTGTAGACAGCATATAGTTTGTTGTGGGGTTTTTTTGGCTGTGTTGGGTCTCTGTTGCTGTACATGGGCTTTCTCTAGTTGCAGCGAGTGGGGGCTACTCATCGTTGTGGTGTGCAGGCTTCTCATTGTGGTGGCTTCTCTTGCTGCAGAGTCTGGGCTCTAGGTATGCGGGCTTCAGTAGTTGCAGCATGCGGGCTCAGTAGTTGCATCACACGGGCCCTAGAGTGTGTGGGCTTCAGTAGTTGCACTGTATGGACTCTAGGGTGCATGGGCTTGTGGTGCGTAGGCTCAGTAGTTGTGGCACACAAGCTTAGTTGTTCCATGGCATGTGGATCTTCCTGGACCAGGGACTGAACCCATGTCCCCTGCATTGGCAGGCAGATTCTTAACCACTGCACCACCAGGGAAGTCCAACATATAGTTTCTTATAGAAAATATATAGACTTGTTTTCATATCCACTTGGGTAATCTCTGTCTTTTAATATGTGTATCTAGACCATTGATGTTTAAAGTGATTATTGACATAGTCAGATTAATATCTTAATCTACTGTTTTTATTTGCTACTGTTTTTCTTTCTTTTCTTTTTTTTTTGCGGTACATAGGCCTCTCACTGTTGTGGCCTCTCCCATTGCGGAGCACAGGTTCCAGACGTGCAGGCTCAGTGGCCATGGCTCACGGGTCCAACCACTCCATGGCATGTGGGATCTTCCTGGACCGGGGCATGAACCCATGTCCCCTGCATCAGCAGGCGGACTCTCAACCACTGCGCCACCAGGGAAGCCCTGTTTTTATTTCTTGCCCTTGTTCTTCATTTCTTTTCCTTATCTGTTTTTTAATCTTTATTTTTATTTATTTATTTATTTTGCCACACCACACAGCTTGTGGGATTTTATCAATAGTTCCCTGATGACCAGGTATTGAACCCAGGCTCTCAGCAGTGAGAGTGGAGTCCTAACCACTGGACCACCAGGGAATTCCCATTTGCTTCTTTTTTGTCTCTATTATTTTCTGCCTTATATAGTTTCAATTGAACATTTTATATGATTTTAATTTCTCTCCTCTCTTAGTATATCAACTGTATTTCTAGCATTTCCTTTTGATTCTTAGAGTTTCCATCTCTCTGCTTACATTATCCATCTCTTCTTGCTTGTTTCCACTTTTTCCATTAGAGCCCTTAGCTAATTCATCATAGTTGTTTTAAATTTACTTGTCTAATAATTCCAACATTTCTATGATATCTGAGTTTAGGTTATGATGATAGCTCTGTCTCTCCAAACTATATGTTTTTGTCTTTTAGCATGCCTTTTAATATCTTGTTGACTGGTAGACATAATGTGCTGGGTAAAAGGAACTGAGCTCAACAGGCCTTTAAGGTGAAGTTTTATGCTTATCTGGCTAGGAGTTAGGCTATGTTTACTGTTTGCTATATATGTCAGAGACTAAAATTTCGTCTGGTTTACTTGTTTTTGTCTCCTGTTGTCTTTGGACTTTCATGGAGACTTATTAATAAGGTCTGAAATGTGCAATTCTTTCCACTGTATTTCTCTGTTATACAGGAGCCCTATTGATATGGTGGTAATGTGTGGGGGGAGGGAAAGGGTACTATAGTCCGATGATTAGGTTTCAGTCTTTGAATAAACCTGTGCCTCTGGGCTTGACCTTCACAAGTGCTTCTCAGTTTTTTCCCCTGGTTAGGTAAAACAGAAGTCTAGAGAATGCTGTATCGGTATTATCCTTCCTCTAGGTGAAAGGCTAGATGGGGTGGAGTTGGTGATTTCCCCTTCTCCAGGTTGGTAAAAACCCCAGTAAATTAAGCTCTGGAAATAGTTTCCCCTTGAAGTCAGGCCTTGTTAACGAGAACAGAATGCTCTGGGTACATTTCAAAATGGCTACTTTTCCCCTCTTCCTACCAGAAGCATGAGGGAATTTTTACCTAGTTTTCACTGTGAGAACCTGGTAAAGCTCCTGGAGGTAAAACTCACAAAATATGAACCTTCACACTCTGCCAAGGCTTATATTCCCCCTGGAGTTCTTAACTCTCAAATTTGTTCATGTTGAGCCTCCAGAAATTTGTTGATTGAGATTTCTGCTCCTGGGCTACTGTTCCAGTAAACTGTGACTCTCTGTATTCACCTGTCTCTCACTCCAATTGTGGCATGTGGGATCTTCCCGGACCGGGGCACCAACCCGTGTCCCCTGAATCTGCAGGTGGACTCTCAACCACTGTGCTACCAGGGACACCCTCTCTTCCTGTTCTTATAAGAACACCAGTCATATTGGATTAGGGCCCCAACCTTATGACCTCATTTAACCTTAATTACCACTGTAAAGGCTCTATGTCCAAATATAATTACACTGGGGATAAGGGCTTCAACATATGAACTGGGGAGGAGGCCCATTTCAGTCCATAACACTCCACCACCTGGATCCTCAAAATTCATGTCCTTGTCACATGCGAAATACATTCACCCCCATCCTAACATGCCCAAAAGTCTTAATCCATTCCAGCATTAACTCTTAGTCCAAAGTTTCATCTAAATAATCATCTAAATGAGGTATGGGTGAAACTTGAGGTATGATTCATCCTGATGCAAAATTCTTCTTCATCTGGAGCCCTGTGAACCCAGACAAGTTATCTGCTTTCAAAATGCAATGGTTAGGATGGTTATAGGATAGACAGTCCCATTACAAAAGGGAGAACTAGGACAGAAAAAAGAGGTGATGGGTTCCAAGCTAGTCTAAATTCCACTAGCAAAGCAAATTCCACTAGATTTTTAATGCTCAAGAATAATCCTCTTTGGATTATTAAGAAGACCTAAATAGGCATTTTTCCAAAGAAGACATACAGATGACCAATAGGCACATGAAAATATGTTCAGCTTCACCAATTAGAGAAATGCAAACCAAAACTACAGTGAGGTATTACTTCACACAAGTCAGAATGGCCATCATTAAAAAGCCTATAAATAATAAATGCTAGAGAGGGTGTGCAGAAAAGGGAGCCCTTCTACATTGCTGGAGAGAACATAAATTGGTGCAGCCAGTATGGAAAACAGCATGCAGGTTCCTTAGAAAACTAAAAATAAAGTTGCCATATGATCCAGCAATCCCATCCCTGAGCATATATCCAGAGAAAATTCTAATTTGAAAAGATACATTCACCCCAATGTTCATAGCAGCACTATTTACAACAGCCAAGACATGGAAGCAACCTAAATGTCTATTGACAGATGAATGGATAAAGAAGATGTGGTATATATATACATATATAGAGACAGATAAATTAGGAGTTTATATTTCTTCTTGAGACACTTCATATGTTATGTTTTTCTAGGGATCTTTCCAAGTATGTAAAGTGTCAAACGTACTGACATAAAATTGTTCATTATACTCTCTTATCTTTTTAAGAACAGGTGCAGTTTTTTATATATATCCTTCTGCTTCCCTAAATACTGTACATTTGTACCATGCCTTTTACTTTTCTATCCCTTGCTCACTTTTTGACAGTGATTTGTCCACTTTATTTTTCTTCCTAAAAAATTGTTGGCTCTGTTGATCCTCTCTATTCTATGTTTATTTTGTATTTCTCTAATCTCTAGTTTTGTTCTTTCCTTACTTATCACTTCTTTACATTTATTTTTCTATTCTTTTTCTGGAATTCTTGATATATATGCTTGTCATTAACTTCCAAACTTTTCTTTAAATACACACATTTAAGGCTATTATAATTTCCCTCTACTGATTTAGCTGGATCTAAATTTTATGTTACATTTTTTAAATTTCCAAATATTTCATAAGGTCCATTTTTGTTTCTCCTTTGATTTGGTAATTACTGAAGAGTGTATCTTCATTTTGAGGTATGTGGGGCTTTTTTAGTTACCTGCTGATTTCTAACTTCATCACTTTGTGGTCAGATACTGTTGCCTATATGATAACAATCACTTGAAATTCAAAGTTAATCAGTATACTTACCCTCCAAGTGAATAATATAAGAACCTTAGAACACTAAGCCTGATCCATTTTAACAAACCTCTTCTTGACTTATATGTTATAATTATCTAGTATTTAGATTTATCCTTCTTATCCCTCAAGACATCATCCTTATTATTTTAAATATTCTGTGTATGTTTATGTTTACCCATGTACTTGCGATTTTGTTTCTTCAGCACACCTTCCTGCTTTTCAAATCTTCCTTCTTGGATCATATTTTCTGCCTCAAAGATATTTTTGTTGGTTATAGAACTCTAGTTTGCCAGGTGTTTTCAGATCGCTTTGTCTTTGGTATTCTATAGTTTCAACATAATGTCTCTAGGTGTTGATTTATTTCTTTAAATCTTGCTTGGGATTAGTTAGGTTTCTTGAATCCATGTATTGATGTCTTCTAATAGTTTTACAGAAAGTTCAATCATTATAACTTCAAATACTTCCCCTGTTTCACTCTCAATTCCTTTTGCTTTTGGATCTCTGATAAATGTGTGTTAGATCTTCTCAATCTATCTTACAAGTCTGTTAACCCCTCTTTCATATTTCCCATCTCTTCGGGTTGTGTTCTGTATATTTCCTTCCATTCTTTATTATAGCTCTCTAAAACTCTAATTGTGTATAATCATTGTTAAACACATCCATAAAGTTTTCAATTTCAATTCTAATATATTCCATTACAATGGGTTCTGTATGATTTATTTTAATAGCTACTTACACCACCAGGGAAGTCCCTCTACTTATATTTTTAATTCTCCCTTTAATTCACTGAAATATAGAAAACAAACTTATTTTATACCCTGAGTCTGATAGGTACAAAAATACCTATCAGATCTTATTCTATTTTCTTTTGTTCCTACTGGCTCTCACTCATGGTTACTTCTTCATAAGTTTATTTTTTTCTCATTTTCCTTTGATCCCTATCTATGGCAATTATTTTGAGCTTGGGATAAAGGTGAGTTCACTCAAAAAAGGATTTGAGTTTGGTTCTGTTAGGCACTTGAAGAAACCACCAGTCTGGATTTGCTTTAAACTAAATACTCAGCTTTAGGTTTTCCAGGCTACGTAGGTGGTATTTGGGCTGTAAACCTATGTAAAGACTAGCTTGCTATTTCAAAATCTCAAGAGGAGATTACTTCACATTCCTACCAAGGTTCAAAGCAGGTAGTATAGTTTTCCTTGCAGTCTCCTGGATAACAGATTTATTTCTAGTTAACCCTTAAACTGTAGGTGTGGCTCTTTGGGGACCAAGATTTGTAGAAGGATCTCCTGTTAGATTCTCCATCTTAGGTGGATTATGGGCTTTGTCTCCTATTCCCTGAACTCCACAGGACTGTGAAAAACAAAGTTTGTTAGGCTCAGCATATGCTCTTAAAGTAAAAGTTGGCTTTGGAGAACTGCTTAGCCCCTTTGGATCTCTGCCTTCATTTGGTCACTGAATAATAATTTCTTTTCTTTTCAGCTTATAGATGTATTCAAGAAGATTTATAAAGTGTTTTTATTCATTTTGTTTTGTTTTTCATGGGAGAGTCAATATGGGCACCTGGTTTGCCAGTTTACTAGAACCACAAATGATTGCCATTTTTTTTTTCATGTGATACTGTTCAATTCTGGTGAGAATACAGTGGGAAAGATATTCTCATATATATACTGCTGGATGTGTAGATGGGTATAATCTTTCTGGATAATAAAATATATAAAGGGCTTTATAGATATTCATATATTTGGGCATAATAACTACAAATATAGGTTTTTATCCTAGGGATATGATCAGAAATGCAGAAAAGTGAGTTTTGTTTATGGGGTTAAAGCATGGTACACATCCATATGATATAACATTATATAGCAATTGTAACTGTATTTTAGAAAAATATGTAGGGACACATGGAAATGCTTACCCTATAATAGTATATAAATTATTAGGATACAAAATTATATACAAAGCATTGTACTATGCATAGAAAAAAGCGTTGAAGTAATTACTAGACTTTTTTGTGTCTTTGTTGTACAAACATGAGTGCTTCTAGTTAACATTAAATTTTTTTCTGTATCTTCAAAGTACTTTTTACGATAAACTATTATATTTATAAAAGAAAAATAAAGGTGTTCTTTTTCTTCGTTTTTAAACAGAAGTCTTAGACAATAAAATGGTCTTAAATATTGGTACTCCCGGACTTCCCTGGTGGCGCAGTGGTTAAGAATCTGCCTGCCAATGCACGGGACATGGGTTCGAGCCCTGGTCCGGGAAGATTCCCACATGCCGCGGAGCAACTAAGCCCGTGTGCCACAACAACTGAGCCTGCGCTCTAGAGCCTGCGAGCCACAACTACTGAAGCCCGCGCGCCTAGAACCAGTGCTATGCAGCGAGAACCTACCGCAATGAGAGGCCTGTGTACCGCAATGAAGATTAGCCCCCGCTTGCCGAAACTAGAAAAAGCCCGTGTGCAGCAACGAAGACCCAATGTAGGCAAATAAATAAATAAATACATTAAAAAAAAAGATTGATCCTTTAAAAAAATATATTGGTACTCTGAAAAATTGACCTCCCCTAGTGTTTCAATAACACACTTCATTTTGCCAGTGTTTAATGGTTGAGAATGTCCTTTGTGTAAAAGATAGCACTTTTAATGAACGATTTGAAAAATTATACCTGATTAAAGGTAATTAAGAAACAGCCTGAAAAATAGTCAGTCTGGTGTTTTCAGACATTTTAACAAGCAGAAAGGATTTACTGCAAAGGTGATCCCATTGATTATGCAAAAGTGCAATCATTAAGAGGTCTGGAAAAAACAACTTGACCTAAAAAAACTTCTCTAGCAACCAGTAAACTTGGACCAACTTTGCATGTTTTTAACATTCTCTTTCTCTCTCTTTCCCTCCCTCCCTCCCTCTCCTTTTAACCAAGCTCAAAACCTTGATACAATGATTACCATGACATGGCCTCAAATATCACTAAATCTTGATGGATCTGTCACATGTGGCACAACTTAGATTTGGGAAGTGTTTAAAACTAGAGCATGCAAAGCTTGTAACTGAAAGTAACAAGAAGTAAATAGGTTCAATCTACAGAGAGAATAGGTTGTACAGTAGGCCACAAGAGCCATGGAGGACATGCCAAAAGGGATAGTTTAATACAGAATGAAAGGAAAAAAGAAATTAGAAATTCAGAAAATAATCAAGGGGTGGCCCAATTAATTCCACATATTTATTGTCCAGGAGAACATTTTTAGTGTCACAACTTTATGCAGGCTGTCTTTTCCCTCATGACACCCTGGCACCAAACATATCCTTTACAAATTTAAGAGCTCCATGAAAGCACAGACTGTTTTGTTCACTGCTTTATCTGGGACTGATAGTCAGTCAGTAAATACTGGTAAAACCTAATGGATTTCATGAGTTCTGACTGGTGGAAGCCTAGGACGCCCATGTTGTACCAATTCTTAAATATCTTATATATCAGCCTTGGATGTACCTTCAATGCCTAGTACATTGCCTGGCACATATTTGGCATTTTATATATATATATATATAAAATTAATACATACATAGTAATATATACATATATATACATAATTGGATGTTGTGGTTAACCATCTGTGGACTACAAGTTCACCATCTGTCCTTTCCTGTATGTTCCCACTGTCATGGTATAATTCCATGCATGACTTTCAGTGGCCTGTATTTTCAACACCTTCAATAATTTGCTCAGCCATCGTCAATGCCAACCTCCATCTGCCTGTTGATAGCTAGTCTATTACCAGAATAATATGTCTAAAATGTTATTTTTGTCATGTCTCTCCCCTGCTAAAACCCAACAAACCACAAAACACACAAATGCCTTTCTTTCATCCATAAGATAAAATTCAAAAGGTCAAACACTTTAATTTCAAACACTTTAATTTGCATCAAAAACTCTCCAAAATCTTGCCCAAACCTATTTTTTCATGTTTAGCTCCCAAAATTCCTCTCCATCCATGCTCATAATGTTCTTCCTTATTGGATTATTCTCCCTATTTCTTCCACCTGTTCAAGTTCCACTTTCTCCATGAAATCTTTCCTGGTTACTCCAACCCATTGTAAGCTCTTCATCTTATGAAATGCAGTATCATTTAAGTTTTATATTTTTGATAAAAATTTTAACCTACCTTGCATTTTTAAATATAAACATATCTATACATCTTGAAATTATAAACTCTCAGAGTATAAGAACCATACTTGTTATTTATTTGCTTCTTTGCCCACAATTCTAGAATAATATGTGAAAACAATAGATAAAAACACAATCCTAGAATAATATTTGAAAACAGTAGATGAGAAGACAGATAACAATTGCCAGTTAATTGGCTCACTCACATTTTACTCCTTCCCTCCCTTTCATTTATTCAACAAATACTTCTTTTTATTGGAGTATAATTGCTTTACAGTGTTGTATTAGTTTCTGCTGTACAATGAAGTGAATCAGCTATATGTATACATATATCCCTTCCCTCTTGGGCCTCCCTCCCCACCCACATCCCACCCACCTATGTCACCACAGAGCACCAAGCTGAGCTCCCTGAACTATATAGCAGGTTTCCACTAGCTATCTATTTTACAAATGGTAGTATATTTATGTCAAAACTAATCTCCCAATTCATCCCACCCTCCCCTTCCCTCCCCCACGTCCACACATCCTTTTGAGTGTCTATTCTCTATGCCTGACAGTAAGGATATAAAAATGACAAAATACATTCCCTGATTTCAAGGACGCTACAGTTCAGATTTCAATCACCAAAGAATATTAAATAATCCACTGATCATCCAGTGGAAGAGGTCTGAATTATAGTTTCTTGACCTGATAACCATTATTGCTTTTTCAAAATTCTATTTTTATCTGAACTCTTTCATTGTTGCATTTTTTAAGGATACATTTGCTGTTAAACATAGAGCTTAGAGGCTAAAGCAAGATAAGAGCTACGTAGAAAAGTCTAGCCAGTGGTTCTCAAACCTGGCTTTGCATAACAATCCCCAGGAGAGTTCTTAAAAGATATCCAGTGCTGATGCACCAATATAGATCAATTCAATCAGAATGGAGGGAGGAGGCACATCTAGGGATCTACTTTTTAAGTTTCCCAGGTGGTTCTGATGTGCAACAAAAGGTGAAAAACCCTGCTCTAGGCTAGAATAAAATTGCATTTCTATATGTTAATTACAATTATGTTGAAAGAATAGTAACAAACATGTATAATTTACATATTCATATGAAAATGAAATCATGCCATCATATCCATTGGTTTAAACAACTAAATTAGGTAATGTCCTCTAAGAAAACCATTTCAAAATTCTTTACTATTTTTAACCAGTGTGGAAAAAGAAATCATCAGCTTTTTACACACATTGGCTATTTTTATTTTGCTAAATTAAATTATGAGGTAAGTCTCTCTCCACTCCTGTTTTTAAAATACTGATTTGGACTGAGAGGATCTAATAGCAAATGTGAAGGTCAACTATGTTACACAAAGCTCATACCAGTCTAGAGGACTGGTTCCCAAACTCCTCAGGCATCAAAATCATATAGAAGGCTTGCTTAAACCAGATCACTGAACCCCTACTTCAGAGTTTCTGACTCAGTAGGTCTGAGGTAGAGCCCCATAATTTGCATTTCTGACAGGTTCTCAAGTGATGCTGATGGTGCTGGTCCAGAGATTACACTTTGAGAACCACTGTTTTAATATAGAGAAACAGCTCATAATAGAGGTTTGATAAATACTTGATCAACTTAATTGAGTCAAATGGTATTTTTTGGGTATAGAACCCACAGTAGGTTCCAATATGTATAAGGATAGACTATATATAATTTTTAATTTTTGGCCACACTGCATGGCATGTGGGTCCCTGATCAGGAATTGAACCCACGCTCCCTGCAGTGGAAGCACAGAGTCTTGACCACTGGACTGCCAGGGAAGTCCCTGGATAGACTATATTTTTATCAGTTTACTATTTTTCAAGATCTTGCTCATGAATAGCTATGTAAAAATCACCTTAAGTAATTATTAAAAATACAGCTCCCTGGGTTCCATTCCAGACCAATCTAATCAGAATCACTCGGTGTGGCCCAGGAATCTGCATTCTTAACAAAATCCCTAGGTATTTCTTGTGCACACTAAACTTTGAGAACTAATGCTTTATTCTCTTATGCTATTGTTTTTTTCTGGAATGCCCTTTCTCTCCATCTCTGCAGAAATCCTGTCCCTTTCTTCAAAGCCCAGCCCAAATACAGCTTCCTTTCAAGCAGTCTCCCCTTATTTCATAATTACCACACACAACAGACAGAATACAGGGAAATGTTGAATGCTGTGGGATAGGTCAGTGGGACAGTAGTAACGCAGGTGTAGGATTGGCTCTGGGTTTTGTACACAGAGGTTATACACTTGAGTTTGTGCACATGAATGGGAAATTACAAGACCTGTAAGGAGGGTAAATTTAAAACTTATTTAACACAGAATCTCTTGATATATAATAGCTATATTTGAGGCAGAGGTATGGTAGGCATGCCTGCACAGGAGAGGAAACATGGAGGAGAAAAGGAGACAAAATGGCCTCACATTGGATAACTTAAACTGTGTATTAAGGAAAATGGATAATAACATTCACTGAAGGGCCTTTCCTTACCCAAGAGGAGAAGAAAATAGGTAACCAACTCAGTTGATCTTGAGCCTATGATGGGGGATGAACCACACAGAGGAGTTAGATCAGGTAGTCAGCAGTGGCATCCAAGAGGGTTGAGGTTAAATGTGGAGCTAATAAGTGACAGAGTTAGAAGTTAAACTCAAGAACTTCTTTAACATCTATGGTAGTTTTCTCTAAGTATGGTACCTGTCTTACTAATCAAAATTTGCATTTCTTGCAAGCTCTCCAGATGATTTTGGTAAAGACTAAGAGAGGGGTGGGATAGGGAAGGTGGGAGGAAGACGCAAGTGGGAGGAGATAATGGGGATATATGTATAGCTGATTCACTTTGTTATAAAGCAGAAACTAACACATAATTGTAAAGCAATTATTCTCCAATAAAGATGTTAAAAAATAAATAAATAAAAACTACTGATCCACTACTCTGGAAATATATATGTGGTGATTATCTAAACTTGGACAAATCCTTGTAGCCTCCTCCCATTCAGCAGCCAGTACAAAATATATAAAAACAGATGATACACATTTGGAAAAACAAAAAGGACCTGAAGACTGGTATTAGGCACTTTACTTTTCATCCTCAACAGTTTACATAAGATAATCAGCCAGCACATCAACAAATACTGAATACTTCTGATGTATTTGCCACCACAGGATAATGGTGTTTATAATTTGTTGTCTTAAATATCTCTTACAATTAAAGAAAAAATTGCTAAGACAAATTTTTTTTCTGTAATGAGAGAACCACAGATGGAACTTAATGATGATTTAATCCAATCATCTAATTTTAGACACATCGAAATGAATGAAGCCCAGAGAGATCAACAATTAATTTGTGCCTAGTCCCTAAACTATTGAGTGACACAGCCAGTGACTATATTCCTGGTCTCCTGTCTGTCTTGTGCTCTTTCTTATACGTGTCAACATTTAGTGAATATTTCAGTTCAAGATGGCGGAGTAAAAGGACGTGTGCTCACTCCCTCTTGCAAGAGCACCGGAGTCACAACTAACAATCATCGACAGGAAGACACTGGAACTCACCAAAAATGATACTCCACATCCAAAAACAAAGGAGAAGCCACAATGAGACAGTAGGAGGGGCGCAATCACAGTAAAATCAAATCCCATAACTGCTGGGTGGGTGACTCACAAACTGGAGAACACTTATACCACAGAAGTCCACCCACTGGAGTGAAGGTTCTGAGCCTCAAGTCAGGCTTCCCAACCTGGGGGTCTGGCAACGGGAGGAAGAATTTCTAGAGAATCAGACTTCGAAGGCTACTGGGATTTGATTACAATACTTCAACAGGACTGGGGGAAACAGATTCCACTCTTGGAGGGCACACACAAAGTAGTGTGCACATCAGGACCCATGGGAAGGAGCAGTGACCCCATAGGAGGCTGAACCAGACCTACCTGCTAGTGTTGGAGGGTCTCCTGCAGAGGCGGCGGTGGCTGTGGCTCACCATGAGGACAAGGACTCAGGCAGCAGAAGTTCTGGGAAGTACTCCTTGGCGTGAGCCCTCCCAGAGTCTGCCATTAGCCCCACCAAAGAGCCGAGTAGGCTCCAGTGTTGGGTTACCTCAGGCCAGACAACCAACAGGGAGGGAACCCAGCCACACCCATTAGCAGACAGGTGGATTAAAGTTTTAATGAGCTCTGCCCACCAGAGCAACACCCAGCTGTACTCACCACCAGTCCTTCCCAACAGGAAACTTGCACAATACTCTTAGATAGCCTCATCCACCAGAGGGCAGACAGCAGAAGCAAGAAGAACTACAATCCTGCAGCATGTGGAACAAAAAACCACATTCACAGAAAGATAGACAAGATGAAAAGGCAGAGAGCTATGTATCAGATGAAGGAAAAAGATAAAACCCCAGAAAACAACTAAATGCCATGAAGATAGGAAACCTTCCCAAAAAAGAATTCAAAATAATGATAGTGAAGATGATCCAGGACCTCGTAAAAAGAATGGAGGCAAATATTGAGAAGATACAGGAAATGTTAAACAAAGACCTAGAAGAATTAAAGAATGCCTACAAGAAATAAAGAACAAACAAACAGGGCTTCCCTGGTGGTGCAGTGTTTGAGGGTCTGCCTGCCGATGCAAGGGACATGGGTTCGTGCCCTGGTCCGGGAAGATCCCACATGCCATGGAGTGGCTGGGCCCGTGAGCCATGCCCACTGGGCCAGCACATCCGGAGCCTGTGCTCCGCAACAGGAGAGGCCACAACAGTGAGAGGCCCGCGTACCGCAAAAAAAAAAAAAAGAACAAACAGATGAACAATACAATAACTGAAATGAAAAATACACTAGAAGGAATCAGTAGCAGAATAACTGAGGCAGAAGAACGGATAAATGACCTGGAAGACAGAATGCTGGAATTCACTGCCACAGAACACAATAAAGAAAAAGAATGAAAAGAAATGAAGACAGCCTAAGAGACCTCTGGGACAATATTAAACACAACAATATTCACATTATAGGGGTCCCAGAAAGAGAAGAGAGAGAGAAAGGACCCGAGAAAATATTTGAAGATATACAGTCAAAAACTTCCCTAACAAGGGAAAGGAAATAGCCACCCAAGTCCAGGAAGTGCAGAGAGTCCCAGGCAGTATAAACCCAAGGAGAAATGCGCCGAGACACATAGTAATCAAATTGACAAAAATTAAAGACAAAGCAATTATTGAAAGCAACAGGAGAAAAACAACAAATAACATACAAGGGAACTCCCATAAGGTTAACAGCTGATTTCTCAGCAGAAACTCTACAAGTCAGAAGGGAGTGCCATGATATATTTAAAGTGATGAAAGGGAAAAACCTATAACCAAGAATACTCTACCCAGCAAGGATCTCATTCACATTCAACAAAGAAATTAAAACCTTTACAGACAAGCAAAAGCTAAGAGAATTCAGCACCACCAAACCAGCTTTACAACAAATACTAAAGGAACTTCTCCAGGCAGGAAACACAGGAGAAGGAAAACACCTATAAAAACAAACCCAAAACATTAAGAAAATGGTAATAGGAACATACTTATTGATAATTACCTTAAATGTAAATGGATTAAATGCTCCAGGCAAAAGACATAGACCGGCTGAATGGATACAAAAACAAGACCCATATGTATGCTGCCTACAAGAGACACATTTCAGACCTAGGCACACATATAGACTGAAAGTGAGGCGATGGAAAAAGATATTCCATGCAAATGGAAATCAAAAGAAAGCTGGAGTAGCAATACTCATATCAGATAAAATAGACTTTAAAATAAAGAATGTTACAAGAGACAAGGAAGGAAACTACATAATGATCAAGCGATCAATCCAAGAAGAAGACATAACAATTATAAATACATATGCACCCAACATAGGAGAACCTCAATACATAAGGCAACTGCTAACAGCTATAAAATAGGAAATTGACAGTAACACAATAATAGTTGGGGACTTTAGCACCTCACTTACACCAATGGACAGATCATCCAAATGGAAAATTAATAAGGAAACACAAGGTTTAAATGACAAAACAGACCACATAGATTTAATTGATATTTGTAGGACATTCCATCCAAAAACAGCAGATTACATTTTCTTTTCAAGCGCACACGGAACATACTCCAGGATACATCACATCCTGGGTCACAAATCAAGCCTCAGTAAATTTAAGAAAACTGAAATCATATCAAGCACCTTTTCTGACCACAATGGTATGAGATTAGAAATCAATTACAGGGATAAAACCATAAAAAAACACAAACACATGGAGGCTAAGCAATATGTTACTAAATAACTAAGGGATCACTGAAGAAATCAAAGAGGAAATCAAAAAATACCTAGAGACAAATGACAATGAAAACATGATGATCCAAAACCTATGGGAGGCAGCAAAAGCAGTTCTAAGAGGGAAGTTTAAAGCAATACAAGCCTACCTCAAGGAACAAGAAAAATGTCAAATAAACAATCTAACCTTACAGCTAAAGGAAATAGAAAAAGAAGAACAAACAAAACCCAAAGCTAGTAGAAGGAAAGAAATCATAATTATCAGAGCAGAAATAAATGAAGTAGAAATAAAGAAAACAATAGCAAATAAAACAACAAGCTGGTTCTTTGAGAAGATAAACAAAATTGATAAACCATTAGCCAGACTCATCAAGAAAAAGAGGGTGAGGACTCAAATCAATAAAATTAGAAATGCAAAAGGAGAAGTTACAACAGACACCACAGAAACACAAAGCATCCTAAGAGACTACTACAAGCAACTCTGTGTCAATAAAATGGACAACCTGGAAGAAATGGACAAATTCTTAGAAAGGTATAACCTTCCAAGACGGAACCAGGAAGAAACAGAAAATATGAACAGACCAATCACAAGGAATGAAATTGAAACTGTGATTTAAAATCTTCCAACAAACAAAAGTCCAGGACAGATGGCTTCACAGGTGAATTCTATCAAACATTTAGAGAAGAGCTAAAACCCATCCTTCTTGAACTCTTCCAAAAAACTGCAGAGGAAGGAACAGTCCCAAACTCATTCTAAGAGGCCACTATCACCCATATACCAAAGCCAAACAAAGATATTACAAAAAAAGAAAATTACAGAACAATATCACTGATGAACATAGATGCAAAAATCCTCAACAAAATACTAGCAAACAGAATCTGACAACACATTAAAAGGATCATACACCATGATCAAGTGGGATTTATCCCACGGATGCAAGGATTCTTAAATATATGCAGATCAACAATGTGATACACCATATTAACAAATTGAAGAAGAAAAACCGTATGATGATCTCAATAGATGCAGAAAAAGATTTTGACAAAATTCAACACCCATTTCTGATAAAAACTCTCCAGAAAGTGGGCATGGAGGGAACCTACTTCAACATAGTAAAGGCCATATAAAACAAACCCACAGGAAACATCATTCTGAATGGTGAAAAATTGAAAGCATTTCCTCTAAGGTCAGGGACAAGACAAGGATGTCCACGCTCGCCACCATTATTCAACATAGTTTTGGAATTCCTAGCCAAAGCAATCAGAGAAGAAAAAGAAATAAAAGGAATACAAATTGGGAAAGAAGAAGTAAAACTGTCACTGTGTGCAGATGACATGATACTATACATAGAGAATCCTAAAAATGCCAACAGAAAACTACTAGAGCTTATCACTGAATTTGGTAACGTTGCAGGATACAAAATTCACGCACAGAAATCTCTTGTATTCCTATATACTAATGATGAAACATCTGAAAGAGAAATTAAGGAAACACTCCCATTTACCTTTGCAATGAAAAGAATAAAATACCTAGGAACAAACCTATCTAAGGAGACAAAAGACCTGTATGCAGAAATATATAAGACACTGATGAAAGAAATTAAAGTTAATACAAACATATGGAGAGATATACCGTGTTCTTGGATTGGAAGAAGGAACATTGTGAAAATGACTCTACTATCCAAGGCAATCTACAGATTCAATGCAATCCCTATCAAATTACCAGTGGCATTTTTCACAGAACTAGAACAAAAAATTTCACAATTTGTATGGAAATACAAAAGACTCCGAATAGCCAAAGCAATCTTGAGAAAGAAAAACAGCACTGGAGTAATCAGGCTCCCTGACTTCAGACTATACTACAAAGCTACAGTAATCAAGACAATATGGTACTGGCACAAAAACAGAAATATAGATCAATGGGACAAGAGAGAAAGCCCAGAGATAAACCCATGCACCTGTGGTCAACTAATCTATGACAAAGGAGGCAAGGATATACAATGGAGAAAAGACAATAAGTGGTGCTGGGGAAGCTGGACAGCTACATGTAAAAGAATGAAATTAGAACACTCTGTAACACCATACACAAAAATAAACTCAAAATGGATTAAAGACCTAAATGTGAGACCAGACACTATAAAACTCTTAGAGGAAAACATAGGAAGAACACTCTTTGACATCAATCACAGCAAGATCTTTTTTGATCCATCTCCTAGAGAAATGGAAAGAAAAACAGAAATAAACAAATGGGACCTTATGAAACTTAAAAGCTTTGGCACAGCAAAGGAAAACATAAACAAGACAACCCTCATAACGGGAGAAAATATTTGCAAATGAAGCAACTGACAGAGGATTAACCTCCAAAATACTCATGCAGCTCAATATCAAAAAAAAACAAACACCCCAGTCCAAAAATGAGAAGACCTAAACAGACATTTCTCCAAAGAAGATCAACAGATCGCCAACAAACACATGAGAGGATGCTCAACATCACTAATCATTAGAGAAATGCAAATCAAAACTTCAATGAGTTATCTCCTAACACTGGTCAGAATGGCCATCATCAAAAAATCTACAAACATTAAATGCTGGAGAGGGTGTGGAGAAAAGGGAACCCTCTTGCACTGTTGCTGGGAATGTGAATTGATACAGCCACTATGCGGAACAGTATGGAGGTTCCTTAAAAAACTCAAAATAGAACTACAATAGGACTCAGCAATCCCACTACTGGGCATATACGCTGAGAAAACCATAATTCAGAAAGAGTCATGTACCACGATGTTCATTGCAGCTCTGTTTACAATAGCCAGGACATGGAATCAACCTAAGTGTCCATCGACAAATGAATGGATAAAGAAGATGTGGCACATATATACAATGGAATACTATTCAGCCATATAAAGAAATGAAACTGAGTTATTTGTAGTGATGTGGAATGACCTAGAGACTGTCATACAGAGTGAAGTAAGTTAGGAAAAACAAATACTGTATATTAACGCATATATGTACAACCTAGAAAAATGGTACAGATGAACCGGTTTGCAGGGCAGAAATAGAGACACAGATGTAGAGAACAAACGTATGGACACCAAGTGGGGAAAGTGGCGGGGGTGGTGGTGGTGATGTGATGAACTGGGAGATTGGGATTGACATGTACACACTAATATGTATTAAATGGATAACTAATAAGAACCTGTATAAAAAAATAGATAAAATAAAATTCAAAAAAAAAGATTTAGTGAATATTCTAGCAGCCCAAGTCAGCGGTTGACTTCAGTTCCATTTACTTTTATACACAGTAGTGCTGGGATGGGGTGTGGCTTCAGAAATTGATATCAATGTTTATTTTGCAAAGACTTCACATAAAAGCTAAAAATAGGAAATACTATAGCAAATTTTGCCACATACTTTTATAATAGCATGTGCTCTCTAGGTATAAAATTTACTACCACACCGTCAAAAATTGATTGCTAGATTATCTTGCAAGCTAAGAAAAATAAGCCATTAAGTTTAGATTAGTACACTCTCCAGGTGCTATTTATTCTTTTCATTTGACAATTGGTTGGTCACACCTGCTGTCTTTTCCATACTATGCACATGGAATTATAAAGAAAAAGGTCTACCAGACGTTCCATTAACCCAGCTGTCACACATCTGTTGCTGTCTCTATAAATGTAGCAATTTGCTGGTAATTACTCTCCAGATAACAATTGAAAACTTCACACCTCTCTTTAATTGTGATAATCTCTTTTCCAACGAAACTGTTTCAACGACTTTGTGATCCAAAGATTCCAGAATGTATCCAACTATTTCTGATCCTCCAAATGGACTTGTAAATAAGTCTGGTGACCACATAGTGATTTGAAAGCTTACAGATGTGGTCTCAGTATATTCTACTGAGTTTCAAAATAAGAACCCAAAGTAGCTAATAAAAGTCTACTCCAAACTATGGCTATAAGCTTGCTGCGAGAGTGAAAGCAAATTGTATAACTGCTTTGTACCTAAATTTTGCAATCTGTAATACGTGCAGGAAGACTGGGCTCTCCATTCTACCTAAAACATCTTTTGGAGCATAGTTCATGGTTGTTGTCTGAATGTTTGTGTCCCCCCCACCCCCAGAATTCATATGTTGAAAACCTAATGCCCAAGGTGATGGTACTAAGAGGAGGGACTTGGGGGAGGTGATTAAGTCATGCAAGCGAAGTCTTCATGAATGGGATTAGTTCCCCTATAAAAGGGGCCCCAGAAAGCTAGCTCGCCCCTTCCACCATGTGAGAATACAACAACAAGTTTGCAGCCCAGAAGAGGGCCTCCACCCAACCATGCTGGCACTCTGATCTGGGTCTTCCAGTCTTGAGAACCATGGGAAATGTTTGCTGTTTAAAAGTCACCCAGTCTCTGATATTTTGTTATAACAGCTGGAACTAACTAAGACAATGGTATATAAATTTCCTGAGGCATCAACTATGTTGTGGTAATAGCTTCTCTTGGAAATTTGAAATTTACAAATCTACTAGCACAGCTCTGTTTTTCTTAATAAATTAAATAATAAATATTACCATTTATTTATGTAGCACTTTATATTATTCAAAAGAGTTTCAACCATAAGGCATTACTTTAAGTACCTGCTATGTGCCAGACACCGTACTAAGTGCTAGAACTAGAAAAATGATGAAAACCTAGTCCCTTGCTTTTAGAGTCTTTGAGGCAGACCCATAAATAAAATAATCTCTTTTCAAGTTCTGAGCCAGTTGAGATGTATCACATAGTAGCAAGTTAGATAACAAAATATTAGCTTCATATCTCATAAAACTGATATTCAAGAATATGATACTTCTAAGGCCAAGTGAATTTCATAATCTGAATCCCAGAATTAATTATAGACTTAACCATTTAGCAGGATTAGATCTGAAAAAAATAGAGCCAGTCCCTGGAGAACAGAACAGGCTACATGCTCCCTGCAGGCAGCTGCTCCCAAGAAGCAGGGGATAGGAAAGTGCTACACTATGCGTGCATAATTTCTGCATCCAAAGTCACCAATCAAGTAATTCATTCCTCTTCCATCCCCAGTTAAGGATGAGTAAGGAATAGTGGCCAGGTATGTTATACTGATTGATGTCTTCCCACCTGGAAGGAAACATCTGCCCTCTAGGTAAATAAGAAAGGATTATTTTACATGTTTTACGTAACAGGAATCTGAGATCTAGAGGAGTCAAATAACTAGGCTGAAATCAAGAGAATAATATCTCAATTCTTTATGGTATGAGTTCGGATGTTGTTACCAATGAAATTAGATCATGGACTTGTCTATACAATGCTACATTTTTTCTTTTGCAAGTGAAACATAGTCATAAAACCACTTGCAATAAAAGCTCAGCTCAGGTTTTGTGGGGTTTTTTGTTTTCTTTGCCGTACGCGGGCCTCTCACTGTTGCGGCTTCTCCCGTTGCGGACCACAGGCTCCGGACACGCAGGCTCAGCGGCCACGGCTCACGCACCCAGCCGCTCCGCGGCATGTGAGATCTTCCCGCACCGGGGCACGAACCCGTGTCCCCTGCATTGGCAGGCAGACTCTCAACCACTGAGCCACCAGAGAAGCCCTCACCTAAAGTTTTAACAAAAGCACCTATCATCTTGTGCATAGATGGGCTTATTTGCAAATTTGAATCTTCTGCCATATGAGTAGATAAGCTTTAAAAATGGAATGCCATGGGCTTCCCTGGTGGTGCAGTCGTTGAGAGTCCGCCTGCTAATGCAGGGTGACACGGGTTCGTGCCCCGGTCCGAGAAGATCTCACATGCCGCGGAGCGGCTGGGTGCGTGAGCCGTGGCCGCTGAGCCTGCGCGTCTGGAGCCTGTGGTCCGCAACGGGAGAGGCCGCAACAGTGAGAGGCCCGCGTACGGCAAAGAAAAGAAAAAAAAAATTGAATGCCACTGAAGTGACGTTTTTATAGGGAAAGCAGCCAGGCAAAGGTGAGATAAACATGTAAGACAAATGAAAACCAGGAAGTTATCCAATGCTCAATATAAGAAAGAATGCTTAATTTGGTCAACTGGCACTGTGTTTCTATAATAGTTATGAGTCATAAATACTTATTGAGCTTCTGATAGTTTTAGGTTCTAGCTAAGCACCATTTATGTGCACCAATTTTCACAACAAATATACAAGGAAGTTATTTTTTTTTCAGATGGAAAAACAGACTTATTTAGATCAAGTGACTTATCTATTTTCACATAATCACTAATATGTGGTAGTGTCAGTATTTGAACCCAACTTCTGACTCCAGAGCCCATACCCTTAACTAGGACATTAAGAACATAAACTGAGTTACTTCTGAATGCAGCACATTCCAGCAGGGGACAATTAAATACATTTAAGACAACCCCTTTTTTTTCAAGCTTGTAATACAATTAGATACACATGACACAAACATTTAAAAGGCTGAAAAAATGTCGACAGTGCACAAGTGAGCACAAATAAACATTAACAAGTGCATGAGCCCTGAGAAGAGCTGGGATGAAAAAGTGATTAGAGCAAGAGTTAAGCTGACAAGCAAGTGCTCCCAGTCTGAGCTATTTAAAGATGTGATAACCTGCTTCAGGAAGTAGTAAATTCTCGTCATGGGAGAGGCTTCCAGCACAGGCTGGATGGACAAACACTTGGCAGATCAATTTGGGTTGTTGTATACGGCTTCTAAAGTCCCACTAACCCTGAGATTCTGTGATTTAGTCAACCTATTTTGAATAGCCACTATGTACCTAGTACTAGGACAAGCTCCTTTCACAAAGAGAATTAAGACACACCATCAAGGAGGACACAGTCTAGTGGGGCAGTTAGCACAAACCCAGAAATGTAGAATGAAGTGTAATCAGTGCTCATATGGCATGGGAGCAAAGACCTACACCTAACTCAAACTGGGAAGGGGAATTAAAAAGGTAAATCAGGCGTTTCTTAGAGGTAATACCTAAACGAACCCTTGAAGAAGAGCAAAAATTAGCCAGATGTTCCAGTTATCTATTGCAATGTAATAAACTATCTCTAAAACTTAAAACAAGTATTTTATTATTTCATAATTTAGGTACCTACTTAGTAGCTGGGCTGGTTGGTGGGCTGCAAGACAGTTTCACTCACATGCCTGGTACCTTGGAGGAGATGGCTTTAAAGACAGGTCTCAGCTAGAACCCTCCCTCTCTCTGGGAAGTTTCAGAGCTTCTCCATAAGATCTATCCAGCAGGGTAGGTGGATCCTTACAAGGTGACTCTGCACTCCAGGAACGAGTGCTCTAAGAGATCAAGGTGGAGGCTGCAAGGGTTTTTATAGCTTAGCCTTGGCAGTCAGGCAGAATCACGTCCAACACAATTTATTGGTTACACATGGGTAACTGTGGGTGGAAACACACAAGTATGTATCAATAAATACTCGGGAGGCATGATTTATTGGAGGCCAGCACAGAGTCTGGTTACCACAACAGGCTAAGAGGTTTGGGAAATTAAGAGGATGCAATTTTCAGCTAGAATGGATATCATGCACAAAGACAAAGAGGCATATAAGACTAAATCCTGAGAAACAGCAGGCTGCCACCATTACCAGCTCAGCAGTGCATGAGCAGAGGGGACACCCAGGCCACACCCCATTGCTTTGTCTTCCTGCCACCGGCTCCCACATCCTAGGTCCCACGTAGATGACCTTAAAGGCAGAAACGCATGCTCCTTTCAACAGCCTGTCAAAACGTGGTGGACTCCTATGAAGTTCTAGGCGTGCAGAGACATCACTCAGCCTTTTAAGGATATAAAAAAGGCATATCGGAAACTAGCACTAAAGTGGCATCCAGATAAAAATCCTGAGAATAAAGAATAAGCAGAGAGAAAATTCAAACAAGTAGCTGAGGCTTATGAGGTGTTATCAGATGCTTAAAAACGGGATATCTATGACAAATATGGCAAGGAAGGGTTAAATGGTGAAGGTGCAGGTGGAAGTCATTTTAACAGTCCCTTTCAGTTTGGATCCACGTTCCATAACCCAGATGACGTCTTCAGGGAATTTTTTGGTTGAAGGGGTCCGTTTTCATTGGACTTCTTCAAAGACCCATTTGAGGCCTTTTTTGGGGATCTAGGAAGCAGAAGTTGAGGCACAGAGTCTTTTCTCTGCCTTCAGTGGCTTTCCATATTTTGGAGGGGCGGGTGTTCTTTTGATACCGGATTTACTTCGTTTGCCTCCCTAAATCACGAGGGCCTCACTTCAGTCTCTTCCACATCACTTGGCGGTAGTGGAATGGGCAACTTCAAATCTATATCAACTTCTAAAATTGTTAATGGCAGAAAAATCACTACAAAGAGAATTGTCGAGAACGGTCAAGAAAGAGTAGACATTGAAGATGACCAATTAAAGTCCTTAAGGCTAAATGGTAAGGAACAGCTGCTATGCTTGGATAACAAGCAATTCAATGCATGCACTTAACAGAAATGTTAACTATAACAAGCTCCATCTGAAGAGTGATAGGAACTTTTTTTAAGATGCCAAATGAACTATCTTTCAGTATAACTGTACCTAAAGTATTTGTAAACAGCTCATCCAAACCACTATTGGTCATAAACTTTGAGTTTATTGTTCGGACCACATAATAGGACCATTTTTTGGTCTTTAAAATTGTTGTAAATCTCTGCATGCACTTTGTTTTCTATTAAATGTAACCCAGGGTGCCTGTGGCTCTTTCCTACACTAACACTAGCATAGACCTGCCTTTCTATTGTGTTTGAAATGTGAGCTAAGTAGTGTCAGCCTGCTGTGAAGTTAACATTGCCAGGATGAATCTTCCACAAAAATAATCTCAATTTTTCAGTATTTAGTAGTGGAAGATATTAATGCATTAATAGTAATGCATTTCTGGTTTAATTGATATAAATTGAGGATATTTTCTAGTGTGCATGAATGCTGGCAACTTAGTAAGTTTTGACAATTGTTTATTTTATTGAAGTATAATTGACTTACAATATTATATGTTTCATAGTAAAATATAGTGATTTGATATTTTATAAATTATATTCCATATAAATTTATTATAAAATATTGCCTATATACCTTGTACTATACATTACATCCTTGTATCTTGTGTATTTTATACCTACTAGTTTGTACCTCTTAATCCCCTTCAACTTTTTTGCCCCTCCCCCTACCCTTTGCCCCACTGATAGCCACTAATTTGTTCTCTGTATCTGTAAGACTGCTTCTGTCTTATATTCATTTGTTTTGTTGTATTTTTTAAAGTCCACATATAAGTGAAAACATACAGTATTTGTCTTCCTCTGACTTACTTCACTAAGCATAATACCCTCCAGGTCCATGCATGTTGCAAAGGGCAAATTTTCATTTTTAATGGGTGAGTAATATTCCATTATGTATATACAACATCTATATATAGATATAGATGATATATACATATATCACATCTTCTTTATCCATTCATCTGTTGATGCACATTTAGGTTGCTTCCACATCTTGGCTATTATAAATAACTCAGCTATGAATATTAGGGTGCATATATCTTTTCAAATGAGGGTTTTCATTTTCTTTGGCTATATACCCAGGAGTGTAATTGCTGGGTCATATGGTAGTT
This sequence comes from Grampus griseus, assembly GCF_964374135.1. Taxonomy (NCBI): domain Eukaryota; kingdom Metazoa; phylum Chordata; class Mammalia; order Artiodactyla; family Delphinidae; genus Grampus; species Grampus griseus. The sequence continues at coordinate 97,415,640 of NC_138999.1, read as the reverse complement.
ATATTTTTAGTTTTATGAGGAACCTCTATACTGTTTTCCGTAGTGGCTATAGCAATTTACATTCCCACCAACTGTGTCCTAGGGTTTTCTTTTCCCCACATACTCACCACCACTTGTTATTTCTCATCTTTTTGATGATGGCCCTTCTCACAGGTATGAGGTGATAGCTCATTGTGGTTTTTATTTGCATTTCCCTAATGATTAGTGATGCTGAGCATTTTTTCTCATGCTTATTGGCCATCAGTATGTCTTCTTTGGAAAAATGGCTATACAGGTCCTCTGCCCATTTTTTAAATAGCTTTTTTTTTTTTATTAAATATTGAACTGTGGGGCTTCCCTGGTGGCGCAGTGCTTGAGAGTCCGCCTGCCGATGCAGGGGACACAGGTTCGTGCCCCGGTCCGGGAAGATCCCACATGCTGCAGAGCGGCTGGGCCCGTGAGCCATGGCCGCTGAGCCTGCACATCTGGAGACTGTACTCCACAACGGGAGAGGCCACAACAGTGAGAGGCCCGCGTACTGCAAAAAAAAAATAATAATAATAAATAAATAAATAAATATTGAACTGTGTGAGTTATTTATGTATTTTGGATGTTAACCCCTTATCAGACATATCATTTGCAAATATCTTCTCCCATTAGGTGGGTTGCCCTTTTGTTTTGTTGATGGTTTCCTTCAATGTGCAAAAGCTTTTAACTTTGATTAGGTTCCACTTGTTTATTTTTGCTCTTGCTTCCCTTGCCTAAGGAGACAGATCCAAAAGATATTGCTGAGACCTATGTAAAAGATTTTACTACCTATGTTTTCTTTTAGGAGTTTTATGGTTTCTAATCCATTTAGGTCTTTAATCCATTTTTAGTTTATTTTTGTATATGGTGTGATAAAAATGTTTTAATTTCATTCTTTTACATGTAGCTGTCCAGTTTTCCCAACACCATTTATTAAAGAGACTGTATTTTCCCATTGTATTTTGGTGCCTCCTCTGTTGTAGAGTAGTTGGCCATAGGTACATGGGTTTATTTCTGTGATCTCTATTTTGTTTCATTGATTTCTGTATTTATTTTTGAGTCAGTACCATACTGTTTTGATTACTGTAGCTTTGTAGTATAGTCTGAAGTCAGGGAGTGTGGTGCCTCTAACTTTATTCTTGGTTATCAAGAGTGCTTTGGCTATTTGGGGTCTTGTGGTTTTATGCAGACAATTGTTTAAATATGTAATGCTAATCTTAGGTTTTAAAAAGGTAAGTTGGTAAACTGGGTCTTTGTCATTTGCTTAAAAAAATAAAATAAATGTGAATGTGTTTGATGCATTAAAAAAAAATCCTGAGAAACACCAGATCAGGAAGCAGCATAGTGTTGTGGTTAAAGGTGCAGACTCTGGAGTCAGACTCTGGAACCAGTTATTCCCCAGAGTAGATTTTGTATCATAGAACTGAGCTATCCTAGAAGGTTATGAATTAAATTAAATTTATTAGTTAAATTAAGAGTTCAGTTCTTCAGTCTCATGGAAGTCACATTTCAAGTGCTCAATAGCCACATGTGGTTAATGGCTACTGTATTGCACAATGTATATATAGAACATGTCCATCATCACAGAAAGTTCTATTGGACAGCAATGTGCTAGAAGCTCTTTTAATTGAACATTATTTAACTAATTTGCCATGTTAACTCTGTAAAACATATCAACTGATGCCCAAGATATATTGAAACTTACGGGTAACCACATATTTCTTCACTCTCCAGTTTAACTGTTTGCTTATAAAAAGTCAGTTGTGTTTGTTCCCAGAATTGTGTATTCCAGTCTACTTATATTGTAATTATATAACTTAGTTATATTTGTCAATAGATAAAATGTGGATGGGAAAACTCTTACTTCTATGTAAATTGAATTGAATGCCTTATTAAGAGATTATAAGATATTAGAAGTAGAAACATTTAGAATTCTACTTCAAGATTTTCACTTCAAGATCTCCACTTTAAAGAACATGAAACTGAAATGTCTTAGACAATACAATTATGGATGTGATTTATTAAAGAAAGATGAAGCTGAGCTCCAATAAATAGAACCATTTATCAAATAATAAGCACACAAGATATCCTAAGTTAATATAAATATATTTAGAGAGACAGTCAGATATCATATGCTTCCTAATGGAAGAAGACAACACCACATATAAAGTAAGTCTGGAAAAAATAAAAATCAAACCTGTAGGTCCAATCAAGTCTCTAGATCCAATTGACAATTTATAGGAAACACAGAGGACAAAGGAACTTGTTAATCTACACATGAGAATGCAATCCTCAAAGTCCATACTCTAGGAAACTGTACAAGACAAACAACCTGGTTTCTTCAACATATTGCCAAGAAAAAGAAGAGAGATAGTGGGGTATGTGGTAGATTAAAAGAGACTTAAAAGATCAACCAATCACAAGATGCAGACCTTATTTGGATCCTAATTCATATATAGTATATAAAATAAATACTATTTATGAGACAACTGGAAATGTGTACACTGACAGGATATTTGACATTATTAAAGGAATTATTGTTAATATTATAGGTGAAATAATTGTATTGTCATTATGTTAAAAAATGGTCCTGTTCTTTTAGAGATACATACCAAAATATTTACACATGATATATAACATGATGAATGGGACTTGCTTAAATATGGGAGGGGGTAGTGGATGGAGGTATGGATAACACAGGATGAATTGATTATTATTGAGGCTGGGTATACTGAGTACATAGGTATTCATTATACTATTCTATCTACTTTGTATACATTCTAAATTCTTCATAACACAAAGTTTAAAAAAGATAAAATAACGTTATCTAACATTTTTCTCACCAAATATTTCTTTTGAGACCAAGTTCAATAGCATAAAATGAGGAAAATAAAAACAAAGCAAAATAATAAAGATTAAGAAAGTGCTAATTATTTTCCATAATGTCCTCCCTTAGTATCAAACTAAATTTTTTTAAAACGTATTTTTTGTGTCCCTGCTTTAAACACAGGCTGATGGCACTACAGTCTGCCTACTGAATATTCAGCACTAATTCTGGAATCAACACTGATTCTAATCCCATGTTTGCCACTAACCAACTGCATTACCCTTAGACAAAGTTCTTATTGTCAATAAACCTCAGTATCTTCATCTGTGAAGTGGGATTAATAATAAAAGTACATATACATCATAAGAGCATTGTGAAGATTCAAGAATATAATCCAATGTAACATGTTTAGCTTGTTTGCAGCAGAGCCCATATTGGGAGCTAATAGGAGAATATAGCATGGAAATTGCAAATGAGAACAATATGGAGAGTAGTTTTGAAGGTCATACCAATGAATTTGGATTTGCTGTATTATGTGAATTGTAAACGTTCTAAGAACTTGAGCAAGAAAAAATGTTTGAGAAAATTGACTTAACTACTCTCTATAGGATGGGTCTGGTGGGACAAAAATAGAAGATAGAGAAATCGCTTAGTTGTTGCAATTTTTGTACAAAGTCCTACACTTATCTGGTGGTTATAGAAACAGAAAATAGTGGACGTCCAGATATTATTGTGAATAGGTACTAAAGTTACAGATTGCAAGGTGTCCATTTGAGTCCTGAATAGACTACTGATTATTGGGGAGCACCATCTTCAAACTATTCACCTCAAATGGCTAGAGACACAGAGGAAAAAAGATGGAAAGAAAGGTGGAAGAAATAAAGCAGACATCAGTCTCAGGTTTTTCATTCTGTTTCCTATTTACTCACTTTATTCAATGGTAATGCTAAAGATGTCAGAGGCTTAATGTAGAACTGGATAAATGTGTAAAGTATCATTGAGATTTAATATGACCTGATTGCTTGAGACAGAGGTAAGTTTCAGGAAAATGTCCAATACAGTTTCCTGTTGATGCCTGAACAAATTTTTCTCTTGCCACTCTCAGCTTGCTTATAACTCCAAGCTGTGAACCAAAAAAGTAAGATAGCAAATTGCTCGCAAAGGGAACTACAAGAAAGTCTAAAAGTCACAGCTTTCACTGTTACTCAAAAAACTAGACTTTGTTTTTCAGAGAAGTAGCATTCTTTACAAATTCATAATTTCTTAAGCAAACTTTCTCGGACCAGAGCAGTAAGAAATGTAGTTAAGGCTCTCATTCCTTCCTAACTGCAATCATCCCCAATGTTATTTTTCACTGTAAAACTAAGCACCTTTAGCTTTTCTTAGTCCATAGAGCCAGTCTTGTAACGTTCAATTGGGTAGCTTGGAGGTTTCCCTCGGGCTACTTCATCACTGCTTCCCCCCACCAGCTAATTAAAATGAAGCTCAAAAATAAATAAATAAATAAATAAATGAAGCTCAAAAAAGACAAGCTTTCCCCATCTGACTCCCAAGAGAAGTGAGCCAGAGATTGGGTGTTCAGTCTCTGCCAACCTTCCTGACTTTAGGTGATTGGAACAGATCACTTATGTTTGTACCACCAGTATACTTATTTTCAATGGAATGTGTATTAATCTTGAAAGCATCATGGGGCTTGATTTTTCAAACTGATTTCTTCGAGTAAAATGAATTCTGGAAGCATTAAGCACTCTTACATGACACAGAAAAATGTTGAACTACACAACAAAAGAAAAAGAACGTTTGATTTTGCTGAAAGGACTATAACCTTTAAAATGAGGAATTTAGAGCTTACAAAACGTCTCCTCTCAAATGCACTTCTTTTTGTATTTGATCACTTTCTCAGCTGTGTAAATTTACAGCATATTGAAGGGTAAACCAGACCACCAAGACAATGAATCCATTCACAATTCACTGGCTGTCCACATCCATGAAAAAAAAACCCCTTTTGCCAATAGTAAATAGAAACAGTCTCTGCATCACTCTGAATTCCATAAGGAAGTATTTTCAGAGGTTGCTTTCTGTCCTCTTTTTTAAAACAATAACACCTTATTAATTTATTAATTTAGACCTCTAACACTTCATCACTTTAGTTTTGCAAATTCTGCCCCCAAGTAGTTTTTTTGTTTTGTTTTGTTTTGTTTTGAATGTATTAAATGCATAAGCCTGCTATGCAAACATACCAACACCAGATGGCAGTTGTATGCCACAGCCTCCAAGGTTTGAGCTATAAGGTGTAAACCGACTTCTTTGATTACGATAAAGAGACATTCTTTCGAACGTTGTTTGTATCTAAAGCATATTATAAACTTAAATTATAACTAAATCTTAAAATAACATTTTAGAGCAAATGTCAAACAACTGAAGTCCAGGATGCAATTTTATTCATCTCCCAACATATTTTACTCCAACAGCCAACCATATAGTAGTGTTTGATTAGAATGCTAATCCTCATATCTAGTATCACCTGCACCTTCCTGACTTTTTCACCTTCAATTCAGTCTTGTTTTGCACCTTCCCATTGACTTAGTCAGGCAAGACATAGCTACCCTGCCTGGTTATCCCAACTAATTAAAGAAACAGCAATTCCTGTGGTGTCTTCATCTCCGTGTAGCTTTCTGGATTTCCCATTTGTTCTCCCTTTCTTCCTCTTTACTTAAGAAACATAATTTACTCTCTACAATTCTTAGATGGTTTCTCTTCACGTTTTGTCCCTGATTTTTACAATTAGTTTTATTTTTCTTGTTGAGAAGAATTAGCTCGGCTTCATTGCTGGAGCTGACTGAAGCTTAGCAAAAATAGCAATTAAAAATAGCCAAACAACCCAATTCCAAAATAGGCAAAGGATTTGAACAGATATTTCTCTAAAGAAAATATAAAATGGCCAATAAGCACATGCAAAGATACTCAACATTGTTAGTCATTAGAGAAATACAAATTAAAACCACAATGAAAAAAAAACCCACAATGAGGTACCACTTCACATTCATTAGGATGGCTATAACTTTTTAAAAATGGAAAGTAAGCCTTGTCAAGGGTGTTGAGAAATTGGAACTCTCATGCACTGCTGCTGGGAATGTAAAATAGTGTAACCACTGTAGAAGATAGTTCGGTGGTTTCTCAAAAAGTTAAACACAGTACCTATGATCCAGAAATTCTACACCTAGGTTTATACCCCCAAAACACTGAAAGCAGGGACTCAAACAGATAGTTATACACACATTTTTATAGCAGCATTATTTACAATAGCCAAAAGGTGAATCTAACAAAGTTTCCATCAACAGATGAATGAATAAACAAAATTAAGTCTGTAGGAATATTACTGAGCCATAAAACATAATGAAATTCTGATACATACTACAACATGGATGAATCTTGAAGACATTATGCTAAGTGAAATAAGCCAGACATAAAAGGACAAATACTGTACGATTCCATCTATATAAGGTACCTAGACTAGTCAAATTCATAGAGACAGAGAGTAGAATGGTGGTTGTCAGGGGCTGGGGGGAGGGAGAATAAGGAGTTAGTGTTTAATAAAGTTTTAGATTGGGAAGATGAACAAGTCTAGAAATGAATGGTGGTGGTGGTAGCAATGTGAATGTACACTGGTTACAATGGTAAGTTTTAATGGTAATGTTGTATAGATTTTACGACAGTAAAAATCATTCTGTCTAGCCCTAAACCCCAACATAAAAGAAACATAAAACCTTTCTTGTTAGTTACTGACTCACCAGTAATTTTGCAAGACTGATATCTGCATATATGTGAAAAACCTTTCAGATACGATAACAATGTGAGAAATTGCTGTTTTTCCACCATGAACGAAACATCTGTAAACTCAGGAACTTTGGCATAATGTATATTTTCTATAAATAAAAACCATAAAAAAACTTTTTAAAAAAATTGCCTATTGGCCACCTGCTGATAATGAACGCCTAAATAAAAACTGCCTCAATTTAAAGGACAGTATACCATCAAATGGGAAATTTGGAATACAGGAAAAACAAGCAGAACTTTACCTGGCTGTATCACAAATCCGTTAATTCAGAGCTTGAGATTATTCAACCCAGGTTAGGCCAATGTTGACATTTAAGTGTCTAGTAAACCATTTCTTCTTATCAATGTAAATAAGAGAGAGAATTAATCAATGTAAGAGAACAACCAATTTATAAGGGTTTTTTTAGCACATTTATGGTCTACATGGAAAAGAGTGTTACTAATCATAAGTGATTGTCCCAAGTTGAATTTTCCATAAATGCCAGTATTTAGGGTTGCTCATTTTGTAATGTAACTGTTTATCCTGTGTTTTCTTCTCATTTATCTGAAACTTTTGCTGTTCCTCTAGCGCAATGAAATATCTCTTACTTCTCTGATAATTATCTAACCATTGCAGAGGAACCGGTGTACCCTCTTCCTCAGTTGCAACTTCTCTAGCCCATCTCCCAGACAGAGGAAGGAATCTGAATTATCTCCACATCATGAATATTGTATTAATATTGCCTGCTACTTTTTGGGCACTTAGTTTATGAGAGCACTGTGCTAGTGCTTTTTCTGTGTTATTTCTAATTCTAAAAACCCTGGGAGATAGACACTGGATCTCAATTTTAGAGTTTGGCAAACTGAGGCAATAACATTGATGTATCTTTGATCAAGGCCACACAGCTATTAAGTGGTACAGCCAGGTTTCTAACACAAGTCTTTTAGCACCAAAGCCTGTGTGTGACCTTTCTGATACTGTGCTACCTTCAAAACACTGATTTGTTACCATCAGACAAGGCATATGAGGGTTTGTACCAGTCCTGAGGGAACAAAGACGCATTCTTCAGAAAGAATATATAATTTGAGCTTTTCCCTTCAAGCGGCCTTGTGTTTTTCTTTTTTTTTTTTCCTCCCTGATTTAGTGCAGTGTGACTGTGAAAGCCTTATAGCTCAAAGGTCCCTCTGCATCCGCAATCTTTAGTTCCCAGGTTAATGTTAGCATCTCTCAGGGGACAGTTTTCTTCCTGAAAAATTAACCCCCTCATCAACCCAGTCTTTACACAACACCAAAACACGAGAGGGCCTCCATTTTCGCTCCAAAATATCTCTTTATATAAATCCCCAGAGCCCAGCCAAGGCAGCTTCGAGGGTAAAGCAAATAACTTCTGGGACCGCAGAGAAGAGAAATTTTTCCAGGAAGCTAGGGCGGCCCTACTGTCAATGAACAAGCAAAGGAATCAAGAACAGATAAGGAACTAGCAGATAAGGGAATTTCCAGCGTGCTCTAAAACAAAGTAACAAAGAAGAGATAAGATGTTTGCAGGAAAAATAACCTTTGGATGTCCAAAAGGCTAGACTTTGACAAAATTGTGGAGTTTATTTTCTCTTTCACTCCCTCTGCACTCACTTCTCTTCCTATCATTCTACTTCTCCACCCCATGTAGTCCCACAGCTCACAAATACTTGTTGAATAAATGCATGTCCAAGCCTCCTACCATGGGGCTGCTTCCTCTCTGCCACCCGCTTAACATATTTCATGTTCCATAGCATCCTCCCTACCCAAGTTAAAACTTGCTCTGTCTTTTAACTTATTCTCATTTAGGAGCTCTAATTAAACTCACTTGGTCAATTTATCTAGCAAAGATGTTGATGGCTAGTTGTAATTTAATGCATTACCCCTACCAGATTACACACTTGCATTTTGATAGGACTTTCAAAACCTTAGGGTTGTCTTTAACCCTAAGCTATCTCTCCTGCTTCTTCCACTTGTGAACCTATAAATTCTGTCATGGGGGTTTTATAATCTCTCCAACAGTAGCAATGAGAAAGTTTTGACTGTACAAGATAAAGGACTAATGCGCATAAGAGATGTGGCATTTGTTTGTAAATATTAATGGAACATTGCTTATAAACCTAGTACTCCCTAACTTAAAGGAGCTTACAATTTAGCTGGGGAGACAAAATTAACACATATGAAAAGGCAAACAACATAACCAAAATATGATGGCCTTCCTGGGTTTGATTATCTAGAACACCTGCTAATTCCAGTGATCCGACACTAGCAGAGGTAGGAGGGATGAGAGAAAAAAACAAAAGCAGTATCCTCAGAGTATATGGCAACAACAGCTAAATGCTGGAGGGTAAATGAAGCAGTGACAGGGTCACAAATACATTGTGAAAACAAGGCCATAGCCCAGGCATATACACCCATCAATCCCAATGTGTGCTAGATTGCTCCAGTGGTGAGGGTACAGGCTCTGGGGAATACATGGATAAAACACTGTTTGATAAATACCTCCTGGAAACTGCCTTTCATCATTTCCCTGTGAGCACACGGAGAATAGAATTTATGGCATTTTAATTAATTCTGTGTTTAATATCCAGATGGTACGTTCAACAATTGCACAATACAACTTCCTTAGGTTAAAGGTCTAAAATTAGGATTTAGCTACAGATTCAATGCAATCCCTATCAAATTACCAGTGGCATTTTTCACAGAACTAGAACAAAAAATCTTAAAATTTGTATGGAGACACAAAAGACCCCGAATAGCCAAAGCAGTCTTGAAGGAAAAAAACAGAGCTGGAGGAATCAGACTCCCTGACTTCAGACTATACTAGAAAACTACAGTAATCAAGACAGTATGGTACTGGTACAAAAACAGAAATATAGATCAATGGAACAGGATAGAAAGCCCAGAGATAAACCCATGCACATGTGGTCAACTAATCTATGACAAAGGAGGCAAGGAAATACAATGGAGAAAAGACAGTCTCTTCAATAAGTGGTGCTGGGAAAACTGGACAGCTACATGTAAAGGAATGAAATTAGAACACTCCCTAACACTATACACAAAAATAAACTTAAAATGGATTAGAGACCTAAATATAAGATTTGACACTATAAAACTCTTAGAGGAAAACATAGGAAGAACACTCTTTGACATAAATCACAGCAAGATCTTTTTTGATCCACCTCCTAGAGTAATGGAAATAAAAACAAAAATAAACAGATGGGACCTAATGAAACTTAAAATCTTTTGCAAAGCAAAGGAAAGTACAAACAAGAAGAAAAGACAACCCTCATAATGGGAGAAAATATTTGCTAACGAATCAACGGACAAAGGATTAATCTCCAAAATATATAATCAGCTCACGCGGCTCCGTATTAAACAAACAACCCAATCCAAAAATGGGCAGAAGACCTAAATAAACATTTTTCCAAAGAAGACATACAGATGGCCAAGAAGCACATGAAAAGCTTCTGCACATCATTAATTATTAGAGAAAGGCAAATCAAAACTACAATGAGGTATCACCTCACACCATTTAGAATGGGCATCAACAGAAAATCTACAAACAATAAATGCTGGAGAGGGTGTGGAGAAAAGGGAAACCTCTTGCACTCTTGGTGGGAGTGTAAACTGATACAGCCACTATGGAGAACAGTATGGACGTTCCTTAAAAAACTAAAAATAGAATTACCATGTGACCCAGCCATTCCACTACTGGACATATATCCAGAGAAAACCATAATTCAAAAAGATACATGCACCCCGATGTTCCTTGCAGCACTATTTACAATAGCCAGGTCATGGAATCAACCCAAACGCCCATCAACAGACGAATGGATAAAGAAGATGTAGTACATATGTACAGTGGAATATTAGCCATAAAAGGAAGAAAATTGGGTCATTTGTAGAGACATGGATGGATCTAGAGACTGTCATACAGAGTGAAGTAAGTCAGAAAGAGAAAAACAAATATCGTATATTAACGCATATACATGGAACCTAGAAAAATGGTACAGATGAACCGGTTTCCAGGGCAGAATTAGAGACACAGATGTAGAGAAAAAAACGTATGGACACCAAGGGGGGAAAGTGGCGGGTGGTGGTGGTGGTGGTGGTGTGATGAATTGGGAGATTGGGATTGACATATATACACTAATATGTATAAAATAGTTAACTAATAAGAACCTGCTGTATAAAAAATAAATAAAATTTAAAAACCACAAAAAATAAAATAAGATTAGGATTTAGGAATTGAATTTTCAAAAAGTTATTTAAAATCAGTACCTAGAGCAGTGGTTCTCAATCAGGGCCAAAGGAGTTGGAGGTTGCTGGGGAAAGGGACACAAAAAGAATTATCTATTATGTTTTTCTGTATATCTCCAAGCTACGGGCATAGAAAGAACAGCTGCTTGCATCTTCCTAAATATGGAAATGGTAGTAAAATCCTTCTAATTATCTGTTTTCAAATAACTTGAATTTCTGTCAAATTTAGGTTAAATACGTATTTCCATAGTACTTTCCTCTTTCTGTGCCCCTTACAGCACCAATGCCATTCACATGAAGAAAAGACTCAACACATACTTTCCCACTGATTGGTTTGTTCTGAGAGAGATCCCAAGCTTTTAGGAAAATTTCTGGTATAAACTGAAAATTTCCTAACTCTGAGCTCTGTTTCAGAAAGCTGCCTCTGAAGTGACTTTGCCAGGCTTACTAAGAGGTTCATTGGATGTAAACCACAGTTCCCATTAGATGAAGATAAGATATTGATCGGAAGGGAGGGGGATATGGTTGGAGTAGGTTTCCCTGAGAGAGAAAAGAAGAGTGGGATAACAAACTCTTTCTACCCCCATGAACATACATAGGATGTGACTAGGAAAATTTATAAGATTATAAATGTGGTCTATACAGCTATATAACTTTTTGAGTACCCTTGATATATTCCAAAGTTAGTTGTAGAGAACTTTCTCATTAAGACCTTCCTCTGACCCTCCTGTTTAATTGCAACCTCACCTCATACCACCCACCCCCACACCCTATACCATTTCCCTGCTGTATTCTCTTCCTCAGCACTTATCAATACATACTTTGTAATACATATGTACTTATTTGTTTGGTTTATTATCTGTTTGTCCCACGAGGATGTAAGTTCCATGAGGACAAAAGTCATGTTTGTCAAATTAACCACTATTAAAAGATAATTTCCCCTAAAATAGTAAAATCTTGACTCTCATACAAAGATAAAAATGAATACATGTTAAGGATTTTATTTAACTCACTAATGAGGAAACTGGTAAAGTTTTACAACCAGTTGAAAGTAGAATTCAAAGAATAGACACATTTATAGATCAGGAATATTGAAATGAATGTGCAAATAGAGGCAAACCGGTTTTCCCACAAGGGGAAGAATTATTCCTTTACCTGAGAGAATTAGATTTGTTCGTCTACAGACAAACATCATTGTCTATAGACAAGAAATATGTTGCATTGCTATCAGTTATCTCCAATCTACAGAGCTGTAAAATAGCTGCCACCCAAGCAGAATTAGATAACCCTGAAGGTGTGCTATGAACAATGCATAGTTTTCCACTGAAACACAGAATTCTCCCTACACCACAGCAGTGCCAAGCAGAGTGCCTGGCATATAAAACACTCTAGAGGGCTGTGCGAGGGCCAGTGTTACCAACATGAACCTAATTCTCCAAATCAGAAATGTGTTCATTATTCCTGATTGCCCTCTCTCCTGCTATCCTCCCTCCATATCCCATCAATCACTGCATTCTGTCATTTCTACTATCTGAAAATATTTATTTCGCTGCATGAAAAAAAATCTGTTCTAATATATAAATCTTTCATCATGTGTTTTCATGCTTAAAACTCATGCCCTCAGAATAAATTACTCTGAAGTAATTTAGAACCTAAGGCCCTTTACTACTGGGTACCTCTAACAAAGGAGAAAAGTTCAAAAAGGCCATAGACAAATCACCAATTTAGCATAGTTGCTGGCTCATAATGGATGCTCAGTAATCATCTGATAAATGAATTAATTCACAGAATTATTCAAAGTGATCCTATAACTTATCTTTACCCTAAACGATTTTTTTCTGATTATAATTTATTCTATAAATACACCTTCTTTTACCTCTTCCATTTGGAACTCAAACTTCATTTAAAAACTAAATAATAACTGGATTCTATGAAAAGTTTTATCCTGAATCTAAGGCACAAGAGTTTAAAATTATAGTTAACTTCTCCAGTCTAATAGTCTTACCTAATTATAGGCACCACTTCCATGCCCAAGGGAGTCTCTAGATGGTATTGTAAAAGCTCAGATTGTTGCAAGAAAAATTAAAAGCCAATATTATAGTTCTGTAGATGAAGAAACTATTTCTAAATTAACTGGAGCTGGCTGGAATGGATGGCCTCTCTGCCTTCACTATGTTTTGTGGTGTTTTATGCTCTTTGAAGGAAGGCTGATGTCTAAAGAAACCTTCCGAACGAAAGGCTAAGGTGCATCTTGGCTCTGTTCTCTGTGGATACGTTCTCTCCAAGAGCTTATGTTTTTTGTCAGTGGCAGCTTCTTATAGTTAGCATATATTAGGTTGGCCCAAAAGTTCGTTCGGGTGTTTCTGTACCATCTTACGGAAAAACCTGAATGAATTTTTGGCCAACCCAATATAAGAGCTCACCAGGAAAAGAAAATGTCAATTCAAAATGTATTTCTCCAAACAAAACAAAATAAAACAAACAAAAAAATGTATTTCTCAGATGTCCATCACTATGAATTATTATAATGAAATGCAATAATTTACACTTAGCAAAATAAAATGTTTAAGAAACTACAGAAAGCACTGTAGTAGGACCCTTTTTAAATGCTGAGAGTGAGAGTAAGGCTGACCTTAGAAAAACTGGGAGGTAAATCAAATTTGCTTTGGTATCCTTCCAGCCTTCCCTTAATTGCCTTATCCCCAAAGATACTTCTCCTACTTCCCCACTAGGTAACCAGGGTCCTTCCGGTAGTAGCCATAAAAGGTCTTCCCTCCTTGTGATATATAAAAGAGCATACAAATGCAAGGAATAAGCCTACTCATTGGAACAGCCTATGATCAACAGCTACATCTATATTATACTCGCTTTGAATGTCTTATCATTTGTCTTGTTCTTTTAAAATTCAAGTACAAGGGAAAAAACCTGTTATTTGAAGGTTCAGGTTAGTTAGATTCAGGTCAATCAAGGTTTTGCTCTAATAGAAAAACATAATGTGATGACTTTCAGCTGTGAAAAAAAATTGGGGTCTATTCAGTTCAGTGAGCCTGTAATATTGATTTAATGACCTGTTTGAATGGGTCACACTAATTGAACTAAACTGTATTGTTTACAAGAGCAGCTGGTAGTGAAAATAATGTGTCCTATATCCTTCTACCAAAGTAGACAACACAGCTCATTTTACTTATTGCTTAAAATTGGCTTGCATGAACTCCATTTTGAATATACATTAATTTTTTATTTTACTTCATTTCGTATTTGTATGCCCTTTTGTATATCACAAGGTGAACTAATTTCATATGGAACACTAGCATAATAAATAAAAAGGTGACAGGGTAAAGTCTTTCTTATCTTGATCACTCGAAAAGTTTAAATTTCTGTGATAGTTGGGGGAAAAAGTGTTTTTTTGTGCTAACATGAAATCATATTTTGGCAAGCATCATATTGAAGACATATACTAATTGCTTAAGGTATACTATGGGGATATTTTTGAATGTGGAGGAAGACGGTAAGTACATCCTTTCTGAGGTTCTAATTGTAGACATCTGAACTATGCCAAAATACCATTTTAAATGTGTCATTTTGGCCTAAATCAAATTAGCTGACAAATTAAAACAGTAGAGTATTAAGGTCATGTCACTATAACTTAATAGTCTTTAACCATTTATAGTTCTGCTTAAAATGTTTTTCTCCCTCCCAGCCCCATCTGCAAGATACTATGAAAATACAGAAGCACATTTTGCATATCAATCAGTAAATATTTATAATCAACCCACACTGTGAGCATTACCCATATAAAGCATTTCCTAGTTAAAGAACTTAAAATCTATTTGAGGAGGTGAAATAAATACCTATAAGCAATAAACCTCAGTATAAAACAAAGGATAATAGGAGATCAGAGAAAGGCAAAAGGGAAGTCTTCAGAGAAGAGATGGGAACCTCAGTTAGACCTTGAAATGCCCAATTGTTAATAGATAGAGGAAAGTAAGGGTCATTCCAAAGCAAGAGAAGAGCATAAGCAAAAGGGCTGAGAATAAGTTGGCATGGAATGTATTTGAATTGGGAGAAGAACAATGAACTTGACATGCCTCTAATGACTGTATCGTCCACAGTGACAAAGAAGGCTGCTTGAGTAATATTTTTTGTCTCATACATGAGATAATCTGCTCCTCAAGAATAGGAACTGGTTCTACTACATATTTGTTCATAGTTTTAAATACTTACTTCAGTTAAATATATGCAATAGATGCTCAATAAAACCTGGTTGAATAAATTAACCTGAAAGGATGTAATGACAGATACTAGAGAAGTTGGCCTAAGAAAGAATATCTGGAATTATGATACAGTGAAAAAGCAATAGACCAGGCTTGCCAACTTGGAAATTTTCCCAGTAACTCACACTAAGAGAGGGTTTGTAAATATTTGCTGATGAGAAGGTACAGGATCTGCCTAACAAGCTTCTACTTGCTCTTACCCACATGATTTAGCCCTCTGTCCAATTAACCTTCCTAGCCTGGTACTGATTCTGATCCCCACACATTCCATATCAAAGCTTGAAAACTGGGTATTTACTGCATTCATGGGTCTATACATGTTAGGGCAACATTTCCCAAGGTGTCCTACAGATTAGTCATTCTGAGAGACGTTAAAAGGTATGTAAAAATGTGCCACATCATCAAGTAAGTTTGGAACCACAGCCTACTCTATCACCATCTTGGAGATTTCCAATGAATATTTATCCATATATCAAAATGTTCTGAAAGGTTCTACAGTAATCTGTTTTAAATTGTTTACATTGTTTAATGCAATATTTCTCAACCTTATTTCATAGAAATCTTTTTATTTTAATCAACCACCTATTAAACATCATTCTGTAGAAGACTAGCATCCCAGCTTGTGAAAACCTTCATTAGGAATACCAAGAGAGTTGCTGGAAAAAAACTGACCATTTCCAGCCGCCTGTGCCTTGTTGTCATCTCAAAGATTTGCCCTAAAGAAAACGGTCATGACTCCCTACCTCCACATACTGTAGTTTGTTAATCAGAGAGCCTTTGTATTATCTGCCTGCTTGTGAAATGATCTAGGAATAAAATAGTTACAGCAATCTGTGATAGTAATAAACATAGTCTTCCCACTTATGTAACAATGCATAGCACAATTCCAAAATTTGGGTTTCCAGGGAGTCTTCTAGTTTTGTGTATTTGATTATGGTCCATGAACATCAGCTCTAAGCGAGTGGAATATAATTTCTATATGGATCAAAACGCTTACATACTAACAAGCAAAACCTGAAAATTGTTTTAAGATAGTACTTTACAATGTATCACATGTTTTTGTAGCTTTTATCACCCTAGTTTCCAGTCTTAAGGAATTTTGGCCACTGCCTTTCTTTGCTGGAGCTTTGAATGGGATTGATCAGATTATCCTTGTGGGTTAATTAAGGAATTTAATCATTTTTACAACATTGCTTCCATTGGAAAATGCGTTTGGCACTTCATGAGAGGCAGCATATGTGATAATAAGGAGTCTGACCTCTGGAAACAGACATACCTGGGTCCAAGCTCTGGATTATCTCAGGTAACACATGAGATTACATGTAAGGAAGGTACTTTTATTTTTACCGCTTAATAGAAAATTTACTGCCAATGAGTTCAAGAATTGGAATTTTCTTCCAGGCAGTCTGCATCCAAAACTCATTGCCTTTTTCCCACACCTCTGCATTCCAAAGCACTGCTCTGAAAGAGATCAGGGCTAATGATAGTAACAGTGAAACTAATCACAAAAATGAGGACTGTATGTGTAAATGACACAAGTATGTACACTCCTAAGCTATAAAACAGAGCTAGGGGCCTCTACTAGTCAAAGACTCAGCAACGTGGTTTACTCTGAGAGTGATCAGGCAGATACATGGTACATACCAATAGGGACAACCAAAGAGAAAGTAAAGAAAAAGGAAGTAAAATGTAGGTTTTTTCCTCTATATTTTCACTTTTCAAAAATGTTGCAGAAGTTTTATTTTAAAATACAGAAGAAATCACAATTATTTTTAAAAGTTATTATACCATTTAAACAAGTTTCAGAAATTATAGAAAGTGAGTAGAGAAACTTCTCTATACCATCAATTCCAGCACTGTAAATCTTAACTACACTGTAAATCTTAACTGTAATTCCTTAACTGGAATCTTAAATTCCAGTAAATCTTAACTGTAATTCCTTAACTGGAATCTTAAATTCCAGCACTGTAAATCTTAACTCTTTAAGAGATTGGTACATATGTTTCAAGACATTTTTCTATGCTTCCACAAATAATACCTATATGTAGAAAATATGTTCCTTAATCTCTATTTTTAAAATCATAATTATGTCTAAAATTTTTGTGATATGTGCAACCTATTTTTGTAACACTGAGCTACTTATTAAATATATATATGTGATATTATTTTTAATTTACAAATGGCAGCTAAGATGATGCTTACTTTAAAAATGAAAAAAAAATCACGTTGTAGTTTCAAAGGGTATGCCTCTAGAGTTGAAAAGGTATATAATTATCTCTTATTTTAGATAAGGAAAAGGCATTCCCTTTTTTTTCATGTGTTCACTATTTATCATACATATTTAAAATTTACAGGTCATTTTCTTTTTAAATTTATTTTTTAATCTACGTATTGTAAAATCCACCTTTTTGATGTACATATTTGTAAGTTCTGACAAGTGCAGATGATTGTATAATTACCACCACAATCAAGATACATATAGTTTCATCACCCCCAAAATGCATAAAGTATTCTGGGTTGATGGTTATTTTCTTTCAGCACTTTAAAGATATCATTCCACTGTCTTCTGTCTTCCATTGTTTGTGATGACAAATTTGCAGTCATTCAAATCATTATTTCTCCCATATGTAATATATTCTTTTGCTCTGGTATGTTCAAGAATTTTCCTTTTCTTTGGTTTTAAGTATTTAATTTATGATGTATCTGACCATGATTTATATTTATTCTTTTTGGAGTTTGCTGAGCTTCTTGAATCTGTAAATTTATATCTTTCACCATTTTGGGGAAGATTCCAGCCAATCTCTTTCTCCTCTCTTTTTGGGACTTCAATGACACAAATGTTAAACTTTTTTTGATAGTGATAATAATGCTATTTTAAAATATTTAAAATAATTAGTAGTAATGATGATAATATATTTTTATCAGCTCTATTGAGATGTTATTCACATAGCATACAATTCACTCACTTATAGTATACAATTCAAATACTAAAACTTTTGATATTTTCTCACACAAGTCCCTGAGGATCTTTTTTTTTTCAATCTCTTTTATCTCTGTTCTTCATACAGGATAATTTGTATTGATCTATCTGTAAGTTCACTGACTCTTTTCTCTGCCACCTCCATTCTGCTATTGAGCCTCTCCAATTTTTTTTTTTTTTTTTTTTTTTTTTTGTGGTACGTGGGCCTCTCACTGTTGTGGCCTCTCCCATTGTGGAGCACAGGCTCTGGACATGCAGGCTTAGCAGCCATGGCTCACAGGCCTAGCCGCTCCGTGGCATGTGGGGTCTTCCTGGACTGGGGCACGAACCCGTGTCCCCTGCATCGGCAGGCAGACTCTCAACCACTGCGCCACCAGGGAAGCCCTGTTTTGCTTTTTTTAAAATTTCACTTACTGTATTTTTATGTCCTAAATTTTTAGTTAGTTCTTTTATATAGTTTGTATTTATTGGCTGAAAACTTCTATCTTTCCATTCATTTCAAGAATATCCATCCTGAACCACATGGAGCATTAGAAAATATCTGTTTTAAGGTCTTTGTCTGATAATTCCAATATCTGGATTATCTCAGGTTTAGCATCTGTTTATTATCTATTAACTTAGACATTTATCTTGGACATTCTGAGTATTCTATTTTTACTTCAGATCCTTTTAAAGTCCTCTGGCAAATGAAGAGTTGGTTGGTTTGTTTGGTTGGTTTGTTGGCTTAGTAGGCAATCAATTCATTTAGGTTCAAATTGCAAGTTTTACCTTCCCTTCTGTGAGCAATGGCTCTAATATCAGTTTAGTTTTCCAAATCGTTGTTATGCTGTTTGGGCCCACCCCACATATGCAACACTCAGGACTTACTCTGGTCTTGGGCAATAGTTTATATCATATTTCAGTTTTCAAAGCCTTTTCTGTGCTTCATGTGTCTATGCCCTGCATGCACAGCTTGGGTGTAAGCCCAGAACTTGTGTCAGTTTAAATGCAGAAACCCCCTCTTCAACCCTTTACTATCTTGGATTTCCCCACAGTCTCTGGCTCCAAAAGTCCTCTTTTCCCAATTCCTCTGGCTAGAATATATGGGTTTCTCTCATAGGTTTAGACCTGTGTGATGTTGCAAAATTTCATGAAACTGGTGCCAAAATTGGAGTGAAGCAAGAAAAGCCGAGAAAAAAATAATCGGGATTCCCCATACATACTTTGGTTCACCAAGGTCACTTTCCTTGGTGCCTCTAAAAAGAAATATGGGAATTATTTGCCTCAGGGTTTTAGGTGAGTGCCACATCATTACAGCACTGCAGATCTGTAACTAGTGATTATCTCAGGCAAGGACTGGAGAGAAAAAATAAAGAAAAGATAAGGATTTCCCTTGCATTCTTCAGACCATTTTCTCAGTCTTCTGACTAGAAACAGGAATTATTCAGAGCTTTTGCTGTCCATACCCACTGCACAGGGTGGAACATTCACTACTCTTGAGTCAAAGCCAAACAAAAGAAATAGTAAACTCATCACTGTACGGGCCATTCTTCAAGTTTTTACTTCTCTCCCCAATCTACCTGCTATTGTATTTGTGTTCCGTCCCTAGTTTTTGGTTATAATTAATGGGTGAAATAGGCTGTAGTGGGCTTACTCTGTTTAGTCCAGCACTGCAAGTCCCAGACAATCTCTTCTGGTTGAGGAAAAGACAAATATAGGGAAATCACACATATTAGATATACTTGGCTACCATCTCATGTATCTCATTCCCAAGGATATAAAAACATCAAATAAGGGCTTCCCTGGTGGCACAGTGTTTGCGAGTCCGCCTGCCGATGCAGGGGACACGGGTTTGTGCCCCGGTCCGGGAACATCCCACATGCGGAGCAGAGCGGCTGGGCCCGTGACCCATGGCCACTGAGCCTGCACGTCCGGAGCTTGTGCTCCACAACGGGAGAGGCCACAACAGTGAGAGGCTCACGTACTGCAAAAAAAAAAAAGAAAAATCAAATAAAAGAAGGGACGATTATGTAGTTAAAAATAAAATAGATCAAAAGAATCAATATTAATACCAAAGTACAATTCAAGGAAAAGAGACATTATTTGATAAAGAAGATAATTTGTTTTGATTAAAATGTATAATTTACAATGAGGCTATAACAGTAATGAACAATTACCAAATAACATAGGGTCTCTACCACTGCGTGTACATATAAGCAAAATCTGTTATAAATTCAAGAAGAAATTGAGATAAACATAATTGCAATGAAAGATCAATGTATCATATTACTAAATCTTTGATACAGGAAAGTATAAAAAACACTTAATACTAGAGAAAACTTGAAAATATAATTTATGCATTTTAATTATTAGGTATATATCTAATAAAATGTCCTATAAAAGAGAATACACATTCTTTTCCAAAGCTCATAAGCATCTCCAAAAATTGATCATAATCTAGACCAGGGGCTCTATAAACGTTCTCTCTAAAGGGCTGGAGAGTAAATATTTTAGGCTTCATAAAGTCTTTTAGTCTCTGTCACATGTATACAACTCTGTCATTGCAATGCGAAAGCAACCATGAACAATACATAAACAAATAAGCACGGCTCTGTTCCAATGAAACTTTGTTTACAAAAATAGGTGGTGAGGGAACTTCCCTGGTGGCACAGTGGTTAAGAATCCACCTGCCAATGCAGGGGACATGGGTTCGAGCCCTGGTCCAGGAAGATCTCACATGCCACAAAGCAACTAAGCCCGTGTGCCACAACTACTGAGCCTGCACTCTAGAGCCTGTGAGCCACAACTACTGAGCCTGCATGCCACAACTACTGAAACCCACATGCCTAGCGCCCATGTTCTGCAACAAGAGAAGCCCCCACAATGAGAAGCCCATGCACCGCAACAAAGAGTAGCCCCCACTCACCACAACTAGAGAAAGCCCACGCACATCAACAGAGACCCAACACAGCCAAAAATAAATAAACAAATTAATTAATTAATTAATTCTTTAAAATAGGTGGTGAGCAGATTTGACTCCCAGGCTGTAGTTTGCCAACCTCTGATCTAAACTAATCAGAGGAACTAGAAGCTCTGAAGATTTCTTCAGTAGGAAGCTGTGAGATAGGTCAAGTAAGAGAGATGAGGTTTAAATCAGGTACAAACTCAAATATTCCCAGGTGTCTTGACAGATGAAGAGTATAGCAGCCTGACACAAGAAGAGGCAGTGGTATTTTGACCTTGATCAATGAGAAAGGTGAGAATTGAGGAGTCATGGTACTATTAGGAAAATTATATTACATCTGACTCTCAATCTAAGAGATTTCTTGTGAGTTGAAAAATGTATTCTACTAGTTCTTAGACAAAATGAAAGCTAACGTCAATAAAATTTGCTAGTGGTTAAAGTGACTATTTATGTTTATAAAGATGGAGAGAGGTTTTCATGGAAAGCCACAGGATTAAGAATGGATCTAATTGGGGGTTCTGTCACTAATTACCTGCATGTCCTTAGGCAAGTCATTTAGTCTCTTTTGGCCTCAATTTCTTCAACAGGTAATAAGGGGCTTGTAGTGAATAGATACTTACATGCCTTACAGTTTGAAAATTCTATGATTTATTTAAATCTTAGTGTGTTATCACTTTAAAAATTATTAATAATACTTGTCAGTATTAATGGTCTACTTAGCTATTTTTATGAATTACCTATCACCCTTAAAGGATAATTATCTGGAAAAGTGATCTATCCATTAAACAAGTTATCAACCAATTCACTTCAATTGTAAACAAACTAATGGAAATAAAGTAAATGGCTTCTTGAGGACCTATCTTAAAATCCCACACCTGAAAAGTAACAGTAAATATCACAGAGGATAAAAACAAAGGAGTGAAGAAAATAAAGAAAAATAAATAACTGGATACAGTAAGAAATGATGTAGAGAAAATATATCAGTGATTGTTTCTAGCACCAAAGGTTGTCTAGAGAACTTTGGAGTCCTGATTACAGACAGTGATTATATTTTTTTGAGGAATAAATTCACTACACATGTAAAAATTAGACACTGAATAAGGTTTTTTTAAGGATAAAATAAATTTTATTCTCTCCAATACTTTTTGCCTTTATTGTTTTCTCTATGCCAACTACTTACAAGCATTACAACTTTGAATTCTTACAATAAACTTATGAAATAGGTACTAGTCTTTTCCCCTTTTTTACAGAAGAAAAAACAGAGGCATACATAGAACAAGAAATTTGCCCAAACTCACAGCTAACTCACACACAAAATAATTGCATCAACAAATCAAGTACTTGCAGAATACCTTCTTTGTAACTAGCATTGCTGGATTCAGTGGTAGATCCAAAAATAAGTTTACAATCTATTGGGAAAATAATGGAATATTTTGAATAAGAGAATGACCACTAAACAATCATTTCTTTGGGTAATATATGAGGATATGAAAATCACTGCACCAGTATTGGATTTTTATATTTTAAACTTTTTCTGAGCTTTATTGAGGTATAATTTATATACAATAAAATTCTAAAATGCCAATGACAATGTATCCAGTCATGTAACCACCATCATCACAATAGTTAATGTAAAATATTTCCATCACTCCAGAGCATTTCCTTTTAGCCTTTGGTACTCAGTATCCTGCCCCCACCTCAGACCCCGGCAACCACTACTCTGCTTTCTATCATTGTAGTTTTGCCTTTTCTCGAATGTAATATAAATTGAACTGTACAGTATGCAGTCTTCAGTGTCTGGCTTCTTTCATTTAGCATAATACTTTTGAGAATCATCCACCTTGTGTGTATCAGTAGTTTGTTCATTTTTATTCCTGAGTAGTTTTCCATTTTATGAATGTACCACAGTTTGTTTATCCATTCACCTAGCGGACACTTGAGTTGAATCTAGGTTTTGACTCTTGTTAATAAATCCCCATAAACATTCAACTACAGATCATTGTACAGATAAATGCTTTCAATTCACCATGCAAAAGTTGACACTATACAGCAGAAGTTAATGTAGGAGGGCACCTAAAGGTAAGAGGAAGC
Source organism: Grampus griseus (assembly GCF_964374135.1). Lineage (NCBI taxonomy): Eukaryota > Metazoa > Chordata > Mammalia > Artiodactyla > Delphinidae > Grampus > Grampus griseus. The sequence goes on along the minus strand of NC_138999.1, from coordinate 97,392,423 downwards.
CCATAATAGAGAAGTTCCCCCATATAAAGAGAAAAGAATTTTAAGAAGGATGTGGTAATCAACATGCCTTAAGTACCTATGTCTTAGAGAGTCATATACCTTAGAGGAGGACTAAAGAGGACAAAAATTGGAAGTCATTATATGAAACTATTATCAGAACGTTGGAACTTGGGGAAAGAATTATCAGTACAGTTGTGAGAATAGAAGCCAGATTTCAAGGAGTATAAAGAAGCAGTAAGGAATGCAAACTGCAAGTATAGCCTACCCTTTTAAAAGTACTGGCAGTAAAGAGTGTGGAAGAGAAGAGAAATGGCGATTTTAAGAGATAGCCAATTTCAAGGAAGATTGTGGAAGATTTTGGTGGAGGCTGATCTTATTTGTGGGAAGAAAAGAGAGATTGACATTGCAGAGAGGAGATCATTGATGCAGCAATGTTCCAGAAGAGTGTGGAAAGGATAGGAACAAGAGGCACCTGTCTTGAAACAGGGTCTCTTACAAAACAAAGACAGGATGTTAGATTACATATTGGTGGTGAGGAGAGTTTGGCAATAAAAATCTCCTTAGAATGAAACCAGGGAAGGTCAGGGAGCCATATCAAATGACCTTAATCTTACCCAAGTAGCTAAGAACCATATTTAGAGCTGAGATGCTAGAACGTGTATAAAGTTTGGGCATCTACCATAGTAAAAGATCAAAAAAAGTCAAGAAAAGATGCAAGAACTAGCAAGCAAAGTGAGAAATCCAGCTGAAGTTCAGTAGCACGAATTTATTGTGAACTTGATCATTGTTTTGTGACTTTCCTCAGAAATCAAGGTCTAGGTGAAAATCAGATGACCAAAATAAGAAGACATTTCTTTCCTGGGTTAAGAATGGGCTTTGCAGATTTATCAAAAGACTGCAATGAGGGATTGCAGAGGGATTATTTGAGTTAATGATGAGATATGTTAAAATCATGGGTCCGAGCACTAGTAAGCAAGCAAGTAAAAAAATAAACTAAATGAAAAATTAATCAGGAGAGCTAAATTATCACAAGATTATCTTTTTCTGCAACAACTCAGATGGCCTCCAGAAAGACTGAGGCTCTATCACCAGCACCACATCAAATCAAAGAGCAGAGACAAGCAGTTACCGGTTCTTTGATTGTGTAGTGTTTTTTCTTTAAAATCCATTTATCAGTTTTAGTGCATACTGCTTCCATGCTTACCCTCTCATTTGCTACCACAGTCATAAAACTGTTGTTGTATAGTACATTTCAACTATCTGTCGCATCCCCCAAGTGTACACTGGCAAATTAAATAGAAAAGATTTGATTTTGTTAAACTCAAAGATTTGATTTTGGTAATACTTTTTATAAGCAACACCAATATACTCTTGCTGAACATAACAGAAACAAAAATATGAGGATAAAATAATAAAAGCACCCTGTTACAAAATTGGGGGGTACAGCATGGGAGCTTGGAGCCAAAGTTAAAGACAAAGCCCAGTTATATGAATCTAGGAATTAGTTATAAAGTCCAACCCAGAACCATGGCAGCAGTTGTAAGATATGCTTGATACAATGAAAAGACATGGATACACCAAATTTCCTACAGAGGTTGTCACTGGAGAGTGGAGCAGGGAGGAGAAGAAAGATATATTCACTTTAACTCTTTATACTTTTGTAATGTTTAGGTTTTTAATGCCAAGTATGTATAACTTTTGAAAAATTTTTAAGACTGACAAAAGAAAAAAAGGAAGGGAAGGAGGAAGGAAAGAAGAGATTTACCACCTGTCTAACTTTGGGCAATATATTTAACTTATCTATCTGAGCATCAATTTCTTCATTTATAAAATGGAACTATCAAGAACTACATTGCCTGTTTGTTCAGTTAAGTATTTATTGAGTTTATTGTCTTAGCTGCTGTGAGTTGGCAATAATGTTGTGAGGAACTGAATGACATGATTCAGACGATGTGTCTGGCACAGAGGAAACGCTCAATAGATGCCATTGTTTTCCTTCCATTTTTCTGTATAAAAGCAGAATTAGTCTCAGAACTTGAGGCGAATTAAAACAGTCTAAGCTGTAGAGATTGGTGAATGAGAAAGCAGAACACGGGCAGATCCTGTGTAAATCAGTCTACCTCCATGTCGCCTGAGGGAGTAGACTCCTGAGAAGCCTGAAAAGTCCCAGAGTCCTTGCATCTACTCTGAGTCCATTCTTGCACCAATAAGGTTGAGCTGCAAGCCTGAAGTCTTCTTTTCATCCTTAATAACTTGCATTTTGGAGTAGATTAATCTTAATTTCATCCTTTCAAAAACTGTACCCTACAAGTAAATTTATAGTTTCTTGAAGTATCTCACTTACTTGTTGCATGAAGGCTCTCCAAATATTGGCTGTTCATGTCTAATCTTAAAGATTAAGTGATAGTAAAAGGCTAAAGTGTGATATTAAAAAATACAAATGTCTCTAAAAATTGAATCCTGGTGATGAAAAAAAAAAAGCATGATTTTTCTTCAAGGTTGATCTCCTGTGGAATGTCTTTAGGGAGGAAGGGGTGGTGGTGTTGAGGGCAGCCAACTCATGATCTATCAATCTCCTCATTAAATAAGGTTGTTGTGAAGAATCAAATGAAATGATTTGGGTAATGTGTCTGGCACAGAGTAATTGTGTCTGGCACACCAATTAGTACAAAGCTGCCAGATTCAGTCAGCTAAATATAGTTTCCTCATCAGTTACCTTATGATTCTGTAATAAACAACCATTAAAAGACATTTTTTTTGCAATCTCATAGAAGTATCTACTCATGACTATATTTTGAAAAGCTATCAACCCAATCACTTATACTAATTATAATGAGACCCCATTATCCTGATTTTCAGGGCATTGGAGAGGACAAAATTATGAACTGGAAATCCTTACATGTAGGAACAATTTAATATGAGGATTAGATTTGAGCTTTAGATAGATATAGTTGAGAGGAAATCTATTAAATAAAAGTGTTATAAGAGAGTCAGAGTCTTCGAGAGAAATTATGTTTTCTTACTTATGAGAGTTCACATTTTACTAATGCTGTTCTTTCGGAATCAGAATGCCTTGATCTCTGATTTGTGGATACTAGCTCTGCCATAGATTATATTAACTTGCCATATAATCTTGAACTCATAGACTCATATTTTCCACTTGTGAAATGAGAATAGTGCTAATGGACTTGCCTAACTCATGGGGATGTGATAAAATCTTAAATGAGATAATGTATGTAAATGCATTTGGAAGTGTGTAAAGTACTATATAAATATAAAGGGATATTCTTTAACTTCCCTCTCTTCAATTCAAGCATTATTCTCCAATTTAACACATACCGTTTGGCCCTTCCATCGGTCTGTGTGCATACAATATGAAGAATGATCTGAAGTAATTGTGCTGTATTTATGTTTATCCACCAGTCTTTGATTAAATAAAAAGGAAAACCATAATGTTAAAAAAAAGTAGTTTTCAAATATTTGTGTTTATTTTTAATCAATGGCATTCTTTATTCAAGTGAAATAATGGAAAGACCAAAGAAATCCTAAATGTAATATAAGTAAAGGAAGAGCTGCTCCATTTAAGTTGGAATATGACCTCTGCTGGCTAAGCCCAACCACCCCTCCCCATTCCTCCTCACCCACCATCTGTAGACCCCTGAGGCAAGCCCACCAAACACAACCAGAAAATTCTTAATCTAATGATTAGAAAATGATTCCCACCTGATTTAGTTTCAAATTATTCAAAATATTCATTCACATTTTACTTTCCATTTACTGCCTTACCTTCAAAGGCAGGTACCATGTTCTCAGCTGATTCTGTATCTACAATGCAGGGCAAATTGACAGGCAGCCCAAATACCATGCCTTATCAGATCTTAAATGTCATCAATTATAAGATGCACATTATTTTATGTACCACTAAGAAAGAAAACAAGTTCTGTCCTGTCCATCTTTTCATAGTTTCTCATCATGATATATTATTTTGTAACCCACAGATTAGCAAAGTTGAAAAACATCCATAATATTCATTGTTGGCAAGGGTATGGGAAAGTGGACTCTCTCAGACACTGCTGGTAGGAATGGAAATCATTAAAAGTGTACTGAAATTTGGCCTTATTAACTTATTTATTCACTGAAGGTCTGCTATGTATAATAACAAAGAAAATGGAAACAAGTCTTACCCCCAGCAGAGCCTACGTTCTTATGAAACAAAATAAACAAATTAACAAACAAATATACAGTGTCAGTTATTGATAAATGTTATGACAAAAATGATTAAGATAAGAGGGAAAAGAGTGGCAGGAGGTGAGGTGCTATCTTAGATAGAGTGGTCAGAGAGGCTTTTCCTGAAAAGGTAACAGCTAAGCATATAATTGAATGAAGTAAGAAAACAAAGGTACCTGCAAGAGCTAAGGGGGCATTCAAGAGATGACAAGGAGCTCAGTGTGTATGGAACAGAGAACTATGGATTTCATAAGTGTACTGGGAAGCCATTAGAGGATTTCAATAAGGCATTGACATAGTCTTTGCATTTTTAAAGGATCACTCATTCTATGGTATGTAGAGTAGGTCTTAAAGGGACAAGGGTGAGAGCACTTAGGAGACAGGGGCAGTAGTTCAGCTGAGAGGTGATGGTGTCTTTGACTACAGTGGTTGAGCCAGAGACAGTGAAAGGCAGTCCAATTTGGGATATATTTTGAAGATAGACCTGAATGAATTAGCTGGTGAATAAGATGTGGATTATAGGAGAAAGAAAAGAATCAAGGATGGTTCTCAGTTTTTGGCTTAAAAAACTGAGCAGGGGCAGATAATGAATGAAGAGCAGTTTGAGGAGTGGGGTAGGAATAAATGTATTGATTTGATACATGTTAACCTTGAAATGTCTATTAGATATCCAGATCGTCTGAAATTCAGGGAAGTGTTAGGCTAGAGATATAAATTTGGAAGTCATGGGACCAGCTGAGATCATGTAGGAAGCAATTCTAGATAAAGAGTTCCAAGGACTGAGCTTTGGGGCATTGCAACATTTAGATGCTAGGAAGAGGAAAAGGATCCAGCAAAGGATACAGGAGTAGTCAATGGGTTAAAAGGAAAACCAAGAGAATAATAGTATCCCAAAAGCCAGGAAAATGGTGTTGCAAGAAAGATTTACCAAATTGAAAATTATATATCCAAAGTCTCAAGATTGTTTTTACCTATTGACCATGCTTTAGCAATCTATACTGAAGAAATATTCATGTATGTGTACAAGGATTTAGCTACAAGAATATTCATTAGACTGCTGTTTAGAGTAGTGCAATTATAAACTACCAAAATGTTAAATAACAGAATTATTTTTTAAATAATTAGGGTTCCCCATTCAGTGACAAAATAATGTAAAAGCTAAAAACTAAACGAATGTTCTTTTATGTATTGCCTTGAAAAGATGCTAAAGATAAAAATGAAATAAAAATACGTCTTGCATTCACATCACATGGTATCTATAGCACAATGCCATTTTAGAAAATAAGCTATAATCTATGTGAGTTTATATATGTATAGGAAAAAGTCCTGAAGAATTTGCACAAAATTAACAGTGATTTTCTTTGGGCGATTTTTACTTCTTTAAATTTTCTACATTGTCTAAACCTATTTCCATTTTTTAAAAAAAAATCATATGCTCTATTGAGGCTTCACGAATTGTACTGAAATTGAGAAGCTAACATCCTTCCTTGAATCAACTCACAGATGTCACTTTTCACCACTCTAAGAATTTGCATCTAAGTCTAAATGCAATGCATATATTATGTTCTTTCCCTGTACACCCCTGCCCCGGTAAAATTCAAATTACTATAAACTATAAGAAATTCTGATACTCAATCCTTTTGGCCTATTAAGAGAGCAATTTCATGTAGTTCAACCTATTATTTGAAGTTTAACTTAATACTATGATTCAAGATCTGGGAGAACCTAACTCTAATAGATTACATCATAAATATTGATTCTTTCTCTCTGCCCACCACCCTTAGAGGTTCCATCCCAACTTGGAGAGGCAACTGTGGTGTAATGACAAGAACCCTAGACTGAGGGTCACATAGACAACTTTTTAAAACTTTACTGAGGCCTAATTTAAATGAAACAAACTGCACAGATTGAACTGTGAGATGTGATTAGTTTTGACCTACATATGCAATTATGGAAACATACTACAATCAAGATAACAAACATTTCGATCACCCTATAGAAATCACCTATGCACCTTTCCATCCCTCCCTCCACCTCCATTCCCAGGCAACTACTCACCTACTTTCTGTCACTATAGATTGGTTTACATTTCTAGGATTTTATATAAATGGAATCATACAGTACGTACTCTTTGATGTCTAGCTTATTTCAATCACCACACTTATTTTAAATCCATCCTTGTTTAGAGTATCTGTACTGAAAAATTTCAAAAATCAGAAGATCATTGCTCTTTATTGTTGATCATGCATATTAGTATGGACTCATGGATATTTATTTTATACCTTGTGTTATAATCTGACTATTTATTTATTTTTTTGCTCAAATTGTTCCAGCTTTGGCCACTGGGATCTCTTTCAGTTGGGTCCTGTGTCCTTTTGATGTATCCCCATCACTGAGGGATTTTTGCTTTATTTGTTTTCTTGCTTGATTACATGTTTCCTTGCTTTGTGGCAGTACAAAATGTTCCAGGCTCATATTGTACATTTCCTTCCCTGGCCCTACAATCAGCCATTCCTCCAAGAACCCTGATTCCTTTTATTGAAGAATGGTATTAGTAACCAATATATGAGCACTGGTTACACTCATTTTTTTTTGGCATTACTGTTCAATTTTTGAAAAGACTAATTTTTCCATTTAATTGCCTTTGGAACTTTGTCAAAATTCAATTTTCCAAAAGGAAGGAAATTCTGACATATGCTACAACATGGGTGAATCTTAAGGAGATTATGCTAAGTGAAATAAACCAGTCAAAAAAAAGACAAATATTGTATAATTCCACTTATGTGAAGTATCTAGAGTAGTCAAAATCATAGAAAAAAAGTAGAAAGGTGGTTTCCAGGGGCTGGAGTGAGGGGGGAATTGGGAGCTGTTGTTTAATGGGTATAGTGTTTCAGTTTTGGAAGATGAAAAAGCTGTGGAGATTAGCTACATGACAATGTGAATATACTTAACACTGCTAAACTGTATACATAGACGTTGTTAGGATGGTAAATTTTATGTCGCGCACTTTACCACAATAAAAATATTTTTAAATGCATGAAATAAGAAAGAAATAAAGTAGACATAACTACAAAAAGATCAGTTGTTTGTATTTATGTGGGTCTATTTCTGTACTCTAGATTTTTACCAATAAGCTGTGCATCTATCCTTTGACCAATATCATTATATCTTGGTTAGCTTTATAGTAAGACTTGAAATCAGCTGGTGTGAGTCCTCCACCTTTTTCTTCATTTTCAAAGTTGTTTTGGATATTTTAGTTCCTTTGCTTTTCCACATACATTGTGAACAAGTTTTTCTATATCAACAAATATTCTGCTATGATTTTGATTGTGGTTTAATTGAATGTATAGATTTGTTTGGAGAGAATTGAAATTTAGCCATATTGAGACATTTTATCATTGTTTAGTAATTTTCAGAAAACAGACACATATATTTTATTAAATTTATACCTAGGTATTTCATGCTGTGTGTACATTGTCAATGGCATGTATTCTTTAATTTTGTTTTCCAATTGCTCATTGTCAGCATTTGGAAATACAATTGATTTTTGTATTGACCTTGTATCATACATTGTTAATCTCATTTATTAATTCTAGGAACAATTTTTGTAGAGTCCTTGGAATTTTCTATTTAGAAAATCATGATATCTGTGAACAAAGACAAATTTATTTCTTCTTTTCCAATTTGTATGCATTTTATTTCTTTTTCTTGCCTCATTTCACTCAAGAAGATCTCAAGTATAAAGTTGAATAAGAGGAGTGAAAGTAGACATCTCTTCTTGATTCCTACTGCAGGTAAAAAGTATTATCTTTCACCATTAAGTATGTTGTCACTTGAGAGATCTTGTTTCATTTTGTTTTGTTTTAGATGTTTGTTTTTGTAAACTCTCTTTATCAGATTAACTTCCCCTCCAATTCTTTGTTTGTTGATAATTTTTTAAATTATTAATTGATGTTGATTTTTGTCAATTTACTTTTCCTGCATCTTTTGATATGATCATATACTTTTTCTTCTTTAATATGTTATTATGGTGGAGTAAATTGATTGATTTCCAGTCATGAACCATCCCTACATTTCTGAGATAAACCCTTTTCGGTCCTGATGTGTTATTTTCAGATATTATCGATTTTTATTTTCTAATATTTTGTTCAGGGCTTTGTATCTATGTTCACGATGGATATTGAGCTTCTAGTTTTCTTTAATGTCTTTCTCTGATTTTCATATCAGGGTGATGTTGACCTCTTTTTACTGGAAGAGATTGTATAGATTTAGAAGTATTCCTTCCTTAAATGTTTGATAGGATTCTCTGGTGGAGCCATCTGGACCTGGAGTCTTCTTTTCGGAAGTTTACTTAACTATGAAATCAAATTATTTAATAGATATAGGACTATACAGTTATTTATTTCATCTTGAGAAAGATTTGGTGGCTTGTAGCTTTTAAGAATTAGTCCAACTTATCTAAGTTTCCAGATGTATACGCATACAATTGTCCTCAGTATTCCTGTATTATCCTTTTATATCTGTAGGTTCCGTAATGATATCCTCCCTTTCATTCCTGGTATTGGCAATTAGCATCTTCACTCTTATCTTTGTTAGTGTTGCTAGATATTTACCAATTTTATTGAAATTTTTCTAAGATGCAGTTTTTTGTTTCATTGACTTTCTCAATTGTTTTTCTGCTTTCATTTTCATTGACGTCTGCTCTTATCTTTGCTATTTCCTTCCTTCTGTATTCTTTGAATTTAATTTGCTCATCTTTACTATTTTCTTCAGATGGATGCTTAAACCCTTATTTTGAAAACTTTTTTTTTTCTAAAAGATACATTTAGTGCTACACACTTCCCTCAAAGAACTTCATTAGATGCATCTCACAAATGTTGCAATTTAAATTTAATTTAATTCAAAATATAATTTCCCTTGACTCTTCCTCTTTTATTCATTGGTTATTTAGTAATGCTTTCCAAATATTTGAAGGTTTTCCAGATATCTTATATCTCTGTTATTAATTCTTAGTTTAATTTCATTATGGTCAGCAAACATACTTTGTATGATTTCTATTCTTTTAGAGTATTAAGTTTTGTTTTATGACCCAGAATATGTTCCATGTGCACTTGATAAGAAGATGAACTCAGGCTGCTGCTAGTGTTGTTTACGTCTTCTATATACCCATATTCATCTCTTTTCTAAGTTTTCTATCAATTACTGAGATACCTGTTGATGTCAATATATACAATTGTGGATTTGTCTACTTCCTCTTTCAGTTCTATTACTTTTTGTCAGGTGTAGTTTGAAGATCTGCTGTTAGCTGCATATACATTTAGGATTTATATGTCTTCTTGGTGAACTGATTCTTTTATAATTATGTAATTCTCTCTTTGTCCCTGGAAATATACCTTGCTCTGAAGTTTACTTTGTCTGATACTAATATAGCCACAATAGCATTTTTTGATTAGTATTTTCATGGCATATCTTCTTCCATAATTTTACTTTTAACCTATATATGCCTTTATACTTAAAGTACATTTCATATAGACAGCATATAATTAGGTCTTGCTTTTATGATTCAATTTTCAATTTATGCTTTTTAATTAGCATCTTTAGATTATTTACATTCAATGTAATTGGTGGCATGATTTGATTTTTTAAAATATTTATTTATTTAGCTGTGCCAGGTCTTAGTTGCAGTACATGGGATCTTTGTTGCTCTGTGTGGGATCTTTAGTTGTGGCATGCGAACTCTTAGTTGCAGCATGTGGGATCTAGTTCCCCGACCAGGGATCAAACTGGGCCCCCTGCATTGGGAGTGCAGAGTCTTAGCTACTGGACCACCAGGGAAGTCCCCACGATTTGATTTAGATATGACATTATTTGTTTCTGCTTGTCCCCTCTGTTTTTGTTCTTTTCTTTTTCTTTTTTTTTTTTTTAAAGAGCCCTCCCAACTTTAGAGGTTCTAGGATGGACACCTTTTTTCTCTTTTTAAAAAATTTATTTATTTATTGGCTGCATCGGGTCTTAGTTGCAATACGTGGGATCATTCGTTGTGTCGCATGTGCTCTTCATTGTGGCACTTGGGCTTCTCTACTCTCTAGTTGTGGCACACGGGTTCTAGAGTGTGTGAACTCTGTAGTTGTGGCACGCAGGCTCCAGAGCACATGGGCTCTCTAGTTGTGGTATGCGGGCTTAGTTGCCCCATGGCATGTGGGATCTCAGTTCCCCAACCAGGGATCGAACCTGAATCCCCTGCATTGGAAGGCAGATTCTTCACCACTTGACCACCAGGAAAGTTCCTTTTGTTCTTTTCTTACCCTTTTTCTACTTTCTTTTGTATTAGCTGAATATTTTTTTCTATTCTAAATCAATTTGTATATTGGATTTTTTGAATTTTTTCTTTCAATTATATATATATATATATATATATATTTATTATTTATTTATTTTTTTGTGTGTGGTACGCAGGCCTCTCACTGTTGTGGCCTCTCCCGCTGCGGAGCACAGGCTCCGGACGCACAGGCTCAGCAGCCATGGCTCACGGGCCCAGCCGCTCCGCAGCATGTGGGATCCTCCCAGACCGGAGCACGAACCCGTGTCCCCTGCATCGGCAGGCAGACTCTCAACCACTGCGCCACCAGGGAAGCCCTGAATTATATTTTTAATAATTTCTCCAGGGATTACAATACATACAACTAACCTTTTGCAATCTATTTAAAGTTAGTACTGGATCCCACATGCCACAGAGCAACTAAGCCCGTGTGCCACAAACACTGAGCCTGTGCTCTAGAGCCCGTGAGCCACAGCTACTGAAGCCTGCACGCCTAGAGCCCATGCTCCACAACAAGAGAAGACACCGCAATGAGAAGCCCACGCACCGCAACAAAGAGTAGCCCCCGCTCGCTGCAACTAGAGAAAGCCCGCATGCAGCAACGAAGACCCAATGAAGCAAAAAATAAAAAATAATAATAAATTTATAAAAAAAATAATAAAGTTAGTATTTTGTGACATCAAGTAAAATATAAAAGTCATTTAACCAAATAGATCCTTGTATATTTTTATGTAATATTTTTCATAAATATAATATCTACTTACACTGAAAACTCCACAAGACAATATTACACCTTTGATTTCAATAATAATACATATTTTAAAGAACTTAGGAGAAAATTGTCTTTTGTATTTACCCATATATTTACCATCTCTGATGCTCTTCCTCCATTCCCGTGGATTCCAGTTTCCCTCTGATATAATTTTCTTTTATCTTGAAGAACTTTCTTTAGCATTTCTTGTAGAACATGTCTACTGTTGACACAGTCTCTTAGTTTTCCTTTTTATGAGAATGTCTCAGACATTTTGCCTATGGTCTTGTTTAGACTCTGGGTCCTGGGACTTGTGGTCTTTTGGAGAATGTTGATGCTTTTGTTTTACCAGGTAATCATTCTGTGAGGTTCAGACCATAAATTCTGTCTTGCCTTAAATGGGTGGCAGTTCAAATTTTAGTTTAGAATGTGAAATAGCCATACAATGGAACACTTTTCATCCTTAAAAAAGAACAAAATACTCGTATATAATACGATATGGACAGACTTCAAAAACATTATGCTAAGTGAAATAAACCAGATGCAAAGACCGCATATTGTATGATTCCATTCATGTGAAATGTCCAGAAAACACAAATCTATAGAGACAAGAAGTTGATTAGTGGTTTCCAGGGGTGAGAACAAAGGTTAACTGTAAACAGAAACAAGTGATCTTATTGAGCTGATGGAAATGATCAAAACAGAAGTGTAGTGATGTTTGTACAACTCAGTAAATTTCCCCCAAATCATTGAATTATAAAATTAAAGTGGATGAATTTTACAGTATGTAAAGTATACCTCAGTAAAGTTGCTAAAATATTAAATCTTATTTTATTTCTCAAAGAATTTGCTCTGCTTATTTGGACCTGTCTCATGCAGGTTTTATTCAGGGTTAATCTGAAACTTGCACATAGAAGATTCTAACCTCACTTCAGTTCTAAAAGCCTTTGTTCTTTTCATTAGGGTCTATCCTATGCAGGAATAGCTGAGGGGTTCAGCAGAGACTTGTACAGAATTAGAGGACCCCTTCTCCAGCTTTCTCCCCTCTGTGATCCCTCCCACACTATCCAGTATTGTGGCACTTCTTTTCCTTGTTCTTCTGGCCAGAAAGTTGATGAATTTTCTATCCGAGTTTTAGCCTCCAACATCACCACACCACTGTGTGACTGGGACCCACTCTAGACACAAAGCCGCACAGGAACAAAAATGGGAAACTCACCCCCATGCTGGTCCCTTCTCCAAGGTTTGACTTCTCTCCATAATATTACTGCTTTTGTTAACTTTTTAGAGTCCTCAAGTAGCATTTTTTGTATTTTTCCATATTTTTCAGTTTTAATCAGCCAGAAAGATGGGCTGTAATCACCTTACATAGCCATAATGGAACTACAACTATGACAGACCTGGTTTTGAAGCCTAGCTCTGCCACTCACTAGCTGTATGACATTGAATAAATTACCTAACTTTTCTGAATCTATTTTATTTTTGTCTGTAAACTGAAAGCCATTTTTTTACTCAAAAAATGATAGAAAAATGGGCAAGAGCAGGCCTCCTAAAAATAATACCATTATCATTAGCTACCAGAGAGGACAGACACTCTCTGTCTAAGTCTATTACTTTATTATAACTATTTGTTTAGCTGTCTATCTTCTCTACTAGAACAGAAGTTCTATGAAGCCAGGAACTGTGTCTTCCTTATTTATGGCTGTCTCTCTACAATACTTTCCACAGAATAGGCACTCCCTATTCATTCAATAAGTAAAGATCCTTATGGATCTTTGAGTTGGTCCACTCAGTGCCCTACATTTTTAGTTCCTAAACCTTTAACTCCTGTGACATTCACCTTCACTTCATTCTACCCACTCACTGCCATTGAAGCCTTCCAGACCTTGCCATCTCCTAGGACTGCTCTACATCAGAAAGCCTTAACTGCAGTATCCCACTCTCTGGCCTCAATTCCTTATGCTTTCAGCAATCCCTTACCTTTCCCCTCAGTCTCAATATACATACTCCTGACTCATAGCGACTTGTTCTTTCTCTCCCAGTCTTTTGGTAAAAGGCTTGTAGCACCTTTGAGGCTATAAAACATTCTCGGAGAAATTTCTCAGGTTGTTTCTATTTCCTCTGGGCTCCATTTGATGAACGATGTGTGTTCAGTAACACATCTTTATAGTAATTTTATGTAATATTAAAGATACAAAATGTAACTAGAGATATATAAATGTAATCCATTTTAGATAATTAATCTCTTAGCTTGAAGTCCTATATACTCAATGTGCTGCACAATGTGCCAAGCTCTAAAAAAACCACGTTAGGTTACCGTTACATGACAAAACTACATTTCTTCAAAAACTGATTCTCATTATGGAAGATCTCTAATACTATATATTTTATCTTTATATTGATTTGTGCCTTGAAATGATTTCTATTGTCACGAAAAGCACAACTGAGGAATAATATAAACTTGTTGCTTTTTTAAAAAAAATGCAGAGCCTCTCAGCAGGGGAGTAAGGGTGACCCACTCCACTCAATCTTGATTCCTCCTTTCCCCTCCCAAGGAGGAGTGCTCAGCTTCCTCTCTAGGACTGTTATACCCCGAGGGTTGTGAGGAAAATACGAAAAATGCAGGTTCTTTGCCTGTTCACCCTTATCCATGTGTTGACCTAAGGAATTCAGGATATCTCCCAAACATGTCACTGTCTGACCATTCCCATGAGGCTGTTTAAATATGGTGTTACTTTAGGACCCAAATTTCCCTAGATGTGGATGTCTTAATGAGGGGCTGCTGGGAGGAAGCAAGGGGATCATGTACCCGTTCTGCAGATAGAAAACCTCATGATCTTCTCCAAACTTCTCAGAGCCCATGAACTCACATAAGTTGTCAGGAGTCTACCAAGAAGAGGTCTCTGGCCTCCACGTGTCCCCTCTCCTCCAGCTAAATGAATATTCTCTTTTTGTTCTTATGGTGGAGGCAACATCTCCATGGGACTGCTCTACTTTGAATGAGTTTCTAGAAGCAAGAGAGAGTTGAGCCTTCTCAATGTTTCACAAGATCTGGAGCAGAGTCAAGAATGGATTGTGAACTGATACATGAAGGTTCATAGCAGCATTATTCACAATAGCCCTAAAGTGGAAACAACCCGAATGCCCATCAATGGATGAATGGATAAATAAAATAAAAGCAGAAAAAGGAATGAAGTACTGACACATGCTACAACATGGAGGAACCTTGAGGACATTATGCTAAGTGAAAGAAACTAACACAAAAGACCACACATTATATGATTCCGCTTATATGAAATGTCCAGAGTAGGTCAATTTGTAGAGACAGAAGTAGATTAATGGTTGCTTAGGGCTGGGGGAGGGGAGTGGGAGCAGTGGTGAGTGATTGCTAATGGGTAGGGGGTTTCTTTTTGGGGTGATGAGAATATTCTAATATTGATTGTGATGATGGTTATACAACTCTGTGAATATATTAAAAACCATTGAATTGTACACTTTAAATATGTGAATTGTATCTCAATAAAGAGATTCCTCAATACAATTCCTTTTCTGTTCAAAGGAAAAAAATGCATGGTGGGGAGGTGCTTTTGAAGAAGTAATCTTCATTCATTCATTAGAAATGAATGTTTTTATAAAATTAGACAAATCAATATAGTCTGTCTTTTAATTCTGGTTTGGTGATCAGGGAATAAATTCCTCATCAGTGTCTTATGGTTCCTTAATATCATTAACCTGGGGCACTGGCAGATTTGCAAGTAATTTATATTACTTGGTATACATTTACATGTCTTTCTACTTTCATGTGTTAATAAAATTTTTCCTTGTTTTTTTTTAAATAGCCAAGTCTCTATGCTTAAGAGTAGCAATTTTTTATGATGACTTTGAATCATGAATTGTAATTGGTGATAAATTCCTTTTTTGGGAGGGTGTTTCCCTGGCATTTAGGGAAGTATACGGGAGAGAAAGAATGAGGAAAGATACCTACTTCTGCTTATTGATAAATGCTGGTCCTGTTTTACCTAAGTCTTAATTTATTCCTGAACTAAAAATTCTTTCTTTAGTTTCTCTTTCCCTCATCATCCTTAGCCTGCTAGAATATACTGAATCTTGTTTATCCTAACCTAGAAACTTTTGGTTTCTCAAGGCAAAGATCACAAACGTCAAATACCCGAGACGGAAGCTACATATATTTAATATGTCTAGCCACCCTCAAAAGGAACCAGTTATGACTACTAAGATATCATATATTTAAAAGTCACATCATATACACACAGCCACACTACCAACTTAGGCTGAAGTATGTGATCTAAAAACCATAAAATAACAGAACTGAGAGCAGACAGAGATAATATAATCCAACCCCTCGTTTATTTTATAGATGGGGAAACTTAGCTCCTGAGAGGTTAAGTGACATGACCAGGGTCACACCCAAGCTATATCATTCTTTTAAATTGTACACTCACTCTCTAACAGTAGAATATTTCATAATGCTATACATGCTACACTATCGCCATTGTAGTCACACAATGATGCATTTTCCTCCTCCATCCTCATTTCATAAAATATAAAAATAATCACAGGGACTTCCCTGGTGGTGCAGTGGTTAAGAATCCTGCCAATGCAGGGGACACGGGTTCGATCCCTGGTCCAGAAAGATCCCACATGCTGCGGAGCAACTAAGCCCATGCACCACAACTACTGAGCCTGCGCTCTAGAGCCCACAAGCTACAACTACTGAAGCCCGTGCGCCTAGAGCCCGTGCTCTGCAGCAAGAGAAGCCACCACAGTGAGAAGTCTGTGCATCACAACGAAGAGTAGCCCCAGCTCGCCGCACCCAGAGAAAGTCCGCGTGCAGCAATGAGGACCCAGAGCAGCCATAAATAAATAAATAAATAAATAAATAATCACAAATACCAGTTCATTGTCAGAACACCTGGTCTGCTGTTTTAGATCACAAGCATGAAATTGCCTCCATTTAATGTTTTGCTTTTCATTGCTGCAAAATGCAATTTCATTAAATATCATTAATTCATTTTTTTCAGCAAGCATTTGAAACCATGTTCTTGAGGCTAGATGCCAAAGGTGATATGGGAAGGGTGTTAACAAAGTAAGAGATGCATGTCTCAGTGCCACTGAAGAGCTTTGCAACTAGCTGGAGGAGGGAGATAAATATACATAAAATGACTTAAGCACCATGCAAAGCTAGATATCTGCAGGTGCAGAGGATTACGCAAACAATTATGTGTATGCTGAGAAGATGAACCAGAATAATGGTGAGACCTAAGTCAAATGGGGTTAATTAAGCAATTTCCTGGAAAATGTGAGTTTTGTGCAAGATTATGAAACAAATTGAAATATTGTGGCATTGAAGAGTAAATAGCACTCTGTGGGGTAAGGACAACAGTGACAACATGGGACTTAGAAGCTGAATAGTGCTTAGGGGCAAAAAGGAAATTAGTTTGGCTGTAACAAAGGGACAAATCCTAACTAGACTATAACAAACTAACAGTATTGGTGCCTGGGCTAAATACAGGAGCCAATTCCTGAATGATAGGATAAAGGATTTACATGGTACCTTCCAAACACTAGATATCCATCCATTCATTAAATCAATATTTATTGAGTGCCTATGCACTCTGTACTCTGTACTATGTACATACTAAGGCTTACCTCATGCCAGGCACTATGCTAAGAGCTTTAAACATTGTCTCATTTATCCCTCACAACAATACTATCAGTACTGTTGTACACATTCCCCTGCTTTGTTTATAAGGAAACTGAGCCTCAGAGGAAATAAATGACATTCCCAAAGTCACACAGCTAGCAAAAGGTAGAGACTCAGACCCAGAACTTCTGTCCCTAGAGCTCCCACTTGTACCCACTAAAGCTATAGGCATTCTTTTTTCTTTTCTTTTTTTTTTTTTTTTTTTTTGTGGTACACGGGCGTCTCACTGTTGCGGCCCCTCCCGTTGCGGAGCACAGGCTCCGGACGCGCAGGCCCAGCGGCCACGGCTCACAGGCCCAGCCGCTCCGCGGCACGTGGGATCCTCCCAGACCAGGGCACGAACCCGCGCCCCCTGCATCGGCAGGCGGACTCCCAACCACTGCGCCACCAGGGAAGCCCTAGAGGCATTCTTAATAGTATTTTGAGCAAGAGAAGAATGTAATGAAAATACTATTCATAAGAGATTATACCAACAGGTATGTGAAGGATGAACATAAAAGCAAAGTTCATAATTTTTAAATGGCTCATATGAAATATTAACCATTCGTTTAGTCACAATTAATATTAAAGTGTGTACAATTTCCCCACTGAATTTTTAAAAATCATATATATGAAGATTCTGATGTGAAAAGAGAAAGATTAAAATTTAATACCACCTGTTTCCTATTCCCAGCTGTCCTGAACAATGAGAACAATACACACAAATTTCATTCTCTTCCCTGCAGGCTAGCATGCAAGGAGGTTTGATTTATGTACTTTTATGTATTTATTTAATCTTGGTAGGACATAAAATCCCAGGCAAAGAATTATTTTTTCTTTTCATATATCTACCAAAATTATCTAGAAGTCAAATATCCCTTGTGCAGCAGTTTTATGATAAAAATAAAAACTACCAAAATGAATTGTTCAATTAGTTTCTGTCTCAAGGAAGAGTTATAGGCTTGGGTCAAAGACATCTAGATTAGAAACATGAAAAAATAAATAAAAATCTATTTAATCTAAAAAATTTTAAAAATCAACATGTATGTGTTGAGTGCCTGCAATGAGCCAGGCACTGAGCTAGGTGCTTTTGTTTAATTGGTTTGCTTCTTTCCACATTAGATACCCAAGATATATTAGAATTTGTTTAAGATTAAAGAAAAACATATGCTAGAAAATGTTATTTCTAGAATCTCAAGTACTAGATCAATTCTGTCCCCTTTATTTGAAATGCCACAAAAATTGTTGCCAATTTTTCATTATCTGAACTCATTTTGGTATTTTAATAGTCAACTCCCTTTTCCCTGAGAGACTGAGCCACAGTAAATACAAACTTTGACCCTAGGCCTCAGCTGCCTCATTTGACAAATGAGCTATGATGGGTCTTGGAGATAACTAGTCTAACTCCCTAAGAGTGCAGGACAACAGCTAAGGAACTGCTAAAGTCCCTTCAAGCTCCAACATTCTCTAGCCTACAGAATGTCAGTTGGACTGTATTCTTTTCTCTTCCTGTGGTCATTCTTCTGGCTAATATATAACCATCTCTATTTACTTTGAGCTAAAAATGCAGCCTGGAAGAAACTCCAAAAGAAGGAAGTTTGAAGTTATTTCCTCTTAAGAAAACACTCTTACCCCCGAAGAAGTTGTAACATAGAGCATCAACAAAGTTAGAAAGAAAATGAGCATCTCTTAGATTAATGTCTAGCCTATTCATAAAGCCAATCCAGGAAGGAAATTCCTAAATTCTCCTGAGTAATCTTCTTGAGAAGCTAACAAATAGTGCCAAATATTTACATTCTTGCTTGAGACTGACTAAACCTTGGTTCCTTGAAAATGTTACCTGTCTTCAATATCCCTACAGTACTTCATGCTGTGCCATATCCATGGTGAGAGCTCTTTACACCTATTTTTAGATGTTGATCGAGACTGTTGTTCAGTATAAGGCTCTGGTGACCTGGAAAACCAAAGCTCTTGAATAGAACTTGAAAAGTTTATCGTTTGCATGTGCTGGAGGTGACTGATCTAGTTCATTTTCATTCTTGTCAACATGTAGCTTCTCAAAAATATTCTTAGCTTACAGGATATGACTGAAAGAGTTTAAACAGTCATTTCAAATTCTATCACAGGCAGAAACATTTTTAAGCTGCTCATTTTCCAAGGTCTGGCTAGTTTAGGGAATTAGATTATCAAAGCAATAAGATCACTGTCCAGTTTTCAAACTTTTTAAGCTAAAATTGAATCTGACCTTTTAATTTTTCAAAATTCTCTAACATAAATTTACATATTCTATAAATTCAAATGCAAATTTGTGTAAATGTGAAATATAGTGTAAATCTGTAAATTCTGGATATAAAGTAAATATACACATATTCAATGATATATATATGCAAATTACATATACATCTATGCTTATAAGTATACACACAGATAATTATAGAACAGGGGTCTTAGATTATTTATTTTAAATATGTTTGTCCTTCCAGAATAGTAGTAAAACCTTGGTGGCTTGATATTTCTTCTCCCTCTTTCTTCCCATTCTCAGTCATTATAGAAGATACTACTGATAATAGCAGTGATTTCTAGAACAAATTTGATAAGAATTAGAATATTCATTTGTATACAATCATTATTCTGCATAACAAGAGCTTAAAGGAAGAGTAAAAAGAAAATCTACAAGTCATTGGTCCAGATCTAGTCCACATAGGTCTAGTCTGTGTTTTAATTGATCCAACATTTAAAAAGCAAGGGATACCACTTTTTTAAAAATCCAGATTTCTGACTTCTCTTGAAAAATCAAAAGCTCTGGCAATACCAGGCATAACACTCCAGTGTGACTACAATCGGTAGGAACCAAGTAGCTGCGGCTCTCTTCAGATAGGACTATATTCTTCAGTACATCACAGCCAAACAGGCTATCTCAATTATTTGTTACATGCTTGGTCCCTATACTCATTGAAGCTTTCAACCACTGACTGGTCCGACCTTCTCACATAATAGAGGTTGACTAATTCAGAAGTTAGGTGACTATCCTAAAGTTATTCAAGGGAAGAACACAATGAATAGATATAGTCTTTGCCCTCAAAGAGTTTATAATCTGCTGCAGGAGAATAGACATATTCATAATAAAGTACAGAATATGATCATCATCATAATAGAAGCATAAACAAAATGCAGAGAAAGCTACAAAAAGAGATCACATCTTGCTGGCCTACCAAGAAAGTCTTCACGAAAGAAGGAGCATCTCACAAAGCAGAAGATATCATCAGAAACCAGTTTTTCAGTTTTCTCAGCACAAATTCTAGTTCTGACACTTAGCATTGTGACTGATGCTGTTACTTAACTTAAGAGGGCCTCAGTTTTCTCATCTATAAAATGGAGATAATAACAGAATGTACCGAACAGGATTGTGAGAATTAAACGGGAAAATAGAGGTAACAAACATTACACATAGTAAGCAACTACCAAAATATTCTTCTTATTATTATTCTTATGGATAAAGTAGACTATTTACATATGAAAAAGGAAGAGATGATTCTACTCTGCAGAGTGAACATCTAGTTGGAAAAATATAGGGTATAGTCAAGGAATAGCAAGTACAAATTGGGTTGAATTATAAATAAAGGTGAAAGCTAGGCACCTCCCCAAAGTGAGGGTAACGTCCTCCCAGAGACAGTGTGAGGACATGAAGGGAGAGCAAAAGCTGGTCAATCCATCCAGCTGACACAGCACCTTTCATCCTGTCACCTCTCTGGCTGACTGGGAGCTCCCACCCTCCCCAGCCACACACCCATGTGATAAGCATAATAAAGAGATGTACAATGGAATATGAGAATGTTAGGGACAGTGGATCAAGTCGAGGAAGTTATAAATGTCTTTCCTGAAGGAAAATAAGCTAAGATTTGAACGATGAATGTGAGTTGACCAGAGAAAGTGGGGTAAGTGCATTCTTAGCTAAGAAAAGAGCATGTTCAAAGGCGCTGTGGCAAGGAGCAGAGAGAATAGGAATCAAAGGAAGGCCAGTGCAGCTGGAGCACAAAGAGTAAGGTAAATGCAGGGTGAGATGACACTGGAGAGGGTGAGGAGGGTTCAAATCATTCAAAACTTTGTAGGTCTTGTTAAGACATAAACTTTCCTCAAGATCAGTGGCAAGGAGAATTATGTGTTCATATCTATGTCTTGAAATGGCAGCACTGTGGAAACGGAATTGAACATGACTTAGAAGATTTCTGAAGTAGTCTTGGTGATAAAGAATAAACTGCACTAGACTAATGGTGGTGGAACTAGAGAAAAAAAACTGAGAGATATTTAGGAGAAGAAATGGAGAAAGCTAGTGAGGATTGAATGTAGCAAAGAAAGGAGAAGAAAGCAGCATAAGAGATGACTTTGGCTTGCATACCAGAATGCATGGTGGCATTTTTGGTAGAGACCATTATATGGAGAGATAAATTATAATTTTTATTTTTGAGCATGGTGAGTTTGAGTGCCTTTAGGATAAAAAGATATATTATGTAGGCAAGTTCTAAGAGGCTGGAAGTAGACGAATAACCTATGCTAGAGATAAAATGTTGAGTCACCTGAACAAGGTGCTAATTCAAATGGTGGACATGAATGCGATCTCTTAAGGAAAGAGTACAGATTGAAAAAATAAGTGGTCCTAACACTGGCTAGGTAGTTTAAGATGAACCTGTACACAAGAGAGAAAGAAGGAAACCAAAGATATAGATGGAAAACCTCAAGAGTCTTAGGAAAATTAAGACAATAGAGCATTTCAAGGAGTCAAAGTTTTAAACTACAGAATGCTGGCAACCAGAGTCAAAAAAACAAAACAAAACAAAAAAAGACGGCATAGTTTTTCTTTTGGCTTTTAAATCATGCAAGCCCATTTCTAATTGTTGCATGAAGTTCCCTTCTTGTGTCTTGTTTTACAACAGTGAAAGTGTCTTGTTGGTTTACAATGGTGAAAGTTTTAGTATGGAAACTCTTCCATTGCTCCTTCTTTATATAAAGAAGAGAATTCTGAAGTACAGGGGGGAAAAGTAGGAACCAAGAGGATAAACAAAAAGTACTGCAAGTTCCCCCATGTACACTTGAACATGGTTTCTATATCCAAGTTTGCTATGAAAACAGCAACAACAACAACCTTAAGAAGCTGTATTCTTATGCAACTTGTTGGGAGCATTTTCACTTCTCCCATTTCTGTCATTGTGATTGCCTGTCCTCCAAATGGAGCCAACTAATCAAATGGCTGCATCTTAGAAAAAGTAAAAGCTGCTGTGCACATTACAATAATCACCAATTAATGCTAATGCAAGCTTTGTGACTGGTTGATGTTCTCCCTTCTCCTTTTGTGACGTAGATTGAGATAAAGATATTAGTTAAAATCACCATCTATTTACAAATCAGTCTGATTTCTAGTTATGCCATTACATTCCAAAAAAAGAAAAGAAGAATACAAAGAAACAACTGCTATCAGATGGCTTCAGATTTTGCACTTGTTGTTAAATAAATTAAAAGTAACAATAATTTTTTAAAATAACTTCATGTTCTGCCAGCAATCCACACTTCACTCCTTTTGTTTTGTAGGCTATCAGTTTTAGCAAATGTAACCATTGGTTCCCCAGACAATACCAGTCACAGAAAGCAATTAAGGGCCCAGATTATACTTAGGGCAATAGTGGTCTCAAATCTTCCATTCAATTTCATTCTACTTTCATCTATTATTAATTGAGCATCTACTATGTGCCAGGTATTCTTCTGGGTGGTAACAATAAAGCAATGAAACAGACATAAATCCTCACCATAATGGGGCTTATCTTTTCCTTTATTTTGATTTTGTGAGGCTTTCACTAATACCCCTTGCTAACTAGTTTACCTCTTTGCTTATATGAGATTTGGAAGAAAAACATTCCTGAAAGACCCTTCCCTTTCCCTTTTCCTTTATTGATCCTGCTGCCAGGAAATATATCTTGAGTCCTTTAGGAATTGTGGCAGGAAATTATTTGTGTGGCTTGGCATTCTACATTTCTGCACTTTTATCCTCTTCCTCTATCCTTACTCTGTATACTCAGTATACTTGTCTTGTAATTCCCCAACATGACAAGGTGAGTGCCTTGACTGCCCCAAAGGGTTTTGGGTTTTTTTAGCATTTTTAGTTTTTTAGTTTTTTTTTGTTTTTGGTTTCACGGAGGAAAAGCAGACTTCAGCTCCCTTTCTTTATTTGAAAGTCGTCAACCTCTCCAGCCCACAATTCTCTTCAGTCTTTTCTAAGCCTGTGGTGGCGTGTCCTCCAGCAGATGAGACTCCTGATAACCTGGCTTGACATTCCAGCACTCCCAAAATTAACTCTTTACTCCACTATAAAAAAACAAAATAGGGCTTCCCTGGTGGCACAGTGGTTAAGAATCCACCTGCCAATGCAGGGGACATGGGTTCGAGCCCTGGTCCGGGAGGATCCCATATGCCGTGGAGCAACTAAGCCTGTGCACCACAACTACTGAACCTGCGCTCTAGAGCCCGTGAGCCACAACTACTGAGCCCGCATGCCACAACTACTGAAGCCCACACACCTAGAGCCCGTGCTCCACAACAAGAGAAGCCACCACAATGAGAAGGCCACGCACCACAACGAAGAGTAGCCCCCGCTCGCCGCAACTAGAGAAAGTCCACACACAGCAAGGAAGAGCCAGTGCAGATTAAAAAAAAAAAACAGATTATTAAAAAAAATGAAATAAATAACAGCAATAACAACAACAAAAATGTAGAACAAGAAAAATTTCCCCCTTTGGCACTCTTCTTGGTATTCTCAACTCCAAACAGCTATTATGTGGTGATAGTAGAGAACACAAAAACAAAAAGACATAATGAGGAACATGTTTTCCCCTCTCTGCCAAGGAGGAAATAGAATTGTAATATTAAAGGTATGCACATTTTAAAAACTTTTTGATATTGCCTAATTGCCTTCAAAAATTATGTAAAGTGACACACCAATAGTTTGTGAACGGCAATGTATTAATTTTGTCTTTGCAAAATTGCCTAACTAAAAATAGGTATTTTATTTTGTATTTCTTTATTACTAATGAGATAGAACATCTTTGTTTCTTGACCCTTTGTTATTTCTTGTTTTGTAAATTGTGTGTTAATGTTCTTTTGCTTGATTCCTGTTATCATTTCACTTTCTACCCACTGGCAGACACCTTAGATGTCTCATCCAACACTCCATTCAAATTGCTCTCCACAAGGTCACTGTCAACCACCTTTTACTAAATCTAATAGATGCTCTTCAGTGCTATCTTACACGGCCTCTCAGCAACATTTGATACAGTAAACCATTTCCTTTTTCTTGAACAGTATCTACCCTTAGTTTCTACGGCACAAAACTACCCTGGCTTTCCTCTTACCTACCTCCAGGCCCTTCCTTCTCATCTTGAGGACTTTTCTTCCTTGGTACATGGCAGAGTTCTACCTCAGAGTTCCATCCTAATCTTCTCTTCTCTTCATACAGTACTCACTGTCTCTGGATGACCTCATGACATAAATTATCATGTATATACTGATGATTCCCAAATCTCTATCTCCACAAGTTCTTTCTCCTGAGTTCCAGACTCATACAACTAATTGCCTTCCAGAAATTTCCATTTTTATGTCCTTTAGACCCCTACAACTCAACATGTCCAGAAAAGCATTCATCATCTTTCTCTTCAAAGCTGTTCTTACCTCTTTAAGCCACCACTACTGGTATATCCTAATAGTCACCAAGGTCTGCCAATTCTACTTCCTAATTAAATTTCAAATCCATACACTTTTCTCTTACTCCCACTGATGCCCACCATCTTTCTTCTAGGTAACATAAAAATCCTCTTAAATAGACTTCTTGCCCACTCCAATCTATTCTCTACACTACAGTCATATTAGCTAAAGCTCAAATCTAATCATAGTTTTTCTTCCCTGCTTAGAACATCTTAATGGCTTCCTTAAGAAAATCCAATCTTCTTAACATAGTTTCCAAGGCTTACATGATCTGACTTCTCCCCTTGTACCCTGTGCTTCAGACACACTTAAATGTCTTCCTTTCCCACAAATTCCAGGCCTTCACATACATTATTCACTATGACTACACTACTCACCAACCCCTTCATCCTCTTCTATCCTCATCCTCTCACCAACCTACTCCTAGCTGTGTCTGTCTACATTCTACCCATTTTTCACCTTTAACATTAGAAGCTGCTTTCTCAGGCAGATTTCTCTCACTCCCTAACTATTATTTAAGTGCTTCTCCCATATGTTCTGAGCATGGCTTCATCACACTAAATTGTGATTAGTCTAGTTACTTATCTGCAACTCCCACTAGCTTGCAAGTTCCATGAGGACAGGGAGTATATTGTTGTTGTTTTCATTGTTTCTATTTTGTAAATATAATAAGTGTTCAATAAATATTTATATTAATATTTTCCCATTTTTCTACTGAGGTGTTCATCTTTTCTCATTGAATTATAAAAGCTCTTTATATATGAAGGGTTTCAATCCTGTGTCATTTTGTTGTAAATATCTTCCTACCAAAGAAACTACTTTTATGTTTCCTGAGCAAATTATTCCCTTTACTAACACCTTTCCTCTATATGTGCTATTCTCTCTGTTAGGAATGTACTCACTCCCTATGTATCATTTAATACCCACTCAAATGGCATTTCATCTGTGAAGGCTTTTCTGATTCCCTAATAATTCACTCCTTCCTCTGTATTCCCATAGGAACTTGTACATGTGTCAACTTCAAGAAATTAATGTTTTTATTTCTAGTGTAATTGTATTTTTGCATGACTTTATCCTCCATTAGACTGTCAATTTAAAACCAAGGATTTTCTTATTCATGTTTGTATTTCCTATCTCTATCATAATGCCTGAAATATAGTAGTATCTTTAAAATATTTTGCTAAAAGAATTAATTTGGGCTCACAAGTGAACAATGTTTAATAATAAAATATAAAGACAAAATATTTTCTGCCAATAATCATAAATTCAGAACTTCAGGAAAGTCCTGCCTGACTACTAACATCTCAGTTAATAGAAGCCTTAACAATTGTAAACTGGAAAGTCAGTTGGCAACTAATGATAAGTCAAGGAAAGACCCTAATTATATACACTGTTTGCACTTGTGTATGAAACATTCAGAAAAAACCGTAAATCCGGGTTGCAGGTTAAGCAAAGATAATCCATATGTCCAATAGCTTTACCTGTAGCCCTCTAATACTTCTAGAATTTACTGCTTTTAACTTCTGTGGTTTTGAATGAAAGGAGAAAAATAATTGACAGAGATTTATCCTTGGCTACTAAATTGTACAAGGCAAAAACTTGAGATTTAAATTGTTTTGCTAATTACGTTTAAAAGCACTTTCTAATTGCCCCTTTTTAAGAAATTGTTTTTGCATTTGTTTTGGGTTCTTTTTAGAATCACTTCTAGTTTCTTACATTTCTAATTAGGCTTTACTGTTCAAAACCTGCCACTTCTAATTGACTTTAGAAACTTTTTAGCTATGTAACTCTTAAGAAGAAGAGTTTATTTTACTTTTCACTCTAAGGACGTTTTTCTGCTTAAAGCCAAAGAGCATTTGAACTTGGCATTTTAGAACCAGAATGCAGAGCTAGATAAGACCAGTCACAGTTAAGGTTGTCCAACTGCCTTATTTCATAAGAGAAAAATAGATTAGGAAGGATGCTAAGTATCTTGATCAAGGTCAAACACCAAATAGCACAACCAGGGCTAGAACCAGGTTTCCTGCCTTGAATTTTCCATTAAATAATAAGTGTCTTTTTAAAAGTTTGATCAACCATGTAACCAATGATTCAGTAATCAGTAAAGACTGATTCATGATTCAACAAATATATAATGAAGGCTTACAATGTGCCAGGTACTATGCAAAGAGCATGCATTAATTTTTAAAACTTTGCAATAGCTCTTGTTGTATGCCTGGACAACACAATGGGGAAATAAGACAGACAAGATTCCTGGCCTAAAACTCTGATGGAGGTGGAGATATATCTTTTTCCTCCCCCTACCCCACCCCTAGCTCTCACTTTCAGTAACCTCTCTTTCCACTAACACATTCCATTCTCCCCACTGGAGGAGGAATGAATAATCTGATTGGTCAGATTCAATCACTCACTGAATGATGTTACCCTATTGGCTGAGGTCCCTTTGCCTCCAAAAGCAGGAAAGAGACTCCACTTTGGCTCTGCCACAGTTTCCCTCACCCACAGGTAAGAAAGGCAGCACCAACACCACTTCTGGACTTCACAGTGTCAACAGACTCTGCTCTCTTTTCCTGCTTCTCACCAGGGTGGGTAGATTGGCCTGAATGGTACTAGAGCCTAGGAACCTTCAATCCAAGAGGCAAGGGAAAAGAAGGCCCATTTTAGCCTCAGGCCTAATGTGTGTCCTCTAACAATTGTCCCTGTACTTCAGAGTTATTGGCCCCTACTCTTCATCCTTTGTGTGCATATTCAATTGGTTAGAACCCAGGAGGGAAGGTAGTGAATGATGAGCATATCTCACAAGCCAGTTTAGTAGGAAAGACAGAATCAAACTAATAACTCAAAAATAATTAACCACAATTATACTAAGTGCTACAAAGACAAGTTTGGAATGCTACATGGACATATATATCAGAGAAGACTTCCTGAGGTAGTGACATTTAACTAGGACCTAAAAGATAATTAGGAGTTAAGATAAGCAAAGAGAAGGGGGAGGAGAAGAAAGAAGAACTACAGTCCCGAAGCCTGTGGAACAAAAACCACATTCACAGAATGATGGACAAGATGAAAGGGCAGAGGGCTATGTACCAGATGAAGGAAAAAGATAAAATACCAGAAAAACAACTAAATGAAGTTGAGATAAGAAACCGTCCAGAAAAAGAATTAAGAATAATGACAGTGAAGATGATCCAGGACCACAGAAAAAGAATGGAGGCAAATATCGAGAAGATACAAGAAATGTTTAACAAAGACTTAGAAGAATTAAAGAACAAACAGCTAGAAGAATTAAAGAACAAACAAATATACATGAACAATACAATAGCTGCAATGAAAAATACACTAGAAGGAATGAATAGCAGAATAACTGAGGCAGAAGAATGGATAAGTGACCAGGAAGACAGAATGGTGGAATTCACTGTCGTGGAACAGAATAAAGAAAAAAGAATGAAAAGAAATGAAGACAGCCTAAGAGACCTCTGGGACAACACTAAATGCAACAACATTCGAATTGTAGGGGTCCCAGAAGGAGAAGAGAGACAGAAAAGACCCGAGAAAATATTTGAAGAGATTATAGTCGAAAACTTCCCTAACATGGGAAAGGAAATAGCCACCCAAGTACAGGAAGCGCAGAGAGTCCCAGACAGGATAAACCCAAGGAGAAACACACCAAGACACATAGTAATCAAATTGACAAAAATTAAAGACAAAGAAAAATTATTGAAAGCAACAAGGGAAAAACAACAAATAACATACAAGGGAACTCCCATAAGGTTAACAGCTGATTACTCAGCAGAAACACTACAAGTCAGAAGAGAGGGGCATGATATACTTAAAGTGATGAAAGGGAAGAACCTGCAACCAACATTACTCTACCTGGCAAGGATCTCATTCAGATTCGATGGAGAAATCAAAAGCTTTACAGACAAGCAAAAGTTAAGAGAATTCAGCACCACCAAACCAGCTTTACAACACATGCTAAAGGATCTTCTGTAGGCAAGAAACACAAGATAGGGAGAAGATCTAAATAATATTTAGGTCTTTAATCCATTTTGATACTAGCAATCAGAATCCAACAGCACATAAAAAGGATCATACACCATGATCAAGTGGGGTTTATTCCAGGAATGCAAGGATTCTTCAATATACGCAAATCAATCAATGTGATAAACCATATTAACAAATTGAAGGAGAAAAACAATATGATCATCTCAATAGATGCAGAGAAAGCTTTCAACAAAATTCAACACCGATTTATGATAAAAACCCTGCAGAAAGTAGGCATAGAGGGAACTTTTCTCAACATAATAAAGGCCATATATGACAAACCCACAGCCAGCATCATCCTCAGTGGTGAAAAACTGAAAGCATTTCCACTAAGATCAGGAACAAGACAAGGTTGCCCATGCTCACCACTCTTATTCAACATAGTTTTGGAATTTTTAGCCACAGCAATCAGAGAAGAAAAGGAAATAAAAGGAATCCAAATAGGAAAAGAAGTAAAGCTGTCACTGTTTGGAGATGACATGATACTATACATAGAGAATCCTAAAGATGCTACCAGAAAACTACTAGAGCTAATCAATGAATCTGGTAAAGTAGCAGGATAAAAAATTAATGCACAGAAATCTCTTGCATTCCTATACACTAATGATGAAAAATTTGAAAGTGAAATTAAGAAAACACAATACCTAGGAATAAACCTACCTAAGGAGACAAAAGACCTGTAGGCAGAATATTATAAGACATTGATGAAAGAAATGAAAGATGATATAAAAAGATGGAGAGATATACCATGTTCTTGGATTGGAAGAATCAACATTGTGAAAATGACTATACTACACAAAGCAATCTACAGATTCAATGCAATCGCTATCAAACTATCACTGGAATTTTTCACAGAACTAGAACAAAAAATTTCATAATTTGTATGGAAACACAAAAGACCCCGAATAGCCAAATCAATCTTGAGAAAGAAAAGCAGAGCTGGAGGAATCAGGCTCCCTGACTTCAGACTACACTACAAAGCTACAGTCATCAAGACAGTATGGTACTGGCACAAAAACAGAAATATAGATCAATGGAACAGGATACAAAGCCCAGAGATAAACCCAGGCACATATGGTCACCTTATCTTTGATAAAGGAGGCAAGAATATACAGTGGAGAAAAGGCAGCCTCTTCAGTAAGTGGTGCTGGGAAAACTGGACAGCTCCATGGAAAAGAATGAAATTAGAACACTTCCTATCACCATACACAAAAATAAACTCAAAATGGATTAAAGACCTAAATGTAAGGCCAGACACTATCAAACTCTTGGAGGAAAACGTAGGCAGAACACTCTATAACATACATCACAGCAAGATCCTTTTTGACCCACCTCCTAGAGAAATGGAAATTAAACCAAAAATAAACAAATGGGACCTAATGAAACTTAAAAGTTTTTGCACATCAAAGGAAACCATAAACAAGACCAAAAGACAACCCTCAGAATGGGAGAAAATATTTGCAAATGAAGCAACTGACAAAGGATTAATCTCCAAAATTTACAAGCAGCTCATGCCACTCAATATCAAAACAACAAACAACCCAATCCAAAAATGGGCAGAAGACCTAAATAAACATTTCTCCAAAGCAGACATACAGATGACCAAGAAGCACATGAAAAGCTGCTCAACATCACTAATTATTACAGAAATGCAAATCAAAACTACTATGAGGTATCACCTCACACCAGTTAGAATGGCCATCATCAGAAAATCTACAAACAACAAATGCTGGAGAGGGTGTGGAGAAAAGGGAACACTCTTGCACTGTTCGTAGGAAGTAAATTGATACAGCCACTATGGAGAACAGTATGGAGGTTCCTTCAAAAACTAAAAATAGAATTACCATATGACCCAGCAATCCCAGTACTGGGCATATACCCTGAGAAAATCATATTCCAAAAAGAGACATGTACCACAATGTTCACTGCAGCTTTATTTACAATAGCCAGGACATGGAAGCAGACTAAATGCCCATCAACAGACGAATGGATAAAGAAGATGTGGTACATATATACAATGGAATATTACTCAGCCATGAAAGAATGAGATTGCGTCATTTGTAGAGACGTGGATGGATCTAGAGACTGTCATACAGAGTGAAGTAAGTCAGGAAGAGAAAAACAAATATCATATATTAACATATACATGTGGAACCTAGAAAAATGGTACAGATGAACCGGTTTGCAGGGAAGAAATAGAGACATAGATGTTGAGAACAAATGTATGAACACCAAGGGGGGAAAGTGGCGGGGTGGTGGTGGTGGTGGTGTGATGAACTGGGAGATTGGGATTGACATATATGCACTAATATGTATAAAATGGATAAGTAATAAGAACCTGCTGTATAAAAAAATAAATAAAATAAAATAAAAGAGAAGGAGGAAGAGGCAGAGCGTCCAAGAAGAAGGACCAGCGTGTCTGAAGTCTTTGTGGCATAAAAGAGGAAGATACATTCCAAGAACTGAAAGGAGACCAATGGGTCTGGAGCAGAGAGTGTAGAAAAGTCCTGTATCATTCACTATTTTAAAAATAACACTTTATTATTACTGCTTCTTAACGATACATAATCTTGAGTTGCACTAATACACTTACACACACATCAGTGAAAATGGAGAACTACTCTGCTTGTAGTGGTGTCCATATGTCAGGAGGCTTTGCTGCATAGATGAGTTAATAACACTCAATTAAAACAACAGTAACAAATCCAGGTAACCAAAATGCCCTAATCTCCAAACAAGCCAGCCAAGTGAGGTATGGGTGTAAGGTATCTGTAAAATACCCATAGAAAACATATTGATTTCATTATCACACAGCTAGAGTTACTAAAAGTTCTTTCCCAGCCCCATGTTTAACCAGCCCCATCTTCAAACATGAGCATCAGTGTTCAATTTATTAACTTCTTAAGATTTGTTTTGACAGCCATTGGTTTTTTCTTCAGCAAGACAAACCAAAATATCAAAAATAATATACCCTTTTTCTCACTTACTAACCCTTGGAAACAGTGTCACCATGCAATTCTTTTTGCCTAGCAATATGCTCTTCTCAGAGGCCTAGTAACAGCCTATCCGTTTGACTGCACTGGCCAGCCCTCATCCCTGAAGTGCTTGCTGAATTTCCATTTTTATTAGTAGCTTCTGTTTCTTTAGAAGCTCTATCATCATTCAGCTTTCGTTTATCTGAAACAACCTGTATTATGGTAGAATTTTAAATTAAGCCATTGCTCAGTCATCTACTTGTTTATCTGCACTGTTTGTCCCACATACCATTTTCTTTCTTTTAGAAGTTTAAATTTTCACTCAAGACTCTCTTAATTTATTCTCCAGATAGTTGAGAAAGCTGGGGAAAGGGAAAATACACTTTTTGTTTCATTCCCCACAGCAACAAAGCACAGATTCATAGAATTTTTTGCTGAATGGTACCTTGGTGATTAGACTTTCTCTTTCATCTAAACCCCAATTCCCCCTCCTACCCCTACATTCTTGCTCTCAGGAAATGATCTATCTTCTTAAAGTGAAATCCCCCTAAAACGTTCTGCCTGATCTACTCTTAACATCTCATGTTTATTGCTATAGTTATTCTTTCTCTCTTCCTATAAATCTCAAAGGAATAGGCACTACTTTACTTTTTCTACTGCTAAAACATCTCTGATTCTAAATTTTATATATTTCCATCTTCCTGTGGTTGTTAATTAAGATGATGATGATAGTGATGAGGAGGATTAAAACTAAAATTTATTAAACACTTTCTCTGTACCCAGCATCACCTTATTTTATCCTCACACCAGCCATATGATATAAGCACTATTATAATCCCGATTTTACAAATGCACACACCATAATCCTCATAAATACCTGGATTTTAGGTGATTCATACTTTCTTCTTTGTATTTTCTGTACTGTTTGGGTTGTTTACAGTGAACTACATACAACTTTTAATATAAAACACAACAGATAAAATAGAGCTTTTTTTTAATAGAAGGGAGTAAATAGAGTCATCAGGGCAGTTTACCTCCACTCTTTGATTCTTTTTCCACTACAATCACAAATGTGCCATTCCATCCATCAAAAAGTATTCCAGTGATTAAGAGGAACAAATTCCTATGTGTAAAATATGCTACAGGGATATATTGTACATCAGGGAATATAGCTAATATTTTATAACTTTAAATGGAATATAATCTATAAAAATATTGAATCACTATATTGTATACCTGAAACTAATATAATATGTTAAATCAACTATACTTGAATTTAAAAAGAAATATTTGAGTGCCTACCATATGCAAAGCAGTGTGAGGGAAACAAAGCAACATAAGCAGCAGTCGAAGACAGTTTGTTTCAAAATGAGTGGTGTTCATTTGTACCCTTTTATTAGATTCCACATATAAGTGATACGATATGATGTAGAAAACAAACTTATGGTTACCAGGGGGTAAGGGGGGGGAAATTGGGGGTTGGGATTGACATATACACACTACTATATATAAAATAGATAACTAATAAGGACCTACTGTATAGCACAGGGAACTCTACTCAGTATTCTATAATAACCTATATGGGAAAAGAATCTAAAAAAGAATGGATATATGTAAATGTATAACTGATTCACTTTGCTGTACACCTGAAACTAACACAACATTGTAAATCAAATATACTCCAATAAATTTTTTTTGAAAAAAAGAGTGGTGTTCATGCTGCCAAGAGTTTAGAGGAAAAGGAATTCACTGTGATCAGAATGTGAGTAGAACTATAGTCCTAGTCTAAGCTAGTCCTAAGATAGGCCTTAAGTGTGAAAGGTGCTCAGACATCAGGAAAGAGAAAGCAATTTTCAGAAAGAAAGGAAGGCATGTCCCTATCCTGAGTCCCATTACCCTCTCTAGGCTTTCTCCTGCCATGATACTTTAATCTCCTGAAAAAGCTAGTACTGAGGTATGAACATAATCAGGAGGAAGTCTGAGCCCTGGCTTGATTATTCTTCCCATCTCTGGCTTTCCTCAAAGTTTCTAAGTCATGAAACTAAACCTTGTGATATTTCACAGTAAGCAAATGTCTAGCTCACTTTCAGACATGCCTTTATTCACCTGCTTTAGGTTCAACTAAGAGCAAAATCTTTGAAGACACCTATACAATAATGTATAACAGGAGATATAAAGTGACATCTCCCTCAATCTTGTCTCCTCCAAATAAATTGCAAACTACATTTAGTACAACTGAAAGTACAGTGCTGGGCACATTAAAGACACTTAATCACTTATAAGGTGATTGATAGCTAACTTCTGTACTTTAATTACCTTTGCTCCAACATTTCACAATAAATTACCAACTCCCACAAGAGTAGGGTTTCACAAAACTAAGGCAATTTATCTCCATTAAGATTTAGAGATTAAAAAAATAACATTTAAGCCCTTTTCAGTACCAAAATAAATTTCAAACCATAAATAAAGCCCATCAAGAAGCTGAGAACCTCACTGTACTGATCCCTTGATATATATCTCTACAAAATCTAGATCAATTTACTAGATCAGAACATAAAAGTTTATTCTCTTTTTTCATCAACTATATAAACTCTACAGTGTTAGTTGCCATAGCAAAAGACATCTCAGAAATCCTTAGTTAGACTCTATGACATAAATCACAGCAAGATCCTTTTTGACCCACCTCCTAGAGAAATGGAAATAAACCCAAAAATAAACAAATGGGACCTAATGAAACTTAAAAGCTTTTACACAGCAAAGGAAACCATAAACAAGACAACCCTCAGAATGGGAGAAAATATTTGCAAATGAAGCAATTGACAAAGGATTAATCTCCAAAATTTACAAGCAGCTCATGCAGCTCAATATCAAAAAAAAGAAACAACCCAATCCAAAAATGGGCAGAAGACCTAAATAGACATTTCTCCAAAGAAGATATACAGATTGCCAACAAACACATGAAAGGATGATCAACATCATTAATCATTAGAGAAATGCAAATCAAAACTACAATGAGATAACATCTCACACCGGTCAGAATGGCCATCATCAAAAAACCTAGAAACAGTAAATGCTGGAGAGGGTGTGGAGAAAAGGGAACCCTCTTGCACTGTTGGTGGGAATGTAAATTGATACAGCCACTATGGAGAACAGTATGGAGGTTCCTTAAAAAACTACAAATAGAACTATCCTATGACCCAGCAATCCCACTACTGGGCATATACCCTGAGAAAACCATAGTTCAAAAAGAGTCATGTACCAAAATGTTCATTGCAGCTCTATTTACAATAGCCAGGACATGGAAGCAACCTAAGTATCCATCAACAGATGAATGGATAAAGAAGATGTGGCACATATATACAATGGAATATTACGCAGCCATAAAAGGAACGAAACTGAGTTATTTGTAGTGAGGTGGATGGAGCTAGAGTCTGTCATACAGAGTGAAGTAAGTCAGAAAGAGAAAAACAAATATCGTATGCTAACACATATATATGGAATCTAAAAAAATGGTTCTGATGAACCTAGGGGCAGGACAGGAATAAAGACGCAGATGGAGAGAATGGACTTGAGGATACGGGGAGGGGGAAGGGTAAGCTGGGACGAAGTGAGAGAGTGGCATGGACATATATACACTACCAAATGTAAAACAGATGGCTGGTGGGAAGCAGTCGCATAGCACAGGGAGATCAGCTCGGTGTTTTGTGACCACCTAGGGGGGTGCGATAGAGATGGTGGAAGGGAGATGCAAGAGGGAGGAAATATGGGGATATATGTATACATATAGCTGATTCACTTTGTTATAAAGCAGAAACTAACACACCATTGTAAAGCAATTATACTCCAATAAAGATGTTAAAAAAAAGAAAGAAAGAAAGAAAGAAATCCTTAGAGTTAGAAGTTACTTCAATTCCATCATATCCAAAGACCAAAAGATGGCTTCAGTCTTTCTTCAGTATTGATCTTCTGTCTCATTTTTCCTTCAAAACCGGCACTCTCTTCTATTTTGGAGCACTGATATCTGAAGTGAACTTTCCTGGAATGTCAACATCTAACTGTATCTTTTGCATTAGGTAAGTTAATTTTCTTCACAAAGACCATAATTTACAGGAGAGAACAGTAAAGTTTGTTCTTATAAGAAGATCTTTCTAAAAATAAAAAGGCATACAATTACTTATTACACCAGCCGTAAGATTTGCTTTTATTTTTAAGCCCTCCCACCCCACACCAGATAGATGCAAGTCTAAAAGGAAAGTGGCTCTAGTTTTAACATATCAATTTATTTATTGAAAAATTTGGAAGGAAAGATGCATGATGTATAGGATTAGGATCCTGATATTACAAAATTATTATTAATTTGAGCAAAGTCATTTTTTCACATTGGCAAATAAAGAGTGCCATATGATGCTTTTCCAGATTGTATTGTACAGTTAATAAGTAGAGAAATGTATAGTGAAGTTTAAAAGACTCAAGGAAGAGCCTTAGCCAAAGAAGATTCATCCACACAGACTGAAATTATCCTTTTCTTATTCACTGTGGGTTAGGCATAAAGCCTGATGGGATCATATCAGCACAGGCGCAAGAGGAGTGTGAGGAATAAACACCAGGACAGGGTGTGGATACCTCATACTCATTCCAACTGGCCTCATTAGCCAGGAGAGTAAATCTTCTGTGTGAAGCATACCAGCAGGAAGCTCCAATCAGGTGACACTTGAAACCAGAAAGGTAGAAACACCATAGTCTAGGGTGAGTGATTTACTCAGAACAGACCTCTTGAGCCAGTAAATGGTGAGTCTAAGGACTAGGGAAGAGACTATCAGGGAACATCCACAGCCAAGCAGAGCATCAAAGCCTCAGGATAATATAGTTTGGATGTAGAACAGAGACCCAGGACTAGTAGGAATTGGGGTGCCTAGAGACAGAGGCTCAGCTTTGCGGATCAGGGGAGGTTACAATTCAGCAGGTATATCAAATGATGTTAGATATGCCTCTCTGAGCTTCAGTTTTCCTCATCTGTAAAAGAGATATATAAATGTTCCTGTTTAATTGGGGTAAGGGGACTTACCCCACCCAAGGGCAGAGGCAAATAGCTATGTCTCTAATGGAGTCCATGCAGTTATGGAGACAGTTATATACCAGGGAAGCAAGGTGTTGAGGGGAGAGAACATAAGAGCAATAAATTTTCAATGATAATCAAAAGGAATGGGGATCCCTAGTATAACCAGTAAGCAGCATCACTGAGAATTGAAGTCAAGTCCATATCCATATGATTCAGATGTTCATAATTATGTATTCCTATATATCAATGTCTATATAGCTGCCATTTAGTGAGTGCTTACCATGAGTCAGGCACTGTGCTAAACACTGTCCCTGAATTTCTTATTTAATTTCACCAATACCCTGTGACTTAGGTACAGTCATCATTCTCATTTTACCAATGGGGAAACCAAGGCTAATGTAGAGCAAACTAAAGGGAAAAATGGATCAAACTAACAGTATTAGATTAATTACTATTGAATAGCATTTGCATTGAATATGTATTTGTTCCCTGAAAATTAAATTGATTATGACATAAATTATAAATTGAATCTAGGGACTTCCCTGGTGGTGCAGTGGCTAAGAATCTGCCTGCCAATGCAGGGGACACGAGTTCGAGCCCTGGTCCAGGAAGATTCCATATGCCTCGGAGCAACTAAGCCCGTGCGCCACAACTACTGAGCCTGTGCTCCAGAGCCTGCAAGCCACAAGTACTGAAGCCTGCATGCCTAGAGCCCGTGCTCCGCAACAAGAGAAGCCATCACAATGAGAAGCCAGCGCACTGCAAGAAGTGTAGCCCCCGCTCACCGCAACTAGAGAAAGCCCGCGCGCAACAAAGACCCAACGCAGCCAAAAATAAATTATAAATAAATAGAATCTAGATCAAGGTGGCACTACAATGGGAATGCCAAATGTCAAGTAATTCAGCATAACTAGTGGCCATTCAAAGGCAACAAATTGCCAAGAACTACTAAAGAATGGATATAAGGTTGGTGACTTGAGAGGGGCAGCTCAGCTGGCCAGAAGGCCAGGCTGGAGGAGAGAGCCTGTTTTGAGCATCATACTCCAAGAAGAATCCTCATTTTCCTTACAGATAACACAACCAGGTTGGGGTAGCACGAAAACACTGATAAAGGAAGATTTGAATTTATTGAGCCTTTACTATATGTCATGCTCTTTGTTAGCTGTACATATACTTTCCCAGTCAATCTACCCAACAGTGAAAGACAATAAGTGAAAACAATTATTCCTGTTTTACTAAAAAGGACACTGAGATTGGAGAAAGTGACCCCTATTCCAACGTTACAGAGCTAGTAAATGTCAGAGTTAAGACTTAAACTCAGGTCTGCACAACCTCCTTCTAAGAGTTGCCACAGGAATTGATGCAAAAGAAGTAAATAGAATAAAAAGCAGTTAAGAAACTCTAACACTGAATCTGAGAATAGACATTGCAAGGCTGTCATACTGAAGTGGTACAAAGGAGGTATAGAACCTGAAGCTCATGCCCAAAATATAATATAATAGTAATAATAGTAGCTAACATTTATTGAACACTTTCTATGTGACAGGCATTGTTCAAAGCATTTTATATGTTTAACTCATTAAATCCTCACAACCACTCTGAGATAGATATTATTGTCTCCATTATATAGTTGAGTAAATGGACACAGAGAGGTTAAAATCTTTATCCAAGGTAGTAAATGGCTGAGCTAGTATGGGATACTGGAATTCAAGATATGGTTCAAGAAAACCCTCAAAAAGACAATTTGAACTATACAATTGTAAATTATACTGATGTAACAGAAAAAAATAGAAGTGAGTACCTAAATAAACCAGAGAGCTGTCCAGGGTGATGGATAACGTAAGGAAAGTAGACGCCATTAAATCCTATTTTGTTTCTATCTCCTGTGTCAAAGAGAATTATTTTCAGGCTGAAAAGTGTAAAAAACAACCATTGCTAAGAAATAACTTAAGCCTAAAATGGTTGAAAATATTGTAAAATGCACACACACACACACACACACACGCAAAAACCTACTGTTCTAGTGTTTTAAATGCCTTTCAGTTTCCTGGGATGTATGAATTAAATCCAAGAATGTATACAATTGGTCAAGCTATATTCATTATCTTTGAGGAATCACAGAGAAGAGATGAAATCATGGATGAGTGCTGGAGATGCATTCCTTATTTTTTTTAAGACGAGAAGGACGGTAGATTCCAAAATTAAATATAGGCAAATTGTCTCCATTCTCTCCTTGCTCCCTTAAAATTCATTCTCTGCACACAGCAGTTAGACTCTTTGAATAATGTAAATCAGACCATGAAACACTGCTCCTTCCTACAATCCTCCTTGCGCTTAGAACAAAGTCTACACTCTTTACCATTACTCTTACCATGTTGTCTCCTCCTTAAACTCCATTACTTATCATTGCTCCATTGTTAACTCTGCTTCAGCCACTTTGATCTTCTGTCCCTTGAACACTCCAAGATTGTTCTTGCCCCAGGGCTTTTGCATTGCTGTTATCTTTGCCTCAAGGATTCTCCCCCTACATATTTGCAAACTAAATCCTTGTCAACCAGATCTCAGCTAAAATACCATTCTCTAATAGATGCCTTCCCTAACCTATCTAGTGTTACTGCCCTGCCCCTACTCCAGTCACTTTCTATCCCATTTCCTTATTTTATTTTCCTCGCAGTATTCACCAGTACCTGAAATGATCTTATTTGTGTGTTTGTTTATTGCCTGACTCCCTCACTAGTATGCAATCTCCATGGGAGACAAGATCTTGTCCGTCCTGCTCTCTGTTTTAGCCCCAGTGCTTAGAATAGTTCCTGACACAGAGCAGGAGCTGAACAACTACTTGTTGAATGAATGATTGACTACTTGAGTCATGGGAAAGATTCTAGAGCAGATTGTTAAAATAATTGTTCATGAGCAAATAAGAATGCAAGTGATGGTCAGCTTAGACTAAGTTCATTTCATTCTATGACATGGCCAATAGCCTTGTAAATCAGAGATGTATGGTATGCAGAATATCCATATACAAAGATATTTAACAGTGTCTTTCATGACACCCATGCATTGAAGATGGATAACCATTGCCTGGAAACCATTTCAAATTGTTTTTTTTTTTTTTTTAAAGATTGAATGACTTCAGCCAGAGTGTTTTGATGCCATTCCAGAACATGAGTTCCTAATTTCTTTGGACTGTGAATAGCTTTAAGAATATGATGAAAGCTATGGAGTTTTGTTGCAGAAAATAATACATATATGCACACATTTTGCATAAAATTCATCAAGCTCCTATTGATTCATGGATCCCAAGTTAAGAAGTGCTCTACTAGAATATTTCCAATGGAAAACTTCCTGGGTTTTTCTTTCATTTTTCCTTCTTTCTTTCCTTCATCTATCTATCTTTCTTTCTTTCTCAGAGAAGGTTGATCTGTCATGTTTGGAGATGGCAGAAGATGGTAGATATATAAGATACATTAGAAAACATGACCAAAATTTTTAAAAGAGTATGAAGGACTGGTTACGATGGATGGCATATAACAGGAAATTTACATTAGAGTTTTAATCAATTGTAAGTTTGATACAGAATAATATTGATGTGGCCACCAAAAGCAGCTAATCTGATTTTATGTTGCATTAATAGAACAAGATAGGTGATAACATAGACTATTCTGCATGCGTTGCAGCATACTGTGAGTATACACAGCATTCTAGGTGCTAACCTTTAAGAAGTATATGGACAGGTATATACAAATGCACTTGATAGGGATTGTAAAGAAACATGAAATCAGTTCTTATAGGCAACCACTGATTGAATGGAAATGTGCTGAGAGTAAAGAAGATTCTGGTGGGGGAGGGAATTTGTCAAATGTTAGTTGGTTCCAAACATTTGAGAGGTCTAGAGGTGAAAAAAGTGATAGGACTTATTCAATATGACTATAAGTCATAAATCTGGAACCAAAGGTTATAAAAAGATATTTTAGTTTAATATCAAGAATCATCTTCTAAATAGTAGAAGCAGTCCAAAGATGGAACGTGCTGCCTTAAGCAAGAAAGAATGTCCATCACATCACTGAATCTGGTAAAGCAGAAGTTCCATAATTAATTGGCAACAATGCTATAGAGGGGACTCAAGTGTAAAACAGAAGGTTGGAAACTAGATAACTGATCTACTTTCTTCTTACTCTAGGAACCAAGCAAGTTAGTTGATTGTGAAGAATAATGCCCCAGAGTCATCTATGTGAACGCCACACCCAACCTATCCAGGAGCAGTGAGAATCTAATAACTCTAGTTCAGAATATTATGGAAACTCATTCTCTTTAAGCCTTTTAAGCTCCTTAGCTTCTTGAGGGTTTTTTTTAACCCAAACACAGTATATTGGAAATGACCTTTTCTTTTAAACATATGAAATTGTTCAGATATCTTCATAGCACAAGCAGAAGAACTGCATATGGTAACACTGGGGAAAAACATACAGCAAAACAATGTCTAGTTTTTTCCAAAAGGCAGGCTGCTGACAGTTTGATAGGTTTGGGGAGAGAGGGAGTGCAAGAATGAATTCAATCCTACCACAGCTGCAACAGTTTTGTTAGGTAAAGTTCTGATTACAAATTGAGAAACTGCTTTATGTTTCATGTCTATGACAGGATTATTTAAATACGTCACCCAGCAACAGCAAGCAGATCCAATCAATTGTGGACATTGCAGTGGTCTGGTACATTTACTACTATGAGAACAAAGCTTGCACAAAATTGTTTTCTAAATGTCATCCACTTAATGAACAAGGATGTGAAGCCACACAAGACACCCACCATTTCTGTAAACCCAGCAAATCTCCAGATGGAGAGAAGGAAGGAAGGATTAGTCAGGATGCAAATGGAAGAAGGTAAAGAAGAAATGGAGGGAGAATAAAAGATGAACATCCACTGATTATCTGCTAGTTCTATGCCTGGCAATTTCACATATACTATTAACTCTTCTCCACAAACGAAGCAGAAATAATCATCCTCACTTTTAAAGGTAAAGCAGCATGCTTAAAGCAGTTAAATAATTTGCCCAAGGTTCACACTTTATAAATGATTGCATATAGATCTGTCTGACTCCAAAGACCATGATTTTTTCACTCAGCACACTGCCCACTACAATGTGTTGAGTTTAAGAATATTTTGAAGGTATAATATTTAGTAGCCTTCACTGATTTTCAACCATCTTCAGCATACAAAGCCCTTGCCCCTGCTTACTTCTCCAGATTCTTCTTTCACTACCCCACCCTTCAAACCCTACAGGCCAGACAGACTGAATACCTTGTGGGAACCCAGAATTTGTCAGGCTATCTCAGCTTACTTCTCTTTGTACATTCTGTTCTCTCTGATTTCTTCCTTCACCTACTGCCCAGCTCCTACTTTTCTTTCAAGATTAACTCAAGCCTAACCTTTCCAGAAAGCCTTTCTTGTCCATCTCAGATAATTGCCATTCCATAGTACCTTGAGTATATTTATACCACATCCTTTTTCAGACTCTATTTATTGTTTTTACTTATCTCTCTCCACACTAGACTGAAGCCTCTCCAAAGCAAGAAATTGGACTTGTTTTCACATTGTATCTTTAACATCTGGAATAGTGCTTAGGATGTAGTAAGCACTTATAAATACTGAAAGAAAGGAAGAAAGAAAGAAAGAAAGAAAGAAAGAAAGAAAGAAAGAAAGAAAGAAAGAAAGAAAGAAAGAAAGAAAGAAAGAAAGAAAGAAAGAAAAGAAAAGAAAGAAAGAAAGAAAGAAAGAAAGAAAGAAAGAAAGAAAGAAAGAAAGAAAGAAAGAGAACAACAGCAAAATGAAAAAAATGAGGTTGGCCGGTCCAATTTAGTAATAGGCAGACTGATTGCATGTGATCCCAAGCAAAAGATCTCAGATGAACAATTTCGCAACAAATCAGGGAACATTCCATTAAACCATGAATTAGCATTTTCCCTTTGTTAAAAGAAGAGCTGTATCCTCCAACTAGACTTGGATGTCTTCCAAGTTGTCCTTCTTTCTTAGTACCTAGGTTGGTTCACTTAATAAGGAGTGGTTCACTCCCTTTAGAGTCAGCAACCATATCTTCTAGAAATTTAGAAGCAGAGATCCTGAGAGCTACAATGTTGGTTCATCTCTCTACTGAGACAGGTAGATGTGATTGTCT
This sequence comes from Grampus griseus, assembly GCF_964374135.1. Classification (NCBI taxonomy): domain Eukaryota; kingdom Metazoa; phylum Chordata; class Mammalia; order Artiodactyla; family Delphinidae; genus Grampus; species Grampus griseus. The sequence continues at coordinate 97,349,429 of NC_138999.1, read as the reverse complement.
GTTTTCACTCCAACGATGAGCAGATGTTTGTTTGCTTTCCCTAGTGTATGTGCCCTCTGCTCCATGGAAGCATTTGGATTACCTTGTCTTGCTTCCAACTATTCTCCTAGCTTCCTTTGCCTCTTGATCCAGAGATAAAAACAGAAAGGAACAAAGAAATAAGTCATATATATCATTTTTCAATTTTCTTGTGTAAAAACCTGTGACTGCCTCATTTCAATCAGAAGGAAATTAGTTCTATGCCCTTTGAAGTGAGCTGAGTCACTCATAATTTGAAAACAATGCAACTGTGGAGAGACAGAGTAGTGCCTAAAAAGGAATGCATGTAAGATGACCTGGGTTCTTTCTAGTCCTAGCTGTACCACTAGCCAATTATGTGACCTTGGACAAGCCACTTAACCTCTCCAGGCTTTGGTTTCTTCATCTGTAAAATTAGGAGATTGGGCTATATGATCCCTAAAGTCCCTTTTTGCTCTTAAATTATGTCTTGAACACACAAGCATGGATGTAAAGTGGTTTCACCATAGCACAGAACCCTACATTTTAAGGAATTACTGACTCACTCTAAATACAAACCTATAAGCCTACTTCCACTATTCCATCTGTCTGTTTTTCTGGTTGAATGCATGTTTGATACATGTGATTCATGTTCAAATATGATATTTTTAGCCTGCCAAAAGGACATTGCTGGAGACTGCAGCCTTGCTACTCTGGTCTAAATGCCTCAGACTGGCTTCTGAAGACCCTGATTTCTTCGGTAGATGCCATCATGTTGACTCTAAGGGACAGGCCACATCCATCATTCACCTGACCCCATACCCACCTCCTAATTCACCTGACTGGGGTTTTTGTCAACATTGGGCAACTGTGCGTTACGGAGAGAGGGTGGGGAACTGGAACTAAGGGTTTTCACAAGATGTGAAAATCACAGTCTATAACAACTAATGGGTTAAAGGCTGCATGAGGCAATGAGTCATAAGTGAGGAATTTATAGTTATCAGTAGAGAGCAGTGGGCCAGAAACTAAGTAGATATAGAAGTAAAAACCTGGAGAGCATATATATCAATGCTTAAGGAAAGAAAATGGAGAGCAAAGGCTGAATAGGTAACAAGAATTTGACGTGGTCAAATTCCAAAAGACAGGGCAGCTGGTAAAGCTTTGGTCCAGTGGTTCGGGCCTAAGAGATCCACCAGAATCAAAAGTATAGGACAAGGTGGACAGGAAACAGATACGAGTCTTTGGCCACCAAAGAGATCAATTCCGATCTAAGCAGATGCTTGCTGCTAGGAAAAGAATCATTCCAAAGCGCATTCAAAGCAAGTAAATGAGTGAGGACATCTGACTAATCTGGGGAGTTAATTTTTTTTTTTTTTTTGCGGTACGCGGGCCTCTCACTGCTGTGGCCTCTCCCGTTGCAGAGCACAGGCTCCGGACGCGCAAGCTCAGCGGCCATGGCTCACAGGTCCAGCCGGTCAGCGGCATGTGGGATCCTCCCGGACCGGGGCACAAACCTGCGTCCCCTGCATCGGCAGGCGGACTCTCAACCACTGCGCCACCAGGGAAGCCCTGGGGAGTTAAATTTAACTGACAGTTAAAGATAGAGACTGACTATCCACCTGGCTCATAGAAGGTTGTGGCACCCTGGTGTCAGAAGCTAGTCTCACAATACAGTGAACCTCAGAAAAAAAGGACAATATGACCACATTCCCATATAACTTTCAAGGGGTGACCACATCATCAAGCAGAAAAGCAGGTACACCAGTTTCAAAGGCCAGATTCCCCTCAAAGTCTTCATAAATTTGATGGGAAAAAATGACCCTGGTCATAGCTTACTAAGGTGAGGGAACTTTGTTAAACATCGGTGAGGAACTGGCTAGGCAAGATAGGACTGAGCCTAAGAGACAGCAGCAACTCCCAGTCCAGGAATGGCAATCACTTGGCAAATATGCACCCACTTCTTCCTCTCAGGTTTACGGCACACATTGCTACCTGATCTCAACACTCCTTCCACATAAGCCTGGGAATCCTTCTCAACACAAAGCTCTTGATAGCCATTATTAATTGACAGATCAACGTTTGGCACATTAGATTTAAGTGTATTTTTCATCTATTTTGCAATTAATTGTAAGAGCAACTATAGTCCCAGACTTCGTGAGGCCTGAGAGAACTTTTTCTGTGTTGACTTTACAACCTCAATCCTCAATGTCAATCTATAGTCCACCGATGCTACCCAGAGCCCTGAGATTAATGACAAAAATCATCTTACTCCTGTTAAGACTGCTACATAGATTCACAGTGATTGACAGAGCCTACCCAACCATGCTTCTGCCTTGCATTTTGTGGTTAACCCCTCATGACCCGTAACAATGACCTTAAGGTAATGTCACACAGAGCCAGCACCACTGCTCTGCTGACCCAGGCACAGTGGATAGAGTCTTAGGTTTTAATTTTGCAGAACCAGTCCACATGCCATTCATAATATTTTCCATTTTTCTAAAGTGATCCAATTTCCTGGAGAAATCATTCTTGAAAAAGTTATTACCTTCTTAGTAATTCTTCAGATAAAATAATTCCAGAGGCTGGTTGCAATGGCACCTTTCCAATTGAATGTATAAATCAGGATTGCCTTACTTTAAAAGATTTCCTCCTGTGGAGGAAAGCGAAGGGGGGCAGTGCGTGGTGGGATGAATTGGGAGGTTGGGATTGACATATATACACTAATTTGTATAAAAGAGATAACTAATAAGAACCTGCTGTATAAAAAATAAAATAAAATAAAAGTTTTAAAAAAAAGATTTTCTCCTATCAAATAAAACTCTTCCTTCGGAGAAGATTTGTTTCTGATCACCTGGCCTGATTTGCAAGCAATGTAAATGGACTGGAATATACCCCCTTTCTCATTTGAGGATCCTTGAACAAATGAAAACAGCTTGTTAAATAGAGCAGTGATTGGGCCATTTCGCATGATTGTTCTGATGAAAATCCATTAGTGATAAAGCAGTCTTATATTTTCTAATAAATTTTAAAGCACAAAAAGAACCTACTTTTTCCCACCTTTAACTTAGATGGACCTCGATAATGTTTCTCAGGTCCTCAGAAAGATATCATATATATTTCTTTTTAATCTAAGAAAAAAAGATTATGAATTTTAGTATTTGAAAGCAAGTTTTAAAGGGGAATAATTTTATTAAGAACTATTTTCATCTATAAATGTAAGCAGTTTTACTTTAGGGAAAGAAACTTCTGTTTCAAAGAATCAGAGTTAGTGTTTCATTTTGTTATTTTGCTTTTAAACAAAGTCCTACTACTTCTCAAATAGATCCTGAGTGCTACAAGACTCTCTTCAAAAGTTAATGGTCCTTTTACAATGATGTGTTAGTTTCAGGTAAATCAACTCCAATAAAAAAGTTTGTTAAAAAAGTTAATGGGGCTTCCCTGGTGGCGCAGAGGTTGAGAATCTGCCTGCTAATGCAGGGGACACAGGTTCGAGCCCTGGTCTGGGAAAATCCCATATGCCGCGGAGCAACTAGGCCTGTGAGCCAAAACTACTGAGCCTGCACGTCTGGAGCCTGTGCTCCGTAACAAGAGAGGCCACGACAGTGAGAGGCCCACGCACCGCGATGAAGAGTGGCCCCCACTTGCCACAACTAGAGAAAGCCCTTGCACAGAAACGAAGACCTGACACAGCCAAAAATAAAAAAATTAATTAATTAAAAAAGAAGGCTCAACATTTTAAAAAAAAAAGTTAATGGTCCTTACAGATTTACCTCTGTATTAGCTTGAGAATGATTCAAAAATTTTCTAAAGAAGTATATCAAGCATTAACTGAAGCCCATTAAATTATTTTTAAAAAATGCTGTTTTAAATTTCTAGAGTGACTGTAACAACAATTTAAAAAATAATATCATCTGACAATCAAGGACTTACATAATTTTTATTAAGACTTTATGTGGGAGTTTACTTCTGGGCTCTCTATTCTGTTCCATTGGTGTATGTGTCTATTTTTATACCAGTGTTATACTGTTTTAATTACTATAGCTTTGAGTATAGTTTGAAATCAGGAAGTGTGATGCCTCTAGCTTTGTTCTTCTTTTTCAGGATTGCTTTGGCTATTCTGGATCCTTTGTGGTTCCATATGCATTTTAGAATTGCTTTTTCTTTTTGTGAAAAATGCCATCAGAATTTTGATAAAAATTGCATTGAATCTATAGATGCAGTCAACTAATATCTGACAAGGGAGACAAGAATACTCAATGTAAAAAGGATAATCTCTTCAATAATAATGTTGGGAAAACTATCTTACTGCATGTAAGATAATTAAATTGGACCTGTATCTTATACCTCACACAAAAATTAACTCAAAGCAGATCAAAAATGTAAACATACAACATGAAACCATGAAACTCCTAGAAGAAAACATTAAGAAAAAGAACCTTGATGTTGGTCTTGGCAACGTTTTTTTTTTATATATATGACACCAAAAGCACAATCAACAAAAGCAAAACAAATAAGTGGGAAAACATCGAACTAAAAATCTTCTGCACAGCAAATAAACAATCAATAAAATGAAAAAGTAACCTACAGAATGGGAGAAAATATTTGTAAACCATATATCTGAAAAGGAGTTAATATAAAAAATAGTTATAAAACTCATACAATTCAATAATAAAAAATCCAATTAAGAAATGGGCAGAGGGGGCTTCCCTGGTGGCACAGTGGTTGGGAGTCCGCCTGCTGATGCAGGGGACACGGGTTCGTGCCCTGGTCCGGGAGGATCCCACATGCCGCGGAGCGGCTGGGCCCGTGAGCCATGGCCGCTGAGCCTGCGCGTCCGGAGCCTGTGCTCTGCAACGGGAGAGGCCACAACAGTGAGAGGCCCGCGTACCACAAAAAACAAAACAAACAAACAAAAGAAATGGGCAGAGGAACTTAATAGACATTTCTCCAAAGAAGACCTACGAATGCCTAACACGTACATGAAAACATGTACAATGTCACTAATCATCAGGAAAATGTAAATCAAAACCACATGGCTGAATGGATAAAAGAAGATGTGATCTGTAGATACAATGGAATATTATTCAGCCATCAGAAAGAAGGAAATCTCGCCATTTGTGATAACATGGATGGACCCTGAGGGCATTATGCTAAGTGAGATAAGTGAGAAAGAAAAAGAGATATACTGTATGATCTCACTTGTATGTAGAATCTAAAATAGCCAAACTCATAGAAACAGAGTAGAATGAAGGCTACCAGGGGCTGAAGGTGGGGGAATCGAGGCGATGTTGGTCAAAGGGTACAGACTCGCAGTTAGATGATGAATAAGTTCTGGAGATCTAATGCACAATGTTGTGATTGTGGTCAGCAATACTGTATTATGAACTTCAAAGTTTTTAAATGACTAGATATTAAATGTTCTAACCACAAAAGGAAATAATAATTACGTGACATGATGGAGGTATTGGCTAACACTAAGATGGTAATCATGTTGCAGTATATCAATGTGTCAAATCAACACATCGTACACCTTAAACTTACAGTATGTTATATGTCAATTATATCTCAATTAAAAAAAATACTTCGTTTTAAAGTGATTTTAGGTTCACAGCGAAACTGAGGGGAAGACACACACACACACACACACACACACACACACAAAGATTCTGCATATACTCTCTGACCCCACACATGCATAGCCTCCCCCAATATCAACACCACCTCACCAGAGTACTACATTTGTTACAATTGATGAACCTACATCAACACATTCTTATCATTCAAAGTACATACTTTACATTAGGGCTCAGACCTGGTGTTATATAATCTATGGGTTTGGACAAATGTATAATGACATGTACCCATCATTATGGTATCATACCTAGTATTTTCACTGCCCTAAAAATCACCTTTGCTCCACCTACTGGAGGAGCTCCAACTACTGATCTCCATAGTTTTGCCTTTTCCAGAATGTCACATAGTTGGAATTGTACAGTATGCAGCCTTTTCAGATTGGCTTCTTTCACTTAGTAATATGCATTTAAAGTTCCTCCATGTCTTTTCATGGCTTGATAGGTCATTTCTTTCTCACACTGAATGATATTGTCAGTGTCTGGATGTACCACAGTTTATTTACCCAGTCATCTACTGAAGGCTATCTTGGTTGCTTTTAAGTTTTAGCAATTATGAATAAAGCTGATATAAACATCCATGTGCAGATTTTTTTTTTGGGGGGGGGATAGAAATTTTCAGAACTTACATATTTTTAAAATGGAAAATAGTTGAAAGACTAGATTATTTAACATATAAACATTTGGTATGTTAGGTTGCTATTATATGCCTATTGCAATAATTAAGTTTAAAAGTATCACAACTTAGACTTTTCAAAGTTAAATGCCTGAATTAAGCTTTCTATTCTAGAAATAAAATAGAGCTGAGGTTTTCCAGATTTAGATATCTAGTAATCTCAGCTATTCAAAGCAAATAAGAATCCCCAAATAAGAGAAATTATGAAAATAGCTAAGAAGTAAAAGTGCATAGTTTATAGGTCTTGTCGTTAATATTTTCACTGGCCAGAGAAAAGGAGTAAAATTTTACACAAGGCCCCCTCTCCTCCACCTTGCCCAGGGAAAAGGAATAGTTGATGGATTAGCCTAGATAGCAAAATCCTGTCCCATTACAGCAAAACAGAGAAGAATAGGAAGGGAGGAGAGAGATCATTGAAAAACAATGGAAAGAAAGAAAATCAGAGGGGAAAGAGGATCTATGTTATAAAAAACAAGAAGAGCAGCAAGCAAGAGACCTCTGACATCTGTGATCAGAGACAGCAGATCACAAGGAAGGAGACAAGAAGCACGTACTAATGGTCTGGGGGCTTAAGGACAAAGGAGAAGCTAAGCCCTCACTAACAATTGAGAGAATCACTGAGTTGGGGAGTGAGGAAGAAAGAAAGAGAAAGAAAGAAAGAAAGAAAGAAAGAAAGAAAGAAAGAAAGAAAGAAAGAAAGAAAGAAAGAAAGAAAGAAAGAAAGAAAGAAAGAAAGAAAGAGAAAGAAAGAAGTGAGGGAGGGAGGGAGGGAAGGAGGGAAGAAAGAAAGAAAGAAAGAGAAAGAAAGGGAAAGAGAAAGAGAGAAAGAAAGGGAAAGAGAAAGAGAGAAAGAAAGGGAGAAGAGAAGAAAGTGAAAGAGAAAGGAAGAAAGAAAGAAATCACTATAGGTTCATATTGTACTCCAAATCTTAATAGTTTCTGAAGGTCTAGTTTCCAAAGTAAAAGAATTGACATTTATAAAATCCCTGAATCGATCATATTCAAGAAAACTCTTTACAAAAGCAGTGAAGCTTACAGTATATTTTAGTAAGTTTCCACTATAAATGATCTTTTTAAACAAATGCTTGAGGGATAGATCTTCAGTTCTCTGAAAAATAAATCACAAATTCAAGACATTTAATACCCAAATCATGTAAGACAACTGAATGATTATCCTACATAGAAAATCCCCAAATTGTCAAATATTCTTTGAAGTGATGCTAATGGGTGAATATGGATGGCACTTTGAGGAGTTGTTGACTGACATTAGAGACAGTACACTACAGTATTTAAGCATGAGGGTTCTGGAGTCAGACAGTCTGGGTCAAATCCTGGCTCTGCCACTTACTCAGCTCTTCGTTGGTGAGCTCATACTAAGTAACGGCTTAAGTAAATTTTTAAATTGCTCTGTGCCTCAATTTCTTCATCTGTAAAATGTAGACAACAAATATTACCTACTTCATAGAGTGGCTGAAGGAATTAAATGAGATGAGACAAAAAAAGGATTAGCACAGTGCCCAGCATATAGAAAACACTCAATAAATGTTAGCAATTTTTATCATAACACATCATTTGGGCAGGTCAAATAATCTGCCCACATTTAGTTTCTCCTGCTACCCGCTACCATCATACCAATTTTCTTTAAACTAACCTGCTAAAAAAGTCTGATGGAGCCCTGTTGTATAACAAATAAAGCCTACATTTCTTTTCTTGAAATTGAAGACAATTAAGGTCCTCCCACAACTTGATATCTTTCTCCAATAATTAATACTAATTATGTATTAGTATTATCATCCCCATTTCATAGACCAAGAAACTGAGGCTTATTCAGTTAAGAAAAAATATTGCCCTGTGAAAAAGTTTTACAGCTTTACTTCTGGCTCAGCAACCTGTAATAAACCTTAAAGTTAAATGTAGACAGTAACTTTATTTTTGTCCCCAGATACTACTGCTTCTTTTCAGTCTGCAGTAACTTCAAGTCATGGAGATGAATGTGAAAAAAGTCTAAAGACCCAAGTAATTCTATATTTTCCATTATCTCTGTTTTCTTGGTGGGAAGTGGGAAAGACTTTTCAAATCTTTCATAACCAATTTCACACTTCTATATATTTATTAAGATAGAGGAGGAGAACGATTTGAGGTAGAGAAGGGAGAGTGCGTGGAGAGGAAATGAAAAGGGACACCAAATTAAAACAAAAAGGAAAAGGAAGAAGGAGAAAGGGATGGGCCAAAGATGCTTCAATCACTGTCTGATCTATGTTTTCTCTTGTTTTTCTGAGAAGAAACAGGCGAAATGGATACAAGTGTGGACCCATAACAGTATCTTTCACAAGAGGGCACTGGTACACAGGATGACAAGATGAATATTAGTGAATGTACCTCAGAGCAAAAGAAAAAAGGTAATCTCACTGTTTGGTGCTTGTTATGGAGTGATTCTCTTTATGCTGCAGGGCACTTGGAGAGTAAAAAGCCTTATTTGTCACTATATCGAGATGAAGATCAGGTCTTTTTAGCCCCAAATAGAAAATAAAACAAAAAACATAAATATTGCATCATCCAAAAAGCTGGGCACCCTAAACTATTGGTGAAATGAGTGATGTTTTAGACCAATTTTACAAAACCCTTTCTTTTCTTTCTATGTTTTATGTTAGGCAAGAGCTTCACAGATACCTAACCAAATCCCCGTGAAAATTATACTCATTGCTAGATCTAACTGAGGTCCTTTCTGAGCATTTTTAACATAAATCAATTCAATAGGCCTATAAAAAATATTAGTGGTTGTTTTCTTAAGTCTGTTCCTTCCTTAGGCTTGAAGGTCGCTGGACAGACCATCAGCCAGATTTGAGTGAGATTCTAAAATGGTAATCAACTCTGATGGGAAACAAACACCACACCTAAATTGGGAAACTCTCAAAAACATAATTCTGCACGTGAAACTGCAAATGATCCTAACAGAAAGGAGGGAGGTTGTGGTGTCTAAATGAACTAATGCGTTCCACAAACAGCTGTCTGATGAATTATTTTAGAAGGACATTTTTTAAATAGGGAGAAAGGAGAGGCTACTATAGAATACTTACATATTTGAAGCATCAATAACATTCTACAAACTATAGTTTTCCCTGCTGAGTACTGTCTGATTGCAGATTTCTAGTTAGTAATATGTATCCAGGGATTAACTAAGCAAAGCAAAGCGTAACGTTTGTCTCATCAGAAATAGAAATAATAAACAGTGTAGATAGTATTTAACAATTTGCATAGTACTTTCCTTTCTTTAAAAATATTTATTTATTTATTTATTTATTTTTGGCTGCATTGGGTTTTCATTTCTGTGCTGGGGCTTTTCTCTAGTTGCGGTGAGCCGGGGCTACACTTCGTTGCGGTGCACGGGCTTCTCATAGCAGTGGCTTCTCTTGTTGCGGAGCACAGGCTCTAGGCACACGGGCTTCAGTAGTTGTGGCACATGGGCTCAGTAGTTGTGGCTCGTGGGCTCTAGAGCGCAGGCTCAGTAGTTGTGGTGTGCAGGCTTAGTTGCTCCACAGCATGTGGGATCTTCCCAGACCAGGGCTCAAATCCGTGTCCCCTGCATTGGCAGGCAGATTCTTAACCACTGTGCCACCAGGGAAGTCCCTGCATAGTACTTTCATTCGTACTATTTAATTTGATCCACATGAGAAGCCTTAAAGAAAAAATTATTAATTTTTCTATTTTATAAGAGAAAGTGAGTGGTCAGAAAAAAAAAATTGACCTGAGTCACAGTGCTCATATGTGGTGGCCCAGGGACTAGAAGCCATGGCTTCTTGCTCCAAAGTTCATGTTTATTGCTCTTTGCTGCCTCCTTTTAGAATGAATGTATGGTCATATAGTTGAGAAAAGTGAGGCTGATTGTATTCGTTTGTATTTCACAGAAATTGATGTATTTAAAATATATAACTATTAGAACTCTATTCATTCTAAGACATAACAGGTTATGACTACAATTGAGTATCATTTCTACTTTAACAACAATGTCAAGGAATTGTTTGATTATTTTCCATTAGTATGAAAAGTATAATTTTCTGAATAATTGAATTATTGGAGGCTTTAATTATACAGAAGCCTTCATCATTTTTAACCTAAATTAGAACTCTTTTTAAAACAGGGTTTTTAAAAATTTTTGAATAGTTTTTTTCTATTTATAGAAGTCATACATTATTATCATATAAAATTTGGATAAGACAGAATTTTAGTGTTTTAAGAAATATATTTCAGTCATGCCTAAGTAATTATATTCACATATTGGTTTTACAAAATTGTGATCATGTTTTATTATATGATATTATAACAATTTTTGTTAACAATATATAATGATCATTACCCACATTGTATAAAATATTCTTTGAAAATATGGCTTTTTGTGGTTGCAAATTATTCATCAAAAAATGTTTCCTAATTTATTTAACCAAATCCTGCTTTTTGGAAGTGGATTTTTCCAGTGTTTCGTATGTTAAATTGTGGTATTCTAAACATACCTGTGTATAAATATTTATGCAGAAAGGGAACTTTACTTGGAGCAGTTGGAACCACTGAATCTCCTCAAAGAGAACAATGCCATTGCTCTTTGCAAGTTGAGTAAACAAAAATACATTATTTTAGATTGTCTACCTACTACTAACAAAATCTACTTGGGGGTGATTTTTTTTAATTAGACTTTTTATTTTGAGATAATTGTAGATTCACATATAGTTGCAAGAAATAGTACAGAAAGATCCCATGTACCATTCACCCAGTTTCTCCCAATGATAGCATCTAGCAAGCTATAGCATAATATCACAACCAAGATATTGTCAGTGATACAGTCAAGATGCAGAACAGTTCCATCACCACAAGGATCCTCCATGTTGCCATTTTATATAGCCAAACCCACTTCCCTCTCCACCAACTCCCTTCTTAAATACTGGCAACCACTACTCTCTTCTCCATTTCCACAATTTTGCCATTTCAGAAATATTACATAAATGGAATCACATAGTATATAAGCTTTTGGAGTTGGCTTTTTTCATTCAGCATAATCTTCTGGAGATTCATGCAGATTGTTGCATGTATCAGTAGTTAATTCATTTTTATTGCTAAGTAATATTCCATGGTGTGGATGTACCACTGTTTGTTTAACTATTTGCCTATTAAAGGACTGTTGTTTCAAGTTTTTGGCTATTACACATGAAGTTGCTGGAGACATTCATGCATGTGTTTCTGAATCAGCATAAGTTTTCATTTCCCTGGGATAAATGCCAGGAGTGCAATTGCTGGGTCATGTTGTAGTTTTTATTTGGTTTTATAAGAAACTGCTAAACTATTTTCCAGAGTAACTATACCATTTTACATTCCCATCAGCAATGCAAGTGTGATCCAGTTTCTTTGTCCTTACTAGCATTTGGTGTTGTCACTTTTTTAAAATACATTGTGATAGGTGTTTCATAATAGCTCATTGTGGTTTTATTTGCATTCTCTAATGGCTAATGATGTTGAATATTTTTTTGTGTGCTTATTTGTCATCTGTATATCCTCTTTGGTGAAATGTCTTTTCATGTCTTTTGCTCATTTTCTAGTTGGATTTTTTTACCATTGAGTTTTGAGGGTTCTTTATATATATAGTAGATATTAGTTTTTTGCAAATATGTGGTCTACAAATATTTCTTCAGTGTCTATAGTTTTCCTTTTTATACTCTTAACAGGGTCTTTTCCAAAACAAAAGTTTTAAATTTTGATGAAGTCCAATTTATCAATATTTCCTTTTATGGATTGTGGCTTTGGTATCAATTCTAAGAAGTCTGTCTATCCCTAGATACCTAAGATTTTCTTCTTTATTTTTTTCTGAAACTTTTAAAGTTTATATTTTACACTTAAGTCCATGATCCTTTTTTTTTTTTTTTTTTTTTGCTGTATGCGGGCCTCTCACTGTTGTGGCCTCTCCCGTTGCAGAGCACAGGCTCCGGACACACAGGCTCAGCGGCCATGGCTCACGGTCCCAGCTGCTCCACGGCATGTGGGATCTTCCTGGACCGGGGCACGAACCCGTGTCCCCTGCATCGGCAGGTGGACTCTCAACCACTGCGCCACCAGGGAAGCCCCCATGATCTATTTTGATTTAACTTTTTAATAAGGTGTTAGAGTTAGGTTAAGGCTTTTGTCCTGGTTTTGTTTTGTTTTGTTTTGTTTTGTTTTGCCTATGGATGTTCAAGGGCCCCTGCACCATTTGTTGAAAAGGCTACCTTTTCTCATTTTAATTGTTTCAGGATCTTTGTCAGACATCAGTTGGGCATTTATGTGGGTCTATTTCTTGGTTCTCTATTCTGTTCCATTGGTCTATGCATCTCTCTACCAATACAACACAGCTTTAACTGTGATAGCTATATAATGTCTTAAAATTGGGTAGACTGATTTTTCTCACTATTTTCTTTTCAAAATTGTTTTAGTTATTCTAGTTCCTTTCCTTTTCCATGTACATGTTTAAATAATCTGGTCTACATCTATAAAAAAACTTACTGGAATTTTGATGAGAATCAAGTTCAAACTGAATATTAATTTGGAAAGAATCGACACCTTTATATATTGCCTTTCAGTCCATGAAAAAGGTTATGTCTCTCTATTTATTTAGATCACCTTTGATTTCTTTCAATGTTTTGTAGTTTTCAGCATATAAGTACTATATGTGTTGTGTTAGATTTCCACCTAAGTATTTCACTTTTTTGAGCAATGGTAAATGTTAGATTTTTAATTTTGGTTTCTATGTGTTTGTTGCTAGTATATAGGAATATAATTAATTTTTGTATGTTTATCTTGTATCCTGAGACTTTGCTGACCTCACTTATTGATTCTAGGGTTATTTTGTGGATTTCCTGAGATTTTCAACATAGACAAACATGTCATCTTCAACTAGGGAAAGTTGCATTTCTTCCTTTGTGGTCCGTATGACTTTTATTTCCTTGCCTTGACTTATTGCACTGGCTACAATTTCCAGAACAATGTTGAATAAGCATGGTGAGAGTGACCGTCCTAGTTTTGTTTCTGATCTTAGAATACAAGCATTCAGTCTTTCACCATTAAGTATAATGTTAGCTGTAGGACTTTTGTAGATTCTCTTCATAAAGTTGAGGAAGTGCCCCTTCTGTTCCTATTTTTCTGAGAGTTTTTATCATGAATAGGTGTTGAATTTTATCAAATGCTTTTTTGGTGTCTATTGAGATGATCATGTTGTTTTTGTCCTTTATTCTAATAATGCAGTTTATTATATTGATTATTTTTGTATATTGAACCAACTTGCATTCCTGGAATGAAACTTATTTGGTCATGGTGTATAGTCCTTTTTAAATGTTGCTGGATTTGGTTACTAGTATTTTGCTGAGGATTTTTGCATCTATATTCATTGGGATATTGGTCTCTGGTTTTCTTTTCCTATAATGTCTTTGTCAAGTTTGGTATCAGGGAAATACTAACTTCATAACATGAATAGGGAAGTGTTCTGTCCTCTGTTTTCTGGAAAGGATAGTGTAGAATTGGCCTTAATTCTTTAAATATTTAATAAAATTCTCCAGTCAAACCATCTAGAACTGGAGCTTTCCTTTTGGAGAGGTGTTTTTTTCTGTTTTTTTTTTTTCATGAATGTAGTACCTTTAAAGGTTGTAGGACAATTTAAATTATCTGTTTTGTCTTGGTTGAGATTTGTAGCTTGTGGTTTTCAAGGAATGGGTCTATTTTCTAATTTGTCAAATTTATGAGTGAGCACAAAGTTGTTCATAACACTCTCTTATTATCCTTTGAATGGCTGAAGAATCTTTAGTGATATCCCCAGCTCATTTCTGATATTGATGATTTGTGTATTTTCTCTTTTTATTTTTGTCAGTCTTGCTAGACAGTTATCAATTGTTTTGATTTTTTTCAAGAACCAGCTTTTCATTTCATTGATTTTTCTCTATTGCTTTTCTCTTTTCAATTTCATTGATTTCTGCTCTTATATTTACCAGTTTCTTCCTTCTTCTTGCTGTAGGATAGTTTGCTCTTCTAGTTTCTTGAGGTAGGAACTTAGATTATTAATTTTAAATCTTGCCTCTTTTTGTTTAGTTCTATACCTTTTTTTAAAAAATAAATTTATTTATTTATTTTTGGCTGCATTGGGTCTTCGTTGCTGTGCGCAGGCTTTCTCTAGTTGCGGTGAGCAGTGGCTACTCTTTGTTGCGGTGTGCGGGCTTCTCATTGCGGTGGCTTCTCTTGTTGTGGAGCATGGGCTCTAGACGTGTGGGCTTCAGTAGTTGTGGAACTCAGGCTCAGTAGTTGTGGCTCGTGGGCTCTAGAGCACAGGCTCAGTAGTGGTGCATGGGCTTAGTTGCTCTGCAGCATGTGGGATCTTCCAGGACCAGGGATCGAAACCATGTCTTCTGCATTGGCAGGTGGATTCTTAACCACTGTGCCACCAGGGAAGCCCCAGTTTTATACCTTTAAAAAAAATTCCATTTGAGATTTCCTCTATGGTCCATGGATTATTTATATTTGTGCTGCTTAATTTCTAAGTGTTTAATGATTTTATTTTGTTTTTCTGTTATTGATTTTTTATTTAAATTTCTTGTGGTCAGAGAACATACTCTGTATAATTACAATTCTTTTACATTTCTTGAGATGGGTTTTATGACCCAGGATATCATGCATCTTGATGAATGTTCCATGGGTGCTTGAAAAGAATGCATTTTCTGATGTTTTGAGGTAGAGTACTCTATATATATCAATTAGATTCTCTTGGTTGATTGTCTTGTTTAGTTCTTCTATATCCTTGCTGATTTTCTGTTTAGTATTTCTATTAGTTGCTGAGACTTGGGTTTTGAATTTCACAACTACAATTGTGGATCGGTCCATGTTTTCTTTCAGCTCTATCAGCTATTGTGTCATGTACTTTGAGGTGCTGTTGTTTGGTTCATACACATTTAGGATCATTATATCTTCCTGGCATATTGATCTTTTTGTTATTATGCAATGCCCCTTTTTGTTTTATATATAATTTTAGCTGTTCTTAGCAGGAGGTATAGGGAAAATTATGTCTAACAATTGTCCTTGGAGCAAAAATTCTCAGAACTTACTTTTAAACATGAATAGGTTAAATTAACTTAAATTATAGTTTATCTTAAAAAAATCAGGAACTGTTTAATTTCCATTAGTTGCTTTCAAGATAATGGGTGAAGGAAATCTACTACTACAAAAAGCAGTGCTACAGGAATATTCCCAAAGGTGCAGAAAGAGGTATGTCCAAGGTTGTCATGCACACATTGTTGTAAAGTTCTACAAAAATGAGAAATAATCTAAATGTCCATCAATAAAGGATTGATTAAATAGTTTATGGCACATTCATGGTTGATATTTAGCCAGCACGCACAAATGAAGATAAAATGCTTGGTGAGATATTAAAATATATCCAGAACAGCTTGTTAATAGTTTCTACCTTGACTCCCACACAAGTATACCCCTCCAGCACTTTGGCCATCTTGGTCCTTTCCCCAGGACACCTCGAAGCTCTACACAATCTAACAACTAAAGGGTTAACACTTGCATAGCAGGGAGCTTCAGTGCTATGCTTTAATGCTATGATTGGTGCCTATTCTGACTGATTTTGTCTCATGTCCTACCAGATATTAAATATTTTTTCCCTTACTCTTTGGCCCATACATATCACAGAATACCATACAGCTATTAAAAATGAACAAGGGGAGCTCCAGATAAGCATGGAAGATTTAGTGAATACACTTATCTTCACTCACTTTTGAAAACTCAGTAAAATGACAGCAAAGAATTCCAAAAGGACAAAGAGAACATGAGAGGATATGACAGCAGAAGAGAAATGTCAATGCAAGTTTTGTATGCTGGAAAGCAGATGGACAGGTGGTAACTGACTTAGCAGAGTAGATAATACTGAAACCTAAGCCTGAAACTGGGGAGAAGCCAAAAAACAAAACAAAACAGGGCAATCCATGCTCATAAAATCTTAGAATTTGGAGGCACCAAGGACCTCTAGAGGCAGGGGTGTGGGTAGGACTGAAAACAGAAAGATAATTTGGCAGTTGGTATAAAGAGCATAAAAAAAATGAGTATACAGTCCCTCCTCCTAAGTTCACTCATGCACTCCATGGAGTAATTTCCCTTTGACAATGCGTGCAGAAGACTTGAGGTATTTTTCTTGCTGGAAAAGTTTACATGGCTATGAACTGGAGTGAGCTGCCACACTGAAAGCAACGATGTAAAGTCTACACATTAAATAATGCAACCTTCAGTCTCTACCCACTCCTTTCATATATCCCAGAACATCAACAGCCAGGCTTATAACACCTTATAGGAAATTGGAATATTCCTCTCTGTGGAAACTAAATCGTCCAATACAAAACACCTAAAACTACTGAAATTTTGGAGAACCCTAGTGGAAAAGCTGAATTGCGGCCTTCTCAACTTAAAGGGAAATGTACCACATAACAGTGGCCATTCATATACAAAGAACTTCTAATCAGCTTCTTAGTCTCTTGTTATTGTATGTAAATGAGCCATCAAAAACAAGACTTTAAGGAAAGAGAGATAGAAACAACAAAACAGAAAATGTGACCATGTAGGAAACAGATACAACGCAGGGAACAGGGAATGGAAGAAAACTTTAAAAATATTTATCTTTCAGAGAGATGAGAATATACAGCATTCAGAACATTCAGAGAACAATGAAAATGTTTGGGGGATTAAAAATAAGATAAAATATGTAAGTGTTGGAATATAAATTGGAGGAAATCTCCTGGAAACTAGAAAAAAGAAAATAGGGAGAAGAGATGATTTGGGGATCAATCTAGGATGTCCAACATATGGATAATAATATTTACAGAAAGGATAGAGAAATAAAAAATGGAAATTACCAAGAAATCATGCAAGAAGATTTATGAAAACTGAAGGATATGAGTTTCCCCATCTGAAAGAACCTATTAAGTACCTCATATAACAAATACAAATAGATCACACAAGGGCACATCATAGTGAAATTTCAGAACACCATGGAATGAAAGTGGCAATGTTAACTCAACAGCAGCACTGGAATCTGTAAAGCAATGAACCAATGTTTTCAAAAGTTGGCAGGAAAATTATTTGCAACCTAGAACTCTATACCCTGCCAAACTTAATGGTAGAATAAAGGGATTTTCAGATATGAAAGTTCTTAATGAACAATTTCTCTCTCAAATAGTCTTGTACAGAAAGCTCTCGGAGGTTGTATTCAATCAAAATAAAGGAGTAAACCAAACAAGAGGATGAATGTGTAGAAAATAGTATTGAGAAGGGTTCTCAGGGCTTTCCCCAAGAAACTGTAGAACCTGTACAAGGCTCCCTCCCACCAGTGGTTCAACAGGTAAATGCTATTTTAAAGAGAACATTTGGTGGGAAATGTTGAATAGGGTTGCCTTGATTAAGGGGTAAAGCACCAAGAATGCTAGGCAACAATAAGTTTTTCAAGGAAAGCTTTTCCAAAAATAGCCAGAAGACACCTAAGGAAGTTGTAAAAGGAGGAAGATGCTACAGAATTGTATTTTTGCCACCTGCATAGGGAATATCCCATCCAAGGTAGTCTTGAAAGTTACACTGGTAGATAGATGGTAGAGTGGCAACCAAGCAGTCTAACCTTATCTAGAAGTCACAGGTAAAGGCTGACTTTCAGGAAAATGGAGAATCAGGTAAAGTTGGTGTAAGCATTCTGCTATTTCTTTTTCCTGCCTGCCCTCAGATGCCTTATGCCAACATGCTTCCCTTACCTAGCTAAAACTTACCATTACTTTAAGCAGACTTGCCCCCCACTTAAACCAATATCAAATCTGGCAGACCTGCCATTGACTTTTACCAATGTCAAATCTTGGTCTTGCTAGTCCCTTTCAGCTAATTATCAAAGGTCTGCTAAATAAATCTGTACTAAGTTGCTAATGACAGGTAATAGATTCATATGCTACCCATCCAGAGGTATTTAAATTTCAACAGACTACTCATAGAGTCCAAAAACCTTCTAATTTCAAATGATATCTTGAGGGGAATAATTTTTAAATGTAGGAGCCCTCAAATCTCACAACATACACAACTACCTAATTAACCTATGGGCAAAACTAGCTGGAAATCTGTGTCTGAGATGATGTCAATGTATTTTCTGGTACCTGGTTATTCACATAGTCATGATGAGCCATAAATTGTCCCCCTAAAATAATAAGTAGATTTAAAAAAATAGAATTGATTTTCAGATTATCACATGGTTGTTCTGGCTTGGGGTAAGCCTTGAAATAATTGTAAACATGATCCAAGAGATGTTAGAGGTTAATGAATTTGCCACTAAAACATGCTTCAAATTTAAAATCCGATATGTTTAGGATGAAAGCACTGACAGATGATCAAGTCCACTTAAAATTGCCTTATATCAAGATGCTATATTGTAGTCTAGGACAATAAAATATCTGAAAAGACACATAATGTTATTACAATAGAAGATACAAAGGAATTGTATGCAATCAACTCATTTATATTAGTAACCCAAATCACATAAACATGTAGACCAAGGTAATTGGCCACAGAATCATGCCCAGAATAACACTTGAGTCATATCAGGTCATTCTGAGCAAACATACTGGACAATTCCATAACTTTGAAATCTAAGGAAAGTGATAGGGGACTGAGGGCTTTCAGTAAACGCAGCAAGTACATATCTCATGTTTAGAGCTATCAAATTTGCATTGTGAACTTTAGCACAAATCTCACTGCAACTCAGGGGGCATGTTCTAATTCTGGTAGTAGCATTTACCAAAGTGTTCTACGGACTTCAACTAAATCATATCTAAGTCAAAGTATAAAATCTAAGTTACGGCATAAGGAAGAACATGAAAATCAATACATTTGGATATATAAGGTAGGGATATTATTTAAAT
Organism: Grampus griseus; assembly: GCF_964374135.1. Taxonomy (NCBI): domain Eukaryota; kingdom Metazoa; phylum Chordata; class Mammalia; order Artiodactyla; family Delphinidae; genus Grampus; species Grampus griseus. The sequence goes on along the minus strand of NC_138999.1, from coordinate 97,330,179 downwards.
ATTTTGCAATGTATGATGAGGCCAGGAACTCACTTTGGTATGCTGGGTACAGTGGCAAGAGCCCAATAGTCAATGCCACATTCTCTAAGGGGCAGGAGGCAACGATGCCATAACATTCCACAAATGTCCTTTCACACAGTAAAAATATTTCTGACAGTCACTCTGCCCAAACCTTCCTATTCATAACACTGTCAGCTGGCATGTCACTCAGAGTGACAGGAAAGGAGAGGGAAAGATGATTATGGCGAAGATGGTAGGAGTTAAATCACTGCATGATGAACAAGCAAGATGCACCTTAACTGCTCTCTGTCACACAGATAGCTGACACGATCCTGATCGAAAGAGATAAGGGTGAAAATATTTCACTTGCCTCATGATTGCAGTTCAAATGAAAGGCATGAAAACCAGTTGAGTTAGTGTCAAAAAAATGGTAAATCCTGAAGGGATCTTGCTGAAGGGGTACTTCATCCAGTGATTTTTTTTTTTTTTTGGCCATGATAGCCTAGCTTCAAATTGAATCTTACACAGAAGTTCGATATGTTGTTAAACAAGTCAAAAAGACCTATTTCGATGGCAGCGGTGGTCTAGAACTCCCCTCTCATTTCCCATAACCACTACAGTCATCATCCCTAAGGAATTCCAGGACTCTTCACCCTACCTTTGGATAATGACATTTCCAAGCCCCAAATTATACTGCCCAAGATCTCCTGTGGTAAGTTAGTGTTAATCCAGATTTTTCCCAATTATCCTGACTTCCAAGCTTATACAAAATTCCCAGCAATACATCACCTGCCTCATGTCATGTGGCCCTGTTAGTTTCCTCAAATGAGCACTTGGCATTGCTTTCTCTAATTTACTGAGCAGATTTAGCAAATCAGAAAAGTTTTACTCTAATAGAATATAGATTATACATAAATGTAAGTGATGTTTATTTCTTCTTTTATTGAAGTAGAGTTAATTTACAATGTTGTGTTAGTTTCAAGTATACAGCAAAGTGATTCAGTTATACAAACGTATATATATGTATATGTGTGTATGTATATATGTGTGTGTATATATATTCTTTTTAAGATACTTTTTCATTATAAGTTATTACAAGATATTGAGTATAGTGATATTTATTTCAAAGAAGTGTTCACAGTGATAGAAACCAACTATAGTCAGTGTTAAGTACAAGACATTTGCTACAGTATTTGTTTTTATGTCCTGGCTAAATTGGTTACCTGATCCAATGCAAGCTCTCAGAAAAAAATATTCTTGCTTTTTTTGATTAGCATACAAGCTGACATTCTGTGGCATTTTCAGAAAGTATCTATGATGTGCAAACTGAAACATTGCCTTTGTTGGGTATGCATAAAATAGATGCTTTTTAGGAACTTAATTGTCTTCGTAGAAAAATATATTACCAAAATATTTGTTGTGTATTTGGTGATACTAAGCTCTGAACCATGTAAAACTATAAGTGTGACTAGCTGTGAAGTTTATAGTTTTTATTTACAGCAAACCCCAGAGTCTTGCATTAAGTACCTTTGTTTCAAGAGAAAAAAAATGAATAGGTTTGCCTTAGGGCATCTTAAGACCAAAACAAGCTCATTGCTTCATTTCAAACTCTGTTCATAAAACGTGGCAATAGATCAAATCCAGAGAGATTTTTTTCCCTTGCCATGACCATATAATAGTGGTCTCTTAAGACACAGAATCGATTTGACAGATTTTGCCTTTGCTGCTACTCTCATGTCTTCCTTCTGAATGACACTTGCTTGGCCTGTGGTCTGGAGTATCACAACCACAGGAATTACTTTTCTCTGTAAGCTGAACTATCTTTTCTTGAGATTTGTTTTTAAGCAGCCCAAGAGAAGTTTGTGGCCCTTCTGCTCTGGGTTCTTTTCTTTCATTTTTTAAAGCAGCCTCGATTTTCTGCTTTAAGTCTGTTTGGTTTTGAAGCAAGATGACAAAGGACCCAGGAGGATATTCACATCCACAGTTGTCGGAGAGTTTTTGTTAATTCTATGATCTCCATCTATCCCAGCTCCACTACTTCATTCTGGATGGTTTCTGCTACTTGTACGTGTCATGCAGGGTGCTTAGTTCTCTTCCCATCTATACTCCTGATGTCTGGAAAATCCTTTTACTTTGATTCAGTCCAGATAAGATTGACTCATTGTAATCAAAGCCTTTATAAGGAAAACTGAAGGAAAATAGAGCAAAATCAGAAATAGAGCAAGAAATAATATCTCAGAGCAAACATGTTATTTTTAATTAAAGTCCACTTCAGCATAGTTTGGCTAGCGCAATTTTTAAAAAAAATCTCACTTTCTTTCACCTCACTCTAGGAAAAAACGAGTATGCTGGAATAAATTATTCAGACTTTTAATCTGGAGTAGATTTGAGTTGACACCACTGTCAGATGAGCAGGATCCTTGGCTTCTCTTAGGACTTATGTCCCATTCCTTTCTGGACAGCAGTCCCCTCATCAACTCTGACCCTTACTCATGCTAGACTTCCACTTGGCAGATGTCCGAACTCTCTTGAGACTTACCTCACTCAGGCTTTACCTAGTTCTTGGTGCTCTTCAAAGGAAAGTGAATTCATATTAGGTCGCAAAGATTTCTTCTTCAGCTGCATGTTGTCAATCATTGACCTTACAGTGACCTCTTCCACAGATCTCCTTAGAGATCTCTCTGTCTATAGTCTTCTGACTCATTTCTCTTCATTTAAGATGGACTCATCAACCACTTGACTTCTTCACTTAATGGTCTAGTTGTGGTACCACCTTCAAATTATCAGATACTATTTACCTCCCTTTTTTTTTTGGATGGAGCTCTGTGCTCTTTTCAGGAATACCCACCAAGTTCCATTTGTCCTCAACTCATTTGCAGAGTAGAGATCACTACCGTGCCCTTGGCCCAGTAGATGGTCAGGACATTCCAGGTTAACTGGTTTCTCCATGTCCCTGGGGGCAATTTTCCAGAAACTATGACCACAATTTTATAATGCCATATATTCTTCCCGCACTCATTAAATATAACAATTTCTAACAAAGCGAATGTTTCTTCATGACTATATTTTTCATTCTACTGAAATAAGAAGTCATCTAAGCATTTGTTCATTCAAACTGTTTTGATAACACATAAATAGCTGGATTGCAAAAAGAAGCTGGTGGAGAAAATCCACCAAGAGAGAGTTGGTTACTGTGGTTGGGGAATCACAGAAATTCCTTCTAAACTCTTTGATCCATCCTTTCCTTGAATAAGCGCTACAGAACTGAATCCAGAATGAATTGGTTAAAAAAAAAAGTACTTATTTACAAATATGCCTAACCAAAATATTAATAATATGTGAACTTAGCCTTCAAAATAGAAGCTAGATAGTTAAGAAATACAACTTTCAGTAGAGTATTATGTTTAACATGTTTCATAGGCAAAAATAAGAAGCATGTTGTCACCGTTTATTAACTCGTGTAATACTATAAAAACATGTACACAAAGTCTTCAAAGAGAATGACTATGAGTGTAGTGTACGTAAAATACAACAAAACATGGTAGTTTGAGAACAATTTTTTGTTTTTTGCCTTTCAAGGATGAATTTAGTTATTTGGGCATACTTCTCACAAGCCAGAAATTATTAGCCAACTTCTCCCAATATCCATTCTTCCCCAACTCCATCCACTGTTCACACTAAAGTCAAAATGATCATTTAAAAAATGTAAATCTGATCATATTACTCCTCTAAAAACCTTTAATGGCTTTCCTTTGAATTTACAATAAAATGCGAGTTCTACAATACAGCCCTACACACTCTGGTCCCTGCCTACCTTTCTCACCTCACCTCGTGCTACTGTCCTGCTCTCTCTCCAAGCTTCAGCCACACCGACCTTTCAGTTACTTCAGCATGCTTTACACCTTCAAAGAGATGTTCTTTATTCATAGAACACTCTTCCACCCACCTTCTCCATGTCTGGGTACTTCTCATTCTTCAGATCTCAGTTTAAATATTGCCTCCTCAGAGAGAGCTTCCTTTATGCTCAAACTAAATAATAAAATTAAAGTATGTAACTCCAGCTATTTTCTCTCTTTGTGTACTCTGTTTGTTTCTGTCATAGAATTTATTAACATTTGTAATTATATATCTATCTGGCCATTTAAATGCCGATTGTCTGTCTTCCCTAGACTGAAAACTTCATGAGGGCAGAGAATGTGTCTATTTTGTTCTAACAATGTAATATCTTGTATAAAGCCTAGAAAATTCAATCAATAAATATTTCTCCATTAAATAAATAATAAGCAGATAATTTGTTGCCAAATTATAGTTTTCTTTACATAGGAAAAAATCAGACAAAATTATCCAGCATAAAGTAAGGACCTGATTCATCCATAGTTATAAACTTGAGTGCAACTGTAGAATGTTTTTGAAAAAATATATATAATTTTAGATAGCATCAACATCAAATATTTCTTGATACATTTCACTTACAAAAAGAAATATAACGTAAGGCTTTTTAAAATGCTTTCTCTTCAATTTAGTGCTTATTGTTCGGGAATAATTGCCTTTTCTTATACAGACATAATTTCATATATTGTTAATCAATTTTTTTCAAAGGCACATATTTGGTTCTATACACATTGTAGATTAAAGCAAAGGATCTGGAATTGGGATCCATTTGTGTACTTTACTTCTAAAATGAAGCCTGCCAAAAGATGACTATGATGCTACGTTGTGCTGATTGGGGTAAATAATCCAAGGAAATAGAATCTTAAAATTACACTTTAAAAGATTACTTAGATCAGAGGGTAGGAATGTGAAATACTTCTGTTTTAACCTGAAACCTACAAAAAAATCAAGAGGTAGTGCTAACCTTCTAAATATTTAAGGCTGTCTGCCAAAATAAGCAATTCAACCCTTGTTGCATATACATTCACTAAAGAAGGAGAAGGAAGCATTAGAAGAAATCCTTGACCATGAAAACTATGCCCACTAACTTCCCCTAAGAGCTTACAGACTGTCAAGGACTCTGCCTTTCTGGCAGTGTTCCTTTCAAAATAATCCAGGAGCCCAACATGAAAGCAACAGCTGCCACAACACAAATCCTTTCATCACTGTGTTAAAACAGGTCCAAAATAACACATACCTGAACTTGTGGTGAAACATACTAAGCTTTATTTCACTCTTTTGGGGCTCTACAGTCTATTACATTTATTTGTTGTTTTTTAAAAAATATCTGTGTACCAGTACCATACTGTTTTATTTATTGTAGTTTTTGAACCAGTTTCTATTATTTGTTAGAGCAAGTCCTCCTCATTAGTCTTCTTTTTCAGAATATACAATTGACCCTTGAACAAAGAGGGTATTAGGGACCCCCATTCTCCCCACAGTCAAATATTCATGTATAATTTATAATTGGCCCTCTGTATCCAGTGTTCCTCTGTATCCACTGTTTGGCCTTCTCATATTCAACCAACCATAGATCATGTAGCACTGTAGTGTGTACTACTGAAAAACATCCACTTGTAAGTTATTCAAACCTGTGTTGTTCAAGGGTCAACTGTACTTATTATTCTTGACTGTATATTCTTTAGGATGGAACTAGAGTCACTTCATCAAGACATGAAAATAGGGACTTCTCTGGTGGTCCAGTGGTTGGGACTTCACCTTCTAATGCAGGGGGTGTGGGTTCAATCCCTGGTTGGGGAGCTAAGATCCACATGCCTCACGGCCAAGAAACCAAAACATAGAACAGAAGCAATATTGTAACAAATTCAATAAAGACTTTAAAAAGTCTCGGAAATTAAAAATTTAAATCATAATGGTGATAGCAGTTATTTTTATCTTGTTTCTGATTTTAATAGGAATATATCTGTGGTTTTACCGTTGCATATGATGTTAGTTGTCGATTTAAGATAGATATTTACTATCCCAGTAAGGAAAATATATGATAGCCTTTGTAAATTGACGTCATCCTTCCTCTTCTAATCTTCTCCAGATTTTTTCCAAATTTAGCACATGTGTGGCATAAGAGAGAACTGTTTTACTCTTTAAATAAATCTGGCTTGTCATATTTAAATATCTTTTAAAACATTTTGAGGGGAAAGGTCAAAGCATGGTTTTTAAAAGCAGTCTTCATTAAACATAGGGCTAGTGAGGGTCTATAGCAGATTGGGAAATAGTAAACCTGAAGCATTATGATAATGAGCCCTCTTCTTATGGACATGAGCCATTCATCTAGAAGAAGGGGAAGTCAATCCAATGAGTTGGTAACTTGGTTTCCACAGGGAGCTTTACTCTGATTAGAGGCAAGACATTTAGGAGGAAAATAAACACAAATGGGAGAGGACCAAAAAAAACTTCTTGCCATGAATATTAGAGAAAAGAAGGCAAAGAACTGCCATTGCACTCCAAATCTAATTAGCAGCACTAAAAAAGTGAATTGTTTCCAGAAAGGATAGAAAAGATAGTTGCCAGCTTTTGACACCTGTAGGACAGAGAGTGGGGCAGAGCTTGGAGATTTGACCATTGTTAGTTTGAGGATTGTTAGAATACTAGCTTAAGAAAACTGCCAGCCCTTGTCAGGATGCTGTGAAAATAGAGTGCCGGAACATTTCAATGCCTGGAAGCACTGTAGCTGAGAATAGTGAAAGGTTTCCTTGAACGTGGACAGAAACACCAAGCTTTATTTAACAGCAGTTGAGGCTGGTGAAAAAAGAAGCTAGCCTAAGTAGTGGTAGCATTTCTTTTTGGTTTTTTTTTTTTTTAAAGTAAATAAATTTATTTATTTATTTTTGGCTGTATCGGGTCTTTGTTGCTGTGCAGGGGGTCTCACTGTGGTGGCTTCTCTTGTTGCAGAACACAGGCTCTAGGTGCACAGGTTTCAGTAGTTGTGGCACGTGGGCTCAGTAGTTGTGGCGCACAGGCTTAGTTGCTCCGCAGCACGTGGGGTCTTCCCGGACCAGGGCTCAAACCTGTGTCCCCTGCATTGGCAGGTGGATTCTTAACCACTGCACCACCAGGGAAGCCCCAGGATTTCTTTTTATTTCATACTTATTATATATCTCGGTTTATACCTACTTGTTACAATGAGTGTTAAATGTTTACCCTGCTTTTTTTTCCCCTTCTTGTGTACAAGATCTTTATTCATTCTAACTTAAGATATATTTCCATAAAACATAGTGGTATTTAGAAGCATCCTCTCACTCTGTATATGAACTATTGTCACTTGTAAAAGAAATAGGCATTTAAAAATATTTAACTTTAAAAGTTTAAGAACATTTATTAACATTGCCTACACTTGTATACTATTTGAATTATCACATGGGTATTATTTTTCAATTTAAAAAATGGGTCCGGGGCTTCCCTGGTGGGGCAGTGGTTGAGAGTCCACCTGTCGATGCAGGGGACATGGGTTCGTGCCCTGGTCCGGGAAGATTCCACATGCTGCAGAGCGGCTAGGCCTGTGAGCCATGACCGCTGAGCCTGCGCATCCGGAGCCTGTGCTCCACAACGGGAGAGGCCAGAACAGTGAGAGGCCCGCGAACCAAAAAAAAAAAAAAAAAAAGGGTCCATGGGAGGGAGATGCAAGAGGGAGGAGATATGGGGATATATGTATATGTATAGCTGATTAACTTCGTTATAAAGCAGAAACTAACACACCATTGTAAAGCAATTATACTCCAATAAAGATGTTAAAAAAATTTTATTAAAAAACGGGTCCATTTTAAAATATATTTTAGAAATAATTTATATTCATTGTGACAAATTTAAAAGTAGAAATGTGTATAAAATGAAATTTAAAAGTAGCTACTATACCCTACCCAACTATCCCCAGGTAGCCACTGTTAAGGGTTTGCTGTGAATTCTTTTTCCTATACATATGCAAACATACATACACAAGAATTTTTTTTATTTTTAATGTAGCCATATGATACAGATTTTCTGCAATTTGCTTTTTTTCCCCACGTAATTGGTATCTTTCCATATCTACACATTAATTTTAAAAACATTCATAGTTTTGTAGAGTAAGCAAAGGAACCTAAATTCCTACTTTTTTTTCTGTTTTAAGTTAGTTCTGTCTGGGTAAACTTCACAATTGTACCAAACCTATAAACCTAATCTACTACCATCACAGCTACTGGAATAGTTAGCTAAAGTGTTACAGTAGTGATTCTCAAATTTTAGCATATATCAGGGTTATACCACATAACTGTCTTCTCATTCAGTCCTGGAAGGAAGATTTATAAGTTTCTTGAGAGCAGGACTGTGAAATTGAGAGAATAGACTCTTTCTCTTCTGAGGACTGCTGTATCTCCCAATTACACACTACAAATTGTCTATTGACAATTCACTAACACAATACAGCTGTCCTTATAAGCAGACTAGGGAGAGAACACATAAACCCTTGTCCCAAGGATAGCTCTACCAGTGGCTCTCAAACTGTAGTGTACATCAAAAGTCACCTGGAGGGCTTGTTAAAACAGACTGCTGGGCTCCACATCCAGAGTCTTTGATTCTCAGACCGAAGCCCAAGAATTTGCATATCTAACAAGTTCTCAGATGCTGCTGCTCTTCCGGGTTCCAAGATCACATTTTGAGAACCACTGTCTCAAAGGAAATAATCAACTTCTGTAGTGAGCATCCATTTCCCAACATATTTAACTTAAGACAGACTTCACAGACCAGAATTCACCCAAAATCAGAAAAGTAGATCCAAACTAGAATTTCCCTATTAAGTGCTCCTTACTCTCCAGCTGTTAAAACCTAACTGCAGTAAGAGATGCTGAAGCCCTCATCTCTATTCACTGGGTTGAAAATACAGTCTTTTTTTTCAGATCTTCTTACCTCCAACTTAGCTAGGTTCCCCAGTTAAGGCTGAACATATTCCATCTGAGATCCATCACTTTTTTGAAACCTATTGTAACCCCAGAGTGAACAATTTGAGCCTAAGAATGGTTAATAGAATATTTTTGTTCAGACAAAGTAGAAGATCCTGGTAAGAAATTGAGTCTTTCAAAGGAAGCCCTGCTTCACTCCCAACATTAACCCAGGCTCTGCTTCTACCCTACTGTCCAACATTCACCTGAGGAAGTGTAATGAAGGGATAAAGAGTACTGGGCCCCAGTCTTAGCATCATATTTCTTTCCTGTGTTATCTGACCTCTCTATCTCCAGTTTTCTCATCTACAAAATGGATACAATAACACCTACTTGAAAGGTTGTAAGGATTCAATGAGACAATATATGTAAATCACTTAGCCTAGTATCCGGCACATAACAAATGGTCAGTAAATAGATGTTACTACTAATACTCTACTTCATAGTAAATAATTGGAATAGAGAATTGGATTCCTGGCTATATTTCTTTCTTTCAACACAAACATAACTAACAATGTGCCATTAAAATTCTTTTAGCTTCACAGCACTATTTACAATAGCCAAGACATGGAAACAACCTAAATGTCCATCGACAGGTGAATGGATAAAGAAGATGTGGCATACACACACACACACACACACACACACAGTGGAATATTACTCAGCCATAAAACAGAATGAAATAATGCCATTTGCAGCAACACGGATGGACCTAGAGATTGTCACATTAAACAAAGTAAGTTAGAAAGAGAAAAATACCATATGATATCACCTATATGTGGAATCTAAAACATGACACAAATTAACATATCTACTAAACAGAAACAGACTCACAGACATAGAGAACAGATTTGTGGTTGCCAAGGGGGAGGGGGCGTGGGGGAGGGAAGTCTTGGGAGTTTGGGATTAGCAGATGCAAACTATAATATATAGGATAGATAAACAACACGGTCCTTTTTTTTTTTTTTTTTTTTTTGCGGTATGCGGGCCTCTCACTGTTATGGCCTCTCCCACTGCGGAGCACAGGCTCCGGACGCGCAGGCTCAGTGGCCATGGCTCACGGGCCCAGCCGCTCCGCGGCATGTGGGATCTTCCCGGACCGGGGCACGAACCAGTGTCCCCTGCATCGGCAGGCGGACTCTCAACCACTGCACCACCAGGGAAGCCCCAAGGTCCTATTGTATAGCACAGGGAACTATACTCAGTGTCCTGTGATAAACCATAATGGAAAAGAATATGAAAAAAGAATATATATATGTATAACTGAATCACTTTGCTATACAGCAGAAATTGATACATTTTAAATCAATTATACTTTAATAAAACTTTTTAAAAAAGAAAAAATATTCTTTTATCTTCAGTGTTACATGATCAGATTTGCTTGTTAAATGATCTAATACCATTGTACTGGGAACTAAGTTTCAACATTTGAATGTTGGGGGATAAAATATCCAGTCTATAGCACCAGACATTCTGAATTTTTCATCACACTTATAAATAGGCCTTAAAATAAATGATATTCCAATTTATAGAGCACGCTACTCTTTCCTCACACTATTACTGAGAGACCGATAGTTTGGCAAAGGATGTGTCCACACATGACATCAACATCCACAAGAAAACAATGTCATCAGTAGTTCCAGCATTCAAGAAAGACAAAATGAAACATCACTTACAAGTAAATATCCTACAATTCCGTGACAAACTCAACATTCATCATGTGTAGGTTCCCCAACACTTTCTGAAGCAGAGATACTTTTTTGGTTGTTGTTTTCTTTTGTTTTGTTATTTTCTTAATAGGCAACATTGCCTAAGTTTTTCCACTGCTAGGTAGGTCATGTGTGAAACGTCTCAAACTCAGAGGCAGAGGGCCAGATCTTAGGGGCTTTTCCCCACTTTTGAGCAGTGGAATGGCAGTATCCCTTTGCAAATTGAAAAAGACTACTTCTGAATGTCCCATTTGGACTGGTAAAAGACTCAACAACTTTTTATGTCTGAGCACTTACAGAAACTGTTTTACTTTAGATTCTTTCAATTGCTTAGTTTCCATTAAACTTGCCATGCCAAATGAGGTGATTGCTTTCAGAGGCAGCCCCAGAAGATAAGTAACCCTCCATGTCATTCTACCTTTATCCCCAGAATTGCTTCAGGTGCATCACAGCAGACATGTTTTTTTTTTTTTTTCCCAGCTAACTCATGGGAGCACTTCCTTTTGAGCCAGATGCTGTATTATTAATTTGTTGGAAGACATACTATTATTAGCAAGATTGGCCTTACACAGAGATGGGGTAGGCAGCCTCTCAGTGCTATTTCAGGGACAACAGGGAGGTGTCCTTTGCCAAAAATATCTCTCCAGTCTGTTCTCTGAGGTTTAAAATCATTTAATGAGGACTATGCTTTCTGTTTCAAAATTGGAGATAAAGATGATAAATCAGATACCCTTGGGAAAGAGAACTGGGCTCCCGCAGCATTTGGCTCATATCTTGGTAATAGCACTTAACTATGTTACTTTATAATTCATCCGTTTGCATGTCTGTCTATGCCCACGAGGTTGTGAATTCCTTGAAGGCAGTGAATATGCCTCACTCATCTCTGACCCCTCAGGATTTTTACCAGTGTCTGACAGAAAGCAAACACACAGTAAACAAAATGATAAAGGAATGAATTAATGAATGAGCAATTTTATATTTACCATTATGTCTAAAGGACTGAAAAGAAATCATTTCCTGGAAATAGGCATAGAGGAGAAAACAAAAACACTATCAGGGCCCCAAAAGAGGTGTAGGGAGAGAATAATGAGTCATGACTATAGAATGTCCATTGTTAAAGAGACTGTTATCTTTTCCTAATTCAGTGTTGCTTCATCCATTTATTTTTCAAGGAACTACATCTGTGCTGTTTGATTTTTTTTTAAGTTAAACCATTGTGTAACTGTTTCATTTCTCAAGAAGCCAGAAAGAGCTAGCTGAGTTTGCCCGCAAGGCTTGAGCCTTGCTGCTCCTTTAGAAAATTAGCTCTCACTGCAGGAAGTGATTTGTGAGCAGTTTGAGAGAAGACTAACATTAAAGTCAAATCCTGTATGAAATGAAAGCTTGTCTGAAGTCCAGGTCTGTGTTGGGAAAATTAAAAACCCCAGCCTGGCTGGTTCATTTTTATGTTCTGTCTTTAGAACAAGATGTGTACTGCTCAAAATGATCCAACTGTAAAAATCAGGTAGGTTCATGATACTAAAAATAAAAGAAAGAAAAAACCCTAACCATTAAATTGTCACCTCTTAAACATTACCAAACAACTCATGCATTTTGCAAGTATTTATTGAGCCCCTACCATGTGACAGGTTTTGTTCTAAGTGCTGGATGGACATATAATAGTGAACAAGACCAATAAGGTTGTGTCTGGACCCAGACCATATTGCCACACTTCTGACTCCCAGTCCATGAGCCTGGGTGGCAAGGTTGAGGTGGTGGATGGAATAAGTGCCAGGTGTGTCTGCATCATACATTGCTTGTTGATAAAAAACAGTGTTTTTAACCCTGTTCCTTTAATAAATAGCTGCCACAAATTAGCTGTGTCATTAGGAATCAGCCTTGGTTGGGAAGAGCATAGAGGTCTTTGAGAGACTCTTTAATCCAGGCAGAAGAACCTCTGGCTCTGTGCTGGAGGCCTAGATTCTAGTACTGGCTCTACCATTACCTTCCTGGGAGATGTAAGACAAATCGATTAAACTCTATGTACCTATTTCTTCAAAGGCAAAGTAAGAATCATCTTCATGGCTATTTCTATACCATAAGATGATTTTGATGATAATATTTATCTCAATAAATAACAATAATAATAGTGAACGTTTGGGCAAACTTAGCATGTGCCAGACAAGTGCTAAACCCTTTGATATAGTCTCATTTAATGTTTTCAATTCTATGAGATTATTGTTACTATTTTCAATTAGTTTACAGGTGGATAACCTGCCCAGAGAGGCTACATAATTTGGTAACAATCACACACTAAGTGAGAGATGGGATTCAAGCTCAAATCTGTCTGATTCCACAGTCTGCCTAGATGTGAAAGTCTACATATGACTAGGCTATTTAACACATTAGATTGGAGTTAGATATTAACACCTTAGTATGAACTAAATTATTATATCATGAGCTCTGGAACCTGAAAGAAGAAAATGAGTCAATTATATTCTATTTGGTGCTCTAGACCTATACCCTATCCTTCAACTTACTCTAAGTTATCATTGGAAAAGCTCTGATCATATAATTCACACCAAGACACTACTGCCTAATAGTTTGTAAGGGTCATTGAAATATAACAGGAGAAATGAGCAACAGGAATTGTGAAGAGAGTATTTTTAAACTTGGGAGCCTGTTTCCACACTCCATGTATACAGTCATAGGCAATCACTTATTCAGCTCATACATATAACCCACATTGAAAAGCTCCACTATAAGTATTTGTATAAGCTGGGACAAAGACTACAGATCAGAATCCAGAAACATGGTTACAGGTCTCCTGTTCTAGAGCCATGCCTAATCTGTTTATACAGGAAACATTTCTTAAGCACCTACTATGTGATTAAGAAATGTGTGAGGCATTTTTACAAGCAGCATTTCATTTGATGCCCATAGCCACCCTGTGAGATAGGTATTACTATGCCCAATTTTGCAGATGCATTAACTGAGCATTAGAAAGGCTAGCTAATTTGTCCAAGGTAACACAGCTAATAAATGTACAAATCAAAATTATAAAAACTCTGGTATATGAGGTTGGTTTCCTAGCCAACAGCAATTTCTCACTCTTTCTCTCCTAACAGATTCCCAGTATTGTTCTGGCAGCAATGTGTCCAGACCTAGGGGCTGAATCCTAAATAATTTAAGCCAGCAATGGAAATCCTGTTGCCCTTTGCCAGTGGCAAAAAATTGTCTGGGTCTCCTGAAAAAGGCACAGAAGGAGGAAGCTTTTTCAGTGCCACTGTTGCCCTCTTGCCTCCTGCTTTGGACACTGTAATGCAATGATGTAATACTTGGAGCTACAGCAGCCATTTTTAAACCATGAGGGAAAATATCACTGACTCACTGAGGAAAGCAGAGTGGAAGGATCAAAGCAGCTTGGCTCCTGAATGACATTGTTATAAGATGCCAGATCAACTCTAGGGCCACCTTCTTCCTGACTGCCTTGTGGTTCAGCTTCTGTTAATTAGGTATTCTATTATTTGCAGCCCAAAGCACTTTAAACAATTGCTATAGAGTATATGATAAGAGTCAAATGAATGATGTACCAATTAAATGCTAGTTGAGAACAAGAAGAGCTCCTGTAGGCTGAGTTTATCAGGGAGAGGTACATATAATAGGATGACTTGAGGTGGGTCTTGAAGGATGGTGGATATTTTTAAAGATAAAGAGGAAGAAAAATGTATTTCAAGCCAGAATCACATTTGTTTTATTCACCACTGTAATTCTAATTCCTAGCACAGTTCAAAGCACACAGCAGGTGTTCAATAAACGTTTGTGAAATGACTTAATTAATAAGCAAGACACAGGGGTAAGAAATCATGAAGCATTTTACACAGACATGGGACAAGGAAAAGCGTATAAGATATGGGAATGGTAAAAGCTAATGTAGGTTCCAGGCTGAGGATGGAGGATTGAGGCTGTGTGTCTTGGGAGATTTGCCTCTTCTCTTAACCATCCCTTACCTCCCCAATCCTACAATCATAACAAAATCAAACAGGAGATTTGACACTGTGACCTACAGTATATCAAGTGTACACCTGAGTGACAAAACAAACAAATTAAAAGTCATGAGTCAGAAGCATTGCTGGGTGGCCTGAGAAACCCAAATATCACAGACAGTATTAAAATAATACATACAGCACCTGGAAAGTGACTAATTCTGCCTCTCAGCCTATATACCCAAGCCTCCACCTGAGCAACTTTTCCAAGAGACAAGAAATATGCCAGCCTTGAGAAAGGCTCTCTTTCTGCTAAGTGATTGCTTCTCTTCTGATAGCAATTTCTTGGAAAATGGAGCTCTGACACCCTTAACAGTATTCTTTTGCAGCTGCCATATCAAGTGCGCTGTTCTAAAAGACAAAATAATTTACTAGGAGCCATCACTTGCATAAATATTATAATTAACATATTAAGAATATTTTCCTCTCCAGTGCAGCCAAGAGAGCTAATTTTATAGTGTAACATGACATATAGATGTAGTATAATAAACATCGTCTGGAATGAGATTTGTCCAAACTGCGGAAAAGAAAAAGTTAAGATTGAATTGGAATGCCATGAGACAGATCTAATCCTCAGAAAGTAAATTTTGTCCCTCACCATTTTCTGACCCCCAACTCTACCACACACCCTACACTGTCCTACACTATCCCTAGAATCCTAGCTCAGGAAACAGTCTGAAACTTGCCTATGGCAAGAAATCAGTGACTGATAATAATAACATTTATTGAGTGATTTTCATGGGTCAGGTACTATTCTGAGTGCTTCGTACACATTATCTTATTTAATACCCTATGAGATAGTTGTAATTATAATCTCACATTTTACAGTTGAGAAAGAGAAGCTGAGAGAGGCAAAACAACTTAGCCAGTGTCACTCAGTAAGTGGCAGGGCTTATATTTGAACACAGGCACTCCAACTGGAGACCTATTAGCTCACCTACCATCATATGCTACCTCACTCCTACATTCGTTTTGTTTTGCTTTGTTTTGCTTTTTAATGTCAGAGATGAAACCTTAGAATAAAGAAATAAAATCCCTTAGGGTGAGTTTCCAGTATCAGGTGTTGGGGAGGGTATAATTGACTTGGCATCCTAGCACCTTTCAGCTCACGTTGAGGATGCATTAACTAAAAATCCCCAGACTGAGCCCACTATTTCAGTTTTTGTTGAGTTATTTTTTTCAGAAAGATCATTTAGCTCTTTAAGTCAACCACATAATTTGATTGGTATTGCTGTGATCCATCTTCTCACACAACCTATCAAATCGCTTACGTGTTAATTGGGTTTGAGTTTATGCTGATTTAACATGTGGTCTTCATTATCTGAGTCTCCATTATCCATGTCCCCAAAGTTAGGAGGATATGAATGAAAGCAAAATGCAAATTATTCACTATGGAACTGACTCCCTATAAAATTATTCTCTACTCAAACATCTCTTCCTGCTTAGTATGAGCCTATGTTGATCAGTATGTGGCAGATTTTCTGATATTGTCAGACAATACAATGCAAACCAGTTTCATAGTGAAATTGCAAATCTTGCAAAATGTTCAGGATTGGATGCAGTTGATGAAAGTGATGCTGAAGAAGTACTCTGATCACACACAATGCCATTGACAACTGAAGATCTGGTAGAGTAAAACCAGTGAACAAATAAAGAAAAGAAAAATAACGAGGATAATACCAAGGTAGACACAGCAAGAGAAAATGATTTGAATATCAAAGGTTTAAGAGAAGTCCTTGGAAAATTGGTCCTTGACTATTTCAGCCTTTTAAGCATTTTGTTCTAAATACAGTGAGAAACTACAAGTTTTGCCCAAGTTTTGGTACAGTTTGGTGAAAATAAACTTTATTTTTATATTTTTGTTTCCATTTCATGAAAATTGTAATACGTTGTCACTATCAAGGTTTGACTTGCACAGCCATCATTACTAGTCAAACAGAACAGTCCTTTATTCTGCTTGGAAAATTAGCCAAACACATTGCATCTTCTAAGCCATTTTGGGAAAGAATGGTTGCATTTTGGAGGCTTCTTTGTTTATTTCAGTTTGCAAATGTTCTGGCCATTTGCAGGTGCTAAATATCTGAGCTCTAAATAAGTAGGGCTGCATTCTACTTCATTTATCTCCCTCTCCAGATGCAGTACCTGGTATAATTAACTGAACATTTAGTCGGTGCTCAAAAAAAAAAAAAGATCAACTTAATTTGAGCCCTTTCCCTGAAGATTTGCAATCGAGAAAGTGTAGCCACTTTGATTTCCCAAGCTTGAAAAATATGTCCCAATGCACTTACAACTGGATACTTGTTCAACAAAGGATAGCTAGGCTCTCTCTCAAGATGCAGTCATTCTGAAGACTTTGTGGAGGCTACAACCTGTAAGGATGGTAAGGATGGAATGAGTGATTCCTGAACAAGATAACAGTTTGAGTATGTAAATGGGGATACTCTTTAGTTTCCTCAGAGAGATTCATCAAGGACCAAAGCATGTAATTTGTTAATTAAGGTCAACATTATGTAGACATGGGGACTTCCCTGGTGGTGCAGTGATTAAGAATACGCCTGCCAACGCAGGAGACACAGGTTGGATCCCTGGTCTGGGAAGATCCCACATGCCACGGAGCAACTAAGCCCATGCGCCACAACTACTGAGCCTGTGCCCTAGGGCCCACGAGCCACAACTACTGAGCCCACGTGCCACAACTACTGAAACCCATGCACCTACAGCCCGTGCTCCACAACAAGAGAAGCCACTGCGATGAGAAGCCCGCGCACCACAATGAAGAGTAGCCCCTGCTCAACACAACTAGAGAAAGCCCGCACACAGCAATGAAGACCCAACGCAGCCAAAAATAAATAAATAAATTTATTTATTTTTAAAAGACAGAATGAACGTCCTTATACATTAAAAAAAAACATTATGTAGACATGATCTGAATTGAAAAGAACTGAAGTGTTATAACTTCCTTTCTATCTTTCCAGGACAGTCACGTTTTTACAAATACATTGTATTTATGTTTTGTTTTGTTTTTTGTTTGCGGTACGCAGGCCTCTCACTGTTGTGGCCTCTCCCGTTGCGGAGCACAGGCTCCGGACGCGCAGGCTCAGCGGCCATGGCTCACGGGCCCAGCCGCTCCGTGGCATGTAGGCTCTTCGCGGACCGGGGCACGAACCCGTGTCCCCTGCATCGGCAGGCGGACTCTCAACCACTGCGCCACCAGGGAAGCCCCTACATGGTATTTAGGTGTACTGTTACTAAAGTAAATAATTTAGTACCATTGGTTAAGTACAAAATATTACTAATGTGGTTTTAAAAATGAAACGTCTAAATTTATTTTACTATTCTGGATGAAGTGTCTGAAAGGACATTTTTTATCAGCAAACTTAGCACAGAGATTCATGATTACCATATTTACTTAAAAATCTCCCCCTTTGAGGATGAATTTTATCCATGATAGAGGAGACTTTGAAGGGGAATTGTGAAACCACTACTACTTCTAGAAGTATAATTTGCCCCATAGATAAATTTTTAGAAGCATGATCAAGGCAACTAAAGAGGTTTAAATAATTATTAAGTTATCTTCCTTTTACATTCAGCAGAGTTGTTTATACCTTCTCAACTGCTCTGACCAAACCTTCAGTGGCACCTACCCAGGGGGTAAACCAGACAAATTAATTCATATATTTTTACTCATCACTGGGGAAAAGAAATTTTGAGGGAAGAGAATTTTATGAGAAAAGGAAATAAGGATCAAAATTGCTTCTAACTTTGATAAACAATTGATGACTGCCTTCATTAAATGTATGGAGTCTTCAGGGATGTCAATATCTATGCCAGAAAGTTCTGTTACATATAACAGGTCTCAAATTTTCTCATTCTTCAAGAAAAAACAAGCAAAACAAAGCAAAACAGTTCTTCAAGCAAAAACAAAGTCATACCATCCATACCTGTACCCATGTGCTTTTTGCATCCCCTTCAATCCATCTATATATCCACTCATGCAGCCAGCATCATTTAATGAGCTGCTTACTATTTACCTGCCATTTTAAACTGGGATCTTGAGATGGTTTAAAGATAAATCAGTGTCCAAAAAATGTCACATTCTCTAAGATATTCAAAACCCTTCTGATACCCAGAAAGTTCTAAGAGGTATTTCTTTCACAGGAGTTTCCTGATGCCTGATACTTTAGTTCATGTTTTACTTACTCAGAAGATATCCAAAGTAAATGCTAATTTGAAAAAAAAGCATTAGACTCATATCTCTTTTGGGCTTTGCTGTAAAAATACAGTCCTGAGAGGAATATGTGCTCAGTGTACCACAAGTTGAAGAAAAGGAACATTCATCAAGTTCATTTCCTGTAGAGCAGATCCTCCCCCACCATTCAGCCCAGCCACAACATCTGGATAATTGGCCCCAGCCTGGTGGGAACCCCCAACACAGGATTCTGCATAATTCTTGATCACTAGGCATGCAAACTCTCCTCAGTGCTCACCTTGAATGTCTTTTCTCCCTTCTGTCTCATCTACTATCCATAGTTTCAGCTGCTCACCAACTACCAAACCATCTGAAGAAATTTAGGATAGTGCTGCTTGAAATAAGCTATCTTTAATTTAAGAAAAATACAAAAACCCAGAAGTGATATGAGTTACTTTTCTTTATGGCGATGCAAATGATATTCTCTCCTCTTTCTAGGCATTACTCTTAAGGGTTTAGTTAATTCAACTCTTCCTGTACAGCTCTTTGGCCTCCAGGAAGGAGAAAAAAGTCCTGAATCCTTCTCCTACTGGTCTTATAAAAAGGTAAATCCAAGACTTATTATTTTTATATTGCCCAAATCAGTAGGATCAGAGTTTCCCATCAGACCAGAGTACTTAACTTTCTAGATTTAAGAGGAAATTTAAGGTAGTTTCCAGCCCTCATATAATTATAGGACTAGCTTGTAAATTCCTTTAGCTCACAGGTCTTATTTTAATCAGTACTTTACACAGTGTGTGGCAATAGTAGGCTTGCAAAAAAGATTTATTGAATGAATGAATGAAAGACTGACTTTAAGTTTGTAAAATTCTTCAGGATTTATCTGGTGGAAATGTATAGCCAAGGCTGATATTTAGTTGATGTGCACAGTTACGGCCTTAAAAGTTTTCAGTGGAGGGTCACCTTTGACTGTTGGTGTTCATTGTGTTCTGGTTGCTAAATATTTTGAATATCTCTCCTAGCAACAGAATGCCATAGCATAGAGAATTATATATTTTTTACTTCAAACACGTTTTCATAGAGTGTTTAGGACACGGGCCCTTGCTTCTGAGTAACAGTGACTGGGTTTATCAGAGTTTGGAGGTGGTCAGGGATCAAGTAAAGAAATGAAACCATGAGGGAAAAAACAGGCAGGCAGTGGGGGTGAAATTATTGTATCATGCCTGGGTATTATAAATGGAGATTAGAAGGTAGAGTTATAGTTTTCCAGAGGTGAAAGTGTCAGGGGCACAGGAACTCAGAATTTGATTACTATTTATAGGACACGACCAAGGGAGGGCAGATATCGCTTCAAAATCTTGTTTTCATTTCCTTTGGGTATATACCCAGAAGTGGAATCCCTGAATCGTATGGTAGATCTATTTTTAATGTTTTGAGGAAGCTCCATATTGTTTTCCACGGTGGCGGGGCCAAGTTACATTCCCACCAACAGTGTAAAGGCTTCCCTCTTCTCCACAGCCTCACCTGCACCTGTTGTCTCCTGTCTTCTTGATGATAGCCATTCTAACAGGTGTGAGGTGATATCTCACTGTGGTTTTGAGTTGCATTTCCCTGATAATTAGTGGTATTGAGCATCTTTTCAAGAACCTGTTGGATATTTTGATGTCCTTTTTGGAAAAGCAACTACTTAGTTCTTCTTCCCATTTTTTAATCGGATTATTGTATGTCCATCAACAGATGAGTGCATGAAAAAGATGTAAATATATGCAGTAGAATATTATTAAGCCATGATAAAGGATATGCTGCCATCTGTGACAACACTGATGGACCTTGAGCACATTACGCTAAGTGAGATAAGTCATACAGAGAGAGACAAGTACCGTATAATATCACTTACATGTGAAATCTAAAAATTTAAACCCCTAAAAAACAGAGTATAATGGTGGTTACCAGGGGATGGGGGGTGGTGGGGGATAAGATTGATGTTGTTTAAGAATACATACTTGCAATGAGTAGTGAATAAGCCATAGAGATCTAATGCACAGCATAATGAATACAGACAACAATACTGAACTATAATTATGTAATGTAATAAATATTGCTACAATGGCAATCATATTACAATATATAAATGTATCAAAGTAACCTGTTGTATGCTTTCAATTTACACAGTTATATGTCAAATTTATTCAATCAAAAAAGAACAAGGGAGGTCAGAAGTACAGGCTAAACCTGTCCCCAGTAGAAAGTTCAGCTTTCTACTGTCCCCAGTAGAAAGTTCAGCTTTCTACTGTCCCCAGTAGAAAGTTCAGCTTTCTACTGTCCCCAGTAGAAAGTTCAACTTGATGTATTGCCCCATCAGCCTACTTCTCTTCTTGAGCCTTACATCTCAAATCTAGACTGCCAGATAAATAGAAAGTTTCAGCTTGTACCCTTCAGAGGCTACTAAATTTCCTCTTCCAGGAAGCAAGTTGATGTTTCCTATGAGGTGTGTGTGTTGGGGGGGAAGGGAAGGCACTCTGGTTAGTATTGTCTCTTTGCACACTCAGTGAAGTCACGTGTGCCAAGATATTCTATTTTACCATGAAATAGAGCTTTAAAATGCTAGGCAGACTCATGCAGTGTCCTTGACCATTGGTAGATCGCAAACATATGCCATTTTAATACCTTTCATCTTACTAACTTCACCTGAGATCAGTATATTGTGTAAAATTCTCAAAGTACTAAGGAATCATATTTCCACCCTGAGTTCAGAAATGTACATATCAAAATCCTAATAAACAGCTCTCAGTGCTTACAACCCCAGTTGCACCATCTGATTCAATATTGCTTGATGATTTCTTAAATAATATTCTGTGGAATGACCTTGTATATGGAGGACATAGTGAAACTTTGGACTAGATTCAATTTGACATTTGTAATGGCCCAGAAAAAGCATCTAGACAGTGAAACAGCATTGCTAAATGTCTCCTAAATCAAAAAGGCAGTTACCAATATTAATCCTGCTCAAAATATGCAAACAGAGAGTTCTGACCAACTGAGTCAACATAACACAGGTGGCAGCTGTCCCCCACAATCTACAAGTCATTTCAGATATACTAACCTTCATTCTGGCTCTGGAGAATTATATTAACACTGTGCTTACTGACTCAAGGTTATAGAGTGCAGATTCTCAAAGAGGATGGACCATTCCTGGAGTTTGCCATTCAAAATCCATTTTTAAAATGTCTTAGCAGTATCACATAATCTCACATTCCCTTACTCCAGGTAAGCATTTATGCTTCAAGATGACAAAAGACAGAAGTTGGAGCATATTCAGAGAGTTCACAGCAAGACACCTCTGATTACTGCAATGCTTGCAGCGGACATGAGTGTAAGATGGCGTGCCTCTAACTTGTTAAGATACTTTCCACAGCTAGGTTTCAAATAACCAGTCTCCAAGGCTATTGACCCTTCAGGAGTAAAATAATAATAGAGTCAACGTGGCTGGAAGCTCCCCCAGATATATGTAGTGTGGCTCTTCCAGAGAGATGCTTGCACCTGTAACAGTAAGGGGGTGGTACAGAAACCTCTAGGAAGTGAGTAGGAAAACACTCATATCCTGAGAAGTGCTGGTTATAGGAGGTGATAACAAATTTCCTAAAGTGTCCTCCAGAAAACTGGGAGATTAAAGGAAGTCCATGCTATAGACACCGTTTGTATATATTTACTTATCACCCACCTCCTTCTGCCAAGGATGTGAAGTCATAAGCATGTATAAGAGAAGGAGAAAAAACACAAATAGTGTAAAGAAACAGGGAAAATGGAAAAATAATAAAAACCAAGGGGAAGATCAGCCACCAGAAAAGTATACCTACAGTCATATGTAGTTACTGAAAGTGAGCTTCAAATTTGGTTTTAAGCTACCTACTGGCTAAAGTGAAGAAGGAAACTTGGTCAGTTATAAAACTCACAGGATATAACTATCTGATTGCAGCCTTTGCATCTATGAGCTTGAAGGTTAAAATCGTATCTTTACACGAATAAAATGTGGTAGCATCTGAGCTTCAGGAATTCATACCCAAAGGGTTAAAATAATAATGTCCATCCTAAATGTACTGAACACAAAGGACAAATACATTAAAAAGAAATTCAAAATCCATGAAAAATAAGCTTGATAGTTGATGAATGAATTCTTAAAAATCAAAGCATCTTGCCTTAAAAAAGCAAAACACCTTGAAACTCTCAGCAATCGAAGTTCAGATTTTAAACCACACATTGAAGTTTTCAAAGAATTCCACTGCTGCCAAAGAACAGAAGGTAAGGGAAAAATCACGAGGAGCTGCAAGGGGAAAAAATTAGCTTTTGTTATAAACTGACCAATACAAAAGCTACACACCAACCCAGAATGGAAAGAGGAACCAACTATTAAATTTGATCCAGACCGAAAATGGCAGGATTCACAAAAATCGCTCCAAAGGAAAGAGAAGTAAAAGGAAAGAGGTCCTGAGGATGAACTATAGATGTTAAAAGCCATTGAACTCTCTATTACACTTCCTGAAAACCCTCCGAAGCCACAAAGAAAAGAAAGTCATATTTCTCATGTGGCTGCTACAGCTGCAGAAGTAGAAACAACTAGGAATTCTTGTAACAACCTCTTGTAATAAACATCCTCCTCCACCCTTGTACTCCTCCTCCCCATTCCACACACATACCCCCTTGCTGTTGTCGGATTGCATATTTTAGAAGCCTAGTATAATTTATTTGCATGATAGAGGAGATGGGGAATACATGATTGAGCGGTTCTTAGCTGTAGTAGGGTTCAATTACTGAAATCAGCTTAGCTATTATAAAAATCCCAAAACTCTAAGGAAAATGGACCAAATCAAGTTGAAATATCTGGCTCAGATTCAGTCCTGTTGCTCCTATGCAGGCATAGAGTAAACCCTTTTCTTCTGAAACAAACAAACAAAATGATGAGGCAAAAAAGTGAAAGCACAAAAACAAAGCAAAACAAAAGTTACCAAAAAACTGTTTAACAAAAGGCTGATTACACTCAAACCCTGGAATCCGTAGGGCTACAAATGTGATATGACATTTGCAAGGTGTGTGGCTATGAAACAGTAATTTACACATTTGAATTATTTTCATGAAAACACTAAACCATCTCTCTGCTAGATTTAAAATGCTATCGTCTTCGTGTTTAGAAAGTACATGAAATAAAATTAATTACGCTCTGCCAAGGTGGCTATTGACAATAACAAAATTCTTAGAACCCGACATGATGGTACGCCATTTTTTTTTTAAGTGCTGCTTGGTTCTTAAAAGACTTATCTAAATTTCTTCAAGCTTTAGCATTAGTGACTTAAACGAAATTATTACGAGTGTACAAAATTTTTTAGGAAATAATGTCAGAACCCAAGGAATACATGAAACCCTTAACCAAAGGCTAAGGCCAATTGGCCTACTCCTTCACCCCATAGATGAGAGATGGAATGTTCTGTAGAGTTGTTTTCAATCTTTCCTGTTCAAATCCCTAGGCCCACCCATCTTCTCCAACACCAAGGATACTTAAACCATCTGAAGTGATATCTCTTATGTCCCCTCTTTTCTATCTTCACATCTCACCTTTGCCACATTTTCCTAAATCACAGTATTTGTATATGGCAACCCATCCTCTCTTCCTCCCACTAGAGGATGAGGTGCCTCAATTGTACTCTCTTCTTTCATCTTATTTCTCCATCCATCCTTATTCCATCATTCACACCTTCTCCTGGGGCCGATTCAATCTCTTTCTCTTTCATCTCTCCACCTAAAAACATGCCCCGTTCCCCCATCACCTCCACCTTTTTTTAAAAGGCCCTTTGTTTACCCTGTGACTTCTTTCAGTTACCATCCTCATCTCCAACCTGTGTTATAACCATTTTCTCAATTGGCACCTCTCATCTTCTCATCATCCAATTTACTCTTTACCTTTTGCAACCTGATTTCTGTCATGAAAACTCCATGGCAATTCCTCCTTTGGATGTCCCTTTCACTGACTCATTTAACAAGTATACATTGACCACCTACCATGAGCCAGGCAGTATGCTGGGGAAATGAATGTAAACATCAATAAAACTCAGTACTTGCTATCAAAAAGCAATCTAACAAAAATGAATAGAATTCTCAACCTAATCATCCTTGATTTCTCTGCAGAAGTATTTGAAACTCTTGACTATCCTTCTAAAAAATATCTCTTCCCTTGAGTTTTGTGGAGGTATTCCAGCTGTACTTCTATTGGCTTTGCTAGCTCCTTCTCTGATTCCATAAGTGTGAGTTTCCTCCAAGGTTGAGGCCTGAGGTCCTTTTCTCTTTCTACACTTTCCCCCAAGGTATTCTCTTTCCTCTTTTAGGTTCAGCTCTCACCTCTGTACAGCTTTTTCCTTAGTCTATTTCTCAACAATTCAATTACTACCCTAAGACACCATTGTATATTTAAAACAAATTGCTGGATGGCACTACAGAATATTTGACCAGCACATTAAACTCAGTCTGCCAAAAACAGACCCACATCTTTCCTGAAAAACCAGCAGGTCTTCTTTGAGACTTCCATCTATCTGCTGATAAAATCTTTAAGATAATAATAACGGAAAAATAATAACAGAAAACATTTATTGAGTGCTTTCTGTGTGCCAAGCACTATTACAAAATGATTTACATTTAACATCATAATACCTCATAATAACCCTACAGAATAGATACTGTTATCATAATTTTACAGAGAAGGAAACTGAGAGATTAGAGATTAAATAACTTGCACTAAGTTAATAGCAAATAACAGAGGTAGGCAGACTACAAGCTCAAACACAGGCTAAACTATTAAGGGCCAGTAATCCAAGCAGCAGGAATTTGGATTTTTTAAAAAATTAATGCTCTGAAATAATTAATTTTCAAACAGTCCATTTTGTTGAATGCCAAGGACATCATGACCTAGCAGCTGGGGTTATAAGAAGTTGACTGGAGAAAGGAAGGTTATGATACTGTTTTCTTTCTTTAATGGGTACCAGTGAGGCATTCAAACATCTCCTTTATTGTACTATATAATTGCCTCTGAGTTCATCTGTTCATTCATTTATTTACTACACATTTGTTAAGTAGCTTCGTTGAGCCTAAATTAAACTAGAATTTGAAGTCAATTTGCAATTTTCCATGAAAACATGGAGAAACAAACAAGTGAGGAGGTGGGAGACTCTTTTATGAACAGGGTGCTTTTGAATTTTCATGACCAATAAATACTTTGGCATGGTAACTCAGTGACTCTGCTTGTACTCTTTGATCATAAGGGCATTAAAGACTCCCTTTTTATGTCAATACAAGTAGTGACATACGAGCCTAACAAGAAATGTCTTCATATTTAGCCCTTTTCATACAAGGAGGAGAAGAAATACATTGAGATTTATCAAATCTATGTATATATCCCACACCCATTCTGTACTCACAAAAGCCCCAAGGGAATGGATCAGAAAGAACAAACATATCTTGACTCAGCTAAGGTGCACAATGATGATAATAATTTATATTTACATTGACACTGCAAACTTCAAAGTATGCTCACAAAGGGACATCATCTCATTTTATATAAAAGGAAATCCAAAGTCTGCCTTCAGCAAAATAATAATCTCTAGTAAGTCTATCTTTTAGGCATCTGTCCAGGCCCCCCAAGTTACACCTTCAACCTCTACCCTCACACCCTTCAGTTATGTTCTTCTCATTCGACGTATGCTTTGGATTTTTTTTTCTGTCCCTATGGACATTCACCCAATTCAGAAGAATAGGTCTTTAAGAGAGAACCTGTTTCAATAATTCATTCATTCAACAAACATTTATCAAATTCCTACTTTGTGCCAGGCACTATGCTAGATGTTGGAAATAAAATTGTTTGCAGAAACATACAGTACTTTCCTTACTTGGGGCTTGCTCTACCATCAACACAGAACACTACAAATTGGCCAGTGAACTGGCTCCACTTTATTGGTTCTTATCAGATCTGTCCCTTCCAACTCTGGTTTCTGTTTGTTTTTGCTCAGACTTGGAGACAGTTTCTTGACTTGGGTATCAGAGTTTGGCTCATCAGCAGCTCTACTTTTACACTACATCCAGTCTTGATATCCTGTATCCTGTCTATAATATTCATAGAACCTGCCAATCTGGCTTTGCTATTTCGACCTCAGCAGTAAAAGTTCAACCGCCCTGCAAACCCATTATTGAAACTAAGATAGGATCCCTGCCTCCTTTCTTTGAATTCCTCCTCTTACATCTCTCTTTTGCTTTATTATTCTCTCATCCATAGCGGTCTCGTTTTCCCCTTCCATCCTTCTTGCCTCACCCTCTTTGTCCTCTGGCCTGAACCCTTAAAAACCCTGGTAATCTCCCAAGTCACGCTATAGAAAGGCCTGAAAACCCATAACACATTTCTTAATGGACTGTGTATATTTTTCAGACTTCCTGGAACCCAAGGCTAACATAGCTATGATGGAATCCAGCTTGCCCAACCAAAGAAACCTAATTCAGTGAAGTCATCAGTCTCTCAAAGCCAACTGGTCTTCTCTGGAATGTAGGAATCTTCTTCTGTAATCAGCTTTCCTAAAAACATCATCATTTGGATCATTTGCTCTTCATGGTCACCATTGTAGTTGGGCAAATATCCAAGCTTCCTGAATTTGTAGAAGTAAGGCTTTGGATTCTGGCCCTCTCCAAGAGGTTTTGAAAACCTTCAAAATTTCATGGCATAAGAAGATGCCCTTATTGCCTCTCTGAAATGTTGGGGACCCTAGTGCTCACACATCTCTTGGAAACAGTGTAATGTAGTAGAATGAATACAGATTGGATGGCAGAAAATCTGGGTTCTCCTCCTAGCTATGCCACTGATTTACTTAGAGACTTTGGACAAGTCCTTTGCTTCAGGCTTCTGGTAACTCACATGCAGAATGTAGAGGCCATTCGAGGTCATACTATGGTTGTTTTCAGCTCATCATGTCCACAAATCTATTTCTGCAGCAGCTGTAATCAATAAGAATTTCTGTAACCATTTTATTCCATTTGAAAAGCCACATGATGGTTATGTTTCCTAGACCGTTGCGGCTGTGCTGGGTAGAGATACATAAAAACAAACAGACAAAACAAAACAGGATAAAATGCTGGCTGCAGGTGCTTCTGTTTTTCACTCAGACACAACTGAATTCCAGAATAGCAGAGTTCCCAGTGGTCAGTGTCATGGAAACGGCCGCTTGGGAGTGTTAAAAGAATACCAGTAAACTGAAAGCACCGTTGCTGGTTGACGAGCTAGAAGTGGAAAGGCCTCTGCACAGATGAGTTTCTTCTTTTAACTGATCCACCCCTGTAGCAGGAACCAAACTGCAACTCCCTTAGACATTTAAATGATGTTCATATTTTAGCGCTTGAACATTAGCTCTGTGAATACCTAAAATGAGGCTAAGTGAAAACTGGATAAACATTTGCCCGACATTGTCATTGGCCTTTCTCTAATGTCAAAGATGGATTTGCATAATTATGCGGAAAGCTAAGAAACTGTACACATCAGGAGGTTTCCTGGCTAGTGTTAGGTTTTAGTCATGCTCCAGTGTGACGCTCAAGAGGAAGAAAATCTCCTTTCAGGAATGAATAGACAGGGACTTCCCTGGTGGTCCAGTGGTCAAGACTCTGTGCTCCCAATGCAGGAGGCCCAGGTTCAATCCCTGGTCAGGGAACTAGATCCCACGTGCCGCAACTAAGATCGAGTGCAGCCAAATAAATAAATAAATATTTTTTTAAAAAGATAAATTTACTTAAAAAAAGAAATGAACAGAGTGCACACTTTCTAAGACAGCGTAGTAACAGCTTAACAATTTAACTTGCATACTGATTTCCAAGGTATAATTAAGATAGGCCCGATAAGCAACTGATCGACCGAACAACCTTTTGCTTGGTATCAAAGGGGCTTCAGAGGGGAGAGTACAAGCAATGTTACATCGTAAACCTCTTCTCGATTAAAATTCTTTCAAGCTGGCCAGATGCCTGATACAAGCAAACTTCTGAAGACTTCCATTGTAACAGGTGTGTGTAATTGTGCAATCCTGTCTTTCCAAGGTCACGGCAACCATAAAATGTCTCTTTTGCAAGTGTCTACAAGGGGAAAATGCTGAAGTAGGTGAGGCCTCTTTAGTTCCCAAATTTCACCCCTTCCCTGGGTGAAGTAACCTCAGGCTCTCTTTCCCCAAATGCTTTTTCATGATCCAACCCCCGCTCTCACAAAAGGATTTACAGCCTCGTAGTCTAGAGGATCACTCCTTTTATACTGTCAGGAGATCATTTTTTTTTTAACTTTCAATTGTAAATAACAGTTCCGTTTTTTATAATCTTGAATAAGACACAAGTACTTGAAATACATTAATAAGGAAAATTTATTAGAAGAGTAAAATTCTTAAGGTCCTGGAATGAAGTGCCAACTAAAAGGGAACAGGCAGATTTTGGGTCAACTAGTGGACAGACACATTTCTAAGGGCAGCAGACTCACTTGGCACCTGGGAAATCATAGCATCTGGGTAAGCAGTAAGATCAGCTTTCCAAAGGAATATTTTCATGCAGACCTAACAATATGTTGCACATTGAGATTTCACAGGTTACAAAGTCTTATGTGCTCTTTATATAACACAATCTATATTTTTCATTATCCCATTGACTAACAGGATTTCTATGATACGTGGCTTTCACTATGGAATCGATAAATATCTAGGATTATTTCATGGGGAAAAGCAAAGGTGACAAGTAACCCTTTTTCATTCACTCGCACTACTTATTAGGTTCAAAATGTGATTGTTTCTTTGTTTGGTTTTCCTGCTTATATGGCATATTGAGCAGAATCTTTATATGCAGTTCTGCCCTGACCACATTATCCCATCCTGTGCACAAAAAACTTTTACTAGACTTCAAATGCCGCAGAGCACACCTTCTAGCTTATTTCTGGTTTGAACTGGAGGTTGCAGCTTGTGCAATTTGCTAAACGGCAATTCACCTTGGAACAACTTCATAAACAGAGTAGGCAGATAGATTGATTCAGAATTTCTGATTTTTTAAAGGGCAAGAAGGCACATGTCTAGCTTCTCGAAGGCACAAAGGTAGCAGCAGAAACAAAAGCCACATCCATTTTTTAGCAGATTATTATTATTAAAACATTGCACTTTCACAACACTTTATGATTTACAGAGCCCTTTTATGACCATTCTCTCTTTTGATATTCACGCCAACCCTGTGGAACAGGTGTTCATTAATATAGCCTTTTGAAAGATGAAGAAATTCAGGCACAAAAGGGTTCAGTGACTTACCCAAGGTTGCACTGTGAGTTGGTATGCATAAGAATGAGTTGCCTTTTGTGCAAGGTAAATGAGGAATGGAGGTATCTGAAGAACTCATAATTCTATCTCCTAAGAGTCCTGATTGTGAAGAAAATCTCACAGCAGTGTGTGCCATGCTCATCTTTATTTCGACTCGTGTTTTCAGTATGTTAAACATTGTGCAGAAGCAGCAGACAGGCAGGTCGCTCAGTGAAACTGGCATGATGCAGATGTGACAGCTCATGTTCAATAATGAGCTAGTGCTCAACATTATGTGTGAAATAATCCATGTGCAGTGTGACCTAAACACCACGAAACATCCTGATTAAGGTGTGACTTCGTTTGGACTTCATGATTGTTTATTTACCGATAAACTTGGTAAATTAAAATCTACCCCTCAAGCATGTCAGGAAGTAATTTTCTTATGGCTTGATTTTTATTAACCATCAGCCAACCCACCTAACAAATGTCAAAAATTAGCCTGTTGTTGAATACTCACTCTGAGAGACACATGTCAAAACCGAGATACTCTGTGAGATCTTTGGGGACTAATTTCCAACACCTAAAATAGCCATGTTCCCCAAGCTCTCTGGAGTCTCACAACAAATGCCAGTTAACGAAAATACAGGGATACCTCTTGCTCCTCTTCCTGATGAATTTTTTTCTAAAAAGGAAAAAAAAATGAAATGGAGGTTCTAGCATATTCTACAAATGCAAGCTTTTAAAAATAAGAAATGGGAAGTTTGCAGCACTTGTATCAAACTCCTCTTTCCTTAGAGATGTTTTGAAGGTAACGTGATATTCTGTATTTTAAAGGCTATTTCTACAAGAGAAAATGAGGTTTATTTACCAAATTTTATTGTTGAAAGTTACTAAACCTGCCAGCTGAAATGCGTTTATGTGAAAAGCTGCACTTTGAGGAAGGTAATTACTACTTGTATATGTTTCCATTGCCACTGCTCATTCTCATTTTCATAGATTAAAAAGAACGGATTTAGGGCTTCCCTGGTGGCGCAGTGGTTGAGAATCTGCCTGCCAATGAAGGGGACACGGGTTCGAGACCTGGTCTGGGAGGATCCCACATGCCACGGGGCAACTGGGGCCGTGAGCCACAATTACTGAGCCTGCGCGTCTGGAGCCTGTGCTCCGCAACAACAGAGGCCGCGACAGTGAGAGGCCCGTGCACCACGATGAAGAGTGGCCCCTGCTCACCGCAACTAGAGAAAGCCCTCGCACAGAAACGAAGACCCAACACAGCCAAAAATAAATAAATTTATAAAAAAAAAAAGAACGGGTTTAAATAATGCAATGCTTATTAGTGTATGAATATGGACCTAAGTGCTCCTTTTTGACTCTCAGAAGTAATTGGTAATGTCTTCTATGCAAGTGGGTTAAGGAATGTGCTACATATGCAATTATAACTAAAAACTTTCATTTGGAAAACTGCAACCTTATCTTCATTGTCTTTTAGTAGCACAATAGCTGCCTGTCACTCTGCACTTTCCTTAGAAGATCTGTTATAAGAATATGTTCAGAACTGTAAAAACAAGTATACCCAGTATACTGAATTATAGCCGAGTCAAACAGTGCCCTGTAGCCCTGTAATCCCTCACATACTCAGGTTGCATCGAACAAAGCCAAAAGGATAGTTGAAACATAAAAGCAAAATGGTTATTTGGCATGAAGTAGACCTTGAGATAACCCCCAGTTTTGTTTCGTTTTGTTTCTTTTGGGTTCAGTTTCCTTTTCAACTGGACATACCGATTCAGGAAGTGGCATAGCCTGAATGTTCTAGAAGTTTCTCAGAAATCTTTTCAGTGACTTTTTCTAAGACTCAACGAAAAACGTTTCCGCCTAACACTGCAAATTTCTCTTTCCTACCAGCTTAGAAAATGCCTGTCACATTTCAAAACATGTGCTAGAAATTGATGAGATTTTAGTTAAATTTGCTTGAAGACTATAAACACTCATTTTAAAAACACTAAGCTCATTTTCTATATATGATTGCTCAACTTGTAAAAGTGAAAAAGTCTCAAATAAGCAGATTTCTTTTTGGTTGCATGTTGCCAAATATTAGTTAGGCTAATTGTGCTTGTTTGTTTGGTTGGTTGGATTTTTATCCAGAATGACTAATCACAAGTGCAATTTCATAGACCCCCATATACATGAATTTCAAAATAGCTTTGCTACGTACGCTTTATACTCCATGAAGCCAGTTTTCAGTATATTTGTTTTATGTTATACTGACATCTATGGACTCCATAAAAGAAATTCAGCTATTTAGAAAAATTATGTTGGCTACTTACAAGCAACTTAAAATGTGACTCAGCTATGTAGAATAAGGGTCTCCAAGTCCACTGTGAGTAAGCAACTGGTTGATCTTTGAACCTCATCACTTAGATCGAAATCTTTACAAATCTCTTCTACCTACCTGCACTACCTACCTACAATCAAAACTTAAGGGAGGGGCTTCCCTGGTGGCGCAGTGGTTGAGAATCTGCCTGCTAATGCAGGGGACAGGGGTTCGAGCCCTGGTCTGGGAAGATCCCACATGCCGCGGAGCAACTAGGCCCTTGAGCCACAACTACTGAGCCTGCGCGTCTCGAGCCTGTGCTCCGCAACAAGAAAGGCCGTGATAGTGAGAGGCCCACGCACCGTGATGCAACTAGAGAAAGCCCTTGCACAGAAATGAAGACCCAACACAGCAAAAATAAATAAATTAATTAATAAACTCCTACCCCCAACATCTTAAAAAAATAAATAAATAAAAAATGAAAACAGCACTAAATTAAACAAAAAACAACTTAAAGGAGAAGCACTGAGTCTCCATTAGTAAAGAATTAGCATCTCCTCTTTAATTAAGAGTGATCCTTATTAGTGAGACAATAAGGGGGATGCTGTCAGTGCATATAAATTTGTTTATTATATCCTTACAATAATATCCATTGCTGTACTTATTAACACTGCACTAAATACTAGGGATAAAATAATGACTAAATAGACACTGGCCCTGACATCAAGGAACTCACAGTCTTAATGGAGGAGACAGAGAAACAAAACAGGCAATTTATAATAGCATATGATAAGTACTATGATAGGATGAATTTGTCAGCATAGGCTAAATACTGTAACAAACCTCAAGGTATCAGTGGCTTAACTCAGTAAAGTACTTTTGTTCATTCAAGTCAAAGTCCAATGTGATCAGGAAGAAGCAGAGGGGCCTCTACTCCAACCAGTCATTCAGGGACCTAGATTCCTTCAATCTTATAACACCGTCATCTTCAACACATGGTCTCTAAGATCATCACGGAGGGAAAAGAGAGTGTGGAGAAAACACATCCACTCTTACCACTTCTGCCCAGAAAAAACATCACTTCTGCCCACACTGCATGGGGGAGAACCAGTCAGGTGTCTCCATTTAGACAAAGGAAGACTGGGAAAGATAGTTCAGCTGTGTCCCTAAGAAAAGTAAACAAGCTTGGTGAACAAATATTGATAAGTAAATGTAACTAGTGGCAACTTGGTAATGTTAGCTAGAGGTAACTAGAGATAACTAGATGAAAACAAGAAACTAAGAAAAAAAAGCCCTCTCAAATCTAATGTCTTATTTCTTACTAGAATAAGTGAGAACTATAGAAAACTAGAAAAAATAGAGGAAAAATTAGCCAATAACTAGATAACCAGAATAACTGGAGTAAGCCAAGAGGCTCAGAATGATACATTTCTTGCTGGAATAACTATTGGTAACTAGAAGTAACTAGTGTTGATTAGCAATAACTAGAGTAACTAGAGTAAACCAAGAGGCTCAAAAACTCATTCCTCTCCAATCTACCTTTTTATTTCTTGTTAGAACAGTGAGTGAGAACTTTAGAAAACTAGAGCCAAATAGAAACATTATATAATTAGTTAACTAGTAACAAGCTAACTAATAGCTACATACTACAGACAACCAGAATAACTAGAGTGAGCCAAAGGGATCAGAAATACACATTCCACTCAATTCTAATTTCTCATTTGAATAACTATGGGTTACTAGATACAACCAGAGTAATTAGGTAAATAGTTAACTAGAGATAGCTAGAATAACTAGAGGACACAAAAAAAACTGAAAATCACATTTCTCTCAACTTTAACTTCTTATCTTCGTGTTCTGAGTATTGCCCATGTCTGAATTTCCTCATTATCGTAATATGTTCTCTATTAGGATGCATCACTGTTTCATTGTAAACACTATTTGCTCCTACTTCACACTGCCCTGATGTTGAAGAGCAATTTCTTGACTAGATGGCTACTTCCAAAATGTCTGCTCGATTACCAGTGGAGTCTAATACTGCTGGATTGGTACTCAGTGGTAAAGTCAGGTATGGAGTGGGGTCCTGTTTACACAAAAGGAGAAGGAGTTGCGGGAACACAAAATATATCTGAGGTATGGAGAGAGCCAGGCAACCAGATAGACGATGGAAGTTATGAGAAAGTACATTTGCAAACGACATAAACCCAAATCAAAGTCACTTGAAGAGAAAAAGAAAATTATTGGCTCATATAACTGGGGAATCTTAGATAGATCTAGACTATCTGGACCAGACACTCAAATGATGCCATCAGGGATATCTCTGTCCATCTTTTGTCTTTGTTTCCATTTGTTTGTTGGCCTCATTCTCCTCTAATGAGGTAGGTTTTTCCTTATGGCAGGGATGATAACTGCTTGTAGCTCCTTTCTTCTTCTAGATTTATGACTTAAAAAGCGAGACCAGGGCTTCCCTGGTGGCGCAGTGGTTGAGAGTCCGCCTGCCGATGCAGGGGACATGGGTTTGTGCCCCGGTCCAGGAGGATCCCACATGCCGCGGAGCGGCTGGGCCCGTGAGCCATGGCCGCTGAACCTGCGTGTCCGGAGCCTGTGCTCCGCAACCGGAGAGGCCACAACAGTGAGAGGCCCACGTACAGCAAAAAAAAAAAAAAAAAAAGCGAGACCATTTTTCTCTAGCTCAAAATTGAAAACCTCGAGGAAGGATTCGAAATGACTAAGCGTGGTCACATGCTCAACCCAGAACAATCGGTATGGTTAGAGGAATTGAGTTTTGTTTGGAAGGGCCTGGATCAGAAGCTAACCTTGGGGCCAGTGAGATAGGGCACTACGCTTAGCAGCTCCCTCACAAAAGTCACATGATTGGAGAGGAGGAGGAACAGTTCCTCAAAGGGACAGAAAAACCCAGATAAAACCACTACAGAGTCCAATCACTTAAAATCTAATTTTCTGAGCAAAAGAGTCCAGATTCAGACCTCTGTTCAGATGCTCTCCAGGAATTTGATACAGATTGGGACTGTTTGTCCTAGGATGTTGCTTGCTGAAGAATATTTGTGCTGTTACAATCTTTGTCAGTTAGTCATGTCTAATGAAGACAGCAGTGGGCATGGTTTGGAAGATACAAAGGTGAAAACCACATCTGGTATAGAATAGAGTATTCTTGATAGATACGTAATCTATGAAATATGTAATCTTTCGAGAAGTCCAGTGAAGGTAGTAAGGCAACCTTACTACCTAGTATATTTTGCTATAACAGGTATAGAAATGGAGTCATTGCTCAAAGATCTGGGGATAATGTACAGGAGAGAAGTGTAATGTAATCAGTAAGGTGTCAAAGATGAACCCTCCAGATCCAGGAGATGAATTCAGGTTGTAGTTGGAGTTTTAATAGTCAAGGAAAGACAGGGAGCAGGATATTTGCCTAAGGGTGCATGTATTTGTGGATATTTTTGAGAGAATCCAGTTTCAAAACAATGAATGGCATCACAGCTCCAAAGTTGTGATACATCCATGTTCAAACCCAGAATTATGAAGGACCATGAACAAAATGGTATTGGATATATTAATTTATACAACGCATATAAAGCGCTTAGTACAATGAGCCCATATTAAGTATTCAGTCAATGGTTCTATTATTATTATTACTATGTGCATGGCATTATGCCAGGTATTTTATATACATTATGTGGCAATAGCCCTATTGAGATAGGTATTGTTATTCTATTTTAAATAATTGGTTAAGATAACGGAAGTGTTCATTTTCAGAGTTGGTATTTAAATCTAGTTTATCCAACTCCAAGGTTTGTGTTCTTACCATTATGCCATAGATTTCCCATGGAATGCTGGTGATCTACCATGAAACCTGAAAAGAATAGGCAATTTATGGTATATTTTTGATACTTAGAGAATGATGTGGACCTTGGTAGGTAGTATCTTCATTCCTTATAGGATGAGAAACCTGATGCTTAGAGGGTTGAATTGACATTTCTGGAGTTTTTTAAGTAGAATTCATGCTGTCATTAAGTCTGTCCTGAATGAGGTATTCTAGTCACTCAAGCAAGGACATTAGGGTAGATCACATTTTTGCTAAAGTAGACTGATAATCCCACGCTGTTCTAGTCCATGATGAAATACAATGTTCATAAATTTCTGGGAGACTTCAGAACCGTTACACAGAGGAAAGTGAGCTGGTAGTCACATTGACTGTATTCAGTTGGAAGGTGGTTTCCTCTTCATCCTCCTTCCAAATTTGTATCAATTTGTATGCCTTTCAGAGACCTAGGTAAGAGAAAATGTAGCCTAGGAAGTCATGGATTATTGACAGTTACAGTTATGGAATTGGAGCGGGAAGTAGGAAGTGGTAGGCTGCCTCTGTGTAAGAGGTTTAAAGAACTTGAACTTATGGATTTGAAATTTAGTTAAACCTTTTGGAAGAAATCATCACCCTAGGCATTTTGGAGGTAGTCTAATCAAATTTGAAGTTGAGGACATCTCCTTGACATTTTGCTTATTGAGCTCAGTTCTGAATCCTGTATATCTAGGATGCTGCCTCAGGGCAGCCTTTGTCAATTCCTGAATGGTTGATATAGCCTAGCTGAGATGCTACCTAATTACTGTGCTTCTGGGCTCCATAGAATACTAGTGTCACACCAAATGTATATTCATGTCGCTAAGGAGAAAAGAAAAAAAAAGTATGGTGGTCAAAATGTTTGGAAAATAGTGGTTTAAAAGTTTAACAGATCTATTATTTATTACAGGACTTCCCAGAGGTCTTAATAAGCTCATTATGTGCTATCACTCTTTAGGAGAAGCATCTAGTATGAACTGTTTTCCAAATGTATTTGACTAGGGTTTTTTTTGTTTGTTTCTTTTTGATAACTATATATTAACATCTTAGAAAAACCAGTATGTTTCCATGAAATACACTTAAAAGAATGCTAGTCTAGGCTAGTGTAGCAATAGGTATGACATATATTAATTGATATCTATACTGGAGGACCAAGACACTGTCAGAAGCTTCTGGCAGCCAAGCTAAAAGTTCTTAAGTCAACCCAGAGAAAGCTTGATAAGAACATCAACCCCACCAGGGAGCATGTCTGACAAGTCTTTCAAGCTCAGGAACCAGTGAGTCTGAGAAGGGTCCTGTGAACTCCAGGCCCACCTGGGCAAATAACCTCCTCCTGCCTTGCTCTGCCCCGTTCAGTGTTGAAGGCTGGGCTTCCTTGGTTCCCAGAGTATATTCTAGTGCTCTTACTGGCACAGAAGTTCTTCTCTACATTCTAGTCTTTATGGCACTAACACTGACTGCTTGTCTAGTTCCTGTCAGACCCCTCTCCCTAGGGACTGAAGATGATGAAATGATAACATACGATGAGTAAATGAAATCACATATGGTTTAAGAGGCAACTTAAATTACATACATAAAGCATTCAACATAGTGTCACATGGCATACATTCGGCAAATGTTAGTTCCCAAATGGGCATGGAAAATCTCCTTAACAAAATCTACCAGCCATTCCATGCTTTTCCTTTTCATTTTGCACATTATGGTGTTATTTGGAATTTTTTTAAACACAAACATGCATTTCCCTTATTTTAAAATAACTAAATAAGCCAGTTATGAAAGGACCAAGATTTTATGATTCCACTTACATGAGGTCCCTAGAGTAGTCAAATTCACAGACAGAAAGTAAAATGGTGGTTTCCAGGGGCTGGGGGGAGAAGGGGAATGGGGAGTTAGTGTTTAATGGGTAAGGAGTTTCAGTTTGAGAAGATAAAAGATTTCTGGAGATCAATGGTGTTGACAGTTGCACCACCACATAAATGTACTTAATGTCACTGAACTGTATACTTAAAAATGGTTAAGATTTTGTATTACATGTATTTTACCACAATTTAAAAATTTTTTCATTAAAATTAAATAAAATAGCTAAATGAAAATGTTTCTCTCCCCTCCTCTTGTCCTTCTTAAAAGGCCTGTCTCCCTTTATCTCCCATTCAATCTATTTTCCATATTGTCACTAGAATGGTGAATCTGACCACAACACTCCCCATTAACCACTATAGGATAAAATGCAGTTTTCAGCCTGACATGTAAGGCTCTTCACCTGAAGCCCCTGCCTAGTCCCATCTCCTAACGCTGCCCTATTTTGTATCTCTGGTCAAACCATACCAGGTTGCTCTTACTTTCCCAAACATGGGGAAAAGTCACAAGACTTCTTGTCTCTGCTTAAAATGCCTTCTCAGAGTCCCTTATCTGTCTGATGAACACCTCATCCTTCAAGACTAGCCTTAGTGTTTGCCCTGTAGAGTTTTCTTTGACAACCTTCCCCACTCCTCAGGCCAAGCAGAACACTGCCTCTTTTGTCCCACCACCCTACCTAGTATAGCCCTCTATCACTGCAGGTAGCACGCTGCATGGCAATGGTTTGTTTATTGGTCTGTGTCCCTTACTAGACTGGGGGAACCTCAAGGGCTCATTCATGTTTGTATCCCCAGGGTTTAGATTGAAGTGGAAAGCTACCTAGGAATTGATTAATGCATTGTTGAGTGAGTGAATGAATATAGAGAAGGGGAAGCACAGATCTGTTCATTTTTATCCCTGTTTCCACCACTACTATCAATAAAAGTCCTATATGTACATGTATAACTGATTCACTTTGTTACACATAAAAAAAGTTTAATTAAAAAAATTAAAGTCCTAAAAAAAATTCTTAAACAGACTGTGTTGTCAGGGCAGCAGGCAGTCCAATACCTGATGATGGAAAAGAAAGGGGGTAGTGAGCCTCAATTGCCTAAAAGTCTCTGCCTTCCTTTTTCTTTCCTGCCACTAAGGAAATCATATCAGTCTTGGAGCCAAGGATGTTTCCCCTTCACTTGGCCTGACTGATAAAGGATTCAGAGTTGGGGTCGGAGGCAGCACTAGATGGGGGGGCGGTCACTGAAGAAAAGGTAAATTTATTCTGGTCTTCTCATGTTGGAACTGAACTTTTTTTCCATAGAAATGTTATTATATATGATATACACACTACTTTACTTCAAGCACATTATGGGTTAAGTAGCTTCGGGTAAACTGGTTTGGGAATATGGCCATAATTTATAACGTTGTTCATATGGGAAAATTGTTTCTGAGTTCAAAAAAACAAACCTTTGGAACTTAACTTTGGGACTTCCTGAATTCTTTTTGGAAGTACAGTGAGTGTATCAATGGGAGTCTAGAGATATATGAAAATGAAGAGTCTTAATCAGGGAGAAAATGATCATGGCCAAATTAAACTGTAACATTATAGGTATTGTGATTAGATTATACCAATCCTATTCTGTAGTTCTCAAATTACCCATTATTGCAACTAGTATTATATTCAATAACAAAGTAATTGAAATAAAGTTGAAAAATGCAAGTTTCCATTTTAACCCAGTCTCATAAAGGTCCTCCATCCAACATAACCTATGTGTGTCATGCACAATGCCTACGACTTTGCTTCAGGACACAAGCAAGCCTGTAAAAGTGATGTACCCTCTCTCAAGCACTTTTACAGCAAAATGTCAGACCATGAGAATGACTCACTGACTTAAAGTTTGTCATCAGGTTAAATTATTCCCTGAAATAAAAGTCTTCTGTAGGGACCCTCTGTGTGTAAACAGATGCATTTGAAAGCCCATATGACCTAAATGGTTATTTCTGGCCATTCCCCTGCCCACATCCAAATGTTTGTGATATATTACTACGCAGTTGAAGGCTGCAAGGCAACATGCGTGATTTGAGAGGAAACTGTTCATTTACTGACACTACACAGAAAAGTTGAGGCTTTCTTCTTTATACAAAAATAGAAGCAGGAATCTAAAACTGCTTTTAAAAATCACCATTTTCCTGTTAGAAAAAACAATCATGGATATCTGTCAAATACTAATGACAGTCTGTCAATCACACCCTAACCCTGCCCCTCCCTGTTTTCAAGAGCTTGTCTTCTTATTGTAAAACTAGCTTTTAACTCTTTCCAAAGCAACAGAATTATATTGCTGCTTATGTGTGACTGAAATGTGTGACAGGTTGTTTGGATTGTAATTCCAAGGCCCCAATTTTGACCCTACCAATGAGCACACTCTCCTCATTCAA
The DNA here is from genome assembly GCF_964374135.1 of Grampus griseus. Classification (NCBI taxonomy): domain Eukaryota; kingdom Metazoa; phylum Chordata; class Mammalia; order Artiodactyla; family Delphinidae; genus Grampus; species Grampus griseus. Next base: position 97,289,623 of record NC_138999.1, on the reverse strand, counting down.
TAGAGCCTTGTGTCTACATAATGTCAAACAACTGGTAGGGCACTGAACAAATAATAAGCTGATTCAGTAACCTGGGGAGCGTCTCAGGTCATGCCTACACTGTAGGTTGGCAACTTGAAATTATTCTGAGAGGCACAGTCAAGCCTGCCCCACGGCAACACTGTGAAGTTGGGGAATTGTCTGGGCCACCCTCCCACGTTTCGTCTTGATAAACCATCCTGAACACGTAGAACACATTCATTCACTAAATACTTAAAATGAATGAACCTTAAGGAAAAACTCATGTCGTTCTGAAATGGACTAAAGTCACCCATGCAGTATTTTCTTAAATGTTCCCCCCGGGGACATCTTAGGCTAAGGCAAATTAAGGGGATTGCTCCAGTTGTCTAGTGACTCAGGGCACAGCTCGATTGAGAGGCAGTGATACATTAAGGGTGGGGTCTGTGGAGGGTAGAAGATGTAGGCAATGGGCTGAAGTGTTCAGGGAAGGCGACAGAGAAGATATGGGTCATGGACCCTGCTATTTAAGAGGTAAACTTCTCCTGTCTACCTCTACTTTAATTTATGAATTCATCTTTTCATCCTGCCTGCCAATCTCAAAACCACAGTGCACCAATCACTGTTCAAGCTCAGTCTTCCTGCCTTTCATGTGATCATTTCAAGCACTTATTGTCACATTTGGTATGGACAGCTCTACTGACTTATACAGCCAGCACTGTGGCTTGTCTATACAACTGGATTATAATCTACCCGAAGAGAGGGACCTTGACTTCTACTTCTCAGGATAGCTATAGAATGCTGGGCATCTCTTCGCTCTCTGCTCCAGCTAGATGTTTTAACTTGCTCTTCTTCGCTTACTTACATGCACAGGACCTTCTGACTGTTAAAAACAACAATAGAGACATGATTCTGCCTTCCCTCAACTTTTATCACCAAACTGTTTTTCTTCTTACTCTATTATTTTCCCTAGGTGATACCATCACTCTCAGGATTTCAACGATCAACTATGAAGATGGTTTCTAAGTGGCGGTCTCCAGCTGTGATTTTGCCTCAGAATCCCAGTTCTACCTCTCAAAAGTGACTGATGACTTTGATAACTTACTGCCATCTCATACTTGGCCGAGGAACAAAATCGCCCCCTTCCTCCCAAGCTGACTTTTTCCTCCCTGATTTCTGCTAATGGAGCATGAGTCTCCGGACTACTCTATAAGTTCATTTCAACAAATATTAATTGGATGCTTACCACGAAGAAGACACTGAGCCCAGAAATCGTGCTGGCACCTTTAAATCTTCCTTCTTTTTCTCTGTCTTCAGTCTATCCCGAAGCTAAGTAAGCTTTTCCTTTGAAATGTCGCCCATATCCAAACCTTCTTCTCTTTTCTCTTTGTCACGCACTTTAGCAGCCCAGAACTCATGATCTTAAGCTTGCCTTATAATAGCCTTCTATCTGGTCTCCTTGCTCGTATCTCTCCTTCCTCCATGACAGTGTTCCCAAACTTTGCTGCATATTAGGAATACCTGGAGATCTATTTAAAAATCCTAAGGCCCAGGCTACATCCCATACCATTAAATCAGAATTTCGGGGTTAGGATTGAGGCATCAGTATTTTGTAAAGCCCCCAGTTAATTTTACTGCACATCCAAGGTTGCGAACCAATGCTTATTCCATGCTACTCACTACTGCCAGGACTTATATAATGCAAGCACTGCTCTCATTATATAATTTACTGGCTCAAAACCTTTAATAAGCCTCCAATGACCAACTTCAAGGCTCCTTAAAATCTGACCCAATTCTATCCCATGAAACCTAGGCCCTCCCACCTCCATGACCATATGCTGAAATGCCTTTCTTCTGCCTATCCAAATCTTACTCATCCTTCAAGCTCCAGTTCATCCAAGAAGCTTTCCCTAAGGAATTCAGACCATAGTGATTATCTACCCTTGGGGCACCTGTAGCACTTTTGGCCTATGTAGTCATTACCTAAGCATTGCCTTGTATTATAATAATTTCTGTTTCCATGTCTCACTTTCCTAATTAGTTTCTAAGTCCTGGGGACATAGTCTATATCTACCATACATTCCCCACTGTACTTAGTTCAGTGCTATGAATATTGTAGGCATTCAATAAATATGTTGATTGGTTTATGTCCATCCCATCATAAAGGATGTTTCAATCAACCTGTAACTAACTTTATATGTTTGTGCCATGTTGTAATATTAGAAAATTAATCAGTATGTTTAACCTCTATTCTTGTCAGTAGACTGACAGAAAACAGGACAGCATTACTTTCAGGTGGCAGCACTTGTCTTGAATACCTCCTGGGTATAGCTAAGGCATGTAGTTATAGATATACTATATATATAATAAACCCAAGGGAGGCTATTAACAATTCAACATTTCCTGTTCGTGTGGGAAGGCTAATTCCATTTATCAAACAAGGACAGAAACATTGTTCCTTTAGACTGATCCTCCCTTTCTGGCTCCTCAGGGCTCAAGGCTATAATCACTTGCAGCCAGAGAAGGGAGAAAACCCTCCCAATGACATTCTGACCACTGGGTCAGAAAGTCAGGCTGAAAATAGTTAAAGATGTCTATATTCAGAAATGTTGAAATCGGCCGTTTGTAATTGGAGGTAGTTGTAGCATAGTGTAAAAAGCACTAGACCTGGGGTCAGAGAAGCTGACTTCAAATCCCAGCTCTGTCACATAATTGTCCTGAACTTTAAGCAAATCACTGGGACTCTATTGATCTTAGTTTCTTCATCAGTAAAATGGGATTAGAAATAAATAGCATAGTGTTTGGGGGAATCATTAAATAAGATAATATATGTAACTGTTCCTAGCACATAGTAGGCACTCAATAATGTTAGCATCTTTGAATTATAAACCTAAAATATGTTATTTGTTTATTTAGCATAAAATGCAAATATTTTAACATAGGGGAGCCATCCAGTTCCCCATACATTATGTTCTATACATAAATGTTCCATACATTAAAAAATAGCTTTTTATTTAGAAATAATTTCAAACTTAGAAAAGTTGCAAGAATAAAATGGCACAGGGAATTCCCTGGCGGTCCAGTTGTTAGGACACTGAACTTTCTCTGATGTGGCCGGGGTTCGATCCTTGGTCAGGGAACTAAGATCCTGCAAGCCACGCCGCACAGTCAAAAAAAAAAAAAAAGGCACAAAGAATATCCACATACCCTTCATCCAGATGCACCTATTGTTAGCATTTTACCGCATTTTATTTTATCTACCTATCTATCTAATGTAACTATATTCCTGAAACATTTGAGAGTAAGTTGCATGCATCATGACCCTTTGCCCCTAAATGCTTTGGTGTATATTTCCTAGGTATAAGGATATTCTCTTACACACCATGGTACAGTTAACAACTTCAGTGATATTAACATTGGTACAATATTTTATCCAATCTACCATCTGTTTTCTAGTTTTGTCAATTGGCCCAATAATGTCCTCTGTAGCATACTGTCCCCCTCACATACAGGATCCAGTCTAGGTGCAGTATTTAAATTAGCTGTCATGTCTTTCTGGCCTCATTTAATCTGGAATATTTCCACAGCTGTTCTTTATCTTTTATGACACCGGATGCTCCATAAATCTTAAAATGTAAACAGGGTTCTTTCACAAAACATAGTAGTTAAAAACATAGGCTCTGAAGCCAGACTGGCTAAAATAGAGTCTGAGGTCTGCCAACAATTAACTGTGCAACCTTAAGCAAGTACTTAATGTCTCTGTGTCTCAGCTTCCTCATATGAAAAATAGGGTTGAGTATGGTACTTCATAAGGTTTTTGTGAGGATTAAATGAGTTGATACACATATAACACTTAGAATAGCACCTAATACATGGCACCTAGTACATGGTAAGTGCTCGATAATGTCAGGTATATCAATATTTCTATAACTCCAATGTCAAATCAAATGTACAAAAATTTACTGAGCATCTCTTACAAGTAAGGTCTTTTTCTAAGGCCAGGTAACATTTATCTCATCAGTTACAGAACAGCAGAATGTTGGGCTTCAAAAGGCTTTAAAGAGAATTGGTTCTTTTGTTTTAAATAAATTTCTTTATTTTATTTATTTATTTTTGGCTGCGTTGGGTCTTTGTCGCTGCGTGTGGGCGCGGGCTTTCTCTAGTTGCGGCGAGCGGGAGGTACTCTTGGCTACAGTGCGTGGGCTTCTCATTGCGATGGTTTCTCTTGTTGCAGAACATGGGCTCTAGGCCCCTGGGCTTCAGTAGTTATGGCACATGGGCTCAGTAGTTGTGGCGCACGGACTTAGTTGCTCTGCAGCATGTGGGATCTTCCCAGACCAGGGCTCGAACACATGTCCCCTGCATTGGCAGGCAGGTTCTTAACCACTGCGCCACCAGGGAAGCCCAAAGATCACTGGTTCTTAAGGTTTCTCTGTATCACAGACACTTGAGAATCTGGTAAATTTTGTGGAACTGCCCCCCCAAACAACAACAACAACGCTGTAGTGGGTTGAATGGTGGCTCCCTAAAAGATATATTCATGTCCTAATCTCCAGAACCTGTGACTGTGACCTGATTTTGAAAAAGAGTCTTTGTAGATACAATTAAATTAAGGATTTTGAGATGAGGAATTTATCCTGGATTATACACGTGGGCCCTAAATCCATTGACAAGTATCCTTATAAGAAATGCACAGAGGAGACAGAAGAGGAGGAAGCAGTGTGAAGATGGAGAAAGAGATGTGGCCAGAATGGAAGCGGCAAGGAACAGAATCTCCCCTAGAGCCTTTGGAGGGAGCACGGCCCTGTTGACACCTTGATTTTGGATTTCTGGCCTCCAGAACTGTGAGAGAATAAACTTCTGTTATTTTAAGTCACCAAGTTTGTGGTAATTTGTTACATCAGCCACAGGAGACTAGTAGAAACGCATATATTCACTCACAGTCTTGTAGATTTTAGTTAGTCTGTGAACCCCCGATTGAGAAACCCTGCTCTTATCCTCCTTTCTCATTTACTGATCGGGAACCAGGGACTCAGGTAAGCCCCAAGCTAGGTATTCAACTAGGAGGAGGGAGGGCTGATTACAGCAACCCGGAGGCCCTGATATGAGATAGGATATGGAAGAACATATGGGACAGCCATGCTAACCAGGCCTGGCAAATCAAAGGGTAGGACAGGAACTTTTTCTGTGTATTTCATCAGCATCTCGATACTTCCTGCTTCCTCAAGAGCCCTCCTTTCCCCACCCCAATATTTGCAAACCAGAGAAAATAAACACATTGTCACACTGAAAGAATTTGAACAAAGAGCACTTAAAAAAAAAAGTAAGCAAACCTAACACAATGGGGATGGACGTACCATTTGTCCAAGTGAATTAAGATATTAAAAATGTGGCCATTCAAAAAAGATTGTACCTATATTTTTCCCCTTAAAAAAATCTTTGGGAGAGGAAGTGAGAGCTTCACTGTAGTAGAGATCAAACCTGAAGCTAGATTCAGAGAAAGATTGTGCTCTCCAAACTTAATAACCAGGAAATGCAATCAGGGACCTGGGTTCATTTGGGCCCTGTTGTGACATGAATTATGTTCCCAAAAAGATATGTTGAAATCCTGACCCCAAGTACTTGTGAATATGACCTTAGAAATAGGGTCTTTGCAGATATAATCAAGTTAAGATGAGGTCATTAGGGTGGGTCCTAATCCAACATGACTGGTATTTTTATAAGGAGAGGAGAAGAGACAGAGAGGAAAATACTGTGTAGAGACACAGTGATACACAGAAGGAAGATGGCCATGTGAACACAAAGGCAGAGATTGGAGTTGTGCTGCCAGACGTGAAAGAATGCCAGAAGCTAGAAGAGGCAAGAAAAGATCCTCCCCTAGAAGCTTCAGAGGGAGTGTGGCCCTGTCAACACCTTGATTTTGGACTTCTGGTCTCCAGAACTGTGAGAAAATAAATTTCTGTTCTTTTAAGCCATTTAATTTGTGGCACTTTGCTGCAGTAGCCTTAGGAAACTAAAGCACACCCTTATTTGGGTATCCATGAGACATTTACTGAATTTACTCTGTGCCAGGCACTATGCTAGGAACCGGGGAAAGACAAAGATAAGACAGGTTCTATTCTTGCTTTAAAGCAGACTTGTCTTCTGTGATGGATTAGGACATTTCCAGGGCCCCACAGGTGACCTGGCAAACACATATTTTTTTGTCTTATTTGCTCATATATAGAGGGTATATAGTTGCTCTAAAGACTAGATTTCTCCTGGCATTTCTGACAATTCCATTTATCCAATGACACATTCACATAGCTCTCTGTCCCTCTGAAGTGGCCATGGGAAGAAAGTAGGGAAGTGGAAAGGGGGAAGGTTCTAGGATAGCTTTACATTTGGTTTTCTGCCCATATCTTTCCCAATGAATCCATATTCCCAATGATCTATCTCCTGCTCTAAAATGAGGAACTTCTCACACATTTTATGAAACACTATGCAGGGACCACACTGTGGCACTGTTTCATTCCCAAAATTTAATAAAATACACAGTTCATTTAGTGCACACTATGAGGCCTTCACCTCAGGGTTTATGGTGCAAATCTAAGGCCAATTAAATGTCACCCTCAGTAATAGAGCCCAAGCCAGACCTTGCTGCCTCCATGGCAAGCCTTTGACAAACTGATGAAATAGGCAGTATTTGTCTTTATTTCACTCCCATATACATAGTTAGGGACCCCCATTTTTTTATCATGCTCCACCTTCTCCCCTCTGCCTACCCCCAGGAAGGTGCCCTTACTTGTGTCCCTGTCATGTTCTTGCTCTGCCTGGCTTTGGTAATTTTGCCCACTAAGGTACTAACTGATAACAAGTGTCAGGTTGAGTTATGACCCCCTCAGAGAAGTATTTTATTTTTAAACAGGGCTATCTTAGAGATCAAAACGCACTCAAAACCAAAAGGAATATAGCTCTAATGATGCATTGACATGCGGTGGATGAATCCTTTGGGGCAGGGGTTCTGTAACCTCTCATATTCATGTATTCAGTTCCAACTGACATGAATTGAGCATGTGTTCTTTGCCTAATTGGACCAGGTATTTTCTTTCACTCACTCAGCTCACTGTATTCTTCACAACAACCTTGTGAAGTAGATACTGACATCTTAATTTTAAGGAAGAGGAAACTGCAGGACAGAGGATTGAAGTGACTTCTCACGGTCAGAATGTATAAAAGTTAGAACTAGTTCCCAATGTCTCTCTGACTCCCAGTCCAATACTCTTTCTTCTATACCCCACTGCCTCATTAAACATGTTATAAATTGAAAGAATACCTCCTTATGTTCAAGACTCTGCCTCGAGCCTTATGGGATGAGGCAGAAACGAGTAGAGCATGTCTATGCCCTTCAAATCATATCATGTAGTCAGTGCCTCAAGGTCAGTCCTGGCATCCCTTTAATATCTCATGGATTGTCTTACACAGGTCTAAGGAACTCTCATTCTAGAGAATCACTCAGGGGTGGGGGAGAAGGAGGAGGTCGTTGATGATGCATTCATTCAGATGCTTTCTTGTGACCAGAATCTGAAAGTCTTCTTCCTTCTATAGCCTCCTGCTAAATCTCCCAGGAAGTCAGCTGGCTCTCCTAATGAGGCTGCACTCTTTCTCTGTTGTAACAGAAATTCCTAGATTGCCAAGCCTTGCCCTCTCCAGTGATGGGCAGTTTCTATGGACCGTTGAGTATGATTTTTTTCTCTGCTCATAGCATCCCCTAATACTCCACATACCAACATTCCCCCCATATTTTCAATCCTCTGTCACCATCATGATTTCCCGCTCTACCTATCAAAACTGCTCTCCAGAGGGATCAGGTATTGAACCTTTACATATCACTGTGAATATGGTCAAATTCATTTATTCATCCATTCCAATAATAAATACTTTGAAGGATGTACTATGTGAAGACATCATTGATAGAAAAAATTCATGGACATTTTCCTTCAAGAAACTCATTTTCTAGAGGGAAAGACAAACAGACCATTACAATAGAGTTGAATGTCATTATTTTATATTCAAACTGTAACCAGAATACTGCAAAGGCCACAGAGGAACATCTAACACACACTAGGAGAATTGAGGGAGTGTTTCCCAGGGAGGCAATAATTTCTGGAGAGAGAGAGAACGAAAGAGAGAGAGAGAGAGAGATTTTTGTAGGTCTCCTGTGATTCTGTCTTGGGTAATTAGGCAATAAGGTAGATGGTGGTGTCATTCAAGGAGATGGGTAATATAGGAAGAAGCAAATGAGAATTACGTGTAGGGATGGAGGCAGATGATATGTTTGGATTTACACATGTTAATTTTGAGATGCCTAGGAGACATTCAGGGGATTTCAGCATGCAGTTTGATACCTGGATCTTATAAGAGATATGACAGACGGTATTGATTTTGGAATCAGTCAACATGTCCCCTTGTTGTTCTGTGAGATCATAAAAAGTCTGACTTCTGAAGGCTCAGTAGCAGGTGGAAGAGACATTGTTAAGGGGGGAAAAACTTGCAGGTATCTTTGAAATACTTTTATGATCTTGGCCACCGGTTGGCCTTGTGCACCCTGCCCCACCGCCGGCCCAACTGAATCTGCTCTTGTCCCAGGATAGGTGGATAGGTGTGTGGACTTTGGTTGTGAAATGTGATGTATGCAGTAATTAATGTATTCTTCAAAGGGTGGTAAATGATCCAAGAAAATCAAACTTGGTACCTGTCAGTCTTGGTCCCTCACTAAATAGCATTTATGCATCAAGGAGAACTTGACAGAATGAATAAGAGGTTGTATACTCCTGCTTTTGGCCTTCATTGTTCTTAATGCTCTGTAAAGTCTTCCTGACCCCAGTTTACAGACCTTCTAAACCATTCTGTACCATAACCAGGTTACTCTTCATAAAATACCATTTTTATTAGTCTCCCAAACCTCCAAAAGAACAAGTTCCAATTGTTCTAGTTGTCATTCAAGTTCCTGAAAAATCTGGTCCAACCTTACACATCTGAACTGAAGTATTCCTAGCCTCTACACAAACTGACAACTCACTTGTACTGAAAACAAACCAGAGTTTTTCAAATTGTAAACTCTTCTAATGCAAGAGTTAAATAGTTATTCCATGAGCTTGAAATGCCCTCTACTAACTTCTCTACGTAGCTACAGTCATTCAAGGAATCTTCATTGAACACATACAATATACCTTCTTTGCCATTCAAAGTTCATACAGCTCTCTCCCTTCTCTTCCTTGCTATATTATATAGCAAGCATGGTTACAGCAACCACATATTCAAGATAAAATGACAGTTTGACAAATAAATTTGTGTTATGAGACAATCAGGAGAGATTATCTAAAATTGAGGATATTCATTCATCTGAATTATATCAGAGAACCCTTTACATATTTATCTTAGCATTTTATCTTTCTAGCTACACTGGAGTTTCTGGAGGCTGAGTCCAAGTTTAGACTTCTTTGTACGCCACATGGCACCAATCACATGCTAGGTATCTAATAGTTGTTCATTGTTCGGTAAGTATTTGTGTTTGGACTAAGTACTGATGTTCTTTGTTTGAGTCTGGCAACATTCTTTAGGTGTGGCCCACCCTCAATAACTAGGAAGGTAGTGCACAAGGAAAACCAATGAAAGGAAGATTAAATTCGGCAGAAAAATACATTTTAACAGAGGAGATTAGCCCTTCTGCTGAGTAAGCTGAGCCTTAGTAAACTGATCCTGTCTTCTTCCAAAGAGCAATGGAAATAAATCACCTTGTGGGTGAAACAGAGTTAGTCTCCATAGCAGGGGGATTTTAAGTGTCTCCATGGTTTAGTCCTCCACAGAAATCTCCCCATATTAACATCTGCTCCGTCTTCAAATTACCTTGGGCATTTTTCTAAGATTCTGTGCAAATGAGCAAAGAGCTCTCACTTTCCAAAATGTCCACCAAAGTCAAAGGAATATTAATTAGAGGCAGAAGAGGAGGGAGCAGGGAGCTGGCCTCACCAAAGGAAGTTCATTTATTCCCTGGGAAAGAAATGAAATGTGAGTTCAGGAGGTAGAAGAGAAACCTTTTCAACTCTTCATGGCCAGGCTAGAAATTGAATGGAAGAGAGAGATGAGATGGTTAAATGTGGCAATAAATAAGTCAGAAATTTCCTGTAGCCTTGGAAGAGAAGGTGATAGGGTCAAAACTGCTTCAAACTCTGTTTTTGGATATTGAGGAAAAGTCTAAGAGTCAGCAAACTTTTTTGTAAAGGGCCAGCTAGTAAATATTTTAGGCTTTGCAAGCTATAGACCTATAGTCTTGGTTGCAGTGCATTCTCCTTTGTTTCTTTTAACAACTCTTTAAAAATGCTTTTAGAAGAATTCTTAGCAGCAGTTTGTCCACTCTTGCTCTAGAAGGTGGTGTGTGTGTAAATTTCAATTCCATTTTAGCTTGAAGAATGCTTATGGTGAAGAGGATTCTGAATGAGGGAAAGACTAAACTCAAAGCTAACTACCCAGTGATCCTCAGACCCTAAATAGGGCAACACTCCCAGCACGAAGAACTAGCTGGAGGAGGGAACCAGATTTGAGTGAATCTAACGGTCTGTGCAAAAGCTGTTCAAAGTGGAAAAAAAATCGGTGAGTGTGATTTGAGCAGGACACTGAGCATCTGGCCAAATTAAAGCTGGGGAACTCCCCCAGGAGCTTTCAGAGCAGGCCCAAACGTAGTCTGGAAGCTGGGGTCAAGGAGAGGCAAACGCTCAGGGTGTTTTTTGACCACAAAGCAGGGGAAGTCCTGGGCTTTGTAATTACCAAGCAGCTGAGACTGCACTTTGGGAATAAGTAAAATCTCTGCAAAATGTAACTCACCTGCCTGGGATCAGTCTAAAATACCTTATGGGGTAGACCCTGATGGACATAAAGAAATTATGCCTGAAAAATTGGAGTCTGGGGACCCTGGGAGTTCTGGTGCAGGAGAGGAAGAGGTTAGAAATGTTCCCTTCCCATTCCCCCACAGGAACCACTTTTCACTAGGGAGGACAAAGCAGGCCTGAAGGTAGAAAGTACAGAGTATCTAAGGAACACCTGACAAATATGCTTCTGAGAAACCAAGGGAGGGGCTCCCCCCAGATGCTGACTGAAAAGACCTGAGGGCAACAAGTCTTAAGCTGAGATCAACTTGTCAAGAAGATAGGAAGAACAATGCTTCCCCCACCCAGCTATAGCCTGGGGCTAGAGCATTTAAGACTAAATAAATGTTCGGTGCCTAATTGCCAGGAGGAAGGGTTAGTGTGGGTGGTAACCACAGTAACCACAGGTGTCCTGAAAATAACCATATATTTCAGTTTCCAAGGTGTTTTCCCCACCGTTTGATCTGAAGTTCACAACAAGTCAGTGTGGTCCTAAAACATGACAGAGATTATTCTCCCAAGTTTTACAGATGAGGAAATTGAGGCTCAAAAGGGTTGAGCTACTTGCCCCAGTTCTCACAGCTTGTAAACAGCAGTGCCACACTCAAATCTCTCAAGAGTTCATATCCAGTGCTACTTACACTACTGCCAGTGTTCTTAGTGACAAAACACCGAGGTGGGAAATGGCCGGCAAAGAAGTACATCCACAGGGAGAGGTGACCCACTTGGGAGCTGGAGAGGCTGGGGACAGAAATGAAGTTAGAAGGTCAGGATGGTAGGGATTTCCCTGGTGGTGCAGTGGCTAAGAATCCGCCTACCAATGCACGGTTCGAGCCCTGGTCTAGGAAGATCCCACATGCCGCGGAGCAACTAAGCCCAGGTGCCACGACTACGGAGCCCGCATGCCACAACTACTGAAGCCCACGTGCCTAGAACCTGTGCTCCGCAACAAGAGAAGCCACCGCAGTAAGAAGCCCGCACACCGCAACAAACAGTAGCCCCCACTCGCCACAACTAGAGAAAGCCCACGTGCAGCAACGAAGACCTAACGCAGCCAAAAGTAAATAATTTATATATATAAAAAAAAAAGGTCAGGATGGTAGAGCTGTGAAAAAACTTCAGGCTTTCAGAAGGCTGGGAATTGAAAAAGTTTTTACTTTGAAATAGTTCTGAATCCAGATTCTGCATTCCAAGGAAACAGGGAGATGAGTTTTTAAAATATTGAGGGTATTCTGGGAAAGCCACCAAGATAGGGTTGGAATGGCTTCAGGGTTTTTTTTACCTGGGGCAGAGGGGTGCACCGAAGCAATGACTTTGCCTGCTCGGTTCATCACAGATGCTGAGAAAAATAGCTTTGATTTTGGTTTTAAACACAAAGTGAGATGGGGAATTGGAAAGGATTATAAATGACTCATTTACACAAAAAACCTGTGTCATGAAATATGTTTCCTTGACCCGACAAATATTTCCTAGGTACCCACTATGGGCCAGATACAGCATGTGCTAGGTGTTGTGGATACAGCAGTGATTAAGACACTGTCCATGACCTTGGGGGAACCTAAAGTCTAGTTGGGAATCGAGAGAATAAATAGCTACAAGACAGTATGAAAAGTAATCTGATAGAGAGAGGAGCTAGGAAGGGAACTGGAGCCTACGGAAAGAGGGAGGGAGCTAGGGACGAGGTGCCGTTAGCCCACAGCACACCCTGACTCAATGCCTGTCCCACTCCCGAGGGAGGGGAGTGGTAATTGAAACGTTGGAAACCCTATAGTATATGAAACATGACACCTTGTGAAATGAACTACATAAACTGTGAAACAAAAGTTGTGGTTCTATTGTTCTGCAATGAGGTAAAAATTGAAAAAAAAATTTTTTTATCCAACTAGAAACCATGAACCATGAAAAAGTAGGAGCAGCCTTCCCTTCTTTCCCACCCCTCTGACACTATGCTTCTAGAAAGGGGGCTATGGGAGTAGAGGCATGGGACATCAAACTTCTGTAAAATGTTTGGTTGGTTAATGTCGCCTGGGGAGGAGCATGCCAGGAGTGGGTGGAGGGGGAATATCATGATCCCAGATTTATGCTCTTTGATCTGGAGATAACGAAGAGGAAAGTTTATCCAAATGGAGGTTAAACCTATGGCTTAGGGTCACCCTGGGTTAAATTTTGCCACAGAGGGAACTGCTACTAAATAGTAGGAAAAAATATTGCCACTTAGGATGGAAAAACTCATACAAGCCACCTGTTATTACTAATTACATGAATCTCAAGTACTTTGTTCAAGACATCTATTATCTCTTACGTAGAAATTACCTGGATTCACCTGAGTTTATTTCCTTGTTTCTTTTTAACAACCCTTTGTATAGACATTTGAGTTTGTATAGAAATTACCTGGCTTCACAGATGTTGATTGCTTTACTAAAAATATAATAATAATAACTACTATTACAACTATTATTATTTATTGAGTACCTACCATGTTCCGGGCCTGTGTGGACAACACTCTGAATCCTCACAGATCTTTAAATATCTACTCACCGTTCCCACATCCCTCCAAAATGTAAGCTCTTTAAGGGCAGGGATTTTGCCTGTTTTGTTCACCAATGCATTCCAAGTGGTTAGAACAGTGTTGAGCACATAGTGGATACTCAATACATATTTGTCCAACCAACAAATTATAATTCAGACTTGAGAGGTCAAGTGATTTATCCAAGGTCATATAGCCACTTGAATGTGGGGATCTTAACCCAGTTTGGCCTGAATGAAAAACTGCTTTGTTTCTCCCACTACACTAGGCTGCCTTTTGGTAAAACTATTCCTGGTTTACGGTTCTGATGGGAATACAGGAAGCGACACCATCCATAAAGTCATCTGGAACAATCTTCTTGCCATCAAAGGCCTTCAGCCAGCCAGTCACACTCAAATGAATCTACTCCCTAGTGCTCATACTTACACTGTCTTCCCTCTGATCTCACAGCACTCATTTGCTAGCCATCAAATAAATATACCACCTTGTGCTTAAACAGTTCACACCCACATTTCCTTGCCATACTTCAAAACTCCCCGTTATACACCAAGATCAAGGAACTGGGAGGCAGGAGGATACGGATGACACTTCTGACATAGCTTCCCACTCCAGCATTCGGCAAACTTGTCAGCATCTGACAACTGTCAGCAGTCAAGAGTTGCAAGGAACCCTAAAGATCATCTAGTTCAATGTGCCCACCTAGTACAGGAAGAACTCTAACAAATGACCAACTCAGGCCAGCCCATGTGTATCCCTAAGGAAGTAAGCAAGAGGGTGCCAGGCCATACACAAAGCTATAGGATATGCCTGAAGCTTCTTCCTGGACCAATGATTTTCCAGACTGGAAGACAAAATTAAATAATTTACCTATTGAATAATTTAAGTATTAGTTGTATACTAAAACCACTTCTGATATAGTTTATCACATAGAATATGCAATTCACATGAATGTTTAAACAGGAGACTAGGGTAGAGGTTACTGCTTAGGGAATATTTCCCTGAAGAAGTGACATTTAAGTTGAGGCCTGAGAAATAAGATTGAGTCAGCGAGGTGAAGAATGGAGTGGAGAGAGGTATGTGTAGGGTCCTTGTCAGAAAGAATAGTATGGGCAAGTGTTCTAAGGCAGGGAAAAGAGTGAGATTCAAAGAGCTGGAGGCCTGAGTGTTTCAGGCCCACACTCCACAACAAGAATACTCTATTATCCCAGAATCTCCTGCAACACCTCCTAGGAATCCCTGTTTCGTTCATATCCTTCCAAAACACTGTGAAAATCTTGGGAGAGGGGAGAAGCTCCAATTGCCTGGAACTGAGATGTCTGTAGCTGCTCCAGCGGCACCCCAAATTCCTTAGCCAAAACCAGGAAACCAGGAACACATCGCTGTTAATGCTTAAGGATTTTCAACACTCTTGCTAAAACCATTCACTAGTAACTGCTTGGTATAAAAGTAAACTCTAGTCAGCCATTGCACAAAATATTAGCTAATATTTGCATATGGCTGTCATTTTATCCTCATCGCTCCCCCAGTGAAATAGGTGCTGTTATTACTCTTTTACAAATGAGGAAACAGGCTCCAAATGGGCCCAAAGTCACATAGCTAGTGAGTGACAGAACAAAGACTGTGACACTAGGTCCATTTGGTGCTAAAACCCATATGCTTAGTACGACGCTGCCCCACTGAGCAGGGTTAGTAGGGAAGAGTGATTACCAGAGCCTTAATCCCTGTAGGCCACTAAGCGAACCCATTGGCCTAACTCCTGGAATTCCCTAAGAAGATTGAACAGAGGGGCATAAAGAAACGGTGTTAAGTGACTACTAAAAGCCAGGAATCATGGTAAGGCCCCTAAATATGTTATTTCATTTAATCCTTACAGCAACCCCATCACGGTGGAGAAATTATTATCCCTACTTTACAGATGAGGGAGCCGCAGCCCAGCATGGTTAAGTAATTTACCTCATTGGTGAGTATTTGAGCTGTGACCGAAATCCAGGCTTGAGTGACTCCAAAAGCCGACACCTTTTCCATCAGAGCACACCAAAGATGGCTTAATATTTAACCCTTCCCAGGTTACATATTTGCACTTTAACAGGGGTCTTTCCTGTGCGAATCTCACGGGACCGTGGCGAACGTGAATAGAAGGCTAATTGGGGGCTGCAAGGTGAGCCTGCCTTAAATCACACCGGAATGGCATTGACCTACCCTCTCCGCGTAGTTACTGAAGTGGGGCAGCATGCCAGAGAAGATAAATCTCTACTCCAGTCACAGCCTTCTTCTCCAACTGGGATAACAACTCTCAGACACTCTGGCAACTACAGGAACAGAGAAAGCGCCGAATCAATCAAGAGTTTATTTGCAAAGTGTAATGTCAGAGGATGAACTTCCTTTAAATCCTGCTAACTTTGTACAGTTAAACAGCTTACTGGCTCAGGAATGTGATTTGCCTCTGACTTGCTTTCAGTGATTTATTCTTTATCATTGACTAAATCGTCTTCTTCCTCTCATCCCACCACCTTTTAGAGCGCAGACTTTGATGTGTGTTCCTCGGTCTCCCTACCTCCCTCTTGCACCAGCTAACCTAGGACTTTGCAAACAAACCCTACTGAGAAGTATGGACAGTCTGGGCCTTTCCAGAAACTCAAGCTGCTGAAGGAGATATGATATTTAGTTAAGCTGAAGTGAAGCCCTGCATAAATCATAAAGAGGCGAACCCAGGTTACTCAAACAGGACCCTAGGAGGTGCTTGGGGAATAGACTTGCAGGCAGCTTTATTTTTCTACAGCCGATTTACTTCCAAAATGCTGGGGCCCACAAGTACCCCAGGAGTAACTTGGCTCCCAAATGCTGGAGCAGGTCTTGGCCTTGGAGCACAGTTCTGGTGTTGTTTCCTGAATTCCCACATTGCTGTTTTCCACGCATGGATCAGGCTTCAAACTTCCTGTGTCTGGACTGTGTGTGTGCGCACGTTTGTGTGTGTGTTTATATGCTTGGGAAGGGTGGAAGGGGGGAGGAGGGGAACCCAAAAGGAAGAGAATTTAACTCAATGCTTGTATTGCATATGTATCCCTTTGATCCTTTCCTGTTCAGATAAAGCTGCTATTTTCTAATCAGCTGGCTTCTGTATGTGCAACGGCTGGTATCCTTGTGAATAAATAAGAGACTGACTTTAAGAGGTGTCCCGGAGAAGGCTGCTTTTCAGTGTTTGTCGAATATATTTGAAGGGTATTTTTTTTTCTGGAGTTGGGGGGAAGAGGGAGAGTTATGTGGACCCATAAATCCTTAGGATTTATTTTCCCTGGTGTATGTGCTTGCCTCTGCTTTTGTTTCTAAATACATTTAAATGATTGAGTTGTTCACCAGGCAATTAGAGGAAGATGTGCTCATTTCACACTCCCAGTTGACTTGGTGGGTGGGGAAGAATGTCATTCAATACAAAGCACTATGGTTTTGTGGTCTTTCCTTCTAGAAGAATCTAGCCAAGGATCAAGGAATCAACTATAAACCATGTTCTCCTTTGTACTTTTCCTGTACATTGGGGAAAATATTGCATGCAAAGGGCAGATTTTTTAATTAAAATATTTATTAGTTGCCGAAATAAAAAACCAGGAGGTTTTACACTAAAACATTTGACTTCTGGTTTCTCTTGAAAAATCAGAAGTCCTGGCTACATTGGGCCTGCATTTCCTGTGGTGTTGACCAAGCTGCCCCTTTAGAGGGGTCCTGCCTTCTTAGCAGCCTCCATAATTGGCCTTGTCTCTTGACACTGAGCCTGAGGGTTGGTATTTTAAACTTTTTTTTATTTTGGTAAAATATACATAACAGAAAATTTACCATGTTAACCATTTGTAAGTATACAATTCAGTGGCATTAAATACATTCAAAATGTTGTACAACCGTCATCACTATCTTGTTCCAGAATTTTTTCATCATCACAAACAGAAACTGTGCTCATTATACAATAACTCCCCATTTGTCCCTCCCCTCAGGCCCTGATAACCACTGTGCTACTTTCTGTGTCTGTGAACGTGCCCATTCTAAGTAACTCAGATAAGTGGAATCACACAATATTTGTTCTTTTGTGTCTGGCTTCTTTCACTTAGCATAATATTTTTAAGGAAGACCTTGATTTTTTAATTGCCTTTTTTTAGCGCATAGACGTTGAATTTTATTGCATTTTTGGCCACACCCCTCGGCTTGAGGGATCTTACTTCCCCAACCAGGGATTGAACCCAGGCCACGGCAGTGAAAGCACTGAGTCCTAACCACTCCTGCTTTTTATTGCATTTTAAAGGAGGAGTTGCATTTCACTGAAAAAAGAAAAAAGTCAAATAGGACAGATAGTTTGGGATGAAGATTCTTGACTTCTTTAAATGATCATTACATCCATTATCGATATGTGGAGGTTCTTAATGTACTTAGGTAACCCTGCATCTTTACACAGGTGTTTTACAGTTAGTGGTTAATTCTCCTGGTATCCCCCAGAGGCTTCTCTATATTTTACAGTCAGGATATGAAGACACAGGGATGCTCTGGGGATTAGTTAAATGTGTGTGGCATACTTCGCTGTATAAACTCACTCTCTGGAACTAGTTTTCGCTCCCTGCTCTCAACTTCCACAGCTTTTACTGTCAATCCCATTCATTTAGCACTTAGCATATGCTTGTTAGTTGTCTTTTTCTGTATATACCCTTGAAGGCAGGAGCCAAGTCTCATCCCTCTTTGTTTTTTCAGTCTTGTCCATAATAGCAGCTCCATCAATGTTTGCTGATGTTGGCCCCCCTCCCCCTTCCTTTTAAGTAGAGCTGGCAAAGCATAGCTTTACATTCAGACTCAGTTTAAACAAACTGAAGGGTTTTCAGGGTAAAAACAGAAGGAAGTCTTGCGTGGCAGGGGAGAAGGAACACCTAAGACGCTTAGAAGACCTGGGCAAAGACGAGGTATTAAAAAACCTGTTATTAGCCACAGGCTAAGAAAGTGACTCACACGGGGCCTGATCCACCATGAAATTCAGTGCTGTGCTCTGCTCTACCCCAACAAAATTCAAAATTGGAGGAGATCAATAATGCCCAAGGCAGGATTTGAGGAGGGGGGTATTAAAAGAATTAAGTGTTTTAGGGGTTTCCATTGTATGAAGGCCCCACTAGCTGTGGGGAAGGCAGGTCTTGGGAGGGCAACTTCAAGGCTGGGGACAGGCATTCTGCAAACAGAGCCACCAGACCTTTGCTACCAGGGTTTGTTTCCCAGCATCTTCTGTAATGGCCTGAATCACCTCTCAATAGGGGAATGAGTAAAAGAATTTTGGCATATGTATGCATTGGAACACAGAACTATCATGAAAAAGAATGAGGCAAAGGAAGTTATCCTGAGATGGAAGGATATTTAAGAGACATTGCTGAGTAAAGAAATGCAAAGTGTGTGCGTGTATGCAAATAATATATCTTGAAGATTATACACATGTATGGAGAGAAAGGGACTATGAGAACAGAGTGGTGGAGAGGAACTCTTTATGGTCCTAAACTGTTTTCAGTTTACCATGTGCATATTTTTAGTTTTTAAATATTTATTTCTTTATATATTTTTGGCTGTGTTGGGTCTTTGCTGTGCGTGGACTTTCTCTAGTTGCGGCAAGCGGGGGCTAGTCTTCATTGCGGTGTGCGGGCTTCTCATTGCGTGGCTTCTCTTGTTGAAGAGCACGGGCTCTAGGTGCGCGGGCTTCAGTAGTTGTGGCACGTGGGCTCAGTAGTTGTGGTTCACGGGCTCTAGAGTGCAGGCTCAGTAGTTACGGCGCACGGGCTTAGTTGCTCTGCGGCATGTGGGATCTTCCTGGACCAGGGATTGAACCTGTATCCCCTGCATTGGCAGGCAGATTCTTATCCACTGCACCACCAGGGAAGCCCACGTATTTTATTTTTCCCACTTTAATAGCAGTGTTAATTTTAGCAAGTATCCTATTGCCATTCTGATCAGTAGTCGTCTGCAGCATATACCCATCCTATCCAGCTCTGCTGTCCATCCCTCCAAACAAAGCTGGAATAATCTTCCTTTGTTTCACAGACTAGGTGTCTCCATGTCTTTAACACTCAAAATCTCACTTTCTCCAGGAAAAATCACCCAAATAACTTCATCTCACACATAAACTGAATCATATCAAGAATCCATTGTTGCCCATGCTCTGGCTTCTGAATTCTTGCAGCAGCTCTAGCAGAGCTCTCTGCACATTGAGGCTACCCCACTACTTTTCCTGTACCTGGTTTTATTCTGGGACCCTGTTCACAGTGAGATGGTATTTCCTCTGAGCACATTTCCTCTTGCATGCTTTGGTCCACAGCCCCTCAGAAGCTCCCGGTAGGCAGGCTTGAATTGGGTGTCATTTTCTCATTGGCATGAGTTCCTTATAATAGTTCTGCATTGTCAAGGCCTTACATACAGACTCGCTTCCTCCTTGTAGTGTTTTCTAGGAAATACGGATCTGTAGAGAATGGTGGTTTCCATGGTAAATGTTCCCTCATATTTGTTTTCTTAAGTTCTCTTCAGAGATACACAGTATGATTTCCTCTTTCAGTACCAGCACCACAATAGACTTAGGTCGTGGCACCACTGCAGAACAGTTTAAAGAAGAAATCTCACCTATCCTGGATAGAAAAGGAGTAATTTATCATTCTAACTTCAGGGAGCCACAAAGTGTAGGAAAAGAGTTGACTTTTAAAAATAAAGCCACAAAACCTACACACCTTGGCTATAAATGCTTAAAACAGATGAGCAGAATATTTGATTCCCAAACACATGTGAGAATCTCCACCATGTGACAGACACAAGTAGGAACACATACACGTGTGGAGTGCTTTGTGGTTTACAGAGTTTTCACACACAATTCATTTTATTTTCATATACCAGTGCCAGTAAGTTAATAGGATATGTTTTATAGCCTTTATTTACAGATAGGAAAATGAAGCCTCAGAGAAGTTAAGGGACTTAACTAAAATCGCACAACTAGCTGGTAAGTGCTTGAGTCTGAAACGAGTTCTTCCTTTAGTTCCAAATTCCATCTTATCCTGCTATTTCTTTGTGCTTTCGTTTCCCGGTTGTAAAATGGTTGATTTTCAGTGTCCCAGGAGGCTGTTCTCAACCCTCTGTGTTCTTCAAGCAATATCAATTTTTTCGCAGCCGGGAAATGTGAACACCACATTGACACTTCTCATACTTTCCCCCCCTCTTGGCCTAATGAATTAAGGGGGGAGAAAAGTTACCTGTTCCCAGAGGGCCGGGCAGTGCCATAAAGGTGTACTAGAGCCGGCCGACACACTGCCGCATTCTCTTAGGAGACTGAGAAACCAAGCGTCTCCTCTTTCTTTTCTCAGCAGTAGCTGGGGGAGAACCGAGAGCTAGACAATGGCCTCTTGTTTAGTTTTATTAATTTTGAGGGCGGGTGGAACAAAAGAATCGGATCGACGACGCAAGTAACCAATCGCACAGGAACCCTAGGCCAGGATTCGCCAACCGATAGCTGCCAAAGAATGGTGGGCGGGATTTACTCCTTGGGCCGGCTCCGCCCAGGCCGGCCCTCAGTCCGCCCCAGAGGCGGAGGCTTGGCAGAGCTCCGCCCACGCCACCCCTGCCGCCAGCGCGGCCTGCCAACTGGAGGGGGCCGGGACGCAGGGTGGCGCGGGGGAGGAAGGGGGTGGCTAGAGGGAGTGGAGGAAGAAAGGAGGGTGTCTCGCCGAGTTGCGACCTGGGTGGGGGCCTGCTGGTCATAGGAAGCAAGAGGGGAAGGAAAACCAAGGATCGCTGCTCCTTCCTGAATTATTTTAAGCAACCTTTGCAAGAAGCTGCTTTTCAGCATTTCTATTATTTGTTTTTCTTCCTCCCGCTGTGGGGCGGGGAGCTGCACTAGCTCTCCCACGCGACTCCGCTCCGCTGTTGCCGTACACTATTATTGGAGTCTTTGCAAAACCCTTTCGTTCCTCCCAGCCAGTCCTTGCTTAGACTCTCAGGGCTACTGTAACCGAGTCATGCCACTTTAGTGGGAGGACCAGAGTGAGGGCCCCCCACCCCAACTTTCGCCGGAGTGGCCGGACCCCGCCGATCAATTGTTTGAACTTCCCCGCCCCCTAGCCCCGCCTCTCTTCCGCCCCCCACCCCCCCACCCCGCCCCGAGGGTACAGGCCGACTCCCTCCCTTCTTTCCCCGCCCTCTACTCCGCCCCACTCCCTAATCCACCGCCCCCCGGCTCCTGGGCGGTCCTAGCCGCTCACCGCAAGAAGAAAAGCCACCCGTTCGTCCCCCTTCCCCTACCTCCAATCCTTTGCCCAGGAGCTGCCTTCATCGCGGTCACGCCCCTTCCTTCCGAGGAGCTTTCTGGCTGCCTAAGCTGGTAGACCCCCTGATTTATTCCTCCATCTCCGCTCCCTTTCGCCTCATCTTCTCTTAGTTCTCACAGCCCCCTCCACCCCCACCTCCAGTCTGTCTCGCCTCGGACCATCCGCTGCTCCACCCTCCGGCCCGGTATCCTGCCTGTGCACTGCCACCAAGGAGAGCCCGGACGGAGCAGCGAGGAGGGAAGCAGCCGGGAGTTGGGGCTTCCCTCCTGCCTATCCCTGGCCTCTGGCCCGGGACCGAAGCCACTTGAGCGAGCAGAGTCGTCACCTTGTCTTCGTTGCCTTCAGGGGTAGGAGACGCGTGGTTACTTTTCGCGGGGAACTGGGGCAGGAATCCATGGTGGCATGAACTTGATCGTAACCTCCGCGTGAGTGAGTCAATCTAGATGCGTGTGGGGATGCCTGTGTTCTACTTTGCTGGCCGAGAGTTTTCCGGGATGTGCAGCAAGTTAAATAGGTTAAAGAGTCTGCGCACTTTCCGCGTCCTACAGAGATGCTAATGGGTACCACTACTAGATGGTACTTTTACTTTCTTGCCTCCTGG
This sequence comes from Grampus griseus, assembly GCF_964374135.1. NCBI lineage: Eukaryota > Metazoa > Chordata > Mammalia > Artiodactyla > Delphinidae > Grampus > Grampus griseus. The sequence continues at coordinate 97,267,279 of NC_138999.1, read as the reverse complement.
GGTCCTTGTAGGTCTCTAGGTCATTAAGCACAAAAGGAATTAAAGACCAAAGGAAACTTGAGCTACGTTTAGCTCATCTGGAATGTACGCGCTTATCTCAGATTGTTAGATGCGTTACTCCTAATGCTTGGGGTTGGGGTGGGGGCTCACACTCCCCTCCGCCAGGGGCTGTGAATTCTTGAAGCCTTAGCCTGGAGTGATCTGCAGTGCGACACTCTTTTAGGTATATGTGTGTGTGTGTGGTCGTGAGGAGAGGGTTGCCCCTTATTTGCTTTATGGATGTTAGTAACTAGTTTTGCCTGATCATGCAGGTGTGTTGAGGGTCCCAAGCCTGGGTCACTGTACGTAGGTACTTCAACAGCAAGATGGACTTATCAGTATATGCAAATGAAGAGAAGGAAAAGTGAGAGGGAAAGTACAGTCTCTGTAGACTGAGCAATCCCTGGTAAATTGCCACTAATAATAATATAATATCAATAGTAATTTGCAGCAAGGGACTAAATACAATTAAATGAGAGAGGAAAGGGCAGTTTGTGAAAAACGGCATTTCCAATCTCTAGCATGTATTTTAGAATTTTCTGACACCTTGTGTATCAAGTATCTAATTTAGTTTTCCTTCATCCTCCCTGTCCTCCCCCATCCCCATGAAGAGTGGAAGTCGGGAGGCAGATTAAATCTTTTAAAAATGTAACCCTCTTCTCCCATTCAGAGAGGAAGATAATTAGTCACCATAATCTTCAATAATGGAGGGCTAAGTGTATGTAAGTCTCCTTGAACTAGGCTTTGTGAAAAGTCCTTTCTTAGGACAGTCTTTGTGAAGCTTTCCCAGTTAGACCTTTCAGCACCCTCATTTACTAGCTAAGAACAGTTTGAAATACCATTTTGGCTGTGGGATAAATCTTCACCCATCTCCCACCTACCTCCAATTGAGCAAGTGTGGCAAACTTATAAGAATGGTGGTGTTCAAAAACCAGTTACAAAGATGTCCCCAACACATTGCTTATTTGGGAACAAATTATTTACTTATATTTTTACCTAAGTTCATTAGTTGGTTTTAATGGGGGAAGAGAAAGCAGGAAGGAGAGAAGGAACGCTACAGGGTGACAATTTTAAAGGCTATCATATTTCAGATCAGCTGGAAAGGAAAAGTTGGCCTGACCAAACTATATTTTATAACTGGCCTGGGACATTTTAATAGCCAGGTGGTTGTAGAGTAGTTGCATCTATTTACAGATGATAACTCAGGTTCCAGCTATTCTGTATGGGTTTATCCGGTGTCATTTACAGACACTTTCTGGCACTACATCATACTTCATTTTAAGATACTTCTTTCTTTGGAAAAGTCTATGGCTCCGTAAAATTGAAAGTGCTTTTTCTTACTTCATAGTCTAGATATGAAGTAAACCTCTGACCATGCTTATATGTAGAGTAACTTTTACGTGAAAGTTGTGGATCTGTTTACCTATTTAAAAGATTTTAGAAGGGAATTTAAAAATTCACATTCAATACTGTTTTGGATTTGGAAATTGAAATCTCATTTCTGGTTTATGAAGTAGGATTTATTAGACTAATGCATTAGTAAGGCGTTTTGTGGAGTTGCTTTTTCTGAAGTTTTGTAAAGAACGAATCAGTCTCTTTCTAGAATGCCTTAAGAACAGTTTATTCAAAAAGCAGAGGGATGGATGCTATGACCTTGAGGTCCCACTGAGTGCCAGAATTCTAAGTGGGTACATCTGCTTCTGTGCCTCTCCTAAGAGCCCTCTCCCAGGGCCTGTGCCTTCTTTAAAAGGGTGTCTTTGTAATTAAGCAGCCCTTCTCCCCCATCCCCCTTTCTTCCTCTGATCCAACTTTTTAAGGGCTTTTTTCCATTTGGAGACAAGAGGAGTTTCTCACATTCTTCTACTTTCCTCTTAAGGTTTCTTTTCCTTTCTCCCCCCAAAAGCGCCCCAAAGTTCTCAGGATGGTTAGAAATTTTGTTTTGTTGGGGTGAGGGGGTGTTACCAATGAGGAAGTGTTGAGGATATATTCCTTCTTGAGAAATGTTTGTGACCAGGTAGCCTCCTCCATGGAGACTGAGCATTTGGAATGCATGAGAACAGTCTATTCTTAGGGACTGTCTGGAAGAAATTGTCCTTTGCACCCATTAAGCCCAGCTTAAACCCACTGAAAGGAGTGGAGAGAGGTGTGTGTGGTCGTGGCTGAGCCTTTTAGGATGGTAAATGGGTAAATGTTCCCAAATCTCCTATTACATCACCTCTTTCCCCCATGGATTGAGTGGGTTTGGAGATCTGCTTGACAAGTTAATTAGCTTGGGACTAAACCAATTTGTTTAGAATTGTGCTCCATTGATTTCCTGTCCCCAGGAATTTTCGTTGGTGGTTTACTATGATGTGTTGTCTTTAGTCTTGCTTACTTCTTCGTTTCTTGCTGGCTTTTGTGGACTTTGGTCCAAAATCTAGGGTCCCACCCCCAAGTCAAAGGTTAGAATTTGGTCTCAGGAACTAAGGGGGCATTAAACAAGCTGCCCATACTGCTTTACTCTCCTCCGTGGTGGGCTTCTGACCCCTTTTAAAACAGAGAAAGGAGGGATGTCTCCCCTTCCACACACAACACACAAAATCTGAACTAGAAAAAAGGAAAAAGCAGGAAAATAGGAGGTCATTTGCTTTATAAAAGAATCCACTACAGTTTTCTTTGAAAGAAATAGCTTTCCTAGTTAGTGCCTTTGAACTAGTGCCTTGATATATAAAAATTCACTATAACTGAGACTGCTCAGAAACATATTTATTGCATAAAGGAAGGCATTAGAATTTTGTTGTAATGATTATTTCTTGAATTAAGTGAGGCCGTTATTTGGCCTTTGAAATCTTTTAGTTACATGGCATGGAGTTAATTGTCTAAATCATTCTGGCTTGTAATAATGCTGGCCACGTTTAGCCCCAGCCTACATCTACTTGTAGAAGAGAGCTAGTATGATTTTCTGGAAATATATCAGACTTCATGGATTTTGGTACGTCTAAGGATGGGACTCTATCCCATATAGGTAAAAGATTTAAATTCTAGTTGTTGTATTTGAATAACCCAAGGATCCAGAAAATTTTTTCTGGGATTCTGTTCATGTATCTAGCAAGGCTGTCGAAAATAATAGCAACGGATGCCATTTTTAATCAAAGAATCCACAATAAGCTTTCCTAGTGAGCCTATTGGTGAGAGGGGCTTGGCTCTGGGCCCAACTCTAAATCAGTTTACCACCCTTAGCAAGTTTCCTCCTCTGTAAATTGTGGGAGGTTGGACAGGGTGATTTTGAGAACCAGTTATCAAAAGCTTATGGTTCTCTTCTTAGGCCTCCATTTCTGGTGTGAATGTGAATGATTCCTACTAGAATGAGGTGTAACAGTTGTTAGAAGTGCAATCATGTAGTCACCTGGATGTAAAAAAAAACCCACAAAAAACAAAAAAAAACTCTAAGGAGATATCAATAATCAATATATCAATATAAATGCATTGTATTTTGTATTTTAACAACATATCAAATTAAAAAGCTAAGACCCTGCCCAAAACTTCATCAAGAATCCCATCATCCTAACAGATTACCTGTGTTCATTTTATCTAGTTCCTTTCAAGTCCTTGTTTCTGTACTTGTATGAATTTTACAGAGTGAAGGTCATAGAAGTGTACAATGCTGCTTTTAAATTTTAAAAAGAGCTCACCTAAGACTTAGCTTTGTAAACCTATGTAGAGGAATGAAGTCAGAACCTGACTGAGTACATATGAGGAATCACACACGCTTGTTCCTCCAATGCCAGAAGAAACTAACAGATTTAGTAAGTAATCCCTAAACCATTTCTGTAATTTAGGGTGTTCATGTATGTAGCAAGGCTTTTAATGCTACTCCCTTGACCTCATTACCCTTCCTCCACTCTTTTTAAGCAGAAAGAGAACTAGGATTCACTGTTTACTTTGTCTAAATCATTAGCAATGATTCTTAAATCACTGTATCATGATATCCCATCAAGAGAGTACAAATTTGGGTAGACTATGAAATCTCCCGAATGAGAAAGGAAAAGCGGGAAAGCACAAAAATTTTTAATAGCTTTGAAAATAATATGTTTAAATTAGAATAAATAATAGTAAGGAAACTAAGGGCTTTAGATAATTAAATAAAAGACATGTAGGTGTAGCAGGATGACCCACACATAAGAGGTTCTTCGTTTGAGGCTTTACCATATAATGAAAGTTCAGTTACACGGTCCTTTAATTTTCCTTTGATAATGAAGGTATAGTATACATATGATCTCCAATTTTGGATGGACTCACTCCTGGAAACCAATGGCTCTTCATAAATTAGATTAAATTTCATTAGCCAGAATAGGAAAGTAAAGTATGGGTTTCAGTACTTAGAAAGTATCAAGTTAAGCACAGGAACATTTTTTATGATACGTGTACATGGGGAAAATGCAGATGGATATATTTGCTAACATCTCCTAAGGTGTTTTTTGAAAATCTACTTTTTTTAAACTGTATAGGCTGCCCTTGACATTTGTTAAGTCACTTTCACTATTGTCCCAACTCCATGAAATATCATTAGACTGCATGACTTGAAGCCAGGCTCTGGGTTTCTCTGCCCAACCCTTTCTGACTTGCCACGTGACCAAGGAAGGGTAAATGAATTAGATGCTCTGAGCTTCAGTTACCCTTCTGGGAAGCAAGGATATTAATATTTCACAGAGGTGTTTAGGCATGCTTCATATTAGGCACATGCTTTGAGGTCATTGGATGAAAGGTGTCTGCACGATGGCGGAGCAGGCTTATTATAGGGTTCTGAGCAGGTGTTCACTTTAATGAGCTTTGCTCTCTTATACAGTGCCCTTTGGTGCCTCAAATCCCTTACTGACTATAATTGATTGTCCCAACATTTGTATTATTGACCCTCTTGGCTTTTATAAAAAATTAAGCATTGTCATTCTGTGTGGTAAGTTGAAGTTCTAATAAGAGGACTCTAGCATCTGCTGGGGTGATGAAAAATAGCTTCAAAAAGAGACATTAGTTGGTATGTGCCATAGAGATCAGTGAGTTCTTCAAAGCTCTTCCAAAAGATTAAAAAGAGTAAAAAAAAAAAATTCTGCATGTATCTGTGTGTGTGTGTGTGTGTGTGTGTGTGTGTGTGTGTGTGTGTGTGCGTTTTAAGGGGGAAAGTTTTGAGTAACATTTGCTTGTGACACATACTGATGATAGCCAGTAACTGAAACCCAGCCATTGTAGTGTTTTATACACAGCTGGTTTTCATTAATGATGGAATATTTATGCTTGCTGTACAATTCGTGGCTCATTTCCATGTGTATGTCAGAACTTAAATACCCCCCAAAGCAACATTAAGATAACATTAAGTATAAATGTGGCCAAGCTAGAAAGGGTGGATTGGGGGAGTCCTCTTTATTCTTTTTGGTGTTGCTTCAGATCACAATAACTGCCCCCCAACTTTAGGCATTGATGCTGATCTTCTTTTTTTTCCTTTATATATCCCATAGCAAACTTCACATTTTGATCCTTTTGATATGGACAAATGATCCCCCCCCCTTTCATAATGCAGATGAAACTGATGTATGTGTTTTTTAAGAGCATATTTTCCCTGCACATGCTTCTCATTATCCGAGAGGCCTGGACTCAATCAGTAAAGGAGCAGAGAAACCACATAATTGAAAGGAGAATGACGGTGGTGCATACTTGGAATATTTGTGGGAAGGAGATTGCTGACATCAGAAAATGTAGTGGCCTGAGTGTTAACAGCATTGAAGAGAAATAAGCTTTCCGTGTTTCTGTGCATTGAGAATTATTTTTAAGGGGATAAAAATATGGGCCAGGTTTGACATCCTTTTATGAAGTTGCCCTGGAAATTTTGATGAAGGTTGTTATAGAATGGTTCAATTAAAACCTTCCCCATTAGGAAGCTAATTAGTACATCACTTACTCATTTTGGTTGTTTTCAAGGGGCATGGATTTGCATTGAATTAACGACATTCTTTTCCATGTGATAGCAAACTAAGATAAAAATCACAGATGGGGAAAATTATTTAGATTGCCTATTTTGAAGAAATCTAATCTCCTCTTTATTACATTTAGGTTTTCAGTTCAGATTTTTCTTTCACTCTGTTTATATACAGTGATCACATTTTAGTTTAGTAGCTAGTTTTACTTTCTGGATCATGGGCTGTAAACCAAAGCTTGTTAATTTGAGTTTCCCATATGAATTGAAGAAATATGACAAATGACAATAAACCATTCTATTAAAATAACATTTGGGCTTTTTTTCCTCCTACAATTAGTTTCTCTTTGGGGTGTGTGTGTGTGTGTGTGTGTGTGTGTGTGTGTGTGTGTGTGTTTGGTGGAGGCAAATTGCTTTTCTAAAAAATAAATTTATTTATTATTAATTAATTAATTAATTAATTTTGGCTGCGTTGGGTCTTTGTTGCTGCTGGTGGGCTTCCTCTAGTTGCAGCGAGTGGGGGCTACTCTTCGTTGTGGTGCACAGGCTTCTCATTGCGGTGGCTTCTCTTGCTGCAGAGCATGGGCTCTAGGTGTGCGGGCTTCAGTAGTTGTGGCTCACGGGCTTTGTTGCTCCGTGGCATGTGGGATCTTCCGGGACCAGGGATCGAACCCTTGTCCCCTGCATGGGCAGGGGGATTCTTAACCACTGAGCCACCAGGGAAGCCCCTGCTTTCTCTTTAAAACAAAAATTTTTGGAGCTAAGAAAAATTTGATGACCACCCCCCCCCCTTTACCCCCTAGAACATTCTGTCTGCCTCGGGCTCTCAGTTAGGCTTCCATTAGGACAACGTGATGACTTTTCTGTCCTGGTACTTTTTGTGACTACACTGAGTAGTTCTCCCTTGGCAGCCTGAAGGAGAGTGGTTATGATGGGAACTGGAGTGCAGGATTTCTAGCATGTTCTTTCTACTGTACTCCATCTCATTTAGGGAAATGAATACTTGCTCCTGAGGGTTCAAGGCCATTTGCAATAGAATAAGTGCTCTGTAGCTAAATATGTAATATGGGTCTGCTGTAGTCTTCCTTTCTCCCATAACTAGTAAGGGACAGTCATTCTGTACATATATTCCCTAATGTTATGCCTGCGGCATATGTCTGCACTAGGTCTGGAGAGTAAGTGGGGGTGTTGGCTGAGTTATCTAATTTGTAGTTTAACTGATTTCACCCTACCCCTTCCTGAGAAGTCAGGGTCTAGATTTAGTTTTGCAGTGGCAACTCAGTCAAGACAGGCTCCTGGGGCTTGCAAGTCAGAGGGAGGAGGGGCAGCTGCCTTTGGGGAGTGACTCAGGCCCTTTGGTATGAAGATATGAAATTCTGGCTTCTGTCCATGCACCTGCTGGATGCCACACCTGCAATCAGCACCTGAGCCCCACGCAGACACAAAAACCAGACTGAAGGCAGATGGAGCTCCCTTCAAAAGGGGTACAACAAAACGGGGAGCTCCCAATTATGTTAGTGGAGCACGACTGTGAACGATTACATCCAGCCGTTCTAGTGTTGGTATGGGGAAATGTCTTAGATATTTTCTTACAGGTGCAGTGCACTGGCTTGCTCGAGAGAGACTGTTGGAGTCCCTAGGGAATTTGCTTTCCTAATGAATTTCTCCTGTGAACTGTCCTCTTAATAATTGGAGAGTCAGCTCTGTAGAAGTTTGTGTCTAGTAACCCAGCACAGGGCAGCAAGTCACAAGACCTGGGTTCTGATCCTGGCCTCACCAGTAAGCCACAGTGAAACCTTGGTCAAATTAATTATCATGAGCTATCTGTCCTGGACTTAAGCTTCTCCGGTTGTAAAATGGAATTAATCACATCGGCCTTTATTTCCTCACAGAGCTGCAGAGAAGGACAAATAAGATAACAGAAGTGAAAGAGCTCTTGTCTCCTTAGAAGAAAGGCTGAGAAACTTAAGGTAAGAGTATTATTGTTATTGCTATTCTGTGTCTTTCATTCCTTTTCTTCTCTTTCTGTTGCCTCTAGCAAAGTCTTTGGAAAGTTATAGGCAATTATTAAACATGCTTTACGTACCAGTTGGTATTTTAGGTGTTGGGAATGATACAGAGGAAAATCATGCACCCAGTCCATGCCCTCTAAGATTGCAACTTCCATTTCTGGCTCAGCCTATTATAATGATTTCTACCTGGGTACTTAGAAGCATAAAAGACAAGAATTAACTTCATTTTTTCTCTCTGCATTGTAACTGGGGACTTCTGTCCCTGGAGCGGTGTACTACAAGGTCTAGATTGAAGGTATGTGGGGGAAAAACCGTGCAGTGTAAATAAAGGAATTTCTCTCTCACTCCCACATTAGCAAAGTACCTGACCCTTGAATGATCACTGTTTTTTCAGGCGTCTATCCTGAGCTTCATCCTTGGTTCTGTTCTGCTCCTATTCTATATGATCCAGCCCACTCTTTGACCTTAGCTGTTATCCATATGCTAATAACTCCCAAAGATGTATATCAACCTATCTTTGACTCCTCCCTTTTCAGCTTCCCCAACATTGGTTATCAGATTCTATGTCTCCTACTCAGTTCATGAGTTTTTTCCTCTAGGAAGTTTTGTTCAGGTGGCCCAGAGTTTTTTTGCAGGGTCCTCTGCATTGCCTGAGCTATCTGCTCGTACCTCTGGTTTCCCATTGGATTGTGACCCCTCTGCTTTACTGGGAGCTCCTTGAGGACAGGACCCTGTTTTATTTCTCTTTTTTATCCATCCTAGGGCCTATACAGTACTTGGCTATAGTAAGTGCTGAATAAAGTTTGTGGAAAATATGGTGATAAATGTTGTGATAGAGATGTGTGTCCAAAGTCCAGTAGGAAGACTGAGAAGAGAGAATTAAATTTCCATATTGAGCAGAGCTGGGGGCAGGGGGAAGATGGAGAAGGACTAGGGAAAAGTCTTCAAGGAGAAGGTGGAGAGCGGAACTGCCCTCTTCTGAGAGTTCTGACAAAGCAGCCCAGGAAAGAAGTGCTTGTTGTGTCTGCTCTTGCTAAGCCAGGGGCATCCCTGGCCAGTTGCCTCCCCTGCCTTAGGACTGGATGACTTTTATGGTCGGATCTGCAAATAAACCTCTGTCTATAACACATTGACCATGTAAGACAGGTGCCACTTAGTCATATAATATTAAACAAGGCTGACCTTAAATGTGCCTCTTTAACCGTGGTTGAAAATCGAGGTACACACACAGGCTCATGGGTCATGTATGCTTAGTTCTATACAGCAAAATACCCTTTAAAATATATTGAAGATTGGTTCTGAAAATTAACAGATTGAAGTCTCAGAATGTAGCACATTGGGTCACTAGAACTGAATGTCTTTGAGCTGACTGTCAGATCTTTCCAAGGGCAAAAATGAAACATGATATCAGCCATTACAGGCCATGAACCTGTTCTCACCCACCTGATGCTTTTACTAATTAGCTTCTTGGCTGGGTGGCAATTTGGGGCAAGTGCATGCAAGCTGGATTCACAGGGGAGCCCACATTCCACTCTGCCATTTCGCAAGCCACTGGGATACTACACTGCTCCTCTTGGCTTCTTTCCCTCCCAGGAGTCCTGCTCTGCCCTGGTGGAAAAATGGGAGCAGGAGAACTTTTCATTAAGTGGAGAGATTTCATGGGGCTCTGGCGTTTTGTTAGTTTTATTTATTTATTTTTTTAGTGGGTTGTCTGAAAACATTCATGTTACTTGACCCATTAATTTCACTTCCGGGATACTATCATTAGGAAACAATCCAAAATATTGAAAAAAAAGGCTAAATCACAAAGATGTTTTTGTAACATGATTTAGACTAGCAGAAAATGAAAAGCAATTTAAATCTCTTAATAATTGGAGAATGGGTCGGTGAATCTTGATACACTGGTTTAATGGACTGTTACACACAATGTCTGTTAAGAAGTCTATGCCACAGCATGGAGAAAGTGCTGATGACTAAGTGAAATGTAGGACCCAAAATGATATGTACATTAATATTCCACTGCTTTGTAAAAATACAAAAACACATAGGAAAAAACTAAAGGAAATATTCTACAATGCTTGGGTTGAGGTGCTGGGATTATGAGTGGGTTTTTTTCTCTTTGTTCTCAATATTTGCATGTTGTGCTTATATTACTTGTAGAATAAAGTAAAAATAAAAGTGGGTAGTATGCCAGTGAAGACAGGAGATTGGTAAAGCAGGCAGCTCGTAGGTATATTCTTAAACTTTTCTGGGTTTATGCTCAATCTGATTTCATGGACTGTTTATACTTTTTCTGAGGCAAGAAGAAATAGGATATTATGGTGTGATCTGTTCCTCCCTTGGAATGGGTGTGCGTGGAGGGAGGTGGAGGGGTGGTGGCAACAGGATTCTCCTTGTTACTCAGTGTTTCACTGCTCGTGTACACTTTAGGGTTAATCACCTTTGTTGCCTATTACCATGTTCAAGCTAATTGTTTTAGAGTTCAGAAGAGTAAAACTACCAAATTGACCACGCCTTGAGTTATCATCTGTGAAACAGATAACTGACACTGGTCCAAGATTTGGAAATGCCAAGGACTTACTGTGGTTCTTAAAATAATTTTCCAACCTAATCTAGATAGAAGTAGAGATAGGAGCAAAGAGGTGGGGCCAACTCAAAGCCTGTTCTTAAGCTAGCGCTGAACTTAAATAACAACAAGTGCCAAGTTGGTATGATGTTGACAAGACCTAGAACAGGGTCCTGGAAACATTGATCAGTGGAGATTCCTTTTGCTTTCCAACCTACCTGCATATCGTAGCCTAGAGAGGAGAGATTTTGCAGGGTCCTTCTGCCATACTTCTGGCTAAACGCCTTCCTCTTACATTTTTGAATTTTCCCTCCTGCCTTTAACATTTTACTTACAATGGAATTGGAAAATTGAAGGTAGCATTAAGCCAGGTTTATAATCTGTTAAAACCAGAGTCAATTCAATTTAATTAATATTTATTAAGCATCTTCTATGTACGAGCTAATATGCTAGATAATATATTGTAGTGGAAGTGCTATTACCCTAGAAGTAATAAAACCTGCACTCTGGTCCTGGCTCTGACCACTTTTAAGCTCTAGCAGCTTCATCTATAGAAAGAGAGGGTTGAAGCACTAGATGGTCTCCCGAGAGTCTTTCTACTTCTAGCCTTCACTTATCTAAGGACACCTGCACAAAAGACTGAGCTGCAAATAAAGGGTTTAAAAGAAAAAACCCTTACTTCATAAAATTGCTGTACCCTTCTAGAAAAAGACCCCTTTGAAAAAATAATATTCATAGATAATATTTATTGAGCCTTTACTATGTACCAGGCTCTGAGCTTAGCACTTTACATAGATTACTTCCCTTAATCTTTATAACAACCCTTTGAGGTATGAGCACCGTTAGCCCTATTTTGCAGATGATGAAATTGAGACTTTAGGGAGATCAAGAGACATGTATGAAGTCAGTTAGTAAGTCATAGATACAGGATTCGGTCTTGGGCAGTGTGACTCTAGACCCAGGCTTTTAACCATGGTATTTATACTGCCTGCCCATTACCCAGTGAAAGTTTAGGGATAACCTGCAAAGGGACCATTGTTTCTTACCTCCCAAAGGAAGCAATTAGTATCTTGCATTGCAAGACTCTTGGGAAAGCAGTTCTCTAGGACACTTCAGGCCACAATATGGACCAACATGAGAGGACATGAGAGAATTCAGTGGGCTGTTTTGCATCTTTGTGTGGGAGGTTGTGTGTGAGTGTGGGTGTGTGTGGGTGTGTGTGGGTGGGTAGAGGCTGTGTGTGTGTTTTATGCACAAATACGTGCACGTAGGTATAGGGAAAACTTTGAACTGGCTTCTTTCCATTTAGCTGGAAGTAAAATGGTATGAAACAAGTTGACCAAGATTTAGCAGAGAAACAGGTTTCCTAGACTTAGATTCTTTATCCTGGTTGGTGGAGTGAGGGGTGGGGGCAGAATAGGAGGAGGAGGTAGAAGGGATAGAAAGAAGATCTTATAGGCAGATTTCAAAATTAATTGAAGGGTAGGAATTCGGTCTGCCCTGCCCACCTTGTAATGTTGATTTTCTGGGTCTTGGCTTGGGAAATATCTGGGCTCTCGCTAATGTGTTTCATTTTGGCTCGGCCCCTCAGGTATACTGGGAGTGGCCGATGACTGCAAATGGAGTAAGAATTTAGCTTGGCCTCGCTGCCCTGTTGTTGTTACAAAAGAGTTGAATATATAGATTCCAATTGCATTTTTAAAGAGAGAACCATGGATATCCTTTCTTCCCCTATCAAGTATCCTCAGGGACAGTCTGTTTGTCCAGGGGAAACAAGGTTATTTTATTGATTGAAGATGATGTCAGACCCCTGGCAGTGGCATGATTAAAGCTGTGGGCAGATTAAAGGTTGCAGAGTTCATAACTATTTTAATTCTTGCGCATGAGACAAGGAATCTTTTCCTTTCCTTTCTCTAATAAATAAATGGAGTAGTGTTCCCCTTCTTATGTGACTCTTATCATGTAGATAAACATAAGTTCTTTAAGGAAAAAAAATCAGTAAACTGGGGAGGAATCAGCAAAGCTTTTTTCTTAGACGGATTTCTTTTCCTCTTTTAAACAGAAACAAAAAAGGCCAGGGGGCGGGGTGGTGGGGAGGGACAATCTGTGTCCGGTTGACATAAAGTGGTTTGGGTTTTGAAAAGGATATGGAGGAGAGGGGACAAAATTAAAGGAAGAGAGTAAGATTTTGGATATGTAAAGTTTTCTTGGTGAGGAGCTGGGTGCCAGGAGCAAGCCAGTCAAAATCAGCATGAAGAATCTAAATAGTACTGGAAAAGAATTGTAGTGGTTTCTCACCAGGGGCTCAAGTTTAAAAGCCTTGGGCTGTTTTCTGCGTGTTTCAGTTGAAGAAAAAAAAAAGACAACTGTTTTGTTCAAAATTGGACAATAGAAGCACAGCGGTTATTTACCATAGCTCTGTTAATAGCCCAGCTTTGATTCCAATTAGAAGTTGTTCCTCGGTTTTGAAATTGGGGGAGACACCCAAAAATAATTACCTTGCATATTGGAGGTGATTTTGCTTTTGCTTGTGATTATACGTTGGACCGAAACAAGATGGAAAGACAAATTTCCATGTTTGTTCACTGTATATCTGTTCATTTTATTTTTGGCAACATTGCAAGGAAATAATGTTAAATTAATCACTGTGTGGTTTTGTGGATTTTTTTTTTAAACTTGGATGTTTTGGACATGCTCCCAAAATACAGGGATGCTTGTGTGCTTCCTTTGCATTGCTTTGCTCCTCAAATGGTGTCCCTGGTGTGGATTAAAGGCTTTCCTTTAAGTGATATGAGTGAGTCATGGCTAGGCCAGGGAAGAAAATAGGAATGTAGAACATGTGCCTCTCACCTAAACACAAACCCTTCAGTTTCATAACCATTTTGGTTGGACCTGCAGGGCTTTTCTGAGGGTCAAAGGAGTAATTCGAAATGAGGACTATGTCAGATCCATATCTGGTGGGCGTTTGCATCTAGTCTCTGTAATGTGAGTCCAGTAGTTTCCTTTTGTGGAGATACTGGGGCAGTGGAAGTGCTGAGAAAGCAAGTTGAGGCATCTTCTTGGAGAAGAGTTGCTGCTATGTGTGGAGAAGGGCAATCACTTTTGCTACTCCAGTAAGAATGGATGGGCCATTGATCAGATTGTAAGCTCTGTGAGGGCAGGAACTATGTGTTGTGCGTCCTTTGTAACCCTCATTGTGTTTAGCACAAGGCTGGAAAATGTGTGGAATAGCCAGGATGCAAGAAGTACTTAATGACTTGGTTGAAAAGAAGCTTGGGTTTTCTTCTGCCCCCCTGAGGCTGTAGCAGTTAAATCAGGAGCTTCACCGAGTGTTCTTTTTTTGTCTAAAATCTACCTTTTGATGACTGCCTTCCCGTCTGGGATGTGGGCCAGTGAGTCTCGCTTACCTTTCCTGCTACTGATAGCAGTTTAAATGTTGCACCCAAAAGGTGACAGTGGTTATAGCTTTTGTCGTCACCTACCATTCCAAGTCAGAATGGAAGCAGCTGCGCCTGGGGGCTGTGAGGCTAGAGCAGAGCAATCCTGAACATTTCCATCCCCTGGAGACTGGACGAACCCCTGAACACAGCCGCTGGAGAGTGAGGTTTCTTTTTGTCCTTGTGGAAATGGACTCTGCCACTCACATAAAAGGCAAGCACACGGCGGGTAAAGTCATCCCCTTGGAAGGACTGGTTTGGTTAACTGTTGGCCATTGGTGGCAAAATAGAAACGACGTTTTTATTTCTCCCTCCCTCCCCTTCCTGACCATTTCAGAGTGACCAGTGGTTGGACTCTTGGCGGCGCTTACCCTGAACCTGAGTGTTAGGGGAGAGGGAATCTGCCGTTGCGGTTTCTGGAGCTGCTCATAAGCAAGAATTCCCTATCCTGAGCAAGGCTTTAAGCCTAAAAGAAAGCAGAAATAGGTATGGACCATCGGTGTGAGTGGGTGCCGGTGTGTGAGTGCGAGCCCGGGTGTGTGCAGGGCGGGGCGGGTGTGGGGTGGGAGGGGGTGGTGCGCTCTTCAGAGTCTGCATTTCCCTGCCTTTCAGGAAGGGTTTCTAAGTGATTTTGTTTGAACCATACATGCTCCCATTTCTATTTTTTGGAGAGAAGAGAAGTAGTTTTCTAGTCATCTTTCCAGTTTCAGGCACCAGCAGAAATTTATATGTTATACCTGTCAGCCTAATAGAAAATCGCAATCTGACAGTTTTTAAGTACAGGAGTCCCAGAGGGTCACTGCGAGAGAGGGAAAGTGGACTTAAGGGCAGGTTGCTCAGCCCCTTGGTGCGGACTTCCCCCCAAAATATGATGAATGGGATTTAAAAGGGGCCTTTGGAAGGTTAACTGTGGGGTGAAACTGCTCAATAGAACAATTAGAAACCAGGTAGCAGTAATCATGCAAGAAGTGCAAAAGGAGGGGGGATGACCTTTTTCCATCTACCACACGCATCTTCTGGGTCACTCCCTGCAAGACTAAAGGAAAAGGGGTCATGTTTCCAGAGAGACTGGAGACTATTTCAAATCATAGAAGTCAGGGCCTGGGAGCCAGGACTCCAAAGTTCTCATCTAGGAACCCGAGGCTGGTTAGGTTGACCTCATTGTGACTTTTTGTGTGACATCATGTCCATTCTCCAACACTACTTAAGATCCTTGAAGTGAAAGTTTCACTACTGAATATTAGTATTGAATTGCAGGACTTAACATGACAGATTCTGTCCAAAGATTTTATGAGCCTGTAATGAATTTGCATAGACTGTGCCGTGCAGAGAGAGAGAGAAGAGAGAGGTCACCTACTACCACTTTTCAGGTGGGAAAACAGAAGCCAAGAAAAGAGGAATCAATTGCTTAGGTTAACCTGTAAACCCATAGCATGATTAGAATTTGAGTTTTAAGTTGTCTTTACTACTGATATCCATTTCACTCAACCCATATTATCTCCCTAAGAAGAATTGGGGTGGGGGAAGGGATGTGGTAATCATATCCTTTCCAGAAGGATGACCTTTTAGTTTTTCAATTTCTAAATGCTGTCAGTGGCACACTTCAAATAAAGAGGGCTTCCCCTTTAAGCTCCTCCTACCCAACAACAACAACAAATTCTCAATGACTATTTCTGGATGGCTGAAAGAGAAACTTTGTCAATAACAATTCTCCCAAGCCCTTCTCTTACTAAGCTAAGGAGTATCCAAAATGGACAATACAAAAAGGATTTTTTAAAAAAAGATATGTTTCAGAGTTTTATGAGATCAGAGAAAAAGATTTGCATCAAGCAGAGATCATTTCTATCTGGTGCAAGCCAAGCTCTCTTCACTTTGTATTTATTTGAGTTATTATTTGGCATTTTGTAGCTCCCTCCACATGCTGAATAGCTTTACAGATCCTGCCTATGGGGTAATTTCCCTCATGGTCCTTCCCCCGCTGCCACAACCATAAGAGTTGGATTTTTCATTTCAGTAGAATACAGAGAGATGAACTTTGTAAGGACCTAGGAAAATTGCCCTCTCTGATCACCCTACTTGGCTGCTTCACGTTTCCCCAGTGCTTTTAGGAGTTAAGTCAAGATTGAATACTTAACCCAGGCTAAAAGTAAAAGAGGAAACAGAGGGCTCTTATGCCTCCAAGTTCCTCATCATGTCAATGTTAGAGCCAGAAGCCACCAACGATTAACTGATTAATTCTAGATTCAGTTCTCTACTTTGTCTCTGCAGTGGAATCCTCACCCCCAAATACCCATTTTCTTCCCCTTTAGAGGACTGATTTATCCATCACCTGGATGTTAAGCTTCCTGTTTCCCCTTCCCAGGTCAAGGGCAGCCCAGGTGCCCAATTTCTCTCTCTCTTCACAAGGCACCACCAGCAATAGAGATGAGAAATTCTGAAGAACAGCCAAGTGGAGGAACCACAGTATTGCAGCGTCTGCTACAAGAGCAGCTCCGCTATGGCAATCCTAATGAGAATCGCAACCTGCTTGCCATACACCAGCAAGCCACAGGGAACGGCCCTCCTTTCCCCAGTGGCAGTGGGAACCCAGGCCCTCAGAATGATGTGTTGAGTCCCCAAGACCACCACCAACAGCTTGTGGCTCATGCTGCTCGACAAGAACCCCAGGGGCAGGAAATCCAGTCAGAAAACATCATCATGGAGAAGCAGCTTTCCCCTCGAATGCAGAATAATGAAGAACTCCCGACCTATGAGGAAGCCAAGGTCCAGTCCCAGTACTTTCGGGGCCAACAGCATGCCAGTGTCGGAGCTGCCTTCTATGTCACTGGAGTGACCAACCAGAAGATGAGGACTGAGGGACGCCCGTCAGTTCAGCGGCTCAATCCTGGAAAGATGCATCAGGATGAAGGACTCAGAGACCTTAAGCAAGGACATGTTCGCTCCTTGAGTGAACGACTAATGCAGATGTCACTGGCCACCAGTGGAGTTAAGGCTCATCCGCCTGTTACCAGCGCTCCCCTCTCCCCACCACAACCCAATGACCTCTACAAGAATCCCACAAGTTCCAGTGAATTCTACAAGGCCCAAGGGCCACCTCCCAGCCAGCATAGCCTGAAGGGCATGGAACACCGAGGCCCCCCACCAGAGTATCCCTTCAAGGGCATGCCACCCCAATCTGTAGTGTGCAAGCCCCAAGAGCCAGGGCACTTCTATAGTGAGCATCGTCTGAACCAGCCAGGGAGAACAGAGGGGCAACTGATGAGGTATCAGCATCCCCCTGAGTATGGAGCAGCCAGGTAAGAGAGTTCCCTTTCTGTCATTCCCTGACCTCATCCCCAACCAGCTTCTGCTGTGTGTTGGGAATCTTAAGGGAAGGAATGGGCAGGTGTTTGGTATAACGAACTCTGCAGTGCATGGCTGGCCCCTGGCTTAGCAAATTTCCTGCCAACCTGAATTTCTAGCCTCTTCAGCAGTCACTAGCCCTGTATTAACATACCCTTGACTTTATAGGTTGAGCATGGCCCCAGCTGCCTAGTGGCTGAACAGGAGCACAAGTCTTGATTTCAGCAGCTTTTCGCTGTCCGGTCTCCTCAGATATTGAAGGAAGAGTCAGTGTTCCTCTTCTTGTGAGTTATTAAGCCCTTCTTTGAGGGGAAGTAAATTATCTTGCGCTTGAGTCTGGAATATCCTATCACTTTCATTTATTCTCCTCCACAAAGCTCTCTTCACTAATTTTTGCAAACAGATCTTTCTGCAGAATTTGTATGATTTTCTCAGACACTAAACAAACATCCAGATATTGTTGGGAGAACTATATATGTGCAGGTTCAGAATGTGACTTGCCGTGTACTTCCTTGCAGTTCCTGAAGTCTGGACTGCTTCATCTTTCTTCTGTAGAGAGTTTGTTAGCTGCCGGTGACGTTTTTAAACATCTAAGTCAAATTCACCTCATATCATATAGATGCTAAAATGCAGAAGGAAAAATATTCCCATGGCTTCTGTACAACTTGCCATTAGTTCAGGAGGACTGTTTTGTATATTCATTAATTCCTAAATGTACTTCTGAATTATTCAGGGACCGATTGACTCATTGCTGTATCAACCAGACCTTAGGATTCTATGATTCTGTTCATTGTTCCTGTTGGGGCCATGTCTCCAGTCAGGAGTATTTCAGCATATGGGACAGAGGGAAGGTTTCAACCTTGGGCAAAAATGATGGCAGTTATGTGTGGTATTCCTGCCGTGTTACCATGGGTAGTTATGGGTGGCTTTTTTCCATAGGCAGCCCCTAGACGAGGCCTGTGATCTCTTTGATGCCTAACTTTTTGCCTCCTGTCCCCTCGTACTCATTTGGGAAAGAGTCTCTTGGCTTGAAGTATAGTGGGTGACTCAAGAAAGAAGGCAGTCAGTGGGTGGAGTAGGGTGAAGGTAAGAGAATGCACCTGGCATTTCCTGGTATTTCATTTTTTTTCACCTCTAGGCCCTGTTTTTTAGCCAGAGGCAATTCACTTTGGGCTCCACCCCTAACTTTGCCAGTTTAGGATTTTTTTAATTCCTTAACCCAGGCTGATTTCCTAACCTTTTTCAACCTCCTCTGTGCAGCATTCAAAGGGCAGGAGCCTAATGTCTGATAAGTGGCTTGAAACAGGAAATGGGGTAATGGACGGGGCCCTTCCGGTTTAAATGAGCAAGAACCCAATTCCCATCTGCCCAACGAAATGGAAGACCCAGGGAGGGGTTGGTCCATTGGACTGCTTAGCTTAATGGAAACCCATCCAAACCAGCAACATGGCAGTGAAGCTGGGGGGTTTTATTTTGCTCTCGTCAGCAGCATGGAAGAGTGTGTGGGACTCCCTCCTGTATGTGAGTGGGCTGTAAGTGTATTGCCTTGTGGGAGGGGAGTGTGTTGGCTGGGGTGTGGAGCAGAATCCAAGCCCCGCTCAACACATGGCCCGCCTTCCCAGGAAAGCTATTTTCAGAACTCATTCACTAGCATTGTTTGTGATCTGAAATGACTCCCACAGTGTTTGAAGCTAGATAGAAAAGCCCTTTGATCTGCCTAAAAAAATATTAAGGAGCCCAAAGAGAGATTTTTTTTCCTCCCCATACTGATTAAACCACCAGAGAAACTTAGCTGCATATATTTAACTGGAAGGTATTTGTATTTTCTCCTCCCTCCTATGTTATCTGTGGCTCTCTCGCTCTGTTCCCCAAAGCAGTAGATTCCACGCTGATTACCCTCTCTTGAGCGGTATGTTAATACACAGGGTTGCTGGAACAGTTTTTTTTTTTTCCTCTATGGGAGAGGAATAGGGTGCTTGATAGGCTCAAAGAATAATCAAGCCTAAGACAATCCTAACCAGAAGATGCTCTTTGTGAGCTTTGGGTCTGCAGCAGACAAACTCTGGCAATAAAATTTTTGCAGAGCCTGGGGTGAGGGTGTGGCACCTGTTGACAAATTACTGGCAATGGGAGGTCCTTGAATTGCTTTCCGTAAGTAATACCACTTTTAGGTGGTGGTACATTTTTCCTCCTTTATTTCCTTGAACCAACTAGCAGGACAGTTTGTGAGTACCTTTCCAAGTAACTGCCGCTAGCACCAAACGATTAGAAGACAAAATCCTTAGTTCTTAATCCACAAATTACAGATCAAGATTCAGAGTAAGCTCTTTGAACAAACTGTTCAAAAAACCTTTGTTGGCCTTTAGAGGTGCGGTGAAATGCTAGAGATTTACTGTTAAAATGAACAAAACGTTATAAACAGTCTTTTTTATTACTTCATCTTCCCTATGCCCTCCTCCCCACTTAAAAAATAAATATCCTGAATGCCCAGAACTCCAGATGGGAAACAAGGCCAAGCCATCTGAAGAATTAAAACTTTTCTGAATCTTTGTCTTTCTAAGTGCTGAGCCTTTTCTGCATCCGGGGTTTATACATTTATCAACTGTTTTTAAAAATTAAATCCTTTCTGTTTGTAAAGCAGCCACCTCCTTTCAATTGTTGAAATCATGCCCAGATCTGAGGTTTCTTGAAATCCTTTTTTAGTGGAATCTAAGGGTGACCTAACTCTGTAGTTCAGAGCGGAGCTGGTTGTGCAAGAGAAACAATCAGGAATTTGCAGCCCTCTCCAGGATTCAGAGAGTAACCATCACAGAGCCTGGGAAAGGCACAGTTTCTGTGGGGAGAATAAATTGGGTTCCAGGCTGTTGGCACCTGCTCTGGTGAGAGTGTGCATGTGCGGGCTTGCACACGTGTAGGCCAGGAGTGTATAGTGTGCTTTGGGGGTGTGTGTGTGGGGCTGTGTGTCTGGGAAGGGCAGGGGCTCCAGTCAGAGAGGTGGCAGGGTGGAAGTTGCTGTGTCAGCTCACTGGATCTGCTTTTGCTTTCCCTTTGTGTCCTCACAAGCTGTCTCTGGGAGGGATTTCCCCCGGCTTTGAGGAGATGCTGATTTTGGTCACTGGCCTCTGTCCTGCGTATATGTCAGGTCTCCTTTTCCGCAGAGCACCTGGGGCCCAGGTTGTCTTAGGAAGGAGGAGGATGAAGGGAGGGAAGGGGCAGGGAGGCAGGTCAGGGCGTCCATGGGATCATGTGATTGTGTGGTCTACAAGCGGCTTGTTGTTCCTGGTTAATGTGTCAGTGGGGAGAGATTCCTGCTGCTGTGCAGTGGAAGGACCTGGGGAGTGTGCCGCTCACCCAGCTGCCACCTTTATTATTACTATTACTCTGATTATTTTTTAATCTTGAGTGTAGTTTTGCTTCCTCTGACATTCCCCCAGCTCGCTCCCACTCCCATCATTCCTCAGTCCCCTTCTCTCAGGGGGAAATTCACAGGAGTGTTAATACTGTCCTACTTTTTCATGGTGGGCGGATGCCGGAGTCCAGATGGAGTTCGTTGGCTGGAGGGCTTTCTCTCCTTTTGCGACTGCCCAAACCTTGCTTCGTGTTTGCAAACCTGCCAGGGACGGACTGCATTGGTTTTCCCAACATCACGGTGCACTGAAATCTGCTCCCTTTTCCAGCCTGGGGAACCCAAGGGGCAGCTGCCTTTTCTCCACTTATCTTTAGGCAGAGCCCAGAGTCGTGGCTGGGGCCACTGCCATCCTGGGCTTATCCTACCCTGGAGACCTCCTCCCAGAGACCTTGTGGTCTCTCCTTTCCCGAGGCCCCTGGGAGGCCATGTTCTGTCCAGGGCATGGAGGGGCCTTTCAGGAGGGAGGCCAGGGCAGGAGGGAGGCCAATGGCTGGTCTGTTTGAGAGAGAGGTCTGGGTTGCTGATGGGACCCAGGGGAGCTGTGGGAAGGAGGCCCAGTTCACAACTGGGCATTCAGTCTTTAAAAGAGAACACCTCCCGGGCCTTGGGTTTCCAAACCGTGGCACTGAGGATGAAGGTTAATATGGTCATTTACCCCTTAAAATTTGAAATCTGGATTGAAGAACATGAAATTTAAGCCCCTCTTTTCTGCGCAAGATATACAAAAGCCCCAGCAAATCCCAGGACATCATGCTTTAACTCTAGGGATATATATAAATTATAATAGCTCTTACTAGAAGTGGAAGGAGAGCACATAGTCCATTTTACCTCTGAGGAAACTGAAGATCCACAGCATGAAAAATGCAGAAAGACTCTCCCCCAAATAAGTTTATAAACAGCTCCCAGGCTTTTGATTGAATGAGTGCTTTGAGCTCTTCGACATAACGGTTATGTATGGTAGCAACTTTCCAGTTGTAATCATAAAAACCATGTAAATTCTTCTGTCTACAAAAACTTTTCCCTCTTCAATATTCAACAATTATTTATAGTGACAGATGTGTGAAATTGGAAGAATGTGGGTACACCAGAGACATTGATGGGGCTGAGAGACAACCTTCGGCTTGAGCAGGTTCGAGGGCTCTGGCGAACATCTGGGTTATTGGGTATCTGTGAGCAAGTGTTTGGAATGGTTTTGTAGCTGTAAAAATCCCTCATAGTGAGGATCTCTTGTAGAGAGAGATAAATGAACAGTAATGACAACTGGAGTGTGTGTGGGAGGGGTGTGCTTTAGCATCTGGAATGCCTGTTAAAAGTTAATTGCTCCTGGTGATGCGTCCCAGTTTCACCACAAATTTTATGCAATTTAGTGCAAAGATTAAGTGGATATCCCATAAGTAAAATCACTAACAGGGTCAACCATTCTCATTGGGAGGTAGATATGAGACTCTTTGTAATTCCTATGGAGCTCAAAACTGAGAAGAGTCCAGTATTTTTGTAATTCATTTGTGACCTCGGGAACAAAATAGGTTCATGCAGATGAAGTAA
Organism: Grampus griseus; assembly: GCF_964374135.1. Lineage (NCBI taxonomy): Eukaryota > Metazoa > Chordata > Mammalia > Artiodactyla > Delphinidae > Grampus > Grampus griseus. The sequence goes on along the minus strand of NC_138999.1, from coordinate 97,244,985 downwards.
CTTGAGCAAGGTTACACAGCTAGTAAGCAGTAGGAAAGGTCTCCAAACTCTGTTGGGATCCAAATCCTGTGCTCTTAGCCATCTGTCTTCCCCGGATTGAGAAATATCAACTGTAGGACAGGCATCCACAGGATGTGGGAGTATATGAGGGTAGCTGGGCATGGGCTAGGGGGTGAACAAGTTTTTTTGTTTTCAGTGTATACCGACATATTCTTCCTGGTCGTGGTGATGGTAGAAGCGATCCATCTGCATACTCTGATTGTTTCCCTTAATGGCTGATAGTCCAGTATTAGGTACAAAAATGGAAGAGTCACATTAAACCACGTACCAAAGTTCTCTTTCTAGAACTTTCTATAAGCAATAGGCTGGGAATCTGAACATCAGTGGAAATCATTGCATTATAGTAGTGGAAAGAACCAGAAAATGGGACTTAGGTTCTACCCTGGAACTGCCACTAACTCACCCTGTAATATTTGGCAGATCACTTCCCCTCTCTGTACCTCAGTTTCCCCCTCTGTCCAATAACAGAGTTGAACTAAAGGATTTCTTTAAGGCCTTTCCAGTCCTTACATTTTGTGATTCAGTTAAGTCAAAAATAGTACGGTAGCGTTGCCTGTAACCCCCTCCAAATCTTGGGATTATTGCTGCTAAAGGCATCATTCAATTATTAACTGTAATCAACAATAATTATTTGGTGTCTCTAATGTAATAAGTACCTATATATCCTCAAGTAATTTTTTGTGACTATATGAATTATCCGAGAAAGTTGCAGATAACACGATGAAGGGTTGTTTTGATGACGGTTTGCCGTTTCCTTCTGCGCAAGTGGAACGAACTTTCTAACTGTGACTCTTTCTGTGTGCTGGGCCACATACAGAATGCCAGCAAAGGGTTAGTTTAAAATCCTGAGGTGACAGTTACCTAGTTGAAGACGAATTTGAAATGCTTCCCCTTGAATAACCAGTGTACAAGGATGCATCGCTTAGATTTTCATAAAGCAACCTTGGAGATCTTCTGGTTCCATCCTGCATGGGATCACACCTCTGTCGGTCAGGTATTCACAGGACCCCGTAGTCTAACCCTTCCTGCTCCTCATTTCTCAGCTGCCTGGGGGCCCTGGGAGCCTCGTCTTCTCCCTTTCTTGTGCCCCTCTCCCCAGTGCCTTTAGAGGGAGCTTAACCTGAGCACACCCTCCATGTTTTCCAGGCCAGCGCAGGACATCTCATTGCCGTTGTCAGCCCGGAACTCTCAGCCTCACAGCCCTACTTCTTCCCTCACATCTGGGGGTTCCTTACCCTTGCTGCAGTCTCCACCGTCCACTAGATTATCTCCTGCCCAACACCCCTTGGTCCCAAACCAAGGAGACCACTCAGCTCACCTGCCTAGGCCGCAGCAGCATTTCCTTGCTAACCAGGCTCACCAGGGGGATCATTACCGTCTCCCCCAGCCTGGCCTGAGTCAGCAGCAGCCGCAGCCACCGCCGCCGCCACACCATCACCACCATCACCAGCAGCAGCAGCAGCAGCAGCCAGGAGAAGCCTATTCAGCTATGCCTCGGGCTCAGCAGTCGTCTGCTTCGTATCAGCCAATGCCAGCCGACCCTTTTGCCATTGTTTCCAGAGCCCAGCAGATGGTTGAGATTCTCTCAGATGAGAACCGGAACTTGAGGCAGGAGTTGGAAGGATGCTATGAGAAGGTGGCGAGACTGCAGAAGGTGAGGCCCCCCTATGGGGATATTTGAGTCTTTTTGAAATCTTACTGGTTTAATATCGATGTAAAAGTCTCCACTTGTGGGTCCCTGCATGACTTATGGGCGCATCTTCAGGATTCTTATATTTCAAGGTTATAGGTGGAGCAAACTTTGGAAAAGCCTTCTGCCTGTCTTTCTAGCAGAAGTAACATTTCGCAGACACCACAGCCTTCAAGAAAGCTTAATTGAGTGTTTGAGAAATACGAAAGGCAGAGAAACTGCTTCAGAAAGTCAAGAACACTGGAGAGGTCTGTGTAGGTGAAGGACCTGCCAGCATAAAGACTTTTCCTTTTGATTATATTTTCCCAAATACTGATTTTGAATGTTAAATATAAACCCATAGTTCCCAGAAAAATCTCACCACTGAAGTTAGATCCTGCCCTGCCTTGTTCTGGAAAGGGCTTAGAGTACTTTTCCGAGTGGCAGTTCTCACAGTAACCCTTTTTCAACACCCTTTCCTTTTCCCTCTTCTTGCTTTGGTCCTTCCCTGCAGATCAAATTCAACATCTGCTCTCTTTCTCTGGTGTGTGTGGGGGGCAGGAGGGGCTTAGCACCACAGCTGGGTGACAGGTGACAGCCCTAGGCTGAGGAAGTAGCAAAAGGAGTGTATGTCCCAAGTTCACATTCTTTCCTGGGCCCCTCCTGAGTCTACTGCGGCTGGGACTTTAGCTCTTGAGTGCCCTAAGCTAGGAACCTTACCTCTTGGCTTCCAGTGGCTGTTGGTGAATGGGGTTATGCCTTTGGCAGCCTCTTTACAGCTTTTGTCATTGTGGAGCTCCTGTGGTTTGATCTCCTGACAATGCAGACTGTTCAGGGAGGTGAGGGTGAAGGTGGAGGAGGGAAGGAATGTTGCCTGGTATTGTTCAGCGACTCTGTCCTTAGAAGACACCCAGGAGTGGAAATTTCAGGGGCCTGAATGAAGCTGACAATATGTAAACACCAGATCTGGGTCCTAATGAAGAGGAGGGCTTACTATCAGCTAAGTATTTTTATGTAGCAAAAAATGCTTACCACCTACCCAGTGTTCCCAAGTCTGGATGGGGGTTGTTGGGTAAGAAATGTTTCTTCCCAGCTTTGCCCATAATTTAACATTTTCTCCCTCCTCTCATACCTGCCCCCCCATCACATTGGTACAATAAATTAATCATACTCACACACTAGAAGCAGACTGGCCTATTGGCTGATTAGGTTTAACAGTTGATACTGCTCCCTAAACTCTCTGTTCATGGTGGCCCTGACCCCATCTTTGATGCAGTAAACAGATGATGGACCCAGATCTTCTGCAGGCTCTCTTTGCCAGAGGATGGTGAATTTTTTTTTGAGGGGGAGGGTGGGTGGCAGGAAAGCGGAGCAGAATAGGATTTGGGTTGTTGTTTTGTTCCCCAGTATGGGGAAAAATGCCTCAACCAAGCGTAATCGGGACAGCTTGAGTGTTGGGAGAAGTGAAGGCCGACCCAGTGCTGCAGTGCATTAGAGGCACAGGTTGGGGAGAAGAGGACAAAGAAAGTGGGGAGAATAAGGTAGATATCAGCTGGTGCTAGAAAAAAGAAGGCCCGAGGCTCATGAGGGGAATAAGTAGACAGAATAAGTCTAGAAACCCACCACCATCCTCCCTCTCCCCTGCCCGCAGACCAAACCAATGGATACGCCCTTCTGTGACTTCTTTTCCTGGAAGGTCCTGTTGACAGATGTACAACTTGCCCTTTTGGAGGGAACAGTATCTACAAAGAGGGTAGGGAAAGGATCGGTACAACATCTTGAAAGAGTCCTCTGAACAGCTTGAGTAAAGGGACAGCCTTCCACGAGGATGAGGAGAAAAGGGAACCCTTGTACACTATTGGTGGGAATGTAAATTAATGTCGCTACTGTGGAAAACAGTATGGAGGTTTCTCAAAAAACTAAAACTAGAACTACCATGTGACCCAGCAACTTCGCTCCTGGGTATATATCCGCAAGAAACAAAAACACGAATTCAAAAAGATACATGCATCCCAATGTTCATAGCAAAATTGTTTACAATGGCCAAGATATGGAGGCCACCTAACTGTCCATCAACAGATGAATGGATAAAGAAGATGTGGTATGTATACACACACACACACACACACACACACATACACACATACACACACACACACACTGGAATACTACTCAGCCATAAAAAAGAATGAAACTTTGCCATTTGCAGCAACATGGATGGACTTGGAGGGCATTATGCTTAGTGAAATCAGTCAGACAGAGAAAGACAAATACTGTACATTATCACTTATATGTGGAATCTAAAAAACAAAACAAACTAGTGAATATAACAAAAAAGAAGCAGACTCAAAGATATAGAGAACAAACTAGGGTTAAGAGTGGGGAGAGGGGAAGCGGGAGCAGAGAGATAGAGATAGGGGATTAGGAAGTACAAACTATTGTGTGTAAAATAAGGTACAGGGCTTCCCTGGTGGCGCAGCAGTTAAGAATCGCCTGCCACCGCAGGGGACACGGGTTTGAGCCCTGATCCGGGAAGATCCCACATGCCACGGAGCAACTAAGCCCACACACCACAACTACTGAGCCTGTGCTCTAGAGCCCACAAGCCACAGCTACTGAACCTGCGTGCCTAGAGCCCATGCTCTGCAACAAGAGAAGCCACCGCAGTGAGAAGCCCACACACTGCAAAGAAGAGTAGCCCCTGCTTGCCACAACTAGAGAAGGCCGCGCATAGCAACGAAGACCCAAAGCAGCCAAAAATAAATAATATTTTTTAAAAGCTACAAGGATATATTGTACACCACAGGGAATATAGCCAATATTTTATAGTAACTATAAATGGAGTATAACCTTTAAAAATTGGGAATCACTATATTGTACACCTGTAACATAATATTGTACATCAAATATAATTCAATAAAAAACCATAAACAAACAAACAAAAAATGGGGACTGCCTTCCAGGTGTGGCATTCTGTGGGGCACTGGAAACCCTTGTACCCTAAAGGCTGCCCAGAGCAGACCAATACCAAGCCTGCTCTTTCAAATGGAAATGTGTATTTTCTCTACTGAGCACTTGAATTTCATGCAAAAGCTTTATCAGGCTCAGGCCTTGCAGATCTTGTCTCTAAATGCCATTCACCAGTTTTCACCTTCTGTGCTGCTATCTTGGTGCCATCTGCAAGGAGAAAAACACTCTCAAGTCTGCTCTTTTCTGTGGTGTAATCCTCATTCGTTTGCAGGCAGTCCTGCCTCAGGCATCATTTTGGAGCTGGGACAGGTGGAATCTAAGTTGTTTGGTAACCCCACCTTTCTCCGAGTCTCCCACGGGGGGCCTGATATTTCTCCCCATAAAGTAGCCTGAGCTTTGTTAAGGAGGATAGTGGAAAGCTGAGAAGGAATGCAGAATGGTTGCAGGAGTCAAATTTTATTTGAAAATTGCTTAATAGGCCATGAGGTTTACTTATCTTATACAAATCATATGCAAATATCTCTGTGGTTGTGATATGTGCAATGAAACTCTACTGGTTCCAGAAAGACTCTGGAGTCTAATTTCTTATTTTCTTCCAGATTTGGGCTGATTCAGGGCAGGACCCTTTCTCTTTGAGGTTTTGTGTGTGTGTGTGTGTGTGTGTGTGTGTTTCCCTTTTACAAGATTTGCTGGGGTGTCATAAAACACAACTCTGATCATGAGTTTCTGTTAACAACTCTGATCGTGAGTTTCTGTTAAAAAATCTGTTCTGGTTTCCCACTGACTACGGGATAAAGTCCAAAAGCCTGGCATTAAAGCCCTTTTATGATCTGACTCCAATCTGTCTTTGCAGCCAGATCTCACCAGCTTCCCCCTGTGTACCCCACAGTGTCCAGCCAAACGAGACTACTGGTCATTCTGGGAATGCATTCGCTCACTCAGAATAGAATACCCTTCCCCTCACCTCTGCTCATTGAAATCTGACCCAGCTTTCAGGATCCGACTCTAAATGCCACCTCCTCCCTGAAATTCTTCTCCTCTCACTTCACCCCCAAGCAGGAATAACCTCTTCCTCCCCTACACTTTATAACTTTACTCCTACTTTTCTTAATAATGTATCTTTCCCTATATTCTTTTACTTGATTAGACTGAAAGCTTCTTGAGGGCAGTTATAATGTCCTCATTCATATCTACACACCCTACAGTGCTTTAAAGAGTTCTTGTAATACTTGGCCCCTGGTAAATGTTTGTTAAATTGAACTGAACTAACTACATGAGGCTGAGGCTTCGGGGTTTTAGGGTTCACCTCTGCCACTGACTTGCTCTAGAAAAGGCCGTTGAAGTCTTCTCTCTGCTAAAATGGGGAGAGGTACCCTTGTGTAGGCCAATATCATCCCAGATTGAAATAAACATATGAAAGCCCTTTGAACGCTCTGCAATAACTATATACATTATTATTAATATTTTCAAAATTAAGAAATTCTTATTTGGAAAGGAAAATCATTTATAACTATACTTATGAAATTTATCCTCTCCTACCACCTTCTCTGAAGGCAGAAACATGTATTTGTTTTTAACCTGAGGAAATCTCGTGACCTGGTGAGTTAATTACTGAGCTCAAAGTTGAACTTAGAAATTCTTCCAGGAAACTTTTCTCATCTGACTGTGTTATGCTTGCCTCCTGGCCATCTGTAAAGCCCTGGGAGAAGTTGTCATTAAGGATTTACATATATGTTTTCAGATCGTCTTCCCCATCAACTTCCTGTCATCATCACTATCTTTCATTTTGTTGTTGTTCAGGTGGAGACAGAAATCCAGCGTGTCTCAGAGGCATATGAGAACCTTGTGAAGTCATCCTCCAAAAGAGAGGCCCTGGAGAAAGCCATGAGAAACAAGCTTGAGGGCGAGATTCGAAGGATGCATGACTTCAACAGGGATCTGAGAGGTGAGGGAATCACTTCTGAAGCATCAGTCAAGATGGTGAAGGGAACAATAAGGTCCTACTGTAAACAACGAGGTCCTACTGTATAGCATAGAGAAGTATATTCAGTATCCTGTGATAAACCATAATGGAAAAGAATATAAAAAAAGAATGTATATATAAATATGTATAACTGAATCACTTTGCTGTGCAGCAGAAATTAACACAACATTGTAAATCAACTATACTTCAATTTAAAAAAAAGGATGGTGAAGGGAAGGGCTAAGCTAAGGAGCACATGGCGAGGCTTCTAGGTCTTGTCCAGCCCACTAGGATAGTCAGCAAATTGCAGAGCATAGACCAGGCTAGGTTTTTGTGACTACAATAGTGTCTGGTCCTAAGCTTTCTTAATCAAAGTGGGATGCACTGATGTGTGAATCAGACAGTATCCCTCCTGGGTCTCCTGGACCCACTTGGCCTGTGCCCATAGTCTGTGTTACCTCTCTACCTTTCCAGGTTTAAAGATTTTGTAATAACTTTGATGATTTTTTTTCCTGGTGAATGAAATCTATCATATATTCAGGGATGGATTCCTTGGTTGGAATTTAGAAATCTGCACTAAGGTTTTGTCAGTGAGGAGTGAAAGTATTAAAGTCCTCACCTCCTCCTTCCCCGTCATGGTCTAGTATGGTTTTTGGGATCCACATTTGCAAACCTATATCTGTGTCACCCCTTCTTGTGTAACAAGAAGAGACAGGCTTGTTTTGCCCAAGATCACTGTTTAGAGGGCAAATAGCATATGCTTGGAAGTTTGTCCTTAGGGCCCTGTTGATTGTCTCCAAATTCCACAGAGCGTCTAGAGACGGCCAACAAGCAGCTTGCAGAGAAGGAATATGAGGGGTCAGAAGATACCAGAAAAACCATCTCTCAGCTCTTTGCAAAAAGTAAGTCTGAAAGCTTCAGCTGCAGGTATTAATATGTGGGTGGGAGTGAGGTGTATGAAAAGGTTACACAGTTCTATTTAGCCTTCTAGAACAGCCAGGGCAGAGTGAATGTCATCTAAGGATTCTTTTTCCTGTTCAAGCATGAAGTTGGGAGATTGTGTTCTTTTCCTTCCGGCCAAGAAGGCTGCTTGCTGCAACATCTAGTCACATCAACATAACTCCTTCTGTATTGAAACAGAGAAGCCCCTTGGAATCCCTGCTTTTTGTCATGCTAGCTGAAAAGGACCTTGATAAACTTGGGGTCCCTTAATATTGAAGGGATTTATCATTGAAGGCTGCATGTGTTGGCTCTGGAAGGGATGGGATTAACATGCAGGATTAATGATTAGTGCTTAGAATACCCAACTTGTACCTGGGGCTCCCTTAAACACCCTGTATTGTATCATATCATTCCATGTTGGGGGATTGCAAGGGTAGCTGGAGGGAGACCACTGCTAAGGCCTCAACTAGTGACTCTGGTGTGGAGTTGGAGGGTGTGGGGGAGGGCAGAGCTATGTCTTCCTCCTAATAGTGTTTCCTTTGTCTGGAAATACTCCTAGGACCCTGACAATGAATTAATCTTCTTCTTTATCGGGTCCCTAATGGACTCCACCCAGCTAGACAATGCCTCATTCTTTCCAATTGCCACAGTAAAACCAGCAATAAAAACTACACAGTGGATTGAGTCCATAGGGAGAGTGAATTTCGGGGAAAACAGATGATCTACCCTGACTCCGGCAGATGCCCATAGTTGGTATCCCCTACCCCTAGCCTCCACCAGTGTGGTTCCCAGCTGGAGGGCGCTTGGTGGGGACTTGTCAGGCCCCATCTTTGCTGGGCCTCCACATGACCCTTTCAAGTCATTCCATGCGGCTTCCAGTCAGCTTTTACAAGTTGTTTGATCTTCACTTAACAATATCTCCCTCCCTTCCTGGGTTGTTCTCTTGTGCTTTGGCTTTAGAACTAGGGCTTTTTTTTTTCTTCCTCATTTCTCTGAGCCTCCTGTTCCTCTGTCAGTATGTCTTAGAGAAAGGAATGTAGTTTTTCTGGTGTCATCAGTGTTTAGTGTAAATTGTTGTGAAGTTGCTTTTGCAGTGTCACAGTTACCTTGGAAGCTACTTCACTGGTGGAGAGGGTGGCAGCCTCCCAGCATAAAACAAGACAGAAAATGTATGGATTCTTGGCCCTGGATCTGCTACTTCACACTTCTCCCTGCATGGAGATGGTATTTCAGGTGTCCTAGGAGTTCTGCTGCTGGTTTATAAAATGTGGTAATTTAGTAGGTCAAATTGTATTCACAGCAGGGTGAAAGACTGTCAAATGGTTCTAGAAGGGAAAAGTGGACTCTACCTAGTAGGCAGGGAAGAGGACATGACTTTAATTTCTTTTGCCTTTGGGCGTCAACAGGGCGCCACAGGGTTGGAAGTATGTCAGGAGCCAAGAAAGCCCTCTTGAAAAGGCCCCCTAAAGAGGCCAGACCAATGCAATCCTAAGAGAAGGCCGTGTGGTACAGTACAAAAAGCTTAGAACAACCTGGCCTTAAGTGTGGGCTCCACTACTTTCTCTCCAACTGTGGGACCTGGTACAAGTTACTCAAGCCCTCAGAGGCTCTGTTTTCTCATATGCACGATGGAGAAGAGAATAATACAACACCTGCCGTTTTGTTCTGAGGATTAATTTATTACAATACTCGGTATGCAATAAGTATTCAACAAATGTTTATTTCTTCCCAAGGTACATCTGAATAGATATGTAAAGTCAGAGTGGGAAGGAAGGTGAGGCTGTCCTATTAAAGTCTTTCCTACAAACTTATATATCAGTGTCTTGAGAGGAAGGGCACTCTACCTCCCAATGAGAATCAAAACCTCTCATTTGAGTTTCTGGTATGAGATCTGTCCTGGTTAAAAGGGGAGGGACCTAGAAAGGCATGAGGCATAACTACATGTGTCATGGTCATCTGTAGCTACAATGTGATCATGGATTGACCTCAGTTAGAAAATCATGTTAGTGAGTAAAGGGTGGGATTTGCGGTTTTATGCATTTTATGAAATACCATTTTTATATCAATTTAATATACTGTCATGAGGAAACAATGGGGAAAATTTATGGAGGCTCAATTGCTCATTGGCCAAGACAAGACTGAGAAATAAAATTGAGGAGACAAGCCTACCTGTTCTTCTGACATATGTGTGTGTGTATGTGTATGTGTGTATATTCTTCTTTGTATAATACCTTCCACAACACGTTTTACATCTACTTTCTCACTGCTTCTGCACAACCACCATTGTTAAGTGACTTCTGAATTTATACAGCAAGTTAGTGGTAGAGCCAGTGATAAGAGTCCAGATCTTGGTGTCCTGCTTCTTGTGGCTGTGTGTGAGAACACTAGAGCGTCTAGTAATGGGGATTATTGTCAGTTTTGCTCAGGTAAGGTTTTGAGCTAGCTCTGGAATGGCAGTATTGATATTTCATGTCCTGATAGATAAGGAGAGCCAACGGGAGAAGGAGAAACTGGAAGCGGAGCTGGCCACTGCCCGTTCTACCAACGAGGACCAAAGGCGACACATTGAAATCCGAGACCAGGCCCTGAGCAACGCCCAGGCCAAGGTGGTAAAGCTGGAGGAAGAGGTATGTGTAGTTTCCTCGGGTAGCATATGAGCCTGAGGGTAGAAGAGCTGGGGAACCAAGGGCACTGGGGGCCCCCCACTTTGGCAAACTGGCAGCTGCATCATCCCCCAACAGGAAGGTACCATCTGCTACTTCTAGTTATAACTGTGCTGATGTGAGTAGACCTTGATTTGTTTTTTCTTCTCTTCAAGTTCCTTCTTTTTGCTCCAGATTAGAAAGTCACCAAGGTCAAGGATAAATTTTCATTTGCTCATTCATATAATAAGCTAACCACCCGCCTTCCCTAAGTTCTGACTGTGTACCTAGCCCTGCCTTAAATTAAGCCTATGACAGATTATATATATATATATATATATATATAATATATATATACACTTACATATGTATATGTACACGTGTGTGTATGTATACACACACACACACACACACACACACACATATATATATATTCCAGATATTTTAAGGTACTCCAAGGATGTTGAAATCAGAATGGTCCTTGTCTCCCCATGCTCAGTGGGAAGTTGGTCCTCTCAGGCAAAAAAATGAATCTTGAGGGCTATGCCTCTTGTTGGATTTATTTTGCAGATTGATTTTTGAATAGAAGCAATCTTGGGGTGCCTGGCACAGGATGGGATCCAAGGACCATTTACAGTTTATGGTAGGCCAAGAGCTCTGCCCTGGCTCCTACTGGCTAGGTTCTGGAATGTAGGTATGTGGTAGGGTGAAGTTCTCAGTTATTTGTGTGCAAGGATAGAGCCTTTCCTTGACAAATGCAAGGGCCCCCAAACTACTAAGCATCTGATTAATATGTATCTGATTACTCTCAACGTAGATGTTACTCAATTGCAACACTAAGCTGTGTTTATATGAAATAGAGGGAACTTTGCTGCTGGCCTGTTATTCATTAATCTTGGATGTCAGTTGTCATTGTATTGGAGTACTACTAGGTCTTAGATGTTTTGCACTTCAGGGAATGGGTATATTCCAGCAAAAAAATGACGCTAAAATGTAACTTGGTAAAGAAAATTTCACATCTCACTGACTTGTCTATTCTAAAATTGGAATTGTTTTAAAAGAAAAAAATAGCCTCCATTATAAGAAGCTGAACTCTTTATAAACTCGAGATTACAAAAAAGTGTTTAGTGACCAAACCTTGAGCATTCTGGCTATTGCAGGTGAGGTATCTTTCCTACTTTCATTCATTGCCTGCTTCCTCTCCCTTAGTAAGAATGTCTAGTTCTTAAAGATCTCCCGACTTACAGATATCCTTTGATTTCTTTTGTGGGTGTTAACACACTTGTTGGAGCTATATTGTGGGCTCATGCTTTTCTAGTAGGTGATGCCATCTAACCTATGATGTCCTTTAACCTGAATTGCTTAATTGTTAAACTTCAGGTTGTATAAAGTCAGGCTGATGTCTGCTTCATCAGTTGTCTAGATCAGAAATACTGCCAAGTTGCTTTATTGAAAATGAGGGATACTTGTACACGCTTGGTGTCCAGGTCTTAAGAGCTTAGCACACCCTTTAGCCAGCCCTTCGCCATACCTCATATATTCCCTTCTTTTCCCTTTTTGCAAGGAAATGACAGAGTAAATTACAGGACAGGGATAAGACTGTATTCTTTTAGAGAAGGGAAAACTGAGAGACCCGCTTAGTAGTTTGCTGGTGGTCACATGGCAAGTCTTGGGCAGAGCCAGGAATAAAACTGGAATCTCATGACTCTTCATTCCCTAGACCCTGCTGCCTGTCTCCCCGTCTGAATCATCCTTTGGTTCCACTCCCAAAAAGAAAATGTGGGCGCCTGTTCAGATTTAGTAACCTCTGCATCTTTTAATTTGAAAAGAAATTGCTTTACCCATTGGACCCCTGTTTTTCAACAGACTATGAGAAGCTTGTCTGGACTGCTTTGAGATTGGGGTATATAAACAGCCCCACTGCCCCTCCTGGAAGGGTGCCCCTCCAGTTGGAGATAAATGGAAACAAAGATTCTGCAACCATCTTGGTTTGCAGTGTCTGAGGGCTCAGTGGTAACTGGTTGTTAATCATGGAAATAGTATACTTGTATGGAGAGGATCTTAATCTGTAGTTCCCACCGGGCAGCCCTCACTGAAACAGTTGCCTGACATATATTTCTGACTTCAGACTTCTGAGGCTTTTCTGGGAATTTGTTCCAGAGATTTTTAGTTATTTTCCAAGGCCCTGCTCCAAAATATGTAGATTTACAATTTAAGGAAGAAGCTCTAAATATTGGGCTAGGATTGAATGATGGCATCTAGTGGTCAGAGATATCTCACATGAACTCATCAATTATTGTTAATTTTTTAGTCCTCATCCAACCTGTTCTTTTGCGTGGAGTCTAGTCGTTGGGAAATTCTGAGTTGCTGTTGCTAAAGGAGGCGGAACCTTTGATGGGGAGAGCAAGCTTCTACCCAGTGGAATCAGAGGCAGAGGCCATGTAATGCCTTCCAGACTCTCAAGCTAGATCACCTCTAGCACATACAGGGGCTTTAAACCACATCTCAGGGAAAATCCACAGATTCCTATTTTCCTTTTCATTTTAGTAGCCTATCAGAGCTGAGTCTGCTCCTGGGTGGTATTTGTCCTATCTCCTCCATAATATTCAAAGGAAAACATTCCTTTCCCTTATCTTCAAAGACAGGAATTGATAACTGAAGTTTTGCTTTTTTGCTGTGACTCAACCCCCACTAGGTCTCATTTTTCCTGGGGTAAAATTTTTAAGTACAGAACGTTTAGGAGGTATTTAAGGTGAGTAGGTAGCCCTGGAACTAATCTAGTAAGGTTTCTTCATTGTGATTCCGTCACAAAATTAGTGAGCATTTCTAAATCAATAAGAGTATTCACAAATAGAAAATATATCCCTCTATCTGTTGGAGATGGCTCAAGTCAGGTCATGTTGGAAGGCAGAGGGATATGTCAGATGCCTATGTCTCATAGAAACAGATAATTTAGTTATGGCTTACAAATGGCACCATGCATTTTCCTTAGAAGTTCTTCTAGGGAAAACCTCTCTAGTCTACTTAGCAAATGAGAATTAGGGGAACTTTTCCAAATTAAGCCTTTATTCTAGGGAGTATTTTCTTAGCCTACTAAGTGCAAGGCCACTCAGGTTTAACTATTTTGCGTTGCATCGAGATGGTCAGGTTGACACATATATTGACTCATTATGTTATACACCCGAAACTCATGTAACGTTACAAGTCATTTATATCTCAATAAACAAAAAAAAGATGGTTAGGGAACGGTTATGACTACTTTAATGGTCTGAAGACTCTTGCATGTATTTATGTCTTTCTCTTTACAAGGTCCTCATTTAGATACTTTTCCTAAAATCCATTCCATCTTTCTAATCCTATTAAGTCTTTTGCCCATGACACTCAACATTCACTGTGCTCTAAGCTCTATACAGAAATGGTGCCTCAGGCTTACAGAGAACTTTCTCCTGCAATCACAACTTCCTTCCTCTTCCAAGTTCAGCACAGATTCTCTCACAGACCCTGCTCTGCTGACCTCGAGGGATACGGTATCTTGCTGAGAAGGGGATAGCACTCTAAAGAGCAGATCTGTTTTTTGGTGATTCACTATAATCCAGGTCTTGCCACCAATCTACAGCTTATGCAGCAGGAAGCTGGCTGGCGTAAATGGTGCCTTTCCATCCCTGCCCTTATCTTTCGGGACACGTAGGTCCTGTTGAAGTGGAGGTTCATTAAACTCCAAGTCAAAAGAATTCTGTGTCCTACAGCAACCATGGTATTCTCCCATTCAAAGAGACCTCCCTCTGCCCCCCACTAATTTGACCTCACTGGAGAGTTTTGACAGATGCCTGGCATATCCACTCACAAGGCTCAAGGCAGCCCAGGCTTCTGGCTGGCTGCTGTCTTATGATGATCCAGAGCCGAGCCACTGCTTGGGTAATTGTTTCAGGGATGGTGGGAAAAAGGCCCTGGCAAGATCAAAGAGGGAAGATGCTGTGGGTGGGCTGCTTACTGAGCAGAGTGCATAGGAAGGGATAGAGCGGAATGTGGGAGGGCTGGCAGAAAGAGCCAGTGAGCCTTGTTCTTTGGCTTTAGGCTAGATTGACAGCCACAGAGATTCAGGGGAAAAAAGGACCCAAGTGTTAACCTTTTCTCAACTGCAATGTCTGGTGCAGACATTTAGACATTGCAGTGAAATCTCTTAGTGGCGGTGCATTTTCCAGAGTCATTTTGCCACTCCTCTCAATTCTCCAAAACTAAATTCATATTGTTTCACCTCATTTCCACCATTATTCTTCATGGTTCATATTTTCTCTTATTTCTAGATCTCTTGCCATTTATTTGATTTGTCTCTTTGGTTTTAGAGATACATCATTTTCTGTTATCACACCTATCCACACAGCACCATAACTAGTCTCCTTCTTTGCCAATATTAGAGGAAGATGTCCTAGGCATAGACATTTATATGTCTAATCCAAAATAATCCTCAAACAGTAGGATTTTGTTGGTATAGGTAAAACTCATACAATTGTTATAATGGATTATAAATGTGACAGAAGATCTGAGGGTATGAATTATGTGTGCATTGAGAGTATTGATAGGAATTCAGATAAAATACATATCTACCCAGGAATCTTCCAGAGTGTTCTGTTGACTTATTTGAAGGGCATTTCATCTAAGGATGACTTTTCCCATATTTATGGCAGCATATTTTCTTTGAAGTAGGTATTGCTCCACTCAGTATAAGAAATTATGTTCCCCACCCCCAATAGAGGTGGAGCTACTTCTCAAAGCTTGATTTTCTCAGTTTTTCCTATGATTTTGGCTTTTGAAATTCCCAAATTGAAAGTCTCGTGTATTTTTCTTTAGCCTCCTTAAGAGAATGAACTCCATTCCCTTGGTAGCAAGTTTCTAGGCGTGGTTTTTTTTTTTACTCTTCAATTCTTTTAATATCTACCAGTGGACCACAGCTTCTTGGCAGTGGACACAGGCAACTTGCTAATACCAGGGTAGTGTTACCAAATTGCTTCAGAGGGAACTCTTACTTGGAGCCGTGGGCTCCTGGGCAAGGCTAAATAAGATCAAATGGAAATCACTGAAGGCTCCTGGAGTAACATATAACTTAGTTGTATGAAGGAGAGGAGCAAAGAAAGTACACTTCAGTTGTGACATTTGTGACACCATAAGTGTTTGGAGTTCTGGGTGATAGAAGGGAAGATGAAAATCAGACATAATGAAGGATGGCCTCTGTGACACTGGACTTAGTTCTGTATTATTCGTCTCAATGTCCTTTAGTCATCAGAGTGTGTGTATATGTTGGTGTTCATCTACCTAATAATAGTAGCCCACCCCCTCTATCCATATTATATATTTTTATTATTTATTAAGACTTTACTTTTTTAGGGCAGTTTTATGTTCACAGCAAAATTGAGGGACAGGTACAGAGACTTCCCCATATACTCATTGCTGCCACATATGCACAGCCTCCCCTGTTATCACCTTCCCCCACCAGAGGGGTACATTTGTTACAGCTGATGAACCTACATTGACACATAATCACCCGAAGTCCATAGTGTACATTAGGGTTCACTCTTGGTAGTATACATTCTGTGGGTTTGGTAAATGTATGTAATTATATGTATACATCATTATGGTATCATACAGAATATTTTCACTGTGCTAAAAATCCTCTGTGTTCTGCCTATTCATTCCTACCATGTATTTTTAACCTTTCAAAAATATTTCCAAATACTTACTACATCCCCACTATGAAGCTTGGAAGTTTCAGTAGAGTAGGAAATTAAAGTGCAGACAGTTTATACAGTTAGTAATACATCTAGAAGAAAACCCAGATCTCTTAATTCCAAAATATCCCATACTATGCTTTGTCCACCAGTGAATAAATGGAGAAGGTTGATGATTAAATCACTTCCTTACAAATGGCTGAGACAAATGGGTAGCTTTAGGGGCCCTAGAGGTAATTTTGTGTATAGCCATCCTTGAAAAAATAAATTTGAAAGACATCTGCAGTTGTTGGAAGGAGGGAAGAGATGCCATCACGTGGTATTCATTTGCAGGGATCAGATTTTCCTGAGTCAGAAGGGGGTTAAGAGATCTGCCAAATGCTTGGGAATGGGTTCAAATTATTGCAGAAGTGCAATGGAAAAACATGATTGATTGAGCTCAAGAGTATTTGCTCTATTCTTCAATAGGTTGCCTTCCTGCTGTTCTTCCTCCCAATTTTATGACTCCCCTTTAAAAACTTATCTCTTAATAGGAATGATCTGAAACCCTTATCTTGACTTTCCAAGCAAAGTGAATACATTTATGAATGTGTGTGTTTATTATTTTTATATTTTCACTGTTATAGCTAAGCTATGCTCATTCTTGTTTTTGTATTTGACAGTTATTTAATATTAACTGGTCACCAAGAGTGTAGTGAAAAATGAACTAGATCTATAACCTAAGAGAGATATGAAGGAAAATAGAGGGCCCTATCCTTAAGTGGCTTATGGGATACTGCCCTTCAATGGGGCACAGACTTTGTCTTGCCTCCCATTGCATCACTACTGCTCTCAGATGTAGAATAGGGCCTGATGTGTGATAAACATTTAGTAAATATCTGTTGAATGAATGAATCCACACTTGAACAAAATCTTATAAAATGACTGCTAATAGAGTGCACGTTATAAGAGGCTCTAGGGAAAAGCAGCAATCAGGGTCAGGTAAGATTATTCAGGAAGAACTCCTTGAGAGTTTACTGATATGGTGAGGAAGGATGAAGAAATGATCAGACTAATACAAAGGTTGATCATTTGCATAGTAGGCCTGGTAGAATTGTAAGGCAGTAGGAGCCTAGAACATTGACAAAGGCATTTCTAAGAGGCATATCTAGGATGGACAGGGGACAATGAGACAGTAGATCGGGGGGTGAATTGAAAAATACCAAGTGGTTTAAAATATGGATGAGAAAGAATAGCTGTGGTCTAAAGAAGTGAGAGAGGAGGTGTAAAGTTGCCTTCGATATATAGTAGGTACCTAATCAATAGTAGTTCAGTGGATGTGCTAGCAGTAGATTGCTTTTGTTCTTAAATAAGGCAGTGCCATAATGTTCTACTCGAGCAAGTCTGTTATAGCAATTGTATGTCAGATGGACTGATTGTGCGTGTGTGTATGTGTGTGTATTCATCTGTGCATAGGTGCTTGTGTGTAGATGGGAGAGGGCAACAAAGTAAGAAGATCTATTAGGTTATTATTCTAATCATTTAGTTGTGAAATAAGGACTTAAACTATGTAGGCTATGAAAATGTAAGGAAATGAAAGAATATGAGAGATGTTATTTAAAATTAAGATATAGTGACAGATTGGATATGGTGGTCAAAGGAAAGAGGGAAGAAAGGACAATAATTCCAAGATTTGGAGACTGGAAAAACAGGATAAATGATTATAATGGCTGAACTATTGAAGGGATAGCAGTTTGGATAAAGATGAAAGCACATTGGGGCACATTGTTTCAGAGTGAGAAATCTTGCCCTCAGCTAGGGGTCTGTGACTAAAGAGAGTAATAATAACATTAAAATATGAATATAAGCAGTTGTGAGAATTGTGGCATGAAGGAAGTCTCCAGTAGTGCTGAAGTGGAGAGCAGGGTTTCTCAACCTCAGCATTATTGACATTTGGGGCCAGATAATTCTTTGGTGATAGTGATGGAGGAGGCTGTCCTGTGCATGGTGGGGTGTTGAGCAGTATCCTTGGCTTCCAGTCACAAGATACCAATAGCAACCTACCCCCAGATGTAACAACCAAAAATGTCTCCACACATTGCTAAATGTTCCCTGGGGATAAAATCACCCCCAGTTAAGAACCATCAGTATAGAGGTAAAAGAGTAAACTACCATAGATTGGACCTTTGGGGTATAGCAGGAGATGGGGATGAAATTGGAAGGGAAGGTGGGTCTAAAAGATCAAGACAGAAAGTAAGAATGATTTAAGGAACCATGTTAGGAGAACACAGGTTTAGGGAAGCTAGGGAAGGGGGGTTTTGACAGGTTTTTGAAAATTGGCATTTGGTAAGAAAATTTAAATGGATGGAATGAGTTCCCCCATTCACTGAGTATCTAGAGGGAACTCGGTTCTGGCTTCTTCTAGAGATCTGTGGGTACTTGTCTCTACACCAGAACCACTACCTTGGCTTTAGAAACTTTTCAAGTGAACTTTCACTTCCTTGAACACTAAAGGCATAGAAAAATAAATCATCTAGGATCCTATAGAGAGTACACACCTTATGTGATCTGTCTCTTACATGTACGTACACACAAACGAAGGCAGGACTTTTATGGGGTTTTTTTTACCTCCAAGAATATACCTATATAGATTTCTAGGATCCCATTTTGTCCAGTCCCCTTAGTTACTGGTCAGTGTTGAAGATGAAAAGGGGAAGCTTAGATTCATAAAATATTTGTGAATTGAAAGACTATTAGATAGACATCTGTCTATCCTACTGTTGCTGGTTTTTTGTTGCTTTTTTTAAACTTCTTAAAACCTAGTGGGCAAGGCGTTCCTAAGAGAGAGAATGCCATATCCAAAGGCAATGAGAGCTAAAATACGAGGGGGTCCTCGGGAACCTAAAGTTATTTAACCATGCTGAAGTGTCAAGTGTGAAAAGATGATGGAGTGAGGTAAGATGGGAAGCCCATTCTTTAGGGAAAAAAGACAAAGCACAAGAACATATATACAGTAGACCCTTGAACAACACTGGTTTGAACTGTGTGAATCCACTTAAATGCAGACATTTTCAGTAGTAAATACTATGGTACTACACGATCTGCCACTGGTTGAATCCCTGGATATGGAACTGTGGATATGGAGGAACCACATATATGGAGGGCTGACTATAAAGTTATACATGGATTTTCGACTGCAGGGAGGGTCAGCACCCCTAACCCCCATGCTGTTCAAGGGTCAACTGGATATTCACATGTATCTTCAAAGATGTAACAGTCTTTTTCTTGAAATTTTTATGTAGAACCCTCATTGTAAAACACATAAAAGTGGAGCCACTTGCTACAACTCACCCATTGTAGTGGCTTCTGAAGCACTCCTTAGAACAGTAGGACTGTGGAACACAGTTTGAAAATTACTCCAAGGGCTGGCACCTTATCTATAAAGGAGCAGATAGTACATATTTTCAGTTTTGTGGACCATAGAGTTTCTTTTGCAACTGCAACTCTCAACTCTGCCATTATGGCAGGGAGGCAGCCCTAACCAATAGGTAAATGAATGGGCATGGCTGGATTTGGCCCACTGCTGACCATTTTGGTTTGCTGACCCCCCAAAACCCCCGTCATTTTTTTTTAACAAATGGGGACTCTGAGGCTGAGAACAGGGAAGCAAATTGCTATTAAAAAGAGCTAAGACAAGAACCCAAGTCTCCTGATTGCCACCTTGTTCCTTTACCTTTCAATTTGCTGTCAAATAGAAATTCCTGGGGTGTGCGTGTGTGTGTGTGTGTGTGTGTGTGTGCGCGCGCGCGCGCATGCGTGTGTGGCAGGAAATGAGCTCTGCCTAAGTGTCTTTAGTTAAACAGTACCTTTGACTATAGGTAAAGTATCTCTCACAAAGTGGAGGTGCTCTCTAAATCGTGTCATTTTGAGAGAATATGGTGTCCTTGCAGCTACTCAGTACTCTCTTCTAATTGTATCTCCAGTGAAAGGCCTTGCCCTATAAAGATATCTGAAGCTCTGTTGCTTGAAGGGTTTGAGGCCTAGTGTTATATGTCTTCCTGGGGAAAAATAGCTGTGTTTTTAATGTCTTAATTGATGTGTTAATTAGAGTTATTGAGATAATGAGAACCATGTCAAGGCTATCTGGAATGAATGTTCAATGTTGAGAGGACTAGAGTATGTGTGACTTGGGATTAACTTTTTCTTTAAAAAAGAAAACTCTGTGCACGTTTTGTGCCGGACACTCTACTAAGCACTTCATTTGTTATCTCATTTGCTCCTTTTAGAGGTATATCAAATTATCATCATCTCTATGTTATGTATGAATGAGTAAAGGGAAGTTCAGGGAGATTAAGTAGCTTTCCTCAGGTTGCATACCTAGTAAGTGGGGAGCCAACATTTGGACTGGGGTAGCCTGAGGCCAGAGCTCATGACCTTAACGATTTTACTGTATGGCCTCTCTCTTTACCTAGAAGGAACCATTGACATTTCTGATGGCATTGAAAGGTGAAGTTGGGGATCTAGGATGTCTTAATTACTGAGCTAACATTTGAGGAACTTAGCACAGGAGATAAGTTTATAGAAGAGAGGCAGAAAAGGGGATTTACCATAATGAAGGAAAAAGTGAAGCATATAAAGTTCAGGATAGTACAGGTGTTAATAAGCCGCATAGACCTTTGTTCCTTTGTATGTATAGATGAGATCTAGAAAACATAGAATATGTAACTTAGAAGATAGCCTGCTTTGTGGATTGCATCTTTATAGGGTCTTGCACTGGTAGCTTCCAACAGTTGTCCTTTTGTACCCTAAATTACCTAGGTATTAAGCATTTACTAGGTGATCTTGGTGTTTATGGCTGAGCTGCACTTTTTCTTCGTCCTGTATATGGGTAATTGTGATTCATAATTGGACATAAAGTTAAGAGATTCGTTAGGGAAGATGTAAAAGTTTCCCTCAGAGAAAACTATGATAGGCAAAGCGTTTGGTGAATTTCTAAATTATCTGGAAAAATTCCTGGGGATTTGGATATTATGTTGTAAAATCTTCTCTTTTATTAAAAGTTATTTTGGGGACTTTAATTTCCATGACTCTTGGTTTTAATATCTGCAAATGTCCTTGATTTTCCATACTACTAGATGGTTATTTGGATCTGCTGACATAATAGATTGGCATTTTGCACAATAAAAAAAAAAGATATGCAAAAAAAAAGGAAGTAGAAGAATTATGCCAACAATAGAGGTCCTGGTACCTTGTGGAAAATCATCCCAGTGGCAAAGCACGATGGGATTTTCCTTGGCCTGGTTTGTGGAAGTTGTCTGACTTGTGTGACTATCTTCAGCCAACTCAGAAAACTCTCTGGGCCTTTATTGCTTTTCCCTTCCAGACAGTTGGCTCAGTGACTTCCACTGCTGGGGATTCCTTAGCTAAGACATTGAGGATTCCTTTCTCAAGAAAGGCAGGGCATAGAGAAATACACCTAGTCCTGAATGCTTATTTTTCAGTTCTCTGAGCTTACGTTGCAGTACTTTACCATCAAGGCAAGAACTGCATACTATCTAACTTTAATTGCCTTTAACTATAACTCCTGTAAGCCTCAGTAATTATAGTTAACACTGTCTGCATTAACATTGCACTGCTCCCCTAGGGTTTTCAGAGCGATTCACAAATAAGTGCATTCAACTTTAAATAGCTCATCAGGATTATAGAACCCAAAAGGCAAAGGATGGAGGATATTTCCTGCTCTCCAATTATTCAAAGCTTAGCAAATAGGAAGGCAGAGGCATCCATGGCCTAAAGGTCTTGATTGCCCTAGTCAGTGTTATTACAAATAGTCGCATATCCCAGGAAAGAAAGGTTTAAGCTTATTGAGAGGATGAGAATGGCAATTTTTGTTTCTTTTATTAACTAGGGAAAGGTCTAATGGATAAAAACATTTAGACTTATAACTCACCTCAACTGGTTTACAAGGCTAGATTGAACTAGGCCTTGGAATGAAAGGAAATGTCAAGAAGTGTAGCACGAATTTTTAAAGTTTTCCCAGTCACCTAGGCAAGGCATAATGCAAGTCTGGTAGGAAAATATAAGTTTTCTTCCACCTAGAGAAAGTTCAGCAATTCTAATTTGGAGAGAGAGCAGTTATAAGACAAGGAGAGTTTCCGCATTAGCACATGCCATTGCTGTCTGAGTGGACATTCTAGAGAGCAGTGATTTGGACACATTACCACGAAGGTCTTACCTGGTTTCTGCAATGAGGGTGTCAGGTTGGTTCTGCTGGTCTGGCCCCAGCTAAATGGATGTGGGCAGTGCTGGTAAAGTGGGTAACCTCTTACATTGCAACTGTCTATCTAGGTATCTCAAGGGCTTGAGAATTTGTTGGAAAGTTAGAGTTGAGCTGAATTCTTGAATTTCCTTTGGACCATGTTATCAATAATATTTTCACATTTAAATCTTAATAATGAGAGTATCCCTAACCGCAGGTTTCACGAAAATAATAATAACAGATGTGACCAGCTTGGAAGAATTTCTACTTTAGAAAGAGTCCATGCGTTGATTTTATTAGCAAGAGAGGCACCCGCACAAGTATTATAGGTATGAAGAAGCACCATCTGCTCATTCCTAACAATTTGGGAAGGCTGCACTTTCCCCTATCTTCTTAGGTGTTGAGGGTATGTATGCCTTCTTTAAAAAGCTCTGAAATTCTCTTCATTCCTTCATTTCAACGGAGTCGGGGATTTACCATGATGGGATTTGCCTTGGAAGTTACAAGGGTACAAAGAACTCAAACTCTTAGTCCCAACCTGCTTCTACCTTTGTTTTTGGTTATGGTTCATAAGCTTGCAAAGAGGCAGAATCATATTTGATCTCATTTAGTCTTAGATTTGATTCATTACTTTGCATCTTTAGATATCTTTAAAGGTCCCAGAGTGATAGTTGAGAGATTACGGTCCAATGTTATCAACTCAGGCTCATGAGTGAGGCAGAAATCGCAAGTGACCTGTGTTCTTTTAATAAGAACTGGGGGAGGGGGCAGTGCTGGTCAATAAAGAGACTAAAGATGAACCATTGCATGGCAGCTTCACTTTTTTTTTTTTTTTTTTTTTGGCTACACCGCGTCTTAGTTGCAGCATGCGGGATCTTCATTGCGGCACGCGGGATCATTAGTTGCGGCGTGAGGGATCTAGTTCCCTGACTGGGTATCGAACCCGTGCCCCCCGCATTGGGAGCGCAGAGTCTTAACCACTGGACAACCAGGGAAGTCCCAGCAGCTTCACTTTTGAGGAGCAGAAACATTCCAGGAGAGCAGTGATGATTACATTGAGTAATTACCAGGACTGTAGAGTTCAGAAAGACAATTCTGGCCTCCCTCTACGTGCAGCAGTTGACCACCCTTTTTCTCTCACTTGGAGAGGAGACAGCTATATAAAGTGGGTAGGCTTCCTTTCCATTCCGAATTAAACTCTTCTCCCTGGAGAGCCCCCCTTTTATTTTTTTAGCATTCCCCTACTATAATGACCAAAGTAAGATATACCCTCTCCCAGAATATTACAGTTTATAGAGTGAAGAAGAGCAGAGGTGAGGACATCCATAAATGGGAATCTTAAGAGCTTGCCATCTAAGACAGACTCTACTGATAGAAATAGACTTGGGGAAAACATAGAGATGGGGAAGGAGGGAGAGATGAAAAAGGAGCTCGTAATTCCTATCCCTTGAGACATTATCTGTATGGTAAATACAAGGCAGCCCGATACTCATGAAGGACCTTCTTGCCATTCATGCTTTTCTGGAGCTGGACAGGAAGAGATCTAAACACAAGGCTGGATTTGGGGGCTGTATAACTGACCCTGTTGTTCTCTTTCCTTCTATCTTGTAATTCTCCCAACCTGGATTTTCAGCTGAAAAAGAAGCAAGTGTACGTAGATAAGGTGGAAAAGATGCAGCAAGCTCTCGTACAGCTCCAGGCAGCGTGTGAAAAACGAGAGCAGCTGGAGCACCGTCTCCGGACACGACTGGAGAGAGAACTGGAATCCCTCCGAATCCAGCAGGTATAGAGAACGTCAAGAAAATGAGATTGCTCCTCATTGCTTATTTGTCAGATAGTGTCTGACATGAGAATCCAAAAACACACTCTTACTCATCTTCAGGTTTTTTGCCCCAACTGATCTTACTCCAGGGCGCCTCCCAATTGTAAAGATGAAGTTGGCTTCCTTAGCTTCCTATCGCAGCAAAATCCTTAACGCCTATTATCTTGCACTTTTTGTTTTCATATGAACCCCAGAAACGGTAGGCCCTATAAGAAGTGAAGATACTATACAGATAGACTCCTGGACATTTTAGGATTGGAAATGGTCTTTAGAATCATTTGGCCATATATCTCCTCATTTTTAGATGAGAGAAAATCAAGACCCAGGAAAGGTGGCATGACTCCCTTAAGGTCATACAACAAGTTTAGGGGCAAGGCAGAGACCAAATCCTAGATTTTTAATTTCCGTTTCTACAGAGAACCATGCTGGCCGGCAGGGCTAGTGATTTTTAAACCATTGATCCACTTTCTGAGCAGCACGACCATTTGACACGGCAGGCTCCTTTCGTGATCGAGAGTCTCGTACTCAAGCCCGAGGTAGAAAGTCCTATGAATTCCCCTTGCTTCTGAATCGGAATCCAAACTGAAGTGGCTTGGGCAGTAATCCTTTCCAAAAATGAGGGCTCTTCAAATGGGACTCAGCCACTGTGGTCCTAACTCATTAACATCTGGGGTCTCGGCATCTCCTCCCACAGCGCCAGGGCAACTCTCAGCCCACCAATGTTTCAGAATACAATGCCGCTGCACTGATGGAGCTCCTTCGTGAGAAGGAGGAGAGGATCCTGGCCCTGGAAGCTGACATGACTAAGTGGGAGCAGAAGTATTTAGAGGAGAATGTGATGAGACATTTTGCTCTGGACGCTGCGGCCACCGTAGCTGCTCAGAGGTAAGTAGCTGGCTGGTAGAGCCCCTGAATGAAGGGCAGGGGTGGTGTGGAGAACAGAAAAGTGACTGA
This sequence comes from Grampus griseus, assembly GCF_964374135.1. Lineage (NCBI taxonomy): Eukaryota > Metazoa > Chordata > Mammalia > Artiodactyla > Delphinidae > Grampus > Grampus griseus. Next base: position 97,220,002 of record NC_138999.1, on the reverse strand, counting down.
TGAATAGACTTTCCAGTGTTTTTTTGCCCATAATGTTGTTTCTTTTTTCTCAGTTTCTGTTTAAGTGTGTGGTTTTTGTTTTTTTTCAATCTGGTTATGCAGAGACTGAACAACTGTGGGGCAGAGGGTCCAGGATTTGTAAATTAAAGTTACTGACGAACTTACTGGAATCATAGTTCAGCTTTCTTCAGGAGCCAGAACACTTGCAGATGGGATCAACTGAACGTCCACACACCTCCTTCCCCAAAGCCTCAGGTTCTTTCAGCCACATGTGTAGGTTTCTTTGTTTAGCCCCAGGACTGGAATGAAAGCTTCTCCAGAGAAATGCCACTCAGAAACTAAATGTCAGTCAGGAGTGGCTACTGCCATTTGATAGCTCTGGCTTGTCCAAGGTATGCCAAAGACTGTGCTGAACATGAATCCATCCCTGCCCTTTGAGAAGGTCTATATTTGAAGCCCACATTCTCTGTGCCTCCAAGTTCATCACATGTAAGCAGTCACATTCCATTTGGTAAGGGAGAGAAAGTGGCAGGAGGCGTTTTCATTTTTTGCCCTTTATGTGTTCCCCTTTTCTCATTATAAACATGTATTATTGCTCTTTGGAGGACACAGTGCTCTTATCCAGTTTGTCTCGCTGCTGTTTGTAATCATCAGTTGGGAAAGAAACAAAAGCTAAATTCAAATCAGGAGATGATGTGGATTGTTGGAGATACAGACAGGGCCATGGTCTGGAGTTGGGTCTCTAAAGCAGGCTATAGCATATTGCACCCAGATAGGTCTCTATCCAGAAAGTTATTAAAAACCATGGCGTTGTTTTTAGCATTCTCCTAAATGTGGTGAGCCGGCAGAGCCTGGCAGCACTTGCCAGACTTTGGGTTGGAATATGTGTGTGGAGGAGGCAGTGGATACATTTATTTTCGAGTCCTTCTCATCCCAAATCAGAGGAAGGTCAATGCTTAAAAGCTGGACTGGTGGTTTGTAAACCTATTCCCAATTCTTCAGGAAGACATCTTACGTTTCTCTAACATGCTCTGTCTGTCTCCAGATACCCCCTATAAACCTTAAACAGATTGAAATTGCCTGTGCCTTGATTTTGAGGTCCTCATGGGCTTAAGCTTACCTGTCTTTTTTTTTTTTTTTCTGAGAACGGTGTGCTCAGTCCATGCCAGTGTAGTAATAGAGTGCAGAGAAGCCCCAGCTGGGCTGGAAGATGGTTGATAAGTTTGTAGGCAGCTTAGAAGCAGAATGAAGTGTAATTTTAGCTGTTGGTTCCCAAGAAAACACCTGTGCCCAGTGCTTGTTCAGAGGTTATTCAGGAAACCCTAACACTGACAAAGAGGTGCAGGGCATTTTTGTCATCTTTGAGCAGAAACTTAGAAAGATACAGCTCATGAAAGTGTGCGGTGTAAGAAAATGTTGGAAAGCCAGGGTTCTTGGTGCTGGGAAGTTCACTGTTGAAACTGACTTCAGAATAGACTCCAAGTCAAAATGCAGGAAAGCTAGGAGGTTGTCATTTGGGGGCCTTGTATAAAGAAACTACCCCTTTCCTTCCTCCCTGGAAAGTTTTGAATATTGGGAGAATCCCCTTTCAGATGGATTTCTTTCCAGAATCTGTTGGCTCCCATAAAATAGATTTAATTTAAATTGAATTCCTTTAAATCACCAGGTAGAAAGTTTCCATGCAATCACTGTTTTCAGTAAATGCTTATCATTTAATATGGTAAAAAGCAGTCAGTTCCCACCTAATAGGAACACTTTGTAATAGTTTCCCGGACAAACATTCCATATCTGGACTGTGTACCTTTTGATGCCTATTAATACAACCCACAGAAGAGACTGAGAGATTGTATTTGAATTCCTGTAAAATGAGAGAATTGGACTAGGTGATTGTTCCAGACCCTTCTATTGCTAAGATTATACTATTTTTCCAAAGATTTGCTTCTTATGCTCTGCCACGGAGATTAGTTTCCTTCTCCTCCTTTCTTTCTTTCTTTATGAGATTTCAAATTTGGAAAGTAACATTCAGAAAACTTTGTTTCAGAACCTGTGGGCTCTTCTGCCTTCCCTTCCAACATCTCTTCTTGCCATTTCTTTTCTGTCCAGTGATTTCACTTTCCCTCCTCCCAACCCTAAATGTACTGACCAAGGTTCTGTTCTTCACCCCTTTCTGTAGTAAAGGCTTTATATTCTATTTTCTTCCAAAATAATTTTTAAGTGCCTAGGATATTGGCTGCAGATGGAAAGTGCTCAACATATGTTTGAGTAATGAAGGAAGGAAAAAAAGGAGAAAAAAGAAAGAGGGCAAAAGGAAGAAGTAACAGAAGAAAGGAAATGCTTTCTAACTCTATACAACTTAAATCCTTAAATCTAGTGCCACATTGTACCAGCCTGCTCAGTTTCTGTGTATTCTGCTTATTATTCTGAGATATTAAGTATCTCAAACTTAATATATTTGTAAAATAATAGCTCATACATAAATAATAAGTTGTGCAATTAGGAAATGTTGCTGGGGTCATACAATGGTAGTTGTAGAAATTTTTCAATTGAAGTACTATTCACATCTTTAAAAACCACTTATTTTAAGTGTCTGGTTTGGTGAATGTTGGTAATTATATATAACAATGTAGCCACCACTACCGTCAAGATAGAGGACACATTCTAAAGTGCCCTTATGCCCCTTTAACTTGATCCCCTCCTCCCATGCCTGACCCCAGACAACATCTGTTGTCATTGTAATTTTGCCTTTTCTAGAACGTCATATAAAAAGAGCCATATAATATGTACTTTTTCTGTTTGATTTCTTTCACTCAGCATGATTACTTTGAGCTTGCTCTAAGTTAATGCATATATCAATAGGTTATTCCTTTTTATTGCTGAGTAGTGCTCCATAGCATGGATGTACCACAGTTTATGCATTCACTTGATGATGGACATTCGGATTGTTTCCAGTGTTTGGCCACTGTGAATAATAAAATATAGATTTTTAATATAGGAATAGACATCTGTCTTTTCTCAGGTGAGAAGACATATTGGGTTATCTGTTTTATACCCATTCCGGCATTTTGATTCTGTGAAGCATCTCTTGTCAAAGGGAAAGCTGTCAATGCAAGAAATCACACGTAGTGTTTACTATATAAGATACGCTTCTAAGCGCTTTACAGTTATTGCTTATCTTCACAATAATTCTTTGAGAGAAGTACTGGTGTCCATTCTACAGATGAGGAAACTGAGGCACAGACAAATTAAAGAATTCCCCTAAGATCACACAGCTACTAAGAGGCAGAAGAACCAGGACTTAAATCTACATTTTTGACACCTTGAGTGCTATATATACTCTGCTGCCTCCCAGATAGGATGATTTCAAAGATGGTGAAATAGGGAGTATTACCTGTTCAAGAGTTACTATTTGAGGCTTATTATTTAGTTTCTTAGACTATTATAAATAATCACAAAACATGGCCTATATTATAACTTCATATTATTGTGTTCCTAGAGTATTCCTCTCCAGATGCTTAATGTAGATGAGGGAAATTACTACCAAGTAGGAGTTCATCTCAGAAGAACTGATTTGGCAGTGCAGATCTTTAGTTTCAGCTCACAAATGGTGATTTATTTCCGAATAGCAGCAAAAAGATAAAAAGATAACACACCCGATCAACCAGTAATTTATTTCTTTGCATTTACTGAATCAGGTTGTTACCTTTCTCTGAATGTGCAGTGTTTCACTTTTATTTGGGACAAAGTAAATCTGGGAAAGAAGGAAGTAAAGAAAGGGAAAGCAGAAGGTAGAAACTGGTCACACACGTGACGCATGTCTACCTAGTCTTGCGTTGTGGAGGCCTTTCTCAGGTTCCGTCCCCTGCTTTCTTCTCATTCTACCTTCTGTCTTAGTTATCTTGTTCTCTACTATAGCTTCAAATAGTAACTCTGACATCTCTAAGATTAAAGTTAGAATTTTCAACAACTTGTTGGATGGATATTGTCATATGGCTATCCATAAGACACTTTAAGTCCACTGTAACTAAAATCAAAACCCATTATAGGGCTTCCCTGGTGGCGCAGTGGTTGAGAGTCCGCCTGCCGATGCAGGGGACACAGGTTCGTGCCCCGGTCCGGGAAGATCCCACATGCCGTAGAGCGGCTGGGCCCGTGAGCCATGGCCGCTGAGCCTGCGTGTCCGGAGCCTGTGCTCCACAGTGGGAGAGGCCACAACAGTGAGAGGCCCGCGTACCGCAAAAAAAAAAAAAAAAAAAAAAACCATTATAGGCATTTTCCAAAAAGAAAGAAAGTTCTCCTTGGTTTCCTATCACAGAAAACGAGCAGTATGCCATCTTTTCTAGTCATTTGAATTAGAAACAACAAAGTCCTCATTCATTCTTCCCTCTCCCTAACACCCACATTTAAATAGTCTCCAAGTTCTAGCAGTTCTGCGTCCTGTAGCCTGTTTCCATTTCCCTTGCCACTTCGCCGGGTCCTGTTTTCAATATCTCTTGCTGGGATTATAACCTTTCTGACTGGTCTGCCCGATTCCAGTATTATGGCCCCTCTAATCCCTCCATTACATTTCAGCAGAGATAATGCTGTCTTCCTGAACCACAGCTTGGATCATTTCATTCCCTTTGAAAAGCTCTAATAAGCTTCACTGCCTATTGGAATAAAGTCCAAACTCATTTCTGTAATAGTTGATTATTTACTTTTTTCCCCTCCCCTTGCAAGTTCCCTACAGTCGGGGACTAGTCTTATCCATGTCCATCCACTCTCCAGCCTCCCAGGAACTTCAAACACACTGCTCCACTCATGGTTGAGTTCCCATTTTAAATAAACAAAAGGGTGCTACCGATAGGAAAAAGATGGACTTGAAGTTTAAAAGGCCGCTAGATGTTTTAATTAGGAGGTCATGGGTGACATTCTAGAAAGCAGTGTAAGTAATGTGACGGGGATAACTTCATCAGAGGAAGGAGAGAGAAGATGACTGGAGGAATAGTTGCCAGAAACCATTTACTTAAGAATTTGAGGTGCAGGATAGTAATTCAGGGATAATGCGGTTTGGGGTCTGTAGGTTGTCATTTCAAGCCCAGCATCTCTCTACTGATGTGCTTAAGGGTAGGCTCAGAGTACTGGAAGTTAGCAGGCCAAGTTACTCCCTCAAATGCTGTGCCTGCTTGCTTTTGCTTAAGCCATTGCTCAGTAGCCCCAGTCTTCTAGAAGGAAGATTGATGTTGAAGGCCGTCCTGGCAGCTCTGTAGGAATTCACTAAGTGCCCCACATTTTCAGGCTCCATTCCTGAGGAGTTCACAGTGTCCATATCAATTAGCTGGCAGGCCTCTGTGTCCCCAGAATGGTCTTTTATGCAATGAAAGTGGCTCCCCCAGGGACAAACCGTACGCTCAAGTCCCCAGTGTCCGTAGACACTGTGCACTTTTAAAAGAGGCCTGCCTCTGAAGCCTCTGCCATCACATTGGAACTCTGCACTGCGGGGATCGCCTCCAGGATCATACCAAGAGCTGGAATTCATTCAACTCATACTCTCTTGTATGTTATTCTCTTTCTACCTACACTTTTCTCCCTTAATAATAACTTGTTGAGTGTTTTTACTGTGCCTGGCACTGCATGTTTTACATGCACACTTTCATTTCATCCCCCCCAAAATCCCATGAGATATAAGTATAATTATTATCTCAATTTTGCAAACAAGGAGCCTGAGGCTTAGAGCAGTTAACCCAATTCCTGAGCTCATAGAGTTTGTTAGTGGCAGAGGACTAGGGAAAGTGGGACTTGACCCTGGCATGGCCTATAGTCAGGGCCTGTGCTCTCAACACTACACAATGCTGCTTCCTCTTGGGTACTTTGGAACACAGGGGCCATTCCCAGTAGGACTACAAGCCAGTGAACTGCACTAGAGCAAGTGTAGAATTCCAAGATACTAAAATATTTTGAATTTAGCAAATGATGAAAGCCACTGGGGTCCTTTCCCTTCTTGTTCTCCAGTTATTTCACCATTCAAATGAATTGTTTCCACCTTGCATATAAGGTGAAGCATTTTGGGGAACAGTAGTTTTGCAGAAGCTCACCAAAATTCCCCAACTTTAATACCAACTTTCTGCCTCTTCATTTCCCTGCTCCTTCACAGCCATCTGCACTGGTCACAATCTCTATGCTAACAGGACATAACCAGCTGCCAGCAGAAGAGATGCCTGGAGTTCTCCCACAGATCCTCATTCTCAGAGGAAGTATAATGCAGCAGTGCCAGTTCATTGTTTCCTCAGCCTATAGTCTGGTTTTCTTTAAGACCAATATAATTACATCAACATTCTTCCTAAACTCGTTTTCTTTCCCTCCAAGTTACTCAAATGCGATCCAGTTTTCTTTCTTCCCTTCCCTCTTTACTCTACCACTAGTTCTAAATGAACTAAAGAAAGATGCATGACGTCACTTATCAGGAGGGTATAGGATTCCCATTATGTGTTTGACTTGTGCTGTTTAAACATCAGCCTTGCCCATGGGTTACATCCTTTCCCCTCCTCTCCTCTCCTCTCCTTTCCTCACTTCTCTTCTCTTCTCTCTCTCTCTCTCTCTCTCTCTCTCTCTCTCTCTCTCTCTCTCACACACACACACACACACACACACTCTTCTCCTTATTAATTACCCCTTGAGTTAATGACCTGAGACACTTTCAGATGGAACATGATGGTCCCTCATGCAGTTGGGACTCTGGCAAGAGATTAGTCACTTAGTTGGGGGAGACTCATTGATTTGGCACTTGAATGTTTCAGATATAGCTTAGATAGGAATCAAGGGGCACGGACTCAAAGGCCCTGCTTCTCACTCAGCTCCCATGCCCTACCTGAACTTGGCTATTGACATGTCTAGAGTTCATTTCTAGCAAACACTCAGGTGGAGTTACTGCTGTTGAATGTAGCAATAGCTCTTTGGTACTTTCTCTGACTTCCTTCAAAGTCTAGCCTTTTCCCCTTCATGACTGTCATGAGAATAAAGTGGGCATATCTCATATGTAATATAAATAATCATATAAAGTGGAAATATGAATATCTTCCTATTGCCTGGTCATGATCTACAAACTTGAAGGGACTTTCTGCCAGAGGTTTTGGGAGGGTGTCTCTCTAGTTCTGAAGGCAAGCCTGTGCACTTCTCATAGAATTCATCACTGACTTTTGCACTTATGTCTGTCAATAACCTCTTCTAGCTCTGAAAGCTGAACCTTCCCATCTTGGAGATTCTTATCAGTAAGTCACCCGGAAACCGACCTTTCCTAATAAGTTTGATTTCAGTGTAGGGCCTTCCAGCCTAAGGCTTTTGACTTAGGACAGAGATTTTGTTGCCCTCCCGTCATTATCACTGCCATTTTCCTTCCCAGGGACACAACAGTCATCAGCCACTCTCCTAACACCAGCTATGACACAGCTCTAGAAGCTCGCATCCAGAAGGAGGAAGAAGAAATCTTGATGGCCAACAAGCGTTGCCTTGACATGGAGGGCAGGTAAAATGTTGATCTGGACTCTGGTGGATCTGAGAAGTTGATATGGAGACCAGATAGGTCAGTAGGGAAGGGCAAGCATCTTCATTCACAACAGGGGGACCTGATAATGCAGCCTCCCCCAACCCCTGCACCCCTGCCAGCCTGTTATTTAGGATTTGAGATGCAATGACCTTTACCTTGATCATTCCCACTAACTCTGGAATTCCAAGTAACACTGCTTTTCCCATTGTCCTTGGTAAATTGCTTCCATATGCCCTCTGCCAGAACTGAATTGTTGGTATTTGCACTCTGAGGTATTCTTTCTAGCATTGCACCTCAACTCTGTGGTACAGCAGAGTGCTCGGTAAAAGAACATCCACTCAGGGCTTCCCTGGTGGCGCAGTGGATGGGAATCCGCCTGCCGATGCAGGGGACACGGGTTCGTGCCCCGGGTCCGGGAAGATCCCACATGCCGCGGAGCGGCTGGGCCCGTGAGCCATGGCCGCTGAGCCTGTGCGTCCGGAGCCTGTGCTCCGCAACGGGAGAGGCCACAGCGGTGAGGGGCCTGTGTACCACAAAAAAAAAAAAAAAAAGAACATCCACTCAAACTCGGAGATAGGGCATCTGATGTCTCTTACAAGCGCGTGATCATTTACTTATTAGCCGAAGTAGCCCATTCTTAGAAGTTCTCATCTTCTCACTGACTGACTCATCATTTCCATTGACTCAGATTCTTCACTAAGGTACCCACTACATCAGTTTACTCTCTCATATACAGCCCTTCTTTTCACAGATACTTTTCTTTGGCTTCCTAAGGTTTAACTGACAACTCCTGGATGTTCCTCTGTGCCCATATGGGTGTGCATTAAAAATTGTTGCACACTGTCTCTTGTCTTACAACTCAGAAATAAGTAGACCACCCCCTAGTCAAAAATATAACGGAAGCTCAAGTCCATGCAGGAAGTGAGACCAGAACCTGGAGGTGGCAACAGTGTTTTATATGTTCTTTGTCTTTGGCTCCTAGGATTAAGACCCTCCATGCCCAGATTATTGAGAAGGATGCCATGATCAAGGTACTCCAGCAGCGTTCCCGGAAGGAGCCAAGTAAGACAGAGCAGCTGTCATCCATGCGGCCAGCAAAGTCTCTGATGTCCATTTCCAATGCTGGATCAGGCTTGCTCTCCCATTCTTCCACCCTGACTGGCACCCCCATCATGGAAGAGAAGCGGGATGACAAGAGCTGGAAGGGGAGCCTAGGTAATGACAGTAAATAAGGAAGATTAAAGTGACACGTTTAAAGAGAGCCCTGACTTGGATATGTGCCCACGTGGCAATGAGAAGGAGTAATAGTCCCACTTCTAGAGAGGAAGATATACCTGGTTGGGTTTTGTCCTCCTGAGAGGCTGACTGCATATTTAGCAGACACCATGAAGTCTCACTGAGAGAACACTGGTTGAAGCCACAGCCCTAGACGATAAGAATCCTGAGTTCTGTTTGGGTGGGAAAGAAGATAACTTCAATTTCCTCTTAAAACTTCTCAGCTTTGGCCTTGGCCATGCGGAACCTTTTGTCTTTGTCCAAAGCCCATGTGGCTTTCGTGTCATTGAAAATTTCAAAATTCCAGCTTTTTCTGTGTTCTTTCCTCCCATATAATAGGAGGACGCAGAGTTCTAGTTAAGCTAAATGGAGCTGGGTGGCAGGTTTTTGTTACCAGAATATTCTGAGATGAGAACAGAATGTACTTTTTCATTCCATTCCTGTCCATTCCTTCCCCTCTAATCAAAACCCCAGAAGCATTGTGGATACCACGAGGCACATTTTTGGAGGCTGAGGAAACAAGCTATGTATATTTTAATTTGAGCTCTCTTTGTTGCTTCTAATACCTTTCTTGGTCCTCTGACACTTGCAGTGTCCTTTGCTTAGAGTAGGTATTTGGGGGACCATGGTCATGGTTAGAACCTTAGATCACACAATTACTATCACACTCCTCTGCGACCACAGACTTCTTTCCCTGATCCTTTCCAGCTGTTTGGTAATGGCTGGTGTTGGTTATAAGTGGAACCAAGTAGAAGCATTCTGACAGCTCGTTGGAAATCAATCACCATTGGAAAAATAAATCAGAACAGATACCCAGGACACTTAAAGGTTTAATACGTTTCGCTGGGGGATTAAAGAATGAGAACCAGAAGGGATCTGCCAAGTCTGAAAGAAGCTTTTAGCCACGGTGGGAGGTGCCTGACAAACTGATTCCTGGGTTCACTGGAGGCAAAAGTAGAGAATTTGGGACCATTCCTATTCCTCCTGAACCTCCTGCAAGGAAGAAGAGGTAATCGGATGTCTATATTGGAATAGCCTGTAGTTTTCTAAGCTCTTTCCCTCTTTCCTTTGTAGGTATCCTCCTGGGTGGAGACTACCGTGCCGAGTCTGTCCCTTCCACCCCCTCGCCTGTGCCGCCCTCGACTCCCCTACTGTCAGCTCACTCCAAGACAGGCAGCCGGGACTGCAGCACGCAAACAGAACGGGGAACGGAACCCAACAAAACCGCAGCTGTCGCTCCCATCTCTGTTCCTGCTCCAGTTGCTGCTGCCGCCACTGCTGCCGCCATCACTGCCACCGCTGCCACCAACACCACCACCATGGTAGCTGCTGCTCCAGTGGCTGTCGCTGCTGCCGCTCCAGCCGCCGCCACCGCCGCCGCCCCGTCTCCAGCAACTGCTGCTGCTGCTCTCGCTGCTGCTGTTTCTCCAGCTGCTGCTGCTGCTCAGATTCCAGCTGCTGCCTCTGCTGTTGCTGCTGCTGTTGTTGCTCCTGCTGCTGCTGCTGCTGTTCAGCTTGCTCCAGCTGCTCCGGCTCCGGTTCCAGCTCCGGCTCCAACTCCAGTTCCGGCTTCAGCAGCGGCTCAGGCTTCTGCTCCAGCTCAGACTCAGGCACCAACTCCAGCTCCGGCTGCAGCTGCTCCTCCAGCTCCAGCTCCAGCTCCAGCTCCAGCTTTGGCTCAGGCTGAGGCTCCTGCAAGTCCAGCTGCCGGTTCTGGACCACGTCGTTTGTCTATACCAAGTTTGAGCTGCAATCCAGATAAGACAGGTAGTAATTCTCTGGATCAGGTAGCCCTGGGTTCCGCCCTCAGTGACAGATCGGGTGGTTGGCCCGCTGTTTAGGCACAGCCGGTCATATGGGCAGGGCTTTTCAAGTTCTAAAGCGGATTAATCAGAGGAGATAGGGGCAGAGAGTCTGTAAATGACTTCTCCAGGATAGAACGGGGATGAGTCAAGGTCATTTTCCCAGTAAAAGTAAATGCTCAGGTGAACAACAGGGGGAGTGTAGTGGGCCAATGTCACTTTGCCTGAGGCTTAATGGGGGCTCTAAAGCCCCTTCTAAAATTTGAGTTTTCACCTTGTCCCTAAGTGTTTTCTAACCCCTTATTTCCATTTAGATGGCCCTGTTTTCCACTCCAATACTCTGGAAAGAAAAGCTCCCATTCAGATCCTGGGACAAGAGCCTGATGCAGAGATGGTGGAATATCTCATCTAAATGGCCTAATCAAGAGCTGCAGTTTATCAGCAAGAATGCTTTTAATCATTTTTCCCTTTTGTTTGTTCTTATTTTGAGGGTGAGGACAAGGGTTGGGTGGGGGGATGTTTTTTAAAGGGACTTTTTATTGAAACAACATAGTACTTAGGTAATACCATATGAACTCCAGTCTGTTCTGGTACACTTAGAGAGTACCTCTAAAGACAGATCAATGAGAATGTGCTCTAAAGTTTATTGTTGGGATTTATACAAATTCTGGGACTGTTAATAGCTGGATATACATCAGTGTTTTCAATGTGCTGAAATTTGTTTAGCATTTCCATATTCTGGATCATTCTTTAATCGAAGAGCACAGTATGTTTGGAAGACAGTGTGTAACATGTAGTTCAGAAGTCGAAGCCAGAGAGGATTTGGGTGTGTGCTGTTTTGTATAGTTTCCATCTAGGCAGCATCCAGAAAGAGCTCTCGCCTCAGGCACATGAAAGGGAATAGTTTTAAGAGCTATGTAAACTGGAGAAAAGGTAGGGAGTATTGGGGTGTGGAAGGGTGCTGGAGCTAATTTTCCCTCCCAATTTCCCAGCTACCCTGGGCCAGGAGATTGTGTTTATCTTTATTTCAGTGGTGCTTTGGAAGTGGATTCTTTTGGTTCCCTCGTGGAGGTTCATACATTCATATATATACTGTGGAGTAATTTATGCATTTGGATAATTAATATATTGCTTTCAGATGCTAGGAGAGTAAATTAGCTGAGTGATGTACAACTTCTTCTCTCTTAGGGAGTTAGACCATCCGAGGCCTTGATGGAGAGTTAGTTGCATGAGGCGCTGTATGCAGACTTGTGTGGTCTGTGTGTAGCCAGGAACATAGCTCGCTTGCCTTTCCCGAGACCAACCTGCTTAGTGTTTATTTCTTCTCCAGCACAAATTCACTGGCTGTGTCACCAGTCTCAAATTGCCAATCATTTGCAAAATGAGGAAGCGTTTTCGTTGACAGGTTGAATGCTTTGAATTTCTGGTGACTACTTTGAAATAACTCGTGTTGTTTTCCCAAATTCTTAGCATACGTCTTAAAAGGCATATATGACTATCACCTCCAAGGGAATAGCATCAGAAGCCCAAAGTACTATGCTGCAGTCAGGGGAGAGGGAGGCTGCAGCAGTATCCTCAGCTACCTCTTCTCACTGCCAGTGACTCCATCTTGGAATACCTTTGGAGAGCAGCAGGAAACGCACATGTGGGCAGGGACCAAAGAGGCCGTGGCTCCAAGCTTTGCCTTAGGTCTGCCTCCAGGGACACAGAAGGGCTGCCTGTTGCCACAGGTCTCTGCCCTGTGTCGCCTCTCTGCCCTTCATTAAGGTGATAAATCCATAGACAATGTCATTAAGATCAGTTTTCAGGGGTATTGGGGGGGGTGAGGGGAGTGGGGGTATTAGGTAAGGGTGAGGGGGTAGAGGTTTGGGGATATGTTAGTTAGAAACCAAATTCATAGAAGAGTAGGCCTGATATATTACATTGTGAGGCATAGTGGCTGGAAGGAACTTTAGCAATATAGCCATACCCCCTCATTTTAGTAATGAGGAATCTGAGACCTGGAGAGGTTAAGTGACTTTTTCAAGATCACACAACACAGCTTTCTACTCTGCCGATTACCATGCTTAATTTGGGAAACGCTTATATACAAAAAGCCCCACTTTAAGAAAAGACACTGACACGGTCCAGGGCACATGCATTTTGGAAAATGTCCCTGGCTTGAGTAATTTGTCCAAGGTTTTGAATTCCTATCTTGCCTCTCCTGCAGTGCCTTTTGCAAGGTTTTCCCTTTCCTGATCCTTATTTCAACACTGAGCCACATGAAACATCCCCCTAAGAAATCAACCTCACTTTTCTTGCTATGGGATTGGCTATCTCGGATCATCTTACAGGGTTCCTCTGCGAGTATAGGAATGGTATATTTAACAATGTTTTTCTGGTCATTCCTAAAGGGAATTATTTTGTATGTGGTGAGGGAGAGACAGGAGGGAAGGTGATGTGATTTTTCAGCCAGTCTTGACATTTTCAAAGATGAAGTGATCATCCTACACGAGTCCTCAGTCATCAAGTGAATCCCAAATAGAAATTAAAAGTGCAGTTGTGTTAATACTCATACTACCCTATAGTCACAGGGGAAAAAAATCCTTCAAATAGTAGAAGCAACAAGTAGCAAACTTCAGGACTGCTACTTTCTATTCAAATAAATAAAAAATAAATAAAAAGAAACCTTTCATCTACTCCTTTCATGGTTATGACACATTGCCAGAATTTTTGCTAGCTCTGGGAGCCGTCATTTTAATCACATTCTGTAAGGTGACAAATGTCATACATTCCACACTGTGGGGCAGCCATCTCTTTAGACTCATATATTTTGGGGAAAGGAGGAACTTCTTGGCCAACTACTATTTTGAACTTTCCACAACTTCTCTGCCCCCTCACACCAGAGGCAGTTCCTTTTGGCTCAATTTTTTATCACAGGTAATTTGCTAAAATAATATGGAACATCTAAGAGGTGGAAGAAGTCCATGTCAGTGTATTATGTTTACGAGGAAGATAGATCCAGCCTTTTCAGAAAATCTCTAATAGGTGTCATTTAAAAACTTCAGGTTTATGGGAGAAATCTCAAGTTAGCCACCTTTTCATGATTGTGTGGATGTAATAACATTTGGGGGATCTTTCTGGACTCCCATCTATCTATGCATTTTACTGGCACCTCAGGACAGGAGGGTGACCTTGTTGTCTTAACTTGTACTGCCTGGTGGTCTCTGGGGACCTTCTAAGTCAGTTGTACACCAATGTCCCATGTACAGAAAAACTTCATTAGAACAAACTTTACTTGATATAAAATTCCTATTAACAATTTTTTTATTAAATAAAACTAGCTTGAGCTGTCTTTTAAGATCATGTATCTTGATTGCTGTTTTAATGAAGGATTTATTCTCAGTGCTGCTTTTGAGCTTCAGGATGACAGGATAGCAGGAACCTGAAATATCTACCGTCATCTGCCATAGGAAACACACCGAGAGCCCCGTCGTGCATTCTTTTTCTTGTCACACAGTTGGGTTGGGGACACCAATTGGAAAATGGAACAAACTGATTGTGCAGACTACTTTTTTTTTTTTTTTTTTTTTTGCGGTACGCGGGCCTCTCACTGTTAACGGCCTCTCCCGTTGCGGAGCACAGGCTCCGGACGCGCAGGCTCAGCGGCCATGGCTCACGGGCCCAGCCGCTCCGCGGCATGTGGGATCTTCCCAGACCGGGGCACGAACCCGCGTCCCCTGCATTCGCAGGCGGACTGTCAACCACTGCGCCACCAGGGAAGCCCCAGACTACTTTTTATGAAGAGCCTAAACATAATGCGGCAGCTTCAAGTGTATACATATGCACTAACCTTTATGAATGATATTCTCATGTCTGTTAGCCATACCATCTCCTGTTATCTCAATTGCTCATTCACATATGGAATGTGTTACTTAAAATGTGTGCATTCTTACTGAACATGTTTTCAAAGGAAGGCATCAGCTATGGGCTAATTGCCACCAATTTTAGCCCGCCATGATCCTTGGAAATATAGCGTCCAAGTACCATCCATCATCAGTTGGACAAGTGTTGGGAGTTTGTTTATTTTTTTCCGGTAGCAACGATGGAGCCATCAAACCTCCTTCTGGCCTCCCTTGTGATTGATGGCATGTGTTTGTAAAATGGATAGCTGGGGTTGGCAGATGGCTAGACAGGGATCACCTTTGGTTTAAAATGTATGTGGCCCCATAATGATTGAGACCCCATTCTGTAATTGACTGAGCTAGTTCCAATAAAGTGAAGCAGGTTTGAATCCACTTTGTGCCTATCTTTTCACTGACAATAAACTTAGCTATTTTAAAATGCAATACTGTGTGGAAAATGCTTTGGTGTTTACCCAACAGAGGCTTTATTTACGCTGTGTCAGTGATTACTTTCAATTCAGTATGCAGTGAAATGGCCTTTCAAGGGCAGCATGTGGCAGAATTTGCATTTGCTTAAAGTATGGAATGTGATTATAAAGTATTAAGACAACACCACCACGGGCCACATGGTCTAATCAGTTCCTTTATATACTCGCGAAGCATATATTAAAAGCTTTGCATCTTTTTATCTCCTGGTTCCAAGGGATAAAATGATGGCCACCCAAAGCAGAGAATTCATCCTTTGGTTAGCATTTTGGAAGGCCCCTTGATGTTCCTTTTGTACCCTTGTTCTTATGCCAATTCATCAGTTTTGGTTGAGGGAGCTTGTTATTAAAAGCAAATCAAAACCACAAACAAGTTGGCTCTTTTCACTGAAAATGTTAAAGCTGCCTTTACACTGCCCTCTCTGTGCCTCCTGTTTACCACTGAGTCCCAGCCTGACCCGGGAAGATAAGATCCCCACAGGCTTTGAAATGACACTTTTCACAGTGAAATTGGGCTTGATGGGTGTTGCAGAATGGATAGGGAGAGGGTATAGAATTCATTCCGTTCTAAATTTGATTTTTTTTACTAAATTGGGCTAAATTCCCTCCATATTTATGATGAGTGCTTTGAAAACTGTACGTGTGAAAGCCCACTCCTGTTTTTCAGGACAAAGAAGACAGCATTAAGTTAACCACACCTTCTTACAAAGCTTTGTGAAGCATTTCTTTCAGAAATATATTGTACCTAGTTCTTAATGAGCAGTCACTTGTGGAGAGAAAAAGCAAGTATTCCTTCAAAAGTGACAAAGATCACATTGTAGGAACATTTCTATATATTATCCAGTGTTATAACCAATCTTCTTATCTCTGTGTTACTGCACCTCCCATCCTGTGGGCCTCCCCTGCCATAAGTGATCTGCTCAGTGTAAGTCATTTGGTCTTAGAATAGTTTCCACATTGATTGGCAATCACTGTGGTATTTGAGTGAAGACACCTGAATGACAGGACTTCGTTTCCAAAAAGAGAAATGGGGCTTCCCTGGTGGCGCAGTGGTTGAGAGTCCACCTGCTGATGCAGGGGAGAGACGTGGGTTTGTGCCCCGGTCTGGGAGGATCCCACATGCCGCGGAGTGGCTGGGCCCGTGAGCCATGGCCGCTGAGCCTGCGCGTCTGGAGCCCGTGCTCCGCAATTGGAGAGGCCACAACAGTGAGAGGCCCGTGTACCAAAAAAAAAAAAAAGAGAGAGAAATGTTCTCCACAGCACCAAAATTTCATACCACATCCAAGTACTCATTCCTCAGATACACAAACTGGCCAAGTCCAGGGTATTTATTTTGTCTCCCATGTTTTTTCATTAGCCTATTGCCTCTATCAATGGTTTTAGTTGGTGGGAGTTGTTGAATAACTCCATATTAGATGTTGCCATTATGTACGAGGCAAAGGAGGGAATGATTGTTGGAATGAAACAGAGACTGTATGTGTGTGGGAAAAACGAAACTGAGCTTTGAAAGATGCACAGGTGTTAACCTGGTGAACTAGGGGGTGGGAACAAACATTCCATGCAAAAGAAAGAGCATGTGCAAAGGCAATCTCACTTTGTCAGACCCGCAACCAAATGAAGACTGTTTCCAAGATCAAAGTCCCTAGATAACTACTCTAAATTTTAACGACCTCTTAATGGAAACTTAAAAACTCACTCAAGTAGGTGGTAGAACATACTGGTCCAGAAGTCAAAAGAACATGGAGTTCTGGTCCTAAATCTGCCGCTTAGCAGATGTTTACCTTTGGACAAATCCCTTAACAGGATCTGAGAAGTTTATCAGTAAAATGGGGATAAATAGTTATCCCTGTGAACCTCATAGAGAGGGGATAAGAGAGCTTCACAAAGTGAGAATATAAAAAATGCAAGTCAAAATGATAGGCTGGATCTATAAAGATGAAGTGGTTTATTTAACGTTTATCAAAGAAAAATTCAAACTTGCACAAAACAGAACAGTGCAAGGCACTTCCATGTCACCATTACTGGGCTTCAGCAATTCTCAACACATGCCAAATCTTGCTTCATTTTTAGCTCCCACCCATCCATCCTATATTACGTTGAAGCACATCCCAGACATCATAGCATCTCCTCCAAAAATATTTTTGTATGCGTAAAGATGAAATTTTTAATAGTGAAAAATTTAAAGTGCTACACCTGGAACCAAAACGTACAACTCACCAACCAAACAGAATGATATCACATTTGGGCTTCGTTTTGCTCGCAAAACTTGTTTGTTTGATACCACAACTCCTGCCTTAAACTGCAACTTCAAGTCTCAAAACTGGAGGAGTTCATTTTCCCACAATTCACATATCAAAGGGGGAGATATTTTCTTTAAAGGCTCCCCAGTGCAGGTTCTAAGCTGTTATTTCTCTGCCACTCGTATAAAAAGCTCCGGCTCCTTTAAAGTCCCTGTCATCCAGCTAGTCTTTGTTTACTCTCATCTAACAATTTGGTCACTATCCTAAGTGCGATGATGATTTTGGCCCCCAATCACAGTTGTCCTCTCCAGGCTCAAAGGCCCAGCTAGCATCCTGGCCTGTTAGCTCGTTGCCCTCTCCAGCTCCACAGACCCCCACATCCATTCCACTTGAGTCCTCTGTGCCCATGGCGGACACAGACCTTGGCATCACACAGAACCGCTCCACCGTAGAAATCACATACACCAGGACCCCACTCTCTGGCCACAGTCTCCCATCCTCCCAGTTCTCCTACTTCTACTCTATCTGCCCTTTGACTTCTGAGAGACTTCAAAGTCATCTGACGTCCCCATTTCCTCGTAGGCTTTTAGCCTTGACCTACCTGATCTGAACCTCATGCTCAATCACCTGAACCCTCAAATCATTCATACCCCTTAAAATGTCAATCATTCATCACAAGCCAGGAACTCATGAGTCATCCTTGACACCTCCCTCTCCTTCATAGCTGACATACGATCCATCACTGATCCTAACAAAATAAATAACAAAACCCATTCACTACTCTCCAACTCTACTGTCAGCAACATATTTTAAGCTATCATTATCTTTCCCTAGACTATTTCAATAGCATATTAACTGATCTGCCATGCCTGCTCTTGTTCTACTCTCTTATCTGTTTAGCACAAATATTTATATTTTTTCAGCAACAAATATAATTCATGTCACTCCCCTGCTTAAAATCTTTCAAAAGCTTCCATTGCAAAGTGAATAAAATGAGACCGTGAGAGTCAAACAACTAACCCCAAATTTTACAGTTGATGGTTGTGAAACTAAAATGCAGATATCTTGGACTCTTATTCCAGTAGAATGATTATCGTGCTTTATTCTGAGTACCTTCTTTTTCTTACGCTTATAGGACACTACTGCTATGGCATCCTTATTTTCTCTGATACTAATCTAGAAGAGTACTTCTTGAAGTCCTCTCCAAACAATCTGTATCAGAATCACCTCAGGCAGGCGTTTATTCAATGCACACTCCCTGGCTTTTCCCCCAGAGAACTTACCCTGTAGTTCTAGCATAAGACCCAGGAATTTGCAATTTAACAAGCTTCCCAGGAGACTTTGATGTAGTTTGTCCTGAGACTACAGAACTTTGAGAAACATTGGCTGAAGATTTCCTGGCATTTATCTTACTTCCCTTCCCCTCTTCAGTTCCTCAAAGTCCAGTTTGAACATTAGCTATCACACACACCCTTACTTCAGTAGGCAGCCATTTTATTTTCTTCATTCACCCTTAGTACCTATGGTGATATAGCTGCCTATTCTCCCCAGATATAACTCTTAAGTGGTTGGATTCACTGCTCTGATCAAACAAGACATGTTGGTTGCTTTTGTTATTGGTTTACATGGTTTATAGTCCTTGAGACAACCACCAACATATTTATGATCTTGGTTAGCTCATTTATCTCCAATGACTGTTCTATAATATGAAGTCACTGGATTACGATCTCTAATGTCCCTTTTGCTTCTTCTGTTCCTTGATTCCGTAAGACTAAATACTACCTCCCAGGTTATAAATTCTTTCACATGTATCCAAAATTGGCTATGTGGCACAGATAAAAGACTTTAAATTCTAAATATATTGAAAATATTCTACAGGCCTAAAATCTATTAATCAAACTTCAATTTTTTTTCCCACTGGTTCTGCCCACACTTGACATTTTATTCCCCCATCTTGGCTATACCTACTTCATTCTCCTACTATACATGTCATTTTCCAAAGAAGACACATCCACAAAAATAAATTTCCCAGAAAAATCTGAGAAGATCAAAACAGAGGGAAGGAAGAATAGTTTACATTTCTTTCAAGCCATGAGTCTATGGTAATTCACATTTATCCAGTTGTAGGGGGCTGAGTCACACAAACAAAAGAGGGTAAAAGGGGAAGTAATCAAGGCGTGTGTCATGTTGCAGTAGATGGCCAAGAGAAGGATGGCATTTGCTGAGCCACCATGATACCCATGGAACTAACTAGAGCTAGGAAAAGGGGAAAGGGAAATAAAATTTTTGTAAACTGCTAGGTGTTAAAAACTAATTCTGTGACAAAAAATGTAACATATGTATTCTTCCCAACAAGCAAAGTTAAAAGATCCAAAAAGCAAAAACAAATGTATCTTTTAAAACTCTTTTCTTTCTCTCACACCCAGGGGCTAATCCACATCTTGTGAATTGTGAAACTTAGACAGCTTGGAGGCCCTCTTTATGAAAGAGAATTTTTTTAAATTATAAATACACAACCAGATATTAAAGTACTTATTTAGAATGAGAAATCACAACTAACTACAAAATTTTAAAAGCTGACAAATACCACATACATAACAATAAAAAAGAAAACCGACGCGGTATTTTTTTTTTTATGAATTAACTGCCCGACACACCTCTATAATACATTTTTCCTACACTCTTGGCTTTATACTTTTGTTGGCTTCTTCATATAACAGTGGTTTTGTAATATCGTTTCCTATCTAGAGAATAGGAAGATAATTTACTCTTTCCACTAGCATAGTTGATCAAAATGTATTGTTATTATTGATAGCTGGAAAGCTGAAGAATGCAACTTCACACACTTGAAGTAGAACGGATACTTGTAGAACTGATTCAGGTTTGTGCTCTATACACAGAAGAATTCTGATAAATTATATTTTATGCAGCTCCCATCGCAGAATAAATAAAAGTACTGTGCCTAGTTGTATACATTGTATTATCGAGTACATTTCTGACAGAAGAAAACTTCCTCTGTTTTCAGGCATTAGTGAGAACCAAATACTCTGCATACCATTTTGCACACCAGGGGATTGAAGAAATTTTCCTCAGATTAGCTTCTGAATCCATACATTTCAAACCTTATTTCCGTACCCACACACTTTCAGTGCCAAGGACCGTAAGATGCATTCATACAGTGGTAAGACCTCTGGCTTTGCACCTTTGTATTACCATGCTGGATAAGTCAGCAGAGTGAGCAGTGGAGGTATTTCTGGAAGCCATTCCTTTACCAGGATAGTTTAGCAATGATTTATCTATACACAGGACTGACTGCAAACCACATAAATATGTCACTGAACACAAACTAAATATATCTTCCACTGAACTTCCCCTTTGCTGGATCTCAAACATGAGAGAAAGTGTAAGGGAGGGAAATGAGAGTGGAATGAGATAGCAGTTATATGAGTCAGGGTTCTCCAAAAAAGCAAAATATAAGGGAGGGGAGAGGAGGGAGGGAGGGAGACAGAGAGAGAGAGAAAGAGAAAGAGAAAGAGAAAGACTGAGAAGTTATCAAGTCTGAAATATTGAGGCAGAGCTGCTTTTACTCTGGGAAACGTCAGTCTTTGCTCTTAAGGCCTTCAACTGATCGGTGGGAACTACCCATATAATGAAGGGTAATCTGCTTTACACAGTCTACTGATTTCAGTGTTAATAACATCTAAAAAAATATCTTCATAGCAACATCTAGACTGGTGTTTGACCAAACAACTGGCCACCATAGCCAAGTTAGCACATAAAATTGACAATCAGAGCAGTCTTAACCAATTTTAACCAAAAGGTTAAGCTCTCCTATGTTTGTAAATATTATAGAAACACACTACCACGTGAACCCATTGCTAGGAACTCTCCTAGGGCATTGGAATTCATATCCCACATCCAAGCCATCAGTAAATCCCATCAGTTCCATCTTCAAAATACACCCAGAATCTGATCACTTCCCTTGAGTTCTGCTAGTTTCACCTTCTGTTACATCACTATCTCTTCCAGAATTTGTTCATCTCTGTTTTGTGTTCTTCATTCAGAGAGTTGGTTACCTCATTGTTTTTTAAATATATGGAGGAATTTTTGGAAACAATTTTCATCTACTCAGTGGCAAAATTGTTTATGGTGTTTTGTTTTTGTTACACATTTCCACCTTTTAAAAGATAATATACTTTTTAAAAAAATAAATTTATTTATTTTTGGCTGCATTGGGTCTTCATCGCTGCACGCAGGCTTTAGTTGAGTCAAGTGGGGGATACTCTTCATTGCGGTGCGTGGCCTTCTCATTGTGGTGGCTTCTCTTGTTGTGGAGCATGGTCTCTAGGCATGCAGGTTTCAGTAGTTGTGGCACGCGGGCTCAGTAGTTGTGGCACGCGGGCTCAGTAGTTGTGACACACAGGCTTAGTCGCTCTGCGGCATGTGGGATCTTCCCAGACCAGGGCTTGAACCCATGTCCCCTGCATTGGCAGGCGGATTCTTAACCACTGTGCCACCAGGGAAGCCCAGATAATATACTTTTATCAATACTATGTCAGTTCCCTTTTTATTATCCATCCTTGAATGATTTGGATTATCCTATCTCAGCTATTTGCAGGACATTCCAGGGATGGAAAATGGGCCAGAGTAGCCTTCCACGTTTCACTACCCCAAAGCTCTATCCCCTGCAGGCAAAGATATCTTACAGCAAATATGGCTCCTCTGTGAGGTTCTTTCTCTAGTCTCATTTGTCAGCTTCTCTGAGTCAAACCTAGTCTAGGAGGATATCTGCCCCTGCTGTACTCATCCTAGTCCTTGGACCTGTTGTTGCCAACTAGAGAATTAGCTTTCATACCTCAGGATGTACCGGCCACCTTCAGGAAGTATACTTTTGTTGAAGCTTCCTAAGATCTTCTGTGTTCTTTCTACACTCTCAGTGCTTCTTCACTTCCCATGCCTTCTTCCCATTCCTCCCCTATCTCAAATACTTTCTCGGCAGCTGCAGTTTGGAGTCTGGAGATTATATCTGTCTTGGTAGATAAGTGGAGCTTGGAGAGTTTTTTTTCCCATTCTCCTTGTTGTTCTTGCATAGTTTTCAGGAAGTGAAAGGGAAAATGCTGACCTATGCAGACATATTGATACTGTAAATGACCCTATTTTTGTTCATTATTATACCCTCAGAGCCTAGAATACTGCCTGACATAAAGTAGGTGCTCACTAAATTATTTTTTGATAAATGAATGAATGAATTAAACTGCATTCTCCATTCCTGTATCTGAGCTGTTGTGGTTGCTGAAGAAGGATAATGAAATTGGTGCCACTACACAGCCAGAGGCTCGAATTCCAGCTGAGAACTTCTGTTTTTGCCCTCGGCCAGTTTCCTGTTCCCCTCAGGAAGTATTCCACACATAGCACTCTTCTCCCTGAAGCCTGCAATTACACGCCTGCCTCCCTCCCTCACCGATAGCCTCAACTCCCACTTCAGTGTGAAAGTAGAGTTTTCATTTGGGAACCCAAGGTTATTATTAAAAATATATAACAATAGGTATAGGGATGTATTGTGCAACATGATAAAGATAATGAACACTGCTGTGTGTTATATATGAAAGTTGTTAGGAGAGGAAATCCAAAGAGTTCTCATCACAAGGAAAACAATTTTTTCTATTTCTTTAATGTTGTATCTATATGAAAAGATGGATGTTCACTAAACCTATTGCGGTAATCGTTTCATGATGTATGTAAGTGAAATCATTACGTTGTATGCCTTAAACTTACACAGTGCTGTATGTCAATTATATCTCACTGAATCTGGAAGAAAATATTTAACAATAGGTAAAGGACTATCCCTGCACATTCAGAAAGCACTTCAGCTTTAACAGGTGATGTCACCATGTTGGTGTTAACCAGGTCAAAAATCAGCCTCAGGAACAATTTCAACTCCCAGCCCTCTCCAACAGCAAACTTATCGACAGCTCCCGCTCAGCTCACCATTTTCCTTCAGTCTCTGTGGATAAGGCATCCTTCTTCCCGATCAAGATCAATCCCATCATCTTCACCTTTGCTCTGGACTTCATCCTTATCTCCTCAAGCACTTTGGTCCACCCACGAAATTCCCTTTCCCTTATCAGTTCCTCCTCCTCTTTAATTAAAGTGCTCAAGCTGCAGGTTCATCTCTTGCTTTACAAACTAGGGCACAGGTGGGGAAGAAGCTGGGATTCAGAAACTAACAGAACAAGGAGAGTGCCCTAATGCAGAGCCTCAGGGATTGGAATTTGGAATGGAGGAGGCTCAGGCTGGCCACTTGAGTGCTTCTGACCTCAAGCATCTGTCGCTCTGGAAACTGGGGAAGGGCTGAACTGAGTCCTTGGGGGTAAAACAGTGGGCCCAGCTGTCGGAGAGCCAGGGCAGGCAGAGCCAGAGACAGGGAAGCTTAGGACGGGGTGACTGATGATACCAGTTGCCTTCAAATATTTGGAAGTTTGTCAAGTGAAAAGGAAAATTTATATTGTGTGGCCCCAGGACTAAGTCTAAGAGCAAAGGGGTGGAAGCAAAGGAGATACAAGGTAAGGAAGAGCTTTGTACCAGAACTATCTGGAAAATAAAATAAGCTACTTAGAAGATAATTAGATCCTCATCATTAGAGCAGTACAGTTCAGAAGCCAAATGATCACTACCAGGCATTCATCAAACGGCATTATTTATTTATTCAGGAAACTCCTTCAGGGTGGGGACACATGATTTATTTTTGTATTCTCAGCATTAGGCCCAGTGCCTGGTTCAACGCCTGTTACACAGTAAGTGCTCAATCAGTGTTAGTTATTCATGATAAAAATAACGGTAAGTTCTCAGTGAATATTTCATAAAATGAATGCATTAAAATAAGCATCATGAGAATGAGAAGACAAAATGACTTTTCCTAAAGTGATATTCTGGAGGTTGTCATAAAGACGAAATAAACTAGTATATGTGAGAGCACTTTGCAAACTGTAAAGTGCTATACCAACAGTTAAGTATTTTCAATGATTTCATTCTCTTGGCCCAGCCCTATGCTAAGCCTTATGGGCAACTCGATAATATACAAACCTAGGTCTCTGATTTTGAGAAACTCACAATTCAAGGAGACCAAGTAAATGTATATGAAAGAATAGGAAAGAAATTCAGTGCTAAATTGTGTGGTGCTGTCCTCATAACAGCACTTCTGGTGTCCAGGGGGTCAGTGTGGCCCTGTTAACTTATCAACGACTGCTTACATTCTTTAAGAGTGCAGTATTGGTTTCAACACTAACTTGGTCTATGACCTTGGGCACTGTCATAGGTCATTTGTACTTGTTTCCTCATCTGTCAAATGGGACTAATAACTCCTGACTTACTTTGATCAAATAGGTAATGTACCAGAATGTACTTAGTCAAAGTAAACCACACTCTACAGATGCAATTATGATTATCATTATGCAAGGCTTTCATGTCTCTGCTCTTGTGAAACCTAGTTAGTATTCATTTTTCTTACTTATCATGCTGGTAATTGGTACCCAATATATCCAACTTCCCCTTCTCCTTAGAGGGAGAATAATTGAGCCTTAGAGAGTATAAATGCTCTGGCCGGGGTCCCTGTTGAAATGGGGGTTAAAGCCATACGCCTTGCCTTGGCAGTGTGTACACATCTGGCCGTCGGGGATGGCCACAGGTGTGGGCGGGGGAGGGTGGGAGTTGGGGAGCGCAGACTGACTGGCTCGGTGTCAGTTGAGTTTGGGCTCCTTCCCTCATCTGATATGTGCTTTTCTTTCTCGGTTGAGCCTTTCCAGAAGGTGCTTGCAGGCCAGTCTAGGTGTCTCTTTGCAGTTTTCCTACACTGCCTTCTTGCTATGGACTGAATTGTGTCCCCTGCCATCCGCAAATTCATATGTTAAAACCCTAACCCCGGGCTTCCCTGGTGGCGCAGTGGTTGAGTCCGCCTGCCGATGCAGGGGACACGGGTTCGTGCCCCGGTCCGGGAAGATCCCACATGCCGCGGAGCGGCTGGGCCCATGAGCCATGGCCACTGAGCCTGTGCATCTGGAGCCTGTGCTCCGCAACGGGAGAGGCCACAACAGTGAGAGGCCCGCGTACCGGAAACAACAAACAAACAAAAAAAACCCTAACCCCCAATATTTGACTATAGGACTTTTAGGAAGCAATTCAAGTTGAATGAGGTCATAAGAATGGGATTCTAATCTGATAAAATTTGTGGCTTTACAAAAAGAGGAAGAGAGAGAAATGTCTCTTCCCATGGGCGAACACTGAGGAGAGGCCATGTGAGCACACAGTGAGAAGGGGGCTGTCCACAAGCTAGGAAGAGAGCTCTCACCAGAAACTAAACCCTGCTGAACCTTGCTCTTGGACTCCCCAGGCTCCAGAACTGTGAGAAAATAAATGTCTGCTGTTGAAGCCACCCAGTCTATGGTATTTGTTATGGTATTTGGTAGTCCGTGCTGACTAAGATACTTGCCAACACACTTCAGGCACATGCAGACGTGCACACAGCGGCCATGGAGGAAAGGGCTACAAATCAAGAGGAAACTCCACCCTGATCTGAGGCCCCTAAACATGGGAAGCAGTGGTGTGTGGTGTGTGAATGAGTGGTGCCTGCCTTCCCAGACAAGGAGCATCACAACTGTTTTCCAGCAGGGGGTCGTTTGTGTTTTAAACTAAAGCCACATTTCTGAGCAAATCCCTGAATCCTTTTGTGGTACGATTGTCTCGATTGAACCATGAGAGGCTGAGTTGTTGAAGCAAGGAACAGTCTGTTTCTTTTTTTAGTGGTCAAGTTCTGTAGAGGCCTTCTGTAGCAGATGGGATTATTTCTGCACCTCCTTTTGCTGTGCTTCCCCCCCCCCCCCGCCTTGTTTCTTTAGAACTAGAAATATTAAAAATTGAAGTCGATTTACAAATTAAACTTTTTCTTTTTCTTTCATTTTTAAAGAAAACAAAATTGCTGCTTCTGATTCTGTGCTCCATTTAACAGATCTATTTATTTCCAGGCACCCAAAGGAACAGTGGCTCCTTCAGACTATATCACTTTAGCAGTCAATGCATCAAGATGGAATGAAAAACCACAGGCTTGGGGACTGCTTCCTGCACAGGCTTCACCAAGCTTGCTCTACCAAGCTGCCCAGGAAAACATTTGGTTTCCAGATGCTATGTATGACAGGGCTCTTGTTCTCTCTCATGGTCCATGTGACCTGAGCTATGGATGCCTCTGGGATATGGTCAGAGCTACTTGCTGTAGACAGTATTCCAAGTAAGTATGGAAAGGTTAAGACAACAGGACAGGTAGGTGATAGAGCCTAGGAAGGATTCAGTGACAGCTACTGGTCAATCTTGACTACCCTTAAGGCACTGCTTTAGAGTAAGGGCAGATTTTTAAAAGTCAAGGCCCTGGACCTGTGTTCCCGGAGGATATGATTGAGTAGTTCTGTTAGAGGACCTGGGTATCTGCATATTTAATAAACTCCCAAGTTACTCTGATGCACAGTCAGGATTGAAAACCCTTGCCTTAGAGGGCCTCCAAAATTAACAGGTGGACATATCCACAAAAGCCAACCTCAGCTTTCCTTAGCTAGATCAGTTGCAGACCCTCAGGCTGCCATGATTCGAAAAAAGGAAGCTTTTTCGTTCTGATGCTTTATATGTAAGGCAAAATGAATGATCTGTCATGTTTTCTTTCAAATGAAGGACTATGAGGCAGCATACTGAGCTAAATGAAATGGAATATGCCATTTGCATATTGCTATTTAAGTGCCATTTATTAAATATTTATTAAGTCCCCAGAGCGGGCAGGAAGAAATTTTCCATTCTACTGTTTGGTCAGAAAAATTGGTCCAACCTGCTGATATTATATCAGCCCCAGAACTTCAACCCAATTTTTCATTCTTCTGTTTGTTTATTTATTCATGTTTTTCTTCAGACCCATTCATTCATTTATTCATTGACTCATCAGACCATGCTCCAGAGAGCTATGCTGGCTTTGGGGATATGCTGGCTTTCGGGATATACTGAAAAAGTAAATTCTCTGCCTTTAAGGACACTAATGATTTTTTAACATCTTTATTGGAGTATAATTGCTTTACATTGCTGTGTTAGTTGCTGCTGTATAACAAAGTGAATCAGCTATATGTATACATATATCCCCATTTCCCCTCCCTCTTGCATCTCCCTCCCACTCCCCCCCCCCACCCCTCTAGGTGGTCACAAAGCACGAGCTGGTCTCCCTGTGCTATGCGGCTGCTTCCCACTAGCTATCTATTTTACATCTGGTAGTGTATATAGGTCCATGCCACTCTCTCACTTCGTCCCAGCTTACCCTTCCCCATCCCCGTGTCCTCAAGTCCATTCTCTATGAAGGACACTAGTGATTTAAAAAAAAAAACAGTAGCCATCTGGCACAAATGTTACCAAAGCAAAGATGCATATAGGGTGGTCCATACACAGAGACAGAAGAGGCAAGGGCCTCAAGGGAATATATTTGTTATCATAACCCAACAGTTATGTAGGCACTGTTCTAAAAGTTTTACATTTATTAACTCATTTCATCCTCAAAATAATTTTAAGAAATAGATACTATTATTATCCCATTTAATAGATGAAGAAACTGAGACACAGAAAGATTACATAATTTGCCTAAGATCACTCAGTTATCAAGAGGCAGAGCTAGAAGTCAGTCCTTTTCTTAACCACTTTTCTATATTCCCTTCCCTTTGATATCTGAAATCACCATTAGAGTCATTGTTTTTATTCACTATAACAATCAACAAGTTCTGTTCTACGCATTCGCAAATACTGCTTATCTCATTTAACGTTTACAATAGCTATCCTTATTTTACAGAGAGGAAGCTGAGAATCAGAGAGATTAATTCACTTGTTCAAGGTCAAATGGCTAGTAAGTGGCAGAGCTTCGATTTGAAACAAGTTCTGGCTGAAGAGCCCATACTGCCTTCCCCAAAGTGGTGACAGAATTATGGAAATGTGACACCAAGAGAGCTGTGGTCAAGAGCACACACTCTGGAGCCAGAATGCCTGAGTTTGAATCTCTACCACCCACGAGCTGTTGTGACTGTGATTTAGACCCATGGTATTTTCATCTAGAACATGAAGATTATTGTAGTACCTATCTCATAGAGCCGTCATGAAGATTACCTGGGTTACTATAAGAAAACACTTAGAAGAATGCCTGTCACATGGTAAGCACTATATAAGTATTGTCTATTACTAGTATTATTTTTTGACAAGAAGTAGCCACCAGCCATCTCAGTATGAATGTCTATCAGATGTTAGCTAGCTTGTCACCTAGCAAAGCTCTGACAAGCTGTGCTACAAGATTTGTTGTGGGCAGGGTAGTATGGGGAAGGGCATTCTAGGCAAAGGCACGAAGGTCAGAAATAGCTTGATGTGTTTGGAGTTGAGCAATGCAAGGTGCTCAAGACAACTAGGGCAGGATGTATTTGAAGAAGAGTGTGCAAAGCAGAAGTCACATCATACGGAGTCTTACATGCCACACACAGGGATTTAGACTTGACTTTCTGCAGTTATAGGTTTTAAAGCAGGAAAGGGACACAACCTGCTCTGCAATTTAGAAAAATCACTCTGGCAGTCTGGTGGATGGATTGAAAGGGGTAGACTTGAAGCAGATTGTTCCCATAGTTGCTTTTTTTCTTTTTCGATGAGTAATAATGAGTGCCTAAACCAGGGCAAATAGTAGAAATAAGAATGGAGAGGAGGGGTGGATTTCAGAGATAATTAGGAAGTGACATTCATAGGACAGAGTGAGTGATTGAATGTGGTGAGGGAGGTATAGTGGGAGGAATCTAAGATGACTCCCAGGTTTCTGACCTGGGTGTCTTGGGGAATAGAAGTGCCATGCAGTAAGAGTACATAGGGAGAGAAGAAGGTTTGAAGGGAGGGAGTAGGGATAATTGATTTATTTTGGGACCTGTTGATTTGAGGTGCCTTTGGGGTAGCCAAGCTAAGATGGTAAGCAGGCAGATGAATATATGGGTCTGAAGCTCAGGAGAGAAATCTAGACTAGAGATAAAGATTTTTTGATTCACCAAGAAGAGTGTGTACAGTGTGAAGAGAAAAGGAACAAAGAAAAAATCTGGGGTCACAGCAGCATGTAAAGGGTTGACGCAAGAAGAAGGGTTAGTAATGGAGCCTGGGATAGAACAGACTGAGAGGAAAAAAGAGAACCAAGAGAAAAGGTTTCTGTTGGGAACTGGGGTGAAATTTTGCTTGCATTTAGGTGATATTTGTCTATAGTACATGGAAATGTTGAAATTTTTTGCTGCCAATCAGCCCTTTCCCCTCATGAGATTCCCAAGGGAAAGATTTGCAAAGAACAGTAGCCAAATGGAGGACAAAACATCACTTTAATAGAAAAGCTGAAAATTCAATACATGGTTCTCTAGGAAAGTTGGGTTGGAGTACATAGCTTAGGTCAGAGGCTTAAGTAGGGCTTCCAACTCCTTCTAGAACCTATCCCTCTCTGGGTAGAATCTGAAGGATGCTGCGAGAACAACAGAGCCAAGGGTAAATTCAGTGACCCCTTTATCTACCCAGGCGCCTGAAAGAGTGGCAACAGGAGAGAGAACCCTGGGTTAATGGGAGAGAGCTAATGGACGAGAGCACAAGAGGAGCCACAGAAAGAAATAGTAAAACAGGCCAGAGATGGAGGAGAAAGTGTGGAGAGCTCCAAGAATAGAGTGGTCACCGGTGTGTAAGGCCACAAGAGAAGTCACATAGATAAGGCAGCAGATGGACATTCTAGACTTCTCTCCTCATTTTCATTTCCAGTCCTCACCCCCAAACCCTGCAGCATCTGTGGTGGAGCCAGATATCTTTTTTTTTTTTTTTTTGGCCATGGGGTGGCACATGGGATATTAGTTTCCCAACCAGGGATCAAACCAGTGCCCCCTGCAGTGGAAGCACAGAGTCAACCGCTGGACCACCAGGGAAGTCCCAAGAATCAGTGTGTTTCACATGGTAGGTGGCATGTAGATGAGAGGCCTCCTTTCCCCAGTTAGAACATGTAATCATGCATATCAGCTGGAAAAATATGGTCATGGCTATAAGAAAGGCAAGGATGGCTTGGGAACATAATTTTGGATGGATAGAGGTGGGATACTACTCAGACCTGGCTTTATAAACAGCCTCCACTCTCTATGAAGTCCCAAAGGTAAGGCAAGAATAAAGAACCCAGAAAAAGATATCCATCTGAAACCAATCGGGCAGAAGAAAGGTGGTGCCAGACAATGACCCAAATCAAGCAGACTCTCTTGTTAACTTCTTTGGCTTTCCTCCTTCTGATAAATGGCATGGCTCTTCCCCAGATCTCAGGGGACTTCAAGTGGGCCAACATCCGAGAGAGTGAGAGTGAGAGAGAGAGACCAGACAACTCTTATGAAAAACATACCAAGAATGGAAAGCTGTTAAAATGATTAAGTAGTCAACCTAACTAATTTGAACTAGAATGAGCCCAAAGGGTATGTATGTGTGGAGCCAGGGATGGGGAGAAGAAGACTTTCTGAGGAAGGCATGATTCAACCTGGGCTGGAGTTTATAAAATGGGTACATGACAGAACATACCTTATGGCTAGCAATGCATCCTAGCGACCCTGTGAGAATTCACTAGGGTACCAGGTGGAGGAAAATATGAGCAAGTACCAAAAGATGTCCCCTCACTTCCATGTGGAGATGAAAATGAGAATCCTTCCTGATTTAGAGTGAATGTGTGTGTCCCCCCAAAATTCATATGTTGAAATCCTAACCCCCCAATGTGATGGTATTAGGAAGTGAAGCCCTTGGGAAGTGATAAGGTCATGAGGGTGGAGCACTCATGAATAAGATTAGTGCCTTATAAAAGTGGCCTCATCCCTTCCACCATGTGGAGGACGACACAGAGAGAAGGCACTGTCTATTGAACTTGAAAGTAGACCCTCACCAGACACTGAATCTGCCAGCCCCTTAATCTTGTACTACCCAGCCCCCAGAACTGTGAGAAATACATTTCTGTTGTTTAAAAGCTACCCAGTCTATGGTATTTTGTTATAGCAGCCCAAATAGACTAAGATAGTTTCCTTCTAGCTAACTTAAAAAAAATCTTGGTTCTAATTATCAAAACAATACAAGCTAACTGTAGAAATATAACAAGCATGGTACAGAAAAGTGTTATAAAACAGATGAAAAACATTCCTGATTATTCCTCCGCCTAGATGCAGCCACTGCTCATGCTTTAGTCAAGTTTTATTACAGTGCCTTTAAAACACCTCTAGATAATTGAGAATTGTATATATAATTTCTACCTTGCTTTTTTTCCCCACTTGATCTTAAAATTTTCTCTATATCATTTTGCAAACAAGCATTTTGCAAACCAGCAGGGTTGAGCATTTATACATTCTCAAAGGTTTTACTATCATGAATACTATTCCAACTGATATTTTTATTCATAAATATATACATTTAAAATTCTTTCCTTAGGAAAAATATAACCAGGAGGTGAACTACAGGGTCAAATAGTTATGCTGTTTTTAAGGTCTTGCTACATATTTTTGTCTGATTTTTAAGATCTATATGAGGACCTTCATAAGGGTTTTCATTATCTTATTTTTTTCATTATGTTTATTGTTTTTACTCATTTAACAAACATTTACTAGCACTATATGTCAAAGCTCTGAGGTGGATGACAAAGAACTTAAAGAGACAAACTCTGTTCTTTGGAGCTTGCAACTTATCTAAAAAGACACGATCCAAACACATAAAAGTTTACCAAATTCTATTGGTAAGGATATCACCTACAGCAGATAGAATGCAAAAGTTCACCAAAAAGTATAAAGAAGGATTTTCCCTGCAACTTTGTAATAGCAAAAACAATTAAAATAAATAAATCTGAAATACCCACACAAAACTAATCAAAACCAAAACCCAAAACCTGGATATTACCAAAATGTCAACCAGTAGGGGACTTGATAAGTAAATATTAATGCAACCATACGTTGGAATATTGGGGGATGGCGAAAAGAAAAAGTTAGATCTGTATCGGCTGACGTTAAAAATTCCCTAATATAAGTTATTCAGGAGAAAGGGAAGCAAGAGCAGAACAGTATGTATATAGTACCCTCTGTGTGTGTGTGTGTGTGTGTGTGTGTGTGAGAGAGAGAGAGAGAGAGAGAGAGAGAGAGAGAGAGAGAGAGAGAGAGAGAGAGAGAGAGAATATGAATACAAAGACAATCCCTTATCTGCTCTTCCTTAAGCCTAAAACCTCTGAAAACAGAACACTTTTTTTTCCCCAAAACTTGGCACAAATTCGTTTGGAGAAAAACCTGATATTAGCTGACATGTGGCTATTTGTAATCTTCATTTATCTCGAAATAGTGTGACAAATTTTAATGTGTTTGATTAATATTGAACATGTCTAATCTGTCTTTGCTCTCCCAAACCCCACTGTGGGAGTGACATGCTAAGTGTCACAAGCACTATCTCACCATGTTAAAATGTTAAAAATTTTGAATTCCAACATACTTCTGGCCTCAAGGGTTTAGGATAAAGGATTATGCTCTGTAATATAGATATACATATGTATGCTGGTATATGTTGCTTTCTTTCTTTTATGGACAATACCATATGTAATATTTTATAGTTAACTTGGGGAAAGAGACTAGGGATGGTTGAGAAAGAATTTTGCTTTTCATTTGGTACCTTTCCATAGTTTGAATTTTCTAACTTTTATATGGGTATTACTTTTACAAAAAAACGTCAACAGTGTTAGAAAGGGGAAGATTATGGTTCATTCTTGTTTTCTTCTTTGCATCTCTCCATACTTAAAATCAATATGAAAGTAATGAAATTTTAAAAAGGAAGCATATTTAAAACTATAAAAATAAGGGTAGCTAAAATGAGAGAGCAGTCTATGATAAGATTTAGGAGGTGACATCCCAAGAGCCATACACATTCCGAAGCGTGAGTGATCTCTATAGCCTAAGAGACCTATGGAGGGCCTTCATGGAGGTGATGGAGCTTAAGTTAAACTTTGCATATAGGTAGGATTTGGTTGGCAGAGATTATATGGAGTTCAGATGGGGAAAGCGGACCACATAAAGACAAGAAAGTGAGACTGAGTTCCTGTAATCTAGAAATTTGGGATATTGAGTAAAGTGAGGGACACCACCTACCCAGAAGGTACAAAGGACAGAGGAGTGAAAGGGTGACTCCATTTCCCACTTGTATTTGACTCTGAGTGTTCTCCCACCAAACTGGGAGGTAGAAAGTTACAATCTGTCTCCTACTCTCAGCCATCTCCAACCCACCATTTACTTCCTTTCTCCCACTCCTTTCACAGGCCTCTCATTAAATAGCCTCTTTAAAAAATTCTCAGGATGCCAGCTGATGCTCTATAAACAGTTACCACTGACATTTCTGTGCATATTAAAGATATGCACGGAATCATTTTGGGAAGAGAAAAGCCTCTGGAAATCAGCTAGCCCATGCCCCCCTATACTAGGAAGGGACTATGCGGTCATGAGAGGTGAAGCATCTTGCTAAGTTACATAGCCCAGTAATGCAGTTTCACATAAAACCCAGTCTTCCACCTTACAGACCAGTTTTAGCCTACTCTTTTTCCCTTTGTGTTTATTGGTGGTACAATTGTTGCTCAGACTAGCCTGTGATCTGCTAAGGCTCCAGCATGTTATGTATGTCCAGAAAAGGTGAAACAAACATAAAAGCTAGGGAACCGGTGGTCACTAAAGAAGCATCATGCTTGTGTAGATGGGAGTCTGAGTACTAGCGAGTTACCATAGCAACATCTGGGCATGCATTTCAGGCTCAAGGGAGAAGATAGAATTCTCACATACTGCCTGGTCTCTCATTCTTGTCAAGATGGGATTCGACACTCCAAGAGAATGGGCCTCCAACTGTCAAGTGTTAGGGGTGGGGGAGGGCAGGGTGGGGTGATAAGAAGGTGGACACTCTCTTTTCTTCCTGTTTGCAATGTCCTCATTTTTGAAGGTGAAGGAAGGGAAGGAAGGAAGAAAAGAAGGAAGAAAGGGAGGGAGGAGAAAAGAAGGAAGAAAGGGAGGGAGGGAGGCAGGGAGAGAGGGAGAGGAGAAGCTTTTCTTTTCATTGGTATTTTGCTTGCAATATAAAATACTGTGCTGCATTAACCCTTCCTGGCCTGGAAAAAACCTGTTCTGGCTGTAGCTGCTTCCTTAGAAATCCAACCCTCCTTACTCCTTTCTCCTGATTCCACCAACAGTCTGACATGGCTGAGAGAGTCACAAGTTTTTGTGGCAAAAATAAATATTAATTTTCTTAAGGGCTCTCCCCACCTAGGGCAAAACCCAAGAGTCATGGTCAGCAGAGAAGTAAGAAATTTAAATGAGGGCAGGAATGGGGGTGGGGTAAGGTTCTGGCATGGATTTGAATTGCTTTTGGATCCTAAGGTAGGGGATAGCCCTACTTTAAGGTAGGGAATAGATCCACTTTGGCTCAGACTTCACAAGGCTTACTCTCCTGACCTAACCTATACACCTTGCTATATCTCAGTGGGGGTGAGATTTTGGCCTTGGAAACTGAGGGTCTATCATGTGGCCATGGAGCCCACGGTGGGGGGAGCCCGGAGGGATGATTTAGAAAGCAAGATCATCTAAAGTGGATAAACTAGGGCGGAAAAGCAAAAAATTGCTGCTTTTGGATTTTGGTGGCTGTTCCAGGACCAAGGCTCAATTGCTCAATCTGTGAGGTGGGAAGGATAATGCTATCAGCCTGAGTTCCTACATTGGCCTCTGGACTGATCAGGACACACGCCAGGCTCATTTCCACCTTCCATTTCCTTGATTTCCTCTACTTGGATTTCTCCCTCCTCTTCCCCTTTGCTTATCTGAATGATCTATGGATCTATGTGATCCAAAATCAGCATTCTGTCTCCTCCACAGAGCATTCCTTTATTGCCCCAACCCATGACAATTACCCCTTGCACAAAGCTCACTTATATTTTACATTACCTAGTTATTTAATCTCTCTGTGCCTTGATGGGGTAGGTGAGGAAAACAACAGCATCCACCTCTTAGGTTTCTAGTGAGCATTAAAAGAAATAATGTATGTGAAGTGTTTAGGGCAGGGCCTGAAACTTAGTAAGTGCTCAATAAGTCATGTCTGTTATTATTAATGTGGCGGGGCAATGCATAGCTCCAAGTTGAGGCCATCACACATTGCTCTATATGATACATAGCAATGGCCTTGAAAGCAGCAGGTAAGGTATCTAGTTGTGCTATGGATATACAAGAGGATTCTTTGCCTCCCAGAATAGGTAAAGAGTAATAGTTAACATTTCGATGAGTGCTAACTATGAGCCAGGCAATGGTCTAAGTGCTTTACTTATATTAACTCGTTGAATCCTCATAACACCAAGAGTTCAGGGCTATAGTTACTATCTTCATAGTAACTATACTATACTTTCTACTGAGGAGGAAAGGGGCCCAGAGATGTTGGGTAACTGGCAGCAGGCCACACCGTTCAGCTAGCAAACAGTAGCAGAACTGGATATGAATCTAGACAGCGTGACTCCAGAGCCTGAATTCTTAACCACTATGCTCTCCCCTCGCAAATTGGAAGCTGAAACCCTAGGGAAGGCTATGAGGAGCAAGCAGGCCATTTAGAAAAGTGAAGGGGATTTAGCTGGAAAACGTCCAGACTCTTAAGAGGACACACGTTTTGGGGTGGCCCCCCTCTGTGGAGAATGAGCAAGCTTTGCATGTGAACTGCGTGTACCGATGCTCTCCTTGCTGCCCTCCCCAGAGTAGTTTCAGTTGCCCTTGGGAAGCCCAGCCTGAGAGTCTGGGGT
Source organism: Grampus griseus (assembly GCF_964374135.1). Classification (NCBI taxonomy): domain Eukaryota; kingdom Metazoa; phylum Chordata; class Mammalia; order Artiodactyla; family Delphinidae; genus Grampus; species Grampus griseus. The sequence goes on along the minus strand of NC_138999.1, from coordinate 97,183,929 downwards.
CATCATGACTCACTGTGAGGAAGGAGATGAGAGGTAGGGAAAGGGAGAGTGGCATTCCAAGGTTGTGGGCACCAGAAGAGCCCTGGCAAACCCTAGGACGGTGGCAGCGAAGCTGGAAAAGAGAAGTCTGCCAGCTGCTGCAGGCCACTGAGGGATACGAGCAGTTTTCAGAAACTCGACTTCATCAATCAAACCTCACGGTCTTATCTCTCACTTCTTTCTGGGCTCCTTCTTGGGCACAATCCTGTTGTTTATCTGGAAGGAATTTCAAGTGTTACACAAAGCTGAGAGGGAACACAAATACTTGGTTTTGATGAAACAGTCCTCAGAGGGGGACTGGAAACTCCTCGGAGCCAGGGCTGGGCGGGGGCTTTTGGAGAAAGGGAAACTGTCACAGCTCCCAGACCTTGAACCACAGGAGCTGGGTGGTTAGGAATCCTGGCCTCCCTCAAAACTCACAGCTCTGTGGTGAGCTTTCTTACTCGCTTTGCTTCAGGCTGTTCTCAAATCTCTGGTGACTTCACAAATACTTGGAATATTAGGTTCCACCAGAGAAACTGCTACAGGCCTATAGGTCTTACCAGGGGGACACATGGTTTTTAGTCATAGAGGATGTTAGAGCCTCATCCCTAAAATCCTAGCCACCACCATACCTGTCACCTTACTGTTGGCATGTAACGTCTTTGAGTCATAAAGGCTTTTCCCTAGCTTCAGGAATACCCATCTAAAATCTAGAAGGGCATCTGAACCTCGTCTGATCAAAGCCAGCTAACTTCTATTAAAATGTGACTACCCTTTGATGCAGGTAGCATATAAATTAACCTGAGGTTTATGACATCTCTGAATTCCCTGACATTGTATGCAAAGTTGCATGTGCATATGTGTATTTTTTTCTTTTTCCCCTTGCAAAGGTCTTATCAGGCCTCCCACAGACAGAAAGGGTATTCCAGGCCAAGAGAACAGCATGCACAAGTGCAGTGAGATGGACTCCAGCTTGGCATATTTGAGGAACTAAGAAACATGTGTAGCTGGAATATTGTGAGCAAGGAGGACAGTGGGGCAAGATGAGGATGGACAGGCAGGCAGGGGCCAGCTTACAGGGCCTGTGGGACCATGGTCAGGAGGCTTTATTTTAGTCTAAGGGCAATGAGAAGCCATTAAAAAAGTTAAAGCTGAGAAATGACATGATCTTGTTGACATATTAGAAAGATCATTCTCGCTACATCGTGGAGAATGAATTGGAAGGGAACAAGCATGAAAGGGAGAAAATCATCATGCAGAATAAAGATAATGATCTCAATCCCTAATTCTAGAGCCTCTAAACCTGTTTAAGTGACATAGCACTGAAAATCACAGAGCTCGTGGAATATCATAAAATATTCATATCTAAATCATAAAATATCTACCAATATGATTCCATGCTAACTCAAGTGCTATCTTTTATATTCTAGTATAGGCACCAAGGATGTCAGCAAAATTTACGGGACCAGAACACATTCTATCCATTAGCTTATTGCTCTTCCTTGAAAAATTTGGGGAAAAGACTATCATGTCGTTTCATCTTCAGTGGCAGAATACTCTGGTTTTGTCCATAATTTGAAAGACACTGTTAAGAGAAGAGCAATTTATTGGGGGCTTAGACACTGATGCAGGTTAGACTCAAAACCAGGAATGTTCCAGGTTCAAAGGTTACACATAGCAAAAGCCTAGGTTCACAGTCCATCTTAACTCATCAGTGGAAAGCCAGATCCTTTCAGCCCGATTCCTAGGTGAGTGCTTTGGTCCCAGGTTGAAACTGTTCAGAATCTACCTGGCAGCCTGAGCGGACAGGTTCCCATGGCCTCCTGTCCTGGAGTTCTTTGAGCACAAAGCCCCCAGCTTCCAGCAGTTTCCCACCCGTCTCCTCTCCTGCTCTCTGGCTTTCAAGAATTCTCTGAACTGTCCTCCCTGCAGGCACTCAGACTTCTTTCCCCGACTTTCTCATGCTGTCTGTCCATTGACACACCTCTCACTGAGTCCTTCAAATGTCCCATTTTTCTAAATAGCCCCTATGTTTCCTTTCACCGTTTCTCGGTCCCCTCCTCCCAACATCACACATCTGGGGCTCTGATGGCAATTGTCCATTCCTGCCCCTCACACTGACTTTGTTCAGCTCATCCCTGCTTTGAACATACATTTGCATGTCTAAAGTCCCATTAACATTATGATTATGCCTTCCCCATTCATCCTGTAGTTTTCTCAACATCACATACATTGAGAAGAGGGAAAGAGTTTCTATAGGAGCCAGGATGCAGGTGTCAGAATTGTGAGTGAGGCCTTAAAGGTGGCACTGTTGGATTCCTGAGAGCCCAGGCTGAAGTAGCTAGGAGTGGGCTGAAGAGGCGCTGGAATGTCCACTTAAGGATTTGTGGGAGATTTTAGGATCTGAGAAACAAAAGCAATATTGTCATCCGTTTTGGACAAGTCTACCCAGCTTCAAATGAAGCCAGGCCTGTGTACTGTCACATCTTTATATCTCTTTGGAGAGCTGGGGGCTTCTTTGGTGGTAGCAGGGGAGGCGGGGTGGGGAGAGCACAAGAGAGCGTGAGAGAGCCAAAGAGGGTACTAGGGCAGGAGAAAGAGATGGATAAAAGAAAAACCTTTTCACTATTTTGAGAAAACGTTTGAAAAAGTATGGAGGGTACGGGCTAGTCTGGTTCTGGCGATCACTCTGCATGAGATAAGACATTTTTGCGAAATATATGGCCCAGGTGGCAGCTCTTTTTTTTTTTTTTTTTTTTTGCTGTACGCGGGCCTCTCACTGTTGTGGCCTCTCCCGTTGCAGAGCACAGGCTCCGGACGCGCAGGCTCAGCAGCCATGGCTCACGGGCCCAGCCGCTCTGCGGTATGTGGGATCTTCCCGGACCAGGGCGTGAACCCGTGTCCCCTGCATCAGCAGGCGGACTCTCAACCACTGTGCCACCAGGGAAGCCCGGCAGCTCTTTCTTGTTCTGAATTATGAGAGTCATGCTGAACATTTATTAAGCGCCTACGACTATGTGCTAGGCCCTGCACCAGGCCTTTGACGTGTACTTACCCATTTAATCCTCACAATAACGTTAGGAGACAGAAGTGATTATTATGTTTACATGACGTGGGAGAAAACTGAGGCACAGAGACAGGAAGCAACAAGTTCAAGGACACATATCTGATAAGTGGCAGAAGCAAAATTCAAGCCCGTGTCTGGGCAACTTCAGTGCCCATACTCGTCATGACCATACTACAATGGCATCATTGGCCAGTCAGGGGACCATTGTAGAGGACAGGATGTCCCTTCTCATCCAAGTCACCTCAGTTCTGAATCTCTCTCCCCTCCTCTGCTGTCATCCCCAACATTTCCAATACCTTTTGAGAGCCCCAAAGTGCAGGGAATGGGAAAGATTGGGAGAAAAGTCGAGTCAGTTCACAGCAGAGAAACATCCTTTGGTGTCTACACTCAGGCAAACACTGATTGACAAAAGAAATCGCAAGCTATCTTCATGTGAACCGAATGCTTATTTTGTATTTTTCACAGAGGAAATTAAAAATCTGTACACCCTTCCACGTCTGCTCCAGGTCAAGCCTCTGCTGGATGTGTTAAAGCCCAAGACTCCATCTGGATTTCTTCAACTCCTTGTCCTTCACCCTGCCTTCCTCCCTTTGCCTCCGCTCTGCCTTCTGCCTCTCTGTTCCTTTATCTGTTTCCATCTCCCACTTCTCTCACTCCCTTTTCATATTTACTTGCTAAGCCATGGCCAGAAAAGAGAGTTGTATTTTTACTCTCCAGGGTGATTTCCTGGCTGGTCACATTTTCCTCTTCTAAGCCTCTGATCATCATATTCTCTCAACAGCCACCCAGACATATGTTTAAAATTTAGGAAGTGAAGGGGGGGCCGTTTCTGTTCAGTAGGGACAAAGCTGAAAATTAGTCTCTTCATTGACAAATGGTGTGACGTGTCAGTTAAAAATAAGGGTGTCACCAACAAACAATGGCCTCATCCTACCTCCCCAGGGTACCTCCAGTAATTCCCTATAGTAGTGTTTTCCAGAATGGGGGCACGACTATCACTGGGGGCTCTAGGGATAATTTTAGTGGCATATAACCAAATATTTTTCAAAGATTAACATATTTATTTCAATGGGGATTCAAAAATAAAACTTGCATTCTAAACCCATGAAAAAAAATAAGGGTGTCACTATGTTAAAATATTACTTTCAATTTCTCAGAATAGTTTTTCAGTCTTTAATATTACAAGGCAGAGTCAAGAATGCGCCCTGTGGAACCAACTCTAGAACTTTCTGTTGTACTACTCTCTCTCTTTTGGGCTATGAGTCCGTGAGCTGACTAGGCAAGTATGATTAACCCCATAAACCTACAGGCAAGTGACTTGCCCACGGTCATACTGCTAGAGAAAGGGAAAGATAGCACTCAAGGGATCTCATCCTTAACTCCAGAGATCTTTCCACTGTTCCATACCCAGTGGGCATGTTCCTTCCCCCATGTGCTCTGGATTTTAGGAGGGTGCAGTTGGACGCAGCCCATGGATGGTACTCTTGAGTGACAGGAGACAAATAATAAAAGCACTAACATTGGCTGGAAGTTTCCTGTGCTTTACATGCATTTTTTCATTTAATTCCCACAAAACCGGATGTAATAAGTAGTATTATTGTTCCATTTTATAGATGAGAAAACTGGATTACAGAGAGGTTGAGGACAGTGGTACTTAGGCAAAGTACTCCTTGACTAGCTCAGGCTGACATTCCTGAGTCCAGAATGCCTGATGGGAGGTGTCATTTGCTCCAGTCATAACTTGGGAATTTGCATCATGGCATCAAATGTTCCTCTCTCTCAATTCCCACTTTACAGGCTGAAGCACCCCAGTCTTCATCTCTCAAAATCAGATAAGAAAATTGTACTCAGATTTAACATTTCCTCCAGACAAACTGTGGAAACCACGAAGTGTACCATTTAGTTAATACCAACAATCTTACCTTATATAATCTAGGAGTTAAAAGCTCCTGAGTCCGTACAACTGAATTCAAGTCCCTCCAATTATTGGTTGTTTGACCTTGGCAAGTCAACTTCTTTATTATCTGTTTTTCTCATCTATAAAATGGAACAATAATAATAATAATCACTTCAAGTTTTGCAGGGATTAAATGAGAAAATGCAGGTAAAGCACAGGAAAGCTTCTAGAAAATGTTAGGGCTAGGGTTATTATACCTTTCAGCATACACTCTCCTGGCAGGGCTCAGGCTCCCAGCTGCCTGTGTATGTTTTAAAGGACTCCATTGAAAACATACGTGCTGTGTTCACCAGCCCCACCCCCTTTTTCTTTTCTTTTCTTTTTTTTCCTTCAGGGAGGAGAAATGAAACCAGATGCTCTAAGACCAAGGGAAAAATCCCAGGAAAGTCTTGTTTTCAGTTAATTTTGTATATCTTATTGGCACAGTTTATGTCTTTCTCTTCATCCCCTTTGCGCCTCCATTGCCTTCATCTGCAAACAGTGCATTCTAAAGGCAGTGGGAGCTGGGAGGTCTCCTCTGGGTTTCCAGGTCCGGACTGGGGTAGATTCCGTGTCCATGGAGAGCGGCTTCCTTTTCTGTGAGGCTTGGAAATATCTCAGTCTCTTGGGCTTCACACAGTCTCAGGTTCCTTCCTTCAGATTCTCTGAGCCTCCTTTGGGGGCAGGGAACCGGCCGCCCCCCTGCCCCGGTCCCATCTTCCCCTCCCCCAAACACCCACTTCCTTTATAGCAGCTGCAGCTGCTGGGTCAGCCTGGGAGCTCCAGCCCCTCCCCACACCGCTTTCCCCCAGGTAAAAATAAATAAAATGTCAGCGAGCTGATTGCTTTTTGGATTGCACCTCACCTCTTTCTTCCTGTTTTGAGCTTTCTGGTTTCTTAGTGGGAACTACAAACCTTGCCTGGACTGTGGTGTGGGTGTGATTTCCTTCTTCCTGGCTCCTGTCCCATTCTTCCCCTACTCCCTCCTTTCCTGGCTTAACTCTCTTATCTTTCTAATTGGGATTTCTCACCAGCAAAGGGTTTCCATCTTCTCCAAAATTAGTGTCTGGAAAGGATGGTGGAACTAAGTTTTCTGTAACCCAGCAGTTGGAGCTAAGAAGTGGAGACTTCTAATTTATCTTTTCTCAAGACTCACTATGTGACCATGAGCCGTTCTCAGTGACAATGCCATTTGGCTTGTGGAAGGGGATATTAGCCACCCTCAAGTTACCCCAAATCAGCTTACAGAAAGTGTGCTTGCTTGCTCTACGAATACACCTTCAAGACAAATCCCTTAATCTTTACCAACCCCACCAAGCCCCTTCACATAAATAGAGAATGTGAACAAAAACAGTAAAATATATATATATATATATATATAGGGATGAGGGGGCAGCTTCCCCATATAGAAATTCTAGAGCTACCACTGTCCATCCACTTTAGATGCTACTCTCTTTCTCAAGACTGCAAAACCATACCAACATTTAACATCTTTGGAATGGACTGCAATGTTTGTAGAATTTACCTGGTATATAGGTCCCAGGTTGTGGCCTGGACTCATCAATCAGGATAACAGCCTCTGTGGTGCCCTTGCAGTTCTGTTTGTAATCATTATAAAACTGTACTCCATAAAACAGTTAACGAGCATTGATTGAAATCCTTATGCAGTGTAGAACCTCATTCTATTCACCTGAAGTGCTCTGGGCCTCCTCAGGTGGATCTGGAATGCATTAAAGGCACTGAGGCAGTGTGAAGGGGCAAAAGGGCAGCTGGAGACAGGCTTAGAAATGTAAAGCAAGTTGTTTTAGGGCAACGTGGCTGAATAGCTGGGGGCCACTGAGGGAGGAGAGGTAAAGTGCTACTTGTCTAAGCAGAGCTGAGGGCCTGAAACCTGTGTCCCTCTCTCCTCTTGGGAGCAGAACTGAGAAAGTCAGAGATTGTAAGTCTAATTTTTAGTTCCTGTCTTAAAGGAATTTATGTTTAGGGAAGAGAAAAGTGTACACAGATGTATAATGGTTAAGAACATGGCCCTGGTACCAGGCCACATGAATTCAACCAGATCTTCCACTAACCAGCCAGGTGACCTTGGGCCAGTCGTTTCCTCCTCTGACTCATTGTATCCTCATTTAGAATAGGGAGGCAATAGTTGTATCTACCTCATGCGGACAGTGAAACAAGCTTATACCTGTAAAGTACCTGGCACATAGTGAGTGCTCAACTGATGTCAACTTCTGTTTAGTCAGTGCTTACTAATTGCCACGCTCTGTGCTACATGGTTTCCATGCATTGTGTCCTTTACTTCTTACAACTATCCTATAATGCAGAAACTATTATTATCCCCCATTTCCCAGATGAGGAAACTGAGGCTAAGAGCAGTTAAGAGGATGATTATAATTGAGTGTAGAAGGTGCTATAATAGACAGGTGCAATAGGAATACAAAGATGGACGTATCTAACCCCTCCTGGGGAAACCTGGGGAAGGCATCACAGAAGAGAGCTCATATAGGGTTGGCTTTGAAGGATAAACAAGGATTCACCAAGAGGGGCAGACAGTATGCAAAGGTGAATGCATGGTAGTTGAGCATAGCTGGAGTGCAGATGTGGGCAAGGTGGGTATCAGCAGGAAATAGGCCTGAAGGTTGACTGAGACCCGTTTGTGTCTGCCTCACTGAGGAGTTTGGACTTTACACTCGAGAGAATCATCAAAGACGTGGAAAGGCTGCATACAGGGAGGGAATTTAAGCTAGTGATAATGAGGGTCTGTACTAACATAGTAGCAGTGTGAATACAGAGATAAGTTCAATTGCAATGTAGCCTCTACTCTCACCTCAAGGGCCTCACAATATAGTGCAGAAGACAGTTCCCAAATCAAAGGCAAACCAACTGTTCCAATACAATGTGGTATGCTCAGTGGGAGAGCCCCACACACAGGGCTCTGGAGAAGTACAGAGAAAGAACATTGTTCAGGGGTGAGGGGAGGTCAGAAAAGTCTACTCATAAAAGGAACTTCTGGAACTAAGTCTTGAAGGGTGGAAAGAATTATCCAAGCAAAGAAAAGATAGGAGTAGTGTTGTCATTCCAGTCGTAGGAGTAACACAGCAAGGGCGCAGATAGGCAACAGCATGGAATGTGGGAGGACCAACCAGTATTTCAGTATAGATGGAGCAGAAAGTGCATCAGGGGTAGGGTATGGGGTTAGGGAAAAATGCGGAGGCCAAGTTGAGGAAACTTTATGTGCCATGCCAAGGAGTTTGAACTCAATCTAGTAGGTGAAGGGGAGTCATTGAAGTAATTTATTTTATTTCTTTTAAAATTTATTTTATTAAGGTATAGTTGATTGACAATGTTGTGTTAAGTTCTGCTGTATACCAAAGTGACTCAGTTATATATATATATATATATATTCTTTTTCATATTCTTTTCCATTATAGTTTATTACAGGATATTGAATATAGTTCCCTGTGCTATACAGTAGGACCTTGTTGTTTATCCATTCTATAATAGTCTGCATCTGCTAACCCTAAACTCCCACTCCATCCCTCTCCCTACCCCCACCCCTTGGCAACCACAAGTCTGTTCTATATGTCTGTGAATCTGTTTCTGTTTCATAGATAAGTTCATTTGTGTCATATTTTAGATTCCACATATAAGTGATATCAGATGGTATTTATCTTTCTCTTTCTGATTTATTTCACTTAGTATGATAATTTCTAGGTCCATCCATGTTGCTGCAAGTGGCATTATTTCATTCTTTTTTATGGCTGAGTACTATTCCATTGTATATATGTACCACATCTTCTTTATCCATTCATCTGTCGATGGACACTTAGGTCACTTCCATATCTTGGCTATTGTAAATAGTGCTGCTATGAACATCGGGGTGCATGTATCTTTTCGAATTATAGTTTTCTCTGGGTATACACCCAGGAGTGGTATTGCTGGATCATATGGTAGTCCTATTTTTAGTTTTTTAAGGAACATTCATACTGTTTTCCACAGTGGCTGTACCAATTTACATTCCCACCAACAGTGTAGGAGGGTTCCCTTTCATTGAAGTAACTTAATTAAGGGCCTACCAGAGGTACTGATGCACCTATTAGACTAGTGGTAGTGTGGAGGCTGGGATTGGAGGGGGTGAGATTAGAAGAGGCAAGACCAGAAGCAGGAAAACCTGGTAGGAAATTATTGTAACAATTCACACTAGAGATGATGACTGACTCAACCAAAGTGAGGCAGGTATGATAGAGCGGAGGGGAGTGATCGGGGGGATTAAAAGTGGCAGCACTTGGTGGCTGATTTGATATGGTGGTTGATGGAAAAGGAGTTAAGCAGGATTCTCAGGTTTGTGACCTTAATGATGAGTGAATTTTGGTTTCACCAACCAAGAGTGGAGAGCAGAATCTGGAAGAAAAATGATGAGATTAATTTTGGACATCTTGAGTTCCAGATGGTTGTGGGGTATCCAAGTGGAAATGTCCACTGGAAATTTTTTGATATATGAGTCTAGAGCTCCAGGGAGATATCAAGGCAGGAGATTTAGGTTTGGAAAGCATCAGAATATGGATGATGGTAAAAGTCATCAGAGGGGATGAGATCACCAGAAAGAGGATGTATAGTGAAAATAGAGGAGGGCCAAAGATAAAAACTTTTTGGACTATCAGTATTCAATGGGCAGACAGAGCAGAGGGTTCAGGAAAGTTTGGTGCTTACCCTGGACTATATGTTTTAGGAACCGTGGGGTTGAATGAGAAACCCCAACACGGTAGCCCCAATCTTTCCTTCTTGGAACTTTCTAAAACCTTTTTTGTGGCCTATATGATTGAGGATCTTAACAACTTTTAGGACTGCATATTTTTCAACTTCTAATGTAGTAACTTCTGAATATTGTTGCAAATTGCTTTGCAAAAATGTTCATTACAAAGTTTTCCGAGTTCCTTAACTAAAAACCTCTGTAAGCAGAAACATTCTATTTATTTTCTTTGTCTCATTTACCTAAATGCTCTGAAGTACCACATCCCTTTGACTAAGAAAGAGTTGCTTCCTCTTAGTTTTAACCTAGGTAAAGCACCAAACACAGTGCTTAGCAACATAGCAGGTGGCAAAAACAATCCAAGTGGCATTACCTGAATTCATTGTTTTTACCTAAATATGCACACACCATCCTATAACTACACACACACGCACACACCATGAAAGTAAGTCAGGTCTTTCTAAAATAGTGATGGTTCACCTTCAATCTTGCCCTTCAGGTTTTTGTTTTAATTTTTTCATACTGAAAGGCAAATTAGAAAAAGGAAAAAAAAAGGCAGTATGTAGATTCCAGGGGCTGTTTCCCCTTAGATTATTACAGCATGTTAAAAACTGATCACAGTTGATATACAGCAGCTTGCCTGAGTCTCTGCAACATGCCTCAAATGCAAAAATCCTTGGTGATGGACGATTGTGGGTAAAAACATACATGCATCAGATTTCTTCTCTGATAGCTTCCAGACCCCATTTTAGTGGGTTTGGCTCTCAAGGCAAACTCCAGCACAGGAGTAGCACTCAGTCATTTCCCCCCCCACCACTTGGCCTCCATTCAGCGGGCGGGCCTGACTAGCTGCTTACATCCTCTCCCTCTTAAGGGAGAAGGGAAGTTAGAGATCTCCCTGGTGAGTACTGAGCTGCCATCTGTGCATAGGGTTTTACAGGGGAGAACCAAGCGACTCTGCTTTCTCTCAATGTAATTGTAATAAATCTCTGCAAAGACTCTCTGTTTGGATTACCTCAGAGAGAGAGAGAGAGAGAGAGAGAGAGAAGAGAAGAGAAGAGTGAAGAGTGGAGAAGTGAAGAGAAGAGTGAAGAGTGGAGAGATACAGAGAGAGAGAAGAAACAGAAAAAAAGAGGAAAAAGAGGAGGGAGGAGGAGAGAGTAAGAGGAAGGGAAGAGAGGATGCATTGCCATTGCCATGCACTACTTTCCTGTGTGTGCTTTGTACTTTTAATGGTTAATACCCACATGTGTCCTAAATCCCACGAAGATATTTTCTTCCCAATGACTAGTGGTAACAATCTAATCCAAACGTGATCCCTGATTTGTTCATGAGGAGAAGATAGAGTCTTTTGTTTCCTACATACCTGTTTTTTTTTAAGTACAGTGTTGAGTTTAAAAATAGAAATCAAAAAACAAAAACTCTAGCCCATGTTACAATAACCCACTCCTCCTTACAGCCCCCTACAAAACTGCTGCCCTTTGCTGCTCCACAGGTGAGCTGTGCTCTCATCCAAGGTGGAGCCTTCATCAATCAGCTGAGGGTTGTTTTCCCCTGGCCAGGCTATAGCTACCACACAAACATCAGCCTTCATCACCACCAAGTGTCCGCTGCTGTTGCCACTTTCTTAACCTCTGTCTCCAGGAGATGAAGGAAAGGGAAATTAATTTTCAGGCTTCGGCACAAAAAGAAAAGAAAGAAAAAGAAAGGTAAGATAAAGGAAAAAAGGAACAGGAAAAGAGAAAAGGAGAGAAAGAAAAAAAAAAAGAAAACCTCTGTAACAATTGTCCCCAGGCTCCACGCCTAGCTCATGTGGCTTTCCCTGCTTCTCGCCTCAGAAATTCATTAAACAAATGATGGGTGTTTTTGAGCCACAGCCTTTCCATTCTCTACTCTGGGGTCAGGAGAGTATATGATATGATGGAGAGAGGACAGGAAGTAGAACAGGATCACCCCGGGTTCTCATTCCAGGACCTAGCACAGTTTCTGGCCCACAGTGCCAAATCAACTCCCTTTCTTGTATTTGAGTACCTGTAGCAATGCCAACATTCCTGGGCTGTATATTTTTCTATCGTTATGTGGTGCCAGTAACATCTCACTGGGAATCTACTTTTCTCAAAGGTGTTTAGCTATAAGGGAAACAGATTCCAACTGACAAAGTATTGCTTCACACACACATATGGACACACACTTGTACACATACAATGGGGTAAACAACCCAAACCTAACAAAAGGTATACTACTCCCTATTCTACAAAAACCCTCAGTTCCTCATCCAAATGTAACTGTGGAACCACTGTTAAGCATTCCTTATGTCACAGGTAAGATTTACTGTGGAGAGCAGGTTGGTCCAAGTTGCTCCTGGTTTGCACAGGGTGCTGAGATAGAGGGTCCTTGGTAGTTTAGGGTTGGTGGCATCAGGCCTTGAGCTCTCAGGGGATAATAGCCTTGAAAACAGGTAAGATGAGAGGATGGGAAAGATCACCAGCTTTATAGTCTTGCCTCCTTTGGGGTGTAACTCAGATCATGGAATGGAATTGTCCGATCAAAGGAAAATCTGAGGTCCAGAAAAGGAAGGACTTTGTCCAAGGTCACACACACACACACACACACACACACGCAGAGCTGGAATGCTAGCTCCTAGGCCGCCAGCTTCCCAGGACAGTGCTCTTAATTCCCCAGCACCTCCACCAGTCGAACAAACCAGGCTAGGACCTCTGCTTCTGGCACCTTCCACTGCTACTCTATTCCCTGTGTCTGGACTGTGAGCCTTACAGATGTCTTGGGTCCCTAAAAGAGAGGTTTTTTGTTTTTATTTTCTCCTTGTAGTGGAGACACGATAGATAGAGTTTGGGGGTCTAGAGAGATAGTTTCAAACTCTAAACTGATCTGAAACACCTGAGATGATTGTTAAACATGTCAGTCTTTCCTAGCTGTTACTGAATCTCAGTGAACTCTCTCCACCCTTGAGAAAGGTATACCACTTAACGGAATTTTTTGTGTTTTTACATGGTGACTTTCCTTCCAGTGCAGCCCTAAATCTGAAGGGAAAGCACTGTCTTGTTTTTTTTTTCTTATTATAATGTTTCTGTTTGATTATAACATTCATAAACATTTCTTGGCCAGAGTGAGTATTATGGAAGAATATTAGGAAAAATATAAATCAACAGATGTTCTTAAAGTAGATATATATGTATGTATAACTGAATCACTTTGCTGTACACCTGAAGCTAACACAATATTGTAAATCAACTATACTCTCATTAGAAAGAAAAAAGAAGAAACAAAAACCACAAAACCTTTTGCCAACTGTCAAAGAAATTCCCTTTCTAGACACAAGAGGGAGCTTTTAGCTAAAATGAAAATAAAGGCAGTTTAATTCAGGCTCTACTGTATTTTCTTTTCACTAAAAAATTTAAATTTGTGATCTTTGAAAACACATTAGTTAACTGATCATGGATTTGTATAATGATAGAGCTGACAGGCTCCTGAACCACTGTGACCGGTCTTCAGCAGTTGATATCGTTGTCTATTCCTTTCTTTAAAGGTTCTCCTTCCTTGGCTCCTGAGACACAACTCTGTCCCTGGCTCTGCTCATAAGTTTTTGACCATTTCTCTCTCTTTGTTCTCCCCTTTGGTGTGGAAGCTTTCCTGATCCCCCCAGCCCTCCTGTCTTCTCATTCTGCACCATATACACGCACACTTTCCTTGACTGACCTCATCCATCCCCGTGGTTTCAATTCCCCACATGTGCTGATGAATAAGTCACCGTGCATATCTCCCACTATTAAGTCTATGCTGAAGTCCAGATATGCATATTCGCTTACCTACTGTACAAGCCCAAGAGCACAAAAGGTGCCAGAGGAAGATCAGTTGACCTGACCCAAGACTACAGAACAACTTGGTTAGGGAGTCTCTGAGTTTTCAGGGTCCACAGGGCATCACCTGATATTTTTGAAACAGAAAAAACAACAACAACAAAATCCCTCTAAATACTACATCACAGCAAAAAAGATGGTAAACAACAGAAAGGATGACGTTTCCCATCTTCTTTTTGCAGTGGTACAAAAAGTATCACTTAGAGGCTGAGTTGTCCAATGTAGTAGTCGTTAGTCACAGGTGGCCATTGAGCCCTGGAAATGTGGCTGGTTTGAATTGAGATGTAGAGTATATGTAAAATACATATCAGATTTAAAACAAAGTATGTCATTAATCTTTTTTATATTGATTTTAGAACATCTCCTGGCTCATGTGAAGTGCTCAATAAATGTTAGCTGTTACTATTACTAGACACTCAATTCTAGTCATTCCAAATTCCTTGATGTCACCAAAACCAGCCAGGAACTTTGATGCTTCTCTGCCTTTGTGAATGCTGTTTATCCTGCCTGGAATACTCTATCTTAAGTAAGTTCTTCACCTATTAAACTCTTATCTATCTTTCGAGACCTAGCTTAAATGTCACCCACTGTTTGAAGCCTTCCTCATTACCAGGGGCCATTTTCTCCTCTGTGGCGTCGTGTACATATTGCTATTATTGCACAAGTTGTAGTAGTTACATTTGTAGTGTAACCGATGTGTCTGTTTCCTCCATTAGACTCTTAATAGGGATAGGGGCTTGTCTGCTTTCTCCTGGTATCACCAGAGTCTAACACATTTGCCACATACTAGGTACTCAATAAATGTTTTCCAAACTGAAAATTAAAATAGCTAATCAAACCATCTGTCTTTACAGATGAAGAAACTGAAGCTCAAGGAGGTGATGGGACTTTTTAGATGAGATTACATTTTGGATCCCAGTGGGCCAGGGGGCCTTTCTTCTTGTCCCTGGAAAGGATAGGCAAAAAATGACCTCAGAATACAAGTGCAGCAGTAGAACTTAGATTAAATCAGATCCTTCAGTTTCTCTACCTTGTAACAAAATATCATGAGAGAGAATCCAAAACCCTGGTACTGAATTAAGCGTGTAACATGTATCAAAACTCCCACTAGTTTCTGATCTTAGGATGTTGGTTAAGAATTTCATTTTCATTTATTATCCCACTTTAGCTACCTAGTCAGCAGGATCTGCAAGTGACTGAAGAGTGTAGGGTCCAATATTGATGTGCCCTTGATGGCAAGAATACTGTAAGTCAAATGGACTGGATGCTAATCCTTGCCTTGCTAATAACTTCTTAGTTAAGTTACCTGAACTTTCAGCAACTATTTTCACATCCATACAAGAGGGTGTGGATCAGATGATCTCTAAAACCTAACACACTCCCCATGATTGTGACTATGACTGTGACTATGACACGATCCTTCATAGACAGTGACACTCTTATTTTTAGAGCTTCCTAGAGAAAGGATATATTTCCCTCGGGAACGCCTTTAGTTTTCTTACTTCTCTAGGTTAATCAATGATTATGGAAATACCTGATTGGACTAGCATTTGTAGATTACAAATTACTTTCACATGCAGCATTTCAGTTTGTGAAACCCCTGTGAGGAAAATAGGCTGGTTGTTATACCAATTCTGCAGATAATAGTGATGATGATGATAAGAGCTAATATTTTAGTGACTGTGCTATATGTTGTTCTTAGAACTCTGCATGTACTACCATCTTAAGTTATGCTAGATGAGGATTCTAAAGCTCCATAAGATTAAGTGACCAAAGTTTTTAATGACAGAACCAGGACTTGAATCCAAATTGGCTGTAATTTCTATATTCTACACCAATTGCTCATCTTCCTGCAATATACAGTTTCACGTATTTTTTTGCACCATTGAAATAAATGAATAATCATCATTTTTTATGATAGCCCTTCACAACTGGAAGCTACTTCTCTTTATCCTTTTAACTTTCTCTTCTCTTCTGAATGACTTACATTTCTGGTCACAGAGCCGGAACTGACTCACATCATCTCGTGAGAGCTAATTCTGTGCACCTCTTCCTGACTCCCCATTCAGTGATATCACTTTGATGGCTTGAAATAGCCCACAGCAAGAGATTTTTATACCATTGGAATATGTAGATGCTACAATAGAGACCACTTTCCCTGCTGGAGAGCCAGTTGTTAAAATTTAGCAACACATGTCTGGTTCTGGAAGAAAAAGAGAAATGCCTCAACCTTGTTTTGGGTTCCATTGAGTAGCGTGGTCATTTGTATTTGAACAAAGATAGCAGTGTAGACCACAGCATCTTTCTTAGTCTGGAGAAAGAGAGGAGTTATTCTTCCTTTGAGATGCCTTAGCTATATTTCCAGATATACCTAGACTTGAAGAGAGCCTATAGAGCCAAGAAACAATTTACTGCTCCAAACTGTTACTATTTTCCTTCCTGTTGAATCCTGAAAACTGTCAAGGTGGAGGCTCTGATCCATTGTGGAACTGGCAAAGATTTTTAGATAACCTGCTTTAAGCAACTTATATTGGTTAAGGTGACATAGCAAGTGAATGGTAATGCCTGGGTTTCTTGATGGCCAGTTCATAACTCTTGTCATCCATCACTGTACTTGTACAAGGCATGATTTGGAAATGTTTACAATATGTATTGATAGTCAGTGGTATATGAACAAAACCTACATTGTATAAATAATCACTCTGAGGATGTTTACTTAGCGTTCAGACTATTCAGTCATCAGAGTCCCTGCATATCCAACTGTTATACGTACTCACATTTAAGGAGAAATTTGTGCTCTTTATAATATTTTGGAGATGGAACAATCTCTGTCATTCTCTTGAGGACAAGGATGATGAAAGTTCTGATTTGACAGTGCACAGTGCTGACCGCAGAAGTACCTCATAAAGTCCAGCTGAATGAATTATGTTCATTTTAGTGAACTGGACTTCAGATTCCTCCCCCAAACTAGTCTAGACAACTCCCTGGAAACCAAAAGGTCTGAATCCCCCAAGGTAGACTCAATTCCAAAATCTCTGTCTGGCTCTAAGTCCTTACAACAGAAAATGTGCCCTACTTTTTGGTTCATGAAAATACCATCAATGCATACACTGAGAGTGGGACTGTTTTGCTGGAAGAGGAGAAGACAATTCATCATTATTTATAAATTTCATTAGGGTATTATTTGGGGGAGCTGCTGTATGGTCTGGATGAGTGAGGCAAAGCTCTTGGACTGGACTGATGGAGACGTGAGGGAAACCAGAAAAAGTCGCTCAAGCTCAGGCCTCAGGCAGGCCCCTTTTCAGAAGTTCCCCCTGAGGAGCTGTGTCTGTGGCCCACTCCCCAGGACCTGCATGTCTAGCCATGTGTGTGTCCTGAGGGTAGGGCCACCTGTTGCACACAGCACAGACAGTATCCATGAGGCCCCTCGCTCTAAACCCAGCTCTCTATTGCCATTGCCACAGTTCCTGAGCAGGTTTCCCTCAGGGCCTTGTCTGGGCCCAAGGCTCTGGAGAGGCCAGACAACTTAGCCTCTGGAAGCAGAAGAAGCCTAATCAGGAGCGCTTGTGAAAATTAGTTGAGGAAAATATCAGGGGCAGGCTCAGAACGTGATTGATGGAAGGAAAATTGAGTAGAATTCCCCTCTCTGGGAATTTCTGCAAGGGCAGGGGCATGAAAACAGAACATTCAGGAAGAATCAAACAGTGAGGTGGAAGGTCAGATGTGTTTGGTTGAAGAATAGCTGAACTAAACCCCCTCCCCTGAGTGTTTCTCTGAAAGTGGAGGAATGAGGACAGAACTTTCTGGAAAAGAGCTATGTGATAAAAGGCAGAGCTTATCAGAGGCTATTTCTGGATAGGGAGACTGATTATCAATTATGAGCATGACTCTCAAGGTTCTAAATAGACAGTGGACCAACTTCTCTTTTATGTGGGTTTTCTTTCCTACATCAAAGCTGGCATTCTTCAGCTCTTTCTGATTATAAGCCACATTACGTGACCGGCTTCTTTGTAGTATCTTGCTCTCCTTCCGCTTGTCCTTTCTCTCTCTTCATATTTTACAATATGGACTCTTTACATCCAATCCCAAGGCTAGAGTGTGTCAGCCTCAGACAATCTTTAAACCAGACAGTCAAGTAATTTATAGATGCCAAGTTGAAGAATCTTGTATTTTTATGAAGTGGAGAGGTGAAATAGAGTGCTAACTAGAGTGGAAAGAACAAGAATGGTACAAGAAAAGGGCAAGGCTTGAGGTTGTGACTGGGCAAAGAAACAGACAAAACCCCGAAGCCCAGGGGAAAGCTTAGGCTCTAGGTGAACGCTGAAATTAATTCCAGTGATATTGAGGATGGATGAGGTAGCTGTGGGGTCTGGCTAATATACTTAAATGCTTATCTGAAGGAAGAGAGGATTAAGAAGTTATTGCCAAAATTACATCCAGCAATGTTAGTTTCCCCACTAGTTGTCTGGGTTGTCCGATTCATCGAAGTAAATGCTTATTTGAGGGAGGAGGGGGAAATCCATCAGCACCAAAATTAATCCAAATGCTATTGGATTCTGTATGAATGACAGGCTTCATTTTATTGCACTTTGCAGATATTGCGCTTTTCGCAAATTGAAGATCTGTGGCAACCCTGCATCAAACAAGTCTATAGGCACCATTTTTCCAATAGCATTTGCTCATTTTGTGTCTCTGTATCATATTTTGGTAATGTTCACATTTTATCTCAAACTTTTTCATTATTATTATACTTGTTATGCTGATCTGTGATCAGTAATCTTTCATTTCACTATTGTCATCGCCTTGGGGCACCACGAATCGTGCTCATATAAAACAGCAAACTTAATATGTGTTGTGTGTGTTCTGACTGCCCCATTAACCGGTCACTGCCCCATCTCTCTCCCTCTCCTTGGGCCTCCCTATTACCTGAGACTCTAGGTGTGTCTGAGACACAACAATATTGAAATTAGGCCAATTAATGACCCTACAATGGCTCCTAAGTGTTCAAGTGAAAGGAACAGTCGCCCGTCTCTCACTTTAAATCAAAAGCTAGAAATTTTGATTAAGCTTAGTGAAGAAGGCACGTCAAAAGCCAACTAGGCCAAAATCTAGACCTCTTGTGCCAAACAGTTAGCCAAGTTGTGAATGTAAAGAAAAAGTTCTTGAAGGAAATTAAAAGTGCTGCTCCAGTGAACACACAAACGATAAGAAAGTGAAACAGCCTTATTGTTGATATGGAGAAAGCTTTAGTGGTATAGATGGAAGATCAAACCAGCCACAACATTCCCTTAAGCCAAAGCTTAATCCAGAGCAAGGCCCCAACTCTCTTCGATTCTATGAAGGCTGAGAGACGTGGGGAAACTGTAGAAGAAAAGTTTGAAGGTAGCAGAGGTTGGTTCATGAAGTTTAGGGAGAGAAGCTGTCTCCATAATATAAAAGTTCAGGGTAAATCAGCAAGTGCTGGTGTAGAAGCTGCAGCAAGTTATCCAGAAGACCTAGCTAAGATAATTCATGAAGGTGGCTATACTAAACAACAGATTTTCAATGTAGATGAAACAGCCTTCTATTGGAAGAAGATGCCATCTAGGACTTTTCAGAGCTAGAGAGGAGAAGTCAACGCCTGGCTTCAAAGCTTCAAAGGACAGACTGACTCTTATTAGGGGCTAATGCAACTGGGGACTTTTAGTTGAAGCCAATGCTCATTTATCATTCTGAAAATCCTAGGGCCCTTCAGAATTATGCTAAATTGACTCTGCCTGTGCTCTATAAATGGAACAATAAAGCCCTGATGACAGCACATCTGTTTAGAGCATGGTTTACTGAATATCTTAAGCCCATTATTGAGGCCTATTGCTCAGAAAAGAAGATGCCTTTCAAAATATTACTGCTTATTGACGATACACCTGGTCACCCAAGAGCTCTGATAGAGATGTACAATGAGATCAATGTTGTTTGCATGCCTACTAACACATGATTTTTCAACCTATAGATCAAGGAGTCATTTCAACTTTCAAGTTTTATTGTTTAAAAAATATATTTTGTAAGGCTATAGCTGCCATAGACAGTGATTTCTCTGATGGATCTGGGCAAAGTAAATTGAAAATCTGGAAAGTGTTCACCAGTCTAGATGCCATGAAGAACATTCATGATTCAAGGTAAGAGGTCAAAATATAAAAATAAACAGGAGTTTGGAAGAAGTTGATTCTGACACTCATGGATGACTTAGAGGGGTTCAAGACTTAGTGGATGAAGTAACCACAGATGTCGTGGAAATAGCAAGAGAACTAGAATTAAGGTTGCAGCCTTAAGATGTGACTGAATTGCTGCAATCTCATGATAAAACTTCAATGGATGAGGAGTTGCTTCTTATGGATGAGCAATGCAAGTGGTTCCTTGAGATGAAATCTACTCCTGGTGAAGATGCTCTGAAGATTTTGAAATGATAACAAAGGATTTATAATATTACATAAACTTAGTTGATAAAGCAGCAGCAGGGTTAGAGAGGATTGACTCTAAATTTGAAAGAAGTTCTACTCTGGGTAAAATACCATCAAACAGCGTTGCATGCTACAGAGAAATCATTCATGAAAGGAAGAATCAGTCAATGTGGCAAACTTCATTGTTGTCTTCCTTCCTTCCCTCCTTCCTTCCTATAGATTAAAATGCTTTATTCACTTTTATCAGAATTTTATTGATTTTTTATTGAAGTATAGTTGATTTATTATATTAGTTTCAGGTCTATAACATAGTTATTCATTATTTTTACATATTATACTCCATTAAAAGTTATTATAAGATAATGGCTATAATTCCCTGTGCTATACAATATATCTTTGTTGCTTATCTATTTTATTTATATATATATATATATATATATATATAGTAGTTTGTATTTCTTAATTCCATACCCCTGGTTTGGGATTAACCACTGGTAACCACTAGCTTGTCCTCTATATCTGTGAGTCTGTTTCTGTTTTGTTATATACATCCATTTGTTTCATTTTTTAGATTCCACATATAAGTGATATCATACAGTATTTGTCTTTCTCTGTCTGACATTTTGTTAAGCAGAATACTTTCTAGGTCTATCCATGTTGTTGGAAATGACAGAATTTCATGCTTTTTATGGCTGAGTAATATTCCACTGTATATGTATACCACGTTTTTTTTAACATCTTTATTGGGGTATAATTGCTTTACAATGGTGTGTTAGTTTCTGCTTTATAACAAAGTGAATCAGTTATACATATACATATGTTCCCATATCTCTTCCCTTTTTAATTCATTCATTTGTTGATGGATGCTTAGGTTGCTTCCATTTGTCTATTGTAAATAATACTGTTGTGAAGATTGGAGTGTATGTATCTTTTTGAATTAGTATTTTTGTCTTTTTTCTGGATATATACATAGGACTGGAATTGCTGGATCATATGGTAGTTCTATTTTTAATTTTTTGTGGAACCTCCATACCATTTTCCATAATGGCTGCATCAATTTACATTCCCACCAGTAGTGTACTAGGGTTCCCTTTTCACCACATCCTCACCAACATTTGTAAACTGTAGACTTTTTGATGACCATCATTCTTACAGGTATGAGGTGATATCTCATTGTGGTTTTGGTTTAAATTTCTCTAATAATTAGTGATGTTGAACATCTTTTCATGTGACTGTTAGCCATCTATCTGTATGTCTTCTTTGGAAAAATGTCACTTAGGTCTTCTGCCCATTTTTTAATTGGTTTGTTTAGTTTTTTTGATATTGAGCTGTATGAGTTTTTTATGTATTTTGGATATCAACCCCTTTTTGGTCATATTGTTTGCAAATATTTTTCCCATTCTGTAGGTTGCCTTTTCATTTTGTTGATGGTTTCCTTTGCTGTGCAAAAGGTTTCAAGTTTGATTAGGTCTCATTTGTTTATTTTTGTTTTTATTTCTTTTGCCTTAGGATGCAGATCAAAAAATTGCTACAATTTATGTTAAAAAGTGTTCTGCCTTTGTTTCAGGTTTTATATTTAGGTCTTTAATCCACTTTGAGTTTATTTTTGTATATGATGTGAGGAAATGTTCTAATCACATTCTTTTACATGTAGCTGTTGAGATTTTCCCAGCACCACTTATTGAAGACACTGTATTTTCTCCATTGTATATTCTTGCCTCTTTGTCATAGATTAATTGACCATAGCTGTGGGGGTTTATTTCTGGGCTCTCTGTTCTTTTCCATTGATCTATGTGTCTGTTTTTGTGCTAGTACCACACTGTTTTGATTACTATAACTTTGTAGTATAGTCTGAAGTCAGAAGCATGATAACCTCCAGTTTTGTTCTTTTTTCTCAAGATTACTTTGGCTACTTGGGGTCTTTTGAAGTTCCATATAAATTTTAGGATGATTTATTCTAGTTCTGTGAAAAATGTAATGGGTATTTTGATAGGGGCTGCTTTATTTATTTTTTTAATTTATTTTTTATTGAAGTATAGTTGATTTAAAATGTGTTGGTTTCTGTTATACAGAAAAGTGATTCCTTTATATATATATATATATATATATATATATATATTCTTTTTCATATTCTTTTCCATTATGGTTTGTTACAGGATATTGAATATAGTTCCCTGTGCTATACAGTTGTTTATCCATTCTATATATAATAGTTTGCATCTGCCAGTCCCAAACTCCCAATCCATCCCTTCCCCACCCACCTCCCCCTTGGCAACTACAAGTCTTTTCTCTATGTCTGTGAGTCTATTTCTGTTTTGTAAATAAGTTTATTTGTGTCATATTTTAGATTACACATATAAGTGATATCATATTGTATTTGTCTTTCTCTTTCTGACTTACTTCACTTAGTATGATAATCTCTAGGTCCATCCATGTTGCTGCAAATGGCATTATTTCATTCTTTTTTATGGCTGAGTAGTATTCCATTGTGTGTGTGTGTGTGTGTGTGTGTGTGTGTGTGTGTGTGTGTGTGCGTGTACCACATCTTTGTCCATTCATCTGTCAATAGGAACTGCTTTAAATTTGTAGATTGCTTTGGGTAGTATGGCCATTTTAACAATATCAATTCTTCTAACCCAAGAACATGGAATATCTTTCCATTTCTTTGTATCATTTTCAAATTCCTTCATTAATCTTCTATAGTTTTCAGAATATAGGTCGTTCACCTCTTTGGGTAAGTTTATTCCTAGGTATTTTATTCTTTTTGATGTGATTTTAGTATTGTTTTATTTTTTATTTTTTTTGAGGTATGTGGGCCTCTCTCTGTTGTGGCCTCTTGAGGAGCACAGGCTCTGGACCCTGCCACCAGGGAAGCCCCAGTGTTGTTTTACTTTAAGAAATAGCCACAGCCACCCCAAACTTTAGCAGCTACCACCCTTATCAGTCAGCAGCCATCAACATCCAGGCAAGGGCTTCCCTGGTGGCGCAGTGGTTGAGAGTCTGCCTGCCAATGCAGGGGACACGGGTTCGTGCCCCGGTCCGGGAAGATCCCACATGCCATGGAGCGGCTAGGCCTGTGAGCCATGGCCGCTGAGCCTGCGCGTCTGGAGCCTGTGCTCCGCAACGGAAGAGGCCACAGCAGTGAGAGGCCCGCGTACCGCAAAAAACAAAACAAAACAAAACAAACGAAACATCCAGGCAAGACCCTCCGTCAGCAAAAAGATTTTGACTCACTGAAGTCTCAGATGATGGTTAGTATTTCTTATCAGTAAAGTATTTTTAATTAAGTTATGCATATTTTTTAGATATAATGCTATTACATACTTAATAAACTGCAGTATAGTGTAAACATAGCTTTTATATGCACTGGGAAACCAAACAATTTGTGTGGTTCACTTTATTGCAATATTTGCTTTGTTGTGGTCGTCTGGAACCAAACCCATAATATCTCCAAGATATGCCTGTATTCATGGGGTCCAATTCATATAAGTAATCCCTTCTCTGAAGAGGGAGAAGAAAAAGTCACTTCTCAAATTATATGAGGTTATGTTTGTTTCTAGGCTAGTATTTGTGTTGTTTAAGTAAATTCTAATCTGAGAGAGGAGGGGAACAAATTCTAATACCAAAATTAATTCTGGTGATATAGGATCCCGGGCAAGTTAGTTATGGGGCTTGATCAATTGTAAGTAAGTGCTGATTTGAAGGAAGAGAGGAAAAAGTATCATCCCAAATGAATTGCAGTGGCATTTGTTTCTAGACTAGTTATTAATGTTGTCTGATCCATATGAGTAAATGCTTATCTGAAGAAAGGGGGGGAATACATGGCCAGCTAAGCTGTATTATATACAACTAGCTTATCAAGGAAAACTTTGTGGATGTGACTGGCATTGGTTTTTGTCCCCAAGTGCAAATTTGGTGAAGAAAAATAATTAAGGACATGAGAGAGTCTCCTAGTATGAAGAAAATACTGGAGTGTGGTAGAAGCAAACTATAATAGAAGTAGTGGAAGTCTTGCCTCAGAGTCAGCAGGAAACTCTAGAATCCTGACAATAGGTTATCCTGGGTCATGCTGGAAAAGAAAATGGACAGCTATAGTGGGCCAGAAACTCCAGCTACAGCGGTAGTAGACAAGAAATCTGTCAGTGGATAGGAAATTCCAACTATAATAGCAATCAAATCTGGTTTCTTAGTGGAAAGGAAAGTGTGCAACTGCATACCCAGGGCATCCTGATTATGGATGAGCAGCCAGAAATCTTACTGTGGAAAGGAATGTGGGCAACTAGTAGAGGGCAAAGAATTCCAGGTAGTCTGGAATCATTGATCTTCAAATGAGTAGGTCTTCAAGTGAGTAGAAATGTGTGCAGAGAGTGGCCAGCCAACCACAATCCACAAGGTCAACAACATAGAGGGAGAGATCTTGACTACTGGACCACTGGACTTTTGAGAGAAGTGTCAGTGAGTGGCAGAACCCTCCACCTCCATTCCCAGTTAAGAGCAGCAACAGAAGGATCAGAATCTGCACTGCAATCTGAAGGCTTCCTTCAGATGGGTAAGACATCGAAAAGGAAGTTGAATTTATTATATTAATTTTAGTGAGCGTTTGGAGGGAATTAGGAATTGTGTTTTTTTGTTTTGAGTGATATACTCCCATGATATGGCAGTTGCCATTCACTAAAGGAGGGTATTCAGAGTGTGGCCCATCATGCCACGCTCTGGACTTCTCTCATGGTGGTAGGTGGATGGGTTTGGAACGCTATTAATGCCAATTAGTGGTTAATAAGCATTTTCAATCCAGAGATTTTTTCTTATTAGGAGCAGTTTTACATCCCATACTTTTCTAGAAATGACAATGCTAAGCGTAATTTGAATGTAAACATTATTATTACAGGAGGTTAAGATGAGGGTAAAAATCTGGCCCTGAAATTTATCTGAAACAGAATTCTGGTTTAACATGTTTTTCCCTCTCCACTCCTACTTCTTAGGTGAGTATTTCAGTATATAGCAAATCAACGCTTTTCCAACTCTTTAGAGAACAATATATCTCCAGAACTGTGCTAGAAAAACAATCTTAGAAATAGCAGCTCCTTGGAACACCTGTAATTGTATATTTAGCTAAAACTTGTATTGAAAGTGTTTCTTAAAGTGCTTATATATATATATTTTTTAATTTATTTTTATTTATTTATTTTTTTTGCGGTACACGGGCCTCTCACTGCTATGGCCTCTCCTGCTGCGGAGCACAGGCTCCGGACGTGCAGGCTCAGCGGCTATGGCTCACGGGCCCAGCCGCTCTGCGGCATGTGGGATCCTCCCGGACAAGAGCACTAACCCGCGTCCCCTGCATCGGCAGGCGGACTCTCAACCACTGCTCCACCATGGAAGCCCAGTGCTAATATATTATTTCTTATTTCTCTTAAAGCGTTTTTCAACTACAGTTAACTCGTTGTGAAGAGATTTTAAGCTTTATCGTCTAACTCCATAGAAAGATAATACTACTCAAAATCAATTTATTAAAAACTTAGAGATATAGAGCTTCAAGAAAATTTTGGTATCACTCATCTTCTGAAGAGACAGGCTCAAAGTTTTAAGTGATGTAATTTAACGTGTAGCTGGGGCTACCCCAAATCTTGCTTCCAGGTAAATACTCCTTCCTTTATCCATATGGTTGAACTTTAAAGTACAGCTATAACACTGCAAACTTAAAATTTCGTAAGATATTATAAAACTTCCAGACACAGTTGTTGATTTTGTTAGCTTTGGTCTTCTGCAAGCAATTGTGTTAATTGGCAGTATTTGGCTGAGTCCCTGTGCACACTGTTTTCTTAAACAGTTCTCTGTTGCTCGTTTGTTGCAAACATGGGGGAACTCCACTTACAACAGAAATAATGGAAGTGATGAGACTTCTTATAGACAAGAGAAGGAGAATGTGTTTTATGGTGTTCTCCTTTTCCCTATCCCTCCCGCTCTCCTTTCCTTTTCCCTTCTTCTCTCCTTTCCTCCCTCCCTTTCCCTCCTCCTCCTCCTCTTCCTCTTCCTCTTCCTCTTTCTCCTTTTTTTTTTTTTTGCTGCAAGAGTCTGCATAAACCTTAAGTTTTTCTTTATCTCCTAAGCAACTAGACCATTCTAGACCTGCCCTGCTGTGTAAAATTCTTTGTATTTGGACTGGCTGTTAATGCTTTAATGCTGTAACATAAAATCTATATGAAGCAATATATAGTATATTTTTAAAAATAGTTTTTTAGTATAAAATCTAACAGATATAAGAAACTCCATAAAATAAATGTATAGGTCAACCAGTTTTTATGAGGCAAACAACATTATAACCACCACCACTAGGTTAAAAAATAGAATTTTGCCATCTACCTACCCTACCCACAACCCCTTTCCTCTTCTCAAAGTTAATCACAGTCCTGACCTTTATAGTAATCATTTCTTTATTTTCTTTATAAGTTTATCAGACAAGTGTTCATTCCTAAGCACTAGTTTAGTTCTGTTTCCCACTCTCCCATAAGTCTCTTTTAATCTAGAGACTGTCCTCTTTTTTCTTTGTAATTTGTTTGTTGAAGAAATGGTGTTCTTTTTCTCCAGAGTTTCCCACAGTCTTGATTTCACTTGATGACATTCTCTGTTGCAGTTTAATATGTTTCTCAGTCCTGAATTTCCTGTAGATTAGTGGTTGGTTCTACAGGATGGATCAGATTTGGGTTTATTTATTTTTTTCTTTTGACTTCTTAGGTGGTGGTGTGTTCTGTTTGGAGGTACACAATGTTGGTTTCCTCTCTTTCCTGTCATTTTAGCTGCCACTAATGATCAATGCCATCAGGCTTTAGGTTGATGATATTTCTAGATGTTTTGGTTGTCAGAAGCTCATCCTCTAAAATAAGGAGAGAATTGTGGGGACAATATTCCCTGAATTCTCACATGTGGAAACATTTGTTTGTAGCCTTTCCATTTGAAAATCAGACTGGGTATAAAACCTTTGGCTCATCTTTTCTTTTCTTGAGTTTATTAACTATGCTATTCCATTTCCTGCTGGCATAATGATTTGTTGTCAAAGTCTGACAACAATCTGGCTTTCTCTCCTTTATGAGCAATTTTGTCCTTTTACTGACATTTTTCTCCTTAGAGTCTAGTAACTTTACTTGAATATGTCTCATTGCTTTGACTGGGTCAATTTCCTTTTTTACTATGCAGTTTCAAATCCTATTTCAGATACATTTTCATGAATTATACTTTTTTGAAATTGTTCTGTTTCCTTCCTTTGATTTTCTTCTTTGAGGATTGAGAGCCTGTGAAAAGTGAAACAATTTTGAACAGCTGTTTGAGGGGCATCAACACAGGGATGAGCAGAATAAGAAATGCCAATCAGTATTTAGGGCTGAACTGAGATTAAATGGCATTCATTTGTAGTGGGGCCAACTTTGTATTGCAGAGCTCGGCAGATACAAACAAAACAGATGTTTGGGTATGGTGACAAGGCAGTTAGCATGGAAGGGTAAGGGACTGAGGGATTCTAGGATGCTACTTAAAGTATAGCTGAAATAGTTATCAACAAATTCATTGCACAAATAAGTAAAAAAAATGCAGGTATTTCCAGAAGAGTTTCAATTTGTTACTATTTTATTTTAAATAAAGGGAAAGTAAATGTATAACTAAGTGCGGGTTAATTCTTACTTACTTGTAAGAATGTTCATAATACATTAGCAAATCAGAAAAAGAAATCTTGATAAACCATCTGTCTTGATTTCTGGTTTGAAAAAAAATAGTCCATATCTATATGTTACCAGCCAGGCCACAAAAATAGTCACACATGGATTTTTGTATCACAGTAATAATGTCAATGAAAACAGTGCCTGGAAGTGAGGACTTTTTAGTTGGAAATTCCTTCTCAGTCACATTGGCAGATGTCTCAAAAACACTATTTCTATTAAATTTTAGGTCTGTGGCACTGAAAGTATCACTCACTTAGAAAATGAGCAAAGTTGATCTTTGTTCATAGACTACATTTCTGAAGTGGGGATCCTTCAGTTTCTGGGTATTTTCTACACTTACACTCAGCTTGAGGTAATACTAGACAAAGTTGTAATGTTAGAAAAGTGTATTGGTTTTTGGCCTCTCTTTTCCTCATAGAAGTGGTAAAAGGGCCCCTTGGTCAAATACCTTTTTACTCTCCTTTAAGATTCCCAGTGTTCCTCTTGTCACATCTGACACCATTAATGCCTATTGATTGATTGGCTTTCTTCGTCACTTTCCACTAGGCGCCTGTTAAATAAGAGCAATGTAAGGAGTTAAGATGCTGATGTCATCTCAGATAAAAATGTTTATGTCCACATGGTCTTGCTCTGAATGTCAGAGGAGGGAGGAGGAAGCTAGATATACATCAAATCTCATCCATATATCCAAAGGAATGCTGCAGTCAACTTTAGAATCTCACATGAAGTTTTATTACTTCCAGCCACCCACTCTTGTGCTTTCTGTTACTACAAAGTCCATTCTTTCTTGAGCCTCTCCCTTGCAATTGTCCAGGCAGTAGCCATTTCTTGCTTACCTTGACAAGGATGGTGAAATGGATTTGGGATGCTCTGCGGTGAGCCAAGTAGGATGGTAAAGTGAGCTTCTTGACTAATTTGCCCAGCTTGCAACAATCTCCTTCTAAAGGATATCAACCCATTTCTTTCCCTATCTATTTTTAAGATGTATTTTGCTGCTACTCTCCACAGATGGCTCCAGGATAAGGATGCTTTCACCAGGAACACCAATGTCTATACTCTTTGTTGGACCAAGGTAACATTGCAGATGCTGCATCCCTCATTGTGACAATGCTGCAGATGCCTGCACTTAGACTACTGACACTGTATCAGAGGTCATGGCTCACATTGCTGCCAAAGCTGTTGGCACCCATGCTGCTGATTCTTTGGTTTTCAATATCCTATGGATTTACTCTGTTTACTGCAGCCTCCTTGCTAAAGGATTTGGACTTAAGTCTCTGAGGCCTGACCTAAAATACAATCTGATATACACCGTGCTATAATTAAAGCCTACCTCCCCTCATCCTCAGTTACTAATTTATTTCAATTGAATCAAATTTGCTCATTTGCCCATATAACTCTTTCCCAGAAGAAACCTTAGGTCCTACAGTAATATCCTTTCCAGCCTCACCAATTATCCTGACAATGCCTAAATTGTACCTGGAGCCCCTGCTACATTCTTCACTTTCCCATTAACCCCAGTAAAAAGTGTGCTGTCTTTATTAAGAGTCTAACCCCACTCAATAATCAGCCTGAGTAATTGACACTTCTTTCAGTGAGAGCTTACACAATACTAAGGCACTGAGAAGAGAGAAAAGTGGAGCCATCTGGTCTTGTCTATTAGTTCACACAAGTTGCCACAGCCCTGTTGCTACTCTCCCTGTTCTGATGACTCATGGGGCCCAGCAGGAAGCTGCTGTTCAGTGCCTGCTTGGGACATGGCAATCTTTCTGTTGGGACACTGGTATATTTTATGAGATTTCTTATGGTCCTATCTTAGACACACATCCCATAGCCATTTCCTTTCTGGAGTCATGAGACCTCACTATTCACACTGCCAAGAATCAGGACACAGGCCTTTGTTTTTGATATCCACATACTTCTTGCTTTCCATTTTCCGTGTCTCTTAGCTCAGGGAACTATCCAAACTGTGGGGGGAAAGCCCCATCGTCCCATCATTCACAACACTTACGAATTCATTTAATTCAACATACTTCTCCCATCTAGCTCAGCTGGGGTGGGAGTAGGGTAAGGTTTACAGGAACATTTGAAATAGCTGTTAGAAAGCCTTGGAGTGGGTTTCTAGCAGCTTCTTGTTGCTTTTTTTGGAATTTGTATATGTGGAGAGGTAGTTCACTCTTACTATCTTCAGCTTTGGGATTTTTAACTGAAATTGTGACAGAAAAAGTCCCATTTGTAAGTCTGTAAATCTTCACCAGTAAATGTCAATCTTCCCCCTAGGTATAGCAAAAGTGCACGTACTTCCCTAACTCTTACCTGTTCTCTTAGGAACAGTCCTCTTCCAAGGCTGGAGAGGTCCCTCTCTAGCATCCTGAAATACAGGCAACACATAGTGTAATCTGGGATGGATGGCACTGTGGGACTACCCCAAGGAGAGTGCTGGTCAGAGATAATGAGAAAAATAAAATAAGGAAGCATGTTAGTCATTGTATAGTAGGACAAACCAAGGCTGTGTGATTAAATTGCTCTCATTGATGTAGTCACTAATTAGTGTAAATAAGTCAGTTGTTAACACAGAATTCCAGGGGAGATAGCAAGCTGCTATGGCCCAGGGATAAGAACACCTTGATGTCTCGCTAGGGATAGGTAAAGAAGGGCAGGAGATTGGCACTGTGGAGAATACAGGCAATAGAGTGCTTTGTAAATAGCAGGTTACTGCAGTAGGCTAACATGCTCCTTAGGGGACTATGTTACTAGATAGAGACCATGCTCAGTTCAACTTTGGGATGCTATGAAGCACAAAGTTCATAGAAAACATGGGAATTAAAAGATTTGAAATGTGTGTAACAGACCTTATGAGTAAGCTCCAATGACTGGAGTGTACATGTGTATGTGGCAATACTGCAAATTTTTGAAATTTTGCAAGAAGACAGGGATGTCTGAAAAACCACTCAGAGAGAAGATAGTGTCAAATGTAAGGTGACCATCCTATCGATCAGTTGATGGATTGATCGATTGGTAGACTTTCCTCTTCTCTAGCATCGCCTGGCATTGTGTGGTGACCCACGGTGGCGACTCCCTGACCAATGTCTACCTGTGCTGCAATCTTTTAATGACAGTGCCCTGCAGCCCTTGGGCTCAGTTGACTGACTCTCCTTTGGACAGTCTCCACAGTTTTTGGAGTGATGCCAGAGGAAGCAAACCCCAGGGTTTCAAGGGAACCCTTTGGGTACCATTCAACTGGGAAACCCCACACCAGGACAGCCTCCAGGTGTCACATTTGTGATAATGGTCACAGCACTCAGCACAAGACTAAGCACACATTTAACCAGAAGGACAAGTGGGGCAAGGGTTCAGTGAAAGGAGTAAGCCAAGCACTGGAATAAGGATGCAGAGTACGCATCCATCAGTGAGTAAACATTTAAACGTTCTTCTTCTTCTTTTTTTTTTTAACTCTATTTTATATTGGAGTATAGCCGATTAGCAATGTTGTGATAGTTTCAGGTGCACAGCAAAGCGATTCAGCCATACATATACATGTATGTAAACCTTCTAATGATGCATGATGGTTGTTTGGTCTAATTAACTAAAAGACATTATCCTCTGTTAAACAATAGGAATTCTTTCCACTTATCACAAAAAAGAGGAAAATAAAAAGAAGCTTCCACATGGATCACTCCCAGCTGCATATGGTGCCTTGTCAATGACTAGTTAAGATAGTCCCCTGAGGATCCATGGGTTTTGGGGTTTTTTTTAAGATTTTTTTAAAATTAATTTATTTATGTATTTATTTTTGGCTGCATTGGATCTTTGTTGCTGTGCGCAGGCTTTCTCTAGTTGCGGCGAGCGGGGGCTACTCTTCATTGTGGTGCACGGGCCTCTCCCTGCGGTGGCTTCTCTTGTTGCGGAGCCCGGGCTCCAGGTGCGCGGGCTTCAGTAGTCGTGGCACACGGGCTTAGCCGCTCCACGGCATGTGGGATCTTCCTGGACCAGGGCCCGAACCTGTGTCCCCTGCCTTGGCAGGCGAATTCTCAACCACTGTGCCACCAGGGAAGCCCCATGGGTTTTTTTTTTTTCCATTTGAGGTGAGATCTTCTTAATTAGGCAGCCCAAGAGTGTGAAGGCTGCCAGGAGAAGAGTCAGTTGTCTTGACCAAGGGCGTAATAGGACAGATGGTGGAAAATAAGTTTCTGACTTTTCAGGATCCACAGGGGATGGATCACCTTGGCTGATCCCATGACATGTGCTGCTGTCCAAATTGAAGAAACAAACAAGCAAAAAATAACTGTGAAAGCTAAATAACAGGCTAATGTTGGCAAAAATGGCAAAGGACATTTCAAAATTCTCTCCTCCATAAAAGCAATGAGAAAACAGATAAAATGTATCAGAATCAATGTTTTCAGAGCTCTGGAAATTAACAAAAAGCTTATGACAATTTTGGAAATGTTTATTCAAGAAAAACATCTGTATCTTGATTAGAATAGTGAGCTGTGGTGTTTTAACATCTCTTATTTACACTACATTCTTTCCAGCTCTGTGGTAGTCATAATCACAATAAAAACCAACATAATGGGAGCACTGGAGGGAGTAGGACAGTTCTGGAGTTCCTTCAAAGCCTCACTCCCAGAGAACTGCTATTATTTGACTGATCCTGGAATGTCCCTACTTGCAAGAATGTACTCAGAGCTCACATAGTCCTAAAAACCCTTTTCTTGGGGGTATTTGTCAAAAATATTTACAAGCATTGTTTAACCTCAGGATTGCCTTAAATAGTGGACAATAGTTGGAGCAAAAAAAAAGAAAAAACAACAGGCTAACCAAAAACTTAAAATGAAAAGTTGGAGAATGAGATGTCCAAATGAACTTTTAAAGGCTCTTATGTATTCCTGGGAGTCTAGATGACCACACACATGCCCAGGCTGTGTGCAGCTCATCAAAAATTTGAGAAAGCCCTAAGTACTGAGTAAGGTAACTGTGTAGGTAAATATAACATATAGTTAAATGTATTTTTGTTTATAAATTTTTTCTATTTAAAAGAAAAGTTTTTTTCTATTTAAAAAACTAAAATAAAGAATTTGGACCCCTGCCTCACCTCACACCATATACAAAAATTAACTAGAAAAATTAACTCAAAATAGATCAAAGACCTAAGTGTCATAGGTAAAACTATAAAAACAGACTCACAGACATAGAAAACAAACCTATGGTCACCCTAGGGAAGGGAGGAGGGACATTAGGGGTATTGGCTTAACGGATAAAAGCTACTATACACAAGATAGATAAGCAAAAAGGATTTACTATATAGCATGGAGAATTATACCCAGTATCTTGTAATAACCTATAATGTAGTATAATCTGCAAGAATACTGAATCACTATGCTATACCCACCCTTGAAACTAACAAAATATTTTAAATCAACTATATTTCGATTTTTAAAAATGAAAAAAAACTCTTACAAGAAAATTAGATGTCAATCATCATGACCTTGAATTAGACAATGATTTCTTGGATATGACACCAAAAGTACAAGTGACAAAAGAAAAAAAAAAACAGATGAGTGGCACTTCATCAAAGTTGAAAACAGTTTGCTTCAAAAGATGTCATCAAGAAAATGAAAAGACAATGTACAGGATAGGGGAAAATATTTGCAAATCATGTATTTAAGGGTATAGTACCCAGAATATAAAGAACACACAGCTTATTAACAAAAAGCAAATAACCCAACTAAAAAACAGACAAAATACACGAATATACATTTATCCACAAAAGATCTAGGACTGGCCAATAAGTGTATAAAAAATACTCACCATCACTAGCTATTAGGGAAATGCAAAGCAAAACCACCATGTTATATCACTTTACACCCACTAGGATGGCTATGATTTAAAAAATATGGAAAGTTACAAGTATTAGTAAGGATGTAGAGGAACTAGAATATACATTACTGTTGGAATGTAAAATAGATTAGCTGCTGTGGAAAATATTTTGGCGGTTCCTCAAAATGTTAAACATAGAGTTACCATATGACCCAGTGATTTCACTCCTAGGTATATAGCCAAGACAAGTGAAAACATATGTCCGTACAAAACCTTGTGCATGAATGTTCATGGCAGCATTACTCATAACAGCCAAAGAGTGGACCCAACCCAAATGTCTATCAACCAGTATATGGATACAACCAAATGTGGTATATCCGTACAATGGAATATTATTCAGCCAGAAAAAGGAATGAGTTTCTGAGACAAGCTACAATATGGATAAACCTAGAAAACATTATGCTAAATGACGGAAGCCAGACATAAAAGTCCACATATTACATTTCATTTACATGAAATGTCCAGAATACGAATCCACAGAGAGAGAAAGTAGATTAGTGGTAGCCAGGGCTTGGACAGGACAGGGAGGAATACATGCTAATGGTAAAAGGTTTCTTTTTGCATAGATGAAAATGCTCTGAAGTTAAATAGTGGTGATTTTTGTACAGCCTCGTGACTATACTAAAACGTGTTGAATTATACATTTTAAAAGGATGAACTTGACAGTATGTAAATTATATCTCAAAAAAATTTAGACAGCAACAAAAGGTATCCCATAGAGCTGAGGTATCCAATACAGAAGTCACTAGTGACATGTAACTAATTACCACTTGAAATATGGCTGGCCTGAATTGTGATATGCTGTAAGTGCAGAATACATACCAAATTTTAAATTAGGTAAACTATCTCATTAATAAATTTTAATATTTGATTAAATATTGAAATAATATTTGTATGTATGGCTGTAAATAAAATACACTGTTAAAAATAAGTTCTTTTTTTAAACGTGGGGTGCTGGAAATTTTTAACTTATATCTGTGGCTTACATTTTTTTATTCACATTGTATTTTTATAGGAGAGTGCTTCATTAGAAGGATAGTACATGAAACCCACCACGGTTTTCTTTGGTACCTGGATAGTTAACACTGGACCTTACGTTTCAAGTGGTTCCTGGAAGGAGGCCTGTGGGGTGAGTAGGGAATATTGATTGCTGTGGTGGTGGGTGGGTGCAAGAAAAGGAGAGACTGGAAACAATGCTGATTTCTAATGATAAAAAATGAAAAGAGCCTGGGAATGCAAGATTGTTATTCATTGGTTTATTGGTTAGAATCAAATTTGGGGAGTCAAGATTACTAGGACTAAAACATTTATGGCTGAATAATATGTAGCAATCAGTGAGGAAATCTTGAAGATTCATGTATGCATGCTTTGTTAAAAGAAACCAATTCCCTCCTCTCACTGAAATAAACAGGAAAATAAATGGAAACACAGGCTACCACATTGAATCCTTTCAGCCGTTTATACCTCCATGCAATTGACTTCTTTGAAAGTTTGCTAAGGAAATGTTTTTATTTCCACTATGGTCAGTGCCTCATAAATAGGAAGCCTAGGGGTGAAAAGGCTACCCAGAGGAGGGTCATGTGGCCTGACCCAGCACTAAGGTGCAGTGTTATTTAAAGAGGACAAAAGAGGCAGACGTTGGTCAGTGCACCCTCAAGCTTTCAGAACCCAGAGCACATCAATTGACAGACTGCATGATTTAATGGGCTATTGATGAAATAGAAGAAGAAAACAAAAATACATTGAAAATCTAAATTTAAAGAAAGCAGTTATTTGGATACTACATAACAGGTAGATGTCAGTGATGGCATCTCTAACTTTCAAGACTCATGTGGGTTAATCTTGGTTGATTACAAAACCTGGGGGCTATTGTTTACATAAAAGAAGGAAACAAAAGTAAATTCCAAAGACTTAAGAAAATGGGAAATATGTTTAAAAAGGTGGAAAAAAAGAACAAGGAAAAGTTTCTCTTAGATGGATAATGAATAACTCAGGAAGGCTATTAGTCGTATGTGTGGTTCTAGGTTATACAACAAAAGATTTACAGTTCAAGTGGCTTCACAAAGCTACTGGTGGGTTGGGGTGGAAAAAAGGGGGTAAGGCAGAAAACTCACTTATCGTGAATAGAAAGCTGACATGCCAACAGCTTTTTGCAAAGGCAAGCTTTCAGTTTAGAGGCTCCATTTGTTTAAAAGATTAAAACATTTAAGGCTGCAAAATTTGAAGCCACCGGAAAAATGGATGCTTCATTTTCTCTAGTTAACAGTAAAGCTATTTTCTTTTTTTTACAAGATAGGAATTTCTTCCTTTTACCATTAAAGGAAGAAAATAAGAAAAAAAAAAAGGCAAGTGGCTGCCATAGGGCACCATCCCAGTCACTTATACCTCCTAAGGGAAGGTCACCTCTGCTTGACCCAGAGGGCTAACATAACTTTCTGTTGGAGAAATCTCTAAAGAGACATGCTAGGGGGGAAAAAAATCTTGTATTTAAAAAGAAAACAAACAAACAAAAAAACATAAAAATGGGGGGATGGTGGGGAATTATGACATTCAAACTTTCTAGTCATTTATACCTGCATCTTAATGAATTTGTGTTTTGTGGAGACAAGTTTTTACTTTTTAAATGTTTTGGGGAAGAACTTGAAATAAAAGCCTGGTATTGAGAAGAGAAAGAATAAGATGGTCTCAATGCAGAGGAAGGTCAGCTTTGTCAGACCAAAGAGGACAGCATGTGCTGCTGTTTTAAGATGACAGAAAATGGAGACATTCATGGGGACATTTCTAAAGAGGCAATAAGGAAAAAAATGAACTTACAATGAAAAAAGCAATGAACTCTCCCACACACAACACACACATATCCTACACACAGGAAAAAACCACCCCAAAGAGCTCTCATATACACGACTTTCAGTCTTGTATACCTACATACCTGTGAGAGACTTACAAATTTCTTAAGTGTGTGTGTGTGTGTGTGTGTGTGTGTGTGTGTGTGTGTGTGCGTGCGCACGCGCTCGCCCGTGCGCATGTGTTTCTTTGGGGACAAGGCTGGGAGTAGGATCCAAGGTGACAGCAAGAGAAAGAGTCAGGAAGAATGACAAAAGGCTGTTGGCTAGAGGGTCACTCTGGGGACACTCTGGGAATAGCAAATCATTGTTAATCAATTATAGAACTTTGAGACATTGGACAGGGAGTCTCCAAGCTTACATGATGACCTACCAAGCTTTTACCTTGGCTGACTAAAGACTTAGTGGCTCTTTTCTAAATAGGAAAAAACAAACACAAATTTCCCAAAGTGAAGACAACTAAGAAGTATCCCTTTCATGGATAATTATTGAGAACCACCACATTTTTAAGGAGTCGTCAGGGACCACTGATTTCTGAGGCGGTGGTGGAGTGCAAGAACGAACAAACTAGTGGTTACCAGTGGGGAGAGGCAAGATAGGGGTAGGGGATTAAGAGGTACAAACTACTATGCATAAAATAAATAAGCTACAAGGATATATTGTACAGCACAGGGAATATAGCCACTATTTTATAACTATAAATTGAGTATAACTTTTAAAAATTGTGAATCACTGTGCTGTACTCTCTAACTTACATAATATTGTACATCAACTTTATCTCAATTTAAAAAATTTTTTAAAATAAAGAAAATAGGTAGACATTGACGAAGGAGAGCATTTTAGGACAAATGATTTCACCTCGACAAACCACATGACTGAGGTTCTGATGTTGAAACAGAAATTTTAAAAAGTATAACATTCGAAAAATGTAGTAACTATTAGTATCCCTTTATGGGCTAATACCTGAAGGTCATCATTCCTTTGTGAGGTGCCAGGACACTTAGAATAAGACTTTATGGCTTAAGTGGATAATGGAATGAGGATACTGAATTTTGTGGGGGTACAAAGAAGAGGTTTACCAAAATTCTGGCTTCCAGTCAATAAAATAACTAAAATGAAAAGAGCCTCCTGGAAAGGCAAACTCCTTGTTTACTGGCACCATTAGCTAGACCTGAAGTTAGAGTCCAAGAGGGAACATAATGCTCAGATTAAAACATTTGGAACTCCAGAGTGTATAATCATATGAGGAAATCTCTAGGTCTTCATGAGAAAATATCTCCAAAGCATACCGCACACTAGCTGTAGCCAACTACATGGTACTATTCTCTGTTTTAAAGATAAGAAAATCCATCCCTTTGCCAAAAAGAGAAAGAATGAAGACAGGGAGTCTACCACATTGAGCCCCCCAGTTGTTCGTAATTTAAATTTGCAAAGCCCAAGTGCCAAGTCTTCTGTAAGGGGAGCCCCTTGGCCTGACCCAGGGGGTACAGTGTGCTATTACTTAAAGATTAAAGAATAGGTAGATACTGGTGAGAAAGTCTTTTAAGTTTTTAGGTCCCACAGGGGTTCACCTTGGCTGATGAAACAAAGGAGATATTTTTTAAATAAAAGAAAATAAACATTTTCAAAACTAAAAAATAGCAACAAAAAGTATTGATTTCAGGGAACAAACAAGAAGGTCACCACTCCTTTGTGTAATGCCAGGATTTCTAAGAGAAAACTTTATGGCTTGAATGTCTTACATGATGAGGCCTGAGGAGTATTGATTCCTGTGCGTATATGGGAAGGAAGGGGGTTGATGAAATAAAAATTAGCCAAGAAGCCGGCAAACTTCAAGACACAGAAGGCCTCCCGGGAAGGCCAACTCCCCATTAGAGGGTCCATTGGCTAGACCCAAGGACAAGGTGAACAGAGAGCCCAGGGTCTTAACCTTTCTGATCTGTCCTGAATGTTTGCTTTAGCAAAGCTGAAGTGGTCATCTTTTATTAAAAGATAATAAGAGCTTCCTCTCACTAAAAAAGGAAAATGATAAAAATGATTGAGAAAAAACAACACACACATACGCACACACACAAACATTGCACACTAGGAAAAACTCGCTAAACTGGGGGCTTCCACATTGAAACCTACCAAAGGTGTTTTTATTTCCTGATGATGTGGTTTGTTTATTTGTTTGTTTTTCTCTTGTGGCAAGCCTACCAAAAGTTTGTTTTCAGTGATACAATGTTTTTATTGAGGGCTTCCTTTATTCCCAAAGGGAGACATTGGAAAGCATTCCCTACCCCCACCTAAAGGAAGAAAACAAAATAAATGACAGTAAGAAAAGC
Source organism: Grampus griseus (assembly GCF_964374135.1). NCBI lineage: Eukaryota > Metazoa > Chordata > Mammalia > Artiodactyla > Delphinidae > Grampus > Grampus griseus. The sequence continues at coordinate 97,145,084 of NC_138999.1, read as the reverse complement.
TAGCGGGGGAAGCCAGTGGTTCAATAAACTCTATAATTTGTATATACTCTACACTTTTTATACTTTGATGTATATATTGAAAGCTCAATTTTTATAGAAATTACATAGAGTAAGAAAAAGAGCACCTGGAGACTGGATATGTGGGAATTTCACAAAGGGAAGATCAGGTCACATGCATCATGTATCAGTTGCCTTCTTAGGAATCATGAAGAAAAGCTGATGCAAGCTTCAGTTAAAGGTACAGTCCATCTGTGAGTCAAAAATTTGATTGTCATCTCTTATTCTGGGCTAAAATGGAAGCTCTGAAGAGGCAGCTGTTGCTTTGTGTAACAACCCACATTTTAATGATTTCTAGCCAAGCTCGGACCAGATGACCTTCAGGACAATTGGCCCATTAATCAGCAGGATGCCTCATGATTATTTGATGTCATTCAGCTCTTTATTTTCACACAAAACTCTATTATTAGCCTTGTTTCTATCAAAGAGCCACAGGCACAAAGCCAGCTATGGTCAACCTGAATATTTGCATTTATAGGAAGATGTTGTTCTGCAAAGGATGGAAGTCAGTGAGAACTAAAGCTGGCTGTGGTATGAGGGATAAAATTGGAAGTGCATGTCATTGGTAGACTGATAGCTTCAGCAGCTAGTTTTCCTGCCACTGCCTTGGCTTGTAAGTGGTCTTCCCTATAGGCAGTGCTCTCAGAGATTGCTTTGAAGGGTTCAGGAAGTAGCCTTGGAAGCTAAGTACTCAGATGTGGGTAACGAGGTTCATTCTGAAAGCAAAGTCTTATGTCAGTTCAGAGGACTTGAGTTTCAGAAAAGTTGATTACAGATCTAGCAAGAAGTCTCATTTTATACTTTTCATTCTTCCTCACAGGAAAAACTTAAAAGACCTCCACAAGCCTTGACCACAGCCAACTCTGGATTTTAAGGTCACAGAGCACTCTTGGCAAAAGATGAGATGAAGGAGGTTCAAAGGGTTGAGAGTCCTTTATGCTCCATTCTATTTCAGTGGTAAGAAATATCAGAGACCCTTACAAAAGGACTTGAGTTGTTGAAGCACCATCTCATTGGTCAGAACAGAGGAGCAGTGGGAGGTTTTAGAGAAATGGCCTTATGAATGTACAGGCAAGACACTCTGATAATCTACCAACCTCCTTCTCTGAGGGGGGCTAACCAGACCCCTGGACAACTATATAGAACTTGCTCTTCAGTTCACTAATTTATGGGAAAAAATTAAAAAAATGTCTTAGTAGCACACACCTAACTTCTAGAAGGAACTCAAGTCACCCATTCTCACTCCACAGGAGGATGCCTGAAGGGAGATAGTGCAATGTGGGTGGCTAAAAGTAAGGGCTATGATGTAAATGGTAGGCAAAAGAGAACAAGGATGACCATAAAAATATCAGACAAAATAGACTTTAAGTCAAAAGCTGTTCCAAGAGACAAAGAAGGACATTGTATAATGATAAATGGGTCAATTCAGCAAGAAAATATAGTAATTATAAATATTTATGCACCAACTTCAGAGCTTCAAAATAAATTTTGACAGAATTGAAGATAGAAATAGATAATAGTACAATATTAGTAGATTTGAATACCCACTTTCAATAATGTATAGAAAAATCAGAAGATGAATAAGGAAACAGAGAACTTGAACAACACCATAGACCAGTTAGATCTAATAAACATATGCAGAACATTTCATCCAACAATAGCAGAATATACATTCCCCTCAGGTACACGTGGAACATACTCCAGGATAGACATAAGTTGGGCCACAAAACAAGTCTTAATCAAAAAGACTGAAATCATACAATGTATCTTTTCTGATCACAATGGAATGAAAGTAGAAATCAAGAGCAGAAGGAAAACTGGAAAATCCACAAATATGTGGAAATTAAACAATACATTCTTAAACAACCAATAGGTCAAAAAAGAAGTCACAGGAGAAATTAGAAAATACCTTGAGACAAATGAAATGAAAACACAACATACCAAAATTTATATGATGCAACAAAAGCAATGATTAGAGGGAAGTTTATAGCTGTAAATGTGTACATAAAAAAGATCTCAAATCAACAATCTAACTTTGCATATCAAGAAATTGGGATAGATTGGGAGTTTGGTATTGACATATACACACTGCTATATTTAAAATAGATAACCAACAATGAACTACTGTAAAAAAATAAATAAATGAAAACATGTTGACCCTAAAGGGATATAAAAAATAAATTGAGAAAAAACAAACAAGCAAAAAAAAAATTATAAGAAGGAAAACAAAATAAATCCAAAGCTAGGAGAAGGAAGAAAATAATAAAGATTAGCACGGAGACAAATAAAATAGAGAACAGAAAAATAATAGAACAAGTCAATTAAATGAAGAGTTTGCTTTTTCAAAAGAGCAACAAAATTGACTAAACTTTAGCTAGCTTAACTTAGAAACAAAGAAGATTTAACTAACTAAAATCAGAAATAAGAGAGGAGAGATTACAAGTGATAGCAGAGAAAAAAAGCTTATAAAATAATACTCTGAACAATTATGTACCAAAAAATTGGATAACCTAGAAAAAAAGATAAATTCCTAGAAACACACAGCCTACCAAGACTGAATAATGAAAAAATAACAAATCTGAACTTACTGATAACAAGTTAGAAATTACAATCAGTAATTAAAAACTTCCTAACCAACAAAAGCCCAAGACCAGATGGCTTCACTGCAAATTTCTACCAAATATTTAAAGAAGAATTAATACCAATCTTCCTGAAACTCTTCTGAAAAACAGAAATAGAAGGAACACTTCTAAGGTCATTCTATGAGGTCAGTATTACCTTGATATCAAAGCCAAACAAAGACATTACAAGAAAAAAAAATAGACCAACATCTCTGATGAATATTGATGCAAGAATTCTCAACAAAATAGTAGCAAACCAAATTCCACAGCACATTAAAAGGATTATACATCATGATCAAGTGGAATTTATTCCTTGAATGCAAAGATGGTTCAACATACACAAACCAATAAATGTAATACAACACATTAGCGTTATGAGTGACAACACATACATGATTATTTCAATGCAGAAAAAGCATTTGACAAGAACCAATATCCTCTTATGATAAAAGCACTCAATAAACCAGGAATAGAAGTAAACTACCTCAACATAATAAAGACTATATATGAAAAGCTCACAGCTAACATCATACTTAATGGTGAAAACTGAAAGCTTTTCCTCTAAGATCAGCAATAAGGCACGGATGCCCACTCTCACCACTTCTATCCGACATAGTACTGGAAGTTCTAGTCAGAGCAGTTAAGCAATAAGAATAAGTAAAAGGCATCCAAATCAGAAGGGTGAAGTAAAATAATCCCTGTTTGTAGATGACATGATTTTAAATGTAGAAAACCCTAAAGATTCCACACAAAAAACTGTTAGAAATAATAAACTATTTCAGCAAAGTTGTTGGATACAAAATCAACATGCAAAAATATGTTGCATTTTTATACACTAACAAACAATCCATAAATGCAACTAAGAAAACAATTCCATTTACAATAGCATCAAAAATAATAAAATACTAGGGCTTCCCTGGTGTCTCAGTGGTTGAGAGTCTGCCTGCCGATGCAGGGGACGTGGGTTCGTGCCCCGGTCTGGGAAGATCCCACATGCTGTGGAGCAGCTGAGCCCGTGAGCCATGACCACTGAGCCTGCACATCGGGAGCCTGTGCTCTGCAACGGGAGAGGCCACAACAGTGAGAGGCCCGCATACCACAAAAAAAATAAAAATAAAAATAAAATAAAATACTTAAGAATAAACCTAACCATGGAGTTGAAAGACTTACACACTGAAAACAACAAAACAGTGGTGAAAAAAATTTTTAAAGGCAAAAATAAATGGAAAGACAGCCATGTTCATGGATTGTAAGACTTAATATTGTTAAGATGTCCACATTATCCACAGCAATCTACAGATTCAATGCAATTTTTATCAAAATCCCCATAGCAATTTTGCAGAAAAGGAGTCAAAGAAGTTCATTATATATTGTAGTTATTAACCTTTTAGCAGATGTATGATGTGCAAATATTTTCCCCTTCCATAGGTAGCATTTTCACCCTGTTGTTAGTGTCCTTTGATGTACAAAAGTTGCTAAGTTTGATGTAGTCCCATTTGTCTAAAAATAGACAAATTTTTTTTCTATTTTTTTCTATTTTTCTGCAAAAATACAGAAAAAATTATCCTAAAATTCATACGGAATTTCAAGGGATCCCAAATAGCAAAACAATTTTGGAAAAGTACAAAGTTGGAGGCCTCACACTTCCTGATTTTAAAACATAATACAAAGCCACAGCAATCAAAACAGTGTGTTACTGACATAAAGACAGGCATATAGACAGATGGAATAGAATATAGAGCCTAGAAATAAAACCTCATGTGTATGGTGAAATGATCTTTGACAAGGGTCCCAACACCACTCAATGGGAACAGGATAGTCTCTTCAACAACTGTATTTGGAAAACTGAGTATCCACATGAAAAAGAATGAAGTTATACACTTATCTTACACTATATACAAAAATTAATTAAAAACGGATTAAAGACCTAAGCATAAGACCCCAAACTATAAAACTGCTAGAATAAAACATAGGGGAAATCTTCATGACATTGGATTTGGTGATGATTTATTATATATGACACTAAGAGCAAAAGAGTCAAATGGGACTACATCAAACTTAACAACTTTTGTACATTGAAGGACACAATCAAAACAGAGTGAAAAATCAAACTTTAGAGTGGGAGAAAATATTTGCAAATCATATGTCTGCTAAGGGGTTAATGTCAATAATATATAATTAACTCCTAAAACTCAAAAATATCAAATAACCCAATTTAAAAAATGAGCAAATACACTTACATAAGCTATCTAAACTAATCAAATTTATAGAAATAGAAAGTAGAGTGATGATTAATAGGGGCTTTGGGGAGGAGAAAGGGAAGTTTTTGTTTAACTGGTATAGAGCTTCAGTTTTGCAAAATGAAAAAGTTCTGGAGATCTTTTGCACAGCAATGTGAAAATACTTAACACTGTTAAACTGTACACTTGAAAATGGTTAAGATGGAAATTGTTACTTATGTGTTTTTACCATAACTCTTTTAAAAAACCCTTAAAAAGTCAAGGGCTCTGAGATCTGACTGACTGAAAGTGGATATTGGCTTCAGTATTTTCATGAGCTGAGAGATCTAGGACAAGTTTGTTCTAGCTATGTTTCAGTACTTCCAATTATAAAAAAGAGGATAACACAGTATCTCCTACACAAGGTTGCTGTCAGGATCTAATGAGATAAACTATGTAAAAGCACTTACCACAGTGCTTACTGGATAGTAAGTGCTTAGTATTTTTAGCAATGATTGCTATCTAAGGACACCTTTAAGCTACAGTTCTAGAGTAAAGTTGTTTATGTGATGAAGGAAACCATGCCTGAACTCTGATGACCAACATACACTTCTCTTTTCTCACAGACCTTAAAGGGTCAGAGAAGCAGCACCATGAATGTGTACAGACAGGTTGTTTCTAATAACTCTGCCTATCTCCTTTAAAGCAGCCAGCTACACCTCTGGTTGACCAAAATGTTGTCTATTTAGCCCACTAAATTTACCAGAGAAAGAATAAAAGGTGTTAGGAGCATACCCCTAACTTCTAGAAGGATCTCAATGCCCCCTCTTCTAACACCACAAAGAGGAGCACTCCTGGGGGTCAGAGGAGGCAGGGTAGTATGATGTGGAGCTTAAGAGCAAGTTTAGATTGACAGAACTTTGGTATTCTTTCTTATCTATGAAATCTTAGGCAAGGATTTCACCCAGCTATGCCTCAGTTTCCTCAGTTGTCAAATTGGGGATACAAACGTGTAAAATCCTCACTGGATTGTTGTGTGGATCAAATGAGATAACCTATATGAATTTATCTAACATAATGCCTGGCACAGAGTAAGCATTTAATAAAATGTAGCTGTTAACGTTAGCAAAGGGATCCTTGAGCCACAGTTCCGGACAGTAGAGCTTTTGATGTTATGCAGTTGGAACCATTAAACTTCCATGTCCTTGGAACAAGCATACTGTATCCTCTCTCCATTACTTTCAATTGGGGAAAGCATTCTCTTTCCCCGAGTTAGAGGGTTCTCTGATCTTTGATTTTAGAGACCTTGGGTCTAGCACAGAGGGGCCAAAGAAGCTGCTCAGCCTACATTTATCATTATAAGCTTTAGATCTGCATGAAACCTTAGGACGATGGTATCCTCAGGTAATTTACATCTCTGCCCCTTCTATCACTTTCCCTCACTATTGTCCTATAACAGCCTGCTTTTTTGTGATTACAGCTTTTTGGTATATAATTCACATACCATTCAATTCACTCATTTAAAATGATTTTCAGTATAAACACAGAGCTGTGACACTGACACCTTCACCATTATCTAGTTTTGGAATATTTCATCATTCCTAAAAGAAACAATGCATATTGAGTAATCACTCCTCCATCCCCTCCCCCCAGCCCCTAGCAAACAATAATCTTCTTTCTGTCTCTATAAATTTGCCTATTCTGGACATTTCATATAAATGAAATCATATTATATATGATCTTTTGTGTCTGGCTTATTTCATTTAGCATAATGACATCCATGTGTCAGAATTTCATTCCTTTTATAGATGTTTAATATTCCATTGATGGCTATACCACAATTTGCTTATCTATTCATCAATTGATGGATAGCTGGGTTATTTAAACCTTTTGGCAACTATGAAAAGTGCTGCTGTGAATATTCATGCACAATTTTTTAATATTTGTTTTTATTTTTGGGGGGGAGTCATATAGGTAGGAGTAGAATTGCTGGATTATATGATGACTACGTGCTTAACTTTTTTGAGGAATTGCTAAGCTCTTTTCCGTGGCAGCTGCATGATTTTACATTCACACCAGTTTATTGACGATTTACATATTTTCTTTGGAGAAATATTTACTCAAGTCCTTTGCCCATTTTAAAATTAGGTTGTTTGTCTTTTTGTTGTTGAGTTGTAAGTGTTCTTTATATATTCTGGACACTAGGCCCTTACCAGATATATGATTTGTAAACATTTCCCTCCATTCCATGGGTTGTCTTCTCACTTTCTTTTTCTTTCTTTCTTTTTTTTTTTTTTTTTTTTTGGCAGCACTGCATGGCTTGTGGAATCTTAGTTCCCTGACCAGATATCGAACCCAGGCCCCCTGCAGTGGAAGCACAGAGTCCTAACCACTGGACAGCCAGGGAAGTCCCTCTTCTCACTAACTTGATAGTATCCTTTGATGCACAAAAGTTTTTAATTCTGATGAAGTCCAGTTTATTTTTTCCTTTGTTGCTTGTGTTTTTGGTGTCATATCTAAGACACAGTGCATAATCCAAGGTCAAGAAGGTTTATGTTTAAATATTGTTCTATGAATTTTATGTTCTTTGCTCTTATATTTAGATATTTAATCCATTTTGGGTTCATTTTTGTTTATGGTATGATGTGAAGTAGGGGTTCAACTTCTGTCTTTTGCATATGGACATCCAGTTGTCCTTAACCTGCTTTCAATTCCTTAAATACTCCGAGCATTTTTATGACTTAAAGCCTCTTAATTTTCTGTGTCCTCTGCCTCTACTTTCCCTCTGGGGAAGATTTTTACCTTGGCTCTTTGCATGCCCGGCTCCTTCTGATCTTTCATGTCTTGACAAATACCAGCTCGGAGCCTCTCCCAACTACTTCATCTAAACTAAAGTTGCCCTTATTCCCACCCCAACACCCTTTCTTATGATCAAATTTTATTTTTGCTTTAGACCTTATCATTCTACTTCATTAATTGTTCACTTTTTAAAAAATATCTTCCTCACTAGAATGTGAGCTTGGTGAGAGCAAGGGCCTTCTCTGTCTGATACAATTTATCACTGTATTTCCAGTGCCTTATACATAACAAATGGTCAACAATTCATTGTAGAATGAACAGAATGGTTCCATCAGTAGTATAATACTGACAACAATGTCCTCCAAGTCATTTTGGAACTTAATAAATGATCTGTTTCCACTGTGGATGAGGCTGGTTTTTAATTTTCTAAAATATTTCCCTAGATAGGAAAATTAAGTTCTGGGAAGGATATAAGTGACTCCCCAAGATCAAACAGAGAGTCTTTTATTTGTGGAGTGATTCCCGCAGCATTAATTTAGCTTGTGGTATCCCACAAGAGTAAAGGAAAAAGGCACAGGAGACTGTTCAAGGTCAAATCCAAGGTGCTTGAACCTGCTTTCAGCCTCCCTGCCATTCCTCGAAATTTCTCTAAACTCAAAAAAGAAAACCAGGTGGTACCAGAGTTGATGGCTCTTTGCCAAGCACAGCAAGCATCAGCTACTGAGTGGCCCCTTAAAACTCATTAAAAATGAAAGAGACTTGTTAAACAAGCTGGAAATACTGTCGCATTTGAGTGAGATTGGCTTCTCACAGCTCATCCCTGGTTACCTCCAGACAATGGTTGGTCGATAAAGCACTTAACACTGAAGGATTTTTAACCGCTGTCTGCCTCAACCTCCATATCCCCACATCCTTCCTGAGCCAGTTCTTCCTGAGCCAGCTCCTGTTCTTGAGAGGTTGTGGTGTGTGGGAAACAGGATGGTAAGGGAAGGACTGAGCAATTTGTGTCTCCTTCATAGGTCCTTGTCTCTTTACCCATCCTTTAAATGTGGGGATAACCTTTATCAGGGTTATTCATGTCCTTGGCCATAATGTTTGACAAACATCTTGGTCTTGTAATCCACTCTTAGGGCTTGTGTCTTCCACACTTGAACTCTCAGTCCAGAACTTCCCTCTGAGCACCAGACTCATATAACTATTTACTATGTACTAGGATGTTCCAGAGATGCTTCTAACCTAATAGCCAAGCTGAACTCAATTATTCCCTGCTCTTCACTGTCCATCACCAAAGAGAAGGGGTGTAGGGAGGTCACACTGCAATTTGCCTTTATTCTTATTTTAATAAAGGCTATCTGCATGTACCTGGTTTCTCAAAGTAGAAATGTAGGGTTCATGCCATATTTCTTCCTTTCCCTCATACCCGTTTTGGCCCCTCCCCTCTTTTCCCATGCAACCTGTCTTCTGTCTCCAAGTGTTTTCCTGAATATGTCATCTTAGAGTTCTGTGGCTTTGGGAAAATCGTTTAACATTTCTAAGCCCCAGTTTTCTGCCCTGAAAATGGAGATAATGTCTACTTCATAGGCTGTTGTGAGGGTCAACTTTACTATTCAAATTTAAGGGTCAGTTACTAAGTAAAAGGCAAGTCCTGCTTGCAAAGATTAGGCAATGTTTGCTCCAAATGCCCAGCAAATATCCATGACGACAGCCTTGTGGGCAGTTCTAGATAGAAGTCATTTTAGAATCACAGATGTGCCTATGATGTCCCCAGAAAGCAGAATTACATCCCAGGAAGAGAATGAACAAAGTTTTTTTGGCTGCCAATTGTATTTTACCCACAGCTAACAAGAAAACATGGTATATACTGCAGGTCACTAGGCAAATGCTCAGATATGCCCTGGGGTGATTTTACCCCAGTACCCAAATACTTACCCAGAGAACAAAGCCAAGGTTCATAGAGAAGGGCCTTTCTTATTGTGTGGTCCTTCCTTCCTGCAGCTGTTGCTTCATGGGATTTTGTGGGCAAGTAGTCTGGCCCGTAGCACTGTCTCCACTGGCCAGCCACTAGCCCTATCAGATTACCCCTGTGGAAAAGGCTGTTGTGTATTTCCTGAGCTCTACATCTCATTTCCTGAGCATTTTTTGGTTATCCTGTAACCCTCAGTTTTCCTTCAGCCTCTAAGCCAGCACTGAACTGGCAGGAGGTACACTTATCCTTTCAGCTCTTTTAATGTCCTTCTGTAGTGTGATTGCTCAGGTGTTTTGGGGCAGCCTGGCTGGCTACACCATTCAGCAAGGCCAGGAAAGGGTAGTAATGCTGTGATAACCAATTAAATGCCCAGAAACAAATCTTTGTGAGTGAGGTCCCCAAACTGACAAAACTCTGTGACTTGCTTCAGGAATCAGAGGCAAGGATAGCAAGGATTTTTTGGTTCTGGAATGCTGCTTCTTGTTTCACTGAAACTCATAACCCAGTTAGAGTATCCTTTGGGAAATGAATCAGGGTGGTTTAGAAAATCAGTTATGCTACCAGAGGCCACTCTCCCACATGGTTTGGCCAACTGTGAAGATAGGGGTCTTAGTGCTCGGAAGGCTTCAAAAGACACTGATGGCTTTGTGGTAAGAGAGGTGAGGTGGAGAAGGACAGAGGAAATACTGTTGAGAGACTTGGGAGGAGACCGTTTGTTCTTTCAGCTGTGTGGACCATCATTTAGGACATTGCCCTAGGAATAGAATTCTAGTCAAACTTTGATTAACTGGAGCATGAGAAAGTGGACCTTCTGTTCCTAGGCAAATCAATCTCATAATTAGTCAGCAGTGGGGTACCTTGAATGCAGGGGCCAAAAGGGAATGAAAAGTGAAGTTTGGCTGTTGTAAATGCAAGATGATCTCCGAGAGAAGATGAAAGCTTTTGAGGAAGACCTGGGGCCTGGAAATGCTAATATTACAAATTTTTATACTTTAAAAGAAGACAGTTTCCAAATATAAATCAGATAATCCTTTAAACCACACAGTGTCTTCCCATTGCTCTGAGCTGGGCAGATCAGAAAGGCGGGTCAAGGGTCAAAGACTGGTGAGGATAATGACTTAGACTAGGTCAAGGCAGATTAAGTGATAAAGTAGTAAATCTCAGGCCTAAGTAATAAACCTCAGTTTACTACTAACAAATCTGTGAACAATAGTACATCAGAAACCCTGAGATAAAAATAGGAGATGATGGTCACTGTTTCCTTGTAGCTGCTCCTGTTTTCATAGAAGTACGTATGAAGTTGTGTGGTCTTAGCCATGGTACTTAAAAAGAAATCCTATAAATCCCTGCATGATCTGCCCTCTGCTTACCTCTCCAGCCTTACCTGGTACCACTCTTTCTTGGTTCACCATGTTCCAGCCCCATTGGCCTTTCTGTTCCTTAACATGCCAAGATCCTCCCCTCCTCAGAGCCTTTGAATTTACAGTTTTCACCCAACTTCTTCCAGCTCTTCTCTTGCTTCTCATCCTTCAACTTTTAAGCTCCAAGCCTCACCAGAGAAGCTTTCCCTAATTCCTCTATTTAAGGTAGGTCTCCCTCAACCTCATTACTCTATCAATATCACTATTTTTTTAATTACTCAATATTCATCACTGTCCATTATTATCATGTTTGTTTGTTCGTTTAATCTTTTGCATCTCTTTGAGTAGAATGTAAAAATCATAAAGGATCCTGTCTATCTTCTTAACTCTTGTGTTTCCAGCACCTAACACAGAGCCTGGCACATGTTAGAAATTAATAAGTAATTGTTGGCAGGTTGCCCTTCTCCAAGAGGGAAACAATCAGCATGGGTGATGGATCCTCCTCACCTAATATATAGGACTTTTGAAAATAAAAGTAAGACTCAAAAGAATTTCATTTAATATGTTGACAAATTTTCTCCTTTTTTTTTTTTTTTGCGGTACGCGGGTCTCTCACTGTTGCGGCCTCTCCCGCTGCGGAGCACAGGCTCCGGACGCGCAGGCTCAGCGGCCATGGCTCACAGGTCTAGCTGCTCCGCAGCATGTGGGATCTTCCCAGACCGGGGCACGAACCCGTGTCCCCTGCATCGGCAGGCGGACTCTCAACCACTGTGCCACCAGGGAAGCCCCATATTTTTTCTTTTTGAAAGTTAATTTCAATATAAATATGCTTACAGAAAGATGCTCATAGTGGTTAATATAGTGTAATTTAGTTTAATTTACACTGCACAATTTGGACTAAAAATATGTTATATTTTAAAGTTTTTCTTTAAAAAGGGATTGCGATCTTTTTTTTTAATCTATTATAAATATAATAAAGATACTATCTCAAAAGTTGTTAAAGCAGGCAACAAGATCTATGAACAATTTATCTTTGCTTTACTTCTTAATAATACACACATTGCACTCTAAAGGCTTTAAGTTGGGGCAGCAAAATATTTTTGAAATGTTTCAGTGCCAGCTAACATAGTGTATAGAGAGTGGGGAGAAGTCTGTGTGCAACACATAAACAACTATAATAGCTATAGTATTTTGGTTAGTACTGTTTATAGCTTATAAATCTACACAAACCAAGACTGAAGTAATTCCTTGAATCTGAGTTCCAGTAGCGTGCTGGAATTGGATTGTACCAGCTCACGAGAGTAGACTGTGTGTATGTCTTCCCAACTCCACTTTCATTGACTTCAAGTTGGTAGCTTGAAATTGGCCATGGTGGGAGTATTTACAACACAGCGATCAGCAAATGCCACTAATCAGGGCTCTCTTGCTCCCCTGCCATGTGAAGCCAGTTATTAAATATTTACCTGCACACCATATCACACTAATAAGGTCATCCTCTGAGCTGAATAAGGACATTCACCAAAAGAGTTGTCAGTTCTAAGTTTTATACAAAAAAGAAATATATAAGTTTCATCTCTAGGTGTTCAGTCTAGAACTGAAACTATAGTATAAGCAAGGTGTACATTCCATATTCAACCTGCATGGGTGACAGGTCATGGAGTCTATGTGGTTTTAAATCTGTAAGCACATAGTGCAAATTCTCCAAAGTTCAAGGGCAATGGGACTCTGGAAATAAATGGTCCCTTCCTGTAAGACTAGAACAAAACATAGAGCCATATTAATAAGAAAGTTTAAAAAAAAAACAAGTAGCCCCCAAAGAAGAAGCAGCTCTGACAAAAGAGGAATAAATAAGTTAAGTTATACGCTAATAAGTATGAGGTTTGTTTTTGGGGTGATGAGAATGTTCTGGAATTAGCGGTGATGGAGTGTACAACTTTGTGAATATACTAAGAAAACCATATTCTATACTTTAAAAGGGTGAACCTCATGGTATGTGACTTATATCTCAATAAAATGGTCAGTTAAAAAAACTTAAGGCATATTGGAGAAACACATAAACACAGGTTCAAAGGATAGTCAGTTAACAGAGAAATACATTTTCACAAGCTTACCGAATATTTGGTTTATACTGATCTCTAGTGCATTGTTAACTTCACAGATTCTAAAGGACTGGCAAGGGTTGACTGGCACCTTAACAAAGCTGAAAGCAAACAGCACTTTTCTTTATCTCACTTTCCCTTCCTCCTTTTTCAATGCCTTTCTCATAACAATTAACTTAATGTCTCTACTATAATCTAACGGTGTGGGTCTAAACCAGTGGTCAGCATTTTTTTGTGTGTGTGTAAATAGCTAAAGAGTAAATATTTTAGGCTTTGTGGAGCATAAGATCTTTGTCACAACTCTTCAACTTTGCAGTTGTAGCATGAAAACAGCCATAGATGATACATAAATGAATAAGTTGTGGCTCTATGCCAATAAAACTATAAAAACAGGCAGCCTATTGGATTTGGTGCATAGCACAGGCTCTGGCTTGCTGACCCCTTGTCTAGACTGCAAAATGTCGTGGGAGTGTTGATTTTGCTTGGGAAATTCTACTGTATAGAGCAGTGTTTTGCGAACTAGGAGTGGGGGGTGGGGATATGTATCAGAATCACCTATCACCATATCTTGTCTTTGCAGGATCTCTTATTCCATACTGATCAAAGGCAGAATGTAGGTATTCCCTGGGTCCTTGACCAATGCCTATTTTAGCATTATTAAAATATTATATATCATCCTATCCCTTAAATAAATAACAAGAAGTGTTCCCTTCTCAATCCTTCCCATATGATCTTCTGGAAGCAGGGCTGAAAAGCATTTTTAGATGAAAATATATCAAGAGCCACAAGATACCAGCAATTTTTTTCTGAGACCACTATCAACTGTTAAATTAACAGAAAGCAAAACTTTATCCAATAAATTTGATCATTATTTAGCATACATTTCAGTTTCCATAGTATTTACTTAAGGAAACTGGAGGCACAGGGAAAAGAGGATAAGAAGAGGTAAGTAAAAATGAGCCCTTAGAGTTGCAAATAGGAGTCAGTTACCCAAATGTCAGGTGTAGCCACTAAGCAAAAGGCAATATTTATCAGTGCATAGAGTGGAATCACTATCTTTCTGATGACAAAATTTTCATCCATGTTTCACACACAGTTATTATGTGTCTGTTAATACTGACTTATTTTTAATGACAGAGGGTCTAGCATTTCTACTTTTTTTTTTTTTCTTTTGCGGTACGCGGGCCTCTCACTGTTGTGGCCTCTCCCGCTGCTGAGCTCAGGTTCCGGACGCGCAGGCTCGGCGGCCACGGTTCACGGGCCCAGCCGCTCCTCGGCATGTGGGATTTTCGCTGACCGGGGCATGAACCCGTGTCCCCTGCATCGGCAGGCGAACTCTCAACCACTGCGCCACCAGGGAAGCCCGTAGCATTTCTTTTTATATATCCCTATATCTGAAGCCATCGTTTTTAAGGGGACACGATCAGGGAGATTATAAAACTTATATCGGGAGCTTATATTGCTGAACGTCTGACATTCCACCTATGGGGTCATCTCTTCCTCCCCCAGAAAAGGACATAGTAAGCCATTATTACAGATGGGAATGTGGTTTATCAGTGTGTTGGGGCAGAAAAAAATGGTTAGAAACTACTGATGGAAAGTAGGCATAGAAGAATATAAGGCTTTATCACTGATAAAAGAGAGGATGCCCGCAGGAAAAAACTTCAGCAACTGTATTAAATTATCAGGGTACAATGAATGTGCTAAACTGCTGGTTCATTTACTCTCATATTTTGAATTGTTACCACTAAATGCTAGATAACAAGCCTGATAACCTTCGTTGCATTCTGAGAAGGCAAGTGTTTTGGATCAATCTAGTATGCTCTATTAAGTTAAGTTAACTACCATTCCTTCTTCTAACTCATTTTGTTCAGCAAAGTTCCCTGTTCACAAGGCAACTCAGAGGCAAAATGAGACATATATGCAAAAAACTAATACAAGGTAGAAGGTAATACGTTTACCAAAATAAACATGGAGTGCCAGGGACATTATAGGTGGGAGAGATGACATCAGGTTGGAGCAGAGTGTTAGGCAAAGCTCCATTAATCTCCAGTCTTCTCAGCTCTTTTCTCAAACACAAAAACAGTTATTGGTGCTTTGGGATAAGTTAGACACTGACTTTTGGTAGTACTGTTATTTTTTTAAAGGTATTGTTAAGCTTTTTCAATGTGTGATTTTAAGTTTCTGAAATGTAAACTTGTCATATCTTTGAGCCATAGGTTGCTCTGTGGGAGCACATTCCCTATCACATAGTGGAAATCAGTTTGGGAAAAAGAGGTTATTCTGTCTTACTCCCTTCAGGCATGTGTCTTCTGAGTTGTTTCCAGCCACATTAGGTGCTACCTAATATACATGGTGAGATTATTTAGGGCTTTGAAAGTTAGGGAGAACCTAATATACCTAATATACATGGTGAGATTATTTAGGGCTTTGGAAGTTAGGGAGAACCGCTATTCCTCAGCAGGCATTTGGGTAACAGGTGAGGAAGTGAGAGAGATATGCAGTTCAAGTGTGGGCAGGCACACACACACACACTCACACACTCACACACAGCTAACTTGACAGCTGTGAGGATGGAGGTGGAGGACTCAGTGCCCGCTAAGCTACTTCAAGTACCTGCATGTCTGAGGCTGACTTTGAAGCCTCCAGCGTGTTTGGAGTTAATTCCCATTAGGTTGGACTCCGCCCCTCTCTCCCAAAGGTAAAGCAAGATTTTCAGGCATCACTGCAAAGAGCAGCTGGGATTCCCATCCCCTTCTGACAAGCTGTAAGGAGAAGTTGTTTCTCAGATTTGAGTCCGAAGAGAGGAAACAAGTCAATCAGCCTTCGTGGTCAGAAGGTAAATTTGCAACTTGGGCCAAATGCAATTGAAACAGCTGGATAAGAAACTGTTTGCTCTCCCCTTGCTCAACCCCCCCTTCTCCCCTTCCTTTCTCAGGCTTCCTGTCCTTTCATCTCACAGCTCAGAGAATCTGTTTTCTTCCCAAAGGCAGCCTGGTGCATTTTTACTTCCTCAAGTCTGTTGTTTGCACAGAGGCTAAGAGGAATCAGGGCTGAATTCCTATTTCATACTGACATGGTGTGAAGACCGAAGGGTTAAATGCTAGTTGGTTTCCCCAGGAGAGTTGGTAATTTGAGGAGAGGAAGTCCATGTCTCTGGGAGTGGAGGGAAGGATTTTGTTCTGACCTATCTATTGAAATAAAAGTGGATTGGGTTTGCTGATATGCTGGGTTGATCTCTTAGACTTGCCTAAATTGGGGTTATGGTACTAAAATGGGGTGCTGGGGTTAAACTGAAATGCAGATGTTAAAGTGAGTTGGGCTGGAAATAAAAGATTGCATTAGCTCAGTAAATATTTGAGTTCCTACTGTGTGCCAAAGCATGACGATTTCCAGAAAAACCTGAAATAGTTTAACTATAAATCCATTCTTGAAAGGAACACTGGGCCAAATGATTCTGTTTTGTGGTGGGAAACAGAAAACAGAAAGAAGTCTAGGGGTGAGGAGAAATCACTGAAAGACTGGTTAGCAGAGAAAGGGAAGAGGTATGATATTCTACTTCTTGGGTGACTTTGAGTCTTCTCTATTACTTATGGGAGAATGGAGTCTTCTCTGATAGGTGGGGGAATGAGCACCTATCCTGGTGTTAGGTATACATAGCACAGATGTTACTTCACTTGAACTTTATGTTCCATCATCTCCATTTTATAGATGAAACTAAAACTCAGAGGTTTTAATTGATCCTTTCAAGTTCATATAACCTGCAAGGGGCAGACCTTAGGACCCTATCCCAGATCTGGATTCTAAAATCTGGACTCTTGTCCATTAAAAGAGTATTTCTCAATCATTAATTTCCATCAGAATCAATTGAGGATTTTTGAAAAATGCAAATCCCATAAAATTTAATTCAGTGAATCCTAAAAGGATGTCACAGCCTGCATTTTGGACAAGCATCGAAGGTGATTCTGATGCAGAGGCGTTAGGGACCCCATTTTGAAAAACACCCTTCATATGCCAGGCTGCCTCTCATGTCTGCTGAAGTGAGAGGAGAAGCCTTCAGCCCACCTTCTTCCTACACTGGCCAGATTCACTGAATGGGGGAGGTTGGCTATGGTGGCATTTTATTCACTATTGAGGCCATGGGTAGAGGGACTCCTGGGCAACAATAGCAGGCCTGGGGCTATGAACCTAAGCGTGTGAGGAAATGCTTTACCGGTTAGTCCATTGTTGATAGGACTTAACAGTGTCTTGCCAGAGCAGGCTGGTTGGAGTAGTGAGATAGGACTCCTAGCCAATCAATTGCTCACTAAAGGTGGTGGCATCGTTCCAGCCAGAATAAGAACTGGGGTGAAGATCTCTAATTGATCTGCCACTTTCCAAAGCAGAAGACAAGACAGAGAGCTCAGTGAGCAGTATTTTTTTTTTTAATTTACAAAGAAGGGAGAAGCTCATATGAAATTTAGGGAAATCATTCCAATTCCCACCTTTCTAACCTCAGACCCAGGAGAAGGGGAATAGCCCAGGACTTGACATGGAGGTTCTTTTTATGAGCTCTCTCTGTCTCTGCCTGGCCAACTTGATTATTTAGAATTGGCCTTCTAGGTTGTTGATGACTTGGTTGGTCCTGTCTCTGCACTCACTCCCTGGCTTCCTGCCTCCTCGTGCCTTACCTGCTTGTGGACATCTTCACCTCAGGATGGAGCAATGCAAATAAATAAATAAACAAACCCAACACAGCTAGTTTTGCTAATCTTTCTACCCCAGACTAAAAGAGGATGGAAGGAGGGAGAAGGTTTAGAAAGACCATCAGCAAGCAAGAAAGCTGAGGATTTGACAGACAAGACTTAGACTGAAAGCAAGGTCTTCTTAAGCATAGAGTAGAATGGTGGGTGCCAGGGGCTGGAGGGAGGGGGAACGAGGAGTTGTTTCTCAATAGGTTTACATTTCAATTATGCTACACGAATAACTTCTAGAGATCTTCTGTACAGCTTTGTACCTAGAGTTAACAATAGGCACTTCAAAATTCATTATGAGGATAGATCTCATGTTAAGTGTTCTTAGCACACACACAAACCCACAAAACAATACAAGGAACTTTTTGAAGTTTATGAATATATTTAATACCTTGACTGTGGTGATGGTGTTACAGATGTAGGCATATGTCCAAACTCAGAGAGATGTATACATTGAATATGTACAAGTTTTCATATATCAATTATACCTCAATAAAGCTTACAAAAAGTGAGGTCTTCCTCAAGTCACCGGGATGCAAATGGGAAACAAAGTTCTGGGAGTAGATAAATCATGAGATGATTTCAGGCACAGGAGAACCTGGAGACACTCCCATTGTGGAGACGTACAGAGGAGGAGAAACTTCTGGGGAACTCAGGTGGCAGAAAATAAAGAGAGAAATGTTTGGGAAGTGGTCGTAGATTCTTTTTGAGGCTGTGTCTGAAGCAGAAAGATCTAGAATGGTCAGGTTGCTTATATATCCAATTTGATACAATGGCAAGACATTTCTCTGGAGTAGGACTCTATTTACCCACTGGAACCATATGCCTGTGCATATTGCTTATTTCCTAAAGTCTCAACACTGAGCATGATGTATCTGTAAAAGGGTTGGCAGGTAGGCTATGCGCACAGTCTAGGGGCATGAGGCGAAAGTCCGTTCATATTCCTTTGCCAACAGAGCTGCTCTTCACAAAGCAGTCCAAAACCGGTAGTGTTGCAGTCACATTTTCCTCAGCAGATGCAAGTCAGAGACTCCCTTTCTGACCACTTCATATTCTGGTCATTAACTCGTTGGCTTCTTTACCTGGACCCTGTTAGCCAAGATAGCACTGTCCTTAACCCAGAAATTGTATGACAAGCTTGAGTGGGAACAAAAGGATTTGAGTCTTTTTCTGTGGGGACTGGGGAGGAGGTAAGGTATTGGAAGAATTTGGTTTGTTTTTCTCCACCAAGAAAAATATAAGAGCAATGTTTCCAGTTTCACTGATACTAAGTGCGTGCCCACATATGAGTAGGTACACATGGGAGTGAAAAGGTGAGAACAAATGATTACAGTCTTGGCAACGAGACACCACAGGGAGATGTGGAGTGCTCATTTGGGGAGGAAAAAGTCTAAAGGTAAGCTACCAGCAATCTGAATTAATCTGTGTTGATGAAGGGCTCTCGTCTGGAGGACAGTGGCCAAGCTATTCTCTATTCCCTCTGAGGCCCCGACCAAAGGAATTGGCCTTAAGTTGCACTAGAAAACGGTTTAAAATGAGATGTAACAAATGATTTATTGACAGTGAGAATTATCAAGCTACTGAGAAAAATTGTAGAGTTCTCTTCTCTAGAGTTCTTTGAAAGCAATATAGATAACTGTTTGACATGTATGGCTTAGGTGGGTTTCCTGCATCTTACAGGTTGAAATGACCTCTATCCATGAGTCTGTGTTAGAATGACCACTGTATCTTTACCACTAGTCTTTAGTAAAAACAACAAATTTAGAACAGACCTCATACTTTCACCCTGGTCGTTATAACTTTCTAGCCAGACTCACTGCATCTCATACAACTGCTCTCAGAAACAGGCATGTGACCCATTTATGAGATAGAGCAACTAAGGGTGAGGGACCATGTAACCAAAGAGAGGGAGTCAATAGCAATCCTATCAATACCTGGTTACTGGACCACTTAGCAGGAGCACCAGGGTGAGTTCTTGGTTTCTGAAATCCAGTGTGGCTCTGTGGCTAGGCATTCCAGGACAGGCAAAAAAAGCGATTGCTACATGAAATACACAAGAGGAATAAAGATAGAGTGAAGTATAGCATTGTGTGTGACTTTTATTAATGTGAATGTAAAGAGACTTGGATAGCCCCTGGGAATGAACTTGGATTGCTTTGGAGGGCTGTCATGAAGGGAGGTTACTCCATTGCAGGTGGTGCAGTAACTCAAAGCATTTGCGTGAATGCACTTCCCTGTCTGTACATGTGAACATGTAGCAATGTACACGCAGACTCCACATGGCCCATTGCCTCCTTATCTGGCCACAGGTGAAGCTGGGCTGGGGCTTATTTTGTGAACAGAAAATATTGAGCAACTGGATTCCTGACCTCTCTTGTCTACATGAAGTCAAGCCTATGATTCAGAAAGGTTTACCTTCAAAATATAAAGATTTCATCTCTCCATTATTTAATTCCATGGTCACTTTTAACTTTATATTGTTTAGGTCCTGGAGAGATAACATGAGAAAATTATCTGTGGCAGTGATTCTCAACATGCTGTCCATGGACAGTGCTGGCTCTCCACACTTCTAGTCCTAAAGAGAATGACTAACCCATCCAAGTTTGGGACTTTCCTAGTTTCATCCTTGACAGTCCCACATCCTTCAGTCCCAAGTGAACTAGCATGGTTGGACACCCTCATTCTAAATGAAATAAGGACAATGAGTTTTTCCTGAAGTTGAAAGTATTTAAATTCTGAAGGCCAATGAGTTTTTCTAAAGCTAAACCTATTTTATTTAAAAGGAATTTTGTAATCCTGACTTCCTACCTCTTGGCTTCGAAATGCCATTTTTTTTTAATGAAATTATGGTAACAGTGGTTGGCAGTCTTGTAGTTTTTTAAACATCCTGCTTTGTCACAGATGGTGATAACCTTATGTCAGAAGCCCCCCTCCTATTTTAGTATAGTTGTAGGTACCACTCACTGATATGGTCCCTTTCTCTGCCTTAAGCTCTCTGCCCTTCTACTGGCTGTCATACTGGTACTTCTGATCTCAAGGTGATGACATTTGTGGGGGACATATGGGGTTAGTTCTGACTACAAACTTGAAACAGTGAATACCCGGATCCTAACGGTTACATGCTGCTTAGAGAAAGTGGCCTTCCTCCTACGTTCCCTGTCCTTCCCCTCTAATTCTTTTGCCATCCTTAAACAGTTTTGGCATCATGGGTGGGAAACCACGGAGGCTTTTCATTGAAACAGTTTTGGGGTGATGAGGAAGAATATGGGGGAAAATTGCAGATGAAGGAGAAGTGGGAAATTATGACTCTGCCATTGAATCACTGTGTAACCTTGGGCAAGTCACTTAGCTTTCTGACCCTCAATTTGCTCATTTGTAAACTGGGGGTACTATTCATACCTTTCTTACCAACCTAAGAAGATTGTTGGGCAGAGCACATGAAATAATGGACTTGGAAGGGAATATGATGCTACAGCCAGCAGCTGTTCATCAGCTTGTTTCCTCTCATCCTCTGGCCTGGGCTTCTTCACGAAGAAGTAAGTTCATAAAAGAGGGCTGCTTGCATTTTCCATAATCTTACATGCTCTAATATAGCAAGCAGAGGCATTGCCTCATTGCGTCCAAGCGTACCTGCTTTCTAACAGCAATCACTCAAAACTAGTTCCACTTCTCCTCCTGTTGGCTTTCAATCCCTCATCACATCTTTCTCTCATTCCCTCCACTCCCAGGCATAAAGCCTCATTCCCTGGGGCCCAGCTCAGGGCACTCTCTTCCCAAAGCCTTAACATTCCAAAGTAAGCACCTGCAATTTATGATCTCTGCTCCCTTCCTGCACGAAACACATAGCACACAATACGTATGTATCAAGAGGGGAATTGTGGTGGAGTGAAAAAAGAGCATTATACTAAGAATCAAATAACTGGGCTCTAGTCCGGCCAGTGTACTTCACTAGTTCTTTACCCTTGAGTAAATCATTTCCTCTCCGTATTTCCATCTGTAAAGTGATAGCGCAGGGGGGTGATTAGCTCTGTGTAGTACAAAAGTACTGACCTAGGAATTTGCACATTGGGTTTCTTATTCCAGTGTGGCTGCTTGCTAACTTACTCTGCGACTTGGGGAAAATTATTTCCCCCTTTACAAGGGTGTATTCCCCCATATGTAAAACAAGAAGGTTGAATTAGGTGATTCATTAAGATCCCTGCCAGCCTGGAAATTGGATTCTTCTATAAAATGGGTTTCATTAAACAAATATGGATTGCAGTGCCCGCTCTGTGCCAGGTACTGTTTGATGATGGTTATGACAGAGCTCATGGCTGGACGAGGTCCTTGAGACCCTGAGTACAACTGCTGCTTCCTCCTGACAATGTCCCAAACTGGCAATATAGCCAGTTCCTGTAATTCCCATGCATTCAGTCCCCCACAGCTGAACCCCTCTCCCACCACCTGTAACTTTACGCAGTGGTGATGAATCATGGAGAAGTGTCTGAAACAAACTCCACCGTCTGCTTGCTGGAGATGTTCACAGTGCTGTCAGCAAGCTTCAGTGTGGTCTCTGGCTGCCCTCATTGAGAAACAGGCCAGAAAGCAATGGCAGATTAATGGAGTTGGGAGGGAAGTGGTGGATTTTTGACAGAGGGGTCTGTGAAAACCATCTGTGAGCTGGGCTGAGGAGATTAGATCTAAAAAGACTCTCACTGTCTTGAATCTGAGATGACTTGTTCCAAAAGGCACCTTGAAAGGCCCTTACAGCTATAGATCTATGTTCCTGATGCCAGGCAGGGGGTACCTGATCCATTTCAGAGAGATGAGATGCTTTCTTAACTTCATTCAGCAAAGGACCAGGCAGGTTTTCTTAGTAGATAGCCTAGTGTTAGACAACCCTCACTGGTTGGAAAGGTGCCTCCCATTTTGATTTTGGGAAAAAGTGACTGAACAGTGCTCACTCAGTGATAAGCAAAGTGTATGAGACTAGGCACCCCTTATTTTATTTACCCATTTTAACCTAGCTGATGTAGTACTGTGAAAGCCCACATTAATGCTCTCCTGGACATCCTACCAAGGTCAAATGGGCACATCCTCTAACTCCATGGTGAGCTCTCCTTCCCTCTTCTCCCTTGGAGTAGAGGCAGGCCCTGTGAGTTATCTTCCTTCTTTCTTAACTCTCTGAAAACAACTTGGTTCCTGGCCTTCTTGAGATATTGCCTCCTTCCAGGCCTTCAGGTCAACAAGGCCATTCCACCAGAAGTTGGGGGCTCTCCAGAGAGCCTTGGTTTGATTCAGACTTCCCTCCTGTCACTTGTTCCATGCTGGATGTCAAGAGCTAAAAGCTGTCTGCTCAGGCTGCATTGGAGTGGGCAGAACAGTCACTAATTCAGTTCTACGCTTCTTCCATGGCAGCCTAGAGACCATAGAACTCTGAATCAGGCGGAAGGAAGGGAAGATGGGAAAAGTGCTGGAGAGCAGAATCCCATAGGGACCCAAATGGTCCTTGAGACAATAATCTTATCCAGAAGTAAGGGCCAAGAAGCACATGACTGAGCCCCAGGACTGGCCAGGCAGATGAAAACTAGGCCAATGGAGCCTACGTGATAACTTTCTACATTTGGTGCTGTGACCCAACTCATCTCCCCATCCCCGCAGAGAAACCTGGGACCATGCGGAGCAGCCTGACCCTGGCGGGGACCCTCTGGGCCTTCCTGTCCCTTGTTACCGCTGTGGCCAGTTCTACCAGTTACTTCCTGCCTTACTGGCTCTTTGGATCCCAGCTGGGGAAGCCAGTGTCATTCAGCACATTCCGGAGGTGCAACTACCCTGTGAGGGGAGAGGGACAGAGTCTGATCATGGTGGAAGAGTGTGGGCGCTATGCCAGCTTCAATGCCATCCCAAGCCTGGCCTGGCAGATGTGCACAGTAGTGACAGGTGCCGGCTGTGCTCTGCTGCTCCTGGTGGCACTGGCTGCTGTCCTAGGCTGCTGCATGGAGGAACTCATCTCCAGAATGATGGGACGTTGCATGGGAGCCGCACAGTTCATGGGAGGTAAGACGGTGTTGCTGGGATTGGGTAGGTTGGGGAGCTTTGCAGGGGTGTGGGTAGTGGGGATGTTGTCTCATGGGGAAATCCACTCTCAGCTTCTCCCCTTTGTCCATCTCTAGGGCTATGAATGGGGACTCGTTTGAAACACCTAGCCTGGGACTCCCCAAAGTGCAATCTACATCAGGGTTTTATTCTCAGCAAGATTGGCTAGTAGGCAGAGTTGATATCTGGTTTTTTTAGCCCTGATTTTCATCACCTTCTTCTCCCTGCAGAGTGCCCATTGAAGAATATTATCCAGGTCTGCTTTCCAGGGGCAGCAACTTATACTCTAGTATTACTGCTCCAAAATAAACTTGACCTCTAAGAGCCCTGATCTCTGGTAGTTATCTCAGAGGACAGTGATCTGATAGACACATACACCCAGGTGTTAATTACTAATAAGAATTTAATGTACAGTCCTCACCAAAAAATACATCTCTAATAGTGAAATGCTAGGTACCAGGCAGACTTCAGGTGACTGCTTATTTGACAGCATCTAAGGCTAGCCCTGTCTAGTAGCCGTTAACAGACTATCCAGGTTTCCTATGGCCCTGACGCACCCTACTTAGCTTTTCCCTCATTCAGCCTCCCTCTAAATTTAATGCAGGAGACCTGGATGCTGGCAGTGTGTGGATGGGCTAGGAAGGAGCAAAATGCAAAAATGGCAGACTGTAGGAAAGCAAGGGGAGCAGTTTAATCTGAACGGAGAAGAAAAAGCAAGTTTAAGACAGACAGGCAAATGTGTGTGTGAACATGTGAGCTATGTTTTACACCTAGTTGGGGCAGTGGAAAAAAGCGCTGGTAGAACCTATTGCTGAAGTTTGTTGCTGTTGTTCCTAAAGTCGTAGAATCACTATTCATTATCACTGTCATCTCCATTAGCAGCACAGTGTGGGTGCCTGGAGCCAGGAAACTTGGATCCCACTTCTGGCTCTTTCACTAAGTTGCCCTGTGGCTGTAAGCAAATGACAGTGACCTCTCTTTTGTTCACTTCCTTTCTTTCCTTAAATTTGTTCATTGGCAAGATAACCCAGATCCTAATTTTCTTTCTTCTCTCCAATGACTGCATTTATGTGGCCTTGGGGTGAGACGTTAGTGATGAGCTAAGACAGTGCTTCTCAACAGGGGCTGATTTCTTACATACCTCATCCCCCACCGGGGGACATTTGGTAAGGTCTTTGACATGTTTTTGGTTATCAAAAATTGGGGAGGGTGCTACTGACAATCAGTGGATAAAGGTGAGGGTTGCTGTTAAATATCCCACAATGCACAAGAACAAGACAGCTGACCACTCCCCCAAACAAAGAAGTATCTGGTCCCAAATGTCAGTGGTGCCAAGGTTGAGAAACACTGAGCTAAGGTATCATGATTTCCTGGCCTTCGTAGGAAAAGCACCAGATTCTCTTTGCTGTGCCAGTTAAGGTGATGTTTTCTGTTTCCCTCTTTCCTTAGACTCATTATGCAAAGTTTGTTTTGTTTTGTTTTTTGCTTTTACATCTTTATTGGAGTAAAATTGCTTTACAATGGTG
The DNA here is from genome assembly GCF_964374135.1 of Grampus griseus. Classification (NCBI taxonomy): domain Eukaryota; kingdom Metazoa; phylum Chordata; class Mammalia; order Artiodactyla; family Delphinidae; genus Grampus; species Grampus griseus. The sequence goes on along the minus strand of NC_138999.1, from coordinate 97,119,628 downwards.
TGTTAGTTTCTGCTTTATAACAAAGTGAATCAGTTATACATATACAGATGTCCCCATATCTCTTCCCTTTTGCATCTCCCTCCCTCCCACCCTCCCTATCCCACCCCTCTAGGTGGTCACAAAGCACTGAGCTGATCTCCCTGTACTATGCGGCTGCTTCCCACTAGCTATCTATTTTACGTTTGGTAGTGTATATATGTCCATGCCACTCTCTCACTTTGTCACAGCTTACCCTTCCCCCTCCCCATATCCTCAAGTCCATTCTCTAGTAGGTCTGTGTCTTTATTCCCATCTTACCCCTAGGTTATTCATGACAATTTTTTTTCTTAGATTCCATATATATGTGTTAGCATACGGTATTTGTCTTTCTCTTTCTGACTTACTTCACTCTGTATGACAGACTCTAGGTCCATCCACCTCACTACAAATAACTCAATTTTTGTTTCTTTTTGTTTCTTTTTATGGCTGAGTGATACTCCATTGTATATATGTGCCACATCTTCTTTATCCATTCATCCGATGATGGACACTTAGGTTGCTTCCAGCTCCTGGCTATTGTAAATAGAGCTGCAATGAACATTTTGATACATGACTTTTTTTTGAATTATGGTTTTCTCAGGGTATATGCCCAGTAGTGGGATTGCTGGCTCATATGGTATTTCTATTTGTAGTTTTTTAAGGAACCTCCATACTGTTCTCCATAGTGGCTGTACCAATTCACATTCCCACCAGCAGTACAAGAGTGTTCCCTTTTCTCCACACCCTCTCCAGCATTTATTGTTTCTAGATTTTTTGATGATGGCCATTCTGACTGGTGTGAGATGATATCTCACTGTAGTTTTGATTTGCATTTCTCTAATGATTAGTGATGTTGAGCATTCTTTCATGTGTTTGTTGGCAATCTGTATATCTTCTTTGGAGAAATGTCTATTTAGGTCTTCTGCCCATTTTTGGATTGGGTTGTTTGTTTTTTTGTTATTGAGCCACATGAGCTGCTTGTAAATTTTGGAGATCAATCCTTTGTCAGTTGCTTCATTTGCAAATATTTTATCCCATTCTGTGGGTTGTCTTTTGGTCTTGTTTATGGTATCCTTTGCTGTGCAAAAACTTTGAAGTTTCATTAGGTCCCATTTGTTTATTTTTGTTTTATTTCCATTTCTCTAGGAGGTGGGTCAAAAAGGATCTTGCTGTGATTTATGTCATAGAGTGTTCTGCCTCTGTTTTACTCTAAGAGTTTGATAGTTTCTGGCCTTACATTTAGGTCTCAAATCCACTTTGAGCTTATTTTTGTGTATGGTGTTAGGGAGTGTTCTAATCTCATACTTTTACATGTACCTGTCCAGTTTTCCCAGCACCACTTATTGAAGAGGCTGTTCTTTCTCCACTGTACATTCCTGCCTCCTTTATCAAAGATAAGGTGACCATATGTGCATGGGTTTATCTCTGGGCTTTCGATCCTGTTCCATTGATCTATATTTCTGTTTTTGTGCCAGTGCCATACTGTCTTGATTACTGTAGCTTTGTAGTATAGTCCAAAGTCAGGGAGCCTGATTCCTCAAGCTCCATTTTTTTGTTCTCAAGATTGCTTTGGCTATTTGGGGTCTTTTGTGTTTCCATATAAATTGTGAAATTTTTTGTTCTAGTTCTGTGAAAAATGCCAGTGGTAGTTTGATAGGGATTGCATTGAATCTGTAGATTGCTTTGGGTAGTAGAGTCCTTTTCACAATGTTGATTCTTCCAATCCAAGAACATGGTATATCTCTCCATCTATTTGTATCATCTTTAATTTCTTTCATCAGTGTCTTATAATTTTCTGCATACAGGTCTTTTGTCTCCCTAGGTAGGTTTATTCCTAGATATTTTATTCTTTTTGTTGCAGTGGTAAATGGGAGTGTTTTCTTAATTTCACTTTCAGATTTTTCATCATTAGTGTATAGGAATGCCAGAGATTTCTGTGCATTAATTTTGTATCCTGCTATTTTACCAAATTCATTGATTAGCTCTAGTAGTTTTCTGGTAGCATCCTTAGGATTCTCTATGTATAGTATCATGTCATCTGCAAACAGTGACAGCTTTACTTCTTCTTTTCCGATTTGGATTCCTTTTATTTCCTTTTCTTCTCTGATTGCTGTGACTAAAACTTCCAAAACTATGTTGAATAAGAGTGGTGAGAGTGGACAACCTTGTCTTGTTCCTGATCTTAGTGGAAATGCTTTCAGTTTTTCACCATTGAGGACGATGTTGGCTGTGGTTTTGTCATATATGGCCTTTATTATGTTGAGGAAAGCTCCCTCTATGCCTACTTTCTGCAGGGTTTTTATCATAAATGGGTGTTGAATTTTGTCGAAAGCTTTCTCTGCATCTATTGAGATGATCATATGGTTTTTCTCCTATTTGAATTCACATTCTAACCTCCCTTATCTCTGAATAATCCCACTCTTTAGCTACTAATGATTTTCTGGCCACATTGGAAAGTCATTGGATTAATTTCTCTCTTCCGCTTCAAAACCATGGTACAGAACCAGTTATTAAGGCTGGTTTAAGCCTATGACTTTATCTCCCTTTGGAGGCTCCACAGATATTACAAATGAACCTTAAGTCGGCTCACCTTTCACCTGCATTCTTGGGCTTACTATGGCTAGCTTGGTACTTCTATGGGCACATTATTTCAGGAAGTGACACTTAGCTGGCAGGTGAAAGGGGTGCTCCTTACAACTCATATTTATAGCCCCAGAGCCCAGTTCAGTGCCTGGCACAGAGCAGGTATTCAGTAATGGTAGAAAGAATGAACATATGGTTAAGGCAATGTTAGTGTATTTTGGGATAAGTTGGTCATGTGAAAGCTGGGTTCATTCACATCCTTTGCTTTTTTTCCAGGCTTCCATTCAAAGGCATTAGCACCCTGAGTTCTCTTCTCTTCTGACTTGAGAGTGATAACTTAGCTTCACTTGCTTTTCTAAGAATTTCCAGCAGAGGGTGAACAGGGACTAACTGTTAGGAATCAGAACATCAGTAGCAATAGCCTCCATCTGACTCCAAGCATTAACACTGGCTCCTACACCCACCTTGCCTCCTATCTTAGGCTTGAGTGGTGAGACTTTCACAAAATGTTTATGGTTCTCCATATAATACATTTTGGTTGATCTCACTTTCTAGGTCCAGAAACTCAAAGGAAATTGTTGAAGGGAGATGTGGGTAGGTAATGGAGATTTAGACACTCATGGACTGAGTGGGGGAGAGCTTTAATTGAGCAGCAGATATAATACAGTGGCAATAGAAACATCAGTATCATGTTAATCTCATATGATTCTGCTATTTTATATTCCCCATCAACCATTGCTCATAGGAACATAGTCACAGTGTTTACACTTAGATGGGGGTCATTAAAGTTCAAGAATAAAATGCCATTTGACAGTACTCATGGAAAGAATCAAGATCCAAGGTGTGCTACAAGGGTTATCCCTGGGGATATTGGACAGATTGCTAAATTTATACAGCTTCCCCGCCTGTAATACCAGCCAACTAAGTGTCATTTTCATTTCCTTTTTAGAAACTGGTGCCTGTCAAAGTTGCATCAGATGTGAAGGAATGGTGAAGGCTGCTTGAATGTATCATATTTTCTAGGCACCCCTTGGCATACAATCATTATCCAAGGTTCTTCAGAGATCTTGGTGTCTCACTCCTCAGAGATGGGCTTTGCTTGTGGCAGAAAGCCAAGCCTGAACAGCATTTTGAGCTCCGTGGATAAAAGACATAAGAGAAAGAGCTGTGAGGGTTAAGTTTAAGCTTGTTGTTCAGCAGAGGGAAATTGATTTTGTTGCTCCAGGCCTGGCTGCTTCTCGGCAGCTAGCGCATTAACCAAAATACATCAGGGGGAAGAGCCATTTTTTTTCAGGTCTGGTTTATCTCTGCCAGACCCCAAACCACTGAAGAGATGGAGGATCCATTAAGAACTACTCCCTCCCCCTGCCTGACTTTTGTTCCCCCGTTTGGCGGCTGCCCACAGAGATGAGTGGTGGGAAGTGGGAGAGACAGGAAGAAATAAAGAGCTGCTGGCCTGAGTCATACTCAGCAAGGTGACCTGATGGGACCCTTGGGTCCCATTTGCTCCACCTGCAGCTGATCCAGCTGGACAAGTGTAGGTCCAGAGAGCCTTCCACTGGGACCTTCATGCCCTCCTCTAACCGGTGAAGGAAACATCTGGCCAGGAGATTATTTCAACCCTGGGGATGCTGAGGTTTCTAACCAGCTGGCCCCCAGTCCCTGAGAACAAGGTCATTATTTACATTCCCCTGTGTATACATATGCAAGATGCTTGTGAATTATCCTCTACCTTCAGTGAGAGCTAACCAAAGAAGAAATAAGTGAGAAGTAAATATAAGGAACTCTTGGCAAGAAAAAGTGTAAGATCTTGGATCAGGTTCCTTGAGGGAGGCCAAGAATCTTTCTAGATCAGGGAATGTATCAGAATCAAATGGAGTGCTTAAAAAATGTGGACCCAACTCTCCAGTCCTCTTTCCCATACTGATACACACAGCAACAGGTGGAAGGCTGCATGTTTTGGAAGATCTCTCCAGTGACTCTGATGTGTTCCCTTTCCCCAACCCAAGTGAGAACTACCACTCTGGACTTTTTTTTTTTTTGGTTAAGCAGATGGAATTCAACACACCCAGACAGGCACTAATGATTTTCTCCATGGAAGGTCCTAATGCTACATGCTTCAAGCTGAATGAAAGTTGCCACTGGAGATGGATCACTGAGAACTTGATTCAAGGAAAGAGTGCTGTTTTCTAAAAACCATTATCTTCTCTGGAAATCAAGCATTTCCTGGAAAGTCTTCCAAAGTTTCATCAGGCATAATTTAACTTAGCCTTACCATGCTGAACAAGGATTATAAAAGTGGCTTTCTGTTTCGGAAATGGTATTTAAAGAAGTTAACCTACTAACAAAAACTCATGTAGCAAATTTGAAGCAGAACAGAGACTGTGGTCCAGGGTTTCTGACTCTCAGCCCTGGGCTTTATGCACTGATGTCATTGATTTTTCTTTTTCCGTTTGGAGAAGAAATTCTATCACAATGTTTTTCAGAGTGGTCCATGAAGCCCTTGTATAAGAAATTTCCTGGGGTGCTTGTTAAATACAGATACCTTAGTGCCTTTCTAAGCCTACCCAATCAGAACTGATGCCTGGCACTCTGCATGTTACACGGCCTCTCATGCTGATTTATTTTTGAAAGCATAGTATGAAATATTTCAGATATGTGCACTATACAGCTTAAGAAATAGAATATTACCAATGTTGTTGAAATCTCCTTCATACCCGGATAGTATTCTCTTGTTCCCACAGCAAAGTTAACTACTGTCTTGGATTTGTTATTTATCATTTCCCAACATGATTCCAGTACACACTAACATTTGAAAACCTCTGCTCAGTTTTGTTCATAGTGTTGCTTTTTTCTGAAATTCTGTTTTCTTCCATCTCTGCCTGTAAATCTCTCTCTCTCAAAGGCCAGGTCAAATGCAGCCTCTCTGTGAAGCCTCTCCTGATGTACTTCAGAAATCTCTAGCAGAGGTGAACTGTTTTATAACTCTGAGAGAGAATATGCAGTGAAATGAATAGCAGAGTTGAGTGGGAGTGTTCCCTGGGAAGGGAAAGCTGAGCTATAGCTGGACGGCAGACATAAATTTTCCACTATGTTTGAGTTGAAGTTGCTATAAGAGGAATAAATTGAACAAATTAATAACAAATTAACCCATACTAGACTTCTGCTCAGGGTAGTAAATTCAAACTACCAAACAGCCATACTTGGACAGATATTTGGGAGTGGGGTGTGAAGTGTAACAAGATGGCTGCCCAACCAACAGTTGCACTTGTGAATGGGAGGTTGTGGTGGACAAAGGAGGTTGATAACACCCAGCTGAGGAGACTTTCCCTGCCCGGAGACAAAAACTAGGCATCTACCTAATTGAGAATGTGGGAGATGGTTATACAGCTGTTGCGATATGGGGAAGTAGTCATTCTGGCAGCAGCGGAAGATTGAGGGCAGCTGGAATGTAGCAGCAGAGAGGGTTCTGAGGTCTGTCCGAGATTGTGCGCCCAAAGGTTTGTACTGGCGTTGAGGTTGCCACAAGGGCTGAACCCGAGCAAAGTGTCTAACTCTAGGCCTCTGTTTGGTCAGAGCAAGGAATGAAAACTATAGCAACCGTGTTTCAGGAGGACGCTTGGTACGTTTTGTGATAGGGGATTCTTGTGGAAGGAGCAGTTGAGGAAGGGAAGGAAGATGGCAGCCCACTGGTCACCTGCACATGTTCAGTGGTGGAGTAAGGGTGGTAACACACTCTAAAGGGCTTTCCCTTTCTAGAGGCAGGTGCAGTTGGGACAGACTTCTCCATGGGGCGTATGTGTCTGGAGGGGCAGTAAAACCTGTAGTTAGGAATGGCATGTAGAAAAGTAGAAGCCAGGGCTACAGCTCATACATGGCAGGGCTGGGATTTAAACTAATTTTCTCTGCCCCCAGAGCTCCTGCTTTTAATATTTTTAGTGGTGTTTTTCTTAAGTGTTGGTGCCAGAACCTGAAGCATCAGCATCACTAGGGTGCTTTTGAAAGACATATTCCTGGGCTACAATTACTGAATCAAATATCTGTGGGTAAAGTTCAAGAATCTACATTTTAAATAAGCCCCCAGTCTTCCGGAAGGTGGCAGAGCCTGTCAATGGAAAATGACTTCTATGTTGCTATTTGAAGCCCATCTTCATATCCCAAATTCATTAGAACTGTTGGGGACAAATATAATTGAGGATAAATTATCCTGTGACTTCATTTTAAAATAACACATCTTCTAGGACATCTTTCTCCATCTATGATCAAATGTAATGAATCTTCTGTCAGTTACAGGTCCAATGTCTCCGTGAAGTATGTTTACAACCTACTGTGCTCACCTGTCTAAAAGGCAGGAGGGAGGATAGGGGATGGGAGGTGTGGTAGGGCAGGTTGGGCAGAGCACGGAGCCACATGCGCTGGGGCAAAACACATACCTGGGCAGAGATTCCTGGTCTCTGGCCTGGTGCCTGTGAAAAATTGCAAGGTAACAACTCCAAGCAGGCAGCTTTTAAGTCAAGCCCTGTCTTTAGGGGGACTGAAAAAGGTGAAAGGTTCCTCCTGCCGTGTCAGGAAAGGCACTTAGCCAGCACAAGCTCCTGCTTGAGAAGTCAGAGCTCATGCCAGTCCCAGGGATCTGAATGTGGAGGTTAGAATACAGAACTGCTGTTCTTTTACGAACTTGTGTTCTTTTCTTCCTAGTCTGTGTGGGAAAGCTCACCTTTTATTAACTCTTCTCTCAAAGGGTACACACTGAAAGCAGGAAAAGCCTGAGGTTTTGTTTCCAATTTTGTCCTTAACCCATTGTACATACTCTGGGCTTACATACTCTGGCTCATACCTCCTCATATCCTATGATTTCAGTTTATCTGTGGTGAGAAAAAATAGGAGTGTTGTTCCATTGCCACTGGATAAATTCCAGAGCCTAGAAAAGTCTTTTGAGTGACCAGTTTCATTTCCTTTAAGACTATCAGACAGATAAGAGTGTCTTCTAATTTTAAGCATTCCACTGAAGGGAATTTCTAACCTTAATTAGTCATTCTTTTGGTTTCTAAACCCTCTCTCACCATCAGAAAGTTCTCTCTGTTTTCCTATTTAAACTTTTCTTGATTTTTCTTTAGGTCCTTGTCTTTTTCTCTGGCCTCACTGAGTATTGAGAACAGCTGGTTGCCATGTTGCTGACAAGCTTAGCGAGTACTTTGAGATCTTCCAAAAGGCTGCAGCTGAAGGCAAAGTGGGCTTATTAGCTTCTCAGAGTGTATATGGAGTCTTCCTCGGTGAGGAAAGAGAAACGAAGGTGAGGCTGGCAGTCCCTGGGGCAGCTTGCTTTTCACGGTCCGAAACCTTTCTGTAACCTCTAACTATGCCACCCAGTCATCATTAATCAGATACCTGCTTTGTGGAGGCTCTGTGTCATGTGTTAGGTTCTACATCCACACTCAGGGCGGGTGACCTTCCTATGAACTTTGGTGTAGTACTCAAGTATAGCGTTCTTGTAGTTAGGCTCTCTTGGCTGTAAGCAGCAGAGACTTGCTTGAGTTCTCCAATGAAAAGGGGACTTATTATAACACAAGAAAAATGGAACTGGAAAGCCATTGGGAAGGACTAGATTCTCTAGCTCTTTCAGGAGCAGTATGGAGTTTTCCCCTCAGGATGTATCTGCTTCCTGCCTCTCTATTCTCTTATTTTACCAATCGGTTTCCTCAGCTTACCCAGAATTGATGTCTATTCATAAGTTTGGACTGAACTTGGCTTTAGCTTGACACACACTTGATTTTACCTCCTGGTGTTTTTTCCTAACTTCTGCTCCATCTGCTAACTAGCTCAGCTTCTCTATGTTTCTTTTCTTTTTAAAAAATATTTATTATTTATTTGGTTGCACTGGGTCTTAGTTGCGGCAGGCTGACTCCTTAGTTGTGGCGTGCTGATTCTCAGTTGCGGCATGCATGTGGGATATAGTTCCCTGATCAGGGATCGAACCTGAGCCCCCTGCATTGGGAGTGTGGAGTCTTAACCACTGCGCCACCAGGGAAGTCCAGCATCTGTGTTTCTTGATTAAAATTTCCAGAAACAAAAATCTGGCCCAGCTCTTCTCTTCAGAGCACGATATGATGTCATCCATTACTGGCCAGCCAATGAATTTGGTTGCTTTTGTGTCAGATGCCAATGCTTAGTTCAATCCATGGTCGCCAAAGGCAACGGAGAGGTGATCATAGGTTATAAAATGTAAACCTAGGCAGTAAACAAGAGCTGTGGATGAGGCAGTTGTCCTTAAAAGACAGTGTCAGCAAGCAGACCCAGATTTGTATCTCTGGTCAGAAGAGTAAGGTTATCACTAAGATCACATAGATTTTCCCTGTAGTAACCAAATGACCTAAACAAAATGGAGGTGAAGGCAAGGGGCACAGTGGAAGGTTTTGGAAGCCAAAGAAAGTAGGAATGCTTAGCATGAAGCTGGGATGGTTTCTCAGAAGGAAGTGTTTCTGGAAGAGGGAGTCTGGTGCCCTGCTCACCGGGAGAAGCCTAGATAACGTGGATGCTTTCTGTAGATCCCAGTCTGGCAGCTGAATTCAAGCTACAGAAGTCATGACCTACCTTCGACTAGTAAGGACTGACTTGACTCTTAGAAAAAGATGAATTGTAGGAAAGAGTAGCAGCCCCTACCTTTTTATTCTTTGTAAATCAGACCAAGATAGAAGAGGAGTCTGGCTGGAGAGGCCAATTCAGCTTTGTAAGTCATTGGCAAAAACATTTTGGCTGTGAAAAGCATACTGGCCTGTCTCAATCCCCAATACTGTCCTTTCTTTGTGAGTTGTCCCCTCCACTATCTACTGCAACTCACCACCTCTGGCACAGCAAAGAAATCCTGTTGAGTTGGTAGTGTCATAGACATTTAGGGTAAAATGGGAAAGGTAAGCTCTGAGTGGAGGAGGGAGAATTTGAGCTGAGCTAATTCAGAGGGAATGTTGGGATGATAGAAGACCTGTTATATTTTTTCTACCTGTGTGTATGCTTTTATTTTTTTTCCAGGACTGCTGATAAGCTCAGGCTGTGCATTATACCCCTTGGGATGGAATAGCCCAGAGATAATGCAAACATGTGGGAATGTCTCCAATCAATTTCAGTTAGGTAAGGTGACCTGTGCAGGATGGTGGTGATGGCTCAGTGGGAATCTGTTTTTCAAAGTGCTCTTGGAGGTACCTGTGCTTGCTCGTGGTGCTTGCCTGAGTCTCTCACTATGTTAGCTTGTGGGAAGTGGTGGATTGGTCAGACTTATGTGGCCTTGCTAATTTACAAGCGTTGAACATAAATTCTACTTCTTTAACCGTATCTCTCCACACTCTTTATGTAATTTTACCCAGAGTCCTGCGACCGATTTGGGACAACCCTATCTACAGAGGGATTCCTAATGCTTGGAGACTGCTAATCCGTCATCCTCTGAATAAATACTAGTCCCTGTTGTATATCCTTCTAGGCACTATTTTCCAAATACAAATCAACAGTATCTCTTCTCGCTCCCCACTGAGGTTATAACAAGAGGTAATTTGCTTTACATCATGCATTAGGAACCTAGGTTAAACGCTGGGAACTGTTACTGACATTTTTACATTGTTACTGGCATGTTAATGACAAGAGGTGTTAAATATTAAAATGGGTGACAGAAGTAGCTCTGGGCTCTTCTGTGGTTACCAACTTCACTGAGAATGGCTTAAGTTCATTATTGTGAATTGGGAATAGACTGGACTCTCCCTGGAAGATTTCAAAATATTTGTCCAACCTACCATGATGGAAGAGAATAGGAGGAGAAATGTCCAGGTCTCCTTGAGTATTCTCAGTTGAAGGAGGATTTTGGAACAATGAGGCCACCCATTCCCTATAGCTTATGCTCCAATACTTTGCTTTTTTCTCTGTGGCCTTAGATTGTTTTTTGAGTCTCACCTGACTCATTTTTGGAGGAAGGAGCTGTTTACTCTACAAACATAACATAACGGAAGGGCTATATAGAAGACATGACAAATGTAGACCCCGGCATGTTCAGTGTTCCTGGCTCAGGGCAGGGATGACTGCTAAATATAATAATTCTGCCATAGGTGAAGGAATGAGTAAATACTTGGCAGGTGCTGGGTTGTTAGTTCTATAATTCTACTTTTCTAAAATAACAGCTTTATTGATATATAATTCACGTGCCATAAAATTTGCCCTTTTAAAGTGTACAATTAGTGGGTTTTAGTATATTCACAAGGTTGTGCAATCATCACCACTATCCAACTGCAGAATATTTTCATCACCCCAAAATGAAACCCCTTACCCATTAGCAGCCACTCCTCATTCCTCCCTGTACCCAGACCCCAGAAACCACCATCAATTTAGATTTGCCTGTTCTGGACATTTCAGATAAATGCAATCATATTATAACATGTGGCTTTTTGTGTCTGCCTCCTTTTACTTAGCATGATGTTTTCAAAGTTCATCCATGTTGTAGCACGTATCAGTACTTCTGCCTTTCATGGCTGAATAATTCTCCATTGTATAGATATAACATATTTTATCCACTCATCAGTTGATGGATACTTGGGTTTTTCTACTTTGGGGATATTATGAATAATACTGCTATAAAAATTTGTGTATACATTTTTGTATGAAAATATATTTTTATTTCTCTTGGGTAGGTATCTAGGTAGGTGTGGAATTGCTGGGACAAATGGGGACACTATATTTAAGACTTCTGAGGACACTTCAGGCTGTTTTCCAAAGTGAAAACATCACTTTGGAAACTGCATCATTTTCCATTTCCATCAGCAATGTATAAGGGTTCCCATTTTCCAAAATCTTCACCAATACTTATTTTACATTTATTAAATTACAGCCATCCCTATGTGTGTGAAATGATATCTCACTGTGATTTTAATTTGTGTTTCCCTGATGATTGATTTTGTTGAGCATCTTTTCATTTACTTATTGGCCATTTCTATATATTCTTTGAAGAAATATCTATTCAAATCTTTTGCTGATTTTTAACTGGGCTATTTGCCCTTTTTTGTTGAGTTGTAAGAGTTCTTAATGTATCCTGGACACTAGACCCCTTTCAGTTATATGATTTGCAAGTACTTTTTCTCATTCTGTGGGTTGTATTTTCACTTTCTTGATGACATCTTTTGAAATACAAAATTATTTAATTTTGATGAAATCCACTTTTATCTATTTTTTCTCTTGTTGCTTGTGCTGTTGGTATCAGATCTAGGAATACAGTATTGTCAAATCTAAAGTCATGAAGACTGTTTTGGCTACTCTGGGTCCCTTGCATTTACATGTGGATTTTAGGTTCAGCTTGTCAATTTCTGCAAAAAATCAGTTGGGATTTTGATAGAGGTTGGATCAGTTTGGAGTGTATTGCCTCTTTACCAATATTAAGTTTTCCAGCTCATTGAACACAAGATGATGTTCCAGTGAGTTAAGTTATCTTTAACCTCGTTTGATGATATTTTGTAGTTTTCATTATATAAGCCTTGCAATTTGTTGGGTGACATATATCCCTAAGTATTGTTTTGATTATACTGTAAATGGAATTGCTTTCTTAATTTTATTTTTGGATCACTCATTGTTAGTGTATAGAAATACAAATAATTTTTCTGCATTGACCTTATATCCTGCAAACTTGCTGAACTCCTTTACTAATTCTAATGAACTTTTAGTAGATTACTTAGGATTTATTATATACAAGATCACATGATCTGAGAAGAGAAATAGTTTTACGTCTTCCTTTCCAATCTTTTCCTTGTGTAATAGCCCTGGCTAGAACCTCTAGGACAATGTTGAATAGAACTCGTCAGAGTTTTCTATTCAACATCCTTGTCTTATCCCTGATCTGAGGGGTAAAGCATTCAGTTTTTCACCACTAAGTAAGAAGTTGGCTAGACTATTTTCATAGATGGCTTTTATTAGGTTTGAGAAAGTTCCTTTCTATCTATTCCTAGTGTAAGTGTATTCATCATGAAAAGGTGCTGGATTTTGTCAAATGCTTTTTCTACACCTACTGAGATGATCATATGTATTTTATTGATTTTCATATGTTAAACCAACCTTGAATTTTTGGGATAAATCACAGCTGGTCATGGTGTATAATCCATTTTATATGTTGCTGGATTCGGTTTGCCATATTTTGTTGAAGATTTTTGCATCTATATTTATTAGGAATATTAGTCTGTAGATTTCTTTCTTGTGATGTGTTGATTGGATTTTGGTATGAGGATAATATTTTTCTAATAAAATGAGTGGCTACTTTTATTAATGTAAAATGCCAGAGTGAAAAACTGGAGATGTCATTTGCATGTAGTCGTATGGCAGTTTTCTGCACCAATCACCACCTCCAAGGACCTAGTTCCCAAATGGGCAATTTTGTATTTGGCTGCCTCTGTCCCAAGTTGATGGGCTTCAATTGTGTTTACCACAGGATCATTACTTTTCTCTTCCTTCATTTACTCAGGTTTTTTTTTTCCTTTGGTTACTGTTTCCCTCTCCACTGCATTCTTCTCCTTTATTTACCCTTCTCTCCTACACCATATATTTGCCTAAGGGCTCTAGCTCCCCTCTCCTTAGTGCACTGGACACTGTGTTGTTCTGTGAATCTGTAAGGGTGAAGGAATTGAAGAATCCTGCTTGAGTGAAGCCCTCTTATTTCCTTTTTTGAATCACTGTCACATCCTTCCAACTCCCTGTGTCTCTTATTCCTCTGAAGCCCACATTTGCTGCCCATATTCTCCAATTGCATGCCTGTATATTAGCACCTTTCTGGTTAGTACTGAAAAAATGAGATAACCTGTGCCATTCCTGACCCATTTCTAGTCAGCTGCCCAAACATACAGGGCAATGACAACTCTATTAACAGTTGTTCCCTTGCAGTGTAGAGGTGCTAGGAGCAGCAGTAAAACTTGTAGTAGAATTAAAAAGAAATCTTTCATGATGTGATGGGAATGCCAAGCTTGTGAATACCAAGATTTGGGAATGCCAATGCTAGAAGTATAGCCTTTCTCCTTAGACCTTTCTTTAATACCCTGGAGATTCTGGCAGTATGGAAGCATCCTCACACACCTTAGATATTAAGAGGATATATGAATGAAATAGGAGAAAAGTACTGAGTGTCCGGTGTATAGGCCTTTGTTCCCTTTTCCTTGAGAGGCAGCATGGTATACTGAAAGATCATAGAGTTTGGAGTCAAAGATCTCGGTTGGTATCCAGGCTCTGCCATCTTTGTAGTTGTATGGGGTAAAGATATCTATGTCTCAGTTTCCTTCTCTGTAACATGGGGGATGCTAATAATACCCATATCAGTTCTGTTGTTACGGTGAAATAAGAAAAAGTATATTGAAGTATCTAACACAGGGTTTGACTTAAAATAGATGATGGGCTTCCTTAATAGACAGCAGAGTAGAATGTGCTGGGGGGTAGACTGTCAAATGATGGCATTACTTTGATTCTGCTGTAGGCTCTGTACCCTCCTATGTGCTCTGTATTTTGGGAAGGGAGAGACACAGAGCCAAGAAAGACATGGACCCTACCTGAGCTTCGTACCCTGAGTGGCTTGAGAGAGGTGAAGGGGATAGGGAGGACAATAGAAGCAGGCATTGCCAGTCAGGGAAGTTGATTCTTAGAGTAAGTAGATTTCTCACTCTGATACTTTGAATGGCATCCTGCAGCCTCCAGTATGAAAGGGTAACCCTCATGTCTTCAACTCCTCTTTCCCTAAGTTTCCCAGTCAAGTTATCCTAAACCATCCACAGTTATGATTTTTAGTCCTAGCCTGAATTATCAAAGATATGACTTGTATTAAGACAGCAATCTTGATATCTGTGTTGCATTAGAGATAGCCACAAATGCTTTGATACTCTTCTCATATAGAGGCCAAGTCAATCTCTACCCTCTATCCTCCGAATCTGGGCTGGCCTACCTACAACTGCTTTAATCAATACAGTATGGCAGAAGTATCATCAAGTTTATTCTAGGCCTAACATCTAAAGAACCTGTAGTTTCCATGTTGGTTTCTTGGAGCTCTGAGCCATCATACAAAAAAAAATCTGACTACTCTGCTGGAGACCACATGGAAAGTCCTGGAGATAATTGGAGACAGAGAGGCCCAGTTGAGTCCAAACTTCCAGCCAAGGCACCAGACATATGAGTGAAGCAGTCCTGGACCCTCCACACTAGCCATATGAATACCACTGAATGACCCTTTTTGATGCCAATTGCACTAGAAGTATTGCTTAGCTGAGCCCTGACCAAATTGTGACTGACAGATTTATGAAATATAATAAAATGATTGTTGTTTTAAGCTGCTATGTTCTGGGAGTGGTTTGTTATACAATAATAGACAACCAGAAAAATGCCAATTCATATACATACAAATTTAAGATTATTATTTTTAATCAAAAGTAATTTATGTATGTGACAAAATAAAACAGTACACAAAGGTTGAACATGCAAAGTAAGTCTTTTTCCTGACACCAATACCATTCCCCAAAGAGACCATTACATTCCTTTTGTATCTCTCCAGAATTTTTCATAAATGTAAAAATATGTGTTTCTATGCATATCTTTATTTTGTCCAACCAAAATCGTATTATGTATCTATCTAACTATCTAGCTATCCATACTGTTCTGCACTTTGCATTTTCCACTAACCAATATCTCTTGAAGAGCTGTTAACATTTATAGATCTCCAGCCTATGTTTTAGACACACCCTAATTTTTCCATTGTAGGAATAGCATAAATTCCACGAGGGCAGGGATATTTGTCTGTGAGATTAAGTAACTTGCCTAAGGTCACTCAGCTGGTAGAGTGGCAGAGCTGGGATTCAAATTCTAGAAACCTGGTCTAGGTAACACCATCCAATAGAAGTTTCTGCAGTGATGGAAATATTCTGTGTCTTGCTGTCCAATGTGTTAGCCACAAGCCACGTGTTGTTGGTGAGTGGTTGAAATGTTAGGTTTGTGGGACTGAATTTTTAATTTTATTTTATTAATCTAAATTTTAATAAATATTAATGTATTTAATTTTATGAATGTAATTTATTTTATTTTATTAATTTAAATGTCATACTCACAATGTGACCAGTGGCTACCATTTTGGACAGCAGGGCTTGAGAGTCTGTGCTCTTAGCCACTATGCTCCTCTGTAGAGAAGAAAGAACCTATTGAGGAGACTCAGAAGGAGTAGCCAGAGGGATGTAAAGAAAATGAAGAGTGTGGTGTCACAAAAGCCAAGAGAAAGAGAGTATGTCAAAAAAAGAAAGGGGCATGGTCAATTGTGTTTAATGCTGCTGCAAGTTGCTGGTTGGGGATAGAGAAGTGGCCATTGGAGTCAGCCAGACGAAGGCACCCAGAGGAGCAGTTTTGGATTTATAGATATTAGAGGTATTGTGAGATGAGGAAATGAATGCAGTACATGCCGACAATTCTTTTAAAAAGTTTTGCTATGAAGGAGAGCAGAGAAACTGTGTAGTAACTGAAGGAGAATGTGGGATGAAGAGAGGCTTTTACTAAGATGACCAAATAGTTGAATGATGATGGTAATGATCCTATAGTGGAGAGAGATTGATGCAGAATAGAAAGGTCCTTGACAAAGTGAAGGTGTAATGAGCAGGACCCGTGAACAGAGATTTCAGTTGATTTCAACTGATTTCCTATACACATATTTCAGCTTCACTGTGATTTTCAAAATTCTCTTAGATCTATAAAACTATTAGAGCATTCCTTCATATCCAAAGACCTATAAGCATCGGACACACAAATGAGCCCCACTGAGAATTTAGAGAAGCTAAATACTTCTAATGGCACATAGCTGTTTTCAAGCAAGCTTATAAAACCATTGTGTTATCAGGAGCACATAATTCTAAGGTAAGGTCTCTACCTTATCAATGGATCACATTAGCAACATGTTCTCATGAATATGATCTAATCTGATCCTTGAAAGTACATGCATAGCAGATGGTAGTATGCCCATTTTATAATGAGGAAACCCTGAAATATGGAGAGGTACAGCGATTTGTGTAAGGTCACACAGCAAGTTAAAGGCAGAACTGTGAGTAGAGCCTTATCTCCTAATTCACTGTCCTATGTGTGCTACAATGACTTTTTTCCTCTCTATTGGTGAGGGTGTATCTTGAGTCATTTGAGAATTTTTTTCCTTAAGATATGCTTTAGCTCTATTGTTTTCAGAAACAAATGTCTGAAACATCATGGAAAGTACCCAGTATTGCATCCTGTCTTCCCCCACCCTCAACACCTGTGCTCAGCCTGAGTTCCCTGTCAATCTTTTAGTATAATCAGAGTACAAATAAATAAGGCAGTGGCTGGACGTGATGGGATTCTCAAAGAGTTCCTCAGTGGAATGAATATGTGTGGGAAATTTTAAAGTGCCTCTAGATTTGACTTGCACTAATAAAGGAACCTAAATTGCCCAGCAAAACTTGATCATAGAAGAAAGATATAAAGATGTGTAGAAAAGTTTTTGTGTTCCACGTTCTAAGATCATATGCAGTCTACCTAGGGCCTCTCTCTGGTCTTCTGGGATATCTACTCCTTATGTGTGTCTTATCTCAGTCTTTCTTCCTGAGATAAGGAGACTGTGTGTGTTTTTTGGGGGGAGTGTCAGATAAATGATCTGAAGGGGGTGGGGAAGATACAGATCTCAAAACAAAAACTTACAGTTACAAAAGGAATCTCAGACCCCTTGCCCTCCAAAAGTTTGAACTCTTTCTTTCCAATGCCTCTCCTGTTTCTAGGATCTCATCTCCTGTCTCTCAGTCCATCTTCCAGGTTCCCTGCCATCCCAGCCCTCCCCCAGTGCCTGCTCTACATCCTGCCCACCCCAGAAATTCACTTACCTGGCTCTTACCCACAAGATTCATCAGTTAAGTTTAGGTAATTGACTCTCTTTCTTCTTTTTCTTCATTTAAAGAAGAAATTAACTTGTATGGAACCACAAAGGGCCCCAAATAACCAAAGTAATCTTGAGAATGAAGAACAAAGCCAGAGGCACCACACTTCCTGATTTCAAACCATATTACAAAGTTATAGTAGTCAAAACAGTATAGTATTGGGCTTAAAAACAGACACATAGATCAGTGGAAGAGAATACAGAGCTCAGAAATAAACCCACACAAATATGGTCAATTAATCTATGACAAAGGAAACAAGAATATACAATGGGAAAATGATAGTCTCTTCAATAAATTGTATTGGGGAAAATTGACGGCCCCATGCAAAAGAATGAAACTGGACCACTATCTTACACCATACACAAAAATTAAAATGGGTTAAAGACTTTAACATAAAACCTGAAACCATAAAACTCCTAGCAGAAAACATAGGCAGTAAGCTCCCTGACATAAATCTTGGCAATGATTTTTTTGGATTTTACACCAAAAACAAAGGCAACATAAGCAAAAATAAACAAGTGGAACTACATCAAACTAAACAGCTTTTGCATAGCAAAGGAAACCATCAACAAAATGAAAAGGCAACCTACCAAATGGAAGAAAATATATGCAAATCATATATCTGATAAGGTGCTAATATCCAAAATATATACAGAAGTCATATAAATCCATAGCAAAAAATCAAACAATCTGATTTAAAAATGGTGACAGGATCCAAATAGACATTTTTTCCAAAAAAAGGCATACAGATGACAGATGTCCAACAGGTACATGAAAAGGTGCTCAACATCACTAAGTATCAAAGAAATGCAAATGAAAACCATAGTGACATATCACCTCACACCTGTCAGAATGGCTATCATCAAAAAGACTACAAACGATAAATGCTGGAGAGGGTGTGGAGAAAAGGGAACCCTCCTGCACTGTTGGTGGGAATGTAAATTGATACAGCCACTATGGAGAACAATATGGATGTTCCTTAAAAAACTAAAAATAGAACTACCATACGACCCAGCAATCCCACTACTGGGCATATACCCTGAGAAAATCATAATTCAAAAAGAGTCATGTACCAAAATGTTCATTGCAGCTCTATTTACAATAGCCAGGACATGGAAGCAACCTAAGTGTCCATCAACAGATGAATAGATAAAGAAGATGTGGCACATATATACAATGGAGTATTACTCAGCCATAAAAAGAAATGAAATTGAGTTATCTGTAGTGAGGTGGATGGACCTAGAGTCTGTCATACAGAGTGAAGTAAGTCAGAAAGAGAAAAACAAATACTGTATGCTAACACATATATATAGAATATATAAAAAAAAAAAAGGTCATGAAGAACCTAGGGGCAATACGGGAATAAAGACACAGACCTACTAGAGAATGGACTTGAGGATACGGGGAGGGGGAAGGGTAAGCTGGGACAAAGTGAGAGAGGGGCATGGACATATATACACTACCAAACGTAAAATAGATAGCTAGTGGGAAGCAGCCACATAGCACAGGGAGATCAGCTCGGTGCTTTGTGACCACCTGGAGGGGTGGGATAGGGAGGGTGGGAGGGAGAGAGATGCAAGAGGGAAGAGATATGGGGACATATGTATATGTATAACTGATTCACTTTGTTAGAAAGCAGAAACTAACACACCATTGTAAAGCAATTATACTCCAATAAAGATGTTTAAATATATATATATTATTAAATATATATATATATTATTAAATATATATATATATTATTAAATATATATATATATTTAAGGAATAAGAAGTGTTGGCAAGGATGTGAAGAAAAGAGGACACCTGTACATTGCTGGTGGGAATGTAAATTGGTGCAGCCACTATGGAAAACAGTATGGAGGTTCCTCAAAAAATTAAAAATAGAACTACCAGATGACCTAGCAATTCCACTTCTGGGTATTTATCCAAAGAAAGCAAAAGCACTAACTCGAAAAGATATATGCACCCCTATATTCATTGCAGAATTATTTTCAGTAGCCAAGACATAGAAACAACCTATATGTCCATTGATGAATGAATGGATAAAGAAACTGTGGATATATAGACAATGGAACATTATTCATCCACAGAAAACAAGGAAATATTGCCATTTACAACAACATGGATGGACCTTGAGGGCATTATGCTAAGTGAAATAAGTCAGACAGACAAAGACAAATACTGTATGATCTGAAAAAACAACCAACAACAAAAGAAAAAAACAAACAAACTCACAGATACAGAGAATAGGTTGGTGGTTGCCAGAGGCAGAGAGTGGGGATTAAGTGAAATGGGTAAAAGGAGTCAAAAGTCACAAACTTCTGGTTATAAAATATATAAGTACTGGGGATGTAATGTACAGCATGGTGACTATAGTTAATAATACTCTATTGTATATTTGAAAGTTGCTAAAAGAGTAGATCTTAAAAGTTCTCATCGTAAGAAAAAAATGTATAACTATGTGTGGTGATGGATATTAACTAGACTTATTGTCATGATCATTTCACAATATATGCATATAGTGAATCATACATATTGTACACCTGAAATTAATATAATGTCATATGTCAATTATATCTCAATAAAAATAAGAAATTAACAAATATTTTAAAGAGAAAAAATAAACAATAATCATGAACTTGAACTGAAAGCTACAATGGGAGGGACCTTGTAGATCAATCAGTGGTCTCATTTATAGCTACTGAGACCCAGTAAGCACAGTGACTATCTCAATTCCCCACTAGGGACTTGGGGCTAGCTCACTGACTCTCACGCACACTGAGATGTTGCTCAATGGCAATCCAATATCTGTTTGTTGAATAAATCACCTATTCAGTAACAAGGGGAAAGTCAGACAAAGGCTCCCAGCAATGGCCAAGTGCCAACTTTCCCACACTTTAATTTGATTAAGTAAATGAAAGATTTAAGCTGAGAAAGTTGTTTCGTTGATGGTTGTTAATTGAACTCTAGACATCAAATGAAGATTTCATGGACTTGATCCCACACAAATGAATCTATCTCAGTTCAACATTAAATGGATGCATTTAACTCCACATTCTAGTTACTTCACCAAGCCTTTAATTGGCCTCAACAAGAATGGGAGCCAGGGAAGAACCCATGGGAGGATTGCCTAGTGGTAAGAGTGGGCTTTATCATAGCTACACCCTTAGTTCTGTGGCCTTGGGCAAGTTTTTCAGCATTTGGAGCTTATTGCTACTTCCTGGGTCGTTGTGTGGATCAAATGACATCACACATGCAAAACCCCTAGTCCAGGGTTTGGTATATAGTAACCAGTCAACATTTGTTGTCTGGTATTATCATCATTATAATGATACCAATTGTTGAAATGAAAAGGTCCCCAGTACTTTAGTTTTCAGAAAAAAGCAAGGAACCACTTGTACATAGCATGATGAATAACAACACAGGCTAATAGTAGAAAAACCTGGGTTTACATGTGAGCCCAGCCACTTACTATTTGTGCATCTTCGGGCACACTACTCAGCCTCTCTGCATTTCCATTAATGGGGTGGATAAAAATATTTTTCTCCCTAAGGTTATTGAGAAGATTAAGTGAAGTAAGACGCACCTAAAAATATTTAGCACACTAGGTTGCACTAAATGTAACCTGTTGTTAGTAGGTACTCAGCCCAGTTCTCAAGAGCCTCTTTGGAGAGGATGCCCCAGGCTTGACTTCTGGGAGGGAGGGAGGGAGAGACCCACTCCACTTGACAAAGGCCCACAACAGAGGCTACCTAAAGGCCTTGTGTATGTGCCCTGTGTTTCCTCTCTCAGAGGCCCATTTCCTTTTTTCTCCCATCATTTCCTTTCATTCTTGCCAGTTCAAAGCCTTTTATGGTGACTCGGGGTTTGGCCTTTATGGGTTCAGTTTACAGGCGTTTCCTGTTACCTTTCCTCTCTGTCAGTTTCCTTCTTCATGGACGTTTTCTTGTGCTCACCAGAGCATAATAAAACAGCTTAATACATTCTCATGTCCACAGAGGGGCAGCAGAGTGTGGTAGAAACAGCCCTCGCCTGGGTATCAGAACAGCTGGGTTTTAATTTTCCTAAGCTTGCTTGGGCATGTCACTTTCCCACCCTGAGCCTTGGTTCCCCCGTTTTTACATAGAGAGCATTGGACTAGACTGATGAACAACTAGAGGCCACAGATACCTACCTAACTCCCTGTCGTGACCTACCTACCTTTGTGGTGAGGCCCTTGATCTAATTTCATATGTATTTTGTTCTTAAAAACCAGAAGGATAGTGAAGAAATAAACCAGTCTTCTTAAGGCAACCCTCCTAGAGGATAGGAGCCTTTTAGTATCACTCACCCATGCGGTGGGGCTAGGGATTAGCCAAAGGGCTTGCCAGAAGCAAGTCATTCGTTGGGCAACATCAGCTAGAATGCCCTGGGCAGCCAATCCTTCTGGAAAACTTACGGCTCAGGTGTTGCTTAAGGTTTTTCAGTTGCCCTCCTAGCCTAAACAGAGAGAAGTCTCCACCCAGAGGAGAAGCTGGGCTAAGCTGGAGGAGGGAATCAGTGGGTGAGGGAGCAACTTAATTCAACTGCAGATCCCTGGTGCCTGGCACACTTTTGGCACTCTCTAAATGTTGCATTGAGTGGAATGAACAAATTGTAGGGTGGCTCTGTTGCCATCTTACTGTGTGACCATAGCCAAGTCATTTCAGTTCTTTATTTTTTGTGTGTTTTAATTGAAATACATTTGGTATATAGCATTGTATAAATATAAGCTGTACAACATGTTAGTTTGATACATTTATATATTGTAATATGATCATTAGCACCTATATTACATTATGTAATTATAATTTCTTTGTAGTGGTTGGAATAATTATGTTCTAGTCTCTTAGCAAGTTTGGTGATTATCATACAATATTGTTTTCTATATTTACTGTAATGTGCATTAGATCTCTAGGGCTTATCTAGTACTTGTTGCAATGTTTGTATCCTTAAACATCTATTCTCTCACCCCGCAGCCCCTGATAACCACCATTTTATTCTCTGTTTTTTACGAGTTTGGCCTTTTTAGATTCTACATACAGATTTCAGCTCTTTCGACCTATTTCCCCATGACTAAAGTGAGGATGATTTTATCTACCTTCAGAGATTGTTTTGGCCATGAAATGACAAAGTTTACATGAACGTGCTTGATGAAAAAAATGCCCAACAGGTGTAAGGGGTAAAAAATGAGAAAGCTGATCTACCATTAACTTCCTCCTCCCTATCATTTCAGTAGCTAAAATTCAGTGCTAGTTTTCTCACTGACCATCTCCTGTTAAAAAGAAAGACTCAGGGCTTCCCTGGTGGCGCAGTGGTTGAAGAGTCCGTCTACCGATACAGGGTGACACGGGTTCGTGCCCCGATCAGGGAAGGTCCCACATGCCGCGAAGCAGCTGGGCCCGTGAGCCATGGCCGCTGAGCCTGCGCGTCCGGAGCCTGTGCTCCGCAACGGGAGAGGCCACAGCAGTGAGAGGCCCGCGTACCGAAAAAAAAAAAAAAAAATAGAGAAGAACTTAAAGTAATGAGACTCTATACATCACATGGAATGCTAAACTATTTTTATTTTGAATAGAAAAAATAATGGTGTTTATAAACATTTCAGTCTTTCCTGAAATTCCCCATATGAGAGGAGGGTGCATACCCCTGGAGTAGTGGATCCCTAAGATGACTTCCAGCTTGGTGACTCCAGAGGGAGGCAAGGCTCTAAAAAGGCCTCAAGGGCAGGTCCTCAGCTTTACTTGGCCTTATTTCCCCACCCAGTGTCCCGCAGAGGGTCTAGTGGGCTCACTGACTGAAACAGTGAAGGCAGAATTGTGAACCAGTTGTCTATACAGCAGACCACCACGCGATGGCAGTAAAGTCAGGCAGATTCATTCTGTTCTGTTTCTTTCTCGGTCCTGCCTGGTGCTCAGGTCAAAGAACGTGATTCACGCTTAATTTCCTTGCTTCCATTTCCTCCACACAATTTCCTTCTATAAACTTCAGCAGCAGCTTTCTTTGTTCCCCTCACCTTTAGTGAGTGAGTGTCTTTCCCTGTCTATTCTGGGATGATACTATCTCCTAAGCCTCTGTTTTAAAATCAGAAATCATTTTTTAATTGGAGGTGTTAATACTGCAGCAACCATTTCACAGGGCTCTTGTGAGGATAAAATGAAATGATATATACCTAAAACATTTAGTACAGGGTCTGTACTCAATAAATGTTAACAATAACTGCTATTATAATTACTGTTATTATTTTTATAGTTTAGACTGACCCAGAAGTTTCTTTTTTTAAGTAAAATGAAATGGGTTTCAAAGTCAGGAGCCAGAAAGAAAACCAGGGACAACTCCTTCACATCCTAGGAGCAATTCTCTGGCTAAATTAATGTTACAGGGGTGAAAATATATGTCTCTGTGTTGTTTCATATGACTTTTTCAAACCATCTTCACCAAGCCCCATCCAGGTGAATTGAGAAGAATTGCATCAGACGTATCTTTCAAGCACTGCATCGAGCTAGGTAGGTCCCAATAAATGTTGATTCCCTTCTACTTTTCATCTAAAAGCTAGACCAGTTTGGGCTCATGATACGGTCTGATTCGGGTGGCTTCCCACTGTGCTCTGCATCAAAATCATTTGGGCCCTCTCCTCAGAGACTGATTCTGTAGGCATGGAGTAGGGCCTAGGAATCCGAATTGTAAAGTTCTCCCCAGACATTTTTGGGAACTGGTGGACTAGTTGAAAAGTGTTTAGCTGAGAGAAAAGGGAGCTGAGAAGTACTGATCATTCTAGGTGCCATGCTAAGTGCTTTATATGTGTCATCTCATTTGATCTTCACAGCTACCCTAAGAGGTAGGTGGTGTCACTTCTATTTTACCCATGGGGGGCCTGAAACTCAGAAAGATTAAATGACTTGCCTAGAGGTTTAGTCTATAAATGACAGGGCATGGTTTCAAATGCAGTTCCTTGTAACCCTCATCCCAGGCCCTTCTCCCTGCACCACATGACTTACCGAGCACACATGTGCCTGGTCCTGTCTCTACCCTCTGACTAAGTGGGAACCTTGGTCAAACACTTCATCTGGCTGCTCATTTGCTTCCTTATAACAATATTTCTGTCTCTGGTTGGGAGTTGATAAATGAATAATATAAATGAAAAAGGACTAAATGAAATAATGGATGGAAAAATTACCTTGTAAAATGGTAAAGTGCTATACACATATTGTATTATTTGTGGCATTGGTTATTGCTCAGGTAACTTGGGTCCCAGGAAAGTCTCTATGGTGTAGATACATGTGTTGACCAACGGAGCATGGATAGAAACAGCTGATGTTCAATGCTGGCGTTGCTGATACGGGGTAAAGTCAATGGCTGGAATGAGGGTGCATTCATTCCTGAGTTCTGAGGTAGGTTAGCTTGCCAGGTCTGGCCTTTTAACACTCGTAAGTTTTTGAATAGTATGTCAAAAATAGATAACAGTCACTCAATAAGCATATTCTGGACACTTACTATATACAAGCTGCTAAATGGACAACTGTACATAATTCATAGAATTCAAGAATACAGTCTTCAAGGAGCTTGTAGTTTATTTGAGGAGGCATGATATATATATACATATACATACATATATATATGTGTATATATATATATAAAACAACGGACATCTAACAAATACAACCATAATAATGTCAATCCCAAACCATAATGATGTCAGTCATCAGAAGGAATAAATACTGCTAGCAAAGGCATACAATGAGAACTCTATAATCTGTCTTCTTTCCCTTAGTATCAGTTATCTGGATAACAGACAACAGTTCCTGACTCTCTATATCTGTTCCTCAAGTTACTGCACACTGCTGCCTTGCTCTGTGGCCTAAGTGGCTTTTCAAAAGGGCAAATCTGATGCCATTCTCATTTTTTAGCAATGGTTCCCCATTGCCTTCAGGATAAAGTCCAGACTCCTTAGCATGGTCTATGGGGACCCTGGCCATCATTTCCATCACCACTCAAGCTGCTTTTGCCCAGTCACCCTGAAAATACCATGTTCCTTCAAACTTTTGCAACCTTTCATGTGTTCTTCCCTTGTTAGAAATACCTTTTTCCCCTTTCTTACCTACCTAACTTTTTACTTTTTCTTGAAAACTCCCTGCTCCCTTGAAACTGGATTTGATGCCCCTCATCTGTATCCTTATATCACTCTATGCTATAACACTTGTCACACCAATACTCTGTTTAGTTGTTCCACGTCTGTCTCTGGTGCCCTTTCACTCATCTGGTTTGTTGATCTTACATATCTGAGAACAACATGTTTAAAGTACTTAACACAGTGCCTGGCACATAGATGCATTTGACCAATATTGGCTATTTCTATTCCAGTTACAGACTTAATTAGCTGAGAAAATTCAAATGGATGCAAGAAGAGGTCTATTGAGCAGATGTTAGAGAAGAGGGGCCAGTTTTTTAGAGGTCAAGTATCCTAGAGAACTCATGCTGAGTCAGAGAGGTCCAATACTTGATTAGATATTTTTTTTAAACCTGTCTCTTTGGGGAGAGTATGTGTTAGTCTGTTTGGGTTCCTATAGAGACACCAAAGACTGGGTAGCTTATAAACAACAGAATGTTTATCTCACAGTTCTGGATGCTGGGCAGTCCGAGATCAATGTGTCTGGTAAGGAAATGCTTCCTGATTTCATACAGGGCCATCTTCTCTCTGTGTCTTCACATGGCAGAAGGGGGCAAGGGAGCTGTCTGAGGTCTCTTTTATAAGGGAACTAATCCCATTCATTAAGGCTCTGCCCTCATGACC
Source organism: Grampus griseus (assembly GCF_964374135.1). Taxonomy (NCBI): domain Eukaryota; kingdom Metazoa; phylum Chordata; class Mammalia; order Artiodactyla; family Delphinidae; genus Grampus; species Grampus griseus. The sequence continues at coordinate 97,093,288 of NC_138999.1, read as the reverse complement.
TAATCACCTCCCAAAGCCTCCACCTCCAAATACTATCACACTGGGCGTTAGCATTTAACATATGAATGGGGGGAACGCGGACTTTTAGTCTATGGCAGTTCCCAAAGATCTTCTGAGGAGCTGCTCCAAGGGTAGTTGATGGGCAGTATGAAGGACAACACAGAGTGACATGGAGGTTTTTTTCAGGGGCAAGTAGGAGTCAATCTTGGAAAAGATCCAGTAGCATAATTTAAATTGGCCTGAGACATAATTCCTCCCCCTCACCCCCAGTGGAATAAAAAGATGAGCAGAGTAGCTAAACCTCAGGCTAGTTATGCAAGAAATGATATAAGTAGGAAAGGCAGGCTGGCAAAGTATGAAGTTAAGTCAGAAACAAATGCTCAGTAGTGGTGAGGAAGATTTCAGTAAAAGGATTCAATTTGTTTAGCAGAAGTTTGTGTAAGAGAGAGAACAAAATCAATCAAATCAGGGCATCTCTGTCACCATGAGGATTTGACACTTTACTGAGTGAGTGCTACCCTGACTTTCTAGCAAGTGCCCTGGTCTGCCCTTACTCTTTAGAGCATTGGGTTTGACCAAGACAGAGTTGGCAACTCACAATGTCCTGCCTCCCTAGCAGACCTGACTGAGCCAGCCAAATAGTGGCTACTAGCAATAATATGGTTACCTGAACTACTGAAGTTTTCAGAGGAGTTTGTTTGCTTGTTTGGTTTGTGGTTTGTTTGTTTCCTTCTTCTCTGGCAAGGGAGCCTGATAGGCTCCTGGAATCTTCAGTAGGTTCTGCGCCTCCAGTCTGGGCTCTTCCTGACACTCATATCCAGCCTAGAGAGTGAGAAGAGAGCCCATTCTCATGGCTTTGGCTATCTTTTTACTGGGGTCTGTGGTGGGTGTGGAGGGAAGGGTATTCGGCAATTACCTTTGAATTCATTGGCTTTGCTTTATCATTAACAATTATTCATCTGTACTGAATCCAGAAAGTTCTCTGCTCATTTAGCTTGGCCTTGGCTTGGCTACATTGAAAATGTTTTTGTGCTGCTACCTATGTAGACCTTAAAGTCAGCAGGATTTCTCAGAACAGATGGGACCACCAGCCTCTTCCAAAACCCTACTGTCTGCTTAGCACTAAATTCAGGTCCCTGTGGCAAAAAATATGTTGAATAAGCAAATAGCAACCTGCCCTCTTCCTCACCACGCCCCCCCCCTCCCCGCACCAACCATGCACACCAAACAGCAAGCGGTGGTGGGTTGGAGCTCTGGTTTCATAAGCTTAGATGGTGCCACAGTAATGGGAGCAGCACCTGGTTTTTCTGAGCTGGGTCTGCTTTGGAAAAAATAGGACTCTCATTAAGAAGAAGTCTGTTGAAGAGCTCAATCTCTTTAATCTCTTCACTCCTCAGTGTGTCTCGTGTTCTCGAGTGTTCTAATCTTCTAATATTATCTCCACAAACTCCCCCTGCCTTTATTCTCATCCTCTTCCACCTACTGCATTGACCCTCCTTTAGTCTCTTTCTCTCCTTTGATCTCTCTCTAGTCCTTCCCCTCTCGATCTACTCTGTAGAATTCCAAAGGAACCTTGGGTGTCTCTCTGTAGCTGAGTATCTTGCCCTCAGGGCCAGTGCAATCAGCCTGATTTGATATGATGAAGGCTGTGAAGGCCCCCCAGGTGGCTCCCAGACAGACATCCGGCATATCTCGTATCTATCCTGTCCCTCTGCTCTGGGTGCTGAGGTCGAGGGCAATATGCTGGTTCCCACTGCAGGTCCTCCTCTGTCCATGTAGTCACTCCTTCCCTTATCTTGCTTCTCTAAGGCTAGAGTAGTGTCTCTCAAATTCCCTGATTATTGGAGTATCTTAGATGAAAAGAACAGATGTTAATATGGTACTCTCTGCATTCTACCTCAACCACCTCCCGACATCCTGACTCCATGAGTTCCTAGAATTTGTATCTCATCTTTGTATAGGAATTCAGTCTTCTCTCTACACCCTTGAGCTGTTTACCTCCTTAAAACAGCTTTATTCCTTCTTGCCCTACCCTAAGGCTTGCTTCTATCAGCCTCTCCCCTAGCACACTAATATCTTTGGCTTTTACCACTGATCCCAAGTCACAAGTAAGCCTTTTTCTGGAGTATTAGCTCTCAGAACTTGACTTTTGGCCACTCTTGCATCAAATCAAAACTTCATGTATCTGAAAATTCCATTACATTTCATCTAATCATAGTCAGTTTTCAAGGTGTTAGTGGTTGTTATTATTCTTTCTATATCCCTGCTTCTCTGTCTCCTCCTCCAACCTTTCAGGAGCCTAGAATTCCATCAGATGATTCTCTAAAATGTAAGACCTGAGAAACCCCAAAGACAGACTTACCTCACTCTTGTTTTTAATTAAGACTTTAATAAAACAGTTTAAGGTTCACAGCAAAATTGAGGGGAAAGTACAGAGATTTCCCATATGCCCCCTGCTCCCACATATGCACAATCTCTCACATTATCGACATCCTCCACCAGAATGGTACAACTGATGAAGCTACACTGACACATCATAATCATTCAAAGTCAATAGTTTACATTATGGCTCATTCTTGGTGTTGTACCTTCTATAGGTTTGGGCAAATGTATAATGACATGCGTCCATCATTACAGTATTTATCACACAGAGTATTTTCACTGCTCTAACAGTCCCCTGTGCTCTGCCTATTCATTCCTCCCTACATACCTCCAACCACTGATCCTCCATAGTTTTTCCTTTTCCAGAATGTCATATAGCTGGAGTTGTACAGTATGTAGTCTTTTGGGAATGGCTTCTTTCACTTAGTAATATGCATTTAAGGTTCCCCCATGTCTTTTCATGGCTTGAGAGTTCATTTCAGCACTGAATAATATTCCATTGTCTGGATGTACCACTGTTTATGTATCCATTTACCTAATGAAGGACATCTTGGTTGCTTCCAAGTTTTGGCAATGATGGATAAAGTTGCTGTAAACATCTGTGTGCAGGTTTTTGTGTGGGCATAAGTTTTCAACTCATTTGGGTAAATACCAAGTAGCATGATGGCTGGATCATATGGTATGAATATGTTTAGTTTTGTAAGAAACAGTCAAACTGTCTTCCAAAATGGGCGCACTCTCGTTTTATGCCTTTCCCCTCTTCCTTCAAGGAGGACTCTTTTCTTTGGATTACTTCTCTGGCATTTATGGCTTCTGAGCTAGAACTATGACCATGCCTCCTGCAGAGAAATATTCTCTGTCAGACTCATTCTTACTCTAATTCCCAACTCTGACACCCACACCAACGTTGGACCCCACAAATAGCATTGGCTTGTGGCTAACCCTTCCCACTAATGAACCATTGACAGCTGGCCAGACACCAAGTCCCTGAAGAGCATAGGACTGGGGCTCTAGGGGGAGGGTCAGTTTAAGTAGCAGACAGTGATAATTTGTTCTCTAAACAGCAGAGATATAATAAGATAACTTAATGCTAAATCAAAGGAAATAGAGTCAAACTCCAAGCCAATTTGATTTGCAACTTGGAATAAAAGCAACGTGTCTTGATTTAAATGTCAGGCCCACTGCTGAGTGATGATTTAATAACTTTTATGAGGGATCTTGTCACAGCAAATTCAACACTGGAATAGAATGACTCACAGATAGGGTGTTAGAAATGATACAGAAGAGCACAAAAAGGAACAGGCTTATCTCAGGGCTTATCCAAAAGCTGTGTGTAAAGCTAATCTGCAGGTAGGACCTTTTCTCTCCCCCTATCCTACCACCCAATCTTTCTCTTCACAGACACCTATGCATGTATGTAGACACAATCCCCAGGTGTGATGTCAGCTCACTGAAGTATTTTCTGGGGACACAGGTCCTTGAACAATTCTAGCATGGAATTGCATTCAGTGCATTCTATCTAAAAGGCAAGGCAGCAGTGAGCCTGGCTATTTCTGAAGAGGATCTCAAAACCTCATCTGGTCCTATTGCTCTATCTTTACACAGGTACTTAATTATTTTCTCTCATTTTAAGGGCAAGAGAGCTGAGATCCAGTAGGGTTAAGAGATTTCTTCAAAGAAAGAAATGTCATATATCTCTTGACTCCCAGGGAATTTGTAGGTCCTTCTCAATACCTTGTGAGATCTCTCTCCTTGACCTTCTCCAGCCTCCCTGGGCTAGCACACTAGAATGCTCAAGGCTGACCAGGCCCCACTTTCAGCCAGCTTCCCAGGTCAGTAAGGAAACATGTACAGCTGTTCTTAAGGGAGAAGGATCCATTCTGCTCTGGTAATCTTTCAGTCACTAAGATTCGTTTTGGAGGTAATTCAAAGTATAAACATGTGGTGTTTGCCTAAATGATGGTTGATAAACCTTGAAAATATTAACATTTTTGGCCAGATCATTTTTTGTTGTGGGAGGCTGCTTTGTGTATTGTTGGATGTGTCAACAGCATCCCTGGCCTCTGGTTAACCGGTCCCTGCCTGTAGCATAAAACTACCTCCAATCCCTTTTACACAGAGCTTTTAGGTTAATCTTCCCAAACTGTACGTCCAACTCAGTGGTTCTTAATGGAAAGCAATCCACCCCCTACCCTGACCCCACACCTCCACCCCCAGGGACATCTGTTTGGCAATGTCTGTCAATATTTTTGGTTTCCACAGTTCAGTGGTGGAGGGGTAATTTGCAGACATCTAGTAGGTGGAGGTCAGGGTGTTACAATGCACAAAACAACACACACACACCCCCCATTACAACAAAGAATTTTTTGGCCTAAAATGTCAATAGTGCCAAGGTTGAGAAGCCTTGCTGTATCGTACCATTCTCTGATCAGAAACTTTCCATTGTTCTCCACTCCTTGTGGGAAAGATGACAGATTTCATGGTCCTTCCTGGTCTAGATTCAACTTATTATTTGCCATCTACAGCTTCTTTTCTGAAACATGTGATCTGCTTTCTCGCTTATATAACTTTGCTCACACCAACCTCTCCCCCTGCACAGAATGCCCACGTCCCACTATTAAAGTCTGGTTGAAATGCTATCTCCTCTATAAAGTCCTATCTGAGCCTGAATCCTCTTAGCTACAAATAATTCTTTCCCTGGATGTTACTGGACTATTTTACTCAGATGTCTCTTAAAGCATTTATCACATTCATAGTAGAATGGAAAATTTGAATTAAAAGTTGCTTTTAGAAATCTCTCCAGTAAAATTCCCTTCACTTTAAGAAAAGGAAATTGAGACCAAGAAAGGTGGAGTGATTAGTTGAAGGTATCATACTGTCTCATAAAACTTGGACCATAGTAATTTGTATCCTTGACTCCACTCTCCTGGCATGGTTGAAACGGATGACCATGGACTTAGTCTTGGCATTCAAATCTCAACTCTGACATTCGTAAGTTGGTAAAGTAATTTACCTTTCTGAGATTCGGTTTCCTCAGCTCTGAATGGAAATAATTATGGCTGTTGTGAGAATCAAATAAGATGGTGTATTCAGAATGTATGGCACATAGTAGGTACTTGATAAATATTTGTCAGATGAATAGAAGGATCAACTATACTTCAAGGAATAGAAGTTAGGGATTGGTGATGGTCCATGGGACTTCACTAAAAGGTGATTGGAGGTAAAGTGTGGTAGTTCATTGCCACTACTCCCTACATTTGCATCCTTCCATAGAAAACACGAGTTCCTCTGTAAGCCATCAGACCAGTGTCCAAGCTTTCTGTGGAGTAGGTGAGTAATGACAGCAGCTCTCAACTTGGAAATGTAGTCCTTAAAAGGTTTGCTTTTTTTTTTCCCTTTTGCAATGCTAGTCATGTAACATCTCTGTTCCCTCAAGCAGATAACAGGTAGGGTTGTAGGGAGGGGACTGGATAGAAGATATATTTCCTCTGTTTCTCTTTGGTTTCCTGTGTGGCAGCAGCCTTGGCCTTAGATGCTGTTCAGTGGCCTAATAGGCATCTCTGTGAGAGGAAACTCTGCACTTGGGGTGGCAAAGGGGGCACTTTGGTGTTGGTTCCTAGCCCAGTGATACCTGGTTCTGACTTGACTTCAGTAAGGTTTATTAAGGCCTTTCTAGCTAGCTCTTCACTCTTGAGCTGCCCACTGTGTCAGCTTTCTTCCTGCTCAGGGCTTTGGAGTAATGGCATGCTATGCATTTATTCCTTTCATTTACAGAAACAAGTCTTTCCCTGGTCCCAGGGTGCATGTACCTAATAGAAAAAGCCCTGCTGCTCCAGTGGGGGGATGAACTGACAGGCAACTGAAGAAACAGAATGAGACTTCTGATGCCTCTCTAGACTAGCCTGGGAGCATGCGAGAGAGGAGGAAGCTTCCCAACAGTGGGCCCACCCCAAGAGCTAGCGCCTGTCTACTCTGCTACGTGAGCACAGAATTTTGTTGGAGGAGGCTAGGAGAGAAGCTCAGGTGAGCCTATTGCAAATTGATTTAGGAGCTCCCTCTTTAGAGCTTACAGGTTAAGTGTCCTATAAGAGGAAAATGGCTTTTGGGAGTATGAGGAAAAGAGTAGAGGGCAGAGAACCAGATTGAAAGTAAAGATACTTGGTCTGGATCCCTGCCTCTAACCTCTGCTTCTGAGAGGGTTCCTAGGGCTTTTGATTGAGCCTCACATTCTTGTCTGTGAAGTGGGTGCAATACAGCCTGTAGCCTTCCTTCCAAGGATGGTAAAAGTTGAAGGTTTGCCCATCTCTAGAATTTTCACTCTGTGATACACAAAGCATTATATAAAACCTCCTACTTTTACTGAGTGAGTGAGTCAGTGTCTAAAAGGAGGTATGACAATGTTGGAGGGGGGGAATCCAGATCTATTGGCTGCTTGCTTCAACATCTTATTTTTCAGTTCACTCTTCCCAGAGTTCCACTATTATTATTCACGTTGAGGTTACTTTGTAGATAGTTGGATTCCTTTCTTTAAGAAGGCTTCTCAAAAAAAAAAAAAGGCGGCTTCTCTTTCAGATTTACCCCCTCTCTCTGAAGATTGCATTGTTTCAATAGCTACTGTTGTTGCTCTCACCATGAGTTTGGGTGGGGCTATGGGACTTCAGGAAATCATATGACTGCCTAAGTCTATTGGTAAAGTACCATCTCCTCTGAAGAACTAAGATTTGACACTTGCCATGGGAGAGTATAAGGAATTCATTAATTCATTCAGGTACAGAAGGAAAGGTACACTGTACTAATGAGGGCTTTTGATGGAATTTGACTTAGGGATGTCAAGCAAGGCTTCACTAAGGAATTAATGATTGAGTTGAGCTCTGAAGAATGGTTGAACATTCACTAGGCAAAGAGAGTGGTGGGAAGTGTATGTGTACATGCGTACATGCACTAAGCATTTTAGGCAAAGGGAACAGAATGTGCATAGGCCTTATAGCACATTCCAGAAACAAATAGAATAGCTGATTTTATAATTTTAATTCAAAATTTAAGTCATAAGTTTGGGTGTTAAGGGTTAAAAATGCAAGTGTATCCATCTTTTTTTTTAAAACATCTTTATTGGAGTATAATTGCTTTACAATGGTGTGTTAGTTTCTGCTTCACAACAAAATGAATCAGTTATATATATACATATGTTCCCATATCTCTTCCCGCTTGCGTCTCCCTCCCTCCCACCCTCCCTATCCCACCCCTCCAGGCGGTCACAAAGCACCAAGCTGATCTCCCTGTGCTATGCGGCTGTTTCCCACTAGCTATCTACCTTACATTTGGTAGTGTATATATGTCGGTGTCTCTCTCTCGCTTTGTCACAGCTTACCCTTCCCCCTCCCCATATCCTCAAGTCCATTCTCTAGTAGGTCTGTGTCTTTATTCCTGTTTTACCCCTAGGTTCTATCTTTGAAGTATTGTTAGGCTAAATCATACTGAGTACCCAGTGTTGACAGAGCATGGGAGCGTTATCAAGAAAGAAACAAATACATTCACTCTGTTGAGCCAACAATCTGGAAGGGGGTAAAGAGTAGGTGAAAACTGCATGATATAAAAATCTTCCTTCCAACATTTTGCCTAACAAGTACACCTACATAAGGGGTATATAGATGAATTTCTGGAGGGCTACTTGGTTGAGGTGACTCGAGCCCACTGGGGTTAGTCAGGGAAGACTTCCTGGAGGTGCTGAGTCCTGAAGAGTATTCTGAGGAAGATATGAATTGGTGAATAAGAGGAAAGATATGAATTGGTGAATAAGAGGAAAGAAGATGTTTATGTCAGGAGAGACAGCATGAGTGATGACTTGGTGGTAGAAAGATTATTTCTGAGGTAGGAAATTTGGGATAAATTAGCCTGGCCCTAATGAAAAAGCAAAGCAGCCTGACTTGGGGGCATCTTAGACTCTTTATATAACATGGCAACCAGACAATTAAAAGAAGGAAAATTAGGTTCCCTGGGAACCATGTGAAGAGAAATAATTGGTTATTGAAAAATAAATTGTCATGAGGGGAGATCAATCAAGATGGTGGAGTGAGAGGACATGAGGCTCACCTCCCCCCATACAAACATCAAAAATGCATCTATATGGGGAAAAATTCTCGCTGAAAATCATCTGGAAACTGGCAGAAGGACTCCTGCACAACCAAGTCTGTACAAAAGATACACATGTAATTGGGTAGGAAGGGAAGAAAAGTGATCGGGTCAGGACCTACGTCCCTGGGAAGGGACTCAGAGGAAAAGGGAGAATGCAAAGATGGAGACCCAACTTGAGGATTGACCAGTGAGAGACACAGATTGTGTGCCCCAGTCCCGGGGTCTTATGCATAGGAGACAAGCCACCTTGGCTGGTTGGAAAACCAAAGGGACTAGCAGGAGGGCTAGTGGGAAGCCTGGACTCTGTTCTTGAGGAGCATGTGCTTGTGTATGCATGCTTGCTTGCCCCCTAAGCGGGGCAGAGAGAGGTCTGCTCTGGTGGCTGCTGAGTTTCCCACAACTGCCCCACTGCTTCCCAGCCCAAGCTAAACAACACTCCAGCCCCACCCACTCCACATCATAGTGCAGCACTGGATCTGGGGCAGCCACAAGTGAGGAGAAGAATTGACCATGGGATACAGAGGTGATCAGGTCTCAGGGCAGAACCTCGGTGGAACAGCAGTGGCTGGAACAGCAGTGGCTACCATTGGCACTTACTCAAGCAGTGCATCAGAAGCAGCCTAGACCTCTGATGGTGGCCATTCCACTATAGCTCACCCCCAAGTATACACTGACAGTTCACATGGGCCCTGCCTGTCTTGTGGTGTGGCTCCACAACAAGGTATGGGTGGCAGCTATGAGAGACAAAGGGGACTTGCACCTGAGGCTGTGTCTGAGGAGAGAGAGGAAACAATTGCAGGCGCCTGTACAGGCAGCACATCGGAGACAGCTTGGATCTCTGTCTGTGGCTGACTTGAGCAGAGAGCCTGCACAGGGCCCCTTTGCTTCAGCACTCCCCATCTCTGGGGCAAGGATCCTAGTTTGGGGAGAGGGGAAAAGACACACATAAAGGCAACAGAGCCAGCTTGGGCTCAAACTTCAGGGCTTCTGCTCCAGCAACATGGGATCAGATCCCACCCTTGATAGTGTGGTGACAGCCACTGAGCAGAGGGGAAGTCCCACCTCACAGTGGCTCCAGCTCTAGCCCCTCCATCTCCAGCCCAAACACATGGAGATGAAGCAACATGCTACTAAAAAACAATGGGTTGGGACTTCCCTGGTGGTCCAGTGGTTAAGACTCTGAACTCCCAATGGAGGGGGCACAGGTTCGATCCGTGGTCAGGGAACTAAGATCCCGCATGCTCAGCAAAAAAAAAAAAAAAAAAAAAAAGGGTCAATGAAGAAATCAAAGAGTAAATCAGAAAATACCTTGAGACAAATGAAAGTGGAAACACAACACTCCAAAATCTATGAGATGCAGCAAAAGCAGTTCTAAGAGGGAAGTTTATAGCAACAAAGGCCTTCCTCAAGAAAAAAGAGAAATCTCAATTAAACAACCTAACCTACCACCTAAAGGAATTAGAAAAAGAACAAACAAACAAAAAAAAGCCCAAAGGGCTTCCCTGGTGGCGCAGTGGTTGGGAGTCCGCCTGCCGACGCAGGGGACGCGGGTTCATGCCCCGGTCCGGGAAGATCCCACCTGCCGCGGAGCAGCTGGGCCTGTAAGCCATGGCCGCTGAGGCTGCGCGTCCGGAGCCTGTGCTCCGCAACGGGAGAGGCCACAACAGTGAGAGGCCCGCATACCGCAAAAAAAAAAAAAAAAGCCCAAAGTCAGCAGAGGAAGGAAATAATAAAGATCAGAGAGGAAATAATTAAATAAAGATTAAAAAATAGAAAAGATCAATGAAACCCAGATCCATTTTTTGAAAAGATAAACAAAACTGATAAAATTTGTTCACCAAGAATAAAAGAGAGAAGGCCCAGGTAAACAAAATAAAAAATGAAAGAGGAGAAATAACAACTGATACCACAGAGATACAAAAAATAATGAGAATATTATGAATAGTTATATGCCAACAAATTAGACAGCCTAGAAGAAAGAAAATTTCTAGAAACATACAACCTGCCAAGATTGAATCAAGAAAAAACAGATAATTTGAACAGACTGATCACTAGTAGTCAAATTGAATTTGTAATTTAAAAATCCCCTGCAAACAAAAGTCCAGGACTTGACGGCTTCACATAGGAATTCTATTGTATCAAACATATAAAGAAAAATGATACCTATCCTTCTCAAACTATTCATAAAATTGAAGAGGAGGGAACACTCCCTGATTCGTTCTATGAAGCCACCATTACCCTGATACCAAAAGCAAACAAAGATACAAAAAAAAAAAAGAAAATTATAGGCCAATATCTTTATGAACATAGATGCAAAAATCCTCAACAAAATATCAGCAAACCAAATTCAACAATATATAAAAAGTATCATACACTGTGATCAAGTGGGATTTATTCCAGGGATGCAAGAACGCTACAATATTCACAAATCATTCAATGTGATACATGAATTAATAAAAGAAAGGATAAATATCACATGATCACCTCAAAAGATGCAGAAAAAACGTTTGACAAAATTCAGTATCCATTCATGATAAAAATTCTCATCAAAGTGGGTATAGAGTGAATGTATCTCAGTATAATAAAGATCATTTACAGCAAACCCACAACTAACATCATACTCAACAGTGAAAAGCTGAAATCCTTTCCTTTAAATTCAGGAACAAGCCAAGGATGCCCACTCTTGTCATTTCTATTTAACATAGTATTGGAAGTCCTAGCCACAGCAATCAGACAAGAAAAAGAAATTAAAAGCATCCAAATTGGAACGAAGAACTAAAACTGTCACTACTTACAGATGACATGATACAACGTAGAGATAACCCTAAAGTCTCCACCAGAAAACAATTAGAACTAATAAGTGAATTCTATAAAGTTGCAGGATATGAGATTAATATACAGAAATCTGTTGCTTTTCTATACGTTGTTAAAGAACTATCAGAAAAAGAAAGTAAAAAAAATCAGTTTTAAAATTGCATCAAAAAGAATAAAATACTTAGGAATAGACTTAAGCAAAGAGGTTAAAGACCTGTACTCTGAAAGCTATAAAACATTGATGAAGGAAATAGAAGATGAAACAAAGAAATGGAAACCTATTTCATGCTCTTGAATTAGAAGAATTAATATTGCTAAAATGGCCATACCACAGAAAGAAAGAAATCTACAGATTTAATGCAATCCCTATTAAAATACCCATGATATTTTTCACCGAGCTAGAACACATAAACCTAAAATTCATATGGAACTACAAAAGACTCCAAATTGCCAAAGCAATCTTCAGAAAAAAGAACAAACCTGGAGGTATAACCCTCCCAGATTTCAGGCTATACTATAAAGCTACAATAATCAAAACAGCATGGTACTGGCACAAAAACAGACACATAGATTAATGGAAGAGAATAGAGTGCCCAGAAATAAACCCACACACTTATGGTCAATTAATTTATGACAAAGGAGGCAAGAGTATACAACAGTCTCTTTAATAAATGGTGCTGGCCTCTATTTACAATAGCCAGGACATGGAAGCAACCTAAGTGTCCATCAACAGATGAGTGGATAAAGAAGATGTGGCACATATATACAATGTAATATTAGCCATAAAAAGAAACGAAATTGAGTCATTTGTAGTGAGGTGGATGGACCTAGAGTCTGTCATACAGAGTGAAGTAAGTCAGAAAGAGAAAAACAAATACCGTATGCTAACACATATATATGGAATCTAAGAAAAAAAAAAGGTCATGAAGAACCTAGGGGCAATACGGGAATAAAGACACAGACCTACTAGAGAATGGAGTTGAGGATACAGGAAGGGGGAAGGGTAAGCTGGGACAAAGTGAGAGAGTGGCATGGACATACATACACTACCAAATGTAAAATAGATAGCTAGTGGGAAGCAGCCACATAGCACAGGGAGATCAGCTCGGTGCTCTGTGACCACCTAGCAGGATGGGATAGGGAGAGTAGGAGGGAGGGAGATGAAAGAGGGAAGAGATATGGGGATATATGTACATGTATAACTGAGTCACTTTGTTATAAAGCAGAAACTAACACACCATTGTAAAGCAATTATACTCCAATAAAGATGTTAAAAAAAAAACTAATCTAGCCAGTAACTTATAACAAATGTCTTGTGATCTTGTTTTGAGAATAAAGAGATGTAAACTGTTAAAAAAAAAAACTGGTGCTGGGAAAACTGGACTGCTACATGTAAAACAGTAAGGTTTCCTCATACCATATACAAAAATAAACTCAAAATGGGATAAAAATCTAAATGTAAGACCTGAAACCATAAAATTCCTAGGAGAGAACATAGGTAAAACACTCTTTGACATAAATTGTAGCAATGTCTTTTTTGTATCTGTCTCCCAAGGCAAAAGAAATAAAAAGCAAAACTAAGCAAATGGGACCTAATTAAATTTAAAAGCTTTTGCCCAGCAAAGGAAACTATCAACAAAATAAAAAGACAACCTATGAAATGGAGGAAAGTATTTGCAAATGATATGGCCTGCAAGTGGTTAATATCCAAAATATACAAATAGCTCATATAACTTAATATCATAAAAAGGAACAACCCAGTCAAAATTGTACAGAAGATCTGAATAGACATTTTCCCAAAGAAGACATACAGATGGCCAACAGGCACATGAAAATATGCTCAATATTGCTAATTATCAGAGAAATTCAAGTCAAACAAAAAATGAGACATCACCTCACACCTGTCAGAATGGCTATCATCAAAAAGTCTACAAATAACAAATGTTAGTGAGGATATAGAGAAAAAGGAACACTTGTACTCTGTTGGTGGGAATATAAATTGCTGTAGACACTATGGAAAACAGTTTGGAGAGTCCTCAAAAAACTACTATATGACCCAGCAATTCCACTCCTGGGTATATATCAGGAAAAAACAAAAACACTAGTTCAAAAAGATACGTGCACCCCAATGTTCATAGCAGCACTATTTATACTCCATCATAAAAAAGAATGAAATTCTGCCATTTGAAGATACATGGATGGACCTAGAGAATATTATGCTTAGTGGTTTGTCAGACAGAGAAAGACAAATACTGTATGGTATCACTTATATGTGGAATCTAAAATAATAATACAAATGAACGTACATGCAAAACAGAAACAGACTCACAGATATGGAATACCAACTTCGTTACCAGTGGGGAGAGGAAAGGGGGGAGAGACAAGACAGGGGTATGGGATTAAGAGATACACACTACTGTGTATAAAATAGAGAAGCAACAGGATATATTCTATAGCACAGGGGATTATAGCCATTATCTTATAATAACTTTTAATGGAGTATAATCTGTAAAAATACTGAGTCACTATGTTGTACACCTGAAACTAATATAATCTTGGAAATCAACTATACTTCAATTTAAAAAAGTACATTGTCATGAAGATCAGTCTTGACATCCCCACCTGACTGACTATAGTCAGAACTCACTTTCTGCAAGACTGTGAGGTAGGTGAAAGTCACTGCCCACCTTTTTTTCTCAGAATTCCTTTGCAATTTTGTATCACTGGACATCTACTCCAATTTCTGGAGTCCTATTTGCTTAAGCACTTGATTTTAGCAGTTATTTATTACTCTGATCCCTTGTAATATAATAGCTTTCTTTCTTTGGGCATTGACCTTTTCTGACGGATCTCTGAAAAAACTCAAACACTTCAAAGGAAAGAATCTACCTCTGGTAGAATGAATGATAAGTTGTGGGGTGGATATTTTTGAGCAGGTGACCTTTCCCATTATCCTTCAAACTGAAGCTACCCCTTAGAAGCTTGGCCTTGATTCCCATGCATATTTCCTCCCTGGATGTTGAAAAATTAGGTTAGGATAGAGACACGTGGTACGGAGCAAGGGATTTGATTTTGCCTGCAAATTTCCTGATGATACAGGATATAGTTCTCTGAAAACAGTCCATGAACTGTAATATATCAGTGTAGTTAAAACTGTGGAGCTTCAGAGTCAAGATGAGCCAGGGTTTATATCCCGGCCCTACCACTTTCTGTGTGATTTTTCACAATTAACTTAACCTGTACCTTGGTTGCCTCATCTTGTCTAAAACAGGGATAATAAGAGTAGCTAACTCATATAGTTACTATAATGATCAATGAAATATATGTCTAAAGAGCTTAGCATAGTTCTTGACACTTGATCAAGTTGTTCTTGTCATCACTGTCATTAGCATCACCACCACTGCCACCACCAACATCACCCCCAGGTTCCTACTGTAACAGAATAAAATTTTATAACCTCTTGCTGAAGCTAATACCAGCCATCAGCAAGGGAGGAAAGAGTAAGCCCACCCGCATTCAATGTTTCCTACTCTCACTTTAACCCTAACGTCTCAAAGAGAATGTATGAGAAGACACTCTAACCCTCATGTCTCTGTCCCTGTTTCCACAGGTACCTGTCGGCTTGGCTGGGCATACTACTGTGCTGGAGGTGGCGCAGCTGCAGCCATGTTGATCTGCACCTGGCTCTCTTGCTTTGCTGGAAGACACCCCAAGCCTGTCATGTTGGTGGAGAGCATCATGAGGAACACCAATTCTTATGCCATGGAGCTTGACCACTGCCTCAAACCTTGAGCTTTAGCAGAAGATTGGAGAGGGTGGGAAAGAGGAGGGAAGGGAGCCTTGAAAAGAGGTACTAAGTCGAGGCCAGTTCCTACCCACTTGCCAGTAGTGTAACCCAGTGTTTGCATGCTTTTTAACTCCCCAGTCATTCATTTTCGGTTTCCCTTAAACCAGTGGGTCAGTGGCTATTTACAAAATTCATCAAGAACAATAATTCTCAGACTTCCCTGGCGGTCCAGTGGTTAAGACTTCGTGCTTCCAATGCAGGGGGCGTGGGTTCGATGCCTGGTCGGGGAACTAAGATCCTACGGTGTGGCCAAAAAAAAAGAAAAATAATTCTCTCTAATGTTTACCTAGCTGGTGAGTGCCCACTAGCCCCCAACTCCCAAAGTGCTCCTTCATACAAAATGATAAGAAAGATCCTCAGTTGAGAGGTAACTGCACAGTCAAGCAGCTCTTCAGAGCTCTACAGCTCCTATCACTTACCCCAAAGCTTAAAGTTTGGGTAAAAACACTTGTGCATGAAGGGGTCATGAGATGGACAGGGATGGTTCCTACCACTCCATTCCTTTGGTCATCCCCTGATACTTATTGCCATCTCCAAACATCTATGGAGTGCCACTGCCCCAATTTTTGTGACTTTCTCAGGACTATACCTTGACTCGTCCTCTTTTTTCCTGTTTTTCTTCCTTGCCGGTTGTGAGCAAGCTTATGGGGAGGGTGACTCCCGATGGGGAAAACACTAATCAAGGATGCTTGCATATAGTCTAAGACCCCTTCCTCATAATGCTTTAGAATATTCATAAAAGTTCATTTTGTGTTCTGGCTGGGTGACTGGCATCACAATAGTGGCAAGTATTCCCTAGTCCCTTATAGATACAGAAATGGTGTTCATCAAATGTTCTGAGCAGAGACTAGCCTTTGCTGTGTGCTCAATAAACACAAATTCAGAATGATGATGACAAGGATGTTTCTGCTGGTTCCTTACTGAAATTCCTATTAGAGTTCATTTTTATTGACAAGGAAATCCACAGTGGCCTTTTGCCCCTATAGTCATTCCTAGCATGACACACATTTCTCTACTTGTTTCAAAGACTATTCATCAAGTGCTTTCCCTTCCATCTGGGGTGAATTAGACATAAAAGAACAGAGTCCTGATGTCACCTAAGGCTGATGTATGTTTAGGCTTGGCCTCCATCCCATCTGTGCTCAAGGCTGATGGATGGTGTAGAAGAACTTGGTGTCTCTCAGGGACAGAATTTGTCTCCCCCACTCCTCCCTAATTAATTCAGGCTAGCTCTATTGCTCCATAACTATAGCTTTAGGGAGTAGGGAAGGCCTGTGACACAAAAGGCCAGCTCATCTCTTTCTATTCTTAATCACTCCAGAGTGGTTTCGGTACAGCCCGATACAGCCCTACCTGGAAGGAGAGAAATGGCAAAAAATGTTCTCATTAGTTATATGCCATCCCAAGAAGGGTCAGGGTCCATATATCGGCCTTATGCAGGTAAGTGAATTCAAGCATACACTCCATTCATGAGCTCATTCATTCATTTAATCACTCATTCAGGACACACTTTTTGAATATCCTACTGTATGCCACATTCTGTGCTAAGCACTGGGGGAAAAAAAAGATACAGTTTCTCACCCTAAAAGTGACAGGGTATTGACAGACATGTAGATAAATATTGCCAAACAGTGTGTTACATGCTACCAAGTGAAGGGCTGGGGGCTAAAGGATCACATAGAGGGGCTATTAAACCAACTTGGGGTGAAGGGGTTCATGGGAAAGATTTCTAGAAAAGATGATGCCTAAGATGAGTCTGAGAGATGAATAGGGGGAGTTAGTCAGCAAAGGCTAAGTGTGTACCATACAAGGGAATGTGGAAAGCAGGGCATGGAGACATGAGAAAACACGACCCCATCACAAGAATGATGAACAGAGGTGTGAAAAGGGAGGAGGCAGAAGCTGAAGCTGAAAAGGGAAATACCAATGGGATCTTCTACACTAGGGTAAGGAGTTTGGATTTTATCCTAAAGGAGGGCCATTGAAAGGGAAGTGATGTGAACATATTTGTGTTTCAAAGATCAGTTTGACTAATGTGAGGAGAATGGAAGAAAATAGGGAGAGACTATAGATATTTCAATAATCTAGGTATAAGAAAATCAAGTCCTGAATTAAGATAGTGACTGTGGAGCTGGAGCAAATGGATGAATTTGAAAGAAGATATTTAGAATATTTTGTTACCTACCAGAATTAACATATCTTATTAATAATTTTATACTGAGTAAATGTTGAAATGATAATATTTTGGGTATATTGGGTTAAATAGAGCATATTAAAATTTCAAAAAGATATCTAGGAAGTAGATCCCATGGTACTTGATGTCTAATGGATATGGTAGGTGAGGACAAGTGAAAATTTTGGCATGATCGCTCTGAGATGTGGGCTATCACCGAGATGGGGAATACCGTAGGAATAACAGATAGTAAGGAACTGATGATTGGATTCATGTCAAGTATCATCTTCCCCATGGAACTGGATTAAGTGTTTAAGGTAAAGCAAGTTGAACATATCTCACTGGGAGGAAAGCAATGTAATTAGGTTTGCAGCATCCCCTCTCCCCAAGACAGATGACTAAGAACAGGTAAAACAAAAATGGAACCGGCTCAAACTTCATTTTTATTGTGTAGGCACAATAATGCAACCTTAAATTAGGAGAGCTCAATGTATGGAGAATATGTCAGGTGTTTGAGGAAATGCAGATCAGTCTCTTTCGAAAAGGCAATCGGATCAGGTGATCTTTCTTCTCAGGGTAGGGAACCTTCTGGAATTCTGCGGGATAGGATTTGTGAAAGTGATATAAGCGTTTCAGTCAGGGTATTGGCAGGAAAGAGATGGTATACTCAAGGAGTTTTCCTAGCTGAGCTTAATGAAGGGGCTATTTATGGTGGTGTGGGTAAAATTCAGGGAATCTACAGTGATGGTGAGGCATACAGAGGCGATGCATGGCGGGGAGCTGTTATCACCCCAAAGACTGAAGGGACAAGGGGAAGTAACTGTGTTATTGGAACCCAACAAGAACTGTAGCCATGCAAGAAGGGCTGCCTGATAGGAGCTGTGTCTTTAGGTAGCACAGTGTGAACTCTGCCCAAATGTAACACAGCTAGGAGGCAGACAGGAGCACAAAATCTTTATCTCCCTCTCTTCCCGCTCTCTGATCTCCTCCCAATGCTCACCATTAGCCAGACCCAGCCAGATGCCAGCTGGCAAAAAAGGCTGTTGCTACAGTCCATTGAGGTCAGCCTCCTTTGTCACAGAGCATGGAGTAGAAGGGCAGAGAATGGACCTTGCGGGTGTGAGTGGCAAATGGAAAATAACAGCTCAGTGAGTTTTCTCAGCTCCCGTTGCTACCATTCCCTTACACATTGCTTCCCGGGAAGTCAATGCTTTGCTGCCCTCCATGACCCAGATACCTGAACACACTGTAAAGTAGTTATACCCTAGAGAGGAGACTGAGCAGGAAGGGGTTAATTCAAAAGAACCATTTTAAATGACTGTCACCTTGTATAAGGTATTAGCTGGCATGTTTCCTCTCCTCTTCCAGGGAAAGGGGAGAGGATTTAAAAGGGATTTTTTTTTTCCTGTGAAGAAACCAGGCCTGCAGGGGCTTATATTCAAAGAGGGATCCAGCCCCTTGTTCAATTTGAATTTAAATTCCTCCCTGCCTGTGTCTGGTTTCTTTCCTGCCAAGCATTGTTTTTGCATAGATGTCTGACTAGCCTATTTTTTTTCCCCTGTGGCCTAGAGCAGACTCTTGGAAGCTAAGGCTGCCTCCTCTGGCTGCTGTTAAGCAGAGAGGAAGGAGAGCCCATGGGTCGGGGGAGGACTGAAGGAGCAAAGTGAGGATCTCAGAGATGGTGGTCTGTCCCATGCCAGGCTGGCTGGTCTGCTCCCCGCCTGTGCACACAGATCGAGTGCTTAACCATGGGTCCTTTCTGACTCTTGGAACCACTTAGATCTTGTGTGTAGAGGGGTGAGAGGTGGGAGGCTATTCACCCAGGCTAGCTCAAAGCCAACGGATTATTTCTTAAGAGTCTATTTAGCAGGATATTCCTTCAGGAAAGAATGTCAGATGGACAGCACTCACCCATTTGGCATGTCTCTCTGTCTGTAGGGTTACAATTTCTCCACCTTAGGTGGCCCTTGGTATACTGCAAGTGTCAAGTCATCCAGGTCTATCTTGAGTGATGCCTTCTCCCTAATGTCACCTCTCATTATCCCTGTTCCCAGAGCAGTAGCTGCCGCCATTGATTTTCACATGCCGATGACTTCCAGGCAGTGGGTTCCCGCCTTGCAAGGACGTGTGCCCTGAACCAATATGGACAGGCTCTGGCCTCTGAGCTTCTGCAAGAGTCGGTGGTAATATGCGATTTAGGTTGGATGAGGGGAAACCCTAGGAGGATGAGGGGATGAAGAAGCTGCTGGCAAGCAGAGGTTTTATAAATTGTCCAACAAGTTGGACTAAGAGGGAGGTCTGGCCCCTTCATAATGTGCTAAGGACACTGTCGTCAATCTCGCATTCACTCTTGGTAGAAATACTAATGTGCAGAAGCTTCAGGATTGTATTTAGTCCCAAGGCAGTCTGTTGGTGAGAAAAAAAAATGGAAGTTTCAAGAAAACTAATAGTGAATGCATTTTGTAAAAGATGGCAAGCAACACACTCTGTGGCTTGAGGGGAAAGTTCTGCTATTTCTAGAACTCACCATCAATCTCTACCCAGACCTAGTAAAGCTTTCTTAGCAGACAGAAGGCAGCACCCTTACAAGGAGTCATCTCTGCTCTGTGTCCCTGGTTTAAAAGCATTTTCTGATCTGGAGGGGGGCTGCAGTTGAAGGATATCTATTACTGGCCTCTCTTTCAGATATAGAGAGATGTATTTTCAGCTTCAATTTTCATTTCGTCTACTTATGAGATTAGACTCTCCCAGTGCTGATGTCTTCTCTAAAGGCATCGAACCCCTACTGAGTCTTCAAAGCTAACAGCAAATAAACAGTTGCTCTGTGTGCACACAAATGATTTAGATTTTCATTATACAGGGCTGCCGATATGTCAGGAGGCAGAAGTAGGGGGAGACAAAATGCTTGGTTTTGACTGCAGCACTGTATCCTGGTTCTTCCTCCCTCTCCAGAAAGGAGGCTCCAGAGAACAGTACTTGGGAGAGGAGGGCATCAAGGCCACCTGGCATCCATGAGGGCAGCCCATGATGTTGCCTCCTTTTCATGTAGTGCCTCTACTTCCTGAAGAGGTGGTGGCAACTACAGAAAGGAAACAAAGCTGGTAGAAAGATCAAGGGGAATAAAGAGGGGTAGATGAAGAGGTAGACATGGTAATCATTCCAGAGACACATTGCCTCCCTCCACTGTGGCCTATTAGAATCCCATTTGGGGAAACTTGGCAATTTTTTTCCGAGATATCTCTTCGTATATCGAGCTAAAATACTGCCCCCCCTTCCCCGCCCCAGACAACATGGTAAAGTGAAAACAGTTCAGGTTTGGTTTTGGAGTCAGTCAGATCAAAGTTTGAATCCCAGCCCAGACATTTCCAAGCTATGTGTCCTTGGGCAAGTTACTTCTCTGAGTTTACAAAACTTTCTAAGACAGCATCTCCTATCTGCTGTTGACCTTTGCACACCCCAGGATCTATAGAAGGCATGTACCATCCAGTGGCCCAATACCTTTCATTTCGCACTGATTATTCTAACACAGTAATTTTGAATCCTGGTTCACATTAGATTGCTCCGAGAAGATTTTTTTTTAAAGTTTGATGCTTATGTCCCACCCCAGTCCAACTGAGTCAGACTCTGGGGGCTGCTAGACCATAGTATCCCATCTTCATTGTTGACATCATCTGCTGACCCCCTTGTCATCTCTCATTCACTGAAGACTTCAGCACCTGGCTCATTTTCTTTTTGTTTTTCATTCCTATTTCTGTCATCCTTTTGGAAACTTTAACATCCACATGAACCACTCTGCCAACTTCTTGGACTCTCAGTTCTTTGACTTCCTTACCTCCGATGATATTTTTCTTCCATTCAAGCTCTGCTGCTCCCACTTTTGACATTGGCCATAAGTGCACCATCACCAAAATCCAGATTTCCAGCCTCCCATTCCTGACCACACTTCTTATTCTTTCAGCTCATGTTTTTTAATATCCCCACTCTATCAACTCTTCGATCCCATCCTACTTACCCAATCCAAAGTCCATAGTTCATCAATGTAATCACCTCTTGAATAAATGTACCACTCTTTTGCCCCCTGCTCACCCTGTAATATATTTGTCTGACAAAACCTTTTTTTTTTTTTTTTTGGTGGTACGCGGGCCTCTCACTGTTGTGGCCTCTCCCTTTGTGGAGCAGAGCCTCCGGACGCGCAGGCACAGCGACCATGGCTCACGGGCACAGCTGCTCCGCGGCATGTGGGATCTTCCTGGACCGGGGCACGAACCCGCGTCCCCTGCATCGGCAGGCGGACTCTCAACCACTACGCCACCAGGGAAGCCCTGTCTGACAAAATCTTAATTAATCCTTGTTAAATTTAATAATCTGCCTGGTCCCAACTGTTGACAAAGAAAAACAATAACTGTTCTTGCATTTTCTCTGTCTATACCCACTCCCTTGATGAGTTCATGCAATTCCATGGCTTTAAATATTATCTATACCCTTGCTACTCAAAGTGTGAGCTATAGTCCAAAAACATGGGAGTGCATTAGAGATTTAGAATATTGGGCCCTACCCCAGGTGTACTGAATCATAATCTGCCTTTTAGCAAAATCCCCAGGTGATTCATATTCATTAAAGTTTGAGAAGCACTGATCTATGCCAGTGGTTCTGAACGGTGATTGCAAATTGGAATTAGCTGGAGAGTTAAAACTGCTAATGCCTAGGCCCACTTTCAGAGGTTCTAATTTAATTGGTTTAGGGTAAGGCCTGGACATATATAAATTTTATAGGTCACTATGTGATTTTTATGTGCAGCTGTGATTGAGAACCACTGACTTAAATATTGATGACTCCCAAAGTAATAACTCTAGGCTAGTGCTGGCTTACTAGTGGGCAGAGTCAGTGTTCAGAAGACTCTGGGGCTGTTGCCCACCCGCTGGTGGGTGAAGCCAGGTCCTGGGGTTAGTGCTGGACTACTGGCAGGCAGAATTGGGTCCTAAAGTCTGGTTGCAGGGCCTGGGGTAACCAGAGTAGGTGTCAGATCACTGGTGGTGGGGAGGGGGAACTTCTTGACACAGTTGGGTATGGGGTCTGGAGTGTCCCGAAGCTTGTATTGGCCTGCTAGTTGGCCTGCTAGTTGGCCAAAATGAAAGGTATCCGGGCCCAGCTGGTCTAAGGGCAGGGTCTGGCTTACTGATAAGCAGGATGGGTCCACAGGCTGTAGGGCTGTGGTTTTCTTGCGTCTGGTGTCTGCCCCCTAGTGGGTGAGGCTGGTCCAGAGGCTAGAACAAGCTTCCTGGAGGGCGGGGCCGGGGCCCAGGGGATTCTGGCCTGGTGGGTGGAGCTGGGTCCTGGGCCCTCTGGTGGGCAGGGCCACGTCCAGAGTTGGCGGCTGTGGGCTCAGGAGGTCTAGGTAGCTTGTCTGCTGCTGGTTGGGGATGTGTCCCTGCCCAGCTAGTTAGTTGGCCTGAGGCATCACAGAACTGGTGCCTGCAGGCTGTTGGGCCAGGGTAGGGCTTGGTCCTGGGGCTAATAAGCTAGAGGGAGGAGCACCAGTATCCCCGTGGTAGAAGGAGCTCCCGAAAATGTTTGCCGCCAGTGTCTACGTTCCCAGGGTGAGCTGCAGTTGCCTTCTACCTCTCCGGGAGACCCTCCAAGACCAGCAGGTAGGTCTGACCCAGGTTCCTATCCAATTACTGCTTTTGCCCTGGGTCCTGGAACATGTGAGTTTTTGTGTGCGCCATTTAAGAGTAAAGTCTCTATTTCCCCCAGTCTAATGCCACATTTCTGTCTCAGCTTCCTTGCTCCCTGCGCCCAAATGCAAAGCTATTTTTGGCTGAACTTTATACACTTCATCTCTCTTTTCTAGGTCAGACACGCTCTCATTATTTATACAAAATTCTGACTCAGTAGCATTCTAGGATTCTGAACCAAACTCTAAACTCTTTGGAATACAACCTAGGAAAAAGGACCTATCTCATTGTTATGCAAGCTTTCCTTTCTCTGACAGTATACTTCCCCACAGATCTCTAAGCTCTTTCACAGTTTTGCTCTCTCAGCCAGGACGAGCACATCTCCACACCATACTTTTAGGTCTGAGTCAGCAGTAGTGTAGAACATTAACTCATTAACAACAAAATTGCCTTTCCTAACTCTAAACTCTTGCCAGACTAAGGTTGTTTTCAATTAGCACATTTAGAAAGAGGTTTTTTTTCCCCTTTTTTTGCATAGCCATTCCTTTTACAGGGTAGTTGGGAAGCTCAAAAGAATCCATGTAAATATCCGTGGTATATATGCATAAGTATAAAGAATAACTCAGATATAGGTTGAAGGTATATATGAGGGCCATCCTCAGTAATTGATCTTTCCCTGATTGCTTTTAGGCTAGAATCTTCTTACACCTTAAGTTTCAAGGACTATTATCATTTGCAGGGCTGGCATACTACCATTCAAACATAATCATATTTCTGTTGGGTTGGGTTCTGAAGAATAATGCACGTCCCTTTTCTTCTGGAAATCACAGCAATGCATGGGCAGTAGCCCTCTGTTCAACCTGATTCCCAGCTGCACCATAACTTTAACATATCCTGCTTTCACGTCTTCACTTGTGCACAGTTTTCTCTTTGAATTTGTATTTTAGACTATCAAATGTGACAATAGCCAGAAACCTATTTTATTTCTAAATAATAGAAAAATCATGAGCATTTAGATAAATGGAAGTACTTTCAAAATCAGCAGCTCAAAGAGATTTGGGGTTTCAGGGAACTTGTGAAATGTAAATGGTTACCACCCACTGCTACACACCATTGAGCACTTCTGTAAAACCAACAACAACAAAACAGTTTCCATTCTTCTGACCAACCATGAGGGAGAATTTGCTCTCAAGGCAGTGCTCTACCATAACTGTAAACTCACCCTTTTGTGGTCTAAAGTCAAGGACTGCACTAGTATCTGAAGTGATGGGAACAGTAGGATCTATTTCCAAAATCATACCAAAAAGAAAGGAGAGGTTGGGGAAAATTCTGACTATTGCTAGATCCTGGAAATGTATTGACTTATGGACTCACAGGTCTGCAAAACTGTGAATGGTGAAGAGGGAAGGGAAAAGAGTGTATGTGGGTGCACACACATATACAAGTGTCCTTTTATTACTTGTGGTAGGAAGAATTCTAAAAATACATCCAGTTTGAGCTTCTAGTATAATGAGATATCACTCCTGTGATTATATTATTATATGGCACAGCTGACCTTCAATTAGGGCGATTAGCCCGGTGAGCCTCATCTACTCACATGAGCCCATAAAGGCAGAAAACTTTTTTCAGCTGGTGGCAGAAAGGAAAGGCAGAAGGGGAAGTTAGAGAGATTCACATCCATGAGAAGGATGTGAAATGCTGTTGCCAGTTTGAATATGGAAGGGGCCTCTGGGAGCAGAGAGTGGCTCCCTGGTTGACAGTCGGCACAGAGACAGGGACCTCAGTCCTGCAACTGCAAGGAACTCAACTCTGCAAGAGAGCCTGGGGCTTCCAGCTGAGAATGCAGCTCAGCTGACAGCGTGTAAGACCCTGAGCAGAGGTTCCCGTCACACCATGCTGCACTTCTGACCTGCAGAATTGTGAACTTATAAATGGGTATTATTTTAAGCCACAAAGTAATGGTAATTTGTTAGGCAGCAATAAAAACTAATATATTAATGAATTCATTTTGTCCCAGGATCATGGAGCTGCTGAAGGCATAGATCATGTCATCTCCGTGGAAAAGGCCCACTGTCCCTAATGCAAAGTCTCGTGTCCAGTAAGTACTCCAGACCTGTTAACTGGTGACAGATCAGCTCACTGGGCCAGGTGCAATTGCTCAATGTGCTCACCAGACTCGGAGTGTCACTGAGCCTTTTCTCTGGTTCAGTGCTACTATTAAACTACTGGCTGGAAGACAAGGGCCAGACAGCCAAGGTTCAGCTTTGGTTCTCTCTTCCCCTACAGCAGATAGGAAGGGTCCCTCAGGCACACACGAGTTTAATAGCAACATTGTGTGGTCTTAAATAAGCCAGGCTGGGCTCCCTCTGGGATCTGGGCTGTGATATCAGAGATAAAAATAAACCACTAGGCACTTGCTGCCCTCATTCTTGGGTTGATGAGAAGTCAGATGATGAAGTTACACTTTTAACATGATCATGAGAATGGAAAAGGGCTCACTCCTCTTTCAGGTCTCATTAGGATCTTCGTCCAGACAAAGGCTCTATTTACAGGTGCTTTGTAAAATGTAGCTCCCTTCCTGTTCTCAGCAGGCAGGGCAGCATGGCGCTGTAATGTTGGCTTGGCTTTCCCTTCTACCTCCATTCCTTCCCTTTCTTACTCCTTCCTTCCCTTCCTTCTTCCTTCCCTTCCCCTGCTTCCTATTCCTAATTTCATTTTTTGTTATTTAGCTGTTTGGTTTGGGAGGGTAAGAGCCCCAGAGCTGCAGCAGCAAAAAAAAAAAAAAAAAAAACCCGCAGCCTCTCAGAGTGAGATAAATGCCCTTTATTCTTATTTGAGTTTCTCACTGCCTAGAGTGTAAGGGCAGAAAATAGAACTAACAGAAGCAGAGAGCAAGACCTTTTCCATGGTGTTTGGAAAAGACTAAAAAAGGGAGCAGAAAGGAGGATGAGATGACCCTGTTCCTGTCCCTCGGCAGTCACTTAGTCAACATTTCTGGAGTGCTGTGACATTTACTGTCATTTCATGTAATGTCATTAAACAGGGCATAACATGGTTTTAGTACATGTGCCCTTTGTGTGCCCAGATATTTGCTACCTGAGCTCCAAAAGAAACAGGACATTTGGGCTATGCCCTTAAGGAGCTAATAGGGTTTCTGGGGAGCACAGAACCCATATATGAAAAATACATGAGAAGACATAGCTCCAGGACCAGACAGAAGAACTGGGGACAGTGTGTTTTGGGGCTGGAGAAGAGTGGAAGGAATGTGACTTGTGGAAGCAGCAGTGATGGTTATAGAGGTGTGGAGGAAGGTTCTTTGTGGCATGCGGTTAGGAAGGAAGATTGAAATGCAGTTGCATAGATGCAGGGTGAGTGGGGATAAATATTCTTTGTACCCAGTTTTCACAGAGTTTTCATGTTGTTTTGGACTGACCTTGTGTCCCCCCAAAATTCATATGTTTAAGCCCTAACTCCCAATGTGACTCTATCTGGAGATAGGGCCTTAAGAGAGGTAATTAAGGATAAATGAGATCATGGGGTAGGGCCCTAATCCAATAGGACTAGTGTCCTTACAAAAAAAAGGAAGAGACACCAGGAGGCATGTGCATAAAAGAATAGACCACGTAAGCAGAGCAAGAAGGTAGTCATCTGCAAGCTAAGGAAAGGGGCCTCAGGAGAAATCAATCCTGCTGACACCTTAATCTTGGACTTCTAACCTCCATAACTGTGAGAAAATAAATTTCTATTGTTTAAGCCACCCAGTCTGTGGTATTTTGTTATGGTAGCCTGAGCTGATTAATACTCATGTCAAGGAAGATTGCTTGCAAGCCCTGGTTCTCAGTGCTGGATGATGGTTGCTCTAAGTCACTTATTCTCATGGTCAAAGGTTTAAGTGGGTCAACAGTGATAGGTACGTAAGAACTTGAGAATACAGGCAGGTTCTGGCACGGCTCTTAGCTAGGTGACCTTTTGTAGGTCATGTTACTTATCTGGGCCATTTTTGTCTCTTTAGTGAATTAGGAAATTAATAAGAGTAACTTGCTAATGCATGGATATAAAGTTAAAGGTAAGGATCATAATAACCTTGGCATATTTTTCATAATATTCATGCTCTACTGCTTTGCTCCCTATTCCTATTGAGAATCCCTGGTTTTGATATCACAGGTCATTTAAGGTCAGTAAGGTCTGCTGTCTTACCCATACATCCCTACCCATACATCCCTACTTCTTGTTATTGATAAGTCTTCTAATCCTAGAAGAACCAGTAACAGCTTCCTTTTAGCTGGGTAGAGTCAAGTACTTAATCCATCCTATGGTACCACCATTAGCTGCTACAAGAGAGGAAAATACCTCTTCTGAGGTGAAAGTTGAGGGGAACCATGAGAGTGGTGAGTCAGGGCCCTGGGAGCTCTCAGCTGTCAGATTGTTCAATATGTGGGACTCAGGAAACACCAAAGCCTTCACCTCCTGCTTTATGTTCACTCTTAGAAAAGGTACCCCCAGATCTGAAGGAGGTGGTATAGAGTAGTGTGACTTCTCATGGGCAGAGAGGTGCCCCCCATCCTTAGCAACCTTTGCTTCCCACTAACCAGGCATGTCTTAGCTGTAGTTGTCATTCAGACAGCCTGAATATAGGTCTATTCACAGAGACCAGGGACCTGGGTACAAGAATGCAGCTCTGAGCTCATGGGCACAGACCTCCTGGTTCTCCCCTGCCACTAAGCCTATTACCTCTCCCACCCTGTTCGAACCTCCACTACTCACATCCACACACCACCCATCTGAACTGGGGAGGTCCAAAATCTGAAGCCCATACTAGAAATCCTGAGTGCAGCTGAGAAAGTGCCAGAATGATTGAACATCTTTTCCTTCAGCTTTGATGAGCCTCTAACCCAGGCAGGAGATTTATCTCTGTTGTCGATGTTATTTCAGGGCTCAGGAACTAGTTGTCTACCTGACTCTTCAGCCAATCGTAGGCAGTGATAAAGAGGAGGCTGGCAGGCAACAAGGTCCGCTGGGGATAGTGAAGGTTATTTTGAGCTTATCTTATTCTTAGCCAGCAGCCTGGGGCGTTGGTGTCTGCACATGATTCAGTTTTGCCTGGTGGTGGTGGCAGCAGGACACTTTGCTTCAGGTGCCTGGCGTGCAGTATTACAGAAATGAATTATGGGTAAAGCAGTTTGCTGATGCCAACTCAGTTTCCCAGTAGACCTGGAGGGTCAAGAGGCAGCCTGCTATGTGAGCAGACGCAAAAATGCCAGTGCCCGCAGGGGAGCCGGGTGCTTAAAACATAAAACAACCAACTCGGCACCACAATATGTCTGGCTTGATTCCGAGATTAAACAATAGAAATAGGATTTGTTTTTAAAGTATCTGAAGAAAATTATACAGTGCAATTGCATTACAAGGATCCTGGGAATGTTTACTGGAGTTACAAGTTCTAGATAATAAACTTAAGCAGGGATGTCCAGGGATGGACAGCCAACACCTGCACCTTCTCAGTACATCAAACACTAGGTAATGAGTTACTCTAGTTCCCAGAAAGTCCTTCCCCATTGCCTCTACATTTCCAAATCCTTGGTGTGTAGAATTCATTAATAACTCCAACCCTTTCCTAACTGCACATAGGAATGCTTAGCACAGTGCTGGCCACATTTGCATTCATTCGACACATTCAATGAATGGTCTATATTGGTGGTTTTCATACTTAAAAAATTGACAGAACCCTTTTTTTCCAAATATTATCTTACTCTGAAACTCAATATACAGAATGGATAAAAGGAGAACCATGCTAATTATACTGGCGCTGGGGGAGGGGGGCAGAGCTATGCCTCTGTCTTCCCTTCACTGTTTCCTATGGGAAAGAGTCAAGAATGCTAAGATTCCGGCAGTGAGGATTCATTAAGTATCTGTGGCTTGCCCAGTCTCATATGCATTCTGGAAGATTTAAAAGGAGTAGAAAGCTTTATTATGGGTAGATCAGAGTTTAAGATGGGCAATAAAATGTATACATGAAAGATATATGAGAGAACCAGGGAACCATGAGGAAGGAAAATGGGCTGGATTCCGCAGAAAAGGTTGGCTTTAACGTAGGTCTTAAAAGAAATGCAAGATTTCAGCTGACACAAAGAGGAGAAAGTGCTCCAGATTGAGGCTACAGGGTAAGCAAAGTCACAGAAGTGGGAATGAGCATAGCATTGGCACCAGGATGGAGGAAAGGGACTGGTAGTGGAGCAGCCTGACTATGTAAACAGAAGAGGGGTGTGTGTGTGTGTGTGTGTGTGTGTGTGTGTGTGTGTGTGTGTGTGTGTGTGTGTGTGTGTGTGTGTGTGTGTGTGCGCGCGCGCGTGTGTGTGAGTGATGGTGGTGTTGAGAGGGATAGGATTTTACTAGGCAGCAAGGTGGAGTCAGATGATGCTGGTCTTGAAAGGCTGTCAGAGGAATTCAGGAGCTGGTAGGCTGTGGGGAAGCCACTAGAGGTTTTTACTCATGTGAATAGCCCAGTAAGAAATTTATCTGACAGTGACCTAGAGAACACACACATGGAAGAGATGAGAGTCCACAAGTCCATATAAGAAGTTATTGCATTAACCCAGGTCAGAGGCATGTCTCTCTTCCTTTTTCTATTTAATGTGACTTAGTCCCTGTTGAGTTGGGTCGGACCAACCAATCTAGAAAATGACTATTTGCACTCCACTGCAGGCTGTATGGCCTCTTAAACTGCTATCCATTTTTCTTTCTTTTTTTTTTTTTTTTTTTTTTTTTGCGGTACGCGGGCCTCTCACTGTTGTGGCCTCTCCCGTTGCGGAGCACAGGCTCCAGACGCACAGGCTCAGCGGCCATGGCTCACGGGCCCAGCCGCTCCGCGGCATGTGGGATCTTCCCAGACCGGGGCACGAACCCGTGTCCCCTGCATCGGCAGGCAGACTCTCAACCATTGCGCCACCAGGGAAGCCCCTGCTATCCATTTTTAAAGCAAATAACTTTCTTAGTCCACAGTAAAACCAGCCATCTGACTGTTTTAGGTTCTTCAGTGAGTTTCTTATGAAGAAAAATAGCCCAGGGAAGGCAGCTTCTAACAGCACTGTCACTGAGTACTGTCTTGAACCAACATAGGTCTGCTTTGAAGCATTCTTAATGTCACATCATGCTTGGTGGCACTCAGATTGGACATGCAATGAGGATTTGTTTTTAAAGTATCTGAAGAAAATTATACAGTGCAATTGCATTACAAGGATCCTGGGAATGTTTACTGGAGTTACAAGTTCTAGATAATAAACTTAAGCAGCCCAGTCTATGCACAAGCAGTGAGCTGGATTTGCCTAGAGGAGTGTGATAAAATCAAGCATTAGTGCATTTATCCTATTTTGCCTCTCCAGGCAAACTTTGCCAATTCTCAACCTGACCTCGATTCAGATAGCCCCGTGAGGAGTTCAATTTTCAAGTTCCCTCTACGTTTGGGTAATAGGGCAAAGAATTGGGAGTGGTGGCAAGTAAAAAAGTCACAAGGCCTAGGCAAAGGAAACTCACAGAGAAGAACACATCACGAGAGGCAGATGTGACCAGACAATAACTTTCCCTGAAACTTGGAGATGTGATGGCTGTTATTACCATGACTGAATATGACTCCTTATGAGAGAAACAAGAAAGAATAAAGAAACATACTGAGTGGGAGAAGATATTTGCAAATCATATATTTGATAAGGAGTTAATGTCCAAAATATATAAAGAACTCATACAACTCAACAACAAAGAAATCAAACTACCTGATTAAAAAATGGGCAGAGGACCTGAATAGACATTTTCCCAAAGAAGACATGCAGATGGCCAACAGGTACATGAAAAGATGCTCAACATTGTTAATTATCAGGGAAATGCAAATCAAAACCACAAAGAGATATCACCTCACCCCTGTCAGAATGGCTATTATCAAAAAGACAAGAAATAACATGTTGGAAATGATGTGGAGAAAAAGGAACCCTGTGCACTTTTTGTGGGAACGTAAATTGCTGCAGCCACTATGGAAAACAGTATGGAGATTCCTCAAAAAAGTAAGACTAGAACTGTCATACGACCCAGCTATTCTACTTCTGAGTATTTATCCAAAGAACACAGAAACACTAATTCGAAAAGATATGTACCCCTATGTTCATTGCAGCATTATTCACAATAGCCAAGATATGGAAACAATCTAAGTGTCCATCAATGGATGAATGGATAAAGAAGATGCAGTATAAATACACAGTGAAGTACTACTCAGTCATAAAAAAGAATCAATTCCTGCCATTTCTGACAACATGGATGGACCTTGAAGGTATTATGCTAAGTGAAATAAGTCAAATGAAGAAACACAAATACTGTATGATTTCACACATATGTGGAATCTAAAACAAAACAAAACAAATAAACAAAAACAAACTCAAAACAGATTAGTGTATACAGATATCAAATTATAGTGTTGTTACCTGAAATTTATATAGTTAAAAAAAATAAGAAACAAATGATAGGAGGCTAGGGTGGGCCCAAGTGCCATCTATTGAGAGGTATTTAATGAGAAACTTAAAATCATTCATTCTACACATTCAATGAACTTTTAATAAGTGAACAAATATAGGCACTAAAGAATTGCCAGTAAATAGAAATACCTGCCCTCATGGAGCTTACATTCCAGTGTGGGGCTGGAGCAGGCAAAAGACACAATTAACAGACTCTTTCCCTAAATGATCTCATCCAGCTCCATGGTTTTATTTACCATCTATATTCTGACTCCTAAATGTACATATCCAGCCCTGATGTCTCCCTGGGACTCCAGATTCATTTACCTGATTGCCAATTCAATGTCTCCACTTAGGTCTTATGGGACCCTCAAGTAGAACACGACCAAAACAGAACTCTTGATATTTTTCCCCCAAATCTGTTCCTCCCACAGCATACCCCATCTTGATAAATGGTGTCACAATTCCTCCAGTTGTTCAGATCAAGACCTGGGAGTCATTCTTGATTTGCTCTCTTTTCTTCAGCTTCCATTCTGTCAGCAAATCTTGTAAATTCCACCATCAAGATACATGTTGGATCTGTCCATTTCTCACCACCTCCATGATTATCACCCCAATCAAAGCTGTCGTCAACTCTCACCTGAAAACCTGCAAGCAACTACTAATTGGTCACCCCGCCTCCACTTTTTCCTTCATATAATTCATTTTCCACACAAAAGTCAAAATGATCTTACATACTAAGAATTACATCATATCACTCTGGCACTTAAAAACTAATGACTTCCCATGAATATAAGAAGTAAACAAAAATACTTTTTCAAGGCCTCCAACAGAGTCTGGTCAAGATCTGGCCCCCGTGTCTTTCTATAGCCTGATCTAACAGTCTCTCTTGCTCTCTTGATTAATAAGCTCAAAGTAGACTGGTAGCCTTTCTTTTTTTTAATTGAGGTATAGTTGATTTACAATATTGTGTTAGTTTCAGGTATACAGCAAAATGATTCCATTCATAATACACAAATACATATATACATATATATATGTATATTTCAGATTATTTTCCATTATAGGTTATTACAAGATATTGGGTATAATTCGCTGTGCTGTACAGTAATTCCTTGATGCTTATCTATTTTATGTGTAGTAGTTTGTATCTGTTACTCTCATATCCCTAATTTATCCCTTCCCCCTGGTTCCTTTACCCTTCTATGTCCAGAGTCTGTTTCTGCTTTGTATGTAGATTCATTTGTATTATTTTTTATATTCCACACGTAACTGATATCATATAATATTTGTCTTTTTCTGTCTGACTTACTTCACTGAGTATGATCATCTCTAGGTTCATCCATGTTGCTGAAAATGGCAATATTTCATTATTTTTATGGCTGAGTAATATTCCATTGTGTATATATATATATATATATATATATATATATATATATATATATATATATATATACACCATATCTTCATAAGCCAATCATCTGTTGTTGGGCACTGGGGTTGTTTCCATGTCTTGGCTATTGTAAATAGTGCTGCTATGAGAATTGGTGTGTGTGTATCTTACCAAATTAGATTTTTCATCTTTTCTGGATATATGCTCAGGAGTGAGATTGCTGAATCTTATGATAACTCAATTTTTAGTTTTTTTTAAGGAACCTCTAGATTTTTTTTCCCTAGTGACTATACCAATTTACATTCCTACCAACAGTGTAGGATGTTTCACTTTTTCCACAACCTCTCCAGCATTTATTATCTGTAGACATTTTGATGATGGCCATTCTGACCAGTGTGAAGTGATACTTCATTGTGATTTTGATTTGCATTTCTCTGATAATTAGCAAAGTTGAACATCTTTTCATGTGCCTTTTGGCCACCTGTATGTCTTCTTCGGAGAAATGTCTATTTCAGTCTTCTGCACATATTTTGATTGGGTCGTTTGTTTTTTTGATATTGAGTTGTATGAGCTGTTTGTATATTTTGGATATTAAACCCTTGTCAGTTACATTGTTTGCAAATATTTTCTCCCATTCTGTAGGTTGTCTTTTTGTTTTGTTGATGGTTTCCTTTGCTGTACAAAAGCTTATAAGTTTGATTAGATCCCATTTTTTAATTTTTGCTTTAATTTCTTTTGCTTTGGGAGACTGATGTAAGAAAATACTGCTATGATTTACATACAAGAATGTTTTGCCTATGTTCTCTTCTAGGGGTTTTATTTTTTATTTTATTTATTTATTTATTTATTTCTTATAGGGGTTTTATAGTGTTATGTCTTATATTTAGGTCTTTTTTTTCTTTTTATTTATTTATTTGGCTGTGTTGTGTCTTCATTGCTGCTCAAGGACTTTTCTCTAGTTGTGGCGAGTGGGGGGTATGCTTCGTTGCGGTGCACGGGCTTCTCATTGCAGTGGCTTCTCTTGTTGCAGAGCACAGGCTCTAGGGCCATGGGCTTCAGTAGTTGTGGTTCGCAGGCTCAGTAGTTGTGGCTCACGGGCTCTAGAACGCAGCCTCAGTAGTTGTGGTACACAGGCTTAGTTGCTCTGTGGCATGCAGGATCCTCCCGGACCAGAGCTTGAACCCACGTCCCCTGCATTGGCAGGAGGACTCTTAACCACTGTGCCACCAGGGAAGCCCATATTTAGGTCTTAAAACCATTTTGAGTTTATTTTTGTATTTGGTGTGAGGGAGTGTTCTAATTTCATTGATTTACATGTAGCTGTGCAGCTTTCCCTACACTACTTGTTGAAGAGACTGTCTTTTCTCCATTGTATATCCTTGCCTCCTTTGCCATAGATTATTTGACCTTAGGTGTGTGAGTTTATTTCTGGGCTCTCTATTCTGTTCCATTGATCTATATGTCTATTTTTGTGCCAATACCATGCTGTTCTGATTACTGTAGCTTTGTAGTATAGCCTGCAGTCTGGAAGAGTTATGCCTCCAACTTTGTTCTTCTTCCTCAGGATTGTCTTGAAAATTCTGGGGTTTTTTTTGTTTCCGTATACATTTTAGGATTATTTGTTCTAGTTCTGATTAAAATATCATGGGTATTTTGATAGGGATGGCATTAACTCTGTAGATTCCTTTGGGTAGCATGGCCATTTTAACAGTATTAATTCTTCCAGTCCAAGAGCGTGAGATGTCTTTCCATTTCTTTGAATCATCTTCAGTTTTCTTTATCAATGTTTTATAGGTTTCAGCATATAGGTCTTTCACTTCCTTGGTTAAGTTTATTCCTAGGGTGTTTTGTTTTATTTTGTTTTTGACTCAATTTAAAATGGCACTTTTTTTAACTTTCTGATATTGCATTGTTAGTGTAAAGAAATGCAACAGATTTCTATATATTAATTTTGTATCCTGCTACATCGCTAAATTAATTTATTAGTTCTAATAATTTTGTGTGGAGACTTTAGTGTTCTCTAGAGTCATCTGCAAATAGTGACAGTTTAACGTCTCCCTTTCCAGTTTGGATACCTTTCTGTTTCTTCTCTGATTGCTGTGGCTAGGACTTCCAATACTATGTTGAAAAGAAATGGTGAGAGCGGGCATCCTTGTCTTATTCCTGAATTCAGCGAGAAGGCTTTCAGCTTTTCACTGTCAAATATTATGTGGGCTATGGGTTTGTTGTAAATGTCTTTTATTATGTTGAGATATGTTCCTTCTATACCCACTTCGGTGAAAGTCTTTATCATGAATGAATATTTAATTTTGTCAAATGCTTCTTCTGCATCTTTTGAGATGACCATGTTTCTTTCTTTTTTTTTTTTTGTCTTTCCTTTTGTTCATGTGATGTATCACATTAATTGATTTCTGTATGTTGAACTATCCTTGTGACCCTGGAATTGATCCAACTTGACCATGGTGTATGATCCTTCTTATATATTGTTGGATTTGGTTTGCTAATATTTGGTTGAGGGTTTTTGCATCTATATTCATCAAAGATAATTGTCCTGTAATTTGCTTTTTTTGAGTGTATTTGGTTTAGGTATCAAGGTGATGGTGGCTTTATAGAATGAACTTGGCAGTGTTTCCTCATCTTCAATCTTTTGGAATATTTTGAGAAGGATAGGTATAAGTTCTTCTTTGTATGTTGGATAGAATTCTCCAGTACATCTCTCTAGTCCTGGACTTTTGTTTGCAGGGAGGTTTTTTTTTTTTTTTTTAACAGATTCTATTTCACTTTTGGTGATCTGTCTGTTCAAATTATCTGTTTCTTTTCAGCTCAATTTTGGCAGGCTGTATGTTTCTAGAAACTTGTCCATTTCTTCTGAGTTGTCCAATTGGCATATAACTGTACACAGTATTCTTTTATGAATTTTTGTATTTCTGTGGTAACAGTGGTTATTTCTCCTCTTTCATTTCTTATTTTGTTTATTTTGGTCCTCTCTCTTTTCTTCTTCATGAACCTGGCTAGAGGTTTTTCAATTTTGTTTATTTTTTCAGAAAAACAGATCTTGGTTTCATTGATCTTTTCTATTGTTTTTTTTAAATTTCCATTTTATTTATGTCCTCTATGATCTTTATTATTTCCTTCCTTCTGCTGAGTTTGGGTTTTGTTTTTTTCAAACTCCTTTAGGTGGTAGGTTAGATTGTTTATTTCAGGTTTCTTTTGTTTGTTTTTTTTGTTTTTTGGGTTTTTTTGTGGAAGGTCTGTATTGCTGTGAACTTCCCTCTTAGAACTACTTTTGATGCATCCAATAGATTTTGTAAGGTTGTGTTTTCATTGTCATTTGGCTTGAGGTATTTTCTGATTTCTTCTTCAATTTCATCATTTTCCTATTGGTTTTTTAAATAGGATGTTTTTCAGTCTCCATTTGTTCTTTTCCCATTTTTATTTCTGTGTTTGATTTCTAGTTTCATACCATTGTGGTCAGAATAGGTACTTGAAATAACTTCTATCCTCTTAAATTTGTTGAGGCTTGTTTTGTGACCCAGTGTGTACTTTTTAAAATTTTTTTGGATGCAGTGTCCTGTAGATGTCAGTTAAATCCCACTGATCTATTGTGTCATTTAGGACCTCCATTGCCTTCTTGATTTTCTGTTTGGAAGATTTGTCCATTGATGTCAGTGGGGTGTTAAAGCCTCCTACTATTTTTGTATTTCTGTAAGTTTCTCCCTTTATGTCCATTAGTATTTGTTTTATATGTTTAGGTGCTCCTATGTTGGGTGCATATGTTAACAAGTGTAGTATCCTCTTCTTATATTGATCCCTTTATCATTATATAATACCCTTATTTGCCTGTCTTTACAGACTTTGTTTTAAAGTCTATTTTGTCGGATATGACTATTTCTACCCCTGCTTACTTGCCATTTCATTTGCATAAAATATCTTCTTCCAAACCCTAACTTTCAGTCTGTGTGGGTCTTTGATCCTGAAGTGAATCTCTTGTAGGCAGCATACTGCAGGTTCGTGGTTTTTTAAAAATCCAGTCTGCCTATGTATTTTGACCAGAGCATTTAGTCTTTTGTAGTAAATTGAGTTCCTTTATTTTTGGTTTTTGTGAATCTATTGTGTGTTTTTGATTTTTGGTTACCATGGGGTTCAAGTATGTTGACCCATGACTATATCTACTTCCTTTAAATTGGTATTCATTTCAATTCAAACACATTAAAAAGATTTTTATACTCCCATATTTCATGATTTTGATGTCCTATTTTACATCTTCATGCTTTTACTGTTTATTGTAGTTATAATAGCTTTTACAATTTTTTTTTTACTCTATGTACTCTATGCACTTATTTAAGTGATTTTCAGTCCTTTTATACATTTGCCTTTCCTATTGTGATTTTCTCTTTTCTATAGGTTGTCGCTTCTTTTCTATTTATAGAAGACCCTTTAATATTTCTTTTAGGGTAGGTTTAGTATTGCTGAATTCTTTTAGTTTTTTCTTGTCTGAGAAATTCTTTATTTCTCCTTGTATTCTAAATGATGATCTTGCTGGGTAGAATATCCTAGGTTGCACGTTTTTCCCTTTCAGGACTTTGAATGTATTTTGCCACTCCCTTTTGGCCTGCAAAGTTTCTGTAGAGGAATCAGCTGATAGCCTTAGGGGATTTCCCTTGTAACTGACTCTGCTTTTCTCTTGCTGTCTTTGGAATCCTCTGTTTAACTTTTGC
The DNA here is from genome assembly GCF_964374135.1 of Grampus griseus. Lineage (NCBI taxonomy): Eukaryota > Metazoa > Chordata > Mammalia > Artiodactyla > Delphinidae > Grampus > Grampus griseus. The sequence continues at coordinate 97,055,659 of NC_138999.1, read as the reverse complement.
CATTTTAATTATGATATGTCTTGGTGTGGGTCTGTTTGGGTTCATCTTGTTTGGGACCCTCTGTGCTTCCTGTATCTGGATATTTGTTTCCTTCCTTAGTTTTGTGAAATATTCAGCCATAATTTCTTCAAATACATTTTTAATACCCTTTTCTCTCTTTTCTTTCTGGAACCCCTATTATGTGTAGGTTGGCACACCTTATATTATCCCATAAATTTTGTATGTTGCTTTCTTTTTTTTTCCATTTGTTTTTCTGTCTGCTGTTTTGATTGGGTGATTTCCATTATTCTATCTTCCAGGTCACTTATTCGTTCTTTTGTGTTATCTAGTCTGCTATTCATTGCTTCTAGATTGGTTTTTATTTCAGCTATTGAGTTGTCTAGTTTTGACTTGTTGTTCTTTATAGTTTCTAGTTCCTTGTTACAGGGATCTGCATTTCTATTGAGAATCCTTCTTAATTCCTTTCACATTTTTATTACGTCCGTTTTGAACTTGGGGTCTAGTAGACTGGTGAGGTCTGTTTCATTATTTGTTCTTTCATGGAATTTCTCATGTTTTTTTAAATTAGGAGTAGTTCCTCTGCTTTTTCTTATTACTTAACTCTCTCTATCTCTATGACTTTAGGAGAAACAGTTATATACTGTGGTCCTGAAGGGGTATTTTTATGTGGGAATGTCCCTGTGTAGAGTGTGTGAGTCCAATATTTTTGGTGCAAGGGCTGGTTTTTGTATGGATGCCAGCCATGTCTTTCCTCAGAGTGTGCTGGCTGTTATCCCCTTGATAGGGAGTGTGATTGGTGTTGTGGTGTCCAGAGCCTACACTGGATGTTGGCCGGGGCCTCCTCTTTGCTCCATGGCTGTCATAGCCCTGTCAGGGAGAGGGTCTCCTCCCCAGTTATTGGATGAGAAGCCCTGAGGGTTGCTTTTGATCAGTCTCAATTGCCCTTTTGTGCATGCCCTGCTCCAGTGGAGGTGACTGCTGAAGCAAGTGAGTCCCGTGTGGGCACAGACAACCTATTCACCGCCTGTACAGGCGTCCGCGGTTCTGCCCAGAAGCAGCCCAAAGTTGTATCCCTTTCTCCATTATGTTCATCCCAGACTTAGTGCTAGGCTATGGTGTGGAATGGGCTGGTGTTGGGTGCCAGGGTGCTGGCTGCAGGAGCTTATGCTGCTTCCTGGGATCTGGGCTGTCTCTGGGGCAGACCTCTCATAGAATCTGTCCACGCCAGATCCAGCTCCAAGCTGCCATGTGGTGTGAGCAGAGCCAGAGTGCTGCTGCCAGGAAATGAACCACTGCGTATTCTTTCCCAAGGGCTGTCTGCCTAAAACGTGTGTTTCTGTGATCCTACTTGTGTGCACACCAAAGTCCACTGCCGCTGGACCTGTCTCTGCTGTGAGCTGGTTGATAGTGGACTCCACAGCCGGACCCACCCCCACCGCACACACACTGACAAAAGGGCTCCGTGGTTCTGGCTGGCCCAAACCCCAGGTCCTCCATGCTGTCTCCATGTAGCTAGATGAGTCCTCTCCCAGGGCCTGTCTGTCCAATATTCAGTGCTTAGCAGCTCTGCATATTTGTAGCCCCACCCAGTGTGCACTTCGGACTGGGAAGTGTGGGGAGGTGGTAGCCAGTGCTGGTCTCTCTCTGCCCTGATTGTTAGCAAGCCAGCATGTGCACACTCCTCTCAAGTAGAGTCTAGGCTTCTCCAGCCCCTCTGTCTGTCCCAGTGGATTTCCTAGGAGGCAAGGGAGCTCCCCAGGGTGAGGGTATGCCTGCGTGGACTTTCTGCTCTTTACAGATACTTTCCAGGGGCGCTGGTCCCGTCCTGATGAGTTTTTTTCCTGTCCTACCTGGTTACGTGGAGATCTTTCTCGTAGATTGGTTGTATAGGAGATCTTCTCCCAGTTGGTTTTCTGTGAGAATTGTTCCACATGTAGATGTATTTTTGATGTGTTTGTGGGAGGAGATGAGCTCCATATCCTTCTACTCCTCCATCTCAATCCCCCTCCCACTTCACTCCACACTGGTCTCCTTTCTATTAGTTGAACTAGCCAAACCCTTTCCTCTTGCCCTTTGCCATTTCTCTTCTCTGTGTCTGCTGTGCTCTTTCTCTGTCTCTTAACATGGCTTGCCCCTTTCTATCTTTCCAGCTGACCACCGCAGAGTGACCTTCCCTGACAATCTAAAATAGACCCACCTCCATTTTTCTCTGGCATAGCCCCCTATTTGTTTCCTTCAGCATACTTATCACATGTGTGAGTGTATGTGCATGTGTGTGTTGTTTGTGTGTGTTTCTGTCTCTCCCATTAGGCTGCAAGCTTCATTAATGTAGTGGTAATGGCCATGTAGTGCCTAGCTCAGTAAAAAATGTTTTGAATAAATGAATGGGTAGAGAAGGGTTTTGGGATATAAGCATCATGAAGGTCTGAAGAGACTAAAACTTTGAATGTTCTGGGCTCTAGATCTTCCTGCCAAGGACTATTGGGGTTAGGCACAATCTTTCAGGATAGGGTCAGAGCCAGAAATTATCATGGCCAGGGTGAATGATGTGGAGGTCAGAACAGTAATTGTATCTATACTAGGTCAATAAGAAAATACTGAAATAACAAATTCAAGTATAGTGTAAAGCTGCCCTGATAACTTGTGTCCAGAGGACACAGAACTTTCTTTCAACACAGACAGAATGTTACTTAGAAGAAATAAATGCTTTGACATCAGACAGATCTTGGTTTAAATACCCTCTCAGCCACTGACAAGCTGGGTGACTTTGGGCAATTTATTTAACCTATCTAAGCATAAGTTTTCTCATCTGTAAAATGGATATGATAACACAACTATTGCATAGGTTATTGTAAGGACTAATGAGTTAAAAAGGTAGAACAGAACCTAGCACATAATACAAACCAGCAATGAACAAGAAGAAGAGAAAGAAGAAGGAGAAGAAGAAAAAGAAGAAGAAATGAGCTCTCACAAGATTATACAGTCCTAGGATTCTCTCTGTCTATGTCATTGCTTTGGCCTGGGATCGCAGGAAGGTGACTGTGATTACCTGGGCATGATTGCATGGGTTACAATCCGAGGGCTATGGTCATAGGTCCATGACCATACCAAAACCCAGCCAGTTAATCAGGAAAAAAATACAATCATTCAAGCTAATTATATGTCCCAGGGCCCAGACCATGGGCCATCGGTTGTTTACTAGCCTGACAATTCCATGCCACCTGTATCCATATGGATCACTATAGACTAACTCCTCCTTGTACTTTGAGGTGGAGGTGTATTGATGTAGCATGGAGTCACAGATGGCCAGGGAGCCAGGAAAGGCTTCAATATGGCTTCCTTCAAAGAATACAATACAATAAAAAAGGAGTCACTTAGCTCCTGAATGAGGGCATAAATTCTGAGAAGTAATCATACCACTAGTTGTTCTTGATGCACAAAATAGAAGCAGCAGTGAATTATCAATCCTAAAATTAGAAAGGAATATTTTCTATGAATATTTGTAGTTCATTATTGACTTTTGAGGCTCATTATACAAGAACTAAAATGTGGAATTTTATGATTACTTTGTATAATTATGTATAGACAGAGGGAGCCAAACTCCCTTTAAAGTCAGTGGGAGATATGCATAAAGAATGAGAGCTAAAATTGGCCCCTCTGTATTTTTCAATTTTGCTGGATGTAGAATTCAATATTTTAAAATGACAAAAGACTCATCTTGTTTTCAAATTGACTATAAAGCACAATAACAATAATTTATTTACATAGCTGTGTTCTGGGAGCTCATAGCATTTTGCAGCTCTTCCCAGTTATTTTCATAATGGAAGGGGTAAGAGGTTTTAGTCCCTCCTTTTTTCCAGCTATGGAAACTGAGTCACGGAGTGTCCAATTCATTTACTAGTAATAGCACAGTAGGTTGTTGATACTTCTAAAGTGAGATTAATAATGTCTGCCCTATCTTTTAGTGTTTCTATAAGGACATGTATAGGACACTTCTCGTGTAGTTTCAAACCATCTTGACCTTACCTCCTACCCCAGCCACTCCTGCATTGTTTATTTCCTCAAAGACTTCCAATCTGACACTGCTTCACATTAGACCCACTGCTCCTGTCTATTGCTCCCTACTCTGTGGAAATGAATGTTCTTGGGACTACCCTTGACCAATGGGAGCGAGAGTTTATGGATAAATGCTTTCCTCATTTTCCCCTGGGCTGGTAGTTCTAAGACACACTCTTTTAGTTTGCTCAGCTTCCCAACTATCCATGGAGATACCAAACTCAAGAACGCATTGTCTTTCTCTCCTTTCCTGTTTCACTTCCCCATCTCTCTTCTTCGAATGCTTCTCTAATATACCACCTGCACTCAAGCCTTTCCCTCAGTCTCTGCTTACAGGTTAACTAAGGCCAAAGAGAATGACATGAAATGGTAATATATATGAAAGAACTTGAAAACCCCAAAATGCTATGTAATATAAGCTATTACTATGACTTACATAATAGTAGTAATATTTGTACCAATTATAACCATTATAATTAATTTTCAATTTGAAGCTATTGAAGCATTGAAGCAAAAATTGTCATGTCTTTCTGAAATGCTGGAATCACCATAAATCAGAAGTATTCCTTTCTCTGGAGGAACACGATGACTTCCCAAGGGATAAGCAGGCAAAAAAAGTATTAAGAGAATCAATTTTCGGCATCATTTCAACTTCTATATGTATAATTCCTAAAACTGATCTGCCTGAGAATGTGCCTGTAGTTAAGGTGTCCTACCAAGCTTTTCTTTCCCACCTGTCCTTTCAGAGTTGTTCTCCTGCTACACAAAAGAAAGGCAGAACACATCTATACAATGGAATATTACTCAGCCATAAAAAGGAACGAAATTGAGTTATTTGTAATGAGGTAGATGAACCTAGAGTCTGTCATACAGAGTGAAGTAAGTCAGAAAGAGAAAAACAAATACCATATGCTAACACATATATATGGAATCTAAAAAAAAACGGTACTGGTGAACCTAGTGGCAGGGCAGGAATAAAGACACAGACATAGAGAATGGACTTGAGGACACAGCAGGGGGGAATGGGAAGCTGAGACGAAGTGAGAGAGTAGCATTAACATATATACACTACCAAATGTAAAAGTGATGGCTAGTGGGAAGCTGCTGCATAGTACAGGGAGATTAGCTCAATGCTTTGTGACAACCTAGAGGGGTGGGATAGGGAGAGTGGGAGGGAGGCTCAAGAATGAGGGGATATGGGGATATATGTATGCATACAGATGATTCACTTTGTTGTACAGTAGAAACTAACATAACATTGTAAAGCAATTATACTCCAATAAAGATGAAAAAAAAAGAAAGAAAGGCAGAACATATATCCTGAGACTTACTATGATATAACTCATCTTCTGACTATTGCTTAAAAACAACAGCAACATTCCTAAGAGTCCTATGAGAGAAAAGCAAGGAGAGCACTGGTAAGAAATAACTTTTGTCGACCTCTCATTTCTTTTTTTTTTAATTTATTTTACTGAAGTATAGTTGACTTACAATGTTGTGTTAATTTCTGCTACACAGCAAAGTGATTCAGTTATACATACATACACATATATATATATTGTTTTTCATATTCTTTTCCATTATGGTTTATTACAGGATATTGAATATAATTCTCTGTGCTATACAGTAAGACTTTGTTGTTTATCCATTCTATATATAATAGTTTGTACCTGCTAATCCCAAAGCCCCAGTCCATCCCTCCCCCTCCTCCCCCTTCCCCTTGGCAATCACAAGCCTGTTTTCTGTCTGTGAGTCTGTTTCTGTTACATAGGTAAGTTCATTTGTGTCATATTTTAGATTCCACATATAAGTGATATCATATGGTATTTGTCTTTCTCTTTCTGACTTACTTCACTTAGTAAAATAATCTCTAGGTATATCCATTTTGCTTCAAATGGCATTATTTCATTCTTTTTTTATGGCTGAGTAGTATTACACTGTATATATGTACCACATCTTCATCCATTCATCTGTCGATGGGCATTTAGATTGTTTCCATATCTTGGCTATTGTAAATAGTGCTGCTATGAACATAGGGGTGCATGTATCTTTTCGAATTATAGTTTTGTCCAGATATATATCCAGGAATGGGATTGCTGGATCATATGGCAACTCTAGTTTTAGTTTTTTGGGGAACCTCCATACTGTTTTCCATAGTGCCTACACCAATTTACATTCCCACCAACAATGTAGGAGGGTTCCCTTTTCTCCATACTTTCTCCAGCATTTATTGTTTGTAGATTTTTTTAATGATGGCCATTCTGACTGGTGTGAGATGGTACCTCATTGTAGTCACGTGCCTGTTGGCCATCTGTATGTCTTCTTTGGAGAAATGTCTATTTAGGTCTTCTGCCCATTTTTCTATTGGGTTGTTTGTTTTTTTGTTGTTGAGTTGTATGAGCTGTTTGTATATTTTGGAAATTAAGCCCTTGTCAGTCGCATCATTTGCAAATATGTCCTCCCAGTCCATAGATTTTCTCTTCATTTTGCTTATGGTTTTGTTTGCTGTACAAAAGCTTGTAAGTTTGATTAGGTTGTGGACCTCTCACTTCTTTATGGTCCTATAGCTTCTCTTCCATGTGCTGCTAATTTCTACATATAGATTAAAATTGCCCTTATAAAAGCAGAATGTCTACCTCTGTACAAGTGTAGGACGAAGTGTTTCTAAAATGCTTTCTGGAATGTGATGCCCAAGACTTTAGGAAACCAGTTTCATTTAAGTAGGGAAAAAAATCTTTCTCCTCAGCTTATATGTTTTTCTAATGCTGTCAAGTGAATAATTATAAGCAATAATTTTCAACAATAAAATTAAATTACTAATATATATATAAAATTATCAAGTATCTTTCTCTCTGTCTACCATTAATTTTAAAGGCACTTCTAGGAGATTTAGATTAGAAAACTGAAATACAGCATACAAAATAATGTGTGTATGTGTTTATATGTCTTAAAATGCACAATTTCCAATTTTTAAATTTATTTTTAACTTCTTTGAAATAATTTTAGATGTTCCCTTTGTAATTAATGCATATCTTGGGAGCGATATTTTGAGACTGTGCAAATGTCCAGGTCCTCCTTAAACTTTTACCTACTATTTTTAGCATCCATTGGTGGATGTTGTCTGCTACAGTTATTAATTTGGTGTTCTAATGGTGATTTTGTATTTCCCATATTCCTTCTACATTTATTATGTGGAATTCTTTTGTAAGGAATAGCTATGCCTTCTTCACCTTATTTATTTATTTATTCAATTCTGTATTATATCAATATGGACTCATGGATATTTCTTGTATTCGATGGGCTATAATACTGTACTGTTGTTTATTTTGTTCCTCAAATTGTTCTAGCTTTAACCATTGGGATTTCCAATAATTGGGAAAGAAATTCCTTTGCAAGTCAGATGGTTTAAATTATTTACTTTCAACAAAATTGAAGGACTAGTCAATTTATCAGCTGATTGATCATTAAAAGGAATGTCGATGGTAGAACACTGTGAAACTCTTTTTCTAGTTTTTTTTAAATTTTTTACACAATTTTAAAGGTTACTTTCCATTTATAGTTATTACAAAATATTGGCCATATTCCCTGTGTTGTACAATACATCCTTGAGGCTATCTTACACCTAGTCGTTTGTTCCTCCCACTCCCCCACCCCTATATTGCCCCTCCCCCTGTTCCCCCCAGTAACCACTAGTTGAACACTGTGAAAATTTTTACATGTAATACAGAAGACCTTCAAACAATTAAGTGACATTGTAATAAGAAAACTTTCATTCCCATGTGCCTATCCTGTGGCCCAGCGTTTCCAGTCTTCAGTATTTATCCAAGATAAATGAGCACATATGTTTACCCAAAAACTTGTAGCAAATGTTCATAGCCATTTTATTCATAAGAGCCCCAAACTGGAAACAACCCAAATATCCATGAACAATAGAATAGATAATGAAATTGTAGTTTATTCATAAGATGGAATACAAGACAGTCCTTTTTCTAAGAACAAACTGCCAATATACCCCAAAACATTGATGAATGTCAGTTACATTATATTAAGTGAAAGAAGTCACACAGAAGAGTATACACTGATTCCATTTCTATGAAACTCAAGAACATGTTAAATTCAGTTTAGGGTGATAGACATGAGAGCCATCTTGGGGGCAGTATTGTTTGGGAAAGGGCACAAGGGAAACTTCTGGTGTGCTGTAAATGTCCTCTATCTTGATCAGGGTGGTGGTCACATGACTGCACACATTTGTCAAAACTCTTCTTAGGATTTGTCCACTTTTTTGGTATATAAATAAATACCTCAACAAAAATAATAGTGTGCGCAAAATATCAACTGAGAAAAAATGTTTTATATATATAGGATACAAAGGGATTATAAGCAGGACATATAAAGAGCTCCTGCAAAAAAAAGTGTCCAGTGAAAAAGCAGGTAAATGATAGAAATAGGCCAGTCACCCAAAAGGAGTTGTATATCATCAAAACGCCTATGAAAAAAATCCACTATAGTAATCAGAGATATGCCAAATAAAACACAAAACTATACAACCCTATTTTTAACCCCAAACTGGTAACTTTGTTGGGAGGATAGTGGAGGACTCTAAACAAACACACACTCTCCCTCTTTCTCTCTCAGAGAATTATTACAATGTTATAAGTAATACTTAATAAGTACTTATTTGTACTTACAATGAGCACTATAATAAGTAATAATAGAATAGATAACAAAATTGTTTTGCCCTAAGCATCAATCATTAAGAGCTGGAATTCGGCCACAATTCTTGAATCCATAATAAGACACAAAATAATCTGGGTTTTCTAAATCCAAACCTCTTTTTGGGCCATTGACAGTGGGGTGGTTTTCACATGTAGATTACATAACTTACCTGAAGACCCCTGCACTGGCTTGGAGAGCAGGAAGACAGCATGTGGACACCCAAGCCTTCTTGGTAAAGGTTGGGTGGTGCGAGGTAAAGCAGAAATCCAAACTGGTTAGTCCCTGAGCTGATATAATTTGTTTGGCTTTCATCATGTGCTGGTTGTAATTGAGGCCAACATTTAAAAATTCAAGAATGTCACATGAAAATTGTCCACATCTATCTAAATCAGCTAGATCTGGGTAACAGCTGACCCCCCGACCCAGTATGTTCTCCAGTTTGCCACAGTCCCCAGAGCTTCCTTTTGTGCTCTGACACAGAGGCTGGGTGGCAGGTTTTCTGATGTCAGACCCATATTACTCATTTATGTTACCCATCTTGTCCATATAAGTAACTGAACTTGTGACCTGGTGTAAAATACCATGGAGTAAAGACAACAGACTCTAAGTTTTAAAGACTACCATTTACTAATAATGTATATGAGTGAGAGAGAGAGAGAGAGAGAATGAGTAAAGTCCTCAGATGGACTGCTTTACTTAGCTCTTAACACCTTGAAGTTACAAATGTCCTTCTATACAACTTTACATAGAACAAATATGCAAAACTATCTTTAGAAAATTTAGCAAGCTGAAAGAGGTCCTTGTCCCTTTCCAATTAGTTGTTATTCTTTGATATTAGGGGACAGGAATGTATTGTGACATGGAGTTTTGGAGAAGATTTTCGTGTAACATGGAGAACTGCGGATGCTCCTGGCAGGGGAGGCATGAGTACAGTCTTTATAAAAAGCCCATGGATTTTACTCCTGGGACTCGCTGTCAAAGGTTTTCGTCCCTTTCTTGGCTCATCTCTTCTGGCAGTAGCGTGGCTGAGCTGATTCCCTTCTTAAATGTAGAGCAGACGTTCAGTAGTTCAGTGCCCCCGAGGTACACAGATGGCATGTTAAAACCAAAATAGCTGGTCCCACCCGCAGAGGTTATATTCACTAGTTCTGGGATGGAGCCCAAGAATTTGTATGTCTAACAAGTTCCCAGGTCATGCTGATGCAACTGGTCAGGGAACCACACTTTGAAAATCCCTGATGAAGTCCTCAACCTCTGGTGAAGAGGGATAACTTCTTGCAGTCTGTATTAATGATTTATGCTCAGAAAGATTAGACATAAATGATAACCCAATAGATTTAATTACATGTTCTTTATATATGCTTCCTGTTACTAATTGTCCTGATTTTTTTCTGCAAACAGTTCAGAATTGGAAGTATTTAAATGTGGGGTGTTTTTTTATTTTTGAGGCATAAAAGCAATCAGTGGAGAATTGACTCAATTGAACCTGAGATCTGAGTGCTTCATTTCTCCCTGGGGAGTCACTCTAGTAGGCAGCCATAAACACTCTCTGCCCTGTGGTTTTGTTGCTGAAGCTTGGAAGTTCTCATGATAGATCAGGAAGTGCCGGGCTTGCGCGGCGTTGAAAGAGCAGACTGTTACAGTGAGACCAACAAACTTGAAAACTAGAATGGGCACACTGGGAAAGTGACTAAAGGGATTCTTTCTCTCCTTGATGTGTTTAAAGGTAGAATCTTGACATTCTGATAACTGTTCAAAAGCCTCTCCCCTAAGGCATGCTCCCTGGCCTCTCTCTCTCAATCTCCCTCTCTCTGTCTCCTATCTTTACTGCAGCCAACAATTCCAAGAGAACCAATGCATATTTTTTTTTGTATGTGTTCATGCAGAATCTGTGCGGATTTGTAATTTACATAAGTGTTGTTCTAAATCGCACTGCTGCTTTTCCCACTCAACTCTAATATTTTATGATTCACCTATGTTACCAGGTGCACCTCTAACTTCAGCAGGCATCAAAATCACCAGGGGAAGTTGTTAAAATAGACATAGCTGGGTTCCACTCCAACAGATTCTTGTTCAGAAGGTCTTAGGTGATGCCCAGGAATCTGCATTTAAATAAATGTATTGGGGTATAATTTATATACTATAAAACTCACCTGTTTAATACATTCAATTTAAGGATTTTTAGTAAATGTGTAGAGTTGTATAACCACTCCACACAATCGAGTTAGAAATGTGCATTTTTTTTACATCTTTATTGGAGTATAATTGCTTTACAATGGTGTGTTAGTTTCTGCTGTATAACAAAGTGAATCAATTATACATATACATATGTTCCCATATCTCTTCCCTCTTGCGTCTCCCTCCCTCCCACCCTCCCTATCCCACCCCTCTAGGTGGTCACAAAGCACCGAGCTGATCTCCCTGTGCTATGCGGCTGATTCCCACTAGCTATCTATTTTACGTTTGGTAGTGTATATATGTCCATGCCACTCTCTCACTTTGTCACAGCTTACCCTTCCCCCTCCCCATATCCTCAAGTCCATTCTCTAGTAGGTCTGTGTCTTTATTCCTGTCTTACCCCTAGGTTCTTCATGACATTTTTTTCCTTAAATTCCATATATATGTGTTAGCATACGGTATTTGTCTTTCTCTTTCTGACTTACTTCACTCTGTATGACAGACTCTAGGTCTATCCACCTCATTACAAATAGCTCAATTTCATTTCTTTTTATGGCTGAGTAATATTCCATTGTATATATGTGCCACATCTTCTTTATCCATTCATCTGTCGATGGACACTTGGGCTGCTTCCATGTCCTAGCTATTGTAAACAGAGCTGCAATGAACATTTTGGTATATGACTCTTTTTGAATTATGGTTTTCTCAGGGTATGTGCCCAGTAGTGGGATTGCTGAGTCATATGGAAGTTCTATTTGTAGTTTTTTAAGGAACCTCCATACTGTTCTCCATAGCGGCTGTATCAATTCACATTCCCACCAGCAGTACAAGAATGTTCCCTTTTCTCCACACCCTCTCCAGCATTTATTGTTTCTAGATTTATTGATGATGGCCATTCTGACTGGTGTGAGATGATATCTCATTGTAGTTTTGATTTGCATTTCTCTAATGATTAGTGATGTTGAGCATTCTTTCATGTGTTTGTTGGCAATCTGTATATCTACTTTGGAGAAATGTCTATTTAGGTCTTCTGCCCATTTTTGGATTGGGTTGTGTGTTTTTTTGTTATTGAGCTGCATGAGCATCTTATAAATTTTGGAGATTAATCCTTTGTCAGTTGCTTCATTTGCAAATAGTTTCTCCCATTCTGAGGGTTGTCTTTTGGTCTTGTTTATGGTTTCCTTTGCTGTGCAAAAGCTTTGAAGTTTCATTAGGTCCCATTTGTTTATTTTTGTTTTATTTCGATTTCTCTAGGAGGTGGGTCAAAAAGGATCTTGCTGTGATTTATGTCATAGAGTGTCCTGCCTATGTTTTCCTCTAAGAGTTTGAGAGTTTCTGGCCTTACATTTAGGTCTTTAATCCATTTTGAGCTTACTTTTGTTTGTGGTGTTAGGGAGTGTTCTAATCTCATACTTTTACATGTACCTGTCCAGTTTGCCCAGCACCAGTTATTGAAGAGGCTGTCCTTTCTCCACTGTACATTCTTGCCTCCTTTATCAAAGATAAGGTGACCATATGTGCGTGGGTTTATCTCTGGGCTTTCAATCCTGTTCCATTGATCTATCTTTCTGTTTTTGTGCCAGTACCATACTGTCTTGATTACTGTAGCTTTGTAGTATAGTCTGAAGACAGGGAGCCTGATTCCTCCAGCTCCGTTTTTCGTTCTCAAGATTGCTTTGGCTATTCAGGGTCTTTTGCGTTTCCATACAAATTGTGAAATTTATTGTTCTAGTTCTGTGAAAAATGCCAGTGGTAGTTTGATAGGGATTGCATTGAATCTGTAGATTGCTTTGGGTAGTAGAGTCATTTTCACAATGTTAATTCTTCCAATCCAAGAACATGGTATATCTCTCCATCTATTTGTATCATCTTTAATTTCTTTCATCAGTGTCTTATAATTTTCTGCATACAGGTCTTTTGTCTCCTTAGGTAGGTTTATTCCTAGATATTTTATTCTTTTTGTTGCAATGGTAAATGGGAGTGTTTTATTGATTTCACTTTCAGATTTTTCATCATTAGTGTATAAGAATGCCAGAGATTTCTGTGCATTAATTTTGTATCCTGCTACTTTACCAAATTCATTGATTAGCTCTAGTAGTTTTCTGGTAGCATGTTTAGATTCTCTATGTATAGTATCATGTCATCTGCAAACAGTGACAGCTTTACTTCTTCCTTTCTGATTTGGATTCCTTTTCTTCTCTGATTGCTGTGGGTAAAACTTCCAAAAGTACGTTGAATAAGAGTGGTGAGAGTGGGCAACCTTGTCTTGTTCCTGATCTTAGTGGAAATGCTTTCAGTTTTTCACCATTGAGGACGATGTTGGCTGTGGGTTTGTCATATATGGCCTTTATTATGTTGAGGAAAGTTCCCTCTATGACTACTTTCTGCAGGGTGTTTAATCATAAATGGGTGTTGAATTTTGTCAAAAGCTTTCTCTGCATCTATTGAGATGATAATGATCAAGGGATTGATCCAAGAAGAAGATATAACAATTGTAAATATTTATGCACCTGACATAGGAGCACCTCAATACATAAGGCAAATACTAACAGCCGTAAAAGGGGAAATTGACAGTAACACATTCATAGTAGGGGACTTTAACACCCCACTTTCACTAATGGACAGATCATCCAAAATGAAAATAAATCAGGAAACACAAGCTTTAAATGATATATTAAACAAGATGGACTTAATTGATATTTATAGGACATTCCATCCAAAAACAACAGAATACACATTTTTCTTGAGTGCTCATGGAACGTTCTCCAGGATAGATCATATCTTGGGTCACAAGTCAAGCCTTGGTAAATTTAAGAAAATTGAAATCGTGTCAAGTATCTTTTCTGACCACAATGCTATGAGACTAGATAGCAATTACAGGAAAAGATCTGTAAAAAATACAAACACATGTAGGCTAAACAATACACTACTTAATAATGAAGTGATCACTGAAGAAATCAAAGAGGAAATAAAAAAATTCCTAGAAACAAATGACAATGGAGACGCAACAACCCAAAACCTATGGGATGCAGCAAAAGCAGTTCTAAGAGGGAAGTTTATAGCAATACAATCCTACCTTAAGAAACAGGAAACATCTCGAATAAACAACCTAACCTTGCACCTAAAGCAAGTAGAGAAGGAAGAACAAAAAAAAACAAAGTTAGCAGAAGGAAAGAAATCATAAAAATCAGATCAGAAATTAATGAAAACAATGAAGGAAACAATAGCAAAGATCAATAAAACTAAAAGCTGGTTCTTTCAGAAGATAAACAAAATTGATAAACCATTAGCCAGACTCATCAAGAAAAAAAGGGAGAAGACTTAAATCAATAGAATTAGAAATGAAAAAGGAGAAGTAACAACTGACACTGCAGAAATACAAATGATCATGAGAGATTACTACAAGCAACTCTATGCCAATAGAATACAACCTGGAAGAAATGGACAACTTCTCAGAAATGCAAAACCTGCCAAGACTGAATCAGGAAGAAATAGAAAATATGAACAGACCAATCACAAGCACTGAAATTGAAACTGTGATTAAAAATCTTCCAACAAACAAAAGCCCAGGACCAGATGGCTTCACAGGCGAATTCTATCAAACATTTAGAGAAGAGCTAACACCTGTCCTTCTCAAACTCTTCCAAAATATAGCAGAGGGAGGAACACTCCCAAACTCATTCTATGAGACCACCATCACCTTGATACCAAAACCAGACAAGGATGTCACAAAGAAAGAAAACTACAGGCCAATATGACTGATGAACATAGATGCAAAAATCCTCAACAAAATACTAGCAAGGAGAATCCAACAGCACATAAAATGTATCATACATTCTGATCAAGTGGGGTTTATTCCAGGAATGCAAGGATTCTTCAGTATACTCAAATCAATCAACGTGATACACCATATTAACAAATTGAAGGAGAAAAACCATATGATCATCTCAACAGACGCAGAGAAATGTGCATTTTAATACACTTCCTCTGGGCTTCCGAAACGGCAGGGCCTCAGACTGCACTTTCAGCATGGCAGAGATTAAGGGTAGGTTTTCTGGGACTCCAACAGCTCTGTCACTTTTTGCTAGACCTTTTCATGGCCCCCACCTCTCTCGTGCTTTGGCCCCTCTCACTCCTGATGGCCCTTCAGGCTTTCCTTTTATATGATGTGAGCTGTACTCATGGCTCCCACTCCTCTCTTTTATCCTTGCCCCTCTCACACAAACCGATATTTTCCTGTTAGATGATCCCGTTTGAAATGCATATGCTAAATCAGGTAATCGCCTTTTCTCTCATTCACATGGTTTTTAGACCTCACTTTAAAAAATATTCTTTAAAACTATGCAGAGGAAGATTCTATGAAGATTATAGGAGCTTCATGTCACAACAAGTCAGATCAATCAGCCAGGAAAAAAAGATGTTGCTTGGCTGGGGAAGAAGGTGTTTCTTCATGTGAGGTAAATAAGGCTGATCCAAAGAAAGCCTTGACCAGAATCGTTTCTAAGCAAGAGGCCTGCCATGAGTCTCAGTCAGTCCTCCACCATCCTCAGGGATGAGAGAGCAGTAGGATCAATAATTAGGATCTTTTCACTTCATATGTAAAATGCTACTTGTCAAGACAGAAGCAATAGCACCTCAAGTTGTCTAGAGCTTAAATAGGAAACAAAAACGAAACATCACTGCTTCTGGCATTGAAATAGATCCTGGAGATGAACATCACTCGTACGTACATCAGACTTTGGGTCTACATGTAGAACCCAAAGTTCCGCATGACTATAAAATGCAACCTAATAAACTACTGAAAATTATCTAGAGTTTTCCATTCAAGGTATATTTATTGAGCAAATATAGTACCCTAGGCACATTAGTTTCTGGGTCATTGGTGCACATAATTAAATTCACCAGTGAAGATGTCAAAAATATAATACAGATATTCTGACCTTGGTCCTGAAGCTCTGATTCAGTAGGTTTGAGGTGAGACTGTAGGCATTGCTGAGGAGGGACCATGTTGAAAATCATGACTGTAGAGAAAGGGCTCCTAAACATTTTTCTCAATGTCAAAACCACAGTGCAGGGACTTCCCTGGTGGCGCAGTGGTTAAGAATCCGTCTGCCAATGCTGGGGACACGGGTTCGAGCCCTGGTCCAGGAATATCCCACATGCCACGGAGGAACTAAGCCCGTGCACCACAACTACTGAGCCTGTGCTCTAGAGCCCATGAGCCACAACTGCTGAAGCCCACGTGCCTAAAGCCCGTGCTCCACAACAAAAGAAGCCACTGCAATGAGAAGCCTGTGCACAGCAACGAAGAGTGGCCCCTGCTTGCCGCAACTAGAGAAAGCCCGTGCACAGCAATGAAGACCCAACGCAGCCATAAATAAATAAATAGTCCTTTTTTTAAAAAAAAAAAAGAAACCACAGTGCAGAAATGCTGGTTGCTATTCACAGCTAATACTAAGCTCACCCTTGCTTAATAACCTAGGTGTCATTTTTTACTCCTTTTTCTCCAAGCCCCCTGTTATGGCATGACCACTAATCTTACTGCCTGGAAGTAGTTGTTTTATGATTGGAATTCAGTATTCTGACAAATATGAGGCCTCAGAGACCCCCTGTAGGTTATGTTGTTTTGGGCTGGTTGTTTTTGGTTATGTTGTTTTGGCTACTCTCAATGCAAAACTGAGAGTACCTGTGTTTTTCAAAAAGGTGATGCAGATGCCTTGTATGGTGGACACAATTCTGAGATGGCTCCTGTTATGGGCTAAATTGTGTTCCCCAAATTCATATGTTGAAGTTCCAATGTCTACTACCTCAGAATGTAACAGTATTTGGGGATAAGTTCTTTATAGTGGTAATTAAGTTAAAATCAGGACATTAGGGTGGGGCCCTAATCCAATATGACTGGGTGTCCTTCTAAAAAGAGGAAGAGACACCAGGGATGGGTGCACACAGATTAAATTCTATATGAAGAGCAACCAAGAGGTCAGCCATCTGCAAGCCTGAGACAGGTCTCAGAGGAAACCAAACCTATTAACACCTTCATCTTGGACTTACAGCCTCCAGAACTGTGAGAAAATAAATTTATGTTGTTTAAGACACCCAATCTATGGTATTTTGTTATGGCAGCCCTAGCAAACTAATATAGCTCTCAAGATTTTTATCCTCTGGTATAAAACACCTCCCAATTATTCATCAAACACAAACCTAGGTGCTGCTGTGATTTTGCTGATGCAATTAAAATCCCAAATCAGTTATCTTTAAGAAAGAGAGATTATTCTCAGTGAGCCTGACCTAATCAGGTGACCCCTTAAAAGGGACTGGGCTCTTCCTAGCAAAAGTGATTTCAAGTGTAAGAGGAATTCAACTTGATGGAGATTCTCTACCGCTGGAGCAAGTTATGTGGCCAGGAATGTGGGTGGCCTGTAGTAGTTAAGAGCAGACTCCAGCTGACAGCCAGCAAGGAAATGGGGACCTCAGTCCTACAACCATAAGGATCCAAGTTCTGGTACAATCACACAAACTTGGAAGAGGAATCTGAGCTCCACATGAGAAAGCATCCTAGCTAACACCTTGATTTTGGCCTTGGGATACCTTGAGCAGAGAACCCAATCACATTGTGCCTGGACTTCTGATCTACAGAAGTGTGAGCTAATAAATGGATATTATTTTAAGCTGTTCAGTTTGTAGTAATTTGTTATACAGCAATAGAAAATGAATTCACATTTTTCTGGACAAATCTTCTTAGGTAGTGTTTCTCAAACTCAAGTATTCATCAGAATCCACCTGGAAGGTGATGTTCTTGGGCTCCACCCCAAAGAGTTTGATACAGTATGTCTGGGATGAATCTCATGAATCAGTCTATTTAACAAATTATTCAGGTAATATTGATACTGTTGGGTTGTGAACTATGATGTGAGAAACAGACTGATCCTTTGGTATCCTCATACTACTAAGATGTCTCATGGACTCCTTAGAAGTAGGAGAGATTGGGGGGTGAATAGAATACTAGAGCAGAGTTACTGGGTTCACATTCTAAGTTCAATCAGAAAATTCCTTTCCCTTACTTTATTTTTTAGAAATTAGTATCTACCTTTTTTCCCTGCCCCCTTCCATTTATTTGATATATTAGGCTTTCATGCAAGATTTTCTTTGAAGAAAAGTTTTCACTATTTAAGAAAAAATTGGGAAAAATTTCTAAGTAAATTATTTCTTTTATTTGCCAAGAGCTATCTTTGTGTGAGGCACTGTGTTGGGTGTAAACTGTTGAGGAGACACACAGATATGGAAGATGCCTCTTATCTTTCTTGCTTACCATTATATCCCCAGTACCTAGCACAGAGTTTGGCTCAATAAATGTTTGTTGAACAAATGAGTGAACAAATGAATGAATAACACTAATTATACTGTATTGTAATTATTTATTTACCTGTTTGATTTCCCCATTAGACTGTGCTTATCTACAGCAGGAACCATGTTTTATTCATTGCTGCATCAGTGGCACCTCCCACATGACCTGATGCATTGTAGGCACTTAATATTTGTTGAATGAATGAATACATAGCAGGTGTAAATCCTTGGCCATGGCAACAGAAGTTAGTGGATCCTGAAACAGAACTGACAATTACTGTTTTCTGATCTCATACATACTGTACCAAGTCATAAGGTCCTTGTAAGAAAAATAAGACATTTTGGGACTGGCCAGAGTGGTGAGTGGCAGAAACCACCTTCAGACAATACTACTGTGATCTCATCTTTACCTGTCTTGCCTCTTTGGCAAGTTTGATTGCCAGGACTGCAGAAGAATGTGCTAGGCTGCTGTTTCCTACTCAGCAAGCACTCAGATGAGCTGGCTTATAGCTGGAATCTGAAAGGGATACTGGAAGGCCCTATGCCTTCTCTCCAGATGCAAGTATCACTGGAAGGGTGAAGTCTCAAATCGCCATTTCTCCACTCACAGTGAGTAACCTAACTTAGATAGTCAGGTATCTTTCAGCTGCTACTTGGTTTTAACTTCCTCTCATTGGAGATCTGAGCTTGAGTAAGAGGACATTGTGAATTGCCACTTGCTGCAGAGGTAGTTGGGCAAACAGGGGACAATGGGCAACATGAGCAGAGAGGGGGTCCAGAGGCAGTGGCTTTAGGAGGGGTTAGTATGAAAGGTGCCAGTTCTGAATCCAAGCTTCTCTTAGTTCACATTTTACCAAGAGTCTACTTGGACTCAACATGCCAGCATGCCAACTTTGTCATCCAAGCTTTGACTGCCGATGTTTGGAGCTACCATGATATAAGGCATGACTCTACTAATCCTACACTTTCTCATCATTTTAACCTACAGAAGATTCTCTCACTCTTCCCAGGTTTGTATGAACCTTTGTATAGCTCAGGAATCAAAGGGCTAAGGATTGTACATAGCTGGCCCTGCTAACTTTATGCTGATTATTTGACACTAGACATTAGACATTAGAGTTGAACACTTGTCTTAAGTATAATGGGGACAGGAAAGCAGTACAATTGGGAAAAAGCACAAGATTGGAAAACAGAAATCTCAGCTCTGCCATTTATTAGCCTCAGGAAAAATAACCCCTTTTGGCTTCAGTTTTGTCATCTGTTTAAAGGGCATAAACACCCATTGTACCCACCTTATAAAATTGTTTTAAATGTTAATAGAGATAATGGATGACAAAGTGTACTGAAAATTGTTATGAGCTATAAAAATGCAAGGTATTTCTCTTTAAGGTAATGGACTTGATAGAATGACCATAGAATTTACTCTGTAAATCAAATAAATTTGGAAGTGAAATAATTAACTGTTATTAGTCTACAACAGGCATGAAATGGGACTCTCCTAGGTATGTCCAGAATATGGTCACCCTTGCATTGACTTTTATTTCATTCTGTCCATCTTTCCCACCTCTTCACTTGGCTCCTCTCCCACCTCTTCATTCTAAAATGCTGGTTTATCTTCTAGTGTAGGCATCCTGTTCAGGGAGAGCAAGAAAATGTATATGTATGATTGTGTGTGTGTTCTTTGAAATATCTGACCTAGAAAAAAGTTGGGCCATGAATAAACATGTTGCTATTACAACCTAAAGATTCCCATATAAATAGCTGCAGTGCTTAGCTTCAGCTGATGATTGCTTACTCAAATGGGTTCCAGTTTTCCCCTGGAATCTTTTTGTTTCCTCCTCTCTAATACTACAGACGTTTTGCCTCTGACATGTTGCTAAGTATAGTGCAAAGCAGAACTACCAGGATTGGTATGGACAGACTCCCCAGCTGAGCAGCCAGAGACAGTGGCCTGGGGCACATCTTGGGCTGGGTACTCAGTGGAGAAGCTAAGTGGCCCACTTTGATTCTTGCAACAGAATAAGCAGGTGGCCAGCTTTACTCAGGCTCTTGGCTTATGGGGTGGCCTTGTCCTTTCCTGATGGGGTTTACCTCAAAATTTCTATCCAGGACAAAGGAAGGTGCTCACCTCCCTTTCAGGGATTGGAAAAAGCTACTCTCAAACAGAAATGGGTGAGAAATGATAAAGTCAAAGGCCAAGTGGCTGGCCGAGTTTCTCCACTTTCCCTTTTTCATCATAATGAGCACCATATCCAGAAGGCTAAGTTGAGCATACATGAACAATATTCATTGGTTAAAGTGAAATAAAATTTATAGCATAATTAATCTGATACATATTTAATGGTAAATGGTTATTATGCTGCTGACACCATTCACAGAAATGAACATAATTGGAATTGCTTTTAGACAGTAATACAAGTATTTCTGAGGTCAGCTATGTACATCTGTCCCTTATTTTCCTTTTTTTTTTTTTAACTCAGAACTTTTTGATTTGGTCCCATACTGTGGCAGCCTAGACTAGTATAACAACCACTTAGCTGGTCTCTTTGCCTCAATTGTCCCCATCTTCTATGGTACCTAAATCATAATGTTCTTTTACTCAAAGACTGTGAATGGCTTCCCTGTGCCTTCTAAAATCTGACCCCACCTGATACTTCCTGCCTGATCTCTTATACCCTTTCCTCTAGCTACATAGACAGATTATTATTTTATGAGCATATTTAAATTTTATGCCAAATTTTGCATAGTGTATCTGTGCCTCCAAGTGCAGATCCAAAATCCTAGCTAAAAAGTGGAAAGAGTTCTGGGCCAGGAGATAGTAGGTCGGGATATTGGTTGTGGCTCTGCCATTAACTTGCCATGTGACTGTAAGCCAATTCACTTCTCTGAGCCTCACCTTTCTAGGTCTCTAAGGTTCTTTCCAATTTGAAACGTAAAAAAAAAATCACTGGGTAACAAATATAATCATGCCTGTTTTCAAGGTCTAGTTCAAATATTATCCCAACCCAAAGCTTATGACTTACAATTGGTTCTCCCTGTTCAGGGCTTCCGTGATTACAAGATGGCTGTTTAGCTCTAGTCTCACCTGCCCTGGCAAAGGAAGAAAAGAGTAATCTTCATCTCAGCATTCCCAGTAAGTCCTGAGATTTGCTCTGATTTGCCAACCACTGAATCAATAACTGTGGTCAGGGGAATATGAGGCACTGCTTGGTTTCAGCCCGCATCGCATGTTCCACCCTCTAAGGCTAAGTGTGAGCTGAAGTTGAGAAGGGGAATATTAGGACTATTGCCAGAAGAAGGGCAAATGGATCCTGTAGAGGCAAATGTCCACAACTCTGTCCCATTATATTTGTTCCATACTGCAATGTATACAGTGGTTACTTGTATGTGTGCCTTATCATCTCATTCATTAATTCAACACATATTTTTGAGCAACTATTTTATGCCAGGCATAGCACTGTTAGGGATTCTATGGTGAACAAGACTCAGTGCCTACCCTCATGGTATTTGCATTATAGTGGATAAAACAAACAATTGTCAGTTGTAATAAATTTTCTGAAGAAAACAAACATGATGCTGAGAAAAAGAATAAGGGGAGGATTACTTTAGGTAGGAGCCTCAGGGAGGGTCTTTCTGAACTGATGATAATGAAAAGGAGCCATCTAGGGAAAGATTGGAGCTAACGGCATTCCAGGCAAAGGGAAGAGAAAATGCAAAGGCACTAAGGAAAGAACAAGCTTGGTGTGTTGAATAAATAGAAAGAAGATGGGAGTGCATGGTGCACAGTGACAAGACTGGTCCAAAATGAGTTGGGAGAGGCAGTCCAGGTAATGTAGAGCCTTGGGGACCATGGGAAGTCTACTTGTCTGCCAACTTCTTGAGGGCAAGATAATGTCTTATTTATTTCTGTAACTCACAGCCCCCTTTTCAGTGCTTGGTATGTACTAGTGTTTCTTAAATTCTTATTGCAAAATGGAGTGAATGTTGTCTGGGACTTTCTTCTGTGTATGTTTTGAAGTAGGGGTATTTATTTCTTATTGTAACATCCTCAAGCAAGAAACACTTTCAGTTATTTATCTTGGCTATTGCCTGGAAGGAACTTACTTTTCAGTCTACTTCTCTATCATGGCCTCCATGCTCTTGGCTTTTCCAACGAAATCTCCAGTCAAGATACTCTGTCTCTTGGGGATTCTGTTTTGCTCTTGGGCTGAAGGTAAGGTTTTAATTATAAAAGTCTTTGATAAAGACAAAGTATCATTGGCCTTTTGGTGTTAAGAAGTAGCCAGTGATACAATCAGATAAGAAATAATGTGATAATTTAAAAAATACCAAGGGAAACATTTAAGGCAAAACATAAACTAGTGAATAGGTTAGGGGGGCTTGGGAAAACAGGCTTGAGCAAATTCCCATTAGCTTGAGTAACGAGGGTGGCATAAGTTCCTTCGTGCCAGTCCCTCAGAAAAGTGCAGTAAGTGCAGGTAAGGTTCCACAAATTATTCATAAAAGGTACAGTTGCTCTCAGGGAAGTTCAGCTCTGGTTAGGACACCTGGAAACAGCATGGTAGCATGGTTTTAATTGGTGCCTACATGGAATTAGGAAATTGAATTCCACAATTCAATTTCAATTCAAGTTTCTCAGGCACAGCCTAACCTATATTGGCTTCTGTATTATTGCAGCTTTAACTCTCTTTTGCTTCTCTGGCTAGGGGTGTTTTCTAATCCCTGTTTGGTGGAAAACACTGGATTTTCCCTTAACTTGGAAATCAGATGCTGACCCATTTCTCCACGTTGTCATTTGCACATAGGTAGTTCTAAAAAGAAGCTCTTGTTTTAAAATTCAGGAGTTCCTCCAACTTACAAAGGCCTTCCCTTGAATTGCAATCTGTTAGCTGTGCTCCCAAATTAGGAATTCAAAAATGTGGTATTTGTGGTTTGTGATTTTGGGGGTATGTGGGTGTATGGGGAAGGAAGAAAGAAAGGTGGTAAGAAGGAGTTCATAGAAGAAGCAGATACATTTGCTAGCCCCTTCTATCACCTACACGTTCCCGAGAAGAAACTATACAACAAATGAGGAGGTGGTGGTAGAGGCTTCTTCTGAACATTTCATCAAATCATCAAAATGTTCGTTGAGTGCCTACTATGTGGTCTTCATCTGAAAAGGCAGAGGGGATTTTTATCAGTCAAGGAAAACATTTACCTACTGAGAGAAAAATGTTGATGTCAAGCTGTTAATTTAGCTAAATAAAAAAATGACACCCAATTTGATTCTACTTGGAAGGTTCCTGTTTGTGATGTATGCTTGACAAAGCATATTCTCAGCAGGTCAGTCTGGAGCTACTGTTAGCCATATCCCCACATTTATCATTCATCCAGCCAGCTAGATGTGGGGAATATACTGTAATATTTCAGAAAGATTGCCAGTATAAATTAGGCCTCCATACCAAGCTCAACTCTAAGGTATTCCACCAGCTGTGCATGTAATCATGGATTGATAGTTACTAAAGGCCCAGATGAAGTCAAAGGAATAAGACTCTACCCAAAGCTCTGGAGATAGAGCTCTCCCAAGGTTTGCAGTGTATCTGTGGAGATAGGAGTGGTGACTGCAAAAGAAATGGGCATGGCCCTACCCAGCCACAGGAAGGTTGTAGCTGAACTACCTTATTTCATTCATTCTTTCCACATTCATTGATCACCTGTGATATGCCAATCACTGGGCTAGGTGCTAGGGATGCAGAGATGAACAAGGCATGCTACCCTTGCAGAACTTGCAGATGCACTTCAGATAAATGCTCACTTAAACACAGTATTGCAATGTGATATATCAAAAGTTCAAAGTACAGTGACAATAGGAGTAGGAGAAAAGGCACAAAGATGAGACACGAGGATAATTGACCAAATACAGTGGTGATTTGGCTCTGTGAGGAAAGAATAGAGTCCAGTTCTGTTTTATTCACCATTGAACCTCTATAATTTTTCAGGAATGATGATGGATTCCTCTGTAATTCATTCATTCATTCATCCAACCATCTGGCCTATTCTGTGCCAAACACTATACAAGGTACCAGTGATTTAAAGATAAATATAGTATCTGCCTTTGAAGAGTTCACAATATAATGAGAAAGAAAAACTAGTGAACAAATATTTAGACAGATCATTGAGGTAGTACTGTGGATAATGGACTGTAGGAATACCTCTGGAGATGATTGCAATAGATGAAGGATGCTAATATCCTAAACTGAGGCAGTAATATTAAGAATGAGTATAAGGCAAAGATAAAGATACTTATAACATATAAGTGATGTGATGTAATAAATGATTGGAGTGGTTTTAGGGGATGGTGAGAAGGAAAAATGAAAATTGAGGTTGAATGAATTCTAGGTTTCTAGCTTGGGTGATTGGGTACTGTCATTAATATATTAGAGAGATAATTCAAAAGGGAAAACAGATCTGGGGCAAGAGTTAGGAGAGGATATTAAGAGTTCAATGACAGAGCTGTTGAATTTTATGTTTTTGTGGGATATAAAGGTGCAGATGCCCACTAAGCTTTTTAGATATTTGAGTGGGGTTTTTTTTTGTATTTTATTTATTTAGGCTGTATGGGTCTTTGTTGCTGCATGCAGGCCTTCTCTAGTTGTGGTGAGCAGGGGCCACTCTTCATTGCGGTGCATGGGCTTCTCATTGCGGTGGCTTCTCTTGTTGTGGAGCACAGGCTCTAGGCGCGTGGGCTTCAGCGGTTGCAGCACACGGGCTTAGTAGTTGTGAATTGTAGGCTCTAGAGCGCAGGCTCAGTAGTTGTGGCACACAGGCTCAGTTGCTCCACGGCATGTGGGATCTTCCTGGACCAGGGCTCAAACCTGTGTCTCCTGCATTGGCAGGCGGACTATCAACCACTGCGCCACCAGGGAAGCCCTAGATATTTGAGTCTTATGCTGAGGAAATACATCTGAGTTAGGGATAAAGATGTAGAAGTCTTTAGCCTACTTGTAATAGTTAAAGCTGTTGGAGTGAGTAAGGTCACCCAAGAAGATTATGTAGCATGGGAAGAAAATCTGAGGAGATAGCAGTACATAAAATGTTGAGGAAAAGGGAGAAGCAGTGGAGGACACTAAGAAAATCTCCATATTCAATATTCTCTATAAAATTCTCTTTCACTCTGGAAAAAGAGATAGGGTAGTAGCTAGTAGGAGCCAGTGATTCTCTGCATAACTTGGGATTCAGTGCTGCTGTTAATGTTCAGTTCATCGCTCAGTGTATACCCCAGTGCTTCAGTCCTCTCTCATAGGTCTGCCATGATTGACTCTGATTCCTAGCATGTGTGAATATTGTGGGGAAACAGGTTGAACCCAGAGGCCAACCCTGAGAATTTTTCTGATTGAAGGGTTTTGTTTTGTTTTTTTTGCTACAAATGTTTTCCCCTGGAAAATAAACCTCAAAAGTGAGATGGGGCTTCCCTGGTGGTGCAGTGGTTGAGAGTCCGCCTGCCAATGCAGGGGATACGGGTTCGTGCCCCAGTCCGGGAAGATCCCACATGCCGTGGAGCGGCTGGGCCTGTGAGCCATGGCCGCTGAGCCTGCATGTCTGGAGGCTGTGCTCCGCTACGGGAGAGGCCACAACAGTGAGAGGCCCGCGTACCGCAAAAAAAAAAAAAAAAAAAAAAAAAAGTGAGATGATAGGAGGAAGAAACTATGACTCCAGTGGAAGAGGGATGGGGATGGGTGAAAGGTGGGAGCCATCTGGATGTCTGAAGAAAAAGAACACTTCAATCATTCAAAGGCTGGATTACACAGGTTTTAGTTGCAAAACCTCTATTGAACATGTAAACAATCAGATATGATATGATTCATGCATTACTATCTTCTCTCTGAATAGTTGATATCTCTTTAGCAAACTTGGGCCTTCCTCAAGTGAAATTTTTCCATTGGAATTTCAGTAGAACATGATTATGTTCACACCGTGTTCTTCACCAGAAGGTACTATCGGTTAAGACAAATAATTTGAATGTAATTATTTTAACTTATGGAGGTATAAAGTGTACACAATAAAATTCACGATCCTTAAGTGTCAGTTCAATGAGTTTTGACAGTTGTGTATACCCAGCTCAGATCAAGTTTATCACCCGCTCCCTTTTCCCCTAGGTATCTTTGCACAGGGCTCCCAGGACCATTCTCCACTGATTAAGGGCTTCTCACTGGCTCGAGTCTTTGACTCAGCTCTCCAAACTGCAGAGGTCAGGGTGTGCCTGATAACTTGACCCATTCTCTTCTAGTGTGCATGCCTGGATTACTTAATCCTGATGGGCTCAGTGGTCAGTCTTGCCTCACTACAGCCTTTTCATTCTGCCTACAGCAACCAAAATGCTTTTTAAAAAATTATATATGTGGCTTGCACACTATTTCTATCATCATGCTACTATATAAAATAGGTAGACCCTCCTTTTTCTCCTTCACAGCACCCTGGCTCTTTTCTTCATAGCATTTAACACCACCTATAATGATACTGTTCATCTTTGTATCTCTAACACCTAGCACAGTGGCTATCACACAGGAGTCTTTAAATAATTATTTGTTTACTGAACACATTAATTCAATAATTAAGAAGTTGGTCTGTCTATATTGACTCTTGCCCTCCTCCTATCCAGTTTCAACTCTGCAGACTGATCTTTGAAAAATGTATAGTTTATCCTGTTACTCATCCTGTCAAAAACTCTTCAATACTTTTATGTTTGAACAAACTTCAAATATGTTAATGTTACTGCTTTACTCAGGATAGACTTTTGCACTATGGTAACAAATTAATCCCAAACTCTCAACAGTGACCTATTTATTAATCACTATATGTTTCTGATGTAGGTGTGGGAAAGGAGAAGGGGGCCTACGTCACACCACACAGTCATTCAGGGAGCTAGGAAGCTGGAAGCATCATCTTGTAGCTGAACCATCTAGAGTATAAATATATTTCAGATACTTCGTCTGTTCTTCACAAATTGTTTCTCTACTACTAGGCTTTAGTAACCCTGAGAGAACTAAGCCCTAATGCTGCAAGGCAACGGTTGAGTGTATAATCCATAAACTTCTATGCATCTGTATTCGTTATGTACCATCTTTGGGAGAATTGAAAAAATAGACATGCAAATCTGTGGTTCAAATGAGGAACATTGGCTAAGAAAGGCTGCAAGTTTAAGACTGTTCCTGGCACATAGTAGGTTGTGGATCTATATCTCTGCCTTTTTAAAATAAGGGTACCTGTAAATTTTGATCTAGCAGAGATCTTGTAGATCATATAATCTAGTGGTTCTTAACCCTGGCTATGCATCAGAATCACTTGAAGAACTTCTTAAAATTTTAGATTTTTAAAAATTTTAATTTATTTTTGGCTTCATTGCTGCGTGCAGGCTTTCTCTAGTTGTGGCGAGCAGGGACTACTCTTCATTGCAGTGCGCAGGCCTCTCATCGTGGTGGCTTCTCTTTGCTGTGAAGCACAGGCTCCTGGCACACAGGCTTCAGTAGTTGTAGCACGCAGGCTCAGTATTTGTGGCCCACGGGCTCTAGAGCACAGGCTCAGCAGCTGTAGTGCACGGGCTTAGTTGCTCCATGGCATGTGGGATCTTTCCCAACCAGGGCTCGAACCCATGTCCCCTGCATTGGCAGGCGGACCCTCAACCACTGAGCCACCAGGGAAGCCCCAAATTTTAGATTCCTAAACTCCATTTCTAGAGATTCTGATTCAAGGCATCTGGCGAGGAGTGGGGGGTGGGGAAAATATGTAGTTTTAAACAACACCCTCAGGTGATTTTGATACAGCCATTTACTTACTGCTTTGGCTGATGGGCAGGCATTTGAGTATTACATTTCATTTTCACATGGAGTAGGCTTTGTCCCTTAAATGCAGAAAATAATTCAGAGGAAGAAGTTAGTTGTTTGTTTGGTTTTTTTCCTTGAAGTGCAAACACTCTTACCCCTTTGTTTTAAAAACAATTCCTGAGGACCTTCAAGATGGTGGAGGAGTAAGATGTGGAGATCACCTCCCTCCCCACAAATACATCAAAAATACATCTACATGTGGAACAACTCCTAAGAACACCTACTGAACACTGGCAGAAGACCTCAGACTTCCCAAAAGGCAAGAAACTCCCCATGTACCTGGCCGTGTGGTTGACAGGGTCTTGGTGCTCCGGCCAGGTGTCAGGCCTGAGCCTCTGAGTGGGAAGTCCAAGTTCAGGACATTGGACCACGAGAGACCTCCTGGTCTCATGTAATATCAATCAGTGAGAGCTCTCCTAGAGATCTCCGTCTCAACGCTAAGGTCCAGCTCCACTCAACAATCAGCAAGCTCCAGTGCTGGACACCCCATGCCAAACAACTAGCAATACAGGGAACACAACCCCACCCACTAACAGAGAGGCTGCCTAAGATCATAATAAGGTCACAGACACCCCAAAACACACCACCAGACATGGTCCTACCCACCAGAAAGACAAGATCCAGCCTCATCCACCAGAACACAGGAACCAGTCTCCTCCACCAGGAAGCCTACACAACCCACTAAAACAAACTTAGCCACTGGGGGCAGACACCAAAAACAATGGGAGCTACAAACCTGCAGCCTGCAAAAAGGAGACCCAAACCACAGTAGTTTAAACAAAATGAGAAGACAGAGAAAGACACAGCAGATGAAGGAGCAAGGTAAAAACCCACCAGAACAAACAAATGAAGAGGACATAAGCAGTCTATCTGAAAAAGAATTCAGAGTAATGATAGTAAAGATGATCCAAAATCTTGGAAATAGAATGGAGAAAATACAAGAAATGTTTAACAAGGATCTAGAAGAACTAAAGAGCAAACAAACAATGATGAACAGCACAATAAATGAAATTAAAAATTCTCTAGAAGAAAATCAATAGGAGAATAACTGAGGCAGAAGAACAGATAAGTGACCTGGAAGATAAAATGGTGGAAATAACTACCACAGAGCAGAATAAAGAAAAAAGAATGAAAAGAATTGAGGACAGTCTAGAGACTTCTGGGACAACATTTAAATGCACCGACATTCAGATTATAGGGGTACCAGGGGAAGAAGAGAAAAAGAAAGGGAGTGAGAAAATATTTGGAGATTACAGTTGAAAACTTCCCTAATAAGGGAAAGGAAATAGTCAATCAAGTCCAGGAAGCACAGAGAGTCCTATACAGGATAAATCCAAGGAGAAACATGCCAAGACACATATTAATCGAACTATCAAAAATTAAATACAACGGAAAAATCTTAAGAGCAGCAAAGGAAAAGCAACAACTAACATACAAGGAAATCCCCATAAGGTTAACAGCTGATCTTTCAGCAGAAATTCTGCAAGCCAGAAGGGAGTGGCAGGACATATTTAAAGTGATGAAAGGGAGAAAACCTACAACCAAGATTACTCTACCCGGCAAGGATTCATTCAGATTCAACAGAGAAATCAAAAGCTTTACAAACAAGCAAAAGCTAAGAGAATTCAGAACCACCAAACCAGCTCTACAACAAATGCTAAAGGAATTTCTCTAGGCAAGAAACACAAGAGAAGGAAAAGACCTACAATAACAAACCCAAAACAATTAAGAAAATGGTAGGGCTTCCTTGGTGGCACAGCGGTTGAGAGTCTGCCTGCCGATGCAGGGGACGCAGGTTCATGCCCCGGTCTGGGAAGATCCCACATGCCGTGGAGCAGCTAGGCCCATGAGCCATGGCCGCTGAGCCTGTGCGTCCGGAGCCTGTGCTCCACAACAGGAGAGCCCACAACAGTGAGAGGCCCATGTACCACAAAAAAAAAAGAAAGAAAATGGTAATAGGAACATACAGATCGATAATTAGGTTAAATGTAAATGGATTAAATGCTCCAAACAAAAGACATCGACCAGCTGAATGGATACAAAAACAAGACCCTTATATATGCTGTCTACAAGAGACCCACTTCAGACCTAGGGACACGTACAGACTGAAAGTGAGGGGGTGGAAAAAGATATTCTATGCAAATGGAAATCAAAAGAAAGCTGGAGTAGCAATTCTCATATCAGACAAAATAGACGTTAAAATAAAGACTATTAAAAGAAACAGCGAAAGACACTACATAATGACCAAGGATCAATCCAAGAAGAAGACATAACAATTGTAAATATTAATGCACCCAACATAGGAGCACCACAATACATAAGGCAAATGCTAACAGTCATAAAAGGGGAAATCGACTGTAAAACAATCATAGTAGGGGACTTTAACACCCCACTTTCACCAATGGACAGATCATCCAAACAGAAAATAAATAAGGAAACACAAGCTTTAAATGATACATGAAACAAGACGGACTTAATTCATATTTATAGGACATTCCATCCAAAAACAAGAGAATACACTTTCTTCTCTAGTGCTGATGGAACATTCTCCAGAATAGATTATATCTTGGGTCACAAATCAAGCCTTGGTAAATTTAAGAAAATTGAAATTATATCAAGTATCTTTTCCAACCACAACACTATGAGACTAGATATCAATTACAGGAAAAAAAATTGTAAAAAATACAAACACATGGAGGATAAACAATATGCTACTACATAACCAAGAGATCACTGAAGAAATCAAAGAGGAAATGAAAAAATACCTAAAAACAAATGACAATGAAAACACAACGACCCAACACCTATGGGATGCAGCAAAAGCAGTTCTAAGAAGGAAGTTTATAGCAATACAATCCTACCTCAAAGAAATAAGAAACATCTCAAATAAACAACCTAACCTTAAACCTAAAGCAATTAGAGAAAGTAGAACAAAAATAACACAAAGTTAGCAGAAGAAAAGACATCATAAAGATCAGATCAGAAATAAATGAAAAAGAAATGAAGGAAATGATAGCAAAGATCAATAAAACTAAAAGATGGTTCTATGAGAAGATAAACAAAATTGATAAACCATTAGCCAGACTCATCAAGAAAAAAAGGGAGAAGACTCAAATCAATAGAATTAGAAACGAAAAAGAAAAGTAACAACTGACACTGCAGAAATACAAAGGATCATGGGAGATTACTACAAGTAATTATATGCCAATAAAATGGACAACCTGGAGGAAATGGACAAATTCTTAGAAATGCACAACCTTCCGAGAGTGAACCAGGAAGAAATAGAAAATATAAACAGACCAGTTACAAGCACTGAAATTGAAGCCATGATTAAAAATCTTCCAACAAACAAAAGCCCAGGACCAGATGGCTTCACAGGTGATTTCTATTAAACATTTAGAGACGAGTCAACACGTATCCTTCTCAAACTCTTCTAAAATATAGCAGAGGGAGGAACACTCCCAAACTCATTCTACGAGGCCACCATCACCCTGATACCAAAACCAGACAACGATGTCATAAAAAAGAAAACTACAGGCCAATATCACTGATGAGCATGGATGCAAAAATCCTCAACAAAATACTAGCAAACATAATCCAGAAGCACATTAAAAGGATCATACATCATGAACAAGCGGGGTTTATTCCAGAGATGCAAGGATTCTTCAGTATATGCAAATCAGTCAATGTGATACACCATATTAACAAATTGAAGGATAAAAACCATATGATAATCTCAATAGATGCAGAAAAAGCTTTCGACAAAATCCAACACACAGTTATGGTAAAAATCCTCCAGAAAGTAGGCATAGAGGGAACTTACCTCAACATAATAAAGGCCATATATGACAAACCCACAGCCAACATCATTCTCGATGGTGAAAAACTGAAACCATTTCCTCTAAGATCAGGAACAAGATAAGGTTGCCCACTGTCACCACTGTTATTCAACATAGGTTTGGAAGTTTTAGCCATGACAATCAGATAAGAAAAAGAAATAAATGGAATCCAAATCGGAAAAGATGAAGTAAAACTGTCACTGTTTGCAGATGACATGATACTATACACAGATAATCCTAAAGATGCTACCAGAAAACTACTAGAGCTAATCAATGAATTTGGTAAAGTTGCAGGATACAAAATTAATGCACAGAAATATCTTGCATTCCTATACACTGATGATGAAAAATCTGAAAGAGAAATTAAGGAAACACTCCCATTTACCATTGCAACAAAAAGAATAAAATACCTAAGAATAAACCTACCTAGGGAGACAAAAGACCTGTGTGTAGAAAAGTATAAGCCACTGATGAAGGAAATTAAAGATGATACAAACAGATGGAGAGGGCTTCCCTGGTGGCGCAGTGGTTGAGAGTCTGCCTGCTGATGCAGGGGACACGGGTTCATGCCCTGGTCCGTGAGGATCACACATGCCGTTGAGCGGCTGGTCCCATGAGCCATGGCCGCTGAGCCTGCATGTCTGGAGCCCTGTGCTCCATAACGGGAGAGGCCACAACAGTGAGAGGCCTGTGTACCACAAAAAAAAAAAAAAAACAGATGGAGAGATATACCATGTTCTTGGATTGGAAGAATCAACAATATGAAAATGACTCTACTACACAAAGCAATGTACAGATTCAGTGCAATCCCTATCAAACTACCACTGGCATTTTTCACAGAACTAGAACAAAAAATTTCACAATTTGTATGGAAACACAAAAGACCCCAAATAGCCAAAGCAATCTTGAGAAAGAAAAATGGAGCTGGAGGAATCAGGCTCCCAGACTTCAGACTATACTACAAAGCTACAGTAAACAAGACAGTATGGTACTGGCACAAAAACAGAAATATAGATCAATGGAACAGGATAGAAAGCCCAGAGATAAACCCATGCACATATGACCACCTTATTTTTGATAAAAGATGCAAGAATATACAATGGAGAAAAGACAGCCTCTTCAATAAATGGTGCTGGGAAAACTGGACAGGTACATGTAAAAGAATGAAATTAGAACATTCCCTAACACCATACACAAAAATAAACTCAAAATGGATTAAAGACCTAAATGTGAAACTAGGCACTTTAAAACTCTTAGAGGAAAACATAGGCAGAACACTCTATGACATAAATTACAGCAAGATCCTTTGTGACCCACCTCTTAGAGAAATGAAAATAAAACCAAAAATAAACAAATGGGACCTAATGAAACTTAAAAGCTTTTGCACAGCAAAGGAAACCATAAACAAGATGAAAAGACAACCCTCAGAATGGGAGAAACTATTTGCAAATGAAGCAACTGACAAAGGATTAATCTCTAAAATATACAAGCAGCTCATGCAGCTCAATATCAAGAAAACAAACAACCCAATCCAAAAATGGGCAGAAGAACTAAACAGACATTTCTCCAAAGAAGATATACAGACTGCCAGCAAACACATGAAAGAATGCTCAACATCACTAACTATTAGAGAAATGCAAATCGAAACTACAATGAGGTATCACCTCACACCGGTCATAATGGCCATCATCAAAAATCTACAAACAGTAAATGCTGGAGAGGGTGTGGAGAAAAGGGAACCCTCTTGCCCTGTTGGTGGGAATGTAAATTGATGCAGTCACTACGGAGAACAGTATGGAGGTTCCTCAAAAAACTCAAAATAGAACTACCATACCACCCAGCAATCCCACTACTGGCATATACCCTGAGAAAACCATAATTCAAAGAGTCATGTACCACAGGGTTCATTGCAGCACTATTTACAATAGCCAGGACATGGAGGCAACCTAAGTGTCCATGACAGATGAATGGATAAAGAAGATGTGGCACATATATACAATGGAATATTACTCAGCCATAAAAATAAATGAAATTGAGTTATATGTATTGAGTTGGATGGACCTAGAGACTGTCATACAGAGTGAAGGAAGTCAGAAAGCGAAAACCAAATACCGTATGCTAACCCATATATATCGAATCTAAAAAAAAAAAATTGTCATGAGGAACCGAGGGGCAAGACAGGAATAAAGACACAGACCTACTAGAGAATGGACTTGAGGACACAGGGAGGGGGAAGTGTAAGCTGAGACAAAGTGAGAGAGTGGCATTGACACATATACACTACAAATGTAAAATAGCTAGCTAGTGGGAAGCAGCGCATAGCACAGGGAGACCAGCTCCGTGCTTTGTGACCACCTAGAGGGGTGTGATAGGGAGGGTGGGAGGGAGACACAAGAAGGAGGGGATATGGGGATATATCTATACGTATAGCTGATTCAGTTTGTTATACAGCAGCAACTAACACAACAATGTAAAGCAATTATACTCCAATAAAGATGTTAAAATAAATAAATAAATAAAAACAATTCATACTGGGATTAAATTTAGTCATAATGAGGCTAGCTGTTTTGCAACGTCTTCGGCTGTAATATTCTGGGAGATTGTACTTTTCAACCAGAGCTTTACTTCCAAGTAAAGGAAGGCAGTTGGGGCAATTGCTCTTAGGAATTATACCATCTTTTCAAAAAAATGAGAGTAAGAGCAGGTATAAAGCTGGCTGCTTTGGAAAACACTGTATTATTATGTTTGCTTCCAATCTGAGATGACCCAAGAATCCTGGAAAATACACAGAGGCCCTTAAGAAGTCTACCAAGACAGCTTATGCCTATGCTGGTCTTTTCAACCTGAGAAAATCAACTGTAAAATTCTAGGGTTTTAAGGCTACATTCCTTGGCCTGACACTGGTCTCTTATTTATGGTTATGTCTTTCAAAACGCATCAAGTCCAGAACCTTAGCTGCGCTCTGAAGCTTCCTGGGCTATTTGGCTGAATAATGAAGCATAACCTGTAATTGTTTAGGGGTTGCACACAGGGCTTAGAAAGCATGCTGGGATAGATAGGTGCCAGCTCAATGGAGAGATTGTTTGGCTCACTTTCCCAAACTTCATTCCACTCCATTGCACCAGTAGTCAGGGGAGAAAGTCTTTTTCTTGTTATTGGAAAACATGCATTTCCAACACAGCGGCAATGTGCAATTCCTTCCACCAGTACCAGCACACCACAGCCTAGACAAGTTCTACATGTGTTTGGTGCAGTCTTTTTCCTTTGTGGTTTCCAGGACTTAAGACATATGTATTAATATAAGTTTACAAAGCACATTTTATATAGTTCATAGTCTAACAGTTCCCAAACTATATTTTGATGTACACTAGTCCCTCAAGATGCTCAGAGAAAAATGGACTCCATCAGAAAATAAATTTGGTAAGGCTGAATATTTTAAATCTTATCTTATATATTTACTTTGCATATTATCTTACTAAAGGCCCTGAGAAGTCCTACAGTTATGAAACCTGTTTATCTTTGTTAAACCCATCATACCCTTATCATATAAGCATGGCATCTTTTCTTAGAGGAACGTCTTATGATACACTGCAGATCACCATTTGAAAAATGTTTTCAAAGACTGAGAGACGTCAATGTAGGAACTCTGGAAGTCATCCAATGCACCACCAAACCTACATTTAGGACTTATTTGTATTGTATACTTGTAACCATTTCTGCCATTCCCTCAGTCAGTAAGGAAAAACAAACCTTTCATTATTGAAAGGGCCAATACAGTTGTACAGGAATGAACATTGACATTTTTGTAACACTTTCTTTTCAAGTTTTTTCTGAAGTAGCATGGAATGATTTTTTTAAAAGGTAGTGGACTAGGAGACCAAAGATCTAGCTTCTCTACCAACTCTGCCACTAACTAGCTATGTGCCTTTATATCAGCTGGTTAACTTCCCCGGGTATCACTTTCTTCATCAATACAGTAGGAATGACAGTGCTTGTCTTAACCACCTCAGAAGGTTGTTGTGAGGATCAAATAACCAAATACATTGGATAATTATTTCCTAGCATTGTGGAAGGAAACAAATGACAGTGGGGCAAGGCAACTAGGATGAGAGGTAGGAGCAAGAGAGAACTAGCATTGTATCAGGGTCTGTGACGATGTGCATAAATTACAGTGCCATCATTGCTCCAGAAAGAATGGAAGTCAAAAAGAAGGGCGAGTAAATGCATCATTTCAAGCTCAAGTTTTGAAAATCCCTTTCACCTTCCCCCTATTTTGGTAGATCAGACACGTCAGGACTGACGGTAGCTGGAGTACTGGTAATGGAAGCACATGGATGATATCTTAGCTCTGACTTTCATCCTGTCTCATGTGGCCCCTGTCCCAGAAAACAATGAAGCAGACTCAGTGGCTATTTGCACATGGCTCTTCTCTCCTCTCACCATCCTGCTCAGATTAATATTTCCCCTCCACCTTCCAGTTGATTTCCTCTTCAATTCACACAGCACATTTCAGAAGCTGCAAATGTGGCAGGAGCCTACTATTTTCCCCTTCCCATCCAAGTCTTCATTGTTCTAAGGAAGACTTGAAAAAGAGGTCACAGAGGAGATTTCTGCCCCACCAGGTCTCTGGTAAAGATAGATGCCTGGGCTGACTAGACCATGAGAGTGACCCAGGGTGTCAATTCTTTTGGGCTTCTGGCCTCTGGCCCTTAGTTGAAACTTCCTTCTCTGAGTCCTTGATTCTGCTTCTATTATGTGTCATTGGTAACAATAGGACAAGGGGCTTTTCTAGTATATTATTTCTCAAATAGTTCCCTCCCCTGCTGCCTTGTAATAATCAGTACTGTGATCTGAAATTTGCTGCCACTTATATTCTCAAAACGTTATAGAGCCCAATTCATCTTTCCCCTTTTGATGCATGAGCTCAGAGGCTGCTTTCCCTGCTGTATTAGCTATTCATTGCTGACTAACAAATGACCCCAAACGTTATCAGATTACAACATCACACAATTATTACCTCACAGTATCTGTGGTTCAGGAATCTGTGGATGACTTAGCTTGGTTCTCTGGCTCAGAGTATCTTACAAGTCAGCAAACGAGGTGATGGCCAAAGCCAAAGTCACCTCTAAGTTCTACTGGAACAGGATGCACTTGATAGCTTACTCAGTGATTGTTGGAAGGAGTCAGCTCTTTGAGGGTCATTGGACTGAAGGCTTCAGTTCCTCACTAGCTGTTGACCAGTGGACACTCTCTCCTCCTGGTCACATGGGTATCTTCAAAGACCAGCTCACAGTATGGAAGCTGGCTTCATCAATGTGAGCAAATGAAAGAGAGCAAGAGAGAAGGAGTGTGTAAACACAATGGAAGTCACAGTCTTTTATGAGCTAATCTCTGAAGTGACATCCCTCTTTTTGGTTGTTTTCTATTAGTTAGAAGCAAATCACTAGATCCAGTCCACAAACTAGGGGAATGGACTATACAAAGGAAGGAGATTCCACAAGAGTATGAATACCAGAAAGCAGGTATCCTTGGAGAGGGTAGAGCATCTTACAACCACAACTGTCCTGTGTTGGGTACGTGGAAAATTCTGGGATTTGGGCTCCTCTTCCTAGAACATCCCAATCCCGGGTAGTTTCTGCTCATTGTCTCTTAAAACTTCTATTTCTTTCAACCAGCAATTTCTTCTTTAGGTCAATAATACAACAACTCAATTCATCCCATCCCCAGATGTCCTAGGTTCCTAAATCTGGTAGGATTTTTTATCCTTCTCTCCACAACTTCTATTTTCTGAGCTCTAATTCCCTTGAAGGATTTTCTTTTGATCAGTTGCTCTCTGAGAATGTCCTACTCCCTTTAGTTTTCTTCCCACCTTTTAGTACTTCATCCCTGTATGGCCTCTGACTGTTTTTTGAAATAAGCCACATTTCTCTTATTATTGTTTAACAATCAAAGAACGTTGGATCTAAAGTTTCCTTCATAACTTCTAATCTGTTTTCCTTGATTAAAGGGAAAACACAAACCATCAGTCATCTCACTGAGGAGCTTTATGGTATTTATTCCAATTTCCTGCAAGGAAAGGTAGATACACTTTCTATTCTTTAATCATAACAGACTTGCTGTTCCACCAGCAGCGAAACACAGTCTCCAAAGGGAAACATGCAAATTTGGCATGAGATGGGCCTAGCTTTGTATTTAATGAAGCCAAATGAAATCTGTTTCTATAGGAGAGGGACCATCTCCAGCTTTCTGTAGGATTGGTTTTCTAGTCACCATAAAGCAGGCAATGAACGAATATTTATTAAGTGTCTATAATGGGCCCAACTCTATTTTAGGTGCTTAGAGTATCCAGAAGAGAAACATAAGACTTGGTGATTGCCATAAATGACCTGATGTCTGTGGTTGCCCCAAGGTAGGTCTCATTTGGATTGAGACCAGACATATGACATGAATTTCAACAATATTGTGGAAATCTGTGGAACTGTGCCTTAGAACATGGATAGGATTTCATAGGCAGAGGGAAGAAGGGAAAATAGCATGAAAGCATATGCAGAACCATGCAAGGGGTGAGACGATAGTTTCCTTTTCATTGTGTTTATCATCATGAATGTTTTCCCATTAAAAAAACAAAATCTTCTCATTGGCAGGCCACAGGAGAGGCTTGAGTTTTCTTGTGATTCTTACTGGTGGGGCAAGACCACTTTCAGCTCATATGCAGGCCAAAGCTGCAGCTTGCCCATTTTTATGCTCTTTTATTTCCATTTGTTCTAGTGTACAACTGCTTTTGTCTGCTTTGGGCTCAACTGCTGATACTTGGTCCAGATTTGAAAGTTGTCCTGCAACCCCTCTTCTGCTGCTCATCTTTCTGTATTCTACCGGTACTTTTATTTTTATAAGTATTTATAAAGTGCTTACTGTAAACCAGGCCTTGTGCTAAGTGCTCTAAGTAAATAACAGAAATGAATAAGACATGGGTCCTAGCCTCCAGGAGTTCATAGTCCAGTGGAATATGGGGACAGCTAAGATGACACCAATGACTCTCAATCAAGACAAATTGGCCTGTGCCATTGGAAATGCTAGAGCACTTTACTATGAGTAATGTGAATTCTGACTTCCTCAGTTGGGCATATGGTATTTGTTTTCACCTATGTATTTTGTAGACCTCAATTATGCCACATATTTTGAAATACGAAGTGTGTGTGTGTCCTGGATGGCTACTGCATGGTCTCTGTTGTCTCCTACCAGCAGCCAACTCATCTCTGGAATGGGTGGAATGTCATTTCATAATAAGCTGAGGCTATGCACTCTGGTTCATTCTCCTTCAAAGGGCTTTCATGGTGATGGGGACAGGAGAGGAGGAGAGGAAGCAAAGACGAAGCTGTTCTTCTTGGCCAAGAAGCATCCCTTTGACACTACACTTGGAATTGGTGGAAAGAAATAGCAAACAAAAAGAGTCATTGGCACCAGCGTTCAGTCAGGCCTTCCCATGAAAAGGAGTCCCTTTCATCCTTACAGAACTGAGGAGAACTAGTCTCATTAGAATAAGTAGTTTCTTAATCCATTGGAAATAGGCTCTTCTGTGCTGGTATTGGGGTCATAATGAAAATGTGATAAGACAGTAGGCAGGAGGTAGAGTCTGGCTGTGCTGGTGTCGCTCTGGAAAACAAGACCTGTAAATACAGCCCACATTTGACATGATGGCACTAGGGTAACTTTCAGAATATGTTCCTGTCAGGAAAACTGACACAGCTCTCTACCCAGTCTCCTCAATCTAGGAAACATTATTGCACATTAGTGCCTACTGAGACCTTGGCAATAGCCATGATGAAAGGAAATGGCCACAGCAGTGCAGGGGTTATAGAGTTGCTTTCTATTTGTACAAATGGTGGGAAGAGCCTATAGGACAGGGGTGGAAAGAGGCTGGCTGGGTTGTAGTTAAGAAACCTATTATCTGCTGAATCAGGGTAGAGACAACAGGAGACAACAGGCACATTTTATAATGCCCTATCTTTCAGTTCTATTTGCAGTTTGAAACTCTGTGCTAGTGGTTCCCAATATGAGGGTGAAGGGGATTAGAATAGGCCACCCCCAAATATTCCACTTTGGCATAAGGAATATTTTGAGCTGAGGGCAATTAAGAAGCAGCAAACACAGGAAGAGCTCTTTGCCCTCCCCCATCTGCCTAAAAGAAGGAAATCAATTTCCCTTTATGAAGGTGTTCCTCCTCCCTCTTCCATACTAAGAGAACAACCCTTATCACCAGAGACAGAAAGTCAGAACCGAGATGGGTCTGCACAAAAGAAGTTACTAAAAAATCTCTTATCTTCCATTAGTTTCTTCCATGTATATACATTCCCACAATTCCCCATGCCTGGATGCCCAACTCTTTGTCCTTTGTCTTGTCACTTCTTCACAATTTGTAGGCCCCAGGTACAGAATCTGACAGAGTAGCAGAAAAGGTTTTCCACTCCCCAACGGGGACAGGGAAGTGGTATTGGAGATACCGCAGATGCTTTTTGAAAAAGTCATTCACCTCTGACTTTCCACCCATTGACAGAACCATTGCTCTAGGAAGAACCAGAACTTGGGGCCAATTTAACGAGTTCTGGTTGAATGACTGAAGTCATTTGCCTCTGCCTCCTGATTTACCCTGCTTCTGCCCGAGTGCTAGTGAATCAGGCACTTTGTTTTTTCTCTTTGACCAGTCCTCCATTTCATACCCCTGTTTCAATAACTGGGTCCTTCTCCAGTTTCCCTGACAAAAGCTCTTGGAAAGACTTCCCAGAACCTACATTTCTCTAAAGGACTGGTCCTCTTATTTTAGAGTACATTGGAATTTTGTCTGCCAGACAAAATACAGGATGCCCAGTTAAATTCAAATTTCAGATAAACAACAAGTAACTTTTAGTATAAGTATGTTGTATGCAATAGTTGGGACATATTTGTAATAAAAATGATTTGTTGTTTGATCTGAACTTCAAATTTAATTGGACTTCCTGTATTTTTATTTTCTAAATCTGGCAATATAACCTGGGAACTTTGTTAAAATGTGGATTTCTGGTTCCTAGTCCCAGAATTCTAATTTGACATGTCTGTGGTAGGGAATTTTTAATAGGTACATTGAAAAAGGTAGCTAAAGAATACACTTTATGAAACCCTAACCTAT
Source organism: Grampus griseus (assembly GCF_964374135.1). NCBI lineage: Eukaryota > Metazoa > Chordata > Mammalia > Artiodactyla > Delphinidae > Grampus > Grampus griseus. The sequence goes on along the minus strand of NC_138999.1, from coordinate 97,014,503 downwards.
ACTACAGATCTGCTTGCAGCCCCTGTTCCCTGGTAATTCTGGAACCTGGAGTCTTTCCCCAGGACCTTATTCCTGTACCTGGGTTCTGTTCCCATTCCAGATAGCACAGATGCCCAGCATTAGTACGTTTATGCAAGGAAGCAAATCATTACAGAAACATTTCTCAAGGCCCATGGCTCTGGGGAGTAGAGAGGAAGGTGAGAATGATTCAAAATGCTCTCAATCAAAAATGATAATTATAAAAATAACAACAAAAATATCTATCACTTAGATAGCACCTACTATGTGCCAGACACTGTTTTAAGTGCTTTTACATAAGTTAACTCCTTTAATCCTCACAACAACCCAATAAGATAAGTACAGTTATTATCCCCATATTAAGATGAAGAAAGTGAAATACAGAGATTTCAAGTGATATGCACAAGATCACACAGCAAGTAAGTGGCAGAGCCAGGCAGTTTGATCTATTTGCAATCACCTTAAATCAAATTTTTGGAGAGCAGGGTCCAGTAATGGCCCTAAACAAAATTGTAAAGTGGGCAGTCTGCTTTCCTTACCCCTCACTTCTCTTCTGGCCACCTTCTTTCCAGTCCCTAATCATTTTTCTACATTCTCTAATTTCCTCTTCATACCCAGCAATGTAACTCAGCTCTGTTTCCCAAAGCATCACTAAAAAAACTCATGACATTGTTACTAATAAGGCCCTTTTTGCTTTGAAAACTACTGCAACAATAACATCTTCCTGAACAAGAGATCAGGAGGGAGGGAAGGAGGGAGGGAGGGAAGGAGGGAGGGAGGGGTCTGTGTTCAGGGTAGGGTAAGATGTAGTACTCAAATAAAACTTTCTAGGTAGATGTAGGCAGCTCTAATGAAAAGTGATGGTCAGCTATTACTTTCAGAGTGAAGTACATCTGACAATTCTTGTAAATGAAGTAAACAGGAGGCTTGTTCCCCTTAAAAAAATTGGAGGTAAAATTGCCTATTGACTATAGAATCAAGCCTGATGCTATTACACTGAACTATACGTAGCTCTTCTCTTGTCCCTGGAAAGAGTCTGTGACTCAGAGGAAACCTGCCCTGTTAGCTGCAGATCTCTGAATGGAATATATCCTGTCTGTGTCCTAATTAATACCTCAGTTCTGCAGAGTGTAATTGGCCTAGAATGTAGAGCTGTGTTCAGTGTCCCTTGGGCCAGTTGCACAATAAGAGTTGAACTGAAGCTACAGAAGAACTTGTCAGCAGCAAGCTGAGAGCGTAAGGAATGAAGCTATTCATGAAGGGTGGGAGAGCAGTAGAGTCCTTTTGGAGGAGACAGAGCAACAGAAAAATTAATTTGGTGAAGTTGGCAGGGTTTTCTTTTTTTTTGTCTCTTTCCACAAGGGGAGAGTGTTGGAAAATATTCCTTTATTTATTAATCCACTTATTCATTCAGCCATTCATTCAACAAATATTTAATATGGGTCTACTATGTGTCAACCACCATTTAAGGAACTAGTGATACAAACATGAAAAGGAAAAATTTCTAGCTTTTATGGTGCTTATATTCTAGTGAGGAAAGATCTACTGCAGAATCCTGTGGTTTGGATTCAGTAACATGGATCAAGACCATGGCCTATTGACTCACTGAGGTCACCACAGGCAGTGAGCCTAGGATCTCTAGTGGCTGAAGATCAAAACTAGGAAGCTAAGCTATGATCATTTGGATGTCCTTCTCCCTCATTACTTCTGGATCAAAACCTACTTGTCCCTCAACATCTCCTTCTATTCCACTGCCTCCATAAAGCCTTCTGTAATGACAACAGCCCCCAATAAAGTCTCCTTCCCCTGCTTTCAAAGTCTGCACTCTTGCACTTGATTATGCAAGGTCTCATTTCCTAGCCATTTTTGTGTTCGTTCTTACCTTGCTGGTGGTAGGAGTAGGTTGAGGGAGTTGTAGCTGATAAAAGGAAGACGAAGTCTGATTCTTCAGAGGGATCTAAGATCCCTCAAGATCTTCCTCTGTCAGCTTCCCTGCAGATGCTAGCCCCATCCTGAACCTCAAATATGACAGTGCGCCAGTATCAAGGGAGTCATGAAGACAATTCACTTTTCCAAAGGATCCAAGGATTCCTTATCCAATCTTGTTTCCTTAATGTCCTAATGGGAGATGCCGATCTATGTAGTCCTGGGAGCTGGAGTAGAGGGGAGGAAGAGATGCATATCAGTCAGGGTTCTTAGTTGTAAAGAACTAAAATCTAAATCTGACTAGTTTAGGCAGAAAACAAATTATTTGAGGCTTGTTAGAAGCTTATACAATCCCGGAGAAAGCCAGAGAACCAACTTGGAGTCAAGAGAGTCAAAAATAGCACTCAAAATCACAAGGCAAAAGTGGAGATTCCCCCTGACACTGCTGCTGGGCACAAATACCACAGCTTGAACTGTGAGAAAGAAAAAGGCAGACCCTGACACGAGGGAGCTGACCTGATGCTATCACCCACGCCTTGGTGTTGCTAGGAGCTAGTCTGGCACTCACAGCTAGGTCTTGGTGTTCTCCTGTTAAATATCAAAAATTTCACAGGACAGCAACATCAGACAGAGTCACCCTGTGATGGTGATGGATCAAGACATAAATGTAAACATTTTCCAAATCACAAAAATGATAAGACATTCCCCTACCCTGGCTAATGGGGAATGACTGCTGCTTCTTTACCAATTATAGCTTTAGCTTTGGGTTAGCAGTCCCTCCTTCTAGGTAAGATTTATTAAGATACCCAGTCATGGAATTACCACTGCTTCCTGACAGCATCCAATCCAGAACAAAGCCCCTCTTCCTCACCCCCCCAAATCACCTAACACAAGTCCAAATCCTATAATAAGTGCTCTCTAATATCCTCCCTGTGGTATGCATTTTCCCTTACATCAATGAGTGATAAACCCAACTTGTTAAACTACAAGATGTGCTACTGGTAGTCTTTGTCTGGAAGGCATTGACAACTGCCAATATCATTCAATGTGGGCACCAGACACTACTCCTGGAACCCTTGCAAATGCTGCCTCTTAAAAATGAAATGGAACTGCCCCTATCTTGGCCAGAATGCAGTCCATATTATATCTGCTCCTCTGCATCACTAGCTTCCAATTCCAGGTCTGAGTAGGTACACGTGACTGAAAGAGCGTAGGTCACATGCCTGTACTCAAGCAGTAGGGAGGCTTGGGAAACAAACGTCTGGTTTCTTTGAGGAGTCTGGCACTTCTAAGGTGAGGAATTCTTAAAACATAGGAAGGGTGTTCACAAGTGCTGAGTAGTTGTAGCAGACATTGTAAATGCTCCATCCAGATCCCCAGGGATTCTTTTTGGTGGTCTGGTGCGCCCATCCCCCAGCTGCTGTAATTGCTGCTGCTAAAAGCTCACATCTATAACCTTCTCTGTAGGACTGCCCTTGAGCAGCTGAAACTACCTCACCTAGGAGTTCTGTCTCCCAAGGCTGACCATAGCCAATGACAGAGTGGGGCAGTAGTACAAAATCCCCATCCCTTTCGTCTCAAGGTAGGATGGACTCTTTTGAGCCATTTACATATACCCAGAGCTACCTGTGGGATCAGGGTGATGCTAGATTTCAATGCGAAATAACATCCTTGCTTAGCTTCTTCCCTTGCCCTCCCTTGTTTCCCTCACAGTTTTCATTCTCCAAAAAAATCACTTGCATAGGAATCCTTTCTGAGGAACCAATCCTAAGACAATGTCCACACCTTGGGCTGACCAATATCAACATATATCCTTTTGCATACATAAACTTCACAACAACAATAGTCTCCGTGTGATATAATGCAACTATTTCTGATATAAATGCAAACATGTCAAAGAGTGGAATCTCAAATTCTGATTAGTTACTAAATATATTCAGACCTCAATCCAGGGTCTTTGGATGCTGTGCATTTAGCCTCTGGTTCCGTCACAAATGCATCTTGATATTCTCTAAACTAGAGACTCTATGTAAAGTTAACCACTATGTATGAAATAGTATAATGGGAGGGGGAAATGATATATGTCACAGCAAGGAAGAAACTCTGGGTAGATATTATAGTCTTCTTTCTGAAACTTTTCCTATACCACTCTGTCTATATTTCTTTTGCCTTCCTTAGTCCGTATCTAAGCTGCTAAAAGTTCTTTACCTCAGGCATGACCTAAAACTGCATTCCTGAGCTTTTCGGTGGGCCTGCCTGTATGTGGTTGTCCAAGTCTCCCTTTTTAACTTTACCACTGGAATGGTAGCGGAAGGAAGTGCCTTGAAGGATCCTCTGTGTCCCAGACACACTCCTCCCCACCTTCACTCTACAGTAGCAGCCCTATGTCATACCATCTAGCTCTGAAAACTCCCATCTTGGGTGTTATTCTGGTGGCACAAACAGTCCAAAATAGCCAGATGGCTGTCTCCTCTTTTAGGTAACAGACATGCTGTTGTGTGTCTGTCCAGAAGAAGCATGTCTTCCTCAAGTACTGAAACCTCTCAACCAGCAGAACCATACAATTTTGTGAGTAGGCTAGTAAATGTAATAGTGGGAAGAGCCACTCCAACTTCCAGCCCTTGGTTCCTAGAATACTTGCTCTAACAGCAGCACTATCTATTGACCACTAGTTCAGAGCATATGCCGCATCCTATAGGATAACATCTCCAGTGTTCAGATCTTGAGCCCCAGAGACTCTGTAATTGAGTTTTAATAGACCATTGCATTGCTCTACCAGGATAACTGCTCCCGGTTTATGATGTCTGTGGTAAGATCAGTGAGTCTTGTATTAGTCCATCAGCTTCATTCTTTCTCTGTAAAATGAGTTTCTTGTGAGGGATACAATGGCAGTGAAAAGGACATTCATTAAGTCTATGAGTGGTGGTGCTGGCAGAAGCATTGCTGGCTGGAAAAGCAAATCCATGTCAGAGTTAGTATCATTTCCAGACAGGACAAATGGCCTTCTCTTCCATAATGGAGGGCATCCAAAGTAATTGACCTGCTACCAGGTCTCTCTGCAGAATGGGGCCCAACTGGGGGCTTAGCCTGGGCCTCCACTGTTGGCAGTTTGGGTACTCGGCAGATACAGTAGCCAAGTCAGCCTTGGTGAGGGGGAATCCATGTAAATGATGCCATGCATAACCTCTATTTCTGCCCTCATGGAGCTCGCCACTTCATGTGTGAGCTCATTAAGTAAGCACTGGGGGGACGGAGAAAAGAGGCTGGTTGACATCCATGATTGTTACGTTTTGTTCACTTGATTATTGAGAGATTTCTCCAGAATGGTGGCTTTTTGGTGAGCCATCATAAAGGACATAAATATTCTCATGAATTCGAACTAATACTGGTCCTGTAAAGTTGAGATGATGCTGGGGGTCAGGAAATACAAAACGAAACAGTACAGGAACAACCTCCAAGTCAGTTTCAAAGTATGGTTCAGATATCTATACTCAGCCCCTTGAGAATGACTAAGCCAGGAAGCATTTGAGTGGCGAGTCAGCTCTGACACCTGACTGATGAGGTTAGACCTCTGAAGAGAGGAAAGTTCTGAGAGGAGTTTCATTGACAGAGAGGTAGAAGGAGCCTAGGGCTTAGAATCTGAAAACCTGAATTTGACTTTCAGCTCTGTCATTTAAGCTATATGACCATAGGAAACATGCTTTGCCTCTCTCGGTTTAACCTTCCTTGTCTATAAAACAGGGTTAATAATAGTTTCTTTGCCAACCTCATGGAATTTTAAGGTCTAAAATGTGATAATGCGTTTGGAAGCCATACAAATATAAAATGAATTTTTGCCATAAAGGAAGGGCTTCCATGAACTCTGTTGAACTTGGAGGAGAAAGGAAAAGGACCAGGTCAGACACTGTGACTTCCTCGGAGCATGGGCCAGGCTGATGAACAGGTCCATAATTTCTAATCTCATTGGCTCTCTGCTTTAGACCAAGAGTACTGTGGAGCTGGCAGAAGTACCATAATGTGGAAGAGCCCATCTGAGAGAAGGCTTAAAGTCTATTTCTAATTGTGCCTTTTGAATCTGTCTCAGTAAACAGAGAAACAAACATGTTCTAGATTAATAACTCCCTTGACAGTTGATTCTGAAAACCATGGGAGCAGGTAATGAGGAAGCCACAGAGAGTTTTTTGTTGGCTCAGGAGCCAAAGGATTTATATTTTGAAAAAAAATGTGATGTTCTGAAACAAACTCCCTTTCTTCCCAACCTAAATCTTGGAATATTTCTCCTGAGTACAGAGTGAGATGGGCAACTGGTGAGTCTGCATCCTTGGGTTCATGTAGATGATCAGTTTAAATAACCCACAAAAATAGTCCACTTTGGGGCTGTGTGTGTGTGTGTAAGTAATCCATACTCTGTGTGCATAGCCCTCCTGAAAACAAAAAACACACTGCTGTACCCTTGTTGTGCAACGTTGTTAGATGAGAAAGCAGAAGGCTCCAGGGAACAGTGGAAGTGGATGATCCTGCAGAAGAAGGGAGGCTTGATCAGAGATGCATAGACTATGGATGGGCATAAGGGACAAAAATAACTTTGGCTAAGACTACAGGATTTCTGTTATGTTGGTAGCTTATAGGTAATCTTCCTAATAATGCAATGTTGAATTCTACACAACTACAAAATATGAGGGAAAAACACTTGTTTTGGCACTTTACTGAGTGCCCTTGACATGCCTTTCTCAAGGTCTTGGTTCCCCAGCAGCTTACAGTGAGAGCAGCAGGTGACATTGTCACACATCTCAGGTAACCGGGGGCCAAAGCAATAGGGGCTACTGAGCCTAAGCCCTCTATGTTCCTAATTTGCTCCTTTCCAAAAGAAATACCACATAATTATCAAGTGGCAGAGCCAGGATTCACACGCAGGCTGTCTAGTTCCAGAACTTGAATTTAGATGATGACACACTCTCTCCCTGCTGGGATTGGTGACACTGTGTGGATTGGCAGCCTCTTCCATTTTGCAAACCTCCACCCAGGCTTAGTAAAAAGGTTATTTTTCTGAAATAGATCATCCCCTATTACACACTCCTCCCCACCAACTCCATTCCTCCCCATCCCCTATACCTGAATCCTGAGGTGTTTCCATCATTTTTTTTAAACTCCTGAAATTACATTTCAGGGAACCAGTACCACATACATGCAGCTAAGGGTCATTGGAGTCTAGACCTGCAGGTTTTGTGTGCAGAAGATTGAATTCTCAATTCTCAATTACATTCTTTCTGCTTCTGTGCCCTGAATATTGGAGAATCATGAAGTACAGGCCATGAAGCAAGCCACAGAGCTCCTGGTGATTTGGTCATTAGTTGTCAGGGCTGGAAGCTTTTATATGGCTCTCTGTAGAGCAATGGGAGATGATGAAGACGCTAAGTTATTTTAAAAGACACCAAGGATTCTTTCTGACTTTCTGACTAAGGCTAGTGTGCAATTTGTTTTGTGATGTGGACCATTTTTTTAAAAGTCTTTATTGAATTTGTTACAATATTTCTTCTGGTTTATGTTTTGGTTTTTTGACCCCAAGGCATGTGGGATCTTAGCTCCCCAACCAGGGATCGAACCTGCACCCCCTGCGTTGGAAGGCAAAGTCTTAACCACTGGACTGCCAGGGAAGTCCCTGCAATTTCAACACACAAGGATTTGTTCAGCTAGTACCCTGTGCCCAGCAATGTGCTAAATGTTAAGAGAGATTCAAAGCCGAAGAAATAGTTCCGGTTCCTAGGAGCTTTCAATCTAGTTGAGAAGACATGATACACACCTAACAGATCAATACAGAACACTTCATAATTATGTTAAAAATTACATGTAATCTAGTACCAGTATGAAAGGTGTTATGGAAAGTCAGAACAAAGAGAGACAAATAATATAATACTAATAATACCACCTAGTATTTTATTGAGCACTAAATATGTGGCAAATATTTTCTAAGTACCTAAAAGAATTAACACTTTTAATCCCCCCAATGATTATATTGAATTTGGTACCAGTTTTATCTCAATTTTAAAGATGAGGAAACTGATGTACAGAGCAGTCAGGGAACTTGCTCATGGTCACACAGCTAGTGAGTGGCAGCACCTGGATTTCAACCCAGGCAGTGTGGAACCACTGTTATCTTGTGCTCTCTATTCTGCCACCATTTCAGTTAGTCTGAGCAGTCTTCATGAATGGTGTGGGACTGTCTTCAAGGTCTAAAATCTACACTATAACAAAGCTTGAAGGATGGTGTAGGTTTGGAAGATCATGGAGTATACTGCAGTTTAAAAATAATGCAATCACATGGTTATAACTAGCTATCTTTTCATTGAGCCCCTATTTGACAGTTTTCTATTGCAATGCAGTGGATTGCTCGCATGTTCAGAATCATGTGGAGATAGTATGATGTAATAAGAGGAACATGGGCTTTGGAGTCAGAAAAACCTGGGTTTGGGTCCTGGATCTGTCTGTACTAGCTGTGTGACTGAGGCTTAGTTTCTTAACCTCTCTGAGTTAAATACAAAATCACATTGGTTTTAACCAGCTTTCTTTCACTGCACACTTAATAGGGGCCATGAGCTTTACAAGCATAACCTCATTTAACCCTCATCTAAACCTCATGGCAACTCCATGAGCTAGGAATTACTATCCTGCTTTTACAGTTGAAGAAACTATCCTAGGTCAAATTATTAGTAAGTAGTAGAGTAGGGATTCTAGTCCTGGCTTGTGGTTATGCTCTGTGACTGCCACCACTACAGACTAGGCCGTGATTTTACCTGGATGGCCTAAGTTAAGACTCAGTTTAAACACGCAGAACATTGAAAAATATTCTTAGCTGGTCCCCAGTACTTTGCTGTTTTATTGCAATTTCACACAAATTAAAAGATCAAGAACATTATACTTATTAAAGGTTCTTAAGTATTTAAATATTAAATAGCCTTATTATTTAATTATTAATTTACAAGAATAAACAGGCGATAATGCAATGGCAGGGAGGGGAAGAAGAGCAGTAAGAAACAACCAGATCTACCAGATATTAAAACAGATATTGTAAGGTGACAAGAGTTAAAACGTAAAACTTGGTAGTATGTGAGAGAATAAGCAAACCAACAATTAGAAAAATACATAGCATTCCAATAGGTCCTTGTATAAAAATTACTAGATATATGATCAAAGATGCATGCTGTAGCTATTCAACAACTGTTTATTGAATGAATGAATGAGGCATTGCCAATCAGTGAGGAATGAAGCGCTTATATGAAAACTTGCTTTTCTGTGCTAAGCATCTTTACACATATTATCACCCATAAATTTTACAAAAACTCTGTGAAGTAGGTATCACTTTCATTGTGTAGATGAGGAAGCAGAAGCCAAGAGAGGTTAAGAAAATAGGCCAGGGACTTCCCTGGCTGTCCAATGGTGAAGACTCCATGCTTCCATTGCAGGGGGCACCGGTTTGATCCCTGGTCGGGAACTGGGGAGCTAAGATCCCATATGCCATGTGGTGTGGCCAAAAAAACCCACAAACATATATATATATATGTGAATATATATATGTGTATATATATACACACATATATATGTGAATATATATATGTGTGTGTATATATACACACATATATATATGTGAATATATATATGTGTATATATACACATATATATACATATATATACACACGTGTGTGTGTGTGTGTGTATATATATATATATATATATATATATATATATATATATGCCAAATTCACACAGCCCATGAATGACAAACCAGGACGTGAACCCAGGTTTATCTGACACCACAGCCCATTTTCCTCCTATTACATCACACTGTTTCAAAATGATTGCAACCATACACACAATCCACTGCACAGCAAAAGCAAGCTTCAGGGAGGACCATAGCAAATAGCAGTAGTGCTTGTGTAAGGGAGGTTGCCTTATGGATTTTAATTTTGGGCTTTTTGCTATTGCCTATGTATATGATTTTAAAACCCTGTTGTATACAAAATAATAATGAACATTAGAAAGAGAGAAAGTAAATGGTATAAAAAGAAAACCAAGGTGACAGAAAGAGAATGCTTTCCATCTATAAGGAAAGTTCTCAAGGACCAGAACCATGCCTCATTAAGCTGATATGTTAACCTTAATTATTGGAATCTCAACCTTAGGGTAACAGAACTTGCATTATGCTTAGTTTTTTTCAGAAAGAAATCTAGTGAGTGGTTAAGGGAGCCTAACCTTACTTGCTTAGGTCAGTTTGCCCACTGCCCAGGCTAGAGTCTCAGGATTTTACTCAGAGGCTGGAAAGACGACAGTATGTACCACAGCTAGCAGCAGGGGTATCTGGGAGTTACTAAATCTCTTATTCAACTATGCCATCAGAGACAGATTTAATAATGCCCCTTGGCCATAATCCCTCAGAAGGGACACTGGGAGATAGTTTGTCCTGCACACACACTCCAAAAAACCAGTCCAAGATTTATATATGCTCATTCTGTATGGTGGAAAGGAAGTCTGGCTGAAATGACTGACTGGTTGATCATTTTCAGTATAAAAGACTAATACAGACCTTCTTCAAAGCAAGTCTTCTTAATATTAGCAGCAGCAGGAGCAGCAGGTCCTATACTAATTGATTTACATGTCATTTAAGCCTTACGACAAATCTTGTAAAGTTGATACTATTATTATCATCCTCATTGTACAGAGAAGGAAGTTGAAAGACTAAGGGACTGCCAAGGGCACACAACCTCTTAGTAAGTGTAGAGAAATTCCTTCTTCTACCTTGATCACTGATAAAGATTATTACTTTACTGCATCTGAATTAAACTTGGAAGGAGGATTTCCCTCCTCCTCACCAGTCCAAGCCTGTAGGATTGCATTAGTTGGCAAAGAAATGGTGGCAAAATGCCCGAGGGTTTAAGATTTAGGCTATTGAGTATTAGCTGGTCCTTTTGGTCTGGTCCATGTCTGGATTGATAATAACTGCACGCTCCCTGCTTGGCTCTTGGAGATGTTTTTCCACAGATGGTTCTCTGCATATATCATGGTCTGTTTCATCTGTTGAAAAGATGAACCATCAATCATGGTCGCTGCCCTTGAGATGCCTACCATCTAGACAAATAGTAATGTTGTGTATGGGTAGCATAACTGCTTTCATGGTTAAAAAATGTGAAAACAGCACACAGATGCAATCCTAAATCCTTTGCAGTAAAGAAAGAACATTTTGCATAAATTGAAAGCTTTGGGAGAGTGAGTGTGAAGGGGGTTTATCTGTTTGGAAAGTACCCAGGAAGATTTTGCACTAACTTTTGACTGTGTGGAAGTCAATTGTAGGAGCTATTTGAGAAACAGGAAAGAATGGAGTGAACATGGCACATAAAGGTATGAGAGAAAATTTCGATATTGGGAATGTTGAGAGAAGGCTTGAAAGAAGAAATGGAAAGCCTGACTATGGGAGTATTCAGGGGAGAACACATATAGTTCTGAATTTACTGGATAAGTAAGCACTTGTGTTTATGAAAGAGAGAAGGCAGATAGAAATTGAGAAATAGTTTAAAGAGTTTTCTTACTCAGGCTGGGAGGTAAATATGGATGTTGGATATTTTAGAGTAGAAGGAAACTAATATGGCTCTCTGGACTGAACTGATCAGTTGTATTATTGCCTCTGAGTTCTTCTTGCAGGTAAAGGCCAGCTTCTCATACTGAAAGTAACAAGCATTTATTGTCTACTTTTCATGTGCTGGAATCTGGCTAAGCCCATTACATATATTATCTCATATCATCCTCAAAACAACTTCACAAACTACAGTCCCTAACAGATGGGAAATTTAAGGCCTGTGGAGATTAAGTGACAAGTCCAAGTTTATACAGATTGTAAGTGGCTGAGCTCAGGGCTGCTTGACTCCAAAGTCCACATGCTTTCCCAGACTCTCCATCTTGGGCAGGGTACCAATATTTTCTCCTTTACAATATGGGACAGAACTCAAGAAACTAGTATGGCTGGCAGGCAGACTAGTAGCTCTGTGATGAGTCTTCTTGTAAAGGACATATGCAATCATTTATAATTCCACCTACCTCTATTTTTATTTTATTTTTTATACAGCAGTTTCTTATTAATTATCTATTTTATACATATCAGTGTATATATGTCAATCCCAATCTCCCAGTTCATCCCACCCCCCGCTTTCCCCCCTTGGCATCCATACGTTTGTTTTCTACATCTGTGTCTCTATTTCTGCCTTGCAGACCAGTTCATCTGTACCATTTTTCTAGATTCCATATATATGCGTTAATATACAATATTTTTCTCTTTCTGACTTAACTTCACTCTGTATGTCAGTCTCTAGGTCCATCCATGTCTCTACAAATGACCCAATTTATTCTTTTTTATGGCTGAGTAATATTCCATTGTATATATGTACCACATCTTCCTTATCCATTCGTCTGTCAATGGGCATTTAGGTTGCTACCATGACCTGGCTATTGTAAATGGTGCTGCAATGAACATTGGGGTGCATGTGTCTTTTTGAATTATGTTTTTTTCTGGTATATGCCCAGGAGTAGGATTGCTGGGTCACATGGTAATTCTATTTTTAGTTTTTTAAGGAACCTCCATACTGTTCTCCATTGTAGCTGTATCAATTTACATTCCCACCAACAGTGCAAGAGGGTTCCCTTTTGTCCACACCCTGTCCAGCATTTGTTTGTAGATTTTCTGATGATGCCCATTCTAACCAATGTGAGGTGATACCTCACTGTAATTTTGATTTGCATTTCTCTAAGAATTAGTGATGTTGAGCAGTTTTTCATGTGCCTCTTTGCCATCTGTATGTCTTCTTTGGAGAAATGTCTATTTAGGGCTTCTGCCCATTTTTGGATTGAGTTGTTTGTTTTTTTAATATTGAGCTGCATGTCCTGTTTACATATTTTGGAGATTAACCCTTTGTCCATTGATTCGTTTGAAAATATTTTCTCTCGTTCTGAGGGTTGTCTTTTCATTTGGTTTATAGTTTCCTTTGCTGGGCAAAGCTTTTAAGTTTCATTAGGTCCCATCTGGTTTTTTTTTGTTTTTATTTCCGTTACTGTAGGAAGTGGGTCAAAAAATATCTTTCTGTAATTTATGTCAAAGAGTGTTCTTCCTGTGTTTTCCTCTAAGAGTTTTATAGTGTCTAGTCTTACATTTAGGTCTTTAATCCATTTTGAGTTTATTTTTGTGTATGGTGTTAGAGAGTGTTCTAATTTCATTCTTTTACATGTAGCTGTCCAGTTTTCCCAGCACCACTTATTGAAGAGACTGTCTTTTCTCCATTGTATATCCTTGCCTCCTTTGTCATAGATTAGTTGACCATAGGTACGTGGGTTTATATCTGGGGATTCTATCCTGTTCCATTGATCTATATTGCTGTTTTTGTGCCAGTACCATAATGTCTTGGTTACTGTAGCTTTGTAGTATAGTCTGAAGTCAGGGAATCTGATTCCTTCAGCTCCATTTTTTTCCCCTCAAGACTGCTTTGGCTATTCGGGGTCTTTTGTGTCTCCATACAAATTTTAAGATTTTTTGTTCTAATTCTGTAAAAAATGTCATTGGTAATTTGATAAGTATTGCATTGAATCTGTAGATTACTTTGGGTAGTATAGTCATTTTCGCAGTATTGATTCTTCCAGTCCAAGAACATGGTATATCTCTCCATCTGTTTGTGTCATCTTTGATTTCTTTCATCAGTGTCTTATAGTTTTCTGAGTACAGTTCTTTTACCACCTTAGGTTTATTCCGAGGTATTTTATTCTTTTTGTTGCAATGGTGAATGGGATTGTTTCCTTAATTTCTCTTTCTGATTTTTGTTGTTAGTGTACAGGAATGCAAGAGATTTCTGTGCATTAATTTTGTATTCTGAAACTTTACCAATTCACTGCTTAGCTCTAGTTATTTTTCTGGTGGCATCTTTAGGATTATCTATGTATAGTATCGTATCATCTGCAAACAGTGACAGTTTTACTTCTTCTTTTCCAATTTGTATTCCTTTTATTTCTTTTTCTTCTCTGATTGCCGTGACTAGGATTCCAAAACTATGTTGAATAATAGTGGAAAGAGTGGACATCCTTGTCTTGTTCCTGATCTTAGAGGAAATGCTTTCAGTTTTTCACCATTGAGAATGATGTTTGCTGTGGGTTTGTCATATATGGCCTTTATTATGTTGAGGTAGGTTCCCTCTATGCCCACTTTCTGGAGAGTTTTTATCATAAATCGGTCTTGAATTTTGTCAAAAGCTTTACCTGCATCTACTGAGATGATCATATAGTTTTTATCGTTCAATTTGTTAATATGGTGTATCATATTGATTGATTTGCGTATAGTGAAGAATCCTTGCATCCCTGGGATAAATGCCCCTTGATCATGGTGTATGGTCCTTTTAATGTGTTGTTGGATTCTGTTTGCTAGTATTTTGTTGAGGATTTTTGCATCTATATTCATCAGTGATATTGGTCTGTAATTTTCTTTTTTTAGTATCTTTGTCTGGTTTTGGTATCAGGGTGATGGTGGTGTTATAGAATGAGTTTGGGAGTATTCCTTCCTCTGCAATTTTTTGGAAGAGTTTGAGAAGGATGGGTGTTAGCTCTTCTCTAAATGTTTGATAGAATTCACCTGTGAAGCCATCTGGTCCTGGACTTTTGGTTGTTGGAAGATTTTTAATCACAGTGTCAATTTCATTACTTGTGATTGCTCTGTTCATATTTTCTGTTTCTTCCTGGTTTAGTCTTAGAAGGTTATACCTTTCTAAGAATTTGTCCATTTCTTCCAGGTTGTCCATTTTATTGGCATAGAGCTGTTTGTAGTATTCTCTTATGATGTTTGTATTTCTGCTGTGTCTGTTGTAACTTCTCCTTTTTCATTTATAATTTTATTGATTTGAATCCTCTCCCTCTTGGTGAGTCTCTCTAAAGGTTTATCAGTTTTGTTTATCTTCTCAAAGAACTAGCTTTTAGTTTTATTGATCTTTGCTATTGTTTTCTTTGTTTCTATTTCATTTATTTCTGCTCTGCTCTTTATGAATTCTTTCCTTATAGTAACTTTGGGTTTTTTTTGTTCTTCTTTCTCTAGTTCCGGACCGGGACACGAACGCACGTCCCCTGCATCGTCAGGCAGACTCCCAACCACTGCGCCACCAGGGAAGCCCAGGTAAGATTTTTACTTGAAATTTCTCTTGTTTCTTGAGGTAGGATTGTATTGCTATAAACTTCCCTCTTAGAACTGCTTTTGCTATATCTCATGGGTTTTGGATCATCATGTTTTCATTGTGATTTGTCTCTAGGTATTTTTTGATTTCCCCTTTGATTTCTTCAGTGATCTCTTGGTTATTTAGTAATGCATTGTTTAGCCTCCATGTGTTTTTTTTACATTTTTTCCCTGTAATTGATTTCTAATCTCATAGCCTTGTGGTCCGAAAAGGTGCTTGATATGATTTCAGTTTTCTTAAATTTACCAAGGCTTGAATTGTGACCCAAGATGTGATCTATCCTGGAGAATGTTCCACGTGCACTTGAGAAGAAAGTGTAATCTGCTGTTTTTGGATGGAGAGTCCTATAAATATCAATTAAATCTCTCTGGTCTATTGTGTCATTTAAAGCTTATGTTTCCTTATTAATTTTCTGTCTGGATTATCTGTCCATTGGTGTAAGTGAGGTGTTAAAGTCTCCTGCTATTATTGTGTTACTGTCAATTTCCTCTTTTATAGCTGTTGTAATTTGGCTTATGTATTGAGGTGCTTCTATGTTGGGTGCCTATATATTTATAATTGTTATATCTTATTCTTGGATTGATCCCTTGATCATTATGTAGTGTCCTTCCTTGTCTCTTGTAACATTCTTTACTTTAAAGTCTATTTTATCTCATATGATTATTGCTAATCCAGCTTTCTTTTGATTTCCATTTGCATGGAAAATCTTTGCATGGAAAGATTCCCAAATTTGGATGGAAAAACTTTTTCCATCCCCTCACTTTCAGTCTGTATGTGTCCCTAGGTCTGAAGTGGGTTTCTTACAGACAGCATATATATGGGTCTTGTTTTTGTATCAATTCAGTGAGCCTGTATCTTTTGCTTGGAGCATTTAATCCATTCACATTTAAGGTAATTATCAATATGTATATTCCTATTACCATTTTATTAATTGTTTTGGATTTGCTTTTTTTTAGGTCCTTTTCTTCTCTTGTGTTTCCCACTTAGATAAGTTCCTTTAACATTTTTTGTAGAGCTGGTTTGGCGGTGTTGAATTCTCTTAGGTTTTGCTTGTTTGTGAAGCTTTTGATTTCTCCGTTGAATCTGAATAAGATCCTTGCCAGCTAGAGTAATCTTGCTTGTAGGTTCTTCCCTTTCATCACTTTAAATATATTGTGCCACTCCCTTCTGGCTTGTAGAATTTCTGCTGAGAAATCAGTTGTTAACCTTATGGGAGTTCCCTTGTATGTTATTTGTTGTTTTTCCCTTGTTTCTTTTAATAATTTTTCTTTTTCCTTAATTTTTGTCAGTTTGATTACTATGTGTCTTGGCATATTTCTCCTTGGGTTTGTCCTGCCTGGGACTTTCTGTGCTTCCTGGAATTGGGTGGCTATTTCCTTTCCCATGTTAGGGAAGTTGGTAACTATAATCTCTTCAAATATTTTCTTGGGTCCTTTCTCTCTCTCTTCTCCTTCTGAGACCCCTATAATGAGAATGTTTTTGCATTTAACATTGTCCCAGAGGTCTCTTAGGCTGTCTTCATTTCTTTTCATTCTTTTTTCTGTTCTGTGGCAGTGAATTCCACCATTCTGCCTTCCAGGTCACTGATCCATTCTTCTGCCTCAGTTATTCTGCTATTGATTCCTTCTAGTGTATTTTTCATTTCAGTTATTGTATTGCTCATCACTGTTTGTTTGTTCTTTAATTCTTCTAGTTCTTTGTTAATCATTTCTTGCATCTTCTCGATCTTTGCCTCCATTCTTTTTCCAAGGTCCTGGATCATCTTCACTATCATTACTCTGAAATCTTTTTCTGGAAGGTTGCCTATCTCCACTTCGTTTAGTCATTTTTCTGGGGTTTTAGCTTTTTCCTTCATCTGGTACATCGGCTTCTGCCTTTTAATTTTGTCTGCCTTTCTGTGAATGTCGTTATCATTCCACAGGCTGCAGGATTGTAGTTTTTCTTGCTTCTGTTGTCTGCCTTCTGGTGGATGAGGCTGAGAGGCTTGTGCAAGTTTCCTGATGGGAGGGACTGGTGGTGTGTAGAGCTGGGTTTTACTCTGTGGGCAGAGCTTAGTAGAACTTTAAGCTGCTTGTCTGCTGATGGGTAGGGCTGAGTTCCCTCCCTATTGGTTGTTTGGCCTGAGGTGACCCAGCACTGGTGCCTTCAGGCTCCCTGGTGTAGCTAATGGTGGACTCCGGGAGGGCTCATGCTAAGGAGTACTTCCCAGAACTCCTGCTGCCAGTGTCCTTGTCCCTGTGGTGAGCCACAGCCACCTCTCTCCTCTGCAGGAGACCCTCCAACACTAGCAGGTAGGTCTGGCTCAGTCTCCTATGAGGTCCCTGCTCCTTCTCCCTGGGTCCTGATGCACACACTACTTTGTGTGTGCCCTCCAAGAAGGGAGACTCTGTTTCCCCCAGTCCTGTCGAAGTCCTGTAATCAAATCACGCTAGCCTTCAAAGTCTGATTCTCTGGGAATTCCTCCTCCTGTTGCCAGACCCCCTGGTTGGAAAACCTGACATTGGGCTCAGAACCTTCACTCCAGTGGGTGGACTTCTATGGTATAATTGTTCTCCAGTTTGTGAGTCACCCACCCAGTGGTTATGGGATTTGATTTTATTGTGATTGTGCCCCTTCTACCATCTCATTGTGGCTTCTCCTTTGTCTTTGGCTGTGGGGTATCTTTTTTGGTGAGTTCCAGGGTCTTCGTGTCAATGATTGTTCAGCAGTTAGTTGTGATTCCGGTGCTCTTGCAAGATGGAGTGAGCACATGTCCTTCTACTCTGCCATCTTGAAGCCTGGCTCCAATCTTTGCTTCACCTGCCTCTATTATTGAAATCCACACATAATCTGTAGTAATAGCATCACTCTCCTCTCTACACTATTAAACTTCTTATCAGGCTGACTCATAAAGAATAATACTGATTGATTTTTGCTCATCATTTCTCTTGGTGGAAGAATATATGTGCAATAAATCAGTTGACAAACAGAAAACAGGAAGAAGGAAGGGAAATAAAAGAGGCCTTCCGGCTATTAAGCTTCCACTAGGCAATTAACACATGAATTCATCCGTGGCTCCCCATTAGCTACAAGAAAATATAAACATAGATCTAGAAAATTTGGGGTACCACCTGGTTCCAGATAACATTAGTAAAATGGGGTGATACAATTGACTTTTCTTCTAAGAGACTAGGTCAGATGGTTCTTTTTTTAAAAATAAATATGTCTGTTTTTTAATAGGAGTCTCTAGTAGAGCCAGAATCCCTAGGATTCCACCTCTCAGATCCCATATATATGTTGTTTAAATGTGGTGAAAGCACATAATATTTACCATCTTATCTAGTCTCTGAGCAAATTTGAAATTTATAATATAGTTAACCCTTGAATATCACAGGTTTGAACTGTGAGGGTCCACTTATATGTGGATTTTTTCAATAAGTACATAATATGTACAAATGTATTTTCTTTTCCTTAGTGATTTTCTTAATAACATTTTCTTTTTTTACTTTACTGTAAGAATACAATATATAATAAGTATAACATAAAAAATTTACTATCTTAACCATGTTAAGTGTACAATTCTGTAGTGTTAAGTATATTCACATTGCTATACATCAGATCTCTGGAACTTTTTCATCTTGCAAAATTGAAACTCTATATGCACTAAACAGCAATTCCCTATGTCTCCCTGCCCCCAGACCCTGGTAATCATTATTCTACCTTTTGTCTCTATGTGTTTGACTAGTTAAGATACTTCATATAAGTGGCATCATACAGTTTTTGTCTTTTTGTGACTGGTTTAAGTCACTTATCATAATATCCTCAACGTTCATTTAGATCCTATTTTAAAACCTCTTGAAGGCCCTCCTTGTATGAGTTATGACTTTTTTTCATAGTAGTGAAGTACCTATAATATAAAATTTAACATTAGTGACATTTAGTATATTCACAATGTTGTGAATTATCACCACTATCTACTTCCAGAATATTTCACCACCGCAAAAGAAAACCCCATATCCATTAAGCAGTCAGTCTCCATTCCTCCCTCACCCTAAATCTTCACAACCACTAATCAGCTTTCTGTCTCTATGGATTTACCTATTCAGGATATTTTGTATAAATGAAATCATATATATGTGGTCTTTGGGGTCTGGCTTCTTTTACTTAGCATAATGTTTTCAAGTTTCAGCCGTATTGTAGCATGTGTCAGAATTTCCTTCCTTTTTATGGCAAGTTAATATTCCATTGTATGGATATATCACATTTTGTTTATTCACTTACCAGTTGATGGACATTTGGGTTGTTTCCACGTTTTGTCTATAGTATATAGTGTTGCTGTGAACATTTGTGTACAAGATTTTTTTGAACACCTTTTTTCAATTCTTTATGGTATATATCTGACAGTTATGACATTTTATTAGGGGATATTTTTCCTGATTGCCTTGCTAGGAAGCTGTATAACTTTCTACATCCTTTCACTCTCAGGATAGTTGCTACTATGTCCCCAATGGGATTCTCCAGCACATGCTTTTAAGAAGGTAATTCTATAAGCCAATTTAAAGTAAAACTATGATAATCATTACCCACTACCTTCTAAATACTATTCTAGTCTTACCAGTTCCATGAATCCTCCTCCCATAGTACTAACATACACCCCACACATTCTTATCCCTAAGCATGGTGTATCATATTTTTATTTAAATATATCATATGTGGATGCCTACCTTCTCAAACTAGAAGCCAATCAATTCCTTCCATGGCCAGAACTAATTTTCTTATCTCTCATATGTCCTCAGATGCACGTAGAAAATATCTTACTCAAAATATTGGGTAAGAACATGAGTTTCTGTACCAACTTCATCACTCACCAGCTGTGTGACCTTGAACAAGTTTTTGCTTAACCCATCTGAGTCTTGGTTTCCTGATGCATAAACTGAGGATAATAGTAGCATCTATCTCATTGGAGTTTTGTGAGGACAAATGACTTAACACATATGTAAGTCCTTTAGAATAGTGCCTGGGACATGGTAAGTACTCAGCAAATATTAGGTGGTGGTGGTAGTAGTAGTAGTAGTAGTAGTAGTAGTAGTAGTAGTAGTAGTAGTAGTAGTAGTAGTGGTAGTAGTAGTGGTAGTAGTAGTAGTGGTAATAGTATTTAGGGTCAGGTGGAACTGAGTTCAAATCTCAGCTCTGTCAATGATTAACAATATGTATTGCTCCCACTTGCATGCTCTGTCATTGCAAGCTTTTTGCTTACAGTACACACATGTATACACAGGTGCAGGCTCCTGTGTTACATCTCTGTGACAGAGACAGGCTAATTTTTCACCACCAACTGTCATCTGTATTCTCTCCTTTGGTATCCCGTAAGACAGGATTGCAGTTAGCTGGGGCCTTGTGACTACATTCTGGTCAGTGGAATGTGGATGGAAGGGGTGTGCATGATTCCCAGGTCTGGTCCATAAAATCTCGCCTGAAGTCCTCCTCACATTCCTCTCCCTTCATCTCTTGGATGCATGTGGAGTCTATAGTAGAGGACACTAAGCCACTAGAAGATGATGGGAGGAGACTGGGTCTACCTGCCAAACATGTTATTGGATTATGGAGTGAGTGAGAAATAAACCCTTTACTATGTTAAGTCCCTGAGATGTTGAGGTTGTTTCTTACAGCAATTAACCTTTAAGACTGATATAATAATCCTCTAATTTGCATGCTCAGTGCTCAACTAGATTAAAATTATAGAAACCTCAACTGAAATGCACAAATTCAGGTGTAAAGTTCATTTCCAACCTAGGGTCTTTTCTTCAGTTCTGTACAAACTGATCCATCCAATCAGGGCTAGGATGATGATGAAGCAAGTGAGGTGTCTAGGGCTCACACTTTAAGGAGGTGCTTACTCCCAGCATTGTGCAAGTGTGGGGTCAACACCTAAGAATGATGGCTCCTTAACGTTGGCACCCTAGGTGCCTCACTTGCCTCACCCTAATCTTGATCCTGCATCCCAGTGCCCCTAGTAGTGACGTCACCCTATATGCTGCCCCACTTCCTAACTCTGATTCTAAGCCAGGCATCTTCCTGAAAGCTGATTTAGCACTAATTCACTGTTACTGGAAGCAAGTTAATTGGCTTCTCTGGGCCTCAATTTCCTCTTCTGAAAAGAAGAGTACCTGGTTCATAGTGCACAATAAGTGGTACTATTGTTATTCTCAAAATTGCAGAGGAGAATGAGTGAATTCCTTTGCTCACATCTTCAGTAATTCCCTGCTCCCACAACTGCTTCCCTCCAGCTCTTCTGGTCATTCCTTGGCATCTGTGTGTGCTAGGACACATATGCCCATGAGTTCCTTAAATGGGAGAGCTATGGCTACAAGCCCAAAGAAACTTTATTTGGAAACCCATGCGATTTTCATGGCTAACCCTTACTTGCTAAGCAGACAAAAGGAGCCTGCGTGTACTCCATCTCCACCAGCTACTTCCCTTTGCTGAACTGGCTGACCTGTCCCAACCTCTCCATAAAGATGGTCTGCCGTGATTCCTTTGGGGAATTAACTTGCCCTTTGCTTTGGCTCACTGGCTGTCTCTATCTCATGGACATCTGTTCAATGGCCAGATTTGGCCTTGGAATGGGCTCCACATCCAGCATTTCGGGGCTGGTGATGAAGCAAACATAGGGAGCTCTACCAGTCTAGCACTCTCCACCCACCACATGGTCCCAACACACCCCTCTGCATACAGTGCTTCATGTGCCTGTTGCCAAAATATAACCCCCCCCCCCGAGGATTCCAGTAGAGGTACTTCCTAGACTGTTCTAACTTCCCACATCATATTAGTAATCTAAGGGATTGGGCTCCCATCCATTTTAGTTTTGAATAAGAGAAACTGGGCACTGGGAAGAGGAAAGAAGAGGAAAAATAATGTTAATTATGAGAGAGAGAGAGACAGACAGACAGACAGACAGAAAGATAGAGAATGGGAAGGGAAAGGAAGAGAAGAGATACTGTGATGCCAGGGGATAAGAAACCCAAGATAGAAAGGAGTGGGGGGTACTACAATGTATGAGAATGGAAATAGAAAAGAAAAAAGAAAGCAAAAAAGAGAAAAATAAAAAGCAGGAAAGCAAAACTTCAGGACACAAAAAGAAGGGAAAACATAAATAGAGATGTGAGAAGGAAAAATTTTGAGATGTAGCAGTCGGGGAATGAGAAAGTGACAACCCAGGAGGCATTGGGGGCAGTGGGTGGAGGAGTGGTGGCATGGCTTGTGCCTCAAAGAGCTCAGGCAAGGCCAGATAGTGCCAGAGGAGAAAGGCCAACCCTGCTGTGGCAGGGTTGTAAGCCCGCTAGATTGTGAGCCCACTCTAAGGCTACACTGACTCACCTGGGACCATTTCTGGAGTGTTCTCAGATATTTTAAAGGCCCCATCACAAGCTTGCTGCAGGTTTATCTCACTTGATATCTGTTATGGGTGCTGGTTCAAATGAGCAAATAAGAAAAATAATTGTCCCTGGCCACTGCTCTTCCCCATTCTTTGCTTTGGGGTCCTAGATTTTGGCTCTGCTCTCAAGACAATAGTGAATGAAAGAAGGGAACACTGAAGGAAATTAACAGGTATAGAAGGGGTTCTAGGTCAAATTGCCATCCACTTCAATGTCTCCCTTGTTCCTCCAAGGGGCTCAGATAACTGTGATCATTTAGGACAAAGTAATAGCACGAAGAAGAGGAGAGGAAAGATAGAGCCAGGATACCACAGGGAGCCATGTGAGCCACCCATTCCAGACCTCCTCTTGATGATGCTGGCAGCAAAGAGGAAGCACAAGTCAATTTGGAAAGCCTGAGAGACCCACTCCTTCTCCTCTGCCTTGCTCTGGACCTGCAGCCTCCCAATGTTAATGCCAACTCCTCAAGGCACAAGGGCTTCCCCAAAACACAGCCCACCTGAGCCCCTGATAATCCCTACTTTTGGGGTGACTGTAGGACAGGTAGGGTCAGTGAAAAGTTGTTGGGGACCAAGGGTGAGTGGGGAGCATTGTAAGGTAAATAACTCCTCCTAAATCTTCCCAATTCTCCAACATTTTCTGTCTCCCTCCTTCTCCCTCTCTTTCCTCTCTCATTTTTTTTTTTACATCTCATACGGTTGGATTATTTATATATTTATATACTCCTTGGTTCATGATATATTATCATCATTGGCCCACACATGACTTTATATATTTATTTATAAATGTAATATGATAAACCTGTGAAAGTACTGCCCAGTGAGCTGGGGTGTGTGTGGGGGGACTAGAACGTTACTCACACATTTACATCTACTCATGTGCACCTACTCTGTCCTATCCCTTTACCTCTTTCTTGCTACCAAAGGTAAAAACTATCTTGTTTCTCTTTTTAATTTAAAGGATAGTTGATTTACAGTATTGTGTTAGTTTCAGGTGTACAGCAAAGTGATTCAGTTATATGTACATATATATTTTTTCAGATTATTATCCATTATAGGTTATTACAGTAAATCCTTGTTGCTTATCTACTTTCTGTATAGTAGTTTGTATCTGTTGATCCCATATTCCTAATTTATCCCTCCTCTCCACCCTTTCCCCTTTGGTAACATAAGTTTGTTTTCTATGTCTGTGAGTCTGATTCTGTATTATGTTTTAGATTCTACACATAAGTGGTATCATATAATATTTTTTTCTCTGACTTACTTCACTTAGTATGATATTCTCTAGGTCCATTCATGTTGCTGCAATTGGCAATATTTCATTCGTTTTTATGGCTGAGTAATATTTCATTGTATATACATACCATGTCTTCTTAAGCCAATCATCTCTTGATGGGCACTTCAGCTGTTTCCACCTCCTGGCTATTGTAAATAGTGCTGCTATGAGCATTGGGGTGCATATATCCTTTTGAATTAGAGTTTTCATCTTTTCCAGATATATGCCCAGGAGTGGGATTGCTGGATTATATGGTAGCTCTGTTTTTAGTTTTTTAAGGAACCTCCATACTGTTTTCCATAGTGGCTACACCAATTTACTTTCCCACCAACAGTGTAGGAGGGTTCCCTTTTCTCCATACCCTTTCCAGCATTTATTATTTATAGACTTTTTGATGATGGCCATTCTGACTGGTGTCAGGTGATAACTCATTGTGATCTTGATTTGCATTTCTCTAATAATTAGTGATGTTGAGCACCTTTTCATGTGCCTGTTGGCCATCTGTATGTCGTCTCTGTAGAAATGTCAATTTAGGTTTTCTGTGCTTTTTTTTTTTGCGGTACGCAGGCCTCTCACTGTTGTGGCCTCTTCCGTCGCGGAGCACAGGCTCTGGACACGCAGGCTCAGCGGCCATGGCTCACGGGCCCAGCTGCTCCACGGCATGTGGGATCTTCCCAGACTGGGGCACGAACCTGCGTCCCCTGCATCGGCAGGCGGACTCTCAACCACTGCGCCACCAGGGAAGCCCTTCTGTGCATATTTTAATTGGGTTTTTATTTTTGATATTGAGTTGTATGAGCTGTTTATATATTTTGGTTATTAACCCCTTGTCAGTCACATCCTTTGCAAATATTTTGTCCCATTCTGTAGGTTATCTTTTTGTTTTGTTGATGGTTTCCTTTGCTGTGCAAAATCTTTTAAGTTTGATTAGGTCCCATTTGTTTAGTTTTGCTTTTCTTTCTTTTGCCTTGGGAGACTGATCTAGGAAAATATTGCTATGATTATGTCTGATGAATGTTTTGCCTATGTTTTTCTCTTCTAGGAGTTTTATGATGTCATGTCTTATAACTATGTAATTATCTTGTATTCTGTGTTTATTGTTTCCATGATTTTCATTTTCATATATATATGAAAGGCACAAGGGCCTCCCCAAAACATAAAGCCCACCTGAGCCCCTGATAATCCTACTTTTGGGGTGATTGTGTAGGACAGGTAGGGTTGGTGAAGAGTTGTTGGGGACCAAGGGTGAGTGGGGAGCATTGTAAGGAGTGTGTGTGTGTGTGTGTATATATATATATATATATATATATATATATATATATATATATATATATATGGAGAGAGAGAGAGAGAGAGAATTGCACGAGTGAGCTGTGTGACCTAAGGCAAGTTTCTCAATGTCTTTAGGTTTCAGTTTCCTCTTCCATAAAATGACGATAATGATAATACCTAACTCAGAGAGTTGTGAGAGTTCAGTGCCTTAATGCTAGAAAGCCTCTAGAGAAGCACTTGGCATATGATTACGGGTAGTGGTGGTAGTAGTAGTAGTAGCAGTAGCAGCAGTAGTAATAGTAATACTTTTTATTCCTTTGCTAGCTCATGTGCCACTCCCCCCAGGAAGACTAACCTGATTTCCTCAGTTGAAACAAATTATTTTCTGTACATTCCCATGGTACCTATTCACACCTTCATTCTGGTCCATGTTTTGTACTAGTACTATTAATAAGTCTGTTTCCCTTTAAAGCAGTAGTTGTTAATATTATCGGCACATTAAAACCATCTGGGAACTTTTAAAAGAGTCCTGATCTAAGGCCTGTGCCAGACCAACTGAATGAGAATTTCTGAGAGTGAGACACAGATGTAAGCATTTTTTAAAGGTCTCCAGGTGATTCTAATGTGTATCCAAGGTTAAGTTCCATGCCTTAGGGCATGAGTTGGCAAACTCTGGCCCATAGGTCAAATCCAGATCACTGCCTATTTCTGTAAATAAATTATATTGGTCTATTTGTTTATGTATTATCTATGGGTAATTTCACACTACAATAGGAGAGTTGAGTAGCTGTAACAGAGGCCCTCAAAGCCTGAATCATTTACTATCTGGATCATTGCAGAAAAAGTTTGTTGATTCCTGCCTTAGAAAATAATCTCACTGAGTATAGGGACCATGTCTTATTCGTCTCTCCTTTGTCTACATATGCCGAGCACAGTGCCTTGCCCATAATCACTTAGTAAATGATTGTCCAAGGAACAGATAGAAATAAGGCGGAAGGTCCTGTCTGACAAATTCAAGACTGAGTTTTATTTTCTAGTAGCACTGACACCAGCCTCTGCAGTTGTCCCTTAGTATCTGCAGGGGATTCGTTCCAGGAACCTCTGGATATACCAAAATCCATAGATGCTCAAGTCCCAAGTCGGCCTTTCACACCCATGGTTCCACATCCACAGATTCAATGAACTGCACATGGTGTAATACTGGATGTATTTATTGAAGAAAATCCACATATAAGTGGACCTCTGTTGTTCAAAGGTCAACTGTATTTTGAAGTATGTGAATTCCAGTCTCCTTTGTTGGTTGGGAGATGACGACCTGGAGAGAGCACTAGAAACAGGAAGTTAGGGGATCTAGCTTGCCTTGCTGCCTGCACGGATTCTCAGAGCATAGCACTGGCCTCCTTGTCCTAAGCCTTCTTCATTTTTAGGATCTCTAATTGGCTTACATTTCTCCCAAGTCTTTCCAGTTTGAGAAATACTTGAATTGACTGACTTTTGAAGATCTCTTCCAAATATGTCTTATGGGCTGTCTTGTGGTTTAATTATTTATGTCACAGTGGTTAGAAGTTGAGGCTTTAGAGTCAGGCAAACCCGGGTGTGAATCTTGGCTGTGTGACTCTGGTCTCACCATTTAGTGGCTCTGAGCCTCTGTGTCTGCAGCTATAAAATGGGCACAGCAGTACATACCTCCCAGGGTTCTTGGAATAAATGAGTTAATGACTGTAAAACACTAAGCACAGTACTGGGCAAATAGTAAGTACACAGTTAAAGTTAGCTGTTACCATTTTCATCATAGCTATCATCACCAAACAGAGGTCTCATAGACCCTGCCACGTTATAAGCCCCTTATAGGCAGGGACCATATCGTAGCCAATTCTGCATTCCTGCCACACCTGTACATACACAGTGGGCTCTCAATGTGCATCAGTTGTTTGAATTGTATTCTGTCACCCCAAATAAAGCTTATGGCAATGATGCAGATGTCAATCTCTACCTTACCTCAAACTCTCCACTGCCTGCATCCCTAGGCATCTGCGTGTTAATCAAGGCCAGTGAGAGATTCCTGTGGGGCAGTGTCAAAACCCTTGTCAGTTCAACAGCAAAAAGCACAAGATATGGGGTCCTCATTAAATGTCAAGCCTCTGGGTATTCAAGGCCAACAGCAAAACCCACGGGGGAAGAGGGGAGTTTACTTTTCCTAGCTCCTGCTTCCTCTTTCTGTGCCCTTTGCCTGACTACCACCACAATCCCACAGTGGGTGGTACATTTCTTTACACTCATCTTAAATTAATGGCAAATTTTAATGTGGACCCTTCCCAAGGGGTTTTGCATTTATATAGAGGTCATTGGACTCAAAATAAAAGAATGACATGCTAGTAGTAAATAAACCTAAAGAGATGCATGCTAAGACACATCTTAGTCAAACTTCTGAAAACTAAAGACAGAAGAAAATATTGAAAGCAATGAGACAAGTAATATCTTGCCTAGAGTAGAAAAACATAACTCAACTTACAGTGGATTTTTTATCAGAAACCATGGGGGCCAGATGGAAGAGGCACAAGATTGTTACAGTATCAAAAAACAGAACTGTAAACCATGAGTCCAAAATCCAGCAAAAATATCCTCCAGGAATTAAAGGGCAATCAAGCCATTTTTCCCCCATGGGTGAGTTCTTTTATTTATTTATATTTTTAATTTAATTATTTTTATTTATTTCTATTTTTAATTTAAACACATTTAAAATGTTTATTTTATTGAAGAATAGTTGATTTACAATGTTGTATTAGTTTCTGGTTATAGCAAAGTGATTCAATGATTATATATATATACACACACACACACACACACATATATATATATATATATATATATATTCTTTTCCATCATGGTTTATTACAGGATATTGAATATAGTTCTCTGTGCTATAGAGTAGGACCTTGTTGTTTATCCATTCTATATATAAAAACTTACATCTGCTAACTCCAAACTCCCACTCCATCCCTCCTCAACCCCTTCCCCCATGACAACAGCCAGTCTGTTCTCCATGTCCGTGAGTCTGTTTCTGTTCCATAGATAGGTGCATTTGTGTTATATTTTAGATTCCACATATAAGTGATACCATATTGTATTTGTCTTTCCCTTTGTGACTTACTTCACTTAGTAAGATAATCTCTAGGTCCATCCATGTTGCTGCAAATGGCATTATTTCATTCTTTTTTTTTAAATCTTTATTGGAGTATAATTGCTTTACAATGGTGTGTTAGTTTCTGCCTTATACCAAAGTGAATCAGCTATACATATACATATATCCCCATATCTCTTCCCTCTTGTATCTCCCTCTCATGCTCCCTATCCCACCCCTCTAGGTGGTCACAAAGCACTGAGCTGATCTCCCTGTGCTATGCAATTCCTTCCAACTAGCTATCTATTTTACATTTGGTAACGTATATATGTCTGTGCCACTCTCTTACTTCGTCCCAGCTTACCGTTCCCCCTCCCCTTGTCCTCAAGTCCATTCTCTACATCTGCATCTTTATTAATGTGCTGCCCCTTGTTTCTTCAGAACCTTTTTTTTTTTTTTTTAGATTCCATATATATGTGTTAGCATACTGTGTTTGTTTTTCTCTTTCTGACTTACTTCACTCTGTATGACAGACTCTAGGTCCAACACCTCACTACAAATAACTCAATTTCATTTCTCTTTATGGCTGAGCACTATTCCATTGTGTATATGTGCCATATCTTCTTTATCCATTCATCTGTCATAGGACACTTAGGTTGCTTCCATGTCCTGGCTATTGTAAACAGTGCTGTAATGAACACTGTGATACATGACTCTTTTTGAATTATGGTTTTCTCAGGGTAAATGCCCAGCAGTGGGATTGCTGAGTCATATGGTAGTTCTATTTTTAGTTTCTTAAGGAACCTCCATATTGTTCTCCATAGTGGCTGTATCAATTTACATTCCTACCAACAGTACAAGAGAGTAGACTTTTCTCCACACCCTCTCCAGCATTTATTCTTTGTAGATTTTTTGATGATGGCCATTCTGACGGCTGTGAGGTAATACCTCATTGTAGTTTTGATTTGCATTTCTCTAATGATTAGTGATGTGAGCATCCTTTCATGTGTTTGTTGGCAATCTGTATATCTTCTTTGGAGAAATGTCTATTTAGTTCTTCTGCCCATTTTTGGATTGGGTTGTTTGTTTTTTTTGATATTGAGCTGCTTGAAATTTTTGGAGATTAATCCTTTGTCAGTTGATTCATTTGCAATTATTTTCTCCCATTCTGAGGGTTGTCTTTTCATCTTGTTTATGTTTTCTTTTCCTGTGCAAAGGCTTCTAAGTTTCATTAGATCCCATTTTTTTATTTTTGTTTTTTTTTTCGATTTCTCTAGGAGGGGGGCATCAGAAAGGATCTTGCTGTGATTTATGTTATAGAGTGCTCTGCCTATGTTTTCCTCTAAGAGTTTGATAGTTTCTGGCCTTACATTTAGGTCTTTAATGAACTTTGAGTTTATTTTTGTTTATGGTGTTAGGGAGTGTTCTAATTTTATTCTTTTACATGTAGCTGTCCAGTTTCACATCACCACTTATTGAAGAGGCTGTCTTTTCTCCATTGTATATTCTTGCCTCCTTTATCAAAAATAACGTGACCATATGTGCGTGGGTTTATCTCTGGGCTTTCTATCCTGTTCCATTGATCTATATTTCTGTTTCTGTGCCAGTACCGTACTGTCTTGATTACTGTAGCTTTGTAGTATAGTCTGAAGTCTGGGAGCCTGATTCCTCCAGCTCCATTTTTCTTTCTCAAGATTGCTTTGGCTATTTGGGGTCTTTTGTGTTTCCATACAAATTGTGAAATTTTTTGTCCTAGTTCTGTGAAAAATGCCATTGGTATTTTGATAGGGATTGCATTGAATCTGTAGATTGCTTTGGGTAGTATAGTCATTTTCACATTGTTGATTCTTCCCATCCAAGAACATGGTATATCTCTCCATCTGTTTTTATCACCTTTAATTTCTTTCATCAGTGTCTTATAGTTTTCTGCATACAGGTCTTTTGTCTCCTTAGGTAGGTCTATTCCTAGATATTTTATTCTTTTTGTTGCAATGGTAAATGGGAGTGTTTCCTGAATTTCTCTTACAGATTCTTCATCATTAGTGTATAGGAATGCAAGAGATTTCTGTGCATTAATTTTGTATCCTGCTACTTTACCAAATTCATTGATTAGCTCTAGTAGTTTTCTGGTAGCATCTTTAGGATTCTCTATGTATAGTATTATGTCATCTGCAAACAGTGACAGCTTTATTTCTTCTTTTCTGATTTGGATTTCTTTTACTTCTTTTTCTTCTCTGATTGCTGTGGCTAAAACTTCCAAAAGTATGTTGAATAATAGTGGTGGGAGTGGACAACCTTTTCTTGTTCTTGCTCTTAGAGGAAATGGTTTCCGTTTTTTACCATTGAGAATGATGTTGGCTGTGGATTTGTCATATATGGCCTTTATTATGTTGAGATAGGTTCCCTCTGCCTATTTTCTGGAGGGTTTTTATTATAAATGGGTGTTGAATTTTGTCAAAAGCTGTTTCTGCATTTATTGAGATGATCATATATATGGTTTTCTCCTTCAATTTGTTACTATGGTTTATCACATTGATTGATTTGCCTATATTGAAGAATCCTTGCATTCCTGGGAAAACCCCACTTGATCATGGTGTATGATCCTTTTAATGTGCTGCTGGATTCTGTTTGCTAGTATTTTGTTGAGGTGTTTTACATATATGTACATCAGTGATATTGGCCTGTAGTTTTCTTTCTTTGTGACATCTTTGTCTCGTTTTCATATCAGGGTGATGGTGGCCTCATAGAATGAGTTTGGGAGTTTTCCTCCCTCTGCTATATTTTGGAAGTTTGAGAAGGATAGGTGTTGACTCTTCTCTAAATGTTTGATAGAATTCACCTGTGAAGCTATCTGTCCTGGGCTTTTGTTTGTTGGAAAATTTTTAATCACAGTCTCATTTCCAGTCCTTGTGATTGGTCGTTTATATTTTCTATTTCTCCCTGGTTCAGTCTTGGAAGGTTGTGCTTTTCTAAGAATTTTTCCATTTCTTCCAGGTTGTCCATTTTATTGGCATATAGCTGCTTGTATTAATCTCTCATGATCCTTTGTATTTCTGAAGTGTCCGTTGTTACTCCTCCTTTTTCATTTCTAAGCCTATTGATTTGAGTCTTCTCCCTTTTTTTCTTGATGAGTATGGCTCATGGTTTATCAATTTTGTTTATCTTCTCAAAGCACCAGCTTTTAGTTTTATTGATCTTTGCTATTGTTTACTTCATTTCTTTTTCATTTCTTTCTGATCTGATGTTTATGATTCCTTTCCTTCTGCTAACTTTGGGGTTTCTTTGTTTTCCTTTCCCTAATTGCTTTTGGTTTAAGGTTAGGTTGTTTATTTGAGATGTTTCTCGTTTCTTGAGGTAGGATTTTATTGCTGTAAACTTCCCTCTTAGAACTGCTTATGCTGCATCCCATAGGTTTTGGGTCATCGTGTTTTCATTGTCATTTGTTTCTAGGTGTTTTTTTATTTCCTCTTTGATTTCTTCAGGGATCTCTTGGTTATTTAGTAGTGTATTGTTTAGTCTCCATGTGTTTGTATTTTTTTTACAGACTTTTTTCCTGTACTTGATATCTAGTCTCATAGCGTTGTGGTTGGAAGAGACGCTTGATATGATTTCAATTTTCTTAAATTTACCAAGGCTTGATTTGTGAACTATGATATGATATAACCTGGAGAATGTTCCATGAGTACTTGTGAAGAAAGTGTATTCTGTTGTTTTTGGATGGAATGTCCTATAAATATCAATTAAATCCATCTTGTTTAATATATCACTTAAAGCTTGTGTTTCCTTATTTATTTTTCATTTTAGATGATCTGTCCATTGGTGAAAATGAGTGGTTAAAGTCCCCTACTATTATTGTGTTACTGTTGATTTCCCCTTTTATGGCCATTAGCATTTGCCTTATATATTGAGGTGCTCCTATGTTGGGGCATAAATATTTACAATTGTTATATCTTCCTTTTGGATTGATCCCTTGATTATTATGTAGTGTCCTTCTTTGTCTCTTGTAATAGTCTTTATTTTAAAGTCTATTTTGTCTGATATGAGAATTGCTACTCCAGCTTTCTTTTGATTTCCATTTGCATGGAATATCTTTTTCCATCCCCTCACTTTAGTCTGTATGTGTCCCTAGGTCTGAAGCGGGTCTCTTGTGGACAGCATATATATGGCTCTTGTGTTTGTATCCATTCAGCCAGTCTATGCCTTTTGGTGGGAGCATTTAATCCATTTACATTTAAGGTAATTATCGATATGTATGTTCCTATTACCATTTTCTTAATTTTTTTAGGTTTGTTATTGTAGGTCTTTTCCTTCTCTTGGGTTTCCTGCCTAGAGAAGTTCCTTTAGCATTTATTGTAAAGCTGGTTTGGTGGTTCTGAATTCTCTTAGCTTTTTCTTGTCTGTATAGTTTTTAATTTCTCCATTGAATCTGAATGTGTTCCTTGCTGGGTAGAGTAATCTTGGTTTTAGGTTTTTCCCTTTCATCACTTTAAATATATCCTGCCACTCCCTTCTGGCTTGTAGAGTTTCTGCTGAACAATCAGCTGTTAACCTTATGGGGATTTTCTTGTATGTTATTTGTTGCTTTTCCCTTCTGCTTTTAATATTTTTCCTTTGTATTTAATTTTTGGTAGTTTGAGTGATATATGCCTTGGCGTGTTTCTCCTTGGATTTATCCTGTATGGGACTCTCTGTGCTTCCTGGACTTGATTAACTATTTCCTTTCCCATATTAGGGAAGTTTTCAACTATAATCTCTTCAAATATTTTCTCAGTCCCTTTCTTTTTCTCTTCTTCTTCTGGGACCCCTATAATTCAAATGTTGCTGTGTTTAATGTTTTCCCAGATGTCTCTGAGACGGTCCTCAATTCTTTTCATTCTTTTTTCTTTATTCTGCTCTGTGGTAGTTATTTCCACTATTTTATTTTCCAGGTCACTTATCCATTCTTCTGCCTCAGTTATTCTGCTATTGATTCCTTCTAGAGAATTTTTAATTTCATTTATTGTGCTGTTCATCATTGTTTGTTTGCTCGTTAGTTCTTCTTGGTGCTTGTTAATCGTTTCTTGTATTTTTTCCATTCTATTTCCAAGATTTTAGATCATCTTTACTATCATTACTCTGATTTCTTTTTCAGGTAGACTGCCTATTTCCTCTTCATTTGTTTGGTCTGGTGGGTTTTTGCCTTCTCCTTCATCTGCTGTGTGTTTCTCTGTCTTCTTATTTTGCTTAACTTATTGTGTTTGGGGTCTCTTTTTCACTGGCTGCCAGTTCACATTTCCTGTTGTTTTTGGTGCCTGCCCCCAGTGGCTAAGGTTGGTTCAGTGGGCTGTGTAGGCTTCCTGGTGGAGAGGACTGGTGCCTGTTTTCTGGTGAATGAGGCTGCATCTTGTCTTTCTGGTGGGTAGGACTGTGTCCAGTGGTGTGTTTTGGGGTGTCTGTGACCTTATTAAGATTGTAGGCAGCCTCTGTGCTAATGGATGGGTTTGTGTTCCTGTCTTGCTAGTTTTTTGGCATAGGGTGTCTGGCACTGTAGCTTGCTGGTCGTTTAGGGGAGCTGGGTCTTAGCGTTGAGATGAAGATCTCTGGGGGAGCCTTCGCCATTTGATATTATGTGGAGCTGGGAGGTCTTTGGTGGACCAGTGTCCTGAACTCGGCTCTCCCACATCAGAGGCACAGGCCTGACACCCAGCCAGAGCACAAAGACCCTATCAGCCACAAAGTTCAGAAGAAAATGGAGAAGGAAAGAAAGAAGAAAAGCAAGCAAGCAAGAAAGCAAGCAAGAAAGAAAGAGGGAAAGAAAAAGAATGTTATTAAAATAAAAATATTATTAAAAATCAGAAAAATTAAGAAGTAGGAAAGAAAGGAAAAAAAAACGAAAGAAAGAAGAGAGCAACCAAACCTAAAAAGAAATCCACCAATGATAACAAGCACTAAAATCTATACTAAAAAAAAAAATGGACAGACAGAACCCCAGGACCAATAGTAAAAGCAAAGCTATACAGACAAAGTCACACAAAGAATCATACACATACACACTCACAGAAAGAGAAAAACGAAAAAAAAAATATCTTTTGGGAAGTCTGAGGTCTTCTGTCAGTGTTCAGTAGGTGTTCTGTAGGAGTTGTTCCACATGTAGATGTATTTCTGATGTATTTGTGTGGAGTAAGGTGATCTCCACGTCTTAGTTTTCGCCACCTTGAAGGTGTCTCTCATTCTTTTTTATGGCTGAGTAGTATTACATTTTACATAAGTACCACATCTTTATCCATTCATCTGTTGATGGACATTTAGGTTGTTTCCATGTCTTGGCTATCATAAATAGTGCTGCTATGAACATAGGGCGCATGTACCTTTTTGAATTAGTGTTTTGTCCAGATATATGCCCAGGGTTGTGATTGCTGTGTCATATGACAGTGAATCAAAACATTCTTCATTGGGCTTCCCTGGTGGCGCAGTGGTTGAGAGTCCGCCTGCCAATGCAGGGGACATGGGTTCATGCCCCGGTCCGGGAAGATCCCACATGCCACGGAGTGGCTGGGCCCTTGAGCCATGGCCCCTGAGCCTGCATGTCCAGAGCCTGTGCTCCGCAATGCGAGGGGCCACAACAGTGAGAGGCCTGTGTACTGCAAAACAAAAAAACAAAAAAACAAACAACAACAACAAAAGAACATTCTTCATTGAAGGCAAACTGAGAACAGTCATTGCCAGCAGACCTACCTTAAAAGAAAGCTAAAGAAGTTCTTGGAGGAGAAAGGAAATGATAAAATAAAGAATCTTGAAATATCAGGAAGAAAGAAATTTCATATTACATTTGACACTAAAAAAATCACTGAGTTTATAGTGAAAGGGGAGGGGGAGAGGGGAGAGAAGGAAAGCCTGGAGGTTCTTCTTTTTTTTTTTTTTTTTTTTTCCCAGTACGCAGGCCTCTCACTGTTGTGGCCTCTCCCGTTGTGGAGCACCGGCTCCGGACATGCAGGCTCAGCGGCCATGGCTCATGGGCCTAGCCACTCTGTGGCATGTGGGATCTTCCCGGACCGGGGCACGAACCCATGTCCCCTGCATCGGCAGGCGGACTCTCAACCACTGCGCCACCAGGGAAGCCCTGGAGGTTCTTCTTTATAGAAGAATGCTAGCCAATAAATGTATTATTTAACCTCCTCCAGTGTAATAAGGAGTGCAAGCATAGATTATTATTGGAGGCTAGAACCATTGGGTAAAAAGGTTTTGGGAGCTGATAGTCAAAAGGTCTCAGGATATCACTGTACAGTTAATTCTAAATATAAAGGAAAAAAGGTACACTTACAGTGTGGAGAGCTGATAGACCCTAATGTAACCATAGGATCAAACCCAGCATTATCAGTATAGGCACAAACTAACATGCCTGCTGATGATGCATTGGGAAGTCTGCAACATCACCTATACGTTGGTCTTTTTCAAAATGTTTAACCTGAATATAATCTTGAACAAACTATTAGAAAACTCTAGAATGTGGGACACTCTACATGATAGACATGACCTGGACTCTTTGAAAATATCAATGTGATTAAAAAAAAAAAAACACTGGCAACAAAAATAGCAAGGAACTATTCAAGATTAAAAGAAACTAAAGAGATGTTACAACCCAAATGTAATAGGGGACGTTGATTGAATTCTCAGTCATAAATAAAGCTATAAAAGACAATTTTAGGAGAAATGGAAGAATTAAATTTGGACTAGATAATATATGATACTATTGAATTCATGTTAAATTTTCTAATTGTCATGTAGAATAATTTTTTATTCTTAAGAGATGTCTGCTGAAGTATTTAGAGCTAAGTGCTATGCTTTTTGCAATTTACACAGAAAGGGAGAGGGAAAGGGAGAGAGAGAATGACAGAGAGAAAGGGAGAGAATGACAGTTGGCAAAATGTTAAAAATTGGTGAATCTAGTTAAAGGGTTGTAGTTGTTTGAATGGTTCACCCTTCAAAAATATGTCCAAGTCCTAACTCCTGATACTTGTGAATGTGACCTTATTTTGAAAAAAGAGTCTTCACAGATATACTTAGGTCAAGGATCTCAAGATGATATACTAGGTTTAGTGTGGGCCCTAAACCCAATGTCTCATGCCCTTGTAAGAGAATGGAGAGGTCATAGTGGGTACAAAGTATACTGTCCTACAAAGATGGAGGCAGAGATTGGAGTTACCTCAAGCTAAAGATCACCAGGAGCCACCAGAAGCTGAAAGTGGCAAAGAAATATTCTTCTACAGAGGGTGCTTGGCCTGGCTGGCACCTTGATTTCAGATTTTTAGCCTTCAGAACTATGACAGAATAAACTTCTGTTGTTTTAAGACACCGAGTTTGTGATAAATTGTTGCAGCAGCCCCAGGAAATTAATACAAGGGTATACCAGTTTTGCACCATACTTTCTTTCAGGTTTTCTGTAGGTTTTAAATTTTTCCAAAAAAAAAAAATTAAAAATATCATCATGACAGAGAGACTGCACAAGAAACAAAAAGTGTTATAGTTTAGTACCTTTAATGGCACTTTTCTGCATTTTAAACCAGAGGCTTCACATCTTCATTTTGCACTGTTCGCCACAGATTATATAGCAAACTCTGCTATTGAATAAACTGTGGCATTAAAATAGATCTCTTTAAACCTCTCCTCTTGCTGGTGGTCAGTATTCACTAATGCAGGCTTGAATATGTGAGGGCAAGGGAAACCAGCAGGAGGAGGGCCAAGGGCTGCAGTGCCTGGGAAGTAGGCAAGGCCTGACAAGGGACCTTGACAGACTTGAAAGTTTAGAACCAAGTCAGCTATCCTCTTGCATTGTTTACTTTGTTTCCTACTTATCTCCTCAACAACATTTTAAGATATTTAAGTGCTAAAACCTTGTCTTCTGCTCCTTGGAATCACTTGACACCTCATGGCATTGTGCTAGGCATAGAGTTAAGTCTTCAATGATTATTTGAATTGAGATTTGTTGTAGGCTAGAGGGAGTTTAGGGAATGTGGGAGACAGCAGAAGAAATTTGAGAATCTTTAACTGAGTCTTTCCTAGGTTACTAAAATGAAACAAAAGCACATCTCTGAAATTGACCTGGGTCATTTTGGGGATTAGGTAAAGGGAGAGAAGCATAAATGCTTCCCTGGTTGGAAAGGGAGACTATAGGTTGAGTTCACTATTGACTTCTGTCCATATGTAGCTTTCAGGCAAGACCAATTCTGCAATTGTCCCAATGGATTAAAAAAAGAATTCATGATATGGGTTTGGGAGTAGGATAGGATAGAATAACCTATCTTATGTATCATATTTAAGATTTAAATATCCTTTCTCATCCAAAGGTATCTTTGTTGTTTCCATCATGAATTATATTGGTTTGGGACCATGTGTATTTTGACAGACCCTCTGCAAGTATCTTTCAAATGTTTGTAGTATTTGTATGCTATTTATTCATTTTGTTTGTTTGTTTGTTTAACAAACACTTGTATAGTGGTTACTGTGTACCAGGTACTACTTTAAGTTTTTTATATAAACGTTAATTTAGTCTTCATAATACTATACAGAGTAGGAAATTGAGGCACAGAGAGGTTAAGGAAACTGAAAAGGTCATCTAGGTAGTGAGAGGTAGAGCCCAGCATTTGAACCCAGGCAGAGTTCCCCACTCTTAATCCACTATACTTTGCTGTCTTGCTTTGTACTTGGCAAAGGTGCAGGTGTTGAAGATGGGAAAAGAAGTTCTAGGACACAACCTGTCCCCAAAACCTTAAGTAGCCATCTCACATTTGTTTACTAAGTAATGGCAGGACTTTGGGGCAGAAGCTTGTATTCCTTTTGGAAGGTGATGGGTTTACACAGGATCAGTCTGTATCTGCCCAGTAGGACAAACAAAACTCATGAATCCAGAAGACTCTACAAAGCTTCTGGCAGAAAAGCTGGGAATTTCTGTATTTATTAGAGGGTTAAACTTGGAACAGAATACATAAATCTGTTTTTCTTTGCCCAATACCACCACTACAATGTAGGAATATTTTTTTTCTTTTTCTCTTTCTTTCTTTTTTTTTTTTTTTTTTTTTGCTGTTACTAGGCATTGACTCCTCAAGCTGATATAAGAGATTGAGCCAAAAATAGTGTAGTTTCAGTAGGGAAAGTCATTGTATCAGGACTCTTTGCACCTCTATAAAAGGATTTTATTAGCTTCAAGGCTAAACATCTTCAGGCATAGCAGGATTCAGTGATTCAAAAACTATTATCAGCTACATGCACCCCAATGTTCATAGCAGCATTATTTACAACAGCCGAGATATGGAAGCAACCTAAGTGTCCATGAACAGATGAATGGATAAAGATGTGGTATATATCTATAATGGAATATTAGCCATAAAAAAGAATGAAATGTTTTGCCATTTGCAACAACATGGATGGACCTGGAGGGTATTAGTGAAAAAAGTCAGAGGAAGACAAACACTATATGTTATCACTTATATGTGGAATCTAAAAAATAAAACACATGAATGAATATAACAAAACAGAAAGACTGACAGATATAGAGAACAAACTAGTGGTTACCAGTGGGGAGAGGAAAGGGAGGAGGGGCAAGATAGGGGTAGAGGATTAACAGGTACCAACTACTATGTATAAAATAAATAAACTAGAAGGATGTAAAGTACAGTACAGGGAAATATACCTATTATTTTCTAATAACTTTAAGTATAATAAAACCTATAAAAATATTGAATCACTATGGCATACACTTGAAACTAATATAATGTTGTAAATCAACTATATTTCAATAAAAAATTTATACTTAAAAATATCATCACAGGGCTTCCCTGGTGGCGCAGTAGTTGAGAGTCCGCCTGCCGATGCAGGGGACACGGGTTCGTGCCCCGGTCCAGGAAGATCCCACATTCCGCGGAGCGGCTGGGCCCGTGAGCCATGGCCACTGAGCCTGCGCGTCCGGAGCCTGTGCTCCGCAACGGGAGAGGCCACAACAGGGAGAGGCCTGCATACCGCAGAAAAAAAAAGTATAATGCTTACTGGGGAGGCAAACAGCAAATGTCCCCTACAACCACACCTGGACAATCCATTAGGGTTGTTTGATGCAGAAAGCATGCATTCAATAAAGAACCACCAATGAAATTTATATGGACTACCAAAACATCCTATTCAAGCCTCTACAAAAATCCCATTGTTTCATCATATGGATGAGACTAATTTAGAGGCAAGAAACAAAAAATAGGGATAAATGGGCCTTTTGAAAGGAGAAATATAAACAATGAGATGTCCATGGGCTGGTCTGATTTAATACTTTAATATGTTTTAGATCCGGGGTCAGGAAACTTTTTCTGTAAAGGAACAGATAGTTAATGTTTTTGGCTTTGTAGCCCATACATGTCTTAGCATGAAAGCACCCAAAAACATGTAAATGAATGGGTATGACTGAGTTCCAATAAAATTTTATTTTTAAAAACAGGCAGTAGGTTGGATTTGGCCCACAGGTGGTAGTTTGTTGAATCTGGTTGTAGATGGATAGTAAGGTACTATGTAGGAGTATGGACTCTTGCTGTTAGAAGTATCTAGATTTGAGTCTTGCTGTTTACTTACTAGCTCTATGCATAATTTCCTTC
The DNA here is from genome assembly GCF_964374135.1 of Grampus griseus. Classification (NCBI taxonomy): domain Eukaryota; kingdom Metazoa; phylum Chordata; class Mammalia; order Artiodactyla; family Delphinidae; genus Grampus; species Grampus griseus. Next base: position 96,974,623 of record NC_138999.1, on the reverse strand, counting down.
ACTACTCTAAGCCTCAATTTCCTCACCTGCCTAATAGGGATAATAATAACAGATGTCTAAGAGTGTTGTTTTAAGAATTAAAAGAAAATACACATAAAGCACAATGCCTGGCATGTAGTAAGTGGTCAGTACATGGTAGCTATTATTATTATTATTAAAGCCAATGGGGAAAAACTATAAGAAAAACTTATGAAAGGGAAGAAAGATGAGCTTCAGTGTTAAGGATATCTATTTATTAAAACATTCCAACTACATTTTTAGGGTAGTGGAATTTGTGTCATCAATTACATCTCAGGAAAGAGAATAGTAGGCTTCAGGGAAAGGTCTACAATGACTCTTTCCTCAAGATGCTGATGAAACCCAAAAAGGCCAAAAAATTACTGGATATTATTTTTAAAAGCTTTAGTAACAAAAGAGACGAGGTTATCTTGTTCAAATTTGTTTTGTGTCCACACCTGGAATTCTGGGTAAGTTTGGAATAATTATTTTCGCTAAAGACAGAGTAGGGATGGAGAAGATTTGGAAAGGGTGTGCTGGAGAGATTACTGGCCTATATGTGTGAGGGCCCACATAAAAGATTAAGACTTTTCAGTCTGGGACATCAATCTGGGAAGGACAGGTAGGATAGTAGTCAAGAACATGGCCTTTTCTGTCAGATAGATAGACCTGGAGATGAATCCTGGCTACATGACTTATTAGCTTGAGTCCTTAGATAAATTACTTAAACCTTATGAGTTTACTTGTTTTCACCTGTAAAATGCAAATACTAATAGTGTTACTGTGGGGATTATGCCCATGAATCGGAGAGTCTTGTGCTCGGCACACAGTAAGCACTCAGTGACTATTATTATTATTTGAAGCCTCTAAAATCATGTGTGAAGTGATCAGCATCAAGACAGACTCTTTCATATCCTGGAACAATTTAATGGGGAGGGGAATGTCTTTAAATTATACATAGATGAAGCTAATGCAAGTAAGGGGAAGTCTGATGTAAATGGCAGATAGTAAGCCAATGGTATCCATTGCCCCCATGAAGCATTACAGACTGAAAACATATTTAATAAAGGATACATGCATGGTAGACTCATCATGGGTAACTAAGGGAACATGAAGTTTGATAGTTGTTGCTAATCTTACGGTTACTGTAAAAAAGAACATGGCTATCTTCCTACAAATGCTCCTAAGAGACAGATTGTTGAACTGGAAATTCCCTGAGGTTGATATAGTGGTGGCAGATCTCAAATTTCAATGACCAACTAACTGTTGTCAGACTAAATCAAATTCTTGTTTTAATCTTGATATTCCTATGACAGTGGCAGGTAACAACCATCAGGAGCCTTCAAAGTCCCTGTTGTCTCTTGGCATTGTGAAAACACTGTAAACATCATTGAGCTATTATTCAAAAAGACCCAATAGCTTTGAATGAAGAGCTACAGAAATATGAGGGCTTTGTGATAGCCAGAAACTTTTGTTAGAATCCTGACTCAACAAGCAAGAGCCTACCCAGTCAGATAAAGCAGACACAGTACATGTTTAGATTTGTCAAGGAATTTTCTACAACTATTAGAAACACAAATGAAATCTCAAAGTCCTAGAAGGCACTGATTTGCTATGTGCTTCTTTTATAGACTGTTGTCCAGAACATGTATTTCAACCAGTGGCTATGTGAATACCAGTTACTAGAGTGGCCTTTCTCTACTGAGTGGTCTTGGGAGGTGTAATAGGGTCAGTTAGGCTGGTCAGGAGGGGTGTGACTTAGAGTGTTTTCCTCTTCTATCAGAGATCAGCTCTGGCATTAGCAAGATACTGGTTTCAAACCCTAGCCCTGCCACTTACTTGGTGTGTGAATTTAGGGCAGAGAAGTTAACTGCTCTGAACTTTCATTTCATCCTCTTTAAATTGAATTAATAACACCTGCCCCATAAAGGCGTGGTAAGCATTAAATGTCAGAAATGGATATTCTATCAATATATTTTAGTAGTGTGAAATTAAATGAGTATCATTAACAAAGCATCTATGACCCAGCAATGCCACTACTGGGCATATACCCTGAGAAAACCATAATTCAAAAAGAGTCATGTACCACAATGTTCATTGCAGTACTATTTACAATAGCCAGGACATAGAAGCAACCTAAGTGTCCATTGACAGATGAATGGATAAAGAAGATGTGGCACAGATATACAATGGAATATTAATCAGCCATAAAATGAAACAAAATTGAGTTATTTGTAGTGAGGTGGATGGACCTGGAGTCTGTCATACAGAATGAAGTAAGTCAGAAAGAGAAAAAACAAATACCGTATGCTAACACATATATACGGAATCAAAAAAAAAAAAGGTTCTGAAGAACCTAGTGGCAGGACAGGAATAAAGACGCAGATGTAGAGAATGGACTTGAGGACACGGGGAGGGGGAAGGGTAAGCTGAGACAAAGTGAGAGAGTGGCATGGACATATATACACTACAAATGTAAAACAGGTAGCTAGTGGGAAGCAGCTGCATAGCAGAGGGAGACCAGCTCAGTGCTTTGTGACCACCTAGAGAGGTGGGATAGGGAGGGTGGAGGGAGATGCAATAGGGAGGGGATATGGGGCTATATGTATACATATAGCTGATTCACTTTGTTATACAGCAGCGACTAATACAACAATGTAAAGCAATTATACTCCAATAAAGATGTTTAAAAAAAACAAAGCACTGAGCACAGTGCCTGGCATAAACCAACTATTAGTTCCCTTTCTCTAGACGCACACAAAGCCAGATTTTTTGTCCAAAGGGATGAGTCTTCTATGCATAGGGAAAACTGAAATTCTACAGGGTTCTCCATGTAAAAGTAAATGGAGTGGGTGGAATACAGTCACAATTGGCTTATCACTGAGCTGGATGGATAAGAGTACCAGTGCCATGTAAGGTATGTACTAGAAGTCAATGAGCAGGAAGCAGGTTCAAATAGACTGCAGAATCAAAGCCAATACCAGGAAGTAATACCAATAATTTAGTGCATGAATGCTCAAAGTTATAGTGGAAATCAATGACTGGAAAGTGTGGTTCAAATACCAAGATAGTTCTACTGATTCTACTAAATGGTGTAACTCACTTCCAGGACTTTTGTTTGTAAAGCGTGGGCAGTGACGCCTGCATGAAGGTGACATTGAAGATTCATGACACTATATTCCCTTGAATGTTTTTCCATTTTCCTGGCCAAGTGAGACCTGAAGCTTCATAGGGAGGCAATAAAGCATGGCCACCAGTGTATCAATAAAAGGCTTTATATATGTAACACAAGCTTCCAGAGCTCTCCCAAGGACATGAGGTTTTACCTTTTGCCCAGAGGCTGGTATATCTTAAATTTTCTGTTTTGTTTCAGAGATGACTATTATCATAGGCAAGATGGTGCTGGGTGGAGAAGATCTTCCAGAGTCCAAAAAAAGGGTGATATGTTTTAACCATCATGGATAGAAGTGAAGGCTCTATGGGTCTGATTGAATAATGAGAGTCACATGGGTCCCATGTGCTGCCATCTGGACAGAATGGAGGTAGTGAGAATTAGGTCAATCATACACTCTTCTCTCTCTAAAGGTGCTTGTCAGGGGCTCATGTCTACAGTCATGTGTTATGTCTTCATCCACGGCAGTATATTCTGATGGTTAGACTGAACTATGTGGTATTGTAAGAAGCAATTACTTATGCCAGGTACCATGGTGCTGGGTGTGAGTAGAAGTAAACGTAGGAAGTGCAGACCATAGGTATTTAGGAATGTTATTATAGCTGTAGACAAATGAGAGAGATAAAGAGGGATACTGACTGACTGTTGAGGCAAGGCTCCCAGGGAGGACAGTCTTCAGTGGATTCACTATGGTTCACACTGTGATGCTGACTTTGCATGGTGAGAATCTTATTTTGTTTCCAGTGTGCTCAGAGGTGATTAGGGTCTGGAGAACGGATGCTATTAAAACCACAAAATTGATGTATAAGCCAAACACCAATTTATTCACTTATAATGAGAATTAACTGCCAAGTAGGCTAGAATACTTCATGTCAGCTGGTTAGCAAATTTTCTTCCCATAACAAAGTTTATATGGGAGAGTAATTAAAATCAGATTATTTCTTAGAGCATGGAGTCAGAGCAAGGGGAGTTAGGTGACAATCTTAATGGCTAATGACACAAATTGGGATGGCCTGGTGCCTCTATCCCATTGCAGGTAGACCCTGGCAGGGTCTGCTGATCAAAATCCCCTCTCTGACTCTAGGGAGATTACTGATGCCTTACGGCTCTTTAATTGCCCCCTTTTCTAGATTCCATGCAAATCATTCTTTTGTTAACAATTCGTTCTTCAGACTTGTAAAATGATTAAATTCCCTCTTGCTTGGTGGCATCAATCATGTAGCAGATCTGCCTCCCTAAAACTACAACCTTGGTTATACCTGGGGGTTCCCCAAGCCTTTGCAACTGCAGACTACATTTTTGAGTAGGGTACATCTCATTTGTTCTCTGTAGATTTTAATTAGTTTCACTCTCAGAGAAATTCACTTAGGTGTAAGTTCTGAGGACTCATCCATGTAACTCTCTTTATGCTTAGTAATTAATTCATTCCAATTGAAGTGGATGGTATCACTATAACAATATTTTAAAGTGGTAAACAAAATGGTTGCTAGCTAGTAGGCAGTAAAGCATTATCCCAGCATCCTATTCATATGGTCAGCCTGGCTGTTGGATTGTATCACATAGAGCACAAGAGGCCCTTGATTTGGAATTTCTCAACAAGGAGCTTCTAGAAGTAGGAGGTGAACTGAACTACATAGCCCAGGATTAATGATCTGTTCTGAGAGGCTATGGAATCTGAAGATTTCTTGGGGAAGAAGGTAATGTTGCTGCAGAGGGAAAGTCCTCTGCAGAAAATAAAGTGACATATCTTTATATGTAAAAAGTACATATGCATAAGGAGTACGCAATGATAAATTGTGGCCCTAAGATAAAGAAAGATTGGTGATTAAGCCAACTGAATGCTCCTGTCAACATTCCAGGACGATATTGGTGTTCGTAAGGAAAGTGACCGGAGGCCATTGGGTTAGTCCTTTATTATAGAATTGGTGGTACTAGATCAGGATACCTGCAGGTAATACCAGAGTCACTTAAAGTTCAAATAGAGATCCGTTAGAGGATCTCATGCAATCCCAGTACACTAGTGGGAATTTCTTACCACAATTGAAATATGTGCATTCAGGTCTCCTAGTTGTCAGAGCATATGGAGTAAGGTGGATGTATAGCAAGCTGTTAATAAAGGAGACTCCTCGCGAATACAAATAAGAATTAGCACAGTGGTTAGTGAGGCACTGATGGGTGAAAAGATATCTGTTTGTTAGTGCTATAGGATAAGAGTAATAAGGTCCTAGCTGAGTTTAGGTATTGTCAAAGCATAATTCTCCAGGCCAAACTACAGTGGCGCTTCGTGTTCTGAGAGGCCTTGATGGCTGCTAGGAAATATGGAATTACTGATTTTACTTCAGGAAATCCATTATGGGGACATACATCAGCCCTAAGAAGCAGGGAACAAAGAGCAGGTAATTACCGGAAAACACCAATTATCACTGCATATCCTTAACATTTTAGGGATTTTTACCTTTTCAGCATAGCACTACTTTTGCTCAGAAGCATTAGGAATCCATACACAGAGTTAATGTATGCCAAAAGTACAACACAAGCAATCATACCCCCATTTCGTGAGTTTTATGTACAGATGGTGTTGATGTATATGCCCCAGGATTTGAAATGTGAGATGGTTCAGAAAATTGTCTGCCATTAATTGCTCTTCAAGAGCCTCAACTAGATGAAGGTCCCCAGAGGTGGTCCATAAGGGTAGAGCTTAGCATCAATGAGCAGTGATCCTAGATGGTGACCACACTGAGGCCTCTAGAGTCAGAAACTACTGAAGGGCCTGATCCTCAGTCTTCAGTGGAGATTTAGTTAGCCAGGTTCCCTGTCTAAGGCAGCAGGGACATGCTTCAGACACAGTAATTATGATGGGACACACTAAATACTTGTTAGAGGTCATTATCCTAGAGCATTTTGACTTGGCCATAAGGCATGCTGGAACCTGAAGTAGGTTGTTGGAGAAAAGCTAGGGCTTGGCTAAAAACATATACCTGCCTGAAGGGCTAACTCTCAAAGAAGTGGACCCAAAGTTCCAAGCAGACTGCTCAAAGGGCCATACCATCTAGTTTGTCAATAGCCAAGAGATTACTTTTGAGCAAGCAGCAGTCTTTAAATAGTAGCAAAATATATAGCTGTATGAAAAGGTGGCATAGCTGTGTTTCCATGAAGGTTGGTTTGTGTTAAGCTGGACTCTAGTCAGTAGGTGGAGCAGGATTCAGCCTCTAGTAGGAAAATGTTGGTAGGATATGGAAATGCAACTGGGACTTCAGCCAAGAGTCCTAAACCAACAGGGGACTAGGATACAGACCAATGAGAGTAAGGATGAAGGCCTTGGGCCAACAAACTCAACCCAGGTATCTATCACCTATCGGTGGGGTTGGAGTTCCCAATGTATTTCCAGGGTGGTTTCCACTGGTCAGACTGGGCAGAGTTTTTCCTGCAGGCTTTCAGTACACTTGGGAAATTAGTCCCAACTGTATAAAGTGCCTGGGAATTGTTTTCATCATTGCTTTATCAAGTTTGGTGATGGGTCACCAAATGAACAAGATCTGGTTGTTTAAATTCTCAGAAGCCTAGGAGTTCATGACTGTAAAGTGGTATCCCAGTTCCCCATCTGTATTTTAAATGTTAATGCAGGATATAAATCAATGAGGCTGGAGGTGAGAGGGGTATAAGTTTACAATGTGACCTGCCTGGGCTCCTCTTACTGGTGAGCTGGGTTATTTATCCTTGCTGGGGCTCGAGAACGTTTGGCAAGGCAATCTCTTGTGAAGTGACCAGCCTGGCTGCAGTAGAGGCATGACTGAGTTTCTTGCTGGCGGGCTCGTTTGGCTGGAGTAAGAGGCAGCTGGCTTCCTCGAAGCTGTATAGGGTCTTCCTTGGGTGGTGGACCTGTGGGGTTGGAGATCAGGGAAGCCAACACTGGGATCTGGGCCTCTGGCTGCAGGAGCTCTGGCCTGTCACTACGTTGCTTATCCAACTGAATACACTGAGTGATAAGGTCTGGGAGATTGTCCATCAGATCTGTGCCATTTACTTCAGCCTGAATGGAGTCAGCTAGTTCCTCTTGGAAGTGATCACTCTGATTGGTTTCATTATATCTCAGATTTTGAGCAAGGAGCTGGAAAGTAGTGGCATCCTGCTGAGAGAAGTTGTCCCTTTTGTCAACCTTAGCATTCATCAAGGGGTTCATTTCCTGTTTTGTGGGCTCACCAAATGACTGCTGTAACTCAAGAACAAAGTTCTCATATTGCTTCAACAGAGCACTCTGGTAGGTGGTGATTCTGTGTAATTCTCTACTGTATCTTCTGGAATCAAGTGAGACTAAGCAGAATTGAGTACCAATATTGGATACCAATGAGCAGACAGTGGTTTTGCTCTGTGATCAGACAGACGGTGTCATGAGCAAGTAGCCAAATCTGTTAACTATGAAGAAGTCACAAGGGTATGCTGAGAGCTGAGAAATGCCAAAAACTGTTGTCCACTACTCAGTGTTGCCTCTTCTTCATGGAGAATGCCAATGTTCTGCACATTCAGAAGAAATAAATTACCTTAGGACACACAGAAGATTTGGAATTAAGAAGATAAATACAAAAGTTACAGTAGATTTCTCTCCCCACTCCCCTTCTTGGTAATATGGAGGCAATTTGCCCTCAGACTAAGCCTTTGATTCTAAAGTATCTTTCTTTATCAGAGAATCAAAGAATTTTACAATCCAAAGTGATCGTAGAAATCATCCAGGCCAAATTTGTGATTTCACAGATGAGAAAACAGAGACCTAGAGAAGTAAAAATGTTTGCCCAAGGTCATACAACTAGTTAATATCAGAGCTGGCCTGTTCATCAGAACTGCTGTCCAAAACAGCACTTCCTCCAGGACTACAAATGTGCTCATTTGCTTACACTACTTGGGCATAATGATGGTTCTTGCCCTTTGCTACTCCAAACGATCAGGGAATCAGCAGTTTTGGCATCACCAGGGAGGTTGTTGGAAATGCAGACTCTAAGGTCCCACCCCAGACCTACTGAATCAGTGTTCCATTTTAACAAGATTCTCCAGGTGATTCGAATGTGCATTGAAGTTAGAGAAGTGTTGCTCTAGAGAGCACTTAGCCAGAATTGGAATACTCACTGGTTGGACTTGACCCTCAGTGCTCCAATCATAGCCTGCAGTGCTGTGAGGATCCGATTGCTGTGGTGGTAGTTAATCCATTTTTTCTGGCTTTCTAGTCTGTGTCTGAGGTCACATTTGGTTGCCATGGACATGATTAAGACATCACAGGCAAGATGAAGAGGTGAGATTGAGGACCTAGCAAAGAAGAACAGAATATTCTTAAATTATAAAGATCAGAATGTTCAGCAGTCTTCCCTGCGTTGATAACAAGAATATAGCAACCAGTAAAAGTTTAAAACAAACCCCAAACATATTGTATGTTGGTTGAACTATTCTGCTATGTAATTCCTCTCACTGTCCTTTCCTTGTGTAGTATTTAAATGTATTTAAATCGGCCATCAGTGGGCAGAAAAATATGTATCACTGAAAGCAAGATTTGATTCCCTAGGTTTTATTTGATGGTACCTCCTCTCGAAACCTATGGAAGAAATTATTGGAAGAATGAAATAGTGTACGATGGGGGGCCAGAGACTTGCCCAAACACTATCAGTTGGATGATTTGAAGAACTCATTTGCTTCTCAATTTCTTTTTATCTAATGAGGATGACTATCTGGTCTACCTCAAAGGGTTGCTGTGAGTATCAATGAGACAATAGATAGGTGCTCTGAGTAGCAACAAAAAATGAGAGATTTGCTTCCAAGATTGTTCCAGTGCAGCTGAACAATGCCAGTGGTGAGGCTCTACCCTCAGTGCATAACGCCAAAGTAGAAAGATACTGTCATACCTCCTTTCATTCTTCCTTTCCATACCTCACCCATCTAGTCTACTATTTACCTTTCAGACATCTTTCACTTTACAGGTGCCCATCCATGAGTTTATTCCTGTCAACCCAGCTAGGTGTCAACTGATAGCTAATATGTTAATTATTGAGTGTTAATGATTGGCCTTTCTCAGGGTATTCATTTTTGTTTCCTCAAACTTTAATGTGTACAAAAATCCACTTGGTCCCAATCTCTAGCAATTCTGATTCAGTAAGTCTGGAATGGATGCCAGGAACCTGTACAGGTTGGCTGGCAGATTTCTGATGATGGTGGTCCTTGTGAGAAAAGCCATCCATACAAATATCATGCAATAAAGCCATATTAGTAGCATCTCAGAGAAGTAGGGATGGGGAGGAGACATATTTGGGGGTAGGAGGCTGACCCTCAAATGAGGTAGAATAGGTGGTAGCCTATTCTACCTCCATATAAAGCCACAAATTGCCCACACTGTTCTTAACAACTGCTCATCTCTCCCAGGTAATAGAAAGCAAGAGTTCAGCATGTAGGTTCTAGAGTCAGACTGACCTGGGTCCAAACCCTGGCTTGGCCAAAAGTTGTGTGACTCTGGACAAGTTACTTAACCTCTGTGAGAATCCAAACTTTAAAATGGAGATGATATTAATACGTGCCTCTTGGTGTCATGAAGATTAAATGAGATGAAAAGAGATGAGCACAGGTTCATGCAGATGGCAAATGCTCCATAAATGTTAGCTATCATTATTCTAGGTCCACAGTCTGTGTTTTAGAATTTAAATTATTTTCAGATTTAAGAAAAGTAACATAGAGTATGTACTGTTTATTACATAACACTCCCAGTAATGTCTGGGAAAACATCCCATAATTAAGCCATTAACATTTCTGCAGGAAAAAAAATGTCTGAATATTCATACTAAAAGAGATAAAGACTAAGTTCATGTCAGTTCAGGTCAGGTTTTTCTGCCAAGTAAGTTTTGGCACCAAATTTTAAAAAAAAAAAAAGCTTCTGTTGTACAGAGCCTTTTGATTTCAGAATTGAAGCTAAGGGTTTGTGGACCTCTACCAAACTCTTTTTTCTGGGGTGCAATTATAACTTTTCCTTCTCTGTCCCTGCTTTCTGCCCTTTGACTCCACTCTCAGAAGTTCCAGAATATCTGTAGAGGTCTCCAGTTTCTTTACAGAATTATGTATTCAAAGTGGCAGATCATTTAATTTTTCTAATTATGTAGCACTGGTGAAACACTTGCTAAAATTATAAGCATTAGCCCAAATGCAAATCATACAATGGCACTGTTGTCAATGGCAGTGGCTTAATCCCTCAAAGAAAATCTACCTTGCCTTATCATTTTGGAAATTGCTCTCCTTTTAGAGGTCAATGGCCTTCTATTGGATTGTTCCAGCAGATCCTGGGGGAAGAGCTGACAGTCTGGAGGAGTTCCAGACCACAGTCTTTCGGAGACAAAGTAGAGACAGAGCTCATAACTCAAATGCACAGGCTTGAGGGATCAGACTAGTGAGCTTGGACCAGGTCTGATAGAAAACTGCATATGCTTAAGCTTTTCCTTAATCAGTATGTGCTTCAACTACAAAAACAACACAAAAATAGGTTTAGTAAACTATTGCAGGTCACTTTGATGTTTGTGTTCAGTTTGAACCAAAGCCATAGTTAAGAGTTTCCCCAGATATAAAACTACTCCACTCTGGAGTCCCCTAAGACCCCATTTGGAGAAGGGCCTGCAGTATCCTTCTGCCTGTAAGGGAGCTTTGTGACCTTACACTGCTTTATTTTCAAGCTATTCTACATAACTCATTGGAGAAGATTGAACTAGGGTCATGCAACTACCCAAAGCAGCTGCATTCTTACTCTTGTTCTCCAGATCTTCTAAGGAATGCTGTGGTCATAGGAGCTAAACTGATAGATAAATAACCCTGATAAGGTGACCACAGGGGCATACTGTTTGAACTTGTCTGAAGACTTGGGTGTGACCCCAGCTCTGCCACTATCTATACTGACAACCTTGGGCAAGTCACTTCCTCTCTCTGGGTCAGTTTCTATATCTGTATAATGAAGGGATTGGGTTTCTTGAAGTTTATTAAGATAAGAAATTCTGATTCAGGAAGGTTAACAGGAGACCTAGGAATATGAAGTTTTTACAGGCACCCCAAATTATTCTGTGTTAAGAAGTCTTCAGATGTTACCTTGGGAAAATTGGGTGACTGCCCACACAAAACTCCTGTATTTGTCAGAGGTTCTCAAATTTCAGGATACTTCAGAATCCCCTGGAATTTTAACATACAGATTTTGGGGCCTCACCCCTAGACAGTGTGATTCAGTGGGTCTGGGATGAGGCCAGATAATTTGCATTTTAATCAAGCTCTGTCAGTGATGCTGATGCAGAAGTTTCCCCAGCAACACTTTCAAAAAACTGTAGGCTGAGTAATCTCAAAAGGCCCTTTCTGCTTCGGCACTATCTACTTTTTTGAAAGTAGAAAATATTTGACTCCAAAAGTGGCCCCTGAAGTGTGTGATATGTAGATTGCTTCCTTCCTAGACTCTGCTTGAGGCTGCATGGTCACCTCTAAACAGTGGGCTAGTGCAGACCTGGCTCAGGCATGTGAGATGTAGCTGGCTCAGAGACAAGAGAGAGAGTAGCAATTGAGTTGACCCTGCTCTCAGGACTCTGTAGTTCCTGCTGGGAGTTATGTACTATTCTGCTCTGCTCTGCCTGTGAATGAGGTAGAAAAATCGTTCTCTTATCCCCATATCATAGACAGAGCAGCCCAGCTGGGATCAAAATGCCTATTGCTATGACTCAGACCTCATACCTTCCTTTAAGCGTCAACCTTCCTTCTGGCTCAGCTGGACCCATGGCCTAGCTGCTTATGAAGTTCAACATGTCATGAACACTATCTACAAGTATTCCCTGTCAGTTTCCCAGTTTTCCTTTCGAATGTGCACAACTCTATTAAGGAGCCCTATCAGCCTTCCTGCTCCTTGGGTCTATTTAACATTCCTCCTAAGGTCATGTTTCCCAGTCTCCTCCTTCACCTACCTTCTCTCCTTTGCCTACTGTCTCTGCTGGCAACCACAGCACATGTCTGAATGATTCTGCTCAGTCACCAGCCAGAATCATGACCGATAACCTCATCCCAGCAATACATGACCCATTTACACTGTTCTTTTCTCTCAATCCAATAAAGAAAAATGCCTAGAAGGAATGGGAGAGTTTTTCTAGGAAGGCAAGGATCTGGACACTGGATGGAAGGCAAGGTCATCTGCCATTAGGTGGACATCATAGCACTAGGGTTGAACACAGAGTATTGTGTGGAGTCAAGGAAAAACCCCAAAGATAGACTCTATTGCTTCTTTGCTGTACTTGCCAATTTGATTTCAATTGAGGGGTACCAACGTTATATGGGTGGTGAAATGAAGACTTCGGGGAAAGTAGCCATGTTTTGGAGGTTTGTCAACTCCTGAAGATCAAGTGTGCTGCTACTTACAGCTCATAAGAGATGTTATAACATATGGCAGATAACCTTTGCAGCAGGATTGGGTCGAAGTCTCATTTCAGACCTGCAAGTGCTGAAGACATGGCAGGCCTCTGACACTGTAAATGCAGAGATTTTCATTTGTATTTGGTAAGAATAGGAAAGAAAAGTCCTGTTTTCCTTCAGTTGTATCCACCATTTTTGTAGGTCTTTGGTAATAACACTTGTGATTTCTTGAGTACCTAATTTATGCCAGCTTACATACTCTGATTGGTACTGGCTGCCTGGAGCTGTATGTAAGAGGATTCTGGACCTGTAACTGGCCTCACTGGTAGAATGTTGTGAAGGATTGTCAGTGTCTGCCATGGGGTCTGGAGGGATAACTGCAACATGCTGAACATGCGTTTGTTACCTCTCTTGTAGACTGTATGATCCTCACAGTAGTCTTATGAAGTAGGTATGATTATTTGCATTTTACATATAAGGAAGCCAAGCCCCTACCTGCACTTCAGAACATGTAATCATGCCCACTCCTGCTTTTAATCTCTTTCTCCCCTCACCTAAAAGCCCTCTTCTTCCTATGCTCAGCTTAAGTTCAGCCTCCTCGTTGCTGCCTCCTCTGACTACTCAGACCCTTACTAACTTCTCCATTCCCTGAACCGTGTGGAAGGACACATGATTTTATGTTCCCTCCTGGAGGAAGCCTCTTTCTTTTAAACTCCCACAATACCTTGCACAGGGCTGGTTCCATGGGCCTTATGTAAATCTGTGTTGATGGATACACTAAGATGATAAAGGGCTAGGGGAAGGACAAGCAAAAGAATCCCTACCAGTAGTAGCCTGAGGTTAAAATTGTGACAAGAAAAATAAGACCTGGAATCCAGTCATGAAAATCTGATCAAAATGGGAGGAAGCTGAGTAAGCAAGCAGGGGGATGGGAGCTCTGTAGAAGTGGTCTGAGCTTGAAGGAAAGCCCAGCAGGCATTGGTATCACCAGTTTTTGGCTTTCCATCCACTATCTTCCTTTCTTCCTTAAGCCCCATAAATTCAATGATTTTTATTTTTTGGCAAGGCAAAACAAATGATCATGTCTGACAAAGACTTCTTTACTACTTCTAGGTTCAAGGAAGCAGTCTGGGAGAGTGCTTTACATAACTGAGTGTGCACCTTGTCATGTTTTATAAGAACAGTGAGATAACATTCTAAATTGGGACCATCTCAATAAATCTGGGTTGAGCTATCACCATACCCATCTAATCAATATGTGAAAATATTAAAAGAACAACCAGAAAGGAATGATTAGGTTCTTATCCCCATTGAGTTTCACTGTCTATGTGTACAGAAATTTAAGTATCTTAAAAATCACTTTAATATTCATTACCTCATTCAATCTTGACCACAATTTTGTCATTTTTCAGGTCAGAAAACCAAGGCACTGAGATTTTAAGTAAAGTCAAGGGTCAAAGGGGAAACTTGATACATGTGTAACTGTCTCTGGAGGACTCCTGTGTGGAATACTTGTTCTCAGAGACAAGTAAGGCACTATCTGAAGACGTTTGGGAGGGTAGAGGTGGAGATGGGATGATTGTCTCCATGAAGTAATTTATGAGTTCCATATCATTGGAAGAATGCAAGCAGAGTTAGCATTACTACTTGGTGAGGAGTAAAATACAGGTGATGAAACTGACCACTAATTGTATGCAATCTAGAATCTGATCCTCAGATCTACAGCCAACCTGAACCTTACCCACCTTGCCCACCTACCTCAGAGCTCCTGTTCCTAGAGGAGACTCTGACTAAGCTACACAGCAGACTTTGTTTACCAATTTGAGGATTTATCTTTGTTCCTCTGTCCATTCCCAACGCCCCCGTCATTTCAAACAGTATATGCTGTTTCAAGTAAACAATTAGAGGAAGAATGGAAAAATTCTGACCTGCAGATCTTAAATAGTCATAAAATGAGCCCTTTAAATTTGAAGTGAAAGGTCTTCTCCTGCATTTGTGCTCCCTGCTGCCTCTTTCATCTTTAATTCATTAAGTGCAATTCACTTAGTGATGAACACCACTTGCAACTGATGAGCTGACAGAGCCTAGCCCACTTAGATTTAAACTTTTTTTTTTGCTTTGCCATGTCCCTGTGGTATGCAGGCAACCTGTGGCCCTGCTCAAGGTGGAGAAAACTTAATATAAACAACTTAGTCCATATCATGTTTTTCAATTATCAGATGTCTCCTAGAAAATAGTTGCAAATGAAGCCACTGACAAAGGATTAATCTCCAAAATTTACAAGCAGCTCATGCAGCTCAATATCAAAAACAAAAAAACCAACCCAATCCAAAAATGGGCAGAAGACCTAAATAGACATTTCTCCAAAGAAGATATACAGATTGCCAACAAACACATGAAAGGATGCTCAACATCACTAATCATTAGAGAAATGCAAATCAAAACTACAATGAGGTATCACCTCACACCAGTCAGAATGGCCATCATCAAAAATCTACAAACAGTAAATGCTGGAGAGAGTGTGGAGAAAAGGGAACCCTCTTGCACTGTTGGTGGGAATGTAAATTGATATAGCCACTATGGAGAACAACATGGAGGTTCCTTAAAAAACTACAAATAGAACTACCATACGACCCAGCAATCCCACTACTGGGCATATACCCTGAGAAAACCACAATTCAAAGAGTCATGTACCGCAATGTTCATTGCAGATCTACTTACAATAGCCAAGACATGGAAGCAACATAAGTGTCCATCGACAGATGAATGGATAAAGAAGAGGTGGCACATATATACAATGGAATATTACTCAGCCGTAAGAAGAAACGAAATTGAGTTATTTGTAGTGAGGTGGATGGACCTGGGGTCTGTCATACAGAGTGAAGTAAGTCAGAAAGAGAAAAACAAATATCGTATGCTAACACATATATACGGAATAAAAGAAAAATGGTTCTGAAGAACCTAGGGGCAGGACAGGAATAAAGACGCAGATGTAGAGAATGGACTTGAAGACACGGGGATGGGGAAGGGTAAGCTGGGACGAAGTGAGAGAGTGGCATGGACATATATACACTACCAAACGTAAAACAGATAGCTCGTGGGAAGCAGCCGCATAGCACAGGGAGATCGGCTCATTGCTTTGTGACCACCTAGAGGGGTGGGATATGGAGGGTGGGAGGGAGGGAGACGCAAGAGGGAGGGGATATGGGGATATATGTATATGTATAGCTGATTCACTTTGTTATACAGCAGAAACTAACACACCATTGTAAAGCAATTATACTCCAATAAAGATGTTAAAAAAAAAAGTCTCCTAAAGCCACAGATTAATGTTCCAACTTTAGAGGTGAAGAATTTAAGGCTCAAGAAATGGAAAATTATTCAGGTCATGTTATGACTCTCTTTGCTATGTTCCAATCCCAAACCCTTTCCAGTTAGCCTTTCTTTCCTCTCCCAGCCTTGACTATGAGTGAACAAGCAATGCGGTGATTATAGAGTATGGTGAAGAAGCAACCTTTTAATGTTATTCAGTAATTGGTAACATCCCACCCATACGCAGAGCATTTTATGTGATCTAAGTCTTCTCCTACTGTGGCATTTATCATTTTGATAAAATATGAAGTAGGCAAGGCGTGTCTTCAACACTCCCACCAACAGATAAAGAAAGAATTGTCTAAGGACATACAACTATTTAGTATTAGATCTGGGAATAGCATCCTCAACTCTTGCTCCTAAAAACACTACATCCTGAAAGTAGTTTGAAACAGTGGAAGAATCATGGGCTTGGGAGTTAGAAAGAATTTAGATTAAAATCCCAATTTGAGTTAAGCCAAAGCTCTGAGACCTTGGGCAAGTTACCTCTCTGAACCTTAGTTTTCACATCTGTAAAATCTGTATTGCAAAGTAGCTGTGATGAGTTGAGATACTATATGTAAAGTTCCTGGCATCCAGAAGGCAGCAATGATAGAAGCCACTGATAGCATATTTTCTGTAGACACTGGAAGATTACCTACCAAACGTCCTTGTCACCTGCTCCAGTGTCTATCTGGGAATTTGGAGGAAGGTGATTCTTGATGTGGAGCAAGTGGCTTAAGCTAATTCACTTAGCATATAACATGTCTTAGTGTTTCTCCTTTGAAACACTCATATCACTTGTAATAAATTATTATATGCTCATTTTTCCTACTAGATTATGAACTAATCAAGACAGGCATCATCCAATTTCATTTCTATATCCCTAAGTCCTAGCATACTTCCTTACACATAGAGGTGTTCAGTAATTCTTTGTTGAATTTATAATATCTGCCCATGACAGACATATAATAGTTAAAACTAGATAGTAGCCAAGTGGTCTTACTGTTTCCCCTTCCCAATATAACTCTTCTATTATTATTCCCTGAAGTGAGTGAAAAACTCAGCCCTGTTGCAGAGCATATCAGCATGTTTTTGCATTACAAATGCCTGAGTTAACCAGATAGAAATATAGATAAAGACTTGTGGCAGTAAAACTAATGCTCAGGAGGCAGATGTCCCAGCCCTAGACTTATGGTGACCTTAGCCAGAGCAGTGAGAAACCTTGAAGACCCTTGAGAATGTACTATGCTAGGACAAATGGGTCATTTAGTTTGTGGCTACTCTCTTCTTATAAGAGTTTCAGATATGCCCAGGCCCTTGGTCAGAAAATTTATCTATCAGATTTGGAAAGAAAATGAGTACAAAATAATCCAGACAAGAGTTGTTTAAAGATATGGTATTTTCAACCACCCTTAAGTGAAGACAGAGGAATTATTTACCTCTCACGTGTCATGCCCCAAGCATAATCGGGCCACAAGCTTCAGCAGTGGGGCAGATTCTGGGGGATGGGAAAAGACCAAATGAGAAGGAGTGGGATTCTCTAGCATCTCAAGTTGCAGCAGCAACCTCATTTTATTTATGGCCTTTGCTTATAATAGACTCAAAATGCCCTCTTTGCAAAGTCCTTCTGTCTTGAGCCCCAGATTTCAGTAAGGTCATGTCTACTTCTCCATCTTTTCTCATTGGATCATATTTCCAATAAGACAGCTCTTTCCACCTACTTGTGTATCTGTGTTCTTGGTGACCTCTGCATTGAGGATGCTGCTGCCATTGGCACTTGGAGTTCCCAAAGGATAACTGGGGATGCAAAGGTACCAGCGGTAACATGATTCTGCAGAAAGCTGGCCTCTGCCTGACTTTTAAAAAATCTCAAAGTATATTGGGGATATAATTTACATATTAAAAAATTCATCAATTTAGTATGTAGAGTTAATGAGTTTTGACAAATATATATGTGTGTATATATATATATATATGTATATACATATATATAAAACCACCACCACATTTGAGATATAAAATATGTCCATTACTTCAAAATTCTGTCATATTCCTTTGCAGTCAGTTTCCCCATCCCTGGCCCCAGGTAATCATGAATCTACTTTCTATAGATTTGCCCTTTCTAGACATTTCATATAAATGTAATCATACAATATGTCGTCTTTTGTGATTGGCTTCCTTCACTTAGAATGTTTTTGGGGTTCATCCATGTTGTGGCATGTATCAGTACCTCATTCCTTTTTATTGCCAGAAATATTCTATTGTATGGATATAACACATCTTGTTTCACCTTATTGATGGACATTTAGGTTGTTTCCAGTTTGGGGTCATTACATGTAAAGCTACTATGAGCATTTGTGTACAAATATATTTTCATTTCTCTTGGGTTAAATACCTAGGCGTAGGTCATATGGTAAGACTGTTTAACTTTACAAGATACTGAAAACTCTTTCCCAAAATGGCTATACTATTTTTCATTCTCACCAACAGTACATGAGTGTTCCAGTCATACATTCTTGCCAACACTTGGCATTGTCAGTCTTTTACATTTTATTTGTATGGAGTTTTACAGAAGCTCCTGAAGGGCCCTGAGCCATTAGATCATTCCCCTATTGGCTGCTCACTATCATCCTATCCCCATGTCCTTTGAGGAATGTGGTAAGAAATGGGAGGAGAGACTTCATTTTTTGCCTGAGGGTAGGGAATCAGTAAAGCTGCCTGTACCTATCCAGGGAGGGAGGCAATCTAATTCTATGAAGAACAAACATCAACAGTATGGAAGACGCAAGGAGACAGATTTGGAATTCCTATAACATAGAACTTTCTAGAGTTTAGAACTGCCTTATAATAGGGTGAACGTCAATAAGAAAGGTGCTCCCTATCACTAAAAGTATTTAAGTAGCAATTGGATGAACACCTCATGGGGATGTTCTGAAGCAGATTCATGTACCAGATAAAGGTTAGACGAATATACTCAGATATTTCTATGACAATGTGAAGTAGATAATATCGAAATTCTGTGACTTCTGATTCTTCCTTTCTGTTCTCTGCCCTTTCACCTGACTTCCAGTTAACCCCCAATCCTTAATGCCCTGGTACCACAAATGGCTGGAAATCAATCTTCACTAGAGTAAGCTAAAGATTTCCCTTTTTCAGAGCGTCTGAGTTGTAGTATATTCCCAAATAAGAATCTCTAATGGTAGAATTTCAGGCAAAGCAACAGCCAGTGAGTAAGATGTTTTGGCTAGAATTTCCTGCCTGACACCACTCACATTAAACATAGCATCTAGATCATCATCCAGTCTACCTACTGGCTGATAATGTAGCTCTTGAAGGAAGTCAAAGAGAAAGAAAGCAAAGCTTCCAAATGTGATTTTCAAAGCAGGGTAACAAACGAGGACTAACAAACTCCTTCTCAGCTTGGTTTTCACATCCACATAGACCTGACTATCAAAAATTGTCCATCTGCCAACTCTTTTTTGTATCCAGCACCCTCTAGCACTGATATGGTACTGTATGTTTTTAGAATACTGCTTACATCGACTGACAGCTTTTTTTATATATATCCATCAGGAGTGATGTATCTTTTATTCATCTTCACATTTTAAGTGTCTGTCAGACTGTCAAGTCTTCCTGTCTTCTGTAAGAATGTGTCATAAAGGAAACTGGTTGTGACCTGCCAGCAGGCCTCAGTTATTCAGTCTGCAGGGAGACCCTGAAGAGCAGTGCCAGAGTAAAATGTTCCCAATGATCTCTGTCTTCATAAAAAATAAATCAAGAAAGAAATAGAATGAAACTGTATCAAGGAAATGTTCATTAGATCTGGAGATGAACTTGTATACATGAGTGAACAAAACATGGAATCAGTATACTCAGAGATGGCTGAAGCAACAGCCAGGAAATGGATTTGAGTTGACTTATAGTGGAGGCAGTGCACTGGGCTAGGTGGCCTCAAGTGTATTTGTCATAGATAGTGGCAGATGTGTAGAGGACACTTGCTTTCCTCTTCCTTCCATTTTTTTCTATCCAGGTGGCTTTTAATCATTCTCATATGAAAATATTGTTTATAAGTGTATTGGCAGATGTTTTTCAAAGTCATGAGATAAGTCTCCAGGATATGGGTAGCATCACCATGAAACATGAAGTCCCCTGTTCTAGGTTATTCCAGGAATATTGAGACCCAGAGAGGGAAATGATTGACTCTCAGTGATTCTAGAAGAAAGGAGAGGAGCTCTTAACTCTTTATCACATCCAACCCCAAGCCCCAGAGAAAGGACTGAAAGCCCAAATATCAATAGTGGCAGAAACCATAGTTTTGATTAACTCAGTCAAGTTTGGCCATCATTGCAGAGGATAAAGGAATGCTGAAAATCAGCCATTCAGATCCCCATACTCCCTACCTTTGATTTGATGGTGTAGGTGGGAGTTTAATCAGCTTAAAGCCCCCATGACTCTACCAGTATTGGCTCAAGAACCAGTGTGAGTTGAGGCCTACTAGTGAAGCCTATAAGGAGATGGAGTTATGAGGAACTGGAGAAAGCTGACAGGCTTACTTTCATGGTTCTGGGCTCTATATGGACATGACCCCACCCTGAATTCATTATTTTATTTATTTTTAAAAATTTTATTGGCATATAGTTGATTTACCTTGTTGTTAGTTTCAGGGGTACAGCAAAGAGAATCAGTTATACATATACATGTATCCATTCTTTTTTAGATTGTTTTCCTATATAGGTTATTATAGAATATTGAGTAGAGTTCCATGTGCTATACAGTAGGTCCTTATTAGTTATCTATTTTACCTACAGTAGTGTGGATATGTTAATCCCAATCTCGTAATTTATTCCCCCCCTTTCCCTTTGGTAACCATAAATTTGTTTTCTACATCTGTGACTCTATTTCTGTTTTGTAAAGTTAATTTGTACCATTTATTTTAGATTTCACAAATAAGCGATATCATATATTTGTCTTTCTCTGTCTGACTTATTTCTCTTAGTATGACAGTCTCTAAGTCCATCCATGTTGCTACAAATGTCATTATTTCATTCTTTTTTATAGCTGAGTAATAGTGCATTGTATATATGTACCACAGCTTCTTTATCCATTCCTCTGTCAATGGACATTTAGGTTGCTTCCATGTCTTGGCTATTGTAAATAGTGCTGCAATGAACATTGGGGTGCATGTATTTTTTCCAGTTATGGTTTTCTCTGGATATATGTCCAGGAGTGGGATTGCTGGATCATATGGTAGCTCCATTTTTAGTTTTTTAAGGAACCTCCATACTGTTCCGCATAGTAGCTGTACCAGTTTACATTCCCACCAACAGTGCAAGAGGGTTATCTTTTCTCCACACCCTCTGTTTATATATTTTGGAGATTAATCCCTTGTCAATCTCATTGTTTGTAAATATTTTCTCCCATTCTGTGGGTTGTCTTTTTGTTTTGTTTATGGTTTCCTTTGCTGTGCAAATCTTTTAAGTTTAATTAGGTCCCATTTTTTATTTTTGTTTTTATTTTCATTACTCTAGGAGGTGGATCCAAAAAGATATTGCTGCAATTTATGTCAGAGAGTATTCTGCCTATGTTTTCCTTTAAGAGTTTTATATTTTCTAACCTTACATTTAGGTCTTTAATCCATTTTGAGTTTATTTTTGGGTATGGTGTTATGGAGTGTTCTAGTTTCATTCTTTTATAGGTAGCTGTCCAGTTTTCCCAGCACCACTTATTGAAGAGACTGTATTTTTTCCATTGTATATTCTTGCCTCCTTTGTTATAGATTAGATGACCATAGGTGCGTGGGTTTATCTCTGGACTTTCTATCCTGTTCCATTGGTCTATATTTCTGTTTGGGGGCCAGCACCATACTCTTTTGATGACTATAGTCTTGTAGTATAGTCTGAAGCCAGGGGGCCTGATTCCTCCAGCCCCATTTTTCTTTCTCAAGATTCCTTTGGCTATTTGTGGTCTTTGTGTTTCCATACAAATTGTAAAATTTTTTGTTCTAATTCTGGGAAGTCTGTAGATTGCTTTGGGTAGTATAGTTATTTTGACAATATTCATTCTTCCAATCCAAGAATACAGTATATATCTCCATCTGTTTGTGTCGTCTTTGATGTCTTTCATCAGAATCTTATAGTTTTCTGAGCACAGGTCTTCTGCCTCCTTAGGTAGGTTTATTCCTAGGTATTTTATTCTTTTTGATGTGATGGTAAATGAGATTGTTTCTTTAATTCCTCTTTCTGATCTTTAGTTGTTAGTGTATAGAAATGCAACAGATTTCTGTGTATTACTTTTGTATCCTGCAACTTTACCAAATTCTTTGATGAGTTCTAGTAGTTTTCTGGTAGCATCTTTAGGATTTTCTATGTATAGTATCATGTAATCTGCAAAGAGTGACAGTTTTACTTTTTCTTTTCCAATTTGGATTCCTTTTATTTCTTCTCTGATTGCCATGGCTAGGACTTCCAAAACTATGTTGAATAAAAGTGGCAAGATTGGACATCCTTGTCTTTTTCCTGATCTTAGGGGAAATACTTTTAGATTTTCACCATTGAGAATGATGTTAGCTGTAGGTTTGTCGTATATGGCTTTTATTATGTTGATGTGGGTTTTCTCTATACCCGCTTTTGGAGACTTATTATCATAAGTGGTGTTGAATTTTGTCAAAAGCTTTTTCTGCATCTACTGAGATAATCATACAGTTTTTATTCTTCAGTTTGTTAATGTGGTGTATCATATTGATTGATTTGCATATATCGAAAAATCATTGCATCCCTGGGATAAATCCCATTTGATCATGGTGTATGATCCTTTCAATGTATTGTTGGATTTGGTTTGGTAGTATTTGTTGAGGAATTCTGTATCTATGTTCATCAGTGATATTGGCCTCTAATTTTCTTTTTCTGTGATATCTTTGTCTGGTTTGGGTATCAGGGTGATGGTGGCCTCATAGAATGAGCTTGGGAGTGTTTCGTCCTCTGCAATATTTTGGAATAGTTTCAGAAGGATACGTGTTAACTTTTCTCTAAGTGTTTGATAGAATTTGCCTGTTTGTTAGAAGTTTTTAAGTAACATTTTCAATTTCAGTACTTGTGATTAGTCTGTTCATATTCTCTATTTTTTCCTGGTTCAGTTTTGGAGGTTGTACCTTTCTAAGAATTTGTCCATTTCTTCTAGGTTGTCCATTTTGTTGGCATATAGTTGCTTGTAGGAGTCTCTTATGATCCTTTGTATTTCTGTGGTGTCATTTATAACTTCTCCCTTTTCATTTCTAATTTTATTGATTTGAGCCCTCTCCCTTTTTTTCCCTAATAAGTCTGGCTAAAGGTTTATTGATTTCGTTTATCTTTTCAAAGAACTGGCTTTTAGTTTCATTGACCTTTTCTATTGTTTTCTTTGTCTCTATTTCATTTGTTTCTGCTCTGATCTTTATGATTTCTTTCCTTCTACTAACTTTGGGTTTCGTTTGCTCTTTTTTATCTACTTGTTTTAGGTGTAAGGTTCGGTTGTTTATTTGATATTTTTCTTGTTTCCTGAGGTAAGATTGTATTGCTATAAACTCCCCTCTTAGAATTGCTTTTGTTGTGTCCCATAGGTCTTGGATCATGGTTTTTGTGTTGTCATTTGTCTCTAGGTATTTTTTAATTTCCTCTTTGATGTCTTCAGTGATCAATTGGTTGTTTAGTAGCATATTGTTTAACCTGCACGTGTTTGTGGGGTTAAGTTTATTTTTTCCCTGTAAGTGATTTCTAATCTCATAGTGTTGTGGTCAGAAAAGATGCTTGATATGATTCCAATTTTCTTAAATTTACCAAGGCTTGATTTGTGACCTAAGACATGATCTACCCTGGAGAATGTTCCATGTGCCCTTGAGAAGAAAGTGTATTCTCCTGCATTGGGATGGACTGTTCTATAAATATCAATTAAGTCCATCTGGTCAAATGTGTCATTTAAGGCTTCTGTTTCCATATTGATTTTCTGTCTGTATGATCTATCCATTGGTGTAAGTGGGGTGTTGAAGTCCCCCACTATTATTGTGTTGCTGTTGATTTTGCCTTTTATGGCAGTTAGCATTTGCCTTATATATTGAGGTGCTCCTATGTTGGGTGCATATATATTTATAATTATATCTTCTTCTTGGATTGATCCCTTGATCATTATGTAGTGTCCTTCCTTGTCTCTTGTAATAGTCTTTATTTTAAAGTCTATTTTGTCTGATATGAGTATTGCTACTCCAGCTTTCTTCTGATTTCTATTTGCATGGAATACCTTCTTCCATCCCCTCACTTTCAGTCTGTATGTGCCCCTAGGTCTGAAGTGGGTCTCTTGTAAACAGCATATATATGGGTCTTGTTTTTGTATCCATTCAACCAGTCTATATCTTTTGGTTGGAGCATTTAATCCATTTACATTTAAAGTAATTATCGATATGTATGTTTCTATTGCCATTTTCTTAATTGTTTTGTGTTTGTAGGTCTTTTTTCTTCCTTTCCTCTTTTGTTCTCTTCTCTTGTGATTTGATGACTAAATTTAGTGCTGTGTTTGGATTGCTTTTTCTTTTTTGTGTGTGTCTATTGTAGATTTTTAGTTTGCAGTTCCCATGAGGTTTTGATACAGCAGTCTTTATATATACAAGGTGGTTTTAAGTTGCTGGCCTCTTAATTTCAAATGCAATTCCCACTTGCTGCATTTGTATTCTCCTCTTCTCACAATTGCTGGTTTTGATATCAAATTTGTGTGTGGATGATTTCCTACCTTTACTGTATGTTTCCCTTTACTGGTGAGCTTTCCCATTTACATTTTCTTGTTTCTAGTAGTGGCCTTTTCTTTTCTGCCTAGAGATGTTCTTTTAGCATTTGTTGTAAAGCTGGTTTGGCTGAGGCAGCAACCGACCATGGCTCATGAGCCCACCTAGGCTGGAGCCCCTCCTAGTGCCTGCAGAGGAAGGGGCCAGCACGTGGGGAAAGAGGCTGCAATGGTGGCCCATTCAACAATGGTGCTTCACTTCTATGGCAGTCAGGGCTTCTTCTGTAAACATTCCTGGTTGCAGAGCTCCTCACTCTCATCCCTTCAGGCTGTCTCCTCACAGCCAACAGCAGTCCTCTCTCCCTCGGTCTGCTCTCCAAACCCCATGTTCCAGCTCCCAGCCCCTGTCTGCACTGGCAGACACACATCTCAGGCTTGGGTGTGCAGGGCTGTGGCATGGACCATCTGTGTAGGTCTCACTCTGTCCTGCCTGCCACAGACCTGGTTTCTGTTCTCTCCTCTGAGCCCTCAAAGCTCCCCTTCTGTCCCAGCCTATCTTCCCACTGGTGAGGGGACTACCCCACATATGGGAAACTCTCCTCTCCTTCAGCTCCCCCCTGCCCCAGGAGCACAGGTTCTGTCCTGCTTCCTCTTTTCTTTTTTTTTTCTTTCTTTCATCCTACCCAATTATGCAGGGATCTTTCTTGTCCTTTTAGGTGTCCAAGGTCCTCTGCTAGTGTTCAGCAGGTTCTCTGTGAGAATTATTCCATTTGAAGATTATTCTTTTTTTTTCTTTTTTTTGGTTGTGCTGGTCTTAGTGGTGGCATGCAAATTCTTAGTTGCAGCATGCATCCGGGATCTAGTTCCCTGACCAGGGATTGAACCTGGGCCGCCTGCATTGGGAACTCAGAGTCTTAACCACTGCACCACCAGGGAAATCCTTGCAGATGTATTCTTGATGTATTTGTGGGGAGAGGTGAACTCCACGTCCTCCTACTCCACCATCTTGACTCCTCCCTTCCAGAATTCATTATTTTAAAGCTTAGTAGCTTCCATGTCTCTCAAGTGACTGAAGTTTGCTGGTTTCAGGACCCATAGTTTAACACTCCCTCTCGCAGGTCTTACCACTTAGTGAAGGGTGTGGGTTGTGAAACACAAGCTCTAGGTTGAGTTTAATTGAATGGTTCCTCTGGTTCTATCAATCAGTTAAGATGGAACTTTTGCTTAAAGCTCTGGGTAGTTAGTAATGAAAACCAGCTAATCATGACTTTTTATTGACCCCCTGGGAATTCTCTAGGCTCCAGAGTCATGACTTAAAGTCAACTTGTGTTCATAAAGATGAGTAGAAACTTTACAAAGATAAAAATCATGTTTGAAAAATGACCAAAACAGGTATTCAATTGCTGCAGACCCATGGCCTTTTGTACCAGCTTACAAAATGTGCACTGAGCCCGCCCTCAACAATAATGTTAAAAGAAACCAAACAAACAAAAAAAAGAAACCAAACGTCTGAAGGATATGGGTTCCAAAGAAAGGCAACACATAAACACCATCACCACAACCTCCACTTGCAGAGTACTTATTTGGGGCTGAACACTACACTCCGTTTACATCAGTAATTTCATTTAATCATGAAAGTAAGTTAATGAAGGCATTCTTAGCTTCATTTTACTGATGAAGAAATTGAACCTGAAAGAGTAGGTAGCTTGCCCAAGACCCCACACTGAGTAAGTGGGAGAGCCAAGATTCAGACCCAAGTCTACCTGACACAAAAGCCCTATATTCCTAACTAATTATGTTGAACTGCCTGGTAGAGATGACCTGGTAACAAATATGCTGGAGTTGAGTGAAGCATCAATTTCTTAGTTGGTGGAAACCCTTGAGTTCCTAACTTATTGCTTCTGCATCCCTCCATCCATTGTCTGCCATTCCATTGTTTCCTGGTAATTTCCTCAGGGCAAAGATGTAGAAAGCTGTGATGGCTGAGATAAGAAAGTAGGCAGAAGCCAATGTGTAATATAAATTTGGAGGATTTTCTGTGGAATTTGTTCATCATCTCCATGTATTATAATTAGTATGTGAAAGACATTGATTGATTGTTCCTAATTTAGATGTCAAATCTAAAGGATAGATTATCCACTACAGGGTTCAAATACCCTCAACAGCAGTTCAATGTTTCTTATTTAATAGGCTATTCTGTGACTGCCATTGTGGCTCCTGGTTGATTGCTGCCTTTGTCTGAGTGGTGTGGAAATGGCCTGTGCAGAAGAATTAATGTTTGTGGCCTGTTTTGTGTCTAGCAGCCTAAAGGGACAGACTGAAAGTTATGCTGAACAACAGAGCTTAGGTTATACTTCTCACAGCTGGGGTGCTAGAGAAGCCAGTGGAAATTTACTCTGGAATTTCCATGATGAAAAAAATTCTTTCTTTCTCCTCTCACAATTGGAGGAAAAGTGATTTATCAGGGACTGCCAAGGAATTATCTGATTATTCCACATCTCTCATCGATTTCTATAAGTGTACACATAGAACAGAACAAATCACATTTGCTTTCAGAAAAAAACTGTTCTGTGTTCATGAAGAGGCTGGTAATTTTATGAGACCTATTGATTTTCCTAAAATAACATGATTTAGTCTTTAACTCCCATACTCACAGCTGAGAAGATGAGAGCCTGGCATTTTCAATTATCAAGAAGATTTTTTTCCATTGTGAGGTGGAGATTAGGTTTTTTCAAATATCTGTGACTTCTCCATCATACCCATTCTATCCCATTTTCATATTTCCTCATTAAACATCCCTGGAAAATCAACTTTGATAAAGAAGAAATGAAGCAATGTTAATTTAGAAGAAACCTCTGGTATGATATTTATAATAAAAGAAAAAACATGAAAAGTTTGAACAGGACCATCTGATAAATATCCTCCTTAAAGAGCTAAAAGAGAGAAATAAGGTATGTGTGCTTGGATTTAATAGACTATCAATTACATTATCATATCCTTAAGGGAAAAAAGGCTTAAAAAAGACATTTTAAAAGTCTTTGTTTATGCTTTGTCAATAGTTCTCAAGATAACATCCCTTGGCTAATTTTGGATTCTTTCCAGCCTGCCCCTCACACTGAGTTTTCCTTCAGCCTCCTCTCTGGAACCTTCTGAACCTTTTGCTTCCCTTCTACTTCCATTACTCCTACCAAAAATGAGCTCGAACCCAAGGGAAGCCAATTACTGGACATGTGCCATGAGGGCATGGGGGTTTGTTAGCAATCACTTCTTTCCAAATTGTTTCTTTTATGAAATATATTTTCCTAAAATGAAAAACTATTCCCAAAAGAATGTAATGCTATTTCATAAACCTCTCAAGGAGATAATAATAGTAACTACACAAAAGTTGTACCATAAATTATAGACAATCACGCAGAGGCTCCAAACACATGGAACTGCCTTCTTGAGAAAAAAGCAGATGAATACATAGCTGATATTCAATCTGAGTACGTTTTGAAGAACAACTCAAACATGTGCAAGGGATTATGGGATGCTTGGTAGTGTTACTGGTGGGTGAGTAGTGGTGTGGCTTTACCTAAGGATTCATTAAGATGGTACAGGAGATCCATGATGGATCTGGAGGGCCCAGAAGACAACAGTAATTTTGTACCTAAAATTCTTAGCTTTACTTTTGGTTTCTAGTTCAGCATGTAAGGAGCTTATAAGTTGCCACTCCATTCTAACAAAAGTAAAAAGCTGAACAAACTGCAAAAAAAATCAAGGTCTGACAAAGACGTAAGGTCACAGGGCGAACCACTGCCTCCAAAATTGGAGAGTTACAAGGGGAATTCAGAGAATCATAATTTGTCAGAGCAGAAACCCCAAACAGAAATCTCTGTGGGAACCAGTTCCAGGTAGAAAAACCTGGACTATAATGACAAATTGCTGGAGGCTCAATGTGGACAACTCTGAGTTAAAAACTGGAGGACCCAACTCAGGGAGAATCACATTTTTTGAGTTTTACCTCCAGGAGCTCAACTTGGTTCTTATAGTGAATATTGGAGAAAAAATTCCTTCATGCTTCAAGCAGGAGAGTAAAAGGAACCATTATTAAGTAAGTATGTATGTCAGAACATTCTACTTAATAAGGCCTACCCTCGGGAGAAACTATTTTACCAGAACCTCACCTGCTGGGGTTTTATGAGAGCCTAATCAGCCTGGGAGACGTGAAATAATCAATGCCAACCCCCTCTAGTCTTCCACATGGAGGAAGGAAAATATAAAACTCTAGCTCTCTCTAGCCATCCTGCCCCAACTAAGGAGAGAAAAACAAAACTAAGAAGCACTGGTGAATTTCACAGTCCAGAGGCATAGGGTCTTCAAAAGACTGAAACCTAATCATAGGATTATGGAACTCTTCTTGCCTCACAGCTTACCACTACATTACTACAAGCCTATTTACTGCAGTTCCTTTTACCCAGCACATCATGTCTGCCTTTCAACAAAAAATCTCAAAGCATACTAAAAAGATAAAAAACACAGTTTGATGACACTGAAAAAGCATCAGAACCAGAGTCAGGTATGGCAGGATTGTTGGACTTCTCAGAAGAGGAAGTTTTTTAAACTATAATTAATATGGTCAGGGCTTTAATGGGAAAAAATGTAGATAGCATGCACAAATAAATGGAAAATGTAAGCAGAGAGATGGAAAGTCTAAGAAAGAATCAAATAGAAATGTGAGGGAACAGAAGCTCTCTAAAAGAAATGAAGAGTATCTTTGATGGGCTCATTAGTAGACTAAACATGACTGAGGAAAGAATCTTTGAGTTTGAGGATATGACAACAGAAACTTCCAAACTTCCAAAACTGAAAAGCACAGGAAAAAAACCTGCAAAAAACAGAACAGAATATCCAAGAACTGTGAGATAAATACAAAAGATGTAATATATATGTAATGGCAATACCAAGGAAAGAAAGAGAAAAAGAAGCAACATTTGCAGCAATAATGCCTGAGAATTTCCCCAGAATTAATGTTAGACACCAAACCAAAGATCCAGGAAGCTCAGAGAACACTAAGCAGGATATTTGCAAACAAACAAATAAAAACCCAAAAAAATAAACAAAACACTATACCTAGACATATCATTTTCAAACTTCAGAAAATCAGACAAAGAAAATATCTTGAAAGGAGCCAGAGGAGAAAAACACCTTACCAATAGAGGAGCAACAATGAGAATTACATCCAACTTCTCTTCAGAAACCATGCAAACAAGAAGAGAGTAGAGTGAATTATTTAATGTGCTGAGGGAAAACACCAACTTAGAATTCTGTACCCTGTGAAATTATCTTTCAAAAGTGAAGGAAAAATAAAGACTTTCACAGAAAACAAAAATTGAGGAAACTTATTGCCAGTAGACTTGCCTCCTTATACAGATAGAACTGTAAGAAGAAATAGATTAATCCACTATAATAGTTGGAGACTTCAACATCACTCTATAAGAAACGGACAGACCCAGCAGGCAAAAAATCAAAAGGACACAGGTGAACTCAACCACACCATCAAACAACTGGATATAAAGGAATCTATAGAATACTTCATCAAACAACAGCAGAATACACATTCTTCTCAAGTGCACATGAAACACCCAGATAGACTACATCCTGGGCAATAAAATGTACTTTAAAATTTTTTGAAAAATGGGACTCAAACAGTGTATCCTCTCAGACCACAATGAAATTAAACTAGAAATCAACAACAAAAAGATACAAGAAAGTCCCCAAATGCTTGGAGATTAAACGTATTTCTAAATAACACAGATCAAATAAGAAATCTCAAGATAAATTTTTAAACATTTTTAACTAAAGTGAAAATACAACTTATCAAACTTTGCAGGATGCAGCAAAAGCAGTTCTAAGAAGGAATTGTATGGAGATAAATGCATACATCAATAAAAATATCTCAAATAAACAACCTCACCTTACACCTCAAGGAACTGTGGGAAAGGAGGGAGAAACTAAGGCCAAAGCTAGAAGGAATGAAATAATAAAGATTAGAGCAAAAATAAATGAAATAGAGAATAACAAAACAAGAGAAACTGTTATAAAACAAGAATTGGTTCTTTGAAAAGATAAGCAAAATTGACAAACCTTTAGCTAGACTAACCAAGAAAAAAAGAGAGGACCCAAATGAATAGCATTATAAATGAAAGAGGAGACATTATAACTGATACCACAGAAATACAAAGGATTATATTAGGGTACTATGAACAACTAAACATCAACAGATTGGACATCCTAAAAAAATGAATAAATTCCTAGAAACATACCACCTACCAAGACAGAAGCATGAAGAAATAGAAAATCTGAACCAATAATGAGTAGACCAATAATGAGTAAGGAGATTGAGTCAGTAATCCAAAACCTCCCAACAAAAATAGTCCACAACCAGATGGTTTTACTGGTGAATTTTACCAAACATTCAAAGAATTAATACCTCATCTCACACTGGTCAGAATGGCCATCATCAAAAAATCTACAAACAATAAATGCTGGAGAGGGTGTGGAGAAAAGGGAACCCTCTTGCACTTTTGGTGGGAATGTAAATTGATAAAACCACTATGGAGAACAGTATGGAGGTTCCTTAAAAAACTACAAATAGAACTACCATATGACCCAGCAACCCATTACTGGGCATATACCCAGAGAAAACAATAATTCAAAAAGATTCATGCACCAGGACTTCCCTGGAGGCACAGTGGTTAAGAATCTGCCTGCCAATGCAGGGGACACGGGTTTGATCCCTGGTCCAGGAAGATCCCACACGCAGAGGAGCAACTAAGTCCATGCACCACAACTACTGAGCCTGCACGCTAGAGCCTGTGCACCACAACTACTGAAGCCCGCTCACCTAGAGCCTGTACTCTGCAACAAGAGAAGCCACCACAATGAGAAGCCTGCGCACTGCAATGAAGAGTAGCCCCTGCTCGCTGCAACTAGAGAAAGCTCGCACACAGCAATGAAAACCCAACACAGCCAAAAATAAATTAATTAATTTTTTAAAAAAGACACATGCACCCCAATGTTCATTGAAGCACTATTTACAATAGCCAGGACATGGAAGCAACCTAAATGTCCATCATGGATGGACTGGATGTCTTCCATCATCAATATTAAAATGTCTACACAAAAATTCAGCAATTTTGATAAGTCTTTTTAGAAATGCATGCTGATATGATAGCTGTCACATACAATCTAACAAAATTGTTTCCAATGAAGTTAAAGACAACTAAGTGCTACTAGAGTCATCTTATGGAAAAAAAACAAACGAACGTTTTGGCCCACCCAATAAAGAAACTATACTCCAATTTAAAAAAACATGATTAATACCAATTCTACTCAAACTCTTCCAAAAATTTCAAGAGGAAGGAACACTGCCAAGCTTATTTTACAAGGCCAGCATTACCCTGATACCAAAGCCAGATAAGGACACCACAAGAAAAAAAGTACAGGCCAATATCACTGATGAATATTGAGGCAAAAATTCTCAACAAAATAAAAGCAAAATTAATTCAAACAGCACATTAAAAAGATTATACAGCACAGTTAAGTGGGCTTCAACCCTGGGATGCAAGGATAGTTCAACATATGCAAATCAATAAATGTGATAAATCGCTTAATAAATGATAAAAATCATATGACCATCTAAACAGATGCAGAAAAAGCATTTGACAAAATTCAACATGCATTCATAATAAAAACTATCAACAGATTGGTATAAAAGGAACAAACGTGAACATATTAAGGCCACATAAACAAGTCCGCAGCTAACATCTTACTTAACGGTAGAAGGTTGAAATCTTTTTCTCTAATATCAGGAACAAGACAAGGGTGACCACTCTCACCATTCCTATTCAACACAGTACTAAAAGTCCTAGACAAAGCAATTAGCAAGAAAAGGAAATAAAAAGCATTCAAATCAGAAAGGAATAAGTAAAACTGTCTGTTTGCAGATGACATGACTTTATATGCAGAAAATCCTAAAGAATCTACCTAAAAACTCTTAGAGCCAATCAAGAAATTCAGTAATGTTTCAGGATACAAAATCAAGATACAAAAATCAGTCTCATTTGTATACACAAACAATGAACTATCTGAAAAAGAAACAATCCCATTTACAATAGTATCAAAAACAATAAGATACTTAGCAATATATCTAACTAAGGAATTTAAAGATCTGTTCACTGAAAACTGTAAGATATTGATGAATGAAATTGAAGACATAGATAAATGGAAATATATACCATACTCATGGATTGAAAGAATATTGTCAAAATGTCCATACTACCCAAAGCCATCTATATATTCAATGCAATCCCTATCAAGATTCCAATGGCATTTTTCACTGAATTTGTTTTTAAATCCTAAAATTAGCTTGGACCCACAAAAGACCCCAAATAGCTATTTAACCCTAAAAAGAAGAGCAAAGCTGGAGGCATCACACTCTGACTTCAAACTGTATTACAAAACAATAGTAATTAAAATAGTACGTTACTGGTATAAAAAGACATATAGATCAATGGAACAGAATCAAGAGCCCAGAAATAAACTCATGCAGATATCTTGAACTAATATTTGACAAGAGAGCCAAGAATACTCAAGGAGAAAAGGATAATCTCTTCAACAAATGGTGCTGGGAAAATTTGATATACACATGCAAAAGAATGAAATTGGACCCTTACACAACCAACAAAAATTAACCTGAAATGGATTAAAGACTTAAGTATAAGACCTGAAACCATAAAACTCCTAGAAGAAAATATAAAAAAAAAACTTATTGACATTGGTCTTGGCAGTGACATTTTGGATATGACACCAAATGTACAAGCAACAAAAGAAAAAAATCAAGTGGGACTATATCAAACTAAAAAGCTTCTGCACAGCAAAAGAAATGATAAATACAATGAAAAGGCAACCTATGAATAGGAGAAAATATTTGCAAATCACATATCTGATAAGTGTTTAATAACCAAAATATAAGGAACTCATACAACTCAATAGCAAAATAACAAATAATCCAATTTAAAAATGGCAAAGCTGAATAGACATTTTTCCAAAGAATATATCCAAATAGCCAACAGGTTCAGAAAAAGATTCTCCATATCACTAATCATCAGGAAAATGCAAATCAAAACCACAATGAAATATCACCTCACATCTGTTAAAATAGCTATTATCAAAAAGACAAGAGCTAACAAATGCTGTCAAGGATGTAGAGAAAAGGGAAGCCTACTGCATGCTTGGTGGGAATGTACAGTGTTATAGCCCCTATGGAAACCAGTATGGAGGTTCCTCAAAAATTAAAAATAGAACCACTACATAAATCCAACAATCCCAACTTTTGGGTATCTAATCCAAAGAAGATGAAATCACCATCTCAAAGAGATATGTAGACTCCCATGTTCATTGCAGCATGATTCACAATAGCCAAGACATGGAAAAAACCTAAATGTTCATCAACAGATGAATGGATAAAGAAGATGTGGCATATATATATATATCTCCAATATAATAGTATTCAGCCATAAAACAGAAATAAATCCCTGCCATTTGAACAACATGGATGGACCTTGAGGGCATTATGCTAAGTGAAATAAGTCAGATAGAGAAAGACAAATACTGTATGATCTCACTTAGATGTGGAATCTAAAAACATAACTCTCATAAAAACATAGAGTAGAATGGTGGTTGCCAAAGACTGAGGGGTGGGAGAAATAGGGACATGTCATTCATAGGGTACAAACGTTCAGTTATAAGGTGAATAAGTTCCAGGGATTTAATATACAATATGTTGGGTCTAGTTATCAATACTCTATTGTATACTTAAAAGTTGCTATGAGAGTAGTTTTTTAATGTTCTCACTGTAATAACAACAAAATGGTAATTATATGATGTGAGGAATGTGTTAACTAACCATATTGTGATAAACATTTCACTATATATATATATATATATATACACACACATGTATCAAATCATCACACTGTACACCTTAAACTTACACAATGTCATATGTCAGTTATATTTCATTAAATTTGAAAGGTTAAAAACACATTACCATTTACATTTACACTCAAAGATGAAGTAGGCATAAATTTTACACAATATGTACAATATGTGAAGAAAAACAGAAAACTCTGATGAAAGGTATCAAAGAAGAAATAAATAAATGGAAGGTATTCCATAGTCATAGACAGGAAGACTAAATACTTTCAAGTTGTCAGTTCTTCCCTACTTGATATATAGTTTCAATGCAATCCCTATTAAAATACCAGCAAGTTATTTTGTGGACATTGATAAACAGATTCTAAAGTTTATATGGAGAGGCAAAATACCCAAAATAGCCAACTCAATATTGAAAAAGAATAAAGTTAGAGGACTGACACTACCCAACTACAACACTTACTATACAGCTACAGTGATCAAGATAGTGTGGTATCAGGGAAAGAATAGAAAAACAGATCAATGGAAGATAATAGATAGTCTAGAAATAGACCCATATAAATATGGTCAACTGATCTTTGACAACAAGCAAAGATGACAAGCAAAATGGAGCACAGTTAGTCTCTTCAATAAATGGTTCTGGAACAACTGGCCATCCATATGCAAAAAATGAATATAGACACAGACCTTTCATCCCTCACAAAAATTAACTCAAGATGGATCATAGACCTAAATGTAAAACCCAAAATTGGAAAACTCCTAGGAGAAAACCTAGATGACTTTGGGCATGGTGATCACTTTTTAAATATAACAGCAAAAGCATGATTCATTAAAGAAAGAATTGATAAGCTGGACTTTATTAAAACTAAAAACTTCTACTTTGTGGATGACAATGTCAAGAGAATGAGAAGAGAAGCCTAGACTGGGAAAACAATCTGCAAAAGACACATCTGATGGACAATTATCCAAAATATACAAAGAACTCTTAAAATTAAACAATAAGAAAACAAACAGCCTAATTACAAAATGGCTTGAAGACCTGAACAGACATTTCACCAAAGAAGACATACAGATGGTAAGTATATGAATATATATTCAACATTATATATGATTAGAGAATGTCAAATTAAAACAGATATCACTACATGCTGGTTAGAATGACCCCCAAATACAAAATACTGAAAACAGAAAATTCATTTGCAAATATTTTCTTCCATTCTGAGGGTTGTCTTTTCATCTTGTTTACAGTTTCCTTTGCTATTCAAAAGCTTTTAAATTTCATTAGGTTCCATTTATTTATTTTTGTTTTTATTTGCATTACTCTAGGAGGTGGGTCAAAAAAGATCTTTCTGTGATTTATGTCAAAGAGTGTGCTTCCTATGTTTTCCTCTGAGAATTTTAGTGTCCTGTCTTACATTTAGATCTTTAATCCATTTTGAGTTTATTTTTATGTATGGTGTTAGGGAGTGCTCTAATTTCATTCTTTTACATGTAGCTGTCCAGTTTTCCCAGCACC
This sequence comes from Grampus griseus, assembly GCF_964374135.1. NCBI lineage: Eukaryota > Metazoa > Chordata > Mammalia > Artiodactyla > Delphinidae > Grampus > Grampus griseus. The sequence continues at coordinate 96,938,468 of NC_138999.1, read as the reverse complement.
ACTTATTGAAGAGACTGTCTTTTCTCCATTGTATATCCTTGCCTCCTTTGTCATAGATTAGTTGACCATAGGTGCATGGATTTATCTCTGGGCTTTCTATCCTGTTCCATTGATCTATATTTCTGTTTTTGTGCCAGTACCATAATGTCTTGATTACTATAGCTTTGTAGTATAGTCTGAAGTCAGGGAGTCTGATTCCTCCAGCTTGGTTTTTTTTTACCCTCAAGATTGCTTTGGCTATTCGGGGTCTTCTGTGTCTCCATACAAACTTTAAGACTTTTTGTTCTAGTTCTGTAAAAAATGCCATTGGTATTTTGATAAGGATTGCATTAAATCTGTAGATTGTGTTGGGTAGTATAGTCATTTTCACAATATTGATTCTTCCAATCCAAGAACATGGTATATCTCTCCATCTGTTTGTGTCATCTTTGATTTCTTTCATCAGTGTCTTATAGTTTTCTGAGTACAGGTCTTTTGCCTCCTTAGGTAGGTTTATTCCTAGGTATTTTATTCTTTTTGTTGCAGTGGTGAATGGGATTGTTTCCTTAATTTCTCTTTCTGATTTTTCTTGTTAGTGTATAGGAATGCAAGAGATTTCTGTGCATTAATTTTGTATCCTCTAACTTTACCAAATTCATTGATTAGCTCTAGTACTTTTCTGGTGGCATCTTTTAGGACTAGCTATGTATAATATCATGTCATCTGCAAACAGTGACAGTTTTACATCTTCTTGTCCAATTTGTATTCCTTTTATTTCTTTTTCTTCTCTAATTGCTGTGGCTAGGATTTCTGAAACTATGTTGAATAATAGTGGTGAGAGTGGACCTCCTTGTCTTGTTTCTGATCTTAGAGGAAATGCTTTCAGTTTATCACCATTGAGAATGATGTTTGCTGTGGGTTTGTCGTACATGGCCTTTATTATGTTGAAGTAGGTTCCCTCTATGCCCACTTTCTGGAGAGTTTTTATCATAAATCGGTCTTGAATTTTGTCAAAAGCTTTTTCTGCATCTACTGAGATGATTATATAGTTTTTATCGTTCAATTTGTTAATATGGTGTATCATATTGATTGATTTGCGTATAGTGAAGAATCCTTGCATCCCTGGGATAAATGCCCCTTGATCATGGTGTATGATCCTTTTAATGTGTTGTTGGATTCTGTTTGCTAGTATTTTGTTGAGGATTTTTGCATCTATATTCATCAGTGATATTGGTCTGTAATTTTCTTTTTTTAGTATCTTTGTCTGGTTTTGGTATCAGGGTGATGGTGGTGTTATAGAATGAGTTTGGGAGTATTCCTTCCTCTGCAATTTTTTGGAAGAGTTTGAGAAGGATGGGTGTTAGCTCTTCTCTAAATGTTTGATAGAATTCACCTGTGAAGCCATCTGGTCCTGGACTTTTGGTTGTTGGAAGATTTTTAATCACAGTGTCAATTTCATTACTTGTGATTGCTCTGTTCATATTTTCTATTTCTTCCTGGTTTAGTCTTAGAAGGTTATACCTTTCTAAGAATTTGTCCATTTCTTCCAGGTTGTCCGTTTTATTTGCATAGAGTTGTTTGTAGTATTCTCTTATGATGTTTGTATTTCTGCTGTGTCTGTTGTAACTTCTCCTTTTTCATTTCTAATTTTATTGATTTGGGTCCTCTCCCTCTTTTTCCTGGTGAGTCTCTCTAAAGGTTTATCAATTTTGTTTATCTTCTCAAAGAACCAGCTTTTAGTTTTATTGATCTTTGCTGTTGTTTTCTTTGTTTCTCTTTCATTTATTTCTGCTCTGCTCTTTATGAATTCTTTCCTTATAGTAACTTTGGGTTTTGTTTGTTCTTCTTTCTCTAGTTCCTTTAGGTGTAAGGTTAGATTGTTTATTTGAGATTTTCTTTTTTCTTGAGGTAGGATTATATTGCTATAAACTTCTGCCTTAGAACCGATTTTGCTGCATTCCATAGCTTTTGGGTCATCGTGATTTCAGTGTCATTTGTCTTTCCGTGTTTTTTGATTTCCTCTTTGATTTCTTCAGTGATCTCTTGGTTATTTAGTAACGTATTGTTTAGCCTCCCTGTGTTTGTGTTTTTTACATTTTTTCCCAGTATTTGATTTCTAATCTCATAGTGTTGTGGTTCGATAAGATGCTTGATATGATTTCAATTTTCTTAAATTTACTGAGGCTTGATTTGTGACACAAGATGCAATCTACCCTGGAGAATGTTCCATGTGCACTTGAGAAGAAAGTGCAATCTGCTATTTTCAGATGGAATGTCCTATAAATATCAAATCTATGTGGTCTATTGTGTCATTTAAAGCTTGTGTTTCCTTATTAATTTTCCATCTGGGTGATCTGTCCATTGGTGTAAGTGAGGTGTTAAAGTCCCCCACTATTATTGTGTTACTGTCAATTTCCTCTTTCATAGCTGTTATCATTTGCCTTATGTATTGAGGTATTCCTATGTTGTGTGCATGTATATTTATAATTGTTATATCTTCTTCTTGGGTGATCCCTTGATCATTACGTAGTGTCCTTCCTTTTCTCTTGTAACATTCTAAAGTCTATTTTATGTGATATGAGTATTGCTACTCCAGCTTTCTTTTGATTTCCATTTGCATGGAAAATCTTTTTCTGTCCCCTCACTTTCAGTCTGTATGTGTCCCTAGGTCTGAAGCTGGTCTCTTGTAGACAGCATATATATGGATCATGTTTTTGTATCCATTCAGCAAGCCTGTTTCTTTTGCTTGGAGCATTTAATCTATTCACATTTAAGGTAATTATCAATGTGTATGTTCCTATTACCATTTTCTTAATTGTTTTGGGTTTGTTTTTGTAGGTCCTTTTCTTCTCTTCTGTTTCCCCCTTAGAGAAATTCGTTTAGCATTTGTTGTAGAGCTAGCTGGTTTGGTGGTGCTGAGTTCTCTTAGCTTTTGCTTGTCTTTAAAGCTTTTGATTTCTCCATTGAATCTGAATGAGATCTTTGCCAGGTAGAGTAATCTTGGTTTTAGGTTCTTCCCTTTCATCGCTTTAAATATATTGTGCCACTCCCTTCTGGCTTGTAGAGTTTCTGCTGAGAAATCACCTGTTAACTTTATGGGAGTTCCCTTGTATGTTATTTGTCGTTTTACCCTTGTTGCTTTTAATAATTTTTCTTTGTCTTTAATTTTTGTCAGTTTGATTACTGTGTCTCAGCCTGTTTCTCCTTGGGTTTATCCTGCCTGGGACTCTCTCCACTTCTTGGACTTGGGTGGGTATTTCCTTTCCCATGTTAGGGAAGTTTTTGACTATAATCTTTTCAAATATTTTCTTGGGTCCTTTCTCTCTATATTCTCCTTCTTGGACCCCTATAATTCAAATGTTGGTTCATTTAATGTTGTCCCAGTGGTCTCAGGTTGTCTTCATTTCTTTTCATTTGTTTTTCTTTATTCTTTTCTGTGGCAGTGAATTCCACCATTCTTTCTTCCAGGTCACTTATCTGTTCTTCTGCCTCAGTTTTTCTGCTACTGACTCCTTCTAGTGTATTTTTCATTTCAGTTATTGTATTGTTCATCTCTGGTTTTTTGTTCTTTAATTCTTGTAGGTGTTTCCTCTTTAATTCTTCTAGATCTTTGTTAAATATTTCTTGCATCTTCTCGATCTTTCCTCCATTCTTTTTCCAAGGTCCTGGATCATCTTCACTATCATTATTCTGAATTCTTTTTCTGGAAGGTTGCCTATCTCCACTTCATTTAGTTGTTTTTCTGGGGTTTTAGCTTTTTCCTTCATCTGGTATATCGTCCTCTGCCTTTTCATTTTGTCTAACTTTCTGTGAATGTGGTTTTCATTCCACAGGCTGCAGGATTGTAGTTCTTGCTTTTGCTGTCTGCCCTCTGGTGGATGAGGCTATCTTAGAGGCTTGTGCAAGCTTCCTGATGGGAGGAACTAGTGGTGGTTAGAGCTGGATGTTGCTCTGTTGGGTAGAGCTCAGTAAAGCTTTAATATGCTTGTCTGCTGATGGATAGGGCTGAGTTCCATCCCTATTGGTTGTTTGGCCTGAGGCGACCCAGCACGGGCACCTACAGGCTCTTTGGTGGGGCTAGTGGCAGACTCCGGGAGGGTTCATGCCAAGGAGTACTTCCCAGAACTCCTGCTGCCAATGTCCTTGTCCCCGTGGTGAGCCACAGCCATCCCCCACCTCTGCAGGAGACCCTCCAACACTAGCAGGTAGGTCTAGTTCTGTCTCCTATGGGGTCACTGCTCCTTCCCCCTGGGTCCTGATGCACACACTAATTTGTGTGTACCCTCCAAGAGTGGAGTCTCTGTTTTCCCCCAGTCCTGTCAAAGTCCTGCAGTCAAATCCCACTAGCCTTTAAAGTCTGATTCTCTGGAAATTCCTCCTCCTTTGCTGGACTCCCAAGTGGGAAGCCTGACGTTGGGCTCAGAACCTTCATTCCAGTGGGTGGACTTCTGTTCTCCATTGGGTAAAATTGTTCTCCAGTTTTTGAGTCACCCACTCGGACGTTATAGGATTTGATTTTATTGTGATTTTGTCCCTATCGTCTCATTGTGGCTTCTCCTTTGTCTTTGGATGTAGGGTATCTTTCTTGGTGAGTTCTAGTGTCTTCCTATCGATGATTGTTCAGCAGTTAGTTGTGATTCCCGTACTCTCGCAAGAGGGAGTGAACACATGTCATTCTACTCTGCCATCTTGAACCAATCTCTAAAGCACTTTTGACACATCTTGCTAATGGATGCGTAAAATAAATCCAGACAAAGCACAGATGTCACAGACATAGTTCAAAGCTATGGCAGCTTGATGCTGAGATGCTATTGTAGTTCCCAGGAAGGAGCTTGGAGGAGCTTCTTTGGATTTCTTTCAGTTAGTGAAAACAGGTACTAAAGTAGACCTTTCTTAACAGTGAAGCAGTGTAAAGCAAACTTTCAAAAAGTGGTGGATACATTTTATTTTCCTTTTCCTTTGTGCTTCATCTAGTTTCACTTGCTCCTAGGGTGCCGCAGAGGCCTTGCCCCCAGCACTTCAGACCAGAGTTCCTAGTGTGAAATGGCTGGCCGATACCTCAACTCCATGGGTGCGTGGAGATGTGCTGTGCTTGGCACTGCAATCTGGAGGATCTCAGGCTGTTTTATTATATTGTTACCCTGCCTGCTTCAGATTGGTTGCAACCTTAAAAGAGCCATGCACGTGGAAGATCCATGTCCTGGGCACTGATCCAAAAAGGTCATTAACTACAACCCCCAGATGTAGCAGTTGCCAAAAGCTTTATTTTTCAACCTGTTCACACAATAATAATCAACCTTTGTGTTTTCAATGAGTGTTTTGAAGTGCCTGTTAACTTTTCTATAGCTCAAAGTCCAGAAGATAAATCAGATTGAGTGGAGCTAGACCAAAGAGAATTTTTAGATGGAAATAATTCTGTCAAAGTCAAGCTCCCCAAGGATATTAACAAAGTCTATGTATCTGCTGCCTTGTAAATAGTGTATTAGGGATTTTTCGTCAACACCCTCTATACCATGTACTGGGATTGTTATAACTGTACTTGAGCTAATTTATTATTTTTATTTACATTAAATTTAGAAGTATCAAGTCCCAAATGGAAAGAATTTTCCTTTTAGATTTACATGACTGATTCTCATTAATCCATGAGGTGACTTTGCAAAATCATTCCAGACACTGTGCACATGAACTAAAGACAGTTTTCAGCAATGGGTACTGAGCATCCAGATTTAGAAAATGAACATGGGCAGAGAGAGAAAACATAGGAAAGTCCAAGCCAAATACGTAAAGGCCCATTTCTGAGTTTTTGTATATTAGATAAGGATATTAGATAAGCACAGCCTTACAGCCTGGGCAAGATATCAATTAATGAATGCACTAGATTTAATCAAATTGGGGTCAGAAACCAGAGAAGATAAGCCATGTACTGTACTTTTACAACTTTGTATTCATTCATTCATAGAAAGGTCATTTTAAAAAGCATTTAAGGAACCCCCTGAGGCATCCCTGTGGAGCCCTCTGAAACTGAAAATTATAGTTTGAAAACCACTGGGCTAGATGACCAAGGTGCTTTAGGGAGGTGGTGTTGACCAGTAGATTCTAAGAAACTCTGCTTCCTTTCCTGTCACATTGACCACTAGTTTGAGCTAAGGACTTGGGCCAGTCAGTAAGTTGCTTTACTTTTATAAGTCTATGGTCCACATCCATTGACCAAGTCCTGATCAAGCCAGACACATGGCTGTGCCAAGTATTTGCAGTCTTTGAATGGGCATGAACCCATGCAAAAAGATCACATAATAAGGCAGTTTTACAGAAGACACAGTCAACCCACTCAGACCATTAGGCTGGGCTGAAAACAGGGATCCTTTAAGAAAGACAGTTCTGGGCTATCCCCTTAAAATCGCCCCTTTACATTTAGGTAAAGATCTCATTGCAATAAGCCTACAAGTTTGTGCTCAATAAATCCCATACTGAGGGTTGCCTTTTCATCTTGTTTATGGTTTCCTTTGCTGTGCAAAAGCTTTTAAGTTTCATTAGGTCCCATTTGTTTATTTTTGTGAATGTAAATTGATACAGCCACTATGGAGAACAGTATAGAGGTTCCTTAAAAAACTACAAATAGAACTACCATATGACCCAGCAATCCCACTACTGGGCATATACCCTGAGAAAACCATAATTCAAAAAGAGTCATGTACCACAATGTTCACTGCAGCACTATTTACAATAGCCAGGACATGGAAGCAACCTAAGTGTCCATCGACAGATGAATGGATAAAGAAGAGGTGGCACATATATACAATGGAATATTACTCAGCCATAAAAAGAAACGAAATTGAGTTATTTGTAGTGAGGGGGATGGACCTAGAGTCTGTCATACAGAGTGAAGTAAGTCAGAAAGACAAATACCGTATGCTAACACATATATATGGAATCTAAAAAAAACCAAAATGGTTCTGCTGAACCTAGGGGCAGGACAGGAATAAAGACGCAGATGTAGAGAATGGATTTGAGGACATGGGGAGGGGGAAGGGTAAGCTGAGACGAAGTGAGAGAGTAGCATTGACATATATACATATATACACTACCAAATGTAAAATAACTACTGGGAAGCAGCTGCATCACATGGGGAGATCAGCTCTGTGCTTTGTGATCACCTAGAGGGGTGGGATAGGGAGGGTGGGAGAGAGACACAAGAGGGAGGGGATATGGGGATATATGTATACATATAGCTGATTCACTTTGTTACACAGCAGAAACTAACACAACATTGTAAAGCAATTATACTCCAATCAAGATGTTAAAAAATATTCCCATACTGAACAACTCTAGTTACTTTACATATTGTGTTTTCTTGACTCCTTGTTTGGGCCTTTTAAAAATTATTCTTCTTGTTATAGAGAACCTAAGTTTTTCTATAAAGTTCTCTTCAGTTCCACACAAAGACCTATCCCCTCTCTGTATATCATGTTCCTTTGGAAAAAATACTTACGAGTGTGAAGCTTTTCCTTTGGATCCAATATGTCATTTAAACTTTGGATTAGTTTTTGTTAGTGAAGACATCATTCATTATTCTGATTATTCTATTGTGAGTTGGCTAATGTTTTTCTCATCACAATTTGTTTTCTAGATATGAGGCTGTAAAGAGTCTTCTCAATCAGCTCTGTCTAGTTCTTCCTATGGTAAAACTTTATTGCAGGTTCGTTGACTCAGTCTTTTTCGTGAAGAGTCATCTTCATTGAATTCCTAGCTATGTGACTTTAGGCAAATAAATTCACCCTAAGTCTCAGCTTTTTCATCTATAAAATTGGAATAATGCCATACCTCTTCCACAGGTTTGTTGAGAGGATTAAATGAGAGAGTACATGGAAATCACTTAGAATTTTGCCTATCTTATAGTAGTTGCTCTATACATGTTAATTTTTGCTAGTCCATTTCCTGGGAATAATACTTTTACCCTAATTATTTAATTGACAGCTGAACACCTAAGTTCTATTTCCATTCAGATTTGCTATTTTGAGAGAAAGAGAATAGGAGAACAATTCATAAATGACAAAGCATTATAAAAATGTTCCTAGTGGGCTTCCCTGGTGGCACAGTGGTTGAGAGTCCGCCTGCTGATGCAGGGGACATGGGTTCGTGCCCCGGTCCGGGAAGATCCCACATGCCGCAGAGCGGCTGGGCCCGTGAGCCATGGCTGCTGGGCCTGCGCGTCCAGAGCCTGTGCTCCGCAACGGGAGAGGCCACGACAGTGAGAGGCCCGCATACAGGAAAAAAAAAAAATGCTCCTAGTAATAAACCTGTGATGTTATTACTGTATTTGATAAAATTGGTTCTGAGATTGATCCATCTAGGTACTTAATGTTTTGTTGGGTCTAAAACTGCCTTTTAATCGATTTATTCTATGTATTAACTTCTTTACATATTTCCCTAAACTCAGTGACATTCAATCACTACTTACTAAGAGTTCCCAATGCTTCCAGCAACTATGCTAAGCACTGTTGTAGATAACATATAAATAGAAAACCAAGTCCCTGAACTTAGGGAGCTTATAGAATTAAAGGCAAGATCATATGCATGCACAAAACCATGTACAAGAATGAAAGGGTGTATGAAATTCCAAATTGAACATCATCATCAAATATGTGTATTACAGACAGGAATTATAGTATATGCTCCAAAAGGAGTGTCCTTGTGTCATTCAAGGCATCATGTCAGCCTTCACTGTAGGCGCTGTTGTGAGGCTGCTAACTTTCCAACTCTTTTTACCTCCAACCCCTATATTGCCCCTCTCCCCTTTCTTTTCCCCACTGGTAAACAACCACTAGTTTGTTCTCTGTGTCTGCTTCTTTTTTGTTTTACTCACTAGTTTGTTGTAGTTTTTTTAGGTTCCACATATAAGTGATGTCACACAGTATTTGTCTTTCTCTGTCTGAGTTATTTCAGAACTTAGCATAATGCCCTCCAAGTCCATCCATGTTGCTGCAAGTGGCAAAATTTCATTCTTTTTTATGGCTGAATATTATTTCATGGACACTTAGGTTGCTTCCATATGCTGGCAATTGTAAATAATGCTGCTATGAACATTGGGGTGCATGAATCTTTAATACTAACTTTTAGCACTTCCTATGTACCAGGAAATGTGCTACATGCTTTAAGTATGTAATCTCATTTTCTCCTCATAAGAGCTACTTAAGATCAGTATTGTATTCATCCCATTTTATAATTAGCTGAGAATATAAGTGGCAGAGCCAGGATATAAATCAGGTCTATTTGATGCCACAACCCATGCTCTTAACCACTCTGGATCACTACCTAACATACGTATTTCCATGTTGAAAGGACACCCCTCCCTTCAAGTCCCATGAATACTCCCACCTTACTCCCTCTCTCTCAGCTCCGTCCTTGACTCTCTAATATTAAAATATCTCTTGACATAACAAAATGTGTTAGAAGGAGCTGCTGGTGACTACTACTTCCTTAGTCCACCAGTTCCAACTGGAAGGTTGTGTTGGGGAACATTAGAGATCAGCTGTCCCTCACCAGACCCTACCGGAGCTGAATGTGCCTGCCCTTGGTTCATTAAGGTGACCTACCAACTGCTGCATTGGCAAAATGCCCCTGCTTATCCCATATCCGCTGGATGACGTATCTGAAGTTATCTGGACAGCTCTGTGTGTGAGGGGAGATATAACAGGGTTAATCAATTTCTAAACTCTTTCTTAGAATTTTATGGAGAGTCATAAAGAACTTCAGAAGAAGAAAATCACAGCTACCTACCCACTCTCCTAATGACAGCCTAGCTCTTCCCAGAGAAGAAATTTCCCATTTCTGGGTGTGAATGTAATTTTCTCTGCTTTGGAGCCCTACCCTCTAATCTAGGGAAGCTGACATTTTCCATTCTGTAATAGGGTGAAGACATTGGTTTGATGATTTTCTTTTGCCAGAAGCTCTTTTTATTTCATGGTATATGGTAGCCCATGCTACATCTGCTCTGATTGCCAACAGCTTCATCATCCTCTGGGGACTCTTTACAAAGACAATGGGTCTATAACTATAAAACCATCCCTGAGTCCCTCTTATTACAAGAATTTCATACCCTTAGACTTTCTCTGGGAGTATGCTTGTCACCTGATTGGGGTCACTGATTTATGTATTTGAATAAACATACCTTACCTTATGTGTAATTTTGTACTATTCCAAGTAGTTATATGCTTCCTTTGGAAGCATAAAGTAAGCAGGGTAAATACCATTGTATAGTATTCTTTAAAGGGAATCCAGTTTGGAGTGGAAGCAATATTAGAATTCAGGTCTCCCTACTCTTAACATTGTGGAGACTCTACTACATCATATTGCTTGAATAAGGTACAAACAGGTTGTCCCCACTTCCCTAGACATTGCAGTATTAGTATACTATTTTTTTCTTTATCAATTAAGAGACTCTGAGGCTCCTAGAGTTCTGGCTGAGGATCTGTAGCCACCTAGAAACAACTGGACATTTGGAGAGGCCACAGGAAGAGCTGCTCCAGGGTTCAGGGAACTATCTGGGTAACACAATGTCAGTGTTGTTAAGTTTTCTTGGGTCTCTTCTGTGCCATAGTAGCCAATAATACCTCACCTTTATCTGTTACTTACCACATACCAGGCAGAGTGCGATGTGCCTCATTTACTCCTCCCAATAACCCCATGAGGTAGGTAGTATTTCTAATCTTTATTTTTCATGCTCTTAACCACTCGAGTCTACTGCCACCCCAGTATTACAATATTAGAGACTTTCTAAGAGTTCAGTGACAAAGACTAGTATTGAGAAGTTGATTCATTTGTGTTTTCCTCCCTCGTATCTGATTTCTATTTTTTAAAACAGCTTTATTGAGATATAAGTCACACAATATAATTCAGCCATTTAAAGTATAAAATTCAATGGGTTCTCTTTTAGTATATTCACAAAGTTGTTCAACCATCAATTTTAGAATACTTCCATCACCTCCAAAATAACTGATCTCCCAATTTGGTGGTATTTTATTTATTTTATTTTTAGTAGAGAGTTGGATCTGGCCTCATTCCAAATCCATCCTGGCCAAAGATCTAGAGCGGGGGTGGGGGGGGGTCACAAACTCAAAAGCTTCAGGGACCAAGTAGACAACATCAAAAAGTGACCCAGCATCAACACTGGAGGGGACCATGGCAAATCAGGAGCCTGCCTTCTAAAAGGGAGCAGCTGCAACTGAGCCACGTTGGAATGTGGACTCAGTTACATTTCAATAAGTAAGAAATATGGAATTTTATATAAAATTTCCTGATTATTTTTTTTGCATGACAGCAACTGAAATTGAATTAAAAAAATAACTATGTGGGAAAAACAAAAAATATCTGTGGGCCGGATTCAAATCCTGGGTTACTGGTTTGTGACCTCTGCATTCGAGAAACAAGGAAACCCTCCGGTTTCAGTCTTCTTGACACTATCCTCTCCTACCACTTGCCCATCTATCAAATTGTAATTAAAGTTCTCTGGCCTTAGGGATTTGATTTGAGTATGGTTTTGCCCTGTTGTAAGGATATGGAAAAGATAGCTTCTTGGAGTGCCACAGAAGTAACCTTTCCTTCCTACAGGTCCATTTTATATCTGTGCTCATCTCTCTGAAAAGAGACCTGAATGGTATATCCCTCGTGATTTTCAAGAAAGAAAGACTCTAATAGGTTTATCCTTTTGGGGATCCTAACCTGATGCCCAGACTCCAGATGTCCCTAGGAGTCATTCTGAAGCAAAGTGCTTATAGGTCTTTCAGCCTCTGATTGTGTTTCTAACATCAGGACAACCTGATTTGCTACAGAGCATCTGGCACTGACATGTGTCCTCCTCCTTTGGATCATGCTGTCCACCAGGTGCTATCACCTGCTTTTCACCATGGCGGTTAATTCCAGGGGATGCATTGATATAAAACCTACCTTAAATGTTAAGAATTAGAAATAGTGTGCACAAAATCCCTAGCATAGTTTGTGGCCCTTGGCAGGTGTTCATTAAAAAACACAAGTACTGATTATAATCCTCCTGAGGTTTGAGAGAAAACAGGGATTTCTGGTGAGAGGAAAAAATAGGAGCTTTTGGACAGCCTGCCCTGCCAACAACAGAAATGCAGTTTCTGAAATGCCAGTGCCCATCTGCAGAAATAAGTAAATAGGTATGGCCCTTCCTCAACCTGGGCCTCACCTGGCCCCTATATCCCTTTTTCCTAGCACACATGAGAACACATGGCTCCAATTAGAATACTAGCTAGTGTTATGAATGTTTGGGTTGCTAAGCCCACCTGGTGGAAAGAACATTAGCCTGGCACTGAACTCAGCCCAGCCACTGCATCCATCCTCCTGGCAAGTCATATACAAGTGCTGTTCCTGAAGGTACATACCCCACAGACATCAGCTCTGCAGCAATAAAAACTGTAATTTTAAACAAAAGCATGGACCTTTTTACCCACTATGTTCAATGCTGAATGATTGAAATAAGATAGACAGGAAGGTGTTGTGGGTTAAATTTTGTCCCCCGCAAGAGATATGTTGAAGTCATAAGCCTTGGTACCTGTGAATTCAGTCATATTTGGAAATAAGGTCTTTGAAAATGTAATCAAGTTAAAATGAGGTCATACTGGAGTAGGGTGGGCCTTTAATCCAGTATGACTGGTGTCCTTGTAAGAAAAGGAGAAAAGACACAGAGATAGACATACACAGATGGAAGACAGCCACGTGAAGACAATGATGCACAGAGGGAAGGCTACCATGTGACTAGGAATGCAGACACCGGAGTTTTGTAGCTGCAAGCCAAGGAACACCAAGGATTGTTGGTGACAACCAGAAGCTAGGAGAGCCTGGCCCTGCCAACACCTTAACTTTGGACTCCAAGCCTCCAAGATTGTAAGAGAGTAAATTTCTATTGTTTTAAGGTATGCAGTTTGTGGTACCTTATTACAACAGCCCTAGGAATCTAATACAGGAGGTATAGTAGAAGGAGCATGCCCTTGAAAGTCAGACAAATCTGTGTTCAAATTCTGACTCATCCACTTTCTAACTGTGGACTTGGGCAGATTATTTAACATCTCTGAACCTCTGTTTACTCATCAATAAAAAAGAATAACACTACCTCATAGGGTTATAATGAGCATTAAATAAAATACTTAAAGTTGAAAGGGTCTATCACTTAAGAGTGATTATTGTTTTCTATCATTATAAATATACATTTCTGGAAAGCAATTTGGTATAAAAATACATAAAAGCTTCACATGTGCATACCCTACAATCCACTGATTTCTAAGGTATATATGCAATAGTCATTTCGAAAGTATATGCCTACTCCTAAGCATATACCCAACAGAAATGCATAAAGTGTTCATAGCAGCAACATTCATGATTGATTGAAAAAGTTATAGTCACATGCCCATTAACAGTAAAGTGAATAAGTAAATTGTGATATATTCACACAATAAAATACTATACAGCAATTAAAATCAATGCTCTATAACTATAAATATTACAAACGTTGAATGAAAGAGGCCCCCCCAAATAACTACATACTCTATGATTCCAAATAATTTTTAAATCTGGCAAAACTAATATAGACTGTTGGAAGTCCTGATAGTGCTTACCCTTGGGAGGAAGTAGTAATTGAAAGAGGTATGTGGGAGGCTTTTGAGGTGCTGGTAACATTCTATTTCTAGGTCTTGTTGTTGTTGGTTATATGGGTGTGTTCACTTTGTGAAAATTTGTCAAGTTGTACACTTATGTGCATTTTTCTGTATGTACATTACACGTCAATAAAAATGTTTCAAAATTTATATCATTTGAACTAGTAATTGCACATTTAAAAAGATATCCTAAGAGAAAAACAAATATATGTCTGAGAATAGTCAGCATAGTAATACATGTAATAGATAGTACAGGGAAAATTATGCTAATATCAGATAGAAGAGTCATGGTTTAATCAATTATGATTTACCCACATAACAGAATATTAGGTGACAAAGAGTTTTATATCCAGTCCTTCAATGGGGAAGTCTTACTTTTTTAACAATTCTCATAGGCTGGTAGTTAAAGGAATCTTAAAGATAGGTGCAACCTCTTACTTTGTGCCTGTTTTTTATTTTTTTAATTTATAAGGAGAGAAAGTAATTTGCCTAAGAAATGTGTCTCCCCAAGTCAACTTGTATTCAAATCAAGACCAGACGAAAAATTAAAGTGGAGTAAATTAGGATTGGGCTACATTCTATTTGGACTTGAAGAAAAATAGAGCATCCAGTCATCTGGGCGATAGCAAGAATTTTAACTTACATAGAATATTCAATAAATGGTGCTAGAAAAACTGGCTACCCATTTGGAAAAGAAATACAGGTAGATCACTACTTTACTTCTTCCAACAGAATAAAGTCCAGATAGACCAAAGAGGATAACTGTAAAAGCAGTAGAAGAGAACATGGGAGAATTTAAAAAATAGTTTTGGAATGTGGAAGGGCCCTGTAAATAAGACTCAAACCCCTGAAAACTTAAGGCAAAAGACTGATAAATTCGACTATAAAAAATTTAAAATTTCTTTATGCAAAAATTAATACTATGAGAAAAATCCATAGACAAATTAAAATCTGAGGAAAAAAAGGTTTAAAAATATGGTAGAGGACAAATTACCTTAATAATAAAGAGCTTTTACAAATCCAAAGAAACTATCACAACCTGATTTTTTTAAATGTGGACAGGAAATGAATGAGAAATTCACAGAAAAATACAAATGACACATGACAAAAAGCTAAACTCATAATAGAACTTATCATAGGTCAAGTACTATTCTAAGTGATTTACACATTTGAGTCTCACAGCAACCCTAAAAGTAGGTACTGACATGATTCTCATAGCCAAGGAAACTGAGACACAGAGGCCATACAGTTGATAAATAATAGTGCTGGAGTTTGAACTTATATTTAATTGTACATACCCTTTTACTGTTGGATATTTTTACCATGTGCACGCATATATTATTTTTCAATTAAAAATAATGCCACTAACAAAAAATTACATGGAATGTTGAATTATTCAATATGATCTAAATGAATGAGTCCAGATTCAGATTTAACTAATAGTTATTACAACGTAATACGAATGAGGTTTTATTCTAAGCACTATCATAAACATCTATTCTATGAACTGGGTAAATTGGGAAGGCAGACTCAATAAAGTGTATTTTTATGTCTTTTGCTCAATAGCTGTAGGAGAAAACCCACACTTTCTTATTTGCTATTAGATTGCAGAAGAATAGTTGATATAGTTCTTTGTTGTTGATACAACTCCCTATTTCATTTTTTCTCAACAATTGTAACAGCTACCATTTACGAAGTTCCTACTTTGTGTCAAATGCTGCAATTTATGATTCCTATTTAATACTAACAACCCTATGAGGCAGACACTATTCTAACCTTTACTTGTAGAAGAGAGCTCTAAGCCTCAGAGAAATTAAGTAATTTACTCAAGGACACAACCCAGGTCTATTTGTTTATAAACCCCTAATAATAACTACTATATGATTTTACATTCCTAATTTTAGGGAAAAGAAATAACAGGTACCATTTAATGGGGAGCTTACTATCTTCTTTGAATGGTACTAAACACTTTACACGAATTATTGCATTTAATGTTCATAATAACCCCATGAGGTAGCATAACAACTATTGTTATTCCTTTTGAGAGATAAATGAACTGAAGCAGAGTGACATGTCTACAATTATTCAGCTAATAAGTGAAATAGGCAGGGTTTGAACAGGGTTATCTGTATGGCTTAAACTTTGTGTTCTTTAATCTACATCATACAGCCTGATAGAATGACTGAATAAATTTTTTAAAAAAAGATCAAACTGTATGCTGCCTACAAGAGACTCACTTCAGCTTCAAGGACACACACAGACTCAAAGTGAAGGGATAGAAAAAGATATTCCACACAATATAAACCAAAAGAGAGCAAGGGTAGCTATACTTACACCAGACAAAATAGAAGTTAAGTCAAAAACTGTTAACAAGAGATAAAGGAGGCCATTATATAATGATAAAGGGGTAAATTCATCAAGAAGACATAACAGTTATAAATAAATATGTACCCAACATTGGAGAACCTAAATATATTAAGCAAATAATAACAGATCTGCAAGACAACAATACAGTAATAGTAGGCATTTGAAATAGGCATTTCAAAACCCCTCTTTCAACAATGGTTAGATCATCTAGACAGAAAATCAATAAGAAAACATTGAACTTGAACTATATTTAAACCAAATAGTTCTAACAGAGATATAGAGAACATTCCATCCAAGAGTAGCAGAATACACATTCTTCTCAAGGGCATATGGAACATTCGCCAGGATAGATCATATGTTAGGTTACAAAACAAATCTCAGTAAATTCAAAAAGACTGAAATTATACCAAGTATATTTTCCAAGATTTACAAAACAAATCTCAGTAAATTCAAAAAGACTGAAATTATACCAAGTATATTTTCCAACCACAATGTTATGAAACTAGAAATTAATACCAGGAAGAAAACTGGAAAATTCACAATTTGATGGAAATTAAACAACACACTCTTGAACAACCAATAGATCAAAAAAGGAATTGAAAGATACATTTAAAAAATATATTGCAACAAACAAAAATGGAAGTACAACAAACCAAAACTTATGGATTGCAGAAAAAGCAGTGCTTAGCAGGAAGTTTAAAGTGATAAATGACTATATAAAAAAAAGAGATCTCAAACAAACAACCTAACTTTATGCCTCAAGGAACTAACAAACAAGAAAAAACTAAGCCCAAAGGTAGCAGAAGGAAGGAGATAACAAACATCATGCAGAAATAAATGAAATAGAAACTAGAAAAACAATAGAAAAGATCAACAAAACTAAGAGTCAGTTTTTTAAGAAGATAAAATTGACAAACCTTTAGCTAGATAAAAAAACCTTTAGCTAGATAAAATTGACAAACCTTTATCAATAAAAAAAAGGACTCAAAATTATAAAGGATAAAGGAAACATTATAAATGATAACCATAGAAATGCAGAGGATCATAAAAGACTACTATAAACAATTATATGCTAACAAATTAAACAGTCTACAAGAAATGGATACTGTCCTTGAAACATAAAACCTACAAAGTGTGAGTCATGAAGAAATAGAAAATTTGAACAGACCAATAACAAGGAGATTAAATCAGTAATCAAAAACCTCAACAAAGGTAATGATCAAATGGCTTCACAAGCAAATTCTATCAAACATTTAAAGAATTAATGTCAAATATTCTGAAACTCTTCCAAAAAAATTGAAGAGGGGGGAATACTCCCAAACCCATTTTATGAGGCCAGCATTACCCTGATATTAAAGATAAGGGTAGTATAAGAAAATAAAACTATAGGCCAATATCCATGATAAATATAATGCAAAATTTCTCAACACAATGCAAGCAAACCTAATTTAACAGCACATTAAAAGGATCATACACTATGATCAAGTGGAATTTATCTCTAGGATGCAAGGATGGCTCAATATATGCAAATCAATTAATGTGATACACCACATTAATGGAATAAAAGGCAAAAATCATATGATCATCTCAATAGATGCAGAACAAGCATTTGACAAAATTCAACATTATTTCATGATAAAAACTCTCAATAAATTCGATACAGAAGGAACATATCTCAACATGGTAAAGGCCACATATGACAAACCTATAGCTAACATTATACTCAACAGTAAAAGGCTGAAAGCTTTCCCTCTAAAATAAATTACAAGACAAGGGTGCTGTTTTCACCAAACCTATTCAACATAGTACTGGAAGCCCTAGCCACAGCAACTAGGCAAGAAAAAAAAATAAAAGGCATCCAAATCAGAAAAGGGGAAGTAAAATTGTCTCTGTTTGCTAACAACATGATCTTGTATATAAAATATCCTAAAGACTCCACCAAAAAACTGTTAGACCTAATTAACAAATTCAGTAAGGTTTCAGGATACAAAATCAACATACAAAAATCAGTTACATTTCTATACACTAATAATGAACTATTTGGAAAAGAAATAAAGCAATTCCATTTTACAATAGCATCAAAAACAATAAAATACTTAGGATAAATTTAACCAAAGAAGTGAAAAATCTATACGTACATCAAAACTATAAGACATTCATGAAAGAAGGGAGACATGAATAGAAAGAAATCTCATGTTCATTAATCAGAAGAGTTAAAATTGTTAAAATGTTCATCCTACCCAGAGCCATCTATAGATTCAATATAATCCCTATCAAAACTCCAATAGCGGGCTTCCCTGGTGGCGCAGTAGTTGAGAGTCTGCCTGCTGATGCAGGGGACACAGGTTCATGCCCCGGTCCAGGAAGATCCCACATGCCGTGGAGTGGCTGGGCCTGTGAGCCATGGCCGCTGAGCCTGTGCGTCCGGAGCCTGTGCTCTGCAACAGGAGAGGCCATAACAGTGAGAGGCCCGTGTACCAGAAAAAAAAACAAAAACAAAAACAAAAAAACTCCAATAGCATCTTTCACAGAAGTAGAAAAAAAAAATCCGAAAATTTATATGAGGGACCTCCCTGGTGGCACAATGGTTAAGACTCCATGCTCCCAATGCTGGGGGTCCAGGTTCAATCCCTGCTCAGGGAACTAGATCCCACATGCATGCCACAACTAAGAGTTTGCATGCCACAACTAAGGAGCTGGTGAGCCGCAACTAAGGAGCCCGCCTGTCCCAACTAAGACCGGGCACAACCAAACAAATAAAAATAAATAAATAAAATTTATATGAAACCACAAAAGACCCTGAATAGCCAAAGCAATCCTGACAAAGAAGAACAAAGCTGAAGCCATCATACTTCCTGATTTCAAAATATATTACAAAGCTATAGTAATCAGGTACATGAAAAGGTGTTCCATATCACTAATCATCAGGGAAATTCAAATCAAAACCACAATGGGATATCACCTAACACTTGTTAGAATGGCTATTATCAAAAAGACAAGAGATAAAAAATGCTGGCAAGGATGTGGAGAAAATGGAACCCCGGTGCACTGTTGGTAGAAATGTAAATCGATATAGCCACTTTGTCTTTTTTTTTTTTTTTTTGGCTGTCCCACACGGCATGCAGGATCTTAGTTCCCTGACCAGGGATCAAACCCGTGTCCCCTGCAGTGGAAGCATGAAGTCCCAACCACTGGACCACCAGGGAAGTCTCGAGATAGCCACTTTGGAAAAAAGAATGGAGGTTCCTCAAAAAATTAAAAGTAGAACTACCATATGATCCAGCAATCGCACATCTGGGTATATATTCGAAGATGAAATCACTATCTTGAAAAGATATCTGCACTCCCAGGTTCACTGCAGCATTACTAAGACATGAAAATAACCTAAGCATTCACTGGTGGATGAATGGATTTTTTAAAATGTGGTATATATATGCAATGAAATATTATTCAGCCAGAAAATAGAAGGAAATCTCTGCCATTTACAGCAACATGAATGAACCTTGAGGGCACTATGCTAAGTGAAATAAGTCAGACAGAGGAAGGCAAATACGTATGATCTCACTTACACATGGAATTCAAAAACATGAAATTCATAGAAAGAGACCAGACTGGTGGTTATCAGGGGCTGAGAGTTGGGGGATATGGGAATATGTTGGTCAAAGTGTACACACTTCCAGTTATAAGATGAATAAGTTACCGTGATCTAATGTAGAGTATGATGACTATAATTAACAATACTGTTATTGTATACTTGAAAGTTGCTATGAGAGTAGAGCTTTAATGTTCTCACTATAACAATAATAATAAAATGGTAATTATAGAGGTAAGGGATGTGTTAACTAACTTTATTTTGGTAAGCATTTACAATATATACATGTATCTAATCATCACACTACATTATCCACCTCTGCAAGCATATACAAATATATGAACCACCCCCTTTACTGCTATTAACATAAATACTTGAGTGGACTACAAGTTTGCTGTTCAGATCAAGTGATATAATATAAATAAAAGTGTTCCATAAACCATAATGCCAAATACCAAGTGTATTGTTATAATAAGTGACAAAGCCCCTAGAATGTTTGCATGTAAGTCTCCGTGTTCTCAGCTTTTAGAGGGAAAAATCATGCTGGCTATCTCTTGAAAATATAACAAAAGTAAAGTGACATTAAATAAAATGTAGGTGGGCTAACACAAGGACAAACAGTAATAGCTCACATATGCATGGTGTTTTTACTTTTTTCAAAGCACCTTCTCAGCCATTACCTCACTTGATCCACAAAACAACCTTATGAGCTAAGTAGGTATTAACCTTTGGAAGTATTCTTTTTAAAAATGATGATTAGCGACGTAGAGAATGGATTTGAGGACATGGGGAGGGGGAAGGGTAACTTGAGACGAAGTGAGAGAGTGACATGGACATATATACACTACCAAATGTGAAATAGCTAGCTAGTGGGAAGCAGCTGCATAGCACAGGGAGATCAGCTCCGTGCTTTGTGACCACCTAGAGGGGTGGGATAGGGAGGGTGGGAGGGAGACGCAAGAGGGAGGGGATATGGGGATATATGTATACATATAGCTGATTCACTTTGTTATACAGCAGAAACTAACACAACAATGTAAAGCAATTACACTCCAAAAAAGGTGTTAAAAAAATGATGATTAGCAACTTGTCTGAGGGAACACATTTTATTGGTAGGGATCAAAACTCCTAAATCCAGCATACTGAATTAGAATCTCTATGAGTTTTTTTACTAATTTTCTATTACCGCTATAACAAATTATTACAAACTCAGTGATTTAACACAAATTTATTATCTCACAGTTCTGGCGGTCAGAAGTGTAAAATGAGTCTCAGTGGGCTAAAAATCAAGATGTCAGCAGGGCTGTGTTCCTTTTGGAAGCTCTAGGGTATAATGTTTCCTTGCCTTTTCCAGTTTAGAGAGGCTGCCTATATTCCTTAGCTCATGGCCCCTTCTTCCATCATCAAAGCCAGAAATTGCATCATTCTGATCTCTGATTCTGTCATCTGATCTCTGATTCTGTCATCACATCTCCTTCTCTGATTCTGAGTCTCTTGCATCCTTCTTTTACTTTAAAGGACCTTTGTGGTTACACTGGGCCCACCTGGATAATCCCCATCTCATCCTTAATGTAATCATATCTGCAAAGCCCCTTTTACCACATAAGGTAACATATTCCCAGGTTCTGGGGATTAGGATGTGGACATCTTTGGGCTGGGGGTGCATTATTCTGCCTACCGCAGGTAAGTCCCAAGAATCTGCATTTTAACATTCTGCAGGTGATTCTGATGTAGGAACACAACAGTAGACCAGTGGTCTCTGAACTTCATGGATTGTGTACCCAAATCTGTAAACGAATTTAGTACTAATTATATACATATATATATATGAAGAGAAGTAAAAAAGAATGAGATGAAAAAAATTCAACAATAGAAGTTCTAAAACTTTCTTTCCATATCCCAACTCATTGTCTCATGCAGTCCTTGGGTTGACTCCTACTTTGGAGAATAGTATGGTAGACCAGGGTCAGCAAACTTTTCTTGTGAAGAGCTGTAGAGTGAATATATTAGACTTTATGGTCTATACAGTCTCTACTGTAAATACTTAAGTCTGCCATTGTAGCATAAAAGCAGCCATAGACAATATGTAAATAAATGGGCATGGCTGCCATAATAAAACTTTATTTACAAAAACAAGCAGTAGACTGGTTTTGGCTTGCAGACCATAGTTTGCCATAGGCTATTAGCTATACTATTATTTTTATGCCTATATTTTTTTGCCCAGAGAATTCATTTCTACTGTGATACTTTACTGTGGCAGGGAGCGGGGGGTGGGGAGTTGCATATTTTCCCAAGGCCACATCCACAAACATGACCATGAGTCTTAGGAAGTGGCAGTTGAGACTTGGAATTGTAGTCCAACCACTGCTCCTAGCCCACTGTCCATTCACCTTGTTTCCCCTTCCTGATATACCTCTTCCTGCCACATCCTCTTCCAGATGTTGGAATGAAAAGCCAGACAGACTTAAAAGCTCTAGGAGTAGCTCTAGGAGTTATTGAGTTTGCACTGAGGAGAAATAGCCATTATTTTTTTCCTACCAAAAATACTGCTTCTCCCTCCAAAGCTACTTATTTTCCATAGGTGCAGATGTAATTACAGAGGACAAGAGTCAACAAAGAAGTAAGATGAAAGGACTGATGGAGTTTGTAGTCACCATCTTTAGAGCTTAGGAAAGTATATTGTATTGAGAATTAGTGAGATGTTGTTTTCTCGTTTTTAACTGAAGGCTTGGTCTGGAATGGCTTCACACGGAAGCAGGAGAAATTTAGGATAGGCACTGATATTGAGAGGGTAAAACAGTAGGCTTTTTGGGGAGATGGGATCCTTTATGTTACTTTGGCCTGTTGGGATCCAGAGACTCTTGCCTCCCAGTGGTATATAATCAAATCTCAGAGTCAAAGAAATCTTAGAATTCATCAAGCCTGCTTCTTCCCTGTTGGAGAAATCATTTTTTCATCAGCCTTGACAGAAGTCTTTCATTATCTCCTATTATGAGAGACTCAATATTTCATTGAATATCTCATACCCCTCTTCTTGCAAGAATTTTTTTTTGGCTTACATTGAGCCAAAATATGCCTCCTGTAACCTCCCTACTCTCTGCCTATTGGCTCTGGTTGTTTCTCATGGAGCCACACAGAATAAGCATAATTCCTCTTCTTCAAGGTTAAAAAAAAGTCTTTGAAAAAGTGCATTCTATCTTTCTTGCTTTATCTCCTCCAGACTAAAGATTCTGTATATTCAGTCATTCCCCATATGAAATAGTTTCCATTGCCTTTCCAATCCTGGCTATGGCCACATTTATTATGTATTTGTTAAGCAGAATTGGTTGTTTTACTCCAGATGAAATCAAATTACCAATAGTTAATACTTTTTGAATGTTACTAAGTGTCAGATATAGTATTAAGCCATATATATAAATAAATATATATATATGCATTATTTGATTTAATCTTCCAGTTTTTCCATAAAATAGGTGCTGTTATTATCTAACTTTACACATGAAGAAACTGAGACAGAAAAAACGTGAATTACCTAAGGTCACACAGCTGGTAAATGCTAGAGCTGGGATGTGAGCCAAGTCTGATTCCAAAGCCCATGCTCCACATTATTAATCTATATATAACTACTGAAGCCAACGAGGGGTTTTACCCAGACACGTACCATAGTTAGCTCATATTAAGCTTATAGGCAACTATAAGCCTTTAATAAATCAACAAATAAACAACAATTAAAGAAATCCAGAACTTTCTTCAACTGAACTCTTGGCAAGCTAGTTCTCCCCCATCCTTTAACTTGAGTAAATTATTTTTTAATGTAATTTTGTTCAACTTTACACTTATCCTTGTTGAGCTTCATTTTATTAGTTCTGAGCAATCATTTTCACCTGTTACATTAGCAACTAGCTATTCCTTCTTTATCACCTCCAGATTTTCCAGAAGTTCCTTCTATGTCATCAAAGACATTTCATAAAAATATTGGCAACAACAGGGCCCAGTACACTTACAATGGAAATGGCATGGAGCAGACATCAGAAGAATTTGGTTTTAGGACAGCACTTACCACTTAAGGCCTGTGTCCTCGCAACTTAAGCTCTCTGAGCCCAGTTTTATTTTTCAAAAAGTGGTAATATTGTTGTTCCCACCTACTTAATAGAATTATTGAGAGTATCAAATAAGATAATGTACATGAGGATGCACAGTAAAGGATATGCTATACAAATTAAAAATAAAAGTATGTACTGGTGGTGGGTGGTGGGTGGGGGCTGGGAGGGTAGACTGTGGACTCACGAGCACTATAAAAGTATGTATTAGCAATGGACCATAAAGGACTCTAGAGGGTACAACCTGTGGCTGTCATAGTTCAAATCCCTCTGCTACTTATTAGCTCTGAGAGCATAAGCAAGTCACTTAACTCTTCTGAACCTCAGTATTTTCATCTGTAATATGGGGATAATAATAGCTGGGAATCATTCTCTACAACTCTTTAAAGTGTTCTAACATCCTTGCATTTTCTGTTAAAAGATAGAAGAGCTCACTAATATTAGACTTTGATAAGTCAAGAAAAAAATGTTGTAATCTCTAGGTGAGCCATTAAAACAATATGTGATAACAATAATAGAGGGGAAAAAATGAAAAAAAAAACTCCAAAAGAAGACAAGAAGCAACAACAACAAACTTGAAACAGATTAGATATAAGAAAGAAAATTTGATACTAGATTTATACCCAAATAAATCAGAAGTCATACCAAAAATAAATGGACTATAATCCTATTAAAATATAAGAATTATCAAACTGGATTTGAAAGAAAACAAAACAAGTGTAAGTTTCTAACAAGAGACCCATCTAAATTATAATGATACAGAAAGGTTAAAAGTTAAATGACAGAACATGCTATAGCATGCAAACACTAACCAAATAAAAGTTGGTTAGCTATATTAATGTCACAAAAGTAAACTTTAAGGAAATAAGAATTATTAAAGATACAGCTGCATTTCAAAATTATAAAAGGTTAATAAAAACCAACTTCACAAATAGAGTGAGTTTTAACACACCTTTCCTATAAAATGATAGAACAAGCAAAAAATCAGCAAAGACATGGAATTTTTTAAAAAAGTAGCAAGGTTGTGGAATACTTGAACAACAGTATTAACCAAATTAATCTGACATTTATAGATCACTACCCATCAACTGCAGAATACACATTCTTTCCAAGTCCACGTGGGCCATCCACCAAAATCGACACTATGTTGAAGCAAAACGTAAATCTCAAATATTTCAAAGATTGAAATCATACAGGATAGGTTCTGACACAGTAGAAATAAGTAATGACTAACAAAAAGATAACTAGAATGTTTCCATATGATAGAAAATTAAGAAATACAATTCTAAATAACACAAGGGTCAAAGAAAACATAACAATGAAAAATAGAAGACATTCTTAATTAAATGACAGTGAAAATTCTACATATCTTAACATCTGGGATGCAGGTAAATCCATTCTTATGGGAAAAATGTATAGTCTTAGAAAGCATATATGTATTAGAAAAGAGGAAATGTTGAGAATGAGTGATCTAAGTATCCATGTCAAGAAACTATAAACAGAATAGTTAGGTCAAAGAAAGAGGAAGGAAATAATAAAGACAACAGCAAAGATTAAATGAATAAAAGTATATAATTAGAAGGATAAACAAAGCCAAAATTTTGTTCTTTGAAAAGATTAATAAAATCGATATGCATTGGTAATAATGATCAAGAAAAAAAAGAAAGAAGCTACAAATTACTAGAGTGACCATACATTCCTGGTTTAGCATCCTCTTTCATTTGCAAAAATATTCAATTCTGGATGATAAATTATGGTCATCCTGCAAATACTAGAAATCAGAAATCAAAAGGGTACCTTAATGTAGAATATTCTCTATAATGCCTCCATCCTCTTTATTTTTCACCAAGACCTGTTTATTTTGATTATCCCCTTTATCTTCACTGCTACAACCTTAGCCTAAGTTACCAATTATCTGTCATCTAGTTAGTGCAATTCAGCCTTCTAAAGTGTCTCCCTTCCTCCAGCCTTACACCCATCAATTCTGTTCTCTACTTGCAACCGAAGTGATCTTTTTAAATGAAAAAAAACAATCAGGTTGCTCCCAGGATAGGGCTGTTAGATTTAGCAAATAAAATTACAGAATTTCCTGTTAAATTTGGATTTCAGATAAACAACAAACAGTGTTTTAGCATATGTAGGTATCATGCAATATTTGGGACATATTTATATTAAAATTTATGTTGTTTTCTGAAATTCAAATATGACTGGATGTTCTATATTTTACCTGGCAACCCTACCCCAAGATGAAAACCCCTCAATGGTTCCCATTGTTCTTTTAAAAAATTTTATTATGGTAAGAAGACTTAACAGATTCATCTTCGTAATGAATTTTTAGGTGTACAATGCATTATCAACTATTGGTACAATGTTATAGAGCAGATCTCTCAAGTTTATTGATCAAGCTTAACTTAAATTATTCAATATCTATCCATTGATTAGTAACTCCCCTCTTCCTCCACCCACCCCTGATCCCTGGCAACCACCATTCCACTCCCTGATTTTGTGAATTTGATAATTTTAGATACCTAATATAAGTGGAATAACGCAGTATTTGTCTTTCTGACTGGCTTATTTCACTTAGCATAAAGTACCCAAGGTTTATCCAGGTTGTTGCATATTGCAGAATTTCCTTCTTTTTTAATGCTAAAGAGTTTTCCATTTTACGTATATGCCACATTTTCTTTATCCATTCATCTTATGATGGACATTTAGATTGTTTCCACATCTTGGTCATTGTGAATAATGCTGCAATGACATGGGAGTGCAGATATTTCTTTGAGATCCTGATTTCAGTTATTTTGGATAAACACCCAGAAGTGGGATTGCTAGATCAAATGGAAGTTCTAGTTTTTAGTTTTTTGAGTAACTTCCACACTATTTTCTATAGTGCCTACACTATTTTGCATTACCACCAACAGTGTGCAAGTGTTCCAATTTCTCCACATCCTTGCCAACACTTATTGTCATTTTTTTTAATAATGGCCATACTGATAGGTGTGAGGTAATATCTCATTGTGATTTTGATTTATATTTCCCTGATGATTAGTGACATTGAGCATTTTTTCATATTCCTTTTGGCCACTTTTAAGTCTTGAGAAATGTCTATTTAAGTCTTTCCCCCATTTTAAAATCAGGTTATTAGTTTTTTGCTATTGAGTTGTATGAGTTCCTTATATATTTTGGATATTAACCCCTTATTTAGACATATGGTTTACAAATATTTTCTTCCATTGTGTAGGTTACCTTTTCACTGTTGATTATTTCCTTTGCTGCATTGATTATTTTCCTTTCCTTTTATTTGATTTGCTTTCCTTTGAAGAAGTTTTTTAGCTTGATGTAGTCACATATTTTTGTTTTTGTTGTTGCCTATGCCTTTAGTGTCATATCCATGAAATCATTACCAAGACCAATGTTATGAATCTTTCCTCCTATGTTTTCTTGTAGGAGTTTTACAGTTGTAGGTCTTACATTTAAGTCTTTCATACATATTGAGTTGATTTTTGTGTGTAGTGTAAGACAGTGGTCCACTTTCATTCTCTTGTGTGTGAATATCCAGTTTTCCTAACACCATTTGTTGAAGAAACTATCCTTATGAATGAGGAATATATTAAAAATATGTTCAACTTAGAACAGGGGTTACAGATACAAAGACCAACAGAGATCAGGAAGGTAAAATAAAACAGTAAGTTGGGTGAGACAAATAAAACTCTTGACTCTTTGGCTTTGATATGTTTTCTTATTTTTGATAGAGATACAGGTACAAAAATTTCACTTTCCTTTTAAAACTGTAAAAGAACAACAGCAGTACAAATAGGATGATAAATGGTAACTGACGTTCACCTCAATGCTATAGGAAGTAGAGGGGGCCTCATAAACTGGAGAGTCAATGCCCCACATAAAGAGTAAACCAGCCACACGAGGCATGATAATAAATGGCAGTTACTTTTGGCCTCAGTGCCAGGAAGACAATGGGAAGAGGTAACGATGGGAGTGGTAAAGGGGAGAGCCCAGCCTAAAAGGGAGTGTCACTCTTTCGTACCAGCTTGTTGATCCCTTGTGGAAATGAGGGGCTCTTGCTTTCTGATATTATGATTCTTTTAGAGAAGCTGGAAATACGGATATTTGTGTGAGATCTCTTGATTTTCAAATGCTGGTAACTAATTCAATTTTTAAAAAAACAAGTACTGAAAAAGAAAAAAATATTAAACAAACACTGTCCTGATCAGACAGACATAATTATAAGCTGGGTTGACGCTTGGGCTATTTGTGACCTCTGAATCGAGTTACATTTAACACAGTTCTGGCTTTCACCCATCAGAAGAGATGGAACAAACAAACAAACAAGACCCAGGGGAAAAACAAAACAAAACAAGTATTGGTCCAGGAAGTGAGAAGAGAAAAGATTTCTCAGAATCCAAGAGTGGACAGAGCATCAAGGAAAAGACATATGAGAAGCACTGTATGAAAGAAAATAGTCACAAATACATCAAACATCATCCCTGAATGGTACTTGAGAGATTGTATAGTTCAACCTCTTAATTTAACAGATGACACACTTAAAATACAGAGGTTAAGTGGGTTGCTCAAAGTCAAACAGCCAGCTAGTTCTGTTTGATCTCATGATTCTCAATATAGTACTCTTTCTACTAAACCATGCTTTCTTTAGAGGGTCAGTTCAGTGAACCTGTTAATAAACCAACTTTGGGAAAAGAAATGATGAATGTCTCTCAGCAATTCAACTGACATGTCTTTGTTTTTCTTTATGTAGATGGCTGTGAAACACCTGACTGTGACTAAACTTTGTGGTCCCCGGGCACAAGAGACAGCTATATGAATTGTAGTCTAAAGCCAACTTGGTGGGGCAAGTAAATGAAAAAATGTCCCTAAGAGTAAAATTCTGAGCATTCAGTTTTGGCTGGGAATGAGGTGACGGCTGCAAAGGGGTGGAATGCCTTTATTCCAACCATATCTATATGAAATCAAGAAGCTGAGTCTCTTCCACTTAAGTACTTCAGAAGCCTAAGAATGAGTTCTGAGTTGAACAGGGTAAAGTGTGATTTCAGAAGCCTTAAAATACTGTTCATGCCACATACTAAGTTACTCAAAACAAATTCAAGACGTTTTCTTCTGTGAAATCCTTTCACAGCTCCCTGCTTCCTTTCCTTTATTTAGCACACTTTCATTTTCAAGAAAGCCTGCTGCAAAATTTTTTCTCCACCCTTCCTTAAAGCTATCTCATTCTTCAAATCCTGGCCATTATCTGATTCCTTATCCTAGAGGTACCATTACATAGTACTGTCATCTGTCTCTCTCTTTTTTTTGCTAATAGAGGTTATTTATTCTTAAGCCATCAAGGTCTAGAGTTTTGAGGTTTTCTCTTCCTCTTTGTCACAATGATTCACTCACAGATTTCCCAACAACGAGCTGCAAGTTCACTAAGGAATGGATAATGTGATGCAAGCATAGCTCCTGCCATCAAGACAGATCTGTGCTCCAAAATCCCAGCTCAGACTCACTAATCAAGGACTTGCCTCTGAAAACTTAGGAATGGACAGTGGTCAGAAAGCACATGCAAATGTCAGTATAATATGAATAAACATAAGCACAAACTGTCTTAGGAGCCAGCATTTTTTACACACACCCACACACATACAAACAGACACTCACAATGATAATTCAGGAAGGAGATGAGCTAAACCTCAGTTGAATGGCTTAATCAATCAATGATTTCTTGATAAATAACATATATTTGGAAGAAATCATACCTAGAGAATGAGAAGGTATGTTTTGTGTCTCTAAAGACCTTACCTTCTGTATGAGAAAATGAAAAATTACCAAGCATGAAATAATCAGATATTTAGCAATTAAACCATGAGGTGTACTGAAGAAGTACAAAAGGAGCTTACAAGGTAGAGAGGTCAGTGTGTTCTGAAGCAGTAGGCAAAGGCTTCATGGAGGAAGAGAGGCTTGAGCTGGACCTTGAGGGATAGTGAGGACTTGGATGGGT
The DNA here is from genome assembly GCF_964374135.1 of Grampus griseus. Lineage (NCBI taxonomy): Eukaryota > Metazoa > Chordata > Mammalia > Artiodactyla > Delphinidae > Grampus > Grampus griseus. The sequence goes on along the minus strand of NC_138999.1, from coordinate 96,908,750 downwards.
GGAAAAGAGGATACACCAAGCTAGAACAGTAGGCATAGGAGCAGGAACAGGAAGATAGAATATAGAGAAGAGATCATCCAGAATGAGGCTAAAAGTTCATATAGGTGAGTAGCAAGACAGACATAAAGAGTACATAAAAAAAGATAGGATAAGTATCTTAAAAGTCAGGCAGAAGACTGTATTTAATGTGTCAGGCAACAAAGAGTTATTGTAAGTTCTTACACAAGGATATGAGTTGATAAGAGTATTTAAGGAATAATATTTTGGCTGTAATGTCCAGCAGGGTTAGATGGAAGAAAGAAAGCTTGTTAGGAGGATGTGGTATTAATGCAGATGTGGGGTGAAGGCAATTAGCTTTCAGAAAAAGGATAATTAAGAGTTACCTAGAATAAAAGAATATTACAACTAGAAAAAAAGTTCAGAAGTTATCTAATCAAACTTCTTCAATTTATACATGATGAAATTAAAGCTAAGAAAGTGTAAGTAATTTCTCTAAGGTTACCTAGTCAGGTAGCAGCAAAGTAGGGACTAGAATCTAGGCCTTTTGACACTGTAACAGGTGCACTTTACAAAACACCAAACTTCTGAATTTTAAATAAGAGCAAGATATCTAAGTGGAATTCTCCCTAGGCAGTAGTAGATATGATACAGACATTCAAGAAACTAAATACTTAAGATGTTATCAGAAGGGATGGTACCCGGACTCAAAATCACACATGAGCTCTGAGAGGGAGAATGTAAAGACAAGAACAGAGATACCCAAATTAAGGGGTGTGTGGAACAAGAGTAGGGGGATAATCAAGAGGATGTCACAGAAACCAAGAGAAAGGAGATTTTTCAGAATAAAGAATGGGAAACTTTCACTTTGAGTCAAGATGAAATAAAAGGAACTGGATTTACTCTCCTGACTGAAACAACTAAAACCATAGACAAAACATAAAACAGTTCTCAAGATATTAGACATCAGGGAATGAAATGCAGTGATCCCTGAGAGATGGAGGACAAACAAGGGGAGCTCTATGATTGCCCCAGCTTACTGCCTTTGGAGTATTTCCAAGCTACAGTACAAGGAGCAGGAAGCCAGGCAAAGTTTGAGTCCCCTTGATTTGAAGAGACAAAGCTAAGGATCTGGGGAGACCAAGGCAACTTGGGTTTGCAGCACAGAGTACCAAAGAGAAGAGACCTACACAAAAAGAGAACCATGCGGATCTACAGATGGTCTCCTCAAGTGTTCAGCTAAGTACTGATCAGCATATGTGTGTGCTGAACCATCTGAAATGATTAGGCATAAGAGTGCTTAATGCTCAAACAGGCTGAGAATAGTATCTGTTGCCACTCGTCAGACTACAAAAACTCAGGATTCACAGATCATTGGGTAGAACACACAGAAAAGTCTTACCCTAGTAATGGGAATAATTAGCCCTAGACTAAGCACGGCTGCAATCGCAACTACCAAATCTCCAAAACAAACCCAAAGGGATTATTCTGTTTCAAAGTACATATCTGAGAACAAAGCTCAAGAATATTTATAGGAATACAAAAATGTTCAACACCCAACAAAGTAAAATTCACAATGTTTGTCTTCCAAAGGAAGATTGCCAGGCATGCAAAGCACCAGGTAAATATAACTCTTAACGAGGAGGGAAAAAAATCAATTAGTCAAAATCAACACAGAAAGAATAAAGACAACCAAATTATTAGACAAGGACATTTAAAATTAACATAACTGCATTTCATATGTTGAAAAACTAGAAGATGAAACACATTAAAAAATATGAAATATAAGAAAAAAGATATGTAGGTACGTAGATATGAAAACTACGTCTAAGATTTTTTTAAAATGCACTGCACAGGATTAATGGCAGAGTAGATATTACAAAAGGTTAGTGAACTTGAATATATAACAATAGAAATGATAAAAAATGAAACATAAACAGAAAAAAATACTGGGATAAAATAGAACATCAGAGAGAGCTATGGGACAACAATAACTGGTTTGATATAAGTATAATTGTGGTCCCTGAAGGAGAAGAGAAAGGGGATAAACAGAAAATATATTTAAAGAAATATTGGCCAATTTTTTCAAAGTTTGATGAAAACTATAAACCCACAGATCTAAGAAGCTCAAACATCCTTTAAAAACAATAAACACAGGGATAATTACAGCAAGTCATATCAGAATTAACTTGCTTGAAACAAGTGATAAAGAAAAAATCTTACAAACAGAAAAAAAAAAAGGACACATTACCTACAGAGGTTCAAAGATAAGAATTACAGCAGATGTATCCTCAAAAAGCAAAAAGAACACAGGAGAGTAACACCATTTTAGTATTAGAAGGAAAAAACTGTCAAACTAGAATACTTTACCTGAAGAAAATATCTCCCCAAAACAAATCAGAAATTGAGACTTTTTCAGATGTGCAAAACCAAATAATCTGCAACAAACCCATACAATAAGAAATGTAAAAGGAAGTCTTTTGTGTGGGAGAAAAATGATACTAATGGAAATACAGATTTACACAAATTAATGAAGAACCCCAGGAATAGTAACAACATTCTATTCTATTACTATTACTATTGTTAATAGTAACAACATAGGTAAATACAAAGACATTTTCTTATAATTTAAATCACTTTCAAGCATAACCAGCTGTTTGAAGCAAAAATAAAAACATGTACTTTGGAGTCTATAACATATATAGAAGTAATATGTATGACACAAATAGCAGAAAGATTGGAAGGGGAGAAAATGAAGGATACTGTTATAAGGTTCCTATACTATGTGTAAAGTGGTATAAAAACACTTGAAGACAGACTAACAAGTTAAAGATGTATATTATAAACACTAAATGCAACAAAGGGTTATAGCTAATAAGACCAAAGGATATGAAATTGAATGATAAAAATTATCCAATTTAAAAGAAGGCAGAAAAAGTTGAAAATAGGAACAAACAATAGATGGAGAAAATAGAAAACAAACAGAAAGATTTAAAATCAACCACATCAATAATCATATTAAATGTTAATGGTCTAAATACCCAAATTAAATGACAGAGAATATCAGATTGGATTTAAAAAGGTAAAATTCAACTATATGTTGCCTACAAGAAACCCACTTTAAATATAAAGACAAAAATAAAAGTAAAATGATAGAAATAGATGTAACACTAATCAAAAGAAAGCTAGTATGTCTGTATCAGACAAAGTAGATTTTAGAGCAAAGAATACACTCACAGAAAAAGAGCACCATTTAGTCATTTAATGGGGCCAATTCAACAAGACATAAGGATCCTAAGTGTTTATGCCTTAGGATTCAGTAACAGAGCTTCAGAATACATTAAAAAATACTGATAAATGTACAGGGAGAATAAAACAAATCCACAGTTATAGCCAGAGATTTAGAGACTCTTCTATCAATAATTGATAGAACAAGTAGACAGAAAATCAGTAAGGATATAGAAGGCTTGAATAATACTATTAACCAACTTGACTAAATTAGCAGTTATAAAATACTCCACCCAACAACAGCAGAAAACCATTCTTTCCAAGTACACATGGAACATTTACCAAGATGGACTATATTCTGGGCCATAAAACAAGTAACAAAAATTTTTAAAGATTCAAGCCATATAAAGTTTGCCATATGACCATAATGGAATTAAACTAGAAACCAATAACAGAAAGATCTCTGGGAATCTGCAAATATTTGGAAAATAAATGTTAAAATTATTTAAAAAATTATAGGTCAAAGAAGAAATCGAAAGGGACAGTAATTTGAGCTGAATGAAAATAAAGTTATGCTATATTAAAATTTAAGGGATGCAACTAAATAAGCACCTAAAGAGAGATTTATAGCATTAAAATGTTTATATTTAAAAAGTACAAAGAAATAAAATCAATAACCTCAGCTTCCACCTTAAAAACTAGAAAAGGAAGAGCAAATGCAACCTAAAATATGAAGAAAGGAAATAATAGAGAGCAGGCCAGAAATCAATAAAATAGAAAACAGAAAAAATAAGGAAAATTAGTAAAGCCAAAAACTGGTTTATTGATAGTATCAATAGAATTGGTAATCCTTTAACCAGACTCTCAAGAGACAGATAAAGACAGAGGAGAGAAAAAGAGAGAGAGAGAGAGAGAGAGAGAGAGAGAGAACACATAATCAACATCAGGAATGAGAGGTGACATCACTAAAGATTCTATAGATATTAAAAATAATAAGGGAATACAATGAACAAGAAGATGAACATTTGTAAATATTATGCACCCAATATAGAATATAAAAATATATATAGCAAATATTAATAGAGGTAAAGGGAGAAATTGACAGCAATACAATAATAGTAGGGGATGTTAATAATCCACATAAATCAATGGATAGATCATCCAGACAGAAAATCAATAAGGAAACATGAGCTTTAAATGACACAAATCAGATGGTCTTAACAGATACATACACAATGTTCCATCCCAAAGCAACAGAATACACATTCTTCTCAAGTGCACATGGAACATTCTCCAGGATAGATCATATGATAGGCCTGAAAACAAGTCTCAATAAATTTAAGATTGAAATCATATCAAGCATCTTTTTAGACCACAATGGTATGAAATTTGAAATCACTCAAAAAAAAAGAAAACTGGAAAAATCACAAATTTGTGGAGATTAAACAATATATTACTAAACAACCAATGGGTCAAGAAAGAAAGGAGAACTTCAAAAATACCTGAGACAAATGAAAATAAAAATACAACATACCAAAAGCTACAGGATGTAGCAAAAGCAGTTCTAACAGGAAATGTGATAGCAGTACAGTCCTAGATCAAGAAATAAGGAAAACCTCTAACATGCAGTCTAACACTACATATAAAGGAACTAGAAAAGGAGGTAAAAAGCAGCCCAAAGTTAGTAGAAGGAAGAAACTAATAAAGATCAGAGAAGAAGAAAATGAAATAGAGACTCAAAAGACAATAGAAAAAAATCAATGATACTAAAAGCTGGTCCTGTGAAAAGATAAAATAGATAAACATTTATCTAGACTCACTAAGGAAAAAAGAGAGGGCTCAGATAAGTAAAATCAGAAATGAAAGAGGTGAAGTTACAACTGATACCAAAGAAATGCAAAGAATCATAAGAGACTGCTATGAACAATTACAGTTAGTCCCCTACATACAAACCTTCAAGTTGTAAACTTTCAAAGATGCGAACGTGCATCTGGTTCCATCGAATCAGAACCTGTGCCATAAACATCAGGCATGAGTGAAATTGCAGCTGTCCTTCCATCTTTTATTTCTGAGGATCCTTCAGCTCTACTATTTCCAACCTGCTCTCCTTCCTCCAGTCAGTAACTCTTCTTGCCTGTTCACTCAATGCCAGCCCCTGTATGCCAGGTGTTGTACAGTACTACTGTACTTTTCAAGGTACTGTACTGTAAGATTAAAAATGTATTCTTTATTTTTCTGTTTTTTTATGTATTATTTGTGTGAAAAGTATTATAAACCTATTACAGTACAGTACTATATAGCTGATTGTGTTAGTTGAGTACCTAGGCTAACTTTGTTGGACTTACAAACAAATTGGACTTACAAATGCCCTCTCAGAATGGAACTCATTCATATGTAGGGAACTTACTGTATAGGCCAACAAATTAGACAACGTAAAATAAATGGATAAATTTTCAGAAACATACAAATTTCTAAGTCTTAATCATTAAGAAAATGAAAACCTGAATAGATCAATTACTAGAAAGGAGACTGAAGCATTACTCAAAAACCTCCCAACAAACAAAAGCTCAGAATCACACTGCATCACTGGTGAATTCTACCAAGCATTCAAAGAAGATTTAGTACCTATCCCTCTCAAACTTTTCCAAAAAAATTAAAATGAGGAAATACTTCAAAACTAATTTTACAAGGCCAGCACTATCCTGATACCAAAGGCAGACAACACCACCCACAAAAAAAAAAATTAGAGGCCAATACTCCTGATGAACATAGATGCAGAAATCCTCAACAAAATATTAGCAAACTGAATTCAACAATATACTAGAAGGATTATACACCATGATCAAGTGGCATTTATTCCAGGGATGCAAAATAATTCACCAGCTACAAATCAACCAACATGATACATAAAATTAATAAAATGAAGGATAAAAATCAAATGACCATCTCAATAGATGCCGAAAAATTATTTGACAAAATTCAACATCCTTTCATGATAAACAACTCTCAGGGCTTCCCTGGTGGCACAGAGGTTAAGAATCTGCCTGCCAATGCAGGGGAAACAGGTTTGAGCCCTGGTCCAGGAAGATCCCACATGCCATGGAGCAACAAAGCTGGTGTGCCACAACTACTGAGCCTGGGCTCTAGAGCCTGCAAGCCACAACTACTGAGCCCACGTGCCACAACTACCGAAGCCCATGTGCCTAGAGCCCGTGCTCCACAAGAGAAGCCACTGCAATGAGAAGCCCATGCACCGCAATGAAGAGTAACCCCCACTCACTGCAACTAGAGAAAGCCCATGCATAGCAATGAAGACCCAACACAGCCAAAAATAAAAATAAATAAAATAAATAGATTAAAACATAATTAAGAAAATGGTAGTAGGAACATACATGTTGATAATTACCTTAAATGTAAATGGATTAAATGCTACAACCAAAAGACACAGACTGGCTGAATGGATACAGAAACAAGACCCATACGTATGTTGTCTACACGAGACCCACTTCAGACCTAGGTACACATACATACTGAAAGTGAGGCGATGGAAAGAGGTAGTCCATGCAAATGGAAATCAAAAGAAAGCTGGAGTAGCAATACTCAGGTCAGAAAAAATAGACTTCAAAATAAAGACTGTCACAAGAGACAAGGAAGGAGACTACATAATGATCAAGGGATCAATCCAAGAAGAAGCTATAACACTTGTAAATATTTGGTCACCCAACAGAGGAGCACCTCAGTACATAAGGCAAATGCTAACAACCATAAAAGGGGAAATTGACAGTAACACAATAGTGGGGGGCTTTAACACTCCACTAACACCAATGGATAGATCATCAGACAGAAAAGTAATAAGGAAGCACAAGCCTTAAATGACACATTAGACCAGATAGACATAATTGTGATATTTATAGGACATTCCATCTGAAAGCAGCAGAACACGCTTTCTTCTCAAGTGCATGTGGAACATTCTCCAGGATAGATCACATCTTGGGTCAAAAATCAAGCCTCAGTAAATTTAAGAAAATTGAAATCATATCAAGCATCTTTTCTGACCACAACACTATGAGACTACAAATCAATTACAGGAAAAAACTGTAAAAAACACAAACACATGGAGGCTAAACAATGTGCTACTAAATAACCAAGAGATGACTGAAGAAATCAAAGAGGAAATCAAAATATACCTAGAAAAAATGACAATGAAAACATGATGACCCAAAACCTATGGGATGCAGGAAAAGCAGTTCTAAGAGGGAATTTTATAGGAATACAATCCTACCTCAAGAAACAAGAAAAGTCTCAAATAAACAACCTAACCTTACACCTAAAGCAACTAGAGAAAGAAGAACAAACAAAACCCAAAGTTAGTAGAAGGAAAGAAATTATAAAGTTCAGAGCAGAAATAAATGAAATAGAAATGAAAAAACAATAGCAAAGATCAACCTGGAAGAAATGGACAAATTCTTAGAAAGCTATAACCTTCCAAGAGCCAGGAAGAAATAGAAAATATGAACAGACCAATCACAAGTAATGAAATTGAAATTCTGATTAAAAATCTTCCAACAAACAAAAGTCCAGGACCAGATGGCTTCACAGGTGAATTCTATCAAACATTTAGAGAAGAGCTAACACCCAGCCTTCTCAAACTCTTACAAAAATGTGCACAGGGAGGAAGACTCCCAAACTCATTCTACGAGGCCACCATCACCCTGATACCAAAACCAGAGAAAGGTGTCACAAAAAAAAAATTACAGGCCAATATCACTGATGAACACAGACCCAAAAATCCTCAATGAAACACTAGCAAACAGAATCCAAGAACACATTAAAAGCATCATACACCAAGATCAAGTGGGATTTATCCCAGGGATGCAAGGATTCTTCAATATACGCAAATCAATCAGTGTGATACACCATATTAACAAATTGAAGAATAAAAATCACATGATCATCTCAATAGATGCAGAAAAAGCTTTTGACAAAATTTAACACCCATTTGAGATAAAAAACTCTTCAGAAAGTGGGCATACAGGTAACCTACCTCAACATAATAAAGGCCATATATTACAAACCCACAGCAAACATCATTCTCAATGGTGAAATACTGAAAGCATTTCCTCTAAGATCAGGAAAAAGACAATAGTGTCCACTCTCGCCACTATTATTCAACATAGTTTTGGAAGTCCTAGCCACGGCAATCAGAGAAGAAAAAGAAAAAAAAGAATCCAAATTAGAGAAGAAAAATAAAACTGTCACGGTTTGCAGATGACATGATACTATACATAGAAAATCCTAAAGATGCCAGCAGAAAACTATTAGAGCTAATCAATGAATTTAGTAAAGTCACAGGATACCAAGTTAATACAAAGAAATATCTTGCATTCCTATACACTAACAATTAAAGATCAGAAAGAGAAATTAAGGAAACAATCCCATTAACCACTACAACAAAAAGAATAAAATACCTAGGAATAAACCTACCTAAGGAGGCAAAATACCTGTACTCAGAAAACTATAAGATACTGATGAAAGAAATCAAAGATGACACAAACAGATGGAGAGATATACCATGTTCTAGGATTGGAAGAATCAATATTGTGAAAATGACTATACTACCAAAAGCAATCCACAGATTCAATGCATCCCCATCAAATTACCAATGGTATTTTTCACAGAACTAGAACAAAAAATTTTTACAATTTGTGTGGAAACACAAAAGACCTCGAATAGGAAAAGCAATCTAAAGAAAGAAAAATGGAGCTGGAGGAATCAGGCCCCCTGGCTTCAGACTATATTACAAGGCTACAGTCATCAAAACAGTATGGTACTGGCCCCAAAACAGAAATATAGACTAGTGGAAGAGGATAGAAAGTCCAGAGATAAACCCATGCACCTATGGTCACCTAATCTATGACAAAGGAGGCAAGAATATACAATGGAATAAAGACTGTCTTCAATAAGTGGTGCTGGGAAAACTGGACAGCTACCTGTAAAGAATGAAACTAGAACAATCCCTAACACCATACCCAAAAATAAACTGAAAATGGATTAAAGACCTAAATGTAAGGCCAGACCCTATAAAACTCTTAGAGGAAAACAGACAGAACACTCTTTGACATAAATCGCAGCAAGATCTTTTCTGACCCACCTCCTAGAGTAATTTTAATAAAAACAAAAATAAGCAAATGGGACCTAATGAAACTTAAAAGCTTTTGCACAGCAAAGGAAACTATAAACAAGATGAAAAGACAACCCTCAGAATGGGAGAAAATATTTGCCAATGAATCAACGGAAAAAGGATTAATCTCCAATATATATAAACAGCTCAGGCAGCTCAATGTTAAAAAAAAAAAAAAACAATCAAAAAATGGGCAGAAGACATAAACGGACACTTCTCCAAAGAAGGCATACAGATGGCCAAGAGCCACATGAAAAGCTGCTCAATATCACTAAGTATTAGAGAAATGCAAAACAAAACTATAAACAGTTATCACCTCACAGCGGTTAGAATGGGCATCATCAGAAAATCTACAAACAACAAATGTTGGAGAGGGTGTGGAGAAAAGGGAACCCTCTTGCATTGTTGGTGGGAATGTAAATTGATACAGCCAATATGGAGAACAGTATGGAAATTCCTTAAAAAACTAAAAATAGAACTACCATATGACCCCATAATCCCACTATTGGGCATATACCCAGAGAAAACCATAATTCAAAAAGACACATGCACCCAATATTCATTGCAGCACTATTTCCAATAGCCAGGACATGGAAATAACGTAAATGTCCATGACAGATAAATGGATAAAGAAGAAGTGGTACATATATACAATGGAATATTACTTAGCCATAAAAGGAATGGAATTGGGTCATTTGTAGACACATGGATGGACCTACAGACTGTCATATGGAGTGAAGTAAGTCAGAAAGAGAAAAACAAATATTGTATACTAACGCATATATATGGATTCTGAAAATATTGGCATAGGCGATCTTATTTACAAAGCAGATACAGAGACACAGACGTAGAGAACAAAAGTATGGATACCAAGGGGGATGTGGGGGATGAATTGGGAGATTGGGATTGACATATATACACTATTGATACTATGTATAAAATAGATACCTAATGAGAATCTACTGTATAGCACAGGGAACTCTACTCAATGCTCTGTGGTGACCTAAATGGGAAGGAAATCCAAAAAAGGAGGGGATATATGTATACGTATAGATGATTCACTCCGCTGTAGAGTAGAAATTAATACAACATTGTAAAGCAACTATACTCCAATAAATTTTTTTAAAAAAATAGTAGAAATGATGAAAACATTTTGTTATATTCATATAATAGAATATTATATAGCAATGGAAATAAACGGATACTGCCTCACTAAATAACATGGATGAATACCTCAAATGTAATGTTGAATAAAAGAAACCAGGCACACTAGAATACATTCTGTATGATTCAACTTAAATAAAAAGTTTTTAAAAAACAGATAAATCTATTCTGGTAGAAGTCAGGAGCATGGTTACCTATAGGGAGGAAGAATGAGATACTGATTGGAAAGCTCAAGGGGCTTTCTGTAGTGCTGGAAGTGTTTTTAATTCCTGACTGGTTACATGGGTCCCTTCACTTTGTGATAACTCATAAAGATGTACATTTATTGTTTGCATACTTTTCTATATATATTTTATGAATCAACAAAAGCAATTTATTTCTAAAAATAAAAACATATTAGCCATATATGTAACTCTTTCACTTAGAGGCACCTTGTCTATGAAGTTAGACAAAATTGGAGAATGAACAACTAATAAAATTTGTAAGTGTGCATATTATGTTTTTACCCATAGGCTGTGAATTAGGATCTAAATATTTAATGTTAGATTTCAATTTCTAACACAGATGGTTTCAAAGTGCCTTTAAATGGTGTGACGGATGAATACAGAGATGGATATTTGAGAATTATTATACATAGATAGGTCAATACTTTCATTTTATGGTTGAAAACAATTTGACAGAAATAGAACATGTCTGAGAGGGAGAAGTTAACCCTAATGAAATGAACCTGATATTCTAAAGTTCAAGTCATTACATACTAGATTGTACATTTGGGAACATTTTGTCCTACTTCTATATATAAGTAAATGTTATGCTTTTAAGACTTCAGTTTAATGTACTTTGTGGAAATTAACAGCAAGAAGAGGATAGGTTTTGGCTAATAGTAAATGCAGAACTTACAAAAGGCATTTCTTACCAAGGTTCTCTGTTTACTCTCACTAGACCCCCTGTCCAGAATACTGCACTCTTTAACAATAGTCAGAGGACGGAATAGATCGTAGTAATTCAGATGGGTGAGGGGTATGCCTTTCTTTTGTAGAGCAGAAGAAGGACTTTGAAAGACGAGGTACAAAAGGAGAACTAGCATGACACTCCAACTATACATCTATTTTAGGAAAAACTACTTATGAAAATTGAGAATCTGGCAACTGATATTCCTAAAATTGTATCTGTGTGTCCCCTAGGAAGTCTTCATGTACCCACAAGGGTACATACATCCCGGTATGAAAACTGTTACCTTAGACAGTATGTGTGCCCCTGCACCAAGAGCCTGGATGTGTGAATGACCATTGTAACCAGAACCAGAAAACTTAGAAATCAAGACTGATTTACGCTGATTACAATGTGAAATATACCTAAACAGTTTCAAGGGAATTAGGACCAATGCTGGATGCATTCCTGTCTAAGAGGCAGAACAAGGAACATGGTGACCTTAGAGTAATGCCTCAGCCCAGTATTTGCTGACTCTTCTTTTTTCATTCCTCCTTTATAAATCAATGTTTCTATCTCTTGCCTGTATCCCAAGGGGAGTTAAGATGAGTGCCTTCAAAGGAAGAGAAGTGTTCTTTGAAATGATGATAAATACTGAGCAACAGCGTTGGGAATGGATGGCCTACCTAAAGTAACACCTATCATATGAACTTTTCAGCCTGCAAACAATAAGCTGAAGATTCGTGGAGCAAGGAAAATGCTTGCTCTTCGTAGAATTCAGAGACATTGGTGCCTTCTTCTCCCTTGCAAAAAGGAAACTGACAGGTGGCAGCTTGCATTTCAAACTGCTTTTCAAAATATTTGCATATGAATTATACAGAGAAAAAAAATCTTCTCACCCTGGTAAGAATGGATTCTTATTCAGCTAGGATTAATAATCATTATATTAGCCTGGAGGAAATGATAAATATTTATAACCAAGTAACCTCTTAGAGGTTTAAACATCACATGGATGACTTAGCTATTGTTTCTGTGAGATGAATGCACAATGGGACATAGAGAGCTAAGATTCTAAAGTTCCAAGCCCCTTTCTGTTGGCTGCTGGGGGCAGGGTGGCTGCTACAATGTTCACTCAACGAAAAGTAAGCAGGCAGAGTTAGCTCCCAGGTCAAATGACAAAGGTCTATTAATATTGGGTCTAGATCTTGATTCTTTTCTCTGTCTATACACCCTTCCTTGATGATCTCATCCAGTCTCATGGCTTTCATATCTTCATCTTACACCTCTCTCCAAATCTGATGATACAACCAACTGCCTTCTTGACATCTTCCTTTAGATGTCTAATACATATCTCAAACTCACTAGTCCAAAACTGAATCTCAACTCATGCACAGTGTTCCTCATCTCAGTTGTTGGATACTCCGTACTTCCTATTGCTCAGGTTCATCCTGGAGTCCTCTCTTCTCTTGCAGCCACATCTAACCTATCAGGAAGCCCTGTTGACTCTACCTTCAAAATATATTCAGAACCCACTCATTTCTTACCACATTCACTGCTGCCATGCTGGATTTGACCAGCATTATTATTTGCCTCTGATTACTGCAATAGACTCCTAGGTGGCCTTCTAGCTAAAAATATTAAAGCATAAGTTAGTGTCGTAGTCCATTTGGGCTGCTATGACAAAAATATCATTGACTATGTGGCTTATAAACAACAGAAATTTATTTCTCACAGTTCTGGACTCTGGGAAGTCCAAGATAAGTGTTCCAGCAAATTCATGGGACTTCCGTGGTGGTCCAGTGGTTAAGGCTCCGTGCTCCCAATGCAGGGGGCACGGGTTTGATCCCTGGTTGGGGAACTAAGATACCGGTGTGGCCAAAAAGAAAAAAAATGTTCTAACATATTCAGTGTCTGGTGAGGCCCTACTTCCTGGTTCATAGACAGCTGACTTTTCACTATGTCCTCACATAGTGACTGGGGTTGGGGAGCCTTCTGGGCCTCTTTTATAAGGGTACTAATTCCATTTATGAGGGCTCTGTCCTCCTGATCTAAGCACCCTCCAAACGCTCTACCTCCTAATACCATCACACTGGGGAATAGGTTTGTACATATGAATTTTTTTTGAGGAGGGATACAAATATTCAGTCTATAGCATTCAGATTTGACCTCATTAATTCGCTCAAGAAGCATTTATTTATTGATTGAATGCTTACTATGTGCTGTGAAGGCCTTAAGTAAGGACCCCATTGCCGAGGTGACTTTGGAAGACTCTGACTAGGAGCTCCATAGCCTTATACAGATGGTCTGAGTTTTATTCCCTTTCTATGAGGAAGCCCCTAAGAGTGGGACACATGCCTTCAGAAAGGGTGTTTCTTAATATAGAATGGAGAAAAGCACCTGCTATCAAAATTTGAGCTACACCCTAAAGAGAAAAGGTAATAAAATATCTTGGCCTGGGGTAGACACTCTGTGGGGCTCTGCCTGTGGTCCCATACATGGGGCTAAAATCTGTACAAACAGGGCTTCTGATGCCAAGGATAGTTCTAGAAGATATATAGCTCAGGCAGGAGCTGCATAGCCCCATCATTTCTTTCTTGTTCCTTTGCCCTAAAGTGTAATTGAGCACATCACATTTTGGAAAAAATGAATACAGATAGGAGGCACTCTAGGTCTCTGGAAGATTGGAGTAAGTTTGCAGACACCCTCTAAGTGCCACGTGCACATATAATACTCCAAATACCTGCAGCACATGATTTACCCGGATCCTCCTGAAAATTGGCTTAAATTACTGAGACCACATTCACCAATGTCCAGTTATTATCCGTCATATAATTCTAGTAATGCCTCATTTATCCACCTGGTCCACAGAAGAGAGTCTTCCAGCCTTCCAGAAGAAAGTCACTAAAAGCTGATCCCCTAAAGTGTCAAAGTATACACAACCACTCTAGCTTGTAAACTCAAAAGCTTTGACTAGACCTTTGAGTTTATCTGATCCAAATCCTTTTATATTATCTAGCCCCGGGTTTCACAACTTTGGCACTATTGACATTTGGGGCCAAATAATTCTTCGTTGAGGGAAAAGGGCTCTCCTGTGCACTGTAGGATCTTTAGCAGCATGTCTAGCCTCTACCCACTCAATGCCATTAACACCTCTCCCCCCTTGGATATGACAGCCAACTTGTCTCCAGACATTGCCAAATGTATCCTGGGTGAGGGACAAAAATCTCCCCTATTGAGAACCAACAATCTAGTCTAAATTCCTCAGTTTAAAAATGAGGAAGCTGAATTTGATTTCAAAGCTAGTGGGTAGCTAAGTAGGGACTACTAAAGAAAACGGCACTGCCACCATCTACCTGTTGCCCGTGTTAGGCGTGATCCTTGTCTCCTCTCTCTCCCTTACAAAGTCATATCAACACCATTTCTAAGTCTCTTTCAAATCCATCTTCTCTCCATTGATACAGACACTGTCTTAGTCCAGGCTTCCATTTTCTTTCACCTGAATCACTAAAACAGCCACCCAACTCTACTCCCCATCTCTAGTCTTGCTCCCTCCAATCTATTATCTATACTGTAGCCAGAGTAAACATTTTAAATTTTAAAAATTCATGTTACTCAGGAACTTAAAACTCTTCGGTGGCTTCCCACTGTTTTTATGAAAAACGTTAAACATCCTAACCTCTTGCTTGGCACTTGCTCATCTTTCCCTTCCCACTAAACTACTGTATTTCCACAAATACGCCATATTCTCTTTCATTTTCAGTCTATCATATATGATGTTGCCTCTGAATAGAACTATTCATCTCCACTTATTTTTGTCTGGCTTATTTATTAACTTAAACATCATATCCTCCAGTAAGCCTTCCCTGAATGCTCATGTCCAAGTTGTGTCCCTTCTGTGTGATCTCTTAGGACCTTGTTAATCCCCTTTTCACTCTGCATGTTAATCACCTGTTTCCTTGTCAGTTTTTCCCACTAGTACGTGATCTTCAAGGTGGCATGGGCACCATTCTATCCCCAGTGCCTGGTACCTAGCAGAGTGCTCAATTCATATTTCATGAATGAAAGAATCAATGGAAGAAATTATATTTTTGAATTTCAGTGTTTTTTATTACAACATTCTATCTTCCTTTAAAATTACACACAAATAGAGGTCTATGATTACTTAAAGAGAAGGATATCTAATGTAATTTGGTTTTTTTCTTCCTGATGACTTAGTGTCATCATTAAGCATAGTATGGTGCTTTCATGTAATGGTGCCTTTAGGGACTCTGAAGACAGGTATTACTATTTTCCTTGGCACTCAAAGGTCCCAAACAACTGAAGTTTTTTCCATTCTTGGGTTTTTTCGTTATCAGTTTCCACTTGTATGTCATTCCTTGCAGCTGTCAGCATGACTGACATTAATAACCTAGCCCTAGGAATGGGGGAGTCCTATTCTCTGCTCCCTTTCTATTTTGCTGCTTCTAATCTACTATAGACAGGGAAATAAAATGTTCAATTCTGCTAGAACTGTATAAAGAATAAAACTATATTGGCATAGTGTAAGGATGAAGACGTATTTTTCCTGTGTAAAGAATATGAGTATTAGGGTACGTAGCAGCTGTTTTGACCACTAGTAGCCCTTTGTACAGCTTCCTTGCTTTTCAGCTATGATCCTGGCAGGACAAGTGGCCTGAAAGGCAACTCTCTAATCACCTCCATTACCCCCCTAGCTGGGAGCCCATAACCTGTTTGTTGGAGTCAGAATAGGTCTCTCAGGATTACATTTCAGGGCTGGCCTAAGTTACCTCAGACCAGACTTCCAGCCTTGCCATTTGACACTTCGGGTCCTCAACCAAGGAAGAAAGACTTGTCATTTTGATTCTGTCCCTATCAGGTACACACGGAAAAAAATTATAGGTATTATTTGTGAATGCTGCAAATGCAAACAAATTTGAAATTTGCACAAGTTTATGGAGTGTGGATACAAAGAAAAGGGAGGGTGGCCTTCAAAAGAATAATTTGGCAGGCATAGGCACATGAAGAATGTGTGTCAGACAGCCTCAGAAGGCAGCCTGGCATATTGATGAAAAAAGCCACTGAATAAATAGTTAACTCTGGAGAGCAGAATAGCTGTCCGGATGAAAAAGCTTAATTACGTGAGTGCCTATCCTGCTGCAAACTCCAGGATCACACCTCATCTTTCCCTCAGAGGCGGCTGCTGGGCAGGGAGAGGCCTGGATGTGTTCAGAGCTTGTAAGAAGCCACCTGCCAATGCAGGTACCTGAGTGTGTGATCTGTGTTGCATATGTCGGGTCTGTATATGGTGATGATGATGGTGGTGATTATATAATTATTACCTCACCTTTTCTGAATATTTTATTTCTCAGAGTACTGTCATATCCATTATTTCTTTTTCAAGAGGAAACCAAGACACAGAAAAATAAATAAGTGACTTACTCAAGATCCCACAGCCAGGGCAGAGAAGAGCTGAACTAAGACTCAGGTCTGCTGATGCTCATTTGCTTTCTATTCAATTATATCACCTCAACGGTCATAACTTATTTAAATAAGATTATTTAATGGCCAAATGAAAGAAGGCTTTCTGGCTCCTCCAGAAAGTTGAAAATGCCTGTGGATTACTGCAAACCACAGATCAAAGCAGAATCTCAGTTTCCAGGACAGCATCAGAGGTGAAGGAAAGAAGGAGGGTCTTTAATTCAGTAGGTTCTCTGCACCAGAGGAGACAGAACCTTTCTGAACAACCAGAGGAGCTTAGCCAGGAGTACAGACTGGAATCAGAAGAGGCATCTGGCTTGAATAAACAGGGAAGGAGGATCTTAACTTGGGTTCAAAGACAGTCATAACTGAGAGGACAGAGTAAGTCATTTTCCCGAGTTGGATGAAGCTGGGCCTAATGCCTATGTGGTTGTAGTTTGTGCCTTCCTACTATCTTTACACTTAGGTAGGTAGCCGGGGGTGACAGAAAGAGCATAGAGGTGAAAGGCAGAAGATCTAAGCCAAAAATCATGGGCACTCAGGCTTCCCTGGTGGCGCAGTTGTTGAGAGTCCGCCTGCCGATGCAGGGGACACGGGTTCGTGCCCCGGTCCGGGAAGATCCCACATGCTGCAGAGCGGCTGGGCCCGTGAGCCATGGCCGCTGAGCCTGCGCGTCCGGAGCCTGTGCTCCGCAACGGGAGAGGCCACAACAGTGAGAGGCCCGCATACCGCAAAAAAAAAAAAAAAAAAAAAAATCATGGGCACTTAAGTCAGAAGGGACATTGGAGGTCAAATTGTCCTATTTGTGGGTCAGACAGATCACTGATATCAGTATTAAACTCACTGGGTAATTCTTTCTACCTTGAGTCAGGTGATCTTCCCAGGGAGTCTACAAACTTCTCATATTATCTTGAACAGGTACCAAAAAGTATTTCACATTGGTGGTTTGAAGACTTTAACCCATGATGGCTAAACCTCTACACAACTGAGTGTCTCCTAGCCAGAGGAATGATAACCGGCAGAAGTAAGTTGGAAGGGTCTGACCCCAGTATATTGGCCTGGGAAGGCTGATGTGAAAGAACTTCTATAGTTCTTAAGATAAAGCATAAATAAATTAACATGATCTGACCCCAGCCTATTTCTTTTTTTTTTAATATAGGATATTTGCTTTGAGTCTTTTTTTAAAAAATAAATTTATTTATTTATTTTTGGCTGCATTGGGTCTTGGTTGATGCGTGCAGGCTTTCTCTAGTTGCAGCGAGCAGGGGCTACTCTTCGCTGCAGTGCGCAGGCCTCTCGTTGTGGTGGCTTCTCTTGTTGCAGAGCATGGGCTCTAGGCACGCGGGCTTCAGTAGTTTTGGCACACAGGCTCAGTAGTTGTGGTTCGCGGGCTCTAGAGCGTAGGCTCAGTAGCTGTGGCGCACGGGCTTACTTGCTCCCATGACATCTTCCCAGAGCAGGGTTCAAACCCATGTCCCCTGCTTAGCAGGCAGATTCTTATCCACTGCGTCACCAGGGAAGTCCCCCCAGCCTATTTCTCCAACCTAATCTCTCATCTCCCTCCACCTGCACTGTGTATTCCAACCAGACTATTATTCTTTTCAGTTCCTTGAAATATAAACCTTTTGCCTCTGGACTTGTGTGTATGCTATTTCTTTTGCCTGTAACTCTCTTCCCACCTCCACCATATTCCCTTGGCATGCTTCTACTGATCCTTCAGGCATCAATTTAAAAGTTTTTTCCTCTAAGCTTTCCCTGCCTCTACCCAAGACTGGATTAGGCACCTTCCCCATACTCCTTTACACAATGACCTCCCCACTATCTTATATCCCATATACTGATTGCAAGTACAGGTAACCTTTACCAGACTGGAAGCTCCATGAGGGTCTCTGTCACTGCTGTATACCTAGCACAGTGCATGACATAAAGTATAAAATAAAATTTTTAATTGAATTAATATCAACACCAATTCAGTCTCAGAAAATGTGTCGTGTCATAAAGCATTCATGGCAGTAGGATACTAGTCCATTCTGGTAAATCATCTAGACTTTGTGTAACCCAGTTCATTCTCTTTTCCCCATCCGCTGGCTCTTTCATCATTTATATTTCTTCTTCATGCTCTTACCTCTCTTTTTATATCACTTTCTCCTCTCTACTGCGTCCCAACCTCTGGTCCCATAGCTGCTCAGAGATGCCTCTGTCATTCCTCCTGCCCTCCCCCACAATCCATGCTCCGAGACTGAACTTTACCCATTGTACTCACACTACCATCCCCCCTAATCAAAAAACAGATCCATCCTCTTCCCCAGATCTCAGATAGATTTATATTCAGCTATATACTGGAAATCAGTTCAAAGTTATAAAGTCATGCCAAGATGCTGAAGCCCAACGCAACAACTGCTCTAAGTTTTAGGATCTCCAAAGTGATTATATATAAACGGTCCCTTTCTGAAGCCCCAGTGCCATAAACCAGAGAGAGAAATCTGTGATATTGGGATTTCGGTTAGCCCTCATGTTTGTGAACGGATGCTGGTGGGGATTGGTGGGTATGTTGAAGAGGGAGTGCCATCCCAGCCACACGGTGACCTAAGCAATGACCAACATGGTCCCACTGTGATTACGGTCTTGGGCTGGGGACACCATGAAAGAGAAAATTCAAGTCAACCACATTTACTTCTTTGGGAGGAGCTTAAAAACTCTGCTAAAAGTAACTTTGCAACTATTGGGTAAAGTGGATTTCTGTTACCCATGTTCTTCCTGTTCCATTCAATTCAATCAGTTCTACTGAGTGTCTGCCTGTAATGTCCATGGTACTGAGTGAGTTGATCAAGTATTTCCAAAACAACAAATATTCATGTTTCTCTAATGGTTAACTATAGCAAAGCCCCTCACTAATCGGAAATGATTTTGCGCCCCTCCCTCCTCACTTACCTCCCCCCAAAATATCCCCCATCAGTGCCTCTGGCTTCCCATCTAGCTGTGTATCTCACTGTGGTCACCTCCTGAATGCCCTGCTTATGGGTCAGTCCTCAAACTGCTGAACAGATTGTGTTTAATATGGAGAGTGCATCATATTTATGTCAATGGTGCTGAAGGTTAATGGTGCTTCAGATAATGAGCTTTATTTTTAAAAAAAATGCAGCAGCAAAAACAGGAGCATTTGAAATTAAAGGGCATTTCACAAAGTGCAATTGAACAGAGCTTGTAAGCTTGTAAGAAGCCACCTGCCAATGCAGGTACCTGAGTGTGTCTATTTTTACAGTGAAATTGTGATTCAACTTCTATCTTTTGCTTGTTTATCTTCTGAATGATCACACTTAGGATGCAAATATCAGAGGCTTGCTACTTATTGGTCCTACTCTGGCATAAGTGTGAGTATAGGGCTTCCTGCATCCACGGTCAATTGGCAAACTGCTGTGTACTCCTGGAGATGACACCATAATAAGCAGGGAGTTTATCTCACAGGTGACCCCACCACTTCCCAATTCATTCCCCTCTTGCCCTTGATTTAAAAGCAGTTGTCCTCTTGGGGCTAATTTCAATACAGCTAGCACCTTCCCCTGGAGACCCTCCAAGCATTTAATAGGAAGAAATAATGATGTATCTCTTGGTTTCCTTGCAGATAGGAAGGGTCACAGAATTTTGCAAAGCTGGTTCATTTCCAAGTCACGCTGTCTGGCATCGACTGGGTCTTTGCTGCCAATCTGCAAGTCTTTCATTGTTTTCCTTGACTTCCAAGTGTTTCCATCATAAAGTCTGTTTCAGAGCTTATCTCTCCTTAAGTCTCAAACTCATTTCTCTCCCACCTCCACCCTTCCCGGAACAGATAACTTTGCCTCTTCCTTCGGGGGAGAAAAAAGAATGGGAACTGAAGTTTGAGATAAAAGAACGTAGGAAGGATGGGTTGCAGAGTACACTTTGTGAGACTGTCATGTAACCTTGGTAGAGACACAGTTCAGGCCTTGGGAAGGTATTTCTGCATGTTTGAGACAAGAGACCTGAGATGTGATAGGATGATTAACCATCCTGATTTGCCTGAGATGAAGGTGTTTCCTTGGACATGAACTTTCAGTGCTATAACCAGGACAGTCCCAGGAAAACCAGGATGCTTAGTTATCCTTAGATGTGGGTAAGAGGCTGAGAGAGCCTACTGGAGAAGGCACCGTAAAAGCAACCCTGGCCTGCCTGGACCCTTAAGCTATGTGTATTATAATAAAGCTTATCCAAAGCTTTCCTTAGCAGAAGCTTCCCTTGTCTATCTCTGTGATCTCATTTCTTACCACTCTCCCCTTTGCTCATTCTGTTCCAGCCATACTGACCTTCTTTCTGTTTCTCGAACACCTCAAACTTCGCCCATGCTGGGGATGTCCTCTCTGCCTGAAAACAGTCTTTCTCCAGATCTTCACATGGCTTGTTCCTTCTCATCTTTCAGGTCTTGCCTCAATTTTTACATCATCAAAGAGACCTTCCTGGGCTTCCCTGGTGGCGCAGTGGTTGAGAGTCCACCTGCCAATGCAGGGGACACGGGTTCGTGCCCCAGTTCAGGAGGATCCCACATGCCACGGAGCGGCTGGGCCCGTGAGCCATGGCCGCGGGGCCTGCGGTCCAGAGCCTGTGCTCCACAACGGGAGAGGCCACAACAGTGAGAGGCCCACGTACCGCAAAAAAAAAAAAAAGACCTTCCTTAACCATTCGCTGAAAAGTAGCTCTCTACTTCTGTCCAGTCTCTTGTATGTTATCCTCTTTTCTCTTCATCATAATGTTTAGCACTACTGCAAATGATCTTATTAATCTGTTCACCAGTCTATTGTGTGTGTCCACCACTAAATGAAGGCTCCTTGATGGCAGGAACCATGCCCTTTCTTGTTCACTTTTCTATCACCACCACCCAGAAGAGTAGCAACAGCTTGCTTTCTATCTCCTGAGTGAATGAACAAATCCAAGTGCTTGTGTACTGTAAGATCCACATCTCTGCTGGGGACATTGCAGAATTACTAGCTAAGCTATCATATCTCTAGTTTCAGGGTCATATATGAGTAACTTCCTAGAGGGACATTTACACAAAGGGGATCTGAATATATATGTCTTGCAAGTATTCTCTGCATCTTTGAGAGTAGGTATGGAGGATAAAAAAGGAATCTATCTATCTATCTATCTATATAGATTCCTTTTATATATATAAAAGGAATCTATAGTTAAATCTGGGAAATAGAGAAAGTGAATTTAGCTTCCTTGGAGTGAATGGTTCAGCAAAAAGACTGGCCCTTCGATTGGAATTGGTAGTTGCCATGAAGGAATGTAAATTCATCAGGATTAAGGATAGAACCTCCTGATATTAACCAAAATGAGAATATAATTAGAGAGAGATCAAGAGAGAGAAATCAGGAACTTAACAAGAGTGTTAAGCACATTCAAGAGGCCAGAACTCTTATCATGGAAGATATTCCATGAGACTGCCTAGATTTAGCAGAGGAACCTCTCCTCTGGATGGAGAAGGTAGGGTGTAAAGGTTGGATTACAAGGCAGGGTCAGGAGAAAGCCAAAGGCACTGCGGGGTTGCTTATAGAAGACTCTTGGAGCTGCCTCTGAAGAGGGATCTATTCGATTGGAATAATAACGCAGTCCAGAGCACTCAGTAAAAAGGATAAAAAGCAAATTATAAAGTTGGGTTTTGAACTTTTTGGAGATTGAAACCAACAAGTAAACTGTAAAAGTTATCTATCTCCATGAGTAAGATGGGGGCGGGGGACAGTGAGAGAGAAAGAAGCAGGGAATGGCTAAAAACAGAGACCCTAGAGACAAGAAGAGGAGCGGGGAGACTATTAGGTGATCTTCTAAACCTATAAACTAAAACGGTTGTTAATTGTGTGTGTGTGTGTGTGTGTGTGTGTGTGTGTGTGTGTGTGTGTGTGTGTGTGTTAGTGTATACCACGTGTGTTATTTTTCTCCAATTGAAATAGCAGCTTATCTGGGGAAAAATTTTGTCCTTAGAGAAAGAGACAGCTATGCAATTGGGAAAATAAGCTCTCAGGCAACTTTTGGAGTCAGTTTTTGTGTGAGATTATATGTGTGTATGTGTTTAAGTGTGGTGAATATTTTCTCCCTTTGTTATGTGCCGGCTAATTCAAAGTTAATTTGATTTAGAACAACTAAAGGTTTTCTTTCTTTCCTTTTTTGTTTCTCCTCTGGAACACAGAAAGTACTCTGCCTCCCTAGGCCATAAATAACTCCAGGGACATTGGAATAAGACATACTATTATGAATTGGGTTTCGTAACTATCTTAAATGACTCATTGTGCCTATCAGATTTAAAGAAATGCTTCTTCTCCATTTTTTTAATAAGCATAGAGTAGGAAAAATGCCACAAAGTTACCAGGAGAGGAATGGAATGAGGGAACTCACTTATCATAATATTCTTGTGAACAAAAGTCCAAAGACAAGTGCTGAAATGAATTTAGGAAAGGAAATCAAAGAAGTCAGATATATATAGTACTATAGTATGAGGATGGAGGAAGGAGGACAAAAAGTTCAAAGACCTGTCAAATGAATATAAAAAAAGAGTCAAAGTAAAAACTTAAACTGGAGATTTTATGCTCTGCAAGATTTCCTGTTAGCACTATTCTGATCTAGGTCCTTTGGTTAAAAAAATCAAAAACAATGGTTGATTGGAGCAACAATAGTTGCTGTAGGGTTTCTAAAGTTTCTTCTCTATGTTTTGTTATCTTACACTTTAAACCCAAAAGAACATACCCTTTGTGTGAATCCTTATGGATTTGGGTCTTGATACTGGGTCCGTAAATGCAATTTAACACTAGAGACCTGAGGCAGGGAAGGAGGACTGGGTCTGAAACTTAAGAACATCCTTGTGTTAACAATCCACAACTTGATTAAAATGGACCTGGAAGTGGAAAGGGTGGAGTCAGTATTGAAAGAAAACAAAAGATGAAGAGAATCAGTAATAGAACTGTATCTGCAAAAGGCTGAGCAGTGAGTAAGGGATGGGAAATATGAAAGAAGAGAGAATGAGATTCAGACAGTGAGGCTTAGACAGAAGAAGCTTATGTATACAACTCATGTGAAAAAGGGCTAAAACAGGATGCTTACATAAATATTTCTTTCTCGCAATCGCTATTGTGATTATTCTGCATTAACTGTGCATAAGACCCTCTGGACTTTTCCATGTTCCTGTAAGAACTTCACTCTGATTTAGTAAATTACTGCTCCCATTTGAAAAATTGTAGCTTTCAAAATGTGCATTAGTTCTGGTCAGGGAGAGCACGTATTGCCTGCATTAGGAAACTATGCAATGTTATGGCATCTAGGAAAGTAGCTTCAGAGAACCCAAAAACATGCTTCGTTATAGAGCCTGAATTTCAAAGCCTGTCACAATGGCCAGTCAGTGTTAGTCAAGGGAGAACCCTCTTTCTAACTGCATATCCTTGGGCTAGGGAGAGGGAGAACACAGGAAACTGAAGTTTCACTTTACATTGGTTAGATTTTTATTAACTAAAAAAAGTCTAAATGTTCAAAATGAAGTTGTCTGTATAACTGAAAGTACCTGAAAATCTATATACTCTTCCCAAGGATCATTGTGGGGCAAGAAAGGGAAAATCTCAATAGCATAATTTAAGAAAATAAGGAGTGAAAAGATAAAGCTATTTCCTGTTCAGACCTCTTCAAGTCCTGGTAATTGTTTACTAATGAGCTGGTTAGAGAATCTAATTATCTTCATAGAAAAATAAGCTATTTCTAATATTTGACTAAAAGGTATACTTCTGTAGGTTTGATATTATTGTGGACCTACTATTTTCATTACCTAAAAATAGACATTTGTTGTTTCATCTCCGGCAGCCATACTCCATTCTTTCAGCAGTGATACATTGATTGCCCTTCAAGGAATTCACTCTTACTTGATTTTCAGTTCATATAGCTTAGGTGGGGTTGATTCCACTCCTAAAACCAGAGATGGGTACGGATTGGCCCAAACAAATCAGCAAATATCCCCTTGGCCAAAGTGATTCATTTAAAGATGAGTACTTGACTTAATACATGCGAAGTATGGAGAATGAATAGGACTAGTGTAGAAACCACTGGAAGAAATTCTGACTTCCCTCTATGTAGTACAAGAATAGTGAGAGGTCTGGAATTGCAGTAGCTGTTTTGCTACCATGAGGTAGGAGAGATTAGAGCTGCCAAGCATCTACCAAGTGGAATATGAGGATGAATCCACTCATGCAGAAATTAGAGTAGAAAGATGTAAGGACACTGTGTTGTGAGTGACATTGCTTGAGCTACTGGATTGAGCTTTGTTTATCTCTAGAGTTTTAAGTTATATGAGTCCCCTCCACATATCCCTTTACTATATAAATTACTTTGTGCTGGGTTTCAGTCACCTAAAACATTAAGGGTTCTAATGGATAAATTTGTTTTGGTTTCTTTCTACAAAATGGGCCAGTTGTCTTTGACCATGTTATATCTGCCATGTAAGTGTGATCAGCTCTTTCAGAGATGTATCCTAGAATTGGATGAAAATGAGTTTGGATGACTCAGTGGAAACCCATTTCTATAACTACAAAGAAAAATTTAAAGCACAAGGCCCATGTTCAAGACATATGAATAGTATTGATAGTATAACACAAGATCTAATTACTTTCTATTATTTTGGGTCCCTGGACATGAGGATCTGTTCCTGTTTAAATGCTTACCTAAGAGTCTTCCTGGTCGTTGCTGTCTGAGCACCTGAAGTTAAGTTTTATGTCAGCGTTTGAAAGGTTCTTAGCAAGCTTGTCTAGTATAAGCACTTTAATTTGCACATGGATAAACTGAAGTCCAGAGAGAAGATGATTATCACACAGAATTAATAGCTAAACACCACACTCTGATTATGTAGTATGGTTTATATATCAACGTACAACCTCAATGTTGTTTGTATAGCCACATATAAGCGCCTTGTGTATATAGACAGTTTACTAGGAAATTTGCCATCAGTGCAGCATGCTTGATGTTTTAACCTACATGCTGCCCTTGAAGCTAGGTGGCTATTGAATTGAGCAGAATGCAGATGAGGTTAAGGGCATCTTTTTTAATCTCGTATGTGCCCGTGAGGTAGGCATGCTATTTTCACTTGTCTAACATCTTTATTTTTTTTTTCTAGTTAAAGAGCGCACCTCTTCATTTTGGCTTAATCACCCCTCCCAGGTCTAGAAATGGTCAAATAACCTGGGATTAGCCAATAAAAGGACAACATCCTCCTGGCCACAGTGATTAGCTTAGGAGTGAGTGGATATCCAAATCAGTTGAATCAGAGAAAATCTTGGGACACTTGTGGAAATTATTAGAGATGAGGAGCTTACTGTTCTGTTTGATTTTGCTGCAGTTTTTACGCTAGTAGAATGTAAGTTTAGAGTTGCTGAAGCTCTTCTTTATCACTTTGTTGGGAATAGCTTCCAGCACAAGGGAAGTAGATCTGAGAGACGATAGAGATTTCTAAAGATATTGTTTGAATTTCCTGCTGCGGTCAGCCTTACTCCTGAAACTTTCAGATACATAAACTGATGTGTTCCCCTTTCTTGATTAAACTAGTTTGAACTGTGTGTTCTGTTACCAAAAGAACCGTGACTAATGCAGAGTTTTATCTTTCACACATCCACAGATAGCACATACAGTAGATGTGAGTCGTCACCTAGCCAAAGCCTCCTTCTTTGAAACTGTCCACATAGTCTTAGTCCCTGATAAAAGGTCATGTTTTAGATTGGGGTGAACACCTGACCCAGGAGTTATCAATCCATAAGCTATGCTGAGACAATCATTTGGACACAGTGACTGAATGAATTAGCTAAGGTCATCTTGAGTTGGGTCAGAGTTGGTGCCAGGGCAAGACAAAGTCACTTACAAGCCATAGTTATGGGAAAACACAGAAAATATGAATCAATAGAGAAAGCTAATCTGCAAAGATAAAATGGAAGAATAGAGCAAATATACACAAAGAAGAAACCATATGGCACAAAGAAAAAAAAAAAGGAAGATAGAGCTGCCTGATGATTTTCTACAAACAACATGGTGTTTTCTTCATGTCACTCCTCCTAGAACCATGCCCCACATTTATCCTTCTAATATAATGGACCTTTGTGATTTAAACTAGCCTGAGTGGGCTTCTATCCTATACAGCCAACTGGACCTTTCAATCACAGATCCCAGCACTATGCCAAAGGATGAGGAAAGTTTATTACAAAGTTTATTACCTGGACTAGAGGAATTATGGCTAAAAGCAGAAGACTATGGTTTGCTCTGGAGCATGAATTTTGAACATGAAGAAGACTGTCTGCTAGGTCTCAATTCCCTGACTCAATTTAAAGCCTGAAATCTGTGGACTGGCTTCCCTGTGCATGGAGCTAGGGAAGATCTCCCCCACAAGTGTTTATAACAATGTTTAAATTATCATCTCAATTACTCTCTGTGTACACATCAGTGAGCACTCTGCATATCAATAAATGAACTCTGTGTGTATTCAGAAGGCTACTGTGGTAACAGCAACATGTAGATCCAGTTCTCATTTGATGGGCACCTTCCCAGCTAGTTTTAAATGGTTTAGGGGATTATACTGGAGATTTAAGGGAGAACAGATGATTCTCATTGTCCTGCATGATGTAAATTTAAACTTGAAAATGAATGCCCTAAAACATGGTATTATTCTGTTCCTAGTCTGTTCTCCAGCTGTATAGAAATATAAGCAGGCCAAAATGCTCCTGGGGATAAAAAAAAGACCTAGAGATACCTGGCAGGATGGGATCACGAAATTTTGGCAAAGCAGGCAGTCACCTTCTATGGAATTCTGGTTCCCCAACTAGTTCAAGGTCATCCTCCAGGCTACTACACAAGAACCCACCATACTGGGGTAGAATAATTCCACCCCAATGCAGAAAAAAACTAAACATAATGGGGTCCTGGCTGCACCTTGCTCACTGTTTCTCTTAAATTCTTTTCTGAAGTGGCCCATGGGGCCAGTGAGAGACTGTTTGGAAATAATGAGTGTTTAGTGTTGTCAAAAAAAATTCAACTGAGTAAATTTTAAAGATCTTATTGCTTTATTCAGTGATTCATGAATTGGGCAGCATCCCGTCTAGCAGATAGAAGGGACCTTCAAAGAGCTGTACAAAATGAAAGACTTTTATAGGCAGAAGGGGGCAGGACAAGGAAGTTACATTAGCAAAGAGCTGATTATTTGTGGCAGGGTCACCTTCCTTTAGGAGATGGCAGGGGTTCATCAGGCAGATTACCTCACTAGTACTGACCAGGTCATTCCAGATTGACTGGTTTAAGATTCATTCCATTCCTAGGGGAGGCTGAAACTGTAATTAAGTTAGGTATTAAGTCTTGGTCGGTGATGTGGGGCTTAGCATAAGTGACTATTTTGAGCCTGTTGTCTCTTTTTTAACAGTGTATATAAGATTCCCCAGAAGCTCAGTTCTTGGAGAAGTAGCAAGAACCTTAAAAGGGTGACTTTGGTTGGCCTGAAAGAAAGCTTCTAGTCTTTCTCTTTGACTTGAAAAGAAGTTAGTTTCTCTCTCTCTCTCTCTCTCTCTCTCCCTCCCTCCCTACGTACCTCCCTGCCTCTCTCTCTTCATGACTCAAAAGGAGGAGAGAGAGAAAGAGAGACAGAAAGTACAGATGTCCTATATATTGGTGATATTATTTTCTAGCCTGTGATTCTAATCGTTTGGGTGCAGGGTTGTCTTCTCTTCCTCACCACTCCTTCCTCCCTCCTTTCCTTTTGTTCTCTCCTTTCTTTGAGCATCACTTCCTTTTCTTTGAGGACGATGCTTTTCCTTTGTCATTAAAATAAGTTTGTTGTCCTTAAAAATG
Source organism: Grampus griseus (assembly GCF_964374135.1). Classification (NCBI taxonomy): domain Eukaryota; kingdom Metazoa; phylum Chordata; class Mammalia; order Artiodactyla; family Delphinidae; genus Grampus; species Grampus griseus. The sequence continues at coordinate 96,879,910 of NC_138999.1, read as the reverse complement.
CCTGCTCTAACAAGGTTACATAAGGAATTAATAATTCAAAGCGCTGTTAAAAACAACTTAGAGGCAGAGAAGGAGGAAGTGAATATTTTTCCCCTCATTGTCAGAAAAATAAAACCCAACTTGATTTCCTCTTGTGAAGTCTTAGTTGTTTCCTTCTAGATGAAGAAAAGGAATAAACCAGTTCTCAGAGACACAACAGCAGAAGCAGTAGCACCAAGAAGCATTTACATGAAATACTGCATGTGATACATTAGCATGGTTCCTGGCACACTGTGAGGACTGTTGATGAAAAATTAATCAGTTGATCTAAAAAAGAAATGGAAAATTTTATTCAAGCCAAATTTGAGGATTATAACCTGGAAGAGCATCTCAGAAAGCTCTGAGAACTCTTCCTCCTGTTAGAAGTCAAGGCACAGTTATAGAAGTTTTTGGAGACAGAAGGCTGTACATTAAATGATGTATTATTGACAGTTTATATGATCCAAATCTAAGCATCATCCTGGTGGGACATGTGACCCCTTACAAGATCAAGAAGAAATGCTATATTTTAAGGAGTTGTTTTGTTGATGCTAGGAGAATGTTGTTCTTTATGGTTAAGCAGGTATTTCTGCTAATGGGCGAGGTTTGGTCAATACATAATGCAGATACATAATGCGCAGTAGGGGGGAGAGAGGAGGCCAAATGGCAGAGAAAAAGGTTTATGTTTAAATTTTTCTTGTCTTGCCATAAAATATGAATTTTATTTCACAACACTCAGTAAGTGTTCATTATTCGTGTTATTATTAGTATTATCCTTAGTCTTAAGTGCTCAAATTTTATTTCTGGACAAGATCCCCTTGAAAACTGGTCATCCCAAAGAGTCAATCTCAAAGAGGCTTTAGCACAGAATCTCAGGCCCTCTTAACTTTTTAAAGTGCTTTCACATTTATTATCTCGCTTTTGTTCTGACACAAGTTTGGATTTATAAATGGAAGTTGAAAACAAAAGACAGTTTTCTAGCTAGAACAGTTACCAGAGTAAAATGCTATTGTATCCAAATCATCCACTACCATTGCAGGAAGAAAATGCTGAGAAAAAGGTTTCCCTCCTTAAAAGCACTAAACAGCATCATTTGCAATGTCAGAGAGACACAAAGATTTTCACTTTTATCAGTGAAGAAAGACAACTCTTTAAGTACCAAACAAAAATTGAGTAATAAGCAAGTGTAGAAACCAACTTTATGGGGCCCTATTTCTATTTTAATAAACACATGGCACTAATTGTGTGACAGGCATATAAAAATTGTACAACTATTAATCCATTTATCTTCAAAACAAAGCAGTGCAGTAGGTTAGGTACTATTATGTGGCCATCACCATTTTACTGCTGAGAAACTCAAGGCAAATTTGGGCTATGCAAATAGCCCACCACGATGAAGCCACTGTGTAGTAGAGTCTGGTTTCAAACCTAAGCAACCTGACTCCAGTCTAAGCTTCACAGCATAATGCTTGCTGCCTCCCCAATGCAACTGCATCTCTTGAGAGGCCATGAGCCAAAACTTTCTCAAGTTAACTCCCCTCTCAGTACCACCTTCTCAGCATCTGTAGACTTCTGGAAAGAAAGCTTCAGGTAGCAAGCTATGTATACCTTAGTCTACTGCCCTATCTAAGAGATAAAACTGCTGGCCTAAGAGAGGTGTGGAACAATTCCACAGTTGCCCATGGTGCTGCAAAGGTAGTAGCCAGACCAATGGGAATGAGTTTAGCTTGAACTCTAAGCCACTATCTTCTATCCGTTTAACTGATGAATTTTTAAAAAATCACCTGTCTTCCCTTTCCTGGACATCTATTCCACAACACAACAAAGTTCTCCTTGATTAGCCAGTCACTTTCTTTGCTTGAATTAAAAAAAATAGAAGGGGGGGAGCTCTTTCTTTCTAAAGGCTGTACGCTCCATTTTTAACAGGTTAAGCCACTTGATTATGAATCCTGAAGCAGAAAGAGGGCATCCTTATGAAGTTAGAGAGCGGCTAGAGTAATGTCAGGCACACAGAACAGATGAAGTCACACTCCTTCTCTAGAGAAGGAAAACTACAAGTTGATATCAAAACCCATTATACATCCTTTATAGTTCATTGTATCTAAACGTTTAAACTGAATGTAATTTCTTTTTGTAAAAAAATAGTGTAGTATTTAAGCACATGGACTCTGGAGCCAGACTTCCTGTGTTCAGATCTAATCCCTTTAATTAATCTCAGTGTTGCTACCTGTGCTTTGTTCAGCTGTTACTTTGAGCCAGTCATTCAACCATCTTATGCCTCCGTCTCCTCATTTCTAAAATGGGGACAACAATAGTACTTACTGATAGGATTGCTGTGAGGATTAAACAAGTAAATGTATTTAAAGATATTATAAAAGTGTCTGGCAGTAACAAGCATTATATATTAGCTATTGTTATCAATAATAATAGCATTTAAAAACAACACAGGGAGTTTTTAACTGTCCTTACATTCCCAAACTCTCCACCATACTATTTATTCAGGACACTAACTTCACTTCTAATTGCCTTTACCCAATTGTTCCTTGGTTTCTGTCTGTGACCAAACAGGAAAAAGGCAACAGCTCATACAGTCAGATTTTGGCACATGTGGAGACAGGATTTTGCCATATGGGACATTAAGACACAGTCTCTAGGAACACAGTACATTCAAATTCAGGGTGTGTCTGAAGAGGGGAAAAGTACCACTTTCTGATGGCAACACTCCAGTCATGATAGGTTTACTTTACTATGAGGAGAGATAAAACTATGTGGTCTGTTCTTTCTCTGAGTCTTTTTGGATTGTCTGCTTGTTTGCTTGTTGATTTTTGCTTTTTGTCTTGTGGGAAAAACAGGGAAAAGGAGACTAAAGGAATAGCAGGGACCACCTAACTGATCTGGAACACTAAAAACACAAACTAAAGTCATCCCTTTAATTAATTTTAACAATCAAAGCATGATAGTTATATTACTCATCAAGGAGAGAGGAAGAGAAGTCCTAACTGCTAAAGGAATCAATCACGAGTCAACCAACAAAATCCTAGCTCCTGAACTAATTGTGGAACCATGTCCAATCAGACATGGAGCATTTTAATAAAAACATAAGACTAGGACTTAACAACAACAACAAAAAACAGCTTAATATCAACTAGTGAGAGACATACCAAAGTGTCCCTACATGTTGATTGTTTGTTTATGCCTGCTCTGTAAGATTATATTTAGAATGCAGGTAAGTTATATATTGATCAAAAAGTAAACGTCTCAAAACATTTCCTGGTTCCTATCTGTATATCATATAAAACATATGCTTTAGAATTTAGTTCATGAGACCATATGAATCAAGGAGTATGCTACAAAATTACCCTAATTACAGGAGAATAATTAGGGGAGAAAAGAGCCTTAGATGCCAAACCTGTAAACTCAAAAGTACAAAACCATGACAGATATTACAGCCATAGTTTGCACTTGAGGAAATAGTTTGAAGATTGGCTAAGAAGCTGTCCATAAGTCCCACAGCTGGTTAGCAGCAAAGCTAAGAGTTAGACGAACCCTGTGACCCCACCACACCATTAGGGTGAAAACATCTCAAAGGAGGTCAGATTCTACGGCTTTTTATTTAGTGAGTAATGAACCACTCAGTTATATAGCACAGAATTTTACTTTCAGGTCTGCCTAAATAGTCCAATTGGTCCTAGAGACAATTTCCAGTCAAAGGAATAGAAGGTCTCAGAGTTCCTGTTCCCCATCTCACCTCAACTACAGATTTGCCCAGGATTTTGTCTTGACTGTATCTAGATCTATCAGGACTATGTGGTCTGCTTTTCTCCAGGCCTAGACCTTGGAACAGTTAGGGAGCAGGTGAAGTTTGACTTCTACTCTCTTCTTGTGCATCTTCTCTTAGCCCTACCTGGTCAAATCTTTCTTATCTTTTCAAGGCTCAGTTCAAGTTGCATCTTCCTGGTGAAGAGTTCCTTGACCATTCTGGAAAGACGTGATCTCTCACCTCTTCCAATACCTATAGCATATAGTATCTTTGCCACCTTTTAACATTTACCATACACCTTAACAGTGGTGATGGTGGTGGTTGGTCGTGGTAGCTAAAAGTTTTTGATTGCTTCCTTGTACTAGCAGCTTTTCATGAATGATTGCACTCCTCTCTGGCACTCTATGAAGTAGGTTCTTGCCATCTGTATTTGAAGATGAAGAAACAGGCTCAGAGTTTTTAGGTAACTTGCCCATGGTCACACAGCTAGTAAATGGCAGAGCCACAATTCAAACAGGTTTTTTCTGTCTCCAGCTTCCAGGTTCTTAACCACTATACCATGCTTTCTCAGGGTGCAGTCCATAGACAACAGGCATAAAAATCACACAAACATAGGTTTCTGGGCTCTACCTTAAACCTTCTGAAGGACAATCTCTGAGAAGGAAGTCTGGGAACCTGAATGTTTTCTAGCCCATTGGAGGTTCAGATCCCCACTGAAGTTTGTGAGAACCACTGCACTAAAAAGTCTACTGGTAGCAACTTCCTTGAGTTTATATAGGTTTTCATGCTCACAAAGCTCCTTGATATTAATTATTACTTACTGGCTATTTCTATATATGACCCCTAATATGTGTTTACATCTTGTGTCTCCTGACTATAGTTTAAGAGACACAGTTTCACTCTGTATCACCTGCTCACTGCATACCTCAGAATTTTGTACACATTACTAGTTTTCAGTAAGCCTACTCTTCCACTGTGATTGCCAAATGGTCTCTGCTGCTTCACAGAAGACATCAATCTATGTTTCATACTAAAAGGGGTATTTTCACCCCTAAACCCCTCCACAACAGCCACAAAGAGTGGCTCGAATTTCAAGCACTTTTACGTCATGCCCATCCCATTAAAACAGAGGACATCACAACGGTATGACCTTTCTCTCTGCACAGGAAGAGAAGCATTTGAGTCCATTGCTAAGATTTCTCTTCCCTTCCTGGATGTCCTTCCCTCATCACTGGCTCCTTGCCACCATCTCCCTGGGAGAAGCGTGCTTATAGAAGAAGTTGAAGATAGTGGTAGCCTGATACATGCTGGGCCACACAAGGAATACCATGTAAGATTACAGGTGGGAGGAGCATGCCTTTGGCCACAGTGATCAAACATTAAGATGATAACTATAGTTTTAACACTTTTGTTAGAAAATTTTGTTTAAAAATAATGTATTTTTAAGTACAAAATGCTCATTATAGATTACTTGGAAAATAGAGAAAAAGGCAAAAAAACATGTATTGGTTACCCTATCATTCAAACAAAACCACTGTCGACATTTTTATATATAGTCTTTCAGTCTCTTTTCTATGCAAGCATTCATGGGTGTGTGTGTGTATGTGACACAGGCATTAAAAAAATATGGAATGATACTATATACAAGGTTTTAGATCATGACTTTTATAATGTCAAGAATATATCATGAATATTTTTCCTATTTCATTAAATATCCTTATGTAAAATATAATGTTGGAAAACTTTATAAAGTGGTTAAATTATTGTCTTGCTTTTCAAAAAAGTCTAATGACTGCCATGCCTGGGTCAAGGATTATTGAAAAATAAGGCAATCAAAGAAGAACCAGAACTAGGGATCAAGTTGGACTGGTGAGTCTGTGGCTAATAGTCTGAGTAGAGGCCCAATGGGGACTTGGTTCACACATCAAAGTAAATCATAAGGATGAAGCTGGGAATAGTATCCAGGGGATCAGAAGAAACAGAAAGAGCATAAGCAAAGTTCTAAATTACAGGATGTGGGTTGACAGTAATAATCAGAGAGATCCAGATGAGTTGGAGGCCCAGCATAGGTAAGAGTCTGGGTCAGGGATCACGCCCAGAAAACTAACTGCAAGCAGGAGGGCAGCATAGAGTCTGAGTGTACAAAGACAGGTCTGGATTGGGGATTCAAGACAGAGATGAACAAACAGTTGCGGAACAGCAGGGAACTGAACACAGGAACTCAGGATCTGGATCAGAAGCAGATCAACACAATAATGTGACAACCAGTCCTTGGAGAGGGGCTGTCCGGATATTAGTAGTCTTGGTGAGGGAAAATAAGAGCACAGTAAGAACCCTACACAGTCCAGAGTGCCCTTAGAGTTGTAGCACTGACTTCCATAGAAGCTCTACTTGTTGATTGATGGTGAGAGGATTCAGATAATCACTGGGACCATCAGCAATCACTAGCCGGCAATGGACAGAAGAGAAGGGTAGGAGGCAGGGCTGAGAATGCAGGATACTTTTCCATGGTTACTTAAAAAAAAATGAAAATAGAAATTTCCATCTTTGTGGCCAAAAATCATCAAACAGTGCTTTTGTACAGTTCAAATCATATAAATCCTTGGTATAAGAGGTTGGTTTCAGGGTGAGGGGAGGTGGGGTTGGTAGAGTGGTGGAATGTGGATTAATTGAGGAGTTTGGTTGTGTGGATGACAATGAAATACAGTTTTAAGGTACAAAAAAACACTAACTTTCAAGCCTGGCATATTGTAGATGTTCAGTAAACATTAGTTTAAATAATTTAAGAACTGTTAAGGCCAGCATTGGGCTAATCACAGCGGAACACACGAAAGAAGAATGTGCCGTTGTTCTCTAAAAGAGCTTATCTTTTTTTTTAAGAAAAATAAAACAAGGGAGACCTTCAAGATGGCAGAGGAGTAAGACGTGGAGATCAACTTCCTCCCCACAAATACATCAGAAATACATCTACATGTAGAACAACTCCTACTGAATGCTGGCAGAAGACCCCAGACTTCCCAAAAGGCAAGAAACTCCCCATGTACCTGGGTAGGGCAAAAGAAAAAAGAAAAAACAGAGAAAAAAGAATAGGGATGGGACCTGCATCTCTGGGAGAGAGCTGTGAAGGAGTAAAAGTTTCCACACATTAGAAAGCCCCTTCACTGGCGGAGATGGGGGGTTGCAGGGGGAGAGCTTTGGAGCTATGGAGGAGAGCGAGAGGCTTGTCTGCTCACCCGCCGGGGTGGGAGGGGGCTGGGAGCTGAGGCTCCGGCTTCGGAGGTCAGATCTCAGGGAGAGGAATGGGGTTGGCGGCGAGAACACAGCCTGAAGGGGGCTAGTGCACCACAGCTGGCAGGGAGGGAGTCTAGGAAAAAGTCTGGAGCTGCCGAAGAGGCAAGAGACCATTGTTTTGGGGTGCACGAGGAGAGGGGATTCAGAGCACCACCTAAATGAGCTCCAGAGAAGGGCGTGACCGCAGCTACCAGCACGGACACCAGAGATGGGCATGAAACACTAAGGCTGCTGCTGCAGCCACCAAGAAGCCTGTGTGCAAGCACAGGTCACTTCCCACACCTCCCCTCCTGGGAGCCTGTGCAGCCCACCACTGCCAGGGTCCCATGATCCAGGGACAACTTCCCCGGGAGAACACATGGCGCACCTCAGGCTGGTACAACATCATGCTGGCCTCTGCCGCTGCAGGCTCACCCACACCCCGTACCCCTCCCTCCCCCCGGCCTGAGTGAGCCAGAGCCCCAAAATCAGCCGCTCCTTTAACCCTGTCCTGTCTGAGCGAAGAACAGATGCCAGAGGGCAACCTACATGCAGAGGTGGGCCAAATCCAAAAATGAACCCCAGGACCTGTGTGAACAAAGAAGAGAAAGGGAAATCTCTCCCAGCAGCCTCAGAAGCAGCGGATTAAATCTCCACAATCAATTTGATGTACCCTGCATCTCTGAAATACCTGAATAGACAACGAATCATCACAACATTGAGGCGGTGGACTTTGGGAGCAACTGTAGACTTGGGGTTTGCTTTCTGCATTTGTTTCTGGTTTTATGTTTATCGTAGTTTAGTATTTACAGTTTATTATCCTTGGCAGATTTTTTCACTGATTTGGATGCTTTCTTCCCTTTTATATATATATTTCCCTTTTTCTCTTTTTGTGACTGTTTACGTGTATGCTTCTTTGTGTGATTTTGTCTGTATAGTTTTGCTTTTAGCATCTTCCCTAGGGTTCTGTCTGTCCATTTTTTTGGGGGGGTATAGTACTTAGTGCATGTTATCCTTGGTGCATTTCTTTACTGCTTTGGTTGCTATCTTTCATTTTTTATGACTTTTCAGTTTTTTATTTTAAATAATTTTTTATTTTAATAACTTTATTTTATTTTATTATTTTTTTCTTTCTTTCTTTTTTTCTCTCCCTTTTCTTCTGAGCCTTGTGGCTGACAGGGCCTTAGTGCTCCGGCCAGGTGTCAGGCCTGTGCCTCTGAGGTGGGAGAACTGAGTACAGGACATTGGTCCACCAGAGACCTCCCTGCTCCACATAATATCAAACGGCAAAAGCTCACTCAGAGATCTCCATCTCAATGCTAAGACCCAGCTCCACTCAATGACCGGCAAGCTACAGTGCTGGACACCCTATACCAAACATCTAGCAAGACAGGAACACAACCCCACCCATTAGCAGAGAGGCTGCCTAAAATCATAATAAGTTCACAGACACCCTAAAACACACCACTGGATGCGGTCTGGCCCACCAGAAAGACAAGATCCAGCCTCATCCACCAGAACACAGGCACCAGTCCCCTCCACCAGGAAGCCTACACAACACACTGAACCAACCTTAGCCACTGGGGGCAGACACCAAAAACAATGGGAACTACGAACTGGCAGCCTGCAAACAGGAGACCCCAAACACAGTTAAGTTAAGCAAAATGACAGGACAGAGAAACACACAGCAGATGAAGGAGCAAGGTAAAAACTCACCAGGCGAAACAAATGAAGAGGAAATAGGCTGTCTACCTGAAAAAGAAATCAGAGTAATGATAGTAAAGATGATCCAAAATCTTGGAAATAGAATGGAGAAAAAACAAGAAACATTTAACAAGCACCGAGAAGAACGAAACAGCAAACAAACAACGATGAGCAACACAATAAATGAAATTTAAAATTCTCTAGAAGGAATCAATAGCAGAATAACTGAGGCAGAAGAACGAATAAGTGACCTGGAAGATAAAACAGTGGAAATAACTACCACAGAGCAGAAAAAAGAAAAAAGAATGAAAAGAATTGAGGACAGTCTCAGAGACCCCTGGGACAACATTAAATGCACCAACATTCTAATTATACGGGTCCCAGAAGAAGAAGAGAAAAAGGAAGGGACTGAGAAAATATTTGAAGAGATTATAGTTGAAAACATCCCTAATAAGGGAAAGGAAATAGTCAATCAAGTCCAGGAAGCACAGAGAGTCCCATACAGGATAAACCCAAGGAGAAACATGTCAAGACAAATATTAATCAAACTACCAAAAATTAAATACAAGGAAAAAATATTAAAACCAGCAAGGGAAAAACAACAAATAACATACAAGGGAAGCCCCATAAGGTTAACAGCTGACCTTTCAACAGAAACTCTGCAAGCCAGAAGACAGTGGCAGGACATATTTACAGTGATGAAAGGGAAAATCTTACAACCAAGATTACTCTACCCAGCAAGGATCTCATTCAGATTTGACAGAGAAATTAAAACCTTTATAGACAAGCAAAAGCTAAGAGAATTCAGCACCACCAAAATACCTTTACAACAAATGCTAAAGGAACTTCTCTAGGCAGCAAAAACAAGAAAAGGAAAAGACCTAGAAAAACAAGCACAAAACAATTAAGAAAATGGTAATAGGAACATACATATCAATAATTACCTTAAATGTAAATAGATTAAATGCTACAACCAAAAGTCATAGACTGGCTGAATGGATACAAAAACAAGACCTGTATGTATGCTGTCTACAAGAGACCCACTTCATACCTAGGGACACGTACAGACTGAAAGTGAGGGGATGGAAAAAGATATTCCATGCAAATGGTTATCAAAAGAAAGCTGGAGTAGTAATTCTCATATCAGACAAAATAGACTTTAAAATAAAGACTTCCAGGGGCTTCCCTGGTGGTGCAGTGGTTGAGGGTCCGCCTGCTGATGCAGGGGACATGGGTTCGTGCCCCGGTCCGGGAAGATCCCGCGTGCCGCGGAGCGGCTGGGCCCGTGAGCCATGGCCGCTGGGCCTGCGCGTCCGGAGCTTGTGCTCCACGGCGGGAGAGGCCACAACAGTGAGAGGCCCAAGTACAGCAAAAAAAAAAAAATAAAAAAAAAATAAAGACTTCCACAAGAGACAAAGAAGGACACTACATAATGATCAAGGGATTAATACAAGAAGAAGATATAACAATTGTAAATATTTATGCCCAACATATTACCCAACAGAGGAGCACCTCAATACATAAGGCAAATGCTAACAGCCATAAAAGGGGAAATTGACAGTAACACAATCACAGTAGGGGACTTTAACAACCCACTTTCACCAATGGACAGATGATCCAAAATGAAAATAAATAAGGAAACACAAGCTTTAAATGATACATTAAACAAGATGGAGTTAATTGATATTTATAGGACATTCCATCCAAAAACAACAGAATACACTTTCTTCTCAAGTGCTCATGGAACGTTTTCCAGGGTAGATCATATCTTGGGTCACAAATCAAGCCTTGGTACATTTAAGAAGGTTGAAATCGTATCAGGTAACTTTTCCACCCACAACACTATGAGACTAGATATCAATTACAGGTAAAAATCTATAAAAAATACAAACACATGGAAGCTAAACAATACACTACTAAATAACAAAGAGATCACTGAAGAAATCAAAGAGGAAATCAAAAAATACCTAGAAATAAATGACAATGAAAACACGACGACCCAAAACCTATGGGATGCCGCAAAAGCAGTTCTAAGAGGGAGATTTATAGCAATACAACCCTACCTCAAGAAACAAGAAACAGGGCTTCCCTGGTGGCGCAGTGATTGAGAGTCCACTTGCCGAAGCAGGGGACATGGGCTCGGGCCCCGGTCTGGGAAGATACCGCACGCTGCGCAGCGGCTGGGCCTGTGAGCCATGGCCACTGAGTCTGCGCATCCAGAGCCTGTGCTCCGCAACGGGAGAGGCCACAACAGTAAGAGGCCCGCGTATCGCAAACAAAACAAAACAAAAAAGAAACAAGAAACAACTCAAGTAAACAACCTAACCTTACACCTAAAGCACTTAGAGAAAGAAGAATCAAAAAGCCCCAAAGTTAGTAGAAGGAAAGAAATCATAAAGATCAGATCAGAAATAAATGAAAAAGAAATGAAGGAAACAATAGCAAAGATCAATAAAACTAAAATCTGGTGCTTTGAGAATATAAACATAATTGATAAACCATTAGCCAGACTCATCAATAAAAAAAGGTAGAAGACTCAAATCAACAGACTGAGAAATGAAAAAGGAGAAGTAACAACTGACACTGCAGAAATACAAAGGACCATGAGAGATTACTACAAGCAACTCTATGCCAATAAAATGGAAAACCTGGAAGAAATGGACAAATTCTTAGAAAACACAACCTTCCGAGACTGAACCAGGAAGAAATAGATAATATAAACAGACCAATCACTAGCACTGAAATTGAAACCATGATTTAAAATCTTCCAACAAACAAAAGCCCAGGACCTGATGGCTTCACAGGCGAATTCCATCAAATATTTAGAGAAGAGTCAACACCTGTCCTTCTCAAATTCTTCCAAAATATAGCAGAGGGAGGAACACTCCCAAACTCATTCTACGAGGCCACCATCACCCTGATACCAAAACCAGACAAAGATGTCACAAAAAAAGAAAACTACAGGCCAATATCACTGATGAACATAGATGCAAAAATCCTCAACAACAACAAAATACTAGCAAACAGAATCCAACAGCACATTAAAAGGATCATACACCATGATCAAGTGGGGTTTATGCCAGGAATGCAAGGATTCTTTAATATATGCAAATCAATCAATGTGATACACCATATTAACAAATTGAAGGATAAAAACCATATGATAATCTCAATAGATGAAGAAAAAGCTTTCAACAAAATCAACACCCAGTTATGATAAAAATCCTCCAGAAAATAGGCAAAGAGGGAACCTACTCAACATAATAAATAATATATGACAAACCCACAGCCAACATCGTTCTCAATGGTGAAAAACTGAAACCATTTCCTCTAATATCAGGAACAGGACAAGGTTGTCCACTCTCACCACTATTATTCAACATAGTTTTAGAAGTTTTAGCCACAGCAATCAAAGAAGAAAAAGAAAAAAAAGGAATCCAAATTGCAAAAGAAGTAGTAAATCTGTCACTGTTTGCAGATGACATGATACTATACATAGAGAATCCTAAAGAGGCTACCAGAAAACTACTAGAGGCAATCAATTAATTTGGTAAAGTAGCAGGATACAAAATTAATGCACAGAAATCTCTGGCATTCCTATACACTAATGATGAAAAATCTGAAAGAGAAATTAAGGAAACACTCCCATTTACCACTACAAAAATAAGAATAAAATACCTAGGAATAAACCTACCTAAGGAGACAAAAACTTGTATGCAGAAAACTATAAGACACTGATGAAAGAAATTAAAGACAATACAAATAGATGGAGACATATACCATGTTCTTGGATTGGAAGAATCAACATTGTGAAAATGACTATACTACCCAAAGCAATCTACAGATTCAATGCAATCCTTATCAAACTACCAATGGCATTTTTCACAGAATTAGAACAAAAAATTTCACAATTTGTATGGAAACACAAAAGACCCTGAATAGCCAAAGCAATCTTGAGGAAAAAAAAACGGAGCTGGAGGAATCAGACTCCCTGACTTCCGACTATACTACAAAGCTACAGTAATCAAACAGTATGGTACTGGCAGAAAACCAGAAATATAGATCAATGGAACAGGATAGAAAGCTCAGAGATAAACCCATGCACATATGGTCACCTTATTTTTGATAAAAGAGGCCAGAATATACAATGGAGAAAAGACAGCCTCTTCAATAAGTGGTGCTGGGAAAACTGGACAGCTACATGTAAAAGAATGAAATTAGAACACTCCCTAATACCATACACAAAAATAAACTCAAAATTAATTAAAGACCTAAAGTAAGGCCAGAAGCTAGAAAACTCTTAGAGGAAAACATAGGCAGAACACTCTATGACATAAATCAGAGCAAGATCCTTTTGGACCCACCTCCTAGAGAGATGGAAATAAAACCAAAAATAAACAAATGGGACCTAATGAAACTTAAAAGCTTTTGCACAGCAAAGGAAACCATAAACAAGACAAAAAGACAACCCTCAGAATGGAAGAAAATATTTGCAAATGAAGCAACTGACAAAGGATTAATCTCCAAAATTTACGAGCAGCTCATGAAGCTCAATGTCAAAAAACAAACAACCCAATCAAAAAATGGGCAGAAGACTTAAATAGACATTTCTTCAAAGAAGATATACAGATTGCTAACAAACATATGAAAGGATGCTCAAAATCACTAATCATTAGAGAAATGCAAATCAAAACTACAATGAGGTATCACCTCATACCAGTCAGAATGGCCATTATCAAAAAATCTACAAACAATAAATGCTGAGAGAGTGTGGAGAAAAGGGAACCCTCTTGCACTGCTGGTGGGAATGTAAATTGATACAGCCACTATGGAGAACAGTATGGAGGTTCCTTAAAAAACTATAAGTAGAACTACCATACGACCCAGCAATCCCACTACTGGGCATATATCCTGAAAAAACTATAATTCAAAAAGAGTCATGTACCACAGTGTTCATTGCAGCACTATTTACAATAGCCGGGACATGGAAGCAACCTAAGTGTCCATCGACAGATGAATGGATAAAGAAGATGCAGCACATATATACAATGGAATATTACTTGGCCATAAAAAGAAATGAAACTGAGTTATTTGTAGTGAGGTGTATGGACCTAGAGACTGTCATACAGATTGAAGTCAGTCAGAAAGAGAAAAACAAATACCGTATGCTAACACGTATATATGGAATCTAAACAAAAGAAAAAAAATGGTTCTGAAGAACCTAGGGGCAGGACAAGAATAAAGACATAGATATAGAGAATGGACTTGAGGACATGGGGATAGGGAAGGGTAAGCTGGGACGAAGTGAGAGAGTGGCATGGACATATATACACTACCAAATGGAAAATAGATAGCTAGTGGGAAGCAGTCACATAGCACAGGGAGATCAGCTCGGTGCTTTGTGACCACCTAGAGGGGTGGGATAGGGAGGGTGGAAGGGAGACGCAAGAGGGAGGAGATATGGGGATATATGTATATGTATAGCTGATTCACTTTGTTATGAAGCAGAAACTAACACACAATTGTAAAGCAATTATACTCCAATAAAGGTGTTAAAAAAAAAGAAAAATGAAACAACTTGAGAGGAAAGGATACTCATTTTCTTAATACTGAGGACTAGATTACCATAATAGGTAAACGTGTAGGAGTTCAAGGAAGAAAAGTTAGAAATCAGTATTGGCTAGAGGGGCTGAAGAAGGTTTCCAGTTAGAGGGAAAACTTGAAAATAGGGAAGGTTTGGATACAAAACATAAGCAAAGGAACAAGGTACCTCTCATCACCAATTTTCCTACCACTTCTGACCATGCTTTCCAAAAACTAGTATTCCTCGGCCTAGATTTCAATGATGACCAATTCATCTGTCCTAAAGATTGTTCTGCAATACACTAGTCCTGAGATTCTTCACTTTAAAAGATTCTCATGGTCAAATTTGGGAAGTGCTACAATTTCCTCTCAGAGATTCATAATGCATACGAGCATAATAAATTCTCTGAAAAGTGCTGCAATAGGAAATCAGTTTTAACTTTGTTGAATCCAGCATTTCTTAATATAATTTGACTATGGAAACATTTGTTTCAATAAATGCTTGTAAACATTCCATGGTGCTAGTGTGCTACAGAATACACTGTAAAAGACACCACTATAGAAAAGTAAACAATTTAAATTCTCTATCAAAATCTCCAAAAATGAGGGATAATAAGAAAGGAAAACAGGCTACGGGTATCAAAAGTTAAGCACCAACTGTTGCCATTAAAGAAGGAAAGGGAGAAGAAATGGGCACAAAGCATTTTAAAAAATGGTTTGTCAGGCTTCCCTGGTGGCGCAGTGGTTGAGAGTCCGCCTGCCGATGCAGGGGACGCGGGTTCGTGCCCCAGTCCGGGAAGATCCCACATGCCGCGGAGCGGCTGGGCCCGTGAGCCATGGCCGCTGAGCCTGCGCGCCCGGAAGCCTGTGCTCCGCAACGGGAGAGGCCACAACAGTGAGAGGTCCACGTACCGCAAAAATATAAATAAATAAAAAATAAATTAAAAATGGTTTGTCTACAGATGGTTTGGAAGACACTGTTCTAAGCCACTACCCATTTTTAATCGTTTTAATAACCATTTCCCCTGCAGGGTGAGAATAGGCAGATATGAAAGTACTTTTTTCATTGGACCTCCTGATGTTAAAGCACTCTCTCTGTCTTTTCTGGTAACTGTGCTTTTGTTATGGGATTAGTTTTGAATTTGTTTGAGTCCTGGTTACAAAGGATTGGGGTATGTCATTGGCCTTAGAAAACAGAGACATTTCCATAGTTTCTCTTGCCTCCCAGAAGAGTATCTTGGCTGTAGCTGATGGGGAAATCATGTTCAGAGATGGGTAACGTCTTGGAGGAATTCTTTCCCTGGAGATGTGCAAGCAGAAGTTAGTAGTCATTTGACAAGATTGTCAAGAGGTAGAGATTGGTCTTTATGACTTATAAGGGCTCTTCCAACTCTAACAGTATAGGATTGGGTGGAAGGTTTTTTAAATACTTTGCACATAAAAATTTCCTGGGAAGTTTTTTGAAAATGCCAGTGGCTAGGCTTCACTCCAGAGCAATAAAATCACAATCTGTGGACATGGGTTCCGGACATTTTATTGTTTAAAGACCCCCAAATGATTCTAGTATGCACCCAGAGTTGAGAATAGCTGGATTAGATATTTTTAACCCATACTGCTGACTCTAATATGGTAGATCCTATGATTCCGTTATTCCATTCCATTATTGTATTCAGTAAGAGTAGGTGTCTGCCAACATGGGATAATTTGAGGGGCACTGGGTATATTTACCCCCCATGAGTCCCCAAATTCCCTTCAGGCTAACCACTATGCTAGACATTTTTCCTATTAGAGATGTGTCCTTTTATATCGGGCCTCCAGGGTCCCCTCTTAAAATGCAAATACTCCCTGGAGAAGGAGTACATTAAAGCTATTATTAGTCACTGGCACCGTGTCATTTAATGGATCAGCTCGTCATCTGCCAAGGCCAGGAGGGAATAGGTAGGGTATAGGAAGAGAAACATTACTTAGAGAGTGTGCCAAGAACTGTATCAAAACTTTACTGTCTTCTTTTTTTTTTTTTTTTTTTTTTTGCGGTACGCGGGCCTCTCACTGTTGTGGCCTCTCCCTTTGCGGAGCACAGGCTCCGGACGCGCAGGCTCAGTGGCCATGGCCCACAGGCCCAGCCGCTCCGCGGCATGTGGGATCCTCCCGGACCGGGGCATGAACCCGTGTCCCCTGCATCGGCAGGCGGACTCCCAACCACTGTGCCACCAGGGAAGCCCGAATAACATTCTTTTTTTTTTTTTTTTTTTTTTTTGCGGTACGCGGGCCTCTCACTGTTGTGGCCTCTCCCGTTGCGGAGCACAGGTTCCGGACGCGCAGGCTCAGCGGCCACGGCTCACGGGCCCAGCCGCTCCGCGGCATGTGGGATCCTCCCGGACCGGGGCACGAACTCGTGTCCCCTGCATCAGCAGGCGGACTCTCAACCACTGCGCCACCAGGGAAGCCCCCTACTGTCTTCTTTCCCTGTCTTCCTCCAATGCCCTCCCCTTTCAGTTTTAAGATTACTCATCTGACCCTCTATATTTGCATCTTGTGAACTGTGAGTCATTTTTATCCATTTTGTCCCTGTTGGTGATAGCATATTTGGTATCCTATAAGGAACTGGTATAAGGGAGCTCCTTTTTTATGTTAACAATTTCTTCCAGTCTTTTCCTCCTCTAAACAACGCCGTCAGAATAGCAAGTAATGCAGGTTGTGTCTATATAGGCCACCAAATTACCCAATTACCAAACTGATTGCATGGTCAGCCAATTTAATGAAATCAACCTGGTGAATTTTAGCAAAAACAACAAAAAATTGCAGTTTCATCCCTCAGCCCCACTCACAAAAAGACAAGCAATTTGAGGGACCTGACCAAACTGACCAGAAATTCTAGTACCACGATGGTATAATTTCATTGACATTTCCTTAACCTTTTGCCTGACCACTGACTAAACCACTGGATAGGGATTTGACATTCTAACTTCTTAGCAGACAGTTTTAGATTTCCAGGGGATACAGGTTAGATAGAGATGATCAGTAAACTTCTTTTATTGCCAGAGTCTACTGTGTCACCCCTTCCTCCTACCCCTAACTCTATCAGCTACACGTGGCTGTCATTGGACAATTGCATTTTTTGCACACAATCACATCTCAATAATAGCGTCTCTTTCTGCTCTCTAAATGCCCACATCAAGTATTTAAGAAATCAGTGTGTACTTTATTTCAATTCATATAACACAATGCTCAATTAAGGCCATTTAAAATGTTCTTATTTGCTTCTTTACTAATATCCTAAAAGTTTTCTGTCCCCCTCAAGAAGACTGAATTACTATTCCCCTGAGTCTTTGTTTCAAAGGTGCTCTAGCGTCTCAGTTCTTTCTTCCATCTTCTCTGGCTAATTTTGGGTACTTGATAATCCCTCAACATATGGTTCATTCGGTTTGTAGCTATCTCTTCATAATCTTCAGTGGATTCATAATGCAGTTTAGTGAAAATTTTAGTCAAACTTGGGATATGGCATCTGTTTAAGTGAGTTCATTGGTTGCTTTTATTCATTCAATCCCTTTGGTATGTGAATAGGCACATACTTTCTGAAGGTTAGGACTATGTTCATGGACAGAAAGCAAAGGGGAGAAGTGATCTGGATAATACAGGTAAAAACACTTTATCCTGAATTATTTGGCTCTTTCAAACTGCTAAAGATGGATTTTTACCTAAATTATCCAGATAACTATAACTATTTAATATTTTTTGATTTTGTATATGTATATATTTTTAATTTTGATTCCCTCTATTACAACCCTAGCCCAGGCTAAGGGCCTGAGATATTGCAACTGTCATTTAACCAGTCTCTCTACCTACCGTTCACAGGTTGGCAAACTACAGCCCACAGACAAGATCCATCCTGCTCTCCATTTCTGTAAATGAAATTTTATTCACATACAGCCACACTTATTTGTTTACGTATGAACTAATGCTGATTTCAGACTACAATGACAGAGTTGAATAGTTGCAACAGAGATCATATGGTCTAAAAGATATACTACCTGGCCATTCACAAAACACATTTGCTGGTCCCTGCTCTCTTCCTCATTGATCCTGCACACCACTGTCACATTCATTTTTCTGAGACACCAACTTCATCATGTCACTCTCTTGCCTCCACATCTTAAATGCACAACTGCTATTCAGCTGGTATGCACTGCTATGTCCTTACTCTTCTCATCGTTAGGGCCCATGCCATGCTGATTGTTAAATATTTTGAAAATTGCCTTTGCTTAAATGGTTCTTATTTTCATGGAATAAAATCAAGCTCCTAAGCCTAGCATTCAAGGCCCTTTTCAATCTTCTTTCTTACTTGTGCCTTATACGAACTTTTTTTTTTTTTAATCTAGAACACACCCAGTTCATCCTTATCTTTCCCTTTTCCTTTAAACTATCCCCTTCATTTAGAATGCCCTGAACTCCCCTTTCTCCTTTTATGAATATGGAGAACGTTTGTCCACATTTACCTCAGACAATCTCAGTTTATACATATTATCCTGATATAATAATTAAAGGTGACTTCTTTCACTCTCTAAGTGTCCTGGTTTGGACAACATATTATATAGTTATCCTAGCTATGAATCATATTCTTCCTTCGAAGATGACTTCAAACTCTATTGCTCCCATGAAGCCTTTGATGTCTTCAACCCACAGAGGTCTTTCTCTCTTTCAAGATTTCTTAGTATCTAGAATACTCATATGTTACTTAGTATGAAGTCTTACACTAGATATATTTTTTTCTTTCATAATATTGACCCTCAATTCGAATATAAGCTCTCTTAAGAGCCATGCCATATATATATATATTTCTTTTCATTACACATATGTTCATTGAATACTTTCTATGTGTCCACAGGTGGGACCTGCTTCCAGGGAAAATCAGGAATTAAATCCCATTTATGCATTCGACAGACATTTGTTGAGCACCCCTTATATTCCTGTCACTGGAGCTGTACAGATAAGACCAGCCCTGCCCCAAAGAGCCAGGAAGATAAGGTGAGTACACACGCCCATAGCTGATGGGGGGAGGCAGTGATAAGCCATATGGGACACCAGAAGATCTCACTGCTTACTTCCAGCAGAGGCAAATCAAAGAGAGCTTCATGGAAGAAGGGTCAGCTGGGCACAGATCCAGCTTCTAGGCTCCACCAATATTTTATCCCTTTGCCTCACTGTAGTTGTTTGGCTGCCTGGTGGTTATGTTGTATATTTTGTACCTTTTCAGCTCCTAGACCGTCTCTCATATACATAAATTGGTTTATATTTATATATTGATTTATTGATTGATTTATAGATATTATCTACAATCATGACATAGGAAACATATCTCGGAGGAAGGAGCTATATTCTTTAAAATCTAAAATGATAATAGAATAGACAGTCCTATTAACGCTTCCCTGCCATTACCAGGATCACTCTATTGAAAAATCTTTAATTTTCAAATGATTTTGAGGCTGACTCATTTAGCTAAAGCAGCTTGACAGTTTTCATTCTCAGAGGGATATAATATAAAGGACATTACAATAGGAACCGTGGGATTGAGGTTTATATTCTTGGCTCCATCACAATCACTTAAACTCTTCAGGTCTCAGTTTCCTCATCTGCCAAAGAAATAAGACTGGACTAGATGACTTCTAATAGCTAACATTCTATTATATTCAAAAAATTAATTAATGAAATCAACAGATGAGTTGTACAATATGGATTAGGATGTTAAGTAATATATTTCATAGGACATCTGAATTCATCTTCAATTAAGTTATCAACATAAATTGACTTTCTGTTAGCCATGTTTAATTTAATTACTTCGAACTGTGTTCCTGAGACAGAGAAAAATTTCATTTAGAGTGTAGTGACTGTGTTACAGTAAAACACATATGTTCTGATAACAAACTGATCTGCTTAATTAATTTTTAGAAGAGGGGGATTCTGGAAACAGGGTGAACTGAATATATAGCACCTTTCTCCTCAATTCCTAACTACAAGTTATATGCTTCTTCTGAGCAAAATAGGTACTATATGGGTACTTAGCAAAATGGGTACCATGGGCAGCTGGGTATTAGCAAGGCCTTGTTAGGTCCTAGTGAGAAAGTTGATACAGGACTTTCTCCCTCCCCTGAATACTATATAAATGTATGAAGACCAGCATCATGGATCCCCTAAGGTGAAGGCTGTAAATTGCTAGATCTTGATTTTGCAAAGCTATGAATCCTTGTGGAGAGGGTCGATATTGGCCTTACATGAGATTGGCAGGTCACCCTGCCTCCTAAAATTCCAAGAAGAAACTGAAGAAGTGATCCAAGTCCTTCCTTTCCTCCTGAGTCTAGGAGAGTATGAAGAAAACAAGAGAGGAAAGAGAATTCTTCCAAGTGCCTCAGTAAGCACTTCCATATTCCCTACCTACTTCTCTATTCCTGGCTTACAGGGTTAAAGAGCACTTTGCATTCACCACAGGACTGCTGACCTATAGGACATGCTGCCTACCAGAATCCCAAAGAGATGACAGTAAAAAGTAACAACCTCATCGCAGGTACCCAGCAGCTAGAGAGAGGAAGACCAAGCGGAACAAACTGAATATATGTTCAGTGAAATAGAGTTGCTGGAAGGGACAGATAAAAACTTAAATAAAAAATAACAGCACTGAAGGATGTTCAAGTGCAGTTCAAGTGCAGTACAGAAAACATTTTCTGGAATAAAAAAGAATGATTTTCCATCTATCCAATTCTGTAAATAAGTTGAAACAGAAGATGGTCATTATTAAGAGATGAATTGGTATACATACATTAGGATAGATAGCCTGGGAATGTTTAAGATGTTTAATAAGGACTCAACCTAAAAGGGACATACTTTAAGAGAAACTCTATAAGAGTCTAGAGCAGGGGCTGGCAAACTACCGCCCACATGTCAAATCTGACCTGCCACCTATTTTTGTATAGCCTGTGAGCTAAGAATGATTTTACATTCTTAGATTGTTGAAAAATATCAAAAGAAGAATATTTCATGACGTAAAAATTATAGGAAATTAAGTTTTAGTATCCATAAAAAAAGTTTTATTGGAACACAGCCATACACATTCATTTATGTATTATCTCTGATTTACATGAAAAGCAGAGCTGGACAGCTGCAATAAAGACAACAAGGCCTGCCAAGCCTAACATGTTTACTACCTTGCCCTTTACAGAAAGTTTGCTAATCCCTGGTCTAGAGCAGTGCTATCTAATAGAACTTCCTGTGATGAGAGAAATGCTCCATATATGTGCTGTTCAATACAGTAGCCATTAGCCATGTGTGGCTATTGAACAGTTGGTATGTGACTAGAACAACTGAGTTACTGAATTTTTATTTTGATTTACTTTTATTATGTTGAATTTAAATAGTCACATGCGGCTTGTGGCTAGTGGCTACTATATTGTGCAACACAAGTTTAGAACAAAAAGTACTAAATAATTTAAGCAAAATCTAGGAGTTATAACGGTAGTGGTGGTAGTGATAAAATGAAAAAGCAGAACTGGCAATCATGACACCAAAGTGAATGTAAGGTTTAAAGCACAAAAGAGAATAAGAGGGATATTAAAGTAATGCTAAAAATCACATGCTTGCCGGGACTTCCCTGGCTGTCTAGCAGTTAAAACTTCATGCTTCCATTGCAGGGGGCATGGCTTTGATCCCTGGTCATGGAACTAAGATCCCGCATGCAGCACGGTGCGGCCAAAAATAAATAAATAAATAAACAAACACAAGCTCTATGTAAGATTTTTTTAAAATCACATGCTTGTATATACAAAACTACACAAAACAATAACTATTAGAAATAAAAGGAAAACTTTATAAAATTAAATTGTAGTTGGAGAGCATATACACCTTTCTCAGATCAGACTGCTCCAGTAAACAAAAAATAATATAGAGGAATAGAAGAAAACAATCAACCAAACTTGATTAACTATATATAGGAGCCTACATTCCTCAAACAGAGGACATACACTCTTTGTTATGTCCATAGAACATTAACAAAATTAATCAGGTACTTGGCCACAAGCAAAACCATAAAACAATGAAAAAATAAGGATTTTATTGGTTGAAGTCTCTGATCATAATCCAAAAATATTAGAGATAAAATTTTGGGCATAAAAATCTTAATGACTTGGAAACTAAATTAAGAAACATTCCTAGATAACCCTTGGATCAAAGATGATATAAAAGGAAATTTAAAAATACCTAAAAGGCATGGAAAGGAGAACACTTTATACTAAAATTTATAAGACACTGAAAACTATAGTCACAGGAAAATATGTAGTATTAAATGTCTTCATCATAGAAGAAGAAAAAAATAAATTTAATCATCTTCAAGATGTAGAAAAATAAAGTTTAAGAAAACAGGAAGAAATGAATGAATCTTTTTAAATTGAAAGGGCAAATAAATCCAAAGGTGTTTTTTGGGGAGTGGGGGAAATGAATTTTTGATGTTTCTGTTTCAGGAAAAGAGAGAGAGAGAGAGAACCAAAATAGACATGTGTAGGAATAAGAAATAAACATAATCATGAGAAGAGAAATGATGAAACTCTATGACACAACATTGAAAACCTTTCCAAAATTGACCCAAAAAGAAGTGAGAAACTTGACTAGACCAACTATCAGAGAAGAATATCAGAAAGGTAAATGTGTTACCATTGAAAATAACTTCATCCAGGAAACAGGGGTTACAACCAAGTTTTATATGACCTTTAAAGATTAAATAGTCCTATGTTATGTAAATGATTCCAGGCCATAGAAAACAATGGGAGGCTCTCCAATTCATTTTATAATATCAGCAAAACTTTAATTTAAAAATCTGATAAAAATGGTATTCAAAAAGATTTTGCATACAATTGAAGCTAAGTTGGCATTAATCCAAACAAAATTCTTGTGAATTAAGAAAACTGGGGAATCTCTAAGATAATAACTAAAAAAATATGCTAAAATAAATGACAAGGGAATTAAAATAATATATTAGAAAATATCAATTTAACGTAAAAATGTGTATTCATAGAAGAAATAGGAACAAAAAAGATATGTCATATAGAAAACAAATCACAAAATGGCAAATGTGAATCCTGCTTTATTAATAATTACATCAAATGTTAATGGATTAAACACTCAAATTAGAGGCAGAAATTGGGATAATGGATAAAAATATCCAATTATATGCTATCATAAGAGATACTTTAGATTTTAGGACACAAACAGTTTGTGAGTGAAAGGATGGAAAAAGGATATGCCATTAAAACAGTAATTAAAGAGAGGGAAAGTGGCTATAAAATATCAAACAGGCTTTAAGGCAAAAATGGTTACTATAGACAAAGAAATACATTTTATAATAATAACAGGATTAATCCATCAAAAAACATAACAATTGTAAACATATACACACTTAACAAAGTGCCAAAACTCATGAAGCAAAAACTGACAGAACTGAAGGAAGAAACAAACAACTGAGCAATAATTAGTAGGAGACTTCAATAACCTACTTTCAATAATGTATAGCAACTAGACAGATCAACAAGGAAAGAGTATTTGAACAACACAGTAAATCAACTACAGTAGAACTAACAGACATCTATAGAACACTCTACCTAACAACAGCAGAATTCACAGTCTTCTCAAGTGCACATGGAACATCCTCCAAGCTAGACCAAATGTTAGGCTATGAAACTAATCTCAATAAATTTTAAAGGAGTGAAATCATACAAAGTACATTTTCTGACCACAACAGGAAAAAACACAAAGAAGATCAGAAGCTAATTTGAGATGAATGAAAATGAAAGCACAACATGCCAAAACTTTTGGTATAGAACTAAAGGAGTGTTCAGAGGGAAAATTATAGCTATCAATGCCTATATTAAAAAAGAAAATGTAAGCTCACAAATCAATAACCTAACCTTCTACCTTAGAAAACTAGGAAAACAAGAACTAATTAAACCCAACACAAGCAGAGAGAAGTTAACTATAAACAAAACATAAAAAAAGGAATAGAGAATAGAAAAACAATAGCAATAATCAAAAAAACCAAAAGTTGGTTCTTTGAAAAGATGAAATATTGAAAAACCTTTAGCTAGATTGACCAAGACAAAAAGAGAGAAGACTCAGGTTACTAAAATCAGGAATTAAATAGAAGACATTATTACCAACTGTAAAGAAATAAGAGAATTATAAGGGAAATCTACAAATAACTGTACAACAAAAAATTAGATAACCTAGATGAAATGAACAAATTACTAGAAAGACACAACTACTGAAACTGTCTATAAAGAAGAAATGGAATATCTGGATATACCAATAACAAGTAAAGAGATAGAAATAGTAATCAATAAATTTCCCACAAAGTAAAACCTAGGACTGGATGGTTTCACTTTTGAATTCTATCAAAGATTTAACGAATTAAAACAAGCTCTTCCCCGCCCCCTCCAAAAAAAGAACGTAAAAAAAACACATCGTAACTTATTCTGTTAGGCCAGTATTACTCTGATACATCATGACCAAGCTGCATTTATCTCAAATATGGAAGGTTGGTCCAACATATGAAAATCAATCAATGTAATATACTTTGTTAATACAATAAAGGTAAAACCTCACATGATCATTTCAAAAGGCACACACACACAAAAATTTGAAAAAAATCCAACATCTTTTCATGATAACAACACTCAACAAACTAGAAATAGAAGAGAACTTCTTCAACCTAAAAGAATGCCAGCTACAAAAACTCCACAGCTTACATCCTACTTAATGGTGAAAGACTGAAAACTTTCCTCCTAAGTACAGGACTAAGACAAGGATGTCCACTATCACTTCTATTCTACATTGTACTGGAAGTTCTAGTCGGAATAATAAGACAAGTAAAAAAAAATAAAAGGTATCCAGATTGGAAAGGAAGAAGTGAAACTATTTCTATTTGCAGATGACATCATCTTGTATGTAGAAAATCCTAAAGAATCCACAAATATTAAAGCTAATAATGAATTCAGCAAAATTGCAAGATACAAGATCAACACACAAAAATCAATTGTTTTTTATACACTAGAAACAGGCAACACAAAAATGGAATTAAGAAAACAATTCCATTTACAATGGCATCAAAAATAATAAAATATTTAGTAATAAATTTAACCAAAGAAGTACAAGATTTGTACACTGAAAATTACAAAACACTGTTCAAGGAAATTAAAGAAGATATAAATAAATGGGAAGATAGTCTATGTTCATGGATTGGAACACTATATTAATAAGATGGCAATATTACCAAATTTACCTACAGATTTAACTCAGTCCCTCTCAAAGCCTTTTTGTTTGTTTTTGTAGAAATGGACAAGCTGATCTTAAAATTCATATGAGACCCAGAATAGCCAAAACAATCTTGAAAAAGGACAAAGTTGGAAAACTCACTATAAAGCTACTTCTGTATATGAAAGCTTACTACAAATCTATAGTGATTAAGACTTTGTGTTTTGACATAGGATAGATATACAAATAAAAGGAATATATCTGAAAAGTCTAGAAGTAAACCCTAACATTTATCATCAATTGATTTTGGCATGGATACCAAGACTACTCAGTGGAAGAAAGATTAGTCTTTTCAACAAATGGTGCTGAGACAACTGGATATCCACATGTAGCAGAATGAACTTAGATTAACTACTCTGTACCATATACTGAGATTAACTGAAAATGATTCAAAGGCCTAAATGCAAGCACTAAAATGATAAAACTCTTAGAAGGAAATATAGGTGTAAATTTTTGTGCCTTGGATTTGGCAATGGTTTCTTAGCTATGATACCAAAAGTATGCAAAAACAACAAAAAAACTAGATAAACTGGACTTCATCAAAATTAAAGCTTACTATCAAGAAAGTGAAAAAACCACCTATAGAATGGGAAAAATATTTACAAATCATGTATCTACTAAGATTCTAGTATACAGAATATACAGAGAGCTCTTAAAACACAATAATAATAAAAAAAGACATACAAATGGCTATTAGGTACATGAAAAGGTGCTCAGTATCACTAATCATCAGTGAAATGCAAATCAAAACAACAACGAGATATCATCTCCTACCTGTTAGAAAGGCTATCATCAAAAAGACAAGAGATAAATGCTGGTGAGGCTGTGGAGAAAAGAGGACCCTTGTACATTGTTAGTGGGACTGCAGACTGGTGCAGCCACTATGAAAAACAATGTGGAGGTTTCTCAAGAAATTAAAAATAGAACTACCATGTGATCCAGTAATCCCACTTCTGCATATATTTCCAAAGGAAATGAATACAGTACAAACTATCAAAGAGATATCTGCACCCCCATGTTCACTGCAGCATTATTTACAATAGCCAAGATATAGGAACAACCTGTGTCCATCAACAGATGAATGGATAAATAAAATGTGATGTATGTATACACACACACACACACACACACACACACACACACACACATACATACAATGGTATATTATTCATCCATAAGAAAGAAGGAACTCCTGCCATTTGTGACAACCTGGATGGACCTTGAGGGCATTATGCTAATTGAAATGAGCCAGATAGAGAAAGAAAAATACTGCATGGTATCACTTATATGTAGAATCTAAAAAAAAAATAAGTTAAACTCATAGAAATGGAGTAGAAAAGTAGTTACCAGGGGCTGGGGGATGGGGTAAAAAAACTCAATAATAAAAAGACAAATAACAGAATTAAAAATCGTCAAAGGATTTGAACAGACA
Organism: Grampus griseus; assembly: GCF_964374135.1. NCBI lineage: Eukaryota > Metazoa > Chordata > Mammalia > Artiodactyla > Delphinidae > Grampus > Grampus griseus. The sequence continues at coordinate 96,852,797 of NC_138999.1, read as the reverse complement.
TTTATCCAAAGAAGATATAGAAATGGCCAACAAATACATGAAAAGATGCTCAACATCATTTGTCTTAAGGGAAATGCAAATCAAAATCGTAATGAGATTCCACTTCACATCCACTAGGTGTGCCTATCAAAAAGACAGACAATAACAAATGTTGACAAAGATGTGAAGAAACTGGAACCCTTATACACTGCTGGTGGGTGGTGACACATACCCTGCTTCTCTGGAAAAGTTTTGCAATTCCTCAAAACATTAAACATAGAGTTACCATATGACCCAGCAATTCTACTTCTAGGTATATACCCACAAAAATTGAAAACATGTTCACAGAAAAACTTGTATACATATATTAACAAAATCCATGCAATGGAATATTAATTAATTCAGCCATGAAAAGAAATGAACTACAATAGAGATGAACTTTGAAATCATTATATATGTGCAGTTTAAAAGAATTTTATGGAATGTGAATTATATCTCAATAAAATATTAATAACAACAATAATACTGCAAATGGTAATCTGGATGATCAGCATGTATCCCTTGGGCCTGGATTTCCACTATGGTAGTGAGTGTAGGAAAATACTGTGTTTTTTATGGATGAAAATTCAATGTATGCTGTGAATTTGTTGGTTTGAAACACTGAAAATTTTTCATTAGACAATGTTTACATACCTCAGCTGAAGAACCTTTGAGAGGATATATATGAAATTTAAAATATATTAAGTTGCTTTAAAACAATATGTATAGCTATAAAAGTTGGAGTTATTTTAACTTGGAATATGTACCAAGTCTCTTAAATATTGACATCTTGTGGACTTTTTATGCTTCTGTGTTTTACTTTCCTATTAGACCATGTAGGAAACTGTGTTCTTGTTATTGGTAAAGGGGCCCTCACTGAAACCCAAGCTTGGAAGGATTTCCTTTGTTGTTTCAGATTTTCTGGTTTGGTTTTGAGGGATGGGGTGTGGAGCTAAATGATGTGTGGGAGGGATTTCTCTAACACTGACGTCTATTCCATGAGCTTTTCCTGGGCGCTTATTTTATCGCAGCGTATTAAACTTCTTTGATATTAAACAAATAATAATACAATTAAAATCTTGTGAGAAATCTAGGGTACTGTATGTTATAATCTATAGAGTATATGAGAAATCTAAAAATTTTAGATCAAAAGATAGACATATTTGATCATTTAAAATTAAAACTTCTATATAGTAAAATATAAACAAAAATACCATAAACTAAAGCTCCTGATGAAAGACAGAAGATTACTATCCATAAACAAAGAGCTCTTTTAAACTGGAAGAAAAATGCCAAATAGAAAAATGGGCAAAGGTAATGAATAATCAATTCATAGAAGAATAAAGACAAAAAAGTTCACTAGCATTCAGGGACATGCAAATTAAAGTAAAAATGAGGTAGTACTTTAAATCCATCATACTGGCAAAGTTTAAAGACCAATAATACTCATATATTGCTGGTGGAAATGTGAAGTGTTACAACTATTTTGGAAAGCAATCTGGAGACATCTATTAAAAGAAAACGTTACTGAACTCAGCAGTCAGTCCCATTCCTTATAGCTTATTCCGTTGTAATAAATGCGTACGCACAAGCATGTTTATTGCAGCATTGTTCAAACCGACAAAAATAAAAACAAATTAGAGAATTCCTCCTACTATAGGGAAGGCTGAATAAATTATCACATATCCACTCCATAGAATAATATATAGCAATTAAAACTAATGTGGTAATGTTATCCCAGATGACTGGGAGAGAATTCCAAAAAGTATTCTTGATTTACAAAAGCAAGATGCAAAGAAGTGTGTACAATATGATCCCATTAAATAGTGACAAAGTTCTGTGTGTGTGTGTGTGTATATGAGCATAAGAAAACACAGAACAATATATTCTAAGGGTAACATGGGTTATGTGATGGAAAGGAAACAACAGAAGGCAGAACTAAGCAAAAAGAAACAGGGAAAAATAAACCTGCAAATTATGATCACATTAATATAAAATTATATATTGCATCTATATGTATAACATATAAAACTATATAAAGACATTAACAAATCCAATTAAAAATTAATTTTGAAAATCAAACCAGGCAATAAGAAAATCTTACTAAAATGTTTAATTATACCTTTCTGTCTTAGTAAGCATTCAGTGTGTTAGGGGTATAGCTGCAGATGCTGGTTAAGAGTTTGGGTGCTATAATCAGTCACCCTGGGTTGAAATCCAACCACTGCTGCTCATTTGCTCTGTGATCATAATTAAGTTACCTATCCTCTCTGCGCCTTAGTTGTTACCTCTAAAACAAGGAAGATGAAAGTACCTCATATTTGAGGATTAAATGAGACACCACACATAAATTGCTAAGAAAAAAGTGCCAAGTATGTAGTGAGCCCTCAACATATATCCATTAACATTACCTGTAGAGTCTTCATTTTCTGATACGTGGTAGGAGAACTATACCAAGAGACTGAGAATCAGGGGACCTGACTGTTACCTTGGATAAATCAACTTTTCACCACAGCTAGCTTAAGGGTCAAATGAGAAGGCTTATTTGAATGTGCTTTGCTTTGTGAACTGAAAAGATCATAAGAATAAAAATAAATTATATAAGACTATAAGACTCTAGTAATACGAAATAGGAATACATATATAATCATTCTTAGAAACTTCCTACAACAAAAAACTGAAAACAGCTTAACTTCAGGCAAGTCATTAGTGAAAATGTTATGTCCTTATTTTACTTTGATGTATGATATTGAAATCGGTTGGGGAAGAATGACTTTGATGAGGTGGGATTATAGAGACAATAAGAAGCTTCATATAGAATTCACCTAGCAAATTTAGACTTATTTAGTCACTACAAATGCCACAAAGCTATTAGGTGGAAAAAGCTATACGTTCAAGATCTTCTGATTTCAAACTACTGGCCATCCCTCAGAATCCTGCATATGCCCATAAAATTAAGGGTTGGAAGAAGTATTATAGTCTAACCTGGAAGATAAAACATGGTTGGATTAAATAGTCATTGATAATTTGATACACTTTCTGATTGTGGCTGGGAGCTTTTATTCATTTAAATAATATTTCAAATGTTCACTCTTATTGAAACATATGGTTAGCAAGGGAGTGTATAAGAAAACCAATATGTGGGATTTAGACTCAAAATACCTGGATTCACTCCCAATTCTGATGTTACCTACATGTTTGACTTTGAGCAAGTGACTAATCTCTCTGTCCATGAGTTTCCTCATTCCAAAATGGGCCTAATAGTAACTCCTAGAGTTACTGGCGAATTAAATAAGATACCATATATAAAAGTAGTTAGCCCAATGCCTTTCTCTTTGTAGGCATTCAGTAAATGTTAGTTTCCTTTAATATTTTAATAAAATGCTATATGGAGGCAAGAGGTTCAGAAGAAATAGGTGAGTGGCAAATCATACAGATCATTTTTATTTTTTTCATTATATCTAGGGAAGCTTCCCTATTCAATTTGTGAGTCCATAACCCCAGAAAATACCATCCAGCAAATGGTCATCATGGTACATAGAGAGAAGCAATAGCTCCTTGAAAATAGGTCTTACAAAACTTGGACAATGAGGTGAATGTTGTTTTGATAGAAACCTCAGTCTTCCTCTATTGTTTAATGTATCTAATAACCATTACCTTTCCTGGGCTGCACTAATGCCACTACTTCCCACTCTCTTTTAGGAACAATGGTAAATTCCTTCCTATGCAATTAAATACTTGGAGATGTTTAAAGACAAGTACATGTGAGAAGGTTTGATTTTCATTGATACTAGTTCAGGGGGTGGGTAAGAAAACTGAAATTTAAGACAATTGTGTTAATGTAAGCTTGATGCCATAAGCTGAAGCTTATAGTTAATAAACATACTAGCTATAGTTAGAGTCAAGAAGATATCTTCCTTAAACTCCAATTCCAGATACATTCCAGCTAACAGCTTTTGGTCACTTCTATGCCCCTAATCACCTCACTATTTCTTTTTCTCTACCTCCACCATTAATCACATCTGCTGTTTATCTCTCTAAGATACCATTTTGTTCCCCAGAAAGCAAATTACTTAATGCTTTTCCTAAAGTTTTGCTGCCTAACCTTTCTATCACCATGGAGAATATTCTACACATGAAGGAAAGGGCACAGTGTACGGCTACTTCAGTATGTCCATTGACCTTGTCTATGCTGTTGAAATTTTGAATTGTCTTTCAACTGAAGACAAGGAAGAAAGGTTGAAGTAAAAGCAAGGGAGAGAACAAGGAAGGGAATCCATTATCTGACTAAACAGCAGGTACTTGGTCACGTATGAAGAGGCCAGAGAACTAGAATTTACAAAGTCTAGGACTTTCAATATTCTCACTACTGGGGCCAGAAGAGACATTCAAAGATTAGGTATCCTTATAATAAACTGTTAGTCTGTGAAGGTTGAATCTGGCTGCAAAATCTGACTTTTAGATCCTTGCCCTCACAACAAAGGCCCTACACATAGGTCCCGGGCATGCCTAGCTCAGACCAAGCCTGCAGTAGATCTTTCCTGAGCTCCCACGTTAGGAAATCTCACTGTTGGTCTACGGTGCTGACCTTTGGAAGAACCAAGAAGACTTTAGAATCTTCTCTCCCTCTCCCTCCCCTCTCATTTTTTGTTCTTGGGCTGATTATAACTGTATTGAGTTCATTCAGGTCCCTATTTATAGGTTGTTATGAAATCTGGCTGTCAGTAATCAATAACTCAGGGCTTGAAAGTTTCTGAAAGAGAAATATCTTTTGTAGATATTAAAAGGTGAGCTTTTATAAAGAGTAATTAAGGTAACATTGCCTGAGTTGGGGGGAGATGTTGAGATCCCATCAGCTATAATGTGTATACCATGTAATTCAAGTGTCTTACTTTGAGAAGCTGGTAAATGAGAAGCCATATAAAGAATAAGTAGAAACTGGAGGATAGGTACTTCAGTAAGGAAAAAATAGCTCTTAACAAAAGCAATCTGACATTATTATTACTAATTTTATGTAATAACCCAATCATACATATTTTGTTTCACTCATCAAAATGATGATGGCATAATGAACATAGGTACATGTAATCTCCTTTAACTGTGGAAATTATTTCCTCATTCATTCAACAAATATTGAACACCTACTATGTGCCAGGGATTGTTCTAGATAGCTGGGAATACATGTTGAACAAAATAGACATTAAACAAATCTGATGGTGATAAGTGCAATGAAGAAAAACAAAGGATAGGACACAGGGAGTGACAGGGACTTCTATATTGGATCAGGTGGTTAAGGAAGGGCTCTATGATGAGGTGACATTTGGCCTGAGGGGAAGAATATTCCAGAGAGAGTAAGAGCATGTTCCAAGTCTCTGATATACAGGATTGAGAAAGATTGTGATAGGTTCTGGCATACATGGCAGAAGGCAACCTGGGGGGTAGGCGTAAAGTGAAACCCAAGTCAAAAAGCTATTTGTAAATGAGGGTTGCTTGTAGAAGTGTTGGTGGTGGTGCTTTGTTTGACATACACAGATGCTCAATAAATACTTGTAAGATAAGAGCTGAATGTAATTACAATGGGCACCGATGGTCAGCTGATTCAGGTACAAGAGCTCTCGCCTTTTAGCAACTTCCTATGTCGTTGTTGAAGCACTGTTCGCAAATAAAGTTGTTAGAAATTATTCAAGACCATGATAAAAAGCAAAATGAAACATTGAAGAGAGTATAAGCTTTGGAATCAGACAAACCTGAGTATGCGCCTCAATGCTCCCTCTTACTAGCTGTGTGACCTTTAGCAAGTTATTTAACCTCTGTGCCTGAACCTCCTCATTTATACAATGGATATAAAAGTGATTTTCTCGGGCATTTGTTAAGATTAGAATAGATGGTGTATGTGAAATGCTGAGTACCATGTCTGACACATACTTAACAAATAGTAGTTCCTCCCAAATCCTTGACATGCCTGGTGCTTTAAAACCAGATAAACAAATGAACTTATTTACAAAACAGAAACAGACTCACAGACATAGAAAACAAACTTACAGTTGCCAAAGGGAAAGAGGAGGGGGAGGGATAAATTAGGAGTTTGGGATTAAAAGATACACACTTCTATATATAAAACAGGTAAACAACAAAGTCCTACTGCATAACACAGGAAACTATACTCAATATTTTGTAATAACTTATAATGGAAAAGAATCTAAAAAAGAATACACATATATATGTATAGCTGAATCACTTTGCCGTACACTTGAAACTAGCACAACATTGTAAATTAACTATACTTCAATTTTAAAAAACTAGATAAACAAATTTACCTGAGACAACAAGCCCTGGGGGCAGGACTACAGTGAGTGACATGGACAGCAAATACTCAAAATATTCTAGGAAAGGGAGAGCCCATGGTCTAGCTGGAGAAGAAGGATGACTTTTCTTCTCCACTACAGTCTTTCAACATCAAGAAAGCAACAGTTTGCTCTGTTTATGCCCTGTCTATGAGTCAAAGAATATATGTTGGTCTTACTTAGAAAAGGATGAGGGTAGTATTAATGAAGTCATTGATAATGACCCCTCCAGAATTTTTAAGAGGCATTTTGACTATTCCACACCTACTAGGTTGAACCATATGAATTTGCTGATATTTAACTGGCTTTTACCTACAAAATGTGCACTGTCATATGCTTCAACCCAATATTTCATTACTGAATTTTTGAGAGACTTTGTTTAGTTTTTTAAAATTTATTTTCTTTCCCCGAATCAGGGAAGGTTTAGAAATGACTTGTTCCTCCTCACCCCCTTGCAAAATAGGGGCATAAATAGCATTTATTTCATGCCAAGAATGATGAGTACCATGTGATTGTCAGACTATAATGTCATATCATTAGCCCCCTTTGCATTTCATATTTACAGCGGCATGTGGCTGAGCTCAAGTCTATCTTTTAATCTTCCCCTTGTTCTGACTGGGGGCAGCCAAGTTTGATAGGTCTGCAATTTGGGCAAATGCTGTGCAGGAGACTAAAGAATAGCAGGAACAAATTGGCATGATTCTGTTCGCATGCTAGTGAGAAAATGTAAAGAGGCAGTTTACTTCCCTTGTTGGGAGAAGTGGGAGAGAAAGAAATGGACAGTTAGTGGAGAGTAAATTGCTACTGCATAGAAAAATGAACTGAATGGATGTTTTTGGTTGAGGGAGCTTTTAATACAGAAGGGGTAATGCAGTGTTTGATGGTTCAAGATGACATCACTTGAATCACAAAATGTTAGACCTTGAAGGGCTCTGTGCGATTATCTAGTCCAATCTTCCTTTATAGAGGAGGAAATGGAGATCCAGAGAAAGAAGGCAACTTTCTCAAGATGACATAGCTAGTAACTGTACTCCCCCAAATGATATATGCCTAACCCAGGGAGCAGATCCTGGGTATGTGAGGGGAACTGGAAACAACAAGATCAACTTGACCCTTCTTGATTCTTGGTACATCAGCTTTACTATGGATTAGTCATTTAATATAAACATGAATCGTTCATAGTCAGAAATATGCAAATTAAAATATTCACTGGACTATCACTTTACACCTTTCAGGCTGACAAAAATCAGAAATTTGGATACTGCTAAAAGGTTGGAAGGGATGAAGGAAAAGAGGAACAACCTCTCCTCCAGTGCTGGTGAGAGTCAAAGCTGGTGCAGCCGTTCTGGAGCACAATCCGGCAGAACTTAGTCTAATGAAGAAAACACATACACTCTATGGGCCAGCAATTCTCTTCTTGGTATATACCCCAAATAAATTTTCATATGGGTCCATATGGGGACATGTACAAAGATGTTCCCTGCATCTCTGCCCGGGGAGGTAGGGAGTTGACAGCTATCTGAGTGTTCATCTCTGGGTAAGTAGACAGGTAAAATGTGGTGGATATACACACTGGAGTGTAATGCCTCAGTGAGTAGCATCAGGTTAGATGTATACAAAGAGCATGGGAAGCTCTCACATACACAGTGCTGAGAAATAAAAATGTAAGAAGTGAAAAGAGATATATAATAAATACCATTTACGTGAATTAAAATGCATGCACGTAAAACAATACATTTTGGAATAATTCAAATAAAAAGATACACTAAAACACATGAGCATGGTTCCTATGTTGGGGGAAGCAAATGGGAAGGGGGGTAGGAGGCTAAAGGGTAATAAAATTAAAGTGAAATAAACAAGAGATAGAGTACCAGATTCACATAAATTTTTAAAAGAAAACAGCAGACTTCAAATAAATTTTCTACGTGAGACTGGCTTTGTACTTTGTCCCCAGTCTTGTAGACTGTAGTAGTGGGGGAGGGGGGAGGGGGAAGGAAGGTTACTGGTTCTGCCCTTTAGGGTACCATGGTGGAAGAATTTGAGAGGCCCTGAACCACTCAGGGAAACCATGGACTTCATTTATGGATCAAACTGCTCCACATTGGCCCCTTCACTAATAACCTTCTCTTCAGCACTCCCTGAAGAGATATCTAGGCCAAAGGAGCCTGCTGGACCTACTGTGCACCATTTTCACTTTCGACTCCTAGTCAGTTGGTTCCTGAAGTGAGAGCTCCCTGACTTGATCACCTCTGCCCCCACTCCTGCCCTGTCTCCTGGAGCTTTCTCACCCCAGCAGAAGGAAGTCTTCTGTTTTCCTGCTGGCTTCTCCCCAGGAGGCTTTGCTGTAAGGGCTGCCACTCCACATTTACTTTCCATGTAACAGGAAAACATTTATCACAGCCGATGATAGTCCACGATTATTTTACAACTTCCAAGTTTCACGATAAAAAGAAATGTTCTTAAAGCTGCAGAGCCCAGAATCTTGGGGACATGGAATTAAGAGTCTGAAGGTGTACAAGGAAGACAGAAGAAACAAGGATTCCTCTCCTTCAAGATCACCCTAAGGATCTTGGTCAGAAGTGGAGTGTGCATGGAACAGGAGAAAAACTTGGGAAGGCCTGAAAATTTGTAGGAGAGTGTGAGAAAAACTGGGCTGGTGGGACAGGTTCCTCAGTAATAATGTCCTATATTTATAAAGAGCACATTGATGAGGAAAACAAAAGAACAATTTGTGAGGCTCCAATGAAAGAGCACATATGGAAAGAGTAATAAGTTTTAAACTAACTGTATCATTTTAAATATTTTCACATTGACAATCTGTCCAGTTGCCAAAGCTCATAAAATTTCCAACATACACAACCTACCAATTTCTCAGTAACACAAGAATCTCAGAAGTCCCTTATATACTCTCCACCCGGATCACCTTCCTCATCACTACTGAATCATCTACTTCTTTGTCCCTTTTGCCCACTTTATAGGTGTCAGCATCTCTGTTGTTCCACAGTATTTATCCTAACCACCAACGAAACAGTGAAAGGAGATGAGCTCCTGCCAACCAGGGCCTAAAAGTCCCCACACTAGGATTACATATGGTGTTAGGGAGTTCTATATAACTTCAGGAAAACTAGTGCTGGGAATTGCCTGATTAGTTTTCTCTTATTTTCTCAACTTCTAAAATTCCCAGTGTGGTGTTGGAAAGTGGGTTTTAGCACTACTTAGACTTGGGTTCAAGGCTCTACCAGGGATTAACAAGGTACCTAATCTCTCCAAATCTCAGTTTCTTTACCCTAGCCAGTGATTGGCATTTGTATGTCTGGAGAGTTGAATGCAAATCTGTAAAATGATGATAAATTTCTTTCTCACAGGACTGTCGTGAGATAAGCAATATGTAGATAAGCTATTAGTATAATGTAAGCTTTACTTAAGTATATTATAGTGCTTGGTGTATGGAAGGCATTCAAAATTTGCTCACTTTCCTTTTGGTATCTCTCTCCTTTCTAAATTCAATGCTGAGAATATTCACCTACTACTGGGCCTCGCTGCCCTTTCTCTTTGGTACTTTCAAATTTCCCATTGGCGTCCATCTTTTTCTTGGGGGGAGGGGAATGATAGAAAAAGACAAATTCAGTATAGTTTTTATTCCTAAAATGGCAGTAGGGTTACACAGGGATTTCAAATGTATTGTTAATGTTTAACTTCTTGCACTAGGTGGTGGACACAGAAATGATTGTTATTGTGGCATCCATCTTTATGACTTTGTCATTTGGATGACCTTTGCTAGTTCCTACATACCTTAATCAACCTCCTCTTCCTCCAATTCTTGCCAGACTTATGTCATCTGCAAGCTCTATAACTGGGTTTGGCCTTCATATTACCATACCTATTTTCAGCCTACTCCTCTCAGATTGGATATACATTTTCTTTTTTTTTTTAACATCTTTTTTTGGGGCGGGGAATTGAGATAGAGAGAAAAGTGTGGGTGTGAGGGTGAAGGAACTATATGGGCAACGTTGCTTTATTCCTCTTGCCACTTTGGAGTCATACAGCTCTGGGACCAAGCCCCAACTTCATTGCTTGAAAACTGAGTGACATTAGGCAACATACTTCATTTCTTTCCATAAGTCTCAGTTTCTTCACCTGCAGAATGGAAATAATGGCATCCACCTCACAGGGTGTTGTGAGGACTACATGACATCATGTGTATGGTGCGGAGCACCAAATCAGAGGTTTCCAAACTTGTCACCACTCAAAGCCCATCTTATCATCTTCCCCAACCACCACGACTGGGCTTTGAGATTATTTTTTACTAAAATATATACATTCTTTTCTAAAAAACATAAATAGCTACCAACGAGAATAGTCCCAAAGGTTGGTATTATATCTGTTAATTGCTAAATTCCTATCCAAAAGAGAAAAAAGGTACTTTTTAGTCTAGGGAGCCATATCTTAAGTAGTACGTGTAAAATTTCAATTGACTTAAATTGCTACAAATCTAGAAGCCATTAAATGCTAAGGTTTGCAATCTACCTCCTAATGTACACTCCCCTCCATCCCCTACCCACATACAAACTCACATTCCCTGGCAGTGGTCAGGCCACTGAGTGCATCTTCTAAGCTCTCCTTGTTGATGTAGAATCTAGGTAAGTGGAACTACAAAATAAAGAGCTGATCTAGGGAAGAGGGGTGGGGGTCGGGAGAAAGACATGTGTCTCCTTGGGCTACATTTGTAAGAAAGGTTTAGGGAGACACAGCTGGGGAGAAATGGGACCTGGACGCAGCTGTGGTGTGTGGAAAAAACTGAGAGTACAGGAAATGGCAAAGGGGATTTTTGAAGAACTCTTTCTGTTCCTTATGAATGTACTCTGTCTTTGGCACTTTAGAAAGAGCCTGCTGTGAAGATTTTAACTGTACTTTGATTAGTTTGGACGTGGGACTTGTTTTCCTTTGATCATAACACTGTGATAGATGGGGCCATGACACAGCTGGGCTTTATTCAAATTATAGAGCAAGACCTCTTAAACCAGGTCAAATTGTTTTCTAAATATAGTGCCTCATTCCTTAAGGAAAAGAACACAGTCTTTAACTGTGAAATCTTTCCAAAGTTCTCCCAGGAATTCTGAGGTATTTTCTCCAAAATACATTAACTTCTTTAACAGCTGGAAGTCAAGCTCTACTCCTTATTTGGCAGGATCTGTATTATTTCCAATCTGAATCTTAGATTTTTAATGACAAGCTGTCATTTATTGAACTTACTCTGTTAGTACTTTATGGATACCATCTCACTGAGTTCTTATAATAACTCTGTTACATGGGAATTATTGTCCCTGTTTTACAGAAAAAGAAATAGATCAAGAGAGATAAAGTGACTTTTCCAAAGTCACCCAGCAGAGCCATAATTCAAACCCAAATCTGTCCAGTGCCATGACCTGTGCTTTCAATGATGACATTTTGCTGCCTGGAAAGAGGCTAATGGGTTACCTATCCCAGGAATATAAATATTTTAGTTACATACCCAAGGAATGGCACTGTACCAAGTTAGCAGCAGAGGTAGTTTTGAATAGGGGACTATTTCTAGCAGAAACCTTGGGCAAATTTCTTCTGAGCCTCAGTTTCCTCAACTCTAAAATGAGAACACTAATACCTGCCACATAAGGTTGTTTGCAAGATTAAATGTGAAAAGAAACATAACACAAGTGCTCACTGAATGATGGCTAATGTTGCTATTGTTAATATTATTGCTAAGAGAATGAATGAATTTTTATAAAGGAAGCAGTTCTTTCAAGTGAACTAAAGTAGCCTTGGTTGTGGACAGGATACCATAGGTCTTGTGTCAATTACTTTTAGTGAATGAAATTAATAAGAAACAGTGGTTTAACTTGGAAAAGTCAGAGCAAACACTTTGAGGGGAGCAAGAGGCCTTTCTAAGTGCACGGCGGTACCAAAGGGGAAGGTGTCTCTGAAAGTAGAGGATGGGGTAAAGGGACTGAAAGGAAGTAAACGTGAAAACTATACAAATCAAGGAAGTTGCATGAGTTAGGCAGGCCAGAGCACCTACGAGGAAGATTTTAAAGCAAAACTCAGGAAATCCTAAATACACTAATAAGTGGAGGATACCATTTAATAAGTTGCATTTAATTCTGACTTGCATGGAGTAAAGGAAGAAATATGTGCTTATTGGATACTGCTTACTGAATATGGGTGGGGGTGGGAGTCTCAGTGATCTTGGCCACATGTGCTTTGTAGAAAGTTTAAAGAGTATTGCATTGGGATTCTTGTCCAATACCCCTCATTCCCAGCCCCAGAAACAAAACCTGTTGGGATCTAGTGATTAACATATTTCCCTAGGACTCATCAGAGGGCCATCTTAGAAGTACAGCTGACATCCTATGAAATTATCAGGGAATTAGATGGGAAAGAGGTCCCAGGAAGGCCAGCCCTCCCCCAAACAAATTAAAACAGGGGAAGATAATGATCAAGGGCCACAGCTTCTCAGTTCTTCCCCTTCTTTTCCCTCAGTGTTCTCCTGTTCTCAGCCTTATCACATCTGCTTCTACTCATGGTCACCAAAATTTCCTCTCAGATATTTCATTCATATCCAGGTATGAACTACTCCTAACAGCTTCATAGGGCTTAAGGCTCCTGCTGAGCACAACTCCAAGTGGCACCATTCATACTGGAGCAGCTTATGCAACCCTGACAGTTCTTAAACTTCACCTCAAGCACTCCTGGGCAGAGGAGAAGGAAAAAATATCCCCCAGGACATCAGAGGTATAGCCCAAAGTGATTTGTTGCAAGATTGGCATTATTTTGATGTCTCCTGTTTTATTGTAAAACAAAAGAAAAATATATGAGTTTAACAGTCTGTCCTACTAGATATTGCTATGGACTGAATTGTGCCCACCCTCCAAATTCATAAGTTGAAGGCCTAACCGCCCAATGTGGTGATATTTGGACATGGGGTTGGATGAGTTCATGAGGGTGGGGCCCTTACAGTGGGATTAGTACCCTTATAAGAAGAGAGCTTGCTTTCTTTCTCTGCCACGTGAGGACATATGTGGCCATCTGTGAGCCTTGAAGAGGTTCCTCACTGGAGAACCAAACTGGCCAGCACATTGATCTTGCACTTCTCAGCCTCTGTAGCTGTGAGAAATAAATTTCTGTTGTTGGAGCCACCCAGTCTATAGTATTTTGTTATGGCAGTCCTAGCTGACTAATACAGATACTAATGCTTGCTTCAATATATAAATGATGGTTTAAATAATCTAAAGTTACCTAACTTCCCTTTCCTCAAATCTTGGAATAAAAATTGACACTCCAGGAAGATGTGCCTTATTTAACCTATTGCTTTGAGTCTCCCTGCTTCTGAAGTCAATCTGAGAAGCACAGGCAGGGAAGGCTCTCTTGCCCACACTTTGCATCTCATTCAGGAGCATTTGCATTTCAACAGGAAGCCAAGTCCTTATTTGAAAGGTACTCAGTAATAGGAGGAAGTTTTATTTTTTGTTTATTAGAATCACCCTAAACCTCCTGCCTTTCCATACCATGTGAAGTGGTTTACTATGTCTAGGGTTTGGGCACTATGGGCTCTATGGTGTCCCTGATAAGGACAGCATAGGCTAGCACATTGAATGATTATCCAGAACAAGCCATCAACATACAACAGCTGCTCAAATCCACTCATCCACCTAGACAGCCAGTGTTTACCAAACATCTACTACCTGCCAAGCAATAGGACAAGTATGTATAGAGAGAATTCCAATAAAATCTTAAATGGAGGGCTTCCCTGGTGGTGCAGTGGTTGAGAGTCCGCCTGCCGATGCAGGGGACACGGGTTTGTGCCCCGGTCCGGGAAGGTCCCACATGCCGCGGAGCGGCTGGGCCCATGAGCCATGGCCGCTGAGCCATGGCCGCTGAGCCTGTGCGTCCGGAGTCTGTGCTCCGCGACGGGAGAGGCCCCAATGGTGAGAGGCCCGTGTACCGCAAAAAAAAAAAAAATCTTAAATGGAGAAATCTGACCAGGAAGGTCAGATGAAAATGAAAGACGCTCTTTTTTCTCCTAGGCCCGACCTGTTCTCAGATTTCCTACTTACTAGCCCTTTATCTACTCGGAGAACTAAAATTGCTACTTCTAGAATATTGTGAAGCTAAGTACTGAGAAAAAGGTAGGGTCTTACCCAAAGCAGCTCTTTCTTCATAGCACCAACGTCTATGTTTGTTAGCCTTGTGTTTTCCTTTGACATTTGCATTCATTAGGGTATCAGGATGATCCAGCCCAGGAATAAGAAGATTATTGTTTTAAAAAACTACCAAGTCTCATCCTGGCTTTGTCTCAGAGTGGCAGGCGATTTACTTTGCTATATTTGAATGATGCCTAAAGTATCAAACTCACCTTCACTCAGTTGAATAGCAGATTTGCGGCCCGTTAGAGGCCTCTAACCCAGCTTATCCCATTCTAGTCCTGGTGCTTTAGCGAAAACACCCAGAAAATGGTGTGATTTTAAGTCAGATTTATATTTTAGAAGCCCCCATATATCTCAGGCACTCTCAACCCCTACTTTTGCTTATACCTCATAGTACTAGGGAAGACCTTCCAACTGGAGCAAGTCACTTAAGCCACTTGAGCCTCAGTTTTCTCATCTATCGAATGGGGCCAATATCAATAGTACTGCCTGCCTCACAAGAATAATAGCATGACAGCAAATGAATTCCACCTGTGAGTGAGTGGCGACGAGGAAAAGCCAGTAAGAGAATTATGAGGGCAGATGCCAGGCAGTTCTTGAGAGAAAAAAAAATATGAAAGAGCAACAGAAAGAATATCAGGGCAAGATTAAGAAAACTTAGCAGTACTCAAAGTTTGAATTAACCAAGCTAGGGCACAGAAAGTATCACACGTGAGTGTAAACTCTGGAGGCAAATAGAAAAACGTGTTAAGTTTGGATCAAATGAGTTGAAGGAAGGAATGGAGAAAATAATGAGGGTTTTTTTTTTCAATCTTGAGGAATTGTATCATGTATATCCTGTATAGGAAAGTAACATCCAACAAGGCAGACGGTATTCTGGTTATTGACAGTACTTTTGAGGTAATATAGACTAACAGACATGGACACGACATGGGTTTTGGTGTTAGAAAGACCTGGGTGTGAGTCTTTCTCCACCACTTACTGATTGGTTGACCTTGGACAAGTAACCTCTCTGAACTTGAGTGACTTCCACTGTCAAATGGACACAATAAGACTGCCTGCCCATAGGATTATAAGAATTAAATTAGATACTGCATGGAAATGCCTAAAGCAGAGCCCCACACATAGAAAATGATTAATAAATGTTAGCCACTGCTATTATCACCTTAGTCAATGACAGATGTAGGATCGGGAGATTTTTAACTGGAGGAATTAGGATGGAAAGATCTGGAGCACAGAGAACTATTGAGGATGGCACGTTGATGGGTTGAGTGCCAGCATGAAGGGACCTGGGATCCCAGAGGGGGCATACGCACACAAGGTTCCCGACAGATGCTGAGCAGAGAGGGACAAGGGCCCTGAAAGGAAGATAGGAAGTGCCAAGGACAAGCTCGTTATCTTTCAGGGTTTAGCTCTTGGCCAGTCACGTGTACAGACAGCACTGGGAAAGCTTCCTGATGTGGCCACTGCAGAGCCCTTCCACTTTGCTCCCACCAGCCTCCCAGAGAACAGAGTTTCCAGTAGAGGTGGCAGACCACTGCATCCAATGCTTCTACATAAAGCCAGTTTGTGACAGAGAACGTTTGCCAGCCCGGGGCTCCCTCAGCCTGGGCTGTGTTTCCCTCCTTCTATCCCTCCCCTCTCCATAACTGATTACTTCCCAGGGCACCTGTTTTATCCAGTTAAAAGAAAAGCATACTAGTTAAGAGCTCTGGAGTCAGCCTGGCTAGGTTTGAAAGCTGGCTCCTCCAGTTACCTGTGTGACTTTGGGCAGGTCATGGAATCTTTCCAAGCCTTCGTTTTCTTACTTGTAAAATGGGGATAATTCGAATTGACATTCATTACAGGATTGTTGTGAGGCTTAAAGTGAGATAATACATGTTAGGTTCTCCTGGAGCTCTGCCTATGTCTAAATTCTAGATAAGTGATTGCTATGGTTATTCGACTGTTACACATCGTTCTCTTTGTGATCATGGTATCTCCCGTGCCAGGTAAATATCACACGTTGTTCTCTTGACTAGCACACCATAGCTTACTCTCAGAATGTAAATGGCATATGAACAAATGTGCTTTAAAATCAATATTGATTGCACAAAGCAGTGCTGGAGTTTGGGGGAGGGGAACGAGATATGGAGATGGACACACAAACACCCACCAGCAATTGGCTCCCACTTACAAATCTGTCAGTCTCCCCCCTCACAAGAGACATTTGGGAAGGAACTTTTCAAAACCAGAAAGAGGTTTTGGGAGGAAGTATCTCCTCTTCATCTCCCACCTCACCCCAAGCCACCACCAAGGGACAGCAATTCCGTCAGACCAATCACAGAATATCAGGCCAGGAAGGGAAGGGCCACTCCCAGCTCATCTAATGAAACCTCCTCTGAGGCCCAGAGAGGCCAAGTGGCTTGCTCCAGGTCCCACAGCAAGTCCGCGGCTGAGCTGGCATTAGAAACCAAACCTCCTAATTCTTGTGTAGCTTCGCAAGGGAGGCAGCATGTGGCAGAATCTGAAAATTGCACAATGTCCCTCTGAGAATACAGCACTGGCTGTACGATGGCATATATTATACAGCGAAAAACAACTGTTTCTTCTCTCCCTGCTGAGCTGTGTTTGGCAAGTTGTTGGTACTGATACAGGTGTAGCTGTAATTCACTATGATTACTCCCATCCCCTCCATGAACATGCCATGTGTTCAGCCATTTGCTCACGTGTAGATTACTTACGTTATAAGAAGCTGCATATTCACCCAGCCCAGATCTGTGAGCTACTGACAGCTCCTGAGTGGAAGGGGCAGAGAGTATTTTGTTTTTCACCTTTTGACAGCCCTCAGCATTGTATCAATGCAAAGGGGACTACTGAAATGCTTTTGGTGATGATCAGATCTCTTAATAACGTGTCAATAAACATGGAAGGGAAGAGAAGAAAGATAGGAATGGAGAGAAGAATGGGGTGGGAGGAGAGAAACATAAGGAAAGATGGGGCAGGAGGGAGTGGGAAGATAATGGGTGGGTCAGGAAGTGCATTAGCATTTGTTATACCGCATTCTACAACAATATACAAGAGGGTTTCTCAAAACACGTGTTGTGGAATAGTGTTCAGCGGGCTGCCACACAGAAAAGATTTCTGTGAGCCAAGAAAAAGCGTGTGGGAAAATCCTGGTATGCAAAGAGTAATCAGTTTCTTTACTGTAGGACTACTTGGAGCCTTTTATATGTTGACCACATCCCCAGGAGATACTGCAGACAGTGTTCCCCTAAACTCTTTCAACTAAGGAACATGCTCTTGGTCCTTTCACCAGGAACAGGTCCTTTAAAAACATTTTGAATCAGTAATAAAACTAGAATTCTGTTCTATATCTACCCATTCAGGTACTTATCAATACCTGCCAAAACAACCATGTGCCTTTGCAGTACCCTAGGGGACAACATGCTTAGACAAACATACGTGCATACACACACAGCAGGCAGTGGCTGGTGCCCTGGAGAAGGTCATCCTAGCCACCTTTCCATATGAAGTCTCCTTCCTCATTGCCAACAGCCTTGGCTCTGGGGATCACTGTCTTCCTGGCTTGGCTTCAGAGCCACAAAAAGATGTGACTGAAGTTGTACACTTTACCCTTAGGCAGTCTTCCTTGGACATCAGCCACAACAAGGTCAACAAGGTTCCGGCCTTTTACTTTGAGGACGAGGCCCCACCCCCAACCACATGACCATACTCAAATAAAGAAGAGGAAAAGGGCAACATTAGCTTCTGTAAAGACTGGAAATGTAATGCTGAGGTCAGTAGCTGGTGGAAGTCAGTAGATAGAGATTCTTAGTTCGCAAGCACTAGGTAGTGAGTGGAAGTAATATTGTAGTAGTGGTTCTAGTACAGGTGCCTCTGCATATTGAAATATAAAACATTACTGAGAATATGTTATATAGTGAATTAACATAAAATGGAACCCTATGTTCCATTATTTTGAACGGGAAAATAACAAAACATCCACAAACCCCAACCAATTTTCCTAAATATTACTAAAACACTCTTAAACAACTATATACATCCATCCATGAAGTATGTGTTAGTAACATAAAGCATTTAAAATGTTGATATCTAATTATTTAACACTTAAGAAACTCATAAATAGGTATTTTTATGTTTGGGATGCAATAATTTACAACCTCAGAAACAAAGTATATTTTCTTCCTAAACTCCAATGAACACAAACTGTAATATAAATAAACAATGAAATAATAAGTTAGAGATTCTCAAGATGTGGTCCACGTGGACCTTGGTTGATAGTGCCCCCAGGTACTTGAAATAAGCAAATACTGGGACTCATGAAAGGCTAAACTCTTAGGAAAATGGTGGGGGAGATGATAGTGATGATATACAATGCTTTTAATCAGTTGGAACTCAAGATGCTATCCTATCCAGAGAGGGGTACATTCTATGTCCTCTGGATGGGACTCCCATGCAACTCAAACGTTTTCACCTGAGGGCTTTCAATTTGAATAGTGAATTTGGGATAAACATTTTTTTAAGTTATTGTAATGAATATCTAGATAGTGAGACTTTAGATAGTGAGGAATATCTGTACAGCAGTAATGGCAGCCATAATGGTAGTTCTCATTTACTGAAAACTTTACCTAAAAGCAAGGTCCCCATTTGTCTCATTCACCAATATATTCCCAGTGCCTAAGCACAAAGCTCAGCACATTGTAAGTGCTCTACAAACATTTGTTCAATGAATGAACCGAGCATAAATTGAGTACCAAGCACTAAGCCATTCACCCATGTTATCTCATTGAATCCTAATATTAACAACCCTAGGGGTAGACAGTGTCATTACTCCCATTTTTCAGATGAGGAAACTGAGGCCTAGAATTAAAGCAGAACTTGGCCAACATTACACAGTGCATATGTCAGAGCCAGAAACATGAACCTCTGTCTTCCTGAGTCCAAAGCCAATATTTTTAACCACCATCCTATGTACGATTCTCTTCTCTCACTTAGAAATTCAGACACCTGCTTGGGTTCTATATGCTATAGAATTTTCTGCCACCTCACCTCAGAGACCTTCAGAAAATCCATCTACTTCTAAGAATTATGAATCTCTTTCACATGAGTTCATTATTATTAAGTCAAATCTTTAAATACTATGACATATTTTGTTTTCTTTATTTGGATTAATAATTACAGCTACCATATGTTAAGCCTTTCCTATGTGCCAGTCAGGCACTGTGCTATGTCATATTATATCCATTATTTCACTTAACCTTCACAGTAACCTGATGAGGTAGGTACTGTTATAATTCCCATTTTAGAGACAAGGAAACCGGGCTTTGGAAAAGTTAACTTCCCTAGGCAAATATCCAGTAAATGACAGAGCTGAAATTTAAACTCATGTGTCAGATTGCAAAGCAAATGATCTCAGTCACTCACCACACCTCTTTGGTGACCAGTTGACCAATCAGCTGATGTGACAAAACAGCAGACCTTACTGCTCCTGCCTTATCAAATACTGCCAGGGCCTGAAGGAATCGCACCCTCCTCCTCTTAACCTTTGCAAATCCTACTGTTCTTCCAGTTTCCACTTCCTCTGTGAAGCCTGCCCTGACTACTGTTGTTTCACTCCTTAGGGATTGCTCCCTCTGCTTGGTCCCCCTCAGCACTCCATGTGTGAGCCTAAAAGAGTGGTCAGTTCCTACTTCCCCACACTAGTCTCAGGCTTCTCTGGTGTAGCTGCCTTCCCTGCTCTCACTGGTTGGACTGGGAGCTCACACAGTGCAAGGCCCAGGTTCGTTGTGAAGGGGAGCAGAATATGTCACCTGAAAATGTGCATCTTTGGCATAAGGATTATTTTAAGCTGACTATTTTTAGGAAAGAGCAGACACAGGAAAAGCTTTGAAAATGAATAGAAGTTACCCTTTTGTGAGGGACATTTACATTTATAAAGGAAATCTCCATTTGTAAGGGTATCTCCCTCTTTGCACCAGGAAGAGGATGACCCAACCTCTAGAAACTCTTATCCGTGAGGAAGGCAATGACAGCTGGAGATACTATTTAAGGAGATGGCTTAGGCCATTTTGGAGAGTTACTCAGTTTTCCTGGGTCTCTCTCATATATACAGGAGGTATACATGTTATTAAACTTCTGTTTGTTTTTCTCCCATCAATGTCTTCTATTAGAGGAGCGATCTCAGCCAAGAACCTAGAAAGTTCTTGGAGACACTGCCTGGCTGGATCCTCAGTGTGAGGCGTGTGCTGCTGATAACTGTGTGTGAAGCTGGGCACCTGTGTCCCACCTCCATCCCCAACATGTCTTCCCAGAAGGGTAGAGGGAAAATTATTCTTCCTCCCCTACAGCTATTCCCCCACCATAAGTAGAATGCCATAAGCACGGTAGGGACAGGAGAGTGTGGCTGCCGTGGCACAGGGTGCACGTGAACTTGTCTTAAAGAAAGTAACGATTATTGTATTATTTCTCCTATTATTGAAGCAATATACATTTATTTTTGAGAATTTAGAAAATATGCATAAGCAAAATGGAGAAAACGACTGAAAACCCTATTATGCAACCACCTAGAGAGAAGCTTTGTTAACAGTTTAGTGCACACCCTTTCACACCTAGTTTATGCATGCCTGCTCCTATTTTTTTTAAGCATCAGAAGTCAACTATTCAAACTAATTTGTAACTCGTTTTTCCTGTAAAAAGACATAGGGAACGCTTGTTATAGCATTGAATGTACTTTTACATCATTTTTAAAAGACTACACTATAATATATCATACACTAGAGTTGATTTAATGAATTCCTTGAACATTTAGATTGTTTCAAATTCTTTGCTCTTCAGACACACTGGAAGCAACCTAAATATTATCATTAGAGGAGTAATTAAATAAAGTATGGTACAACCAGTCAATGGAATACTATGCAGCTGTTTTAAAGCTTGATATAGGATGCTAAGTGATGATATGGAGTAATTACCAAGATATCCTATTAAGTAAAACGAGAAAAGTGTAAAATCACACGTGTAAAATGCCCTGTTTATATTACAGATAGATGGTTTTGTGTGCAAAGATTTTTCTGGAAGGATACACAGACACAAAAAATACAAAATTTGCTCACCATCACCAATCATCAGAGACATGCAAATCAAAACCACAATGAGATATCACCTCACACCTGCCAGAATGGCCATCATCAAAAAGACCACAAATAACAAATGCTGGAGAGGGTGTGGAGAAAAGGGGACCCTCGTGCACTGTTGGTGGGAATGTAAATTGGTGCAGCCACTATGGAGAACAGTATGGACGTTCCTTAAAAAACTAAAAATAGAACTACCATATGACCCAGCAATTCCACGCCTGGGTATATATTCACAGAAAACAAAAACACTAATTCAAAAAGGTACCTGCACCCCAATGTTCATAGCAGCATTATTTACAATAGCTGAGATATAGAAGCAACCTAAGTGTCCATCGACAAATGAATGGATAAAGAAGATGTGGCACATATATACAATGGAATACTCTTCAGCCATAGGAAAGAATGAAATTTTGCCATTTGCAGCAACATGCATGGACCTGGAGGGTATTATGCTTAGTGAAAGAAGTCAGAGAAAGACAAACACTGTATGTTATCACTTATATGTGGAATCTAAAAAAGAAAACGAACGTATATAGCAAAATAGAAACATACTCACAGATATAGAAAACAAACTAGTGGTTACCAGTGGGGAGGGGCAAGTTAGGGGGTATGGGATTAAGAGATATGAACTACTATGTATAAAATAAATAAGCTACAAGGATATTGTACAGCACAGGGAATGTAGCCAATATTTTATAATAAATTTAAATACAGTATAATCTATAAAAATTTTGAATCACTATGTTGTACACCTGAAACTAATATAATAATGTAAATCAACTATACCTCATTAAAAAAATACATAACTGTCAGCAATGGTTTTACCTGGGGAGATGTGGGACTAAAAATGGGCAGGAAGAGGTTTTCTTTTTATTTTACACCCTTCAAAAGGACTGAATATTTTAGCTGGGTGATAAATATACATATATAGAGTAGGATGATGAGAAACCTTCTCAGTACATATTTATATATGTTTATGACAGGTGATTTTTCAATGTGCCGGGAAAGTGAAAGGCAGGGATGAGTTATATTGGCACTGAGTGCCCGAGGTAGTTAACAGAGGACACAGTGTTAGGAAGAGTCAACACGTCCCATGGGAAGGCCTAGGAGGCCCTCTGCCCCCTTGCAGAGTTGCTGAAGGCTGGCTTTCACAGAGCTATGCACTAACTGCAGACATCAGAGCCCAAGGGGAGAGTGAGGCTTCCAATTCCTGCTCTAAAGCAGTGTTTTCTCAGCTGTGTTCCCTGAAGCCCTCAGAGTCTGCTGAAAGGGTGCCAAGGTTTCAGGGCCTAGCTGTCATTTTACTCAAAGCAGATTCATTAAAAAAAATTTTTTTTAATTGTAGTAAAATACACATACCATAAAATTCACCATCTTAAACATTTTACAGCATACAGTTGAGTGGTATTAAGAAATCAGATTCACTTTTAACCTGATTCATATATCGTGGCTCCATAGTTAAAAGACATTTGATAACGAATGCTCTAAACATACTTCTTGATTTTTCCAGGGTACAACACAGGTGAGAAATGACAACATTTACATGGCACATCAAAGTGGAATGACAAGTTTATTCATGGCCAGAGGCAAAAACTGCCCATGGACTCTGGCTGCCTATCTAGCAGACCACCTGGAAGGATCAATAGCTCAGCGCAACTGTAACTCACTCAGGGCACATCAGTATGCCTCAGCTTAGCAGTTGGAAAGCATTGTTCAAAGGACTGAAGGAATCAACCCTCAAAACTCAGAGTTAAAGCTAAACGCCAGTGTTGATTGGCCTTTAGCAAGAACAGCCTGCAAAGGGGAAAAGGACACAAGGGTCTTGGGAGCTAACTGGCTCCAAGACAGCTGAGCCCACTTACATGACTCAATCAGAAAGAGTGCCAGGGCATCAGTCAGTTTTACAGAGGGTTGGTTAAGCCAGCAAGTCAGTTTAAATAAAGGCCAGTTAAAGAGCTTCTTCTGTCATTGGCACCATGCACCTGAGCAAAAGTTAAAGCTCATCTTGTTTCTGGGATCAGCAGAGAAATGGGTCTTTGAAGAATCCCAATCCCCCACAGGAGGGGTCTGTACTCAGTCACTGGGGCCACAGTGGCTGGACTCATCCAAGTCAGGCAAAGTCTGGGGACAGGAACACTAAACCGACCATTAAGCAGAGGAGTAATTATTAAGACCCAGATCATACATCCTTCTGCCCCAACAGAAGGCTCAAGTTCCTGGGGAATAAGGAATATGGGGGGACCCTGTAGAAAGAAAACTCAAGAATAGGAACCTAAGACCTGTGTTTTAGAGGCAGAATTTCATAGCTATACCCAGGCTGTTTCTCTTTTATAATAACCAACATTTATGAGCATTTACTATATGCTATACAGTTTACATGATTTATTTCATTCAATCCTCACAGGGAGGTTTAAATGAGTTAATCCATGTAAAGCAGTGATGACAGTGTCTAGCGTATAACAGACGCTCAATAAATCTCAGCTAAAACAAAAAGTGCTCTGAGGTGGATATATTATCCATACTTAATGCTTGGGGCAACTCACACCCAGAGAGGTAAGATAACTTGCCTAAGGTCAAGTCAAAAGTGTAATTGCAAATCTGGGATGCAGGCATTCTCACTATATGGTACTCAAATAGTATCAATACTATACTATGTTATCTCGTCTACCCAACCAGCCAAGCAGCCAACCAACCAACCAATCAACCAAGCAACATGTTTCTAGATACCTACTCAGTCTCAAGTACTTTGGACACAGATTAAGGCCCAGGCCTGGTCCTAAAGAAATCCTAAGTCTATGGGCTTCCCTGGTGGCGCAGTGGTTAAGAATCTGCCTGCCAATGCAGGGGACACGGTTTTGAGCCCTGGTCTGGGAAGATCCCACATGCCGTGGAGCCACTAAGCCCGCATGCCACAACTACTGAAGCCCACATGCCTAGAGCCCGTGCTCTGCAACAAGAGAAGCCACCGCAATGAGAAGCTCGTGCACCACAATGAAGAGTAGCCCCAGCTCGCCACAACTAGATAAAGCCCGCACACAGCAACGAAGACCCAATGTAGCCAAAAATAAATAAATTTATTAAAAGAAAAGAAAAGAAATCCTAAGTCTAATATATTACAGCAGTTTTCAGCCAGCTCTCGTGAGAAGAGACAGCATTACAGCTAGAGCTTCCCTGACATGAGTGTCCCAGAACCCACAGTCTATCTTTTCTATATTGTCCAAGTGAAGTAGGCCCATGGGAAATCTAAGGTAAATGAACAAATGTATCACATTTTTTAAAAGTTGGTATCCACTGTCTGGTGGGCAGACAGACCTAAAAACCAGTAACTGCAATCTGGCCTCTGTAATATGCTGTAGGCACACACAGGAGGGAACCATTAATTCCACTTGTTGCTGAGAAAAGATAGAAAATGGGGATGGGTAGCATGGAGAGCATTATCTTCTCTTCTTGAAGCTTATGGTAGGTGAGATAGAGCTCCCTGGAACACAGGAAAAGGCAGTCAGCAGTGGAAAAGGGACAAAGATGGACACAATCGGTCTTCCCATTTCTCCTGACTTTTATCTTTTAGACCTAAGAATAACTTAGGAAGAAAAGAGGCCAAGAAAGAGATGGCCAGGAAAAGGGATTCTTAAGAGAGGAAAACTCATAAGGAAGGGAAAACAAGAGACTGGAACAGGATACTCTGAAGTCATACTGAGAGCTGGGGAAGAGGGGGGTTCTAGGAGGAGGTCACAGGATCTCTATGAGTTTGCGGGAGGCAGTGAGATACAGAGTGTAGTACAGCTAAAGGAGACATTTAATTCTGTAATAACTCCTAAGATTCACCCAGGAATTCTAGAGTAGAACCAATATTTGGGCTGAGTCTTAAAATATCTGTAGGAATTAGCCAGGTAAAGAGGGGAAAGGGGACAATAGCATGAACTAAAGCACTAAGGCAACCCAGAGAATAGTAGGGTTGCTGAACTCCAGGTCCTTTGGTGTGGCCAGGGTTTTAGGGGAAAGTGATGAAAGAGGAAGCTGGATAGAGAGGAAGTCCCAAGGGCAAGTGATAAAGGGTCTTATGTACTTTAAGGCGGACCTTGGCATCTGTCTCCACAGAGCCTTGACTTCTCTGGAGGAAAAGCACTTTTGATCCTTCCCCCTCTCTGTAATGTGGTAAAGGACATGCGAAGAAATGGCCAGAGAGTTCATTCCAGTATCAAGGAATACATTTCAGCAATATTTTTCAGTAATATATTTCAGCAACATAAAATACAACTGATTATTGTCACTAACCTGATTTTTTTGGAATTGGGACATTTGGGTACAATCTTCATGTACTTCAATATAAAAACACACTATACAAATTGCACAGTAATTCCAATGGGAAAAAAAAAAGGAAATGCAAACTTAATGAGTGGTACTTAGAGTGTTTGATGAAGTTGGCATTATACATGATGAGGGCAGGAATGGAAAGAGACACATTAACCTCACGTCTTTCCAGGATCCCTCCCATCAGCTATAGCTGAAAATGATTGGCTATAACATCCTAGAGGCTCAAGGTACTGAATTTGGCTCTGAGGCTTAAAGTCTCAGAAGGGCAAGAGGAGAAGTGGGAAAAGCTCTGGTATGGTTTGGCCCTTTGAGGACAATGGCTTACAGGAACCACTTGAGGACAATAAGTGAAGAGAAGAGAAGCAGTGGAATTTCTACACTTCAAGTGGACATGAAGAAAGGAAGCTCATGGGAAATACCAAAAAGCATAATGTCCTAGAAGCCAGGGAGAAAGGGGGATGGAGAAGGCAACAATAACAAATGGAGAGCAGAAGGTCTCAGTGGCAGGAGACTGTGAGAAGTGAGATGGAAGAACACACCAGCTGTTGCCTGGAGACGTTTCATTCAAGGTCTCTATGAGGCCAAAACTTATTTTGGGTGCACTTAGACGTAATAAAATCATTTTCGAAAAGCAAGTAGCGCTTATGTTACTTCCATAAAACCTTCCAGAGTGGAGTATAAACATACTGAAACTCATGAACATGCTATGAATCAAAAGCCCTTAGCTTTGGGGAGCAACCCTTGGAGACAAAGAGAAAGTGTGTTGTAAAGTTAAATTATAAGAAAATATATTTGTAGCAATATCTAATTACAGTAGGCAAACCAAGGCCTGCTCAGAGATTGGTCTTTCCTGTCCTTGAATGGTACATTGATAGGAATATGGGAATGTACACAGAGCATTAAAAAGAGGTCATCTATTATTCAGCAGTCAGATCAGGTATTGAGCTTACTAGTTACTAATGAAATGAACTTCCTACGGTGTTAGCCATGTAAAAACACCAGAGAAATTACAAAGAACATGCTATATATTCCCCAAAGACTAAGGCTGACTCAAAATATTAGGGTTAAAGGTAGTGTGAGATGACAAACTCTGTAACAGATACAGAAAGGTTCGGAGGGAAAAATGGTTATTATTTCAAGTAGCCCTAGGACACACTGCAAACATTTGATCCACTACCCTCATCAACCAAAGCTCTGCCTATGTTGTGGGTCCAAAGGCGGCTTAGGCTTACCCACTCAGCAATTTAGTGTAAGAGTTATCTAGACCAGAATTTTTAAGATCACCGTACCTCCCATAATTATCGACAAAATATGTGCATGTAGGTATTTCTCTGGAGAGAATAAATGGCTTTCATCTGATTCCCAACATGGTCAAAGACCCCCCCAGAAATGAAAGACCACTACTAGACAAGTTTTATTTATAAAGAATAGTCCCAGTGAGGTTTCCCGAGTATTAGTACTTGCTATTTTATATCTATCATTCAGTTCTAGACACTGGCCAATCAAGCAACACATCTGGAAACCTAGTTTAGAGTGTGCAAACCCCCAAACTGCTCAAACTGTTGGAGTTACGGAATTTGCGCGTCACAATTTTGCTTGTTGTCTAATATGCTGAACAACCACCAACTTCACTGTGGATACTACTTCCATGTCCCAAAACTGGGAGGCTATCTTGTAAACAATGTAACCTTAGCAACAGTTTTGTGACCACGAACTATTATAATATATTGTGTGTGTATATACATATGTGCGCACACGCACACACACACACACACACACACTCTCACACAATACAATAGCTATTGCAGTTTTAGTTAGATTTATTTTAGCGCCAGAAAGGGAATTAATTTTAGCCAAGAACCATCTCAACTCCCTTTGTTCTGTCCCAGGCGACTGCATGGAGACTGTTACCCCATTCTTATTAAGATTATCAAAGTTATTAGCAGATAATCTTCAGGTAATATTAGCAGATAATCATAGCATTCCAAAATTCTCATTGGAAGTGTATGATTCATTTAAAAAACTGAACGGATAATAGATACTGTGTTCTACAAAGAGTCGGCAGCTAAAGGGCAAGAATAATGCAAAATTAAAAAATTGGGGAAGATGTGTCTATTACTGGGATGCAGGCTTTCAGAATTGGGTCTATAGATGGGGGCACTGAATGCAGGCTCTCTCTGACTCAGCCAGAAGGAAGATAAAAGTTCTCCTAACAGAGAGGACAGCTTGTCACATCTATCTCTTCAGCCATCTTGCCTACATGGAGAATAATGACCATCCCTGGCATTATCTTTGAGTTAGAGAACGAGCCATAAGAAGAAGATCAAAGAGTGGCTGGAGGTCCAGCTTGCCTTGTCCTTTGATTAGCAATTCTTAGGACAGAAGCTTTCAAAAGCACAATAGGAAGAGCAAAGGTGCCCTCTTTACACAGTAGATGTGTTCTTGGAAAGTCAGCTGTAACTTGGGGACTGAAAGTCAACGAGTCAATGAACAGTTGGTTCCATAAAAAGAATATTTCGATTGCAGCCGCACAGCACAGGGAGATCAGCTCGGTGCTTTGTGACCACCTAGAGGGGTGGGATAGGGAGGGTGGAAGGGAGACGCAAGAGGGAGGAGATATGGGGATATATGTATATGTATAGTTGATTCACTTTGTTATAAAGCAGAAACTAACACACTATTGTAAAGCAATTATACTCCAACAAAGATGTTAAAAAAAAAAAGAACGTTTCAATTTTCTAGTATGGTCCTTACTTTAAAAAAATACAGGCACACATGCACACGCACACACACACACGTATATATAACATATTTATATATTTTTCTTTAGGTTAGTTCAGTCATATTTTTAAAAAAATACTGAGGTGCAGTTAGGTTCTGAGTTTAGCAAACTAGCATTTTCTAAAATTTTCAGCTTATGGAATTTTTTGTTTAATTGGTTTTGTAAACTAGATCCTATATTAAGTGCCTGTTTAAAGGAAACCTCTGTGCAAGGAATCATCTTTTGACAACTGTAGTGCTAAGCGCCCAAATTTCATGGTACTGTATATTCAGCTTTTTCTTATCAGGTGGTCTTGGAAATTGAAGCACATGGGTATTCAATGCGGGGAACAGGATTCAGAGGCCCTTGCATTGCTAGTCATTCTCTAGCAGCACTGTCAATTCTCCTAATTTGGGGAGAAGGGGCTACAGGGAGATACCTGACCACAGGTAGTGATTCATTCTTAAATAGCAAAGAACAGAAAAGAAACAAAGGACAACTGGGCTTCCCTGGTGGCGCAGTGGTTAAGAGTCCACCTGCCGATGCAGGGGACGCAGGTTCGTGACCCGGTCCGGGAGGATCCCACATGCCACGGAGTGGTTGGGCCAGTGAGCCATGGCCGCTGAGCCTGAGCGTCCAGAGCCTGTGCTCCGCAACGGGAGAGGCCACAGCAGTGAGAGGCCCGCATACCGCAAAAAAAAAAAAAAAAAAGAAAAAAGAAAACAACAAAGGACAACTAAAGGTCTTCTGTCTTATATCTCTCCTTGGCTAAGAAAATAATTCTGGTCTGGGCTCCCAGCTGGCTCTCAGCTCTGGAGGGGTGGTCGGGATGAGAGCATCTTAAGTGGCAAACACATTTGGATATCTTCAGAGACTTGAACAGAGGCAAAAAAGTGTGGAGAATACAGAAAATGCACATTCACTCCAGAGGTTACTGACAAGATTAATTACCTCATAATTGCTTTAATAAAATGACTCCAAGCATATTGCAACTATAATTATCCATAAAAATCCTAATGAATTCAATTTCTCCAGAAATCACCTTGCTGCAACTGGTGAGTGTAGGAGAAGTAAGGAGAGGAGGCAATCCAGCTCTTAGGGAGGGAAAGAGACAGGGAGATAGTTGATGGAACTAGGTGGTGTCTAATCAGGTCAAGTACATAGGGGCGAATGGTGTTTATTCTGGCTTTTGCCTTGTGGTGTCTCAATTGATCTATGGACCCCCTTTCTAGACGCCAATGTTTCTGTTGAAAACAAAAACATCACTTTTTCCCTTTCCTCCCACCACCCCATCATTGTGTGCCTGTGTGCGCGTGTGCATACATGTGCCCATATACACATATCTATGCTCATGAATCTGGTTCAATTCTCTTTGCAAAATGCACATTATAAGAGACAGGGCCAATGCTCATCCTGGTCAAACTGGTCCTGGTCAAACTCAGAGGGAAGATATGTCAGTCAGTGGTGCTCTCCACACTTCCTGTATCCCGCCACCAACTTAGGTTCCTTATCCCACCCCCAGGACCTTCATGCTGCCTCTGGGCTACTTAGGGCTCTTTTTCAATCCCCTTTTCCCATGCAAGGACTCACTCAGACCTGATCCTGCCTCCCTTTTTCCTACACAGAATGTCCCTATCTTGGGTCCTGTTCTCACAAAATCATGGTGTCACCTAACTGTATTACTGGACATGTAATGACAAAGGGATGTAATTTAGACTGGAAGTCAGAATGACCCTATATCACTGAATGGCCATGTAGTTTTGGGAACGAATCACTTAATTTCTCTAAA
This sequence comes from Grampus griseus, assembly GCF_964374135.1. Lineage (NCBI taxonomy): Eukaryota > Metazoa > Chordata > Mammalia > Artiodactyla > Delphinidae > Grampus > Grampus griseus. The sequence continues at coordinate 96,822,258 of NC_138999.1, read as the reverse complement.
CCTCAGTTTCTCTGAATCTCAGTGTCTTTCTCTGAAAAAAAATGTTTGAGTAATGAAACTTGCACTATCCTCTTCACAGGAGGATCCAATGAGACGTAGAAAAAAAAGAACATTTGCGGAGTCCTTTCACTATTTTCATAGCTACTATATAATTTAATTCCCAAAACAACAACTGTGCTAAATATTGTATTCTTATACTCACATTAGAAATGGCAAAATTAAGAATTACAAAAGGTTAGCTATGTGCCCAATGTTATCCAGCTAGTATGTGACAGCAGTGGTGTGTGAACCTAGGTCCACAGACTCCATCCAGTGCTCTTTCTACCACACAGGACTGAGCTGTACAAAGGGGAATGTGCAATGCTCAGGAAAAGTATTAATGCCACTGTCCTTATTTTATTACTGTATTATCAACTTGTATCGTGATTCCTTAAGATAACCCTTCCTCTTCGGTCAGGACTGTCTGTCTTGTTTGTCATCACCTCTCCATATGCCATGCCTTGGTTCATCTTTCTATCTGAAAATTTTAAATCTTCAGATTCTGCTGCTTTCATGAAGCTGTCCCTCATTATTTCACCCTGACTCAACAGCTTCCTTCTTTGAAGGCCTATGACGTTCACATCTCTACCAAGAAATTCAGTCCTTGTTTATGAATACTCTCAAATCATTCTCTGGTTACTCATTACAATTTATAATAGCCCTCGTTTTTCAGTCTCTACTCTATTCCAAGACAATAATTTCAATAATCAAAGTTTGTCTACTTCCAAAACTTCACTTGACCTGCTTCCAGCTCTATAACCTACTTCTCTCTGACAGATACACTTATGCCATGTATGGTCTTGTCTTAATGTTGTCTGCATGTTCCACGCTTACCTCCAGCACAGCATGGTGATTAAGAGTACAGCCACTGGGACCAGGCTGTGTGACTTCACAAGTCATCTCCCACTTACTAGCTATATACGTTGAGTAAGCTACATAATCTCTCTGTGCCTCAGCTTTCTCATTTATAAAATGGGGATAATAATAGCACCTAACTCACCTACTTCACAGGGTTGTGGTAAAGATTAAAGGAATACACACACACACACACACACACACACACACACACATCACCTTGGAATGAACATTGGAACATACATACACACAGAGAACTTAGAATTGTACAATCACGTAATAAGTGTTCAGTAAATATTAGGTATTATTTCCTGCCTGCTCACTCTGTGCTAGGTTTGTGACACACATTATCCCATTTAATATACACAGCAACCCTGTGACATAGGCTCTGTTATTACCCCCATTTCACTGATGAGTAAAATAAAACTCAGGAAGGTTAAAACACATTTCTAAAATCATACAAAACAAAGTGATAATTCCAGGATTCAAATCCAGATTGATCTTGCTCCAAGTCAATGTTCTTTCCATTACACAGTGCTGATTCAAGTTGTTTTGTTTTGGGGTTTTTTTTGTTTTGTTTTGTTTTTTTGCGGTACACTAGCCTCTCACTGTTGTGGCCTCTCCCGTTGCGGAGCACAGGCTCCGGACGCGCAGGCTCAGCGGCCATGGCTCACGGGCCCAGCCGCTCCGCGGCGTGTGGGATCCTCCCGGACCGGGGCACGAACCTGTGTCCCCTGCATCGGCAGGCGGACTCTCAACCACTGCGCCACCAGGGAAGCCCTCAAGTTGTTTTTATTATAATATACCTTGTCTTCCCAATAGGACTATAAACTTCCAAGGGTAGAATCTATGTCTTATAATACTTAAAGACAGATCCCCTGCTCTCTCCACTGTAATCCTCAGTTTTTGTTTGCCATGAAGTTGGTTTTTAATAAACATTCACTGACTTGGAGAGCACTTTTGGAGTAAAGTCTAGACACTATAACCCCTCAAGCACAGGGGTATCACTTCTCTTACTGCTGAACTCACAAATAGGGTTTCCTGTCTAAGACTCATCAGGCTCCTTGATCATTACCTACCAATCCTGCCTCTAAGTTTCTCACACCTCTTTCCCTTTGTACTTATCAGGCTGGATAATCCTTATTTCAAGACATGAAATGAGGAGATGCTAGGGACTCGAACGTGTCTTGCACATTCAGGTTTAAGTTCCATTCATTCATTCAATAAATCTATACAGAGCACCAACTATGTGCCAGGTACCTTTCTAGGTACCAGGGCTACAGACAAGACTGTCCAGACTGGAAATGCCTGCTATGTATTAGTGTTCACTGACATGAGGATCACCTCCCTGGGGAGGGATAATGCTTCCCACCCCCAGAAGTCAGGGCTTGGGCATTTGACTCGTTTGGGTCAGTAAAATGAGACACATATTACTTCCGGGCAAAAGCTCTAACACTGCATGCTTGGTTACCTGCTATTTTCCCTCTATAGCAATGAGCAGCAATATTACTGATGGTGGCTATCCCATTAGCCTGGGCCCCAGAATAAAGATGATATAGAGAAAAGCCCCAGCCAATCTACAAGGGGAATGAAAAATAAACTTCTGCCAATTCAAGTCACTGTAATTTTTCAGGTTACTTCTTACTGCAGCATAATCTAGAATACCATGATTGATACAGAGTAAAAGGAGGAAAATAAAGAAAACAGCATCCCACTCCCCTTTACAACCGTTGCTATGGATTTACTGGTAGCTGTCTAATTGACTAATGGTGTTTAGAAAGCTGAATATGAGCATACTTGAGGGGAAACAATGCTATAAATCAGTCACGGCTATGGCAATACCCTCACCAAAGTAGTTAGCACCTTCCTTATAGAGTGTCAATAAAAACAAACACCAGTACAATGAAATTGTATACATATATCTGCATGGATCTGGTGAACACATAAACCAGGAGAGCTAACCTCGAATGCTTCTCTCACTAAAAACCTGGTAGTCAATTTCTTATGTTGCACTATTGCTTTTGGTTGTTTTTCATAAAAGTAGACTTCTAATGTTCTCCCTGGTCAACTATTCATGGTACAGCCTCCAAGTACATGTTTCTGGATTGCATAAGTCATCATAACTTGATAGTGGGCTGTGGCGGTCATGAGAATGAGTCTTACACATACACACACACCCCCAACTACAATGAGAATAACTGACCAAGGGCCCTAGCTGCTGTGCTCTGAAATCCATCACAACATTTGCTCCAAAGTCACACTCCCTGCAGGCGACTCCCAACTAAGTATAGCAGAGAAATGAAGGAAGCCCCATCCCTGGGAGACAAAGGACTTCTCTGATGGCTGACTCCCCCAAGGCCTCACCCAACCTTCTTTAGACTGCTCAGAAGTCTAGAACACTTCACTGGACTTTCCTTCACTCTCTCCTTTATTCAAGGTCAGACTTAATTTGTGGTCTGAGAGCTCTCCCAGCCTTTATGGGCCCTCGCCCCATTTTCTCTCACAGGTATTTCCCCTAATAAAAACCATGGACATTAAATTCCATCTTGGTATCTCTTTCTCAGAGAACCTTGACAACCACATAGGTCAATTTTTTGACATTCCTTAAGATGTCATACTTGGGACCTGGAAGCAGGAAATTATGTCTACTTATACCATGCATATCTCTCAAATGAATGCCCTTACTAGTATGCAGACCCCTTGAGTAGGGAATGTGAATCAATGTTGAGTCCACAATGCCCAGCCCAGTGCCTAGTATAGTCACTCAATATGTTTTTGTCAAATCAACAAGTCAATGAACGTTCCCTAGATTCATGGTTTGTCAATTATACTTCTAAGAATCTTACAATTCTAGAAGGGAATTTGTAGACCATTTAGCCCATGTGGAAACAAACCTCTTTTATATCCAGTACCTGGAAATCTCCTGTTTGCTGAATATAAGAAATGAGATGGTATTACTCTTATACCTCATTCTAGGATTTAAAAATATTTTGGTCAAGCTGTTTTTTCTTATGCCTAACCTTATTCTTTGTCGGTGCTCTAAATCACTTGTAGAACGTCGTTGGTATTCTCTTTATAATAATCTATTTTTATGTTTATATTCACTCAGTTATTCATTTATCAAACATTTAGTACATTCTATGAACCAAGTACTAGGCACTAGAGATACAAAGATAAGTAAGATTCGGTCCCTGCATTGATCTCAGCTTTCAGCCTAGTGAGATAAATAAACATTAAATAAATAGTCAAATGAAAAAATATGTACCCACAACTTGTGATAAGTGTCATGAAGGAAAATAACAAGGAATTATGGGAGCATGAAACAGGGTTAACATAATTTAGGTTGAGGTAGGAGTCAGACAAGGTTATTCCATGTACTGATATTTAATTGGATGCAATTTCTTCAATTAGTTTCCTTGAGAAATAGTCTGTGGTCTAATTGATCCTACTATGCATTTTATTTCAACTAACATGCCTCTCTTTCTGCCAGAAATGCTCTTCTTTCCAGTCTTCACCTGAGGAGAATCAACAGACTCTAGCAATGGATTATAGCTGGGGGTGAAGTAAAAGAAAAGAATCAAGAATGACTCCTAGGTTTCTGGCTTGCTGACTGGATAGATGGTGGTGTTGCGTTTCCCTTAGATAGACAAATTCATTAGTTCTACCTACAAAATACATCGTGCCTCTAAACACATCTTAGTATATCTATTGCTATCACTTGATTCCACTTACCACCCTCTCTCCCCTGGACTTTTGCAATAGCACCCTGACAGGTCTCCCTGCTTCCACTCGGGCCCCTACCATCTATAGATTTTGATTTTTTCAAACTCTATAAATCACATTATGCTACTTCTCTCCTCAAAACCCTACAATGACTTTTTATCATACTTGGAACAAAAATCAAATTCTCCTTATCATGGCCTCCAAGCATATATATGATCTGATTCCTGACTACCTCTCTGACTCCATTTCCTAAAACTTTTCTTTTCGCTTACAGCTCTCTAGCCATTATGCTTTTTCTCAAACATACCAAGCATATTCCCACCTCAGGGCATTCACACTTGCTGTTTCCACTATGTGAAATGTTCCCCCAGATATTTGCATGATGTGTTACTTCTTTTTGTTCAGGTTTTCCTTAACATGTCTTCTCAGAGGGAACTTCCTTAATCACTCTTATCAAATACATTAACCTCTCCATCATTATCTCCTTAGTATACTTTGCTTCAATATTCTCTCTCTCTCTATGTGTATATATATATTCACACACACCCATTATTTATTTGTTTGTTTTTTATTATTACTCTCTACCAGTAAAATGTAAATTCTGGTAGTCAGAAACCTGTTTACTGCTATATCACGAGTACCTAGAATTGTGTTTGCTACCTAATAGGTAGGAGCACTGGTGGGGGAAGACAATGAGTTTAGCTTTGGATGTGTTGGTCTGGAGATGATTTGGGGACATCCAAGTTAGGATGCCCAGTAGGCAGTTGCATAGTGGAGTCTGGAGCTCAGATCAAGTTGGAGATAGAAATTTGAGAGCCATAAGCATAGAGATGGTATTTAAAGCCACAAGACTGGAAGAGGACAAGGTAAACTGGAAAGGAGTATACAGTGAAAAGAGGAGAGGACCCAGGACTGGGTTATAGCAACCAACAGTAGTAAAGACCAGGATGATGAATAACATTCTTCCTTAATTTTTTTCCTTCAGGCTCTCTCAATTATCCCTTGGCTCTTAAATGTCCATTTTCAGCAGGTTTGTCCTGATTTGGCAGGATGCTGGGTTAAAAAAGACGCAAATACTCCTCTACGTACAAAATAAAACCCACTCTCAGACAGCAGTATTTTTCTGGATCTTCTAAGGGATGAGCCATATTTAGGAAGGATCTATCCGTTGAAAATATGTCTGAATAATGTTTATTATGGTTCATGATTTAGAGTTACTTAAGAAATCTATTAATATAACTGTTACTGAAAATCCCCTTAATATTAAAATGCAAGCATATGTTACTATAACTAGTAGATCATCCTTGGCCTTCATTTAGTTTGCTTCCTGTGCTTGCCTCTCCTTCTTTTTAACCACAGCACAGGTAAAACACTTTAGGAGAAGCTGAACCAATTCTCATTCTTCAGTGTCAGGAACCCAGCTGGAGGCAGATCCAAAGATACAAGCTCCTCAAGATGGATTTTCAACTTTGATAAGCAAATACATTCTGATCACCTGGCATGCTCACTGAGCCATTGTTTTTAGAGGAACTGAAGCATCCATATTTGTCATTTAGCTTGTGTGCCTTAGGTTGTAGGAGAAATGAAAAATCAGGAGCCTTCAACTCTGTTGGATGCTTTGAGAAAATGTCCTTTAAATTATTCAAGGTCCATTTGTCTCCATCTAAGAGTGCACAAAGTGTCAGATTAATTTTCAACAGTTAAGAATTAAGGTTCTGGAGTGGCTCTGTGATCAGAGTGGGCAACTGAAACATGCTACATGGATGACGCCTGGGACAGTATGCCTCTTTTGTGTTAGAGGCACAAGGAGCTGTCAGGAACTAAGCAGTGAGAGCAGAGAAGTCATAGAGGTGTGGATGCCAGGTGCTTATGAGTCACGTCCTAAAGGAAAGAAGGAAGGAGGGCACCTTCCCATTAAATAATGATTACAGCCTGACCCAGACAAAGATTCCTTTGGGCCACATAGAACCACCCAAGGCCACAGAATGGTACTTTGGCTTTTCATATTTTAAAGAACCTTGCTCACTGATCCCCAAATTTAGTATGGGCAGAGGACAGAAGATTATTGGAAGTTTACAACCACCTGAGATATTGGCACGAGAAAGTTCAGGGAGAATGAAAAAATAATAACCCCTTACCTTTGGATTCTGTTTTTTCATAAACTATAGCATGTTCCAGTTGGTAAAACTGAGACTCAGAGAGGACTAAGTAACTTATGCACAGTCATATGACCACAACCAGTGAGTGAAATTGAATCCAAGGAATATTTTTCACATCTATCAAGTCAGAAACTTTCAAATTTAATTAATTTTTTTGAAGAACTCCTTTCTCCCAAAATTTTGCTGAAAGGCCATATATATTCATCCCCACTTTTATATATAGATATATAAAAGTGGAGATTATCACGTTAAAAGTGAAGGATGCCTGGAGCTCTAAGAACTAGGCCTAAGTCCTGCCCCTCAATCCCCACTGCAGCCACCTTTTGGATTCTGAGACATCACTATGAACCTAGGATTTTCAAATATACAGAAAACCAAACAAAATATGGAATGGTTTCACTTGAGGATTTGCTCACCATTTTGAGATATGTACTAGTTTGGTAGAGAATTAAGATTAGAAATGAACGCCAAGTTCTAGAAAAAAAATATGGTCACAGGAACAGGTTATGACGTATCTAAAGGACAATAAGAGAAATTGTGTTCCAGGACAAAAAGACAGTGGATGAAAGGCATAGAGAAGGCATACACACAGAAAAAAAACTCATTAATTAGATGTAAAGCAAAAGGAGCCTTTTTTCACTCAATTTGGAGATAGTTGTGGTCTGGAGAGCTCTGCCACTAAATGGAGCCTATGTAATCTTAAAGGGCAATAGGCTTGCTATAGGAGCTTTGTTTCTTGTCAACAGCTGTATCCTTTACCTATTCAAGAAGCTTCTGATCCTGTTGGGATTACTACATCCCTGGGGGTGGGTTTGGGTCCTTTCTGTAGGGTTAAGATTTCATTCCAACTCAAAAATTGGCTATCCACTGGTATTCTTTGTTGCCCCTTCATCAGTCTGTTCCTCTAAGAGTTCTAGATCCCTCTGACACAGGAATCAGGGTTCTGGAGGAGAGAACTATTAACCTACTGCATGACAGTAGACATAAATTCTCTTACTACATCCATTTTACAGCTGGGGAAACTGCTGTCCAAAAAAGGTGAATGACTTATTCAACATAATACAGCACTCAGTGGTAGAACAGATACTCAAATTAAAATCTCCTGATTCTTAAGTACTCATTACCTACAGAAGCACTACCTCAAAACAATTCCATTTCGTCCATATATGATAAAAAATAATTTAAGCATTTTAGTAGCCAAAAAAGGTTCTATGAAAGAGAAAACCTTTTCTCTTGATATACTGTTCTTTTGAATTAAGTCCATGAGCCAGAATCTTTAACCAAAATATGATCTTCAGGGCTTCCCTGGTGGCGCAGTGGTTGAGACTCCACCTGCCGATGCAGGGAACACGGGTTCGTGCCCGGGTCCGGGAAGATCCCACATGCCGCGGAGCGGCTGGGCCCGTGAGCCATGGCCGCTGAGCCTGTGCATCCGGAGCCTGTGCTCCGCAACGGAAGAGGCCACAACAGTGAGAGGCCCGCGTACCGCAAAAAAAAAAAAAAAAAAAGAACTTGAACCTGAACCAAGTACTTAATTTTCCAAACTCTAGTACTGTTTCCTGAACCATGACCCAAACAAAATTATTATTCATTTCTTTTCATTTTTAAAACAGAAGTCACACATGCACCTATTATAATAAGTCAACTAATCCTACAAGACTTGTTAGACCAGACAACAGTCCCTATTCCTCTTCCCTTACTCTATTTATCCTTCCCATTAGGAAAGCACTTCAAATATTTTCAATGATTCTTTTGCTGCATATCTCAATATCTCTAAATTTACATGCTTGTATTGCTAACTCATGAATTTTCAGTTTTAGCCATATCTATTGATGTGCCTGTTTGGAGGATGAAGATCTGGTACTCTTTCTTTTTCTTACCTACCACAAACATAGGCATCCCCCAATCTCTCCAAATTCCCAAGATAATTATATTTAGTCTAGATCAGTGTTTACATTATTATAACCATATAGTAATCTTTGATATTTTTCCTTTGCCATCCAACTTTTCATATTCCCTGGAATTAATAATTGGGGTTTCTAAGTTAGAAATATTTTTTTCTTCGGATTTTTGAAAGCATGGCTCCATTATTTTCTGGTTTCCTGTTTTATTGTTAGAAAGTCCAAAAACACTCTTTTTTTTTTTAATACATCTTCATTGGAGTATAACTGTTTCACAATACTGTGTTAGTTTCTGTTGTACAACGAAGTGAACCAGCCACATGCACACATATATCCCCATATTCCCTCCCACCCTCCCTATCCCACCCCACTAGGTCATCCCAAAGCACCAAGCTGATCTCCCTGTGCTATGCTGCTGCTTTCCACTAGCTATCTATTTTACATTTGGTAGCGTATATATGTGGATGCTACTCTCACACTTCACCCCAGCTTCCCCCTCCCCCTCAGTGTCCTCAAGTCCATTCTCTATGTCTATGACTCTATTCCTGCCCTGCCCCTAGGTTCATCGGTAGTCTTTTTTTTTCTTTTTAGGTTCCATATATAGTGTTAGCATACGGTATTTGTTTTCCTCTTTCTGACTTACTTCACTCTGTACGACAGATTCTAGGTCCATCCACCTCACTACAAATAACTCAATTTCGTTTCTTTTTATGGCTGAGTAATATTGCATTGTATATATGTGCCACATCTTCTTTATCCATTCATCTGTCGATGGACACTTAGGTTGCACTCTAGATGCTTTGTTTGTGAATTTTCTCTACCCCATTCTAAATATTTGGAAATGATGGGGTCGACAAGGGCTTAATTTCCAAAATATACAAACAGCTTATACAACTTGACAACAAAAAAACAAACAAACCGATCGAAAAATGGGCAGAAGACATAAACAGACATGTCTCTATAGATGACATATAGATGGCCAATAGGCACATGAAAAGATGCTCAGCATTGCTAATAATTAGAGAAATGCAAATCAAAACTACATTGAGGGACCACCTCACACTGGTCAGAATGGCCATCATTAAAAAATCTACAAATAACAAATGCTGAAAAGGATGTGGAGAAAAGGGAACCCTCCTACACTGTTGGTGAGAATGTAAATTGGTGTAGCCACTATGGAAAACAGTATGGAGGTTCCTCAAAAAACTAAAAATAGAGTTGCCATATGATCTAGCAATCCCACTCCTGGGCACATATCCAGAAAAAAACTGTAATTTGAAAAGATATATGTACCCCTATGTTCATAGCAACACTATTTACAATAACCAAGACATGGAAGCAAACTAAATGTCCATCAACAGATGAATGGATAAAGAAGATGTAATGTGTCTGTGTATGTGTATACACAACACACACACACACTCACACATACAATGGAATACTACTCAGCCATAAAAAAGACTGAAATAATGCCATTTACAGCAACGTGAGGGGACCTAGAGATTATCACACTAAGTGAAGTAAGTCGAAAACAGAAAGTCAAATACCATATGATATCACTTCTATGTGGAATCTAAAATATGACACACATGAACTTATTTACAAAACAGAAACAGACTCATAGACATAGAGAACAGACTTGTGGTTGCCAAGGGGGAGTGAGGGCAGGAGAAGGATGGATTGGAAGTTTTGGACTAGCAGATGCAAACTATTATATATAGAATGGATAAACAACAAGGTCCTACTGTATAGCAGAGGGAACTATATTCAATATATTCAATATCTTGTGGTAAACCATAATGCAAAAGAATATGAAAAAGAATATATATATATATGAATATATATATATGTATGTATATGAATCACTTTGCTGTACACCAGAAACTAACAAAACACTGTAAATCTTGGGGAGGATGGCAGTAACGGCTGCTTCTTCTAGAGCTAGGGAATGCAGCTAGACCTGGATCCAAAGAAGGCTCACCATATAGACCAGGCCTGGAGGACAACACTGGCTAGAGGACTCAACAGAGTGCAGGAGGCTGGCCGTGTGGCTGACAAGATCCTGGTGCTCTGGCTGGGTGTCAGGCCTGAGCCTCTGAGGTGGGAGAGCTGCGTTCAGGACACTGGACCATCAGAGACCTCCACGTCCCACATAATACCAGTTGGCGAGAGCTCTCCCAGAGATCTCTGCCTCAACACTAAGACCCAGCTCCACTCAACGACCAGCAAGCTCCAGTGCTGCACACTCCATGCTAAACAACTAGCAAGACAGGAACACAACCCCACCCATTACCAGAGAGGTTGCCTAAAATCAACTAAGTTCACAGACACCCCAAAACACACCACCGGATGTGGTCCTGCCCACCAGAAAGACAAGATCCAGCCTCATCCACCAGGACACAGGCACCAGTTCCCTCCACCAGGAAGCCTACATACACTGAACAAACCTTAGCCACTGGGGGCAGACACCAAATAAAATGGAAACTACAAACATGCAGCCTGTGAAAAGGAGACCCCAAACACAGTAAGTTAAGCAAAATGAGAAGACAGAGAAATACGCAGGAGATGAAGGAGCAAAGTAAAAATCCACCAGACCAAACAAATGAAGAGGAAATAGGCAGTCTACTTGAAAAAGAATTCAGGGCTTCACTGGTGGCACAGTGGTTGAGAGTCTGCCTGCCGATGCAGGGGACACGGGTTCGTGCCCCAGTCCGGGAAGATCCCACATGCCGCGGAGTGGCTGGGCCCGTGAGCCATGGCCTCTGAGCCTGCACGTCCGGAGCCTGTGCTCCGCAACGGGAGAGGCCACAGCAATGAGAGGCCCGTGTACCGCCAAAAATAAAAAAGAAAAGAAAAAGAATTCAGAGTAATGACAGTAAAGATGATCCAAAATCTAGGAAATAGAACGGAGAAAGTACAAGAAACATTTAACAAGTACCTAGAAGAACTAAAGAGCAAAGAAACAATCATGAACAACACAACAAATGAAATTAAAAATTCTCTAGAAGGAATCAACAGCAGAGTAACTGAGGCAGAAGAACGGATAAGTGACCTGGAAGATAAAGTAGTGGAAATAACTATCACAGACCAGAATAAAGAAAAAAGAATGAAAAGAATTGAGGGCAGTCTGAGACCTCTGGGACAACATTAAATGCACCAATGTTCGAATTACAGGGTTCCCAGAAGAAGAGAAAAAGAAAGGGACTGAGAAAATATTTGGAGATTACAGTTGAAAACTTCCCTAATATGGTAAAGGAAATAGTCAATAAAGTCCAGGAAGTGCAGAGAGTCCCACACAGTACGAATCCAAAGAGAAACATGCCAAGACATATATTAATCAAATTATCAAAAATTAAATACAAAGAAAAAAAATTAAAAGCAGCAAGAGAAAACAACAAATCACACACAAGGAAATCCCCACAAGGTTAACAGCTGAGCTTTCAGCAGAAGCTCTGAAAGCCACAAGGGACTGGCAGGACATATTTAAAGTTGGAAAATGGAAAAACCTACAACCAAGATTACTCTACCAGCAAGGATCTCACTCAGATTCGACAGAGAAATTAAAACCTTTATAGACAAGCAAAAGCTAAGAGAATTCAGCACCACAAAACCAGCTTTACAACAAATGCTAAAGGAAGTTCTCTAAGCAGGAAACACAAGAGAAGAAAAAGACCTACAATGACAAACCCAAAACAAGTAAGAAAATGGTAATAGGAACATACATATCGATAATTACCTTAAATGTAAATGGATTAAATGCTCCCACCAAAAGACATAGACTGGCTGAATGGATACAAAAACAAGAGCTGTATATATGTTGTCCGCAAGAGACCCACTTCAGACTTAGGGACACATACAGACTAAAGTGAGGGGATGGAAAAACATATTCCATGCAAATGGAAATCAAAAGAAAGCTGGAGTAGCAATTCTCATATCATCATATCAGACAAAATAGACTTTAAAATAAAGGCTATTACAAGAGACAAAGAAGGACACTACATAATGACCAAGGGATCAATCCAAGAAGAAGATATAACAATTGTAAATACATATGCACCCAACATAGGAGCACCTCAATACATAAGGTAAATACTAACAGCCATAAAAGGGGAAATTGACAGTAACACAATGAGAGTAGGGGACTTTAACACACCACTTTCACCAATGAACAGATCATCCAAAATGAAAATAAATAAGGCAACACGAACTTTAAATGATACATTAAACACAATGGACTTCATTGATATTTATAGGACATTCCATCCAAAAACAACAGAATACACTTTCGTCTCAAGTGCTCATGGAACACTCTGCAGGATAGATCATATCTTGGGTTACAAATCAAGCCTTGGTAAATTTAAGAAAACTGAAATCATTTCAAGTATCTTTTCCGACCACAATGCTAGGAGACTAGATATCAATTACAGGAAAAAAGTGTAAAAAAATACAAACACAAGGAGGCTAAACAATACACTACTTAATAACCAAGAGATCACTGAAGAAATCAAAGAGGAAATAAAAAATACATAGAAACAAATGACAATGAAAACACAACAACACAAAACCTATGGGATGCAGCAAAAGCAGTTATAAGAGGGAAGTTTATAGCAATACAATCCTACCTCAAAAAACAAGAAAAATCTCAAAAAACAGCCTAACCTTACACCTAAAGCAATTAGAGAAAGAAGAACAAAAAACCCTCAAAGTTAGCAGAAGGAAAGAAATCATAAGGATCAGATCAGAGATAAATGAAAAGGAAATGAAGGAAACGATAGCAAAGATCAATAAGACTAAAAGCTGGTTCTTTGAGAAGATAAACAAAATTGATAAAACATTAGTCAGACTCATCAAAAAAAAAAAAGAAGACTCAAATCAACAGAATTAGAAATGCAAAAGGAGATGTAACAACTGACACTGCAGTAATACAAACGATCATGAAAGATTACTACAAGCAACTATATACCACTAAAATGGACAACCTGGAAGAAATGGACAAATTCGTAGAAAAGCACAACCTTCTGAGACTGAACCAGGAAGAAATAGAAAATATAAACAGACCAATCACAAGCACTGAAATTGAAACTGTGATTAAAAATCTTCCAACAAACAAAAGCCCAGGACCAGATGGATTCACAGGCGAATTCTATCAAACATTTAGAGAAGAGCTAACATGTATCCTTCTCAAACTCTTCCAAAATACAGCAGAGGGAGGAATACTCCCAAATTCATCCTGCAAGGCCACCATCACCCTGATACCAAAACCAGACAAAGATGACACACAAAAGAAAACTACAGGCCAATATCGCTGATGAACATAGATGGGAAAATCCTCAATAAAATACTAGCAAACAGAGTCTAACAGCACATTAAAAGGACCATACACCATGATCAAGTGGGGTTTATCCCAGGAATGCAAGGATACTTCAACATACACCAATCAATCAATGTGATACACCATATTAACAAATTTAAAGATAAAAACCATATGATCATCTCAATAGATGAAGAAAAAGTTTTCGACAAAATTCAACACCTATTTATGATAAAAACCCACCAGAAAGTACGTATACAGGGAAGTTACCCTAACAATAAAGGCCATATATGACAAACCCACAGCCAACATCATTGTCAATGGCGAGAAAATGAAACCATTTCCACTAAGAACAGGAACAAGACAAGGTTGCCCGCTCTCACCACTATTATTCAACATAGTTTTGGAAGTTTTAGCCAAAGCAATCAGAGAAAAAAAAGAAATAAAAGAAATCCAAATCGTAAAAGAAAAGTAAAATTGTCACTGTTTGCAGATGACATGATACTATAAATAGAAAATCCTAAAGAGGCTACTCGAAAACTACTAGACCTAATCAATGAATTGTGTAAAGTAGCAGGATACAAAATTAATGCACAGAAATCTCTTGCATTCTTATACACTAATGATGAAAAATCGGAAAGAGAACTTAAGGAAACACTCCCATTTACCACTGCAACCAAAAGAATAAAATACCTAGGAATAAACCTACCTAAGGACACAAAAGATCTGTATGCAGAAAACTATAAGACACTGATGGAAGAAATTAAAGATGATACAAACAGATGGAGAGATATACCATGTTCTTAGACTGGAAGAATCAACATTGTGAAAATGACTATACTACCCAAAGCAATCTACAGATTCAATGAAATCCCTATCAAACTATCAATGGCATTTTTCACAGAACTAGAGCAAAAATTTCACAATTTGTATGGAAACACAAAAGACCCCAAATAGCCAAAGCAATCGTGATAAAGTAAAACAGAGCTCGAGGAATCAGGATCCGTGACTTCAGACTATATTACAAAGCTACAGTAATCAAGATAGTGTGGTACTGACACAAAAGCAGAAATATAGATCAATGGAACAGGATAGAAAGCCCAGAGATAAACCCACACATATATGGTCAACTTATCTCTGATAAAGGAGGTAAGAATATACCATGGAGAAAAGACAACCTCTTCAGTAAGTGGTGCTGGGAAAACTGGATGGCTACATGTAAAAGAATGAAATTAGAACACTCCCTAACACCATACACAAAAATAAACTCAAAATGGATTAAAGACCTAAATATAAGGTCAGACACTATAAAACTCTTAGAGGAGAAAATAGGCAGAACACTCTATGACATAAATCACAGCAAGATCCTTTTGACCCACCTCCTATAGAAATGGAAATAAAACCAAAAATAAACAAATGGGATCTAATGAAACTTCAAAGCTTTTGCACAGCAGAGGAAACCATAAACAAGACGAAAAGACAACCCTCAGAATGGGAGAAAACATTTCCAAATGAAGCCACTGACAAAGGATTAATCTCCAAAATATACAAGCAGCTCATGCAGCTCAGTACCAAGAAAACAAACAATCCAATCCAAAAATGGGCAGAAGACCTAAACAGACATTTCTCCAAAGAAGATATACAGATTGCCAACAAACACATGAAAGGATATTCAAAATCACTAATTATTAGAGAAATGCAATTCAAAACTACAATGAGGTAACACTTCACACCAGTCAGAATGGCCATCATCAAAAAATCTACAAACAATAAATGCTGGAGAGAGTGTGGAGAAAAGTGAACCCTCTTGCACTGTTGGTGGGAATGTTAATTGATACAGCCACTATGGAGAACAGTTTGGAAGTTCCTTAAAAAATTAAAAATAGAAATACCATACGACCCAGCAATCCCACTACTGGGCATTTACCTTGAGAAAACCATAATTCAAAAAGAGTCATGTACCACAATGTTCACTGCAGCTCTATTTACAATAGCCAGGACATGGAAGCAAACTATGTGTCCATCATCAGATGAATGGATAAAGAAGATGTGGCACATATATACAATGGAATATTACTCAGCCTTAAAAGGAAACAAAACTGAGTTTTTGTAGTCAGGTGGATGGACCTAGAATCTGTCATACAGAGTGAAGTAAGTCAGAAAGAGAAAAACAAATACCATATGCTAACACACATATGAGGAATCTAAAAAAAAAATGGTTCTGAAGAACCTAGGGACAGCACAGGAATAAAGACGCAGATGTAGAGAATGGACTTGAGGACACGGGGAGGCGGAAGGGTAAGCTTGGACGAAGTGAGAGAGTGGCATGGACATATATACACTACCAAATGTAAAATAGATAGCTAGTGGGAAGCAGCCACATAGCACAGGGAGATCAGTTTGGTGCTCTGTGACCACCTAGAGGGGTGGGATAGGGAGGGTGGGAGGGAGACATAAGAGGGGGGTATATGAGGATATATGTATATGTATAGCTGATTCAGTTTGTTATACAGCAGAAAGTAACTCAACATTGTAAAGCAATTATACTCCAATAAAGATGTTAAAAAAACTTTGTAAATCAACTATGTTTCAATATAAAATTAATTTGAAAAGTAAAGCCTCCCCTTACTCTCAAAAATGTCCTATTTTGTATGATAATATATATGGTCATCCTAAACACAGGTGGTCTGCCTGGGTCATTTGCTAGGAAACTGGATGTCAGTATCTTTAGGTTTTTTCTCTTTGGCTAGTCAAATTTCCCGGGTAATACTCTTTCATTTTCCTACCTAGAGGTAAAGGTCTGACTGCCAACATTTGAGAAACTGCCAAATAAAATGTTAATAAAATTAAAAACATGAGTCTCGTACAAAGCTAGGGTCAAGCAGATTCAAAGAACATTTTGAGGAACTAGACGTTGCTTAGAGTCATATAAGAAGCAATTTTAGAATAAGACTGCTAGATTAGATACACAACTGATTAATATCTAACAAGGCAATAAAAACTATAATTTTGAAGTTATATTTTCTTCTGGACAAAAATTATTTGTGTTTCTACTGGGTAAGATCTGCAAGTTAACATAAAACTCCACAGAGTCAGAGCCCTTAATATAAATAGCAAAGTCAAATATATGTATATTTCCCTAGATAATTAAATCATCATTGGGTGGGCTTATTAAACAATGTTCCCATGACATCAAAAGAACATGCTATACTCTTTTATTCTTCTTTCCAACTTTTGGATAATTTTTTTGAACAGACCTAGAGGGAGGAAAAGCCCAGGGTTTCAGCATTCAGGATTCATTTCACATAATCCCATGTTACCTATGATATTCAAGCTGTCAGCTGTTCATGGTATCACCCAGTCCAGAGACCCAATGTTTCACCATCTCTAGAGAATAAATCTCTAGTTTCTGCTGAGGTAGAGGCGGGGCAATGACCTAGAAGTTTCGAGGCGAGGGAACAGATCTAGTGTTCTACTTCTTTAACAGCTTTCCATCAATCTTCCTTTAATAGCTTCTACTTTATGGCCAGTTCCAGAGCTACAGGGTGCCTCCAACTGTTATCATTTTGATGACTCTGCAGGGTAAACCAGGTGGACTCTAAGCTTTCCCCACTGCCAGTCTAGAATTTATCTTTCTTAGATTTGCTAATTCAGTTAACCTTGATCTATCTGTTTTCCATCTTCCAAAATATTATTGTTATCTTCCTTGTATTTCTCTCTATCCCAGTGGGCTTTACACCTCTAAAAGGTAATTCTTTTATTGTAGTTTAGAGGCATTTCAGGAGGTCTGGTGAACTTTCCAGTGTCAGTATCTTTGGGCCTATCTTCCTAAATTTTTTGAGATTTCCCAGAAAATATGATTCCAATCTGCTGTCTGCAGAGTAAAGCTCTGGCTGCTAACATTCTACGAGTTGAGTAGAAGGAAAAGAAAGGTGGCTTCTGACTTTAGTATGCATAGATTCACTCATTTCCCCTGGTTTTAATACAGTACCCTTGCCCTTGTCTGAATTACACCAGAAGTTTTCACTGGACCCAAGAAATGGGGAAAACTTTCGGAGTGAAATTAAATGCATGTGTCCAATCCACCACCAGCTTGACACCCAAAGTCTGATCATTTATTTCCTTTTTATTAAAATCTATAGCGATGGCTGTAAATAAGAAAATTTAGGTACTCCAATCATTGACGTAGGACAAAACCAAGTGTGCGTTTTGTGAACTGAACATTTTATTCACTTCCCCACCACAAAATATGCAAAACTAAGGCTGTGTTAAGTATATATACAAATAATAGTACAGTGTCTAACACTCAATGTGTCAATTATGTTACTGTAATCTGAGGGGGGATGGTGAGGGAGGAAGGGATAAATTGGGAGATTGGGATTGACATATACACACTACTATATAAAATAGACAACTAATAAGGACCTACTGTATAGCACAGGGAACTCTACTCAATACTCTGTAATGACCTATATGGGAAAAGAATCTAAAAAAGCGTTGATATACGTATATGTATAATTGATTCATTTTGCTGTACAGCAGAAAGTAACACAACATTGTAAATCAAGTATATGCCAATAAAACAATTTTTAAAATGTTACTATTATCTGAAAATAACTAGTTTAATAGGCAAATTTTAATGAACTGATGAGCTGTATCAGCAGCCCCATATCCTATGCATTAAGACATCCATCTATTTTCCTTTGCTTTTCAGTGTACTTTTTTTTTTTTTTCAGTACGCGGGCCTACCACTGTTGTGGCCTCTCCTGTTGCGGAGCACAGGCTCCGGACACGCAGGTTCAGCGGCCATGGCTCACGGGCCCAGCCACTCTGCGGCATGTGGGATCTTCCTGGACCAGGGCACGAACCTGCGTCCCCTGCATCGGCAGGTGGACTCTCAACCCCTGCGCCACCAGGGAAGCCCTCAATGTACATTTTAAATTGATTTAATAAACCATATGATTCAAACATCTTAATTCAGTCTATGAGCCTTTCTGCCCCATGACCTCTAGGATACCTTGCCTGGTAGCATACTTGGAGATGACCATTGAATCAAGGTAATTTCCCACTCTGAAAGGTTCTGAGGTCAAATTAATGTTTAAGTGTTGGATAAGACAAAGTTAAACAGATTTAAATATTATAAAATTATTTAGAGCTTTTAACAGACTAGTGTGGAGTATGGCTCTCTAAGAAGGAGATATAGTATGCTCTATTTCCCAAACTTTTTGACAATGCAAACCTTGTTTTTTTTTTTTTTTTTAATTCTCCCAGGAGCATCTCATGAGACTAACGTTCCACAGACCACACTTTGGAAAAGGCTTCATTAAAAAAAAGGTCCTGCCATCTTGGTGCCTTTTCAACATCAATCTCTTGTTCATGTTTCTTTTCACTTCTGCCCCTGAGCAAAATGATTGGATTTACTGACACATTTTAGCAAAGAATATGGTCGAGGCTGTCAAAAGGTTGACTGCTTTGAATAAATGTCCTCTTCCTTTAAATCAAAAGCCAAATGTAGGGGAAAGAAAATCCATAAAGACTAATGAATGAAGACCTCAGAGACCTTCTGAAAGACGACCTGAAAAGGCAAAAATGCCTTGAGTTAGGCTCAGAATGAACTACTCAGGCTCCCAAAAGCTCCCCAGAGGGAATAACTGCCAAATGAACTGAGTGCTTACTCTTTTTTTTTTTTCAAACATTGATCATTTCATTTCTCCTTCCAACAATCATGTGAGATTGGTCCTAGTTTTCTCCTCATTTACCAGTTTTACCAATACACAGAAAACTTAATTTACACAAAGTCACACGGTTAGCAAATTTCAGAGCCTGCATTTGAACCCGTTTGTATGCCTCCATGGGTGGTGATTTTAAACACCGTATTCAATTCTCTCATTGAAGAAGCTACTAAAAGAGTATCATGACAATTCCAGGGGAAGGGCCACAATTAACTTTAGGGTTAGTCCAAGGCTGGTCTAACTGGCATACTCCCATCTTTAGCCACAACACATCCTCCCCTGGAGGGAGACCCAGAACTTTATTCAGCTCTGTGTCTGGTTCCCACATATGAATTTGGTGACTTCAGGAATTTTTTCTACCTAGCTCTTGGACAGTGATCATACTGGAAAAAAAGCAGAAAAACTAGATCAAACTAACACGTTAGTGGCAAATAATGGTCCAATGAAGCAGTATAATGTGATGAGTAACATGCAGATGCTGATGCCAAAGTACCTGGGTTTGAATCATGGCTCTGCTATTTATCAGCTATATGATTTTCATAAATTCCTTAATTTCTCTATGCCTCAGTTTTCTCATCTATGAAATGGGGATAATAATAGGATCTTTCTCACAAGATTGTTGTAAGGATTAAATGAGTTAACATATGTAAAGCACTTAGAACAGTGTCCTGCTCATGATACACGCTCTATTAGTTTTAGCTATGAATATTATCCCACTATCAGGGCTATCATTATTTGATTATGGGAAACTTATAGAGCTAAAGAAATAAATCTCAAAAAGTAGAATTTCAGATTGCAAGCCCTCTAAAGGAAAGCAGAAAAACAGGATTACTCTGTAATTAAAGACCATGTGGAAAGGGAGACCCTAACCAAGTACTGTCAAGTGGTTAATACTCTAGGATCTTTCCTTTCTGCTGCTGCCCTGCTTCTTGAGTCCTACTCTGGAGCTGTGGATGTGACTTAACGAGATTTTTTTCCACCCACCTCAGCTCTTTTGTGTTCTTAACCTTGCTTCCTGTTTGATTCTTAATACTTTATTCACTTGGCATAACTGACCTTTCTCAGTTAGGAGGGTGGCTCTTCATTCTACAGCTACTCTTCATTAGCTTTTTGCCCTTTAAAGTAGAAGTTTGCATTATTGCTATTTTAAAATAGGCCCAAGTTTTCTAATTAAGCACCACAAATCTCCCGAAGTGTTTTACAGCATGGTCTCAGAACAGACTGCTTGCTTCTAAAGGGGACACGTCTTTCTACAGAAAATAGCAAGACATCCTCCTGTGAAAGTCCCCTCCAGCCTTGCAAATTCAACGATTGTCACATCAAATTTACCTTCCTGCCAGATGAGTCCCCTTCCCTTCTCACTGGCCCCTGGCATACCACATCTGAACTGCTCCTGAAAAAAGCAAGCCTTACTATGGAGCAGTGGTTAAGAGGCTTACAGGGCTTTAGAGTCAGACAGACCTGGATTTGAGTTATTTACTAGTGGTGTGACCTTTGACCCATTACTAACTAGAACTCATCTGAGCCTCAATTTCCTCTTCTATGAAATGGGGATAATAATATCTCCCTCCTCGTAAGGCATCTGAGGATTAAAGGAGACGAAGCATGAAAAACCTTCAGCATATAGTGCCTGGCACATAATAGTAGCTAACATTTTTTGAGGTTTGCTATGTGCCAGGCAGTGTTCTAGCACTTTTTACATGTATTTACTTATTTAATCCTCATAATTCTATGGCATAGAAGATGTGGCACATATATACAATGGAATATTACTCAGCCATCATTATTATACTCATTTTGCGGATGAGAAGATTCAGACATAGAAAGCTTAAGTTATTTGCACAAGGTCACAGAGCAGAACTGGTGTTCAAGTCAAGGCAGCTTAGCTCCAGAAGCCATGCCCTTATCTTAACCACCCCACTCCTCCACCTTCCATGCTATCTGCACTCAGAAGCCTCAACACCACTTTCAACAAATGATGACACTTAGTGAATGCTGAAGGCCATGTGCCAGAGACTCTGTACTGAAAGCTTTGAATGCACAATGTTAATTAATCCTAAACCTTTTGAGATATGAATGCTTGTTTCCATTCTAGAGATGAAGAAACTGAGGCTCAGAGAGGTAAAGAAACTTACTTAAAGTGACCCAGCTAGGAAGTAACAGTCAGATTCCAACCCTAGATCTGTGTGGCTTTAAAAACCCTGTGCTCCTAGGCACTACTATTCACCTTCCTGAAAGCTCATTCCTCATATGATAGGGGGAAAAGAGTGTTCCCATTTTTAAGGTTATTGTGTAGTTTGTTATAACCAGATGGTGATTGTCCATAGATGTTGAAACTGGTTTTGTTAAATGGAATGGTTCTTTTGTCATGAAATTTCACCTGGGTACAGAAATGCCAGGGTGGCACACTTAGGTCCGGGAGAGCATCACACCTAATGCCTTCAACTGTGAATATTAATTTTAGTCTCTAAATGGCCACATGGATCCTGGAAGACAAAAGTCTGGGAAACAGTCCTTAATACCTTATTCTTACTTAACTGTTTCAGCTTAAAGTACACTCTTTTCAAAGACTCTATGGTGCATGAAATAGACATGCTATACTGTTAAGTGACCAAAGAAGAAATTAGAAGCAATCATGCCATTCTTCTACTCAAAAGCCCTATAGAATTCAAATCAATACTTTCAGATTGACGTTCAAGAGACTTCACCTTAACAGCCTGACTTATCTCCTCAACATGAAACCTAGATTCCAATCAAACCTTACTATTTACTGCCACTGAGTGCACCTTTGCAACTCTGGCCTCTGGATCTGTGCCTATTGCTTTCCCCCTCCTCCGTGGTCATCCATCCAGGCCCAGCTTAACATCCGTGTCCCTGATGAACCCCAACTCACAACGACCCCTTTGCTTCTAAATTTACAGCTTGGAGTCAATTTCCCTACAGAAAATAATGTTAGACATGATCATTCATTCAGGGCTAGCGTACCAAACAAACTATTTAACTCACAAATTGTGAATTTCTTGACTTCTTTCAAGAACATGTCTGCATAATCATGATTTTTAAATTGTTTAATGATTGAAAATCTTGCCCCCCGAACAATATCATAAACTCCTCATAGGCAGGAAACATGTATGTCTCCAATTCTTTTTTTTTTCTTAAGTGTTTATAGCTTCAACCTCAGTTCTAGGTACACAAGAGGTTTTTATTAAATGCTTAATGAATAAATGAATGGAACAAAGTACTGCTATGTGCAAACATCTAAAAGGCACAGTCAAAAGCAATTAATCAGATGGATGAGTAGTCTCAGAACAAACGAAGTAAATTAAGCAGTTGGCTGGGGGCAATTTGGTCTATACCAATTCCTGCCAAACCTTCAAAATGTTCAAACTTTCAAGGATTTATTTTCTGATCTTGCTCCTTTCAAAAGATTGATCTCAAAACAGCTCAGGCTTCTGACAATTTTTTAGTCATTGCTAATCTCACGCTCTCTCCTATACATGAATCATTCAATTTTTCCACCTTATCCTTTTGTCTCTGAAAGCCCTGCTTGTTCTCCTTAATCTCATCAGAGTAGCAAGTTAGCTCCCACTGTGCTGTTCTTATCTCTTTTCTGCAAACCCTAACTGATGTGGACTACTGTTGTTCCATTCTGGTTTCTGCTCTCTCTTGGACCACATATTTCACAGCAGTTCCACGGCTTAGAGTGGGTGCCTCACTGATTCTTGATTCTACTTCTTTACCCCTGAGGAACTACGATCGCCGATAGACACAGCTGGCCTATGCATTGGTTACCTCTGTGTTACTGAAGGGCCTTTTATAAAAAGCTCACTGCCCCTCAAATGCTCCTTCTTTACAGCCTGGGATACAGAAAGGAAGTGGCGTTTCACATTACTCACTTCTCTAAATTAAGCCTCGAGAGAGCCCCATTCTCTTCAGGTATACCCTACTTCCTCCAAGCAGGCACCAAACATCATCATGCCACCTCCTAACTGCCAATCCATTTTCTCTTCAATGAATGGCACAGGCCTGCCTGCTAGCTGTCTAGAGGAAGACTTAGCCCTCGAAAGACAGAAAAAAGAATGAAATTATAGGCTAATTCAGTTATAGCAACTGAAACCGTTGCCCAAACTCTATAACCTCTCTTCTTCCCATCAAAATTTACCTGTTCTATGTCTCTCTCCCTAGGAGTCCTGCTGGATAATGTTGCTGTCATAAAAATTAATTTGTGCAAAAGCACTAATGGCTAATATCTCTTAAAGTACTCCACTCCTGCTTATGTTTATCAAAATAGTCATTTGTTTTCAACAGAATTGAAAAACCGAACTCCAGATACGTAACTACATTTTTAAACTAGTAAATGTTTTGTGGTTTTGCAATATTGTAGAAAGAACTTTAATTCATCATTGGTAATTTAAAAAAATCATCCAAATCAGTCATGGCACCTCAAGAGATTCCAATGTGCCTAGCCAACAGGTTGATTCTTTCACTTTCCAACTGGTAGATGTGATCCCAATGGATGTGGTTAAACTTTCTCACCTAAAGGTGGACTTTCCCAACAGAGTTCTTCCAGAGTATCAGAAAAAGGGGACTTGATTAGAGCAAAAGAGGGAAGGGAGTGGGTCCTCTCTAAGGATACTGCCAAGAATTTGACTTGAATGATATTATAAATGATCTCGCCTAGCATTCTAATTATGCTTCTTCATAATTAATCTTGCTCACGCCACAAAACTATGCATGATTATGTTTTTCCCTGGAGGAACACCATGCTTCAGGATTACTGCAATATGTAGCTAGAAGTGAACTGGACAATCAGAGGAAGAGAAGAGTGAGCTCCAGAGTTCACCTGACTGTAAATGATGCTTAGACGATTGGTTCAATGCACTTGTTTTTTCTTTTTTTTTTAACATCTTTATTGAAGTATAATTGCTTTACAATGGTGTGTTAGTTTCTGATTTATAACAAAGTGAGTCAGCTATACATCATATACATATATCCCCATATCTCCTCCCTCTTGTGTCTCCCTCCCACCCTCCCTATCCCACTCCTCTAGGTGGTCACAAAGCCTAGGGGCAGGACAGGAATAAAGACACAGATGTAGAGAATGGACTTGAGTGCACTTGGTTTGAAAACAAATTGTCTTCCAGCTTGGGATTAAAGTAAGGCAACTAAGTGAAAAATCACAGGAGCAAATTCTATGTCTATATCTGGGAGATAGGCTTTCAAGGCAAAGTCACCTGAGGTCAAGCGCAGCCTCTATCAAGTGTGTGACCCTAAAATTTTTATTTAACTTGGTTGAACCTCAGTTTTTTCAACTGAAAAACAGGTATAACAGTATCTACCTCACAGAATTATTAATTATTACTGAGTATTAAGTTGCATAATGGATATAACAAGTCTGGTACATATGGGAAGTACTTAATAAGGACTAATCCCCCTCTTCTTTTTCCCTGATATGAAGTGTCTGTTTCAGCAAAAGTCTTGGAAACTTGGACTATTAGAGCAAGGGGAAATTGAGAGTTCATCTTATTCAATTACCTCATTTTTGCAGACGAGAAAACAAAAGTTCAGAATATTTGAGTATGCCATAGTGGGTTGTATTATAAAATAGGAATGGGGCTACGAATTCCCACCTCAATATACTGAGAAAGTCTATAATTCCCTCTGCATTAACCATTCCTGTCCAGATCAGGAACATGGAAAGGAGGTATTCTTCTCCAATCTTTTCTTAGATTTTCTACTTAAACCAGGTTTATAGTTTAAATGGATAATTACTCATCTGCAACTCACAAATTCCATAGCTATTTGCTAAGTAAATTTCCTAAACAGCTCTTAGAATTACTTAGGACAGGATTAGACTCAAGTGGATACAGTGAGGTCTCAGGATTCCAGAGACAGGAAATATCATGGAAATGGAACTGACAGAACCTGAAACTGCCTTCAAGTGGCAGAAGGTAGTGGGAGGAAGATGTCTGAGGTTTGGAGCTTAAATGACTGGGAAAATGATGATGCTAACAGACATTTGGAAGTCGAGAACAGGAGTGGATTCACAGTGGAGATAGAGAAGATGAGTTCATTTTTGGACATGTTGTGTTTGAGGTGCCAGTGGAACATTTAGGCAGTGATGCCTGGGAGGCAGAGTTACAGCTAGTCTTTTTGGAGCTTTTGTGTGAATATTTAACAAGGCGACCTCTCCAGGTAGACAGTCCTGAGCACAAGACTTGGTCAGTGGACAGTCAGCACCTTCATGTGAACAAAAAGCACCCCTTTACTCAGTTTAATGCAGCCTGGTACAGGACTTGGTGAGCAGAGCACCAAGCTAGATTAAGGTCCCCACTCCCTCCAGAACCATTTGCAGTTGCTCTGCCAGTAGCCAACTGAAGATGTGAGTCTGAAGTTCACGGGACATATCTGGACTGGATAGAGAGATTTGGGAGTCATGACCTTATAGGTGAGAGCTGACTCTCTGCTCAAAGAGAGTATATATAAAGACAAAGAAGAATGGCCTTATAGCCTTGGGTGTTTGAGGGTTTCAGGAGGTTGTTTATCATTCACTAATTGTTTTGGTTCTTTCCTTCATTGACAGAACAAGTCATATATATACATGGGGGAAAATCCTTCCAGGCAGAAGTAACAACAAGGAAAAAGACCCATAAGCAGGAATATGACTGACATGTTCTAGAAAGATCCAGGAGACTTGTGTGGCTAGAGCAAAGTAAACAAAAGGGGAGAATGGTTGGAGATGAGATCAGAGTAGGTAAAGGATGGGGATCACTGCCATGTTAGATAGGATCTTACAGGCCATTATAAAAGCTTTGCTTCTCCTCTAAGTGAAATGGGAGCCATTGGAGGGTGTTGAATGGAGGAGTGATATGACTTGACTTAGGTTTCAAAAGGTTCACTCATACTTCTGTGTGGAAAATAAAATGTAGGGGTATAGGGCAGAAGCAGGGAGTCTAGGTAGACAAGGCTTCTGTAATGATCCAGGCTTGAAATCATGTTGCCTGGACCAGGATGACAATGGAAATGGTGAGAAGTGGTTAAATTCTGTATATATTCTGAAGGTAATGCTAACATGGTTTCCTTAAATATTGCATGTACAGGGAGAACAAAAGAGAGAGAGGAGATTCGAGGATGGAGTTGACATTTACTGAGATGGGAAAGGCTATGGAAGAAACAGGTTTGGAGGTGAAGAAAAGGAACTCTGTTTTGGAAGTATGAGTCTTCAAGTTAGAGAAGAGGTCTGGGCTGGGGATATCAAATTGGGGGTCATAATTTTATACTTAGTATTTAAAGCCATGAATCTGGATGAGATCACTAAGGGAATGAGTAGAGACAGAAAAGAGTTGTGAGATGTAACCCTGTGGATCACAGAGATTAGAGGAAACAGAGGAAAAGGAATCAGTAAAGGAGACAGAGGAGGAGCAGCCAGTGAGGTAGGAGGATAACCAGAAGAGCTCCAAGTCCTGGAAGTCAAGTAAAGAAAGTATTCCAAGGAACTAGAGAAAGAAGAACAAGCAAAACCCAAAGTTAGTAGAAGGAAAGAAATCATAAAGACCAGAGCAGAGATAAATGAAATAGAGACAAAAGAAAAATAGAAAAGATCAATGAAACTAAAAGCTAGTTCTTTGAAAAGATAAACAAAATTGATAAACCTTTAGCCAGACTCATCAAGAAAAAAAAGGAGAGGGCCCAAATCAATAAAATCAGAAATGAAAAATGAGAAGTTATAACCAACACCACAGAAATACAAAGGATCATAAGAGACTACTACGAGCAACTATATGCCAATAAATTGGACAACCTAGAAGAAACAGACAAATTCTTAAAAAGGACAATCTACTAGATTGAACCAGGAAGAAATATAAAATATGAATAGACCAATTACCAGTATTGAAATTGAATCAGTAATTTTAAAACTCCCAACAAACAAAAGTCCAGGACCAGATGGCTTCACAGGTAAATTCTACCAAACAATTAGAGAAGAGTTAACACCTATCCTTCTGAAACTATTCCAAAAAAATTGCAGAGGAAGGAACACTTCTGAACTCATGCTATGAGGCCACCATCACCCTGATACCCAAACCAGACAAAAATATCACAGAAAAAGAAAATTACAGGCCAATATCACTGATGAACACAGATGCAAAAATCCTCAACAAAATGTTAGCAAACCGAATCAAACAACACATTAAAAGGATCATACTCCATGATCAAGTGGGATTTATCCTAGGGATGCAAGAATTTTTCAATATCTACAAATCAATCATTGCGATACACCACATTAATAAATTGAATAAAAACCATATGATCATCTCAATAGATGCAGAAAAGGCTTTTGACAAAATTCAACATCGATTTATGACAAAAACTCTCCAGAGAGTGGGCACAGAGGGAACCTACCTCAACATAAATAAAGGCCATATATGGCAAACCCACAGTTAACATCATATTCAACAGTGAAAAGCTGAAAGCATTTTCTCTAAGATCAGTAACAAGACAAAGATGCCCACTCTTGTTACTTTTATTCAACATAGTATTGGAAGTCCTAGCCACAGCAGTCAGACAAGAAAAAGAAATAAAAGGAATACAAAGGAAGGAAGAAGTAAAACTGTCACTCCTTGCGGATAACATGATACCATATATAGAAAATCCTAAAGACACCAACAGAAAACTACTAGAGCTCATCAATGAATTCAGTAAAGTTGCAGGATACAAAATTAATATACAGAAATCACTTGCATTTCTGTACACTAACAATGAACTATCAGAAACAGAAATTAAGGAAACAATCCCATTTACTATCACATCAAAAAGAATAAAATACCTAGGAATAAACCTACCTAAGGAGGTAAAAGACCTGTACTCTGAAAACTGTAATATACTGATGAAGTAAATTGATTAACCAACTAGCTAACCAGATTAACCAGAAAAATCTTGAAAAAGAAGAACTGAGCTGGAGGAATCAGTCTCCCTGACTTCAGACTATGCTATAAAGCTACAGTCATCAAAATAGTATGGTACTGGCACAAAACAGAAATATAGATCAATGGAACAGGATAGAGAGCCCCGAAATAAATCCATGCACATATGGCCAATTAATCTATTATACGACAAAGGAGGCAAGAATATACAATGGAGAAAAGACCATCTCTTCAATAAGTGGTGCTGGGAAAACTGGACAGCTACATGTGAAAGAATGATATTAGAACATTCTCTAACACCATATACAAAAATAAACTTACAGTGGATTAAAGACCTAAACGTAAGACCAGAAACCATAAAACTCCTAGAGGAAAACATAGGCAGAACATTCTTTGACGTAAGTTGTAGCAATATTTTCTTAGATCAGTCTCCCAATTCAAAATAAATAAAAGCAAAAATAAACAAATGGAACCAAATTAAACTTAAAAGCTTTTGCACAGCAAAGGAAACCACTGACAAAACAAAAAGACAACCTACTGAATGGGAGAAAATATTTGCAAATGATATGACTGATAAGGGGTTAATATCCAAAATATATAAACAGCTCATACAACTCAACATCAAAAAAAAAACTGATTA
The DNA here is from genome assembly GCF_964374135.1 of Grampus griseus. NCBI lineage: Eukaryota > Metazoa > Chordata > Mammalia > Artiodactyla > Delphinidae > Grampus > Grampus griseus. Next base: position 96,792,977 of record NC_138999.1, on the reverse strand, counting down.
AAAATAGATAGCTAGGGCTTCCCTGGTGGTGCAGGGGTTGAGAGTCCGCCTGCCGATGCAGGGGACATGGGTTCGTGCCCCGGTCCAGGAAGATCCCACATGCCGCAGAGCGGCTAGGCCCGTGAGCCATGGCCGCTGAGCCTGCGCGTCTGGAGCCTGTGCTCCGCAACGGGAGAGGCCACAGCAGTGAGAGGCCCACATACTGCAAAAAAAAAAAAAAAAAAAAAAAGATAGCTAGTGGGAAGCAGCCACACAGCACAGGGAGATCAGCTCGGTATTTTGTGACCACCTGGAGAGGTGGGATAGGGAGTGTGGGAGGGAGACGCAAGAGAGAGGAGATATGGGGATATATGTATATGTATAGCTGATTCACTTTGTTTTAAAGCAGAAACTAACACACCATTGTAAAGCAATTATACTCCAATAAAGATGTTAAAAAAAATTGGACAGAAGACCTGAATAGACATTTTTCCAAAGAGGAGTTCAGATGGCCAACAAGCACATGAAAAGATGCTCAATATTGCTAATCATCAAGGAAATGCAAATCAAAACCAAAGTGAGATATCACCTCACACCTATCAGAATGGCTATCATCAAAAAGAATACAAATAACAAATGCTGGCAAGGATGTGGAGAAAAGGGAACCCTAGTACACAGTTGATGGGAATGTAAATTGATGCAGCCACTATGGAAAACAGTATGGAGGTTTCTCAAAAGGCTAAAAATCGAACTACCATATGACCTAGCAATTCCACTCCTGTGTCTATATCCCCCCAAAACCAAAAACACTAATTCGAAAAGATCCACATAGCCCAATGTGCATAGCAGCATTATTTACAACTGCCAAGATAATTGAAGCAATCTAAGTGTCCATCAACAGATGAATGGATAAAGAAGATATGACACACACAAACAAACACACTGGAATACTACTCATCCATAAAAAAGAATGAAATTTTGCCATTTGCAACAACATGGATGGACTTGGAAGGCGTTTTGTCAACTGAAATAAGTCAGAGAAAGACAAGTACTGTATGTTATCACTTACATGTGGACTCTAAAAAATACAACAAACTAGTGACTATAACAACAAAAAACAGACTCACAGATATAGAGAACAAAATAGTGATTACCAATGGGGAGAGGGAAGGGGGAGTGTCAAAATAGGAGTAGGGGAGTTAGAGGTACAAATTAATATGTATAAAATAAATAAGTTCCAAGCATATATTGTACAGCACAGGGAAATACAGCCAGTACTTTACAATAACTATAAATGGAGTATAACCTTTAAAAATTGGGAATCACTACCTTGTACACGGTAACATGTATAATACTGTACATCAACTATACTTCAATTAAAAAATACTAAAGTTAAAAAATAAATATATCACCTATACTTCAACTTTTTAAAAAAGGAAAGCATTTCAGGAAGTATATTCATTGTATTAATTGCTGCTGATAGGTCTAGCAAGGTAAGGAATAGGAATTGTCATTTATCTAACAAACTAGAGGTCATTGGTGACTTTTACAAAGAACAATTTTGGTGGAGTGATGGAGGCAAAAGCCTGATTGGAGTGAGCTCAAAAGAGCATAGGGGACAATAAGGAGAGACAACTCTTTTGAGGAGTTTTGCTAAGAAGGTGAGCTGAAAAATTAGGCCACAGATAGAGAGTCAGGTGGAGTCAACAGGAGGATTCTTTTTTTTTAAGATGTAAGCAGTAACAGTATGTCTATACAGTGGTAGGAATGAACCAGTAGAGAGTGAAAACCACTGATGCAGAAGATCAAGGGGAGAAATGCTAGAGCAATAGCCTTGAGTAACCTAGAGGAGTTGGGATGTAGTGTAGAAATGGGGTAGTTGGCCTTAGATAGGAGCAGAGATTGTTCTCCCACAGTAACAAGAGAGAAGAGAAACAATATGGGTATATTTGCAAGTAGGTGGGTAGATGTGGGAGTTGTCTTCTGACTGCTTCAGAAGGTCAGCTGCTGTGAGGGGGCTTGAGGGAGGGAGTGTTGGGATGTTGAACAAGAAAGAAAATTATAAAGAGTGAGAGAGTAAATGAACCATGGGAATGTATAGGAGTGGCAGTCAGCACCAAGGGCCCAGCTGAGATTAGTGGTTGTGAATATGAAGTGAAATCAGTTAACACAAAGCTTCCTCTATATTCCATCCAGCTCTCTAGGCTTCATCCTTATTCCTTTCTCCTCAGCTTCAAAGAGAGAGGCCTGGTTCGTATCCTCAAATCCAAACCATCTCCCTTTCTGCTTCTTAGTTTATCTCTTCTGCATGGCTCAAGCTGAAAGAGAAGCAGCAGGTTTGAAGTGGGAAGTCAGATTGTGGACAGGGTGAATGTGCGGCACCTATAGGACATCCAAGTGGTTTCAGATCCAGAGCTTGGGTCAGAGCTCTTGACTGCAGGCACAGATTTGAGAAGTACCACTCAAGGCTGAGAGAATGGATGGGGTTATGCAGGGGAAGAAGGGAAGATAAAGGAAGGAGAGAGCGTTCAGAATAGAGCTGTGGGGACTGACTACCCTGCAAGGAGAGGAAGGTTTACTAGGGAAGTGAACAGAGGACAAGTGTCCTGCCTTTCACCTGACTGCCATTAGCCAGGCAATGTTTGAAGAAACACAAGTAGAACTCCACCATATTTCATCTATTTTTCACTCTGCCATGAGCTGGTTGCTGCCTCACTGCTTGACAAATTCTCCTGTCCCTGAGGATCTCAAAGGACAGAGCGTTCCACATGCAGTACCAGCTTGCATCACGGATGCTGGGTAAAGAGGAGGAAAACCAATTAAAGCCCCCATATGTCCAGGTTTCAGAGGGTCCCTCCCTTTCTGTCTTCTTCTGAGTCAAGGTCTGGCCCTGGGAATTAACATCCCTTCACATCTGCACGCTTTTCACTTTGCAAAGAGCTTTCATGATTGTCATCCAAACTGTTCCTTAGAGAACCTCTGTGAAGTAGGCAGAACAAAACTTATGACCTTCGCTCCCCAGGTGAAAACCCTGAGGCCCAGGCAATCAGGGAGGCTGGCACGGGGTCATCTGGCCAGTTGGTGGCAGAACTGCATCCAGGATGCAGGTGCCCCGTCCCTAGCAGGGCGCTGCCGAGAGGGCTGCTACCGGGTGGCTTGGGCTGCTGCTCTCTGTGCTCCGGAGAAGCCAGGAGCCCTGACTCCAAGACCTGCTTCGGCAATTGCTGAAAACTAGGACCTCTGGAGCTGAGCCCAGACTAAGCCGTGTGCCTACCGCTGAGCCGGTGCTTATGGGGGCCTTCAACAGGGGTCCAGCATAGCCCCTGCCCTCAAAAACATGACAACCTGAATGGACAGACTAAGCTTAGACACCAAGTCCAAAGGCAATTCAAGGGCTTCACTCTTTTCCACTAACCAGTCTGTTACCAGGGACCATGATGCAGAGACACCTTCTGCATTCACCTTTCTCCTGCCCCAGCCCTGTGGAATGATGGGTAGCAAGGGCAAAGGGTGAAGGATGGGGAATATGTGGGAAGAAACGAAAAACTAGAGTTTCCGCTGGGTGTCAGACACAGTGTGGAATATATATGTTATACATATGTCAGCTATATGATGTTTATTTTACATACACACACACACACACACGCACAATTTCCATGGATTAACCTTCTTAGCTAACTCTCATCCATGTAAAGAGCTTAAAACAGTGTCTGGCACTTATGAAACACTGAATGAATGTTAACCATTCTCCCTTATCATCATCATTATTATCTTCAGGCATATTTCAAAGTTTGGGGACTTGTAGTATGTATAAAGCTGTTTACAGAGGAAGATAGGAAGGCTCTGAACATGAATCGAAGCTACCTCAATAACCCAGCTGAGACCCGGAGCTAAAGAAATTGCTGAGCTTTGCTTGATGATACTGCATCTCTCTACACACTAGTCTAAAAATCCCAAACCGTTAGGGTTGTTGAAATTCCAAATATTTTATAGTATTAGTAGTAGTTTTTATTTTTCCCCATATTCTCTCCTGGGCACCATAGTTTCAGCCAGATACCTGACAGTCATAAATCTTACTCTGCCACCTCTCCTATCACTGTCTACAGATGCTTAAGCCTCTTGCTTCACTGAGAAAATCAAGGCCATCAAGGGAGACTTTCCCATGCAGCAACCAACCCCACTGTTGCCTCTTTTTCTCTAGTCCCAAAGAGTGAGCTGTCACTCTTCCTGTTCAAGGCTAACTCACCTACTTGGATCCTATTGCCACCTCTTCTCAGGGACACTGATTGTTTAAAGCATCCTCTCCCTCTCCTTATCCTCAACTTCACTTTCTCCTACTGATTCTTCTTCCACAGCATAGGAACGTGCTCAAGGCTCTCCTACCTTAAACAAAATTATAAACATTCTTAAACTTGCAATCCTTTTTAGCTGGCATCCTCTTATTCCTTTTCCTTCCCAGCTAAATTCTTTGAAACGATAGCCTACACTCACCATTTTAACTCTCTGATCTCTCATTAATACCTCTACTTACTGCAAATTGTCTTCCTCTCTCATAATTCCACTAAAACTGCTCTCCCTGAAGTCACCAATGATCTCCATAATTCCAAATTCAATGGATACGCTTCGGTCATTTTCTTAAATTGATCTCTATGTTCCCTTTGACATTACTGACTATTCCCTGGAAAACTCCTCTCTTTCTTTGACTTCTTTGAAATCATTCTCTCCCCATTTCTCTCCTTTTCTTGCCATTCATCCCTGGTCTCCTAGTCTGGAATCTCTTTCTCTGCTCAAACCTCAAATGTTGCTGTGCTCCAAGGTTTCTACTTTACCACTCCCTGGGTGATCACCTCTGTACCCAAGGCCTCAGACCCTGTGCTTCTCTCTACCACTGCATTTAGCCCCATCTTCCTATTCATCTGCAATCTTCTTGAGAGCAGAGCCCATGCCCTGTTCATTCTTGTATCCTCAGTGTTTTGCACAGTGCCTGATATGTTATGGACATTCCATTACTATCTGTTTCATAAATGAATTAAAACTAAGGCTTGACCTTAGTTATGCCTTATCAAATTGAAAGTCCCCCAGGATCAGTTGCCAGGGATACAACTTATACTTTAGATCAAGTAACCACTTGATATTCTGAATGAAGCTATATAAGCCCATTAGCCTGCTCATGCCCCAAAACAAAGTTCCTTACCTAAAAGTATCAGTAGATATTCATGGGGTTCTTTATGCTCCTGAGGCACAAATCTGCAAAAGCTTTCTGAGATTGTGCTTAGATTCTGTACAATGTAAGTGAGATAATGTATATGTATAGTTGTATTGAGGCAAGAAGGACGGAGCTTAGATAAATGGGAAAGGAGAGGCCTTATATATAGATGCTCATTTCCTTCAGACTTGCAGGTGGTCATTTAGATGGATATATAAAGCTAGTAACACTGAAGTCAGGATATAAGAAGGATGGCGATTGTGTTAATTTGGCTATTAGTGTATGAAGTTTGGCAATAAGGAAATTTGCCTTTAGAAGACCGAACTCTCCCTTTCAGAACCACTATCAACACTCTGTAGTAACATTTCCCCAATATAATACCCCCTTCTCCAGACATTCAAGGCCTTCCTCTTATAAAAGTTAGCCAGCTAACACAAGTCTTTCCTTTTGAATTAATAGCACGTCACCGCAATCTTTTTCCCATGGACTTACTTCTCAATTGCAGAATAAAGGGCCAACATGATCTGACAGAGAAGGATTCCAAAGGGTGGTGGGACCAGCTTGGAACCCCCCAAATCATAGAACATGTACCAGTCTTAAAAGCTATACTTGCTTCCAAGACCCAGATCCATTTCCTGTAAGGGACTCCTATGAGCTGGTGCTGATATGCATGAATGGGTTGGATACTGCAGCCAACAGTCCTAGATAAATTGTTCCTCCTTCCAGCCAATTATGATTCTGTATCCTACTGTAAAAGCCCCAGAGCTTTCCATCCAGGTGGGTCAAAAGTTGAGATTTTATCTATCTCAAACTTCAAGAATTGGCCTCATCAGAGCCAAAAGCTCAGACCACTAGGAATAACTGACAAGGTATTCCAAGGCAGAAAGCATCTGCCCAGCTCACCAAAATTCCTTTTATTATCATCTAATGCTAACCACCCTAGAAAATGTTTCCCAACCATAGCTAGAGATTCCACACTATTATCTTGTTTCCCAACCATAGCTAGAGATTCCACACTATTATCTTGTTTCCCAACCATAGCTAGAGATTCCACACTATTATCTTCTCAGTAATCAGGGAAGTTTGGGGTGGGTATGGAGAAAATATACTATCTGGTATTTTATTAGGCACTCAGGACAGAAAGATAGAAACACAGAGAAGAGAGTTCCTGAAAATTGCTTTGATTGCTGGTGGTTAGAGAATTAGTCATTCTCATCAGTAGCCACCACTTTTTCTTGAAATGGAGATTGGAATTGCTTGCCCCAATTTCCAATGGGGATACCAAGGCATACAGAGTCTAGATACTATGGCAAGGAAGCAGATATCTGGGTAGCACTGTACTGTATACCCCTGGTAGGTTCATTACATAATGTCAAGGAATAAATTCTCAGACAAATATTGAGTGGTTATCATGTATCAGTCACTGTGCAAAGTGCTTTAATACGTTATTTCCTTCAATCATTGTAACATCTCCAGGAAGTAGCAACTATTATTATCATCACTAATTTACAAATGAAGAAACCATTAACTTTCATATCATTGGAAATTCTAATGGAATAAAAATTCCAGTTAGAACATATTAAAGAAAAACATAAAAGATTTCTATGAAGACCACTTTATTGCTGAGAGGAATAAAACAAAATTTGTGCAAATAGAAAGATACAGTGCTCTTGAATATAAAAACTCAATATTGTAAAAAAGCAATTTACATATTAGTCTAAAATTTAGTCTATTAACTTAAATGTGATCCAAATGAAAATACTAACAGGACTTTTTGGATTTAGACATAAAGGTATTAAGTTCATGTGGAAAAATAAACACGCAAGACTGGCCAGAAAAGTACTGAAAAAAATACTATAAAACTCTGGTAATTACAACAATACAGGATTGGCTAATAAGAAAACAAACTCGTCAATGTAACAGAACACAGTGCCCAGAAGAGCCCCTATACACATAGGAGTTTTATACTCTATGGACGGTATTTAAAATCTGTCAGCAAATGAGTTATTCAATAACTGATGTTACTGAATTGATAACTGATAACTCACGTTATCGATTGTTATTAAATTGGCTCTCCCTAACCAAAAATACATTCCAGATAGAAGATTTAAATATAAAAAATAAGATAATAAAAATACTAGATGGAAATATGGCAGAGTATTTATAAAATAATCTAATATTGAGTAAGGCCTTTCTAAATAACACACAAAACCTAGGAGTCATGCAGGAAAAGACTGATAGATTTGAATACAGAAAAATGTTAAACTTCTGACAGCACAAACTATCCTAAACATCAAAAGAAAAGTGAAACAATATTTACAACATAGGGCAAAGGCCTAATTCCATTTATATGTAAAGAGTTCTAAGGGAATTCCCTGGAGGTCCAGTAGTTAGGACTCCACGCTTCCAGTGCAGGGGAACCGAACTGGTGGGGTACCGAAGATCTCACAGGCCATGGAGTGAGGCCAAAAAAACAAAAAAAACAAAAAAAGAGTTCTGAGAAATCTGTCAGAAAACACAAACAACTCCATTAAAAATGGACAAACAACATGGACATGCAGTTCCCAGAAATATTTAAAAGTGGCTTTTAAATATATGAATGCTTAACCTCACCCATAATTACATGCATAATATATTTTATTTTTCAGAGCAGTTTTCGGATCACAGCAAAATTGAATGGAAGCTACAGGAACTTCCCATATACCTCCTGTCCCCCGACACGTACACAGCCTCCCCCATTATTGACTGCCATCCCCCACTGTAGTGGCACATTTGTTACAATCAATGAGACCACACTGAGCTGTCATAATCACTCAAAGTCCACAGTTTACGTTAGGGTTCACACTTCCTGTTGTACAATCTATGGGCTTGGGAAAATGTATAGTGACGTGTATCCATCATTATGGTATCATAGAGTATTTTCACTGCCTTAAAAATCCTCTGTGCTCTGCCTGTTCGTACTCACTCCCGCCTCCTCAACCCCCAGTAACCACTGATCTTTTCACTGTCTCCAAAGCTTGGCTTTTCTCATTATACAGAATGCCTTTGCATTAGACAGATGCATAATAACATGTACCCACCATTGTAATTAAATGCATTTTTTAGTGAGAATATTTTAAACCATCAGAAGAGAAGATTATGAAGAGCTTTATGCTAATCAAATTAAATTTAGGGAAAATTCTCTTCAAACCAACCCATAGAGAAACAGACCGAACAAGCCCTACAATTATTGTTTAAAATTTGAACAGTTAAAAATCTATTCCTTCAACCAAATTTCAAAAAACAAACTTTCAAAGAACATATCATCTCTAATTTACATAAATGTTACAGAAAAAGTACTCAGTTCTCTAATGAGCCTAGTTTAGTTTTGACAGAAATATTTAGTTTGACATCAAAAGCAGAAAAGGAGAGAATGAATATGAACAAGTATAAGCCAAACTGAATTATGAACATAGACACATAAACACTAAAGAAAATATTACAAAATGAATCCATCTGTGTATTACATCATGAACAAGTGTGGTATATCTGAAAACTGAAAGAATGGTTTAGCATTCAAGAAAAAAAAGTATTTAATGTCTGTTAATGCTATAAGAGCAAACAGAAAACTAATTTGATGAAATGCAGGAAAAGCTTTTGATAAAAATCAACACCTTTTCAGCATAAAAACACTCAGAAAACTGAAAATAAAAATTAATTTCCTCAAAGTCAAAACTATGGCGATGAAAAGATCAGTGACTGCCCGTCGGGGATGGGGATGAAAAGGCAGAGTACAGAGGACTTTTAAGGCAGTGAAAATGCTCTGTATAATATTATAATGATGAATATATGCCACTATGCATTTGATCAAACCCATAAAATGTACAACACCAAGAGTGCATTCGAAGGTAAACTATGGACTTTGGGTGATTATGATGTGTCAGTGTAAGTCCATCCTTGGTAAAAACAAAAAAATGTACCATTCTGGTGAATGATGTTGATAACGGGGGAGGCTATGCATGTGTGGGGTATATCTCTGTGTCTCCCTCTCAATTTTGCTGTAAATTTAAAACTGCTCTAAAAAAATAGTCTTTTAAAAAGTTAATTTGCTAAACTTGATAAAAGTTAACTACTGGAAAATGTATAACAACTATAATTGATGATACCTTTGAAATACTTATTTGCCTTAAAGCCAAGAATAAATAAAGAATGCCTAGTACCACTGTTTTTATTCAATATTATATTGGGAGACCTGTCCAACACAACTACACAAGGAAAAAAAATCTAGTATTTCAGTATAGAAAAGAAAAAATAAAACTGACGTTATTTAGAGATGATATGATTGCCTACACAGAAAACCCAAGAAAAAACTACAAGTTTTTAAAACTAAAATATTGCTGGGTATACAATTAATGTACAAAGGTTGTGTTTTTATATATCAGGAACAAATAATTTAAAAGTAAAATAACAAATATAGACACTATTTACAACAGAAAAAGAAGGCTACAAGTATTAAACAATAAATCTGACAACAGAAGTATAAGACTTTTATGGAGAAAATTATAAAATATTATTAAAAGCATAAAAAATATATAAATAGATGGAGAATTGTCGATGTTCATGTGCCATGTTCATGGATGGGAAAATCAATATCACAAAAATTATAATTTCCTCCAAGTTAATCTATAAACCCAAAATACAATTCCAACAAAATTTTTCCTTCAAAAGTTTGTCCTAAAATGTATATTAAAGAATAAAAGGCCAAGAGCAGTCAGGATAATAATGATGAAGATGAAGATGATGATGATGATGATGATGATGATAATGATGATAAATGGAGGATTTACCTACTATGAAATAAATATTGATTATAAAGCAGGGTTTTGTACAGTGGTCCCCCTTTATCTGTGAGGGATGTGTTCCAAGACCCCCAGGGGATGCATGAAACTGCAGATAATGAACCCTATATATATATGATGTTTGTTCCTATAATACAGACCTATGTTAAAGTTTATTTATAAATTAAGGTATTGCAAGAGATTAACAGCAATAACATAATAAAATAGAACAATTGTAACAAAAACTATCATTTTTTAAGTGTAGTATCATTACATGGATAGACTAATAGAATGTAAGAGAAAACCCAGAAACAGACCCATTTTACATATCTGAGCTTTATCTCTGAATAGATTTCGTTATAAATCAATTAAGAAAAAATGGGATGAACTATTCAATAAATTTGGGGGGCAACGAGCTAGCTATATGAAAAAAAGACAAAAATTAGATTCATGCTTCATCCTGCTGAATTAAAAGAGTTAAGTATGAAAAGCAAAACTTCAAAACTTTCAGAAGGAAAGAGGGGAGAAGAGCTTTGATAGTGGGGTAGAGAAAATGTTTTAAATAAAACACACTGAAAAGCACAGATTAGAAATGAAGAGATGGATGAATTTGACCACATTAAAATTATATTATAAATTTCTATGTGACTAAAAGACACCATAAACCAAACGAAGAGGCCAGACACAGACTGAGAAGATATTTGCAATGCATACAGCCAACAGAGGTTTTTCTTTTTTTAATGAAGAATATATATTCTATAAATTAATAAAGAGAAGGCAAACTACCCAACAGAAAATTGATTAAAGGATATGTACAGGTACTTCACAGACGGTTAATAAACATAGGAAAACATACTTGAGTTCACTAAGAATCAGGCAAATGCAAGTTAGGATAATGAGGGACCATTTTGTACCCATCAGTATGGCCAAAAGGAATAAATTTAACTAACATTGAGCAGGGCTGGGACTAGGGTGAGGTGAGTGAGGCACTCTTTCCTTAGGCACAAAATGTAAGGGGACGCCAAAAAATCTCAGCAGTCAAGATAAACAATATTTTAATGCAATATTTTCAAAACTCAAAATTTATGCCAAAAAAATCCATGATGAACAAAGTATCAAACTTTTAAGCAAAGATAGAATCTCACCATACACTCGCATGACTCATCTTATTTGCCTTGACTCTAATCTGGGTCTGTTGGATCAAAGCCCTGGTAAGGATTTGGGGAAATTGGATCATTTATGCATTTCTGGTAGGAATATAAAAAATTTGTACAACTATTTTGGAGAGTCATTTGATGACACTGAAGATGCCACACCTTACATCATAGTAATTCCAGTTCTAAGATTCTATCCTTTTTTTTTTTATGGTGGGGGGACAGTTTCTGGTGTGGACAGGAAAACCTGCTAGATAAATTCTAAAAGATTCTATCTTAAAGAAACTCTCACACCAGTACACAAACGTACAAGGGTTTGCTCTGCAGCACTCTTCTTGCAAAAAAGGAGGTGATCGTTGACAAAGATTCTCTCCTTGACCAAACTCTATCCAGGCTTCTCTGAGCCCTTTCTTGACTACACCTCAACCTTGGCCTATGAAGGCTTGAAGAAAACATTAACATCATTTCTAACAGCACAAAGTCAAATCCCTAGGATGACCCTAGATCCCCTTAAAGTGCCTGCCTGAGAAAACTCAAGTCTGCCATAAGAATTCAGTTTGTTCCAGCCAACATCTGAAGATAGCACCCCTGTCTCCCAGTCTCTGTGGGAGGATAGGAATCTAACTTCAGTAAGGGCTAGTTAGCAAATCCAGATGGGTTTCACATGGACCAAGACCTTCTTCCCACTTTTTGTAATTTTTCACTTCCCTGACTCTACTGAGTCCCTACTCACTCCCCTTCCTATTCCCTCATTCTCCCTTTAAATCTTCCAGTCACCTCTATACAAATCAAAGTTGAGTTCAGTTCACACTGGATTCTTGTCCCTGTTGTGATAGTATATTACTGATTAAACTCTGTCTTTTCCACTTTAATTAGTGACCAGCTTTGTTAATCTTTGACATCTTTTAACTGTCCCACAGGAGGGGAATGGATAATTAAACTGTGGTTTCTTTGTACAATGGAATAGTACATAATAGCTAAAATGAATGAACTAGATCTACATATAGCCATATAAATCGCAAACATAATTTTGAATACATAAAAGCAAGCTGAATAAACCTCAAAAATAATTTTAAACTGAAAAAGCAAGTTGCAAAAAGACAGTATGATACCACTTATGTGAAACTTAAAAACACAGAGAGATACATATATTAATGTGGGTATACATATTATATATATGCATACACACATATATGGAATGATATATAACTTTCTATATTATTATATACCACTATCCATATACATATTTGTTATATATATTGCATATTATTATATAATATACATATATGTAGTGATACACATCAACTTCAATGTAGAAGTTACCTCTGAGGACGGAGGGAGAGGGAAAGGGTAGGAAGTGGGATTCTAGCTATATGAATAACATTTTATTTCCTCTTTAAAAAGAAAGAAGAGGGAGAGATGTGCAGAACATAAAGTAAAATATTAGCATCTATTTAATTTTTGCTGTGTCTGTTATACGATTTTCTGGGCTTTTTGTATGTTTGGATGATTTTAAAAATAAAAATGAAAATGAATGATCACCTAGTTTTCACCTCCTAGATTAGCAGAAATGAAAATTTAATAATGCACAGCACTGAGAGAGTGTAGAGAAGCAGGCAATGTCATACACTAGAGGTGGGAGCACAAATTAATGCAATCTCTTGAGATGGCAATTGTGCAGTACCTGTTTAATTAAGAACCCCTGTTCTCTTTTACTTGGCCATTACAATTTAGGAAGATGTTTTTAGACAGGTGCACAAAGAAAAATGTTGCTCATTGAAACATTGTTACAGCATTGATTATAATAGCAAAAGACTATTAATCTAGAAGAACATAAACAGGGGTCTCATTAACAAATTTATAGTACACCCATATGATGGAATAGTATGCAACTGTGAAAAAGGCTAGATTGATTTGTATATACCAGGGGCCAGCAAACTATAGCCCACAAAACAAATCTGATTCACCATATGTTTTTGTAAATAAAATTTTATTGGAATACAGTCACACCTATTTGTTTATGTATTATCTGTGGCTGCTTGAGTAATTGTGACAGATACCATATGGCCTGCAAAGTTTAAAATATTTACTATCTAGTCCTTCATAGAAAAAGTTTGCTGATCCCTGGTATATGCTGATATGGAAAATCTCCAAATATTGCTCAGCATTCAACAAATATTTATGAAGCCTCTAGTACATGTCAAATATTTTTCTAGATGCTAAAAACAAACAAAATCCTGCCTCCCTAGAGCTTACATTCTATTGGAATTATTAATGTAAAGGACAAAGTGCAGACTACTGTGTATAGTATGCTGTCTTTAGTATTTTTAGTTGTACATTTACTTGTATAGAAATAGATTTTTGAAAGGATTTACAAGAAAATGGCAATCGTGGTTGCTTCAGGGGAAGGAGAATAAGAGACAGTATATCAATGGAAGAAAACATATTGCTCATTGGTATACAGTTCTGTGATGTTTGAATGTGTATATGCTATGTGTGTATGTATATATATATATATGTATATATATGCTAGAAGGCTAGTTCAAGATTAACAAAAATGAAATTTAGTGGATGAAACAAAACCCTATCTGTAAGTTAAAAATGCCGTTGAGTATATTCTAAATAAAGGAAAATTCACTTAAACAACTGTTCATATGAAAAATAAAAATACCTGGGCACTTTAGTTATCTGTAGGCTAAAAATGAACCAATCATATGACATGGTTGCTTAAAAAGGCTAATGCAATTTTAGGCAATATAACAGAGTTTTATTATCCAGGCCAAGAGAACTGACTGTTCCACTTTACTATATACTATCTCAAGCATACCTGGAGTATTATGTTAATTTCACTTCTGCATGCCATAAGTTAGGAGGGACATTTCATGTAGGGGAGAATAGCAGGGAGAGAGAGAAAGAACTATGAAGTAGTTGAGAAAGAGTAGTTTCAAAAAGGAAGACTTAAGGGAAATAAGAAATCTATCTTCAAATATGTGAAGGCAAGAGGGGTTATCCTTAATTTATATTCTTTCAAATAGCACAGCTAGTATCTCCACAATCACAAGGGTTAAGGGAAACAAGTTTGGGCTCATTATAAAAATGTTCTAACAATTTGGTAACATTTGGTTACTCTGCAGAGCAGGAGCAGAGTAAAAGGAAATTAATATTTACTGTCTACAACATGCCAAACCCACTGCATACCTCACAGCAATCCTGCAAGGAAGATATTATTCTTCACTTTCCAGAGGAGAAAGTGGAGTCTCAGAATGGTTGAGTAGCTTCACCTAAGTCTCTACAGCTAGTAGAAGCAGAGCAAGGATTTGAATCCAAGCTTACAACAGGCTCCTAAATTGGTTTCCATACATCCAATCCTGTCCCTCCAATACCAATGTAGCCAGAATGCTCTTTTTAAAACATAAATCTGATCATGTTACTTCTCTACTTAAATTTTTTATGAAACCCTTCATGATCTGGCCATAGCTTACTTCTCTATAACCACTCACCACTTGGAACTATACCATGGCCACATTGAATATCTTTGAATTACTCAAATATACATAGAAGAAAATTGTGTTTCAATGGAAAACTATGCATCCTCTATAGCCCACTTTTCTAGGTTATCAGATTCTATCTCTTCATTGTCATTGAGCCATTTTACAATTCTTTGTAAGCTGTAGATAACTGAGAGACACGTAAGTTATATCCTACCCAGTAGTGATTTAGTTGATACCTCCCCACCCTTGTGAAAAACCAGTTTTGTCTTTATTTACAATTCATCTCAATATTCCTTTACTCCATATAAATCTGTGCTGTTTTGACTTTTCTTATTTTTTTTTTTTGGATTAAAAAAAAGTGTGTTGGATTTCCAATACTAAATAAAAACATGAAATTGTTTTTTAAAAAGCCATAGAGTTTACAGCATCAACTACAGAAAAGACCAAACAAGTGTGTACAGAAACTAGTCCCCAGCAGCCCTCCAGGTCCCCTTCCAGCAGGCGACAAAGCAACAGACACATTTGCTCCAAAGCCTTCTGAAGGAAGCTGCTGGTCAGCAGCTCAACTAGGACATTACACGACACACAATGGTTTAATTTCAAAAATCACAGGAAAATGTATTAAACCGTGAAAAGGTGCAATACAGAATAGCTTTCCTTTTTCTTAATTTTAAAAAATCCCCCAACTTTGAACAGTTATTTAAAAATAGGCCCCTCCTCCCACCCCAGTTCTGTGACAGTATCCAGGTACTAAGGCCCTGAGGTAACAGAAGTACCAGGGTTCATGGGATCCCGAATACCGAGCATGTTTCTTTGGGCAAAAGGTAAGACAGTTTCTGGGGAATCTAGCCCTCCTGGTGTCCAGAGTGTTCTGAGTGCTCTTTTCAGGATCAGTTTAAGTGCACTGGGTTTCCAGAATCCGGCCTGGCACTATCCTCCGTGACCAGCTAGCAGGGCAGCAGGAGTTCCAGCATTGCACTTTTCATTGCCCACAGTTAAGAAATAGAGTTCATCTTCTAGAAAAGCAAATGTGTGGTAAGATCTAAATAGGGGAAATAACCAAGGTACAAAGGCAAGTGGGGCGCCTGTGTGGCCAGGGCAGAGCGCAGGCCCCGGGGCAGGCGGGTCCGAGCACCCACTGGTGTTCTCAGCAGCTGACCTCTTCTTGGCTACAGAACCAAAGCTCAATCCGCCTTCTGCACTGCCTTCCACACTCTCTTCTGGGGATTTGTTGGGGAGTAGGGGAAGATGCCTGAGGGTCAGTCCTGTATTTTTTCTTAATAGATTCTTAATATTAAAAACAAAAATCTCAGCTCCTTACCTTTTTAAGAAAAAGCACACCAGAACCTCCTGCAAAGGCAAAGGCAAAGGCTTCTTGTGTGGCCAGCCTCTCAGCACACCTCAGAGACCTCCTGCTGCCCTCTTCAAATCAGGGGCTTAGCTGAGCTGCTGGGATGGTGTGGGGACGGGAGAGGCCGCTGTCCCTGTTCCTGTCCCCTGCTACGTACAGAACAATGTTCAGAAAGAAGTGGGGAGCCTCACTGGTGCTGCAGCCCCTGCCTGCTTCATTCCTGCTAACGCCTTCCCCACGGGGCTCTGAGGCGTGGAAGTGAGAGCTGGACTGACTGAAGAGAGGAACTAGGGAGAAGCAAGGAGTCCTACATGGGAACAAAGCTCCCTCCTTAACCTCTGACTTCCCCGAAGGGAACACATGGTAACAGCAGGAAAGGGTCTCTATCCTCTTCCCTGATTTCCCAGGAACTCGGCCAGGCTCGTGCCCTATCCTGCATCGCTCCTGCAATACAGCACCTGACTCCTCAGCGTGGACATTCTTATCAGGATATGATCAAGACACCAGGGCAGCTACATCCTCGAACCCACCTATTGCACAGAAGAAATTTTTTAACTAGATCCAAATGAAACTCCAGTTGCAACTTAGTGACAATAGAGATGAACATGCCAGGACAGTAAAGAAGATGCTTCCATTCTCTGCAGGCTTCTGGCAGAAAGTACAATGACTGAAACATTCACAGGACCTCAGCAGCCCCTCCATTTCCAGTTCCCAACCCCCCCAACGCCCCCCACCCCAATACTGCAACTGCACAGAAAGCAACAAACAAGTCTTTTCAATGTTACATTTCATTCAGATAGATCTGTAATCTCACAGTGATGAGAGGAGAAAGTCAGGCCTTTAATAATTATAATAAAAAAAAAAAAGCTTACAAACAGCAATGCAACATTCCCCCCCCCCACAAAGTGATGGATTAACAGCTGGTAGAGGATGCAATGACTCAGAATCAAAATAAAAACAAAAACACAAAACAAGCCAACCCCTGGAACAACCTACACTGTCAATGACTTTCCAGACATAATTCAAACAAGTAGTCAAACGTCAACCACTTGTGGAGAACACCACAGACTTCCTTGGTTTTTGATAGTGTTTTTCTTTTGAAGGTAAAATAAAATAGGACACAAATAAAATTGTACATAAATGCCAACTTCTACACTCCATAAAGGCGATGCCGTCGCAGCATGAAGACACAGCCTGACCACAAAGTGAAACAGAGGTTGCACTTCTTGCCTCTTCCCTGGACACAAAATTTTGGCCCATGGTGCCCAGTCCTGCAGGGCATCGGCAGGCAAAAGGAAGCTGCCTTGACATGGCGTCTTCCAGGCTGACCAGGAGGAGGCAGGTTTTGAACCAGTTATAACATCTGCCTGGTTCACTTATATCTTATGAGTAAAATAAATTCTTTAACACATATTCATTTTTATACATGTGTAAGCACCATGATTTTACCTCTTTCTGAAAATTACTTTTTAACCTATGCCATGCTCTCTTCTTTCTTGCCTATTTCTTCCCTCTTGGCCTTCACATAGCCTATTCCTTCTATCTAGAACAGATTCCTTACCCCATCTTCCCCTGTTGCCAGCAAAAGGTTCATAAAATGTTTGTTGAATGAAGGTAAAAGGAAGGTTACAAGGAAGAAACCAACTAATCAAATCAGGCCCGTCTGACACCAAAGCCTATGCTCTTTCCAATAAGTTGCTGCCTTTTCCATCTTTCACGTTATCTAAACAAGAGAATGGTCTACCTCAGAGTAATGAACTCCATGTCACTGGAAGTATTCAAGTAAAGCCTGAGTTATCATCCCATTAGGGGTGCAGTAAGGTGGGATTCTGACACTGGGAATGTTAAAGAAAAAAATATTTTGATACTTGCTTAAACAGTAAGGCAAACTTTACCCCAAAACTGCTGCAATAGAGGTACTGAAACAGGGAAGAGAGATTGGGCTCATCTCCGAATACAGCAAAGACAGCTGGGAATTTATAGTCAATGTGCAGGGTGAGGGGGTCAATGGCTGGAAAATTACTAAGAGGAAATATCAATGGTAGGAGGCATTCTTACTAAACTGGTCTAATAAGATTCCTGCTAAAAGCAGGCCAAGGGCTTAGACATCAAAGATGGGGGATGAGGAAATTGATCATATATCAAGGATGATCAGATATCAAGGGGGGGAATTACTTAGCAGGATGTTTTGCTAAGACTGGGCTGGGCAGGCCAAAGAGAGGGCAGGGGCCAAGATCAAGGTCTAGCTGAGGAGAGGTCTCAGAGTATTCCGACTAAAGACTGGTCAAGGGGACAGTCTTTGTCAATAGGTAGGTTGTAATAGATAATCTCTATGGTTTTTTCCAACTCTATGGTCACTGAGATGTAATATACTAGAGCCAAGACCTACATCATAAATCTTTGAACACTTCAAGAGAAAGGGAGCCTAGGACAAAAACAGCTCTACCTCTGTGCGTCACCCACAGGCCTCTGATACCAGGCCACCTGACCTTTCTGTTTTGGGCATATTCAGTTCCAAGTAGAATCTAGGAAGCAAAGCATAAAGATGGCTGTGTTTTCTAGAGTGTTCCTCGTTGGCTTCCCACTGTGAAATTCTTAGGAAACAGCCCCATGCATGTTTAATTGGAGCTGCTTCTATTTATGTGGGCAAGTCATATCAGCGATTTGAAAAAGAGAGAGGATAGAAATGAGCTCAATGAAATGGTGAAAGCAGTTCGCAATGGACTCATATCTTCCCCAGGAGCCACTTCTTTGACGTCCGTCAGAGAAGGTACCAGAGGCAGTTCCTATGGCAAACAGCATAGAAGCAACCAGCTAGGATGACATGCTCACCTAGCACAGGGGCCCATGCTTTGCACCTCAGGAGATAGGAGCCAAATCAGTAGCAGAAAAGAGGGAAAGACTTCTCACTGAAAGCCTCAAAATGGCTCAAAACCTTTTCTTATCTTATTGTTCCACACCAACCGTGGAGTAATTTCACCATTAGAGTCAAAACTTTGAGCTGAAGCATTAACTCCAGAAGCTGACAGTTAAAATAAGACATGGGAAGGGTAACCTGTCAGCTTTCAATAACCAGCTGTGTGACTTTGGTTGAGGTAATTTCCATCTCTGGGCTCCAGGATCACCAAGGTAAAAATGCGGGGTTTGGACCAAGTCTCATCCAGCTCTGATCTTCTATGCTTCTATATTTCTTCAGCCCAGAAGGGTACTCATTATCAGCTAGTAAATGCTACCTAATTAGCAAGGTTCAGAATAGGCAAATTGTGATAGAACAGGGAGAGAGAAATATACAGGGCAGGAGGCACTGCACGGGGCCAAGTCTGGTAGGTGCACGAGAGCCAGGGGACTCGGACAGCTATGGGACAGAGCCAGCAGGAAAACTGGGGCACCCACCGTTGTTGGCGTATAGCGTTTACTAAATCACAAAATGTACTTACTTCATAATTTCTTAGTGCTCAGGCCCAATCCTCCATATTCACACACAGACCCATGTATACACACACTCTCTCTCTCTCTGTCACTCTCTTTCTCACACACACACTCTGTCTCTCCAAATACAATACTTCACAATTGATTCTACCTTTATTTCAGTAACCAACCTGGCATTGGAGGTTATAAAACAAATATTTCCCAAGCTCAGGTTATCATAGCAGTACTTGTTAGGAGATTGAGCTCAGAGAAAAAAATGAACTCATAGCTTAGGAGAAGGGTGTTTTTTTTTAATTGCCTCATTTTATTTAATAATGTGACTCCTAATAAGACACCTGAAACAATTTGGGCCAGGTAAGAAGTTATGAACCAGTTTACTTCAGACTCAGTTCATTTTAGGTAAATTTCATTGCACCTAGAGATGCTCTTTGTTTATCTTTTAGGACAAATAGGGCAGCAGCTGATAGTATGGAAAAAGTTCCACTTAAATCATCTCCCAGACCTTGGATGGCAGAAAGCTCAGAGATTGATCTTTCTTTCTGTGTGCACTTTGGTTTATATCCACTTTCCATGCTTCAGTGTATCTCATTTTCATAAGGTTCAAAGACACATTTTTTTATTAAAATGCTTACAACTTTACCAAGTAAATCCTTTGAAGTCAAAGTGCACCTGTTTTCCTCTTAGGCGTGGGGCATTTTTTAAAAAAAATAAGTAAAGCTGTATATCTGCTTTAAAATGAAAAGCTATTTCATCCTGGCTTAACATCACTAGGTTTTTGAGGGCTAGAGACTAGGAGCTATGGCTGTAAAGCGTTGTAAGTGGAGTGCCAGCCTGCAAGTTCAATATAGAGTCATTTCTAATCTTTTATCCACAATTCGAACACATACACCCACACACACATTATATATTGTCTACGTAAGTGTGAAAAATAGTCAAAGATAGTCAAAACTAATCTGATACATAACTTGGTTGATCAAGACTTATTTACTCTGAACATTGTGAACACTGAAAAATTCCCTCAGTAATCCAGAAATTTTCAGATGGCCTGATGTAGAGTGTTACGTTTTGCAGGATATAAACAGTGCCCACAACAAATAAGGAATGTCTTTTATCTTTCTATAGATGGCCAAGGAAGGAAGGAAGGAAGGAAGGAAGTGGAGGATGAAAGGAAAGAAGGAATGGGCAGAGGGGAGGAGGCAAGGACATAAAAGACAGAAAGAGCTTGATGTTGGTCAAAGCACCAAGAAGCAGAGATCTAACACATTGACTTTTTAAAAGGAAATAATACAATCTTTTATATTTTAACAGTAACTACAAATGGACAGAATTTAATTTCTATTTAAAGTTTAGCAGTACAGGCACTTCTAAAATGCTTCCTTTTTCTCATTTAAGGAGCATCCCTAAATGAAGGTCTGTAGCTGAAGGTAGTTTTCTGAAGATTAAATGAGTTGTTATATGTAAAGCACTTAAAACAGTGTCAAGTACTTAGTAAATACTCAGTACATGGTAGCTACTATCATCACCATCATCATAGTCAACCTTACAGTCATCGTAGTCCTTACATTTTGACCAAGATAAAGATCTTGCCCAGAAAACGATTCCTCTCATTGTTTTTTAAATATATCCACAAAATACTTTAAATGTCATGTTTATGTTCCCAGCTACACACATAAATGGGATCATATCCTAAAGTCTGACCTGTGGGCTAAATGAAAATAAGCCACATATCTGATCTTCCCCCTCTGAGGGCTAAATGTTCCCCACTCCTGATAACAATCAAACATTCTGAAGACCAATCGCATTTTTCTTTTTGACTTTAAATATGTTTTGTCACGTAGATATAACAGTGCTTTTGGTTAGTCTTTCTCCTGAGAGATCTGCATACAGAGGGCAAATTATCAATTATTGTATCATCAAATAACTCCAATGAAGCCTCCATGTGCATGTGGCACTACTCTGGACATTGTACAGACAAAACAGCAATGCAGTCTCGGCCTTGTGAATACTTAGAGAGGTAACATCCCCAGACATAAGTAATGTACAGTCTTGGGTCTACTTAACATTTCCATTTGGCCAGTCAATTCAGCCAGAAGAGCTGATCCCATACAGTTATAGCTATAGACAATCAAGCAAGCACAGGACTAAATAAACCAACAACCACACAACTTTATCTCAGATCTCAAATTTTAGGTCTACACATGCATCTTTGTAATTATATGGAAGAAGATGGTTGTGGGTTTAGGCAGGAGAGAATTATTTCTTCCTCTGATAGAAACAGTGAAAGAACATTCCTCTCTGTTATCCCAAGAAGGTTACCTGTGGGAAAATTGGACTGATCATATGTGAAGTCCGGGGCAAGCAATGGGAATTTGGTATTATATTAAGGTTCTCCAGAGAAACAGAACCAATAGGATATGTGTGTCTGTGTGTGTGTGTGTGTGTGTGTGTGCGCGTAGAGAGAGAGAGAAAGAGACTGATTGATTGATTATAAGAAATTGGCTCACACCATTATGGAAGCTGAGAAATCCAGACCTGGGAAAGCCAAGTCTAAAGACAGGAGAAGACCAAAGTCCAGCTTGAAGACAATGAGGCAGAGAGAAAGCATTCTTTCTAACTCAACCTACCCACATTGGGAAGGGCAACCTGTTTTACTCAGTCTACTGATTCAAATGTTAATCTCATCCAAAACACCCTCATAGACACAACCAGAAACAAAATTTAATCAGATATCTAGGCACCACGTGGCCCAGTCAAGTTGACACATAAAATTAACCATCACAGGATCTAAGGTTGACCCAAATGGTCAGATGAAAGAGTAAGCTGCTCACATGCTCACACACTGACCTCCATTCCCCAACTCCCCAAATCTTTATCCATTGGCATCAGTATAACACAAGGCTTGCCAACTATCAGCACCATCTGTTCCCCCCAGCAAGTGTCCATAAATAGATTATTTAAGGTTAGGAGGGTGAGAAGATAAGACTGTTTCCTTAACCCACTCACTAACCTCACTCTGACCGGCTGCACTGAAAACTGCTGAGTATCCCAACTTTGTTTCTCTTCCTAACCACTTGATAATGCTGGGCTCTGGTTAATGCCTTAAAGACAAACAGCAGTTCAGCATAGAAGGGATGCTCCCAGGTCTTTAAAAATAAGCCTGTGCCAGCAATAGGCTATCAGGCAGGATAAAGTTAGACGGGCTTTATCTGATTTTCCACTATGATTCTATTGCTACCTTTATAGATAACCTAGGTTCTTATTCATGACTCCACCTCCGATATTAACTCTACACAGCTAAAATACCCTCCTGATCTGCAAATCATTGCTTTGAAGAGCAAATAAAATAAAGCACCCAATAAGCACTCATTGGTGCTTGGCCCTTTAAACTCTCTACTTGATTTGGGTCTGGCTTTGACTACACCTTAATCCATTTTTAACATCACTCCACATATTCAAAGAATGGACTGCCATGGGACAGTTATCCCGCTACAGCAGAGAAACTTTGTAGAAATATATTGAAGACTCTAGTTCTACCTTCTTTCCTTCTTCCCTTTCCCAATGTCAGGATTCCTTCTCCAAACAGCCTGGCTCCTCCAGGAGCTATAAGAATGATAGGGAGATACTGTGTTCAAAATAGGCACTCTCCTAACAGATGGCTCAGAATGGTGAGTTGAAGGGAGAAAGCCATTGTTAGGCAACATTTCAAACAACAAAAATAAGTTGTGGGGGCTTGGGGAGGAAATTGTGTTTTGGTTCAAAGCAGCAAATTACCTGGATGGCTTACAGTATCTGACAATCTAAGAATATCAAATTAGCCACTGAAAAATCTGGCTACCTAAGCGGCTTTTCCCAACTGCACATTATTTGCTCAACAAATTTTCTTCTTGCAAGTCTCTGAGAGGAAATTTCAAAATGCTCTTTTCACCACTAAAGAAAAATAGATATTTTTTACAGTGACTATAGAACGGATCTAGAGAATGAAATACCAAATTTCCCTGGAACTTGCAAGTTTCTCTTGGAAATAATTATAGCTATCTGTAGCAAACAATGTCTTCCACTTATATTGATTAAGCATGATAACCTAGATAAATCAGTGCTCACTATAGTATAAAATAAATATATATTCTTTCATCTAAAACCTCAAAGGTTTAAAGATGCTTAACCCTTTGTTATAAATGGGGAATAATATTGGCCAAATCTGTTTACATACAGCGGAATTGGTCACAAATGAAAGATGTGGGAGGACCAGTTCTTCAAGACCAGCTTTCATGGCTGGAGGGAACAAGTCTGTCCTGTTCTCAAAGGCACCAACTCAAGTCAAGGCTAATAGAATCCTTAAATATTATTGTTATGGCCAAGCCATAATAATCACTGGTCATTGAGCATATTCCAAGTTGTCTTCTGATATAGATCCACCTTTTCTTGAACAGTGAAATGACATGGCATAGTGTAAAGGACATGGGCTTTGGCATCAGACCTTGTTTAATTTCTGGTTCAGCCATTTACTAGCTGTGGGACATTGAGCAAATTATTAAACTTTTCTGGATTTCACATTTCTCATCTATAATAGAGATAATCTTATTTATCTTCAAAGATCAAACAAAATAAAGCACTCATTGAGCCTGGCACCATGTTATGTGTCCAATAAATGATAACTTAAAAAATGAGGGGGGCATGCTACAACATGGATGAACCTTGAAAACATAATGCTAAATGGAAGAAGCCAGTAACAAAAGATCATATGTTATATGATTCTATTTATAGGAAACGTCCAGAATAGGCAAATATATAGAGACAAAAAGTCGACTGGTGTTTACCTAGGGCTGGGGATGGGGAGGGAGGAAATAGGGAATGACTGTTAATGGGTACAGGTTTCTTTTTGAGGTGATGAAAATCGCAGTCTTTTAAATGCTATATTTGGACCATTTACATCTAAAGTAATTATTCATATGTAGGGCTTAAGTCTGCTATTGTATTATGCATTTTCTATTTGTTTGTTCTATTTCTTATTCCTCTGTTTCCTTTTCCAGGCCTTCTTTTGGGTCACTTGAACATTTAACAGAACTCCATTTTGATTTATACTTAATGTATTTGAATTTTATAATTTATAGTGTATTTGTATAGGCTTTATAGTGGTTGCTCTAGGTATTACAATACATATGCTGAATATATCAGAGTCTACTTGTACCAATGTTTTACCACTTTAAGTGAAGAAGCTTTACATCCATGTAAGTCCCTTTACTCTCACCACTTTTAAAATATAAATATCTGAAGTATTTCCTCTACATACATTGGGCACCACAATCAGATAATGTTATAACTTTTGCTTCAACCATCAAACAATTAAAAACCTGATGAGGAGGAAGCAAATCTATATTTACTCCTATTTTTACCCAGTCCTTGTTTTATTCCTTTCTGGAGTCACAGCCTTCTTTTGTTATCATTTTATTTCTTTTTAGAAAACTTCCCTTAGCTATTCTTTCAGGGTAGGTATGCTGGTAACCAATTCTTAGTTTTTCTTAATTTGAGACTGTTGTACTTTCCCCTTTATTCCAGAAGGGTATTTTTGCTGCATATAGAATTTGGTGTTGACAGTTACTTTAGTGCCACTTACTTCTGGTTTCCATGGCTTCAGATGATAAATTCACTGATATTTGTATCATTGGTCCCCTATAGGTATTGATAGTGTGTTGTTTCTCTCTAGCCTCTTTCAATATTTTTTATTGTCTTCAGTTTTCAGAATTTTGATTATCATGAAATCTTGGCACGGGTTTCTTTGGGTTTATCCTGTTTGTGATTCACTTAGCTTCTTAAATCTGTAGGTTTATGTCTCTTGCCAAATCTGTGAAGTTTTTGGCCACTATTTCTTCAAATAATTTTTCAGTCCTCACTATTTTTTCTCCCTGTCCCAGACTCTGATAACACAAATGTTAATTTTTTTGGTATTGTCCATTGTCCCCGAGGCTCTGCTCATTATTTTGTCAGCCTACTTTCTCTCTGTTGTTCACAGTGGGTAATTTCCATTGATCTGTTGTCAAGTTCACTGATTCTTTCCTCTGGCATCTGATCTACTACTGAGCCTGCATAGGAAGTTTTTATTTTTAATTTCAGTTATTATATTTTTCAGTTCTATAATATTCCTTTGATTCTTTATATTTTCTATTTCCTTACCAAGATATTTAATGTTTCATTTGTTTTAAGAGTGTTTGTTATTGCTGTTTTAAAATGTCAGATAATTCCAAAATCTGAGTCATCCCATTGTTGATGTCTGTTAATTATCTTTTCTTATTCAAGTTATGGCTTTCCTGATTCTTGGTATATAACAAGTGATTTTTAATTGTATTCCAGAAGATTTGGGTATCATGTTGTGAGTCTCTGGATCCTAGTTAATCTCTTTATTGCAGGCAGTCACCATGTTTAATCATAATTTGTGGGCATGGGTGGAAGTGGATGTTTAGCCTCTGTCTTGGCCTGTTAATACCACCTTGGGAAAAGTGGATGCTAAATCATACTGTCCCGTTGTAGATGGTCAAGTGGAAGTTCAGTTCCCTTCTTCTTGCCATTGTCTTAGTGAATGTGGGGTACCAACTCACACCAAGTGGATGTGTAAGCTCAGCACCTCTCTGGGCTGTACTGACACCAAGGATGGGGGAAGAAACAGAGGGCCAACTCTTACCACCTTGCACAGCCATGTTCTGCCTAGTTGCTGCCATGTGTGAGTGGAAGTTCAGCTCTCAGCTCCCCTCTGGGCCTAGCTGACACCAACAAGGGGAAAAGCACAGTGTTCATTTTTCCTGCCTTATGCCCTGTCATTCAGTATCATTTTTGCTGCCTGGGGATGGAAACTCAGCTCTCCACTGGTCCCCCTACTAGGCTGACGTGGGTCGGGGCGGTGGGGGGTGGGAGTGCCTATCTTACTAGACCCATCTTGCTCCTCTTCATCCTACCTTGTTGATGTTGGGCAGGAGTAGAAGCCTACCTCCTCACTGAGCCCCACTGACTCTCAAAGTAAGGACTTTGAGTATTACCTGCTCCTGCCAGGTGGGGGGATGTAAAATAAGCTCCCTAATGCTTAGCCCTGCCAACACCATCCCAGGAAGGGAATCAGAATATCACCTACTTCCATGGAGCAAGAGGTAACAGAGAGAAGGAGTAGGAGAGTGGAAGTTCAGCTCCCTACTCTGCCTATCAATACCACCTGGGTGAGGTACTCAGAGTACCACCATCTGCTTTCAGTAGGTGGAGACAGGTTGGAAGATCTGCTTCCCAGTGGGGGAATTGGAATATAATCACCTATTTCTGTAAGATGGGGGGGGCGCGGTGGAAATGGTACAGTTTTTCCATTGGTGTTTAGCTGGAGTAGGACAGGTATTGCCAAAAAGATTTTTCGTTGTTAGGTCACCTTTTTCCCAGTGCTTTGAATAGGAGTAACAGGCTTTTTTTGGCTGTACCTGTTGGTTCCAGGTTGGAGGCTAATATAGTACCCTGTCTGGGATAGATAAGAGGTAAAAAAGAAAGCCCAGCAGAATTATTGCTGTGTTGTTACTCAAGTCCTGAGGTTTCTAAAGCAGTCTGCCTTCTTATTTCATCCT
The DNA here is from genome assembly GCF_964374135.1 of Grampus griseus. Lineage (NCBI taxonomy): Eukaryota > Metazoa > Chordata > Mammalia > Artiodactyla > Delphinidae > Grampus > Grampus griseus. The sequence continues at coordinate 96,765,958 of NC_138999.1, read as the reverse complement.
TTTGGATATTTCTTGTTTGTTTGATGTGTTAAGACGATGTTTTTTTATTTGTAAGAGAGAGAAAGTGGGAGGAATGAGGCTGCTCCATCTCATCTGAAAAAAGACATTCCAATGCCCTTTGCAATAGCAGTGAGAGTGAAATAAGGAAGAAAATAGAAGGAAATAAGATAAAATGCTCATAGTTAATTATAGGACTGGGCTGGGGGATATGGGTGTTATTTTTCTTTGCACTTTTCTGTATTTTAATATGTCTCAATAGAAGGCAAAGGATACATTTGCTTTGTTGTAGGAGCCATGTTAGGGAAATAGAACTTCCTCTGAAGTGGTCATCATGCAGTCTGTAGTGAGTCCACCTTCCTTACTCTAGAAAAGCATGACATACTCTGATAGATCATGACATTTAGTCTTTCTCATGTCCCAAACTTATTGAGACCGACTCAGCCTCATTTGACTCACTGAACAAACTGCTCCGCATTCATTCAAACAATGTAGTAAGTGCTGCCCTCTATGCTAAGTGCTGAGCATACACTGGTGAATAATACAAAGGCAGCATTTAGAAACAAAATATATTATACAAGAGCTATAATAGAAATGTATACAGAGTATATACCTCCATTATAGAAATGTTCAGACTAATTTTCCCTTAGAGTTCGGTAAGATATAATAATTGAGCTTTAAAAATTGGAAGGAGGAAAAATCTGTTTCCTTTCCTTATTTTGTACTTAAACTAGCATAATGTAGGACCTAATCCCTAGAGAATTTGCCAGTTAGTAAACTGTAGCCATCTGTTCTGCTGCTAGCTCCAATTATTCATTTGTGAACTTGCCCTTTGGAGGCCACTTCAAAGGAGATCAAGATGGAGGTCACTACCTTGATCCTCAGGGAATTTCCAAGGCAAAGGTCTAGCCCCTGTGAAGTGTATGAGTGGAGTTGCTGTGTGGCAAACCATTCTACTCCCATCGGCTGCTATCTAATTGTCCTACTTCCTCAATAAAACACACAAGTCTTCCCTCCATGATTCTAATGTGAATTCTTATGAGCAAGGCAGCCCTTTTAGATGCCCCTGACATAAAACCATCTTGGCAGCTGACCTCACACTACAGAATGTTAGTCCTGATCAAAAGAAGAGGAGACTGTTCTGAAATCTAGGATTATTTAATAGAGACCACTTAATTCTGGGGCTCTTTGGTTCCTTTCTGGAGGCTCTAAGGGAGAATCTCTTTCCTTGATTTTTCCACCTTCTAGGGGATGCGCACTTGTCTCGGATCATCACCCCCTTCCATTTCAAAGCCAGCAGTGGCATCCCTCCAACCTCTGCTTCTGTCATCATATTGCCTTCTTCTACATTTGATCCTCTGGCTCTTGCTTATAAGAACATGTGTAATTATATTGGCCCAACCCAGGTAATCCAGGATAATCTCTCCATCTCAAGATCCTTAATTTAATCACATGTGTAAAACCCCTTTTGCCATGTAAAGTAACGTATTTATGGATTCCAGGGATTAGGATGTAGATATCTTTGGTTGAGGTGGGGCATCACTCTGCTTTGCTTCTTTATCCACCTTGTGGTCTGGACTCCTGATCCAAAATTTGTCTCTGGTGTCTACTGATTTCTGGTGTTGACCCTGGTTTGAGTCTGGACAGTGTGAATTTCCCTATCTTTTGGTTACTCTGAAAGGATAATATATATAAGCGAGCACCTGGGAGAATGAGGAGTAGCCACTATACCATAGAGAGGGGAAAGGAAGGACATTTCATCCTTACAATGAACTTATAAGGTAGATACTATTTTCCCCATGTGTAAATGAGGAAATAGGCTCAAAGGGGTTACATCACCTACTTAGATCACACAGATAGGAAGTGGCAAACCATAGATGAGAGAATGCTGTTGTGACACTGGGTTCCCTGAACCAATTCATCAAAATTAGGCAAAAATAACCTGATAGGTGAGCTACTAGGTTCATTCAAACCATTCTCTTCCCTTCCATGGCACTTGAGCCAACTCTGCAGTCTAAACTGTTTCACACTTTCCCTCCTCTCTTCATCTCTTTCCACCCCGCCTCCAAAGCAATAGCTTCCTCCACTGCCAAAAACATTTGGTACAGCCTGGGATGCGTGACTCTGTATGAGTACTTGTAAGGAGCTATTTCCACAAACATTTACAGCCTTAAAATGGATCATTTCCTCAGCCTTACTCATGAGTAGACTCTTGGGAGCTGAGATTTCCCAATATGCTCCTGATAATATTTCTCAGATTTAAACAGCCAAGGACAGGGTGGGAGCAAGTCAGAATCCTTGCCTTGGGAATGACTCCTTCCATGATGCATCAATAAAGCCAGTCTGTTGACCTTCTGGGAAGGATGCCAGGCCCAACTTTTCAGTGAGACCTTGACTAGACCTTACAGAGTTCTGAATTGACTTGGCATTTTTATTGGATGCAACTAATATTTATACTTTTTCTTAAGTCATAATAACGAAAACGATATTGCCCAATAATTAGAGAAGAAATGTTTTAGAGCTCTGGGATTCAATTCTATGACAGGCTGTGTGACCAAACCCCGCCTTCACAAAAGACACAGTCAGGCAGACAATCTGCCTCTAAGGCAAACAACAGTCCTGGCAGTGATGCCAATTACAGGCATTGCTTTGGGCCAGAAGCAAAGGAACATAGCTGTTGTGAAGCATTAAGTCATTCTGGAGACTTAGCAGAGGTAACCTAGAACTTCAGACCTAGATACTGAAGTCCACTTTCCTTTATCAAGTAGGCTGCAGGCTCAGGTCTGACTCACATTCGGACTGTGGTCATGTCACTTGCTGCTAAGAAGACCATATTCTGGCCTAGGGTAGCTAGTTGTCATTTGTCCTTGACTGAATCCACTAATATAAGTTGGCTGCCGGGATAAGTGGTAGGTTTTAAAGAAGCCCAAACTGAACACATATTTATTCAAGTTTGATACCATCTGTGGCAAATAATTCTATAAGCAGACCTTGATGATATTTCTCAGTTTTGCTGCCAGAAACAACTTAGAGTAGAAAAAGGGAAGGAAAGTTACCTGAATCCTGAAAAAGGCAAGTCTGAATCATAAACTCCAAAAGCAGAAGCAAACACATCTAAGAAGCCAAGCCTACCCTCCCCCTTGGTAAATACTAGCCAAACTCAAGGCCAGGGTGAATATAATCAGCTACCAGGCCAGAATCATAAAGCTCTACTGAGTACCACCCCCCACCTTTTTGCTCCATGAAGCATAAAGTGATCTTAATGAAACTGTTGGAGAGAGAGAAATCAAGCCATCCATGTTTATATTTACGGGAGGCAGTGATGTTGACCCCACGTGCCTGAAGTAGAGATTCAAAATCAGATTTTTCTGGAGTACAGAAAGGAGGTCATCAATCTGGCTTCTCTCCAGCCACTCATTTGCTCTGGCAGTGGGAGAGGAAAAGGAGGAGTGAGTACAGGTGGGTGGGTGGGATTCAAGGATGACTCATGGCTTGCAGCCTTTGTCCCAACTGCAGCCTGTGGAAATCACAAACTTTGGCAAGTTGACCACTAGTTCTAGAGCTGACTGTAACCATGGAGACAGCACTCCTATATTTAGATCAAAGACCCAGGGGTTCCCAGTCCCTAGAATATATGGTGTGAATGATGGTATCACTGCAGTGGAGGGCCCCAGGCAAATCAACTCTTACATCAACCCAGGTTAGGGTTTCAGACTTACTGGTTTCTGTTTTTCATGGCTATGTCCTACTTGTACAGGGCTGATGACCCAACAGAAGGAACAAAGGGGTAAGTATATATAAGGCGACACTCTGGCCCTTAAGTTCTGGAAGATAAAGAATTTATTGGTTAACAAACCAACCACTTACTATTTGTGGCAGAAATTTTTTTTAAGGCAAATCAGTACCCATGTCTCCTTGCCAAATAGTGCCAAAACAATGAAGGCCATGGAATTGGTACTTGTTTCATGTCTACTATGTGACAGGTTGCTACGCTGGCTGCTTTACCTATGGTATCTCACTTAATCCTCATTGCCTATCTGTGAGGAGAGCATCACTAGCCCTGTGGACAGGGCAAAAACGATACTACAGTTCAGAAAGATTAGGTGAATTGCCCAAGGTCACACAGCCAGTAAGGGTTTTATCTGACTCCAAAGTCAAAATCAATGGTTCATCATGACTTTTGAGAAAAATCTTCCAATAAATAAAATCAAAGTTCTACAGTGACAATAGAAAGATTTAGAAAGTCCAACGGCATTCTTTTTGCTGCTACTCCTTCAGTAACAAACAACTGACTCCCTATGAGGTGTCTAAGAGCTCAGTCATGCCCAGACTGAGATCTCTTTGCCTCAAGGGCTATAATAGAACTCAGCTCCAAAATCAGTTGACTCTGGGCCACGACCATGTGTTTTAGCTTCTCCTGAGCTCTCCCCAGCATGAAAAAAACACAGCCCCAAAGACAGGTTCAACTCAGTTATAACCACAGGATAAATCAACTAACCGATTTGAAGGAGACGGATGCTGTTGGCTGTTCCTTGGGCTTCCTTTCTGCCACATGTTCCCCTATGCCCACTGTGACCTTCCTGTGAGTTCACACTCTGTTGGCAGGTACATGGTTGGTGAGTGACTGAGATGACCAGTGAGAAGAAGGGGTAAAGCCTGTTTCTCCCCTCTGTGCCCACCAAGATGCATTAATGTTCTTCTGAGTCAAAATGGGTGATTCAGTACTACTACTGTTACTACTTCTTGGTCCCAAAGAAGCTGAGGACCATATGACTGGCTGACCATGCTTCCTGCTGCCCTATGAATAGTGGTAACAATGGCTGTAATACTGAAACGGGAGGGAAGGGGTCAGGGCACAACCTTTAAAAGAATGACATAGCCCGAGGACATGACATAAACTGATTAGAACCAAATAGGTCCAAAATGGCAGACGAGTCACTTCCACTAGTCCTTGAGCTTCAGTATGTGCTCACTGTGACACATTAACAAGCTAAATGACACACCCACAGGTGCCATGACAGTTCCAAGGCTAACCATAAAGGTCAACGAGTGGGCAGTGGTCCAATTCCTGGAAATCCCCACCCCTTCTCCAAAATAGCTGGAATACTCCTCCCACTCATTAGTCTATGAAATTACGCACCCCTATAAAAACTGACAACCCCATACCCTTGGGCTGCACTGGCCTTCTGAGATGGCCCACTCTCTGTCTGTGGAGTGTGTTTCTCTCTAAATAAATCCACTTCTTACCTATCACTTTGTCTCTCACTGAATTCTTTCTGCAATGAGATATCAAGAACCTGAGCCTCATTAAGTCCTGAGACCAGTTGAAACCTGAGATCTCAGTTGAAAGACCGTGGGTTCAAGTCCCAGTCTGGGATTTGGCTGGGTTCTAGTCCCGGGCTGTGGGTTTAAGTACCAATCTGAGATGCACGGTTTCAATACCACAACCCCCTTTCCTGAGAATCAGGTTCAAAATAGGGAAAGGATTTTAGGCCTTAGCTTAGTTCCCCTCAAGGAGTAAGGAAGGTGGGGAAGAGGGTAGGGGATTAAGACACAGGGAAATTTCCTAGTGTCTTAAAATTTGTAAACTGGAGGAGGTCGCAGGAAAATCCCAGCTAATGGTTCAAGAAACAAAGAAAGGGTGGGGGATTTTCTGTCAAATTCAGGGAAGCCCACTCCAGTGTCCTCTGCCTTAATCAAATGAGCAAGTTGAAAAGCTAAAAAGTCGATAGTAAAAGTGATTGGAAATCAGCTTGGGCCCATGCCCAGATCTCTCAGTGTGAGATCCCAGGGAAACACCTATGGAATAATAGTTGACTCTCATTTTTAGATATGTCTAAAAGCAATTGGGGGGACTTGCCTGGTGGTCCAGTGGTAAAGAATCCACCTTACAATGCAGGGGACGTGGGTTCGACCCCTGTTCAGGGAACTAAGATCCTACATGCCGTGGGGCAACTAAGCCCACGCGCCACAACTACTGAGCTTGTGTGCCTCAGCTAGAGCCTGCATGCGGCAAACTACAGAGCCCACGCACCACAACTACAGAGCCCATGCACCCTGGAGCCTGCACGCCACAACTAGAGAGGAGAAAACCTGCATGCCACAGCTAGAGAGAAGCCCACGCACCACAGTGAAGATCCCGCGTGCTGCAACTAAGACCTGACACAGCCAAAAATAAAATAAAATAAAATAAAAGCAATTGGAAGGCTCATTTGGAATCAGTTAATCACCAAGAGTCAAATTCAGGTGGTGCTTACATGATGCAAAGACATAGAAAAATGGACCTAATTACTCCAAAAATGAATTTAATAGAAATGAAAACATTTGAACAGCCTATTATTTTCTTTTATCCTCACACTATCCCTGTAAGATAGACAGAGTAGGGACTCTAATTTGGATTTTACTGAAGCTCAAAGAGACCTAGCTTGCCCACTATCACCCAGGGAAGTGAGAGTAGGGCTCAGACTAGTGTGCAAATCTCCAGACTTCTGTGAAAAAAACAGATATGACCCCTTTGCTGAATACAGTTGTGCTACTACCTGCCTTAGCTGACATTTCTAGGCTTCATCTCCTGTACCTGAACCTAAGTTACCTGGTTTTTTGCTCCTTGTAATCTTGCTGGTATTCCATTGGTCCACCTGAATTAAAATACCTGCCAATTCCAAGTTATCTCTTGGGCTTCTAGTTCTAGTTTTCCCTGTCTTATTGCCACTGATATGTCTTCTTGACCTCTTTGTCTTCATGTGATAATCACAGATTGCTTTCAAGGAGGCAGTAGAACATAGCAGTTAAGTACATGTGCTCTGGAGTCTGACTACCAAGACTTAAATCTTGTCCCCACCACTTATTCCTCATATGAACTCGGGCAAGTTAAATAATCCCTCTCAGTCTCAGTCCCCTCATCTGTAAACTGGGAATAATAATACTTACCTTACAGGGTTTTTATGACTATCACATGAGATAAGGTAAAGACCTTATCACAGTAATATACATGATAGAATAAAAGCTTTCACTGTTGAACCAGAGAAAACTAGGTTTAAAGTTTTACTTCTACCACTCGTGACCATGAACAAGTTGCTTAACCGCTCTGTGTATCAGTTTGCTCATCTGTAAAATGGGAACAATAATAGTACGTATCTACTACAGTAACTGGGAGGATTTAAGAGAAAACCCATCTAAAGTATCTGGTACATATTCAGTACTCAGCAAGTGGTAATTATTGTAACTATTGTAATTATTTACATTTTCAGCCTCAATGCCTGGCATGGTGCCTGATACATAATAGACACTCAGTCAATATTTATGGAGTGGAAATAAACAGCCTACCATTTGCAACAGGAGGGACAAAAGAAACAAAACATCATCCCTCGAGAGACTGGATAGGAGTGGACAAGATAATTAGTGGGCTGAATGAGGATTAATGATGTTGAATCCTTGTGGAGGTACTTTTTTCCCCTGGAGGGGACACCTTCTTTGGCATAAATGTCAAGCATCACTCATCTCATAGAGGGTTTGGGTGTCTGGTGTTTTGTCTTTATTAGGAAGTCAGCGAGGAAAGACTGAGTGTGGTTGCTTGGTTTTAGTAAATTGATTTGAAATTTTCTTCTGAGATAATTCCCAGCTAACCAGATCTTGAGACAAAATTATAATTATATGGAAAAAACCCCCACATCCCTCACAGAATTCACTGTGCTACAATTAAAATAAAAACGGTGCCTTTGAACGTCTGGGTATGGCCGGGAGGAAGTCAGACCGAAGCCAATCCTGATCCTGGGCCCTTGTCCTCACTGGCTACCCCTCTCCTCAACTAGGACTCTTCCAAGAAATGCAATCAGCACCGGCTCCCCTCATTGTTATTCAAATCCTTACTTCTGACAGACTGAGATTCCCCAGGATCCCTGCATCCACAGGTAGGGAGAGTGAGCAGTGAAAAAGGCTGTCGAAATATAGCTCTGCAACCGGAGTCCCTGGGCTGTCAGCAAGTGCATACAAGTATGTCCAGGTATCGTCACTGCACTATCTTCTGTTTCTCAGTGCAGGATAACAGTGAGTGAAGTCATTTGCTGCTTGGCAACTCAGGGAGCTGCTCTAAGTCTGGGACCCAGAATCAGCCTGAGCAAGATGGCAAAGTCTGGCGAATTTGTTCCTAAACCGCAAAACTCCCATTTCTGAATGGCTAAGTTTACTTTCAAAACTACTCCAACATTCCCCCTCCTCTCACACCCTACTATTCAAGTGCTCTGTTAGCCCCTGACCAGTTTTGATAGTGAATCAGCCCATCCTGGCCACAACTGTAAACCTCACTTGCCTGAATCTTACTCAGCGTTACTGAATGACTGACTAAACTGATAAACTGATTTCTGCACAGGTGTCCATATCAGATAGTGGCCCCACTCACAATTATTACACTTTGAAATCAGCCTTCAATAATGCCTTTAGTTTAAAAAAGAACATTCCAGAAAGTCTTTAGACACCACAGAGTTGTGTAGAGTTGGATATTCTCCAGCACGCCAGCCTGGCGGCAATCATCCTGTAGGATTCAGGCCTAAGCTTGTGAACTCCAGACACATTTGGCTCTCTCCTGTCTGTAGGCCAAAGGCTGACTTGATGGATTGGTATCGGCTGTTTCTTCGACAACCACTTCGTCACTTCATCAGCCCACTGAGCCTGGCTGCCACTCAAGCAGTGCACGGAGAGTGAGTTTTGATACACTGATACTGTAGTACATGGGCTCCATCGCAACCCCAACTTTATCCCTCCTGACTCACTCATAGCACTGAAAGCCATAAAGAAGATGAGGCAGGAGGGGAGAGATGGGTATCAGGCAAGCCAGCCATTTACAGGTGCAGGGCAACAAAGGACATAGCTTTTGCGTGGATTGGCAGCCCTGACCAAAGCTCAGGGCGAGGCTGAGAGTCACCAAAGACAATCTCAAATACTATTCTTTTTGTTGGGTGTGTTGGAGAGTGCTATTCAGAGTTGATAAAGGGAAAGCTACACTGTAGTCTGTGCCTCTGGTATCAAATAATGGATGACGCAAAGTCAGGAGTAGCATTTGTTGGTATAGGGCAATTACATGAATAATAATAGCCACAATTTGTAAGTGTTTCCCATAAATTATTACTAATATTTATAATGATCCTGCAGGGTCACTCTTATTCCCATTTTACATCTATGTAAACTGAGGCTTAGAGGGGTGACTAATATTGGAGCTGGGGTTTGAATTCATCTATGTCTAGCTCCAAAACCCCATGCTCTTGTCACTATGCCCCATTGCTTTCCTGCACCGTGCTGCTCTGTTTAATCAGGGTGGGTCTGCTGAAAGAGCATGCCTCCAATAAAGATGTCTCTCCATTACCCATCCCATAGCAACGGGGGAGGACACATCTGCTGGGAGTGGGGAAATGATACAGGGAAGGCTTCAAGGAGGTGGCTGCAGCTGAACTGGGCCTTGAAGGATGGGTGGAATTTTCATAGACAGAGCTGGAAGGAAAGAATATTCCTGAAACTGGCTATAGTGTGCACAAAGACATAGAAAATGGCAGGGTTAAAGGCATGGACTTTGGAGTGAGAAAGAGCTGGGTTTAAATCGAGCTCTGCCATGTACTAACTGCATTTAATAGCCTCCGTCTTCCTATGTTACCCGCCAACTTCCTACTCACACCCTCTCACATTCACCCATCCAGTGTGCAGGTGCCAGCTTGCACTGGCTTGCAAGAACCGACTGTGCACATGTCTTCCCAACTCTGAGGTCAGTGCCCTCACATATGCAGCTGGAAATAAAACCTGGTGGGAATATTTACACCATGGAAATTGGCAAACGCCACAAATCAGATTTTATTTTTCTTTTAGAGAGATGGTTGTTAAACATTAGCCAGCACACCACTGCATAAACTCTCCAGCGGTGGAGCCAGGGTATTTGCATTTTCTCAAAAGCTCCACATGAACTCTGCAGGCTGGCCACTCACAAAGCTTCTTGGGGTAGTAGATCTCAACCTTAGCTATGCATCAGAATCACTGAAGGGGGAGCTTGCTAATATGTGTGCTAGTATGTGCTATTCCTGGATCGCCTTCCTAAAATTCTAATTCAGTGGGTCGAGTGAAGCCCAGGAATCCGTCCTTTTGCAAGATCTCCCACTCCCCCATGATTCTGTTGGAGGTGATCTAGGGCATTTTGTTTCACCTCAAGTTAATAGGCACTGCAGGTAATAGAGGAAGAAACAGCAAAATGCAGGACTCTCCGCCTGTGTGAATCACAGACATCTGAGAAATTAAGAGAATCACCAAAATTTCTTACCAGCTTTTCCCTTTTTACCATTGAGAAAGTAATTGATTAAGCATCTGGAGACAAAACTCTCATCATAATGCAGGTGGCAAAAAAGCACAGGAACAAAATGCACAAAGTGAAAGAAAGAGAGCTTACCATCTAGGCAGGGCGATTTCTCTTGGCCATCTCTCTCCCCAAATCATGCACTATGTACATACGTAATATACCTGAGAAAATTGCTGGAAAAACGACAGTTTGGGAGACATCAAAGTCCCATCTTGGAAAAAGGATGAGGTTTGGAGGGTGGAATGAAGAAGAAAGTCAAAAAGGCAAAAAGAGATAGTAGGTAAGCAGGCAGGTTCTGGAATCAAACTGCCTGGGTTTAAATCTCTGTCCTGCCACTTATTCATGGTGTGACCTCAAGTTATGTATTTACTCTGTGCCACACATTCCTTATGTGTAAAACAAGGTTATCGTTAGTAACTACCTCCTGGGATTGTCATGAAAATTACAAGAATTAATATTTGTAAAGTGCTTAGAACACTGCCTGGCACATAAGAAGTACAGTATGTATTTGTTAAACAAATAAATGGCCAGTTAGAAAGGAATACGTTCCTGAGGGCTATGAGCCAGACATTGTTTTCACGGCTGAATTAGAGTCTGCCCACTTGCTTAATGAAAATAAAATGGGTGGGAAGTGCAACATGGATCCCCTCCATTAAACTCTCACTTGCCTGGGAATGGAAACCACTGGGATTGTTTAATGTGAGAGCTTGCCTGACATTGAGGTGACATATGAGTGAGGGGAAACATAAACATCTCTGCTGTGCGTGGCTAAACTATTTTTCTGAAAGAATGTGGAAGATATGTAATTATTTTCATAATTCATCATATAAATAATGCAGTTCTCCAAGCTCATTTGGTGTTACCTAAAACACGGAGTTGCACGATTTCACTTTGTGGGCCACGTCTCTCCTGGCATTTTTCTTAGTCAGACTATTTATCCCTTACTGCCCAGCGGTCCCAGTGCACACCTATTCTGGTTGTAACAATAGGGACCAGGTCTGGGCTCCACAAATTCAGCACGTGTGGAGACCTAAGTGGCGGCCAAGGAGAGCAGATAGCTAATTAACAGATATTGTTAATATCTGAGGCCTAAAAGAAAAAAAATAAAGGAAATGGAACAATTTTATCAGGGAAGACCAAAGAGTGATTTGACTGGTTTCTAGGAACTGTAAGGCATCGCTAAATGAAGAGGAAGATGGTATCGTAAATCTCCGTTAAGGAAAAATGAGAGCGAAGTTATACTGTCAGTAACTTAGACCAGATATAAAGAACTTCCTGAGAGAAAAGGGTAATAGGCACTGCTGTGGATTATTGGGTAGGGCAGAGAAAGGCCAAAGGACCTGGCTCAAGCAGTTTTCTTTTTTAATTTTCTTTGTTTAATTTTATTTATTTATTTATTATACAACAGGATCTTTTTTTGAATATTTGAATTTTATTTATTTTTTTATACAGCAGGTTCTTATTTCAAGCAGTTTTTAACAGGGTCTCCTGGAATAGTCCCAATGTAGTTCCTCCTAGAGGGATGGAAATGAACTAAACGTTGCCTCAAGACCTCTTCCTATGAGTATGTAACTGGAAATATCCATGGGAATATCCTGAAGCCACCACCGATGTCCCTAGGGATATGAGGATGCAGACTTGGGGGCTGTGGCCTCTTTATTGACACAGATTACACAGAAGATGTGGTCTCACAGGGGAGGCAAAGGAAGAAAGCACCTTAGCCCATCCCCAGTTTATCCTTTTGTCTTTAAACTATCTGTCTCATTTAAGATAGTCAGGTCCAAGTTAGATTAGATTACAGCAAGGAAATAGGATTCTTTTAAGTAGATAATAGAAAACATGTCTAAGGAAACTCAATGATAATTGCATTATCTCTGGCACACTGTCAGGGAATTATCTGTATTGTATTAGGGGGTGGAAGGATGCCAAAAAGCTATTTAAAATGCAAACCCAGTTGTGCTAGTCAATCAGTCATTGGTTACAAATGAATTAAAAGCTGGAAGGTTTCATATTCATAATTCCAGTCACCCTCCTTTACCAACAGTGACGAGAACTGAATACAATTAACAGGTGACAGCTTGAACAGGAAGAAAAAAATCCTTGTGATGATAATCTCATCTCCTGACCCTTCTTCCTCTTTCCTGCACCCAGTTCAGGCTGTTTGCAAAATGTCAGCCAAAGGAGCGGTGTTCAGCATCCTGTGCACACTTCAGTCACTGCTGAGAATTGTCAATAATTCTGTTTTCGTGATACCTTAACACTTGTATCATAATATGTTCAACCTGGACTAGATGAGGGTGAAACATTGGTAATGATTTCCCTCCCGCAATGCTCACTTCTTTTACTGGTGACTAGTTGGAAAGCCCAAGACAGTTGTCACTAGTATACCAGGGCAAGGGGACCTTCTTGTCAATTACATGGCATCAACCCCATTCAGCATTTCTTTGACTGGATCCTACTGAATGACAGGAAAATCTTTACTATTAAAGCTGATTTAAAAAGCCCACTGACTGGACTATTAAAGCTGGGCCTATTTCTGCAGTGCTAGCTGATCTAGACTTTAGAATGTTATTTCCTGTCCCTAGTTGTAAGAGGACCTACTGTAATGTGTGGGGTGGGAGGAAAGATGGGGAATTTCTGGAGAGATGGTAAAAATAATATTTTTTGTCTCCAAGGCAACATAGGAGAGTATTGTCTTCCCATAATTTTTTTTTTCCAGTCATGACTACAGATCTCATGGGTCTGATGAGCCTCTATATATTCAAGAAAAAAAATTAAGTCCTTGACTACTTAGGATACTATACAGTTGCCACAGTGATAATCTTAGAACTCACCCTCCATTATGACAAATAAGCTGTTTCCTTTAATATTTATCTTGTAAAGAGTAAGAGAATGAGGAGTACAGAATGAATGCAAGACGAGCTCAAGATGTTTTATTGTTTCACACTCATTGTTTTTGTTGTCTAGGACACAATGGAAGCAAGAAGAGCAAGGCTCTATTTTCAACAAAAGCTCAGAATCTCACAGGAAACAGGACCATCTGAATAATGAAAGCAATTGACTAACCCCAAAGGAGTTACATTCAGCCCAAGAGATGCCATAATAGGAAAGTCAAATCTTTGCTTTTGGTAGGCCACTGCGCCTTCCTTTGATAATACCCTAAATCTCCTTTGGAAAACAACTCCTTCACCACTCTCAGTTCATGTGGCTGACCTCATCCCCCTGACTTCACAGAAAAGCAGGTGACTCAGTCCTGGTGAATAAATCTCAAGATATTAACTGAAATTATTGGAAAAGAGAGTTTTCCTACTAGGACTGCTAAGCTAATAGGATGTAAATCTAGAGCTGTCGGTATCCATCTTGGCTGATAATAACACCGAATTAGAGAAAAGCAGAACCAGGTGATAGAAACAGATTCCTAATGATCTGGCTGTAATACTTTGATCCAGCCATGCCTGATGCTAAATACCTCTCTGGATTGTTTACTTACATGAGTCAATTTTTCTTCCAAAACCACTTTGAGTTATTTCCTTTCTTATACACAACTAAAAAAGTCCTAATTCATGTACAACCAAACTATGATATCTGTTATTTGGAGAGCACTTTAGAGTCCTTTGGAATCCAATTAATTGCATGATTACTGCCTTTACTGTTAACAGTGTCACTATTCCCGCAATTGTGCCATTGCTTGAATTTGACTAGACTCCTTTAAAAAAATTATACAGTGAGCCCACAAGAAAAAATATCTTTCTATTCAGCAGATACAATCTAGACTAGCAAAACAACTTGACCTACTCCTTAGTTCAAGAAGTCACTATTTTATAGGATTATTTTAAAATCTGATTACGTTCCTGGAAAGAGGGGCAGTGTCTCTCTGAAGAGAAATATTAGTGTCAAGAGCCAAGCTATAAATCTGCTGAGAGTTTTCAATGAGTAAATATAACTGATTATATAGAGAGGGAATTACTGATTTGACAGTACAGGTGGAGGTAGGGATAGGAATATTGGAATGATTTGGATTTTAGGAACTGGGGAAACAATCAGAGAGGGAAGAGGTAGAGTGAAGGCTAAGGAATAGAAGGAGAGAAGGTGTGGAGAAATAAGAATTTCTCTATCCTAAGTTATCCTTAGGATTAAGCCCCCAATAATCTAACCAGAGTTATACCTAGCATAAGGGCAGAGATCATGTACCACATTACAAAAAAATTTTGGAGAAAATGTCTAAATATATGTAAATTTACTTATCTCTAAATTATGTACATAATCTATTATAATTCACTAATATCTCAAGGCAAAATATACACTTAGGATGAGATATAATCAACAATAATAATGGACATAAAGAGGTTTTTTTTAAATTGTCTTCTCAATAATTTTGTTTTGTTTTGCTTGGAAAACTGCTTTTCTAAATTAATTAGATCACCACTGTTTTTACCTGATAATTCAATAGCTGATGAATAGCTCATACCACAAAACAGGAGAGGGGTCAGCTCTGCCATTTTATTGTTGTTCATTTGTGCTTACATGATGTGTATGATCTTCAATCCACAGTTGCTTCGAAGAAATATTTATTAAGCCAAGTGTTCATTTTGTGAGTTTATTTAATTAAAATCAGATAATATAATTCATAAATTCACTGATCTGGAATACATAAACTGCAATGCATTGCAATGTTCTGAAGGCAGATCAATGAGTTTCTAGTTGTGAAATTCTTACCCTTCCCTCAGGATATCTTGTGAATCAGGTGGAATGAAACCCTCTAACATATATACTAAATAAGGGTACAAATGTCAATCTGAATATCAAATGTAAACATAACCTAATTCCTTTCATATGATGAAAGTTAAGATAACACTAGAATTTCTAATATTTTCTTCCAGCATGCCATTTTGGAGACTCTACCACTCTAGAATCCTCTTCAGCACAACACATAGACATGGGCCATCATAAAAGACCCAAGTCATGTTTCATTTATTATCTACTAGATGGGTCTTATGTGGTATCAGGAGTTACCATGCCAGCATTATAGAGCCAAAACCGCCCTTTAGTCTTTGTGACTCCTAAAATGAATTTTAAAAACTGATTTTCTTTTCTTATTTGTTGATAAAGGACTTATAATGTAAATGCTGATAGAAGCAAACTAAATTTCAGATGCTGTCAATCATCATCAAGCCTGACTATGGCAATTTCCAAGCACTTAGGTCTTCATACCATAGCTGACAGCCAAGCAGCACTAATGTCTATACAGTTGTGGCTACTTAAATTGCCGGTAGAATATATGATCAGAAACCGATAGCCCTGTGGACTTTTTTTTTTTTTTTTTGGCCGCACCGCATAGCATGCGGGATCTTAGTTCCCTGACCAGGGATCAAACTCGCGCCCGCTGCAGTGGAAGCACGGAGTCTTAACCACTGGACCTCCAGGGAAGTCCTGGCCCTATTACCAACCAAGAACTAGAAAGTGCTAATCACACCACACCCAGAGTTGTGTTTGAGAGTGTGGTGAGGGAACAGAAACTAGCAGGAAAAGTTCGCTGAGGACTTAAATGGCTTAAACTACTTGATCTTCATCTGAAGGGAACGGAATTGGGTGCAGAGGGACTTGGAATGCCAGCTGCCCGTAGGCAGACAATGGAAAACTGGGGAAGAAGTAAAGGACAACAATGTTCACAGAAAGACACCCTATGAGGTGAAGCCCTCAGGCAGCCTAATTATAGACTGAGTCTTGGGCTTTGCAATGTGGTCTTGGGACAACTACCTCCTTCTTTGCCCAGATGGAGAAACATGAAAAGACACTATTTTTGGTACCAGCTAGCAACACAAGTTGGCAGCTTGGTAGATGGCCTAATGCAGACCAGCATCACAGAGACAGGGAAACAGACACTGCGAAGTTAGTTCATCTCAGCCAAGAAATAGACACAGGGTCGGAAGTTGTATCCCTTGCTTATACACAGTTTGTTGTTTAGTTTGATCCCTACCAAAATTACCACCTTTGCTAAGTATCCTTAACTCCTGATGAACTACTGGGTAAATTGTACCTTTGGCAATATTGGTTTTTAGTAACCCCCCTCACTTCTCTTTTAGTTTCCCTTGCCCCTTTCCTGGTACTCCTGATTCATCCTACACTTAACCTAGATGTTGTCCTCAAAAAGCTAGTGCCAGTTGGCTGTCAATGAACTCTCAATAAGAATTGCCTATTAATTGCCGAATTGTCTAGTAATGGCTTACAGCATTCCCTTACACAGAGGTTCTTTCCTCCCCTTTTTTTCTTTCCATTTTTGCAAGACACTCCTGAAGACTAGAAAGTCTTCCATAGACAAGTAAATTAAATCTTAAATGAAATTTCAGATGCCATGAAAGGGAATGAAGGAAATATTTCATGTAAGGGACTCACCCAATAATTTTTAATCATACTACCTAGGCTCCTTTAAGGCCAGCTCTGTGTTAAGCAGAGCAGTTAGATATTTATTGTATATATACTATTGGCAGGAAATACTATTGGCATATTCTTTTCTCCTTATCCAACATCTGGTTGTTTGTTATGTGCATTATCACATTTAATACTCAAAACAATCATACGTGGCCTGTGCTGTTATGACTTCCCCCATTAATAGATGAGTAAATTAAAATCTGAAAAGGTTAAGGAATTAGATGAGAGCATAAAGATAGTAATTGGCAGAGCTGACACTGAAACCCAGGTTGTCTCTGGAGTTGGTATTCTTAAAACTACTTTCAACTGCCTATTGGGAAGTAGAAATGAAAAAGGGTTGTGAGTGTCGTTGACCTCAAGCCACTTATAATGGAAAAGGCAGGGTCCTTCCTGGGTTCATGAAGTATTATGCTTTCTCCGGTCACCATCTCCTGTATTCATGTGCACCATGGACTGAGGGCACCCTACATCTTACTTTCTAAGAATACTCAGGACACTTCCTATTGCCACTGTTCCAGACCCTTGCAGAAGGGCAGAATGGCAGGACAGATCTGCAGGGTTAGTGCATACATTGCTCAGCTTCCCTGAGATCACAAGCAATGAGAATTTTGTATCTATTCTCCTCTCTCTCCCCATCTCATTCTCTAATCTCCTTTCACGCATGGTAGCATTGACCAGTGTTAACCTTTGGCCAAATAATGTCAATTTTTCTAATGTTATGAGAGCTATTGATTCCAAGGCTCATAAAGTCCTGGAGGATCCCTGTTGTCAAGAATGGATCATTAACTCTTCACATATCTAGTGAAGGACTGCTAGATTAAATTTCTCATTAAGTATGCAGAGGTCAAAGACTTTGGAATAAGCAACAAGATGCCCTCAATATATGGATGGATGTTAACGGGCTGTTCCATTGCCACTGGGGGAAATGGACCAATTTATCATCCTACAGATGCTGGAGAGGACTTCTTATCCCCTTTGTACTAATATAAACATACTCAAGAAATTCTATCTCAAATCTCTCTCAGCCAATCATACTTCCCATCTTTACAAGTCCATTAAAAATAGGGGCCATCCATCACTGTAGGAAAGCTATTCATGGAGAAGCAAAGGAAGCAGAGGAAGTGGAGAACACAGATTCCAAATTTAACCTGGAATTTTCAGATAGGTTTCATATAAGCTCCTGCAACCAGAACTTATAGCCAAAATAAGTAACGGGCTAAGGCAGACAAAATATTCCTCTGAGTCCTGATACTAATACCTAAAAACTCTTCCTTTAGAGATAGGTTCATTATTGGGGGGTTTATTTAAGGCTACAGCAGCTATTAAAATACAAATATCCTATGGTTAGGAGTATGGTGATTATAAAGTCATGATGTTCTAAGGCGTTCATGGCAATCACTCTTGTTGCTTAATTGTAGTGTTTAATATGGTGGCATATTTGATGTGGATATGTCCAAAGAGGCCTTCTATTTCAATCTTTCACTCAGCGGTGAGTGAAATCACCGCTAGTGATTGGTGAAATCTCCTCTACAACGTCCCTGACAGATAGGGTTCCAAGAGATGACTGGGAACTCTTTACTTTCCAAGGCAGCCCACTTTGCCACAAGTGTTTCAAATTGAGTCCAGATTGACCTCTCTAGAAGCTCTACTCCTTAGCATTGGTGCAGTCCCCTAGACCCTCAATCTGAAATTAAAGCAAATAATACCCCCTCTCTCTAGCCTTTTACATAAAGGAAAATAGTGTTGACAGGTGAAATCTCCTAATTTTTAAGTGTTGGCAACTAATTTGAAAGTCTCCAAACTACTCAGTGGAGAGAAATTGGAACTCTATGCATTACTGGTAAGGTGGAAAACTGTATAGCAGTTCCTAAAAAAATTTAGCATATAATTACCATATGATCCAGCAATTCCACCTCTGAATGTATACCTGAAAGAATTTAAAGTAGGGATTCAAAGATATATTTGTACACCCATGTTCATAGGAGCATTATTCACAATAGCCAAAAGGTGGAAATAACCCAAATGTTCATCAACAGATGAGTGGATGAACAAAATGTGGTATATCCATACAATGGAATATTAATCAGCCTTAATAAGGAAGGAAATTCTAACACATGCTACAACACGGATGAACTTTGAAAACATTAAGGTAAGAGAAATATACCAGAGACAACAGGACAGATATTTTATTATATCACTTATATGAGGTACCTAGAGTAATCAAATTCATAGATGCAGAACGGTAGTTGCCAGGGGCTGTAGGGAGTAGGGAATGCGGAGCTATTTTTTAATGGGTACAGAGTTTCACTTTTCGAAGATGAGAAAGTTCTGGAGATGGACGGTGGTGATGGTTGCCCAACAATGTGAATATCCTTTATGTCACTGAAGTGTACACTTAAAAATGGTTAAAACGGTAAATTTTATGTAATATAGATTTACCACTTTAAAAAATGGTGAAATCTGAACATGAAGCTTAATAGTAAAAAATACTCAATTGTACAAGTAAAACATGTCTACATGGCACCAGAACTGGACCCAGGTGTCTAACTGAGGCCTAGCCAGCACCAAGTATAATAGACTTTATCACCTCTCTTGATCTAGATCAGGGATTTTTAATAAGCACAGACTTATTCTCATACTAAGACGATAACACTTTCTCAGTGTTACACTATGAAAGGAATTGCTCCAAGCACCATTCATTTATTAACTCATTTAATCCTCCCAACAATCCTGTGAAGTGATTTTTATTAGCCTTATTTTATTGAGGAAGAAACTGAAGCCTGCCAACAGCATTATGTGGTTTCTAAAACATTCAATACATAGTAAGATTGTGGTCCACTACAAACTTCCAGATATGTTTTTCCTTTCCATGTACTTATGCATAGTCAGTTTTCCCCCACTGCCATGATTATTCTGTTTTCTGTTTTACTGGCTATTTCTCCCAACTTGGAATAAAGACATAGAAGTGAGCTTATCAGGTTTTCCTATAGGACAAACTTACTGAAGCCAGCAAATATTGCTACTCACATAGCTAATTTATCCCCACTCCAGGGTCATTTGGCACCTAAAGCCAACATTGGGATAGGGGTTGGGGTGTGGTCAGCCGGTTTAAACCCACATTGTAGGCCAATTTGTTCACTTATGCATCACTGTAATTAAATGTAGCAGCTCCTATGTAAGTAGATTTCAGTAGGTAGAGATAATCTTGGTTGAACTTGGAAAGGAAAACATCCACTGATCAAATGAGGGACACTGAAAGGTGACTAGTGGAAGTACTGAACACTGAATATCTCACTAGCTATTCTGCCTCAGCCCCCTCACCCCTTGCCAAATTGTTTGCACTTCAACTTTGCCACTAGCAACCAACTCTCAGAACCTCAGCTGAGTCCTCTCCCAGTGCTAGTTTATGAGATTATGGAGAGATTACTCAAAACCCCAGCATCGGTGTCTGGAAAGAAGAACCAAAACAGCAAGAGATCAGGGAAGTATTTTAAATGAAGAATGCCCAAAGGACCTGGGACGTTAGTTTGGAGAAGACAACGTTTAGTGCCACTAAGCCTTGTTTCTAATAGAAGAGCAGTAGCAATGGTTGTACTCAATGCCAAGAACTGATCTAATAAGCCCTGCCTACACATCACTTCATTTAATCTTCACAAAAACTCCATAAAGAAGGTATTATTGTTATCCTTAGTTTACAGGTGAGATAATTTTAGGTTAAGAGAGGGTAAGTTAACACAGTGAGTAGGTAGTAAAGTTTACCACACTACCTGATTATATACTCCCTGTTCACCGCTATCACCAAACCTTGTTTGTTTCTTTCACAGTAATTCCTACAATTTGTATTTTGTTGTTGTCCATTCCCTAACTAGATGCTAAACTTTAAAAGGACAAGAACCATATCTAGTATTATTCCACATTACATCTCCACAGACTAGCATGGTGCCTATATATTACTTAGCACTCAATAAACACTTACGGGAAGGAGGGAAGCAAAGAAGAAGGGAGAAACTAAAACCCAGGCAGATTTAACTCCAGAGCCTGTGCTCTTAACTACTAAATGACACTGCTGAATTGTTGTAGGCTGCCAGCACCAAATTTTGGCCAATACTCTGGTTCAGTCATCTGCAAAGTTCACAATAAACCCAGATCCATGTGCTGTATCAAAGCAGCCAAATCAACAGCAGGCACAGCTCATCAGACAGTCTATTAAATGCTGTCTTACTCTGTTTGCCACCCCCATGGTCCAATTCTAGGCAGCACTGTTCTAACTGGAATACACATTCTAACAAATCGTCCTACCATGTAGGGCTGACCCGGGTTGTGGTTCACACGAGCAGCTCCACAATTTTCTTGAGAAGCAAATATGCCAATGCACTTTTCCCGCACTGCAGCAACCTCGGTACAAGAATCATCTATTTCACCCTCTGTCCCCCTGTTTTAATTAGTCCTCTTTCTAAGCTCCTCAGTGGCTTTGCTATGAAAAACCGTTAAAATTAAAAGAACGTTTTCATGATTAAATCCCCTCCCTGCACTTCCAAACCTTCAGTTGTCTATTTATGACTGTGAGATTCATTTTACCAAGTTCTATTTCTAGGCCACTAATATCATCTCATGCAGAGAGAAAGATGTATTCAGCATTCCATGTGGTGTCATTTTCTGAAGGGGGTGAAGTCTCGTCTCCAAGGCCTTCCTATTCTTTTTTTACAGAGTTTTAGAATATATAAACCAACTGTTTTGAAGAAATAGCTCCCTTATGTCCTTGCCATTCATATCACTGGTTTCTAATGGTGAAAAGTGAATGTATATCCCATGACATAGTGAAGGCAGTTCTCAAGGAAAAATAACTCTCCTTCAGGGAAGACTTGATGTTCTCTAGGACTTGGTGAAATCCAAGCTAAAATGCAAATTTTTTTTCTCAAGTCCTCCCAGGAGCTGAAAAATCGAAGACCTGCTACCAAAAGGCTTTTTCCTCCTTGGATGTGATACCCTGAAACCTATCTGAAAATGTCAATTGAAACTTTAGCAAATGCAAATCAACTGACTAGGTCAGTGGTTGGTGTTGCTCTCTTTGTGAAATCCCCACTGGCTTAGGAGACCTCAGTTGAATCTGGGAAGAAAAGACACAGGGATTTTAGATCTTTAGGAAAGTTATCAACATGAATTTTGGATAAGATATAATGAAAATGTAGTAATGTACAAGAAACTAAAATATTAGCTCTGTATGTCAATATCTTCAATGTTCTTGTTATCGCTGAACTAACTCATACAGAATCTGTCATGACTGCATGTTTGTAACACAATCCGAGTTACTTCATATACTATAGCTTAGATATAATAAAAGCTATCATTAAAAAGCACTTAATATATGTCAGGCACTATGCCTTGTGTTTTCATTTTTTCAATTATTCGATCTTCACAACAACTATACAACACAGGTACTACTATTATTCTCATTTTATACATGGGGAAGCTGAGGTACAGAGAAGTAACTAACATGCTCCATGATCACAGAGCTCATAACTGACAGAGCTGAGATTACAACACAGGTCTGTCTTTTTCCAAATATCACTCTCTTAGCCACTATCCTATAATATCTCTCAGATAAGACAAGGAGTAGGGTTTAAGAGGGCTAGATGAAAAATAAATAGCATGAAATGATCATGATTGGGCTGTTTCAACAGTAAAACAAACTCTAAGAATCTACTTATTCTGGAGATTGATTTAAGATGGCAGCGTAGAAGGATGTGCTCTCACTCCCTCTTGCAAGAGCACGGGAATCACAACTAACTGCTGAACAATCATCAACAGGAAAAAACTGGAACTCACCAGAAAAGATACCCCACATCCAAAGACAAAGGAGAAGCCAAAATGAGATGGCAGGAGGGTTGAAATCAAAATAAAATCAAATCCCATAACTGCTGGGTGGGTGACTCACAAACTGGAGAACACTTATACGACAGAAGTCCACCCACTGCAGTGAAGGTTCTGAGCCCCACATCAGGCTTCCCAACCTGGGGGTCTGGCAACAGGAGGAGGAATTCCTAGAGAATAAGACTTTGGAGGCTAGCAGGATTTGATTGCAGGAGTTCGACAGGACTAAGGGAAACAGAGACTCCACTCTTGGAGGGCACACACACAGCAGTGTGTGCATCGGGGCCCAGAAGAAGGAGCAGTAACACCATAGGAGACTGAACCAGACCTACCTGCTAGTGTTGGAGGGTCCCCTGCAGAAGCGGGGAGTGGCTGTGTCTCACTGTGAGGACAAGGACACTGGCAGCAGAAGTTCTGGGAAGTACTCCTTGGTGTGAGCCCTCCCAGAGTCTGCCATTAGCCCCACCAAATAGCCCAGGTAGGCTCCAGTGTTGGGTCGCCTCAGGCCAAATAACCAAAAGGGAGGGAACCCAGCCCCACCCATCAGCAGTGGACTAAAGTTTTACTGAGCTCTACCCACCAGAGCAACAGCCAGCTCTACCCACCACCAGTCCCTCCCATCAGGAAACTTGCACAAGCCTCTTAGATAGCCTCATCCACCAGAGGACAGACAGCAGAAGCAAGAAGAACTACAATCCTGTAGCCTGTGGAACAAAGACCACATTCACAGAAAGATAGACAAGATAAAAAGGCAGAAAGCTATGTACCAGATGAAGGAACAAGAAAAAATCCTGGAAAAACAACTAAATGAAGTGGAGTTAGGCAAACTTCCAGAAAAAATAATTCAGAATAAAGATAGTGAACATGATCCAGGACCTCGGAAAAAGAACAGAGGCAAAGATCGAGAATATGCAAGAGATGTTTAAAAAAGACCAAGAAGAATTAAAGAACAAACAAACAGAGGTGAACAATACAATAACTGAAATGAAAACTACACTAGAAGGAATCAATAGCAGAATAACTGAGGCAGAAGAACTGATAAGTGACCTGGAAGACAGAATGGTGGAATTTACTACTATGGAACAGAATAAAGAAAAAAAGTATGAAAAGAAATGAAGACAACCTAAGAGACTTCTGGGACAACATTAAATGTACCAACATTCGCATTATAGGGGTCCCAGAAGGAGAAGAGAGAGAGAAAATATTTGAAGAGGTTACATGCGAAAATTTCCCTAACATGGGAAAGGAAATGGCCACCCAAGTCCAGGAAGCGCAGAGAGTCCCATACAGAATAAACTCAAGGAGAAACATGCTGTGACACACAGTAATCAAATTGACAAAAATTAAAGACAAAGAAAAATTATTGAAAGCAGCAAGGGAAAAACGACAAATAACATACAAGGGAACTTCCATAAGGTTAACAGCTGAGTTCTCAGCAGAAGTTCTACAGGCTAGAAGGGAGTAGCATGACATATTTAAAGTGATGAAAGGGAAGAACCTACAACCAAGATTACTCTACCCAGCAAGGATCTCATTCAGATTCAATAGAGAAATCAAAAGCTTTACAGACAAGCAAAAGCTAAGAGAATTCAGCACCACCAAACAGGCTCTACAACAAATGCTAAAGGAACTTCTCTAAGTGGGAAACACAAGAGAAGAAAAGGACCTACAAAAACATACCAAAAACAATAAAAAAAATGGTAACAGAAACATACATACCGATAATTACCTTAAATGTGAGTGGATTAAATGCTTCAACCAAAAGACACAGGCTCACTGAATGGATACAAAAACAAGACCCATATATGCTGTCTACAAGAGACCTACTTCAGACATAGGGACACATACAGACTGAAAGTGAGGGGATGGAAAAAGATATTCCATGCAAATGGAAATCAAAAGAAAGCTGGAGGAGCACTACACTTATCAGATAAAATAGACTTTAAAATAAAGAATGTTACAAGAGACAAGGAAGGACACTACATAATGATCAAGGGACCAATCCAAAAAGAAGATATAACACTTATAAATATATATGCACCCAACATAGGAGCACCACAATACATAAGGCAACTGCTAATAGCTATAAAAGAAGAAATTGACAGTAACACAATAATAGCGGGGGACTTTAACACCTCACTTACACCAATGGACAGATCATCCAAACGGAATATTAATAAGGAAACACAAGCTTTAAATGACACAATAGACCAGACAGATTTAATTGATATTTATAGGACATTTCATCCAAAAATAGCAGATTACACTTTCTTCTCAAGGGCACATGGAACATTCTCCAGGATAGATCACATCTTGAGTGACAAATCAAGCTTCAGTAAATTTAAGAAAATTGAAATCATATCAAGCATGTTTTCTGACCACAACGCTATGAGATTAGAAATCAATTAAGGGAAAAAAGTGAAAAAAACACAAACACATGTAGGCTAAACAATACACTACTAAATAACCAAGAGATCACTGAAGAAATCAAAGAGGAAATCAAAAAACACCAAGAGACAAATGACAATGAAAACACGACGATCCAAAGCCTATGGGACGCGGCAAAAGCAGTTCTAAGAGGGAAGTTTATAGCAATACAATCCTATCTCAAGAAACAAGAAAAATCTCAAATAAAAAACCTAACCTTACACCTAAATGAACCAGAGAAAGAAGAACAAACAAAACCCAAAGTTAGCAGAAGGAAAGAAATCATAAAGATCAGATCAGAAATAAATGAAATAGAAACAAAACAATAGCAAAGATCAATAAAACTAAAAGCTGGTTCTTTGAGAAGATAAGCAAAATTGATAAACCATTAGCCAGACTGATCAAGAAAAAGAGGGAGAGGACTCAAATCAATAAAATTAGAAATGAAAAAGGAGAAGTTACAACAGACACTGCAGAAATACAAAGCATCCTAAGAGACTACTATAAGCAACTCTATGCCAATAAAATGGACAACCTGGAAGAAATGGACAAATTCTTACAAAAGGTATAACCTTCCAAGACTGAATCAGGAAGAAATAGAAAACATGAACAGACTAATCACAAGTAATGAAACTGAAACTGTGATTAAAAATCTTCCAACAAACAAAAGTCCAGGACCAGATGGCTTCACAGGTGAATTCTATCAAACATTTAGAGAAGAGATAACGCCCATCCTTCTCAAACTCTTCCAAAAAATTGCGGAGGAAGGAATACTCCCAAACCTATTCTATAAGTCCACCATCACCCTGATACCAAAACCTGACAAAGATACTAAAATAAAAAGAAAATTACAGACCAATATCACTGATGAATATAGATGCAAAAATCGTCAACCAAATACTGGCAAACAGAATCCAACAGCACATTTAAAGGATCATACACCATGATCAAGTGGGATTTATCCCAGGGATGCAAGGATTCTTCAATATATGCAAATCAATCAATGTGATACACCATATTAACAACCTGAAAAATAAAAACCATATCATCATCTCAATGATGCAGAAAAAGCTTTTGACAAAATTAAACACCCATTCATGATAAAAACTCTCCAGAAAGTGGGCAAAGAAGGAACCTACCTCAACATAATAAAGGCCATATATGACAAATCCACAGCAAACATCATTCTCAATGGTGAAAAACTGAAAGCATTTCCTCTAAGATCAGGAACAAGACAGGATGTCCACTCTCACCATTATTATTTAACATAGTTTTGGAAGTCCTAGCCACAGCAATCAGAGAAGTAAAAGAAATAAAAGGAATCCAAATCAGAAAAGAAGTAAAGCTGTCACTGTTTGCAGAGGACATGATACTATACATAGAGAATCCAAAAGATGCCACCAGAAAACTACTAGAGCTAATCAATGAATTTGGGAAAGTTGCAGGATACAAAATTAATGCACAGAAATCTCTTACATTCCTATACACTAATGATGAAAAATCTGAAAGAGAAATTAAGGAAACACTCCCATTTTATCACTGCAACAAAAAGAATAAAAGACCTAGGAATAAACCTACCAAGAGAGACAAAAGACCTGTATGCAGAAAACTATAGGACACTGATGAAAGAAATTAAAGATGATGCAAACAGATGGAGAGATATGCCACATTCTTGGATTGGAAGATTCAATACTGTGAAAATGACTATACTACCCAAAGCAATCTACATATTTAATGCAATCCCTATCAAATTACCAATGGCATTTTTTACAGAACAGAACAAAAAATCTTAAAATTTGAATGGAGACACAGAAGACCTCGAATAGCCAAAGCAGTCTTGAGGGAAAAAAACAGAGCTGGAGGAATCAGACTCCCTGACTTCAGACTATACTACAAAGCTACAGTAATCAAGGCAATATGGTACTGGCACAAAAACAGAAATGTAGATCAATGGAACAGGATAGAAAGCCCAGAGATAAACCCACACACCTATGGTCAACTAATATGACAAAGGAGGGAAGGATATACAATGGAGAAAAAAGAGTCTCTTCAATAAGTGGTGCTGGGAAAACCAGACAGCTGCATGTAAAAGAATGAAATTAGAACACTCCCTAACACCATACACAAAAATAAACTCAAAATCGATTAGATACCTAAATGTAAGAGTGGACACTATAAAACTCTTAGAGGAAAATACAGGAAGAACACTCTTTGACATAAATCACAGCAAGATCTTTTTTGATCCACCTCCTAAAGAAATGTAAATAAAAACAAAAATAAACAAATGGGATTTAATGAAACTTCAAAGCTTTTGCACAAGAAAGGAAGCTACAAACAAGATGAAAAGACCACCCTCAGAATGGGAGAAAATATTTACAAACAAATCAATGGACAAAGGATTAATCTCCAAAATATATAAACAGCTCATGCAGCTCAGTATTAAAAAAAACAACCCAATCCAAAAATGGGCAGAAAATCTAAATAGACATTTCTCCAAAGAAGACATATAGATGGCCAAGAAGCACATGGAAAGCTGCTCAACATCACTAATTATTAGAGAAATGCAAATCAAAAGTACAATGAAGTATCACCTCACACCAGTAAGAATGGCCATCATCAGAAAATCTACAAACAATAAGTGCTCAAGAGGGTGTGGAGAAAAGGGAACCCTCTTGCCTTGTGGGTGGGAATGTAAGTTGATACAGTCACTATGGAGAACAGTATGGAGGTTCCTTTAAAAACTGAAAATAGAACTACCATACAACCCAGCAATCCCACTACCGGGCACATACCCTGAGAAAACCATAATTGAAAAAGAGTCGTGTACTACAGTGTTCATTGCAACTCTATTTACAATAGCCAGGACATGGAAGCAACCTAAGTGTCCATTGAGAGATGAATAGATAAAGAAGATGCGGCACATATGTACAATGCAATATTACTCAGCCATAAAAAGAAACGAAATTGAGTTATTTGTAGTGAGGTGGATGTACCTAGAGTCTGTCATACAGAGTGAAGTAAGTCAGAAGGAGAAAAACAAGTACCGTATGCTAACACATATATATGGAATCTAAAAAAAAAAAAAAAACGGTTATCAAGAACCTAGGGGCAGGACCGGAATAAAGATGCAGACCTACTAGAGAATGGACTTGAGGACATGGGGAGGGGGAAGGGTAAGCTGGGACGAAGTGAGAGAGTGGCATGGACTTATATATACTACCAAATATAAAATAGATAACTAGTGGGAAGCAGCCACATAGTACAGGTAGATCAGCTCAGTGCTTTGTGACCACCAAGAGGGGTGGGATAGGGAGGGTGCAAGGGAGGGAGATGCAAGAGGGAAGAGATATGGGGATATATGTATATGTATAGGTGATTCACTTTGTTATAAAGCAGAAACTAACACACCATTGTAAAGCAATTATATTCCTATAAAGATGTTAAAAAAAATTTTGCAGAAGATTAGTCCTGGGGCTGGTTGTAGAGGAGGGCAGGAGAGAAATAGGGAAAAGTATTAAGGAGACTATTATAATAGTTCAGTTGAGCGATGATGATTACTAACTAGAGTGGTAATAGGGATGACTGAGAAACAGATATATGTGGGATATACTTTTAGAGGTAAAGGTGAGAGCATGTGATATTGAATTGAATGTGAGTTATGAATGAAAAAGAGAAATCAAGGATGATTCTTGTGTTTTAGGGTTAGACATTTGGGTGAATTGTAGTACCATTAAGTGAGATGAAAAATACTATGTAATGAACACATATGTTTGACCAGGGCAGAGGAGGGGACTAGGGGACAGAATCAACTGAATTATTTTTTGAGCATATTATGTTTGCTATACCTATTAGACATCCAAGAGATATCAAGAAGCCAGTTGGAGATGGGTGTCTGAACTACTAGGGAGATATAACTTTGGGAGTCATCAGCACAGAGACAATATAAAAGCCATAAAACTAAATGAGATTACCTACTTAATGAATATAGATAGAAAAGAGAAGGCATGACACAATTCAATTCTGGGGAACCCTGAATTTTAGAAGACAGAGAAAAAGGGAGCTAACAAAATAACAGAAAAAGCACTCTGTCAGGTAGGAGCAAAACCAGGAGAGTGTGGTATCATGAAAGTCTGGAGAAAAGAGTGTTTCTGAAAGCAGGGTGTGGTCGCCTGTGTCAAAAGTTTCTGAGGGATAGAGTAAGATAAAGACAGAGAACTGATGGTGGAATTTCAGTCTTCAGCCAATAAATAGAAAGATTTAGGGAGGAGCAAGTCATTACAGTCTTGCTACTCTTTCTGAAATACTGTCACTAGGCTAGTCGCCTACTTTGTAGAGGTATAAGAACAGCCACAGGCCAAAGAAGACCACATAAAAGAACTAGAGAGGAAGTTATCAAGAGAAACCATTGCAAACAAACATCTTCTTGCCAACTGTTGCTTAAAACTCTTGCTGGGAATGAGATCTGGCCCAATAAAATTTAACAGATCAAGTCTTTGATTTGGCGGTGGTGGGGGATAAAGGCAAAAACATGACCACAGATGTGCCTAGAGAAAGATGTACTTCCTCTACCACCCCAGGAGAAGACCAAGAGTCAATAAAGAGAGATTCCAAATGTGCAGAGGGAACTGCCAATATTAACCCTGTGCAAAAAACATTTAAATCATTTCAGCAGAAAGATGTGTAGGGAATTTAAAACCACTATCTAAATTTAAAGAAGAAATCCTACAAGTCCCAGTCCCTAATGAATATTGCAACATATAATCATCACACCCTCCTTTGATGCACTGCCTATCTTGCTGGCCCATGTTTAACCAGCTCTTTCTCCATTGATGTGGTTGTTTCACCAGTATATATCTTTTAACACATGGTAGAGATAGGGCTTCTGATCCAAACTGGTGAAATAGACTTATATTACCACTGGACATTCAATACTGGCTAGTTTAAAAATAAATGGTCCTTCTATAACTGTTGATCTAAGTCCCTCATGTTAAAGTTAATGCAGACCAATTCACTCTTTGCAGTGTGAAGGGGTTTTGTGTGTGCGTGTGTGTATGCACGTACATGTGCATCTATGAATCTAAGCACATGGTATATTTACGAAATGAGTTATTCAGGATTATTAATTCAGTTGTATTTACCTCCATTAAAGGACCTAGAATGTGATTTAAACTTTATTTTGTAAAAATATTTTTTGAAAATTATCGTGTTCTTTTTTTTAAGTAAAATACATTTGTATAGTTTCAACATTTTTTTCCTTAAGTATATTAAGAATGTCATTTCATGACCTCTTAGGACAGACATGGCTTCTTAATGACCTCTTAGGTCATCAAGAACCTCAATTATACAAGGATGTTTTGAGGGAGTATAATTTGTATGCCTCTTTGCCAAAGGGCCCCTAGAGTCCTGTGCTTTGGGAGTTATGTCCACTAATTAAATTGTATCCCTCCTCCCCTCATGTCAACTTTCATATTGTACTGCTGTAAGTGCATGTGCCTGAGGAAATCCCTCTCCCTCTTAATTAGTAACAATCTTGGAAACCAGGTTCAGGAAGCTGTTAGAACTATGAGAAAAATATAAGTAAATAAATATCAGCGAGGTTGTAGGATACAAGAGCAATACAGAAAAATCCATCACATTTTTTATACTAACAATGAACACATAGAAACTAAAATTAAAAACACAATGCCGTTTACCATTGCCCCAGTGAAAATGAGATACTAAGGTATACACTTAAAAAAATATGTGCATGATATGCATACTAAAATTTACAAAATGCTGATGAAAAATCAAAGAAAACCTACTAAATGGAGAGACATACCATGTTCATGGATTGAAAGACTCAACATAGTAAAGATTTTCCCCACATTAAGTTGGGTTTAAGAAACTCCAATCAAAATCATAGCAAGATTATCTGAGACATAGACAAGGTTATTCTAAAATTTATATGGAAAGGCACAAATCCTAGAATAGCTAAAACAACCTTGACAAAGAATAATAAAGTGAGAGAAATCATCCTACCTGATATTAAGGCTTACTATATAGCTAAAGTAATCAAGATGGTGTTGTACTGGTGGAGGGATAGACATATCAATCAATGGACCATAACATAGAAGCTAAAAATACACCCATACAAATATGCCCAAATGATTTTTCACAGAGATACAAAAGCAAATCAATAGAGGAAGAGTAGTCTTTTCAACAAATGGTACTAAAGTACTTGGACACTTGTAGGCATAAAAATGAACCTTGACCTAAACATCACACCTCATACAGAAGATTTCTCAAAATGAATGATGGACTTAAACATCAAACTATAGCTACTTTTTAAAGAAAAAAATAGGAGAAAACTTTTAGGTTCTAGGGATAGGCAAAAATTTCTTAGCCTTGATACTAAAAACATGATCCAGAAAAGGAAAACTGAATAACTAGACTTGTCTAAAATTTAAAACATTTGATCCATGAAAGACTCTGTTAAGTGAATGAAAAAGGCAAGTTATAGACAAGGAGAAAATATTTGCAACACATATATCTGACAAAGGGTTAATATCTAGAATGCATAAAGTACTCTCAAAACCCATTAGAAAAAAAAATCCAAGTATAAAATAGGCAAAAAACATGAAGAGATATTTCCATAAAGGGGATATAAGGATGTCAAATAGGCACAGAGAAAGACACGGGCATACTTCATTTTAATGCACTTCACAGATGCTATGATTTTTACAAATCGAAGGTTTGTGGCAACCCTGCATCAAACAAGTCTATAGGCACCGTTTTCCAACAGCATTTGCTCATTTTGTGACTCTGTG
The DNA here is from genome assembly GCF_964374135.1 of Grampus griseus. Lineage (NCBI taxonomy): Eukaryota > Metazoa > Chordata > Mammalia > Artiodactyla > Delphinidae > Grampus > Grampus griseus. Next base: position 96,734,095 of record NC_138999.1, on the reverse strand, counting down.
TCACATTTTGGTAATTCCCAACATTTATTTCAACCTTTTATTATTATTATTATACTTATTATGCTGATCTGTGATCAGTGATATTTGATGTTACTATTGTAGTTGTTTTGGGGTGCCACAAACCACACTCATATAAGTAGGTGAACTTAACTGACAATTGTTGTGTGTGTTCTGACCACTACACTGACAGGCCATTCCCCCATTACTCTCCTTCTTCTCCAGGCCTCCCCATTCCTCCCTATAAATATTAAAATTAGGCTAATTAATAACACTACAGTGGCCTCTAAGTTTTCAAGTGAAAGGAAAAGTCACATCTCTCACCTTAATTCAAAAGCTAGAAATGATTAAGCTTAGTGAGGAAGGCGTGTTGAAAGCCGAGATAGCCCAAATCTAGGCCTCTTGTGCTAGTTAGCTAAGTTGTAGATGCAAAGGAAAAGTTCTTGAAAGATGTTAAAAGTTCCAGTGAACACATGAATGATAAGAAAGTGAAACAGCCTTATTGCTGATATAAAGCTTTAGTGGTCTATATAGATTAAACCTACCACAACATTCCCTTAAGCCAAAGCCCGATCCAGAGCAAGGCCAAATTTTAGGTCCTTTAATGGCCCTAACTCTCTTCAATTCTATGAAGGCTGAGAGAGGTGAGGAAGCTGCAGAAGAAAAGTTCAAACCTAGCAGAGGTTGGTTCATGAGGTTTGAGGAAAGAAGGTGTTTCCATAACATAAAAGTGCAAAGTGAAGCAGCAAGTGGTGTAGAATGATGTAGAAGATACAGCAAGTTATCCAGAAGATCTAGCTAAGAAAATTTATGAAGACAGCTACACTAAACAACAGATTTTTGATGTAGGTGAAACAGTCTAATATTGGAAGAGGATACCATCTAGGACTTTCATAGCTAGAGAGAAGAAGTCAATGCCTGGTTTCAAAGCTTCAAAGGACAGGTTGACTCTCTTTTTAGGGGTTAATGCAGCTGGGGACTTAAACTTGAAAAGCCAATGCTCATTTACCATTCTGAAAACCCTAGGGCCCTTAAAAAATATGCTAACTCTACTCTGCCTGTGCTCTATAAAAGGAACAACAAAGCCTGGATGAAAGCACATCTCTTTACAACGTAGTTTATCTAATATTTTAAGTCCACTGTTGAGAGATACTGCTCAGAAAAAAAAGATTCCTTTCAAAATATTACTGCTATTGACAATGCACCAGGTTACCCAAGAGCTCTGATGGAAATGTGCAATGAGATCAATGTTGTTTTCCTGCCTGCTAATACAGCATCCATACTGCACCCCATGGATCGAGGAGTCCTTTCAACTTTCAAGTCTTATTATTTAAGAAAGGCATTTCATAAGGTAATAGCTGCCATAGACAGTGATTCCTCTGACGGATCTGGGCAAAGTAAATTGAAACTTTCTGAAAAGGATTCACCATTCCAGAAGCCATTAAGAACTTTGGTGATTCATGGGAAGAGGGCAAAATATCAACATTAACAAGAGTTTGGAAGAAGCTGATTCCAACCCTCACAGATGACTTTGAGGAGTTCAAGACTTCAGTGGAGGAAGTCACTGCAGATGTGGTGGAAATAGCAAGAGAACTAGCATTGGAAGGGGAGCCTGAAGATGTGACTGAATGTCTGCAATTTTATGATAAAACTTCAATGGATGAGGAGTTGCTTTTTATGGATGAGCAAAGAAAGTGGTTTCTTGAGATGGAATCTACTCCTAGTGAAGACGTTTTGAAGACTGTTGAAATGACAACAAAAGATTTAGAATATTACATAAACTTAGTTGGTAAAGCAGCAGCAGGGTTTGAGAGGATTGACTGTAATTTTGAAAGAAGTTCTATGTGGGTAAAATGCTAGTAAATAGTACTGCATACTACAGAGAAATCATTCATGAAAGGAAGAATCAATCAATGTGGCAAACTTCATTGTTGTCTTATTTTAAGAAATTGCCAGAGCCACCCCAACCTTGAGCAACCACCATGCTGATCAGTCAGCAGCCATCAACATAGAGGCAAGACCTTCCACCAGAAAAAAGATTACGACTATTGAAGTCTCAGATAATGGTTAGCATTTTTTAGCAATAAAATCTTTTTGGGTATGTACATTGTTTTTTCAGACATAATGCTATTACACACTCAGTAGCCTACAGTACAGTGTAAACATAACTTTTATATGCACTGGGAAACCAAAAAATCATGTGACTCACTTTATTTTAATTTTTGCTTTATTGTGGTGGTCTGGAACCGAACCTGCAGTATCTCTGAAATCTACCTATATTTAGCATCATTTACCATCAGAGAGATGAAACTTAAAACCACAACGATATATTATGACACACCTATTAGAAATGCTAAAATAAAAAATAGAGACAACACCAAATGCTGGAGAGTATGCAGAGGAATAAGATCATTCATATACTGTCACTGGGAATTTAAATGGTACAGCCACTCTGGAAAAAAGTCTGGCAGTTATTTATAAAACTAAACATGCTACTACCATATGACCCCAGCAGTTGCACATCTGAGCATTTATCCCAGAGAATTAAAATTTCCATGTACACAAAAACATGTACACAGATATCAATAGCAGTTATATTCAATTGCCAAAAACTGGATTCAACCCAGAGGTCCTTGAACAGTAAACGATTAAATGATTAAACAAACCATGTTACATCCATACCATGGAAAACTACTCAGCAGTAAAAAGGGAAAGACCATTTGTAGAAGCAATGGCTTGGATAAATCTCTAGAAAATTATGCTGAGTGGAAAAAAAAAGCCAATCACTAAAGTTTAACATACTGCATGATTCCATTTATATAACTTTTAAAAATGATAAAGTTACAGAAATGGAGAATAGATTTGTGATTGCCAGGGGTTAAGGACAGGTTTGGGGGGGGGTTCTGTAGGGAGGTGAGTTTGCTTATAAAGGGCAACACAGAGGACCCCTGTGGTTACTGAATGGTTATGTATCTTGTCTGTGGCAGTGGTCACACAAATCTGCTCACGTGACAACACACATACATACATACAACCAGTAAAATTGGGGCAATCTGAATAGGATAATAGGTTTGTAACAATATTAATTTCTTGGTGTGATGTGCTCCATAGTCATATATAGCTGTCATCATTGGGATAACCTAGGTAGAGCATACTTAGGATATCTCTGTGATATTTCATACAACTGCATGTAGCAAAATTAGCTCAAAATAAAATGTTTTAAAAGTCAGTGCAGGGAGACCTTTAAGATGGCGGAGGAGTAAGACATGGAGATTACCTTCCTCCCCACAAATACATCAGAAATACATCTACATGTGGAACAACTCCCACAGAACACCTACTGAATGCTGGCAGAAGACCTCAGACTTCCCAAAAGGCAAGAAACTCCCCACGTACCTGGGTAAGGCAAAAGAAGAAAGAAAAAACAGAGACAAAAGAATAGGGACAGGACCTGCACCTCTGGGAGGGAGCTGTGAAGGATGAAAAGTTTCCACACACTAGGAAGCCCCTTCGCGGGTGGAGACTGCGGGTGGCAGATGGGGGGGAGCTTCGGAGCCACGGAGGAGAGCGCAGCAACAGGCGTGCGGAGGGCAAAGCGGAGAGATTCCTGCACAGAGGATCAGTGCCGACCAGCACTCACCAGCCTGAGAGACTTGTCTGCTCACCTGCCGGGGTGGGCAGGGGCTGGGAGCTGAGGCTCGGGCTTCGGAGGTCAGATCCCAGGGAGAGGACTGGGGTTGGTGGCGTGAACACAGCCTGAAGGGGGCTAGTGCGCCACAGCTAGCCAGGAGGGATTATGGGAAAAAGTCTGGACCTAAATAAGAGGCAAGAGATGATTGTTTCAGCGTGCGGGAGGAGAGGGGATTCAGAGCACCGCTTAAATGAGCTCCAGAGACGGGCGTGAGCCGCGGCTACCAGCACGGACACCAGAGACGGGCATGAAACGCTAAGGCTGCTGCTGCAGCCACCAAGAAACCTGTGTGCGAGCACAGGTCACTATCCACACCTCCATTCCCGGGAGCCTGTGCATCCCACCACTGCCAGGGTCCCGTGATCCAGGAACAACTTCCCCGGGAGAACACACGGTGCGCCTCAGGCTGTTGCAAGGTCACGCCAGCCTCTGCCTCCGCAGACTCACGCCGCATTCCATACCCCTCCCTCCCAATGGCCTGAGTGAGCCAGAGCCCCCTATTCACCTGCTCCTTTAACCCCGTCCTGTCTGAGCAAACAACAGACGCCCTCCGGCGACCTACACACAGAGGCGGGGCCAAATCCAAAGCTGAACCCCAGGAGCTGTTCGAACAAAGAAGAGAAAGGGAAATTTCTCCCAGCAGCCTCAGGAACAGCGGATTAAATGTCCACAATCAACTTGATGTACACTGCATCTGTGGAATACCTGAATAGACAACGAATCAGGCCAAAATTGAGGTGGTGGATTTTAGGACCAACAGGAGACTTGGGGTTTGCTTTCTGCATCTAATTTGTTTCTGGTTTTATGTTTATATTAGTTTAGTATTTATCATTGGTAGATTTATCATTGGTAGATTTGTTTATTGATTTGGTTGGTCTCTTCCTCCTTTTTTTTATATATATACATAAATATATTTTTTCCTTATCTCTTTTTGTGAATATGTATGTGTATGCTACTTTGTGTGATTCTCTGTATAGCTTTAATTTTACCATTTGTCCTAGGGTTCTGTCTTTTCTTTTTTTAGTTTAGTTTTTAGTGCTTGTTATCATTGGTGCATTTGTTTTTTGGTTTGGTTGCTCTCTTCTTTCTTTCTTTCTTTGCTTTTTTCTTATTTTTTTAATTTTTAATAATTAATTTTTATTTTAATAACTTTATTTAATTTTTTTCTTTCCTCCTTTCTTTCTTTCTCCCTTTTCTTATGAGCCATGTGGCTGACACAGTCTTGGTGCTCCAGCCGGGTGTCAGGACTGTGCCTCTGAGGTGGGAGAGCCGAGTTCAGCACACTGGTCAACCAGAGACCTCCCGGCTCCACATAATATCAAATGACAAAGGCTCTCCCAGAGATCTCCATCTCAACACTAAGACCCAGCTCCATTCAACGACCAGCAAGCTACAGTGCTGGACAGCCTATGCCAAACAACTAGTAAGGCAGTAACACAACCCCACCCATTAGCAGAGAGGCTGCCTAAAATCATAATAAGGTCACAGACACCCCAAAACACACCACTAGACGTGGGCCTGCCCACCAGAAACACAAGATCCAGACTCATCCACCAGAACACAGGCACAAGTACCCCCCACCAGGAAGCCTACAGAACACACTGAATCAACCTTAGCCACTGGGGACAGACACCAAAAACAACGGGAACTACAAACCTGCAGCCTGCAAAAAGGAGACCCCAAACACAGTAAGATAAGCAAAATGAAAAGACAGGGAAACACACAGCAGATGAAGGAACAAGGTAAAAGTCCACCAGAGCAAACAAATGAATAAGAAATAGGAAGTATGCCTGAAAAAGAAATCAGAGTAATGATAGTAAAGATGATCCAAAATCTTGGAAATAGAATGGAGAAAATACAAGAAATGTTTAACAAGGACCTAGAAGAACTAAAGAGCAAACAAACAATGATGAACAACACAATAAATGAAATTAAAAATTCTCTAGAAGAAATCAATAGCAGGATAACTGAGGCAGAAGAATGGATAAGTGACCTGAAAGACAAAAGAGTGGAAATAACTACTGCAGAGCATAATAAAGAAAAAATATATAAAAAGAATTGAGGACATTCTTAGAGACCTCTGGGACAACATTAAATGCACCAACATTCGAATTATAGGGGTTCTAGAAGAAGAAGAGAAAAAGAAAGGGACTGAGAAAATATTTGAAAAGATTATAGTTGAAAACTTCCCTAATATGGGAGAGGAAATAGTTAATCAAGTCGAGGAAGCACAGAGGGTCCCACAGAGGATAAATCCAAGGAGAAACACGCCAGGACACATATTAATCAAGCTATCAAAAGTTAAATACAAAAAAATATATATAAAAGCAGCAAGAGAAAAACAACAAATAACATACGAGGGAATCCCCATAAGGTTAACAGCTGACCTTTCAGCAGAAACTCTGCAATCCAGAAGGAGAGTGGCAGGACATATTTAAGGTGATGAAAAGAAAAAAACTACAACCAAGATTACTCTACCAAGCAAGGGTCTCATTTAGATTGGATGGAGAAATTAAAATCTTTATATACAAGCAAAAGCTAAGAGAATTCAGAACCACCAAACCAGCTTTACAACAAAAGCTAAAGGAACTTCTCTAGGCAGGAAACACAAGAGAAGAAAAAGACCTACAATAACAAAGCCAAAACAAGAAAACTGGAAATAGGAACTTACATATCAAAAATTACCTTAAATGTAAATGGACTAAATGCTCCAACCAGAAGACACAGACTGGCTGAATGGATACAAAAACAAGACCTGGGGCTTCCCTGGTGGCGCAGTGGTTGAGAGTCCAATTGCCGATGCAGGGGACACAGGTTCGTGCCCTGGTCCAGGAGGATCCTACATGCCGCAGAGCAGCTAGGCCCATGAGCCATGGCCGCTGAGCCTGCGCGTCAGGAGCCTGCGCTCCACAACGAGAGAGGCTGCAGTAGTGAGAAGCCCGCGTACCACACAAAAAAAAAGAAAAAACAAGACCTGTATGTATCCTGTCTACAAGGGACCCACTTCAGACCTAGGCACACATACAGACTGAAAGTGAGGGGATGGAAAAAGATATTCCATGCAAATGGAAATCAGAAGAAAGCTGGAGTAGCAATTCCCATATCAGAAAAAAATAGACTTTAAAATAAAGACTAGGGCTTCCCTGGTGGTGCAGTGGTTGAGGGTCCTCCTGCCAATGCAGGGGATGTGGGTTCATGCCCCGGTCCAGGAGGATCCCACATGCCACGGAGCGGCTGGGCCCGTGAGCCATGGCCGCTGAACCTATGCGTCCGGAGCCTGTGCTCTGCAGCGGGCGAGGCCACAACAGTGAGAGGCCCACGTATGACAAAAAAAATAAAATAAAATAAAGACTATTACAAGAGACAAAGAAGGACACTACATAATGATCAATGGATCAATCCAAGGAGAAGATATAACAATTGTAAACATTTATGCACCCACCATAGGAGCACCTCAATACATAAGGAAAATGCTAACAGCCATAAAGGGGAAATCGACAGTAACACAATCAGTAGCGAATGTTAATACCCCACTTTCACCAATGGACAGACCATCCAAAATGAAAATAAATAAGGAAACACAAGCTGTAAATGATACATTCAACAAGATGGACTTAACTGATATTTATAGGACATTCCATCCAAAAACAAGAGAATACACTTTCTTCTCAAGTGCTCATGGAACATCCTCCAGGATAGATCATACTGTGGGTCACAAATCAAGCCTTGGTAAATTTAAGAAAATTTAAATCGTATCACGGAACTTCTCCAACCACAACACTATGAGACTAGATATCAATTACAGAAAAAAGTCTGTAAAAAATAAAAACACATGGAGGCTAAACAATATGCTACTTAATAACCAAGAGATCACTGAAGAAATCAAAGAGGAAATCAAAAAATACCTAGAAACAAATGACAGTGAAAACACGACAACCCAAAACCTATGGGATGCAGCAAAAGCAGTTCTAAGAGAGAAGTATAAAGCAATACAATCCTACCTCAAGGAACAACAAACATCTCAAGTAAACAACCTAACCTTACACCTAAAGCAATTAGAGATAGAAGAACAAAAAAACCCAAAAAGTTAGCAGAAGGAAAGAAATCATAAAGATCAGATCAGAAATAAAGGAAAAAGAAATAAAGGAAACAATAGCAAAGATCAATAAAACTAAAAGCTGGTTCTTTGAGAACATAAACAAAATTGATAAACCATTAACCAGACTCATCAACAAAAAAAGGGAGAAGACTCATACCAATAGAATTAGAAATGAAAATGGAGAAGTAACAACTGACACTGCAGAAATACAAAGGATCATGAGAGATTACTACAAGCAACTCTATGCCAATAAAATGGACAACCTGGAAGAAATGGACAAATTCTTAGAAAAGCACAACCTTCTGAGACTGAACCAGGAAGAAATAGAAAATATAAACAGAACAATCACAAGCACTGAAATTGAAACTGTGATTAAAAATCTTCCAACCAACAAAGGCCCAGGACCTGAAGGCTTCACAGGCGAAGTCTATCAAACATTTAGAGAAAAGCTAACACCTACCTTTCTCAAACTCTTCCAAAATATAGCAGAGGGTGGAACACTCCCAAACTCATTCTACGAGGCCACCATCACCCTGATTCCAAAACCAGACAGATGTCACAAAGAAAGAAAACTACAGGCCAATATCACTGATGAACATAGATGCAAAAATCCTCAACAAAATACTAGCAAACGGAGTCCAACAGCACCTTAAAAGAATCATACACCATGATCAAGTGGGCTTTAACCCAGGAATGCAAGGATTCTACAATACACGCAAATCCATCAATGTGATACCCCGTATTAGCAAACTGAAGGAGAAAAACCATATGATCAACTCAATAGATGCAGAAAAATCTTTTGACAAAATTCAACACCCATTTAAGATAAAAACACTCCAGAATGTAGGCACAGAGGGAACTTACTGCAACATAATAAAGGCCATATATGACAAACCCACAGGCAACATCTTTCACAGTGTTGAAAATCTGAAAGCATTTCCACTAAGATCAGGAAAAAGACAAGGTTGTCCACTCTTATCACTATTATTCAACATAGTTTTAGAAGCTTTAGCCCTGGCAATCAGAGAAGAAAAAGAAATAAGAAGAATCCAAATCAGAAAAGAAGAAGTAAAGCTGCCACTGTTTGCAGATGACATAATACTATACATAGAAAATCCTAAAGATGCTACCAGAAAACTACTAGAGCTAATCAACGAATTTGGTAAAGTAACAGGATAGAAAATTAATGCACAGAAATCTCTTGCATTCCTATACACTAATGATGAAAAATCTGAAAGAGAAATTAAGGAAACACTCCCATTCACCACCGCAACCAAAAGAATAAAACACCTAGGAATAAACCTACCTATGGAGACAAAAGACCTGTATGCAGAAAATTATAAGACACTGATGAAAGAAATTAAAGAGGATACAAACAGATGGAGAGATATACCACGTTCTTGGATTGGAAGAATCAACATTGTGAAAATGACTATACTACCCAAAGCAATCTACAGATTCAATGCAATCCTTATTAAACTACCAATGGCATTTTTTACAGAACTAGAACAAAAAATCTCACAATTTGTATGGAATCACAAAAGACCCCAAATAGCCAAAGCAATCTTGAGAAAGAAAATCGGGGCTGGAGGAATCAGGCTCCTGGACTTCAGACTATGCTACAAAGCTACAGTAATCAAGAGAGTATATGGTACTGGCACAAAAACAGAAATAAAGATCAATGGAACAGCATAGAAAGCCCAGAGATAAACCCACGCACATATGGTCACCTTATTTTTGATAAAGGAGGCAAGAATATACACTGGAGAAAAGACAGCCTCTTCAATAAGTGGTGCTGGGAAAACGGGGCAGCTACATGTAAAAGAATGAAATTAGAACACTCCCTAACACCATACACAAAAATAAACTCAAAATTCATTAAAGACCTAAATGTAAGGCCAGACACTATCAAACTCTTAGAGGAAAACATAGGCAGAACACTCTATGACATAAATCACAGCAAGATCCTTTTTGACCCACCTCCTAGAGAAAGGGAAATAAAAACAAAAATAAACAAATAGGACCTAATGACACTTAGAAGCTTTTGCACAGCAAAGGAAACCATAAACAAGATGAAAAGACAACCCTCAGAATTGGAGAAAATATTTGCAGATGAAGAAGCTGACAAAGGATTAATCTCCAAAATTTATAAGCAGCTCATGAAGCTCAGTATCAGAAAAACAAACAACCCAATCCAGAAATGGGCAGAAGACCTACACAGACATTTCTCCAAAGAAGATATACAGATTGCCAACATACACATGAAAGGATGCTCAACATCACTAATCATTAGAGAAATGTATATGTATATGTATAGCTGATTCACTTTGTTATAAAGCAGAAACTAACTCACCATTGTAAAGCAATTATACTCCAAGAAAGATGTTAAAAAAAAAGTCAATGCACATTTTAAAAAGTAAACAGGTAATGCAAAATCAATGTCCTGAAATGAATGCATTTCTCACACAGAAGGCGGCTCTACTGCAGGCTCTTGTTTCAATCTAATTTGATTTTTCAGAGGCTCTTTTCCTCCTTATTGCCTGGATCTCAACTGTGCTCCCAATAGGTTAGGTGATTTTCAGTCTCCTCTCCTTCTTTCTGTGTATTACTTGTATTTCTCTGGTCCTTGACATGTTTCGAGTGCATTATAACCACTGATGAAAGGCACTTACTCTCTTAAAGATGCCTGTGGGATGCAGGTGAGTGGAGAATTCCTTTTGAGGAAACTGGGAGTGCACGCAAATGATTTTTACAACAAAGTAGAGATATTACAATGGTACCACAAGGAGATGGTGAGACTCAAATAATGATAATTGGGACTTCCCTCGTGGTGCAGTGATTAAGAATCTGCCTGCCAATGCAGGGGACACGGGTTCGATCCCTGGTCTGGGAAGATCCCACAAGCCACGGAACAACAAAGCCCGTGTGCCACAACTACCAAGCCTGCACTCTAGCGCCCATGAGCCACAACTACTGAGCCCACGTGCCTAGAGCCCGTGCTCTGCAACAAGAGAAGCCGCTGCAATGAGAAGCCCACGCACCGCAACGAAGAGTAGCTCCCGCTTATGGCAACTAAAGAAAGCCTGAACACAGCAACAAAGACCCAACACAGCCAAAAGTAAATAAATAAATTTTAAAAATAAAAAACAATAATGATAATGGAAGAGATCCTTTTTCATCATGCCTTTCCCTTCTCTTACATTGAATACTCTCTCTATTCTACCACTCTTGAGTCTCCATGCTATCCCTGAAAAATGCAAAAGCCTACCTTTAAGTTGGGCAGTTTGTTGAGGGGAACAGACAACAGGCTTTCAAAGGGAGCATATGTTCCAACCACCAGAGCCAATCAGAATGACTGCAGACTCATAAATGATGTTCCCTCCCTAATTTCTGGTTTGCTCCTGTTGGTTTTTGACTCAGGATCACCCCACAAACTTTGGTGCTCAAATTAATTCCACTCAGGTTTGTATGTGGTGGGTAACTGAACCCAATATCTGAGCTTGTCTTTCTTTCCAATTCCTAATTCACTAACTGGATTCTGGTGTCTATCTGTTGGCTTCTGCCATTTTTGATCCCTTTGTATCTTGGCTCATGTTGGCTTAACTCATTACACAGCAAAACAGTTGAATGCCCAATCTCTGGAGTTAGACTGCCTAAATTTAAATTATTAACTTCCTACTTGATATCTGGGGGACCTTGAATAGCAAACGGACTCCTCTAGATTTTAGTTTCACCTGTAAAATGGGCATAATAATGGTTCTTGCTTCTACGTTGTGGTGAGGATTCAGTGAGTTATGTAAAGCACTAGAATAGTGCCTGGCACATAATAAATGAAATAATGCATGGAAAGTCATTACTTATGTGCTTGCCACTAGTAAATGCTCCATAAATTTTAACTATTACCACTACTACTACTACACTACTCTTCTTATAATTAAGAAAGGAATTTTTTTAAAAAATCTGAGGAAAGATGATCTGAAATAGAACTTTTCTGTGCAATGTGATTAACAGCCCTTTCTGGGAAGTATACAGCATTTATTTTTAAATGTTTGAGCAAATTTTTGGTAGAATTTGATGAGCCTAAGGGCTCTTCTGTGAAGTTAGATTCATCCAAATGGCCTTATGAGAAATGACCTACATAGTAGTCAGTCTCGTGTCAAGTATAATAATTTTAACTAGATATTCCGTTTTTGATTCTAACCTAACAATGTTATTAACTACTCTTTCATTCTATAAAAAGTCTCCAAGAAAGAAATATAAATGCAGAGAGGGGAGCTGAGAGGAGGTTAATGGAGCCTCCCCCATCCACTACCCATCCATTCTTCCTCAAGGGGCTGAAAGGAGACAAGATATACACATAGATGGTCTCTGAGCACTCTTTTAAGGACTCACATGTACCTGTTTACTTCTTGAATTTTATCTTGCACCCACCACGCCCTTGGCTCACTAAACTCCATGAACAGTTCTTTCTTCCCCTGACACAGGTAAAGCTCTTTTCTGCCTCAGGGCCTTTGTATCTATTGCTCCTTCTGCTGGTAATGCTATATCCACTTCTGCAACCCATGCTCTCACCTAGTTTCAGCACAGAGCCCCACCTAGCCCCTTAGCTTAGAGGTTATACACAGTTATACAGTCCATGGTACTCCACAGTTATCCACGGTAACATACTGCACAACTTTAATTGCCTCTTTACCTCTGACACAAATCCTTGTATATCCTGAAGTCCTCATCACACAGTCATTATTCAAGAAATGTTGGATGGATGGATGGATGGAAGAATGGAAGGGGGGATGGATGAATGAATGAATGGATGAGAAAATGGATGAATAGACATCATAGATATGTTACAGAAAATAATAGAAATATTTACAGAACTACTGAATAATAGAGGACAAAAGAACCTGAATGAACTTTTAGTGCAATTTTCATCTTTCATAAATTTAGAAACTGAGCCCAGAAAAAGGAATGTGGCCTGGTTAAGATCTCTAGTTAGTGGCAAAGTCAGGACAAGAATCTAGGTCTCCCAACTCCAAGATATTGCTGAATTTGTTGAATGAATATTCAACCCATATCTATTGAGAGCCAATACATGCCAGATGCCACTCCAGGCTCTGTGGATATGTTAGTAAACAAATCAGACAAAAATTCCTACCCTCTTGGAGCTTACATACTAGTGGGGAGAGAGAGACAATAAATAAGGTTAATAAGTAAATTATGTTTTTGAAAGTAGCATATCCATATCTGTTCCTTGAACACACACTGAGCTCATTTTTTATTCATCTGCTATTCTTTAAGAATTTTTTTAAAAAGAAAGTAGCATATCCGAGGTTCTTTCCTTCTGCCCCGTTTTTCTACACATGCACATATCTTCTTCAGAGCATGCTCCCCTCCCTGTGGACCATCACAACACTAGATCTCTTTAGTACTTCATTTTCTGGCAAGCCACATTTTTCACTGAGTCCTAATCCCCCACCATGTGCTCAGCATCAGACCCTCAGATAAGGCCTTCTGCTCTGAAATTCTCTTCTTCTGCTTCTCTGTACCATGGAAAAGCAGTTAGGGATTAGCTATTTATGAGGCTGTGGAGAGAAACGGTCATAAAATTGACATTTACAGAAACTAATTTGGGACTTCTGCTTCCAGGAATATGTGACAGACATACTTCTCCCTACTTCTCCCACTAAGGACAACTAAAATCATGAAAATTACATTAAAAAACAAGCATAAGAAGATTCTGAAGGGTGAAGAGGGAAAAAAGCACACCATCTAGGGACCTCAGGACCCAGGGAACAATGTGGACATGAGGTTCCTGTGTTTTTATTTTGCCTCCTATAACTCAGACTTGTAGCTGAAGAAGCTGATAACCTGGTAGTGCCAATAGGTGCAGACAAAAAAAGCCCCAACAAATCCTGCTCTCTCTAGCCAGAGGATCAGGAAAGAAGAAGCCTAACAAGAAAGAAAACTTTAAAACAATACTGCAATACAATACTGCATTACTGCTGTACTCCACCTATACCCTACAGAAAAAAGTGTGACCCCACCCCCAAGAGTAAGGCCAGAGTGGACAGCTTAGACTTCCACAGTCACAACATTGTAATGAGGCAGCCAAACCTCCATGCTGGGGTAGGACCAGATAAGGCTAAGCAAGAAGCTGATACTTTCATCACTGTATGACCAAGAATGAGCTTACACCTCCACAGTGTTAGTGGAGGCCTGGTGGGGAACCTGGATTTCCACCACCACCCAGCATTAGCAGGGGCCCGTCCCTGTCCACATTCCAACTAACAACTGCAGAAAACACATTCTTTCCAAGTATCCATGTACATATGGGAAGATAGACCATATCCTGAGTTATAAAACAGACCTCGAAATCACACGTAATGTGTGCTCAGATCACAATGTAATCAAACTGGAACTGAATAACAGGCAGATAAAAGGAAAATATCTGAACATCTTGGTAACTAAATAACAACCTTCTAAATAATCCATAGCTGAAAGAAAAAGTCCCAAAGGGTTAAAAAAAATACATAGAAATGAATGAAAAGGAAAATACAACATATCAAAATTTGTGGGAAACAGCCAAAGCTGTACTAGGAGGAAATTTTATAGTGATAATGTACCCATTAAGAAAGAGGAAACCTCAAAATAATAATATAAGCACTCACCTTAAGAGCCAGGAAAATAAAAGAGCAAAACAAATCCAAAGTAAGCAGAAGGAAGGAAGTCATAAAGATAAGAACAGAAACCAATGAAATTGAAAACAGAAAAACAATAGAGAAAAATCAATGGAGTAAAAGAGCTAACTCTTTGAAAAGATCAATGAAATTGACCACCCTCTAAAAAAACTGAGGAGGAATAAGAGAGAGAAGTCACAAATTACCACAGGGGACGAAAAGAAAGTTTATCACTACAGACACTGCAGACCTCATAAGGATAACAAGGGAATACTATGAAAAATCCTACACACATGAATTTGAGAACTTAGATGAAATGGAACAGTTCCTGAAGACACAAAATCTACTATAATTTAACCAATATGAAACAGATAATATGAACAAGTATAGAACTATTATGGAAATTGACGTTGTACGTTTAAAACTGCCAAAAAGGAAATCTCCAAGCTCAGATGCTTTCACTGAAGAATTCTCCCCAAACATTTAAAAAATTAACACCAATTCTACACACTCTATTCCAGGAAACAGAAGAAGAAGGAATACTTTTTAATTCATGTTATGAAGCTAGTATTAACCTGATACCAAAACCAGGCAAAGACAGCACAAAAAAGAGAAAATTTCAGACCAATATTCCTCATGAACACAGACACGATAATCCTTCACAACATATTAGCATTTAGCATTCAGCAATACATGAAATAAATTATAAATGATGACCCAGTAAGGTTTATTCCAGGGATTCAAGACTGGTTCAATATTCAAAAATCATTCAATATAATCCACCACATTAACAGGATAATGAAGAGAAATCAGACAATCATATCAATGATGCAGGAAAAGCATTTGAAAAAATTGAACACTCCTTCATGACAAAATCTCTCAGAAAAATAGGGATAGACAGGAACTTCCTCAACTTGATAAAGATAATCTACAAAACACCTACAGCTAATGCTATAATTAATGGTGGAAGACTGAATGTTTTTATTCCCAAGACTGGGAACAAGCCAAGGATTTATGCTCACACTACTTTTATTCAACGCAGTTCTGGGAAGTTCTAGCCAGTGCAAAAATAACAAGAAAAGTAAATAAAAGGCATACATATAGCACAGAAAGAAATAGAACTATCCCTATTTACATATGAGAAGATTGTCTATGGAGAAAATTCCAAGGAATCTATAAAATCTGTAAAGGACTGTCTAGAACTAATAAGTGAGTTCAGCAAGATTGCAGGATACAAGATAAACATTTTTTTAAATTGTATTTCTTTACACTAGTGATGAAAATATGGATGATAAATTAAAAATACAGTTTGTACAAAATATGAACTACTTAGGTTTAATCTAACAAACATATACAAGACTTGTATGCTGAAAAATACATAACTGATGAAGGAAGTCAAAGAAGATCAAAATAAATGGAGAGATATACCATGTTCATGAACTGGAAGAACAATAATTTGGCATAGTAAAAAGATGGCAGTTCTTCCCAGGTTGCCATAGGGGTTTAATTCCTATCAACCTCTTATCAAAATGTCATCAAGATGTCTTATAGATACAGACAAGATTATTCTAAAATTTTATGGAAAGGCAAAGGAACTAGAGTATCTAAAGCAATTTTGAAAAAAAAAAAAGCAAAGTAATAAGAATCAGAGAAAAGTGGTAAGAATTATTCTACCTGGTTTCAAGAATTACTATGTAGCTATAATAATCAAGACAGAATTGTATTAGCAGAGAGATACACATAAATCAATGGAACATAATAGGGAATCCAGAAATAGATCCCAAATATGCCCAAATTATTTTATTTTTACAAAGGTGCAAAAGAATTCAGTGGAGGAAAAATAGTTTTTTCAACAAATGGTAGTGGAGCACTTTGACAGTGATAGGCAAAAAACAACCAAACAAAAACAAACAAAAAAGCCTTGATCTAAATCTCCTGCACAACTTACACCCCCCCAAAAAAAGTCTCAAAATGGATCACTGATTTAAATGTAAAACCTAAAATGATATTTAAAAGAAGATGGACACTTCAGAATTTAGGAGTGGGCAAAGAGTTCTTAGACTTGATACTAAAGGCAAAATCCATAAAAGAAATTATCAATTAATTTGAACTCATCAAAACTAAAAACTTCTGCTCTGTTAAAGACACTGTTAAGAGAATAAAACGACAGTTTAGAAATGGAGATAAAATATTTGGCAAAGGGCTAGTATCTGGACTATATAAAGAAATCTCAAAATTCAACAGTAAAAATAAACAAATCAGACCATTAGAACATGGAAAAATGACGTGAAGAGATATTTCACTGAAGAGGATATACATATGGCAATTAAGCACATAAAGTAATTATAAATCTATGTTGATGAGGACACAATGTTTAAAGATGTAAGTTGTGACAATACTGGCATAATGGAGGGGGGAACAAAGCTATGGAGAAGCAAAATTTTATATACTATTGAGATTAACTTAGTATTAATCTGAAATAGATTGTTACAATTAAAGTGATAATGGCTGTTCCCAACTCAACCACTAAGAAAATAACACAAAAATAAGCAGCAATAGAAACTACAAAGAATGAAAATGGTACACCAGAAAATATCTACTAAACACAGAAGAAGGCAGTACTGGAGGAACTGAGGAATAAAATAGACATGAAGCACATAGAAAACAAAGAGTGAAATATCAGACATAAATCTACCTTATCAGCAATTACATTAAATGTAAATGATGCCAGAACAATTTGTGGATGGACAGTCTTTTTAACAAATGTTGCTGGGACTAATGAATATCCACATACAAAGAAACATAATGTTGGACTTCTACCTCACATTATTTATGAAAATTAACTCGAAGTGGATCAATGACCTAAATATAAGAGTTAAAACTATAAAATAATTGAAGAAAAACATAGTTGTAAATCTTTGTGACTTTGCGTTAGCTATGGTTTCTTAGATATGACATCAAAGGCACAAGTAATCAAAGGGAAAATAGATAAACTGTACTTCATAAAGATTTAAAACTTTTGTGCTTCAAAGAATGTTATAAAGAAGGTTAAAAAAAAACAATGCAAGGAATGGGAGAAGATATTTGCAATTCATATATCCGATAAGGGCCTAGTATCCAAAGTATATAAAGTACTCTTGTAACTCAATATTACACCTGAAACTAACACAATATTGTAAATCAACTATAGTCCAATATAAAATAAAAATGTTTTAATTGAAAAAATATAAAGACAATCTAATTTTAAAAATGGACAAAGGATTTGAATAGCTATTTCCCTTAATAAGATACACAAATGGCCAAGACAAACATGAAAAGGTGCTTTACATTATTAGTCATTAGGTAAATGCAAATCAAACCACAATGAAATTCCACTGCAGTAACCACCAAGCACACTATAATAAAAAATATAGACAATAACAAGTCTTGGTGAGGATGTGGAGAAATCAGAACCCTGGGGTACACTGTTGGTAGAAATGTAAAATATTACAACTTCTATGGAAAACAATTTGGTTGTTCCTCAAAAAGTTAAACATAGAATTATAAGACTCAACAATTTCACTCCTAAGTATATACTGAAAAGAAGTGGATATAGGTATTCAAATAAATACAGGAATGTCAATGTTCATAGCAGGACTAATCACAATAGCCAAAAGACAGAAACCCAAATGTCTATCAAACGGTGGACAGATAAACAAAATGTGGTATATCTATACAACAGAATATTATTTGGCCATAAAACTAAATGAAGTAGTGATGCAAGCCACAACATGGATGAACCTTGAAAATGTTATGCTAAGTGAAAGAAGCCAGACACAAAAAGACTCATATTGTATGATTCCATTTATATGAAACATCCAGAATAGATAAATCCATAAAAAGGAGACTGTGGGCTGGGATCAAGATGGTGAAGTAGGATGACATGGAGCTCACCTTCCTCCACAAACATATCAAAAATACATCTAAATGTGGAACAGTTCTCATAGAAAACTAACTGGAAAGTGGCAGAAGAACTCCTATACAACCAAAGCTGCAAGAAAGATCTCCATGTAACCAGGTAAAATGGGGAAAAAAAGGCATTGGGTTGGGACTTGCACCCCAGGAAGGGATATGTAAGGAAAAGAATATTTGCATAGGTAAACCTTTGCCCTGGAGAGGGAGCAGGGTGAGACACAATCTGGGAATCCAAGTCCTGGGGTCCTATGCAGAGGAAACAAGCCCTCTTGCTTGCTGGGAAATCTGCTGAGATAGACAGCAGGGCTGAAGAAGTCTAGAATACTCACAAGGAGTGTGCATGTTCTGGCTTGCCAACAATCAAGGTGGAAAGAGTCATGTACTGGTGGCTGCCACTTCACTGTAATTTCAAATCTAAACGGGTGAACACCCTAACCCTGCTCACTCCACACCACAGCCTGGCATGAGATCTGGGCCAACTGAGCCCTGGGAAAAGACTCAGTCTAGCTATACAGAGACAAATTGGGGCATCCAGAGTATGAGCCAGGTGGAGCTGTGATGGCCATTGTCAGCACACAAACAGGGTGGTGGGTGGAGCCACAGCAGTCACTGTCAGCATGCATGTGAGGCAGTAACACAAAAGCACGCCTCTGCTAAGACCTGAATCTCAGGCAGCAAGGCACTGGGAGAGGGCTTGATTTAGCTATGTAGAGAGAGTCCAGAGGGCCTGAGGTGTGGTCCTAGTGGTTCTGCAGCAGCCATGGTCAGCAAGCACATAGGGCAGCAGGTTGGGCTACAGCTGCCATTATCAGCATGCTCAGGAGTACACAGCAGTACATCTCCCAGCAAGAGCACCCCGGCTCCACCCACTCCACACTACAGTTTCGTGCTAGATCTGGGGCAGATAGGTCCTGGGAGAAGTCTGCCACAGAGGGAGGCCAGGATCCAGGCAGCAGCACAGCCACCTCAATTCCTGTAGCCACAACACCCCGACCCTCAGCCCCAGCCTACACCACACCACAGCCTTGCACTAGATCTAGGACGAACACAACAGAAAAAGGGTTGTGACCTTGGGCAGCTGCTGAGTAGAATTGCAGATGCCTACACAAGCAGTACCTAGGTCCTCTGTGACCACACGGGCCTCATTTGCTTTAGCAACCACCTCCTTTGGGGAAGGGCACTCACTCAAGGGCAATGGAGCCTGATCAAACCAACCCTCAGGGCTTCTACTCCAACAGCTGGGGAGCAGACCCCACCCCTGACTGGGTGGTGACAGCCATAGAGAGGAAGCCCCACCTCACACCCTACAGGGCTTTAAATCCCCCAACACCAACCACACCCCATATCAAGGAGATAATGGTCAGCACACCCTGAGGAAAGACATGGCTGGTATCGATACCAAAACCAGCCCAGCCCTCACACCAAAAACACAGGACACACACAGTCTACACAGAGATGCTCCCACATAAAAACACCCCTTCAAGACCACAGTAGGTAACTGTTCCTCCTAAATTCATAGAGACAGAGAAAATTAAGTAAAATGAAAAGGCAGAGGAATCATTCTCAATTAAAAGAACAAGAGAAATTCACTGAAAGAACAAATAATAAAACAGAGCTTACCTGTCTACTAGAACCCAAGTTTAAAAAGGAGGTAATAAAAATGCTAACTGAACTAAGAAAGATTATTGATAGAAATGCAAATCACTGTAACAAGAACTAGAAACTGTAAAGACAAACCAATCAAAAATAGATGATTCAACTGCTGACATAAAAACCAATCTAGGGCTTCCCTGGTGGCGCAGTGGTTGAGAGTCCGCCTGCCGATGCAGGGGACACGGGTTCGTGCCCCAGTCCGGGAGGATCCCACATGCCGCGGAGCGGCTGGGCCCGTGAGCCATGGCCGCTGGGCCTGCACGTCTGGAGCCTGTGCTCCGCAACGGGAGAGGCCACAACACTGAGAGGCCCGTGTACCGCAAAAAAAAAAAAAAAAAAATCTAGAAGCAATGAATAGCTGACTAAATGACACAGAATAATGAATAAGTGATCTGGAATGCAGAATAATGGAAATGACCCAATCTGAACAGCAGACAGAAAGATAAATGAAAAAAATGAAAGCAACATATGAGAGCTATGGAATAATATAAAATGTACCAGCCTATCCATAATAGGGGTTCCAGAAGGAGAAGAGAGAGAAGGGGATCAAAAATGTATTTGAAGAAATTATGGCTAAAAACTTCCCAAGTCTAAAGAAGAAAACAGATATTCAAGTTCAGGAAGAACAGAGAGTCCCAAACAAGATAAACCAAAACAGACCCATACCAAGACATATCATAATTCAAACAGCAAAAGTTAAAGAGAGGATTCTAAAGGCAACAAGAGAAAAACAAAGAGTCAGTTACAAGGGAACACCCATAAGGCTATTAGCTGATTTCTCTGCAGAAACTTTGTAGGCCAAAAGGGAGTGGCATGATAAATTCAAAGCCCTGAAAGGGAAAAACGTGAAACTGAGGATATTCTACCCAGAAAGATTATCATTTAGAATAGAAGGAGAGATAAAGAATTTCTCAGACAAGCGAAAACTAAAAGAATTCAGCAATACTAAACCTACACTTCCTCTCTATATTTAAGGGTCTTCTCTAAATAAAAAAGAAGCAAGACTCTATAGGAAAGGGAAAATCACAATAAGAGAGGTAAATATATAAAAGGATTAAGATCACTTAAATAAGCCAGCATGTAGATTTAAAAACAATAAAAAATAATGTAAAAGTGATTATAACTATAACAAACAGTAAAAAGTTAAGTACAAAGATGTAAAATTGGACATTAAAATCACAAATTGTGGGAGAGGGAGTATAAAAATTTAGATCTTTTAAAATGTGTTTGAATTTGTATGCCTCTCATCTACTAGTTTAAAGGAAGTAGATGTATTCATGGGTCAACATACTTGAACTCCATGGTAACCACAAATCAAAAACATACAACAGAGTCACAAAAACTGAAAAGAAAGGAACTCAAGCATAATACAAAAGAAAATCATCAAACCACAAAAGAAAAAACAGAAAGAAGAAATGAACAAAGAAGAAACACGCACATACAAAGGAACTGAGAAATGGCAGTAAGTACACACCTATCTACCTATCAATAATTACTTCAAATGTCAATGGACAAATGCTCTGATCAAAAGACACAGGCAGATTGGATTAAAAAAAAGCAATAAGCTGCCTACACAAGACTTGCTTCAGGGTCAAAGACACACACAGACTAAAAATGAGGGGTTGGAAAAATATATTTCATGCAAATGGCAATGACAAGAAAGAGTGGGTAGCAATACTCATATCAGACAAAATAGACTTTGAAACAAAGGCCATAAAGAAAGACAAAGAAGGGAATTATATAAAGATAAAGCGATCAATAGAAGAAGAAGATATTACACTCAACCAATATGCACCTAATATAGGAGCACCTAAATATATAAAACAAATACTAACAGGTATAAAGGGAGAAACTGACAGGAATACAATAACAGTAGGAGGTTTAATAACCAGTGACCATCAAAGGACAGATCATTCAGACAGAAAATCAATAAGGCAACACAGGTCCTAAATGACACATTAGACCAGTTGGAGTTAATTGACATCTATAAGACACTACATGCAAAAACAAAAAACAAAACTAAAAAGAAAACCAGAATACATATTTTTTCAAGTGCAAATGGAATGTTCTCTAGGACAGACCACATATTAGGTCAGAAAACAAGCCTTAACAAATTTAAGAAGATAGAAATTATTTCAAGCATTTTGCTGACAACATTTGGTATGAAACTAGAAATCAACCACAAAAAAGAAAAATGGGAAAAGACCTACTAGAGAATGGACTTGAGGATATGGGGAGGGGGAAGGGTAAGCTGTGACAAAGCGAGAGAGTGGCATGGACATATATACACTACCAAACATAAAATAGATAGCTAGTGGGAAGCAGCTGCATAGCACAGGGAGAGCAGCTCGGTGCTTTGTGACCACGTAGAGGGGTGGGATAGGGAGGGTGGGAGGGAGGGAGATGCCAGAGGGAAGAGATATGGGAACATATGTATATGTATAACTGATTCACTTTGTTATAAAGCAGAAACTAACACACCATTGTAAAGCAATTATACTCCAATAAAGATGTTAAAAAAAGAAAAAGAATGAACACATGGAGACTAAACTTCATGCTACTAAAAAACCAATGTGTCAATGATGAAATCAAAGAAGAAATCAGAAAATACCTCAGAAGAAATGAAAATGAAAGCACAACCTCACGAAATCTATGGGATACAGCAAAAGCAGTTTTAAGAGGCAAGTTCATAGTGACCTTCCTCAAGAAACAAGTAAAATCTCAAACAACGTAACCTACCACCTAAAGGAATCGGAAAAAGAAGAAGAAAAAAACCCCCAAAGTTAGCAGAAGGAAGGAAATAATAAAGATCAAGAGGTAATCAATAAATAAAATAGTGATAAAAACAATAGAAAAGATCAATAAAATCAAGAGCTGTTTTTTTGAAAAGATAAACAAAATCAACAAACCTCTAGCCAGGCTCACCAAGAAGAAAAGAGAGGACTCAAATAAACAATATAATAAATGAAAGAGTAGAAATAACAACTGATACCACAGAAATACAAAAAAATCATAAGAGAATACTATAAAAAGTTATATGCCAACAAAATAGACAACCTAGAAGAAATGGACAAGTTTCTAGAAACATACAGCATGCCAAAACTGAATCAAGAAGAAACAGGTAATTTGAACAGATGATCAAAAGTGAATTTGAATCTGTAATTTTAAAAATCACTGCAAACAAAAGTCCAGGACCAGACAGCTTCACTGGGGAATTCTACTAAACATACAAAAATAACCTTACACTCATCCTTCTCAAACTCTTCCAAAGGACTGAAGAGGAGGGAACACTCCCAAATTCATCCTTGAGGTCACCATCACCCTGATACCAAAAGCAGAAAAAATACACTACAAAAAAAGAAAATTAGAGGCCAATATATTTTATGAATATAGATGCAAAAATCCTCAAGAAAATATTAGCAAGCAGAATCCAACAACACATAAAAAGGATAATACACCATGATCAAGTTGGATTCATCCCAGTATCACAAGGATGGTTCAACATACACAAATCAAACAATGTGATATACCACATTAAAAAAGGGAAAGACAAAAGCCACATGATCATCTTCATAGATGCAGAAAAAGCATTTCACAAAATTCAACATCCATTCATGATAAAAACTCTCACCAATGTGGGTATAAGGGAACATATCTCAACATAATAAAGGTCAGTTTTGACAAACCCACAGCAAACGTAATACTTACTGGGCAAAAGCCAAAAACCTTCCCACTGAATTCAGGAACAAGACAATGATACCAACTCTCACCACTCATATTCAACATAGCATTGGAAGTCATAGACACAGCAATCAGAAAAGAAAAAGAAATAAAGGTTATCCAAATTGGAAAGGAAGATGTAAAACTGTCACTATTTGCAGATGACATGCTACTCTATACAGAGAATCCTAAAGTCTCCATGCAAAAACTATTAGAACTAATTAGAATACAGAAATCTGTTGCATGTCTTTATATTAACAATGAAATACCACAAAGAGAAAGTCAAAAAACAATCCCATTTAAACTTGCATAAAAAAAGAAAATACCTAGGAATAAACTTATCCAAGGAAGTGAAAGACCTATATGCTGAAAACTATAAGACATTGATAAAGAAAATTGAAGATGATTAAAAGAAATAGATATCCTGTGCTCTTGGATTGGAAGAATTAATATCGTTAAAATGTCCGTACTACCCAAAGCAATCTATAGATTTAATGCAATTCCTACCAAATTACCCATGACATTTTTCACAGAACTAAAACAAATAATCCTAAAGTTTATATGGAACCACAAAAGATCCATAATTGTCAAAGCAATCCTGAGGAAAAAGAACAAAGCTGGAGATATAAGCCTTCCAGACTTCAGACTATACTACAAAGCTTTAGTAATCAAAACATCATGGTACTGGCACAAAAACAGACATATAGATCAATGGAACAGAACAGAGTCCAGAAATAAACCCATGCTCCTACAGTCAATTAATCTACAACAAAGGAGGCAAGAATATACAATGGAGAAAAGACAGTCTTTTCTACAAGTAATGTTGGGAAAGCTGGACAGCTACATGTAAATCAATGTAATTAGAACACCCCCTCACACCACATACAAAAATAAACCCAAAGTTGTTTAAAGGCCTAAATATAAGACGATACCATAAAACTCCTAGAAGATAACACAGGCAAAACACTCTCTGATATAAATCATATCAATATTTTCTTAGATCATTCTCCCAAGGCAAAATAAATAAAAGCAAAAATAAACCCATGGAACCTTATCAAACTTAAAAGTTTTTGCATGGCAAAGGAAATCATCAGCAAGACGAAAAGTCAACCTACAGAATGGGACAAAATATTGGCAAATGATGCAAACAACAAGGGATTAAGATCCAAAATATACAAACAGCTCATACAATTCAATTTCAAAAAAACAAACAACCCAATCAAAAAATGGGAGGAAGATCTAAATCAACATTTTTCCAAAGAAGACATATAGATGGCCAAGAGGCACAAGAAAAAATGCTCAAAATCTTTAAGTATTAGAGAAATGCAAATCAAAACCACAATGTGGTATCACCTCACAACAGTCAGAATGGCTATCATCAAAAAGTGTACAAATAATAAATGCTGAAAAGGCTGAGCAAAAAAGGGAACCTTCACGCACTGTTGGTGGGAATGTAAATTGGTACAGCCACTGTGGAAAACAGCATGGAGGTTCCTTAAAAAACTAAAAATAGAGCTACCATATGATTCAGCAATTCCACTCCTGGTTATATATCCAGAAAAAATGAAAACTCTAATTCAAAAAGGTACACACACTCCAATGTTCACAGCAGCACCATTTATAATAGCCAAGACATGGAAACAACTCAAGTGCCCATCAACAGATGATTGGTTTAAGAAGACATGGGGTGTACACATACACACAATCATACACACACACAAACACACCACACACACACACCACACATACACACACACCACACACACACACACACACACACACACAGGAATATTACTCAGCCATGAAAAAGAATGAAATATCGTCACTTGCAGAAACATGAATGGACTTAGGAATATTATACTTAGTGAAGTATGTCAGAGGAAGAAAAATACTATATAATATCACTTATATGTGGAATCTAAACAAATAATACAAATGAATCTATATACAAAGCAGAAACAGACTCACAGACATAGAAAACAAACTTATGGTTACCAAATGGGAGAGGGAGGGGGGAGGGACAAATTAGGAGTATGTAATTAACAAATATAAACTACTTATGTATAAAATAGATAAGCAACAAGGATTTACTGTATAGCACAGGGAAATATATTCAATATTCTGTAATAACCTATAACGGAATATAATCAGAAAAAATAATCAGTATGTTGTATACCTGAAATTAACAAAATATTGTAAATCAGCTATACTTCAATAATTTTTTTAAAAAAGCAGACTATGGGGCTTCCCTGGTGGCGCAGTAGTTCAGAGTCCGCCTGCTGATGCAGGGGACACGGGTTTGTGCCCCGGTCCAGGAAGATCCTACATGCCGTGGAGCAGCTAGGCCCGTGAGCCATGGCTGCTGAGCCTGCGCACCGTGAGGGGAGGGCCTCCGCAACGTTGCTCCGCAACGGGAGGGCCCACAACAGTGAGAGGCCCACGTACCACAAAAAAAAAATAATAATAAAAAATAAATAAAAAAGAAGACTATGGATTGCTAGGGGCTGGGGGGCAAAGGAAAATGGGTAATGACTGCTTAATGGGTATGGGATTTCTTTTGGGCTTGATTAATATATTCTGGAATTAGACAGTGGTAATGATTGCACAACATTGTGAATGCACTAAAAGGCTCTGATTTGTACACCTTAAAATGGTGACATTTATTGTATGTAAATTATATGTGAATTAAAAAAGAAAGAATCCAAATTGCCTCATTTTGTGTCTTTATGATCTTTGACAAATTACTTAATCTATTTCTGTGTCTATTTTGTTTCCTCAAGTATAAAATAGGGATATTAGGGAATTCCCTGGTGGTCCAGTGGTTAGGACTCTGTGCTTCCACTGCAGGGGGCACCGGTTTGATCCCTGGTCGGGGAACTAAGATCCTCCATGCCTCACGGCGAGGCCAAAAAAAAAAGTGATAGTAGTAGTGGATACCTCATAGGGCTGTTCTTAGGAATAAATGAGGATAAAAATCTAATTCCCCTAACGTAGTGCCTGATTCATAGTGATCATCCATTGTGTTATTACTATTATCATAATAATAATTATTATTGTTTGCTAGTAGAGTGAGGATAAGTTATACTCCCCACCCCCCAAGTTTAAGATGTTGCAATCCGCATTTAGCCTACCTTGATGAGTATTTCCTCTCTTTTTGTTCTCCCTGAAGCATATTTTTCTAATTTTCTAACACACTGCATTTTCTTATCCATGGATATGGCTGCTCACCAACAACCTGCTTTCTTTTTTCTTCCCCCATTTTATTGGTAAAATTAGCACCATCTTGAGTTCTTCTTATCAATTTATGCTGAATATTTGGGAAGACACACATGAAGCTAATTAATATCCCTAGTACCAAAATCTATGGAGCACTCAGCACCTTCTCTCTCTTTTTCCATGAGAAGAGAAGGCAATGAGAGGCAGCTCTATGCTACAAGATGCTAAAAACCATTCAGTAATCACTTGATGAGATCACTGATGATAGCATGTCTGAATTGGAGGTGACGGTCACATTTGCAGGTTTACCCCTTCCATTGGTCTTTCAAATTGCCTATGCCCCTCTTCTTTGTTGACAGGAGAAAAGAGCTGAATTGGAAGGAGATCCTGAAAATCTTAAACAGTGGTAATGAAAGAAAGATTAACTTTATAAAATGCAGCCAAAGAGTTCTACTTTGATTTGTGCTTAAGATACATTAATGCCTAATCCCATGGTTACAGCAATGCATTAAATCTACAATGTTTCTAAAATTCTTTCAATCAAAACTGGTCTAGGCTTTTCTCTATGATACCCTAGAATTCTAGGAAATCCACAGATACCAAAATGGTGAGAGGAAAGGGAGAGGGTGGAAGGAAAGAAAAGGGTTTCTAGTAGCCATATAATTTACTAGGTTTTAAAGTTAATGAAGAATCTAGATATGCTGAATCCAAGTCCATTGCTCTTTCCACAGCATTCATATACCTTCTAATGTGAATGTGTCAGAGATCAAGACTATTTTGATGGGAAAGAAGTATTAGGAAAGGACACATGCAATTTTCCAATAGAACAGTCCAAGATGGGGCACTTGGAGATTAAATAGAGGTTACAAGGAGGCAGAAACAGCAATCAGTAGACCATGAAGTCTACATTTCACTTATTTTTTTTCTTGCAATTTTTCTACCTAATAGTTCACCATCATGTACCATCCCTACCTTCCAAGACACCCCCCTTCCCAATCGAGGGACTGGGCATTATGGCATTTTGCTTAGCCTGCTCCAGGTGGTCTTACCAGCACATTCTTAGAGTGTGGGGAAAGGGATTTCTCTACTTTGTTAGAAGGTGAGTTGTGACCCTCTAGCTTAGGAACCTTGCCCGAAAATCAGTGCATGGACACTACAGCCATAGCACTGAGTTATCCATCATCAATGACCATATCAGAGGGACTAACCACATAGAGAAAGTTGATCTCAAAAAGGCAAGAGAGGTCCTCCCATGAGATGCAGCTATTTCATTTCCAATGACTCTGGCAGTGCTTCTAAACCACTCTCAGACTTTCTAGCCCCAGGAAAAGAGAAACACACTGATATCATATCTAATCATGGATCCTGATGAGAAAAGACAGAGAAGTTGAGTTGTAAAGTGTTAGCATTCATGAATTTCCCACATGAAAGGAAAAATAAGGAGAGGTTCCTGTGGTATATAATTTATGAGAATGATTCTCCAGTGAGACTTTATCAACTCTTAGGTCTAAAAGAAAAAAATGAAATCAGGCTTTCTTAGAAAGTTTGTTTCTGAGGAGTTTTTCTAAGGATTAGGATTAGACAATGTCCTTTGGGTAGCTGGGCCTGTTTGATAGGCCTTTTGTCCAGTGAAAAGATTGAACTTGCCTTTCCATTGGACCAAGATGAAATTAAAATGGTAAAGATGATTTCAAACTGACCCAATGCCCCAAACCTGTGACAGATCTGTTTTGCTCCAACTATGGTCAACAGAAGAAAAAAAAGTTTAATTAACAGACATTCACAGAGAACCCACTGTATTCCAAGTACCTTTAAGCATTTCATAAGCATACAAAAGAAATATAGAATGGATTACTTTCTTCAAGAGCTTACATACTAGCTGTAAAAAATAAACCATGAATAGATACTAAAAAAGATCAGGAAGGGGCGACTGACCAAGAGGCCAGGAGACTTGGGCTCTAGTCTTGGCTCTAACATTAACTTACTATATGACCATGGGCAAGTCCTTTCTGCTCTATGGGCCTCAGTTTTCCCATGTGTAAGCTGAAGAGGTTGGACTAGATACTCAAGGGCCTTTCTAACTCAAACATTTACTTAAAAATAACAAGTGAGGGGAATTCCCTGGTGGTCCAGTGGTTAGGCCTCCACACTTTCACTGCTGAGGGCCCAGGTTCAATCCCTGGTCAAGGAACTAAGATCCCACAAACTGTGTGGAGTGGTCAATAAATAAATAAATAAATAAGAAATAACAAGTGAGTATATGAAAGTGGGGAGAAGATAATTGAACATCCCATGCTAATGAGGGTTTAGTTTTTCTGAAGATGAGTTTCTTTTCTATTCCAAAGGCACAAGGTATCTTCCCAAAGCTTTGGGGTCACTGGAAGCTAAGGTTCATAAATGTCCCTTGCCAGAGCTAGATAATATTTCCTCTCCAAAGATCAGTAAATGCAGTCAGGAAAGTTAGTGACTCATTCTAAGACCTCCTCAGGGCATCTGTAGAGGGCAATTCCAAAGTCAGCTTTAAAGTTTCCAGACTCTCCTTTCTCATCATCTGCTATCCAAATGTAGGAGGATTGGACGAAGATTTCTATCAGGGTCATTACTTTGGCAGAGAGCCCAGTATCTGCCTGAGAATGAACGCAGTATTTGGTGCTCATGAATAAAGCTGGTAAATTAGTATCCTTTGTAATATTGCTGAGGGGACAGTGCCAACTTCAAGATAAAAAGGCCATAGGTGGACTGGAGATAAGGAGAAGACAACAGAATGGGAAACTGGGATGGTCTATTTTTAGAGATTATAAGCACAGGGTTTGGAGCCATTCAGTCCTAGGCTCAACTCTAGCTCTAGTACTCTAAGCAAAATGTTTAACATTTTTTGAGCCTCAGTTACTTCATATGTACAATAAGGATAATAATAATACTGACTATACAAGAATTATTTCAAAGATTAAATAAGACATTGTCTATAAAGTGGGGGGCATGTGCCTGACACCTAGTATGTGCTCAATAAATGACAAATGCTATATCATTATCATCAATTTCTCTCATACCGTCAGTGAAGACATCCCTAAATCATTAACATAACAAATCATTTTTCAAAGGTCATTGACATTAAATGCTAAAAAGCTATCAATCTCATTATCCCCTACAGTTCCAAATCCAAACTCCTTTGTTTGGCACTAATGCCCTTCACAATTTGGCCTCATCTAATTCACTATTTAGCCTCTCCTACTTCATTGGTCTTTGAGACTATTTACTTGCAACTCCAGGTCTGCTTGATTACCCTACAAATCCTAACCATGGCTGGGAGTGTATTGGGAGCTTTATCTCCTCCAGTGGGCAGGGTTGGCCTTAGTTGTTCTGTCCCACTCATGGTATCCAACGAGCCCAGAGTGACTCCTGGACTCACGTTCCTGTGACATGTCTGCTCCTTATTCCATAGTGATTCAGTGTTGATGACTGATCTTCAGCCTTAGTTTCCTGGTGAGAGTAAAGGTTACCTTGTCTGTCTGCCTAGATCTAACCAGTTCTTTCTCAGGAAGCTGGTTCTGTATCATGGCATGCTCAGCTATAGTGGGATTCTTACTACCATAATTGAGAACCAGGATGCCGCCCCACACCAGACTTTGAGTGTTGTCTGTCACCTAGACCCTGTTGTTCCCATGCCTCACAAACCTCAGTACATTCCTTTGAGTACTATATTAGACTGATGAAGTTTCCATAAGGGTTATAGAAGGAAACATAAGGCACATTCAGAAGGGTAACTGAGAAGAGTTTAATGAAGGGGCTATTTAAATGGTGTGGGAAAGGTTAAGAGAAACCAACAAAGGATGATGGGGGACCCTAAAGTTAACAATAGCAATGGGGCCTTTACCATCTTTAATCCTAAAGGAACAAGTAGAGGGAGCAGTTACTGGGACCTAGAGAGAGACCCACAGCTATGACTAGGAGATTGAAGCTCCCCCTCCCCCAACAAATTGTGGCCTTTGAGGGAAGTATTCAGCCACCGACACCAGTATCAACCTCGGGGACTAAATATCCTGATCTCCATCTCTTCCCATCTTCTGCTGTTGTCTTTCACTGGCTGTACCCAACTGAGAAGTCAAAAGGCAAAATAACCTAGTGAATATATCATAAAGGTCAGCCTCCTGGAGTAAAGAACAGAGTGCAAAGGATAAGGACTGTAGGCAAAAATGGAGAATACTCTGCATAGGTGGACTACACTAACAGGTGGACCAGTTTCTGCTATCACTAGCCCTGCCTTACTCAAACTTCCTTATGCTACTGAGGTTCCTGCAACCCCAATGTCCAATTTTCCACTCTTCAACTGCAAGTTATGATAGAGACCAGACCTTATACATATATTTGCATTCCCCATAACATCACAATACTTCCTGATAGATTGTTTTGCAAGTGTTACATTTTCTCCAAATTGTTTTCTTTCTGCCTGACTTTCTATTCATTCAACAAATATTTTGAGTTCCCACCCTGTATCAACAACTATGCTATGCGGTAGGATACAACAGTACACAAAAACATACATTCTCTCCTCCCATGACACTTGCAATCTCGTAGAAGAGAAAAACACTCATCAAAGAACCACACTAGCAAGTATAACAGCTAATATCTAGTAAGTGTTTATAATATACCAGGCACTGTCTGGTGGCTTTATATTATGTCGAATTAGTTATAATCTAGAGCTATGCTTCCCAGAATTACTTTCCTGTATGGTTCCAATTTAGGGTTGGCCATAAGAGGAATTTGCACGTAAATTCTGAAAGGTGAAAGTGAAGGAGCAGACATTTTTAACACTCTGAATGGCATTTTGGGGCCCATCTCATTGGTATGGAACAGGAAGCAGACCTGCAGCTCCCCAAGCTCCTGCAAGATATCCTCCTTCAGCTCCTCTGAATTCTGGACCAGGTACATGCGCAGCTCCACATCACCAAGGCTGGAGGCAGTACAAGATAGGCACAGGTTCTAGACTGTCCTTGCAGGATTGATTATGTTCTTTGGTTCCAATTTGTTCTCCCACTTCCCCTGCTGACTTCAGGCTCAACATTAAATGCTGAAATGAGTCTTATGGAAACTAATTAGATCTCACAATTACATCATGTCTAACCCTTATAATAAAATTCCTTATTCTCTGTCACCTCTAGTGGTTCCGCTTCTCTGATTGAACCTTTATTGACACTGAGGTGGGTACTATTGTTATCCCTGTTTTAAAGATGAGGATACTAAAGCATGAAGACATTAAGCATCTTGCCCAAAGTCAAACAGTTCACAAATGGGGAGAGCCAAGTTTTGAACCCAAGCAGTTTGGCTTAAGAGTATGTATGCAATTAACCACCATGCTATCTTCCTCTCAAACCTCAGTCTGAAATTATGCACACAGAGGTAAATAAGTACTGTGATAAAAAGAACGCAATTCTATGACAGCACTTAACAAAGGAGCCTGAATGAGATTATATATCTCTCTGTTTACTTATCCATCTGAGCAGTCTATCTACTGAGAAAAATATGTGTTCAACAAAATAGCTGATGCAGGAGGGAAGGTGACTAAAATTTGGGCAAAGGTGAAGAAAAGACAGGGGCACGTCCCTTCTCCTAACATCACCATTGGGATACAGTGGCCGTCGAATGCACCACAGAGAAAGCAGCCTACCGGGAGCATAACCACGCAGACGATGTTTACAGTGCTGAACTCATGAGAGGATAGTTTAAAGTGCACTAGATTGGGAATCAAGAAAAATTGCCTTATAATCCTAGCTCTACCACTGACTGTTGTATAACTGTGCAACTTCCCTGCTCTGGGCCTCAGTTTTCCCTTTCTAAGGATGGTATGGTTGGACTTCATAATCTCTAAGATTCCTTCTAGTTCTAGGATTCTATAACCATTAGCCTATGAAATTAGAGTCTGTCCAGGTTTTCAGCACAGTTAAGAAAGCACTTGGGTAATGAGCTTGGGATTCCGGGGTGATTATTTGCAGGCTCTTAATCAAAAACAAGATAGCTAACATTTAGGTAGTTTTGCTGGAGCTCCTGAAGCGAAAGAAGGGATGGCTTGGCCAGCTTACCTGGTCACAAACCAGTCTTGCAGTCCCTGGCTATAGTCTATAAGCCATTTCTCCCACCAAGATCTCAAATGAATTCTTGTGTTGCAATAAAAAAAGATGAACACGTTCATTCTGGAGAGGTGATCTCTTCATCCAAAAAGTCTCCAGGGAAACTTTTATCAAATAGCTGAATGTGAAAGCAAAGCATGACTCAAGGAAACCACATGACCTTCTGCCCAGAGAATGATGAATACCTTCTGCCTTGGCCAGGAAGGAAAACATGAACTAGAATTGATTTGTTCTCTTCTCTCGGGAGAAAGTGGGAGTGAGGGCATTAGAAATTCCATTTTGAAGAGCCTAGATTCAAATCTTTGTATTTTCTTGATATGTGGGAGTTAAGAGAGAGAAAATACTTCTGTTCAATTATGTTTGTTGTTCTGCAATTTGAACAGAATACATTTTTCTGATTAAATTTTAAAATGATAGCATTTTTAAGTAAATGAGCAGTTCAAGTACTATGGCTAAGATTATCATTTAAGCAGCCATCATTAAATGAAGAAAGAGAGAAAGATAACAACTACAGATTTAACATCATATTCTGAGGCATCTGAATAGGATAAGTGAAATACTGGCAGGCAGGGGGGATCTTCCTTCTATCTTTAAAGAGAATGAGGTGATTAAGAGATTGCTCTTAGGTCCATGAATATAAAGGTCCTGAAATTATGTGGATACAATGAGATCACAGTGCTCTGAGCTGTAAGTCCATAAGGTACATTAACTAGTTCTCTAAATAAGAGAAATGAACTGACCTCATTTAATTAGCATGGAGTGGTTTTTAAAGGCAAAAAAAGAGGTTTCATTAACTGCTTATAAATGGCCCTATTTCAAAAGATGCAAATCCACAGAGGAACTTACGTTTGGAGAAAACGTCTATCTCCCATCACAAGAAGCCATTTTTTATCCTTTTGCTTCCAGTTTTTCCTTTTGTTATGGCATTTGTTCAATTCATTCATTCATACATTCAAACATCTACTAAGCACAGATTTTACATCAAGTACTGTATTATTGTACTTTGGCACTGTCAAAGTACATTGTCATATTTTTTTGGCTTTTAAGAACTGTTCAGATGTTAAGCCTCCAAGGCCAAGATTTTAATGCCAATTTTAAGATTTTCCACCTTTCTTTGGAATTTCTTCCCTTTCTCATTTTACTCCAACCCACCCCTTTAATCCAAGCTGTAGGCTATCAGGAAAGTGGAAAGTGGGTGTGGCATGCAAGATAGCGTAAGTGCAAGCCACAGTTGGCCTATAAAGGAATGTTTCCAAATGTCAAGACATTTTAATGATGATATATAAAACTCTACCCCACCCTCAATCAGAGGCAAGATATGTCCCTGTTCTTTAGACTCCTTTAGGATTCTGATCAATACCTGTGGAGCGAAGTCTGCCACCTCCAACAAAGGAAAAACCAAAGTAGAGAACAAACAGTTCTGCCCAAGCGTTAGCAATTGTCTTTAGCATCTCTTGTTCACTAGTGCTGGCTTGCTGCTACACTGGATTTTTCAGCCTCTATATCATGCTCACCTAGTTCTGGGACAGCACCCCGACCTCCCATCATCACTATTCCCTTATCCTGATTTTTTTAAATTTCATAGCACTTACTACCTCTTAACATATTATATATTTGTTTACAAGCCCTAAGAAGACAGTGAACTGTGTCTGTTTGTTCCCTCAGTACCTAGAATAGTACCTGGTTCATAGTTGAGCACTCCAAAAAATGTGTTTAATTAACTAATGAATGAGTGATACTTGCCTGTTCCTTTTTGCCACAGCTCACTCTCTGCGCCTCAATCTCCATGTCTTAGGTCTTCTGAATCAACCTAATTTTCCTGTTCCTAGGGCATCAATCCTTTGCTTGCCCTACCTGATATATGGATGGTGAACTGGACCCACATTTAACCCAGGGAAGAGAATAGCTAAATCAAGCATTTTTGCATATAAAAGGGCCCAACCACAAAACCATTTATTCATCTTTCCTTAAGGCTATTTTTATGTTACTGTACATGTCAGTACTTAAAATAGTTTTGACCGGAACATATGAAGCAGAAACATAACTACACACCACAGCTCCCCTGCAGGTCCTCATACCCCTCCTAGGCAACATTTGCATTTTAATAGGGAACATTTTAAAGCCCTAGGCCTAGCTCATAGGAGTGAAGAACTCTGGGCCACATTAATTAGGGGGCAACAGAAACTGGGGACCTTTTTAACCTCCTCTCAAGTCACTCTATCTGGCCCCCTCTTCCACCAGCACACTGGATAGGCAATCCTTGAAAAAGAATTTAGAAAACACTGAGTATTGGGAATCTGTTCCCTAAGGAGGGAATCAATCCAACCAACCACTTTTTTCTTTGCCAACTGTTATAGCTTACGTCCTCTAGACCAAGAACCCAAAAGGATTCTTTTTTCTATTGACAATTCAAGAGACTCTTCACACTCTCTTTGCTCTCACTGTGTATTAAGGATCTATTTTCAAAGAACTACATAGCCAGAGGGGAGAAATATGACTGAAGCGCATTCCCAACTACTCCAGAAGTGTCCTTGGTGTATGTTATGTTACCCCAGGGAATCAATGTGGGGATTGGGTTTGGGGAGTTGCACTTTGCACCTGCTGTCACGGATGAGATTGTCATAATACCTAGTAATGAAGTAAGAGGGGTGAGGGTAAGAAATCAATTAAGCAGGCAGTTTTTTTAAAAAATAAACTATGTCTTTTGTCATATTTATATATATATTTTTTGTGGTACGCGGGCCTCTCACTGTTGTGGCCTCTTTCGTTGTGGATCCCAGGCTCCGGACGCGCAGGCTCAGCGGCCATGGCTCATGGGGCCCAGCCGCTCCGCGGCATGTAGGATCTTCCCAGTCTGGGGCACGAACCCACGTCCCCTGCATCGGCAGGCAGACTCTCAACCACTGCGCCACCAGGGAAGCCCTGTAATAATTTTAGATTCACAGAAAAGTTGCAGAGATAATACAGTGAGCTCTCATATACTCTTATTTTTTAATTAATTTTTATTGGAGTAGGGTTGCTTTACAATGCTATGTTAGCCTCCACTGCACAACAAATGAGTCAGCCATACACATACAGATATCTCCTCCCTTTTGGACTTCTCTTCCATTTAGGTTAGCACAGTGCATTAGGTAGAGTTCCCTGAGCTATACAGTATGTCCCCATCAGTTGTCTATTTTATACTGTTCCCTCAGTTTCCCCTGATGTCAACATCTTGTGTAACTATAATACATTTGTCAAAAGTAAGAAATTAATATTGATATATTCCTATTAACTAAACTATTGGATTTCATCAGTTTTCCCACTAATGTCCTTTTACTGTTTCAGGGTCCAATCTAGGATTCCACATTTCATTTAACAGATGGCTTTTTGGTACAATGTGAGAAGATCTAATCAAGAGGCCAAGCCTAGGCCAAGCTCATTAAGGGAAAGCTGCTCCCTCGGGCCTCTCTTTTACTGACTACGAATCCTGGTTAGCCCGCACTGCATGGTACAGTCAGGCGGAGTTTGGCTAAACAGCAAAATCAAAAAAGGATGTTGCAAGGAGAAGGACATCTTTCAGATAATGGAAAAGCATGAAGGAAAAGAAAGAAAACAACCTCAGGTGCCAAGTAGAGATTAGGTAGACAAAAAGGAATTTGATGGCCATTCTCCCAGAAACTTCAAAGTCACTAATCAGAGTTTCGGAAAATTCAGCAAGGAGAAGAAGCCACCAGGAACTCAGTAGGACTCCATGACGACCACAGTGGCAGAAGCGTGCTCAGGGGTAAAAAGGCATTACGGTCAGGCATTCAGGCTGACACACTGAATGAGTTCCCTGCCTCCAGCTCTATTAAGAATGGCAAACTGGTATGATCAAGTAGCCATGTTAGGGTTATTAAATCAAAGTGTGTCAAACACATGGAACGCTCTAGATGTTGCAAACTACAGTCCTGTGGGCCAAATCTGCTACCTGTTTTTGTCAATGAAGTTTTATTGGAACACTTAGCTACCTCCATTTGTTTAAGTATGGTCTGTGGCTGCTTTTGCACTACAAAGAGAGAGTTGATTAGTTGCAACAGGACCACAAAGCCTAGAAGATTTACTAGCTGGCCCTTTATGGAAAGTGATCTAGATTGAATCAACAGGTAGAGAAATAAGAGGCTAAATGGTCTTTACCAAGTGAAAGCTATTAGTGTGCAGCTATTAGTCAGAATGCACAACCTACATCAGAGGTCTAGTGCATGGCCAAGGGCATATTCAGCCATGAGTGAGGCTTCCCTGGAGACTCTGGGAATACTGGACTGCTGAGCCTGTCTTCCACTCCAGGCCCCAGCTGCTGGAATCTCGAATTAAGTATAGATCGCAACCACAGAAAGGCTGGAATGGCATGGTAGTGGGAAGGGGGAAATCAATCCTGACCAATGCTCTGGGAGAGCTTTGCATCAGTACAGTGATATTGAGAAACAGGAATAAGGGAAATCCTTGGGTAGAATCTATTTAAATATTTTAATGTTTTCCTTTCACAAGGTTGTAACTTCAGGATGACTAAAACATTAGATTACCATCAGATAAAAGAGTATTTTTATCACTCAAGTCTTTATTGAATACTTACTGCATGGACTACGGGATTACAAAGAGGAGTTACCCCCCTATGATTTTAGTGAGGGAGAAAAGACATGCACCCAACCACTTCTAATAAAAGTACAATACAGAAAGGATCAAAATGTCTAAACGCCTTCATTTAGTCCCAATCCCCTTTCAC
This sequence comes from Grampus griseus, assembly GCF_964374135.1. NCBI lineage: Eukaryota > Metazoa > Chordata > Mammalia > Artiodactyla > Delphinidae > Grampus > Grampus griseus. Next base: position 96,696,222 of record NC_138999.1, on the reverse strand, counting down.
TTCTAGGACTGCTCTGCACTTCCTTTCCCTATATCCTCCTTCCAACCTTTTCCACCTGTGCTCTCTGGAATCAGCATTTCAAGATAAGCAAACTCTCCAACATGCCCAACTTCTTCACATAACACTTGTTTCCTTAACTGAAATCTGGCTCTACCACAAGCCCCCTGCTTCCCCACAAGCTCTCTCAAGAGCAGGCTGAGATCTATACTTAGAAAAAAAAAATGCAGGCTGCTCATTCCCCTACACTTCAGAAATCATACAACCATACTGCTTTTGTTGTCTTCATTTCAGAGATGAGAAAACAGGCCAAGTAACTTGCCCGAGGTCACACAGACAGTAAGTGGCAGAGCTGGGATCGGAACCCAGCTTGAAATGATTGGAGCACCATGCTCTTTACCATACTAGACAGCATTTCATATCCTCTATAATCCTCCATCATCACTTGTTGCTGAAAGTGAAACATCAGAAAAACAATAGACTTTAAAAAAATTTTTTTTGGATCAGGTACTTTCCTAGAGTACCTGGTGTATTACCTGATGTTTCTGTAGGGGCAGTAGGGATTTCACAGGCTCACTTTACGTGCTTGCAGCACCTGTTACCCACCCACTCTTCTTTCTTGGAGCCAAAACATTGTCACCAGAAAACTAACAGTCTGTAGGCCAATTCTTATCTGATAGAACATCTGCCAGAAGGCATGAGGAAGTCAGAACCAGGAGAGTTTGAAAGAGATATAATCAGGAGAACTATGTGAGGAGAGGTGGGGAGAATGCTGTTAACTAGCAGTGCTTCCTAATCAGTCTGCCCCAGCACTCTGGTGTGCTGCAAGCTACAGATTGGTCTATGCATTGATGATATATTGACCCACTCAGTCTCGGTCCCAGCGCTGATCGCCTCTGGGAGCTACAAGTCTCACCTTTTTACACCAGAGTTCCATAGAAATGTTTTCCACTTATGTCACAGTTGCAGTGCAGGGGTTTGGAAAGCACAGACCTTGAAGATGATGAAAATTGACGTTCTGGCCACCAAAGATTTCATGCCTTATACCTAATGTGGAACCTCTTCTTTCCTCCTGGTCTGCTATGATGTCAGAGATTCAGGGTGCCTTTCAGAGGCCTTGGGAGAGTAGGGTATGAGAGGAAGTGTGGAAGAGAAGCAGAGTCCACCCAGAGTGAGAGGAACTCATGGCATTCAAGGTGAAGTGGTGTCTGGCCTTTTAGAACAAGTCCAACTCGCCTGATAAATCTTTTGCTTAGCATGCAAGATAGACGCACAAGCAGAAATGGCCTATTGACAAACAGGTGAACCTTTTTGCAATACTTGTGTCAGTCAGATCAGCCCTGATTAGATATGAACTGATATCTTGACAATTCCCCAAATACAAATGAAGTGATAGAGAAATAGATATGTACAATTATATATGGGGAATCTAAAATATGATACAAATGAACTTATTTATACAACAGAAATAGACTCACAGACAAAGCAAACAAACTCATGGTTACCAAAGGGGAAAGGGGCAGGGAGGAATAAATCAGGAGTTTGGGATTAGCAGATACAAGCTACTATATATAAAATAGACAAACAACAAGGTCCTACTGTATAGCACAGGAAACTATGTTCAATATTTAATAATGAACCATAATAGAAAAGAAAAAAAAAGAAATAGATATGTAGATAAAGGGAAACAGTCTTGGAAGGCTATATACCAAAATGTTGATAGTGGGTTTTTTTTCTCATTTTGTTAGGCCTTTCTGTATATTCTCATTTATTTCAACATTGTGTATGCATTTTTCCTACCATAAAAAATAATAGCAATAAAGCTATTACCATTTTGGAAAATGCCACTACTACAAAGTACTACATGACCTTGGATACCTCCAAACCTCACTTAAACTCAGTTCCCCTATAAAGCAAATACCAGTGTGTTACAGGTTGTTACAATGCTCAACAGAAAAATTAGCAGACATGTAGCAGGAACTCAATGCATATTTCTTTAAAAAACAAACAAGCCTTCTGAAAGGAGGATGTCAACGATATAAATATGAGGTTAATTCTGCAAAAAATGAAAACAACAGAAGACTTTGAATTCAGGGTCAGACTGCTTAGCTTTTGTGCCTCTAGAGGTCAAGAAAAAGCAACACATGAAGCAAGTTAAGTAGAATGAGGAACCTTATTGCCAAGGAAGAAACTTACCCAAAATCTACTAACACACTTTCTGTCCCATTGTTCACTCCTCTCTTGCTTTAACTCCTCTAGTTTTCCTTTCCCTAGTGATATGAAAGTCTTAATAAACCTAACAGGGTCCCCAAGCATGTTACTGGAAGACACATATTCTTAGATGTAAACCTAACCCATGGATGGAAATGTGCCCCTTCTGTCATGGACCATAATGATCTGAGATTTTCTAAATGGACACATGATTCAGCTCAAGCCAATCTGACTTACTGCACCTACAAACTTGTGGTCTGTGGTATATATTTTTGCTCTAAGGAAGCTTTTGTCTCATCTCATTACTTTCTGTCAAGTACACATAGATAGAGGCTTTCAGTATGTTTACGTTTAAAAACAAGAAATCAAGTAAGAGAACAGAGTAGGGACTGCCTGCCAAGCTTAAAGCAGAAGATGGGCAGCCGTAGCAGAAGGAGATTAGACTCAAAAAATCATCCTAAACCAAAACACATATTCAAAATTACTTATGTAATACTGTGCATCCGACCCTGTTCTTAATACTTCACATATATCAACTCATTTAATTTTCACACAACCTCATGAGATAGGTACTTTTACTATCCCATTTTACAGATAAAGAAACTGAGGCACAGACTCATTCATGTAACCCAGCTAGTAAGCGGTAGAACCAGCCCAACTCCCGGGTCTCTGCTTGTAAACCCATTGCTATGTTGTCCCTCTAAGAAACAAAGCACTTTCAAGCACAGGCTGCAATTAACCCAAGTAAAAGATAAACCCCCTAAGTGTTCCTTCTCTATTTCTCCAGGCAGTTTTTCTTTTCAAACATCCATCTTTTTTTTTTTTTTTTACATCTTTATTGGAGTATAATTGCTTTACTATGGTGTGTTAGTTTCTGCTTTATAACAAAGTGAATCAGTTATACATATACATATGTTCCCATATCTCTTCCCTCTTGCGTCTCCCTCCCTCCCACCCTCCCTATCCCACCCCTCTAGGTGGTCACAAAGCACCAAGCTGATCTCCCTGTGCTATGCAGCTGCTTCCCACTAGCTATCTATTTTACATTTGGTAGTGTATATATGTCCATGCCACTCTCTCACTTTGTCACAGCTTACCCTTCCCCCTCCCCATATCCTCAAGTCCATTCTCTAGTAGGTCTGTGTCTTTATTCCTGTCTTACCCCTAGGTTCTTCATGACATTTTTTTTCTTAGATTCCATATATATGAGTTAGCATACGGTATTTGTCTTTAAGAAAATGTTCAAACATCCATCTTTATCCCTATTTATTCACCTCCTCTAGCCTGCAGTCATTGTCACCCACACTTATTGAAAATTAAGATCTTCAAAAAGGTATTTCAGCAGGACATTGTTTCGGCAGGTCCTGAAAATTAACTACTTACCTCTTCCCTGCCTTGTCATTCATCTGAGCTCACTGGCTCTTGTCCCGTTCATAGTTGCCAGTGTACAAAAAATGATCGTCTACTGCACACTTAACTACTCTCCCACCTCCTGCCAATTCAGGTCATTCAAGAACATGGTCTTTTATAGGAAATGAGAAAGGGAGCTGAAAGAATAAATACCCAAAGAATGTACTGCACCCTATCTTCATGTTCGCAATTAGTGGACACAGCAGCTACACTGGCACTGGGAATGTTTTCGTTGGACAGAGCCTCTGAAAGACATTGCTGAATAATACGGATCTGTAAACCATTACTACTCAGCACTTTGTCAAGAACACAATATTAATTACCCTCTAGAGCTTTTAAGAAATGGCTGATCCTTTGGAAGGAGGTGATTTCAACAAGTCACTTATTCCTCAGGTTGCAAATATGCTTAATTTCCTTCTTTGTGAAGAGTACTGTATTTTTCTATACGAACTGATTTTAACGAAGATATTTTCCATTTCTAAAGAACATGTTCTCCACTAATGGCATTTGAGTGGAAAGCAAAATGCTACAATACCGGCCAGAAAGGAAACCTTAGGAGGTCCCTGATAATACACCTGCAGGACCCTGCCATCTTGGGGCTGGAAGGGCACCTAAAGGCCAAGCAAGGATATAGTGATTGCGGCAGCTCATTCACAGTCCTCTCTGAAGGGGCTTTCTTGGTTGTTACCTGACTGGAGGAGGAGTAATATGAACACAAAGCCAAAGTAAGGCAAAGTGCAGAAAATAAATTAGAGTCAACAATATTAAAAATAAAAGAGAACAGATTTAAGCCAGTGACCTCTGTCTGCAGGGAATTCAATTTCATACTGGTCTTGGCCCAGCAGGAGACAGATGATTCAAGGTGTATGGATTTACTCAATCCACTTCTCCAAGGATTTGCTGAGAAACTACTGTGTGCCTAGCTTTGTGCTCAAAACCAAGACAGGAGGGAAGAGTGAGGGTTGATCTGAAGGGAGGATTAAAAAATAAGAAGAAATAAGAAGTCCTTCCCTCCAATGGATGAACCACTTAATTTGGGAGACAAGACACATTGACAGGAGACAGAGAACAGTTCACTGAATCTATAAGCAAGTGTAGAATAAGATGGTACATGTGCCATAGTTTCTCAAGGCTAAGACCCATGTGATTCCTTTGGAATTTTAATGGTTCTGAAAATGAAACATGTTTTACAGCTGCTGGGTACATATCATGTAGCGCTTCATTGTTTAATTTTTTTTAAACACCCCTGTGTTTACTAAAAATTGTGTCCACTAATTGCGAACATGAAGACAGGGTGCAGAACATTCTTTGGGTATTTAATTCTTTCAGCTCCCTTTCTCATTTCCTATAAAAGACCATGTTCTTGAATGACCTGAATTGGCAGGAGGTGGGAGAGCAGTTAAGTGTGCAGTAGACGATCATTTTTTGTACACTGGCAACTACGAACGGGACAAGAGCCAGTGAGCTTAGATGAATGACAAGGCAGGGAACAGGTAAGTAGTTAATTTTCAGGACCTGCTGAAACAATGTCCTGCTGAAATACCTTTTTGAAGGGATAGGTTGCTTCCATACCCTGGCTATTGTAAATAGAGCTGCAATGAACACTGTGGTACATAACTTTTTTTTTTTTTTTTTTTTTTTTTTTGCGGTACGCAGGCCTCTCACTGCTGTGGCCTCTTCCGTTGCGGAGTACAGGCTCCGGATGCGCAAGCTCAGCGGCCATGGCTCACGGGAGCAGCCGCTCCATGGCATGTGGGATCCTCCCAGACCGGGGCACGAACCCGTGTCCCCTGCATCGGCAGGCGGACTCTCAACCACTGCGCCACCAGGGAAGCCCCATAACTATTTCTGAATTATGGTTTTCTCAGGGTATATTCCCAGTACTGAGATTGCTGTGTCATATGGTAGCTCTACTTTTAGTTTTGTAAGGAACCTCCATGCAGTTCTCCATAGTGGCTGTATCAACTTACATTCCCACCAACAGTGTAAGAGTGTTCCCTTTTCTCCACACCCGCTCCAGCATTTACTGTTTGTAGATTTTTTGATGATGGCCATTCTGGCTGGTGTGAGGTGATACCTCATTGTACTTTTGATTTGCATTTCTCTAATGATTAGTGATGTTTAGCATCCTTTCATGTGTTTATTGGCAACCTGTATATATTCTTTGGAGAAATGTCTATTTAGGTCTTCTGCCCATTTTTGGATTGGGCTGTTTTTTTGATATTGAGCTGCATGAGCTGCTTGTATATTTTGGAGATTAATCCCTTGTAAGGTGCTTTGTTTGCACAGATTTTCTCCCATTCTGAGGGTTGTCCTTCCATCTTCTTTATGGTTTCCTTTGCTGTGTAAAAGCTTTGAAGTTTCATTACATCCCATTTGTTTATTTTTGTTTTTATTTCCATTTCTCTAGGAGGCGGGTCTGAAAAGATCATGCTGTGATGTATGTCATAGAGTGTTCTGCCTATGTTTTCCTCTAAGAGTTTTATAGTGTCTGGCCTTACATTTAGGTCTTCGATCCATTTTTAGTTTATTTTTCAGTATGGTGTTAGGGAGTGTTCTAATTTCATTCTTTTACATGTAGCTGTCTGGTTTTCCCAGGACCACTTATTGTATCTTCATTGTATATTCTTGCCTCCTTTATCAAAGACAAGCTGACCATATGTGCATGTGTTTAACTCTGGTCTTTCTATGCTGTTCCATTGATCTATATTTCTATTTTTGTGCCAGTACCATACTGTGTTGATTACTGTAGCTTTGTAGTATAGTCTGAAGTCAGGGATCCTGATTCCTCCAGCTCCATTTTTCTTTTTCAAGATTGCTTTGGCTATTCGGGGTCTTTGGTGTTCCCATACAAATTGTGAAATTTTTTGTTCTAGTTCTGTGAAAATTGCCATTGGTAGTTTGATAGGGATTGCACTGAATCTGCAGATTACTTTGGGTAGTATAGTCATTTTCACAATGTTGATTCCTCCAATCCAAGAACATGGTATATCCCTCCATCTGTTTGTATCGTCTTTATTTCTTTCATCAGTCTTATAGTTTTCTGTATACAGGTCTTTTGTCTCCTTAGGTAGGTTTATTCCTAGGTATTTTATTCTTTTTGTTGCAATGGTAAATGGGAGTGTTTACTGAATTTCTCGTTCAGATTTTTCATCATTAGTGTATAGGAATGCAAGAGATTTCTGTGCATTAATTTTGAATCCTGCTACTTTACCAAATTCATTGATTAGCTCTAGTAGTTTTCTGGCAGCATCTTTAGGATTCTCTATGTACAGCATCATGTCATCTGCAAACAGTGACAGTTTTACTTCTTCTCTGATTTGGATTCTCTTAATTTCCTTTTCTTCTCTGATTGCTGTGGCTAAACCTTCTGAAACTATTTTGAATAATAGTGGTGAGAATGGACATCCTTGTCTTGTTCCTGATCTTAGAGGAAATGGTTTTAGTTTTTCACCATTGAGAATGACGTTGGCTGTGGAGTTCTCATATATGGCCCTTATTATGTTGAGGTAGCTTCCCTCTATGCCTACTTTCTGGGGAGTTGTTATCATAAATGGGTGTTGAATTTTGTCAAAAGCTTTTTCTGCATCTATTGAGATGATCATGTGGTTTTGATTCTTCAGTTTGTTAATATGGTGTATCACATTGATTGATTTGAGTATATTGAAGAATCCTTGCATTCCTGAGATAAACCCACTTGATCATGGTGTATGATCCTTTTAATGTGCTCGTGGATTCTATTTGCTAGGATTTTGTTGAGGATTTTTGCATCTATGTTCATCAGTGATATTGGCCTGTAGTTTTCTTCCTTTGTGACATCTTTCTCTGGTTTTGGTATCAGGGTGATGGTGGCCTTGTAGAATGAGTTTGGGAGCGTTCCTCCCTCTGCCATATTTTGGAAGAGTTTGAGAAGGATAGGTGCTCTTCTCTAAATGTTTGATAAAATTCGCCTGTGAAGCCATCTGGTCCTGGGCTTTTGTTTGTTGGAAGATTTTTAATCACAGTCTCATTTTCAGTCCTTGTGATTGGTCGTTTATATTTTCTATTTCTTCCTGGTTCAGTCTTGGAAGGATGTGCTTTTCTACGAATTTGTCCATTTCTTCCAGGTTGTCCATTTTATTGGCACAGAGTTACCTGTAGCAATCTCTCATGATCCTTTGTATTTCTGCAGTGTCAGTTTTTTCATTTCTAATTCTGTTTATGTGAGTTTTCTCTCTTTTTTTCTTGATGAGTCTAGCTAATGTTTTATCAATTTTGTTTATCTTCTCAAAGACAAAGCTTTTAGTTTTATTGATCTTTGCTATTGTTTCCTTCATTTCTTTTTCATTTCTTTCTGATCTGATCTTTATGATTTCTTTCCTTCTGCTAACTTCGGGGTTTTTTTGTTCTTCTTTCTCTAATTGCTTTAGGTGTAAGGTTAGGTTGTTTATTTGAGAGGTTTCTTGTTTCTTGAGGTAGGATTGTATTGCTATATACTTCCCTCTTAGAACTGCTTTTGCTGCATCCCATAGGTTTTGGGTCATTGTGTTTTCATTGTCATTTCTTTTAGGTATTTTTTGATTTCCATTTTGATCCCTTCAGTGATCTCTTGGTTATTTTGTAGCATTTTGTTTAGCTTCCATGTGTTTGTAATTTTAAGTTTTCTTCCTGTAACTGATATCTACTTTCATAGCACTGTTGTTGGAAAAGATACTTGATATGATTTCAACTTTCTTAAATTTACCAAGGTTTGATTTGTGACCCAAGATATGACCTTTCCTGGAGAATGTTCCATGAGTGCTTGAGAGCAAAGGGTATTCTGTTGTTTTTGAATGGAGTCCTAAAATATCAGGTAAGTCCATCTTGTCTAATGTGTCATTTAAAGCTTGTATTTACTTATTTATTTTCATTTTGCATTATCTGTTCATTGGTGAAAGTCGGGTGTTAAAATTCCGTACTGTTACTGTGTTACTGTCAATTTCCCCTTTCATGGCTGTTAGCACTTTCCTTATGTACTGAGGTGCTCCTATGGTGGGTGCATAAATATTTACAACTGTTATATCTTCTTGGATTGGTCCCTTGATGATTGTGTCCTTCTTTGTCTTCTGTAATAGTCTTTATTTTAAAGTCTATTTTGTCTGATATGAGAATTGCTACTCCAGCTTTTCTTTGATTTCCATTTGCATGGAATATCTTTTTCCATCCCCTCGCTTTCCGTCTGCATGTGTCCCTAGGTCTGAAGGGGGTCTCTTGAGGACAGCATATATACTGGTCTTGTTTTTGTATCCATTTTGCCAGTCTATGTCTTTCAGTTGGAGCATTTAACCCATTTATATTTAAGATAATTATAGATATGTATGTTCCTCTTACCATTTTCCTCATTGTTTTCGGTTTGCTTTTGTAGGTCTTTTCCTTCTCTTGTGTTTCCTGCCTAGAGAAGTTCCTTTAGCATTTGCTGTAGAGCTGGTTTGGTGGGCTGAATTCTCTTAAGTTTTGCTTGTCTGTAAGGGTTTGATTTTCTCTGTCAAGTCTGAATGAGATCCTTGCTGGGCAGAGTAATCTTGGTTGTAGGTTTTTCCCTTTCATCACTTTAAATATGTCCTGCCACTCATTTCTGGCTTGCAGAGTTTCTGCTGAAAGATCAGCTGTTAGCCTTATGGGGATTCCCTTGTATGTTATTTGTTGCTTTTCCCTTGCTGCTTTTAATATTTTTTCTCTGTCTTTAATTTTTTATAGTTTGATTAATATGTGTTTGTGTGTTTCTCCTTGGATTTATCCTGTATGGGACTCTCTGTGCTTCCTGGACTTGATTGACTATTTCCTTTCCCATGTTAGGGAAGTTTTTGACTATAATCTCTTCAAATACTTTCTCAGAGCCTTTCTTTTTCTTTTCTTCTTCTGGGACCCCTATAATTTGAATGTTGGTGCATTTCATGTTGTCCCAGAGGTCTCTAAGACTGTCCTCAATTCTTTTCATTCTTTTTTCTTTATTCTGCTCTGCAGTAGTTATTTCAACTATTTTATCTTCCAGGTTACCTATCCCTTCTTCTGCCTCAGTTATTCTGCTGTTGATTCCTTCTAGAGAATTTTTAATTTCACTTATTGTGTTGTTCATCATTGTTTGTTTGCTCTTTAGTTCTTCTAGGTGCTTTTTAAACGTTTCTTGTATTTTCTCCATTCTATTTCCAAGAGTTTGGATCATTTTACCATCATTACTCTGAAATCTTTTTCAGGTAGACTGCCTATTTCCTCTTAATTTGTTTGCTCTGATGGGTTTTTACTTTGCTCCTTCATCTGCCGCATATTTCTGTCTTCTAATGTTGTTTAACTTACTTTGTTTGGGGTCTCCTTTTCGCAGCCTGCAGGTTCATAGTTGCCTTTGTTTTTGGTGTCTGCCCCCAGTGGGTGAGGTTGGTTCAGTGGCTTGTTTAGGCTTCGTGGTGGAGGGGACTGGTGCGTGTGTTCTGGTGGGTGGGCCTGGATCTTGTCTTTCTTGGGGGAAGGCTGTGTCTGGTGGTGTGTTTTGGGCTGTCTGTGAACTTAGTATGATTTTACGCAGCCTCTCTGCTAATGGGCAGGGTTGTGTTCCTGTATTGCTAGTTGTTTGGCATGGGGTGTCCAGCACTAGGGCTTGCTGGCCATTGGGTGGAGCTAGGTCTTAGCATTGAGACAGAGGTCTCTGGGAGAGCTCTCGCTGATTGATATTATGTGGGGTCAGGAGGTTTCTGGTGGTCCAATGTCCTGAACTTGGCTCTCCTACCCTGGAGGCTCAGACCTGACACCAGGCTGGAGCACCAAGACCCTATTGGCCACACAGCTCAGAAGAAAAGGGAGAAAAAAAAGGAAGAAAAACTTTTTTTAAGTAAATAATAAAATAAAAATTATTAAAATGAAAAAAAAATACAAAAAAGAAGAGAGCAACCAAACCAATAAACAAATCCACCAATGGTAACAAATGCTAAAACCTATACTAAGATAAACATAAAAATCAGAAACAAATCAGTCACAGACAGCAAATCCGAAGTCTACAGTTGCTCCCAAAGTCTACCGCCTCAATTTTGGGATGATTTTTTGTCTCTTCAGGTATTCCACAGATGCAGGGTATATCAAGTTGATTGTGGGCATTTAATCTGCTCTTCCTAAGGCTGCTGGGAGAGATTTCCCTTTCTCTTCTTTGTTTGCACAGCTCCTAGGGCTCAGCTTTGGTTTTGGCCCACCTCTGCTTGTAGGTCGCCCTCAGGTGTCTTTTCCCTACCCAGACAGTTAAGAGATTAAAGCAGCAGCTGATTAGGATGTTCTTGCTCACTCTGGCCCTTGGGAGGGAGGGGTATGGTAGTCATAATTGGAATGCGGGGTGAGCCTGCGGTGGCAGAGGCTGACATGACTTTGCAACACCCTGAGGTGTGCCATGGGTTTGCCTGGGGATGTTGTCCCTAGATCACAGGACCCTGGCAGTGATGAGCTGCACAGGCTCCTGGGGAGGGGTGTGTGTGTGTGGATAGTGACCTGTGCTTGCACACAGGATTCTTCGTGGCAGCATTAGCATTAGCGTTTCATGCCAGTCTCTGGGGTCTGAGATGATAGCTGTGGCTCATGCCTGTCTCTGGAGCTTGCTTAGGCAGTGCTCTGCCTTGTGTGGGCATGAGGGAAAGGAATCCCCTCTCTTTGTGCACCCTGAAACAATGGTCTCTTGCCTCTTCAGCAGGTCCAGACTTTTTCCTAGACTCCCTCCCAGCTAGCTGGGGCACACCAGCCCCCTCAGGCTGTCTTCATGCAGCCAACCCCAGTCCTCTCCCTTGGGTCTGACCTCTGAAGCCCGAGCCTCAGCTCCCAGCCCCCACCAGCCCTGGTGAGTGAGCTGACAAGCCTCTCAGGCTGGTGAGTGCTGGTCAGAACAGATCCTCTGTGTAGGAATCTCTATACTTGCTCTCTGCACTGTTGTTGCTTTGCTCTCCTCTGTGGCTCCAAAGCTTCCCCCCCCCACCCACCCCCCATCTGCGCCAGTGAAGGGGTTTCCTAGTGTGTGGAAACTTTTCCTCCTTCACAGCTCCCTCCCAGAAGTGCAGGTCCCATCCCTATTCTTTTGCCTCTGTTTTTTCTTTTTTCTTTTGCCCTACTCAGGTATGTGGGGACTTTCTTGCCTTTTGAGAAGTCTGAGGTCTTCTGCCAGTGTTCAGTAGGTGTTCTGTAGGTGTTGTTCCACATGTAGATGTATTTTTAATGTAATTGTGGGGAGGAAGGTGATTTCCACATCTTACTCCTCCAACATCTTGAAGGTCCCCCAGTTCAACTGATTTTTACACTTCAAATTTAGAGAGTAAATACAAATTGTGAGTGTAGCATTTCTGTTTTCATCTAAAGCTTGAAAATTGTAATATTAAAAAGGTTATCCAACCCTCTAAACCTGACCTTGAAACTCAAATACTGTGACAACTCTTCACCATACTTAGTTCCAGTTTAATCTACCCTAAAATTTGCCCCAGCCATCGATTCAATTTAGAACCTATTCTGAGTTCTATCTTCATGTTAATTCACATGAAGGATTGTTTGGAACTTCAGTGCTGGGAACTTATAACAGTTGAGTTTCAAAAACCATTTTAGAGTTTTACAGTTGCCAACTAGAGTACTTCAGCTTAAGGAATCATCCATCACACAGCTTGTTGTCAAATGTATTCCCTGTGCATTTCACCTATCGTCTCTCTCCTTCTTATGGGGGGAAGAAGGCAGAGTGATGGAGAGTCTGGTTGGTGTGGCTCAGATCACCATCAGGCATTGTTCTTGCCAGGACTACTCTTTCAGTTTACTCTTCTCCCTTTTTTATATTGAGGAAAAATCTATTTAATGTCCCTCTCCTTTCTGATCAATACTACCTTTTTTCCACATGCAAACCATGACTTGCCAAAGTCATACCCTTATAAACAGCAACTTTTATAACTGGCTTCAACAGGATAGATTTTTAGAGATAACTTGTATTTCTTCTAATTAAACATAATTACATTTGCTGTTTACAAAAGAGGGTTTTAGAAAGAAATTTTAGACAGTTGTATCACAGGGAGTGTCGGTATATAGTCTATGGTTAACCAAATCAACCTCGTTTAACAATAACAATGACAAAAAACAACAATAAAACTGCATGAAACATTTGTTTCACTTGGAGTCAGTGCTGACTGAAGAAAATCTTTTTCAGTCAAAAACTGGCCTCCAAGGAGACACATTTTCTTATAATATGTACAAAAACTCTCCTTTCCATTTTTCTCACTCTTCTCACTGGTAGATTGGTGTTTGGTATGGATGTTGTAGGGCAATGTTTGCATGATTGGTTATAACACTAACAAAAACTGTGAGATATCCTTTTTCAGTTGAGAAGATATTAGCCTTTCACATATTTCCATTAAGGAAAAGAGAAAGGATTTGCCTGATATCATTAGTGATAGAATTTGGTTTAGAACCCCTCACCATGGTATATTACACTAACACTATATTTCCAAGCAGACCTGGCCCAGCTCTGAAATAGTTCTTCAGACAAAATTATATGGGAGAGGGCAAACCTCAGGTCAAGAAGTGACCCTAGCACTAAGCCACTAGAAGACCTTTATTACAGTTAATTGTCATTGACCCCATCTCAGAAATTCATGGGTTCACTTCATCTCCTTTGCCTTCTAAAGTAGACAAACCTCCCCTAGATGTAGTTTACTCGGGAATTCCTACTGCTGACTTGTTTTCTGCAATTTTGCTCAGTATTTTCTGCTCTGGAGGATCCTAAGGAGATAAAGTTTCATCTTGAAAAGTCAGGAGAATTTATTACTATTATTGTCATACCAGGGAAAGGAGATGAATTTATTTAGCAGCATCTGAAAATAGAATTGCCTCAGCGTTGACGCCTGCTGCTGATGCTAAATGATGAATACTAAGCACCTGGCACACAATTTGTGCTTCTCTTCATTTATCTGTTCTTCATATTCCGGTGCTTAAAGATGCATGTAGCACATTTTCACTGTGCTCTACTCTGGGTTGGGAGCCAAGCAGTAGATGTCACTGATTATTTGTTGAGCATCCATACCACATGGGGAACTGTACAAAGCACAGCACGGAACTGTAGGAAAAACATAAGTGTGTAGAATCCAGCCAGGAATCCTGCATTTGAATGCTAGCTCTGTGAAGCTCCCAGCTTGGTGACCTTGGGCAAATTACTTAACTTTCCTTAGATTCACTGTCCTTAACTCTAAAATGGGAGTAATAACAGCTGTCCTATATTACTTAGAGGGTTGACGTGAGGTTCCAATGTGTTATTACTTGGGGTAGAGTTCTGCAAAAGGTGGTGTGTCTCTGCGTGTTGAAGGCCAAGGACAGCCCTTACCATAGCTATAGTGGGCAGCATCCTCATTGCTTCATGAAGTACCTCCCAATACATCTACCATGGAACCCTTGAGGCCTACGTTTCTTTTACTTGAGGATAAAACCTTTCATTACACAATCAGAGGTCTGCTTCAAACAGTGGTCCCATGTAGAGTGGAAAGTGTGTATTTGAACTTTGGAGCCAGACCCATTCAGTTACTAACTCTGTGATCCTGGAAAAGATGCATAACATCTCTGAGCCTCTATTTCTTCAACTGTAAAGTGGAGATGAGCAGTAGTACATACTTTCATAGCGTTTCTAGGAGGTTTGAATGAGATGAAGTCTGCCAAGTACCTAGCAGATGCTAGGCTCACTAAATGGTAGTTCCTTTGAGAAACAAGGGAGTAGGGTGGGTGTCAACAATGCTCTCCCACTCTTACGCTTTAATCTGTTACCTTAAGGTTGGCAAGAACACACCTAAAACAGTTAAGAAAATGATAACAGGAACATACATATCAAAAATTACCTTAAATGTAAATGGATTAGGGGCTTCCCTGGTGGTGCAGTGGTTAAAAATCTGCCAATGCCGGTGACATGAGTTCGAGCCCTGGACCGGGAAGGAACCACATGCCATGGAGCAACTAAGCCCATGCACCACAACTACTGAGCCGGCGCTCTAGAGCTTGTGTGTCACAACTACTGAGCCTGAATGCTACTACTGAGCCTGCATGCCACAACTACTGAAGCCCACAAGCCTAGAGCCCATGCTCTGCAACAAGAGAAGCCACTGCAATGAGAAGCCTGCACACCACAATGAAGGGTAGTCCCCACTCACCTCAAACAGAGAAAGCCTGTGCACAGCAACAAAGACCCAACACAGCCAAAAATAAAAATAAATAAATAAATAAATTTATTTTAAAAATATGAAAATGGATTAAATGCTCCAAACAAAAGACACAGACTGGCTGAATGGATAAAAAAACAAGACCTATATATATGCTGTCTACAAGAGGCCCACTTCAGACCTAGGAACACATACAGACTGAGAGTGAGGAGATGGAAAAAGATATTCCATGCAAATAGAAATCAAAAGAAAGCTGGAGTAGCAATTCTCATATCAGACAAAATAGACTTTAAAATGAAGACTTCCACAAGAGACAAAGAAGGACACTACATAATGATCAAGAGATCAATCCAAGAAGAAGATATAACAATTGTAAATATTTATGCATCCAACATAGGAGGACCTCAATACATAAGGCAAATGGTAACAGCCATAAAGGGGAAATCGACAGTAACCCAATCATAGTAGGGGACTTTAACACCCCACTTTCATCAATGGACAGATCATCCAAAAGGAACATAAATAAGGAAAGACAAGCTTTAAATGACACATTAGACAAGATGGACTTAATTGATATTTATAGGACTCCATCCAAAAACAACAGAATACACTTTCTTCTCAAGTGCTCATGGAACATTGTCCAGGATAGATCATATCTTGGGTCAAAAATCAAGTCTTGGTAAATTTAAGAAAACTGAAATCATAGCAAGTATCTCTTCCAACCACAACGCTATGAGACTAGATAACGAGTACAGGAAAAAAATCTGTAAAAAATAAAAACACATGGAAACTAAACAATACACTACTAAATAATCAAGAAATCACTGAAGAAATCAAAGAGGAAATCAAAAAAATACCTAGAAACAAATGACAATGGAGACACAACGACACAAAACTTATGGGCTACAACAAAAGAAGTTCTAAGAGGGAAGTTTATAACAATACAATCCTACCTCAAGAAACAAGAAAAAACTCAAATAAAAAACCTAATCTTACACCTAAAGCATTTAGAGAAAGAAGAAAAAAAAAAACAAAGTTAGCAGAAGGAAAGAAATCATAAAGTTCAGATCAGAAATAAATGAAAAAGGGGCTTCCCCAGTGGTGCAGTGGTTGAGAACCAGCCTGCCAATGCAGGGGACACGGGTTCAATCCCTGGTCCGGGAAGATCCCACATGCCGCGAAGCAACTAAGCTCGTGTGCCACAACTACTGAGCCTGTGCTCTAGAGCCCGTGAGCCACAACTACTGAGTCCGTGTGCCACAACTACTGAAGCCCACACGCCTAGAGCCCATGCTCCACCATGAGAGAAGCCACTGCAATGACAAGCCCACACACCACAACAAAGAGTAGCCCCCACTCGCTGCAACTAGAGAAAGCCCGCGTCCACCAACGAAGACCCAACACAGCCAAAAATAAATTTAAAAAGAAATGATGAAAACAATAGCAAAGATCAACAAAACTAAAAGCTGGTGCTTTGAGAATATAAACAAAATTGATAAACCATTAGGCAGACTCATCAAGAAGAAAAGGGAGAAGACTAAAATAAACAGAATTAGAAATGAAAAAGGAGAAATAACAACTGACACTGCAGAAATACAAAGGATCATGAGAGATTACTACAAACAACTATATGCCAATAAAATGGACAACCTGGAAGAAATGTACAAATTCATAGAAAAGCACAACCTTCTGAGACTGAACCAGGAAGAAATAGAAAATATAAACAGACCAATCACAAGCACTGAAATTGAAACTGTGATTTAAAATCTCCCAACAAACAGAAGCCCAGGACCAGATGGCTTCATAGGTGACTTCTATCAAACATTTAGACAAGAGTCAACACCTATCCTTCTCAAACTCTTCCAAAATATGGCAGAGGGAGGAACATTCCCAAACTCATTCTACAAGGCCACCTTCACCCTGATACCAAAACCAGACAAAGCTGTCACAAAGGAAGAAAACTACAGGCCAATATCACTGATGAACATAGAGGCAAAAATCCTCAACAAAATACTAGCAAACAGAATCCACGAGCGCATTAAAAGGATCATATGCCATAATCAAGTGGGGTTTATCTCAGGAATGCAAGGATTCTTCAGTATATGCAAATCTATCAATGTGATACACCATATTAACAAACTGAACGATAAAAACCATCTGATAATCTCAACAGATGCAGAAGAAGCTTTTGACAAAATTCAACACCCATTTATGATAAAAACTCCCCAGAAATTAGGCATAGAGGGAATCTACCTCAGTATAATAGGGCCATATATAACAAACCCACAGCCAACATCGTTCTCAATGGTGAAAAACTGAAAGCATTTCCTCTAAGATCAGGAAGAACACAAGGTTGCCCACTCTCACTGCTATGATTCAAGATAGTTTTGGAAGTTTTAGCCACAGCAATCAGAGAAGAAAGAGAAATAAAAGGAATCCAAATAGGAAAAGAGAAGTAAAACTGTCACTGTTTGGGCTTCCCTGGTGCCACAGTGGTTGAGAGTCTGCCTGCCGATGCAGGGGACACGGGCTCGTGCCCCGGTCCAGGAAGATCCCACATGCCGTGGAGTGGCTGGGCCCATGAGCCATGGTCGCTGAGCCTGTGCGTCCGGAGCCTGTGTTCCGCAAAGGGAGAGGCCACAACAGTGAGAGGCCCGCATACCTCAAAAATTAATAATAATATAAAAATTTTAAAAACTGTCACTGTTTGCAGAACATGATGCTATACATAGAGAATCCTAAAGATGCTACCAGAAAACTACTAGAGCTAATCAATGAATTTGGTAAAGTAGCAGGATTCAAAATTAATGCACAGAAATCTGTTGCATTCCTATACACTAAGGATGAAAAATCTGAAAGAGAAATTCAGGAAAGATTCCCATTTACTTTTGCAACAAAAAGAATAAAATACCTAGGAATAAACCTACCTAAAGAGACAAAAGACCTGTATGCAGAAAACATTATGACACTGATGAAAGAAACTAAAGATGACACAAGCAGATGGAGAGATATTCCATGTTCTTGGATTGGAAGAACCAATATAGTGAAAATGACTATACTACCCAAAGCAATCTACAGATGCAATGCAATCCCCATCAAACTACCAATGGCAATTTTCACAGAACTAGAAGAAAAAATTTCACAATTTGTATGGGAGCACAAAAGACGCCGAATAGCCAAAGCAGTCTTGAGAAAGAAAAATGGAGCTGGAGGAATCAGGATCCCTGACTTCAGACTATACTACAAAGCTACAGTAATCAACACAGTATGGTACTGGCACAAAAATAGAAATATAGATCAATGGAACAGCATAGAAAGACCAGAGTTAAACACATGCACATATGGTCAGCTCATCTTTGATAAAGGAGGCAAGAATATACAATGGAGACAAGACAGCCTCTTCAATAAGTGGTCCTGGGAAAACTGGACAGCTACATGTAAAAGAATGAAATTAGAACACTCCGTAACACCATACTCAAAAATAAACTAAAAATGGATTAAAGACCTAAGTGTAAGGCCAGACACTATAAAACTCTTAGAAGAAAACGTAGGCACAACATTCTTTTACATAAATCACAGAAAGATCCTTTTGGACCCACCTCCTAGAGAAATGGAAATAAAAACAAAAATAAACAAATGGGACCTAATTAAACTTAAAATTTTTGCATAGCAAAGGAAACCATAAACAAGATGAAAAGACAACCCTCAGAATGGGAGAAAATATTTGCAAATGAAGCAACTGACAAAGGATTAGTCTCCAAAATATACAAGCAGCTCATGCAGCTCAATATCAAAAAAAACAACCCAATCCAAAAATTGGCTAAAGTCCTAAATAGACATTTCTCCAAAGAAGATATACAGATTGCCAAAAAACACATGAAAGAATGCTCAACATCATTAATCATTAGAGAAATGCAAATCAAAACTACAATGCGATATCATCTCACAGTGGTCAGAATGGCCATCATCAAAAAATCTAGAAACAATAAATGCTGGAGAGGGTGTGGAGAAAAGGGAACACTCTTGCACTGCTGGTGGGAATGTGAATTGGTACAGCCACTATAGAGAACAGTATGGAGGTTCCTTAAAAAACTACAAATAGAACTACCATATGACCCAGCAATCCCACTACTGGGCATATACCCTGAGAAAAACATAATTCAAAAATAGTCATGTACCAAAATGTTCATTGCAGCTCTATTTACAATAGCCTGGAGATGGAAACAACTTAAGTGTCCATCATCAGATGAATGGGTAAATAAGATGTGGCACATATATACAATGGAATATTACTTAGCCATAAAAAGAAACGAAATTGAGTTATTTGTAGCGAGGTGGATTGACCTAGAGTCTGTCATACAGAGTGAAGTCAGAAAGAGAAAAACAAATACCATATGCTAACACATATATATGGAATCTAAAAAGAAAAAAAATGGTCATGAAGTACCCAGGGGCAAGATGGGAATAAAGACGCAGACCTACTAGAGAATGGACTTGAGGACACAGGGTGGGGGAAGGGTAAACTGGGACAAAGTGAGAGAGTGGTAGTGTATATATGGACATATATATACTACCAAATGTAAAATAGATAGCTAGTGGGAAGCAGTCGCATAGCAGAGGGAGATCAGCTCGGTGCTTTGTGACCAGCTATAAGGGTGGGATAGGGAGGGTGGAAGGGAGATGAAAGGGGGAGGAGATATTGTGATATATGTATATGTATAACTGATTAACTTTGTTATAAAGCAGAAACTAACACACGATTGTAAAGCAATTATACTCCAATAAAAATTTTAAAATAAATAAAATTATACAACAAGGACAATACTACTGTAAGCCTTTACAGTTTACCAAGCTCCTTTACATACACACACCACAGAGGCACCATGCGATATGGCCATTCCACTTATATTGAAATTTCTTAAAGAGAACATGCGTTCTTATTCACTCCTATTTATCATTTCTTTTCTCCTTCCACACAGTGAACATAGCAAACCTTTGTCTCTTTCCTCAAATTCTTTAGCATGGCATTCAAAGCCCTTTGTAACCCATTCCTAACCTAACTCTCCAAGCTCTTCTTCCCCTCTCTCACCGCCTCCCAACATACATCACAAGACACACATAGACATACACCCCTTAGTTCCTATAACATATTCTTAACAGTCCTGCTCTCTCTCTCCCTCTACCCTCTAAAAGTCAGTAACAAACTTATCCAGTTCAAATGTCCAGTTCTTCAAAGTCTTCCCTTAAACTCCCTGCCTCTGTGCCCCACCCCTACCTAAGCTGAGAGCATTTACATAGATAGTACTTGCCACCTAGCAAGCCCGTAAGTGTGACTTTCCCTCCTGTTCCAGTTCCCATAGCACTTTGTACATACTTTAACTACAGCACTTCTCACACTGTGTTATAAGGAACTGGGAACACAGATGCTTTTGGAGGCAAAGATTGATCTCGTTCAACTCTGTATTTCTAAGCGCCAAGCACACTGCCTGACACATAGGGAAATGCCTGTGGAATGAATAGATGAGATGATTATGTGACATTCCCAAGGTAAACTATTAAATTGCTGGCAGAGACAGATTTAGAACCTAGGTCTACCTCCCCCAGTGGACTGTGACTTCCTCAAAAGCACACACCTTTCAGCACTTAGCCAAGTAGAGGCACATAGTAAGTGCTTAATATAGGTTTCAATGAAAAGGTCAACTCCACAAATGCCAATTGGCACCTATCAATTTATAAGCCTCTGTTCCAGATTATTCCAGATTATATACATAATGATAGGCAAGATGTATTCAGGTTCTGTCCCACATACTCCCCCGCCCCAGATACGTTCTTCCGTTTGGGGGACAGGAGACAAAACCACATGCAGCTTTAAGAGATAGGACAGTACAGGAAAGACTACAGTAAATCAACTGTATGTGGTCAGGCTTTAAAATATGTGAGAAGGAGGGAATTCCCTGGTGGTCCAGTGGTTAGGACCTCACGCTCTCACTGCTGAGGACCCGGGTTCAATCCCTGGTTGGGTAACTAAGATCCCACAAGCTGCATGGCACAGCCAAAAAAAAAATTGTGAGAAGGAAACCTACATACATATATATAAAAGCTGAGATGGGAAGGCTCCATGGAAGTTGTTCTCTATCTGGACTCCAGAGGACAGGATGTATATACATAGGTACAAGAAAGGGAAGGAAGAAGACCAGTGCAGATGTGGAGAACAGCAGTATCACAGGGATTGCTACATAGAATGTCACATGTGACATCACCGAGGAGACCAATCTGAATGGACTGTATTTGGGGAGAGAGAAGGGCACGGAGCTGTGCAGAAGCAGATTACCAAGGGGCTTAGATGCCAAGCTGGGGAGTCTAGACGTGCCTGGAGACAACGGAGAGCCACCGGAGGTTTATGTGATAAGGAATAAAGTGATAAAATTAATGCAGTGATAAAATGTTTGCCTTACCTTGCCCAGTCAATTATTAAATAGCCCATGTAAAACTGAGCTTCTGGATTTATTTGAATCTAAAGACATTGGCATCAAGAGAGGTATTTTCACTATTTCCCCTCTGGATCACTTTGGAACGTGAGATCAGTAACAACATGACAGTATTTGGGAAGTTGGGCATCACATCTCAGGTGCTGGGTAAGCCACTGAACCTCTCTAGGACTTACTTTCATGCTCCCAAACATGTCTATCCTGCCCCTGGGCTCCAGTCCTGACGTACAATGATGCTGAAACAATAAATGAGCAAGATTCTATTCCTGCCTGTAACTAAAATTGCCTAGGAAGGTTGCAGTGAAGCCACTTCACATCTCTGCTTTAAAATAATGTCATTAGAAGATGTTACAAATCAATGTGACAAAGACAAACACACTAATAGAAACATGAGCAGAGGACACAAAAAGGCAATTCATAAAAAAGAAATACAAGCGGCCAAGAAGCATGTGGTAAAATAAAAATCTCAGTGGTAATCAAAGGATGCGAGTTAAAGTAAGAATGAAATAGTAATTCTTTCCTAACAAATGGTTAAAGATTGAAAAGATCGGTAATATCCAGTTTGACAAGATTTCCAGAAACAGACTTTCTCTTATATGCTGGTTAGAGTATATATTTGTGCAAACTTTTTGAAAGCCAGCCAGGCTATACATTTCAAAGGCCTTCAAAATATGCATTCTCTTTGATCCAGTGTTTTCATTTCTAGGGATTGATCCTCAGGAAATTATCAGATAATGACATAAAGACTTAGCCACAGAGAGATTAATTACATATTACTTATAATAACAAAAATAACTGCAAATAATTTATATGTATAACAATTAAAGAATGGTTAAATTATATCTTAGTACGTCCATAATAGATATTATGCAGCCATTAAAATATGATATCATTAAAAGGAAAACATCACATACAATCTAATCATGTTTTGTAAAAAAAGTTCTAATTCTGTGTCTATGTATATGTATGCATGTGTGTAGTATGTGTGTACACACATATGTGTGGTTATACATATATGTGTGCACATATATATACATACACACATGAATAATGGTTCTCATATATATATGAAGAGAGAGAGACAATCAAAAAGGATATGCACCATGTTAGCTGTCACCTCTCATCGTTGTAATTGCAAGTACTTTATTTTCTTCTTTTTGTTTGTATTTATTCTATATTTTACATAATAAACATTACTTTTATGTTTTAAAAAGATAATTTAAAAAATCACTTTAGGTGTCTACTATCAATAATTTATTAAAAATAGCTTATTCTTTAAAAGATATTCACTTGCTTAGAAGGGTTTCTGGTCTAGGCTGACGTTGCTATGACACCTTATTTTATCACAGGCAGGCAGGCAGTTTCCTTTCAGTGTTGAAGGCTGGAGTCAAATGATATTCAAATTGCCTTTCAAGGCAGCCACCTAGGAAACAATGAGTCAGGGCAGCTGGGGCCAGTGTGGTAAAGGCACTAGGGTCCCAGGGAGGCAAGGGCAGGGTCCGTGGCTGTCAATAGGGTCCCATGGATCCAGAGAACAGGCTAAAGGCAAGATCTCAGCAAGTGAGCCTGGCAAAGGTCAGTTTTTACAGTGCCAGACCGGGCTGAAGTGCCTGGGTGGAAGCAGGGTCTGCCTTTTATAGGAGGACCAGGGCTGAAGCTTCAAATCAGTCAAAAAGGAATAACTGAAGAAAAGGAACTAGTCAGAGAGAACAGGACAGCAGCTCAGGAAGCAGCACAGGAGGGCATGAGCGTTGAGGCTTTCTGTGTTGAATTTGAGCAGCCTTCTCTGCACTCGCAGAAAAAGATTGCCATACATGCAACCTGCTTGTTTAAGGACTGCAGCACTTGCTGTATATGCATGGAAGGTCATGGCTGCATAGGCAAATGCATGGCACCTGTCTACAATTACCCACCTGTACTAGACCAGCTAAGGCACTGATCACAAAGAGGGTGGAGCGAAAAGAAGAAAAAAGAGCAGAACAGCTGAAAAGCCTAGGGTGGAGTGGAGGGACGTTATAGGTTCTCCCAAAAATCACAGGCCTTAGGCTGCCACTATATAACTTTTCCCTTTCTTTCAATATCTGCCTTGTGGAAAACATCCCAATCTTACAGAACATCAGAGCGAGAAACTACAGAGAACTATACTTAGGGATCATTTAGCCCAACCTCTTTTGATTTATAAATGAGGAAATTCATGCCCAAGAAAAAGGAAGGAATATGCTTTAGGCTTCACTTTAAAAACAAAACAGGGAGAAAGTAATCAAGTTCATTCAACAGCCCCATGTTCTGCATTCAGGGTTAAAAGATATTTTAAAAATATTTTCAGTGAGAAATTGAGGTCAGTATATTAAGCTAATATTCTGGGATTTTTTTTTATTATTAAAGCACAGAGAAAAGTACAGAAAACAATATAACAGACAGCCATATACCCACTATCCAGATCTAACAAATTTTAATACCCTGCCAGCTTTGCTGCTCTAGATCTTTTTAAGAAACACAGCTTTACATAGACAGTTGAAATTTTCTTTGCATGCTTCCCCAATCTCACTTCATTCCTACATGACCCCACAAGAGGTGACAATGCTCTCAAATTGGTATGATCGTTCAAAAAGATGTCTTCATACTTTTCATCACCGTATGTACAGTATATGGTATCATTTTATATGTTCTAAACATTTTTATAAATGGTCTCACACAGTACATATCATCCTTATGTAAACTTATTGTTTTCACTACACATGTTTTGTGACATTTTGACACATGTAGGTCGACTTCATTGTACTTATCCTTTCTTCTGTGGAGAGAAATTTCGGTGGTTGCTCATTTCACTCTTACAAACAAACCTGTCATAAATATTCTTGTAAATATCCCCTCGGGTACACATGTGATTGTTTCTCTAGTGTATATGCATAAAACTAGAATGATGAGTGTTGGGTTTTGAGAAGATTCCAATAGATAGCATCTCCCTTCCTCACTCAGGTTATCAATTGAGGAGTTTGGTTTTTTCTTTAATTAATTTTAAGAGTAAAGTAGATTATTATTAACAAATAAAGCTAACGTTAGAGAATGCGTTTATATCTGCAGCCAGGTATATTTTTAAATTCTAGAACCAAATTTACTCCCACTCAAGTCACAAGCACCATTGGACAGCAAAACTTAAAACACAGAGGAGGGGCTTCCCTGGTGGCGTAGTGGTTGAGAGTCCGCCTGCCAATGCAGGGGACATGGGTTCGTGCCCCAGTCCGGGAAGATCCCACATGCCGCGGAGCGGCTGGGCCCGTGAGCCATGGCCGCTGGGCCTGCACGTCCGGAGCCTGTGCTCCGCAACGGGAGAGGCCACAACAGTGAGAGGCCCGCGTACCGCAAAAAAACAAAAACAAAAACAAAACACAGAGGAGTATAGGAGAACAGGTGCTCAGCCTCCACAGACTCAGTTCCTCCTTCCAAACTCACCAATAAAAATCAATTATTTCTGTCCCCTGGCGAGGAGTATCGGCAACACGTTATGATAATAAATATCTTCAATTTGACTGATACTGGCAAACTGCTCACCAAAAATGTCTGTGCCAATCTGCACCTCCTTAGTATCATTTTCCCCACATTCACAACATTTGTAATAGTCAGATTTGTTAAAACATGCCAATGTGATAGCTGAGTGGTACTTGATTGTTTTAATTTGCATTTCCCTTCTAACTAGTGAAGATGGGCAAGTTTTCTGACCATTCAGGTTTCTATTCTGTGAATTGCCTGCATATACATTTCCAATTTTTCTAATTGGGCTGTTAGCCTTTTTCTTATGTGTGTATATGTTCCAAATATATTCTGGATCATTTGCTACCTGAATGAACTACAAACATCTGATTCTGAGAACTGTCTTTTGATGCACAGAAGATTTCATTTTAATGTATTTATCAGTAGTTTCCTTTATGGTTTCTTCTCGTGCTGTCATGTTTTTGAAATCCTTCCCTGCTCTGAGATTATATATTCACCTATACAAAAATTGTAGTTTTGCTCTATTTAGGTCTTTATATGATGCCAAGTCTTCTGGTTACAAAAATACTATATCATGTCTTTTTCTTTAGGATTACTTTTATTTCCTTCATTAAATGTTTTATAATCTTATAGTTTCTGCTACTTTTATGAGTGGATTTTTCCCATTATATTTTTCTAAATTTAATTACTGTTGTGAAGTATGCCTTCAATTTTTAAAATATTTATCTTATATCTAGATTAACTGGCTGAACCCTCTTGTTAGTAATAATAATTCATCTGTAAAACATACTGTTCCTTATATTACTAGGTGGTATCCTTTTTATCCTTTTTGATGCTATTTGGCTTAAATTCTATTTTTGTCTGATATTAATTTTGTCACACCAGCTTTTCTTTTCCTAGTATTTGCCTCATTCATTTTTCTTTATTCCTTTATTTTCATTTTCTCTATTTTTCTTTTAGATGTGTCTCATAATGTGTATACAGCTGTATTTTGTTATTTTTAATCCAAACTGATGGGTCCTGTCTCAGAAAAAGTTTGTTTAATTTACATCAATTGTGATTTCTTTTCACTTCCTTCTGCCATCTTTTTTTTTTTTTAACAGAACTTTTTTTATTTGGCTTTTGTTTTTGTCCATTCCTACATTTTTGTTGAGTTGACAAAGTTTCCTTTATTCCGTTTTCCCCCTGCTGGTTAGAATTATGTTTCATTTATTTATCTTTTGGTGAGTAACTTTAAATTTTTTTTTTTTTCGGTACGCGGGCCTCTCACTGTTGTGGCCTCTCCCGTTGCGGAGCACAAGCTCCGGACGCGCAGGCTCAGCGGCCATGGCTCACGGTCCCAGCCGCTCCGCGGCATGTGGGATCTTCCCGGACCAGGACACGAATCCGTGTCCTCTGCATTGGCAGGCGGACTCTCAACCACTGCGCCACCAGGGAAGCCCCCAACTTTACATTTTTAATAAATATTAACTACATACTTCTCTAACAGAGTCTGAAGTTATCCAGGGTTCCTGTCCTCCTCTCAAACAAGGCAAAGACCTTACCATCTTCATTAATACTGAATATCTACATATTTCCTGTGATTGCCTTCTAGAATTTTAGTTATATCTTCTGTTATAAATGCATAAATACAATTATTTTATAAAGTTTATAGTTAATTCAATACTCAGAATGTTTTATTGTTTCTGTCCTTACCATAATTTCTTGTACCCCACTCCTTCCTTCTGGGTTCACTTCATTTTTGTTAAAATACAACCTTAAGTAGTTCTTGTTTGTGTGTGTATTTTTTTTCACAATTTATAAGAGGCTGATCTAATTTACCTTTTTTATTAATTGGGATATAGTTGCTTCACAATGTTGTGCTTGCTTCTGCTGTACAGCGAATGTGTGTGTATTTTAAGACTTTATTTTTTTAGAACATCTTGGTTCAGACAAAAATTGAGAGGAAGGTACAGAGATTTCCCCATATTCCCCTGTGCTCCCCACACATGCATAGCCTCCCCCATTATCAACATCCCCCACCAGAGTGGTACATTTATTACAACTGATGAACCTACAATGATTGACACAAAGTCCATAGTTTACATTAGGGTTCACTCTTGGTGGTGTACATTCTATGGGTTTGGACAAATATATAATGATATGTATCATGATTAACTAGAATCATGTATGTATTAAATATAATACATGATATTTTCACTGTCCTAAATATCCTCTGTGTTCTGCCTATGCCTCTCTTCCCTCTAACTCTTACCAACCACTAATCTTTCTACTATTTCCATAGTTTTGCCTTGTCCAGAATGTCATATACTTGCAATCACATAAGGTGCAAACTTTTCAGATTGGCTTCTTTCAATTAGTAATATGCATTTAAGTTTTCTCCATGTCTTTTCATAGCTTGATAACTCATTTCTTTGTAGTGCTAAATAATATTCCACTGTCTGGATATGTCATAGTTTATTTATCCATTCACCTACCGAAGGACATCTTGGTTGTTTCCAAGTTCTTGGCAATTATGAATAAAGCTGCTATAAACATTTGTGTGCAGGTTTATGTGTGGGTATAAGTTTTCAAGTTGTTTGGATAAATACCAAAGAGTGCAATTACTAGATCACGTGCTAAGAGTATGCTTTGTTTTACAAGAAACCACCAAACTGTCTACCAAAGTGGCTATACCATTTTGCATTTCCACAAGCAGTGAATGAGAGTTCCTGTTGCTCCACATCCTCACCAGCATTTTGTGCTGTCAGTACTCTGGATTTTGGCCATTCTATTCAGTGAGTAGTGATATGTCATTGTTTTAATTTGCATTTCCCTGATGACGTCTGATGTGGAGCCTCTTTTCATATGACAATATCTTGTTGAGAATATTTGTATGTATGTTTTTGAGAGATATTGGTCTGTAGTTTTCTTTTCTTAAAATGTCTTTGTCTGATTTTAGTATTAGGGTAATGCTGGCCTCATAGAAATAGTTAGGAAGTATTCCCTCTGCTTCTACCTTGTGAAAGAGATTGTAGAAAACTGGTACAATTTGTTCCTTAAATGTTTCATAGAATTCACCAGTAAACACATCTGGACCTGGTACTTTCTGTTTTGGAATATGATAATTATTGATTCAACTTCTTTAATAGATATAGACCTATGTTGATTATCTATTTCTTCTTGTGTGAGTTTTGGCAGGTTGTGCCTTTCAAGGAATAGGCCCATGTCATCTAGGTTATCAAATTTATGGGTATAGAGGTATTCATAGCGTATCTTTTTTTTTATCCTTTTAATGCCAATGAGATCTCTAGATCTCAGAAATGAAATGCCCTCTCTTTCATTTCTGATATTAGTAATTTTTATCATCTCTCTTTTTTCCCTAGTTAGTCTGCCTAGAGGCTTTTTGACTTTACTGATATGTTCAAAGAACCAGTTTTGGTTTTACTGATTTTCTCTATTGATTTTTTTTTAATTTCATTGATTTCTGCTCAAATTTTTGTTATTTCTTTTCTTCTGCTTACTTTGGATTTAGTTTGCTTTTCTTTCTCTAATTTCCTGAGGAGGAAGCTTATATGTTTGATTTTTAGCTCTTTCTCCTTTTCTAAAATATGCATTTGATGCTCTAAATTTCCCTCTAAGCATTGTTTTCACTGCATCCCACCAATTGATAAGTTGTGTTTTCAATTTTATTTAGTTAAAGTTAATTCTTAATTTCTTTTGAGATTACTTCTTTGACCCACGTGTTATTGAAAAGTGAGTTGTTTAATCTCCATGTATTGGGGGATTTTCCAAGTATCTTTCTGTTGTTTATTTCTCGTTTGATTGTACTGTAGTCTGAGAGCAGACATTATATGATTCCTATTCTTTTACATTTGTGCAGGAGTATTTTATGGCCCAGAGTATGGTCTATCTCGCTGAATGTTCCAACGTGAGCTTGAGAAGAATGTGTATTCTGCTGTTATCGGATGAAGTAGTCTATAGATGTGCATTATATTGAATTGATTGATGGTGTGGTTGAATTCAACTGTTCTTAATGATTTTCTTCCTGCTGGCTCTGTCCATTTCTGACAGAGGGGTATTGAAGTCACCAAGAATATAGTGGACTAATCTATTTCTTGCAGCTCTAACAGTTTTTGTGTCACATATTTGGTGTTCTTTTGTTAGATGCATACACACTAAGGTTTATTATGTCTTTCTGGAGAATTGACCCTCTTTATCCCTGATAATTTTCCTTGCTTTGAAGTCTGTGCTGAAATTAATATAGCTACCCCTGATTTCTTTTGATTAGTATTAACATGGTGTATCTTTTTCCATCCATTTACTCATAACCTATATGTCCTTAAAGTTTTTGTGGACAACATATAGATGGGTGTCTTTTTATCCACTCTGACAATCTTTGTCTTTTGATTAATGAATTTAAACCACTGGCATTCAAAATAATTATTGAGATAGTTCAACTTATGTCATATTTATACTATAGTTTTCTATTTGTTGCCTCTGTTCTTGTTTTTGTCTTCTGCTCTGTTTTGCCTTTTGAGATTTTAACTGAACATTTTGTATGATTCCATTCTGTCTCCTTCCTTAATGTACCGGTTATACTTCTTTTTTTTTTCTAGTGTTTACTCTAGAGTCTGCAATATACAATTACAACTAATCCAAGTCCACTTTTAAATAACTCTGTACCACTTCACTGGTGAGTGCTTTATAATAACAAAATAATCCTAATTTCTCTCTGACTTCCCTTGTATCATTGCTGTCATTCATTTCACTTATATATAAGCATACATAAGCTTATATATACATACGTATACAGATATATCCATAAGCATACATAATCATATACTTTGTTGCTTTTATTATTTTGAACTATCTTTTTTGTTAGCTCAATTAAGAATGATAAAAATAAAAGGTTTTTATTTTACCCTCTCTTATTCCTTCTTCAATATTTTTCATTTCTATATGTAGATCTGAGTTTCTGACCTATATATTTTTTAACATCTTTATTGGAGTATAATTGCTTTACAATGGTGTGTTAGTTTCTGCTTTATAACAAAGTGAATCAAATATACATATACATATATCCCCATATCTCCTCCCTCTTGCATCTCCCTCCCACCCTCCCTATCCCACCCCTCTAGGTGGTCACAAAGCACTGAGCTGATCTCCCTGTACCATGCAGCTGCTTCCCACTAGCTACCTATTTTACATTTGGTAGTCCATGCCACTCTCTCACTTCGTCCCAGCTTACCCTTCCCCCTCCCGTGTCAAGTCCATTCTCTACGTCTGTGTCTTTATTTCTGTCTGACCTATATTATTTTATTCTCTTGAAAGAATTTCTTTTAACATTTCCTGCAAGGTAAGGCTACTGGCTACAAACTCCTTCAATTTTTGTAAGTCAGAGATAATATGTCTTTACTTTTAAAGGATAATTTCACAGAATACAGAATTCTAGGCTGTTGGGGTTTTTTTCCTTCAACAGTTTAAATATTTTACTCCACTCATGCTTGTATGGTTTGTGATTAAGTAGTTTAAAGAGGTTTTGTAAGTGGTAAATTCTCTTAGTCATTTGACATCACAAAATGTCTTTATTTGTCCCTCACTCATGAATGATAGTTCATCAGGTTATAGAACTCTAGATTGGTACTTTCTTCAGCCATTTGAGTGGAAATCTGCCTTCTGCTACTATTTGCAGCCTAGAATTTATTCCATTTATTTAGCTTTTTTATTTTAACTTCTGTATTTTCTTTTATCTCCAAGATTTCTAATTATGTGTGTTTCTGTTTAGTTTATACCTGGTCTAGTTTTTGTTGTTTTTTTTTAATGGATATCTCAAATATACAGAGCATTAAAAAACATTTTAATATCATTTTCTGATTACTGTTATTTTCATTTGGTCTGCATTCAATTCATTTC
The DNA here is from genome assembly GCF_964374135.1 of Grampus griseus. Lineage (NCBI taxonomy): Eukaryota > Metazoa > Chordata > Mammalia > Artiodactyla > Delphinidae > Grampus > Grampus griseus. The sequence goes on along the minus strand of NC_138999.1, from coordinate 96,665,570 downwards.
CTGATTTTTATTAGTTACCTTCCTTACACTTATTTTTCTTTAGTTTTACAATATTAGTTTGCAGGATCAACTTGAGTGAGATCAAGCTTTCACTTTTATCAACCGTCTCTGTCTAATACATTTTTAGTTGCCTCTGCTCACAAAACCAGCCACTTTTGCCCTGCAGTTCAGAACCAGGTGGCTTAGACCCCCATCCTGATATGATATTGGTGATAATGCAGACATAATTTTTGAGCTAGCTATGGATTTCACTCAAGTCCTAGATGCTAGAATGTGTCTCCGTCCTCCCACTTCCTTGGTATACACAAGTCATAACCTGAAGCTGTTTTGCAACCCTCCTTTTCTTTTTCTTTTTCTTTCTTTTTTTTTTTTGGCCACCCTGCACAGCTTGTGGGATCCTTAGTTCCCTGACCAGGGATTGAACCAGGGCCCTCGGCAGTGAAAGCACTGAGTTCTAACCACTGGACCAGCAGGGAATTCCCTGCAATGCTCTTTCAAATGCAGAAAAATCTAACCACCACCACACCCTCAATGCAGAAAAGATTAATACCAGACCCTGATTCTGAGTAGCAAACATAGTTCTAGTTCTTCATTCTCCAATGAAGAACTTTTAGTCTTTGTTATTCCAAAATAGTTGAACACCCATCCACCTCTGCCTACATCTAAACCAGGAGTGCAACAGACACACGATACTAAACTTGTTTTCCGTTTTTCGTGTTTCTGTCCATTTTCCTATCCGTGAAGATGTTTATATTATTTTGAGTATAGCTGTGTATTCTACATTTCCTCTGTCTATATTTTATCTGTCATTGCTGTGTGTTAGAAAAGGAAGGATTCTCTAAGCATGAACTAACCATGCCATTTTGATTGAATGACTCTTCACGTGTCTTTCATTTACTTTTTATTTATGTTACTTGATTTTAAAATAATTTAGCTCTTTGACTTGCAAGTCACAGGTGATATATCAAATAACTCAAAGAAAAAAATTCACTTGGAGTTTTTTCCAGAGAGGGTGACATTGCTGCCTCTCTTTTCAGGAAAAGTTAAACAGATTGAAAAGAATGCCTGAAAACAAGGGAGCTTAAACCATTGAGAAATTATTTCAGAATAGTCTTTACATGAGGGCAATATCCAGATTTCTTGGACTGAAACATAGTAGCCAACCCAATGACCAACAGCCACAAATCTTATAAGCAAAATGAAATGCTGAACTGCTGGAAATTTGGCCTAGAACTCCCAGAGCCATCCAGAATAAATTAAAAGATGCATTTTTCTGAAGTTTGAACTTAAAACTCTAGATATGTTAACCAGATATTCATAACAGGATTAGTAATTATGGTCCCTAGGGGGAATGATGTCAGTGAGAATGCGGAGTAAGGACCTACAAAAAGCTACTCCTCCATAAAACCAATGAGAACAATGGCAAAAAAAGGAGGCAAAATCAACTTTTTCAGAACTCTTTAAATTAATCACAGGTTTGCAACAACCTGACCAACATTTACTCAAGAAAAATGGTTGAATCTTGGAAAGAACAGTGAGCTTTGTGGTACTGTACTTGCCCTGTTCATAACCCCCAACTCACATCCCCACAGTAACCTTAACAACCAACAGCCCCACAATCATGGTGAAAACCAGCAGTCTAGTAGCCATTCGTCAGGGCAGAATGGTTTTGAAGCTTCCCAAAACTATGATTTGCAACACTGTCATTATTTGACCTGTCTTGCAGTTCCATTAAAACCTCAATTCACAGTGCTTATCTTTATTTGACCTAACTCAGACATTTCTCAGTGTGAACAGCCTTTTCCTGGAGTTTTGAAAACAATCAGTGGTAATCATTTAATATCATATCTGCCTAAGACAGCAATAAAACTTGGGGCAAATAAGAAGGTAACCTAAAAACTTACAAGGAAAAACTAGGGAATAAGATGTACATAGAGGGGGTTGAAAAGCTCCAACACATTTCTAGGGATTTAAAAAGTCATGCATTGAGGATATGGGGAGTGGGAAGGGTAAGCTGTGACAAAGTGAGAGAGTGGCATGGACATATATACACTACCAAATGTAAAATAGATAGCTAGTGGGAAGCAGCTGCATAGCACAGGGAGATCAGCTCGGTGCTTTGTGACCACCTAGAGGGGTGGGATAGGGAGGGTGGGAGGGAGGGAGATGCAAGAAGGAAGAGATATGGGAACATATGTATATGTATAACTGATTCACTTTGTTATAAAGCAGAAACTAACACACCATTGTACAGCAATTATACTCCAATAAAGATGTTAAAAAAAAAAGTCATGCAAATGGGTAGGACTGTATGCTTGCCCAGGAAAGACTTAAGGCTGTAATCTCCCACCTCTACATGACCTTGAGGCTCTGCATTTGCAAATAGGAGGTAAAGGGTAAGGCAGAGTTATAAACTGCTGGAGGGCTGAAGGCATGCCCCAACGATCACACAGAGACCCTCTGCAAAAGGTGAAAGACTTTTTGGTTCAATTCGTTTAAGGAAATCTTTGTCCAATAATTAGTTGACCACTAAGATAACCAAGCAGAGACTGCAGCGACCATACATGACAAATACAGACTTTACAGAGTTAATCCAGGAAAGTCATTAAATAAGCAAACAAAAACAACATGGCCACAACAAAAACAAATGGCAACAGTAAACCCTGGGGCAGTGGGAATCTGATATCCAAATTTGACATATTATTTTAAATGTGCAGTTTTCAACAAAAAATTACCAGTATATGCAAAGAAACAAGAAATTATAACCTATTCATAGGATAAGAAGCAGTTGGTAAAAAGTATCCCTGAGGAAGCTCAGGTGTTGGATTTATTAGACAAAAACTTTAAATCAGCTATTTTAAATGTTTTTAAAAAATAACTAAAGAAAACCATGTCCAGAGAACTAAAGGAAAGTATGAGAATGATGCCATCAATAGAAAGAACATCAATAAAGAATTAGAGATTATAAAAATAACCAAGTAGAAATTCTGGAATTTAATAAAAGTACAATAATTGAAATGAGACATTCACTAGAACGACTCTTTCTGAGAAGGCAGAAAGAATCAACAACCTGATAGGTAGGTCAATTGAAATTATCCAGTCTGAGGAACAGAGAGAGAAGAAAGAAAAGTGAACAGAGCCTCAGAGACCTGTGGACATTATTAAGTATACCAAAATATACCTAATAGGAGTTCTAGGAGAGGAGAAAGAAAAAGGGGCAGAAAGAATATTTGAAGAAGTAATGACTAAAACTTTGCCAAGTCTATGAAAAACCTTAATCTACACATACAAAAAGCTCAATAAATTCTAGGTAGGATAAAGTTAAAGAGATCCATAACTAGACACTGTTAAAATTAAATAAAAAATGGAGACCGAACTTGAAAATTTCCTGAGCAGACAAAACCACTTAAGCCACGTAGGTGAAACTTAACTTGGGCCACTTGTTGTAAATGCCTCTGATAATCATGAAAGACAGTTAAGTCATCTTCCTAAAAATAGTATAAGATTATCACTTTTAATCAAGACTTGCCGTCTGGAAACCCCCACTGTAATAACCAATCATTATAAAGTTTAAACAACTTCGTCATTTTCACTTTATAAGCCATCCTATAACATCATGCCTCTGACCTTCGTATCAGTCTTTGAATTTAAAAGCTCCTAGCTTGTGAACTGTTCTTATAGGCGCAATAAATACTTACTAAATACTACTTATTGATTTGGTGATTTTAATTTTGATATTTCTGGATTTGTGACAACACATCATAATCAAGCTGTTTGAAAGTCAATGAAAAAAAGAAAATCTTGAAAGTATGGTACCTAGTTGTCTCTATTTTTTGTTTTAAAATGTATGCTTTAGGACTATCTATGTCACCCTATATTCAAACAGCCAAACACATGAATTAGATCTTCATTTTTATGGAAATGAATACTTGTATGGGAAATTGTACTATTTTCTGTTATTATATTAGCTTACAGAAAGCCTGATTGTTTGGACCTAGGATCCATAATCAAAATACTTGCAGGCAAATTATCTCAGAGGGAAAAAAAACCTTGATTAAATAAATCAAAATATAGAAACCATTAGAGAAATATCTCAACCATCAAGTTTCATTTATTCAGTTTGATTGGGGAAATGGCGTATTTCTTAATTGATCACTCTGGGCAACTAAAAGTTGTCAGCCCTTTTCTACTTTACATAAATTGCCATTTTTCAAATAATGAGGACATAACAATATGAAAAACAGAAAATCTACTCTAGTGAGAATAACCATGTTTTCTTCAGTGATTGAACCTTGTTTACAGCTTTAATGTCCCCATGGAGAATATGATATCTCATCATCCAGTACTAGAGATATAACTGGTTTTGGAAAACTTGGGCTGAATACACACCAAGTCTTAACCAGTCCTTTTATGTTGCTTTAAAAAAAGTCAATTCCTTATGTTGGTTTGCTTACTCTTTCTCATCAGATAGTGGGCAGAAAATGCCAAAGAAATCTGTTTATTTGATCTTTTCCATAGTCTGGCCTTCAGATACATAAACAAATTTTGCACCTGACTGTAAATTAAGTACTCTGGAAGCTATTGAATGCTTTTGGAAGACTGGGGCAATGTTTAGTAGGCTTTTTCATAGGATCTTTAAGGATCTCTAAGGACATGAATAAGTTAATCCAACTTCCTAAGGTATCTTTCTTTTTTTTTTTTTTCGGTACGCGGGCCTCTCACTGTTGTGGCCTCTCCCATTGCGGAGCACAGGCTCCAGATGCGCAGGTTCAGCGACCATGGCTCACAGGCTTAGCCGCTCCGCGGCATGTGGGATCTTCCCAGACCGGGGCACGAACCCGCGTCCCCTGCATCAGCAGGAGGACTCTCAACCACTGCGCCACCAGGGAAGCCCCCTAAGGTATCTTTCTTAAAGCCAGTAAGACTTTGATGTAACAGAAGAATCTGCCTCAAACAGTTTGAAAGGACTATGAACTTGACTGAAGAAAAATACAATAAAGAGCCAAAGTCTTGTTTTCATTTACTCTAACTCTCTAGTGGCGATAAGAGTATAAACGTGTTGCGAAAAGACTTCAGAAAGTTTACAGGACATGGAAGGGGGCAGAGGCTACTTCTTCCAAACTTCTTTCACAAGCCTGCTACCTAGCTGGGTTAATCTACAGAGCAGTAGCTTTCTTTCCTAAATGCCTGTATGGCTGTGCAGGAGAGGAGATAAGGTCAAGTTGCTACCAGGGCAGTAAGTCATTCATTCATTCAACAAATATATAATAGAAAGCTATCATGGACCAGGCACTGTAATAGGCCCTGGAAATATAATAGTGAACATAAATTGACACAGGTCCCACCCTTACAGTGGTTAGTCAGGTGAGGAGTAATTTTTCTTGTCCAAGTTCCCAATTATACAAACTTCCAATAAGAGTTCTTAAGTGTCTTTCAAAGTCCACTCCAAAGAATAATTTTTTTCAGCATATTCCAAATTGCAGAACATTGGGCAAAAATTAGAATTCTCTACCCCTACCCAGGCCCCATTTACAGCCCTAAAGACCACAGAACTATCTCCTGCAAAGCTGTTAGTGGCACCTATGGCCTTTTCTGTTGTGTTTGTTCTTCTTAGGCCCAGTCTGAAGATAGCATTCTCATTCCAAACAAAAAAGGAAATACCCTGAGCAAGATAGAAAGATAAATATCGTATAATATTGCTTTTATTTGTAATGTAAAAAAAGGCTACAAATGAACTTATCTACGAAACAGAAATAGAGTTACAGATGTAGAAAATAAACATGGTTACTGGGGGGTAAGGAGAGAGGGATAAATTGGAAGATTGGAATTGACACATACAAAATACTATATATAAAATAGATAACTAATAAGAACCTACTGTATAGCACAGGGAACTCTACTCAATACTCTGTAATGGCCCATATAGGAAAAGAATCTAAAAAAGAGTGGATATATGTATATGTATAACACAGAGGTCCCCAACCTTTTTGGCAACAGGGACTGGTTTCGTGGAAGACAATTTTTCCATGGACCGGGGGCAGGGGTGGGAGGATGATTTCAGGATGATTCAAGCGCATTACATTTACTGTGCCCTTTATTTCTATTATTATTACACTGTAATATACAATGAAATAATTATACAACTCACCATAATGCAGAATCAGTGGGAGCCCTGAGCTTGTTTTCCCTTGCCACTCACTGATAGGTTTTTGATATGAGTCTGCAAGCAATTGATTTATTATGGTCTCTGTGCAGTCAAACCTCTCTGCTAATGATAATCTGTATTTGCAGCCACTCCCCAGCGCTAGCATCACCGCCTCAGCTGCACCTCAGATCATCAGGCATTAGATTCTCATAAGGAGTGTGCAACCTAGATCCCTCGCATGTGCAGTTCACAGTAGGGTTCACGCTCCTATGAGAATCTACTGCTGCCACTGATCAGACAGGAGGCGGAGCTCAGGCAGTAATGTGAGCGATGGGGAGCAGCTGTAAATATAGATGAAGCTTCGCTCACTTGCCTGCGGCTCACCTCCTGCTGTGCGGCCTGGTTCCTAACAGGCCATGGACCAGTCTGGTCCGTGGCCTGGGGGTTGGGGACCCCTGGTATAACAGATTCATTTTGCTGTACACCTGAAACTAACACAACATTGTAAATCAACTCTACCCCAAAAAAATTATTTAAAAAAATATATACTATATTTTTATATAGTATAAAAAATATACTGATACTATAACCTTATCTCTTTGTTTCTAACTGGTCCTTGGAAGCCTAGAAGTCTGAAAGGAAGAACAACCCCCTCCCAAATGGTGTTTTGTTTTATGGATTTAGTCAAAGGCTCAATAAGCACATTAAAAACTGCGCTGACCCACAGGGTCTACTTCCTTCTCCTTTGTTTCCCTCCAGCATTCCATTTATAAACCTGCATGGCTGTTAACGTGGAGATTTTGTGATCAGAGGAGCTATAGGGTCAGGGCTTAGAACAGAATTGCTGCAAAATGGTTTGATTAGTCATTGCTCTGAATAGACTAAAGCAGCATGAACACCTGCCTTGCTGAGGAGGACAAAAGGTGAGACTGTAGAAATGAATTAAAATAATTTGCTTCCAGGGGACAGTATAGGGCATACACCATCAAATCTGTTTCTTCCTTTTCCCAGCAGCTAATAAAAGGAAACAGTGAAAAGACATTCAGCATTGACATGAAATCACCAGACTTCTAACTTCAGTGCTGGAGAAGTAGCATAAATGGCTTCATTACTGATATTTCTCTACCTAATGTAGAAGTGATAAAGGCAAACCTTGATAATAAGCGAAGATCAACTGAAAAGACAGTCCACACCAGGTTGTGGGGTGGGGCTGGAGAGAGTGGTGAAGAAGAAAAGAAAGCAAAGCATCTCCAAATAATTACCACTTGCCAGTCTCCAACTCTATAAGTGCTTCATAATTGCCTTTGGCTCAGCCCTGAGCTTTTTCCATTGAATATCTGCTGAAAGGCTTAAAAATCATGAACAAAAAAAGGAAGCTTCCAGACAAAGAAAAATATCCCCAATGGGACAAATCTCTGTGAGACCACGCACTGACATCAGCATTCACAGCCAGCCTAAACCTGGTTGAAAAGAACATTCTTCCTTTTGGAAGAATTAAAAATGAAAGGAGATTTGGACCCCTTAATGTACCTGACTGCTCCTCTTTTTTCTGACTTTATTTCGAACATAGTGGCCAGAACCCTTTCCCATGGGAGGGTGAGAAAGCAGAGGGATACTCAGAAGTCCCTGCCTGATGTCCCTCTGAATCCCTTGTGTTCACCAGATGGTTAGCACTGAGAAGGGCAGAAACAAAGAGTGCTTTTCAGAGTCCAGAGAAAATGAGTAGGTGGGAAAATAACCTCAATTAATGCTATCAGAGTAATGGTTCTCCACTCTTTCCTCTCGTAATCCTCCACGTCCCACATTTGCCTTTATCAAAACAAAAGCCCTGGTTGATCTCTTAGCACAGAGCTATTTAACCTGAACTCATGTTCCCCTCGAGCACCCATGGATGGTTACCAGGGAGCCCAGGAGCCTATGGAAATATGCAGAATTTCACATTCATGTGTCTAGAGAACTTTTTAAAAAGATATTTCATAGCTTTTATCAGACTCTCATCGGACCTTTTACTCTAAAAGGTTAAACATCACTGTTTTTGATGTTGCCGCTACTGAACATCTGTATGTCTGCCCTCTTGAATTTCAGCAGATTCAAAGGGAAGAGAGAGGTAAAAGAAAAGTGGCTATGTCTGGGCAGGTGGTGGGGGACAAATCATTTCAGTCAGGAGAAATTGGTTGGAAGAGCTAAAAGGAGCTCCACTGCCTAGGTCTCCGCCCATGTCCTTTAATCTCTTCAAGATTATACCTGCTTTCTCCATGCCACTGCTCCTTCCGGAAGTGAAGAAATCTCAAACTCCAATTTGAAAAATGCTACCTGATTAAAAAATCTCTTCTAAGAACCTCATCCTGGGCCTCAAGATTTTTTAAATCATTTACCAAGACACTGTCCACACTTGGAATTCTTCTCGTTTCATGGTCTTTATATTCTTTTTCATGTGTCAAATTGGAATTTCCATAAGAAAAGCTACCAACCTATATTCTGACAACTTCTAAAACATGGATGACTTAGTTCTGGCCTAGCATCATTCTAGCTTCCTGGGTAGTGCACATACCCTTTGCTTCATAGGGACAGTAGAATGGTCCTGCCAAGTTTTGGATATAGTATTTTCTTAAAGGATCACCGTCATTTCTCTCAAGAAGATAAATAAGAACCAGACTCCTAGCAATGGACCACAAGGTTTACATGATTGCATCCACCAGCCCCATCCACCCTGCCACCAATCTCACTACTTTACTGGCCTCATCTGCCATTCTCCTCCTCTCTGATGTTGCTCCAGCCACACCGGCCTCCTCACTGTTCCTCAAACACACAAGCACACTCTAGCCTCATATCCTGTGGACTGGTTGTTCCCTCTATCTAGAAACAATCTCCTACTAGAAACCACCAAAGCTGGCTCCCTTGCTTTCTTCAGGTCTCTGCTCAAATATCACCTTCTCAGAAAGGTCTTTTCTGATCACCTCATTTAAAAGAGTGACTAACCCCCACTTCATCTTTCTCTTTCCCCTTTACTCTGTTTTATTTTTCTTAGTATATTCTCACCATCTGAGATATATTTATTTTCTCCCCTCCGCTAGACTGTAAGCTCCATGAAGGCAGGAACTCCACCTACCTTGCTCCCTGGACCTTATCCCAGCACCTAGCACAATGTCTAATGCATAGTAGGTACTCAGTAAATATCTGTTGAGTGAACAATGAGCAGAGAATGATGAGCAGAGAGCTCAGTATCAAAGCTCCCATACTGAGTTTCTCATCGGCAATTCAGGTAAAAAGAAAATAATCTATATTAACCATGCACTTCATTTCTATTCCAAAGTCAGATGAGACCTTGAAGTATAAGTTTCATTGCCAAGTCCTTCAATCTAAATTACAATATTCGTTATTCTTCTTCGTCAAAGCTCCCTGCCCTTTTCTTTCACAGTACCATTCAACATGTGTAATGATCATGCATTTATTTTTTAAAAGATGTTTAACATATGCTTCCTTCCATTAGAATGAAAGCTTATGAGGGGTCTGGGACCAGGCTGGCCTCGTTGGCTACCTGTAGCTAGTGCCCAAGTGCACTAATGGGGACCTGATGGACTCAATAAACGCGTTGAATGAGTAAATGAACAAACAAGAAGACCTTTATAGAAGTTAAGTCCTCTTTGTTCTCAACTACACTATCCCAATACCAACGCCAGGGATGCAGTTTAAAAAATGAATAACTCCCTCAAAACCACTATTTGAGGATTTGAAGTAGAAATAGGGACATAAAGGAAAGTAAAACCCCAGTTAACATGAATATTCTACTTTCCATTTTTGACATTGTGTGGTCACTATTCATATGGTATCTGACCACAGATTTTGAGAAAATTGGTGAACAGAAGGAAGTGGGAGAAGGATGCTTTCTCATATTAATTTGGTACAGGAGAAAAGATAAGTACCATCTAAAATTGCTTATGTTCTAGTCTCCAGATCTATGAAAGAAGCAGACATGTAGTACAGTCTCCAATTTGTTTTGGATTTGACAATTTTGCTGAATGACTTGGCTCTTCAAATCACTCAAGGCTCATTGAAACTTTATTTTCATATATAGAGCAGATGCATGAGAACAAACATAAAACTTGCTCTCGTTGTTTTCTTGAGTTTTCTTTGAAGCCACCATCAAATAAAACCTCACATTTGTAGAGCTGGCCACAATTTAGCATTTTTACCTATGTGGATTATTTCATTTAATCCTTACTGCACTGGGAGATAGGTACTATTAATATCACCATTTTCCACATGAGTAAGCTATGACCTAGAGAGAAGCAATGACATTTCCCAGGTTACACAGGTGGTACATGAGTCAGGATTTTAACCTAGATTTTTAACTTCAAGTCCAGTGCTCCTTCCATGACATCCTTCTGTTTCCATATTTTGCCCCCAGGAAAGATTGGTTGTCCAGGGTGACAAACTTGTCCTGGTTTGCCTAGGTCTTTCCTGGTTTTAGCACTGAAAGTTCTGTCTCTCAGGAACCCTCTCAGTCCCAGGTAAACCGGGATGGTTCATCACCCTCGTTGTCACTCAGACCATATCTTATAAACTCATCCTTCTTTCTACCCTACAATATCCATACTTCAACCCAAATCTGATATCACCAAATTTGATATTTGTTTTATCCCTGTGCTCTTATTTGTCATATGAGAACAAAGATTTAGAGAAAACAAGTTTATGTACTTTTTGGTTTTGTTTCATGCCTAATTCAGCATCCAGTATAAACAGGCACTTAATAAAGTCTGGTTACTAATTCTGTGACAGGCACTGTGATTCATGTTTAGGAAGGCGCAATAAAGACTGGATTCAAGGTATGGGTCTGCTCTTTGGTTACAGGCAAAAGCTTTCCCCTCTTCTGGATCTCAATTTCCTCATCTGAAAGTAGGTATAATAATCCCTGACTTGCCCATCCCATAATGATGCAATAAGATATATATGAAAATAACCTGGAAAGGGCTAAGTATATTAGTAACATTGTATCAGAAAGCTGGAGGCAGATAATGAGCCTAGCATCACTGTACTGTGTGGGAGAACAGCCTGATTCAAGTCAGCAGTTTTGTACTCAACACTGCGCTGCGAGGCAGGCAGTGCATCATTAAGGCAGTGGAAATCAACAGATTAGCTCTGCCACAATCACATCATTTGGCCTTAGCTTTTCCCTTATTATGGCCACCTAATGGCTAAGACCATAGCCCTCTTTCATCCCTCCTGGAGCCTATTCACTTATTTGCTAAATTTGCCAAATGTGTTCTCTGCCTCTGGGTTCAACCAGCAACAGGCAGGATGTGACATTCTGCCATTAGTACCTAGACCACTTCTTGAATGACAGGAAACTTAGAAATAGCCCCATGCTCACTTTTCTAGATATTCAAAGTAAATGTCATTTCAGAAAACTGACAGTATTAAAGTCTTGAACCTTAGAGAGCATGTCACCCATGATTTCCTCATCCAAAGAGGAAATGACGTATGTAATCACTTTCCCAGACACCCAGTTGCTTATACTAAGGAATCTGGTGCTGAGTGCCTGGCAAAAGCATAAGGTTAAACCTGAGGGGGGCGGAAAAAAAAAACATGATGAAAAAGAGACATACCGAGGAAGAGGCAATTGCAGTTTGGCATTTCACCGTGAGTTTGGGCCTTCTTCCAGAGCCAGAGTGAGACCCAAGATGAGCCTGTTGTCACGGTGACCATGACAGCTGAGCTGAGGCAGTGCCTTGAGGTTGGTGAGCCCTCCCAATACACGATGGCCAGGAAAAAACAGATAACAGAACAACTGTTAAACCAGTTGGGGCTTTGATACACTTCCACCTTCCATTTTCATGCTCCCCAGCTACATCCTCAAGCAGTGATTGTTTCAGACTGACCGACTGGCCAGGGGCCTCCTCTCAAAAAAACCTTTTTCTTTTTCGTTTTTTTGTTTTTTTGTATTCCTCTTATTTCTTTTTCTTCTCTGATTGCCATGGCTAGGACTTCCAAAACTATACTGAATAATAGTGGTGAGAGTGGACATCCTTTTCTTGTTCCTTATCTTAGAGGAAATGCTTTCAGGTTTTCACCATTGAGAATAATGTTTCCTGTGGGTCTGTCGTATATGGCCTTTATTATGTTGAGGTAGGTTCCCTCTATGCCCACTTTCTGGAGAGGTTTTATCATAAACGGGTGTTGAAGTTTGTCAAAAGCTTTTTCTATATCTATGGAGATGATCATATGGTTTTTATTCTTCAATTTGTTAATATGGTGTATCACATTGATTGATTTGCATATATTGAAGAATCCTTGCATCTCTGGGATAAATCCCACTTGATCATGGTGTATGATCCTTTAACTGTGATGTTGGATTCTGTTTGCTAGTATTTTGTTGAGGATTTTTGCACCTATATTCATCAGTGATATTGGTCTGTAATTTTCTTTTTTTGTAGTATCTTTGTCTGGTTATGGTATCAGGGTGATGGTGGCCTCATAGAATGAGTTTGGGAGTGTTCCTTCCTCTGCAATATTTTGGAAGAGTTTGAGAAGGATGGGTGTTAGCTCATCTCTAAATGTTTGACAGAATTCACCTGTGAAGCCATCTGGTCCTGGACTTCTGTTAGTTGGAAGATTTTTAATCACAGTTTCAATTCCACTACTTATTACTGGTCTGTTCAAATTTTCTATTTCTTCCTGGTTCAGCCTTGGGAGATTATAACTTTCTAAGAATTTGTCCATTTCTTCCAGGTTGTCCATTTTATTGGCATAGAGTAGCTTGTAGTAGTCTCTTAGGAGGCTTTGTATTTCTGCAGTGTCTGTTGTAACTTCTCCTCTTTCATTTCTAATTTTATTGATTTGAGTGTTCTCCCTCTTTTTCTTGATGAGTCTGGCTAATCAATTTTGTTTATCTTTTCAAAGAACCAGCTTTTAGTTTCATTGATCTTTGCTATTGTTTCCTTTGTTTCTATTTCATTTATTTCTAATCTGATCTTTATGATTTCTTTCCTTCTGCTAACTTTGGGTTTTGTTTGTTCTTTCCTTTAGGTGTAAGTTCCTTTAGGTGTAAGGTTAGACTGTTTATTTGAGATTTTTCTTGTTTCTTGAGGTAGGCTTGTATAGCTATAAACTTCCCTCTTAGAACTGCTTCTGCTGCATCCCGTAGGTTTTGGATCGTCATGTTTTCATTGTCATTTGTCCCTAGGTGTTTTCTGATTCCCTCTTTGATTTCTTCAGTGATCTCTTGGTTATTTAGTAATGTATTGTTTAACCTCCATGTGTTTGTGTTTTTTTATGTTTTTTTCCCCGTAATTCGTTTCTAATCTCATAGCGTTGCGGTCAGAAAAGATGCTTGATATGATTTCAATTTTCTTAAATTTACTGAGGCTTGATTTGTGACCCAAGATGTGATCTATCCTGGAGAATGTTCCATGCACAGTTGAGAAGAAAGTGTAATCTGCTATTTTTGGATGGAATATCCTATAAATACCACTTAAATCTATCTGGTCTATTGCATCATTTAAAGCTTCTGTTTCCTTATTTATTTTCATTTTGGATGATCTGTCCATTGGTGTAAGTGAGGTGTTAAAGTCCCCCGCTATTATTGTGTTACTGTCGATTTCCTCTTTTAGAGCTGTTAGCAGTTGCCTTATGTACTGAGATGCTCCTATGCTGAGTGCATATATATTTATAATTGTTATATCTTCTTCTTGGATGGATCCCTTGATCATTACGTAGTGTCCTTCCTTGTCTCTTGTAACATTCTTTATTTTAAAGTCTATTTTATCTGATATGAGTATTGCTACTCCAGCTTTCTTTTGATTTCCATTTGCATGGAATAACTTGTTCCATCCCCTCACCTTCAGTCTGTATGTGTCCCTAGGTCTGAAGTGGGTCTCTTGTAGACAGCATATATATATGGGCCTTGTTTTTGTATCCATTCAGCAAACCTGTGTCTTTTGGTTGGAGCATTTAATCCATTCACGTTTAAGGTAATTATCGATATGTATGTTCCTATTACCACTTTCTTAATTGTTTTGCGTTTGTTTTTATAGGTCCTTTTCTTCTCTTGTGTTTCCCACTTACAGAAGTTCTTTTAGTATTTGTTGTAGAGCCTGTTTGGTAGTGCTGACTTCTCTTAGTTTTTGCTTGTCTGTAAAGCTTTTGATTTCTCCATGGAATCTGAATGAGATCCTTGCTGGGTAGAGTAATCTTGGTTGTAGGTTCTTCCCTTTCATCACTTTAAGTATATCATGCCACTCCCTTCTGGCTTGTAGAGTTTCTGCTGAGAAATCAGCTGTTAACCTTATGCGAGTTCCCTTGTATGTTATTTGTTGTCTTTCCCTTGCTGCTTTCAATAATTTTTCTTTGTATTTGATTTTTGCCAACTTGATTACTATGTGTCTCGGCCTGTTTCTCCTTGGTTTTATCCTGTATGGGATTCTCTGTGCTGCCTGGACTTGGGTGGCTATTTCCTTTCCCATGTTAGGGAAGTTTTCTACCATAATCTCTTCAAAAATTTTCTTTGGTCCTTTCTCTCTCTCTTCTCCTTCTGGGACCCCTATAATGCGAATGTTGTTGCATTTAATGTTGTCCCAGAGGTCCCTTAGGCTGTCGTCATTTCTTTTCATTCTTTTTTCTTTATTCTGTTCCACAGCAGTGAATTCCACCATTCTGTCTTCCAGGTCACTTATCCGTTCTTCTGCCTCAGTTATTCTGCTATTGAGTCCTTCTAGTGTAGTTTTCATTTCAGTTATTGTATTGTTCATTTCTGTTTGTTTGTTCTTTAAATCTTCTAGGTCATTGTTAAACTTTTCTTGCATCTTCATGATCTTTGGCTCCATTCTTTTTCCGAGGTCCTGGATCATCTTCACTATCATTATTCTGAATTCTTTTTCTGGAAGGTTGCCTATCTCCACTTCATTTAGTTGTTTTCCTGGGGTTTTATCTTGTTCCTTCATCTGGCACATAACCCCCTGCCTTTTCATCTTGTCTATCTTTCTGTGAATGTGGTTTTTGTTCCACAGGCTGCAGGACTGTAGTTATTCTTGTTTCTGCTGTCTTCTCTCTCGTAGATGAGGCTATCTAAGAGGCTTGTGCAATTTTCCTGATGGGAGGGACTGGTGATGGGTAGACCTGGGTGTTGCTCTGGTGGGCAGAGCTCAGTAAAACTTTAATCTCCTTGACTGCTGATGGGTGGGGCTGGGTTCCCTCCCTGTTGGTTGTTTGGCCTGGGGCAACCCAACACTGGAGCCTACCTGGGCTCTTTGGTGGGGCTAATGGCAGACTCTGGGAGGGCTCACACCAAGGAGTACTTCCCAGAACTTCTGCTGCCAGTGTCCTTGTCCTCATGGTGAGACACAGCCATCCCCCGCCTCTGCAGGAGACCCTCCAACACTAGCAGGTAGGTCTGGTTCAGTCTCCTATGGGGTCACTGCTCCTTCCCCTGGGTCCCGATACACACACTACTTTATGTGTGCCCTTCAAGAGTGGAGTCTCTGTTTCCCTTAGTCCTGTCGAAGTCATGCAATCAAATTCTGCTGGCCTTCAAAGTCTGATTCTCCAGGAATTCCTCCTCCCGTTGCTGGACCCCCAGGTTCGGAAGCCTGACGTGGGTCTCAGAACCTTCACTCCAGTGGGTGGACTTCTTTCGTATAAGTGTTCTCCAGTTTGTGAGTCACCCACCCAGCAGTTACGGGATTTGATTTTATTGTGATTGCGCCCTTCCTACCCTCTCATTGCGGCTTCTGCTTTGTCTTTGGATGTGGGGTATCTGTCAATGACTGTTCAGCAGTTAGTTGTGATTCTGGTGCTCTTGCAAGAGCAAGAAAACCTTTTTCTTTCTACCACCTTCGTTGTTGATGACAGTGAGTAAAATGGGCAATAACCTCCCAAATTGATATCCTGGCCTGATTTTTGCTCCGTCACAGAAGTCTAATCCTCACACAGCATCCAGAGAGATCCTTCAAACTCCTCCATAGCTCTCCATCTCATACTGAGCCAAAGGCAAAGCACAAGGCCCTCACTATCTGCCCTCTAATACCCCAGTTACGTCTCTCACCTCATTTCCTACTACTGTTCTTCTTGGTTGCTCAACTCCTGCTGTCCTGGCCCCTTTCCTACCCTGTGTCCACATCAGCCATTCCCCTGCTTGAGGGCCTTGGCACTTGTCCTGTACCCTCTGCCTAGAATGATTTCCCCCAGATATTTGTGTTTCTTCAGCCCTTTTCCGCAATGTCAACTTCTCAGTGATCCTTTCCCTGGTTTCTCTGTCTCAAACTGAAACTCTGTCACTTAAGATACCTCTAATACTTCTTATCAACTTCTCCTCCTTTATTTTTCTTCCTGGTACTCAGCATTATCTAACATATGATGACATATTTTACTTATTTTTTTATTGTCTGTCTCCCTCAGAAAGATTGTAAACTCTATGAAAGAGAAGATTTCTGTCTGTCCTGTATCCCTAGCACCTAGGAAAGCACCTCACTCCTAGCAGGCACTTGTTAAATATTTAAATATCTGTTAAAGAACTAGGAAGTGAGTGAATGAATGAAAAAGATTAATCTTATAGGGTAAATTGTGCTAAAGTAATCATCAGTTGAGCTTTTTCTGTTTTGTTTTGTTTTGTTTTTTTCTTTCCAGGAGAAAAGAATGACTGAATGGGGCTTCCCTGGTTGGGCAGTGGTTAAGAATCCACCTACCAATGCAGGGGACACAGGTTCGAGCCCTGGTCTGGGAAGATCCCACTTGCCATGGAGCAGCTAAGCCTGTGCACCACAACTACTGAGCCTGCACTCTAGAGTCTGCGAGCCACAACTACTGAGTCCGTGTGGCACAACTACTGAAGCCCGTGTGCCTAGAGCCCATGCTCTGCAACAAGAGAAGTCACTGCGATGAGAAGCCCGTGCACCACAAGGAAGAGTAGCCCCACACTCGCCGCAACTAGAGAAAGCCCACGTGCAGCAATGAAGACCCAATGCAGCCAAAAATAATTTTTTTTAATTAAAAAAAATGACCGAATGGCTTAAACATGAAAATACATATGCATCTATTTGCAGACAGATGCAGGAGATACTGAGATGCTTGAGGGCAGAGAGACTGCCTTCCCTACCTGCCCTCAGACGTGCCATCCCCACCCCCCACTCCCTACCTGAAGTGCTTAGCGGATAAGACACATCAATAGGATGAGATGCAAGAACAATTTCTGGCACAAGTAAAACTATCAATAGTTTAATTTTTTAAGCTACTGTGTATTGAGAATTTACTATGTGCCAGGCCCTTTATATAACCACCTAAAATCCTCACACAAACACATCAAAGTACATATCATTACCCCTATTTTATAGAAGAGGAGACTAAGACTTAGAGAAATTGAGTAATGTGCCAAAAGTCACATGAGTAGAAATACACAGAACTGGTTTTCAAAACCAGGTCAATAGCACGCAGAGACTCTGCTCTTTCTGTACCACCATACTACTCTAGCTGAGGGGAGGGAATGTATCCTCATCCAAAGTTTTCATTCTGACAAACAGGTCAAAACCCTCAGACTTGAAATGACTTGGCATTTGCAGTACTGACTATATTTGCCTGTATTTCCCTGACTATATTTCATTTCCATTAGCAGACCTAGAGCTAGAAGACCAAAACCAGAATTTTGCACTGTAATTGTCACATAGCAGTCTGATCACATTGGGAGAAGTGGAACACATGTAGTCCTCCTTGTTTATGGCATACTAATGGGCTCTAAGGAATTCCAAGCCTATGCCACTGTACAGAGCAAGTTCCCAGAGACAAAACATTCCACTGAACACCAGATGAGTGGAAGGCACCAGGTTTCCCTGCCAAACAATTTTTCTTCCCTTTCTTATAGCCACCCTTTCCCAAAAAGGAGGGTCTGTTATGCATTCAATGTACGTTAGATGAGCACAGCGACCAGGCCCTGTGCTAGGTGCCAAGGACAGAAAGGTGATTGTGATTCCATCTAGCAGGGGAGAGAGATATGTAATCAGATGATAAATGACCACCCAATGTGGCAAAGACTATAATGGGGTGTAGGAAGAGGGTTCAGGAGACACATAAAGAGGGGGAAATCTGACTTTTACTAGAGGATGTAGAGAAAGGTTTTCCTGACGACATTACAAAGAACCACTCAATTCTTTTTAAATCAACCACATATTGAACAACGAATTTTTTCTAGGTATGGTGTTAGGACTTAACCATCCAGATGTTTACTTCTGTAAAGTAAGTGAGGAGCTTTCATCATGGCCAGTTCACTGAAGTGCAAGTGGTCATGACTTCATCCCACGTGTACTGATGGCTCCGTGATGTGTGGCCCAGAGACACAGAATTTCTAACACTGACCAATAAACCTGTAATGTCAACCCTTGGTCACAAGGGGGACAGGTGAGAATCTGAATTCTGAAGTTTTAAAAGCCGAAGGACATATAGAATCCATCCAGTTGAGTGGTTTGCAAAACCACAGGGCAGAGAGTAGCGGGTGGGCAGAAGCCCAGCGTATGGGCCTACAGACTCTATACCCAAGCTTGAAACAATGCACCTCTGCTGTTTTATATATTGAATTTCTGTGTCTGCTTTTGTTTGAGATGAGGGTCCTGTTGCTGAAAAGAATTTAAACTGATCCACTCACTCATTTTAGAGATGAGGGAAATTAAAGCGCAAAGAAGGAAAATAATTCACCCCAGGTGACACTGTGTCACACTGAGCAAATGATTTAGAAGAGAGAAAAGAAGAGATGTGAAGCAAATGATTTTACCTCTATGAGCCTCAGTTTCTCCATCTCTGAAATGGGAATGATAATAATGTATATCTATATGGTTGCTTTGAGGATTCATTGAGCTAATGCATTCATATACTTAGGCCAGTACCTGAAACATACTAGATATAGGAAAAATATTGACTACTACTATTATAATGATGATGATGCAGTCAGTTCCAGTTACTTCTTAAAACTCAAGTTTCCTGCTTTGCAAACCAGCATTCTGTTCTCTGTATTACACTGTATTACACTGGCTCAGGACAGGCACTGGTCAGTGTGACTTGACACAGTTGACACAGTTGACCATTCCTCCCTCCTGGATTCACTTTTTTCATTTGGGTTTCTGAGAAAGGCGCTCCCTCACTGGGTTTGCCCTCTTACTTCACTAGTTGCCCCTTCTTAGCCTCCTCTGCTGCCGCCTCATTTCCCTGACCTTTAGATTGCCATGGCACTTAGGCTGCAGATCTCTTCTGTCTTCTACACTCATTCCCTAGGGCATCTCATTCAGGCCCAGGGCTTTAAATTCCCTCTGTCTGTTGATGACTCACAAATTCGTATGGCCAGCTCAGACCTCTCTCCCCTGGGCTCCAGAGTCATGATACCAATCCAGCATCTCCATTTCAATGTAGACTTCTCAAAGTAAATGATTTTCTTACCAGGTTTGCTCTTACTCCCACTATTCTCCATTTCATTGAATGCCTCCAACATCCTCCCAGTTGTTCAAACCAAAAACCCAGGAACCTCCTTTCTTTGCCTCCGATCCCATATCTAATCCATCAGCAAGTCCTGTTGGCTATGCCTCTAAAATTCATGACATTCATGATATTCACAAATTCATCCACTTCTCAACCCTGCATTGCTGAAAGCCTAGGCTAAGCTACCATTATCTTTGGCCTAAATTACCACAAAAACCTCCAGTCTGATCTCCCTGCATTCACTCTTGCTGCCTTATAGACCATTCTTTATGCAGCAGCCAGAGTGAGCATTTTAAAATCATCATTCAGATAATGTGATTCCTCTGATTAAAACTTCCTGCAATGACTTCTCATTGGACATCCCTGGGTAAAGCAGCATAGCCCTGCCAGTGCACTTTCTATCCCGCCAACCCACTTCTTTCCTTCATAGCACTTTTCACTATTTGAAACTGTATGTGCATATATATTTTTACTTGTTTACAATTTTAAATGTCTTACACACACACGCACACTAGCCAGTGGAATGTCATTTCCATGAGGCAGTAACTTTACCTTAGCCACTGCTCTATCCCTAGCACTTAAAAGAGTACCTGTCACAGTAAGCCCTCAACAAATATTTGTTAAGTACATGAATGAAAATGGAAATCTCACTGGAGACTTGACTGGGTCCCAACATGTCCTGCCTGTCTCTGTGAAGTCTCCTTCCAAAATAAAGTCCACATCCTAGATAAGACTATAGGGAGTCTGTGAAGAAACTGCTTTTCACCCCACCTTGACCTTAACAGGTAAATTAAGCATCCATATAGCTCTCTGAAAGTCTTTTTTTTTTTTGTGGTACGCGGGCCTCTCACTGTTGTGGCCTCTCCCGTTGCGGAGCACAGGCTCCGGACACGCAGGCTCAGCGGCCATGGACGGGCCCAGCCGCTCCGCGGCATGTGGGATCCTCCCGGACCGGGGCACAAACCCGTGTCCCCTGCATCGGCAGGCGGACTCTCAACCACTGCGCCACCAGGGAAGCCCTGAAAATCTTATTTTAAGGGCAAAACTGTGGTTTCTCCAGTCTACAATACTTTAATGAGAAAGGATCCATCATGATCAAAACTACTGTTCCTAACCATGGTTGTGATGAATGTACAATAATTAAGATATTCCAACTAGTGTCACTTGATTGGCACATTCCAGTTAAGGAGGATGCTATAAATAAAGAGGTTAAAAACATCACCTGTTGCAAATACTGTATAGGAGAAGAACAACTGCTCAGAGCCCTTCAGGATAATAGTTCTGATTATGAATGGCTTATTGCTACAGAAAGATACTGACTTGTAGAACCAGAGACACAGGAAAGAAAGGGAAGAGCATGCTGATGTGCAAACTCGCTCCAAGTCAGGATGGGGAACCCTGGAAATAGGTCAAAGGAGGCATTAAAGAGCAGGATTGGCCCTGGGCAACACTGTACAATGAGAGAAGTTGTCCAATGGAGGAAGCAATAAGTGAAAGGGATTTTCACTAGTTCCATTCGTTATTCAGCTACACAGGAGAGAAGAAGTGGAGGAATAGAAGGGAATTTGGCCTGTACTTTGTAGCACAATGATTCACATTAGAATCAACTGTGAATATTAAGACATACCTAGGCATCACTCCCAGAATTCTGATTTAATTAATCTGGAGTAAGTTCCAGGCACTAGTATGTTGTTTAAGCTTCCCATGTGATTGCAATGTGCAGCGAGGTTTCAGAACCATTTTTAGCTGATCCAAATCCTAAGTCGGTTTTTTTAACTCTGGTTCTCCAAGTGTGATCACTAGACCTGCAGCAACAGTATCACCCAGGAACCTGTTAGAAATGCAAATTATGGGCCTCCAAATCAGGTCTAGGGAATCAGAAGCTCTGGGGGTGAGGCCCAGTGATGTGTGGTTTAACAAGCCCTCCAGGTGACATATTAAGAAAAGTGAATATACCCCCTCCGACTATAAAAGAGTTAATTAGGAGGTGCAAGAAGCAAACCAGATATATTTTGAATCCCAACTGAACAGAAACACTAAAGCTGATACTGTTTTTGTAGGACTCTCATCCCCAAGAGAAGATGTTAGTGAGTTAAACACAAGCACTGAACCAAAATACAAATATAAGATGAAATCCAAGGTTAGAAGATTCTACATCTGGGAACATTTAAGGATTAACACTAAAGGTACTGATTTGTACTTAGGAAATTCTTTCCTTTAAATAATATTAGTTCTGTAGAAGTACTTTAAAAAAAAATTATCAGAGTGCCATGGAAACCTCTGGGCAGCTTGTTAAAAATGTAGATTCCTATGCCCCACACCCAGAGATTTTGATTTAGTAGGTATGGAGTGAGGCCTGTAAGTTTACATTTTTAATTACCTTTTTAGATCATTCTGAGGATGACAGGAGATAATAGCCTCTTGGGTGCTGAATCCACACATACAGAATTACAGAGTAACAACAATAATGGCAAAAGCAAGACCTAAAAAGTAGACATGTGGAAGCTGACTGCAGCCTGTTTTATATTTTCTACTTAATTCTTGTTTGGGACTGAATTGTTTTAAATCTGTAAACAAATTTCCCAAGTTTATCTCAGAATAATTTTGGGGTGTCTTTAACCACCAATCTTGGCATGTAAAGTCATAGAGAGTTCACAGCTTTCTGACTGACTTATCCTGCATCAGCCCCATACCACACATCCCATCATAACCACTAAATATTCAATAATGGTAATAACATCTAAAGCATTCTCCTCTATTGCCAGAATATGCCTTCATGTATGTTAACATAAGCCATAATTGGAAGATGAAGTCATCTACTATTCAGCTTAAACAAGATATAGTGCTTACACACCAATTATATACATACATACACAGAAACACACACTAATCACTTTCAAACTCCAATAGCTTTTTAGTCTCCTATTCCATGGTCTGGTTGAACTGATTAGAACAAGGAAAACTCATTCATTGCCTTAAAACAGGGCCATTGTTTAGTCTCCTCAGAACCCTGCCTTGGGCATGGCCAATCCAGGCAATTGCGCAGACCCTGATCTTTTACTGACAGAAGGGTCTATCTTTAGTAGTGGGAAACAATTAGTCCTAGACTGAATATAACTCCAGTTCTGCCTAACAAATCCTAAAAGACAGACCTGCAAGTATCATTTTCTTCCTAAGTGATGTAACTACATTCCAAATCAAAGCTGAAGAATATGTATAAGAATACAAATATATATATGTATGTATGTATCCAACACCCGCAAAGTAAAACTCACAATCTGGCATCCAATAAAAAATTACCAGGTATGCAAAGTAGCAGGGAAAGATGACCCATAATGAGAAAATAAATCAACTCACCAAAACTGACCCACTACTGAAACAGACCTTAGAATTAGCAGAAAAGGACATTTAAAAAATTATAATAACCGTATTCTATATATATTAAAGTTAAATAAAGATATGGAAGATATAAAAAAGACCTAAATCAAATTTGTAGAGATGAAAACTACAATGTGCTACACAGAATATTTTACTAGATGTAATTAATGGCAGACTAGATACTGAATACAAAAAGATTAGTAAATCTGAATACACAGCAATATAAAGTATCCAAAATAAAACACAAAAAGAGTAGAGGAGAGAGAGGAAGTGTAGAGAAAACATTTGAAGGTAACAACCAAAAACTTTCCGCATTTGTCGAAAACATAACACCATATATCCAAGAACCTCAGGGAAACTCAAACCAAAAAAAAACAAAAATACCAGACCAAAATACATCATAATCAGATTGTCAGGGGAAAAAAAGACACGTTATGTAGAGAAACAAAAAAAACAATGACAGCCAAACAGTGGAGTGTCATCTTTAAAATACAAAAAAAAAAAAAAAAAAAGGAAAAAGAAAATATCTTCCAAAAATAAAAGGAACAAATCCATATACTCCTGGGTATGTACGCAAAAGAAACAAAAGCAGAGAATTGAACAGATTTTTGTACACCCAGGTTCATAGCAACATTATATATATATATATATAAAATGGAATATTATTCAGCTTTAAAAAGTAAGGTAATTCTGATACATACTATACAACACGATGAACATTGAGGACATTATGCTGAGTGAAATAAGTCACTCACAAAAAGGCAAATATTGTATGATACCACTTACATGAAGTATCTAAAGTAGTCAAATTCACAGAGACAGAAAGGTGAATCGTGGCTTCCAGGGGCAGATGGAGGGAGTGGAAATTTAGTGTTTAATGGGTGCAGAGTTTCAGTTGAAAAAGATGAAAAAATTCTGGATATGGATGGGGATGACGGTTGCACAACAATGTGAATGTACTCAATGCCACTGAACTGTATAGTTAAAAATGGTTAAAATGGTAAATTTTACGTTATGTATGTTTTATCACAATAAAAAATCTTAAAATGAGGGGAAAACAAAGATGTTTTCATGCACACGAAAGCTGACACAACTCATCACCAGCAGACCCACACTACAAGTAATGTTAAAGAAAGTCTGTCAGGTAGAAGAAAAGCTATACTAGATGGATATCTGGATCTACACAAAGAAATAAAGAGCACCACACCCCACACTGGTCAGAATGGCTATCATCAAAAAGTCTACAAGTAAGAAATGCTGGAGAGGGTTTGAATAAAAGGGAATCCCCCCACACTGTTGGTGGGAATGTAAATTGGTGCAGCAACTATGGAGAACAGTATGGAGGTTCCATAAAAAAAAAACTAAAAACAGAGTTACCATATGATCCAGAAATCCCACTCCTGGGCACATATCTGAAGAAAACTCTAATTCGAAAAGATACATGCACCCCAATGTACATAGCAGCACTATTTACAATAGCCAAGACATGGAAGCAATATAAATGTCCCTCCACAGATGAATGGAAAAGAAGATGTGGTATATAAATACAATGAAATATTACTCAGCCATAAAAAGAATGAAATAACGCTATTTGCAGCAACATGGATGGACCTACAGCTTATCATACTAAGTGAAGTCAGAGAAAGACAAATATCATATGATATCACTTATATGTAGAATCTAAAAAAATGATACAAATGAACTTATCTACAAAACAGAAATAGACCCACAGACATAAAAAAGAAACTTATAGTTACTAAAGGGGAAAGTGGAGGAGGGTTAAATTAGGAGTTTGGAATTAGCAGATACACACTACTACATAGAAAATAGATAAACAGGGACTTCCCTGGTGGCGCAGTGGTTAAGAATCCACCTGCCAACGCAGGGGACATGGGTTTGAGCCCTGGTCCAGTTCGAGCCCTGTCCTGGTCCATGATTCCACATGCCACGGAGCAACTAAGCCCATGAACCACAACTGCTGAGCATGTGTGCCACAACTACTGGAGCCCACATGCCTAGAGCCCATGCTCCACAACAAGAGAAGCCACCGCAATGAGAAGCCTGCATACTGCAACAAAGAGTAACCCCCACTCGGCACAACTAGAGAAAGCCCGTGCGCAGCAACAAAGCCTCAACACAGCCCCACCAAAATTAATTAATTAATTAATTAAAAATAGATAAACAACAAGGTCCTACTGTATAGCACAGGGAACTGTATACAATATCTTATAATATAGCATAATGGAAAAGAATATGAAAAAGAATATATATATATGCACACATATATATATATGAATCACTTTGCCTTACACCAGAAACTAGCAAAACATTGTAAATAACTATACTTCAATTGTAAAAAAGGAAAAGAAAGGACTGTGATTAGTTAAAGATGTATCCTATAAACCCCAAAGAAATGAATAAAATTACAAAGAGTTAAAGTAAGCCAATAAAGAAGATTAAATTGAATTTTAAAATTTCAAGTAATCCAAAAGAAAGCCAAAAAACAAACAGAGAAAAACAGGAAAGGAAACAAAGAATACATATGACAAATGAAAAACAAAGAGTAAGAGGAGAGGTTTAAACTTAGCCATATCAATAATCACATTAAATGTAGATTGTCTAAACATCCCAATTAAAAGGCTGCGATTATAAGATTGGATACAGTAACAAGACCCAACTGTATGCTGTCTTCAAGAAAAACTCTTCAAATTAAAAAAACCCACAAATAAGATAAAAGTACAATGATGGATACACCTTGCTAACAATAGTCAAAGCTGGAGTGGCTGTATTATATAAGACAAACCAAAAAAAGTAAAACCATATGATCATCTTAATCAATGCAAAAATATTTACAAAATTTCAACATCTATACTGAGGAAAAGTCTCAACAAGTTCAGAATAAAAGGAAAACTTACCCAACTCCTCAACCTGATAAGGACATCAGTGTAAAACTTACAACTAACATCATACTTAATGGTGAAAGACTGATATTTTTTCCCTGAGATCAGCAATAAGAAAAGCATATTCATACTCTCTGCTTCTTTTAAACAGTGTACTGGAGGTTTTATTAACTACAATTAGAAAAAATGCAATAAAAGTTATCAAGATTGGAAAGAAAGATGCAAAACCATCTTTTATTTGTGAATGACCTGATTACCTATGTAGAAATTTTGATGGAATCTACAAAAAAGCAACTAGAACCAATGTGTGGGTTTAGTAAGATTGCAAATAAAATATCAATATAGAAATTGCCTTTTCATAGATTAACAATTAACACACAAAAATTGAAATAAAAGTAGAAATACCATTTGCAAAAGCATCAAAATATATTAAATACTTAGGGATAAATCTGACAATGTATGTGTAAGAGCTGTACACCAAAAACTGCAAAACATTGCTGAGAGAAAACAAAGACCTAAATAAATAGAAACATATACTCCGTATATGGGTTAGAAGATTCAATATTTAGATGTTGATTCTCCCTAAATTGATCTATAGAGTACATGCAATCACAATCAAAACCCCAGTATGAGATTGCACGTGTGGAGAAGGAATTTACTACAAAGACACAACACTGTGCTATGACTGTTCTATATCATACTGTGGGGGTGAATATATAACTATGCATTTCTCAAACCTCATAGAACTGTACATCACAAAGAGTGAACACATCTCCCAACTCTGTTTGCTCAGAGGAACTAGAAGAAGTGACACCCAATCAGCAATGAGCACACCTAGAGCCCAAATATTCATTTCTAATATTCCCCAGTCAAAGGAACCAGGGCTCCTTGGAGAAGTGTCTGATTTTAGGGCTGGGACAGGGAAAATACAAGGTGCCTGGATCATCTTATTGTGCAAAAAAAGTAACAAAGTGCTTAGAAAAACAAAAGATAGGGCCATGTCAAAAGGACACAGGAGATGACACGAAAGAGCTTTCAATGGCCAAAATTTGGACAACTTGAGCAACAAGCTAAGTAATGATAGTGTTGGATTATAGCCCAAAGAATACAATAAATATCTATGAGTCCAGACTAAAATATATAAATGACTGAAAAAGTAAATGGAAGAGAAGTAACGGCTCTTCCTTACTGAATAATTTAAATTAAAAATGTAGAAGTGATAAGGGAAATAGAAAATAACAATTATAACACAACAGTAACAACTTCTGCAGGCAAAATCTACTGATTAATTAGTGGGTAAAACTTTGAGAAACAAGATATTTACATAGCCTCCAAGTAATATTTATTAATTACTGTGTTGGTTTTAACATATGCCCATAATTTTTTGATACTCGTCCCTCCTGGAGATAGAAGGAGCTTAATTCCTATACCCTTGAGTGTTGGCTGGAATTAATGTTTTTCTCTTAATTAACAAAGTATGGAAACAGAAGAAAAGTACCTTTCAGTGGAGAAATCTATCAGACACCACCTTACCCAAATGATCAAGGTTAACATTACCAATGATAAGTCATTTTGATATCATGTAACCCTTGATATTGCATGATGAGAAAAGCACTTTACCTCTCTGGTATTCTTTCCCCAAATCTATTACCTTGGTCTAATAATGTGAAAATATCACACAAACTCAAACTGAGGGGACATTCAACAAAATACTTGAGAAGTACTCTTCAAAAGTGTGAAGGCCGTAAGAGACAAGAAAGACTGAGGAACTACCATGGACTGGAAAGACAACAAAATGCAATATGATACCCTGGTTGGGATTCTGAAACAATAAATGGACATAAGTAGAAAACAGGATAAATCTAAATAAAGTCTATAGTTAATAGTATTGTACTCACATTAATTTCTTAGTTTTGACCATTGTATCATAGTTATGTAAGATACTAGTAGAACCTGGGCAAAGCATAAATGGGCATATTATGAGCCATTTTTGCAACTCTTTTAGTAAGTTTAGAAGTATTTTTTTAATAGTTGGAATATTCTTGTAATATTTATTGTAGATAGAGCTGATTCTAAAGTTAATTTGCAAATGAAAACTTAGAATAACAAAAAGACTTTGGAAAAAAAGAGCTAAGTTGGAGAATAAACACTGTGTAACTGTAAGACGTTTTATACAGTTATCAAGACAGTGTGATATTCATGTAAGAATGCATAAATGGGTCAATGGAGCAAAATATAAAACCAAGAAATAGACCCACACATATATGTTCAATGATTTTTGACAAAGGTTCAAGAGCAATTCAATGGAGAAAGATAGTGTTTTCAGTAAATAGTCCTCATATAACTGAATGTCTATATGCAAAAAAAAAGGAACATCCATCCCTATCGCATACCGTATACAAAAATTAACTCAAAATGGATCAGAGACTTAAATGTAAAAACCTTTAAAACTTCTAGAAAAAACATAGGAGAATATTTTTTTTTGACCATGGGTTAGGCAAAGATATCTTGGATACAATACCAAAACGACAGTCCACACTAAACAACTGATAAATTAGATTTCATCAAAATTATACCTCTCCTTCTTAAAAAGATACTGGTAAGGGGATGAAAAGACAAGCTATAAACTGGCAGAAAATCATTGCAAAGCATATATGATAAATAACCCTCAAAACTCCATAATGAGGAAAACACTGACTCAATTTTTTAAATGATCAAAAAATTGAACCAGCAGTTCAACAAAGAAAATATACAAATGACCAATAAGCATACGAAAAGATGCTCAACAACATTAATCACTAGGGAAATGCAGATTAATAAGATACAATTTCACACATATTAGAATGCTTAAAATTAAAAAGGTTGACCTTACCAAGTGTCGGTGGTGATTTCAAACAATTGGAACTCTCATACAATGTTGCTGGAAATTTAAAGTCTTAATACTTTTGAGGATACTTTGGCAATTTCTTAAAATGTAAAAAGTTAAGTATACAACTATGATACAATTCAGCCATTTTATTCCCAGGTATCTACCCAAGAGAAATGACAGCAAGTGTCCATATAAAAATTTGTATATAAATCCTCATAACAACTATATATGTGATAGTTAAATAGTGGAAATGACTCAACTGTCCATCCACATGCGAGTGGATTAACAAACTGGTATAGCCATACAACGGAATACTGCTCATAAATAAGAGTAATAAATTGCTGACTGAGATTGGTTCAAGATGACAGAGTAGAAGGACGTGCGCTCACACCCTCTTGCAAGAGCACGGGAATCACAACTAACTGCTGAACAATCATTGAAAAGAACACACTGGAAATCACCAAAAGACATACCCCACATCCAAAGACAAAGGAGAAGCCACAATGAGATGGTAGGAGGGGCGCAATCACAATAAAACCAAATCCCATAACTGCTGGGTGGGTGACTCACAAACTGGAGAACACTTATACCACAGAAGTCCACCCACTGGAGTGAAGGTTCTGAGCCCCACGTCAGGCTCCCCAAGCTGGGGGTCCAGCAACTGGAGGAGGAATTCCTAGAGAAACAGATTTTGAAGGCTAGCAGGATTTGATTGCACGACTTCGACAGGACTGGGGGAAACAGAGACTCCACTCTTAGAGGGCACACACAAAGTAGTGTGCACATCAGGACCCAGGGGGAAGGAGCAGTGACCCCATAGGAGACTGAACTAGACCTACCTGCTAATGTTGGAGGGTGTCCTATGGTGGGGGGGGCTGTGGCTCACTGTGAGGACAAGGACACTGGTGGCAGAAGTTCTGGAAAGTACTCCTTGGTGTGAGCCCTCCCAGAGCCCAACTTTAGCCCCACCAAAGAGCCGGGCAGACTCCAGTGTTGGGTCACCTCAGGCCAAAGAGCCAACAGTGAGGGAACCCAGCCCTACCCATCCCATCAGCAGACAAGTAGATTAAAATTTTACTGAGCACTGCCCACCAGAGCAACACCCAGCTCTACCCACCACCAGGCTCTCCCATCACAAAAAGTATACAAGCCTCTTAGATAGCCTCATCCACCAGAGGGCAGACAGCTGAGGTAAGAACTACAATCCTGCAGCCTGTGGAACAAAAACCACATTCACAAAAGACAGGCAAGATGAAAAGGCAGAGGGCTATGTACCAGATGAAGGAACAAGATAAGACCCCAGAAAAACAACTAAATGAAGTGGATATAGGCAACCTTCCAGAAAAAGAATTCAGAAAAATGACAGTGAAGATGAAACAGGACCTGGAAAAAAGAATGGAGGCAAAGATCGAGAACATACAAGAAACGTTTAACAAAGACCTAGAAGAATTAAAGAAAAAACAAACAGAGATGAACAATACAATAACTGAAATGAAAACTACACTAGAAGGAATCAATAGCAGAAAAACTGAGGCAGAAGAACGGATAAGTGACCTGGAAAACAGAATGGTGGAATTCACTGCCATGGAACAGAATAAAGAGAAAAGAATGAAGAGAAATGAAGACACCCTAAGAGACCTCTGGGACAACATTAAACGCACCAACATTCTCATTATAGGGGTGTCAGAAGGAGAAGAGAGAGAGGAAGGACCCGAGAAAATATTTGAAGAGATGATAGACGAAAACTTCCCTAACATGGGAAAGGAAATAGCCTCCCAACTCCAGGAAGTGCAGAGTCCCAGGCAAGATAAACCCAAGGAGAAACACACCGAGACACAAAGTAATCAAATTGACAAAAATTAAAGACAAAGAAAAATTATTGAAAGCAACAAGGGAAAAATGACAAATAACATACAAGGGAACTCCCATAAGGTTAACAGCTGATTTCTCAGCAGAAACTCTACAAGCCAGAGGGAGTGGCATGGTATATTTAACGTGATGAAAGGGAACAACCTACAACCAAGATTACTCTACCTGGCAAGGATCTCATTCAGATTTGACAGAGAAATCAAAAGCTTTACAGATAAGCAAAAGCTAAGAGAATTCAGCACCACCAAACCAGCTCTACAACAAATGCTAAAGAAACTTCTCTAGTGGGAAACACAAGAGAATAAAAGGACCTACAAAAACAAACCCACAACAATTAAGAAAATGGTAACAGGAACAAACATCTCGATAATTACTTTAAACGTGAATGGATTAAATGCTCCAACCAAAAGACACAGGCTCGCAGAATGAATACAAAAACAAGGCCCATATATATGCTGTCTACAAGACACCCACTTCAGACCTACGGACACATACAGACTGAAAGTGAGGGGATGGAAAAAGATATTCCATGCAAATGGAAATCAAAAGAAAGCTGGAGTAACAAGACTCACACCAGATAAAACAGACTTTATAATAAAGAATGTTACAAGAGACAAGGAAGGACATTACGTAATGATCAAGGGATCAATCCAAGAAGAAGATATAACAATTATAAATATATATGCACCCAACATAGGAGCACCTCAATACATAAGGCAACTGCTAACAGCTCTAAAAGAGGAAATCGACAGTAACACAATAATAGCGGGGGACTTTAACACCTCACGAACACCAATGGACACATCACCCAAAGAGAAAATTAAAAAGGAAACACAAGCTTTAAATGACACAATAGAACAGGTAGATTTAATTGATATCTATAGGACATTCCAACCAAAAGCAGCAGATTCCACTTTCTTCTCGAGTGCACATGGAACATTCTCCAGGACAGATCACATCCTGGGTCACAAATCAAGCCTCAGTAAATTTAAGAAAATTGAAATCATATCAAGCATCTTTTCTGACTACAATGCTATGAGATTAGAAATCAATTACAGGGAAATAAACATACAAAACACAAACACATGGAGGTTAAACAATACGTTACTAACTAACCAAGAGATTACTGAAGAAATCAAAGAGGAAATCAAAAAATACCTAGAGACAAATAACAGTGAAACCACGACAATACAAAACGTATGGGATGCAGCAAAATCAGTTCTGAGAGGGAAATTTTTAGCAAAAACTCTTACCTCAAGAAACAACAAACATCTCAAATAAACAATCTAACCTTACACCTAAAAGAACTAGAGAAAGAAGAACAAACAAAACCCAAAGTTAGTAGAAGGAAAGAAATCATAAAGATCAGAGCAGAAATAAATGAAATAGAAACAAAGAAAAAAATAGCAAAGATCAATAAAACTAAAAGCTGGTTCTTTGAGAAGATAAACAAAATTGATAAACCATTAGCAAGACTCATCAAGAAAAAGAGGGAAAGGATTCAAATCAATAAAATTAGAAATGAAAAAGGAGAAGTTACAACAGACACCGCAGAAATACAAAGCATCCTAAGAGACTACTACAAGCATCTCTATGCCAATAAAATGGACAACCTGGAAGAAATGGACAAATTCTTAGAAAGGTATAATCTCCCAAGACTGGACCAGGAAGAAATAGAAAATATGAACAGACCAATCACAAGTAATGAAATTGAAACTGAGATTAGAAATCTTCCAATAAACAAAAGTCCAGGACCAGATGGTTTCACAGATGAATTCTATCAAACATTTATAGAAGAGCTAACACCCATCCTTCTCAAACTCTTCCAAAAACTGCAGAGGAAGGAACACTCCCAAACTCATTCTATGAGGCCACCATCACCCTCATACCAAAACCAGACAAAGATACTACAAAAAAGGAAATTACAGACCAATATCACTGCTGAATATAAATGCAAAAATCCTCAACAAAATACTAGCAAACAGAATCCAACAACACATTTAAAGGAGCATACACCATGACCAAGTGGGATTTATCTCAAGGATGCAAGGATTCTTCAATATATGCAAATCAATCAATGTGATATACCATATTAACAAATTGAAAAATAAAAACTATATGATCATCTCAATAGATGCAGAAAAAGCTTTGACAATATTCAACACTCATTTATGATAAAAACTCTCCAGAAAGTGGGCATAGAGGGAACCTACCTCAACATAATAAAGGCCATATACGACAAACCCACAGCAAACATCATTCTCAATGGTGAAAAACTGAAAGCATTTCCTCTAAGATCAGGAACAAGACAAGGAGGTCCACTCTCACCACTATTATTCAACATAGTTTTGGAAGTCCTAGCCACGGCAATCAGAGAAGAAAAAGAAATAAAAAGAATACAAATTGAAAAAGAAGAAGTAAAACTGTCACTGTTTGCAGATGACATGATACTATACATAGAAAATCCTAAAGATGCCATCAGAAAACTACTAGAGCTAATCAGTGAATTTGGGAAAGTTGCAGGATACAAAATTAATGCACAGAAATCTCTTGCATTCCTATACACTAATGATGAAAAATATGAAAGAGAAATTAAGGAAACACTCCCATTTACCAATGCAACAAAAAGAATAGAAGACCTAGGAATAAACCTACCTAGGGAGACAGAAGACCTGTATGCAGAAAACTATAAGACACCAATGAAAGAAATTAAAGATGATACCAACAGATGGAGAGATATACTACGTTCTTGGATTGGAAGAATCAGTACTGTTAAAATGACTATACTACCCAAAGCAATCTACATATTCAATGCAATCCCTATCAAATTACCAATGGCATTTTTTATGGAACTAGAACAAAAAATCTTAAAATTTGTATGGGGACACAAAAACCCCAAGTAGCCAAAGCAGTCTTCAGGGGAAAAAACTGAGCTGGAGGAATCAGACTCCCTTACTTCAGACTATGCTACAAAGCTACAGTAATCAAGGCAATATGGTACTGGCACAAAAACAGAAATGTAGATCAATGGAACAGGATAGAAAGCCCAGAGATAAACCCACACACCTATGGTCAACTAATATGACAAAGGAGGGAAGGATATACAATGGAGAAAAAAGAGTCTCTTCAATAAGTGGTGCTGGGAAAACCGGACAGCTGCATGTAAAAGAATGAAATTAGAACACTCCCTAACACCATACACAAAAATAAACTCAAAATGGATTCAAGACCTAAATGTAAGACTGGACACCATAAAACTCTTAGAGGAAAACATAGGCAGAACACTCTTTGACATAAATCACAGCAAGATCTTCTATGATCCACCTCCTAGAGTAATGGAAATAAAACCAAAAATAAACAAATAGGACCTAATGAAACTTAAAATCTTTTGTAAAGCAAAGGAAACTGTAAAAAAGATGAAAAGACAACCCTCAGAATGGGAGAAAATATTTGCAAATGAATGAACAAAGGATTAATCTCCAAAATATATAAACAGCTCATGCAGCTCAATATTAAAAAAACAAACAACCCAATCCAAAAATGGGTAGAAGACCTAAATAGACATTTTTCCAAAGAAGACATATAGATGGCCAAGAAGCACATGAAAATCTGCTCAACATCACTAATTATTAGAGAAATGCAAATCAAAACTACAATGAGGTATCACCTCACACCAGTTAGAATGGGCATCATCAGAAAATCTACAAACAACAAATGCTGGAGAGGGTGTGGAGAAAAGGGAACCCTCTTACACTGTTGGTGGGAATGTAA
The DNA here is from genome assembly GCF_964374135.1 of Grampus griseus. Lineage (NCBI taxonomy): Eukaryota > Metazoa > Chordata > Mammalia > Artiodactyla > Delphinidae > Grampus > Grampus griseus. The sequence goes on along the minus strand of NC_138999.1, from coordinate 96,631,189 downwards.
GTTGATACAGCCACTATGGAGAACAGTATGGAGGTTCCCTAAAAAACTAAAAATAGAATTTCCATATGACCCATCAATCCCACTACTGGGCATATACCCTGAGAAAACCATAATTCAAAAAGACACATGAACCCCAATGTTCATTGCAGCACTATTTACAATAGCCAGGTCATGGAAGCAACCTAAATGCCCATCAACAGACAAATGGTAAAGAAGATGTGGTGCATATATACAATGGAATATTATTCAGCCATAAAAAGGAACAAAATTGGGTCATTTTAGAGACGTGGATCGATCTAGAGACTGTTACACACAGTGAGGTAAGTCAGAAAGAGAGAAACAAATATCGTATATTAATGCATATATGTGGAACCTAGAAAAATGGTACAGATGAACCAGTTTGCAGGACAGAAATAGGGACACAAGTGTAGACAACAAACGTATGGACACCAAGGGGGGAAAGTGGTGGGGGTTGGTGGTGGTGGTGTGATGAACTGGGAGCTTGGGATTGACATATATACACTAATATGTATAAAAATGGATAACTAATAAGAACCTGCTGTATAAAAGAATAAAAATAAAATTCAAAGCAAGAAACAAAAAAACAAGGATCTACTGACTCTACAGCACAGAGAACTCTACTCAATATTTTGTAATAACTTATATGGCAAAAGAATCTGAAAAAGAATTGATATATGTATATGTATAACTGAATCACTTTGATATACACCTAAAACTAACACAACATTGTAAATCAACTGTACCCCAATATAAAATAAAAATTAAATTAAAAAAATTTTTACAGGAAGGTAATAAATTGTTGATACACACTAAACGACATTTAGATGTATCTCAAAATAATGACAATCGAGTTAAAGAATCCAGACTCCCCCCACAGAAAAAAAGAGTACATACTGTATGATTCCATTTATATACAAATTTCGGAAATGTAAACTAATGTATATTGACCAAAATCAGTTTCCAAGGACTGGGAGGGTATACCAAAGGGGCCTGTTGAAACTTTGGGCGATGATGGATATGTTCACTATCTTTATGGCAGTAATGGTTTCACGAGTGTAGACATATGCGAAAACATATTAAACTGTACACTTTTAATATGTACACTTTATTGTATGCCACATACACATCCACAAATCTGTTATTTTTTAAAGTATTATGGGAGTTCAGAGTAGAGAGACAAGAGAGATCACAGTAGTAGGACAGGGAGCCCTCACTTTCTCATTCAATGGGTGTAAAAATGGTCTGTATTGTCTAGAATCTGTACTTTCCTTGAAATGATGGGCATATGAAAAACCTCAAATTGTATGTCCAAGTCTAAAATAAATTAGTTCCAGAGAACCTAAGTTTTGGAAGTCTCTTAGTGTTTCAGCGGTTTTCAGACATTGCTCCACAAGACACTGGAGTTCCTCTGAGTTCTCCAGAGTGTATGTGTATATGAGGGGGATGGTGTTGTCAGTGTTGAGAAGACATAGAAGGTAATGGTTCCTCTTCCATTCTGCTTCAATTAGAGTACCTCCACTCATTTGCTATATACTGAATTTCAGAGTAATATTTCATTTACAAAAGTAAAAGCACTCCACAACTTAAAAAAAAAAGGAAAGTCTACAGTTATAGCTCAGTCTGCTATGTGACTAATTTTTCACTACATCCATTTATTATAGTTATTATAGTTTAGCTAAAACATTAGAGAGATTGGGAAGTCCTTTTTACCAATCTCGTTACATCAGCTCTAGCATGGAATAGGAAGAAAGGTGTTATTGAGCAAGAGAGCAGAATGGGAAATTTGGATGGCCTAATTTTTCATGAGCCACACCTTTCTTTAAAATCATATAGATCAATAATAGTAATAAAAGCAAACATTTATTGAGCACTTACTGTGTGCCAGGCACTGGACTAATCACTTTACATGTATTAACTCATTAAATCTTTACAATCACCCTATGGGGTAAGAGCTATTTATCATTCTCACTTGTCAGACAAGGAAACTGGGGAATAGAGAGGTTAAGTGGTTTGCCCAAGGGCACAGAGCTATTAAGTGGTAAAGCCTATATTGGAACCCATAGGTGCTTGACTCCAAAGCACGTGCTCTTGACCATCACATGCTGTTGCTCTCTAGATCAAATGTTTTCAAACTACACTCTGTGGAAATGTTTCATGGATGTGTTGGTGGTGTAGAGGGTGAGAAGGTGGGAGGAAGTCTGACCCCTCATCATCACTATCCTCACTTTTTTGATCACAGCAGCTCTACTTTTATTTGTTTACATATCCACATTCTGCACAAGATTTCAATGCAAAACGTTTTCACTACTAAAAAAAAAAATGTAAGAGGTTTGAAAAGCTCTGATAACAGTACAATCCCTTCATGTTGCAGATGAAATTACAGAGAACACAAAGGGAATGTGCTTTACCTTCAGTAACAATAACAGCAAGTTAGTGGCAGGTCCTGACTCTTTGTCTAGTATTCTTCCCTGTAGGCCACTGCTTCACCATGAACCCCAAAAAGATTTCATCAAAATTTTAGTGGAATACATGAGTTTTGAAAAATCAAAATTGAAAGTAAACAATGCCTAGAGAGAAGACCCTATTCTGAAATTCAGAGTGAGCTATCCTCCTCCAGGAAGTAACAGTCATCTTCAATATCCAAATACTCAAGAAAAAAGATTTTTCCTTGACCACCAGTGGACAGTGGAGTGTACAAAATACATAATGCTATGATGGAACTTATCTTTCTTAGCGCAAATCAGGTAGGAGTCCAGGTAGGAATTTAAGCTTAAGCTTCTTGCATCAAACTTTTTATAGTAATATGCCTTAATATGGAAGAGAAGACAACCACAGGCAACCCCACATTTGAAAAGGACTCATCAAATTTCTGTCAGAGCCAGGGTGCTAGGCTTGGTGCTCACCCTGTGTCTCAGATTTCACTGTCACTTTCTTTGCAGTGCCAGACCCTAATATTTTCATCTCAGATGCAAACCTCAGAACTTTAAAGGGCCCTATGAAACTCTTCCATTTTTGTGCAAAATTCTGCAGGTATGTGCAGATTTCTGGACAGTGAGTCTAGCTTTCTTTAGAATCTCAAAGGAGCTCACAACCCCCATCAGGTTAGGAAACTCTGGTTTGGACGAAGTTTTTATGACTGAACTGGGCATTAGGCCATTTGTGAGATCAGAGGGAGGTAAGCTGTCTGCTTGACCTGAAAGCCCCAGTAAAAGTGAAAACTGAGGCTAGGGCTTTATTTTTCTGCCTGCCTGCTTATCTGCCTGCTAATCTTATAGGGAGCATGAGGAGAGGTGACGAAGAGAAAAATGTTAGGTATTTTGTGCTGTGTGTTCTGTTTATATGATGCCAAATAACCTGTTGAATACAAGCTTTTGCATTTTAACCTGTTTCATACAGAGGTAGCCAGATACAGTGGGGGCAAGTATTGGTTCTAGGGACAAAGAGACCTGGATTCAAATGCAGACTCTACCATTCTGGGGCGTTACCTAACTTCTTTAAGCCTCTGTTACCTCATTTATAAAATGAGAATAATAGGAGCTACTTCATAATATTGTTGTATGGATTAAATGATACTGGTTGTAATAACCCAGTTTGGGTTGACAGCAACATTTCTAGTGACATGGATTTACTGAATTTTCCCAAATCATTTTAGTATTTTTAACTTTTATTATTAAATATATCATACAAAAATTATATATAATGTATATGTAAGATGTAAAGGACAAACATTAAAAGAGCATCCATGTACTTACAACCAGTTTAACAAATACATCATTACAGATAGCTTCGAAAGCCCTTGTGTCAAGAACTGTGAAGTGTCTGAGATTTTACCCTACTTGCAAGCTGACAGCTTGGCCTGCCAGTTTCATGGATGCTGAAAAAACTCAATCTAGTTATCTATCTTTATGCCAATACCACACTGTTTTGATTACAGTAGCATTATAAGACTTGAAAATCAGCTAGTGCAAGTCCTCCAACCTTGTTCTTTTTTGAAGTTGTTTTGGCTGATCTAGGTTATTTATATTTCCATGTAAATGTGAGAATCAGGTTGTTAATTTCCAAAAAAATCATACCAGCATTTTGATTGGGATTGTGCAGAATCTGTAGATAGAATTGTGGAGGGAAGAGATCGAGATGGCAGAGTAGGAGGACATTTAGCTCAACTCCCCCCATGAACACATCAAAAATACATCTACATGTGGAACAATTCTACAGAGAATAAACTGGAGACTGGCAGAAAGACTCTTATACAACCAAGGCTGTAAAGAAAGATACACACCGAGTCAGGTAGGATGGGAAGAGAATTGATCAGGTCAGGAACTATGCCCATAGGCAGGGATACAGAAGAGCAGGGGGATTACACAAGCTCAGAGATCCTCCCTGGGTAGTAAGCAGTTCAAACCACATATTGGGCACCCCAGCCCTGGGGTCTGACACTGGGAAGACGAGTCCCCTTAACTGGTTTAAAAACCAGTGGGACTTACAGGATGGCTGTAAGAATCATAGACTCCACTTGTGAAGAGCACACACATACTTGCTAACTCCCAGGAACAAGGAGGAAGAAGCATATGGAACTGCCTGGGACTCTGGCCAGTTTCCCATGACCATCACAGCACATAGCCCAACCCATGCCCAGTGCCCAATCCAGCATCTCTAGCTATGGAGCAGCTCCACAAAGGGAGAAGGCTACCATTGCTGAGGAGAGTGTGCACTTGGTGGGGAGGGGGCGGTAGCAGAGTCAGCTCTAACCCAGTATGGCATCCAAAGGGGGTGAGGGCAGCCATTAATAGTGTTCACGGAGGCAACAGATGGGGTGCAGTCTGAAACTCTGACTGCTGTGCTGGGATCACCCCAGCACATGCCCCAGCCTATGCCAAATGCCTACTCTGGCCCCATTTTGCTCCAGTGCTGCTCCCCTCTGTGGTAAAGATGCTGTTGCTAGAAGAGGAGAGAGAGTACACTTAGAGGAAATAAAGGGAGCTCAGATCAGACCTTCAAAGATTCTGCTCCAGCATCTTGGGACCTGAACCTGTCCCTGATAGGTCAAAGACAGCCACTGAGCATAGGAGAAACCCCAGCACACACGTAGCTCTGGTTCCTCCATCTCCAGACCCACCTCCCACCAAGGTGATAGACAACAGCACATCCCGATGAAGATGCGAACCATGCTCACTTCAAATCTAGCTCTCCCACAAAAGCCAACAGACACACGCAGACTGAATAGAGATGCTCCCAAACAAGAATACCCCTTCAAGACTGAGATAAGTAATTGCTTCACCTAATGTCACAGTGAAAGAGAAAGTTAAGCAAAATAAGAAAACAGAGGCATTTGTTGCAAACTAAAGAACAAGAAAAAAACCCTGTCAAAACAACTAATGAAACAAAGATAAATAATTTACCACATAACAAGTTCAAAGCATTAGTAATAAGAATGATAGCTAAACTTGGGAAAAGAATAAATGAACACGGTGAAAATTTTAACAAAGAACTAAAAATAGAAAAATGAACAAGTCACAGCTAACGAATACAATAACCGAAATTAAAAACAAACTAGTAGGAATTAACATCAGACTAGGTGATATAGAAGAATGCACAAGTGATCTGGAAGACAGAATAATGGAAATCAATGAATCAGAAGAGCAAAAAGAACAACAAATTTTTTTTAAATTGAGAATAGTTTAAGGTACTTTGGAGCCAACATCAAGTATACTAACATTTGCATTATAGAAGTCCCAGAATGAGAAGAGAGAGATAAAGCGGTAGAAATAAGCTTGATGAAATCATGGCTGAAAACATATCAAAGAAGAAAAGAGATATTCAGGTATAGGAATCAGAAAGTCCCAAAAAAGATAAACTCAAAGAGATCCAAACCTATATATACCACAATTGAAATAGTAAAAGTTAAAGAGAGAATTCTAAAGGCAGCAAGAAAACAACAAAAACTCAGACACAAGGGAACCCCAAAAGGCTATCAACTGACTTTTCTGCAGAAAATTTGCAAGCAAGAAGGGAGTGGCATGATATAAAGTGCTGAATGTGGAAAACCTTCAACCTAGGATATTTTACCTAGGCAGATTATCATTTAGAATTACAGGAGACATAAAAAACTTCTCAGAAAAGCAAAAACTAAAAGAGTTCATCAATACTAAGTCACATCTTAAAAAAAGTGTTAAAGGATCTTTTCAAACTGGAAAAGCAAAGACTACAAAGAGATGTACAACTTACAGGAGAGGAAAAAATCCCATACATAAAGAAAAATATATGATGAAGGCTGTGGTTTACCCACTTAAATAAGCTAGTACAAACATTAAAAGACAAAGATTATAGAATCAACTATAACTATAATAAATAGTAAAGGAATAAACATGAAGATGTAAAATATGACATCAAAAACACAAAACGAGGGGGAGGGGAGTAAAAATGTAGATCTTTTAGAATGTTTTTGACTTAAATGAATATCCATTTAAAATAAGTAGATATAGTTATAAGTCAACATATATGAAGCCCACAGGTAACCACTAATCAAAAACCTAAAATACAGATATGCAAAAACTAGAGAGAAAGGAACACAACTGTAACACTAAAGAAAATCATCAAACAACAAGAAAAAAAGGAAAGAACAGTGAAGAACTACAAAACTACCAGAAAAAAAATAATAAAATGGCAATAACTGCATACCTATAATCACTGTAAATGGCAATGGACTAAATGCTCTGATCAAAAGACAAAGGGTGGCTGATTGGATTAAAAAAAAAAAAACACCCATCAATATGCTGCTTAAAAGACACACTTGAGAGCTAAAGACACACACAGACTGAAAGTGAGGAGATGGAAAGAGGTATTTCATGCAAATGGAAATGAAAAGAAAGATGGGGGAGCAACCCTCATATCAGACAAAGTAGACTTTAAAACAGAGTCTATAACCAAAGACAAAGAAGGGCATTTTATAATGATAAAGGGATCAATACAAGAGAATATAACATTGTTAATATGTATGAACCTAATATATGAGCACCTAAATATATAAGGCAATTATTAACGGTTATAAAGGGAGAAATTGACAATAATACAGTAATAGTAGGGGACTTCAACAGTCCACTTTTTTTTTTAAACATCTTTATTGGAGTATAATTGCTTTACAATGTTGTGTTAGTTTCTGCTGTATAACAAAGTGAATCAGCTATATGGACAGATCATCCAGACATAAAATCAAAAAGGAAACAAGGGTCTTAAATGATACATTAGAACTGTTGGACTTAATAGATGTTTACAGGAAATTCACCCATATACAGCAGAATGCACCTCCTCTTTAAGTGTACAATGAACATTCTCCAGGATAGACCACATGCTAGGCCACAAAACAAGTCTCAAAAAATTTAAGAGGCCAAAAATTGTATAAGGCATTTTTTCCAACCACAATGGTATGAGACTAGAAATCAATCAGAAGAAGAAAAATGGGAAAAATACAAACACAGAGACTGAACAACATCCTACTAAAACACAATTGGGTCAATGAACGAATCAAAGTGGAAATCAGAAAACGGATTGAGTTCCTCATGTTTCTAATTAGATTATCTCAGCATCTTCCCAGCCCTTAAAAAAAAAGGTAATGAAAATAGGTTGAGACAAATGAAAATAAAAGCACAATTTTCTAAAATCTATGGAATGCTAAAAAATAGTTCTAAGAGGGAAGTACATAGTGATACAGGCCTTCCTCAAAAAATAAGAAAAATCCCAAATAAACAACCTAACTTACCACCTAAAGGGTTTAGAAAAAGAAGAAAAAACCAAACTTAAAGTGAGCAAAAGAAAGGAAATAATAAAGATCAGAGAGAAAACAGATAAAAGAAAGATTTTTTAAAAATAGAAAAAATCAATAAAACCAAGAAGTAGATTTTTGAAAAGATAAAAAAAATTGACAAACCTCTGGCTGGCCATGCTCACCAAGAAGAAGACATAGGACTCAAATAAACAAAATAAAAAATAAAAGAGGAGAAATAATAATCTATACTACAGAAATACAAAAAAATCATAAGAGAATACTATGAACATGTGTCATATGCCAACAGAATGGACAAACTAGAAGAAATTGACAAGTTTCTAGTAACATACAGACTGCCAAAACTGAATCAAGAAGAAACAGATAATTTGAACAGACCAGTCAATATAAGTGAAACAGAATCAATAATTGAACAAACTCCCTGCAAACAAAACTCCAGGACAGGATGGCTTCACTGGGGAAATCTACCAAACACACAAAGAAGAACTTATACCTATCCTTCTTAAACTCTTTCAAAAGATTGAAGATGAGGGGAAACTCCCAAATTCATTCTATCAAACCACCATCACCTTGATATCAAAACCAGACAAAGACACTACCAAGAAAAGAAAAATATAGGCCAGTATGTTTGATAAATATAGATGTAAAAATCCTCACCAAAATATGAACAAATCAAATCCAGCATTACATAAAGAGGATCATACACCATGATCAACTTGGATTCATTCCAGGATCACAAGGATGGTTCAACATACTCAAATCAATTGGTGTTACACACCACATCAACAAAAGAAAAGACAAAAATTACATGATTATCTCAATTGATGCAGAAAAAGCATTTGATAAAATTAAACATCCATTCTTGATAAAAACTCTCACTAAAGTGGGTATAGAGGGAACATATCTCAACATAATAAAAGCCATTTATGACAAACCCACAGCCAACATGATACTCAAAGGTGAAAAGCTGAAAGCCTTCCCCCTAAATTCAGGAATAAGACAAGGATGCCCACGCTCACCACTTCTATTCAACTTAGTGTTAGAAGTACTAGCCACAGCAATCAGACAAGAAAAAGAAATAAAAGGTTTCCAAATTGGAAGTGAAAAGGTAAAATTTTTTTTTTTTTTTTTTTTTTGCGTTACGCGGGCCTCTCACTGTTGCGGCCTCTCCCGTTGCAGAGCACAGGCTCTGGACGCGCAGGCCCAGCGGCCATGGCTCACGGGCCCAGCCGCTCCGCGGCATGTGGGATCTTCCCAGACCGGGGCACGAACCCACGTCCCTTGCATCGGCAGGCAGACTCTCAACCACAGCGCCACCAGGGAAGCCCGAAAAGGTAAAATTTTTACTATATGCAGATGACATGATATTCTATACAGAACAGTAAATACTCCACATAAAAGCTATTAGTACTGATAAATGAATTCAGCAAGATAGCAGGACACAAGATTAATATACAGAAATTTTACACTAACAATGAAATATAGGAGAAAGTAAATAAACAATCCAGTTTAAAATCAAATTAAAAATACTATCGAGGAATAAACCTCATCAAGGAGATGAAAGCTATATATGCTGAGAACTCTAAAACACTGATAAAGTAAATAGAAGATGACTGAAAGAAATGGAAAGATATCCCATGCTCTTTGATTGGAAGAATTAATAAAGGTAAAATGGCAATACTAACCAAAGCAATCTACACATTTAATGCAATCCCTATCAAATTTCCTATGACATTTTTCACAGAACTAGAACAAGTAATCCTAAAATTTATATGGAACCCCAAAAGATGCAGAATTGCAAAAGTGATCCTGAGGAAAAAGAACAAAGCTGGAGGCCTAACTCTTCCAGACTTCAGACAATACTACTAAGGTACAGTAATCAAAACAGCATGATACTGGCATAAGAACAGACATATAGATCAATGGAACACAATAGAGAGCCAAAAATAAACTCACACACCTATGGTCAACTAATTGTTGACAAAGGAGGCAAAAATGTACAATGGAGAAAAGACAGTCTCTTCAACAAGCAGTGCTGGGAAAGCTGGGCAGCTGCATATAAATCAATGAAGTTAGGACACTCCCTCATACCATTCACAAAAATAAACTCAAAACAGCTTAAAGACTTAAACATAAGACATGACACCATAAAACTCCTAGAAGAGAACATAGGCAAAATATTCTCAGACATAAATCATAGCAATGTTTTCTTAGGTCAGTCTCCCATGGAAAAAAAAACAGCAAAAATAAACAAATGGTACATAATAAAACTTACAAACTTTTGCACAGCAAAGGAAACTGTAAACAAAATGAAAAGACAACCTATGGACTGGGGAAAAAATATTTGCAAACGATGAGACCAACAAGGGCTTTATTTTCAAAGTGTACAAATACAACTCAATATCAAAAAAACCCAAACAACCCCATGAATAAAATAGACAGCAGACCTAAATAATTATTTCTCCAAAGAAGACATACAGATGGACAATAGGTACATGAAAAGATGCTCAACATTGCTAATTATTAGAGAAATGCAAACCAAAACTGATACAATGAGGTGATACAATGAGGTATCACCTCACACAAGTCAAAATGGCCATCATCAAAAAGTCTTTAAGGGCTTCCCTGGTGGCGCAGTGGTTCAGAGTCCGCCTGCCGATGCAGGGGACACAGGTTCGTGCCCCGGTCTGGGAAGATCCCATATGCCGCGGAGCGGCTGGGCCCGTGAGCCATGGCCGCTGAGCCTGCCTGTCCAGAGCCTGTGCTCCGCAAAGGGAGAGGCCACAACAGTGAGAGGCCCGCATACCGGAAAAAAAGAAAAAAAAAAAAGTCTTTAAATAATAAATGCTGGAGAGGGTGTGGAGTAAAGGGAACCCTCCTATACTGTTGGTGGGAATATAAATTGGTGCAGCCACTATAGAAAACACTGTGAAGGTTTTTCTTAAAAATTTAGAATAGAGTTAAAATATGATCCAGCAATCCCACTCCTGGGCATGTATCTGGAAGAGATGAAAACTTTCATTCAAACAGATACACGCACCCCAATGTTCATAGCAGCACTGTTTACAATAGCCAAGAGATAAAAGCAACCTAAGTATCCATCAACAGATGAATGGAGAAAGATGGTGTGTGTGTGTGTATATATATATATATATATATATATATATATATATACACACAACAGACTGTTACTCCGCCATAAAAAGGAATAAATTTTTTCCATTTGCAGCAACATGGGTGGACCTAGAGGTTATCATACTAAATGAAGTCAGACAGAGAAAGACAAATATCATATGATATCACTTATATGTGGAATCCAAAGAATAGTACAAATGAACTTATTTACAAAACAGAAAGAGACAAACAGACATAAAAAACAAACTTAAGATTATCAAAGGGGAAGGGTGGTGAATGTATAAACTAGGAGTATGGGATTAACAGATACACACTTCTATATATAAAATAGATAAACAACAAGGATTTACTGTATAGCACAGGTAACTATATTCCATATCTTATAATAATGTATAATGGAAAAGAAACAAAAAAATAAAAAAATATATAAACATAAATATATATATTCTTTGAAATATATATATATATTTCCAAATCATTTTGCTGTACACCTGAAACTAACACAATGTTGTAAATCAACTATAGTTCAGTTAAAATAAATAACAAAATACCTAGGAATAAACTTAACCAAGGAGATTAAAGACCTATACTCTAAAAACTATAAGACATTATTCAAGTAAAGTAAGATGATACAAAGAAATGGAAAGACATCTCACGTTCACGGATTAGAAGAGTTAATATTGTTAAAATGTCCATAGTACCCTGAGTAATCTACAGACTTAATGCAATGCCTATCAGAATACCCATGGCAATTTTCACAGAACTAGAACAAAGAATCCTAAAATGTGTACAAAACTACAACAGACAGAGAATAGCCAAAGCAATCTTCAGGAAAAAAAAAAAAAAGCTGGAGATATCATGCGCCCTGACTTCAGACTATACTACAAAGCCACAGTAATCAAAACAGTATGCTACTGGCACAAAAACAGACACATAGATAATAAAACAAAATAGAGAGCCAAGAAATAAACCCACACAAAATATGGTCAATTAATCTACAGCAAAGGAGTCAAGAATATAAAATTGGGAAAAGACAGTTTCTTCAATAAGTCATCCTGGGAATACAAGACAGCTACACATAAAAGAATGAAATTAAAACATTTTCTCAAACCATGTATAAAAATAAACTCAAAATGATTAAATACCTAAATGTAAGACCAGAAACTATAAAACTCCTAGAAGAAAAGAGGCAGAACAGTCTTTGACATAATTCTTAGAAATATTTTTAACTCTGTCTCCTAAGGCAAAGGAAGCAAAAGCAAAAGAACCCAAAAACCAAAACAAAACGAAAAAACACCTTTGCACAGCAAAGGAAATCATCAACAAAATGGAAAAACAATCTATTGAATGGGAGAAAATATTTGCAAATTATATGATTAATAAGAAGTTAATATCCAAAATATAGAAAGAGCTCATAAAACTCAATAGCAAAAAACCAAACATCTCGACTAAAAACTTAGCAGAAGAACTGAACAGACATTTTTCCAAAGAATACATACAGATGGGCAACAGGCACATGAAAAGATGCTCAGCATCACTAATCATCAGAGAAATGCAAATCAAAACCTCAGTGAGGCATCACCTCACACTTGTCAGAATGGCTATCATCAAAAAGACCACTAATAAACATTGGTGAGGATGTGGAGAAATGAGAACCTTTGTACACTGTTGGTGGGAATGTATATTGGTGCAGCTATTATGAAAAACAGTATGGAAGTTTCCCAAAAAACTAAAAATAGAACTACCATATGATCCAGCAATTCCACTCCTGGGTACATATCTGGAAAAAAATGTAAACACTAATTTGAAAAGATGCATGCACCCCAGTGTCATAGCAGCATTATTTACAATAGTCAAGATATGGAAGCAACCTAAGTGTCCAGCAAGATATAGATGGATAAAAAAGGATGGGTATATATAAAAATGAATATTACTCAGCCATAAGAAAGAAATTCTGCCTTTTGCAACAACATGGATGGACCTGAAGGGTATTATGCTTAGTGAAATAAGTCAGATAAAGACACATACTGTATGTTATTACTTACATGTGGAATATAAAGAACAAACACATGAATGAATATAACAAAACAGAAACAAACTGACAGGTATAGCAAATTTACCCAAGCTGATAATCTCTCCCTTTTAAATGTGATGTTCAGATAATTCACATTTAATGTGATATTTGTACATTATAGGATTCCAAGTTCATCCATTTTTTTTCTTTCAGTACTTTCAGGATGTTTTTCTACTGTTATCTTGTTTGCATTTTTTTCTGGTAAGAAATCTTTGTCTTCCGTTCTTTGTTCTCTGTGTGTAATTTCTCTTTTTCTCTGTTGCTACTTTTAAGATTTTCTCTTTATAATATCACTAGTTTAAACAATTAACTGTAATATTTTGTGTATTACTTATTATTACATTAAAAAAATTACCTCCCAAACTCAGGAGCTAAAAAAATGGTTTATTATCTCATGATTTCTGTGCACCCAGAATTTGGATGTTGCTTGTCTGCATCTGTGTCTCAGACTGCCCACCAAACTACAATCAAGTGGTTGGCTGGGGCTACAGTCATATCAAGGTTCAGGTGGGCCAAGTTCTGATTCCAAGATCACTTAGTAATTCTTGGCAGGATTCATATCCTTGTGGATTGTTAAGCTGAGGACTTCATTCAGTTCCTCACTGGTTGTTGGTCAGAAGATACCCTCAGTTCCTTGCCATATGGGTATCTCTATAGGGCAGTTTACAACACTGCATCTGGGTTCATCAACGTCAACAAGTACCAGCAAGTTAGAAATCATGGTCATTCATAACTGAATGTCAGAAATGACACCCCATCACTTTTTTTATATTCTATTCATTTGGCCCAACTTACATTCAAGAGGTTGAGATTATACAAGGGCATTTATATCAGGAGGTGGAAGTCATTGTGGTATATATTTCAGAAGACTGCTTACCATACTTGTAGTTTTCTTCATGTCTCTTGTGCTTGGGTTTTGTTGAGCTTCTTGTATAACTTTCTTCAAATTTGAAACTTTCAGCCATTATGTATTCAAATATTTTTGACCCTCCTTCTCTCTCCTGGAGATCCCAAATACATATATATATACTGAGGTTGTTTAATTTTTGAGGAAATACCAAATTGTTTTCCACAGTGCTGAATCAGTTTATATTCCCACCAACAATGTACAAGAGTTCCAGTTTCTCCATATCCTCACCAATAATTATTTTGCATTAAAAAAATAGTTATCCTAATGGTTGTGAAGTGGTATCTCATGGTTTTGATATGTATTCTCTAATGGTTAATGATGTTTTTTAATTGGATTGTCATTTTGTTGTTGAGTTGTTAAGAGTTCTTTATAAATTCTTGACCCTTATTAGACATGATTTACAGAAAATTTTCCCATTATATACATTATCTCTTCCTCTTCTTAATAATGTTCTTTGGTGCACAAAAGTCTTTAATTTTGATGAAGTCCAATTTATCTATTTTTCTGTTGTCCATGCTTTTGGTATCATCTCTAAGAAATCATTGCCAAATCAAAGGTCATGAAGAATTACCCCTAAGTTTTATTCTAAGAACTTTGCATGTGGGTATCCAGACACCCCACCCCTTCTTGCTGAAGAGAGTATTCTTTCCCCACTGATGACCTAGGCATTCTTGCCAAAAATTAATTTGTCATAGATGTTAAGATTTATTTCTGGATGCTCAATTCTATTATATCTACCTATGTATTTGTCCTTAGGCCAGTGCCATATTTTTTTATTACTATAGATTTGTAGAAGGTTTGAAATTGGGAATGTTAATTCTCCAATACTTTTCTTCTATGCAAGAGTGCTTAGGCTAATCAAGGACCCTTGTTATTCCTTAACAACTTGATGATTACCTTTTCTATTTCTGAAAGAAAAAAGAAAAGGCCAATAAAATTTTTATATTTACTGTATTGAATCTGTAGACAGTTTTGGTTTGTACTAACATTTTAACAATATTAAGTCTCCCAATCCATGAACATGTGATGTCTTTCTATTTATTTAAGCCTTTTTTAATTTCCTAAGCAATATTTTATAGTTTTTAGTATACAAGTGTTTCACTTTCCTGGTTAAATTTTATTCCTACATATTCTATTGTTTGGTTGGTATTTTAAATTGGTTTCTTAAATTACTTTCATATTGCTCATTGCTGGTATACAGAAACACACTGTTGATTTTTTTTATTAGCTCTAGCAATTTTTTATGGATTCTTTGGGATTTTCTACATATACAATCAAGTCATCTGAATAGGGATGGCTTCACTTCTTTCCAGTTTGAATGCCTATTATTTTTTGTCTTGCCTAATTGCTCTGTCTAGAACATGTATCACAATAGAATAGAAGCAGTGAAAGCAGCAATTTTTATCTTGTTCTTGATCATAGGAAGAAAATTTACAGTCATTTACCACTGAGTATAATTTCAACTTTGGATTTTCATAAATATTTTTTATCATGTTGAGGGAATTCCTTTCCACTTTTTGTTGAGTGTTTTTTTTTTTTTATCATCAATGGGTATTGGATTTTGACAAATGCTATTCCTGCATCAGTTGAAATGACCATGTGGTTTTTTCCCCCTTCATTCTATTAATGTGGTACATTACATTGATTTTCTTAGATTGAACTACCCTTGCATTCCTGGGATAAATTCCACTTAACCATAGTGAATAATCCTTTCAGTATGCTGTTATATTTGGTCTGCTACTTTTTGCTGAGGATTTTTACATCTATATTTATAAGGGGTACTGGCCTGTAATTTTTTGTGTGTGTGATATCTTTGGCATTGGTAGGAGGGTAATGCTGGTATCATAGAATAAACTGAAGTGTTTCCCCCTTCGTTTATATTTTTTAGAAGATTTTAACAAGGATTGGTGTTAATTCTTCTTTAAATGTTTGGTATATTCACCAGTGAATCAATCTGTTCCTGGACTTTCCTTCTGGGGGACATTTTTGATAACTCTTCCAATCTACTTTTTATAGGTCTGTTCAGAATTTATATTTTTCTTGAGTTAGAATTGGTAGTTTATGTGTTTCTAGGAATTTTCCTATATCATCTAGGTTATCTAATTTGTTGGTGTTACAACTGTTTACAGTGTTCTTTTATAATTCTTTTTAGTTATTTAAAGTCAGTAGTATTGCCTCCACTTGCATTTCTGATTTCAGTTATCTCCATCTTCTCTGTTTTTCTTAGTCTACTTAAATGTCTGTCAACTGTGTTGATCTTTTCAAAGCGATTTCTGGCTTCATTGATTTCACTGTTTTTCTATTCTTTTTTATTTAATCTCTGCTCTAATCTTTATTATTCCCTTCTTTCTGCTATCTTTGGATTTAGTTTGCTCTTCTTTTTTTCTGATTCCTTGAGGCATGAAGTTAGTTTATTTATTTGACGTATTTTTTAATGTAAGTTTTTACAGCTATAAATTTTCCACTGAGGACTGTTTTTGCTGCATCCCATAAGTTTTGTTATGTTGTGTTTTCATTTGTAGACATTATTTTGGGGTTAAGATGAAGGTACTTTCCTCCAAAGAGTATTTGTGTTTGCTTCTGCCAAGCACCTAGGGACCTGTCTATTAAGCATAACCTTAATTACATTCATTTCTTGAAGATGTTTGTCCAACCAGGTGATAAATGTTGACTATAAATGTATGTGAGGTCCAGCTTGTGTTAACAATTTCTTAGGGACTAGTCCTCTTATCCCCATATTTTGCTCAGTGCCAAGGCAACTTCTCATGCACTTTTTCTCAGCAGGTGGAATTGGTGGTATTTCCTTCTGATTTACCCTTACTCAAGAGTATAGTCCTTTGAGGTTCACTTTTATAGGAAAAGTCACCTAGTAGTCTCCTCACCTTAGGCATGCCCTGGATAATAACTTCTGCCCCACCTGTTACCCTGAGACTGTCACCTATCTTGGCAAATTCCTAAAGGATAAAAAATGGCTTTGGAGCTCAGCTAATATCTCCCTTTTCCCACTATTATCTTAGACTTTGGCCTTGTAATTTATTAATATCTAGTAATCTCTTGTTTGCCTTTAAGAAGATGTTAAACAATATTTTATTCACAATTGTTAGTTCTTCGAATGGAGAGGGGGTTGTTTTAAGTAAATTAACCCTTCCTATAGCACAGGGAACTGTATTCAATATTCTGTGATAAACCATCATGGAAAAGAATATGAAAAAGGATGTGTGTATATATATATATACAGCAGAAATTAACACAACACTGTAAATCAACCTACCTCAATAAAATAAATTTTTTTAAAAAGTGTCACATAATAATACACAGGCATATAATCTGAGAAAGTGACACAAAGTCATAACACCTTAGAAAAAATTATCGTTTTTTTCTTCCTTTTAAATCCTTATAAGTTCCATTTCTTTACCTTTCTCAGTCTTCCGGCTTAGATATTCTATAAATAATAAATAGATATGGTGTTCATAGGTATTCCTATCTCTAATTTCAAAGGGATGCTTTTAAAATTTCAACCTGAAGTATGATGTTTGCATTAGGGGCATTTTTAGGTCTTCTTTATCAAATTAATTTCCTTCTATACCTGATTTTCTAAGTGTTTATTTTTATCATGAATACATGTTAAAGTTTTATTAAATGCTTTTCCTGTATCTACTGAGATATGTTAATGTGCTGAATTACATTAACAGATTTTCTAATCTATTATTGCTTAAAAATTCTCACAGAGGTACCTAAAGTTTATTTTCATAGCATTTCTGAAATAAACCCTTGCGTGTCTGAAATAAACCCATCTGGATCTTAATGAATTATGTTTTTAAATATTGCTAGAATATATTTTTAAATATATTTACTAAAATTTTGTATCTATATTCATGAGTGAATTTGACCTCTAATTCCCCTTCCACATATTATTGTCTGGTTTGGTATCATAGTTATATACTTATCTGATAAAATAATTTAGGGATTGTTTCCTCTTTTTTCCTCCCCTAAAATACTTTGTGTGAAATGGTAAAACTGCCTGGGTCTGGTGTTTTCCAGTAGAGATTTTCAACTACTGGAGTAAGTTCCTTGAATATTATCACAGTTAATTAAGGCATCTCTTTTGTTTTATTGAGTCACCTTTGGTAATTTATATTTTTCTAGAAATCTATTCATTTCATCTAATTCTTCAACAGTATTAGCACAAAATACTTTAATATATGCTTCTTAATCTCTGTTATATCTCTAGTTAAGTCCCTTGCTTTATTCCTAATATTGTTCAGCCAACTTGGTTTTTATAGAAACAATAATTTTATTTTTGTAGTCATGCTCTGACTGGTTTTCATAATATAAAAGTTAAACTATGGAATTACAATAGCAAGTTCGATTGGTCTAAACAGGTATGAAAACAAATACAACCCTGTCTTGACTCTTATACCTCTCAACTGGTGGCAGCAAGAGTATTCTAACTTAAGAAAGAGGAGGCTATTAGCTGCAAGCATTCAGTGAGTCCTAGGCATCAGTCAACAGGTTTTACAGAGGGACTGGAATGTGAATATAATTTTTTATGTATACCAAATTCTCCATCTGTATGTAGGATGAAAAGAGTTTCATTTCAATTTGCTGAAAGGTGTTTTTAATGCACTTTTCAGCTCCTGTGCTCAGGTATATAGTGTTTTTTTGTGTTCTCCAGTAAATGGGGTTTTGGGGGTTTTCTTCAGAAAAAGGGAAACTGCTAATACAGAGGGCTTCTCTTAAATGTTAATGAACTTCCAAGTTCTAAAAACCCTAAGCTTTATGTATCTATGTGCAAACTCTTGACCTATATAATTTTTCTACCTAAAAATCATTCATATTACCTAGATAAAATATCCTTGCAAACATCGCATTTTGATGGCGGTAGCCATTTCAGAAAGAAGACCAAAATTTTGCTTTTGGTTTGGCCCATAAATAGGGACTGATAACTGTCACCCTAAAACTGAAGCCAGGTACATCATGGGATTTCTATAAACATAATTCAAGCAAGCTAACTTAACAAGAAGTAAGGAGAAATGCTGTGAAAACAAACTCATTATTTTTTAATTTTTTTTTTTTTTTGCGGTACGCAGGCCTCTCACTGTTGTGGTCTCTCCCGTTGCAGAGCACAGGCTCCGGACGCGCATGCTCAGCGACCATGGCTCACGGGCCCAGCCGCTCCGCGGCACGTGGGATCTTCCCAGACCGGGACACGAACCCGTGTCCCCTGCATAGGCAGGCGGACTCTCAACCACTGCGCCACCAGGGAAGCCCTAACTCATTAGTTTTAAAGAGATGTAAACTATGTAAGAGGCTGGCCAATAACGTGTGACATAAGAAGATACATATTTGGTCTCTGCCCTCTGTTTCTGACACAGAGCTCTTGCAACTTGTAATTTCCTGACTGATGGGGGTGATAGGAGTATCTTACAAAGAGCTCCTAAATCCCTTGGAATTTCCTGAGTGATAGGAGCATTTTTTTTCTAATAAGGAGACTTTTCATGGGCTCCCAGATAGTTTCAGGATGGGAACTGATCACCAGAAAGACTAAGCCATGATTAGAAACATGGAACTTTCAGCTCCATCCTCATCCTCTTGGGAGGGGAGAGGGAGTAGAGATTAAGTAAATAATTGATCATGCCTACATGATGAAGCCTCCATAAAAATCCCTAAACCATGGGGTTTGAAGAGCTTCCAGGTTGCTGAAGACATCCATGTGCCAAGAGTGTGGTAAACTCTCCGGGAGACAGAAGCTCCTGCACTCACGACCCTTCTAGACCTTGCCCTAACGTACCTCTTCATTTGGCTTTCCATCTGTATCCTTTATAATCAACAGTAAATGTAAGTAAATATTTCCCTGAGTTTTCAGCCATTCCAACAAATTATCAGATCTGTGGAGGGTTCTGTGGGAACCCCCAACTTTGTAGCCAAGTCAAACAGAAGTGCAGGTACTGTAGGGACCTACATTACTTGCCAATGGCATCCAAAGTGAGGGCATTCTTGTGGAAATGAACTCTTAAGCATATGAAGTCTGACACTAACTCTGGGTAATTAGAATTGATTAATTTAACTCAGAATTGAGTTAAATTATACAATATCCACTTACTGTCCAGAGAATTGGAAAATTGGTTGATGTCAAAGAAAAAACCATATATTTGATGTAAGAGTGTTGTGAGTAGAGAAACATTTTCCTTTAACATGAAAGGCAGCATTTTAATGATCAACAGATAAACATTATTACACATTAGAGCTGGTAATGCCATTCTTTGTGTTTAAAGATGACACAAGAGACCACAGATATTATCATCTGGGCTCTCAAGCTTTCTCCACAATCCTTTTCCCTGGTTGGCCCTTTCTCATTCCAAACAACAGGTGTTTTAAACTTGTATAACCCTCTCCAGGTCTTTTACCCTATCACAGACAGACTCAGCAGAATGTCTTGCTGCCTTTATCAGAGGAATAAAACCTACCATTAAGTGTGAACTCCATAGAATTTCTTGTCTTAATACTCTAATTAATTTCTAATAATGGCACCCATCTTTTCCTCCTCTCATATTTCAGAGGTCAATGTTTCCCCACTCCAACTCAACTTTATTCTTAGCCAAAGCTAATATATTTTGTCCAAGGCTTACACATTCTCACGTCCAAGGCCAACTCTTTCACATATCTACACTTCCATTATCATTCACTGTGATTGTGACAATGACCTCCACCTCCACACTGCAGCTCACTTCCTTCCACATCCACTAGAGCTTCATCAATAGTCCCTTCTCTCTCCTGTGCCTCTGATCTTGACCTTTCCTCCAGATTCTTCCTCTCAGTCTACAAACATATTTTCCTATTAAAAAAAAAAAAACCCACATTCCTCAATTATGCCTATTCCTAAAACTAATCGCTCTACGTTACTTTGACTACCAAAATTGTCGAAGGAATAGTCTATATACAGTTTCTCTATTTCCTCAACTCCCATTCATTCCTTTAATAAAATATATTGATTGGTTTCTGATTTTATCAAATATCAGTAATTGAGTTCCCTATAAAAATTGCAGAACAGATAAAAAAGAAAAATATATTTTAAAAATACCTGTAATCTTACCTCCCAGAGATAAACATTCTTGGTACTTTGATGTCTGTATTTTTCATCAGTATCTCCCTATACACAAATATATGCATATTTGTTGAGCGTATTTGTTCTTGGAGCCAGCCTCCAAGATGGTCCCCAATGATTCCTAACCCCTGGTATTCACACCCTTGTGTAGCTCCTTCCTACATTAACACAGTTGGTCTGTGTGACAAGTATCAGATGACAGAAGTGATGGTATGACATTTCTGAGATTAGGTTACAGAAGACTGTGACTTCCTTGTCTTTGTCTCTACTCTCCTTTGAATCACTTTCTCTAGGAGAAGCCAGCTGTCATGTCATGAGGACACTCAGGTAGCCTATCGGTTTGCCCAAAGGATAAGAAAAAGAGGCCTCTGGCCAACTCCCAGGAAGAAACTGAGGCATGCCAAAAAACCATGTGAGTAAACCTGGAAGTGAATTCTTCAGTCCCCGTCAAGCCTTAAGAAGACCATAGCCCTGGCCAATGTCTTGTCAGAAAATGCATGAGGGACTCTGACTCAGAACCACCCAGGTAAGCCACCTCCAGATTCATGAGTCTCAAAACCTGTATGACATAATAAATGTTTGCTGTTTGAAACTGCTAAATTTCGGTGTAGTTTGTTAGATAGCAACAGATAATTAATACAATAGTGTTCTGGAAGCAGCTTCTATCAAGAATATACAGTTGAACAACGTGTGTTTGAACTGTGCAGGTACACCTATACTTGGACATTTTTTCAGTAGTAAGTAAGTACTACAGTACTACACAGTCCATGGTTGATTGAATCCACAGATGCAGAGAAACCACAGATACTGAGGGCTGACTATAAATTATGCATGGATTAACCCCTGTGTTGTTCAAGGGTCAGCTGTATTTCTATATATGATAAGATCACAGCTAACATTATATTCAGTGGTGAAAGGCTGAAAAGTTTTTCTCCAAGATCTAGAGAAGACAGGGATGCCCACTCTCACTGCTCTTATTCAACACAGTACTGGAAGTCCTAGCTAGAGAAAGTAGGCAAGGAAAAGAAATAAAAGGCAACCAAATAAAGAAAGAAGTTAAATTGTCTCAATTTGCAGTGACATGATATTATATATAGAAAATCTAAAGACTCCATCAAAAACTGTTAGAACTTATAAATGAGTTTGGTAAAGTTGTAGGATATGATATCAATACACAAAATTAGTTGTGTTTCTATACACTAACAGAGACTATCCAAAAAATACATGAAGAAAACAATTCCATTTACAATAGCATCAACAAGATTAAAATACTCAGGAATATATTTAATCAAGGAAGTGAAAGAGCTATACACTGAAAACTATGGTTTTCCATCTTCACTCTAATTTATCCTTTTGGAAAGTTTCACACTTTTGTTTTTCAGGATACTGTTTTCTTCTGGTTTTCTTCCTGAAGCCCAGAGCCATATTTCTATCTAGCTGAATGCCCTACAACCATCTCAAAACTGAATTAATCTTATTCCCCCTTAAGGCTGCATCCTTCGGTCTACCTCATGTTGGTTAATATCTAGACAGCCAACCTTAATATGATCCTTCATGCTTCTTTCTGCCTCACTCTGTATTTCCAATTAGTTACCAAATCCTGTCAATCTTACTTCAGAAATGTCTCTTCAGTTCTATCACAGACACAGCTTCAGTTCAGATGCTCACTGTCTCTTGCTTGGACTATTCCAACAGCTTCCTAGCTCTATGCCTCTCTAGTCTCTACCTCATCCTCCATAAAGCTACCAATCCCAGGCTCTGAAAAATAAAAACAAGCCTATTTGATCACATATCCACTTTGTTTTTAAAAATCTCTATTGATTCTCTACTGCCAAACTCCTTAGTATGCTGTAAAACTTCCTTAGCAATCTGAGACACTCCCTCTTCTACTTCATCTCCTGCCACACCTTCCCCACACACTTTCTATGCTGTAGCTATAGTAGAGTTCTCACACCACTAGAAAATACGCTTTTAGTAAATCCTTTTATGGATCCATGTTTTTGCACATGTTGTTCTCCCTGCATAGAATATCTTCCCTTCCCTATATTCTTCCTCCAGGACATTCATTCATCCTTCAAGTCCCATTTAAAATATCACCTCGTCCACGAAGTCTTCCCCAAGTCCCACAGAGAGGGTTAGGAATTAGTCAGTCTTTTTCCTCTAGATTGCCATTTTGCCCACACCACTGATAACGGTACTAATCATGTTGTGATTGCGTTTTACAGTGTCTATTTCCCTCCTATAGATCTTGAGCTTCTTGAAGTCAGGAACTGTCTTATTCAGATCTAGGATGTAGCACAGTGTATGGCTCAAAAAATGGACCAATAGTCAGGGCCAGATTGAAGAGAAAGTTCCTGGTCCTCAAAACATCTACCCCCTCTCAGCTCACTAATGCTTAAAATTCCACCTTTCCACCTTTGACGTAAGGCACTCACCATTGAACAATGTGTCTCTGGGAATGGGCCATAAGTACTCATAATCATTTTATCAGATCTTTTCCAGAGAACACATTGTGAAAGAGGGGTTATAAAAAGTGCATTTTCAGTGCTAGGCACTTACTGTGGAAATGGAGGAAAAGAGAAAACATGCAGAAACCATCCACCCTCTTACCTCCCTACTCACATCCTTTCCTTGCTATGTAAGGCAAGGTTCTCACACTGCGGGACTGGCTGTGGTTTCCAAATAGGAAAACGGCTACTGGGAATGGTTATACCACATTCTTTAATGTGACTCTAAAGGTGCTCATGAAGCTCTTGCCAGGTCACTCTGCTTTCAGTAAGTCTAATATCCCTCATTACTGTTACAGCCTTTCAGGACACTGCTGATCTATTTCCCATTAGTCTTTTTCTCAACAAACTGGCTTCCCTGCTGATGACCCAGCTGAGTCCAAGAACCTAACTACTAATAGATCACAGATGATAGGAATAAAACCCCTCAAGCAGATAAATGGGATATCTATAGTTGGTTGAGATCTTACTTATGAATATAATCATAGATGGGCACCCAGCCTTCTGTAAAAAAGGACACTACAGGGCTTCCCTGGTGGCGCAGTGGTTGAGAGTCCGCCTGCCGATGCAGGGGACACGGGTTCGTGCCCCGGTCCAGGAGGATCCCACATGCCGCAGAGCGGCTGGGCCCGCGAGCCATGGCCACTGAGCCTGCGCGTCCGGAGCCTGTGCTCCGCAATGGGAGAGGCCACAACAGTGAGAGGCCTGCGTACCGCAAAAAGAAAAAAATTTTAAAAAAAGGACACTACATAAAAATTTACACTTAATAGCAATTACTATGGACCAGGTGCTGTTCTAAATATTCTTCAGCTATTAACTCATTTGATATTCTTAACAAGCCTATGAGGTATTATTATCGTACCCATTTTACAGATAAAAAATTGAGGCACAGAGGTCAAGTAACTTGACGTCATCACTCTGGTGGAATCAGAATTCAAGTTCAGGCAATCTGTCTCTGGATTCCATATAACCCCTGCTACTTTAAAGCTCACACCATTTAGCTAAATAGCTTTCTAACCATTCTTATTTTCAGGTACCAACTTTCCAGTCACTTTCTCACCACTGCTCTCCACCACCATCTCCATCCTCTGCCGTTCATTGAAAACTTTAGGTCCTCAACTTCCTCCACATACCAACTCCTGCCATCAACTTGGGTGACATCCATGGCTGTATGGATGATCCAAACAGCACCCTGACCTTTCAGTTCTATTTCCAATTATCTTCTCCTACTCCACTGTAGCTCAGCCATCCACTCTCACAGCTACACTCCTGACTTTGTCAGTACCAGAAATTGCTCATTCTCTAAAATTACAACTTCTGACCCCACTCCCTTACCAAAATTTGCTATTTTTCTGTTGCATGCATGCTATCACCCTCAAGAAAATGAGGTCCTTCAACCTCACTGGGACCACCTGTCCATGGAACCCTCCTTTTTACCCTATCCGTAGCTTCCACCTGCCTTCACTCCTCTCTGTGGCAAGCTTGGATTCAGTGACACATCATACCTCCAGCTCTCTGGATCCATTGACCTTCTATCACACCCACCTGGTAAAACCCTGGATAAATGAACCATCCCCTTTCTCCACATCTGCACTCAGTCTGCTGAGCAGTGTTAGAAAACCACTAACCTGCTCTCAACACAGCCTGGTAGTTCTAGTTTACTTACTTAGCTGGAGCTCCCATTCTCAAAATTATTTTCTCCACTCTCCTCAAACTTCCAAGCTCTCACACCTTGAGCCCTCCCTCTCAGCAAATGGTCTCATTTCCTAATACTCCAAAGAAAATATAAGTGTCAGAAGGAAACCATCACACCTTTATACCATGAAATCTACAAACTTATCTGAATCTACACTGATACTTTTGCTCCTTCATTTATGTTACTATGAAAAAGATGTTCCCCTCCTCTCTAAGGCTAATCCTGCCCCCTTTTAGGGCACCCCCACCATATTGATTACCTCTTTTCTCCTTCTTTCCTTTCCTATTGGTCCTTTCTTGTCAGTATTTAAACAACTCAAAGCCTCTCCCATCTTGAAAATAAAAAGAAACCCAACCTCACTTGATGCCACATGCCCTACCAACTAGTCACTCCTTTCATTTCCTCTTTTCTTCCAAATACCTTGAACAAGTTTTCTGTACTGTTTCCATTTCCTCACTTCTCTCTTACTCATCAATCCAGTGCATTCTAACTAAAATCAAGGAAGCCATGACTATCATGTCATTAACCTCACTAGTCATTTGTTTTGCCTTTCACAGCAGCATCAGATAATGTTAATTATTCCCTCTTGAAATATTTATCCCTTGGCCACCATCTTCAGCTGTCTGGAATACCACACTACTCCTATATTTTTTCCTCTCTCTCTAGTACTTTCAGTCTTCTTTGATGGCCTTTACTTCACTTTCTAATGTATTTATAAATTTTGGAGGACTCCACAGCTCAGCCCTCTGCCCTCTTCTATTTATACTCTCTCCCTGGGTGATATCATTCAATCACGTGTTTTTAAATACCATCTACATGCTGACAACTTCCAAATCCTGTCACCAACCTTGAGCTCTCTTTTGACCTCCAGATTTATATGACCTACTCTAACATCTCCCCTTGGATGTCTCACAGGCATCTTATACTCTTCCTATCCTACCTGAACTCATGTTCTTCCCATCAAATATGCAGTCTTCACTTTCCCCATTTCAGTAAAATGGTATCATTATTCACCTACTTGTTCAAGCCAGAAACTTAGAAGTTATCTTAGATACATCTCTCTTTCTCATCAACCACACTCAATCTATCACTGTCTCATTAACTATATTTCTTAACTATCTCATGGTTCTGTCCTCTTTTCTACATCCTGACTGTGACTACCTTATTCTAGGCCACCATTACTTCTTTCCTATATTATTTCAACACACTCTTAGCTCGTCTCCCTGCTTCTAGTCTTTTCCCCTCTAACCCATTTTCCATAGACAGAGTGATCCTTCTAACATGGATTGCTGGTCATGTAACTCTCCTTCTTCAATGGCTTTTCATTTTTCATAGGATGAAATTCAAAGTCCCTAGCATGACAAGTCCTCACATGATTTCACATAACTGCATAACCTAGTCCCTGACTGTTCTCGCCACTCTTTCTCCTTGGAATCTACGTGACAGCTGTTTTTATTTTCTTTCACTTCCTAGAACATATCATGCTTTTGCCCAGGAGTCTTCACATGCTATCACTTTTGCCTGGAATTTTGCCCTCAAAATCTCCCACATTCAAGGGACAAGGAGAAATTGCATAAAAACCTTAGTGACTTTATGGAAGGGGGACTAAAGGAGAGTGGAGAAGCCAGGATAATCTTAAGTCCAGAAGACTGGGATAATAAAAGTCCTGATTATATTTTACTTATTAAAACAAAATGGATTTTATGGGGAGAGGTAGTCAACTTCAGAACCACTGAGCTTGAACTGATGGCTGAACATTTAAGTGGATAGGTATGGGAGTGAGTGGTAGGGACCAGAGAGGCTCATTTGTATGCCTATGGGAGAAGATGAAGAAGTTGGTATAGAGGGAGGTGAGGGTCTTCTATTTTATAGTCATTGCACAAATGTATGAAGAATAGGTTTATAGCTTTCCCATACTGGTCCTTTACCAGGAAGAATCCCAAAGTTGAAGGGGAAATCCATCAAACACAAAAGAAGACAGAAATAGAGAAAGTGGGGGACAAAAAACATATGATGTATAGAAAAAGAATAGCAACATGGCAGAAGTAAGTTCTTCCTTAGCAGCAATTGCTTTAAATGTAAATTATTAAAATTTTTAATTCAAAGACAGAGACGGGCAGAATAGATTTAACAAAAAGCATGATCCAAGTATCTGCTGTATACAACAGACTCACTTTAGACTCAAATATACAAATAGGTTGAAAGTAAAAGGATGGAAAAGAGATTTGATGCAAATAGCAACAAAAAGAGAACTGGGATGAATATACTACTAACAGACAAAACAGACTTTAAGCCAAAAATTGTTATAAGGGACAAAGAAGAATAGTATATACTGATAAAAGGGCCAATTCAAGAAGGTATAACAATATAGACATATATACACCAAACAACAGGGACTCAAAATATATGATTCAGGAATTGAAGGGAGTTATAGATAGTTCTACAATAATAGTTGGAGGCTTCAATACCCAACTTTCAATAATGAATAGAACAATGAGACAGAAAAGGTTAATGAAACAGAGGACTTGAAAAACACTATAAGCCAACTAGATGTAACAGGTATATGCAGAACACTCCACCCCAAAACAGCAGAATAAACATTATTCTCAAGTGCACAAGGAACCTTCTTCAGAACAGACCATAGTTTAGACCACAAAATAATTCTCATTAAATTTTATTTTATTTTGTTTATTTATTTTTTGGCCATGCTGCACAGCATGTGGGATCTTAGTTCCCTAACCAGAGATTGAACCTCTGCCCCCTGCAGTGAAAGCACAGAGTCTTAACCACTGGAGAGCCAGGGAAGTCCCTCAATACATTTTAAAATATTAAAACCGTACAAAGTATCTTCACCAACCAAAATGTAGAGGAGCTAAGAATAGAAATCAATAACAGAAGGAAGACAGGAAATTTCATAAACAGAAACTAAACAGCAAACCTTAAACAACAAAAGTCTTAAAGAAGAAATCACAAGAGAAAATTTCAAAATACTTTGAGAAGAATGAAAATGAAAATGCAACATACCAAAGCTTATGTGATACAGCAAAAGCAGGGCGCCAAGGTACATTTATACTGTAAACAACTATGTTAAAACATAAATCAGTAACCTAACTTTACACTTTGAAGAACTAGAAAAAGAACAAACTAAACCCAAATCTAGTAGAAGGAAAGAATTAATAAAGATTAGAGAAGAGATAAATAAATCAGAGAATAGAAAAACAAGAGAGGAAATCAATCAAATAAAAAGTTATTTTTTGGAAAAGATCAACCAACAAGATTAACATTTGCTTAGATTGACTAGGAAAGAACAAAATGAAAGCTCAAATTACTAAAATCAAAAATGAAAGTGGGTACGTTACAACCAACATTACAGAAATTTAAAAGATTTTAAGAAAAATTAAGCATCTGGGGGCTTCCCTGGTGGCGCAGGGGTTGAGAGTCCACCTGCCGATGCAGGGGACATGGGTTCGTGCCCCAGTCCAGGAGGATCCCACATGCCGCGGGGCGGCTGGGCCCATGAGCCATGGCCACTGAGCCTGTGCGTCCAGAGCCTGTGCTCCGCAATGGGAGAGGCCACAACAGTGAGAGGCCCGCGTACCACAAAAAAAAAAAAAAAAAAAATTAAGCATCTGTATACCAAGACATTAGAAAACCAAGATGAAATGGAAAAATTCCTAGAACACACAAACTATCAAAACTGACTCAAGAAGAAATAGAAATTTTGAACAGACGTATAACAGGCAAAGGGATTGAATCAGTAATCAAAAAGGTCTCAAGGACAGGCTCTGCACCAGATGACTTCACTGCTGAATTCTATGAATATTTAAAGAAGAATGAAAACCAATCCTTGGTAAACTCTTCCAAAAAATTTTTGGAAGTCTTTCCTAACTCGTTCTATGAAGCCAGCATTACTCTGATACGAAAGCCAGACCAAGACATAAAAACAAAGTTACAGACCAGTATCCCTTTTGAATATAGATGCAAAAATCCTCAGCAATATATTAGTAAACTGAATTCAGCAGTATATTAAAGGAATATACACCATGACTAAGTAGGATTTATCCAAGGAACGTAAGACTGGTTCAAGAAAATTATCAATGTAATACACCAATTAACAGAATGAAGGAAAAACTATACGATTATCTGTTAATGAAGAAAAAGAGCATTTGACAAATTTCAACACGTTTCATGATAAAATCACTCAACAAACTAGTAATAGAAAGGAATTTCGTCAACCTGAAAAAGGACATTTATGAAATACCCACAGATAACATTATACTCAATTATGAAAAACTGAATGCTATCCTCCTAAGATCAGAAAGAAGATAAGGATGCCACTTTTTTTTTGTTTGTTTTACTTCTATTCAACATTGGAACAAAAGTTCTAGCCAGTGTAATTAGGCAGGAAAAAGAAATAAAAAGCATCCAAATTGGAAAGGAAGAAGTAAAACTATCTCTATTCACATATGACATGATCTTATATACAGATAAAATCCTAAAGAATACACAAAACAACTAGGGCCATTAGATGAATTTGACAAGTTGCGGGTTGTACAAGGTCAATGTGCAAAAATCATTCACACTTCTATACATTAGGAATGGGCAATCCAAAAATAAAATTAAGAAAACAATTTAATTTTCAACAGCATCAAAAAAATAAAATATTGATACTTTAACCAAGGAGGTATAAGTCATATACACCAAAAACTACAAAACACTGCTGAAGGAAATTACAGAAAACCTAAATGAAAAGAAAGACATCAAGTGTCATAGACTGGAAGACAATATTGTTAAGATTGAAGTACTCCCCAAAGTGATCTACAGATTCAATATAATCACTATCAAAATCCTAATGGCCTTTTTTGAAGAAATGGAAATGCTGGCCTTTTTTGAAAAAATGGAAATGGAAATTTATATGGAATTGGGGGACCCTGAATAGCCAAATCAATCTTGAGAAAGCAGAACAATGTTGGAGGCCTCATACTTTCCTATTTCAAAACGTAATACAAAGCTACAGTAATCAAAAGAGTGTGGTACTGGCACATAGATAGACAAACTGTATCAGTGGAATAGAATTGAGGGTCCAGAAATAAACCCATACATCTAGGGCAAATTGATTTTTGACAGGGTGCCAAGACCATCCAATGGAGAAAGAACAGTGTCTTCAACAAACGGTGCTGGAACAACTAGATATCCACATGCAAAAGAATGAAGTTGGACCCCTATCTCACATAATAAAAAAATTAACTCATAATGAATCAAAGACCTAAGCATAAGAGCTAAAACCATAAGCTGTCTGGAAGAAAATATAGGGGCAATCTTCATGACCTTGAATTTATGTGATGGTTTCTTAAATATGACACTAAAAGCACAAGCAACAAGAACAAGAAAAAAATAGATAAATTAGACTTCATCAAAATTAAAACCTTTTGTGAATCAGAGGATACTTACCAAGGAAGCAAAAAGACAACCTACAGAATGAGATAAAATATTTGCAAATCATACATTGATAAGGGTCTAGTATCCAGAATATATAAAGAAATCTTACAACTCATAAAACAACAGAAAATTGACTCAATTTAAAAATGGGGGGGGCTTCCCTGGTGGCGCAGTGGTTGAGAGTCCGCCTGCCGATGCAGGGGACACGGGTTCATGCCCCAGTCCGGGAGGATCCCACATGCCGTGGAGCGGCTGGGCCTGTGAGCCATGGCCGCTGAGCCTGCACTCTGCAACGGGAGAGGCCACAACAGTGAGAGGCCCGCGTAAAGCAAAAAAAAAAAAAAAAAAAAAAAGGGCAAAGAACTTAAATAGACATTTCTCCAAAAAAGATATACATTGGCCAACAAGCACATGCAAAGATGTTCAACATCACTAATCATTAGAGAAATTCAAATCCAAATAAGATACCACTTCACACCACTAGGATGGTTGTAATGCAAAAAAAAAAAAAAAAGGAAAATAACAAGTGTTGGCCAAGATGTAGGGAAATTGGAACCATTGTACCCTACTGGTGGGAATGTAAAATGGTACAGCCACTGTGGAAAACAATTTGGTGGTTCCTCAAACAAACAAAGAATTACCTTATGACCCAGAAACTCCACTCCTAGGTACAAAGCCAAAATAACTGAAGACAGTTATTCAAACAAATATTTGTACACAAAAATTCAGAGCAGCATTATTCATAATAGCCAAAAGGTAGAAACAACTAAATGTCCATCACTTGATGAATGGATAAAACAAAATGTGGTTGCTATGGACTGAATTTTGTATCCCCCCAAGATTCATCCCCAATGTGATGGTATTTGCAGGTAGAGCCTTTGGGAGGTAATTAGGTTTAGATGAGGTCATGAGAGTGGAGCCCCCAGGGATGGATTAATGCCCTTATAAGAAGAAACCAGAGAGCTAGCACGCTTGTACGCTTGCGCTCTCTCTCTCTCTCTCTCTCTCTCTCGCTCGCTCTCTCGCTCTCGCTCTCGCTCTCGCTCTCGCTCTCGCTCGCTCTCTCTCTCTTTCCCTCCCTCTCCCACCCCTTGCCATGTGAGGACACAGCAAGAAGACAGCCATCTGCAAACCAGGAAGAGGGTCCTCACTAGACATAGAATCTGCTGGCATCTTGGTCTTGGAAATCCTGACGTTGACACTATGACAAATAAATATTTATTGCTTAAGTCACTCAATCTATGGTATTGTTATAACAGCCTAAACTAAGACAGTCCATATAATGATATCCACATAATGGAATATTAGTTGGTCATAAAATGGAGTGAAGTACCTATACATACTAGAATATGGATAAACCTTGAAAACATTATGCTAAGTGAACAAGCCAGACAGAAGAGTTTAGATATTGCATGATTCCATTTACACAAAATATCTAGAATAGCTGAATCCATAGAGACAGAAAGCAAATTAGCTGTTGTCAGTAGCTAGGGGAGGGAGGAATGGGGTGACTGATTAATGGGTACAGGGTCTCCTTTTGTGGTGATGACAGTGTTTTGGAACTAGATTGAGATGAAGGTTGCACAACATGTGCATGGACTAAATGGCACTGAATTATACAGTTTAAGATCGTTAATTTTATGCTATATGTGTCACCTCAATACAAAAAGGGCAGAGAGGGAAAACAAAGGAAATTAGCAATTGCTGGGCTATGCCATATGTTAGGCTCTGTGCTAAGATTAGGTATTATCCAATTAAACGCACTAAACAACTCTGTGAGTCATTATCGCCATTTCACAGAACAGCAAACCAAGGTTCACGTAAGTTAATATCCATAACTAATAATACATGGAGCTGTAATTCAAACCCAGGTCTGTCTGACTCCAAAGCCTACACTCTCTAGCACAGCCCACTCTCCAAGAACCTTCCACAGCTAGCCCCTCAGTACTCTGTCCGTAAGGACCTGTGTTATTGACCACGAATAAAGCACAGCTCACCGGATATTCCTTCACACCAACCAACCCTGAAGAGAAAAATATTCAAATTAAAATTTTATTTTTGTATCAAGCCCTCCCTGAAATTAAAAAAACCTGTCCATTCTTGAAAAGGCAGGAGAAACAAACAGCCTTCACAGATTTACAAGGCCTGACCTGTAACTGGGGTGATTTCGGGGGCTTGGGAAGTCTTTATCCCAAAGAAATACCTGCCCCCTCATGCTTTAATGCTCTTTACTAAGGAGATAGAGTCTTGGGTTCACAATTAGAAAAAAGGCTGAAGACAAAACTACTCCTGGGAGAGGAAACACACTGGTATTTTGATTAGGGCAGATCACATCATTTCATGAGGGCAGATTTTAATAAGCTGAGGAGGGAGCAGACAGAATAAAGACGAAACCTTCCCTTCCTTAGGCCACATAAAGAGTCAGTCACAGAGCAGCAAGACTTGTCTCGGTCGCTTGTCTCTGTCACTAACCGTTATGCGGCCTCGGGCAAGGCCCTTCTCACTGGCCCAATGTTCTCTAATCTTCTGTGATTCTGAAATCCCACTTAATAAATTTGCCCAGGGCCAGCCCCATTTGTATTCTTATTAGTGGTAAGCACAGCCAAGTCCTTAGCTAATCCATGATGTGTGACTTTGTTTACACTTCTTTTATTAAGATTAATCACCATTTAAGGCCTTATGCCTTGATTACAGGGATTCTGTTGCTATGTAAGAACTTAAAACTTACTTTTGAAATATGAAACATGTTTTCAGTTACAGCCACTCATGATCCCAATTCAGACAAACTTTTATTTAAATAAATCATTAGCCTTGACAAGAAAATCATAATTTATGAATACACAAAGTTTTAATGTACTGATTTGTTGGTCCCTGCATTGGCCTTTATAAGTGGCATGTTGCTATACATATGCATGGTGTTGGGTTAGGAGTTATTCAAAGTAAGTGACACTGATATAAGTCTGGCTCACTGGTAACTTATTTTCTAAGGCAGGAGTTTACTCTGCTGTTTTCAAACAGATATTCCACACTTCCTCCTGCATTTCCTTTGCTGAATTCCTGATCAGGATCCCACAACTCACATTAGTGTTGTTTGACTTCCTGGGGCAGAGATACTGCTGAGTGTTAAAACCCACAATCACACCAAGACATTTTTTCAACACTCTGCAGTATTTTAAGAATCATGTCTTGTTCCATTCCATTCCAGTTCATTCCATTTCCTTTGCCATCGCTGAGTATTTCTCTAACATGCAGGTAACTAGAAGTCCCTTCCTTTGTACTGTGAATGAAAAATGTTGCCCGCCATATCAGCAAACAAAGGATGCTTCCGCCATCAAGCCATCAGCCACTACCACGGCCCCAACAGTTAGCCCTGAGGGAACTCAGGATGGAGACAAACGGGCTGCTACCACTGCCAAGCCCTCAGCCACCCCCCAGTGGTGCACCCTGAGGGGACTCAGGATGAGAAAGAACAGGATACTGGCCCTAGCTAGCTGAGGTGCATATCAAAGGAATGATTTCAATGAGCCCAGACTCTTGCATATTCCCATACGTAGAAAAGCACTAAATTCATCAAGTTGAGATATCTGGGTTTCTTTAATTAACAGTAATATTTTGCTGTTCCAACTACCTGGTGTTTGTTGCAAAAACCCCTATGTATCCTGGCCCCTCCCTTACCTCTTTGGAGCCAGTCCCTCAG
The DNA here is from genome assembly GCF_964374135.1 of Grampus griseus. Taxonomy (NCBI): domain Eukaryota; kingdom Metazoa; phylum Chordata; class Mammalia; order Artiodactyla; family Delphinidae; genus Grampus; species Grampus griseus. The sequence goes on along the minus strand of NC_138999.1, from coordinate 96,596,825 downwards.
AGCTATCTGAGAGGCTGCCTCCAGTCTGCCAAACAAAAAATAATTCTCAACTTTTAGGTTGTGCTTTTTTTGTTTTAGTCAGCAGTAAATAAAAACCTGCCTTCAAACTGCTCAATTTGTTAAAGCCTTTATGATGTTGTGGTCATTTCGACACTGGACACATTGTTATGGCATGAGTGCCTCATATAGGGAAGTCACAAAAAATCTCAACATAGAGCTATGGTAATTAGCAATACAAAGGGCAATCTCCCTAAGGCAGAACCTTAAAGAATAAGTCACTGTTTGGGGACAAATGAGAAATAAGAGGTAGAAGGCTAGATTCAATCCAGAAACTGGTTTTCCATGAAAACCTGCAAACATTTCCCTTCGGGGATGAAAAAGTCAATAGTTTCTTAGTGTATTGAAAGCTGGTATTATGCCTTGTAGATCTTTGCTATAATCAACACCCTACTCACAGCGAGTGCTCACCACAAGTTAGATGGTGATAGGGAAGTAGCAATGATTATAAGAATGAATTCAATCACTTGTCAAAATTTATTAATTTGTGAGGACTCCTTTTCATGTTGTTTCCTCACAAAATACTTCATATTTTCTGAGATTCTGTTCCATACGACACCTGGACAATCCCAGGTGGGTAAAGTTAAGAGAACATCCCATCTTTGAAATGTGACACTACATTAAATGGCAGTGGTTCTCAATGGGGAGGGTGATTCTGCACCACAGGGGGCATTTAGCAATGTCTGCAGACCTGTTTGGTTGTCCCAAGATGGGGGTGAAACCAAGCAGCACCCTGTGGGGCCCTCCCAGGTACAAATCCTTTCTGTGCGCCCCACTAACCCCCACCCCCATTCTTGTTTGTAGGAAAAATAGGCTTCATTCAGCCTCCTAGAACTTCTGTGAGTTCCAAAGGGCAGATTCACAGTTGCTAATCAGGGAAGTAAGGGGGATGCAGAGACAAAGGAGGAGCAATCAAGAAACAATAGTACAGCCTCAGGGCAGCGTCCTGGTTCTCCTGAAAGGATATACATAACTATATCTTTGAGTTCTTCTGCAGGAAGAAGTGGAGGATGGTAATTTCAGGCTGAGCTCAAGATCCCTGGAGCACTGCCCTGTTACCTCAACACCAGGCAATCAAAAGAAAAGTCACACACCCTGCAACCCTCACCCCAAATTTTGCCTATTAAAAACTTCTCCCTGAAAACCATCAGAGTTTGGGGGTTTTGAGCATGAGCCAACCACTCTCCTTGCTTGGCCCTGCAGTAAAACTTTTTCTGCTCCTAACTCCGACGTTTCCGTTTTTTTGGCCTCATGTGAGTCGGGCCCGTGAACTTGAGTCCTGTAATAAGGGGTGTTGTTGGCATTTAAGTGAATAGAGGGCAGGGATGCTGTTAAACATCCTGCAATGCACAGGACAGCCCCCCACAATACGGAATCATCTGGCCCAAAATGTCAATAGCACCCAGGTTGAGAAATCCTGCTTCATGGGGAAAAGAAAATGCCTTTGTTAGGGGAACCACTGACGGAAAACACCTGCTCTGGCCAGGCCCGACAGTAACCACTTGCATGAGTTATCTTACGAGGGAAGGTCCGGGTAAGGAACGCAGAACTAACAAGCTACCACCAGAAGAATTCGGGAAAGGTCAAAAGGAGAGAGGAGACGCCAGTCTGTATGTCCTACCAACCTCCCAGAATCCTTCTCGGTGAAATCCATCTTAGCTGAGCCATGTGCAGGCCACCAGGAAGGACCCTGAGTCAGAATGACTGGCCAGAGACAATCCGGAAATTAACCCCATTACCATAAAACCCAAGACTGCCAGCCACGTGGCAGAGCAGTTCTCCTGGGTTCCCTGACCCTGCTGCTCTCCTCCCAGGCGCCCCTTTCCAATGAAGTCTCCTTGCTTCGTCAATGTGTGTGTCTCCTCAGACAATTCATTTCTGAGTGTTAGACAAGAGCCCACTCTCGGGCCCTGGAAGGGGTCCCCCTTCCTGCAATACCTTTCCTCTCTGGGTTCGTCATATCAGTCTCTCTTTGCCTATTACACTAAACTTCAGTCTACACGTCCCACTTACTACTCTGGTCAAGGCTGTTAAGAACAGAGAAGAGACAGGGCCCCTGAATGCTTCTGTCTCAATTGCATTTTGACAGTCGTTATCTGGATGGTGTTTGGATAGGGCCAGGGCATGTGAATAAAGCTCGCCTAGAAGCCAAATAGATTTGGACTTAAATTATCCACAGTCACTTCCATTTTTGGCTTTGAACCACTTTTGCAGATGTGGCCTCTGGTTGCAATGTGCCCTGGGAGAGTTCAAGCAAACATACACTCTTAGCCACCAAGTAGAAAACCTGAATATTTCCATATACACAGAGAAGATGAGTTCCCCCAGCCCACAAGGCTGACAAGCAACCCAGGCAAGCTTAGGCTCCTACAGAAGTCAGCTTCTTAATTGCACTAGGAGATCCACTAATAGGTTTGTCCTGGAACTCGTATGGTAATGCCTCACATCTTCATGGTGCTTTTAGCCTTGGAAAGGGTTTTCCTTTATACAACCTCAAGCTCTTGAAGAGGCAGGAACACGCAGAAAAAGAAATGGGTCTTATCCACCATGCACTGGGAAAGCCCCCAAATTCAAAAACACCCAGAATACCCCTACGTTAGAGACAATTGCATTATACACATAGGGCCTTTGAAGGAGACAGCTCACAAGCATAGCGCTTTCTTTCCTTCTCCCTGGGCATCGCTCCTGACTGCATCCTAGGCTTGAAGTAGAAGCGTCAACTGAGCTGCAGTTTAGTCAGAGAAAGGGAGATGCCCCAGAGTCTTGTCCAGAGTCACATTTCCTCCTCACTCCTCATGCCAAAAGAGGGACCAGCTTAATCACAACACAGACCTCTTTTGTTTGGGAGGCTGTACATTCGAGCTGGCCGACCACAGCAGAACTGCATTTGAATGGGAGAAAGGCAGCAAGGTTCCAGAATCGAGTGATTTTTTTTTTTTTAATCTATATCATGGGCCAATCTTTAGAAACACTTCTTCAAGTTGTTTAAAGAGTATGGAAACGGAGACTCCACCCTCACCCCTGCCCCCCAAACCCCCTCTGCCAGGAACACAAACTCTTCGTTCCCCAAAGCAATACTTTTCTCCAGCGCCTTGCTCCCACACAAAAGCTTAATACTCTCCAGAATACTGGGCCACCCGGGGCTTAGGGAACCGAGGACAACAGATAAACTTGTCTTGCTTGGTGCCTCGAGGGACTTTCTCAGGGTAGCCTAGGAGAATTGCTAGGGCTCCCGCTGAACATAAGTAAGCCAGCTTCACCGGCACAGCAATGGGAACACTCGGCCATTTAGGGCAGACGGTTCTTTCTGGAGCTCGACTCAAGCTCGCAGTTCGTGCTCAGGGGGTTAAGGCGACAGCGGCAAGCACAGCAGAGCTTTCTCCGAGCTCTAGGTTGTTCTGAGAACGGGCAGGGAAAAGGGTTTCAGGTACCAGCCCAGCGGCCAGAGAGGCAGAGCCCCCGCACCCGCCTTTCCGGAGAGAGGTAGTGAGGGAGATAAAAGACAAAGCCGAGCTTTGGGGCTGTGTGGCCGGGCCAGGAGATGCTGCCAGCTAGCGGACCTAAGCGCCTGCAGGTTGCAGGTATGAATCTAAGTCATTTCTTCCCAGGAAGTTTCAAGAGGGTTCAGGGCGCCCGAGTACAGCGTGAGTGGTGGCGGGTGGGGAGGTGCCTCACGTGACCCGAAGGTGCAAAGATCAAGGAGGGGTCCAAGTGGCCGGTGACACCCACCCCTCCACACACACACAGTCGCCACTGCCACCGCTAAGCAACTTACTCCCTCCTAAAATACCGCTATCCATCCCCACTCCTCTTCTATCTAGGTTGGGTCTTGGATGACCGACCCTAACCCTACGGGTGAGAGGGGCAAGGATGTGAGAATTGGGCTGCGCCCCGAGGCTGCCTGCACTGGGTTACACTAGAAGGGTCAGGGATCCAAGACCCCCACGTCAGCTCCTGGCGACTCAGGGTCCCGCGCTCGGTGCCGAGGGCCTGCTGTCCACCAGCCGCTCGCCCGCGCTCTCGCTGGCTCAACTCCCCTTCCCTCGGGATGACCCGTGGCTGCCCATGCAGCCCCGCCACCAGCGGCTCAGAGCCCGGTCTGACGGGGGGCGGGGGGGGGGGTCACAGTCCAAAGGAGGGGCACTCAGGACAAGGGGCAAATAGAGTCTGCCGGCCAGGCGCTCCGAGCTTCTCCGGTCCCCTCTACCCGAAACCGCGCTCAGCCCCCCAGTCTCTGTCACCACCTAGGGGAGGGGGAGGCCCGGGGAGAGCAAACGAATGAAACAGAAAATTCCGTACCGAGGGGGGAGAGATGAGACGGTGGGACAGGGCAGCGCGGGGGCTGACTTGGGGTTTCATCTGCGGCTTCCTTCCACCCCTGGCTACGGAGCTGCAGAGAAGGCAGGAGCTGCTGCCCCATCCTCCCTCTCGCTCTTTCCCTCCCCCTCCCCGCCTCCCCCGCCCTGCCCCGCCCGCCCTGCCTTGAGCTCAGAGTGTGTGAGGCAGCCGGTCCAGGTTGGGGGAGGTGAGAGGTGCTTTCGCCAACAGCAGCGGTCTCCCCCAACGCCCCCCCGCCACACACACATACACACACCTCACAACCGCAACGGGTTCTCCCAGCTCGCAGCCACCCAAAGGAGAGGAGGAAGAGAAAAGGAGCAGAGGGAAGAGGGGAGCAGATAGAAGGGAAAGGGAAGAGCTCAGGGTTGGACATTTTTGCAGCTGGGGTGCGGAGGAGAAAGGGAGCGCGCCTCCTCGATTTTCCCCTCCCCACCCCTCTTTGCTTTTCTCTCCCCTTCGTTGTATAGCATTTTCCAGAAGCGGCAGCGGAAGGGGACAGAAACCTCTAGTCTAGAAAGATTTGGAAGGGTGGCCAGGGCTCCCGCCAGCCACTACCTAGCAGCTGGAGCTGGAGTGTGTGTGTGTGCATGTGAGAGTGCGGATGCGGGTCTCTCTGTCTCTCTCCGTGTCTCCTCTCTCTCCTCCTCACACTCTCGCATCAGCTACCTCTGTCAGTTCCCCGTGTCAGTTTCTTCCCCTGCTCTTATTGTGTGTCAGGCTGCGGGAAGGAGTGTGTGCCTTTGAAGCGGCCCACGTTGGGTCAGATAGCCGGGAGAAGCAAGCGAGGACAAGGCAGGGGCGCGGGTAGAGCAGAGAGTTTCGGGGTGCTGACGAAGGCGAAAGGTGAGCAGAGCCGGCCGGCCACAGGGAAGTTTGGGAATGACTGAGAAGCAAAGGGAGAAATCACGGTAGGAGCCGGCACTTGCGCTTCTTGCCACGCCCCGCCCCTTTCCCGGTGCCCATCCGCCCACAGGCCAGGCGCAGCCTTGAGGCCCCGGCTGGGCTGTCCCAGGCGGTTGCTGTTGGCGCGCCGCGGAAGAACCGGTAAGGCGGCAGCACCGAGCTCCTTGGCTCTCGGACGCCAGACGACGCACATCCGAACAAATCGCTTGGCCTGGGGTAAGTCGACAGGCGGCCCAGAGCCCTCTGCTTTGCTGCCGGAGCGCAGCCAAAAGGCGGCGAGGTGCGGGCTGAGTGAAGATGCCGGGATGCTGAGGGCTGGGAGGCGCTGGCTGGCTGTGGGCTAGGGTGGTGGGGAGCAGAGCGAAGCAAGCAACAGATTGTTTTTTGGACACAGGGAGAGAGATATGCTGGGGCTCTAGGGGTGTCAGGACAAGGTGGCTCTTGGCAATGTCCAAAAACATCCTTTTCATTTGGGATGTTCTCCTAAACCAGAGCTTTGCCCTACCCCTGGACAGTGATCTGAGATCAATATTGACCAGGGAGATGGGCATGGAATAAGGACACTGGCCCTTTGGCCAAAAGCCACTTTAAGATGCCGAGAGCCGGAGGTGAGCTCACAAGGGCTCAGGGACCAGAGCCCCCATTGACCTTCTTTCTGTTTTGTATCCTTCAAACTTATGAAATGGCCAGATTCATTTCCCTGGATCCTTAAAGGAACCAGGAAATACAAATAGGGGGACATCAGTCAGATCTCTGCTCCAAAGTGGACACCCCCTCGCTCCCCAAACACACACACTGACTTGGACAGTCATGATCATGATTGTTCCCCCACACACACAGGTACTGAGCTGTATTTCCAGATCCTGATCTTTCTCCATGGTCTCTAAGAGTGAAACTAGGAAAAGGGCTCTTTACCCCTTTGCCAGTTTGGGATCTTCTTGCCATAGTCAAGTATGTGGTGATGGCTACTGCAGGAAGCCAGGAAAGCGGTCTGGAAGACAGGATCTCTGAACTTTACCTGAGTTTATCATATGAGTAGGAGAGACACAGGCTAATCAGTAATGCTCCCTGCATGTCAGCCTTGGCTTCAAAGGAAAAAATATTTACTACATTGACATGGCACCCAGATCCACTTGTCTATTGCTATATATTTATCTTCATGGCATTTAGCAAATAGGGCAAGTTTATATAGTAGCGTTTGTAATTGTCTATTGTCGGTCTCGGGCATTTTTTTGGTGTTCTACAGATGTTGGTGTTTGGTGTTATATGATGTTTCCTTTCCTACAGACTCTTAAAAAGCTGAGATAAATGATGTCAAATGGTACCTTTCACCCAGTCTTTAACATCTGCTTATTCTAAACCAGAAGGCATGGAAATACATTTGCATAGTACCAAGTTGGTCTCAAAGCAAATGTTTAGCCCAGGATAAAGAAAACCCAAAGGGTCAAGCTCTATCTGCCAGGTTGAAGGAAAAACTGAATGCCACTTGAAATCTGTTTTGGTCCCTGGAAGATGATGTTTTCATGAAGTTTTACCATAGATAGATAGATAGATAGATAAGTTTTACCACAGATAGATAGATAGACAGAGAGGCAGATAGATAGATAGAGTGAGTGTGACACTGCTTTCATAAAGTTGTAATATATGTGGTGTGTATGTATTTTTTCTAGAACTCAGATCAACTCCATACAATCTGGGCTCTGTGCTGCTGTAGCCGAGTGGGGGGTATTTGAATTTGTGTTTCCAAAGCATCCAGGCTCCTCTGTTAAACTTCCTATTTATTATTATGTTACCAAAATACAATGAATTACCTCTTTCCAACTCAGCAAATGAGAGAAACAGATTTTGCATTAAGCGAACTGTTTATGTTGCATCAGGCAATTTGTTCTAATGCTCACTGCCGAGAGACAGGATAGAACAAGGATTACTCAATAGGAACTGAAAAGGTGCCTGTTCTGTTACTTTTTTAGGCAGTCATAAGCAAATATCTTCTTAGGTTAAAATTACACTTTCCCATAAATAGCAAAGACCAGGTTGCAGACAGGTAGGAAAGAATCAGCAGCTTCATACTAGGGGAAGAACTGAAAGTGTCAACAGGCATGAAGCCTAAAGTATAGGTCTTTGCTCTGTTCTTGGTGATGTGAGTATCTGGCTGCTGCCGTGGGTCCTGGTCCACGGTTCCTCAGGGGACAAGGAGATGGGCAGTTCAGGGATACAGAGCCATGTAGTCCTCAGCTGTGTTGACACACATTCACCTGGCTTTAGTGTATGCTCTAACGCAGAGACCTGGACCAGATAACATCTGCCATTTCTACCAGCTATAAGAGCTATAGCACTATGAGTCCATTCTTTCTAGAATTAACAACTGAAACCAGAATGACAGAACCACAGTGCTTAGAGAAGGCCAGGCCAGAAAATTACAGATGCAGTGGGGATGAAGAGGAAAAGGATAGGACAGAACCCGAAGATGTTTTGAAACACGGAAAGAAAACCATCCAGGTGTTTGCTTTCTTTTGCTTTGGCTGGGGATGGAATTAGTCCAGGAAATTGATTAAGAAGTGAAGCACCCTAAAATTGCCTACGATTTGCCTTGTAAACACTGCAAACAGTGAGAGAATTCCTTAGAACCTGAGAATGGGGAGCACTGAAGTACATTTTCACTTTTGCCATCGCATTTCACTCCTTGGCATATTCAATTCCAATCTATGAGCCATTCAGGTGCTTAATTATCGAATGGATAATTTCAAACATGTCATGCTATTGCCCTCCAGCCTGCTTCCAAATATTCTACTTTGTCTTTTGCCATGACTCCATCACTGAAAGAGAGGGACCAAAATATTTCTGCCTGCTTTACTTCTGCCAAAGTTTCTTGTTTTCAGCTAAGTACACAAAGTCGTTCAGAAGCCTCCTGTGAGCTGGTGGGGAATAAGAGGAGCAGGACCTTTCTCCCCAGAGTGCCCTGTGCCACCGGCCTGATCTGGCCTGGCTAGTTTCCAGATTTCTGGGGAGGGGTACGACAAAGTTTGCAGCCTGCAGACAGAAATGATGCCTCATTCTAGGCAGAAGTTGTAGCTAATCAACCCCAGACCAGGGCTAAGCTGAGGCTCGCCACTGAGTCCAGAGCTTAGTAGCTGAGGTTTCCATAGTATCATCCTTTCTAAACTCACAGATCTTCACTTCTGTTGGTGGATCTCTCAAGCCCTTTGTCCAGTGAGACCAACCAACCCATCCCAATAGCAAGGAAGGAGTCCTGAATGACCCAGCTGTGGTCAAACATGTACACCATACTGAACTGAGCAAGAAGAGATCATTTAAAAAATAACAATAATAAAAGCTGGTGGGACAAAGCAAAAATTGCAGTTCGCTGGGTCAGGGAACTCTGCAAGTTCCCTAGGTTTGGTTGTCCATCACTCAGTGTGGAGTTGATGCTGGTAGCCCACGCAATTGCCCCAGCTTTTTTGCCTTAGCAAGGGCAAGGAAAGAGCTGATGGTAGGAAATAAGCAGGGATCTTGGCAGGGTCCAATCCCCTCATTTCTCCTATAAAGAAATTGAGGCCCAGAGAGTAGAAACGGCTTCCCCAAAACATAGAACCAGCTAGTGACAGAACCAACCCAGGGCTGCCCGCTGGTACTGAACATATTTCCTAAAGCTCTCTGAAGATCTTTCCAAAAAATTAAGAGGTAACAAAGGCCAAGTTTATCAAGATCACAGACCTCTACTTCCATCCCGTATTTATATATTCATACTTACATGTTTATTGCCATATCTTTGTGCCTTGCCTTCTCACCCACCATCTGCCCCCAGCGCGCATGTGCGTGTGCACGCGCACACGCGCACACACACCCCTATCTTGCTAGCTAAGAAAACATGGCATATGCCTATAGCCAGTATATTCAGGTGGAGGGCAGAATTAAACATGACAGAGATTTAGCTGCTCACACCTATCTGATTGATATGGCTCACACCACCAACAGCAAGACATCTACAAAACCCAGTCTGTGCTGCTCGCTTTTAGCTTTGAGGAACGGAAGCTGGTAGAATCTAGTAACTATGGTTTAGGCTTTGTATACTCAGAATCGGCGCCCATAAATATGTATGCATACACACACACACTTCCTGAAAAATTAAAACAAAGGAAATAGAAAAGAGAAGGCAGATGATTTTCATAGTAAAGTATGAGAAGAAGGAAGGTTTGCAGGGAGGCTGTTTCCTGCCTCCATTCTTTAGCCCTGATGCCTGGTTTCCATTAATCCCACCATAGTTTCTTTTAGGATCTGAGAAAAGACACCAATGAAGACATGTCTATGACAGCCCAGAAGAATGATATGAAAAACTTTCACATTATAGGGAGAATATCACAAGGATAGGAAAGAGGCTAGAATGAGTGGGCTAAGGCCTTGCTACTCCAAGTGTGGTCCCCACAGTGGTAGCACCACCATCCCCTGGTAGCTATTTATAAATACAGAATCTCAGACCCTTCCTCAGACCTACCGAATTAGAATCTGACATTTAAGAATATCCCCCAGTGATTTTTTTTTTTTTTTTTTTTTTTTTTGCGGTATGTGGGCCTCTCACTGTTGTGGCCTCTCCCATTGCGGAGCACAGGCTCCGGACGCGCAGGCTCAGCGGCCATGGCTCACGGGCCCAGCCGCTCCGCGGCATGTGGGATCTTCCCAGACCGGGTCACGAACCCGTGTCCCCTGCATCGGCAGGCGGACTCTCAACCACTGCGCCACCAGGGAAGCCCCCCAGTGATTTTTTTTGTATGCTAAAGTTTGAGAGGCACTGGCTAGAGCTTATCCCAAAAAGCATCAGAAAGTCATTTGAAAATAAACAACTACCTACTGGGCATGTAGGGACAATTCATGCAGCTTATCATTTAAAAAACTAAACATATGAACTTTCCCCATGTCCACTTCTCTCTGTATTCAGTGTAAAAGCCTTAAATGTGGGCAAAAGAGTTGACTGAAAGGAAGCCACCAGGGCAGGTTGAGTCCCTATCACAATTTGAATCTCTCCTGCCTCTTCTTCCTTTGCATCTCTGTCTGTTTTCCTCTTCTGCTTTTAAGAGCCCACGTGATCATACTGGGCCTACCTGGATCATCCAGGATAATCTCCTTATTTTAAGGCATTCTAATTAGCAACCTTAACCTAACACATTGTCAGGTTCTGGGGATGTGCTGACATATTTACAGGGCCATTGTGTTGCCTACCATAATCTTCTATGTGTTGAGTGCTACAAATACATTATCTTAAGTAATCTTCACTACAGTCTCTAAATGATAGGTATTATTACTCCCATTTAACAGATGGGGAAACAGGATCAGGCAAGTTAAGTGGTATGCCTGATATTGTACAGCTAGTAAACGGTGGAGGCACAATGGGAACATAGGTGTCTCTTCCTCCAAATCCTGCATTTTCCCCTTGGCCTGCTCATTATCAGAAAGCTCTTTCAATTGTTATTTTTGTTTTCCTTGTTGCTGTTTGTTGTTATTTTGTTCCGTGTTTTCTCTTTTTTATTTAAATTTTTGAATAGATAATTTATGCCCATTGTTTGAAAATCAAAATATATAAAAGGGTATTGAGTGACAAGCCTTGCTTCCACTGTTTCCCATCTACTTGGTTGCCATCACCCCTGCCTCATTTTATGTTTTCCCCTCTAGAACTTCTGAATGAAAATGTAAGAAACTATGAATTGACGTGCAGAAAGGTTTCTACATCATAACAAAACCTCTCAAGCTACAGCCCAAATCCATTTTGTCCTTTTGCTGCATTCTCAACACAACACAACTTTGGAAGAACTAACACCTGTGTTAAGGGACAAATCTTCGGGCCAATCAGTTATGCAAGCAATTGGTGACCACGCCCACTTTCTATACCGCTTTATAGTCCCACTGACCCTATGGTGCTCACCTGAATACTCTGTACATCATATAACCCTAATGCCTCAATATTTTTATATATCCCACCAATTTTATCTGAACATTCCAGAATCCAGGAATTCCAGGAAGCACAAACACAAGAGGGGAGGGGTGGGGGAGGGAGATAGAGAAAGGAGAGAAGTGTTCACAGTGCACACTGGGAGAAAAAACATTAAAAATTCATGAAATATAGTTATCATTACCCCACAGAGTAACAAGGGGATCATATTTTAGTATAAATAAGCCCAATGTCTTATTTATAAATAATCTTTTAAAAATTGACACAGCTTTCCATCTAACTTGCAAAAGAACGTGGAACTTTTGCATAGTTGTAAACACTGAAACAGACTACCATATAGTTGGGTGGAATGTAATATATCAACAGGCAGAGAAAAAGATGACAAGTTTGGTTTAAACAAAGAATTGAGTAAAACTGATAACAAAATCAATACGCCACAGTTAGTTATTTCTGTTATCCCTGCTATGGACATTGTAACTTAAGAACTGCTTCTTCCCAACATATCAGTTGCATGCAGTATATACTTGCCTTCTCATAGCACAAAATGGAACATCTTATCATCCTTTTTTTGTTTAAACCAGTGTTTTTCAAAATGTGGGCAATGATTCATTAATATACTGTGAAATCAGTTTAGTAGTTCATCACCACTATTTTTAAATAAAATAGATTAAAAGAGAGAAATGTGAATCACATGTAGTAAGAGTAAACATTGTTTCATGAAACTTTTGTTCAGTACCGTATGTGTGTGAGTCTGTGCGTGTGAGTGTGTGGTGAATGTATGTGTGAGTATGTGCACGTTTGTGTGTATGTTGGATCCTATGTAAATTTTTTTTTGGCTGTGGGTTACTGTCAAAAAGTTTGATAAACAGTGCTTTGAATTATTGGAACCACGGGCCAGATATTATAAATAATCCTTATAAATAAATGAATCTCTGCCTAAACATAAAAACCTTGGTCTTCCTGAACTATTAGGGAACTCTATGCTACCCTTTGGCATTGTAGTACCAAATCTGTGGCAATGCCCGGAAAGCAACAGGGATCCAAAGAAAAACTTAAAAATCCAATAAAAATGGGAATGCTTTCTCTCTGTGATGCAAGAACATCTGGGGATTTATGACATCTGGATTTGGAACTGAGCTTCCCAGTTGTCACTTCCATTGCCATCTCTTAGATACAGTGGCTCAGGGGCCCTGGCCAGTACTGAACATCACCTGAAAGTCTGCAGCTTACATAAAATATTTTACCTCAAAAGCCACTTGATGCTATAGACTGTGCTGACATCTTCACAAAGTGGTCATCCCCAGAAACATTTCCTAGATTGGTACCATTTAGTCTAATAAATACCAAGCAATAAAGAAAGGTACGGTTGGGGCTAAATCAAGGAAAGAGCTGATGAAGTGGTAATGTATAAGTAAAGGTTTTCCTAGGACCGCAGAAAAGAGGATTTTCACGTTTGTCATAGGATAATTATACCAGCGAAGAGAAAACTGAGAGAGCGAATGGGGAGGAAAGAAAGAGGAGAGTGTTAAGTAGTAATTAAACAGTCAAATCCTCCAAGGGTTAACTGAGCCCCGACTGTCAAATCACTTGACAGATGTTCACTGAGTGTGGACTAGGTGGAAGGCACTGTGGGATACAAATGCGCATGCCCACCCTTTCCCTCTAGGAGCTTACAACATGATCAGGAGTGAGTTGGACGAAGTAAAATTGTGGTATGGCTGAGTAGGATGCTGTGGTTTAATCCATTCATGGAAATCTACGCAGGCACATCTAAGAGACAGAACTGGGGAATTAGGTTGTGGTAGGTCTGTGGAAAGCTTTATACGTTAGGATGTGGCTAGATTTAATTTAATGTATGAAACAGAGATAGCAATGGATTTTGAGATAAGAAATGAAATAATGATAGCAATGTTTGGGGATGATTATCCCGGAAATCGTATACAGGAAGGATTGATGGAGGAGCAAGCAAGGCAGGCATACTGGTTAGGAAGCAATTATAGAAATCCAGGCATGAGGAGTAAGTGACACTGTGGTTGAGTATTGAATCTGAGTCCAAACCCAGTGTGATGTGATTCTAGCTCTGCCACACTGAGCCTTAGTTTTCTCGTCTATGAAGAGGATACTAAGAAGACCTACCTCATAGGAATGATATGAGGATAAAATGAGTTAATACATATAAAGTACTTAGCCCAGTACCTGGCCACAGCAAGCACTTGATCCATGTTAACGGTTACAGATTTTATTACTGTTATTGTTACTGTAGTAGTGGGCCTGGAAAGGCGGGGCAGTGAAAGACACCATAAGGAACAGTAAATATATTATGGTGAACAGTTGTATATATGCGATGAAGGTAGTCAAAGATGACTGCAAGTTTTGTCCAGGTAACAGAGAATGATGATGCCATAAGGAAATGTGAAGGCGGGGTGAGATGGGAAGATGATGAATTGAGATTTTGATATAGTATTAAGTTTGAAGCCAGACAAGGCATCCTTGTAAAAATGTCCACCAAGAAATTTAGATGTGGGAATGGAGCTCAAGAGAGAGGTTAGGAAATGAGATGAAAATCTGGGAAGTCATAGATATACATATAAAAATTTTATCTCTAAAAAGTAGATTTACAATGTCTAAGGAAGAAAGTCAGAAGAGGGGGAAAAGCAGATAAAGTAGAACCTGATGGTCCACGTTAACTGGAAGGAGAGGCGCCAGAGAAAGAGTGATGGAAGGCAAAAGGATAACTGTGCCAAGCATCATGGAGAATTCAGAGGAAGAACATTCTATGTCTTGTGAACTTAAGATGCTTATAATCCCGATGAAACAATATGACTTTGAGACTTGTGACAGAGAGCATTATAAAGTATGGAATATGTAATAATGACATTCGATTTAAAAATATAAGCTCTTGGTTCCAAAATATACCTTATTTTATTGACTAGAGAGGTGAAGAAATTTTCTTGGGTGTTTTAGCCCTTGAACGATGGATGACATTTGGAGATATATGGGGGGATGCATTTCAGATGAGAGGAATCATGTGATCAAAGTGAGGAGTTAGAAATTGGCACATCAAGGTTAAGGGAGAGAGAGGAGATACATCTGACAGGAGTGAAGAGAAGATTAGGAAAGGGAAGAGAGGAAAACTTTTTTCAAATCAACCACATAGTTAATCTCCAGTCCCAACTAAGGAGAGATTTAAAACGTTCAGTCTCATCTTCACTTTAAAGCTAGATGTTTCACGTCATTTTTTTCTAACATGAAACTGGACTTCCAGTTTTCTCAATTAAGCGACTGAGTGAACAGTGTTGCTGTTAAGAAGAACAAGGAATGATGGAGGGAAAAGAGCAGGTTAGGGTGAGGGGATACAGGGGTAGGAGAGAGATGATGAGTTGGGTGTGGGACATGTTGAGGTCAAGGTGCCAGTGGACATCCAAGTACAGATGTTAGATATGTGGGTCTAGGACTCAAAATAGAAGTCTGAGCTGGAGACATAGATTAGGAAATCAACATCCCATCATAGTGATAACAATGATGATGACAACTATTTTATTAAATATACACTACATTAAAGGCATGGTTGCGAGAGTTTTCCTAATAATGAATCATTTAACCTTCACGACAAACCTATGAGGTACCACAAGCAGTATCTATTAGAGCCAGGATTTAAACCCAGGCAAGTAAAACTCCAAAGCCCATGCGCTGAGCTACTATGTTAACAGCAGGTGTTAGTCATGGAACTAGAATCAATTATTCTAGCAGAGTAGAGTAAACAAAGAAATAAGTTAACTACTAATCCTTGGAAATGCCAACATTTGAGAGGTAGGTGGGAGAAAGGAAGCTTTCCGAAGAGGCTGAGAGATCATAAAGGTAGGAGAACTGGAAGTAAGTGTTGCCTTCAAAATCATGGGGGGAGAAAGAAAGGGGGTGTGTATTATCAGCACTGAGAGCTGTAACCATTGGATTTGACAGTTTGAGGAGCAATGAATAATGTAATGGCTAGAGCTGAGGTCAGCGAACCACAACCATGGGACAAATCTGGCCTACCACGTTTGTGTATGGGCTGCAAACTAAAAATCATCTTCACATTTTTAAATGCCTGGGGAAAAGTCAAAAGAAGAAGAAGATTTCATGACGTAAAAATTATAGGCAACTCAACTTCAGTGTCCATAAATAAAGTTTTATTGGGAATGCAGTCACTCTCATTCTTTTATATATCCTCTATGGCTGCTTTCAGACCACAATGGCAGAGCTGAACAGTAGCACCGGAGACTATATGGCATGCAAACCCTAAAACCTTTATTATCTAAGCCTTTACAGAGCAAGTTTGTGGGCCCCTGAGTTAAAGAATGGGCTCTAATGTCAAATCACCTCTATTTAAATCCTAGCTCTACCACTCACTAGGCTATGTGACCTTGAACAAGTCACTTAGAAGCTCTAACCAACACCGTCTGTAAAATGGAGATTATAATAGTACTGACCTCATAGGATTGTTGCGAGGATCAAATAAGACAATTTGTATAAAGTACCTAACAGTGCCTGGTTCATATTTAGAACTTAATGTGAGCTGCTATTAATGTTGTGATGTGGTAGAAATCAGTCACGGAGACAGAAGCCAAACTGGAGATGAAGACTAAACAAATGGAAGCTATGATTTTGAGAATTTTCACAGCAGAGTTGAGAATGGGGAAGGAAGTAGCTGGGGGGGGGGGATTCTTATTTTTGATGGAGAGACGCAAACACATTCAAGGGCTGAGAAGGGGAGAATTGGGTGAAGAAGACTGAGCATATGGGAGAAAAGAAATGGAACAACACACTGTGGAGGTAGGAGGTGGAGGACCAAAAGCAGGGGTGGGGAGATTAGCCTTAGAAAGGCGTGGGAACAGCTGAAAAACGAAAATAAAGTTAGATACAAATATAAGATTTGCCGTGGAGTGGTGGAAGTTCATATCTCAAAGACCCTTTCTTCTGTGAGGCACGAGACAAGCTCTCCTGCTGTGAGGCAGGGGGCAGTGGGACAGGATGGATCCCTGGATGTGGGACTTTCAAAAGGAAGTAGACTCAGGAGATGCAAAAGGGAGGTGTGTGTGGAATGGCACTGGAGGCTCGGCCTAGCTCGGAAAATCAGAACGTGGCGGCACCAATCTGCACAGTCATGTAACTTTCTCTAGAGGTATTTCAAAGTCTGGGAGAAGAGATCTAGGAAAGGAAGAGTTGAGTTGGGTCAGGATTTGCAGATGGGTTGAAAGACTTGGAAAATGCGGCACCACCACTGGCAACCACTTGATCCCGCACCAGCCTGTCCTCGGAACCACTATCTTATTAGCAGGCCCTGCAGCTTGCTCAACTTCATCCTGCCTGGTTTGGCATCGAATTTGCACAATGGTACAGCCTCCCCAGACATTTCTAGATTTTCTTCCCTGAAATCTCTTTGCAACGTGATAACAGACAGACGGTAGGCTGGAAACTCGGAGGAGGAACGTAAACTGTGACTTTTCGGTGAGGGAGTGGTACAGCTGAAGGGTGAGGGCTAGTGCCAGAGGTAACTTGAGTACCGATCAGGACTCCAAGAGCCCAGCGATAGAATCCCTTTTAATTTGCAAGAGGCAGGATGCAAGCTTTATGGTGTCCTGACATGGATCCAAATAAAATACTACAGCAGATAGTATGTTAGGTTTGGTTCCCTTGAGACTCCAGAGGTACAGTGACAGGGCTCACAGACCAACTCCTGTCTGGACAAACTAAAGACAGAGCAGGGGTCGGGGAAGGAGACGTGTGTCCCTACTTGCTGGAAGAGGCCGGAGATACAGGAAACAAATGCTTTGGCCAGGAGTCAAGGTGGCAAGGAAGAAATGGAACAACGCGTGCTCCCAAACAGGTGCCCACTAGGTCCCCTTGAGATGTGCAGTCAGCTGACACTACAACAGGGTAGTTCTCAAGATTCTGTGCCACGCTACCTTCAGAGAGCTCGAGCCTGGAGAAAGTGAGTCTCCTGAAGGCACGTCCCCATCCTACCTTGACCTTCTGGCCTGGGGCCCAGACAAGTATGTGTTCCCCTAGAGGCTGCCAGGCACATCGGTGGGTCTGATAACATGATGGAGGGGACCAGCTGGCCTTCAGATAGCACCGCATATTTCCAGAGCACTTTCTTATCTAGCCTTTTAAGTAGACTAGTATAGTGTGAAGAGCACTACCCTAGGAGTCAGGAATTTAAGCACTAGCTCTGCCACTTACCAGCACTATGACCTTAAAGAGGACACTTAACCACTGAGCTCCGGGCCTCAGCTTTTAGCATTTGTAAAATGAAGATAAGAGTAGTACTGTTCTTACAGAGTTGTTGTAAGGATGAAATAACGGTGCTTAGCACAGAGCCTGGCTTATGATAAGCATTCGTTAGCTTCCTCCGCCTCCTCCCCCATCATCCTCATCCCCATGTAACATATAAAGATTTGAAGTGTGACTGCCAACAAAATTAAGCCTGAACCTCGGCTTTACCACTTACAGGTCATAAGACCTTGGGCAAGTCGCATACCTCCCTGAGCCTGCTTCCTCATCCTCAGTTTAAAGCAAACTTGCCGATTAAACAAAATACAGTGTGTGGAAAGTATACAGTACCACCCAGATGCTCATTTTCTGTTTGAAAGAGCATCACCCCATTTTTACAGACAGGAAAAGGGACCCGAGAGGTAAAGGCGTTTTATCCAACGAAGCAATGGCAAACCAGGGATGAGAACCCAAGACCCCTCTACTCCCAAGCCAGGGCTCTTCCCACTCATGTCCTCTGGGAGCAGTAGGTCCTCTACCCAGAAGAGAGGGTCCCATCTGGTCCCAGCAGTGGAGACTGCTGATGTGTGTGCATCCCTGCTGCTCACCAGCCAGAAAGGCAGCAGCACAGACTGAGCCCCTTTCAGGCAGATGTCAGAAGAGAGAACTTCACAGCCTTCTCCTAACTCCTGTAGCAACTGAACAGTATTTGGAAATGGCGGGCTCCAGCTGTCCTCATACCCGAAATACTTTCCTATCCCCACTACCAGCCGACCTTGGCATCTGAACCTCCAGCAGGTCAGCACTGTTCCTTTAAGCCTCAGTCCTTATTCAAAAGATGAACTCCCCAGGACCTGCCTACAACGCCTGCTACCAAGGATCAGTCATCAGCTCAGTAGTAGGAATCAGATTCTCCAGCTCTTTCTCTCTCTGGGAGGGGGGAAGAGGGAGATTTAAACTACAGGACACTGCTCAGGCCTCCTGTACAGCTAGAGAGCACTGGGAACAGCAGAGAAGACATGATAAACAGAGAGAGGGACACAAAAAGGGTAGGCTGATAAAGCAACTCATCTGTACCCTGTCTGGGGATGGAGGGACAGGAAGGACTGAAGAGACATCCCTAGAAGGTTAAAAAGAGCACGGATTTGAATGCAAAGGTCAGGGTTCCCATGCTATCAGCTAACTTCTTAACCTCTGTAAGTCTCAGTTTTTTCACCTGTAAAATGGGAGGATAATACCATCTACCTCACCAGATTATACTGTAAGAAGAAATAATGTGTATGAACATGCTTAGAAATCCCTACCCAGACATAAGGGATTATTAGGACTCCAGCACTAAAGGCACCCAGTGAACCTCCCAAGGGAGGCTTAAGGGTACAGTGACCTTGACAGCTAATGACCAGATGAGATGCAACTGGCGTGCCTCCCAGCCCCTCTGCTGTTAAGTGGAGCGTGTCATGCACCTGCCATGCTTCATCTCTCAGTCTTTCTCCAGCAAAAGGGGAGTTTACCAGCTCTCCCAGGGGCCAGCGGTAGGGCTTAAGATCTCTGATCCCAGAGCAGAGGAGGTGGGCAATGGGCAGAGGTTCCTGAGACTATGTGTCTTTCTGGCCACAACCTCCAGACAGACGTAACACCCCTGGCACAAGCTGGGGAGGCAGAAACAATTAGGTTGACCTCTCAGAGACATGGCTCTGGAGTCATTAAAGCAGTGACATAATTAGCCTGCCAAATCTGAGACCACAGACACACATTTCAGCAATATGGCAAAACAGTTGTCTCAGGAAATAAAGCAATATATAAATAATTACTGAGACTATTAGCTATTTTTTCTCTCTCTCCCTTCCCCATCCCTGACACTACTGGGATCAAAGGCCCCACAAGGGTGACAGTCAGAGGAAGAGAGGTGACAGCGGAAGGAATAGCTGGGGCCAAGGACTCCGTTTGGCCAGAGGCTGAGAACCCTGCAAAAATGTCTGCTGCAAAGCCCCAAGGGGCGCCACAGTCTTCTCTGTGAGGACAGCAGGCAGGGATGAGCTACCTCCAGTAAGAGATGGAAAAGAGATGAGACTGGTGATAGGACAGAGAGGTACCTAAGGCCCTCTTGTCAGGACCCCATGACTCAGCCCCAGCCCCAGAGAGGTGACTGGCCCCAAGCAAGGCTGAGCTTCCCAGTGTGTGAGATAGGGAAGTAGAGAGAGTGGCAGGATGCTGGGCTGTGCATTCCACCCTGCACGGGCATTCCCACCATACCTTCCTCTTTTCTTTTCCCAAATAAGCCCTGCACCTAAAGTGACAGGAATGGGGACAGTCATTGTACAGAGGTGAAATCACAGTTGGTAAAGAGGGAACAAGCTGGCCACATTGGCCCTCAAGCCAAGCAATTTGAAGTTCTTTGTACTCTCCACTAGAATTTGTTTAATTTATTTTATTAAACACTTGCTTTATGCCAGATACTATTATACAAATATTAACTCATATAATCTTCATAACAGCCCTGTAATGTAAAGACTATGATACTTCCCACTTTACAGATGAGGAAAGCAGGATATTAGATAAATTGCCTAAAGCAACACAGCTAGTATATGGTAAACTCAGGATTTGACAAAACTACAATGAGATATCATCTCACACCGGTCAGAATGGCCATCACCAAAAAATCTACAAACAACAAATGCTGGCGAGGGTGTGGAGAAAAGGGAACCCTCTTGCACTGTTGGTGGGAATGTAAATTGATACAGCCACTATGGAAAACAGTATGGAGGTTCCTTAAAACACTACAAATAGAACTACCATATGACCCAGCAATCCCACTACTGGGCATATACCCTGAGAAAACCATAATTCAAAAAGAGTCATGTACCACAATGTTCACTGCAGCTCTGTTTACGATAGCCAGGACATGGAAGCAACCTAAGTGTCCATCGACAGATGAATGG
Organism: Grampus griseus; assembly: GCF_964374135.1. NCBI lineage: Eukaryota > Metazoa > Chordata > Mammalia > Artiodactyla > Delphinidae > Grampus > Grampus griseus. The sequence goes on along the minus strand of NC_138999.1, from coordinate 96,576,392 downwards.
ATAAAGAAGAGGTGGCACACATATACAATGCAATATTACTCAGCCATAAAAAGAAACGAAATTGAGTTATTTGTAGTGAGGTGGATGGACCTAGAGTCTGTCATACAGAGTGAAGTAAGTCAGAAGGAGAAAAACAAATACCATATGCTAACACTTATATATGGAATCTTAAAAAAAAATGGTTATGAAGAACCTAGGGGCAGGACAGGAATAAAGATGCAGATGTACAGAATGGACTTGAGGACACAGGGAGGGGGAAGGGTAAGCTGGGACGAAGTGAGAGAGTGGCATGGACATATATACACTACCAAATGTGAAATAGATAGCTAGTGGGAAGCAGCCACATAGCACAGGGAGATCAGCTCGGTGCTTTGTGACCACCTAGAGGGGTGGGATAGGGAGGGTGGGAGGGAGACGCAAGAGGGAGGAGATATGGGGCTATATGTATATGCATACCTGATTCACTTTGTTATAAAGCAGAAACTAACACACCATTGTAAAGCAATTATACTCCAGGAGGGAGGGAGACGAGACGCAAGAGGGAAGAGATATGGGGATATATGTATATGTCTAACTGATTCACTTTGTTATAAAGCAGAAACTAACACACCACTGTAAAGCAATTATACTCCAATAAAGATGTTTTAAAAAAAAATCAGGATTTGAACCCAGGCTAGCCCAATTCCAGAGAAGAGACCATGCTCTTAACCTCTGTGTTATGCTTCCTGACAGCTGAAATTCAAACTGTACACCTGCTATGTTTTGCTGGAATTCTATAGTTGTTTGTGGGCATCCTCTACCAGTCTAAGCATTGATGGTGGGTTCCATAAGGGCCAGGCCAGGCGTTGCTGGGTCACTGCCAAATTCCTAGGGCCTAACATAGGGGCTCAATGATTAAATGAAGTTATTCATGAATTACAGATTCAATAAGTATTCTCTGAAAACCAACTAAATGCCAAATACTATGCAAATGTTTAGGTTGGGGGAGAAGTAGATAAGACCCACCTCCTTACCCCCAAGCTTGTTTTATTTGTGGAAAAACAAATAACTGCAATACCTTGAGACAGCAGCTATTTTCAATGTATGGACAGAATTACAGACAACTCTGGGACCAGCAAAGCACAGAAGCAGGACTGTTTCGTTCTGCCTGGCGAAGTCAGGGAGAGCTACTGAGAGGGGAGGTAACATTTGAGCTGCAACTTGAAGGAGAAGTAGGTATTCACGAGCAGAGAACAGGTGTCAGGTGGCAGCATCCCAGGCAAAGAAAAAGCATGAGGGAAGTTAGCAATGTGCTGGGGACAAGTAGTCTGGTGTGGCTGGAGTCTAGGATATGTGAGTGGGAGTAGCAGAAAGATACCTCTGGATAGCTAGGTAGGGGCCTACTGATCAATTCAAACTTGATCCTATAGCCAGAGGAAAATCAGCAAACTCTTAAGTATGGGAAAGATATGATCAGATTTGTGTTCTGGAAACCTCATAATCACTGAGTGAATGACAGAGAAGAGCATGAAGTCAGGGAGATCACACAATAGGAGGTTACAAGAGTCCAATAGAGTGATGGCAATGTCTCAAACTCAGACAACAGCTATAGGAATAGAGAGAAGGGAATGGAGGTGAGAAACGTTTTCGAGGCTGTATTGACAGCACTTGGTGATGGGATGTGGGAGAGTGATGGAAAAGGGGGATTCAAGGATGACTCCCACTTTCCTGGCCTGGGAAACTGCATAGATGGTGTTGCCAAAGACTAATATAAAATATGTGTGGTAGATTAAGATGGGAGTGGTGATGAATTTGGTATTAGATCTGTTACATTTGAGGTATGTGTAAAGGGATTACATACCAGTGGTGATGCCCAGTAGGCAGTTGGACACATAAGTTCAGCAGGAAGGTAGAAAGAGATTAGATTTGCTATTCGTGGCTATACAATTCAGTCATAGAAACTATGTGTGTGAGTGTGACTGATCTTTTTTAAAATGACCCGGACCATAACTTGATCCATCCTATGTTGAAAGGGAACTCTCTAGGTCTTCAGATGAAAAGATACGGCTTGCTTTTCTATGACCCCATTATCTAAACTTTTCAGTAGGAGGATTATTCCCATACAACATTTCTAGATGATTAAGGAAAATCAATCACTGATATGGACAAAGCAGAGGGTTGGCTCCCATTCTGAGGGCATTGAGCCAGAGACCCTGGGCACTTCCTTCCCATTTCCAAAGCTAGCTGTCTGAGATGTGTGGGCTGCCATAGTGGAAGCCCATAGTGCTCCATGGACTCTCCATTACAGAAGGGGCTTCATCTTTCTTCCAGTTGTCCCCTGCCCCTGATGACTCATTGACTAGAGGCCCAGAGCAAAGCCTGGCAATAGCTTTTTCTCTTCTGTGGAAAATTAAAAAAAAAAGAAAAAGGGCGTTGATGGTAAATTGCTTGGTGACTTTGAGTAATTTATCCTCTCTGTTGCCTGGGAAATAATGGTATTTAGCTGATCTATTTCACCAGAAAGCTTTGAGAATGAAATGAGCTAAAGGGTATGAAAATGCCTTTTAAAATATATTGCATTGTAGGTGAAATAGATCATAATTTCAAGCACCCAGATCCTTGGACTGTACTTTACAATCTATCATTGTTCCAATCAAAAGTGATATTTTTACTCCGCCTCCATTTACTTTCCTATATATGAAAGAAGTGACCGTGGAACTTTGTTGTTTTGAAGTGTTTGTATATTTGGGGTAGGGTGGGGAGTATGTTGGCTTGTCAACAAACTAAATTTTTATAAATGGCTTTGGCATAAGTAAGCACTTAAAATGCTAAGTCTATTTTTTACACTACCTGACATTATTCTTTTAATCTTTCATATATCTTCCTCCAGTATCTCTTTTGCTACAAGGAATTCATTCAGGCATACACTACTGAACCCAAGCCCCTGTAAGGAAAGGGAAAAAAAAAACCAATCTCCCTGTGCCTCTGTGCCTGCTCTACAGGCAGAAGGGCTCCTTTATTTAAATTAATAAAATAAAAATTAAGGCGTCATTAATTTTCTAGGGCTGCTGCCTTCAGGTGCATTTTAAAAAAGGAGCAAGCATCAATCCCTGAGATGTCTATAGTTCTCAAAAGCCAAAAATGAGCATGAAGACGTGCTAATATCAAGCAGAGACAGTACTGCACAGGTGAGGAAGGAGGAAGACATGCCAATGAATAAGAGTTCTTCAGCCCATAAAAGGTAAGCCTGGATAAAGCCAACAGACTTGCGATCTGAATGAAATAGCAAGAAAGGTGAATCAGGACACAGTGAAATTAATGTCATAATTTTGGTTGGCCCTGCCTACAGTCCAGAGTTCAAACATGCCAGTCTAGAATCTCTAGGTCTCCTCAAGCCCCAGATTCCCACAATACAACAAAATGAAATGGACTTAAACAGCCTGAGACTTGTGCTTTTGCAAACTAGCCTAAGACATCAGTAAACAACTTCTAAGCAGAGAAAACATTTCCGGTGATGCCACCACCGTTCTTCAGTCTCATGGACTAAAAGCCTGGGTCATCTTACCTTCCACCTTTCCTTTGCCCCACATGGTGAAATCGAGTCAATAAGCCCAGTTTATTTATCTTCTACGTGGTGTTGCTGCATATCTTACTGCATTTTCCCACTGCTATTAGCCTAGTTACAGCCCTTATCACTTCCTGTCCAGACCACACGGTAGACTCCTGGCTGGTCCAACTGCTTCCAGTCTCTCCATCCTGCACACTGTCACCAGATTCATCCTCCCTCGGCATTATCCTTTGCTCAAAACCTCCAGTGCTTCCTCACTGTGTACAGGATAAAGCTCAAACTCCTCTCCCAGGCCTCCTAGGCCTTTCCTTAGTTGGCCCTAACCACATTTTCAGTGTTATCTCCTCCATAAACCCTTCACTCTAAAACAGCTACTTGCAGTTTCCCCCAGCACAACCTATGCTTCCCCCACATTTGCCTGTACCATGTATTCAATCAAGAATATGTTGGGAGATTGGTATTGACATGTATACACTAATATGTATAAAATGGATAACTAATAAGAACCTGCTGTATAAAAAAATAAAATTTAAAAAATATATAGTTCCTGCTCTAAACTACCTCTCTAAATATTACCCATCCTTCGAGATCTAGCTCAAATTCTACCTCATCCAACAAATATATTGGGTTGGCCAACCCAATATATTGCATGTCTAGTATGTACCAGACATTTTAAAGCCTTTGCTAGCCTTTGTAGTCTTTGATGACTGCTCCCTTCCCTGAGTCTGAATAATTCCCTTACATTAGTATTAGCCATGGTTTTCTGTCTATACATTTTCTTCTCTTCCCAAGTAGATTAAACTCCTTGAGAGCAGGGACTCAGTTCTGTATTTCTTTCTATCCAACCCTCACTCCACACCCTGCAAATAACACATTGCCTTGTATAGGATAGGAAGGCAATAAACATTTCTTTCAATTATTTTTATAATAGCGTATTTACAATCAGAAATCTTATTGCTCTGGGAGGGAAATTCTGTCAGGCAGCATCGAAGCAGTCTAAATGAAGCAGGGCAAAAGTAAAACAAGTTGGTTATCTCAGCCACAATACAATTGAATTCCAAGTCTAGAAGGCAAATAGATCTTGCTGATTAAATGGAATGGCCTGGAGATATAAAGAACGCCTATAAAAAACATTTAGGAGAAAGATATATAGGAGAAAGAGAAAGATGACTGTAACTTACAAAGGAAAATCAAACCATTATATCATTGGGATAAACTGTTCCTGGTTTTAGTCAGAAGAACTAATTCAAAACTCTCAGTAACTTCCAGTTAGGAGTTAGTTTTCGGCTTCCTTACAGACCGTGGATTAGTGCAGAGAAAAAACACGGAGATGGGCTGGCACAAGAAGAACCTGCTTCTGGACTTTTTCCTTTACTCTGTCTTTCCCTCCCTCTCCTGTTATTTCATCCCTGTTGGGGTCCTAACCACCACTAGAGCCCATATATGCACACACGTGCACACACACACACAGACACACACACTCAGGTTTTGAACACTAGAGTGTGGGTATGTGTGCGAGAGAGAGAGAGAGAGGGAAAGAGAGAGAGCCATTTATTAGCTGCCTTAGTAAATGTTACTCCTCCCTGGCCTCCTTGGAAGACTCAGATTAAATTGGTGAGTGTGGGACTACAGTCCTAACCTGAAACCAAATGCCAGAGACTCCGGAGCCTGCTTCCTGAACCGCTCTGCCTTACTCAGTACAGTCCAAGAAACCCTGTGGGTGCTTAATTAATAAACAGTTGTAGAGCAGCTTTGATGGCTTACAAGCTGAATCAGACACAAATCAGGATGGAGTTAACCCAACAAATGTTTTCCTCACTAATGGAAGGAGGTTTCTAAAGAGGAAATAGAACATTAAGGTCTGGGAAATGGTCCATTGTTGGAGAGTCCAGGGAAAACCAAGATTAAGTCATCAAGCATCTTCATCTGAGTCCACAAAGTAAGAAAACCAAGAAAGACAGGTTTTCACCTTCTCCACTTCACAGGGGAACTACAGAGGCATGAACTTAGAGAGAAAGCAAATTGCAGCTAACAAACTAACTCTTTCTTGTGAAGCCTTTCAAAATAGGCTTTGTCACTGATTCACAACCATTTTTTTTTACCCCTCTACCATTCATACAAACAACATCCTCCAATCAGCAACACATCTCATTGCACAGCATAATTTACTGTGGGAACTTCCCCTGGGAAGTTCTAATATGTTTATGGGCACCCCCAGTGGAGAACCACTGAGCTAAACTAGGGTGATCAATTCATCTAAACACAGGAATCAGAAAGCACCAATGTCTTTGACACAGGGCCTCAGATAAGGTTCTTTATTTCAAATATATTAATGTCCAAGTAATTGATTCTGCTAAATATATTACACTGATAGGAACACCCTCAGTGTATCAACATTGGAAAATGTTAGATCTTAAATCCTTCAAAAGACATATTACGAGTATTATTCACAATCTTGCCTGAATTTGTAAAAGTAATATCTTTTATTCCCTCTTGCTTCAAATTCTGAATGGTTGTATATGGCTCTGGGTGGATGCCCCTCCCTATACAGTATATAATTTCATCACTCTGAAGTAGTTTGGCAGGGGTTGTAAATTTAAATGTCTTCAGGGGCCAGAGGCAGATAACGTTAAGTGTGTAGAATGGGTGGATACAGGACAATTGGGAGTGGTGAGAATTGTGGTGATCAGGAAAGGATGTGCTCAACCAAAGGACTTAAATTCAAAACTTTGTAAAACTACACGCTGGCTAAACATAGGTTTCTAAGGTTGGGACTCAACTTTTGGGTACCTCATTTCCTGCCCCTAGTTAGGACTAGAAGGGAAGTGGGATGGGCTTGATGAGTCCTCAATGGCTTTCAAGTAGAGTATTTGGTCATGCTGTACTTAATGTTGCAAATCAACCAGAACTCTTTAAGGATCAGATACTTTTTTTTTTTAATTTTATGGTCACTTACATTTTATTTATTTATTTTTTAGATTTATTATTTTTCTTTTCTTTTTTTTCCACTTTGCTTTAAGGTTTGATTAGATATCACCTACTTCTGTGATAGCAACATCTATATAAATAACATGAGGCCAGTAAAATTGCATAGGATTCTGAAAGTCAAACTAGTCTCTATCTCCCTGGTACTGTCACAACACTAAGAAGCCAAAAGGAGAAGAAACATAGTATCAGGAGCAATTTGATTTGTACGTCTCACACAGTACAGTTTGTAATAGGTTCATGGAAAAGTCAGGTTGCCCTTTCTTTATTTGACATTTGTTTTCTTTTATCAACATAGATGTCAGGGTTTTTTTTATACAGCAGGTTCTTATTAGTCATCAATTGTATACACATCAGTGTATACATGTCAATCCCAATCAACCAATTCATCACACCACCATCCCCACCCCCCCACTGCTTTCCCCCCTTGGTGTCTATACGTTTGTTCTCTACATCTGTGTCTCAATTTCTGCCCTGCAAACCGATTCATCTGTACCATTTTTCTAGGTTCCACATATATGCGTTAATATATTTGTTTTTCTCTTTCTGGCTTACTTCACTCTGTATGACAGTCTCTAGATCCATCCACGTCTCAACAAATGACTCAGTTTCGTTCCTTTTTATGGCTGAGTAATATTCCATTGTATATATGTGCCACATCTTCTTTATCCATTCATCTGTCGATGGGCATTTAGGTTGCTTCCATGACCTGGCTATTGTAAATAGTGCTGCAATGAACATTGGGGTGCATGTGTCTTTTTGGATTATGGTTTTCTCTGGGTATATGCCCAGTAGTGGGATTGCTGGGTCATATGGTAATTCTATTTTTAGTTTTTTAAGGAACCTCCATACTGTTCTCCACAGTGGCTGTATCAACTTACATTCCCACCCTCTCCAGCATTTGTTGTTTGTAGATTTTCTGATGCCCATTCTAACTGGTGTGAGGTGATACCTCATTGTAGTTTTGATTTGCATTTCTCTAATAATTAGTGATGTTGAGCAGCTTTTCATGTGCTTCTTGGCCATCTGTATGTCTTCTTTGGAGAAATGTCTATTTAGGTCTTCTGCCCATTTTTGGATTGGGTTGTTTTTTTAATATTGAGCTGCATGAGCTGTTTATATATTTTGGAGATGAATCCTTTGTCCGTTGATTCGTTTGCAAATATTTTCTCCCATTCTGAGGGTTGTCTTTTGGTCTTGTTTATGGTTTCATTTGCTGTGCAAAAGCTTTGAAGTTTCATTAGGTCCCATTTGTTTATTTTTGGTTTTATTTTCATTACTCTAGGAGGTGGATCAAAAAAGATCTTGCTGTGATTTATGTCAAACAGTGTCCTTCCTATGTTTTCCTCTAAGAGTTTTATAGTGTCCAGTGTTACATTTAGGTCTCGAATCCGTTTTGAGTTTATTTTTGTGTATGGTGTTAGGGAGTGTTCTAATTTGATTCTTTTACATGTAGCTGTCCAGTTTTCCCAGTATAGATTTATTATTTATTTATTTTATTTTTGGCTGTGTCGAGTCTTAGTTGCGGCGCACGGGATCTTCCTTGAGGCATGTGGGATCTTTCGTTGTGGCACAAGGGTTCTTCATTGTGGTGCATGGGCTTCTCTCCAGTTGTGGCGTGTGGGTTTTCTCTTCTCTAGTTGTGGCACTCGGGTTCCAGATTGTGTGGGCTCTGTAGTTTGTGGCACACGGGCTCTCTAGTTGAGGTGCGCAAGCTCAGTATTTGTGGCATGCGGCCCTGCAGCATGTGGGATCTTAGTTCCCTGACCAGAGACTGAACCCATGTCCCCTGCATTGTAAGGCGGATTCTTTACTACTGGACCACCAGGGAAGTCCCTAAGGATCAGATTCTTAATGAGGTTCAGTAAAAGTTAATTTTCACACCTTAATACCACTCTCCTTATTCTATCCTCCGGGACAAAAGTTTTGCATGGTTCTCCTTTAACTGAAACATCTCCATAAAATTTCTTTCATTCACCATCAACGTTGTCTCTAGCTATTTTCTGGAGAGCTACTCTGGCATTTTGGACAGTATGGAGCTACTGCCCTAGCTTGGCCCTGTTCTGAGATCAACACAGGTGAAAACTCCAAGAAACAGTCACTTTAGCCTGAGTTTCTGATGGTAGGGATGGGCATGGAGCTTTAGAGTTAGCAAAATAAATCACTGGCGTGGTCGTGGGGCTCTCTTTTCTCACCTTCTTAGCCTTCCATCCTTTAAACTACAGCATGAGATAATTCAGGAAGTCCAGATAGGTACCTTGTCCACTGGGTGAATACCCTGAACCACAGTCTTTAAATGGGTTTTACATCACTAATTTGAACAGTCCTAGAAATGGAACTGCATCATGTGGCAGAGGCCGTAGCGACTAAAATAATAGTATGCAACGAGAAGCTGTGCTGCCCAGGGCAGCTGCAGAGATGCTTTAGATGTAACGTTTCTTAGAGGCCAGAGGTCATTCCAGGTGTTGTGCATAGAATAGTACCAAACACATTTTAGTAATGCTAAAAAAAACCAGCTGGGGAGGGGGGAGGGATGAATTGGAAGATTGGGATTGGCATATACACACTACTATATATAAAATGGATAACTAATAGGGACCTACTGTATAGCACAGGGAACTCTACTCAATACTCTGTAATAACCTGTACGGGAAAAGAATCTGAAAAAGAGTGGATATATGTATTGATATATGTATGACTGATTCACTTTGCTGTACACCTGAAACTAACACAACATTGTAAATCAACTCTACTCCAATAAAAATTAAAAAAAAAAAACACCCAGGAAAACAAAATGGGTTTGAGAGATGATGGAGTCCATGAGTAGTAATGCAAGCTGTGGTTGGTGAGTTGAGGTTCTCATTTCAACATGGCTGGAATTCCTCAAACAGCAGTGAAGCTAGTCAGGATTCAGTATTGTTGCAAGCAGAATCCAATGTGGGTTTTGAGCCGGGAATTGACAGGATGGGGAGAGTTTGATGAAGATTATTTTGGTAATCCTACCGCTTGTGTTTGAGAGGCAGGATGTGTACTGGTTAAGCTCATAGTTTCTGGAGTCAGACTCTCAGCATTCTAATCACAACTCTAAGGCTATCTGTGAGGCCTTGGGCAATGTGCTTAATTTCCCTGTGCCTAGTTCCTTCATCTATAAAATGAGGATGGTAATAACACTATCTACACCCTACAGTTTTGCTGTCGGGATTAAATATAAAGCACATAGAATATGCAGTGAATACTCAAATAGATTAGCTATTATTAATACACTTTCCTCTTAAAAGCTATTTTAAGAGTAACAATTGAAATCAATGCTGAATATTTAAAAGTTTGAAGAGATCTTAAACAAGTCATGTCTGCTCTCTAGACCTTAGTTGACTCATCTGTAAAATGAGGCGGTGGGATGATATCATAGATTTTTCAAGCATTTTTTGGTAGCACAACTTTTATTCAAGATCAGTTGATGCTTCTTTTTACCTACATCTTGGTATATGGGTATGGTATCCAACATATGCCTTAGGTTCTCTTAGTGCCCAAGACTAAGAGTCATCCTTTCCATGCTGCCTTAACTCCACGAGACCAAAACTGTGGAATCAAAGGCTCCTGCCCCCAGTTCATCTGCTCACGCCAGCTGCCAGAGGACAGTAGAGATCATCCTTTAGCAGTGAAAGCTGCAGCCAGCATCTGAGGGCAATGTGTTATTTATCAATGGTTCCATTTTGTTCCCCATCAAACCTAACTGGTCAATGGAATTACCCAGGCCAGCTAGTAGGTAAAAGGACTAACGTTATTGCATTGGCTTGCTTTCCATCCTGGCCTGTTCTTATGCTGAAGAACATAAGAAGCAATCTTAGGGTAAGATTGCTCTAAGAAGTCTGGCCTAGGAGATCAGCTCCAAGCTGGGAGAGGAAACTCCAGTACTGTTCCTTCTCCACTGGCTGCGGCCTCTGGAGAAGTCACATCACCTCTTTGAACCTGAAGAAAACAGAATTTGCTATCACCGTCCCTGCTTCTCTCACAAAGACACTGCATGAGGGGCAGAAACAAGATAGTCCAGGGGCCAGAGAAATGGAAAGCAGGGACTACCATTAGGTAGTGATAGCCTCTCTCCATTACCATCTTTCAAGTGAAGTGTTTCTCCAATTTTGGACCACTGATCACTTGTAGTGAAGTCATCTGGAGTGCATGTTAAAATATTAGATTCCTAAGTGCTACCCAAACCCACTGGAGCTGAATCTGTGGTAGTGGGGCCCGGGAATTTCAATTTTAATAAGCTCCCCAAGTGATTCAGTTGTCCACTAAACTTGCTTTAAAGCCTCTGGTCTAACCAATCACTAGCTCCCTGAATACACCTTGAAAGACTGATTAGCTATTTGTGGGGGGCATCTCAATTATGGACAAGTTAGTTATGGACTGGAAGTAGGTGTTAATTGTTGCTGAAGAGAATTGAATTTCTGGCAAAGTGGTTAGGCACATAGGAATATGAAACCAATATAAGCTATGTAAATCTTAGCATATATTTCTGTTTTTAAAATAAGGTGACTAGGTTTGGTAGTTCAGGGAAAAGCTTGAACCATATGAAGCCTGAATTACCTGAAGAGAGGGTCATGTTTCTGTCTCCAGGAATAATAATAAAATAAGTGAAAAAATTCCTCTGATTGTGCCCTGTACATTTCTTGAGCTCCTTGAACTCAAATGAACTTATTTTACAACTAAGGAAACTGGGGCTTAGAGCGTGGAAGTCATTTTTCCAAGATCACACAACTAGTTAATTGGTTATAAGTATTAGATGCCACTGTTGGGAAGACCAAACTTCCTTTGCTTGTTTGCCTATCTGCCCACGTTTCCCTCCCCTCCCCCAGTTTTGAGAAGAAAGCACTATTTCTCCCACTATATTTTTGCCTTCCAATTAGGGTTTATTGCTTGTCAGCTGAAGCAGAAACTCTTCTGAGAGTTTGGGCAGAGCATCTAAAGGAGATCTGATGACACTTTGTGACTGAAAGCGAAAAAGCTCAAAAACCACTTTTCACAGATCTTTAGCTGCTCTGATCAAGCTTCCAAATTGTTGAAGCTAGACCTTCGGCTTCACAGCTTTCTACTGGAGCAGGCAGGAAAGAAAAGTTTTTGAATAATTTACAAGATATAGGAGTAAATATGGTATTCAGTTAAGCGTATAGTTATATGAAGGATAATCAAACAATTGTACTTGCCGTTCTGGTTGGCTGTAAATGCTGCCTGTACTGCAACCCTACTTTAGAGATGCCTGCTAGACGCTTGCAAGAGGAAGACAGTGCAGTTAATGGTAAAAATGGCCCCTCTCTAAAAACAGAGTTAAAGTGAACATATGCCTTCAACCCTCAGGAAAATGAGCCAAAGCCAGCCAGTAAAATGTAGCTACACAGGCTGCCTGTCAGAGAATTTTCATGCATCGATAAGCAGCAAAATGCATTGAACATACGGTGCTATGGCTGGAAAGGACCTTCTAGATCATCTAGTTCAACTCTTTCATTTTATAACTGAAGAAACTGAGGCTCAGAGAAGGAAAGTGATTAAACCAGGGTCACACAGCCAGATCATTGGTTATAAACATTCCCTAAATCAAACGCATTGGTGGCAAGGCAAGTTTAGTGAGATGTCAGAATTATAGACCAGTTTTTAAAATGCATTTCTCTTAAGAATTCTACAAAGTTTATACAATAAATAAGTAAACATTGTATTATGTAAGCTAGTAGTTCATAACTTCGGCTGGTCATCAGAATCATTTGGAAAGACTCCTGGGCATATAGCCAGAGAAAACCCTAATTTGAAAAGATATATGCACCACAATGTTCACAGCAGCACTATTTACAATCACCAAGACATGGAAGCAACCTAAATGCCCAGCAACGGATGAATGGATAAAGACGATGTGGTACATATACACGATGGAATATTACTCAGCCATTAAAAAGAATAGTGCCATTTGCAGCAACATGGGTGGACCTAGAGATTATCAAACTAAGTGAAGTAAGCCAAAGACAAATATCATATGATATCGCTTATATATGGAATTTAAAAAATGATACAAATGAACTTATTTACAGAACAGAAACAGACTCACAGAAAACAAACTTTTGGTTACCAAAGAAGAAAGGTGGGGGCAGGATAAATTAGGAGTTTGGAATTAGCAGATACAAATTACAATGTAAAACAAATAAACAACAAAGTCCTACTGTATAGCACAAGGGACTATATTCAATATCCTGTAATAAACTATAATGAAAAAGAATATATATGTGTGTGTGTATATATATATATATATAAAACTGAATCACTTTGCTGTATACCAGAAAGTAAGACAACATTGTAAATCAGCTATATGTCAGTAAAAAATAAAATAAAAATAAAAGGATCACTTGGGGAGGCTTTTTAAGTGAATCTGCCACTTATTAAGTATTCTCATGCAGGGCCACTGTATACAGTTGTGCAGGTTATGCATTGCACGAGAGTGCCCACCAGTGGGGGCCATGAACCCTGGTATGGGCTGCGTCTGCTTGGAGGAAGGTGTACCTTTTTCTAAAATTTATACAAAGACACAATATGGATTAGCATCAGCCCCATCTCCATGGCTCCCACCTCTCTCAGGTATTACTACCACTCCCTGCTCTACCCCTGCTCTACCCCAATATTCTTGAACCCTCTCCCAATCCTAAAATAGGCTCAGTTTGGTAGTTGCCTCTTCTGTGTCTCTGGGCAGAAAAAGCCCTTTCAATGGGTAGTAACCTTTCCCCATGCTCCTCACTGAAACTATGTAGTTGCTTAATGCAATGGTTTTCAAGTTATATTTATAATTAAATGTGCTACTGTACTACTACATTTTGTATCTTATAAAACAACACAAAAAAGAAATCTGAAAGTGTACCAAAAAAAGATGAACTTGACCATGTTTTAAAATAATGTATAAATATACTCCAAAATCTTTTTGCTCTCCCCCCCAAAAAAAGTAGTAAAATCATGCCTTTACAGAGAGCAAGTGATTTAATAAACTTTGTTAAATCTTAGTTTGATTCTTCATTCTCTAGCTATCTGAAGTTCCAATTCTAAGTTCAATTATTTCAATTCTTGGTATTAATGGCTGTCATAACCCAAAAAAAGATACTTCACAAAGACTTTTGGCAAATTTTTCTGGCCCACTTCTTATCAGTTTATTAATTAGATTGTTGCTGTTTTGATTTGGTGATATGACTGACAACAAGCTTATTCTAGGAATAGAACCTTCTAGGAGCAGAATGGCTTTAGTTCTGCCATTTTCTTATTGTTCTCTTGTGTGTACAGTATGTTTCTCCTTAATCCCTGGTTTATTTGCAGGACAAATTTTAAACTATTTGCTCTTTTTGTTTTAGGTTGATTAAAACTAGAAAACATAATCTGTAATTCCACATAAGCAGACACACACAAGCTCCAATACATTTCAAGAATGTGAAGAATAAATGAAGGAATGAGGATGATATCATCAACCTCTTCTTGTTCTGTAACTTCCATTCTGCCCTTCAGATCCTTCCCTTATTATCATGTCCTGTGATTGGCTGAGTTCCTCCAATTCCCTTCTGAAATCTAGTCCTATGGTCTCTTCATATCCTGTCTCATACTAATCACAGGAGAGGTCACAGCAGTTGGGAGGGAGACATGGACCAGGGAGGGCTTCGCAGGGAAAGGTACAGCTGAGTTGGGCCTTGAATAATGGGCAGAATTTTCAAGGAGATGGAGAGAAAAGGTATCCCAGGAAGAGGCAACAATATGAGAACTGTCAACACGAGTGGTGGTTATGTTCATAGACTTTGGACACAAGCAGGTTTCTGGACTTTGATCCCTAGTTCTGGCCATGAACCTCGTCCGTCTCACATGTCACCATTGACTCCCTATGCCCACCTTTCTCAGACCTATCCCTTGAATCAGAATTTTTGGGGATGCCACCTGGGCATCTGTATTTCTCAAGCTAGGTTTGAGAATCACCAAAGTAAACCATGGCCATGACCATGGTTATATGGTATTTTTACCCACATCCTGTCACTCCCTATTGCAATATTGCATAGTGGTACCCTATGGCCTTCTGAGTTAAATCCATGTGCCTTAGTCCAGCCTCTAGCACCCTCACCTCACCCATCTCATCTTGGCGTGCTAAGATATTTTATTGAGCCAACCCACACATCTCCCATTAGCATTTTTTAACACGACATTCCAATCCCTTGATGATTCATCCCCCATCACTCTCTTCAAGGCCCAGCTCAAAACACATAGCCTCCAGGAGGTATTCCCCATATTCTTCTTCCCCACCCTGCTTACCTTATAGTCCCGCATCACCTCCAGCTGTAATCTCTTTGTACCACAGTCAAACCTCACCTATTTTAGATCAGCTCAGCATTCCAGTGAATGAAAACAAAAATCAAATTTGAAGAATGTGGAACTTGCAATACTTTTTAAGTGCATGTATCCACCTAAACCGTTTACTCATAGAGTACTACCAAATGGCAGCCAGGCCAGGTCTGCTTTATTAAGATTTGGGTAAAATTGTAACTAGTACAACAATTAGATACATTATAAGTTAGATACATGTGAGCTAATTCAGTACATGTGAGCTAATGGGTTACTTAAAAACAGTTTTATTAAGTACATTAAGCACTCTCATATATGGAAAGACACATACCTGGTGCTATGTCCCCTCACCTGCCATATCCTTTCTCCAACCTCAGGGAAAGTGTGCACTTAAAGTACTCCCCATTTTCCTCCACGTAGTCTCACCAGGAAATTCTTTCATACACACATACACTATCTTCCACCCCCTTCCTATATCTCCTCTCTAGGCCAGCTCTTGATCTGTTATACCAGAAAAAAAACCTCTCCACCACTCAGCCATATAGCTCTAACTAGTCATTCCTCTAATAACTTTAAATAATGGGGTCAAGGGATGGCGCTATGGATACATCAGCATCAGAACTGGTGCCATTAACTTCTAAAGCCCTTTAAATGTAAGGGAACAGTGTTTATTAAGTGCCTACTATGGACCAAGTACTATGATACGTGCTAAGCATACAGAATTTCATTTAATCTCCCAAAACACAGGTACTACTATTACCATTTTATAGATAAGGAAGTAGAAGCTCAAAGAATCTAAGTCATACAAGCTAGAAAGAAGGACACTTACCTCACCTCAAAGTCCTTCCCTTATCTCTCTGCTCCACAGTCTGGCAAGGTTCATTCAGACTCTCCAAGTCTTCACCAATCTCCTCTTTGATCCTCAAACCCAATTTGTTTTTACTCCAGGACTAGCCTTCAAAATACACCAAACAAAGTATTATCTCCATTTACTGTCTTTCAAAGAGTAAAATGGTATTCCAGCCTATCATATTTTTTATTACTAATAGCCACTATTTCAAACATATCCTGGGTTAAATTGTCTTTTATGATCTGGCTTTAGAAGGAAGGCACCATGCATGCCTTCTTTCTACAGGAAAATGCAAACCAAGTTTCCAAAGTTGATTTAAATGTCAGCTTCTGGAATTTGAACCATTAAAGGATTTGTACCCATGAGTGAGCTCCTTTGCAAAGTTGCCCATTTTGTTTCTCCAGTTAGACTGCTTTCTGCTTGAGTACACTACTGTTAATGTTGCCATTAGCTAACAGGTTTTCTTCACATTCCCTGGTATTACCACCTGATTCCTCCCCTGACTCAGTTGCTGCTACCCCACCCCATACCTCAAAGGGTGAGGGAAGCCAGCACCATACTAAAAAAATAAAAATTATTTAGAGCTCTCCATAAAAGTTTCGCTGGCACATAAAGAAAGACATAAACCAATTGAATAGAATAGAAAGCCCAAAGATAAACCTTCATATATATGCTCAAATGATTTCTGACAAGGCTGTCAAGACCATTCAATGGGGAAAGGACAGTCTTTCAACAAGTGGCACTGAGAAAACTCAATATCAACATGCAAAAAATGAAATTGAAACTTTACCTTATGCTACATACAAAAATTAACTTAAAATGGATCAAAGACCTAAACATGTAAGAGTTAAAATTATAAAACTCTTAGAAGAAAACATCGAAAACTTCATGACATTGGATTTGGCAATGATTACTTGGATATGACACCAAGAGCACAAGCAACAAAAGTAGAGATAAACTGGATTACATCAAAATTTAAAACTTCTATGCATCTAAAAGATGCAATCAACAGTGAAAAGGCAACCTACAGAATGGGAGAGAATATCTGCAAGTAATATACCTGTTAAGGGATTAATATACAGAATAAATACAGAGCTCCTACAACTCAATAATAAAAATAAACTAACAATCCTATTAAAAATTGGGCAGGGCTTCCCTGGTGGCGCAGTGGTTGAGAGTCCGCCTGCCGATGCAGGGGACAGGGGTTCGTGCCCCGGTCTGGGAGGATCCCCCATGCCGCGGAGCGGCTGGGCCCGTGAGCCATGGCCGCTGAGCCTGCGCGTCCGGAGCCTGTGCTCTGCAAAGGGAGAGGCCACAACAGTGAGAGGCCCGCGTACCGCAAAAAAAAAAAAAAAAAAAAAAATTGGGCAAACGACTTGAATAGACATTTCTCTAAAGATAAACAAATGACCAACAAGCACATGCAAAGATGCACAACATCACTAATTATTAGAGAAATGTTAATCAAAACCACCATGAGTTACCACCTCACACCCAGTAGGATGGCTATTATCAAATAAATAAATACATACATAACAAGTATTGCAAAGGATGTGGAGAAACTGGAATCCTTGTGAAATGTTGGTGGGAATACAAAATGTTGCAGCCACTATGGAAAACAATATGCAGGTTCCTCAAAAAATTAAAAATAGAACTACCATATGACTCAGCAAGTCCACTTCTGGGTATATTACCAAAAGAATTGAAAGCAAGGTATTGAAAAGATATTTTTTCATCCATGTTCATAGCAACATTACTCATAACAGCCAAAAGGTAGAAACAACCCAAGTGTCCATCAACAGATAAATGTGTAAACAAAATGTGATATATACATACAGTGGAATATTATTCAGCCTTAAAAAAAAAAAGGAAACTCTGACACATACTACAACATTGAAGAACCTTGAGGGCATTATGCTAAATGAAATGAGTCAGATACAAAAGGACAAATATGGTATGATTCCAGTTATAAGAGGTGCCTAGAGCGGTCAAATTCATGGGGACACTAAAATGGTGGTGGTTGACAGGGGCTGGGGGAGGGGAAAATGGGGAATTGTTTAATGGGTATAGAGTTTTGGTTTTACAAGATGAAAAGAGTTCTGGAGATCGGTTGCATAACAAGGTTAATGTACTTAACACTACTGAACTGTACATCTATAAAGGTTAATATGGTAAATTTTATGTTACATGTATTTAGCCACAATTTTTTAAAAAATGCTTCCCTGGCAAAACTGGCTCCAAGATCAGGTGGGGCAATGCAAAAGCATACTTTCTCCTGAGTGTTCAGTTTCTGTGTCTATTTCTATCATCTTTGGAGCACATGAATATTGCTTTGGAAAATATCTCTAGTCCCTGCTCCCATGTTACTGAGGCAGAAGGTGGAGGGGAAAAACAGTGGATGTTGAGTTGACAGGACACACTGTGTCAGACAGGGTCTCAGCAGGAAACAAAATTCACCCCAGATATTCAGAGAAATTCTAATAAAGAGAGTGGATAAAGGGATGATGAGGTACCCAGAGACTAGCAACACCAGAACTCCACTGTCACCCCTAAAGGTGAAGAAATAAGAGGAGGAAATAGTACTAGAAACTTGAAGGGGGAGCTGCCTGCCAGAAGCTGGGGTCATGGCACCAAATAGAGAAGAAGCAGAGAAGGAATATCCTGAGCTCTATCTCCTCCCACCTTGAAGTATTCTGCAGCAACCTCCCATTGGCTCATCCAACCGGAAACCAGCCAGCAAAGGACCTACGCTATATATTCTGCTGGAGTTAGTCTCTAAATGCACAGCGCAGGGCAGAGAATGGATATGGGGTATATGGGCTGAGGTGGCAAACAGAATAAGCAGCCCACTTGGGTCCTAGTCCTAGGCCTGTTACTAACCATGGGCTCTTAGGCAAGTCAGTTCACCTATTCAGATTTTCGACCCACTTAGGAATTTGTACAGAGTAACCCCTGTCTTGCTCCCTAATGGGGGCTCTATGAAACTCAAATAGCAAATGACAAACTCTTTTTTACCCTACAAAGTACTGTTAAACACTGAAAAATAATGTTTCTTCCACTCTTTTGTAACCCTTTTCTTCTCCACCTGGGAACATCAGAAAGCAACATGGCATAGTAGGAAAAACTAAAGTGGTAGGTGGTAGGTGGGATATATGTTGGTCTCAAGCGAGTGACTTTTCCTCTCTGGTCTCAGTTTTTGCATGTAGCAATATAAATATCTGAACTATATGTTCTTATCAATGCCCCTGCTAATTCCAGAGATTTTTCAGTAATATGTACAAACCCACACACGGTCCTTGTTCTCCCTCTGCCTCAATTCACACACATACATTTGCTCAGACCCAGTCATTTGTTTTTGCTTTCATAAAACCAATATTGCCACTCATGAGAGTCGGAGCCAGGGCATTAATTGTTACTTTGTTTCTTTTACATCGTATCATTAATGGGAGACCAGTTATTCCTGGGATAATCACCTAAGGCAATATTGCCCAGCATGTGTTCATCTAGAATGTTAACAAGTGTTACAAGGGGGAAAAAGTCAAATTTGTCTGGAAAATGCTGGAATAAACAAACATAAACAGGCACCTTTACTGCAGGACTTCTCATAGCCTTTAATGTTCGAATATATGTTGTGAATTTCTGAGTACTCTAGTAGTAAAATATATGGCATTTTCCTTTTTCTTTTGTTCAATTTATTTGACCGTTGTGCCCACAGCATCTCAAGTTCTTTTGGAATGATCTGAATCGCTAAACCAAGTCATATATCCAGACAACCTCTTTGTACACTTATACTTCATTCCCCAATAATGCTATATTCACAATTAAAAATATTTTTTAGGCCATAACATATGCTCTCTCTCTCTCAGTTCCTGCTCTGGTGACCCCTGCAGTTGGTGGTGCTTCCAGATAGATTTTTGCAGGGATTAGGGGGCATCAAAAGGCATAATTTCTTTTTGTTTTGTTTTTTCAAGATTCCTTGTATGGCATTTATTCTTTTTCTATTTTTTATTTTTCTTTTTTAAATTTATTTATTCTCTTTTTCCTTTTTATGGTATTTATTCTTTTTTATAATATGAATAATATTATATTATTTGCTAGTATACAACATAGTGATTCGATATTTTTATAGATTACACACCATACAAAGAAAGGCATAATTTCTAACTCAAATCAGAAAAAGCACTCAAGAATGACATTAATACAAGGCAGTCCCTTGGTACCTGGCACTATTTAAGCAAGATGAAATGTGGCTGCTGAATGTGCACTAATAATAACAATTCACATTTGAAGAGCAGTTCACAGTTGCAAAGAACTTTCACATGCACCATGCCATTTCTGAACAACTGAGGTAGGTATGACCATCTCCATTTTACAAATGAAAAAGAGCAAGATTATGTGTATCTTCCAAGGTTACTCAGCAGAGCCAGGACTCAAAAGCAGGTCGAGACATTTCACACGCTAATGTTTCCAGACTTTGGCCCTATCTCCCAATGGATGTTCACAGTTGATGTGGTAGTGCCTCCCTCATGAACATGGTTAGGGTTATCATATAGATGATGTGTCTTACAGTCATGGCATCTTAGAGTCAAAGAGAAATCTTTCTTTTCCCCAAATTATGCCAGATTGCTGTTTTGAAACCTGCTTTTATCATCCCCCATATTTCTTGGCATCGTTACATGTCAACAGATAAATTTCTATAATATATTTAGTGGATGCTAAACACTCCACTGACTGGATGTACCTTATGTTTTTAACCACCTACCTATTGCTGGCCATTTAAATTGTTTACAATGTTCCTCAACTACAAACAGCACTGAGCAACAGATATTAATTGAGGAAGTGAGGTCCTACTAGGTGCCAGACATAGTGCTAGGTGCTAGAGGTAGAGCAATGAACAAAATAGATATGGACCCAATCTTCCAGGGATTGATAGTATAGTAGGGACAGGAGGCATTAAACCAGTAAAAACATTAATAAATACTTATAGGGATTTATAACATCAAACACTATGAAGGAAAAGAAAAATCTTTCTTGGGATTAGGCAAGCATGGAAGGCTTCTCTAAGGAAGGGGCAATTAAGCTCAGATCTGAAAGATAAGAAAGAAAATAGCCAATGAGGAGAAGGCTGTGCCAAAGTAGATTCCCCCAAGTGAAGTATGAAGTACCCACTCTCTTGCTTATATTGAATAGTCTCCTTTTTCTTTACCAATCTGCTTGGGCCAGGGGGCTCATTATTTTTTAGTTAGCATTTAAAACATTATTTGTAAGGTTGAACATTTATTTTTACTTCATGCTGTTTCCTCTCCACCAGAAGAGCTAACCAATAGCATTGTGTTCTCAGCTGTGACCAGATCGGGTTGGCTACACATAACCATACCATAAACCTAGGGGCAGTGGTTCTCAAAGTATCCCCCCACCTCTGGAAACTTTAGAGTACACTGGCATCACCTGGGAACTTGTTAGAAATATAAATTTTCAAGCCAAGACCAAGTATATCAGAAACTCTGGGGCTGGGAACCAGCAATCTGTGTTTTAACAAGCCCGCCACAAGATTCTGATGTATGATTAAGTTTAAAACACACTTTCAAGGAGACACTCAACAGATATTTGTGAATGGATATAGGTCATCTGGCCAATCACTCCACCAAAGATGCAAATCAGAGAATATGGGCCTCAGTTGCAGAAAGGAAAAAAAAAAAACAAACTTGAGAGTTCATTCATTCATTTATCCAACAAGTATTTTTTGTATTACCTACTATGCACCAGACACCATGCTAGGTACTGAAGATTCAATAAAGAAGTAAGACAAGGGTCCCTGCCCTCACAAAGCTAATTGTCTAATGGAGCAATTCATTGTCAAAGTGGGTTGGATAGCCAAGGAAAGACCTAGCTTGCACTTTTTTTGAACTCTCGAAGATCAGGAAAAATGGAGCAATGATAATATAAGTACCTTCTGGTTAGTATAGGGGAACCAAAAGCAGAAAGAGAGAAGTGGACACAGTTGGCCCATCCAACTTGGTCCTGCCGCAATTCCTTTACAGATTGCTCCACAACAGAGGTAAACTCCAGATGGGAGAGATGCCAAGGCTCTACACAGTTCTCGTTATCTACGTTATTTCTCTAAATTGCATGCATCTTTTCCCTTTTCTAGGCAGATAGCCATGACTTCCTTGGATTCCTGAAGTGTGCCCCGAGGATTTACAGTTCTATGTTAATGTGATACATAAACTAGAGTCACCTTGACTTTGCCTTTATCTGGCTTATGTAAGCTCTAACCTTTTACTGCAGTGCAACAGGACTGCCAGATCCATTTTGTCTAGGAACATAAACAACATTCTGATTCTAAATAATATATGGGGGCCCCGGTGACTGTGAGAGGATGATCACCTGCAGGCCGTCAGGAATTAAGCTACCGATCCAAGCCCTGGTATGGAGGGAAATACCAAGCTCTGGCTCAGCTCCTCTTCCCAGGAGAACTGCTCCTTGCACTAAGAGCTTTGCAAAGAGCTCCAAAACTTCTCCTTCTTCTGACTGTAAACCATCCAGAGAAGCAAAGCCATCCAGAGAAGGGGTCTGATGGGCTCACTATCCCACCAAATCCCACAGCCTTGAACAAACTGTATTTTTTTAATAAATTTATTTATTTATTTTTGGCTGCGTTGGGTCTTCATTGCTACACACGGTCCTCCTCTAGTTGTGGCAAGCGGGGGCCACTCTTCGTTGTGGTGTGCAGGCCTCTCCTTGCGGTGGCTTCTCTTGTTGTGGAGCACGGGCTCCAGGTGCATGGGCTTTAGCAGCTGTGGCACGTGGGCTCAGTAGTTGTGGCTCACTGGCTCTAGAGCGCAGGCTCAGTAGTTGTGGCGCACGGGCTTAGTTGCTCCACGGCATGTGGGATCTTCCCGGACCAGGGCTTGAACCTGTGTCCCCTGCATTGGCAGGCGGACTCCCAACCACTGCACCACCAGGGAAGTCCTGAACAAACTGTTTTAAAATTCCTCTTTTCTAACCCAGAAGAAATAAATCGAAAAACAGAGGGAATGAGTTAGGCTGCTACTAGTTTTCTCTCCCCCCAGAGCAGGATTTCTCAACCTCGGCACTCTTGAAGTTTTAGGCCAGATAAGTATTTGTTGTAGAGGACTGTCCTGTACATTGTAAGATGTTTAGCCATCCTTGGCCCCCAGCCACTAGATGCCAGTAGCTTCCCCCACCAAAATTGTGACAACCAAAAATATATTGTGATATTACCAATGTTCTCTGAGCGGGGCCGGGGGGGCGGGGTGCAAAAAATCACCTCCAATTGAGAACCACTGCCCTAGAAATTAGAGCAGTTAGAGATCCTGGACATTAACTCTTGGGAGACCACACAGACTATATTTTCCAAACCTAACGGATCAGATGAGTCTAAATACACAGGACACCACTCCAGGGTTCACATCAATAATTTGGATAGTTAACTGCCTTCTACCTATATTTTCTCAACTGCCTCCATTGATTTTAAACAACCCAGCATCATTGGAGCAATGTCTTCACTCACTAAATATGAATTCCTGAGGGTCAACATTTAGGGGACCCAAAATCAAATAATGATGACTACCCTTTACAGATGTATAGCACTTCGTGTTTTCCACATCTGTCACTTTATTTGAATTCAGTTCAACATTCATTGGTTGTTTTCTATGCACCAGGAGCTTTTAATCTTCATACTCCCTATTTCAGTTTACTGTGGCTGCTATAACAAATTACCACATACTTGGTGGTTTAAAACAACATAAATTTATTCTCTCTCAGCTCTGGAGACCAGAAGTCTGAAATCAAAATCACTGGGCTAAAATCGAGGTGTTGACAGGGTTACACTTCCTCTAGAGGGTCTAGGGGAGAATCTTCTATTCCTTGACTCTCCCAGCTTCTGGAAGCTGCCAGAATCCCTTGACTTTTAACCACATCACTTTAATCTCTGCCTCTGTGGTCACATTACCTCTTCCTTTTCTGTGTGTATTATTAAATCTCCCTCTTATAAGGATATGTATGATTATATTTAGGGCCAAATAATCCAGGATAATTTCTTCGAATCCTTAATTTGATCACATCTGACTCTTTTTTTTGTTGGTGGTGGTGTTTTGTTGGTTTTTTTTCCCCTGGTTTTTGGCCATATAAGGTAACATTCACAAGTTCCAGAGTTTAGGGTATGGATATTTTTTGGAGGGGGGAGGGCTATTATCAGCCTACCACCCTTGTGAAGCAGGTAAAAATTATTATTTCCATTTTATAGATGAGGAAATACTGGCATAAAGAAGTTAAATCAGTCACTTATAAGAGGTTGCATGGTGAGAGACTGGTAGAGGTGGGGCAAGAATCCAGGGCTTCTAACTCCTCTTTTTAATTAACTATGGCCTGGAAGGATAGAGACCTGTTTCCCCTTCCTCCAGAAAACATAGTGAAAGGCCCTGTGGACTCTGTATAATCATGAGGGATTAGGTGGAGTTTCTAGGTTAGGGAGGATTCTGGGAAAAATCTCATATCATGCTGAGAGGTTTAGGGGTAGGCAAACACATAGAGTCTCCCAAGATACTGGAACAGCACAAGGGAAACAAAAGGAGACAATCCAGCATGAGAAGGCAAACTGTAGCCTTTTAATATTCATTGAGCCCATGACAACATTCTGTTTCACCTGCTATTCACCATTACACATAGGCAGCACTGAGTAGGCATATGCTATATACAGCTTTATAAAACTTTCTCACACAATAGTCTCCAGTTGGATTCTCACAACACCTCTGTACGGAAGGGCATTATCGTCATTTCATTTTATAGATGAGGAAACTGAGGTTTGAGAAGTGATTTTCCCAAGCTGGATAAAATCTAAGCCTTCATCCTCTTACCACAATTGTCTCGTCTAAAATATTATCTCATTTGAGAATTACATATCCAGATCTCTTATAAAGTTAGGACCCATAGCTACTGAGATGTCAATATAGATGGCCAATGTCACTTTACATGTAGTTCAACCCTCAAGAGACTCAAATACCCTTCAGGCACTTTTCATGTAATTTACATTCATGAACAACAGGTGGCAGTAAGACCCTTGGGTAAGTGGTTTGAATGATCAAATTTAAACTGTTAGGTATGCTTACCTTAGACTACAACAAAAATTGTGGATTTCTAGGACTTTACATTTTAGAAAAAATATTACACTTTGCTGGTCTATTTTATTTTAAGTAGTATGTTCAGATATGCTTAAAGATCAGGCATAAAATCATTTAAAGAAAATGAAGTATATCTATATATATAATTTCTTGTCTTTTGAAATAATCCCTGTTATCAACTACAGTTTAACTAAATCTTGGTCTTATTCTCAGACATAATTAGAATTTTCCACTTTACTTCACTCTAAGTCTTTATTTTTAAATCAAATTTCCTTCCTGACTAGTACAGGGCTTCAGGATTTCTCTTTGCCTTACCAATAAAAGAGTTACGGGCTCTTTTTCTCAGGTGGAAACAGCTTTTATTCTTTTGCACTTTCTAAGATTTCAGGGAAAGAACTTCTCGAATGAGAAAAGAGTAGGCAAGACAGTTTCTCCTTTTGAGTTTCCTATCTCTATCTTTTCTGCTTCTCAGCAGAAAATCAAACAATAATGTGTTATTACTGAAAGCATAGAGCCCCATAGCTTTCCTTACTATAAGAATGAGGTAAATTTTCAATCTAGTCCTAAAAATATACTGTTTTAGTCTGTTAGGGCTGCTATAACAAAATACCATAGATGGGTAGCTTATAAACAGACATTTATTTTTCACAGTTCTGTAAGCCAGGAAGTCCAAGATCAAGGCATCAGCAGATCCTGAGTCTAGTGAAGATCTACTTCCTGGCTCATAGGCATCCAACAAAACATCCACAGACATTAGACTGTGTCCTCACATGGCAGAAGGGGCTAGAGAGCTCTATGGGGTCTCCTTTATAAGAACACTAATCCCATTCATGAGGGTTTCACTGTCATGACCTAATGATTTCCCAAACTCCCCACCTCCTAATATTGTCACATTGGGCATTAGGTTTCAATATTTGGAGGGACACAAATATTCAGTCTATGGAAGACAACAACATCCGTCCTCCTAGCAGATATTTCCAATGGTAACTAATCTCTGGCTTAGTGTAACTTAAAATTTACATGTGATGAGTTTCCTTAGCAAATCTCTAACTACCTGCAACAACCACATATTACCTTCTGCCACAGATGGGGTCTTTTTTTTTTCCAAGTTAAGTGATACAAACTTAAGGTCACACCAAAACAACAAATCAAAACCCCCACACATTTAAGTGTTTTTTATAAAGAAATATTCAATGGCTGCATCACAGATATACTGGCACATCGTAGTAAACAACATCCAGGTTCTCACCAGCCTTAATGGTGAGGCTGTCTAGACTTGCCACTCTGCTAGGAATTGTGAGAACTCAGGAGAAATGTAAGCTACAGTTCCTGTTTCAGGAGGTTTACAATTCACTTGAGATGAGATTCGTAAATGAAGCGTATCTATAATATAAATATAATGTATACATAAGTACCTATTGAAAAGAGTGATTGCAGATAGTATGAAGCATCGTGGATTATGATAGACAGGCATGTCTCATGGAGAAGAACTTAAAAGTTGGATAGGTTTTACATGAGCGTGTATTGATACAAGAGGCAAGAATAGTTCAGGTGGAATGAATAAGGCTCACAAAGGCAGAGAGGTGAGAACCTGGTAGGATTGCAGGGACTTGCCTGGATAAAGCAGAAATCAGGATGGAGAAATATAGCCAAGTTATATCATGTATGGTCTTAAAGGCAGAGAGTTTAGAAAAGATGTTTGGCTTATAATACTTTTCACTGTCTCAGTATGCAGACTGGGCTCTCGAAGTAAGAATGAAGGCTTACTTAGGTCAGAGAAGGTCTGCGATTAGGATTAGCTACAGAGAAGAAGCCAGGTGTGGGGAATTGAAGAGAGTCAATCCATGAGAAGAGGAGAAAAAGGAGGGACCATGACCTTGAGCCAAGGAGAAGAAAGCACTAACAGCAGCCCAAAGAGAGTTGGAGGATGGTGAGTTCTGTTTGGTATGGTTAGTCTCAGAGGATGATAGATACATGCACAGAAGAGACAACTGAAGATGCTGTTTCAGGTGGGGAAGAGAGTTAAAAGAACAGTATTCTTACCTCTTGGAGCAACTGAGCACAGCCCATCAATAACATCAGAGTACCCAGGCCCAATGCGGCACCTTCTGCTGTTCCTCCAAATGTTCAATGCCATTTACCTTCCCCTCCCATGGATCATGCATTAATGGCTGTCACATCATTTGGGAA
The DNA here is from genome assembly GCF_964374135.1 of Grampus griseus. Taxonomy (NCBI): domain Eukaryota; kingdom Metazoa; phylum Chordata; class Mammalia; order Artiodactyla; family Delphinidae; genus Grampus; species Grampus griseus. The sequence continues at coordinate 96,549,331 of NC_138999.1, read as the reverse complement.
ACTTGACTGCAACACTGTCATTTCATGGGCAGCAGTAAGAAGGCTTATACCAAAGTCCTTGCAGAAGACAATTTTAAGATAAGATATGCACTTGTCATACCTTCAGTGAGCATCTGTCAGCTTCATCATAGGCTGCACACAGAGAATTATTTTCTAATTCTTAACACTCTGGTTTCCCCATGCTGCTTCTCCTGAGTGGATTGAGACATGCAAATTAAGCTTAGTTTATTTGATTGTATTTATGTAATCACCCCACTGTCCATAAAGTGACAGGTGAAACAAAAAGTATTTTCCAAATTGGTCAGCTTGCCTAAGACCATTGAGAACTAGAGAAAGAGTCAAGCTATAAAATATCTTCTTGCAGTAAGGAGAGCCATGTTCATAAAACAAGTTGATTTCTTTCCCTTTACAGAGCTCTATGCAATGTAACCTGTAAAAAATAGATCAGAGGTTCCTGTCATATTCAAGGCACTGGTCCAGAAACCAGCAAACAAAACGTCAGCAAGATATCTTAAATCCTCTTTACCAGCTGAGGCAGTTGGTTATAAATGAAAAATTAAAGGAAACGGTATCTTAAATGTCACCAAAGAGGCTGCTCTGCCCCTTATCCCAAGGGTTGTAGGTAGGATATAGTCTTTTAAGAGTATGGACTTCAGGGGCTTCCCTTGGTGGCGCAGCAGTTAAGAATCCGCCTGCCAACCTAGAGTCATACAGAGTGAAGTAAGTCAGAAAGAGAAAGACAAATACCGTATGCTAACACATATATATGGAATTTAAGAAAAACAATGTCATGAAGAACCTAGGCGTAAGGCAGGAATAAAGACACAGACTTACTGGAGAATGGACTTGAGGATATGGGGAGGGGGAAGGGTAAGCTGTGACAAAGCGAGAGAGTGGCATGGACATATATACACTACCAAACGTAAAATAGATAGCTAGTGGGAAGCAGCCGCAAAGCACAGGGAGATCAGCTCGGTGCTTTGTGACCACCTAGAGGGGTGGGATAGGGAGGGTGAGAGGGAGGGAGACGCAAGAGAGAAGAGATATGGGAACATATGTATATGTATAACTGATTCACTTTGTTATAAAGCAGAAACTAACACACCATTGTAAAGCAATTATACTCCAATAAAGATGAAAAAAAAAAGAATCCGCCTGCCAATGCAGGGGACACGGTTTCGAGCCCTGGTCGGGGAAGACCCCTCATGCCTCAGAGCAACTAAGCCCCTGCACCACAACTACTGAGCCTGCGCTCTAGCGCCTGCAAGCCACAACTACTGAGCTGGCGTGCCACAACTACTGAAGCCTGTGCGCCTAGAGCCCACGCTCCACAACAAGAGAAGCCACCGCAATGAGAAGCCCGCGCACTGCAGCGAAGAGTAGCCCCCGTTCGCCACAACTAGAGAAAGCCCATGCACAGCAACAAAGACACAACACAGCCAAAAGTGAAAATAAATAAATTTGTTAAAAAGAAAAAAGAGTATGGACTTCATAGTTTGACTGCCAGGGTTCAAATCCCAGATCTGCAGTTTAATAGCTCTGTGACCTTGAGTGAGTTATGTCAGCTGTCTGAACTTCAGTCTTATAAGATAGAGATAATAACAATATTTAGCTCATAAAGAGGATTAAATGAATCAACGTATTTAAAACATGTCATGATATCTGACATATAGTAAGTGTTCGATAGAAGTTATGATTACAATCATTTCCATTTTTTCCAGCCATATGGCTTTTTGTCATCACTTTCATGGGTATTAGCAGGTACCTAGAATTCTAACACTTACAATTACTAAGAAATTTTATTTTATATAAAATTTTATAAATTTTTATAAAATTCATAAAATTTTATAAAATTTATATAAAATTTTAATACAAAATACATTCACTTAAAGACGCAGATGTAGAGAACGGACTTGAGGACACGGTGAGGGGGAAGGGTAAACTGGGACGAAGTGAGAGTGGCATGGACATATATACACTACTAAACGTAAAATAGATAGCTAGTGGGAAGCAGCTGCATAGCACAGGGATATCAGCTCCGTGCTTTGTGACCGCCTGGAGGGGTGGGATAGGGAGGGTGCAAGGGAGGGAGATGCAAGAGGGAAGAGATATGGGAATATATGTATATGTATAACTGATTCACTTTGTTATAAAGCAGAAACTAACACACCATTGTAAAGCAATTATACTCCAATAAAGATGTTAAAAAAAATACATTCACTTATACCCTTGTACCAAATGTAGCAGATGCTATCATGCCTACACTTCTTTACTCTTACCACTTCAGAGCATGCTACCCTACCCCAACTCCCTACTGCCAGCACCTGCATTTCTTTCACTGAGGATTTTCTCTCGATAGTGAAGCCCACTTTACCAACCTGTGTGTCAGGTAGGACGTACCGAGGTGTTAACAGCCCTTAACCAAAGACTGACAGGAGTTGGTGTCGCCTCACCCCTCAGGTGGGATCACTCTGAAGCAGTTGTCTTACACTGCCTCCCAGACTTTCCCCTCAAGGCTGAAGCCCTAGTCAGTCTCTGTGGTAGCTAGTTTGATCATGCTACCTTTAATCGCTGCTTTCTTCCCTTCCTTGTTTCACCGCCCCATTCTTCTATTCTCAAACAAACTACTTATACTTGAATCCTTGTTTAGCTTGGGAAGCCCAAACTAAGATCTTCTCATAAACCTGTGAGATATATAAGGGTAGACATCATAATTTTGCAGTAGGTAAACTGAGTTGTGGGTCACGTGGGTATTTAATGGAAGAGCTGGGCCTGGAACCAAGTCTCTTGTCACCATATATATTCTTTTTCTGTTACCAGAGTATATATCATAGCTTTTTCCAGCTGTGCACAGACTAATAATGTCAGTAATCCCCCATTATCCTTCTCCTCATTGCATATCAGTTGATCTCCCAAAAGTATGTCTGGACAAGGCAAGAAAGGGTCACATTCCAACCGACTGATATCATTGAACTTTTCCATGTGTGAAAGGAATATTTATCAGTTTGTTCTTTAAGTGTCTGATCTTAACTAGCCATCTACCTAATGAAAATAGAATTATCTGTCAGAGTCTGGAAATGGATTGTTCTAGTTCATCAAAGAGTCTAGCTAATAAAGAAGTTGTGAATTAGCTGAAACTGATTTTTTAAAGTAACATTTAGCACAGTTGTCACACTGAATGTAAATTAAGCTTCCTTTGATGATTTAGAAGGAAACTGGGGAACCAACTTTGCCTCAGGATCATGTGTGTACATATCAATACATATGAATTCTCATTACATCGGAAGACATACAAAAGAGCTGGGTGCTGACGGTTCCTCAGTGGATGCCCCACTGGGTAATAAGGATTTATTTATGTGATGTGCCCTCCTTTCTGGGCCATCTCTGTGTTCTGTATCTCCTACCCAAAAGGGAAGTACCCTATAACCCTGGATTCTATAACTGAGGCTAGTTAGACTGAGCATCTGCTAGATGTAGAGCACAAGAAGGTTCTGTACATTGGGGTCTCTTATTTGGAGAGCCTCTTTAATTAATGGCCATCTGGTCCCCCATAAAGGATTGTAATTAGGGAAGCAGGGTATGAGCAGATACATCAGTGGAAACCTTGCCTGTGCCTGCCTTCCCTCCAAGATACTCAGGACTCAGGTGAATGGCAAGGTCACATTGGGCTATTTTTATTTTTCATAAAAACTGATTTGGGTCTAGAGGTTGGGATAAAATAAATCACTGATCCAATTAAGTGGCAGACACAGGACTTACTAACATCTGAATGCTCCTTACCGAATGTGATTCAGCACAGATCTGCTGTTTTCACTGTCCCTGTTTTTTCCAGTTGATTTTAAGCTCTGCGTGACAGTAACAGAGGCTCCCTGCAGCTTTGGGATAGATAAAAGAACTGAACAAGCCCCTTGGCTTTGTCAAAAGGATCTGCACATGTCTTTTTCACTACAAACATAAGTGAAAACTCCTATCACAGTTATTCTTCATCCAATCTCCCAAAGAGGAGTTGCCGAGTTAGAAATCATCTCTGTTGCAATGTTCAAATCTATGGATGTGATCAAACCAGAATTGTGTCTTTTCATGCAAAAGTAAACAATAAAAGGGGCTCTACCCTGACCCTTGCTGTCTACCTTAACTCCTGCATCTGCAGGACCCATGGGTTAAAGCCTTCAGAGTCCTGGGCATTAGGTATAAGGTGTTCATGAGATCAGAAACTGAGGTTGTGGGAATGAGGTACAACCCAATGATATGCTTAAATTATGGACCTCAGCTATGGCTTTAATATATTTCTCTGAAAGGTGCAATAATAGGGGTATTTTTAGAACAGTGGAGTGCAACAGGAAGCACACTGTCAAGTACCTCCTGGCTTTGTAGTAACTTGAATGTTACTATAAAAAGTGACCCTTCACCTTTCCCAACCTCACCTTACAACCTCAGCAACATCACTTACCTATAACGCAGCTAAGAACCAGGAACAAAACAAAGAGGATATCTGAGCATCATATCCATGCATTTTAATGTGTGTGCTTCCCTTAAGGTGAACCTAGATAGGATTTGATTCAGAATCTATACACCTGTATTTTTCGTATAATTCTAACCAAGTTTGGATATCTCCGGTGCTACCAAAGATTAGGAACGTCATGTCAAATGCTAGACAGTGGATGTTCAAACAAAGACAAGAGAATACTTAGAGCAAGGGGACAGAGAGGAAAAAAACTAGGAAAAAGCTGACAAAATAATTCTCTGCAGTCTGGGAACATTTAGTGTTGGAGCAAATATTCTTATAGCCTGTAATAGGCCCTGAGGGTATCACTGGATACAGCACAGTGAGAAGATGAAAATCATAGCATGCACCCTGAGTCATAGAGAAAAGATGAAATTATATTCAGTATATTCTGCTTAAGGAGGCAAGGAAGTGTGCAATACACGTTAGAAAACATTTTATCCAAAATGATTAACTTAAAATCATTGCGATGCAAAGAGTAACTTTTGAACTCCAGAAAACTCTACCATCCAGAAAGATCCTTTTTTAAGAGTTCCATGTGTTGTGGTTTCACTCTCTATCATTCTGACCTTATCTTTTACAGCCTTGGTCACCTCTTGGTGAAAGATGATGATTTTGCATCTTACGCTCCTTTTTGCAGTGGAAAAATACATGTTCCTATTTTTGCCAAGTTTTACAACTCTTGGAAAGAAAAGGGGATCTTTATTTTTAATTGCATATTTTGTATGCTTTTAAGGAGTCATAAAGTGCCCTCATTCTTATATTAGCAGTAAATTTCCAATAAAAATTCTGGTGCAAATATAGATACCCCCCCTCCAAAGTAAAAGCAAATTACCCACAATGCATCTTTGCAGTAGAATGTTCATCCAATTAGATTGCAAGGCAATTAGTATGATTACTCATCTGTATACTCAGTACTTAGTTTCCATTTTGCCTGCAGCAACTGCAGCTTTGACAATTTATCTGACAGGTCCACAACATACATTTCTGAAAATGCCAAAGAAATGGAAGCTACCTGTATTTGTAAGGTACAGTTCAGAGATTTTGGAAAAGGGTGAGAATAATGGGCCCAGAGCAGAGGGAGAGAGAATTGAGATGGAGAGGAAATTGTATGGCTGAATTCTAAGAGCTACTATCATGACTAAAAAAGTACCTCTAAGGGAGGGCAATACTGCAGGAAAGATTTAGGGGGAAAAATGATAAAGTCAAGATGGCAAAAGAAAGTTGGCATGAATTTCCCAGTAAGTAAAAAGGTCAGATTCCAGAGGAAGTAGCCAGGGCAAGCCAGATAAAGCAAATCTGATTCTTTTTTTTTCTTTATTTAGACTTTGGTGGCAGGGGTGGGGAGGGGAATTAGAGAAGCAACAGGAGTAGTAGCCTTTGAGGGATCTCAGCCTTCAATATTAAGGAGTCCAGACTAGGACAGGTAGGTGAACTGCAGAAAGTGGTAAGTATGGACTGAGAGAAAAGGACCACTAAGGTAAACCTAGATACCAGAGGTATTACATAGCATGGTGGGAATCTTTTCCTACCACCCATCAACATTCAAATGCCCATGGGTATCCACTAGGCCTAAGTCTAAGCAAGAAGTCCTATGTGGGGAAGACATACAGAGGTCAGGGTTCTTTTTAAGGCTCTCTGGAGAGAAGTGTCTTAAGCCAAGATTCCAGGACAAGCCCTGGATTCAGTGACCCAGTTAAAACTTTGTTGGTGAGAGTGACATCAGCAAATTGTCAGGGTAGGCAGCTCCAAACTCCTGTCCCTTCTCAGAAACATTGAAATCCAGCAGAAAGTCACAATCAACTTTGTCAGAAATCTGGAAAACAGTCAAAGATTTACAGAAACCAAGAATGCACTGAATCAAGGGAAAAAATCAACTTCCATATGGTAAGAAAGCTATGTGGCATTTTTACTGCCCTTGCTCCACCCCCTCCCTAGCTCAGCAGTGGTTTTGAAGACAGCAACTCCCATTTCTTGTGTGAGACCCTAATCCCTGGTTCTAGAGGGAGCAGAGCAGACCTTATCTGAGACTTACTATGTTTATCTGTTCTAAACTGTCTATGGGCTTCCTGAAAGGACTGATGCAAGGCACTCATCTCTGTTTCACCTAACTCAGAAATCACTCAGGACAGTAAAATGGTGGACTTTGCCCCAAAACACTGTAAGGCAAATGAAAACCCTGCACACACCTGGGGCAAAAGATTGTAGTCTGAAAAACAATAGACTGCCTAAAGCCTGAAAGGATATTTGGGGAGAGAGATTTTTTTGGAAAGTAGGACATTCAAAAGCACCCATGTACACTGGGGAATCTAGAAAGCCATACACATTCCCAGAGTGGGACACACATTCAGAAAAGACCTAAGAAGACCCTAAGTTTTCACCTCTGGCTGATCTCTGAGCTCAGTGTAAGCAGGAAGTGAAGGCTAAGCCAGAGTTATAAACAGTCTAGCTAAGTTTTGAAAGAGTGTCCCAGCATAGAACCAATCTTCATAGACTGGGAAAGGTGGGTTTTTGGCTTTTTTAACTATTGGGGTGTGTTCCCCATGTATGTGTATTCTGGAGTTAAAGGAAATCTCTGTCAAAACATTAGTTGAACACTAACTGAAGGAACAGAGACTTCACTGAACCCACATGACAAGGAATACAGTCTTTGCAAAAATAGTTTGGAAAAGTAATTAAACAAATGGACAACTATAGCCTTCCACAGTCAAAAAGAGCAAATCCTAGAGAAGGGGAATAATTTGGTTTCTAGAGATGCATAACATTATAATATTCAATGTCTAATTTTCAACAAAAAGTTACAGCATACACAAAGAAAGAGGAAAGTATGGCCCATTCACAGGAGAAAAGAAGTAGACAGAAACCACCTCTGAGGGAATCTATTGTTAAGAGAGAAAATCATAGTTCTAAGCTCCTACATTAAAAAAAAGAAAAACCTCAAGTCAATAACATAAATTTATGCCTTAAAGAACTAGAGAAATAAGAGCAAAGTAAATGCCTATCTGGCAGAGAAAAGGAAATAATAATGATTAGAGTAGAGATAAACAAAATAGAGAACAGAAAAATAACAGAATCAAAGAGCCCAAAAGTTGGTTCTTTGAAAAGAAGAACAATATTGACAAACCTTTAGGTAGACTGACAAAGAAAAAGTTGAAATAATACAAAGAACTAAAATCAGAAATGAAAATGGGAACATTACTACCAACCTTACGGAAATAACAAGGATTATTAGAGAATGCCATGAACAACTATATCACAGCAAATAAAATGACCTGGATGAAATGGACAAATTCCTAGGAACTTACAAATTACCAAAACTGACTGAAGAAGAAATAGAAATTCTGAACAGTAAATATATTGAATTTGTAATAAAGCAAAACATCTCAGCAAAGAAAAATTCAGGACCTGATGGCTTCACTGCTGAACTCTGCCAAACATTTAGAGCATAATTAACACTAATTCAAACTTCTCAAAAAAAAAATAGGAGAAAGCTCCCTAACTCATTTTATGAGGCTAGCATTACTCTGATAAAGACATCACAAGAAAACTACAGAACAATATATCTTATGAATATACATTCAAATATCCTCACCAAAATACTAGCCAATTGAATACACAGCATATTAAAAGGATTATACACCATGACCAGGTGGGATTTATCCCAGAAATGCAAGAATGGTTCAACACAAGAAAATCCATCAGTGTAAACATAACTTAAAAGAAAGCAGGAGAAAAACCACATCATCATCTCAATTGATGCAGAAAAGCTAATAAAGAAATTAAGCAAAATGTCAGGATGCAAAATCGACATACACCAACAATGAAGAATCCAAAAAGGAAATTATTTAAATAACTCCATTTACCATATTGGTCAAGAGAATAAAATATCCAGGAATAAATTTACCCAAGGAGGTGAAAGACATATACTGAAAACTTTTTTTAAAAATGCTGAAAGAAATTAAAAGAAACCTCAATAAATGGGAAGACATTCTATACATTCTGTGTTCATGGTTTACAAGATTTAATATTGTTAATATGTCAGTTCTGCCTTAACGGGATATACAGATTCAGTGCAATCTCTATCAAAACTCCAGCAGCCTTTTTTTTTTTTTTTTGCAGAAATGGAAAAGCCAATTCTCAAGTTCATGTGGATTTGCAAGGGGTCCTAAATAGCCAAAACAATCTTGAAAAGGAAGAACAAAGTTAGAGGACTCACACTTCTGATTTCAAAACTCCCTACAAATCTACAGTAATCAATACAGCATGTCACTGGCATAAGAGCTAACATACAAATCAATGGAATAGAATTAAGAGTCCAGAACAGACCATGTAGACTTCAAGATCAAGATGAAAGAATAGGAGGATGCTGGGCTCACCTCCCCTCACAAACACATGAAGATTACAATTATGTGTAGAGTGACTCTCGCTGAAATAGACCTGGCTAGCAGGCTGTCTTTTCTAAGCCAAGGCTGTGAAGAAAGATCCACATGGAGTCTGGTAGGAAGGGAGAAGTGATCTGGTCGGGGCCCACACCCCTAGTGGGGGACCCAGAAGAGGAAGGGATATCACGGACTCAAGGCTCCTCCCTGCAGAGCAAGAGATTCAAGCTATATATTGGGCAGCCCAGATTAGTCAGATAAAGAGTTCAAAACAATAGTAATAAGAATGCTAAATAGGGACCTTCCCTGGTAGCACAGTGGTTAAGAATCTGCCTGCCAATGCAGGGGACATGGGTTCAAGCTCTGGTCCGGGAACATCCTACATGCCATGGAGCAACTAAGCCCATGTGCCACAACTACTGAGCCTGTGTGCCACAACTACTGAAGTCCATGCGCCTACAGCCCGTGCTCCGCAACAAGAGAAGCCACCGCAATAAGAAGCCCACGCACCACAACGAAGAACAGCCCCTGTTCACGGCAACTAGAGAAAGCCTGCATGCAGCAACGAAGACCCAACGCAGCCAAAAATTTAAAAAAAAAGAAGAAGAATGCTAAATAGATGCTTACAGTGAGAATTTTAACAAAGAACTAGAAAATATAAAAATGAAACTGTCAGAGCTGAAGAATACAATAACTGAAAAGAAAAATACACAGGAGGGAATTAATAGATTAGATGATACAGAATAAAACGTGTGATATGAAGGATAGAATAGTGGAAATCACCCAATCAGAAGGGCAAAAAGAAAAACAAATTTTGAAAAAATGAGAATAGTTTAAGGGATCTCTGAGACAACATCAAGTGTACTAACATTTGCATTATAGGGGTCCCAGAAGGAGAAGAGTGAAAGGGGTAGAAAATGTATTTGATGAAATTATGGCTGAAAACTTCTTGAACCAGATATCTAGGTACAGGAGACACAGTGAGTCTCAAACAAGATGAACCAAAAGAGACCCACACCAAGATATATCATCATTAAAATGGCAAAAGTTAAAGATAAAGAGAATTTTAAAGGCAGCAAGAGAAAAACAAAGACTCACATATAAGGGAACACCCCCTGATAAGGTTATCAGATGATTGTTCAGTAGAAATTTTGCAGGCCAGAATGTAGTGTCATATATATTTAAAGCACTGAAAAGAAAAACCCTACAACCTAAGTTACTCTACACAGCAAGGTTATCATTCAGAATTGAAGGAAAGATAAATATACTAAACCTACCCTTAAAGTAATGTGATATATATAAAGCTATAAAGTCTCCACCAAAAAACTATTAGAATTAATAAATGAATTCAGTAAAGTTGCAAGGTACTCTATACACTAATAATAAACTATCAGAAAGAAAATGCAAGAAAACAATCCCATTTACAATCCCATCAAAAAGAATAAAATACCTAGCAATAAACTTAGCCAAGGAGGTAAAAGACCTATACTTCAAAAACTATAAGACATTGATGAAGGAAATGGAAGATGATACATATAAATGGAAGGATATCCCATGTTCATGGATTGGAAGAATTAATATTGTTAATACTATCCAAAGCGATTTCCTCCCATACATCACCAGTGCTTCTGGGTCATGGTCATTTTGAGCCTGTATCTGGGTGACTTCTAGGCGGTCGTGTCATTGACTGCTCCCCACCCCCCAACTCCGCTGTGGTCCTGCGTGTCTCCTGCCCTCCCATCCCCACTGAGCCCTCTCGGGTCCCCTCTGGGCCTTCTACCCCTGGTCACCAAGGTTTGCTGTGCTCTCACCCACTGGTGTCATTTGGAGGAAAGATGAATGGGAGGGCTGATTTTCAAGAGACAAATGCAGAAGTTCCAAGACCAATTCCCCACATAAGGGCTGATTACATTCCAACAGAGGAAGAAAGAAGAGTCTTTGCAGAAGGCAATGATGAAAGCTTCTGGTCCAGATGAATCCTTTCAGGTCATCCCAAATATGGTTCCATCCCTAAACATATTTGCTTGCATCATGGGATACTTTGCTGGAAAGCTTTCCTATGTGAAAACTTGCCAAGAGAAGTTAAAGAATCTTGAGAATTCCCCTCTTGGAGAAGCTTTATGATCAGGACAGGCATGACGATCTCCACCAACTGGGCACTATTCTCAGAAGTCAAAATATGACTCAAACATGAGGGGTCATTTATCTTTTGTGACAACGCCAGCAGCAGACAACATAGAAAAAGAGATGCTTCCTCATTATGAGCCAACTCCATTCAGTGCTTCTATGAATGAATCTACTCCCACTGGTATTACTGATCATATTGCCCAAGTCAAAGTAAACAAATATGGAGATACCTGGGATGAGTGAAAAATTGCATCATTGGACCTACTGAAGAAGTTTCAATATCCAGCGTCATCTAGGTGGTCATGAACATCTGCATGCTTTGAGCTCAGCAGCAGTCTTCATAAACACATTTAAAACTAGAACCTGGGTTTTTGTGGTTTGGCTTATGAAGATGATGTTGTAAAAACTTAAATGTTAATGTAATATTGTGTGAATATATTCATTTGGGGGAACTCTCTGAATGATGGTAGTATACCATGATTGTACACAGTTTGTGAAATTGTTTTAAGTTACAGGGCAAGGATACTGTTATAAAACTATCAAGTGAGTGCAATGCTCTAGAATCACTGTATCTGGAAATAAATGATACCTGCATGTTGAATTGGGGTGGGTGGGTGTAGCAATCATAATTTTAAGTCTTAAACTTTATATCAAAAATTATTAAAAAGTCTTTCTCCAGTGTTTGCTGTATTCTCTTAATGTTTACGGTAAATAAAATATAAAGGAACATGCATTAAAAAATACTATCCAAAGCAATCTACAAAGTTAATGCAATCCCTAACAAAATACCCATGACATTTTTCACAGAACTAGAACAAATAATCCTAAAATTTGTATGAAACCACAGAAGACTGAAAATAGCCAAAGCAATCTTGAGAAAAAAAAGGACAAAGCTGGAGATATCATGCTCCCTGACTTCAAACTATACTACAAAGCCACAGTAATCAAAACAGTGTGGAACTGACACAAAAACAGACATAGATCAAGGAAACAAAATAGAGAGCTCAGAAATAACCCCCCTCACATATTATCAATTAATCTATGACAAAGGATGCAAAAATATACAATTGGGGAAAAGACAGTCTCTTCAATATGTACTGTTGAGAAAACTGGACAGCTACATATAATAGAATGAAATTAGAACATTTTCTCATACCATATACAAAAATAAACTCAAAATGCATTAAAGACCTAAATGTACGACTGGAAACCATAAAATTCCTTGAATAAAACACAGGCAGTACACTCTTTGACATGTCTTATCGATATTTTTTGGATCTATTGCTTCAGGCAAAGGAAACAAAAGCAAAAATAAACAAATGGGACCTAATTATATTTAAAAGCATTGCACAGTGAAGGAAACCATCAAAAAAATAAAATGACAACCTACTAAACAAGAGAAGTTATTTCCCAATGATTTATCTGATAAAGAGTTAATATCCAAAATATATAAAGAGCACATACAACTCAATATAAAAAAACCAAACAATGCAATTAAAAAATGGACAAAAGACCTGAATAGACATTTTTTCCAAAGAAGACATACAGATAGCTAACAGGCACATGAAAAGATGCTCAACATCACTAATCATCAGGGAAAGGCAAATCAAAACCTCAATGAAATATCACCTCACACCTTTCAGAATGGCTATTATCAAAAAGAAAATAAATATAATAAATATTAGTGAGAAAGTAGAGAAAGGGAAAATTTAGTTCACTGTTGGGGGAATGTAAATTGGTACAGCCACTGTGGAAAACAGTATAAAGTTTCCTCAAGAAATTAAAAATAAAACTACAATATGATCCAGCAATTCCACTCCTGGGTATGTATCTGAAGAAAATGAAAACACTAATACAAAAAGATACATGCAATGCAATGTTCATAGCAGAATTATTTATAATAGCTAAGATGTGGAAGCAACCTAAGTGTCTATCAATAGGTGTATGGATAAAGAAGATGTGATTGATATATGATAAATACATACACACAAACATACAATGGAATATTACTCAGCCATAAAAAAGAATGAAAATTTGCCATTTCCAACATATATGTACCTGTATCATGCTTAGTGAAGTAAGTCAGACAGAGAAAGACAAATATTGTGTTTCACTTACATGTGGAATCTAAAAAATAAAACAAATGAATATAACAAAACAGAAACAGACTCATAGATACAGAGAACAAACTAGTGGTTACCAGTGGGAGAGTGGTGAGGGGAGGGTCATGATAGGGGAAGGGGATTATGAGGTACAAACTACTAGGTATAAAATAAATAAGATACAAGGATATAATATACAGCAAAGGGGATATAGCCAATATTCTATAATAACTTTAAATAGAATATAATCTATAAAAATAATGAACTACTGTGTTGTATACCTGAAACTAATATAACATTGTAAATCAACTGTACTTCAATAAAAACTGCAAAAAATGCAAATTAAAAACATATTGTACTACTTCATGGATAAAGTAAGTATCTTGCAGCAATACAATTCCATTTATACCTTGGCCCTGTTTTGTGCTATTATTATCATATGTTACATAGTACTGTCATTACTGATACATGTCATAACCCTTCACAATAAATTGTTTGTTTTAATTATCAAAAATGAATAAATAAATAAACCATCTATGGCCAACTGATTTTTGACATGATGTCAAGACCATTCAATGGAAAAAGAATAGTCTCTTCGACAAATGGTGCTGGGACAGCTAGATATCCACATGCAAAAGAATGAAACTGGATCCTTATTTCACACCATATATAGAAATTAACTCAACATAGATCAACAATCTAAATATAAGAGCTAAAACCATAAAAATTCATAGAAGAAATAATATGGGTAGATCTTCATGACCTTGACTTTCACAAAGATTTTTAGATATTATACAAAAAATATAAGCAACAAAAGAAAAAATGGATAAACTGGATTTCATCAAAATTAAAGACTTATGTCATCAAAGGCCATTATCAAAAAGTGGACAAGATAACCTACAAAATTAGAGAAAGTGTTTGCAAATCATATACCAAATAAGGGTTTGTATCCAGAACATATAGAGAACTATTGCAAGTCAACAAGAAAAAGATAAAAACCCAATTTAAAATGAGCAAAGGACTTGAATATACATTTCTCCAAAGAAGATAAACAAACGGATAACAAGCACATGGAAAGATGCTTAACATCATTAGTCATTAGGGAAACGAAATTCAAAACCACAATAAGGAACTTCACAGCCATTAGGATACCTCATAATATAAAAAGGAGAATCAGAAGTGTTGGCAAATGTGGAGAAATTGGAACTCTTGTACACTGTTGATGAGAATGTAAAATGTTTCAGCCATTTTGGAAAATAGTTTGGTGTTTCCTCTAAAAGTTAAACAGAGAACAGAATGGCAATATAAACCTACATTCCATCCTTAGGTATATACCTAAAATAATCGAAAACAGGTCCCAAAGCAAGTATATGTACACACATGATCATAACAGCACTAGTCACAACAGTCAAAAGGTGTTAACAGCCCAAATGTCCACCAACGGAATTTATGGATAAAGAAATTGTGGTATATACATACAATGGAATATCACTTGTCCATAGAAAAGCAATGAAGTACTAATAAATGCTACAGTGTGGATGAACCTTGAAAACATTATGCTATGTGAAAGAAGCCAGACAAAAATAAGGTCACATATTTTATGATTCCATTTGTATGAAATATCCAGAATACGTAAATCCATTGAGACAGAACGCAGACTGGTATTTGCCAGGGGCTGGGGTGGAGGTGGCAGCGTGCAAATGACGAGAAATTGCTTTACGGATTAGGGGTTTTACTCTGTAGTGATGGAAATGTTTCAGAACTAGGTAGAAGTGTTAGTTGCCCAACATTGAGAATGTGTTAAATGCCACTGAATTGCTCACATTAAAATGGTTAATTTTATGTTATGTGAATTGTACCTCAATAAATTATTTTTTTAAAACTTTGCTGGTGCCCAGTATGTGTTTTAAATGTTAATCTTCTAAATAGTTTATCCCTATTAACATAATTAAGAATATACAAGTTTCAGAAAACTGAAAACAAAATTAGTCAATTAGCAGATGCAGGAATTGGAAACAGGAGGTTAGAGGAAATGCTTGCAGTTAAAATGACAATAAAAACGCCATCCGACTTTTTGTAGCCAAGATGACACACCCAGGTGCCTGTCCTTGACTTGACTAGAGGCAGGAGAGGTATATCCAGACCTTTCATTCAGGGCAGGGACAGGAAGAAACATGTCAGGAAGCTGTGCTTTCTGCATTTTTTTCTTTCTGAAAAAGGTGGTAGATTGTGTTCATTCGACTGCAGGGAAAACTTCAGAGATGGGGAGCCAGGACTGAGAGATAATTGAGCAAGACAGATTTCTCAGCTTGCCTAGATACTTGTAGAAGGCAATAACTGTGTTTTAAATGAAGGTTGAGTATTACAGTAGAATAGACCTTGGACTTTATTTTATTTATTTATTTAGCTGCATTGGGTCTTTGTTGCTGTACGTGGGCTTTCTCTAGTTGCAGCGAGTGGGGGCTACTCTTCGTTGCGGTGTGCGGGCTTCTTATTTGTGGTGGCTTCTCTTGTTGCAGAGCACAGGCTCTAGGCACACAAGCTTCAGTAGTTATGGCACGTGGGCTCAGTAGTTGCGGTGCACAGGCTCTAGGGCTTGTGGGCTTCAGTAGTTGTGGCACACGGGCTTTGTTGCTCCGTGGCATGTGGGATCTTCCCGGACCAGGGCTTGAACCCGTGTCCCCTGCATGGGCAGGCGGATTCTTAACCACTGTGCCACCAGGGAAGTCCAAGACCTTGGATTTTAGAGTGAAATAGACCTGAGTTCAAATCCCAACTCTGCCCCTTAATAGCCATGTGACCTCATGTTATTTACTTAGCCATTTCAAACCACAGTTTTCCTTTCTCTTAAATGTGAATATATAACTCTGAAAGATTATTGTGAAGATTAAGTGAGGTAGATACAAAGTACCCAGCACATGCCAGCACACAGTAGATACTTGATGCTAGTTATTTTTCTTCAATCAAATTACAGATGACTTCTCCCTCCCACTTCACTCCCCCTCCAAAAAAAGTAATTAGAGTTGGTTGATGAAGAAGGATAATAAACCAAACCTTCAATTACAAAAGATACCAAAACAATTATACCAGGTGATGAAGACGAGTATTCAAAGCAATGCTTTTTCACCTGGTAAAACATCCTGCATGAGGAGGGATAAAAGCTTATTCCTCGCAGAGAGATCAGCAGAATGACAGAAAGGATGAACAATTTCATCCCAGAATCCTTGCCCTTTCTATTGGCCCCATAAGAAACCAAAGGTATCCACACCCCATGAGCAAAAGGAAGCTCAGCTGGGGAATGAATAACAATGAAATCATTTGAACAAGAAGAGTAATGGTTTTCTTATCCTCCTCAGGAGGTTCTAGGGTTCAGAATGCTATAGTGACTAATAAGAATGTGGGTATAGGGCTTCCCTGGTGGCGCAGTGGTTGAGAGTCCGCCTGCCAATGCAGGGGACACGGGTTCATGCCCCGGTCCAGGAAGATCCCACATGCCGCGGAGCGGCTGGGCCCATGAGCCATGGCCGCTGGGGCTGCGCGTCCGAAGCCTGTGCTCTGCAACAGGAGAGGCCACAACAGTGAGAGGCCCGCGTACCGCAAAAAAAAAAAAAAAAAAAAAGAATGTGGGTATAGATCCATACAGATGTTTGTTCAATTCCCAGATCTCACTAGCTATGGACCTTAGGCAAGTCACTTTCCTTCTCTGAGAATTGGAATTCTCACTTATAATGAATAATACTTACCTTGTAGGGTTGTTATGTGTATTATGCAAGATAAATACATGTAAAGTGCTTAGCACAATGCCAAGCACATAGTCAACAACTCATACATGTTCATTCCCTCCCTCTTCCTATCACATAAAATTCTACCCTATTTTACAGAAAGGGACTCCTTTTAAAGATGAGACTGTCATGAAAATGAATCATTATTCTACATTTCTTTTCATTCAAATTACCATTTAAGGGTCCCCTACATTACATTATGTAGGCTCCTATCAATATGGCTCAATTTAAAAGTTGAAAGATAAGAGGCTTTTGTCAGTGGAAAGTACAACAAATTAAAAGTTAGAAACACTGAGTTTAGCCCTAGCTTTTCTGCTAACTAGCACACCATCTTTCTGGGCCTGTTCCCATATAGTGAATGGAGGAGTGTGGGCTCGACTATCCCTTCCAGTTTTAAACTTACATGAAACTAATCACTAAAGCTGAAGGACAAGTCACAGCCTTTGCTAGTAAGAAGAATCATGGACATTAGGCTATTTGAGAGACTTCAAGAGGTCAACTAGTTTATTTAATGTTAGAATGACTTAAGCCCAGCACCTAGGATGGAGATTCTATATAATTCCCTGTTGGCATTTTCTTAAATATTTATTTATTTATTTAGGCTGCGCTGGGTCTTAGTTGTGGCATGCAAGATCTTCATTGCCGTGTGCAGGATCTTCCTTGCTGCATGCGGGCTCTTTAGTTGCAGCATGCAGGATCTTTAGTTACAGCATGCATGTGGGATATAGTTCCCTGACCAGGGATCGAACCTGGGCCCCCTGCATTGGGAGCACGGAGTCTTAGCCACTGGACCACCAGGGAAGTCCCCCTTGTTGGCATTTTCTAAGGTTTATTCTCTCTGAGAGTAAGCCTCTGATTTTATATGCATAGAATAATTAGACTATGCAAATAACATGAGTATATAGTAGTCACTATACTGATACAATGAATCAACCTATATTCAGAGATACGATGATGAATTCTTTGGTATGGAATATTTTTAAAGTAATCATAAAAGGGGACCTAGAAAAGAGAATTTTGTTATTTGGTCTGAAATATCAACATAGTCTACTTTCAGGGCTGAGGGCATTTTCTCCTATTTTCAAAGCAACTTAGTTAAGCTTTGATCCCTTTGCTTTGAAAGATGAAACATAACAAAAAACTTCACATATGTGTATACGTGTGGCACATACACATACACACACTCCTCTTCTCCTAAAGGAAATAAGATCTATCTACCTCTCAAATTACATCAGTTAGATGTGAGTCCAAGGAGCCTTGAATTGTCTTTACCTAGTAAATCAAGCAATCTATGAATACTACCATGGGTAGAGCTTCTAGGCGGCCAAAACTTAGGGAAGGTTATTTAAAGGGCAGATTCAAAGTCTCAAGGTTAAGGACAGAGTGTGGTAGCTTATTGAGTCCATCTCCCTAGTCCAAGAAATGGGCAAAAACTTCTTCAGACTATTGAACAGAAGACCAAATGCCTCCAGGGGAGTTCATGCTCCTCTTTGGCCTACATATCTTAATGTAGCACCTTCTCTCCACAGACAATGTGAAATCTAGAGACCCAACGACATACATGATCACTGCCCTCAAGATGCTTGCAGTCCAGCCAAGACTCCACATGTGCACATAGAAACATACACTACAGAGGCTGGAAAGGTTCTTTAGCGATCATACAGTTCAGTGGTTTTCACACTCTTTCATAGAGCTTTCAAGGGTTCCACAGAAGGGCCTCAAACTGACATTAAGAAGGACCATAGGGGGATTTTTTGCACTCAGAAGGCTCTCGATCCACAGGCTTATTTTTTTGAAAGAAACTCCCTTTTTTGTCTCAATGTTGTATATTGGAGTTCTACAGATTTTATTAGTAGAAAGGGTTTCATAAGTAAAAGAAAGACTGAAACCCACAGCTCGGATCCAAATTTTTCATTTCAAAGATGAAGAAATGGAGGTCCAGATGCATCCAGCAATCCGTCCAAGGTTTTGCTGCAAGTGTTTAGCCAAGTCATGAAGTACTGAAGAGAGGAGAATACATTTTGCCTTGCGGTACTTCTGCTGTTGCTAAATGCCAAATAAGTGCTGGAGAAAAATTATGTGGGTGGGCACAATCACAGGGGCCTGTGGTACATATGGGGCTGCTTCCTAGGGGAGGTTGGACTTAAACTGGGTTATGGCCTTTGGGGAGGGTTTCATGAGTTGGAAGGAGGAGGGCGTCCTGGCAGAGGTACAGTCATGAGTAAAGGTGCAGGGACACGGATGCATAAGAATGTTTTTCCAGCCAGTCCTTGTGGACCTATGTCTCCTACTCAGAAAACTTTTTTATTCCTATTCTGACAGAATCTTTTCCTATTGACCCTTTCATACTGGCATCAGTTCTGGAGGATTCAGCTTTGATATGAGCCCTAATAAGCTGCCGTTTCAACAATTGGCACGATCAGCTAATTCTTGCTTTTATCTCCAACAGCAAGCTTGGAAATAAAATATCAAATCTTATCCCATATACTGATATACCATAATTTACAGGGCTTTTTGATTATGTGTGGCTAGACTTTTTTCATAATATCTGGGTACCCATTTCCTGCACATAATTCTGTTGAATTGTCATGGTCACAAAAACCATTCTTCCTAGGAGACATTGTATCTCTATTTCTATTTAAAGGACACAAAACAAAGCAAGGGATTCACGTTGCCTTTGGTATAATTAGCATCAGAAAAGATTATAACAAATTGTTCTTGGTTAAAAGTAAAAAAATATATTGGGAGTTGATATTATTGCTCAGTAACAATGATTGAATTGCTTGACTTATAGCATAACCATGGCATCGGTATGCACTGAGCATTCATTAGAACAACCTATGGTATAGGTGTAGGGTGCGTGTTCATTACAACAGTTTATCTCACTATAAAATGGGAGTAATACAAGGGAGATGACGCATTGAAAGTCACGCCACAAATAAATTATTTGAATCAGGATTACAACTTTGGTCTCTTAATTCTTAATAAGGCTTCCTTTCTCCAAAATCACCCTGATTTGAAATATTTTCTCAAGTATGATAAGACTGCTTGAAATTTTCTTCCATCTTTTCTCTTGTTCTTCATGGAGCAGCCAATGTGGAAGGGCAGATATATTAGTCAGGGTTCTCCAGAGAAAGAAACACAGTAAGATAATTAAGGGGTGTGTGTGTGGGTGTGTGTGTGTGTGTGTGTGTGTGTGTGTGTGTGTGTGTGTGTGTGTGTGTGTGTGTGTGTAGAGAGGGGGAGAGGGGGAGAGGGGGAGAGGGGGAGAGGGGGAGAGGGGGAGAGGGGGAGAGGGGGAGAGGGGGAGAGGGGGAGAGGGGGAGAGGGAGAGAGGGAGAGAGGGAGAGAGGGAGAGAGGGAGAGAGGGAGAGAGGGAGAGAGGGAGAGAGGGAGAGAGGGAGAGAGGGAGAGAGGGAGAGAGGGAGAGAGGGAGAGAGGGAGAGAGAAAGAGAGAAAGAGAGAGAGAGAGACGGGAGAGAGACGGGAGAGAGACACGGAGAGAGACACGGGGAGAGAGAGGGAGAGAGAGGGAGAGAGAGGGAGAGAGAGGGAGAGAGAGGGAGAGAGAGGGAGAGAGAGGGAGAGAGAGGGAGAGAGAGGGAGGTTATGAGAAATTGGGTCACATAATTATAGAGCCTGAGAAGTTCCAACATCTGCAGGATGGGTCAGCAAGGTGGAAACCTAGGAAAGCCAATGGTATAGTTCCAATCCAAGTCCAAAGGCCTGAGAACCAGAAGAGCCAATGTTTAAGTTCTGGTCCAAAAGCTGGGCAGTCTTGAGACACAAGAAGAGCCAACGTTTCAGTTTAAGTCTAAAGGCAGGTAAAGGCCTACGTCCTGCTCAAGTAGTTGGGCAGGAGGGGTTCTCTCCTCCTCAGGGGAGGGTCAGCCTTTTTATTCTGTTCAGGCCTTCAACGGATTGGATGAGGGCCACTCACATTAGGGAAGACAATCTGCTTTACTCAGTCTACCGATTCAAATGTTAATCTCATTCAAAAATACCCTTACGGATACACTCAGAATAATATTTGACCAAATACCTGGGCACCCGTGGTCCAGTCAAGATGACACAAAATTAACCATCACAGCAGGGATGGGGGAAACTCTTACCTCACCTGGGGAAATAGGACTTGGGGATTCATCAGTTCCTTTCTGCTCAGAGATGGACCAGCATCTCCAATAAAGGAGGGTTCATTTTTTTAAGAACTTCTAGATTGAATGAAGTTTCCGAGACCAGAATTCCTATGGAAGAGATTTCTAGAGATTGAGGAAACCATGTCCCTAGGTCTTTAAATAGGGGGAAGATGTCAAATCACTAGTTGAAACTGCCCTCACTCCCTTTGCAAATTATCTTTTATTCGGACTGGTCCTACCTTGCATTTTCCCCTCTGTTGGAGCTTAGGCAGGGTTTGGGGTATCAAGGGTTATCAGGCAAAGGAGCCATGATCTACAGAAAAACATGGAACTATAGCTGTAGATTAAGGTAGATTGTAGAACCAAAATATAGGGACACGTCAAGAAAATAGTCCACTTCCAGGGAGTTTACGGAAACTGAAGGTCAGAATAAAATAACAGATCGGAGCCAGGAAAGTAATCAATAAAAGAGTCCAGAAGCTAGATGGCAAGGCAAGTCCAAGGAAGGGGTCAGAATAGGAGAGGCTGACACAAGGATCCAGAGACAAGAAGAAACCAGACAACTTCTGTCTCTGACAGGAAACCTTTTAGACTTTTTCACAGGAGCCTAGGACCTGCTCACCAGGATCTGGCCGTTCTAGTACCAATATGGCCATATGTCACAGAACCAGGATCCTTGTCAGAAGCGCCTGCCAAGGACTGTGAGAAACCCACCAGAGGCTGGAGGTTGGGAACAGATTTCAGGGACAGGTAGGAGAACTGCAAAGACAAGGCCAAGAAGAAAGAAGATAGTAAAGAATTTTTAAGTATCTAAGTCCTGTTTGTAACAAATCTTCCTCAGCCCCCAAGGGTGGGTTTCATGGAGGGCTTCACTGTGTTGAAATCAGACTACACAAATGGTAGAAAATGCTAGTCTTGCTGTTGGTAAATTTCATCGTTAATGTTGCTCCAGTGAAATATTACTTCCAGTAAATCCCATGGCAATTAACACTTTTTTCTCTTTTCCTGAAAACTTGAGCCAAGTTGGAAAGCCTTACCAACCTAATTTCTTTTTGTGGTTATAATTTTGGGACTACCATAAACTTCTCTTTCTCTCATCCCCATGCCTTTTCTAGATTCCACAGTCCCACTCCATGACAATTACAATACAAAGTAATATATAGGTATTGGTTACAATGTCCTATCTTGAATGATGAATGAGAGTACTTATTCATTCATTCAACACATGTATTGAGTTCCTACTACGTGCCAGCTATTTTTCTATGCACTAGATATACAGCAGTGAGAAAACCACACAAAAATCCCCTTTCTCATAAAGCTTGTTTTCTGTGAGATTCCTAACGTGCTTTTGGGAGAGCCTGGTAAGTAGGACTTTCGATCTTTCCTCATACACACGTGAAGAATCAGCTTTTCACTGTAACCAGAAGTTCTTTCTTCTCTGCCTGCACTTTAATGGTTTAATGGAGCATCCGAGTCTTAGAAAATTATTTCTATTCTCCATCAAATATGACTGAGGACTGGGATAAATGGAAATCTGAGTGTGGCTTAGAACATCCAATTCTTACAGTATAAATACAGTATCTTCCCTCACTAATTCCTTGGACTTCTATCTACTCCAAAATGTACACCTAAGCTCTATTCATCAAGCCCCTGGGCCTCGTGAAGCCAGACCCCTGAGGTCCATCATTCAGAATCTACAAATATTTATTGAATAGTCATTAAGTTCCAGGCATGCTCACATAATTATTTCACTTATTCCTCACAACAACCCTATGGGAGATGCAGAATAGGTATTCCTAACCTTCGTAGACTTCAGTTTTCCCAGCAAGATGTGTCAATGACTTACGCAAGGTCAATAAGTTAGTAAGTAGTTCTTTAAAATATGAAAATCATTCTTTTGACTCCATGGCCCTTGTCCCCTAGTGTCCTTATGGGGGACTCTTTTTCTTTATTAATCATCCTATGTGCATGAAACATGGTCACAAGCACAGCATATGCAGTAGCCTTGGTCCTTGGAGCAGGTATATTCAATCATCTTGACTGTTCAGTAGCTCATATTCCCTTTAGATTCCACATCTGCATGGAGGCACCAAGAGGGGACAGGAGGATAGTGGTGGTAGTGAAAGATTCATTCAATAGCATATGACTGAGAGTCTGCACTTCTATCCCTACTCAGTTTGGAATTGGGAACCCTGAGGTCTGGGCAGTTTCACAGTAGAGATGAATGCAAAAACATTAATGCAAAAAAAGATGAATGCAAAAATTCATTCATATCTGTATGAGTGGTGAAATTTATGAATATTCTACTTTACCATTGGTTGGTGGAGAGCCTTCAGTTTTGACTTGGCTACAAGGAGTTAATTAGATAGAAGCACCTATACCGATCATCTGGAGGTTTTTCGCTATTATTTTTTGTTTGTTTTCTTCTTATTGTTTTTTACCTGCCTATCATATTTACTGTGTGGGTTGGCACAGCGGACACCCTTTAATATTGCAGATCCAAAGGGTTTCTCAGATTCACCAAGTCAGTTCTCATTTATATGTAAGGATGGGACAGACAGGAGAACAAGAGAAAGCGAGACGTGACATAATTCCCCACAGACCATTAGAATCAATACTTTGTTTCTAGCCCAACTCCTACTAGTCCTTTCCTTAAAGCTTCAAACAAAAAGAAAGTAAACTGATTTTCTGCCAGTTCCTTCTATCCTCTTGTGACCCTGTGGTGGAGATGGTAATAGGGAGGATAAAGACTGCGAAGACCTGAAGCCAATGGAAGTCATCAAGCAAGTAGCCCAAAGCATCAGGCAACTAGATAAACATCCCCTGGAGAGTTGAGAATTGACCGCTGTTACAAGTGGGAAAAGTCAGCTGCAGTCAGGTTACTGATTATTTTGCAGTAGAAAAATTATCCTCAGTGCCTGAACCCCTGGAAACATGAACAATGAGAAGGAAACATTTTCAATAAATAACCTAAGCTGATTTGACAGGGATCTGAATCGGGCTCCAGCCCAAATCCAAAGGTAAGAAATAAAGGAGGCAGCTGTACCTTTAAATTCAGTCCTTGACAAAGTCCCAAGAGACTCCATTTTTATTTTTTTCTGCCTCTGCAAAAATAATACTTGCTCATCTCATCACATTGATAGTGTACTGTCAGCACTGGAGGAACAAATTGTATGTGTGAATTTTTAAAATTTGGGCCTAAGAATGTCACTCAGGTAATGTTCCTTTGAGATCCCAGGGGTTTTGCATTCCCTTCTGTGTTCCTTATCAGATCCTTTGGCTGGGGGCAGGGGAAGGAGCTGAACAGAGGACTTTGAGGCTCAAAGGTTATTTCCATCCGAAGCTGTCAAGACTGTTTGCCCTCAATGGCCCAGAGCCTCTACATCTCTCCCCTTAAAAGTCTGCTCTCAAATAATTCCATCATCACTGTACTTTGTTCTGAATGAGAAATAGTCACTTCTTTGCCCAAATTCCTCATCTCTTAAACAACTGGTTTAAAGAAAAATATACATCTGAAAATCAGGAAATTTAGCACAATTCATAACATTAACAACCAGTACATTCAGTGTTAGATATGAATGAGAGGAGGACTGCATTGTTAAATACAAAGTAAACTTATTTATCTAAAACCCAAAAAATACAAGTGTTTTTAGGCTGTCAGTTGTTTCAGAATACAGGTAATCACGGGAAAAGGGAGAAAGTTAGTTTGGAGGAGAGGTTTTAATCTTACCGGATTTCAAATGTTCCATCTGCCAGCCCTTCCGACAGTCAACAGATTTTACGGAGGGGACATGAGGTAGCTGCAGTGACCGCTCCCAAAAGGCTTGCACTCTCTGGGCCTCTGTATCCTCAACTGTAAAACAGGAGGGTTATTTTATATTATCTTCAACACGCCTTCCAGTGCCGACATTTCCTGATTTCAGAGTCCCTTCCACAGGTCCTGTGGCCACTTCCTAAATAGGCCTTCTCCAGCTCTAAAGGCATTGGCTTCTTCTGTAAACTCAAAGTTTCTGCTCACAATTTTATTCTCACTGAAGCAGCGGAGGATCTTGTCTGAGGTCTTGCGGTAGGCAGAATTCTAAGATGGGCTCCCAAGAGTCCCCACTGGTGCATACACACCTTCCCCCAATTATTCAATAAAACACTAATCTATCAGTAGGTACTGCTGTGAAGGTATTGCAGATGTAATTAAGGTCCCAAATCAGCTGACCTTAAGATAGGATGATTATCTGGGTAGTGCTGACTTAATTGCATGAGCCCTTTAAAAGCAGCCTTTTCTCTGGCTGATGAGAAAGAAGAGAGATATGCTCCAGCTGGCTTGGAAGAAAGCAAACATTCATCTTGTGAACTGCCTTTGGGGGCTACATGGCAAAGAACTGTGGGCAGCCTCTAGGAACTGAGAGCAGCCCCCAACCAGCAACACCCAGAAGAAAACCAAATTCTTCCAACAACCTGAATGGAATTAGAAGAGGCCCTTAGCCCAGATGAGAAATGGCAGCCCTGACTGGATACCTTGATTTCAGTGCAGTGAGACCCTGAGCAGAGAATCCAACCATGCTGTGCCCAGGCTTTTGGCCCACAAAAACTGTTGCCTAATAAGCTTATGTTGTTTTAAGCCATTAAGTTCGTAGTAAGTTTTAATACAGCAGTACAACACTAATACAAGTTCTTTTAGCCACATAGTCTTGGCTCCTGTTGACCTCTCCATTAATTTTTTTGCTTTAAATTTCCCTTAGCTTGTGAATTATTTCCTCTTCTTCACATCTCTTTCTCTGAACAGACGTGAGCAGGATTTACAGATAATAAATCTGTAAGTGGAGCAACATTACATCACTTAGCCACAGCTACAACTTCCTGTCATCAGTGAAATTAAAGACAT
This sequence comes from Grampus griseus, assembly GCF_964374135.1. Taxonomy (NCBI): domain Eukaryota; kingdom Metazoa; phylum Chordata; class Mammalia; order Artiodactyla; family Delphinidae; genus Grampus; species Grampus griseus. The sequence goes on along the minus strand of NC_138999.1, from coordinate 96,523,422 downwards.
GAAATCCAGTAATGTGAATTAAATACCTGGTCATCCGGAGGAATGGAAAAATAAATCCAAGATGATTCCACGCATCTAGCTAAAGTTCCGGGGTTCAATGCAAATCCAGATACAAGATCAATTCCTTCATTTGGTTATTTAGAAATATCTAGGGAGCACTACTCTGTGGCAGGCAATGGGGATTCCATGATAAGCAAGACAGACAAGGCATCTGCCCTCATGGACCTGACAGTCCAGTGCAGGGTGGTCCAACAGAAGTATTATGTGAGCCACATTTGTCATCTTAAATTTTCTAGTATCCACCTTTAGAAAAGCAGATAAAAAACAGATGAAATTAATTTTAATATATTTTATTTGACCCAAGGTATCCAAAATATGATTTCCACATGTAATCAATATACAGAATTATTAATGTTTGTATTTTGCACTTACAACATATCTCATTCCAGACTAGCCACATTTCAAGTGCTCAGTAAGCACATGTGGCTCATGGCTACTGGACTGGACAGCACATCTACTTGATACTATGATGCACAGTGATAACTTGTTAGGCTGTGGAAACGTGAAGGCAAGGCATTGAACTTAGATTGGGAAAGGGAGAAAACAAGGGAGACAATCATGTTAACCAGGTGAATGGTGGGTACAAGGGTGTTCCAGGATGAGGGGCTAGCATAAGCAAAGAACAGGCAGTGTGAGAAGAATGAGTTTGCTCAAAGGCCAGAGAGAGGAAAGTGGACCATTCCCAGAGAACTGCAGGTATTTCAGACACTGCTGGAGTGTGGACAGGGAAAGAAGAAGAAAGGCCCATGGAATTAGGCTCACTGTCTACTGATCCACTCTGTCAGCTCTGCCTCTCCCTACTTAGGGTCACTCAAAAGCAAATCCTGCCCAGTCCTTTCTCTGCTTGGAATTGTTACTCTCTAAACCCCTTTTCCCAAGAGTATCTTACACGTCAGACCCTGTTAAATAGTCAGCTTCATTCGGCCATAGTGTTAACAGCAATCACCCAAGGAAAAGTCTATCCTGGGGGGCCAAAATACTGGTTTTACAGTGCCCCAGACATTTAGGTCATGTTGCCAACCGCTGTGGGCTTCTCTGCTTGCCCCAGAAGTCTCTCTTTTCTTCCATAAAAGTAATGATAATGATAACAACAGGTGACATGTATTAAGTCCTTATAATGTGCCAAGCTAAGTGCTTTACATGGATTGCTTCTTAACTCTCACAACAACTCTCTATATTAGGCTCTTTTTGTTATCCCTTGTTTAAAGGTAAGAACTGAGGCTTAGAGTGGTGAAGTGATTTGTTCAAGGTAATACAGCTAATAGAATGTACAGTTGGGATTTAAATCCAAGGAGTCTGAATTTAGAGGGTCGACAAGCTGTAGTACATAAATTAATTAAAGTATGGCCTCAAAAAATGAAGAAAAACAACTAGTACAGACACACACGCACATGCACACACAGCAAAAGCTTAGCCCTGAGAAGTCCATGGTTAGGTTGGACCAAGCTCTCAAAATGGTGAGCTGGTGGTCATTCTGAGGGAAGGGACCTGAGAGGATGTGGAGCCAGGAAGAGAAAAGGTATCAGGATTGAGCCTCCAACCCTGAATTCTGAGTACCCCTAGCTAGGCCAGCAGTTATGCCCACTCATCCCTACTCTGGGCTGTGCAAGAGAATATTTAGTAAGAAAGACTGAATATCTAATAAAGTTGTTATTGTTGGGGGAGACACATGCATGCACACACACACACTCCAACCTCCCAGAGGTGCTTCCCTGCAAGGTATAATCTAATTGGTGTCTCGAGGCTGTTGGACTAATTTGTCGCCTCTGTTCTTGTCTTTGATCCAGGAGAGAAGAGGGAATGGATGGCAAATGCGGGAGCTGTGTTGCCAGTCATTCTGAGCCAACAGAGTGACTAACCAATTCCCTCCCAACCTCATCATCCCTATCTAGCTATCCACCCCTCCCCCATCTTTGTGGCAAATAATTAAGCTTGTAAGCACTGGGCAGTGTTAGCTAAAGCTGACTGAGATATTCAAAAACAACCCAAAACATTCTTCTTTCTGGTCTGCTGCCCTGGATTAGGAATGGCTTATGATTTGTTTTGTTCTGCTTTCTTGCTGCCTGTGATCTCTAATTTACCCTCATGCTTTAACAATGAACCTGTTTCTCTTTAAATGGTAGAAGACAGTTCTAACCATGGCAGGTGGAGATGGAGGCAACTGAATCAAGATAAACAACCTAATGATTTAACTCTTTCCTCAGCTGCTAGCTGCCTCACATTACCCAAGAGTACATGTGCTCGTTTGTCTTTCACTTGTCTTTGCAAGTGGACACTTGGTAACTTTGGTGTCGCGCTCCCCAACACAGCTGTGTGGGTGTGCACACGCTTACAGTGCTGGAAAATTATCATGGAGATTGAGGGTAAAGAAAAAATCACACATCACAACTGTCTGGTAAGGGGTACTAGATGAAGAGAATTGTGTCACTTCCCTGAACACCAATGGTCTGCAGCACCCACACCACGGGGGATCTTAGAAATCCAGATTCCCAGGGGGCACCCCAGTGCTACACAATCAGAATCTCTGGGAGTGAGGTCAGAAGTCTGTGGGACTCAGTAACTCTGATGCCCACTCACTAATGTTTCAGAACCACTCCTTTACTGAATCCCTTCTGAAACTCTGCTTAAAAAGGCAAGAAGGCAGAGTGAAGGGAAAAGTGGCTTTGGTTTTAACAGAGGTTCTCAGCCTTAGATGCACATTAGAATCATCTGGAGAGCTCTAAAGTTACTGAAGGCTGGACCCTGGCTGCAGAGGTTTGAACTCAGATGGTCTGATGTAGGGCCCAGGCAACATAATGTTTTAAAAGTTATCCAGATGATTCTAATGTACAACCAGGGCTGAGAACCACCATTTACAGAAATATATGGTAGACTGTCACCTGGAGGACTTTCCCTTTTCAGCTATCTCCTGGTCAATGCCCTGGTTTGGAGCCAGGATGGCTCCTGTGTAATGGGGACGTATTACCAGTTTGTAGGCAAGGAAGCTAATGCACATTGAGTGCTGTTATGCGTCAAGCACTACAATAGGCATTAGGCCCACACAGCCCAGAGCAGGTAAATCCCCTGGGAACAACCACCGGCAAACATCCAAGGGGAAGAATTAAGATAAAGAGATGATTAGTTCACAGGACCAGACAGAGAGGTGCTGGTCATAGTCATTCAAGGAATAAATGAACAAAAGAAGTAGGAGGCTCCAGGCACGTATCTGGATTAGGTTAGGCACATTCCAGCTTAGATGCAGAAGGCTAGACTAAATGACCTCGTATTTCTTCCCAACTTCTTCCACAACGCTCTGAAAAAGGATAAGGGCAGATATGATTTGGAAGTTGTTCCTGCACGTTCAAAATGATGGAGAAAACTGAGGTCTGATGTCCAAAACCATTCTCAACTAAAACTTTGAGATGACCCTTAGAGAGGAACCAAGTCAAGCATTATCATACCCATTTTATAGACTAGAACAGTGGTTCTCGACCTGTGGCCCCTAAAACTTATTAGAAATGTAATTCTAGTCCTAGTAAATGAGAAACTCTAGGGGTGGGGCCCTGCAATCTGTGTTGTAACAAGCTCTCCAGGTAACCCTGTTGCAGGCTCAAGTTTGAGAAGCACAGCTCTAGTGAGTTCGTTCAACTGATCCTCAAAGGAAGAGTCGACTTTTCCTTTCTTTCACATCAATAAGTATTCACCAAGGAGCTTGCCTATCTAGCCCTCAATCACCCCCTTCTCAGAACTGCGCTGGAAAATGCTGAGGTGCAGGGCTGCGATGAGAGCTGGCATTGTGGCTGGGAGGATACACTGGAGATTGGGCCTCTAACCCCTGACGTGTGCTTGCAGTGTGACCCCACGGAAACCAACTAACATCTCTGACTCAAAATCTGGCACACGTCAGGTGCTCGATAAATATTTATCTGGGTACCTGTAAACCAAGGGTAATAGTGCTGGAGGAGGCAGGGTACTGTGAAGTCAGACATATCTGAGTTTGGGTCCTGGCTCTGCCTTTAAACTGGCCTCTTGACCTGGAGCAAAGCGCTTCCCACTTTAGCCTCGGATTTCTCAGCTATAAAATGGAGGAGAGGGATTCTGATTACAAGCTCTCCAAGGGCTCTGTTGACATCTAAAATATTTTGTTTAAAGATCTGCACTTCGATATTGAGAGCGTTTAGTGACCCAGACAGTTTCTGTAAAGATACAGCCATACAAACACAAACTCTTCTGTAGCCTCTATATGCTGATCAATTTCCAGTACCCAGTAAATGACTACTTATACTAACACTACCACTGCTACTATAGGAGGTGGTTTACTCATTAATATGGGGCAAGCAACCACCTGATTAAACATTACCCCAACCCACTTATCGCTTTCCATTGTCTGAGTAGTACACAGCGGTCTCTCATTGTGGCAGGAAGCTGCTTGGAGTAGCTGGGAGACATGCACAAATGACTGGGGAAGCCACTGAGCTCATTAGGCTTGCAGGGCTGGGTGAACCCCTCAATGGCCCTTAAACATTAGAAGGTGAAAAATATAACAAAGGGTCAAGGAAAACATCATAGGAAGGAAGGAAAATAGTGAAAAGAGCTAGGGCAGTGGGAAGAAGCTGGCCGGGGATGCGAATCCCTGCTCCACAGTAGCTGTGTGGACTTGGGCCACTTAACATCTCTGAGCCACAGACTCATGTGTGAAAGGGAGACCATAACACCGGCTTCATAAAGTTGTTCTCCTCACTAAATACGACAATGCAATATAAAATAAAAAGTTTTTTAAAAATAGGACAAAGGACTATGTAAAGCACCCAGTTTCGAACCCAACACAATCTTAAGCGCTCAGTCAATGAGAGGGGATATTATTATCCTGATTTACCTTTGCATGTGAAATTCAAGGGAGTTGTGAGATCCTGGCAGCCTGCAACTTAATCAAACAAAATAACGGGTTTGACAAGTACCTGCTACATACAGAGCTCTGTACCAGGTACTATGAGGCATAGCCCAGAAATGGCGGGCGGAATCATACAAAATTGCAACATTTGACCATTTAACCAATAAACCCACCAAAGTTATATGATTCAACCTAATATACGAGCCTGTGCCTCATTTCATGGAAGGTCTGATACTGTGGAGAAACGACTGATTTGCACAGGAAAACAATAGCAATCCCCCAATGTTTAAGCAAGTGCTAAATTGAATATAATGTAAAATGAGCTTTTCCTGGCTGAGTGACCTACTGAGATCCCCATACTTTCTGAGTTGCTTTTTCAAAATACTACCTTCCTTTTTTTTCAAAATACCACCCACCTGGCCCTGCTCCCTTCCTTCCAGCCAGCTCATGGATAGGAGGCCAGTGGCACACTCAACCCTCCCTGGAGGAGCCTGGCATGCTGAAGGAGCTCAGCACGGCCAAAGGGAGGCCGACGTGCGGAACAGAATGCTCCTTGAGATTCCACGAGCCTCCGACCGACGGCAACGGGCTGTTTCATAGAGCTGATCTCTGTCATCATGACACCTGCAACCCTTTCATTATAAAAATATATGCATATCCCACAGGGCCCTACCACTTCCACCTTCCTTGAGTGGCTGCTGGGTTTTACACCCACCAGATTAGATACATTCTGACTTGTTCAGACACCGGTAGTTTAGGTCCCTTGGTCCCGGAAGCCAAGGGGATTAAGGGCCGCTGAATCAAAGGAGAAATTGGAGGCACCTTCCCAGGTGGAGGTTTCCCAAAGGCAGCCTCATCTCAGCTGATGTTAGAATCAGATTCATCGTTTTCCCCCCACTGCCTCCTTAGACGGAGCCTGTCTTTTACCCTCGTCAAATTGGGGACAGTGGCACATCCCTGCTGTAGAGGACTAAGGCCACTCTGTTTCCAGCCTGGACACTCTTCATGCTCTCCCCTGAGGGAAGTGGGTGGCTGGCTGGCCCTCTCCCAGGTAGGAAGTTTGGCTGCCAGGCTTCTCTGGTTCCACGTTTATTTCACAAACATTTATGTAACACTCACCATGTGGCAGGCGCTGTTCTAGGCGCTATGCACATAGTAACGCATCCATTATTCTCATAACAACCCTGTGCAATCTGTAGAGTTATTAAACCCATTTTACAGATGAGGAACCTGAGGCACAGAAAGATGATGTAACCCACCCAAGGTCACAGAGCTGGTAAGTGGGAGAGCTGAGATTCAACCAGGCAGTCTGGCTCCACAGCCTACTCCCTGAACTACTAGAATATCATGCCTCTGGAAGTAAGACCTTTCTAAGGGGTGAATTGGGGCAGAGGGAAGGTCAGAGGTCTTACTTAAAGGTACAGCCACTTGCAGTAAGGCTTGCGTTGGGGGGCACTAAAGACATCTGCTCTAAAATATCTCCCGCTTGCCCTGCTGAGTCAGAGTTCATACTCTGATCCCTCTTCTGAGGTATCCAAAGCCCTTCCTGAGTTGTGAATAAAACTTGGCAGGGGTTATATAGTCACCATTGGTCATGAACACCCAGGCCCAAAGCACGTTATCATAGCCAAAGCAGAGTCCCGAGAGTTTGGCTCCCTAAACAGGCAAGTTGTGAAGGTGAGGGAGGGAGTTTAGGAACTGTCTATGGCTGCCAGAGTTGCCCAGGAGAGACAGGCCTGAGAATGACCATGAGGAGGACCCCTAAGTAGCCAGGGATTTCATGTGAAAATACGGGCTACCTGGGGGCGGCAAGGCCCCACAAGAACAAACAAGCCTACATTGAAGATAGTCGTTACCTCCTCCCTGGTTTGGCCCCCAATCTGACTTCTTTAACCCCAAGTCAAAGCTGATGGGCAGCAGCAAGGCCCTCTTCCGCCAGAGCAGAGGCTCCCCCATTAACGAGCGAGGCCCCTGGTGAGTGGGTGTCCAGACTCAAAGTTGCCCCCATCGTGGCTCTGACACCAGTCAGTGAAGTCTGTGTTCAGCTCACCCACCTTGCGGCATCACTTGAGAGAACAAGGTGACAGCAAAGCATCCAGATCGGAAGGAACAAGAAAGCCCTTTAAAGGTCTGAATGAGCCAAGGCCATTGACTGTGGCAGTGACAGGCAGGTCCCCTGGGAAGGCTTACAGCCCAGACTCTCAGCTTGTGGTGGCTGTACTAAGCACACACCCTAACCACGCAGCTTCTATCATTAACATGAAGATGAATCTCCCCTTTATCAAACATCTGATTTGTACCGGACGCCATTATAGGTGTTTTACATGTATTAACTCATTTAATCTTCATAGTGACTTTATTATGTATTTATTATTATGAAGAAAACTGAGACTCCGAGAAGTTAAGTAACTGCTTAAAGGTCACATAACCACTAAGTGGCAAATGGGGGACTTTCTGTTTGTCCCCAAAGCTATCTTCTCTGTACCTAAAATACAGTGGGGTCCATGCAAAAGGAGGTGACTTTTGCATGTCCCCATCAATCTTTTATCTCTCATTTGGAAGTAGGTATAAAGGATTGTGAGTTACTTGGCAGGCCAAGGACCTAGCAGGTTGGGGATCACGGAGGAGGTGGGCTACTGCCACTCACATCATCACCAAGACACCCATCTCCTCACTTATGTCCAACCCAGGCCCTCCTCACCAGGATAAACTCATACACGACCATGTGTTTGGTGGGTTTCACCTTGGATGGAGTGGAGGGCCTACTTTCTTTGTAGGGTACCATTTGCCAGACACTTCATGAACAGGAGACAGGCAGGGAATGAATAGTAGGACGTACAGTGGCTATTTGTTGAAATTCCTCTCCCCTTAGGTCTCCCTACCACCCAGATGATTAGGCCATGTTGAGTGGACTCCTCCATTCTGGTTCTTTAATGTGGAGCTGCCCGAGCACTAGTCAACAAGTAAACCTGCCAGGCTACATTGAGACTGAGACCTCTCTCATTTCTGTGGATCCAGACTGTCCCTTGGTCAGAGTGACTTGGTTGGAGAGCAAGGCTACCAGCTATGGAACCATTCAAAGGCTTTCATTTGGGACAAGGATCACCTAGAGTGCCTCTGTGTCCTAAGGGGCAGAATAAGGGGAACAGGGCCAAGTAAATGCTGAGAACATAGGGGATGCTGTGCGTCAAGGTCACAAATCTTACACTGCCTCATCCTCTTGTACTTGGAATGACCTTCAGGATCCACGCAGACTCTTAGGCATGGAAGGAGGGAGAAGTTCTGCTGTGTACCCTCTCACTCTAATCCATGTAGGAACTCCCTTTCTAGTCCCAAGAAAGCAGACTGGAGGAGAGTTTACTTTGCCCACCTCTAGCTCCCAGGAACAAACTTTAAATAAATCTCTCTCAGGAGGGAAGCAAAACATAGCTTCATGACTCAGCGAGAAACCAAGTCCCTTATGGGACAACATCTAGCGTGAATTAAGAACATTCATACTCACCTAAACACCAAGCGTGCAGGTGGAACTGCGTAGGTTTCCAATTTCTGTCTCAAATCAGCTCCTCTATCCTGATCCTTCCATTCAGTCATCCAGACTTGATGTCAGAGTTGTCACTGAATATGGGGGGGTGAAAGAGAGAGGACCATTCATGAAATTGTGTTGCTTCTCCTTCCTAATGAGGCTTGCACTCGTTCTTTTCTTTCTATCCCCTCTACCACCACCCCAGTCCCTGACTTTATCCATACCCCGCCCCCTCTGCTATGCACTACCTTCTTGACTATCTTCCCATCTCCAGGGCTGGCCTCATGAGCATGCTACCTGTACGCTTTCATTCTGCAGTGGGCCTGCCAATTAAGTAGCCAGTCCTGTCTGTCTCTCCCCATCTAAACGCATCTCACACAGAATATTTATTGCCAGAGATTTTTTGCTAATATCAATAATAATGCCTTAATATGTCTACTGGCTCTCCAGTGTCTCTAGAATCAGACTCAAACTCCTCAGCCTGGCCTACTGTTATCTGGCCTCTGTCTAAGCGTCCATACATCCCATACAAATTCCACCCATTCCAGAATTGGGGATGGCTTTACCATTAACTAACTGTAGCAGAATGGTTAACAGCTCACATTTTAGAGTCAGACAGGCCTGGCTTAGGGTCCTGATTCTATACTTACTGGCTGTATGACTCTGGGCAAATGTCTTAACCTCTCTGATCCTCAGTATACTCATCTGTAAAGAGCGAATACCAACAGTGCCTGTCTCATAAGGCCGGCGTAAGAACTAAATGAGATAATAGAAACAAATCTCTAAGCACAGTGCCTGGCCTAAAGCTCTCAATCAATACTAGCTACTAATGTTGTTTGTTGTAATTATTACAGACAGAGCTGAGTGGTTCTAGAAGTCACCATGCCTTTGTTCCAGTCTACTCAGCCATATTGCTGACTGGGTTTCAGGTATCTCACAGTGACCTGCCGTGTTCTTCTTCCTCCCGCTATGTACACTTCCATTACCCTCCTCTGGTTGTAGATCATCATAATCTGCATGCTGTCAGTCACTAAACTCTGACGCTGCATTTTCTCATCTGTAATATATGAATCTCATAACACTTTGCAGGGTTATCACAAAGAATGAAATAAAATAATGTATGTAAATCATAAACCTGGCATGTATTAAGTGCTCAATAAATAGTTGCTATTACAAATGCATTCAAACTTTACTATTAATATCTGGTGAGATCTTGCCCAATTATCCCCTCTACCACCCACCCCAGGCAGCCTTTGCATTCTAACAACAACCTTGTCAGAGGGGGTCTCTGGGAAAACCCTCCATTTTTGGCACTTCAGCCAGAATAATCTTCTGTTTTTAAAGGGACTGACTTTCTCCTTTTAAATCCCAAGTGTATATCTGAATCAAATCTTCATGTCCTACCTTCAGTATTATGACAGTGATTCTCTGGGCTTCCTTTGCTTTTTTTAAAAAAAAATAGACTTTATTTTTTAAAGCAGTTTTAGGTTCACGTCAAAATTGAGTGGAAGGTACGAAGATTTCCCATACGCCCCTGACTCACGTACAGCCTCCCCTATAACCAACATCCCCCAATTGATGACCCTACATTGACACATTATAACCACCCAAGTCCATAGTTTACATTAGGGTTCACTCTCAGTGTTGTACATTCTGTAGATTTAGACAAATGTATAATAACGTGTACCTACCATTATATTATCATACGAAAAATCTTGTGTTCTGTTGAAACACTCCCCACTAACCTCTGGCAATCACTGATCTTTTTACTATCTCGAGTTCTGTCTTTTCGAGAATGCCATATAGCTGGAATTATACCGGAGGTAGCCTTTTCAGATTGGCTACTTTCACTTAGTAATATGCATTTACAGAATGATCTTTTCAGAATATAAATGGAATCACTTTCGTTTCTTCCTCTGCTTAAACTGTTTCCCATTGTTTTCCCCTTGCTTGTAGGACAAAACCCTAAATCCTTAAATGATCGAGAAGGCCCTTCATTCAGCAGTTCTTAACTAGGAGGTGTTTGGAAGTTTAGGGAATTTGGGGTTGTCATAAATACCAAGGGGACAGTTTGGCATTTAGTAGGCAGGGACCAGGGAGGCTAAACTTCCTGCAACCTTGCATATGCAAACTAGCACCTCCCACCCCCATGTAGAATTGTCCTGCCCCAAAGCCAATGGCATCTCCATTGAGAAACAGCCCCATCAAACTCTCCAGCTTCATCTCCCACCTCTCCCTTGCAGTCTGGACTGCAGCCACCCTGACCTCGTTTCTAGTCCACCACAGCACCTTGAGCCTGGTATTCTTTCTATTGGAATACAATTTTTTTCTGTCTCATTCGTGCCGACGGACCCTTCAAATCTCAGTTTAAGCGCTATTTCTTCAAGGAGGCCTTCATTAACTCCCTGCTAGAGTGTATATTTCCTCAGAACTGTGTTTCTAGCCTTCAGAATATTTATCTCAGTTTATAATTATATACTCATTTATGTAATTATGTAATTAATGTCTATCTCACCCGTGAGATCAGAAGCTCCAAGAAAGCAGGCCTCACATCTGTTTTTGCTCCCCATTATATGCCAGCACCTTGCCCAGTGCTTGCTTGACTAATAGTAGGCACCCATACACTCTCTCTGAAATGAACGTGCACATAATTAGTCCCTAGTCTCACTCATGTCCTAAGGGAGACGGAGCAGCTATCAACATCCTCTGTTTGTAGGGGTCTTAGAACAACTGGTTCCCACTGAGCTCTTTGCAGTAGAGGAATTATTATGCTTGCTTTCAAGCTGATTAGAATGGAGTCACAATGGTTCTATTTCCAATTTCTTCCTGCTTCCAAAATGCTACACATAGACACTCTGATTGACTGCTGGCTCCCAAACCTAATTATATTAAAACAAATGAAGGAGTATTTAAAGCATGTTGTCTACTCACTTTTTGACGTTTTCAAGACATGCCGTGTACCTGTCTAATTGGGGGAAGATTTGAAAAACACGCTGACAAGAGTCTAAGAGTCTTGAAACATGGTACTACAAGTAGTGGAGCCACGTACACCTCAACTCTCTAGTGAGCCTTGTGTTGAAAATCAAAGCAACAGGCGGCTTCAAAGCTAAGTGGTTTGGGTTGGTTTGTTTGTCTTTTTAATTCCATGGTCTAGGCAATCAGAAAGAAAGAGCAGGAGGTATATTTGGGTGTACAATGGGAAAGGAGCTGCTGAGAAGAGCAGAAACACACTTTATAGGCACTGGGCCTAAAGAACAGTGGTGCCAATCAGTGGAGAAAATGGTGACACAAGGCACACTGGCAGTCTTGCCGGATGCAGGGGAAGCTGTATCTGCGTTATGGGATGTCTACTACTCAAGGACACTTCCTGGACATCTAGGAAGTAGCATTCAGGTGAGGTCAGGTTTAGAAAACAGTTGGCCCTATTTGCTTTCCCCATCCTCACCCCCAAGCCTGAGTTCTGGGCAGCCGCCTTGCCTCTCCTCCTCAGTAGTTACAATTTGGGTCAAAAGCAAAGAAGCTGAAGGCTCTGCCCTGAATTGCTCAGTCTGGCAGCTTAGCGCTGCTCCCTGACTGTTAGCCACTGTGTGCAAAACCCCAAGAAGAGGCTCAGAGAGTTCTGGTGGACTTGTGCTTTGTAAAAGCAGAGAGCTTCCCCCTTCTCCCCACAGCTCATTGTGACTCATATGACTATATGGATTTAACATAGATGGGAAGACCAGAGACTTCCTAATTTTTAAGTCCCCTCCTCTCCAGAGCATAAATTCACAGCCCCAGGCAAAGATCTATGAATCAAACATTTTATTTGAAGCTGCAACAAACTTAAATAATCTGAAGCTTCAATAACCTTGCCAACAGCTTTTAGGTTTAAAATTTTCCTGCCGCTTGCCCACCATAAAGATTTTTTTTAAGTTAGAATGCCATCAATTTTTTAAAATACAATAGAAAGAGTTGTCATCAATTGTTATTTTCCAAGGTTTCACCCCCAAGGGGAAAAAAGTCAGAATAGAAAAGCATTCTTGTTTAAAAAGCTAATTGTTGCTCTATGTAATTAGTAATACAGAGTTATATACACGCCTGCTTGTCCCTTCCCTTGCACCCATACTCCTCTGTCAAAAAAAAAAAAAATTTCCCAGAAAGCACCATTAACAGTTTGAGTCTTTTGAAAGATGTTATTTTATAAAAATAATGGAACAGACTCTTCAGAATGATTTTTAAATACAGCCAAAGGGAGCTGACCCTCAGTACTTCTGGCCTCATGCTGGCAAGGTTTTAACTAGGCTCATAGTTAGGAAGAGTGATGCCACAATAGGATCATTGCCCCTCCAAATTTTCATCCCCAAGGCCTTTTGTTAATATTTCCTCCCCCCATGAACCCCATGTTTTCCTATATTTTGCCTACCAAACTGATCTTATCAAGAAAAGATTTATTTTTCCCACTCTCCAGTAATCAAAGGCAAATATAGCTGGCCCTGGAATGAGGTTATATAGAATATAAACTGTTCCTTAGAGTAAGAAGACTCCAGCGAGAGGCATTACTTTTTAGAGACCATTTATCCATTCATTCAACAAATAATTATTGAAGAATCAAAATATTCCAAGCACTGTCCAGGCACTGGTGATGTAGCAGTGAACAAAACTGTCCAAGTACCTTCCATGTTAGAGATGACATTTTGATGAGGCGAGACAGACAATGACTAATCAACACATACTAAATATGTCAGGTGATGATAAATGCTATGGAGAAAACTAAATCAGAGTAAGGTGGTTAGGGCATGCTAGGGATTGGGATGCTGTTTTATATAGAATGATCAGAAATGGTCTCTCTAGTGGCAATATTTAAGCAGAGAGCTGAAGGAAGTGAGGAACTAAACTAAGGGCATATCTTGGAGAAGAGCATTCCTGGCAGGACGAACAGCAAGTATGAGGATGCTGAGGCAGGAGCATGTGCCTGGTGTGTTACAGAAATTCTATTCTATTGAAATGTGCCTGGAATACTACAAGCAAGAGGGAAAGTAGTAGAAGATGAGATCAGAGAGGTAGGTAAGAGCAGATCAGGTAAAAATTTTGCCCTTTGCTGTGAATGAACTGGGAGTCACGGGAGGGTTTTGAGGAGAGGAGCAGCATGTTTAAAAGGGATCACATTGAGTGCTGTTTGAAGACAAGATTCTGGGCAGGGAGCAAGGAGGCAGGTTTTGGAGGGTAAAGAAAAAAAAAGTGAATTAGAATGCTGTTAGAATTCAAGTTAGAATGCTGTTGTGATCATTCAAGTGAAAGGAGGTGGAAGATATTAACCAGATGGTAGCAGAGAAGGCAGTGAAAACTGGTTAAATTGTAGCTGTATTATGAAAGTAGAACTAATAGATTGAATATGAGGCGTGAAAGAAAGGAAGTAAAAATTTATTCATTTATTCAACAAATATTTACCGAGCACCTTCTATGTACCAGGTGCTGTTCGGTGTGCTTGAGACAGAGCAGTGAACAAAGCAAAAAAAAAAATCCCTACCTTCGTGGAGGTTGCCTTCTTATTATTTTTTTTTAATTTTATTTATTTTTTTATACAGCAGGTTCTTATTAGTCATCCATTTTATACACATCAGTGTATACATGTCAATCCCAATCGCCCAATTCATCACACCTCCACCACCACCCCACCGCGGCTCTCCCTTGTTAGTGTCCATACGTTTGTTCACTACATCTGTGTCTCAATTTCTGCTCTGCAAACTGGTTCATCTGTACCATTTCGAGGTTCCACATATATGCGTTAATATACGATATTTGTTTTTCTCTTTCTGACTTACTTCACTCTATATGACAGTCTCTAGATCCATCCATGTCTCAACAAATGACCCAATTTCATTCCTTTTTACGGCTGAGTAATACTCCATTGTATATATGTACCACATCTTCTTTATCCATTCATCTGTCAGTGTGCATTTAGGTTGCTTCTATGACCTGGCTTTTGTAAATAGTGCTACACTGAACATTGGGGTGCATGTATCTTTTCGAATTATGGTTTTCTCTGGGCATATGCCCAGCAGTGGGATTGCTGGGTCATATGGTAATTCTATTTTAAGTTTTTTAAGGTACCTCCGTACTGTTCTCCATAGTGGCTGTATCAATTTACATTCCCACAAACAGTGCAAGAGGGTTCCCTTTTCTCCACACCCTCTCCAGCATTTGTTGTTTGTAGATTTTTTGATGAGGGCCATTCTGACTGGTGTGAGGTGATACCTCATTGTAGTTTTGATTTGCATATCTCTAATGATTAGTGATGTTGAGCAGCTTTCCATGTGCTTCTTGGCCATCTGTATGTCTTCTTTGGAGAAATGTCTATTTAGGACTTCTGCCCATTTTTGGATTGGGTTATTTGTTTTTTTAAATATTGACCTGCATGAGCTCTTTATATATTTAGGAGACGAATCCTTTGTCCATTGATTAGTTGGCAAATATTTTCTCCCATTCTGAGGGTTGTCTTTTGGTCTTGTTTATGGTTTCCATTGCTGTGCAAAAGCCTTGAAGTTTCATTAGGTCCCATTTGTTCATTTTTGTTTTTATTTCCATTACTCTAGGAGGTGGATCAAAAAAGATCTTCCTGTGATTTATGTCAGAGAGTGTTCTTCCTATGTTTTCCTCTAAGAGTTTTATGGTGTCCAGTCTTACATTTAGGTCTTTAACCAATTTTGAATTTATTTTTGTGTATGGTATTAGGGAGTGTTCTAATTTCATTCTTTTACATGTAGCTGTCCAGTTTCCCCAGCACCACTTATTAAAGAGACTGTCTTTTCTCCATTGTATATCCTTGCCTCCTTTTCATAGATTACTTGACAATAGATGTGTGGGTTTATCTCTGGGCTTTCTATCCTTTTCCATTGATCTATATTTCTGTTTTTGTGCCAGTACATTATTGTCTTGATTACTGTAGCTTTGTAGTATAGTCTGAAGTCAGGGAGTCTCATTCCTCCAGCTCTGCTTTTCTCCCTCAAGACTGCTTTGGCTATTGGGGGTCTTTTGTGTCTCCATATAAATTTTAAGATTTTTTGTTCTAGTTCCGTAAAAAATGCAATTGGTAATTTGATAGGGATTGCATTGAATCGGTAGATTGCTTTGGGTAGTATAGTCATTTTCACAATATTGATTCTTCCAATCCAAGAACATGGTATATCTCTCCATCTGTTGGTATCATCTTTAATTTCTTTCATCAGTGTCTTATAGTTTTCTGCATACAGGTCTTTTGTCTCCCTAGGTAGATTTATTCCTAGGTATTTTATTATTTTTCTGGCAATGGTAAATGGAAGTGTTTCCTTAATTTCTCTTTCATATTTTTCATCATTAGTGTATAGGAATGCAAGAGATTTCTGTGCATTAATTTTGTATCCTGCAACTTTCCCAAATTCATTGATTAGCTCTAGGCATCTTTAGGATTCTCTGTGTATAGTATCATGTCATCTGCAAACAGTGATAGTTTTACTTCTTCTTTTCCGATTTGTATTCCTTTTATTTCTTTTTCTTCTCTGATTGCCGTGGCTAGGACTTCCAAAACTATGTTGAATAATAGTGGTGAGAGTGGACCTCCTTGTCTTGTTCCTGATCTCAGAGGAAATACTTTCAGTTTTTCACCATTGAGAATGATGTTTGCTGTGGGTTTGTCATATATGGCCTTTATTATGTTGAGGTAAGTTGCCTCTATGCCCACTATCTGGAGAGTTTTTATCATAAATGGGTGTTGAATTTTGTCAAAAGCTTTTTCTGCATGTATTGAGATGATCATGTGGTTTTGATTCTTCAATTTGTTAATATGGTATATCACACTGATTGATTTGCATATATTGAAGAATCTTTGCATCCCTGGGATAAATTCCACTTGATCATGGTGTATGATCCTTTTAATGTGTTGTTGGATTCCATTTGCTAGTATTTTGTTGAGGATTTTTGCATCTATATTCATCAGTGATATTGGTCTGTAACTTTCTTTTTTTGTAGTATCTTTGTCTGGTTTTGGTATCAGATCAGGGTGATGGTGGCCTCATAAAAAGAGTTTGGGAGTTTTCCTTCCTCTGCTATATTTTGGAAGAGTTTGAGAAGGATGGGTGTTAGCTCTTCTCTAAATGTTTGATAGAATTCACCTGTGAAGCCATCTGGTGCTGGACTTTGTTGGAAGATTTTTAATCACAGTTTCAATTTCATTACTTGTGATTTCTCTGTTCCTATTTTCTATTTCTTCTTGGTTCAGTCTTGGAAGGTTACACCTTTCTAAGAGTTTGTCCATTTCTTCCAGGTTGTCCATTTTATTGACATAGAGTTGCTTGTAGTAGTCTCTTAGGATGCTTTGTATTTCTGCAGTGTCTGTTGTAACTTTTCCTTTTTCATTTCTAATTTTATTGATTTGAGTCCTCTCCCTCTTTTTCTGATCAGTCTGGCTAATGGTTTATCAATTTTGTTTATCTTCTCAAAGAATCAGCTTTTAGTTTTATTGATCTTTGCTATTGTTCTCTTTGTTTCTATTTCATTTATTTCTGCTCTGATCTTCATCATTTCTTTCCTTCTGCTAACTTTGGGTTTTGTTTGTTCTTCTTTCTCTACTTCCTTTAGGTGTAAGGTTAGATTGTTTATTTGAGATTTTTCTTGTTTCTTGAGGTAGGCTTGTATGGCTATAAACTTCCCTCTTAGAACTGCTTTTGCTGCATCCCATAGGTTTTGGATCGTCGTGTTTTCATTGTCATTTGTCTCTAGGTATTTTTTGACTTCCTCTTCGATTTTCTCAGTGATCTCTTGGTTATTTAGTAACGTATTGTTTAGCCTCCATGTGTTTGTGTTATTTACGTTTTTTTCCATGTAATTCACTTCTAATCTCATAGTGCTGTGGTCAGAAAAGATGCTTGATATGATTTCAATTTTCGTAAATTTACTGAGGCTTGATTTGTGACCCAAGATGTGATCTATCCTGGGGAATGTTCCGTGTGCACTTGAGAAGAAAGTGTAATCTGATGTTTTTGGATGGAATGCCCTATAAACATCCATTAAATCTATCTGGTCTATTGTGTCATTTAAAGCTTGTGTTTCCTTATTAATTTTCTGTTTGGATGATCTGTCCATTGGTGTAATGAGGTGTCATAGTCTCCCACTATTATTTTGTTACTGTCGATTTCCTCTTTTAGACTGTTAGCAGTTGCCTTATGTATTGAGGTGCTCCTATGTTGGGTGCCTAAATATTTACAATTGTTATATCTTCTTCTTGGATTGATCCCTTGATCATTATGTAGTGTCCTTCCTTGTCTCTTGTAACATTCTTTATTTTAAAGTCTACTTTATCTGATATGAATATTGCTACTCCAGCTTTCTTTTGATTTCCATTTGCATGGAATATCTTTATCCATCACTTCACTTTCAGTTTGTATGTGTCCCTAGGTCTGAAGTGGGTCTCTTGTAGACAGCATATATATGGGTCTTGTTTTGTATCCATTCAGGAAACCTGTGTCTTTTGGTTGGAGCATTTAATCCATTCACGTTTAAGGTAATTATTGATATGTATGTTCCTATGACCATTTTCTTAATTGTTTTGGTGTTTTTTTGTAGGTCCTTTTATTCTCTTGTGTTTCCCACTTAGAGAAGTTCCTTCAGCATTTGTTGTAGAGCTGGTTTGGTAGTGCTGAATTCTCTTAGCTTTTGCTTATCTGTAAAGCTTTTGATTTCTCCATCGAATCTGAATGAGATCCTTGCCAGGTATAGTAATCTTGGTTGTAGGTTCTTCCCTTTCATCACTTTAAGTATATCATGCCATTCCCTTCTGGCTTGTAGAGTTTCTGCTGAGAAATCAGCTGTTAACCTTATGGGAGTTCCCTTTTATGTTATTTGTTGTTTTTCCCTTGCTGCTTTCAATAATTTTTCTTCATCTTTAATTTTTACCAATTTGATTACTATGTGTTTCAGCATGTTTCTCCTTGGGTTTACCCTGCCTGGGACTCTCTGTGCTTCCTGGACTTGGGTGGCTATTTCCTTTCCCATGTTAGGGTAGTTTTCGTCTATCTTCTCTTCAAATATTTTCTCGGGTCCTTTCTCTCTCTTCTTCTTCTTCTGGGACCCCTATAATGCGAATGTTGCTACATTTAATGTTGTCCCAGAGGTCTCTTAGGCTGTCTTCATTTCTTTTCATTCTTTCTTTATTCTGTTGCGCAGCAGTGAATTCCACCATCTGTCTTCCCAGTCACTTATCAGTTCTTCTGCCTCAGTTATTCTGCTATTGAGTCCTTCTAGTGTAGTTTTCATTTCAGTTATTGTATTGTTCATCTTTGATTGTTTGTTCTTTAATTCTTCTAGGCCTTTGTTAAACATTTCTTGCATATTCTCCATCTTCGACTCCATTCTTTTTCCGAGATCCTGGATCATCTTCACTATCATTATTCTGAATTCTTTTTCTGGAAGATTGCCTATCTCCGCTTCATTTAGTTGTTTTTCTGGGGTTTTATCTTGTTCCTTCATCTGGTAATAGCCCTCTGCCTTCATCTTGTCTTATCTATCTCTCTGTGTATGTGGGGTTTTTTCCACAGGCTGTGGGATTTTAGTGCTTCCTGCTTCTGCCTTCTGCCCTCTCGTGGATGAGGCTATCTAAGAGGCTTGTGCAAGTTTCCTGATGGGGATGACTGGTGGTGGGTAGAGCTGGCTGTTGCTCTCAAGGTTGCCTTCTAATGGATAAGAATAGCTAACATTTATGAAATACTTCCTATGTTCTAAGCTCTTCACTTTCTGAACTCATTGAATCCTCACCACAATCCAATAAGATATGTTTGTATGGTATTATCTCCATCCCACAGATGAGTAAACAGAGGGGATAATTAAGTTCTTTGAAGTCTCACAGCTGATAAGTAGCAAAGCTATATTTCAAACTCAGGAAGTTCTGCTCAAGAGTCTGAGCTCAAACCGCTCCACTCCACAGCCTCTCTACCAGGCCAGTATTCCAACACCAAGAGTCAAAGCTGGACCACATGCATGCAAAGCAGGAATCCTAACTGCTAGATGACTCAAAGATTTGGCCCAGAAAACCTGCAAGATTGCTCTTTCCATTTACTTGATACTGAACATAAATTGGTAGCCTGGTGCTATGGACAGAACTGTGCCCCCCCCAAATTCATATATTGAAGCCCTAACCCCCACTGTGATATTTGGAGATGAGGCATTTAGGAGGTGATTAAGGTTAGATGAGATCATGAAGGGGTAACCCTCATGACAGGACTACTGTCCTTATGAGAGGAGATACTGGAGAGCTTGCTTCCTTTCTCCATTATGTGAGGACCCAGTGAGAAGGTGGCTGCCTAGAAAATCAGGGAGAGGGTCCTCACCAGGAACTGAATCAGCCAGCATCTTGATCTTGGACTTCCAGTCTCCAGAAATTTGAGAGAATAAATGTCTATTGTTTAAGCCACCCAATCTGTGGTATTATGTTATAGCAGCCCAAGCTAATACACCCAGGCACAGCAAGATTTGGGGCAGGGAGTACTCTCTAAAATGTCCTGTATTGTTTGACACAAAGTATTGTGTTATAAGCACCATGTAAGTGTTAGGTCTAATTACCCACTAGAATGGTTAAGCGGAATTCAAAAGGGCAGAAATCATCAGGACTGCTGAGAACCTGACACACTGCCAGGCAAATCAGGAGCATTTTGGTTAGTGAAATTGCCCTAGGATTCTTCTATGGAAATCTCCCATCGATATAGTGGAAAGAAATGTGTGGGAACAAAAGCAAAAAAGAACCCTGAGATTTAGAGATCTAACGATAGAACTTGCTTACATTTTTGTTCAATGCTTACTATATTGTAAAAATGCATTATCTCATCTAATCTTTGGTACAATCTCATTCAAGCACGTATCCCATCTCTCCCATTCATTGTATCAGCTCACTGAGGTCAGGGGGCCTGATTTGATTACCTTTTCACTTCCCAGCAGTTTCATTTATGAGGATCTGCCCACAAGTGAGGATCTAATAAAAGTAGCTGATCGACTGCCATCAATAAACTGCTTTAGGAATCTGTTGGTGATTTTGTATGCTTTCA
Organism: Grampus griseus; assembly: GCF_964374135.1. NCBI lineage: Eukaryota > Metazoa > Chordata > Mammalia > Artiodactyla > Delphinidae > Grampus > Grampus griseus. The sequence goes on along the minus strand of NC_138999.1, from coordinate 96,502,922 downwards.
CCCAAGACCAGATTAATATCACATTTACAGGTAAACTAACCATTGTCATTTCTTTAAGGCTTAATTAATGCTCAATACTGTATTAAATGTTTTCCGTGCATTATCTCATTTAATCCTTAAAGTATGAATTAAATGCTCTCATTACAATCTGTATTTTTCAGATGGGAAACTGAGACTCAGAGAGGTTTAGAAAAACTCCTCAAAGTCACTCAGCTAATAAATGACAAAGCCACAGGCCTCTCCAACTCCAAAGCCAACTTTATTAACCATAGGGGTTAAAGTGGAAATTATGCCCTATAAGAATTTATCTCAATGAGTGTACAATTTTTAAAAATTTATTATCATCAAATTATCTTTAACAGCTTTATTGAAGTATAATTTAAATACAGTAAATACCACATATTTAAAGTGTACAACTAGATTAGTTTTGACATATGCATGCACATGTGAAACCATCACCACAATGAAGATAATGAACATATCCATCACCCCCTAAAGTTTCCATGCCCTTTGTAAGCCTTCATCCCAACTCCTATCAGCCCTCTACCCCATCCCCAAGCACAAATTATTTTTTGAATGTTCAAGGCAGTAACTTAGGAAAGGCTCTCCTTGCCCAATGATCATACTATCTCTGTCCCTAATATACTAGGTTAATTTGATTAGTGTCGCAATTTGCTGACCTGTGACTTGGGATTCTCAATGCTCAACTTCAACTTCAGGCTGACATCCAGGCTAACTAAACTAAGAAGAGTTATGGTAAATTCTCTGAGTTAGACAGCTAATCTAAGAAATCAGCTGTATTGATTGATTTCTTCTTTTTTAGACCCAAAAGATGCAGATTATTCATCAGATAGACAGAAACCCTAGGTATCCTTTTGGGCTTCTGTGTATTAGGAAAAATAAGTTTGGCATTTATAAGCTTTTGAAAAATCTCTAATTTACCCAGTAGAGACATTCCTAGGCTATGACAAAGGTAGCAGAGCCAGTCAGCAGCTAAATTCACTTTTTAAATAAAACATACCCTACCTATTTATTTGATGAATGAATCTAGAAGTGATAGATTGCCACCAAGTTCTTAGAAAATGATGCATAGTAGCCCTAAAGGGCTTTTCTTTATCAACTCGACTTATCTATCAGCTTTGCTCATTTGCTCATGTGTGTCCTCCACCCATATGTTAACCTAACATTTCCACTCTAAATGGGAAGAAAATACTGGGAGTGATGGAGGATTATGTGAACGTCTGGGCCCTAATAGACCACTGCCCTTGTTCACTATCACCCATCCATCCAATTCCCAGCCCTATTGATGAAATGGGATGATGAGCAAAGAAGATTAATAAATATTGTTTAAGTGGTGAGATAATTCGAAACAGTGTAACATAAGGATTAATTTAAATAGTACAGCTGTTATGCCACAGGAGTACAGGAAAGAGAGGTCACTGTGCACTGAAGTGGTCAGAAAAGGCTTTTTGAAGGAGCAACTGGGCATGGGCCCAGAGAAGGAAGAAGTATTCCAAAGGCATCTAGTCGCTGGGATGACTACTGGGTTAGAGGCAGGAATGAGTGTAGCAAATTCAGTAGGTATACAGGAAAAGAGAGTATCCCCAGTGTTCAGGGTTGAAGATATCTAACGGCCCTGCATTTCTGACCTAGAAGAGATAGAGACACAAGAAAGAGGAAAGAGACAGACAACTGATGGGAGTGAGAGAGTAGTTGCCAATTAGTTCTTCTGTCTTTTTACCACAATAAGTGGCAATCAGATGTCTGGGTCTTTTAATTTCAGACAAGCCCTCGTCTACTCATCAAAGATAAAGAAATTCAGCTTAGAGCAGTTTCTATTAGCAGCAACAGTTAGTGTAAAAGAAAAAGTAAGCAAAAGAAGGAAATTGTGCAGGGAAAACATTTTCCCTTGATTTTCCTTTCAAAAGATAGAAGTATTCCATGGTGGGGAAATATCCAAGACAATTTGACCTCTCTGTAACAGGACATCTGGTAGTCAAGCACTTCTGATCCTCAACTCCTACATTAAAGGCAGGACATAGTTTATGCAGGAGTCCAGAAAGCGATGAATCATTTAAGAGAGCTGAGTCCATCTTCACTTGTTTTCATAGATACTCAGTGTTGGAATAAATCTTAAAGGTGGTCTGCTCTGATCTCCCAGGGGAAATTTTAGCTAAAGTGAGGTCCGAGAGGTCATCTTGTTTATCTCCCTGTCTCAGGGCCATTTAAATATAAACCATTTATCCCAGAGAAAAGTGTGAAGCCCCATCCCATGAGAATTTTGAGTGTTGCAACCTTCCACTACTGAATTCCTCCTTTTATCTTACAGCCACAGAATTTAGAGCTTAAATGGACCTTAGGGACTACCTAGTCTAACCCTCTCCACTTAAAATATATATATATATATATTTTTTTATTTCAGAAAATTATTTAGCAAATATAAAAAATTAATAATTAATTTTTTTTAAATTTAGAGAACATTACAGATAAAACTGATGACCTCCTCCCAATCTGGGACACCTCCTTGTGCCCTCCCTTTCCCCTCAAAGGAATGAACTATTACTAGTTTATGGATTTTCCTTTCAGACCATTTTTGATACTTCTACATACATAAAAACATGTAGTATTATTTTTGTGTGTTTTAACTTGTTTAAAAAGTATCATACAGTATGCATCTGACTTTCTTCATTCAGCATTGTTTTGAGATCTACATCATTCCTCTTAACTGCAGTTCAATATTCCATTGTGTGAAAGTACCTCATGTTCTTTATCTACTTCCCTCTTGATGGACATTTACAAGTCTTCTTTATACAGAGAGAACTGAGGGTCAGAGAAGTTAGAAGATTGGCCCAATATATGTTTCTGCACAATTGGAACGAGAAGCCACGTCTTAGGTGAGGGGCAGATGAATTTCTCAACAGTTGTCTGTCCAGGCTCATTGATGACAGTCTTAGTTTGGATAGTTTTATTGCTGTGTATTCAATTTAACTAATGTTTTCTTCTTCATAATCTTATCTCTTCTTCTTCACTATTTATCTCATACAGTATAGTACTCACCTGAGACACTGTACTTCTCATTGCTAGAAGTTCAATTTCTTTTTTATATCTGCAATATCTATACTTAACTTATATCTTAAAATAGCTTTACTGAGATATAATTAATATATGGTATGCATACAAATCGCTCATTTAAAGTATTCAATTAACTGTTTTTTAATATATTCACAAATATGTACAACCATCACTACAGTAAATTTTAGAATATTTTCTTCACTTCAAAAAGCAACCACATATAATTTAGCTATCATCTGCCAAGTCCCCCATCTCTCTCAGCCCTAAGCAACCATTAATCTACTTTCTGGCTCTGTAGATTTGCCTCTTCGGAACATTTCATAAAAATGGGATCATATATTATGTGGTATTTTTTGACTGGGTTCTTTTGCTTGGCATAATGTTTCAAGGTTCATCCATGTTGTTGCATGTATCAGTACTTCATTCATTTTATGGCCGAATAATATTTTATAGTACAGCTATAACCATATTTTGTTTATCCACTCATTAGTTGATGGACATGTAGGTGGTTTCCACATTTCAGCTATGATGAGTAATGCGGCTATGAATGTTCGTGTACAAGTTTTTGTGTGAACATATGTTTTCATTTTTCTTGAGTATATACCTGGGAGTAAAATTGCTAGATCATATGGTAACTCTATTTTTAACCCTTTGAGGAACTGTCAGATTGTTTTCCAAAGTGGCTGCTCCATTTTACATTCCCAACAGCAGTGTATGAAGATTCTGAATTTTCCACATCCTCATCAACACTTCTTATTATATTACTTTTTGATTATAGCCATCATAGTGGATGGGAAGTGGTATCTCATTGTTCTTTTGATTTGCATTTCCTGATGACTAGTGATGTTGAGCATCTATTCATGTGCTTATTGGCCATTTGCATGTCCTCTTTGGAGAAATATCTATTTAACTCTTTTGCCCATTTTTTAAATGGGTTATTTGTCTTTTTATTAGTGAGTTTTGTGGTCTATATATTTTAGATACAAATCACTTAATCAGATATATGATTTACAAATATTTTCTCCCATTCTGTGGGTTATCTTTTCACTTTCTTGGTAGCAGCCTTTGAAGCATAGAAATTTTCAACTTTGACAAAGTCTAACTTATCTATTTTTCCTGCTGTTGCTTGTTCTGCAATCCTTTGCCAAATTCGAGGCTATGTAGATTTACCCCTATTTTATGTTCTGTGAATTTTATGCTTTTAGCCTTTACATTTAGGTCTTTGGTTCATTTTGAGCTTGTATTTTTTTAATTTCCAGTTGTCCCAGAGTCATTTTAAAAAAGACTATTCTATCCATATAGAATGGTCTTGACATCTCTGTCAAAAATTAATTTACCAGAGACACATGGTTTATTTCTGGAGTTACAACTATTTTCCATTGATTTATATGTCCATCCTTTTGCTGGTACCACAATTATGGTAACAATAATTCTAATTATCGTTGCCTGGTAGTAAGGCTTGAAATAAAGAAGAGTGAGTCCTCAAACTTTGTTCTTCTTTTTCAAGATGTTTTTGGGTATTCTAGGTCCCTTGCAATTCCACATAAACTTCAGAATGAGTTCACCATTTTCTACAAAGAGCCAACTGGGATTGGATAGGCATTGCATTGAATCTGTTGATCATTTTGGGAAGCATTGGCATCTTAATATAAAGTTTTCTTGTCTATAAACATGGTCTATATTTCCTTTCATGTAGGTCTTTATTTCAGAGGTGTTTTTTAGTGTACACTTCTTGAGGTTTTGTTAAATTATTCCTAAGTATTTTATTATTTTGATGTTATTATAAATGAAATTGTGTTCTTAATTTCATTTTTCAGAATGTTCATTGCTAATGTATAGAAATACAATTGATTTTGTGTATTGATCTTATATCCTGCAGACTTGCAGGTTTTGTTTATTAGTTCTAATAATTTTGTGTGTGTGAGGCTTCCTTATGAGTTTTTTTATATAAGATCATGTCATCTATGAATATAGATAGTTTTACATTTTCCTTTACAATCTATTTTTTCTTTTTCTTGCTTAATTAATTTCCCTGGCTGGAACCTCCAGTATGATGTGGAATAGAAGTGAAAAAAAATCTTGTCTTCTTTCTGACCTTAGGGAGAAAGCCATTAGCGTTTCATCATTAAATGTGGTGTTAGCCATGGTTGGTTTGTTTTTGTAGACACCCAATCCAAGCTGAGTACATTCTATTCTATTCCTAGTTTGTTGAGTGTTGTTATCATAAGAGTGTGTTGGATTTTGTCAAATGCTTTTTCTGCAACTAATGAGATGTTCATTTGCCTTTTGATCTTCATTTTATTAATATGGTATACTACATTTATTGATTTTTATATGTTAGACTAACCTTACATTCCTGGGATAAATCCCATTTGGTTATGGTATATAATCCTTTTTCTATGTTGCTGAATTCACTTTCTTAGTATTTCATATTCCTAAGGGATATTATTATGTAGTGTTCTTTCTTGTGATGTTTTTGTCTGGTGTTGGTATCAGGTTAATACTGACCTCATAAAATGAGTTGTAAAGTGTTCCCTCTTCTATTTTTGTGAAGAATTGGTGTTAATTATTCTCAAAATGTTTGGTTTGTCAATTTTGTTAAAGTTTTCATGGAATCAACTTTTGGTTTTGTTTGTTTTCTCAATGGATTTTCCATTGTCTATTTATATCCACTCTAATATTTATTATTCTCTTCCTTCTGCTTCCTTTGTGTTTATTTCCTCTTATTTTTCTAGTTCCTATGGTAGAAGTTTAGGTTATTGATTTGAGATCTTTCTTCTTTTATAATATTGTTGCTTATAGCTATAAATTTCCTTTGAGTATTACATTTATCTCAGCATGTTATATTTTCATTTTCATTCATTTCAAGATATTTTATTGCCCTTATGATTTATTCTTTGACCCATAGGTTACTTAGGAATGTTTTGTTAAGTATCAACATATTTGTGAATTTCCCAAATTTCCTTTTCTATTGATGTCTAATTGAATTCCATTGTGCTTGGAGAACATAGGTTTTATGATTTCAATCCTTTTAAATCTATTGAGTCTTGTTTTATGGTCAAGTATATGGTCTGTCCTGGATAATGCTCCATACGCATTTGTGAAAATGTGCATTCTGCTGTTGTTGTTATTTTAGGTCTAGTTTGTTTTTAGGCTTATTCAAATGTTCTATTTCTCTGTTGATATTCTTCCTCCTTGACCTATTCATCATTGAACGTGGGGTATAGTATTAATAACTCTATGATTGTTGAATTTTATATTTCTCTCTTCATTTCTGACAGTTGTTATTTCACGTATTTTGGTGCTCTGTTATTAGGCATATGTATGTTTATAATTGCTCTATCTTTATGACCCTTTCATTATAAAATGTCCCGCTTTCTCTCTAGTAACATGTTTTGTTTTAAAGCCTATTTTATCTAATATAAGTAAAACCATTCCAGCTGGTTTTCATAATTATTTGCAATGGTATATCTTTTTTAACCCTTTATTTTTCATCTATTTGTGTCTTTGAATCTAAAATGTCTCTTATAGACAGCATATAGTTAGATTTTTTCCATTCTTCCAATCACTGCCTTTTATTTGAAATATTTAATGCATTTACATTTAATGTATTTACTGATAAAGTAGAGTTTATGTCCGTCATTTTTCTATTTGTTTTCCACATGTCATACCTTTTTTATTCCTCTATTCCTCCAGTATTGCCTTTTCTGTGTTAAATAGATATTTTCTAGTCTACCACTTAAATTCTCTTTTGTGTCTTTTACTATATTTTTGAGTTATTTTATTGGTGGCTGCTATAAGGGATTTAAATCTTAACTTTAAAAAATTAACGTGGATTAGTAGCAACTTAATTTCAACAGTAATACAAACTTTCTTCCAACATACTTCTGTTCCCTCCACTCTCCTTTTCATTATTATTGTCAAACAAATTACATATGTATATGTTATTAGGCCATGGACACATTTGTGTGTGTGTGTGTGTGTGTGTGTGTGTGTGTGTATGTTAGTTTCTGCTTTATAACAAAGTCAATCAGTTATACATATACAAATGTTCCCATATCTCTTCCCTCTTGCATCTCCCTCCCTCCCACCCTCCCTATCCCACCCCTCTAGGTGGTCACAAAGCACCGAGCTGATCTCCCTGTGCTATGCGGCTGCTTCCCACTAGCTATCTACCTTACGTTTGGTAGTGTATATATGTCCATGCCACTCTCTCATTTTGTCACAACTTACCCTTCCCCCTCCCCATATCCTCAAGTCCATTCTCTAGTAGGTCTGTGTCTTTATTCCCGTCTTACCCCAGGTTCTTCATGACCTTTATTTTTTTTTCTTAAATTCTATATATATGTTAGCATACAGTATTTGTTTTTCTCTTTCTGACTTACTTCACTCTATATGACACACTCTAGGTCCATACACCTCACTACAAATAACTCAATTTCGTTTCTTTTTATGGCTGAGTAATATTCCATTGTATATATGTGTCACAACTTCTTTATCCATTCATCCGATGATGGGCACTTAGGTTGTTTCCATCTCCGGGCTATTGTAAATAGAGCTGCAATGAACATTTTGGTACATGACTCTTTTTGAATTATGGTTTTCTCAGGGTTTATGCCCAGTAGTGGGATTGCTGGGTCGTATGGTAGTTCTATTTGTAGTTTTTTAAGGAACCTTCACACTGTTCTCCATAGTGGCTGTATCAATCTACATTCCCACCAACAGTGCAAGAGGGTTCCCTTTTCTCCATACCCTCTCCAGCATTTATTGTCTCTAGATTTTTTTATGATGGCCATTCTGACTGGTGTGAGATGATATCTCATTGTAGTTTTGATTTGCATTTCTCTAATGATTAATGATGTTGAGCATTCTTTCATGTGTTTGTTGGCAATCTGTATATCTTCCTTGGAGAAATGTTTATTAAGGTCTTCTGCCCATTTTTGGATTGGGTTGTTTGATTTTTTGTTATTGAGCTGCATGAGCTGCTTGTATATTTTAGAGATAATCCTTTGTCAGTTGCTTCATTTGCAAATATTTTCTACCATTCTGAGGGTTGTCTTTTGGTCTTGTTTATGGTTTCCTTTGCTGTGCAAAAGCTTTGAAGTTTCATTACATCCCATTTGTTTATTTTTGGTTTTATTTCCATTTCTCTAGGAGGTGGGTCAAAAAGGATCTTGCTGTGACTTATATCATAGAGGGTTCTGCTTATGTTTTCCTCTAAGAGTTTGATACTTTCTGGCCTTACATTTAGGTCTTTAATCCATTTTGAGCTTATTTTTGTGTATGGTGTTAGGAAGTGTTCTAATTTCATACTTTTACATGTAGCTGTCCAGTTTTCCCAGCACCACTTATCGAAGAGGCTGTCTTTTCTCCACTGTATATTCTTGCCTCCTTTATCAAAGATAAAGGGACCATATGTGCATGGGTTTATCTCTGGGCTTTCTATTCTGTTCCATTGATCTATATTTCTGGTTTTGTGCCAGTACCATACTGTGTTGATTACTGTAACTTTGTAGTATAGTCCAAAGTCAGGGAGCCTGATACCTCCAGCTCCATTTTTCATTTTCAAGATTGCTTTGGCTATTCAGGGTCTTTTGTGTTTGCATACAAATTGTGAAATTTTTTGTTCTAGTTCTGTGAAAAATGACAGTGGTAGTTTGATAGGGATTGCATTGAATCTGTAGATTGCTTTGGGTAGTAGAGTCATTTTCACAATGTTGATTCTTCCAATCCAAGAACATGGTATATCTCTCCATCTATTTGTATCATCTTTAATTTCTTTCATCAGTGTCTTATAATTTTCTGCATACAGGTCTTTTGTCTCCTTAGGTAGGTTTATTCCTAGATATTTTATTCTTTTTGTTGCAATGGTAAATGGGAGTGTTTTCTTGATTTCACTTTCAGATTTTTCATCATTAGTGTATAGGAATGCCAGAGATTTCTGTGCATTAATTTTGTATCCTGCTACTTTACCAAATTCATTGATTAGCTCTAGTAGTTTTCTGGTAGCATCTTTAGGATTCTCTATGTATAGTATCATGTCATCTGCAAACAGTGACAGCTTTACTTCTTCTTTCCGATTTGGATTCCTTTTATTTCTTTTTCTTCTCTGATTGTTGTGGCTAAAACTTCCAAAACTATCTTGAGTAAGATTGGTGAGAGTGGGCAACCTTGTCTTGTTCCTGATCTTAGTGGAAATGCTTTCAGTTTTTCACCATTGAGGACGATGTTGGCTGTGGGTTTGTCATATATGGCCTTTATTATGTTGAGGAAAATTTCCTCTATGACTACTTTCTGCAGGGTTTTTATCATAAATGAGTGTTGAATTTTGTTGAAAGCTTTCTCTGCATCTATTGAGATGATCATATGGTTTTTCTCCTTCAATTTGTTAATATGGTGTATCACGTTGATTGATTTGCATATATTGAATAATCCTTGCATTCCTGGAATAAACCTCACTTGATCGTGGTGTATGATCCTTTTAATGTGCTGTTGGATTCTGTTTCCTAGTATTTTGTTGAGGATTTTTGCATCTATTTTCATCAGTGACATTGGCCTGTAGTTTTCTTTCTTTGTGACGTCTTCGTCTGGTTTTGGTATTAGGGTGATGGTGGCCTTGTAGAATGAGTTTGGGAGTGTTCCTCACTCTGCTGTATTTTGGAAGAGTTTGAGAAGGATAGGTGTTAGCTCTTCTCTAAATGTTTTATAGAATTCTCCTGTGAAGCCATCTGGTCCTGGGCTTTTGTTTGTTGGAAGATTTTTAATCACAGTTTCCATTTCAGTGCTTGTGATTGGTCTGTTCATATTTTCTATTTCTTCCTGGTTCAGTCTTGGCAGGTTGTGCATTTCTAAGAATTTGTCCATTTTATTGGCATAGAGTTGCTTGTAGTAATCTCTAATGATCTTTTGTATTTCTGCAGTGTCAGTTGTTACTTCTCCTTTTTCATTTCTAATTCTATTGATTTGAGTCTTCTCTCTTTTTTTCTTGATGAGTCTGGCTAATGGTTTATAAATTTTGTTTATTTTCTCAAAGAACGAGCTTTTAGTTTTATTGATCTTTGCTATCATTTCCTTTATTTCTTTTTCATTTATTTCTGATCTGATCTTTATGATTTCTTTCCTTCTGCTAACTTTGGGTTTTTTTGTTCTTCTTTCTCTAATTGCTTTAGGTGCAAGGTTAGGTTGTTTATTTGAGATGTTTCCTGTTTCTTAAGGTAGGATTGTGTTGCTATAAACTTCCGTCTTAGAACTGCTTTTTCTGCATCCCATAGGTTTTGGGTCGTCGTGTCTCCATTGTCATTTGTTTCTCGGTATTTTTTGATTTCCTCTTTGATTTCTTCAGTGATCACTTCGTTATTAAGTAGTGTATTGTTTAGCCTTCATGTGTTTGTATTTTTTACAGATCTTTTCCTGTAATTGATATCTAGTCTCATAGCGTTGTGGTCGGAAAAGATACTTGATACAATTTCAATTTTCTTAAACTTACCAAGGCTTGATTTTTGACCCAAGATAGATGTATCCTGGAGTACGTTCATGGACACATTTTTAAATCATTGATTTATGAACTTATGTTATAAATCAAAAAGGAGAAGAAAAGAGTTACAACCAACCTACATTTGTAGTATCTTTTTAAGTTACCTATATAGTTCCTTTACTGGTGTTCTTTATTTTTTTCATAAGCATTCAAGTTATTGTGTAGTATCCTTTTATTTCAGCCTGAAAGAATCCCTTTATTACTTCTTCTAGAGCAAGTCTAGTCAGTCTTTGTTCATCTGGGAATGTCTTCATATCTCCTTCATTTTTGAAGGATAGTTTTGCCGTATATAGCATTCTTTGTTGACAGTCTTTTTCTTTCAGCACCTTGAGTATATCTCCCACTACCTTCTGACCTCAACTCTTTTTTTTTTTTTTTTTTTTTTTGGCTGTGTCGAGTCTTCATTGCTGTGTGCACGCTTTCTCTAGTTGCAGTGAGCGGGGGCTACTCTTCGTTGCGGTGCGTGGGCTTCTCAGTGCGGTGGCTTCTATTGTTGCAGCACGTGGGCTCTAGGGCACATGGGCTTCAGTAGTTGTGGCATGCAGGCTCAGTAGTCATGGCTTGCAGTCTCTAGAGCGCAGGCTCAGTAGTTGCGGTACACAGGCTTAGTTGCTCCATGGCACATGGGATCTTCCTGGACCAGAGATTGAACCCATGTCCCCTGCATTGGCAGGTGGATTCTTAACCACTGTGCCACCAGGGAAGTCCCTCAGTTCTTTCTGATGATACTTTAGTTGTTAATCCTATTGAGGGAACTTTATATAATGGATTGCTTCTCTCTTGTAGCTTTCAAGATTCTCTTTGTTTTTTGATCTCTGACTGTGGTGTGTCTAGGTTCTTTCCGTTTATTCTATGTGAATTTTGTTGAGGTTCTTGGATATGTGGGTGATGTTTTCCCATAAAATTTCTGAAATTTTTGGTCATTATTTTAAAATATTTCTTCTGCCCCTTTCTCTCTCTTCTCTTTCTGAGACTATCATTATGTGTAAGTTGGTGCACTGGATGGTGTCCCACAAGTCTCTGAGGCTCTGTTCACTTTTCCACATGTTTTATTTTCTTTCTGTTCTCCATACTGGATAATTTCAATTGACCTATCCTTCAAGTTCACTGATTCTTCTTTGGTCAGCTCAAAATCTGCTGTTAAGCCCCTCTAGTGGACTTTTCATTTCAGTTAACTACACTTTTCAACTTCAAATTTTCTGGGTTTTTTTTTTAAATTTCTATCTCATTATTGATATTCATTGTTTGGTAAGACAGTGTTATCATACTTTAATTTTTAGACATGGTTTCCTTGAGTGTATTTAACATGTTTATAATAGCCAACTTAAGTCTGTGTCTAGGAGTCCAATTATGGGGCTTCCTTTGGGACATTTTCTATTGACTAGTTTTTTTTCCTATATATGGGCCATACTGTCCTGTTCCTGTGCGTGTCTAGAAATTTTTGTTGAAAACAGGACATTTCAAATAATATTTTTCGGCAGCTGTGAAAATTATATTACTCCCCTATCCAGTGTCTGATGCTGTTGTTTTTTGTTGTTTTTTTTGTTGCTGTTGTTTGTTTATTTCGTGAATTTCCTGGACTAATTCTGTAAAGTTTGTATTCTATGTTGTATGTGTCCACTGAAGTCTATGCTCAGTTAGCTTAGTGGTCAGTTAATAATTAGAGGTTTCCTTAAATGCTTTGAACTACTAATTCTCCCAGCTTTTGCCATAGGGCTCTGTGTGTGCTGGGGCAAGCCTTCAATGCCATGGGAGGCAGTTAACAATTATGCCTTAACCTTTACTTCCTAGTTGTGCAGGGCCTCAAGGTCAGTCTTATGTGAGTGGGTAGGCTTTTCTCAGGTCTTTTCTGGGCATACACACATCACTGAATGTGTATCACCTTTTAGAGTCTGAGAAAATTTTCAGAGATCTTCAAAGACCCCGATGGACATCTCATTCCCCGTATTTTACATTTGAGTTTTTGATCAGTCTTTTGTTTGCCCGAACTAACTCAGGGAAATATAGTGTTAAACAATCGCAGCTGATTTCTTTTTGACAGCCTGGGGATAGGGCTTTCCTCACTGAGAAAGCCCTGAAGTAAGGTCAAATAAAGGCAAATCCTGAGAATGGAGTTTTTCCAGAGATTTGCCAGGCAGATCAAATAGTGACAATTCTCTGGGGATGGTCATTTGGTGAGCTCCAAACCCCTTCTGTCATCTGTAATGACTACTATGCTGCTGACTTTTTCAGTTACTGCAGTTCTGAGGTTGCAGGTTTTCAAGGCTACTGTAAATGTGGAGAATGGGCAATGGGACTAGAACAAGTAAAATGCTCTCTGTTCCTATTGAGATTTAGCTGTTTTTCTGGAATAAATGCTCCTCAAATTGTTGCAAGCCTTTGATTAATTTCCAGAGCATGTCACTTTTAACATTTTTTTTTTGCCAGTGTTCTCATTGATTTTATGGATGATCATATTTTCAGAGGTTCTTACACCATCATGCCAGAAGTGCTTCGCCCATGCTAGCTACTATCATACTCCTATAAATATTCTTCAGCTTTGTTAGGGACACAGGTAGTATACACCGAAACAGAATGATCCTTTCCAGTCCTGCTTTTAAAATTTGTTATATGGTATCAGAGACTTGTTTAGTCTAGGGCTAATTATTTCTCATTACCAAGGTAAGACCTTTCTCCTCAGTGCCCCATAATATATGAAGGTTTCCAGTCTGGATAGTAGCAATAGGATCTATTCCCCTCTCTGTGTGAACACCAGGTAATGTTCCATCAACCTTTCAGGTGGTTCTTTCTCCAGCCTTGAATTGTCTTCTTATATACATGTACTGATCAGTGTTCTCCTCAATACCTATGGAGAACCCTATGCATATATTTGAAGTTCTCCTTCTCTGGAACTCTCTCTCTTGACCAGTACTCTATCCTGTGATCTCTAGCTGCCTTGCTTTCCCTGTACTCTTATCTCTATCTCATCACAGGGAGTCTACCAGGCTCTGCCTCAGTTTCCTCTCCCTATACTATGGACTGGAAACTCTCTGAAGGCAGTAATCTTGGACAATCATAGAATTCTCCTCACTTGTTTCTTATCTTCAGAGATAACTGTCCTTCACTGCTGATGTCCAGAGACCTGAAAACCATTGTGTCATATGTTTCATCTCATCTTTTGGTTGCTTCAACTGCAAGGTCAAATTCAGCCCCTGTTATTACATTTTGGCCAGAAGTAGATGTCCCTGCATGACGTATTTTTAAGTTTAACCTGCATTATTAACATTTTCTCCATCATTTCTTTTTCTTTCCAGTTATTTGAAGTATAATTAGTTATCATTTAAGTTTAGACCATCAACAAAACAATAAATCTAGCCCTGATTTATAGCATTTTGCCAATTTGCGTGGTGGTGTAAATACTCTCACTATGGCCAATTTTAAGCTACTAACGTGTAATAGTTCCACCATTGAGATAAAATAGATATAAATATCCTCAAGAGTATAGATTACACTAAAATATAGTAAAGTAACTAAGAAGTGATGAGTTTTAAGTAATAATTTGTTTTTAAAATAACTTATTTAATTGTAAGTTGATATAATTTAACTTTTAATAATAGCTATATTTAAAAACCAGCTTTCAAAATTCCTGATAATTTAACAATCAGTTCTAGTGAGATAGTATGAGCCATCTGCAGTACACTACTGCCTCTATCACTATGAAAGAGACAGATTAGAATCACTGTGAAAGCATCACTATAAAGCGGTGTGCAAGGAGCAGAATTCATCTACCTAGGAACAGGTATGCAACCTCCCTGCTCACCAAGGGTGTTAGGCCACCCTAACAAATATTGTACATAAAGCAAACCTTTTCCTCTCAAGAACAAAAATAGCTATCCTCAAAATTACATCATTAAAAGTTCATTAGTATGGGTCTTAAAGTCTTTTCAATTTCTAAGAATCCCCTTTTAAAATGGCAAGGTATTTCCTGTTAGTGGTAATGCATTAAGCCTTTTAATCAGCTAACACCTTTATGGATGTCAGGCAGCTAAGTGAGAAAAAGGCTCTGTGACATTGGCCCATAGGCTCTGTGCTTAGCACAGGTAGTGGGGTTAGATTTGAGAGAGAAATAAAAAAGGGAAAGTACAAATACCCTCCCAAACTGCCTTTTTCAGTCTTTCAGAAGGTCAGCTCCAGTGTGTCTGCATGTGGGACTGCATAAAAGACTAGCCAGTAGCTTCTCCTATCTTGGACTGACTACCTACAATACTAGCAGAGAACACTATATGAGCTGCTGACCAGTCTGTATTGCCCATCCCCTAAAGAACATTCTTATATTAGGGAAAACAAATGAAAGAAGAAAATGACAACAAAACCATCCATAAACTTCAAAGGTTTAAAATACCTTTACAAAATAAAATAAAATACCTTTACAATAGTAACCATATATCAAAGCTAGGAATGTCCAGTGGTTCATGTAAGTGAAGAAAAGAAATACTGTAATGAGAAGCCAGAGAAAAATGAGGAAGAATTTGCTATCAGAAACCAGGTTTGTCATGAAATTATCATTTTTTATTTCAGTTCAAAATAATATTTTTTCTCAGGATTAAAAAATAAAATTATAAATTATTGATGTACAATAGCTCACTAATAAACATGTAGAATATATGCAACCTTTTTAACACCTTTGAGGAGGAAGAGTACTAAGAGCAGAGGTTCAATCAAGTTGGCAGAGTAAGAGGATATGGAGCTCACCTCCCACCCTTGAACATATCAAAACTATATGCACATGTGGAACAATTCTCAATGAAAGCTAACTGGAAACTGGCAAAAACACTCCTGTACAACCAAATGTGTATAAGGATGATCCCACATAGGACCACAATAGGTAACTGTTTTACCTAAATTCATAGAGGCAGAGAAACTTAAGCAAAATGAAAAGACAGAAGAACTGCTCTTAAATGAAGGAGCAAGAGAAAAACTCCCTGAAAATATAAATAATGAAACAGAAACAAACAATTTACCTGATAAAGAATTCAAAGCATTGGTAATATGAATGTTAACTGAATTAGGAAAAAGAATAGATGAACACAGTGAGAATTTTAACAAGAAACTAGAAACTATAAAAAAGAGCCAATCAGAAATGAAGAATTCAATAACCAAAAAAAAACACATTAGAAGGAATGAATAGCACACTAAGTGATACAGCAGAATGCATAAGTGATCTGGAAGACAGAATGATGGAAATCACCTGATCAGAACAGCAAAAAGAAAAAAACAAATCTTAAAAATGAAAACAGTTTAAGAAATCTCTGGGAAAAATTGAGCCTACCAACATTCACCTTATAGGGGTCCCAAAGGAGAAGAGAGAGAGAAGGGGATTAAAATGTATTTGAGGAAATTATGTGTGAAAACTCCCCAAACCTGAAGAAGGAAACAGATATCCAGGTACAGGAATCACAGAGAGTCCCAAACAAGATGAACCCAAACAGACCCACACCAAGACATATCATAATTAAAATGGCAACATTAAAGATATAGAAAGGATTCTAAAGGCAGCAAGAGAAACACAGTCATATACAAGGGAATTCCCATAAGGTTATCAGCTGATTTTTTTCTGCAGAAGCTTTTCAGGATGGAAGGGAGTGGCATGATATATGTAAAGTGTTGAAAGGGAAAAACCTACAACTTGGGAATCTCTACCCAGCATGATTAAAATTTAGAATTGAAAGAGAGATAAAGAACTTCTCAGAGAAACAAAAACTAAGAGTTAATATTAACCTACTCTAAAAGAAATGTTAGAGTCTTCACTACATGGAAAAGAAAAGGCTATAATAAGAAGAGACTATAGGGCCTTCCCTGGTGGTGCAGTGGTTAAGAATCCGCCTGCCAATGCAGGGGACACGGGTTCGAGCCCTGGTCCGGGAAGATCCCACATGCCGCAGAGCAATGAAGCCCATGTGCCACAACTACTGAGCCTGCACTCTAGAGCCCATGAGCCACAACTACTGAAGCCTACGTGCCACAACTACTGAGCCCGTACGCCTAGAGCCCATGCTCCTCAACAAGAGAAGCCACTGCAATGAGAAGCCCGCAAACCACAATGAAGAGTAGCCCCTGCTCGCTGCAACTAGAGAAAGCCACTGTGCAGCAATGAAGACCCAATGCAGCCAAAAGTAAATAAATTAAATAAATTAATTTTAAAAAAAGTAAGAGACTATAGGAAAGGAAAAATCCCACTCATAAAGACAAATATAAAGGCTGAGGATCAACTGCTTAAATATGGCAGTAGGAAGACTAAAGGAAAAATTGTAAAGCATCTATAACTACAATAAAGAGTGAAGGAACAGACATGAAGATGTAAAATATGGTACCAAAACCAGACCTGAAACCCTGAAACTCCTAGAGGAGAACATAGGCAGAACACTCTTTGACATAAATCGTAGCAATATTTTTTGAATCTGTTTCCTAAGGCAAAAGAAATAAAAGCAAAAATAAACAAATGGGGCTGAATTAAACTTAAAAGCTTTTGCACAGGAAAGAAGACCATCGACAAAATGAAAAGATGACCTAGGGAATGGAAGAAAATATTTGCAAATGATATGACCAAAAAGGGGTTAATATCCAAAACACATAAACAAGGGAGATGCAAGAGGGAGGAAATATGGGGATATATGTATAGCTGATTCATTTTGTTATAAAGCAGAAACTAACACACCAATGTAAAGCAATTATACTCCAATAAAGATGTTAAAAAAATACATAAACAGCTCATACAATTCAACATCAAGGAAACAAAACAACCCAATTTAAAAATGGGCAGAAAACCTGAACAGACATTTTTCCAAAGAACACATACATATGGCCAACATGTACATGAAAAGATGTTCAACATTGCTATTAATCAGAGAAATGCAAATTAAAATCATAATGAGATACCACCCCACACCTGTCAGAATGGCTATCATCAAAAAGACCACAAATAACAAATGTCAGTGAGGATGTAGAAACAGCAAAACCCTTGTACACTGTTGGTAGGAATGTAAAGTGCTGCAGCCAATGTGGAAAACAGTATGGAGTTCCTAAAAAAACTAAAGATAGAACTACCATATGATCCAGAAATTCCACTCCTGGGTATATATCCAAAGAAAACAAAAACATTAATTCAAAAAGATATATGTACCCCAATGTTCATAGCAGCACTATTTACAATAGCCAAGACATGGAAGCAACCCAAGTGCCCATCAACAGATGAATGGATAAAGAAGATGTGAGATATATATATATATATATATATATATATATATATATAATGGAATATTACTCAGCCATAAAAAATAATGACATTCTACCATTTGCAGCAACATGGATGGACTTAGAGAATATTATGCTCAGTTAAATAAGTCAGACAGAGAAAGACAAATACTGTATGATATCACTTATATGTGGAATCTAAAAAATAAAACAAACAAATGTATATAGGAAACAGAAACAGACTCACAGGTATAGAAAACAAGCTAGAGGTTACCATCAGGGAGAGGGAAAGGGAAAGGGGCAAGATAGGGGTATGGGATTAAGAGATACACTATTATGTATAAGATAGATAAGCAACAAGGATATATTGTACAGCACAGGAAATTATAGCCATTATTTTGTTATAATAACTTTTAATGGAATATAATCTATAAAAATACTGAATCACTAAGTTATATACCTGAAACTAATATAATATTGTACCTCAACTATACTTTAATTTTTTAAAAAAGTGCTGAAAGCAAGATCAAGCCCCTCTCACTATAAATCAACAATTCCTGTACAAAGCTATTAGGCCCACCCACCAAGCATGCCTTGCAAATTCCCAGTCAACTACATGGAGTTTCAAGGGACAGACAGTACTGACTCCCTCCCACAATAAAAAAAATAAAGTATCACTCCCCCAAGTCACCCAATAAAGCCTCCTCATTTCCTCCTAACCCTATACCCAGGGCAACTTGTCAATGCCTACCATGAGTGGAGTCTAGTGTTAGATGTATGACTCCAGAAAGAAATACGTAGAATCTACCTATCCCCATCTGCACAGCTATTGGAATGTGAATGTCTTTTTGAGATTTTTAAATTTTTTCCGAGTTAAGAAGAAACCAAAGTGGATGTCTTAGTCAGCTCGGGCAGCCATAACAAAATACCACAGACTGGGTGACTTAAACAACAGAAATTTATTTCTCACAGCTTTGGAGGCTGAGAAGTCCAAGATCAAGGGGTTGGCCAGTTGGGTGTCTGGCAAAAGCTTTCTTTTTGGCTTGCAGGTGGTGCCTTCTCACTGTATCCTGACAGTGGAGACAGCAAGAGAACTCCCTGATGTCTCTTGTTATAAGGGCACCAATCCTATCAGGGTCCCACCCTCATGACCTCATTTAACCTGAACTACTTCCTTACTCCAAATACAGTCACCTTGGGGGTTAGGGCTTCAATATACGAATTTGGGGGAACATAATTCAGTCCACAGCAAAGAGGAAGGTTTCTGTCACTAAAAAGGTTTATAAACATGGTCCAACTTGATAAAGAGCCCAAGGGCAGAATCCTCTCTGAAGCTCAACTGAAACATGGTGGCTCTGTTCTCAAAAACAATGTGAAGTACAGCCCTGGGATGGAATGCAGAGGTAAAATTCACATGAAGGGTCTTGCTTTAATCAATGTATTTCATAGAGTATTCCTTCATTTCTCCATTTTACACTGAATGGACCAAGAAGTGGGAAAAGCACAGAACATGGAATCAGAGGACTTGGGTTATAATCCTGTCTCTGCCATTTACTAATCCTTGGGTTTTAGAGCAAATTATTAATTTCTGTGGTGTTAGAAAATATTCATCTAGTTAAAAAGGTAACAGCTCTGTGAAATAGGCAAGGGTAAGTGAAAGAATTGAATGAGATAATGTATGTAAAAGAACTTTGTAATCATAAAACCTTAGATAGATGTCAGGGACCATTAAACTAAAGGGAGAGCTTAAAAGCCTCCTGACTCAGAGACACATTTCATCTCAGAGAGATAATGCCAAGAGGGACCTTTGTAATCAGGATACTAGTATTAGAGGAAATTTGAGGATAAATAAAAGTCCCACACTGCACAGTAAGTTGAAAATATAACTTACAGAACTGCTTAGTATAAGTAGTATAGGATGACTAGTTACACAAATAACACTAAAAAAGTGTTCTGATCAACTGATGTTCATCACACTATGGTTCCACAAATCACTGATGTTCTTTAGGTGGCACCAAGGTGTTATGCTACAAAAATCAATCTGTGGCAGTCATTTATTGATTTGCAGAAACAATTTAATCCATGGGGAGAATTTTCTCCATTTCAGGTTTTTCAGTCACAAATTCCTCTTAATCCTTTACTGACTGCTGGCAGATAGCATAACAAATTAACCTGTAGCAAAAGAACACCTAGGAAAGCATATCAGGTGTCATCAATGGCTTGCTTTTATCCATTTGTGCTCATATAATTAGGTCTGCACTTTAAACTGCTAGCAAAAATTCCCTGTAGTCATATGATGGTATGAAGCACACTGTCTCAATCCCACCTGTAAAAGCCACTTTCCCACTAGGGAAATAGGTGGGGGAAAGGGCAGGAGATGCAAGACAGGGTAATTGCAACCTGAGGCAGTCTTGGAGGCAGAAAATTCTGAAAAGAAGTTGGCAGCCAAAAAGAACACAGTTCACATTAGCATTTAATCCAGAGAGCAAGGTGTGGATAGAATGGGTAGCTGGGAGAAGAGACAGCACGAGAGAACAGGGCTTGAGCTGAGTAAGGAGATGAAGGATTTGCTGAGCAGAGCTTTTGTATGTGTTAGCATGTTCCTCTATTTACATGGTGCTCAGAGCATCTTGAGGTAATGGATGCAAATTCTTAAAGAAGTTAGATTAAAGTTATGGCAATATTTTATAGGGTTCACAGAGAGCATCCTGATTTCCAGGTGATCTGCTATCCAGATCTGAGGAGCACTAAGGTTAAATTGTAAATGACAAAGCCATAGGGGATCATTAACAGGCAATAGAGATACTCTGGCAATAGTCAGTTCTTGGAAGGGGCACAATGGAGGAAAACCCTCTTCTAACAACACAGTCTTTGGAATCTCTATTAGAAGAACGGTCTTGGGCTGGTTCCCTTATGATGGAAACAATGAGGACTCATTAAGATGGCTCTCAGCAGTATAACTGTTATTTCTGGGAATCAGCCCTCAAGAGGCTGTGGGCACAGACCTCAGAAAATCAGAGGAACCCCATCTTTGGGTCCTATTCTATTCTACCTTAGGCATACAGACATATAGTATTGGGCTGACCCGAATGTCAAAGGAAGAGGTGATTCAATCTGGATTATCTAGTTTATTTCATCTATAAAAACAGACCAAACCAGTAATTTTCTCAAACTTCCTTTCTTTTAGCCTGAATCATCCTCTTGTCCTATCTTTATGGAGTAAACACATGGTTAACTGATAAATGTGCCCCTCACTTGATGCTGTATCTAACCCAGTGGTCTCTAAGTATCATGTGGCTAATACTATGTAAACATTTATTGTTTTAATACATAGTTGATTTTAGGGCTGGCATTGATCTTAGAAATCACTTTTTTTGTCTTCCTCATTTCACAGAAAAGGAAACAGACACAAAGAAGAGGAAATGTGACTTGTTCAAGTTCATACTTCAAATTAGTGGAAGAGCTGAGATTAGAATCCAGGTCTCCTAATTCCCAGGACACTACTCTTTAAACGGCACCATTTTACGCATATAGGTATGTACCATTATTTCCAGGTAAGTTCCCTGACAATTTTCATCTTTTGTTTTGAAATTGTACTCTTGTAACGTTTCAAGTCCTAATCTTGTGTGCTGGGACAAGCAGGGAGGTGGAGAACTAATCAACTTTTCAGGAAATAGATCCTTGTACAAAAGTAAAACCCTCTCAGTAACAACAAGGGTGACTTGGTCTTATAGATCCCAATATGCAAAAGGAGAAAGTTACAAAACAGTCACACTGGAGGAGATTGCATTATAAGGGGATACTCAGCAGAACTTCTTGAGTACATTTATGCACTTAAGATTACTTGGCAAAACCTTCTGGGACAGAGAAAGTTAAAATAAGAGCCAGTGCCAGATGAAGACCAAGAAGAAGGCAAAATAAGCATCTTTGAAGTAAAATGGAAGTCATGAAGAAATAGGATATGTTTGACAGAAACTCAGTTTACCATGAAAATATCATGGCCCTAGTAACCAGCCTAGTGAAAAGCCTTCCTCAATCACATGGATAGCAGCACTGCCACTTTTCTGGTCACTAAGGCTTAAACTTGGATATCATCTTGAGGTTTTTCTACACCTCACCTCCTGAAGTCTATCCATTACCAAGTCCTGTTTTTCCTTCCTTTGAAATAACTCTAAAATTCTTCTCTTCTTCTCCATTTGACTGCCAGCAATCTATTGATACATGGGACTCCATTATCTTATGGAAATACTCCCATTCTCTCCTACTCTAATTTACCATTTGTACAGCCATAGGAGTCACCTTATAACATACAGCTTTCTTGATCACATTCTGTTTAAGAACCTAGACTGACTCCCCAATGCCCATAAGATCAAGTCCTAGCTTCTCAACCATATATTCATATCCACCAACAAACGAGTCCAGTTTACCTACTCTTACATACTTCTTTCTCCTCCCAAATACTGCCATGCCCAAGACAGTGCCAATTCCCACCCTTGGCTTCTATCCCCACCCGATATGTAACAGAGGTATTCTCCCGCCTCCCACATCTGCCTGTCTAAATCCCACCCAGCCTTTAAGATTCAGCTCAGGTTCTACCTCTTCTGCATATCTTTCCTAACCACCTCACAATAATTCCAGTTAAACTTGATCTTTACAATTTTAATTAGTACCAGCTATACTCAAGGCACTGATCTCCTCGCTTCTTAAGAAATGAAAAAAAAAAAAAACTAACAGGTAAAATTTGGACCCATTTAATAAAGTCCTGCTCTGAAACAGAGAGATGGACAAATGTTCATATAGCCTTTGATGTCTGTTACTATGGAGAATGCCAAACCATCAGTTGAAGGGTTCCCCAAACTTTCTTCCTTCCAAGATGAAAGTAACATCTATTGGAACATCCAAACTGCACTTCATTCATGACACATTACCCATTTGTTACACTATGTGAGAATTTTAGAATATGTGAGAGGTAACTTTGGATCATCAATTATACATGAGAAATCTGAGGTCCATTTCTATTTCTTGTGCTTTCTGATGTTTTCTTTCCCTTTGGAAAACCACTGATGATAAATTACTAAAACAATTTTAGAAAGAAGTTCAGCAGTATGTATCTTTAAAAATGCTCCTGGCTTTTGACCCAGTAATTTGACTTCTGAGAAGTTGAGCAAATAACCTTGAATATATATAT
This sequence comes from Grampus griseus, assembly GCF_964374135.1. Classification (NCBI taxonomy): domain Eukaryota; kingdom Metazoa; phylum Chordata; class Mammalia; order Artiodactyla; family Delphinidae; genus Grampus; species Grampus griseus. Next base: position 96,479,898 of record NC_138999.1, on the reverse strand, counting down.
AAAAATCTTTATGTACAAAAGTATCTATCACCACTTTATTCATAACAGTAGAGATAAATGGAAAAAACCTAAGTATCCCCAACTGGAGACTATGGTATACCTGATCTGACCCAATGAAATATTATGTAGCCATTTAACATGATATTTTAACATATGATGGCATGAAACATACTGTGTCAGTGTCACCTAGCAGAGCCCCTTCCCCATGAGGGAAATTGGTGGTGGGAAGGGCAGGAGTTTTAAAAAGTGTTATTACAGATAATGATGTGTGGGGAATTCTTACAAAATATTAACTGAAGAAAACTGGATAGAAAATGTACATAAAAGATGAACTCATTTAAAATGCATGAGGGGGAAGACTGGAAATTTTTCCTTATCTTAAGCCACATTGTTTGATTTTTTATGAGAATTCATGATTTGCTGGTTTAAGTAAATTTTTTGCAATTTCTATTTTAAAATAATTTCAGACACATAGAAAAGTTGTAAGAACAGTCCAATGAACTCCTGTGTACTCTTCACCTATATTCCCTAATTGTTAGCATAAAAAACTTGTAAAGAAGTCCCTCTGCCCCATTTTAAGAGGATTTGGTCAATAAGCTCCTATGTGAACATTGCCACTTTAGATTCCAAAGTGCAGGGGTAACAGAAAGGGGACACTCATTTCTCATAGCCTATGGGATCTGGGATGAAAGCCAACCCCAAGACTAATAATCAGATGCAAGACTTTTAACCAATTACGCTGCATATTATTTGCTGTAATCAGTGTCATCCCATTCTTCCTTTCCCTTGACTACTTCAAGGAACATCATGCAGACAATGTGATAGAGTGTTGAACAACAGATTTAAACTCTCCCATGTAGCTCAGTGACTTGAGGGAGACAAATATATATTTTTCGCTTGTGTCTTCACTCTAGAGAAAATGAAAAGCATTGATTTAATCCAGCTGCCAGCGGATCTACATAACTTGCCTGGACTTTGAAGAGAAGTGAAAAAGAGTTGAAGACCTTACAAAAATAAAAACACCATGTGCCCATAGCCATCAAAATGCATTATGCAAATGAAAGTACCCATATTTTAACATAGATATTGTATATTTCTACCCAGAATTTGGAAGAATTCTCTGTATTACAGATATTTTAGAGGTGGAAGAGATATTTGGGTCATCCAGCACTGTGCAATAGAACTTCCTGTAATGATGAAGATGTTCTATATCTGTGCTGTCCAATATGGTAGCCATGAGTCACCTCTGGTTATTAAGTGCTCGAAATGTACCTGATGCAACTATAGAACTGAATTTTAATTTTATTTCATTTTAATTCATCTAAATTTAAAGAGCCACATGTAGCTAGTGACTACTGTACCAGACAGTGGAGATCTAGACCCTTTATCACTCTAAGTAGTTCCCCTCATCTTAGTGCACTTTCCCTGATAATCACATCCACTCCTAACAGCTCCAGTTACCACTTATAATGATGGTACTCAATCTTGGCTGCATGTTGCATTCACCTGGGGATCTGTTTTAAATGTCAGTGTGTATGTGGGGAGAGGTGGGGGGTATTGTGACCAAAGCATGAGTGGTTTTTAAAAGCTCCTCAAGTGATTCTAATGTGCAGCCAGTGTGGAGAACCTTTGATCAATATGCTGATGACTCCCAATTCTATATCACCAGATCCCAATGCTGTGCTCCACATGCTGACTGGATCTCTCCTTCCTGATGTCCAGAAAAATAATAAACACCTCAAACACCAACATATCAAAATAGGACACCATTACGTCCATTGCCCTCCCCCAAATCCTTCAAACTATAATTACTGGACTTACTTCTGACATTTTGCTATTTGTTTTCCATATGCCTTATATATAGTTTTTGTTCCTCAATTCATTATGGCCTTTTTTTGTGTCTGATTTTTTGTAGTGTATCATTTTGATTCACTTCTCATTTCTTATTCTATATATGTTTTTAGTTATTTTCTTAGTGGTTTGGGGATTACAATTAACATCTTCAGTTTATAGCAAGCTAGTTTGAATTAATAATAACTTAGCTTCAATAATATAAAAAATTCTTTTCCTATGCAGCTCCATCCCTCCTCCTCTATGTTGTTATTGTCACAACTTACATCTCTATATATTGTGTGCCCATTAATATGGAATTATGATTTTTGTTCTATGTATTTGTATTCTAAATCATAAAGAAAAAAAAGAAAACTTCCAAACCAAAAGTACAATAATAGTGGCTTTTATACTTAGCTATGTAGTTACCTCTACCCGTGTTCTTTATTTCTTCATATGACTTTGAATTACTATCTAGCCTGAAGGATTCCATTTAGGATTTCTTATAAGACAGGTTTACTGGCAATGAACTTCCCCAGCTTTTGTTTATCTGGGAATGTCTTAAGTTCACCTTAATTTTTAAAGGGTAGTTTTGCAGGATATCAAATTTTGGTTGAGAGGTTTTTCTTTTTTTCTTTCAACACTTTAAATATATCAACCCACTGCCTCCTGGACTCCATGGTTTCTGAAGAGAAATTGGCTGTTAATTTTTATTAGGATCCCTTGTCTGTGACCAGTTGCTTCTCTCTCTACTTTCCTGATTCTCTCTTTATCTTTGTCATTTGACAGTTTGATTATGTGTCTTGGTGTGGAATTTCTTTGAGTTTAACCTTCTTGGAATTTGTTCACCTTCTTTGAGATGTAGATTCATGTATTTCCTCAAATTTTGGAAGTATTTGGCCATTATTTCCTCAAATATATTTTCTGCCACTTTCTCTTTCTCCTCTCCCTCTAGGACTCCCATTATGCATCTGTTGGTATACTTGATAGTGTCTCACATACTTATGATGTCCTATTCATTTCTCTTCATTCTTTTTTATTTTCTGATCCTCAGAATAGAAAATTTCAATGTATATATCTTCAGTTTCATTAATTCTTTCTTCTACTTTCTCAAATCTGCTGTTCTGCATTTGGCTAACACTGCTGGGGAGGCTACTCCAACTCTGAGAAAATTCCAAGAGGTGTAAAAAAAAAAAGGCAATCCTCTGAGCTGATTCCTCTTTTTCCACAAAGAAATTCAATAACTATGTACTGACCAGTCAAAACATACAATCACAATTCTTTGAGAACAAAATCCATATTTTCCCCCTCCCAGCACCAGCAAGCCACACTAGGAATATATTGAGCCACTGTCCCCATGGCTATCCCCAAGCTAAGGAGTGGGGGATGGTAGGCAGTTCAGTAAAAATGCCACAAAACTCTCTTACCAAAATGTAGTAGCTTCTTTCTTCATTAAGCACTACTTATTATAAGTTTTTATTAGATTCCAGAGTTCAGAAAAGGTTGATTTGAACTGATGGGTTTTGCTAGGTTAATCGTTGCATTAGTGGAGAGATGGGTTTTTGAAGTTCCCTACTCTGCCAAGTTTTATAATGTTCCTTTTTTCTTAATCAAAATTTTTGTAGAATTTTTTATACATTTATCCTTTCATTTAACTCTAATTTTTTCCCAAGTGCATATAAAACCCAAATGGGATAGTTTTTGTAATTTATCTCTTAATTTGGGAAGAAGTTATACTTTTATTAGGTTGAGCCTTTCTATTCAGCAACATAGTGTACTTCCCCATTCTCTCCTTCATTAACTTCTTTTACGTGAATCCTATTCCTTTCTAGGTAAATTTACTCCTGGATGTCTTAAGATGTTGTCACTATTCTGCACTGAATTTTTCCTTTTTACTTTCTGAGTGATGATGATTATTACTGCTATAAAATTTTAAAGCTATTGATATTTGTATTTTTTTCTTGCATTATGTGACCTTACCAAAGTCTCTTCTTAGTTTTAACAGGTTTTTGTAAACTTTCTTGGGTGTTCTATTATACAATTATATTATCTGCATATAAAGGTAATTTTGTCTCCTGTATTAAATGTTTATAATATTTTCACATCCTTCTCTTATTACATTAGTCATAACCTTAAAACTGAATAATAGAGCTGATAATGGCATTCTTGATTTTAATGGTAGTGGGTCCAGTATTTCACAATTTATTATGATATTTATTATTGATTTGAGGTAAATAGTCTTTTGTGTATAGGTAGTTTACTTCTGTTCCAATTTTACTTAGTTTTTTAAATAAATAGGTGCTGAATTATATCAATTTTTTTCATCTGCTGATATAATCATGTTTTCTTTCCTTTAAGTGGTTGACTTATTTACTAAATGTATTGGAAATTTTCTCATATTGAACCCTGCTTGCACGCTTAGGATAAGTTCCACTTGGTCATAATGTATTATTCTTCAATTCACTTCTGCTTTTCATTTGCTAATATTTTATTTAGAATTTTTAGAATTATTTTCAGGGTTGAAATTGGTCTATAGTTTTCATTTTGGAGTATCATTATCAGGTTTTGGCATTAAGATTATGCTACGAGTAAAGTAAGTCATAAAGAGAAAGACAAATACCGTATGCTAACACATATATATGAAATCTAAGAAAAAAAATGTCATGAAGAACCTAGGGGTAAGACGGGAATAAAGACACAGACCCTACTGGAGAATGGACATGAGGATATGGGGAGGGGGAAGGGTAAGCTGGGACAAAGTGAGAGAGTGGCGTGGACATATATACACTACCAAACGTAAAATAGATAGCTAGTGGGAAGCAGCTGCATAGCACAGGGAGATCAGCTCGGTGCTTTGTGACCACCTAGAGGGGTGGGATAGGGAGGGTAGGAGGGAGACGCAAGAGGGATGAGATATGCGAACATATGTATATATATAACTGATTCACTTTGTTATAAAGCAGAAACTAACACACCATTGTAAAGCAATTATACTCCAATAAAGATGTAAAAAATAAAAGATTATGCTAGCTCTGTAGAATTAATTGAGGAGTGTTCTTTCTTTTTCTGTAATCTGAAAATAGTTTTAATATCAAGATAACCATTTACATTTTTTAAATTCTATATACAAATATGAAACCACTTGAGGTGAATGACTTTTACGTAATTTTTTTTAACTTATGTTTTTTACAGCAGGTTCTTATTAGTCATTCATTTTATACACATCAGTGTATACATGTCAATCCCAATCTCCCAATTCATCACACCACCACCACCCACGACTGCCACTTTCCCCCCTTGGTGTCCATAAGTTTTTCTCTACTTCTGTGTCTCAATTTCTGTTCTGCAAACCAGTTCATCTGTACCATTTTCTAGGTTCCACATATATGCATTAATATACGATATTTGTTTTTCTCTTTCTGACTTAATTCACTCTGTATGACAGTCTCTAGATGCATCCACGTCTCTACAAATGACCCAATTTCGTTCATTTTTATGGCTGAGTAATATTCCATTGTATATATGTACCACATCCTCTTTACCATTCATCTGTCGATGCGCATTTAGGTTGCTTCCATGAACTGGCTATTGTAAATAGTGCTGCAATGAATATTGGGGTGCCTGTATCTTTCTGAATTATGGTTTTCTCTGGGTATATGCCGAATAGTGGGATTGCTGGGTAATATGGTAATTCTATTTTAAGTTTTTTAAGGTACCTCCGTACTGTTCTCCATAGTGGCTGTATCAATTTACATTCCCACCAACAGTGCAAGAGGATTCCCTTTTCTCCACACCCTCTCCAGGATTTGTTGTTTGTAGATTTTCTGATGACACCCATTCTAACCGGTATAAGGTGATACCTCATTGTAGTTTTGATTTGCATATCTCTAATAATTAGTGATGTTGAGCAGCTTTCCATGTGCTTCTTGGCCATCTGTATGTCTTCTTGGAGAAATGTCTATTTAGGTCTTCTGCCCATTTTTGGATTAGGTTGTTTGTTTCTTTAATATTGACCTGCATGAGCTGTGTATATATTTTGCAGATTAATCCTTTGTCCATTGATTCGTTTGCAAATATTTTCTCCCATTCTGAGGGTTGTCTTTTCGTCTTGTTTATGGTTTCCTTTGCTGTGCAAAAGCTTTGAAGTTTCATTAGGTCCCATTTGTTTATTTTTGTTTTTATTTCCATTACTCTAGGAGATGGATGAAAAAAGAACTTGCTGTGATTTATGTCAAAGAGTGTTCCTCCTATGTTTTCCTCTAAGAGTTTTACAGTGCCCGGTCTTATATTTAGGTCTCTAATCCATTTTGTCTTTATTTTTGTGTATGGTGTTAGGGAGTGTTCTAATTTCATTCTTCTACATGTAGCTGTCCAGTTTTCCCAGCACCACTTATTGAAGAGACTGTCTTTTCTCCATTTTATATCCTTGCCTCCATTTTATATCTCCATTTTATATCCTTGTCATAGATTAGTTGACCATAGGTGCATGGGTTTATCTCTGGGCTTTCTATCCTTTTCCACTGAACTATATTTCTGTTTTTGTGCCAGTACCATATTGTCTTGATTACTGTAGCTTTGTAGTATAGTCTGAAGTCAGGGAGTCTCATTCCTCCAGTTCCGTTTTTTTCCCTCAATACTGCTTTGGCTATTCAGGGTCTTTTGTGTCTCTATACAAATTTTAAGATTTTTTGTTCTAGTTCCGTAAAAAATGCCATTGCTAATTTGATATGGATTGCATTGAATCGGTAGATTGCTTTGGGTAGTATAGTCATTTTCACAATATTGATTCTTCCAATCCAAGAACATGGTATATCTCTCCATCTGTTGGTATCATCTTTAATTTCTTTCATCAGTGTCTTATAGTTTTCTGCATACAGGTCTTTTGTCTCCCTAGGTAGGTTTACTCCTAGGTATTTTATTATTTTTTTGGCAATGGTAAATGGAAGTGTTTCCTTAATTTCCCTTTCAGATTTTTCATCATTAGTGTACAGGAATGCAAGAGATTTCTGTGCATTAATTTTGTATCCTGAAACTTTCCCAAATTCATTGATTAGCTCTAGTAGTTTTCTGGTGGCATCTTTACGATTCTCTATGTATAGTATCATGTCATTTGCAAACAGTGACAGTTTTACTTCTTCTTTTCCGATTTGTATTCCTTTTATTTCTTTTTCTTCTCTGATTGCCATGGCTAGGACTTCCAAAACTATGTTGAATAATAGTGGTGAGAGTGGACCTCCTTGTCTTGTTCCTGATCTTAGAGGAAATACTTTCAGTTTTTCACCATTGAGAAAGATGTTTGCTGTGGGTTTGTCGTATATGGCCTTTATTATGTTGAGGTAGGTTGCCTCTATGCCCACTATCTGGAGAGTTTTTATCATAAATGGTGTTGAATTTTGTCAAAAGCTTTTTCTGCATGTATTGAGGTGATCATGTGGTTTTGATTCTTCAATTTGTTAATATGGTGTATCACATTGATTGACTTGCATATATTGAAGAATCTTTGCATCTCTGAGATAAATCCCACTTGATCGTGGTGTATGATCCTTTTAATGTGTTGTTGGATTCTGTTTGCTAGTATTTTGTTGAGGATTTTGTTGCTAGTATTTTGTTGAGGATTTCAGTGATATTGGTCTGTAATTTTCTTTTTTTGTAGTATCTTTGGTTTTGGTATTCAGGGTGATGGTGGCCTCACAGAATGAGTTTGGGAGTTTTCCTTCCTCTGCAATTTTTTGGAAGAGTTTGAGAAGGATGGGTGTTAGCTCTTCTCTAAATGTTTGATAGAATTCACCTGTAAAGCCATCTGGTCCTGGACTTTTGTTTGTTGGAAGATTTTTAATCACAGTTTCAATTTCATTACCTGTGATTTGTCTGTTCATATTTTCTATTTCTTCCTGGTTCAGTCTTGGAAGGTTATACCTTTCTAAGAATTTGTTCATTTCTTCCAGGTTGTCCATTTTATTGGCATAGAGTTGCTTGTAGCAGTCTCTTAGGATGCTTTGTATTTCTGCGGTTTCTGTTGTAACTTTTCCTTTTTCATTTCTAATTTTATTGATTTGAGTCCTCTCCCTCTTTTTCTTGATCCGTCTGGCTAATTGTTTATCAGTTTTGTTTATCTTCTCAAAGAATCAGCTTTTAGTTTTATTGTTCTTTGCTATTGTTTTCTTTGTTTCTATTTCATTTATTTCTGCTCTGATCTTGATGATTTCTTTCCTTCTGCTAACTTTGGGTTTTGTTTGTTCTTCTTTCTCTAGTTCCTTTAGGTGTAAGGTTAGATTGTTTACTTGAGATTTTTCTTGTTTCTTGAGGTAGGCTTGTATGGCTGTAAACTTCCCTCTTAGAACTGCTTTCCTGCAACCCATCAGTTTTGGGTCATGGTGCTTTCATTGTCCTTTGTCTCTAGGTATTTTTTGATTTCCTCTTTGATTTCCTCAGTGATCTCTTGGTTATTCAGTAATGTACTGTTTAAACTCCATGTGTTTGTGTGTTTTTTATGTTTTTTTCCCTGTAATTCATTTCTAATCTCATGGCGTTGTGGTCAGAAAAGATGCTTGGTATAATTTCAATTTTCTTAAATATACTGAGGCTTGATTTGTGACCCAAGATGTGATCTATCATGGAGAATGTTCCATGCACACTTGAGAAGAAAGTGTAATCTGATGTTTTTGGATGGAATGCCCTATAAATATCAATTAAGTCTATCTGGTCTCTTGTGTCATTTAAAGCTTGTATTTCCTTACTAATTTTCTGTTTGGATGATCTGTCCATTGGTGTTAATGAGGTGTTAAAGTCCCCCATTATTATTGTGTTACTGTTGATTTCCTCTTTTAGAGCTGTTAGCAGTTGCCTTATGTATTGAGGTGCTCCTATGTTGGTTGCATATATATTTATAATTGTTATATCTTCTTCTTAGATTGATCCCTTGATCATTACATAATGTCCTTCCTTGTCTCTTGTAACATTCTTTATTTTAAAGTCTATTTTATCTGATACGAGTATTGCTACTCCAGCTTTCTTTTGATTTCCATTTGCATGGAATATCTTTTTCCATCCCCTCACTTTCAGTCTGTATTGTCCCTAGGTCTGAAGTGGGTCTCTTGTAGTCAGCATATATATGGGCCTTGTTTTTGTATCCATTCAGCAAGCCTGTATCTTTTGGTTGGAGCATTTAATCCATTCACGTTTAAGGTAATTATCAATATGTATGTTCCTATGACCATTTTCCTAATTGTTTTGGTTTTGTTTTTGTAGGGCCTTTTCTTCTCTTGTGTTTCCCACTTAGAGAAGTTCCTTTAGCATTTGTTGTAGAGCTGGTTTGGTGGTGCTGAATTCTCTTATCTTTGGCTTGTCTGTAAAGCTTTTAGTTTCTCCATTGAATCTGAATGAGAACCTTGCCTGGTAGAGTAATCTTGGTTGTAGGTTCTTCCCTTTCATCACTTTAAGTATATCATGCCACTCCCTTCTGGCTTGTAGAGTTTCTGCTGAGAAATCAGCTGTTAACTTTATGGGAGTTCCCTTGTATGTTATTTGTTGTTTTTCCCTTGTTGCTTTCAATAATTTTCCTTTGTCTTTAATTTTTGCCAATTTGATTACTGTGTGTCTCAGTGTGTTTCTCCTTGGGTTTGTCCTGTATGGGACTCTCTGTGCTTTCTGTACTTGGGTGCCTATTTCCTCTCCCATGTTAGGGAAGTTTTTGTCTATCATCTCTTCAAATATTTTCTCGGGTCCCTTCTCTCTCTCTTCTGCTTCTGGGACCCCTATAATGTGAACGTTGTTGAGTTTAATGTTGTCCCAGAGGTCTCTTAGGCTGTCTTCATTTCTTATGATTCTTTTTTCTTTATTCTGTTGCGCAGCAGTGAATTCCACCATTCTGTCTTCCAGGTCACTTACCCATTCTTCTGCCTCAGTTATTCTGCTATTGATTCCTTCTAGTGTAGTTTTCATTTCAGTTATTGTATTGTTCATCTGTGTTTGTTTGTTCTTTAAGTCTTCTAGGTCTTTGTTAAACATTTCTTGCATCTTCTCGATCTTTGGTTCCGTTGTTTTTCCGAGGTCCTGGATCATATTCACTCTCATAATTCTCAATTCTCTTTCTGGAAGATTGCCTATCTCCATTTCATTTAGTTGTTTTTCTGGGGTTTTATCTTGTACCTTCATCTGGTACATAGCCCTCTGCCTTTACGTCTTGTCTATCTTTCTGTGAATGTGGTTTTTGTTCCACAGGCTGCAGGATTGTAGTTCTTCTTGCTTCTGCTGTCTGCCCTCTCGTGGATGAGGCTAAGAGGCTTGTGGAAGTTTCCTGATGGGAGGAACTGGTGGTGGGCAGAGCTCAGTAAAACTTTAATCCGCTTGTCTGCTGATGGGTGGGGCTGGGTTCCCTCCCTGTTGGTTGTTTGGCCTGAGGCAACCCAACACTGGAGCCTAGCTGGGCTCTTTGGTGGAGCTAATGGTGGACTTTGGGAGGGCTCATGCCAAGGAGTACTTCCCAGAACTTCTGCTGCCAATGTCCTTGTCCTCACGGCGAGGCACAGCCACCCCCCACCTCTGCAGGAGACCCTCCAACACTAGTAGGTAGATCTGGTTCAGTCTCCTATGGGGTCACTGCTCCTTCCCCTGGGTCTCAATGCACACACTACTTTGTGTGTGCCCTCCAGGAGCGGAGTCTCTGTTTCCCCCAGTCCTGTTGAAGTCCTGCAGTCAAATCCTGCTAGCCTTCGAAGTCTGAATCTCTAGGAATTCCTCCTCCCATTGCCAGAGCCCCAGGCTCAGAAGCCTGACATGGGGTTCAGAAACTTCACTCCAGTGGGTGGACTTCTGTGGTATAAGTGTTCTCCAGTTTCTGAGTCACCCACCCAGCAGTTATGGGATTTGATATTATTGTAATTGCGCCCCTCCTACTGTCTCACTGAAGCCTCTCCTTTGTCTTTGCATGTGGGGTATCTTTTTTGGTGAGTTCCAGTGTCTTCCTGTTGATGATTGTTCAGCAGTTAGTTGTGATTCCGGTGTTCTCGAAAGAGGGAGTTCTACTTTGCCATCTTGAACCAACCTCCAGTCATTAGTCCACAGGTCCTACATTTGCTTACTCTTCTCAAGGCTTAAGGTCTCATCTCTTCAGTATCTTTTATTGCAATATTCGTTTTACTGTGGAAGCCTGGAACCAAACCCACAATATCTCCAAAGTATGCATGAATGAGAAGTCCACAGGCTGACTGGCTTCAGGTGAAGCTTGATCCTACAACACAATATGTCATCAAGGACCCGTTTATTTCCTTCCCTCTGCTGTGCTTTCCTTGGTGTGTCTTGAGGTGAATGACTTTTAATTGGTAGATATTTCAAACTATTTTAATATCCTCTATGATTATTAATATGCTCAGGTTTTCTATTTGTTTGTGGTTTAATTTTGGTAATTTTCCAGAAAATGCTATCACTTAGGTCGTGTTCACCTTCTTGTAACAGAAAAGCATGCCTAAAAGTGGGTTAACAAAAGGGGTTTTCATCTCACACAACTAGAAGTCTAGAGGTTGAGCAGCTCCCAGATTGGTTAATTCAATAGCTCAAAGACATCACAAAGGACCCAATTTATGCCATTCTCAATGTGGAGGCTGCATCTTTTAGGTTGGCTCTCTTCATAGTCCCCAGATGGCTACCAAAGTCTTTGGTGTCACATGCAAATGACAACATTCAGAGGCAAAAAGGGGAAATATTTCTTTTTTTTACATCTCTTTTTAAGAACAAAGTAACTTTTCCCAGAAGCCCTCTAGTACATCTCATTGGGTAGAATTGTACCAACTGCTCAAATCTAGGTAAATCACTGCCCAAAGAAATGGAATTACCAATATTGATTTAGTCTTAGACTAATTAAGACTCTTTCCTTGAGGTGAAAGGGTGGCTTCTTGCCTAAGCACTTGGCTGCATGGAGGGGAGGAGGTTAAACATACAAGAAAAAGTAGAGCTTGGGACTTCTCTGGCGGTCCAGTGGTTAAGACTTCATGCTTCCAACGCAGTGGGTATGGGTTCAGTCCTTGGTCAGGGAACTAAGATCCCGCATGCCGTGTGTTGTGGCAAAAAAAAAACACAGAAAAGAAAAAGCAGAGCTCTACTGACAGAGCATTCCCCCATCTCTATCCTTACCACTGTTTCATGTAGTAATTTAATACGTATCTATTGAGAGCCTACTACGTGCCAGGTTTTGTATATAGAGTAGTAAACATGACAGATAAGGTTCTTGCTACTATGGAGTTTACATTTTGTTTGGGGGAACTAGATGTTAAAACAATAAACAAAAATGTGAGTATTTCAAATAGTAATAAGTTCTTCAAGAAAATCAACTCTGTATAATAAGAAGAGGGTGACATGAAGGGACTTGCTCCATTAGAAATGTGTTCTTGGGAAGCTTACTGAAAAGATGACATTTGATCTGAAATCTACATGATAAGAAGGAAACTGAAGGTCTAGTAGAAGAGTATTATAGGCAGTGAACCAACCACATGAGCTAAGGTCCCAAGGTGATCACATGCTTGAGAGTTTTGAAGAATAGAAAGACAGCCAATGTTCTATTAAAATGAGGTGGATGGACCTAGAAACCATCATACAGAGTGAAGTAAGTCAGAAAGAGAAAAACAAATACCGTATGCCAACACATATATATGGAATCTAAAAAAAAAAAATGGTTCTGAAGAACCTAGGGGCAGGACAGGAATAAAGACGCAGACGTAGAGAACGGACTTGAGGACACAGGGAGGGGGAAGGGTAAGCTGGGACGATGTGAGTGGCATGGACTTATATACACTACCAAATGTAAAACAGATAGCTAGTGGGAAGCAGCCACATAGCACAGGGAGATCAACTCAGTGCTTCGTGTCCACCTAGAGGGGTGGGATAGGGAGGGTGGGAGGGAGACGCAAGAGGGAGGAGATATGGGGATATATGTTTACCTGATTCACTTTGTTATACAGCAGAAACTAACACACCATTGTAAAGCAATTATACTCCAATACAAATAAAATACCATTGTGTTTTATATACCCACACCTGAGCACCTGCTGTGTCCGTCATCTAGAACGACCATCCTTACGTTGCTGTCTAGCAAACTCTTACCAACCCTTTAAGACATAGCTCAAATATTTCTCTTCAATTTTCTCCCCAGGTAGAGTTAAACACTTCCTCCTACTATATAGTGTGCCTACTATATATTAGACTCCGTATCAGACCATAGTACATTTAACTTATTTTCATTTTTATCCCTCCCTCTGGATTTGGAAATGTTTGAAGACAAGGGCTATGTCATTTATATATGTATATTTGTATTCCCTACCGCCAAGTGTTCTGGCCATGACAAATACTAGTTGCATAACAAGTATTAAACTGAAACATCGAATATCTACTATTCTTGGCACTATTATAAGCATCATGGAGCATACAAAAGAATCTACCTTCATTGAAGCAGTTCAGAATGTAGACTCTAGAGTCAGAGCTTGGCTCTTAACCCCTTCCCAACACTTCCTAGCTATGTGAACTTAAGCAAATTACTTAACCTCTCTGTGCCCCAGGTTCCTTATCTGTGAGGTGGGAGATAATAATGGTAACTGCCTGAAAGTGAGGAATAATTTAAATAATGTATGTGAAGCATTTAGCACACACAATATCTGGCACATGATAAGTGCTTCATGTTAATTTATTATTTCTAAATTAATGAAATTATTGGATTGATAAGATTTATACAAATGAAAAGCATAATACTACAAACACACCACTACGCAGGATGGTCTAAAGTGCCTTTTGAAACAAGATATTATGGTGTCTTGATCTTGCTGAATGAGAAATGAAGAAAAAATCAGCGACAGTGTAATCTGTCTTGGCCTGACCATTCTAGAGAACTGTGTTCATTTCTGAGCAGCAAACTTTAAGAAAAACAAAGCACAGTATAACTAGAATCAGACCACTAGGATGCTTGTAATTCTAGAGAAGGGGAGATTCCTGGGGGCAGAGAGAAACCTGAGAGCTGAAATCAAACACGTGAAGGATTGTTATATAGAAGAAAGGAGAGCTTTGCTCAATACTGCTCTAGAGAGCAGATCTAGGGCCATGGAATAGAAGCTGTAGGTGGGTGATTTCAGCGGGACATAAACCAGCGTTTGCTGAATGTCAGCACTCACCATGAAGGTGAGAAAGTGGTGAGTTTCTCATCAGTGGAGGTGCTCATTAAGTGAACAATCACTTAACAAGGATATTGTCAAGGGGGTTTTTTCACAGGACAGGGGATTATTCTAGATGACCTTTGAGGTCCCTTGCAGGAGGCTCAAGATCTGGACCTTTCTGGGAAAGATTAGTGTTACTACATTAAAATTAGGAAGTTCTAAAAGTGGTATTCTTAAAGGAGTCAAAATGCTCTCGAAATCAACACACACACACACACACACACACGTACCTACACATAATCTTCCTCCGAGCAGCCCACCCCTGTGGCTATGTGCATGAAGTTTCCACTTTAGTCACTCATTGGATTGGGCATTCAAGGTTCTTGTTCAAATGGAATTTTTTACTAGATGAGGTATGGCTTTAAGCAACCTAGCTGTTATCATCGTCTTCTATCACAGTGCCTGGTACATATTCATTGAATGTTTATTATCCACTTGAGATTGTACAAGTTTATCAAATTAAACTGACTTTCCTTAAAGGACTCTGAAGAGATGGACAAGTAGACAGATAAGCTTGGATAAGGGCAAGACGTCACAAGGGTTTCACCATTCAAACTCAATCCTCATGGCACAGAGGGCAAGCCACACACAGATCCCATGTCCATTTTTTTAGTTACATGGGAAGCCAGGCTTTCCTTCTCACAGACAAAGTCCTGAGCTGGGCAACGATCTGGGCTGGGATTTGGTGAGAATACTTTGCATCCTGGACTTCTGCCCGGCCCATTGATGTAGCTCTTTAAATCGCATCATTTAAAACCACAAATGTCACAGATCCCATTAGACAAACTCCTCTGGCTAGCAGCACAGAAAGGAAGGAACACGATAAGCCCCCTGAGGCAGCCTGATTGACCATTCCTAATCTCTCATGCTTGGGGGACTACACTGCGAGTAGGGTTCACTCGTAGAATGGCACGAAGTGCTGGCTGGTTTCATTTCATTCAGTTAAGCATACACCTCAAGGCCAGTGCATAATGATGGGAAAGCCAGCCTCACCTCCTGGCTTAGGTTAATGGCAGATGAGTGCAGTCTGCCAAGTAGAAAGGTAAAGGCTGATGGAGGGGAAACTTCCCTATAATCCATCTTCAAGAGATGCCAGAAATTCCATCATTAGTTACTTATTCCCAGAATAATGACAGAGTAGGACTAATAGCAAGCATATGGAGAAAGAATTAGCCTCAGAGCTTGCAGCAAGGCTAAAGCCGTAAGTGAGGGTCAAATGGCGCCAGCTTTGGGGATTGGCAGAGGGCAGGAAACTAGGCAAAGTCGTTAGACATTTAAAGAAGCCTGCATGTAGACAAACTGTATAGGGAACCCATTTTTACATCACTCTCAGCGTGTAGTGTAGAGGTGGGCATGAAAACATAAAAGGCCTCTCCTTTCCCCTCCATCACATCTTTCATGTCCTACTAAACATACATCTCTTTACTCCCAAGGCCACAGCAACTTTCCTAATCAAGGAATCCACATTAAGGTGCTATTAGCTATTGGCCACATGATATATTTTTCCTTCCAGGGGTAGTTTTAGAGATGTAGTGCCTTAAAGCAAAGGAGTGACTCTCTAATAGTACATCTCAGGCAAACTTCTGGAGGAAAGATTTTTCTTCTCTACAGAGGAATACCATGAGGCTTCTCATAACACAGCCCGCTGGACACGCAATGGACCAGATTAATTTCAAATGCAAGAGGTGAAAAGTGACACTAGACTCTGAATTGACTATATATCATCCAATCATACTTACTTCAAGTCACAAATTTACAGTGATTTTACTGTCCTCTCTCTTTGCTACTGTAACCCACACATCTGGCATAGAGTGAGAGTTCAATGAATGGTACTTTTTGTTGCTTTCATTATTATTACTATTAGAAGCAGTAGTAGTATTAGTGCTGCCCCAGTACCTGGCACAGTGCCCAGGACATATTAATTATTCAGAACTGTAATAATTATTTTATTGCACTGGCTCCTGGCATAGTGCCTGGCACACAATAGGGCACCGACTGAGTTAGTTCCCTTTGTTCTCACCTTTCCCTGGGATACATTTGTCTCTGGTTTCCCCCCAAGCCGCACCTTGCTAAAGTGGGCACAGACCTTCCTGTAGCAATAATGCTTAGCCCAGCACCACAAGTGACACCATATGAGAAGACATCTAGCCTTCTCTTCCATGTTAGCCCCTTAAGTGGCAAATGGGCAACAGGTGCCTAAGGTCATTTTTTTTTATATGGGGAAAGTGAGGTTTTGAGCTATTGCCTTATAATTTTAGTTTACCTCTAGTCCCTGTATCCTATTATAGCCTTAAAAATATGCCCCCACCACTATCTCCCAACTAGGCTATGATCAATCTCACCACCTTTGTTCGTGTGGTACCTGAACTACCCTCATATTTTTACACGAAATTCATCCTCCAAGGACTGGGTAACAGCTACCTTCTCCATGAAACCTTCTCTGAGACTTCCAGCCTCACAGAGCCCTTTCTGAAATTCCAAAGCATCAAATCAGTAGCACACAATTTAGCCCTTCATTCTGCACCAACCTCCTCAGCTAGATTGTATTTGCTCGTCAAACATCCATCTGTTGAGCACCCGTCATGTTCCAGAGCCTGTGTAAGTGCTAGGAAGGCAGGAATCAAGGTACTCCTACCCGAATGGCAGGAAGACAAACACGCAGTTGAGTGACATTGGAGAAACGTGATCTGAGTGCCAGTGGGGAACTCAGAGGGAGATTGGCTAACTTTCTGAGGGTCTTGGGGGAAGGCTTCACGGAGAAGGGGACCTATGAGCAAGGTGCTGAAGTAGAGAGAAGTTAGTTAAGTGGAGAAGGTGGGATGAAGCCACATGCAAACGCATGGTCATGAAAGGGCAACTCAGAGAACATGACTCAGTACGGCTAGAACTTGGGGAGAGATGGAGAGAGATGAGAGAATATCATGGAAGGTTTACTCATTCATTCATCAAATATGTATCCAGGGTGTGGAAAACAGGACAGATGCAACTGCACTTGAGCTTTAAAGCAAATTGGGCTGAACAGACGATTACCCAGGAAGACAAAGAAATATGTCTATGTAACTAGAAATTCTGATTAGCATCAAGAAGGAAGAGAAAAGGCTCCAATGGAGAGAAGAATATGAAGGAACTACTTTATAATACAGGGTAGTTAATTAGGGCTTCTCTGAAGAGGTGGCATTTTGTTGAGGCTTGAAAGATGAAAAGAGCTGGAGAAGAGTATTCCAGGAGGTGATCCAAGGTCTTGAGGTGGGAGAAAGCTTGACATATTGGAAGAACCAAAAGAAGCTCCACAGGGCTAAAGAATAGTGGATAAGGGTGTAAGAGTGGCTTAAGATGACATTGGAGAGGCAAGCACAAGCCAAGACCTAGTAGAGCTCAGAAAGGAGTGTTGATTTCATCACAAGAGCAGCAGGATACTAACCAAGGAGAGTGAAACGGGATCAGATTTGTGGTTCACAGGATAACTTGGGGGTGGTGTGGAAGACGATCTGGACAGGGAGAGAATGGAGTCAGGATAACTAATTATAAGGAGGTGGAATGGTCCAGGTGAGAGAGAATGAAGGCAGGGACCTTTTCTTTCTTCTGTTCCAAAAGTGACTAGCTCAGTGCTAGGCACATGGAAGGCTTCCACTGTGTTCATATTGATTAATTAAATAAATATAAACTGAATTGGGTTGTTGAGTCTCTTTTCAGGAGGTCACACTGTCCCTTCTTTCTCCTCCCTTTTTTCTTTATAACGGAGACAAGGAGGCATTCTACAATTAGTATCATTAAAGTAATTTGCTGTTTAGTGACAAATGCTTCCTCTAAACGCCACTTTCCTTTAGTCATTGCTGAGTTACTTCAAAGTAGCACAAGAAAATATCAGTGCTTCTCAAGACAGCCAAGCAGCACTCTGCTCTCCTGAGAGTTGGATGTAGAGAGAAATTTGTCATTTGGGCCTGTTCAGGGCAAGAGGCAACACTAACCTTCAAATACCAACTTCCCAGAAGATCACAAGCACATGAATTGCAAATGCCACTTGGTATAATATATGCCTCTCACTCTGCCTAAGCAGAGATATAATTACCTGGAAGAGTAAGGCAAATGTTTGTGGAAGCTGCATGTCTTCATCTGCTCTTATATCCAGAAGATGAGACAAGAGGCCATTTATCACATTTCCATCTCTTTTTGCTGGCAAAACAGTTCGGTAATGAAAGACACTTAAATGGGTTCATCCAAACTCAGCCTCCAGAGGGTTCTGGAGGTCCCAAGGATGGTAGGGAAAGGAGAGTCAATCACCTAATGGGTCTGAGCCGCATCTTCTCCCATGGGGAGGGTAACCATTCCCATCTTATAGGGCTAGTAAGAGGAGTCAATGAGGAATGTGCATGAATTTAATCTGCAACCTGCAAGGCAAGAGCTCTATACTGTGATTCATCCTATGCAATTAATGGCAAAGTCTGTCTTTTATTCTTGGTCTCCCAGAGAAAGTTAAACATATTGTAGGAACTCAATAATAGGTTTTGCTTTGAAATCACTTCTGTTAAAATCTGGCTTTAGATGTGGTACATGTAAAACAGGCCGTTCACTTCTCATAATTGAATCAGACAGATTCTCATATCTGTCAGCTGCCTGGTTTAGAATCATGGAGGAGCAAAATCATGAGTGAGCAGAGGGGGTAGTGGCTTAATCTGTTGGAGTCAATACCCCTTCCCCAGTGAGCAGCAATAAGAAGAATGTTTCAGTTAGCACTACAACAGTGTTTCAGTCCAGGATCTGCATCTGGGGCAGCTGCAAATGTAATTCTACAAACTAGCACAGGCCCACAGGCCCGGGGTCCAAAGGAAACTGGCCAAAGATGAGGTCCAACTTTGCATCACCAGTCAGAAGTATTATCACGAGTATTTCCAGACAGCAGAAGGGAAGGAAGAAACTAACTTGTGCCATGTCTCAGGAGGTTTCCTCTGGGCCAGTTGCTTTAATCAGTCATTGTCTCATTTAACTCCCACAGTAGCCTTGAGATGGGAATTAGTGTTTAGTGTGGAGCCTGGCACAATTAGTATTATTAATATCGATAAGCTTAATAATAATAAACTGAAACACCATGAGCTTGAGTAACTTACCTAAGGTCGCAGACCTGGAAAAGCCAGGATTTGAACCCATGTCTTTCTGACCCAGAAGCCAGGGCTTTTTCTGCTATGCTCCTTTGTAAGAGGAGAAAGATTGTGGCTTTAAAACAGGTGAGGATTTTCCAAGTCATTAGCAAGGCTGCCTCCATAACTGGCCACTTGAGACCTGCAGGTATCTAAGAATATCTTTGGTCTCCCTCTCTCTCCTCATTCAGGTTTCTAAATTGCTATGAACCATGGCCCAGCTGTACTACAAAAGGGTCAACTACTCACCCTACAGAGACCGAATCCCCCTGCAAATTGTGAGGGCTGAGACGGAGCTCTCTGCAGAGGAGAAGGCCTTCCTCAGTGCCGTGGAGAAGGGGGACTACGCCACTGTGAAGCAGGCCCTCCAGGAGGCCGAGATCTACTACAATGTCAACATCAACTGCATGGACCCACTGGGCCGGAGCGCCCTGCTCATTGCCATTGAGAATGAGAACCTGGAGATCATGGAGCTACTGCTGAACCACAGCGTGTACGTCGGTGACGCATTGCTCTACGCCATCCGCAAGGAAGTGGTGGGCGCTGTGGAGCTTCTGCTCAGCTACAGGCGGCCCAGTGGAGAGAAGCAGGTAAGAAGCCCCTACAGCCGGGGAGGTAGCCAGGGACAACAGAGCACCGCAGGGTCAGAAGCCTTGAAACTAAGGAAGGTTATAGGCGGGCTGCAGTTGAGAAGCCCTATCATGGCAGCCCTCTGCTCTCAAGAATAGCATCAGTGATCTCAGGTGGGATCTTAGAACTACCCCGCATGGCCCACACTGAGTTTTACTCATTTGCTTTTTCCTTATTAGTACTTGCCCATATACCTTCAACACTCGACCTAAAAGCGTCTTCTCTGTTTCCAGAACAGTCAAGCTCCTTCTACCCTCCCTACCCCCTGCTCCACATCTTCATTTCCTTCCTCACTGAAAGGGGGGACAAGGAGAAACCAAACACAGACCTGAGCTTTCCCCTGCTCACCCACTCTCTCCTGAAGAAGGACAGGAGGCCTTTCAACTCGAGTGCCATGGCACAGATGCAAATGGATACAGGGGCCTACACACCTCTCCAGTTCCACTCATGTGAATGCATTCCACCCCCAGACGTTCAGGGGTTTGCCTCTGTGATTCTCCTGTCCTCTGAGGCACCTAGGTTTAACACTCTGGAGTCATCTCCGAGTCCTTCCTCTGCCCTGTCTCCATGCTCCATCCCCAAGCCCTGCGAGTTCTTCCTTCCCAATATCTTGTATTGATACATACATTCTTTCCTCTCTAGCCCAGCTCCCCAGTGACTCCAATGTCTCTTCATTAGAAGAGAAACCAGCCCATGAAGCCTAGCACTCAATACCCTTCATTAATGGTCTTTTCTAGTCCTGTCTCCCCCTTAGTCCCTTCTAAACCCCTCAAGTTAGACGGGTCTCCACTGTCTCTCTTCCTTTGGAGCACAGTAGGCGCATGTAGTAGGAACAAAGAAAATACAGCCATCAAACATGGAATACCACGATACATTAAAAAGTAGAAATAGTACAAACCAAAACCAAAATTGCAAAGTGCTTAAAAAATACCGATAATGAAAACACTCAACATCAAATCGTATGGGACATGACCAAAGCTGGGTTTAAAGGGAATTAATAGCTTTAATACTTGCCTAGTTAAACAAGAAGGAATGAAAATAAGCTAGCTGATAACTCGCAGACTAGGAATTGGAATTGATAGAGCAGAAAGCAAGGTACTAGATTAAAAGTTCCTTGGGTAAAGGGCCTGAGTCAACATTTAACACAGTGCCAAGAGAGAAGAGACCTTATCTCTCTTCTTCACTGCTGTATCCCAGCACTGGGAAAGTGCCTGCAATATCAAAGGCACTCAGTAAATATTTATTTTATGAATGAATAGTATGCATCCGCACTGTGCTAAGCATTTTACACGATTTAATCCTCTCAGCTACTCTGTTAGGCAGGCACTGTTATTACTGTCCCCATGATACTGATGAGACAAATTGAGCCACTGGATGGTTAAGTCAGTTGTTCAAGGTCACAATAAATGTCAGAGCCAGAGTTCAAACCCAGGCAGCCTAGCTCCTAACCCCACCCGCTTAACCACTAGGCTATCCTGCTCTCCTGGAAGTCTGAGTTAAGTCTGAGAACTCCCAGCACAGGAGTTCCGAGACAGGATAGATGAGTGGAGGATGGATGACCTCTCTGGAAAGGACATGCCTATAGGATTTGGATATATAGCTAAGCAGAGAGGTGTAAGCATGTTCCCTACCTAGTCCACGTCTCCATCCCCATCACAACTGATTTGTTCTGGGCCCCTTTTCCCTAGAGCCCTGCTAAGTGTCTGAGTGATTTCATGTGCTAATCTGAACTAAGGCTTACCCAGCTACTCTGCTCCATGATCTTGTCCACCTCAGATTATGTAGCCATTGGCTCTGCCCTTCACTTGACATCAATCACACACTAATACACACTACTGGTCAGCCTTACTTGTATAAATGTTTAGTCTCTGTAACTAGATTGTTTCTTAAATGTGACGCATACTCTAATGGCCAACTGTTTCCATGCATCCCCCATCAGCACCTGACCCAGCACCTAGTATATAATGGGTGATAAATTCTTGCTGATGAACAAAAAGGAGTCAAGTGTATCTCCCAGAAAAGCACATAGCTAGCTGCTTGAACAAGACATCCTGGACTTTCACATTCAATCGCATTTAGCTTCATAACTGTTTTGAAAGAGGGGAGAGCACAGAGGAAATTTGCAAAGAGGGGACTAGCAATGGCAGCCCTATCTGAGCTTTGAAAGGAGGCCAAGTCCTTATTTGATGGCCAACCCTTTCTCCCATCTTTCCCCATTGCTCTGGCAAACCCTGAGGAAGAAAGGCGCCAGGTAAAGTCACTCGAAAGTACAATCTAAGGCATGACCTCCCCTGGATAGAAGCAGTGCTTACCTCACAGAAATGAAGCATCACTGGTAGAATGTCAGGCAGATGAAACCTGGGTGAAGCTACTGGGGACAGGCTGTTTTGCACCAAGGGCCTTTCAGACTCACTGCCTCCTTTGTCCACCGTACATCATACTGAAGTCTCTTCAGCAGCCTTCTCCTCCCTTTCTCCTCTCTCCTCTCTCCTCAACTCCACCACCGGCCGCTACTAAATTGCATTTTCTTCCATTGCTCTGACAATTGCTGTGGTAAGTCATATATCAGTAACTATAACAACAGGCTGCCACAGTGCTGGAGCCCTGCCTCTCTGGGAGATAGAAACAAGATTTGTTTACCTGGGAGCAGTCAGGGATGTGAGCAAACACAGGACTCCTGAAGGACCTTGGGTCCAGCTGGGCAGGCTACTCCCAGGAAGGCACTCTTCACACACACAGAATCCAAACACCTGTCCCTTTTCATGGAGGCCCTCCCCCAGCTCGCCAAAGGATCGGGCACAGCTGACCTCCATCAATCTTGGGTGGATAAACTAGTCCCCTCTTTGGCTTTATTGAGCAAGGAGTTTGGCTTCAGGTTGGCAGTAAGACCCCCTCTGCCGTACCCTTACCCCAGCCCATCATGCTTTTCTTCCTCTTCTAGCCTATCAAAACTGCTCTCAGATAAAGACTAGAGGCTGGGTGTACATGGCTGACCCTGGCTTCAAGTATCATCACTCACATGGACACCTGCATTTTTAATAGGTACCAAATCTTAAAGTAAAAAGGGTGATGCTCTATCAGATAGAATTTCCTGCACCAGACAACAAGTAGAAGACTCCGTGCGTGTGTGCACATGTGTGTTATTCTGTGGTCTTCTTGCTACTCCAGAAAACCGACCCTCTTGGAAGCACCCACTCCCTAACCACTACAGCCTATTTCCTTAGGGTTAGATGTTGGCCACCTGTGGGATTTGTGATTCCTTGGGGAAAACACTCAAATAGTTCTCATTATTCTCTGTAGTCTCTCAAAAAATTTTGGACTACAGAAGGTTTAATACCAGCCTATTGCTTGTCCATGAAACCTACCGCCTTTGGCCCATTGACTCTTGGAAGCACTAGAGGAGCATCGTCAGCAGGGGGCGCAAATCCAGCTCCAATCCAGAGAGGAGTCTTGTGTCTGTCTATGGTCAAAACCAGCTCAAAGATGAAGCTTTGTGCATATGGAGAACTTGTCAAAATACAGATTCCTGAGCCCCAATCCATACCTACAGAATTAGAATCTTGGGGTTTGGGCCTGGAATCAGCATGTTAATAAGCCCACCCCCAACCCGTTTCTAGGTAAGAGGTCTATGTGACTCTCTGTATTCATTTCCTAGGGCTGCCATAACAAAGTACGGCGAACGGGGTGGCTTAAAAGAAATGTATTCTCACAGTTCAAGAGGCCAGAAGTCCGAAATGCAGGTGTTGACGGGCCTGGTTCCTTCTGGAGGCTCTAAGAATCTGTTCCATGCCGTGGCTTGTAGCTGCGTCACTTCATTCTCTGCCTCCGTCATTATATGGGGTTCTCCTCTGTGCCTTTCATCTGTGTGGTTGTGTCCAAATCTCCCTCTCCTATCTCTTATAAAGACACGAGCTGTTTGATTTAGGGCCCACCCTAATCCAGGACTAACTCATTTCAACTTGATTACATCTGCAAAGACCCTTTTTCCATATAAGGTCACATTCACAGGTACCAGGTGTCAAGACTTGAACATATCTTTTGTGGGGATACAGTTCAACCCACTACACTCTCGATGAGAAATACTAGCCTAGACAAGTAGTTTTCAAACATTTTCAGTAGCGGAGTCTTTCATTCAATGAAATCCTACGGAGACGTAAGACAAACAGACCCAAGCAGAGCTGCCCTAGTTTAAGTGCAGGTCAGGGCCAAAAGCCCCACTTCTTCTCACACACACACACACACACACACACACACACACACCCATAACTCCTTGGCCCTGAGAAGAAAGCATAACTGGAAAACCACTGGTCTAGAAGACAGAATGACAGACTCTAATTTGGAGTTTGAGGTGCTAGCCAGTTTGTAGCTAACAGGGTGACCTTGGGCAAGTCATAAGGTCTTTTACAAGTGTCCAGTTATAGCATCACCCTACAACTCAATTTCCTCATCTATAAAACGAAGCTCACAATGCCCACCCCTACCTAACATAGAGGGCTGTTGTGAGGAAGAAGTAAGATAAAGATATAGTAAAGTCTTCTGCAACAGAAGTTAATGCTAGACAGAGTTCAATGACTATTATCTTCAGCTCCACTCCATCAGTTTGACTTAGCCTGTCATATTGTGTGGAGAGACCAGCTGGTAAGTGGTGCTCACCACAAGGCACCGCCAGTACGGTGACGGGGAGAGCCTCTTCTCCTGCCATGACCCCACATTCATCCCTCCTTGTTCACTGGAGTCTAAGGATTTGAGCAACAGGGAGGTAGAGCTGCTGGCCTCTGCATCAACAGCCCACCCAAGGAATTTTCTTTCTTGGTCACTTGCGTCAATGCAGGGAGGTGGCAAGAGGCTAAGCCAACCTTCTCCCCATGGCCCGCCCCTCTGGGCTCTGCCGTAATTACTCATTTGTCTGTGGCAGATGGCTCCAAATTAAAATTGGTCTAACAGATGAGCTAGCGAGATTAAGTCTCAACAACACCGATAAGTGTTTGTGTTGAGATTGCAGAAAATCAGCAACAAAGCACTCCACTTACCCCTTCCCCTATCTGATCCTTGGTCCCAGGGAGAGATGGCACAGTGTAGAGGGGACACTGAGGGCCTAGGAAAAGGTGACTGGTGCAAAAAATGGGGCCTACAGTGTCTAGCCTATAAATCTCAAGTACTCAGCAAGAGAGCAGAAAGTAAGGAACAGAACTGCACAAGTCACTCTATTTACAGGCAGCCTGGAGTAGTAGAAAGAACAGAGACTTTGGAGTCTTAGCAGTTTTAGTAGATGTGCTTCCTTGCACAAGCCACTTAATCTCTCCAAACCTCAGTTTCTTCATCTGTAAATGTCAACAATAATGGAGCCTACCTCATAGAGTTCTAGTGAAAATTAAATGAAATAATCCATGTATATTACTTAGAACGGGTGCCTGACATAGTGAATACTCAATACATGGGAGGCAGTACTGTTCCTGTTCCTACTAGTTGAAGCCATGCTGAGAACTCCTGCTGGCTAATCTCATTTATTCATTTTTAAATATGTATTAAGCACCCACTAGCACATAGTGGCTAAGAGTTCAGACTGCATGACCTTAGGAAAGTTGTTTGCCCTGATTGAGCATCAGTTTCCTTATCTGTATAATGGGGTTAATATTACCCACATCATAAGTGGTTGCGAGGTTTAAATGAGAATTATTTTTTAACATTTGGTATAATTTGTGGCACATAGCATTCAATAATGATACTCATATCATTAGAATTAATACAAAATATTATTAAGTCTTTGTTACCTGAATTGCCCAATATAACAATAGGTATTTATCGCTATAGTAATCTGAGTCACAGCTTTGATTCTATGAGTTTCGTTCCAAAGTCAAAGTTCTAGGCCAAAAACATGGGTTGTGTCAATCAAGTCAAGAAAATAAATCAGCCACTTCATTGGAAGAAAATGTCAGAATGACCGCACGGCATCATATTGGCCAAACTGATAAAGTGAATTCTCTCCTCTCCTGTACCTGGGCTGACTTTTTGTAGACATGGGCTGCTTCACTCACAGAGCAGAATCATAGGGTCTAGAGATCATTTGGTCTGAAATGACATGTCCAGGGTCGCTCACCTGAGCTCGAACTGGCACAAATGCTTCCTGTCTCCCGAGCCACTATTTCTACCACCCCACACTGCCTCTGAGGAATCATCAGAAGCAGTAACACTTACAACAAAGCTGAAAATCAACAAAGCAACTACAAGTAGTGTCTATCTAAAACAACTCATTCATAACAAAGTTCCAGCAAATGATTCATTCTGTTCGGTTCTCTAAGTATGTGTGAGTACTAATCATATATATGCCTCGTGATAAAAATGAAAGATACAGTGAGTGTGCTCAAGACATTGATAGTCTCATGGGGAGAAAAGACATGCACAGGCTGTCCAACCAGTCCGCCCCCTCAGTGGGCCTGGCCTCCTGTGCTCCCAAGGGACACAAAAAACCTAAGCTAGTGATGCTTACCTTTCAGAAAGAAAAATATAATTATTTAAACTTGGTCCCAAGTAGACCAAGGGAGCTAGCTGCATAATACTTCACAAGGAGGAGACTATGAAATAATCTCAAAAGCAGGTCACTAAATAAAAACACATGAGGTTTTTTAGCCATGACTGACCCCCCCCTCCCCCTTCAGGGTTCCCACCAGCACAGGGCTTCCTTTCTGTAGCCTCATGCTTATGGTTGTATACGGCCCTGACCCACATACACATGTCCAGTTAGGGAGTTTCCTGTTCTCCTCTCCTCTGGGTAGGTGGATCACAGCTGTGTATAACAGACCCCCTCCTCCTTCACCTCACATGCGCAGTTATATAGAGGACAGCCATCTTCTGTCTCCTTTTCACCCCAGGCTGCTCATCATACTGGTTTTTTTCAACTTATGGTTCTTGTTGCAAACTCCGTTCAAGTGTGAAATATCAGTGCAAAACTCAGCACTCTCCTCCCATCTCTCCTTCCAGCTGTCCTACCCCAGAGCACCAAATGTTGCCTTGTACTGATTCCTTTCCATATGCCAACAACAAACATGGGACAGAAATAGAACGGTGCAAGGAAATATGTGTTACATTATCCAAAACGTGTGATGTGGACAATATAGAAGGCCACTCTGGTTACAAGTAGACAAAGAGCTTTCAGGGGAGGAATATTTGAGAAAAGAAATAAACTTTGAGCTGGAAAGGAAGAAAGAAGGGGACGGGACATTTGTCAGATGGAAGTGAATGAGCAATGACATGGGTAGTGGGAATGGTGGTGGCCTGTTCACAGTAGGTGCTGGAGTGAAGGGCTGGTGATGAAAGCAATGCCTGGGACTCTTGTTACCCTCATGAGGTTAACCTCATGGAGGAAGGCCCCAGATACCTGACTCAGAGTCAGGACACTGGGTGAGGTGGGCCCTGAGTCTTATCAGAAACAGTAGTTCTTGGGCTCCTGTGCTCATCTGCCCTCCCTCTTTATCCTCTGATCCCAGCTGTAGTAAAGGAGAATGAGTGTATGGCCACTGGCTGAGCAGCTCCTTAGGTGGGACCTTGGTGAACACTCTCCACTATCCCAGCTGGTTGCTACTGGTCCTCTGATTGGCAGTTGGGACAGAGAGGAGTGATGTGGGATGAAAGAAAGAAGCTGGACCCACTGATCACCCAGGGGCCTTTTGGACAGGTCTGCCCCTCAAAAAATATTTGTGAGGAGCTGACCATATTGATCTTTGACTCTCTCTCCTTTTATCTATCTTCTTCCCCAAATGGTACTCTCTCTCTCCTCTCTTCCAACACCTCCCCATACTCACGGGTACAATGTCTGTGTCCCATTTTAATCTCATTGGTTGACAACTCTCTTGGATTCCAGGATATCAAGGCTACCTGATTCCTCCTCCCTCTCTGACCACTGCCTCTTAGTCTCTTTTGTAAAATCCTTATCTTTTCTCTTGCTTCAATATCCATGCTGTCCAGAGTTCTGTGACTTTTCCTTTTCTAGCCCAATATCTATCAGAAGATCCATAATTTATTTTCAAAATTTCAGAATACATTTTAAATGTACCTCAAACATTGAAATTCCCTGTGTCAAACACTAACAAACACTAATTTAGCACTTACTAGGTGCCAGGCACCAGTACATAAACCTACATTAATTTATTCAATATTCACAACCATCCTGTGATGCAGGACATTACATTGGCCAAACAGTTCATTCGGGTTTTTCTGTACCATCTTATGGACAAACTTGAATGAAAATTTTGGCCAACCCAATACTATTATCCATTCTTACAAATGGGGACATCAAGGCACAAAGAGGTTAAATGATTTCCCCAAGCTCATACAGCTAGTAAGTGGACAAACTGGGATTCAAACCTAGGCAGTCTGGCAGCAGAGTCTGTGTTGTTAATCCTCGTGCCAGCCTCGTTTTGCCCTCCAAATCCTCTTCCTCATCCGGTGTATCCTTTCTCAGGTGATAGCACCTTTACCCTTCCATTTATCCTTTCAATTATGTAGATTTGAAACCTTACAGATGTCTTCATCTTCACTCTCTCCTTCAGCCACCCACACCCAGTTGGATACCAACTCCCTTTGAATAACTTAATTGAAGTGAAGAGGCAAACATACAATGAGTCCAAGTGTAATGCTGTGAGCGATAAGAAAGTGCTGTATATGTGGGAGCATAGGTATCTGATCACGTCACTCAAACGACCACAGTTGCTCCTTATTTCCTGTAGAATAGAGTTCAAAATACAGGCACAGGGTTGATAGTTTGAGGAAAGAGGGTTGGTTAATGACCCCTCAAACCATGCTGAATTGTCACTGATAAATCAAGCCTAGGATTGGAAGGATAGTGAAGCCACCAGACAAGACAGGATGAAAGAAGTGGCTTTTTGTATCTGCAGAAAGTCTATGGAGTCAGAAGGAAAGCCACCTTAGTGAGGGCCATCCCAGATTCAGGGACCTACCGATAAATGCACACTTTGTTACCTCTGGCAGGATTAAGTGACCCCACTCCAGCAGCCAGTCTATTCTAAGAAGTATGTCAGCCCTCTGAAGTCCTCGGTAGAGGGAAGGTAATCAGCACATGATTACCAGGGGCTTGAATGAGGCAAATTTTCCTGGTTCACCTTGCTATCAAGTGGATTGCTATTGTCTGTCCATTAGTAAAGGAGGGCTGCGAGCCAGATATTAAAAAGGCATTGAAAGAACCTTCCAAAGAAATCCAAATCAGAGAAGGAAATGAAGCCGGTCCCATGACGAATCTCTCGTGAGTCTGCCACCTTTGCCTCCTCCCCAAGAGAAGGGGAGTGATGACCCATAAAAAATACCTCTAAAGCTGGAGAGTGTCATTTCCAAATACCCCTCTGCTCTTCAAGGGCAACCTGAAGTGATTTGATGTTTGGGACATCATCAGCTCCATTATCTGTATCAGAATAGTGGATAGAACTTTGGGGCTAAAAATGACCTCTAGAAATCCTCCAATCCATACTGTCGTCATCAAATAGGCAGATAGTTGTCTCCCCACGTTCTAGTGGGCCTGCAGCGGGAAGGCTTCTATCCCCACTGAGACACCTGGTGTCTAAGACAGTTTGGGCTTTGTCTACCCAACCAAAACGAATATTTGTCATATTTACTTTCTCCCCTCCCTTATTTCTTAACTCTTAAACTGAGGTATGAAATTATTCAAGTATCAGGGTCCAAGGTCACCACCACCCTGCTCCACATCCATTTGTTTATTTTGGAGTTTTTTCTATAAAAGTAATACTATAAGAATTAAAAGAGTATAAAAGCATGTGAAGAAAAACATCCCATTTCCACTCTCACAAGTCATCACTATTAATGATATAGGTACGCCCTCCTAGGTATTTTCTATGCATATTCAAGCAGAAACAAATATACACAAACACGCACACACGGACATCTCTTCACAGATGTTCTGCAACTTGTTTTATTTTCCCTAGCAATACATTGTGGACATCGTTCCCTGTGAGGATACTCATATGTATTTTATTCTTTTTAATGACAATACTGTATTATATCATATAAATGTGCCTTATTTATTTAACCCATCCTCTATTAATGAACATTTAAATTGTTTCAAGGATATTTAGGTTTTGGTTTTTGTTTTTCTAAACAATGCTGTGATGAATATCCTTGTATATATGTCTTTGAACACTTGTGTGATTATTATCTGTAAATTCGTAGTAATAAGATTATGGAATCACAGAGTATGTGCATTATTTAATTTTGATATATATTGCCAAACTGTTCTCCTACCAACAGTATGTGAAAGTGCCTGTTTCTCACATCCTTGCAATCACAGACTGCAAAAAAAATCAATTTTAAAACATCTCTGTCAATCTGACAGGTAAAAAATACTATCTCATTATTGTTTTACATTTGAATTTCTTTTATTATAAGTGGTATTTCACATCTTTTCATATGATAAGTAATTTGTTTTATTTTTCTGTGAATCAACTGTTAATTTTTAATTAATTTTTATTGGAGTATAGTTGCTTTACAGTGTTCTGTTAGTTTCTGGTGTATAGCAAAGTGAATCAGCTATAGGTATACATGTATCCCCTCTTTTTTGGATATCCTTCCTATTTAGGTCACCACAGAGCACTGAGTAGAGTTCCCTGTGCTATACAGTAGGTCCTCATTAGTTATCTATTGTATACATAGTGGTGTATATATGTCAATCCCAATCTCCCAATTCATCCCACCACTCACTTCCCCCCTTGGTATCCATACATTTGTTCTCTACATCTGTGTCTCTACTTCTGCTTTGCAAATAAGTTCATCTGTATCATTTTTCTGGATTCCACATATAAGCAATATTATATGATATTTGTTTTCCTCTTTCTGGCTTACTTCACTATGTATGACAGCCACTAGGTCCATCCACGCCTCTGCAAATAGCACAATTTTGTTCCTGTCTATGGCTGAGTAATATTCCATTGAACATATGTACCACATCTTCTTTATCCATTCCTCTGTTGATGGACATTTAGGTTGCTTCCATATCCTGGCTATTGTAAATAGTGCTGCAATGAACATTTGGGGTGCATGTATCTTTTTGAATTATGGTTTTCTCAGGGTATATGCCCAGTAGTGGGATTGCTGGGTCGTATGGTAGTTCTATTTTTAGTTTTTTAAGGAAACCTCCATATTGTTCTCCATAGTGGCTGTATCAATTTACATTCCCACCAACAGGGCAAGAGGGTTCCCTTTTCTCCACACGCTCTCCAGCATTTACTGTTTGTAGAGTTTTTGATGATGGCCATTCTGACTGGTGTGAGATGATACCTCACTGCAGTTTGGATTTGCATTTCTCTAATGATTAGTGATGTTGAGCATCCTTTCATGTGTTTGTTGGCAATCTGTATATCTTCTTTGGAGAAATGTCTATTTAGGTCTTCTGCCCAGTTTTGGATTGGGTTGTTTTTTTAATATTGAGCTGCATGAGCTGCTTGTAAATTTTGGAGATTAATCCTTTGTCAGTTGCCTCATTTGCAAATATTTTCTCCCATTCTGAGGGTTGTCTTTTGGTCTTATTTATGGTTTCCTTTGCTGTGCAAAAGCTTTGAAGTTTCATTAGGTCCCATTTGTTTATTTTTGGTTTTATTTCCATTTCTCTAGGAGGCGAGTCGAAAAGGATCTTGCTGTGATTTATGCCATAGAGTGTTCTGCCTATGTTTTCTGCTAAGAGTTTGATAGTGTCTGGACTCACATTTAGGTCTTTAATCCATTTTGAGTTTATTTTTGTGTATGGTGTTGGGGAGTGTTCTGATTTCATTCTTTTACATGTAGCTGCCCAGTTTTCCCAGCACCACTTATTGAAGAGGCTGTCTTTTCTCCATTGTATCTACTGTTAATTTTTTACCCGTTCTTCTACTAGAATCTCCATCTTTTTCTTACAGTTTGTCTACTCTTTGTATATTAAGGTCATTAGCACTTTGTTCATTCTTTAAAAAGGTTCACCCTGATGTATTAAAAAAAACCAATGATTTACCCTGAGTTTTACAGCAAGTCTGCAGCAAAGAGCAAAGTTCATTTGTATTCTAAATCTTTTAACTTCTCTGCATAAAAGTACAGGGTTGTTTTAAGTGATGCTTTAAATGTCTTAGTGTCTCTCTCTGATGTAAGAGAGCTTGGGTGAAAGAGTATTCATGCTTCGTCATTCTTTTATCTTTAAGTTTCCAGTTTAGTGCTTAAGTATCTTCGTTAGAAGGAAAGAAAGTCTATATGGCTGTTTTAGCTAGAGTTTGCCAATGTGAAGACACATTTGTGTCTAAAAACCAAACCTATTTAGTTTGTAACCAACAGCCCCTGGCTGTTATTATGTGGTCATAATTCACAGCTTTTGCTAGCCAAATAGCCTTCCCTTGGCCTACGGAGCGGGTACGCAGTGGTAAGCCCTGACTTGACCTTGCTGTCATTAGTTTTCTACCTTCCCTGTTGGGAACATGATTTCTTTCTTCCAGTGTTAAAGTCTCCATCATTTTAATAAGAGACTGCTGATTTCTAAATTAGCTGGTTCCCACTTGTAAACCAGGAAGCCCAACAAAGTGGGCTTGCATATTCTGCCGTCATTGCTAAGCTTTTCTGGGTAATAGCTTGTCTGATTAGAATGGAAAGTGTTCTCTGGATCCTGGAACTTACTTGGGAGAAAATGCCATAGGTCTTATTTGGGGGCAGCTACTCGAATGAGCTAAGCTATCTTTAACTGGAGATCGTTCTTTGGCCATTCCCACTACTTTTACATTTAAACTACCTAGGAGGAAGCCTGAATTAATAGATTCAACTAAACAGTTCAGGTGGTAGTATCATTTCCATGCCCCTTGGTCTTCAGGATTGGAGAATTCAATCTAGCAACCAGACCGAAGACTATGGTCTAACGAGAACACTGAGCTAGCACTCTCAATCCTGAGCTGCTTCTTTAGAACCAGATTTAAATATTTCCTGAAAGACCCTTGAGCATCCGTAAGCTGGTCAGAGGAGCAAGGACACATCTGGTACCTAGAGGGAATGAACTGTAAGATAGGAAAGTATTCTTTTAACCGCACCAAGTGGCTTTGTTAGGAAAAAAAAACGGTGTCACAAAGGATTTAAGAGTTAGCATTGGCACACCCTTCTTCTTGCCAAAAGTGGGTACAACATTGATGAAGCGACAGTTGTACTACATCTGCCACTTGACCCAGCCCATCAGCATCTCCTTCTCCTCTCACCTCCCCTCCTTTTCATACTTTTTGGCCACTTTGAGAGTCTTGCTTCTCACTTTCCCAGCACAGGCCAGGGTACAATGGACTTTACCTCCAAGCACATGGCTAGCTACTTCCAGGGTGGTCAAGGTCTCCACCCCATGCTGGCCAAGGGTAGCTTCCATAGGCATGCCTGCCTGGAGCACCATTTGATTTTCCAGGGTGATGCCCTTCAGTGAGCCTCCAAGAGCCTTGATCTGAGTAACTGTCTCCTGGCTAGTCGGCTATAGGGCGTGTAGCTCCTGGACACGAACAAAGAACTGTATGTTGGCTACTGAATCCACTGCAGCCTCCACTGCCGTTGCCGCAAAGACGGAGTCAAGAAATAGGAGGGAGTACATCCTCTTAGCCTGCTGTGTACCACATCGCTACCTAGGAAAGCATTCTCGATAAAGAATTTCATACTAGAGAGAGCAGCCCAAAGGTGCTGAGGAGCGTTTGATGGGGAAGAAGGAAATGTGGCCACCCAATTTCAAAACCATGATTTCAGCAGTGGAGAGAAATGAAAACTGTTTTGAAATTGTTTTAAAACTATAAACCCACATTAAATAGGTGCTGTGCCTGACACATAACTGGTTTAGTAGAGAGGCAAGAATACAGAGCCCCAGTATATACAGAAACCACAGGGGAGTTCACTAATAACTCCACAGGGAGTGAGGCCATTGATGCATTTCTAGAATAAAACCTCTGGAGTTCTGGTAGATATCTGTTTGGCTGTGGTCCACATAATCATAGAATCATCAGGATTAATTGAAACGTAGTGGCAATCTAGTCATTCTTCTGTCACTGCAACCAATCCGAGGTATTAATCTCTAGCCTCTAAAAGAGTTCAACACCCCCATGTTAATTTGATGGAACGGAAGCTTGGCAAGGTATGAAAGAAGTCCCAACACAATTCTGTGCAAGGGTCAGTTGCCCCAAATTCTCAAATGTGTGTCTGGGGCCTCCAGAGAGTCTCGAGTTTATGAATGAACAGTATCATGAGACCACAGATGAAGGAGAGTTTGCTGGAATTAAGCCTCCTCCTTGCATACCAGATCTACTTTGCTGCTCTTTTCTGACAATAGACAAACAATCCCCTGTGTCTGCGAAGCCCTCTAAGAGCTGAGTGCTGTTTCCTCCCCAAGTAGAAATCGGGGGTAGAATAACCAAGCATCTGGGAGCCTTGACCACTACCACTCTTGCAACTTTTCGTCACTCTTTGAGATTCTTAACCCCTATTGACTGAATATGAAGGAGAAAATTAAGCAGTAGTGAATTTAGTTTGGAACTCTGTCCCTTCCAAGGCCTCCTTTCCATTAGCCCTGGCCTGCATTCCTGAAAAGGTGCTACAGAGGAAAAGACTTCCTTGCAGCACTAAGGTATCTGGTTACATGTGTCTTTCAAAGAGAGGGAAATGTTTTGCAAGTGGTTGAAAGGTTTTTTGTTTTTTTTTTTGCGGTACGCGGGTCTCTCACTTCTGCGGCCTCTCCCGATGCGGAGCACAGGCTCCGGACGCGCAGGCTCAGCGGCCATGGCTCACGGGCCCAGCCCCTCCGCGGCACGTGGGATCTTCCCGGACCGGGGCACGAACCCGTATCCCCTGCATCGGCAGGTGGACTGTCAACCACTGCGCCACCAGGGAAGCCCTGAAAGGTCATATTTACGTTGAAAATATCTTTGCCTTTCCAAGTTTCAGATTTGGGGCCTGTTTGACTTCAGGGAAATAAGGACAAGATAGCTGATGTTTTCCTAATTCAGCAGAGAGCAGCACATAGCTTACTGTTCTCAAGGGAAGATAGCAGCCCACACTTAGCATGCAAGCATACTGGGAGAAAAAGAGGCAAGAGGCAGTAGCAGTAGGGTTAGAAACCCAGAGTTGCTCTCCCTTCTCCCATCTCCAGCCAGAGGCAACCAAGCTGCTTCTCCTTTCCTTTAACACTTGGTCTGTTCTGACAAGAACAAAAGGCAATCCGCTCCAGAAGGCACGATTGACAACACAGCTGCCAGTTCAAAGGAATACAATTAAAAGTAATGTGTGAAAGAGGGAGAAATTATGGGGGGGGGGCATTTTTCTTAAGTTTTTCCTCTCGAAATGTAATAGAGGGAAAATATATGAGTAAATGCATTACATTACATGGATATTAGTAAACTTTGTCAAAGACTGTGTTTGGAAAAAAATCTTGCTTGCACTTGATGATGTCCACGTGATAGTCACGGTTTCAATCACAAAATGATTTAAGCTACTTTTCCTGTCAATCAAAAGTTACGTATTCTTTTTTAAATATGCCCCCATTTATTACTATGACCCAGGTATTTAATCCTGGCCGTTGAATACCAAAAAATCAACTTCTCATTATGATGTGTGCTGTCATGGTGCCTGCTTTTCCGCTAAAGAAGAAAGAGTCCTGCTGAGATGTCTGTGCTAGTTCAGCTTAAGCTTCTTGGCATTATCCAGGCTCAAGCTTCTTTTCTCAAAGGCTTCCCAGCTCTAGCCAAGCCCTGCTGCAGAGCAAGGGGCTCCTTGTTGCATGGGTGTTTCTGAGAGAAGCCACTCAGAAATTCCGGGTAGAGAGTTCAAGAAGAAAGAACCTAAATACAAAACTCCCCCAAGGTGCCTCCAGCAGTACCAACCAATAAAACAAGTTTCCCGCCATGAGTGTTCATTGTCGGTTTGTCTCACGTTTTCCCAAAACATCCATAACTCATGGAGTTTCCATTCTGATGATAACCAAGGGAGCTATGTTACTTCCATGAGATGCATGTGCCTTGACCCCTTTTCAGTGGTGCTGAAGATAATAGAATCATAGCACCATGCCATGGAAAGGTCATCTCCATAATGACCTGCCCAGTTTCCTGCCACTGTAGCCCTTCAGTACCACCACCCCCAGATGAAGACCCTTCATTCCCATGGGTGACTCTTCTAGTACAGGCTCTGGGACTAATCCTGTTCCTAGTCACAGAGACTCTCAGAACTGGAGGCCAGCAGCTCAGCACTTCAGTACCCAGTCAGCTAAGCTGCTGGTCCCCTCTGAATCTTGTATTTTTGGTAGCTATGCCTGAGCCCTTGCCTTGCTGCCATGTAACCAAGCCTCTGCTTTACATTCTACTTTAATGGTTCTAAACTGTGGGCAATTTTGCGCCCCAGGAGGACCGTTTGGCAATGTCTAGAGATGTTTCTGGCAACCAGCAAGGCCAGATATGCAAAATTCAACCCTGCAGATAGATGCTTTACCTCTATTTGGAGACTTGCAAAATGGAAGATAGTTGATGACCTTATAATGTTTCCTTTGCTGAAAAGATCAAGGATAGTCATGTAAAGAAAAATTAACTTCCTCCCTCCTCAGTGACTATGCCCACATTTTAAATAGCTGTTGACAATCCCACTACTGGACATATACCCAGAGAAGACCATAATTCAAAAAGACACATGCACCCCATTGTTCACTGCAGCACTATTTACAATAGCCAGGTCATGGAAGCAACCTAAATGCCCATCGACAGACGAATGGATAAAGAAGATGTGGTACAATATATACAATGGAATATTACTCAGCCATAAAAAGGAACGAAATTGGGTCATTTGTAGAGACGTGGATGGACCTAGAGACTGTCATACAGAGTGAAGTAAGTCAGAAAGAAAAAAAAACAAATATTGTATACTAACACATATATGGGAAATCTAGAAAAATGGTACAGATGAACCTGTTTGCAAGGCAGAAATAGAGACACGGATGTAGAGGACAAACGTATGGACACCAAGGGGGGAAAGGGGTGGGTGGGATGAATTGGGAGATTGGGATTGACATATATACACTAACTAATATGTATAAAATAGATAACTAGTGAGAAAAAAAGTCTAACAATTGCTAATTGTGTTTAAAGAATAAAATAAATAAATAAATAAATAAATAGCTGTTGAGCAGTAGGTAGTATTCTACTTCTGGAGGTTGGTGCCAGTTGCCTGGCTTGCCTCGGGTGTGGATAACTGAGAGAAGCAGGAAGATGGGGCTCAATAATTACTTCATGAATGTGACACAGTCTCCTCTCTCAAGCTCGTCCTCCAATCATATAACGCTTCAGTTCGATGCCTGCATATAAACTGAGCAACTTTAAAACAAAGCATCATTTCGCATGTGTATGGAGCATGAAATGAAAATCATGATTGGCAAAGGGAATACTCTTGACATTATTTAACATGAATTCTAGATTTCTGGTCTGGTTTTCTTTATACCTTTCTAAAATGTCTCTCACCTACCACTAGCTGACTTTAGGTCATTTTCTTTATTCACGTTTATCCCACACAGCTTTTGAGAATAATGGTGAAAATTACCCTTTTATAATCCTTTACAGTCTGAGAACCAACT
Source organism: Grampus griseus (assembly GCF_964374135.1). Taxonomy (NCBI): domain Eukaryota; kingdom Metazoa; phylum Chordata; class Mammalia; order Artiodactyla; family Delphinidae; genus Grampus; species Grampus griseus. The sequence goes on along the minus strand of NC_138999.1, from coordinate 96,442,510 downwards.
GAGCTTAATTTGTATCACTCAAGCTCTTCTAGGCCTAAACCGGGTCTCCTGGTGATATCTACCAATTTTCAATTTACGGCAATGAACATACTTTTCAATCCTATGGCTATGAACTACTTAAAACAAAAGAGAGGTTCCCGACTCCTCTTTTTGCATGAAATACCCTCTTTGTTAATTCTGATCTTGTGTTGCTGGCAAATGTGCTCCTATCAAGATTGTTACCCACTGGAAAAAGTATACAATAATAGACCTTTATTTGTATTGAATCCTGCGATATATCTGATGTCAATCTGGTTACCCTAGCCCTCACATGGTCCTGTGCCCTGGTTGGATCACCAAGGTTTCTGCACCTGGGTTCTCAGCGCTTTCCAGAAATCTTTATCAAACTTCCACTAGTCAGGTGATAAGCAATGACATGGAAAACTCTAAATCAGCTTGGCAGCATCCTCTTTCCAGTAAAGCAATCTACAAGAGAAATTTAATTTAAAAATTACATGATGACCTATAAAAAAATGAATCAAGAACAATGGCTTTCCTAAACAGCTATATGTTTCAAGCTCCACCAGAGGGCTACCTGCAAAGCTAACTACACTCACATTGGCACACTGGGGCTCCATTCCTCTGTGCAGCCCTAGAGACACAACGACCAGACCTTTACTTCTGACATTTTTCCCATCTCCGTAATAACCTATATCCTCTGGTTTATTGTTTTTCAACTCATTGCATCATTTTCACAATTTCCTGGGAAATGGCATATCTTAACAGTACAAAGGGATCCTTCAGAGAGGGTTGGCTCCCTAAAAGCTACCCATAACGTATCCCCTTCCTACCTTGGTTTCTTTTACCTCTTCCGTTATTTCTAATAACCATCCAAACACTCACCTTACTTTTGGAGTTGATGCCCTCACCATTCATTATAACCCGTATTTTGCAAAAGAAAATGTATGGAATGGTTCATTTAATTCTTTGTGACAATCTAGATTTGAGAAAGATGGCTTTCCAGGTTTCCTACAACTAGAACTCTGAAATTATAAACCCTCACAACCTATGGAGTTAGCTATGTATTATTTTTTCATAGATTTAGCTGCTGTCTTTTGAAAAATTAAGAGCCCCCATCTGATGAGAAATCAAGAATAGTTTTGTGGGCTCCCAAACCTTGAGCTATACTATATAATATTTATCTGGGTTTAAGGTAGAACATTACCTGATGAGGTTAATTAATATCCAATATAACCTGTGATTTAATATGTCTGAATATTCAATGTTGGGACTGTAGATTTGTTTGCTGATGTAATAAATCAAATGGTTGGTCTTTTGTTGGTTGGGGGTGAAGTAGTATAGTGGTTAACAGGACAGGCTTTGGAGCCAAACTGCCTGGGTTCAAGTTCTGGTCACCCTACTTCCTAGCCATGTGACCTTGGACAAGGCACTAAGCTTCTCTATGGCTGAGTTTCCTCAGGTGTAAAGTGAGGGTAATTATTATGCCTATAGCACGGAGCCATGGTGAGGACTAAATGAGATACTCCCGCATGATGCCTAGCATATGGAAAGTGCTCAATAACCAGTAGCCATTTGTATTATATTCACCCCTGCTAATCAGGCTAATGCTGGCCATTGTTACATACATTATTTATTTTTACATGTAAATATTGACTTTTTTAAAACATCAGGTGCATTCTGTGACATTGCCCGCAAATAAGTTCTGTCCATTTTAGTCTTCCAATCTAAATTATATACACTTTGACCTTGAAATCAGCTGAGATGATCCAGGGAATCCTGATTATAATGGTTCTCTTTTTACCATAGTCTGGGAAACAAATTATTTCCCATCTGACACCAATGGCTGCTCCAAAGTATCTCATGCACCACTACTAGCTAACTGACCTTGTGGGTACAGCAGAGTGGGCAGCTGGTCATGTGACGTGATTAGATGCTAGTGTTCTTCATTTCTGAGTAATACAGAGAAATGAAATTCATTTCCAACAGTCCCTTGGACTGATGAAAAAGACTGAACATTGATTTTTATCTGGCATGTTAGGGTGGGAAGAGGAGACCCAGTAGGTGGAAAAGAGGTATTGAAATTTCACTAAATCTTGGCACAAGATGGGAGATTCATTTCCAACATGATGCTATCAGGCTAGCTGTGTGAGGAAGTACCACTCGGAGAGGTTCAGCCTATGATCAGACAGCATTGTGGGTATGAATGAGGTGGCTCCTGATAAGGGTCTGCCCATTAATTACAAATGGGGGGCTTAATTTCAGAAGCCAGTGATAAACTCCAGCAAGTGCATCTGCCTAAAGCTGGTAACAATAGGGTTCAGGAGAATTCCAATTAGCAGATTGTGTCCAATGATGAGGTTAACGGAAGTGAATGTGTCATTCGGGCCCCTTGAGAACAGTAACCTTGCAAAAGCCCTAGCCAGTCCTGGGAGTGGAAGTAGAGCATCATCTGGTCCTCTGTTGTGTCCTCTGGCAATGGAATTTAGCTGAAAATATGAAGAAGCGGGCTTTCGCTCAGTGTTCACTGTACTGCAGGTGTTTTATGCAATGAGCTCTGAGCCGAGTGACTCTGTCTCATTTTCATTAATCCAAAAGGATCCTAGCATATAAGGCCAGCTTTTCAACAGGGAGACCTAGGGCAGATCCAGGAGCAAACTCATTAAGGCCTGAATGCAAAGCCCCAGGAAGAGGCAGGCAGTGTAACTTCTTTAGTGGCCATGCACTAAGCCCACATCATTTCAAATTAAAAAATTCAATCAAGTCGGTTCATGTACCAGGTTTGTTTAGAAGTACAGTTGTAGATAATATGAACCAAATCTAATTTATTGGTGTGTTGATTTCATTCCCTTTTCTCCCCCTACCCTCACCCTTTTTTTTTTTTTTTTTTTTTTTTTTGCAGTACGCGGGACTCTCACTGTTGTGGCCGCTCCCGCTGCGGAGCACAGGCTCCGGACGCGCAGGCTCAGCGGCCATGGCTCACGGGCCCAGCCGCTCCACGGCATCCGGGATCCTCCCGGACCGGGACACGAACCCGCGTCCCCTGCATCGGCAGGCGAACTCTCAACCACTGCGCCAAAAGGGAAGCCCACCCCCACCCTTTTTTACCCTTTAAAAAAACATGATTTTTAATGGGAAGCTCAGATCGTTCAGTATAATTTTGGAGTTCAAAGTGAAGGCAAAACTTGGTAAGAAAAGAATAAAATTCAGTTTGCCACCTGTCCTCGATCTGAACACAAAATGGCTGTTGAAGGATAATTTAAAAATAAAAAAGTGGGCTTCCCTGGTGGCGCAGTGGTTGAGAGTCCGCCTGCCGATGCAGGGGACGCGGGTTCGTGCTCCGGTCCGGGAGGATCCCGCATGCCGCGGAGCGGCTGGGCCCGTGAGCCATGGCCGCTGGGCCTGCGCGTCCGGAGCCTGTGCTCCGCAACGGGAGAGGCCACAGTGGTGAGAGCCCCGCGTACCGCAAAAAATAAAAAAAAATACAAAAAATAAAAAAGTTAAATCCTGATCCTCATACAGATTTAAAGTTAACACAGGTGGATACATGTCTAATATTTTATTTCACTCATTAATTAGTGAGGAAACCAGGAGGCCAGAAGTCTGCAAACTATGACCTGCAAACCAAATCCAGCCTGTCACCTGTTTTTGTGAATAAATTTTATGGAGTACAGCCACACCCATTCCTTTTCATATTGCCTTTGACTGCTTTCTTGCTACAGTGGCAGCATTGTAAGGTCCACAAAGCGTAACATATTTACCATCTAGCCTTTTACTGAAAAAGCTTGCTAACCCTTGATATAGGCCATCAGGAATGCTGAAAGAAATTTACAAATAGATGCAAAGAAATTTGCATATAGATGCACAAATCAATCGCATTTTGCCAGGCAAGAAATATTTTCATTACAATTTGCAGAGTTGTAAAACAACTCAAAGATAATCAAAGGCATGGACAATCCAGAAAATATACTAGACCTGGGCTGTTAGGCCAGTTGTGTGAACAGAAACTCAAGACTAGGGATCCAGGGAGAAATCTTGTTTTATGAACCAGGGCACAGGTAGGGAAGAAGCTGGAATTCAGAAACTATTCAAAAGGGTAAAGTACCCTAATGCAGAGCCTTAAAGATTGGAATTTGGAATGGAGGAGGCTGAGGCTGGTCATTTGGGTACTTCCTACCTCAAGCCTTGATTGCTCTGGAAACTGGGGCAGGGCTGAGTCCTTGAGGCAGAGCGTGTGGGAGCCAAGGTGGGCAGAGGCTGACCCCGTACACTCTCTTGGTTTCAACCTACTGTTATAGGCTGAAGACGGTCATATCTATTGATACATTTTCAGCCCTGACCTTTTTCCTTCAACATTCATGCTAGAGTTATACAATTTCCTGCTACTCTCCCAATAGGTACTTCAAACTCAACATGTCTAAAATTGAACTTCTTTTAAACCCTAAACCTGCTCTTCCTCCTGTATTCACTATCTCCAACGGCGACACCACCGTTCAATCAGGCATGCGATGCAGAAACCTGACATCCTTGATTTCTTCTCCCTGCAGTACTACCTGACACATCCAATGAATGTCTTAAATCTGTTCCTTTCTATCTCTAGAATCATTGTCTAGTTTAAGATCTTGCCATCTTTTCACCTGGACTATTGATATCTTTTAAGTAGTTTTATCTTTCTGAAACTCATCCAATGGTGTGCTGGAGCTGGCTTACATCAGCTGGTGAGAACTGGTTGTGTGCATCTCTTCCCAGCTCTGTGTTCCAGCATGTCATATTGGTAGCTTGAAATTGGCCACAGTGGGAGTATTTACACCACAGAAATTGGCAAACACTACAAATCAAGGTTGTTGTTTTTGTTTTGTTTTGTTTAATGGAAAGCTGCTTGTTAAACATTTATCAGCACATATACCACTGCCAATTCTCCACACTTCGGCCAAACTGATCTTTGTAAAACACTTGTTCAGCCACACTACTCTCCTGATTAAAATTCTTCAGTGGCTCCCTATGGCCAACAGATCACATTAAGTTCCTTCTCATGGCATATGAGGCCTTTTATTACCTGGCCCCTGCCTAAATGTCCAGCTTCCTCTCCCATCCCTCCTAGCAACTTCTGTGCTAGTTCGAAGGTCACACAGTGGCCCACTCAAGCCTCAATTGCCTCATATATATACTTTGTTTGGCATGCACACTATCTTTAACTCTTTTGAGCCAACATTGAAGACTTTAGGAAATTCTACCTCCAAATCCATATTTCTGACTTTTCTTGAAAGATGACAACACTGGGTCCTCATTCATGCACATAACAGCAATTTGATCACAACAAGGGGCTGAGCAGCAGATGCCCCCTTTGAGACGGTATGTGCTCCACAGCTCACCAACGCCTACCATTTACTCATCCAAACTATGCATATGTCCCCACAGGTAGCTTTTATTTCTGTGACCTGTTATCTGTTTGGACCCTGTTGTAGACCATATTACAAAGTCCTGATTATTATCAGAAACCTCTGACCCTAATGATAGACTCTTTCTTTGGCAGTGAAGTGGCAGTGAAGTGGGGATCCACACAGGATATGCCACAAGGATATACATACAGAGAGCAGTGAATGAGGCGGGTGTGGCAATCTGTGAATGATAAGGCTGACTGGAAGAGAAAAGGTGGTCTTGGTAGGAGGACATGGTTGGGCACTGCCAACCAGTTTCTTTTGAAAAGATTTACTCTCTGGTGTCATGTATCCAGAAAGACAAATGGAGAATCAGAGGCTCCTTGTTGAGCACCAAGTCAAAGACAACAGAATCAGATGGCTCTGGAAAGCATGTCATACTCTAGGCATAGACAGCAACCTTTCAGCTCCATGACACAAATGGGGCTGAGCATTATTCACAAGTACCATTGTGTGTCTTGGACAGGTCTGTCAGCATTGACATAGAGGAGAAGAAAGAAAGAGCAGGAAAAGAAAGAGCAAGGAAGTGGGTAGAGAGAGTGGACAGGAAGAGCATCATGGTAGGGAGCAGACATGTACCTCCAGTCTAACCCAGGGAATCCTGTGCCATAAGCCATCTTCCCTCCACCCACCACCTCCGCCTCTAGATCATGACAGAGATTAAGAAATGGGGCTTCCCTGGTGGCGCAGTGGTTGAGAGTCCGCCTGCCGATGCAGGGGACACGGGTTCGTGCCCCGGTCCGGGAAGATCCCACATGCCGCAGAGCGGCTGGGCCCGTGAGCCATGGCCGCTGAGCCTGCGCGTCCGGAGCCTGCGCTCCGCAACGGGAGAGGCCACAACAATGAGAGGCCCGCGTACCGCAAAAAAAAAAAAAAAAAAAAAAAAAGAAATGCTCCTGCCCACCAAGGAGGGGCAGATTCCGGATCTGAGCTCCTTTCTTCCCAGACTATGATACATTGTTCACTTGCCATCTCTCCCACCTCTAGGCTTTATGCCGGTTGCTGTGTTTATGTTCATTACCAGGCCCACTCAGACCTACTTCTTCCTTAGCCTGCAGGTTTATGTTAATTTCTGAGATGATTCTTTCCTGTGTCCGATTTACTTTATGAGTCACTTGCTCACCTCCTGCTGCTTGTTTGTAGCTGCTCCCTCTAAATGTTTAACAGTGTTTACTCCCTGCTCCATCCAAGCAATTGATGACCAGTGTGTAGTGAACTCTCAACTATTCAGAGGATGATGTAACCACCCCGAGAAGGAAACAGATTTCTTGCAAACTTCTCCACTTTCTTCTCCTCTGCCTTTTTCCCACTCCCTGTTTTCTGGCCACTTCCCTGCTTGGGAATCCCTCATCCGAGATGGGAAGGAGGCAAAGATGATGAAAACTGTAGCTCATCCCTCCGTCAATTCACCAGCAACTGTGGGTTTCCAAAATAATTTTTTTAAGAGTAAAAAGAAACTAGCGATTAAAACAGTATTTGTCTATTCCATGAGAATCTCCATCATCCACGTTCTGCTCTCCCCAGTTAAACTGAGTATTTGGAGGTTTATTAAAAAATGTATTAAGATCAATATTTCACAGTTTCCTGGAATTTTATCCATGCTTTGAATCCTCAGCTCCACCCTCCATGAAGACTCTTCAGACTATTCCAGTTCTCCTTGTTGTCTAGCTCCAGATTCTATCACACTGAGATTCTTCTGTTGGGTGTAGCGTGTCCCAAAGGACACATTTTAAAGTCAAAAGATTTGTTTTTAATTCATTGATCAGAGTCTGCTCACTCACCCAGAACTGTATGCTCCTGCACACCCAAAGAACCCCATACCTTTCACCTACAGCTGCTGTTTACACCAAGCATTACATCATGGACATACCCATTTTTTTTTGAGTGTCAAGAGTCAATTGTTTGTGTATTTGTTACAGAGTTCAAACTCCACAGCTGAAAGTGAGCCAGTCTTTATTTGCATAATATTTATCTTGGAACAAAGTTTAGAAATAGAAACTTGAACATACCAATTTTATCAGAGGTCTTTTTGCTGTTGGTAACCTCAAGCCTGGAGGTCCTCATTTACAGAGCAATTCTTCCTGACAATAACAGATTCTCTCTACCTTGCTGGGATCTACAGGAAGTTGGAGGAACACTGTCTGGCTTTGGTCTTTGGTCCCCTGAAGTTACAGTGTCACAATTTGGGAATGTCTTCTCTTCAGCCCCCAGGGCCTGATTTAGTGGCATGGGCTTTAAGATTACCGGTTGTCTTTAGCCTTTCAAACAAATATTTCTGCAGTCTCTACTGCTCATTTGGAACTGAACACATACTCCTACTTACCAATTTATAGAAGTCTGATATACCCAACCAGATTCCAGGAAAAATGCCCTTTACTTCTCTGTACAACCCCTCATTGTGCCTCAGACAGAACTGGCATAATTTAAGGGCCAAGCTCCAGAGTCATATTGTCTGAGTTTGAATCTTGGCTCTGCACCTAAAGCTGAGTAACCTTAGGTATGTTCTTTAAACTCTGTGTGCCTCAGCTTCTTCATTTGGGGAGAATATTTACCTCATGAGGTTGTTGTGGGGATTAAGTGAGTAACTATATGTAAAGTGCTGTATGCCTGGTGTACAGTAAGCATTTCACAACTAGCTATTCTGATAAGGAGAAGAATTGACAAAAAAACTGGTGACCCCAGTTCCTGAATCATTAACATTTGATGGGCTCTATGCTCCAAGCCTTAATCCTGCCCTTTTATGTGTTTTTCATTTTCTTGTACCTAGGTCCCCACTCTGATGATGGACACCCAGTTCTCTGAGTTCACACCGGACATTACTCCCATCATGCTTGCTGCCCACACCAACAACTACGAAATCATCAAATTGCTCGTCCAAAAACGGGTCACTATCCCCCGGCCCCACCAGATCCGCTGCAACTGTGTGGAGTGTGTGTCCAGTTCAGAGGTAGACAGCCTGCGCCACTCCCGCTCCCGGTTGAACATCTATAAAGCGCTGGCAAGCCCCTCACTCATCGCCTTATCAAGCGAGGACCCCATCCTAACTGCCTTCCGCCTGGGCTGGGAGCTCAAGGAGCTCAGCAAGATGGAGAATGAGTTCAAGGCTGAGTATGAGGAGCTCTCCCAGCAGTGCAAGCTCTTTGCCAAAGACCTGCTGGACCAGGCTCGGAGCTCCCGGGAACTGGAGATCATCCTCAACCATCGAGATGACCACAGTGAAGAGCTTGACCCTCAAAAGTACCATGACCTAGCCAAGCTGAAGGTGGCCATCAAATACCATCAGAAAGAGGTAAGCTGAGCTCTTCTCTGCTTTTGGGGAAGCTTAAGCCCTCCAGAGTCCAGAGCAGGAGACCAAGAGTCAGCATTTTCCTACCACTTAGCTCTCCACCAAACAAATGGTTAGACAGGCTTCAAAAACAGTGAGGCCCATGTTTATCCAAGGCACATACAACCTCTGCGTATTTTCTTTATGGCCAGATAAGTAGGGAAAAATCTGATTCTATGATGGGAAAGCACTCATTCATTGAGCAAATCCTTATTTAGCACTGTTTTAGGGGTTTGGGATACAGAAAACAAGTATAACCCTGCCTTCACAGAGCTTACAAGCTAGTGGTGGACAGTAAGTAAATGATCACATTAGTGAATATATAATTACAAACTAACATCAGGCTCTGAGGAAGAACTTCTGAGAACACATAAAAAGGATCCTACCCTATATACCGGGGCCATGGCAATAGTGATCACAAAGGGCTTGCTGTCTGGATGCTGGTAGTTGTTGACAGAACTAAGTCCTTGGTAGTCCCTCAGCAAGAAAGCTGAGACGTACATTTGAAAGATGGAGTCACACAGAGGGTGTGTGGTTCTGCAGAAGGCTGAGTCCCCTGCATTGGCAGGCAGATTCTCAACCACTGCGCCACCAGGGAAGCCCTGTTCTATGCCGTCTTATCAAACAATTTGGGGGAGCCTTCTAGCAGGCCTCATTTAGCTCTTTAAGGAGGAAGCATGGTAGAAAGAGCAGGGACTTTGGAACCAGAGCAACTGAGGATGGAACAGCCTTCAGCTGTACGACCTGAAGAAAGTCCCTCAAATTTCAGGACATTAGTCTTCTCATAAAATGGAGATGACAATAGTTCCTCCATTTCATAGGACTATTATGAAAATAAATGTACTTTAATGTCCATTTCCATCTCTCTTCCAATGCTACCTGGAGTCAGATTCAAATGGGTTGAACCGAGAAGTGCTTGCTGTCTGAAGGGCAACGAGCAGCGCCATCCCTTCATGGGTCCAGGCTCTGAGGCAAATCACATGTGTGCTCACCTGGTCCCTTTCTCTCAGACAAGAAAAAAAAAAACTACCCCTCTGAAATGAGGCAGAAATGAGTACTGGGGCAACCTCGAAGGGGATAAAATATGACAAAAGAGCAACATGGAGATTTAACGGCTCCACTTTACATAAATTGTTATAATACTGTAAGAAAAAAAATAACAAGTATGTTTAGAATATGAATTGCTTCCAGATGACAAAATGGTTAATGGGAATAGAAGTGTTAAAAACGGATATTGCAGAATACAACTAAAGTTTGCATTCCTTCCCTCACTAGACAGCAGATAAACTCCATAATTATAGGGCCTCATCCCCCTGAAAACTGACAAAGTATTTATTTTCAAACAGTTTCATTACAATATTTCATCAATTTTGCATTGGGAGATCATCTACCAGTTACTTTATCACTTGATCCCTTCTGCTCCTATAATCATCATTTGCCAGTTTCAGTTTCTGCTCCATTTGGAAACCACTGTGATGACTTCCTCACTCTCCTGGGGATCTGCTTAGCATACGACCATGGAGTCATCCTTGGGTTCTACATTCACTGCCCTCCAGCCCTCATTAAGCTTCTCATCATTTTTTCCCTCATGTTTTAGCCCTTTTACTTTTCTAAAATTTTGTCCTCCATGTCCCTTATTTCATAATTTCTCTTATTACTGTTATTACAGAATATCTCCATGTTTCTATATGTTCATGTGATATATTTCTTATCTATCATTAGACCAACCTGAATGTTGCAAAGGTTTATATTTCCTTTTGCTCTCTCAATTAAACATCAGAGATTCCAAAGTTGGTCTCAGAGTCTATTTGCTGCGTACATTAAAGTGGAAAGGATCATTTGTTTTATTGTGGTAAACTATACATAACACAAAATTTACCATTTTAACCATTTTTAAAATATACAGTTCAGTGCCATTAAGTACATTCATGTTGTGCAATCATGACCACTATGAGTCATTTTTTTGAAGACGGGCAAGTTTTGGGGTGTCTACTTTTTCTTTCAGTAGTGAGCCCATACAATTAGAGTTTCATATTTTGCAGACCACATTATTTTCAATCCATAACACTGGCAAAGTAGCATCTTTTAGCTATTAAAATTATGGATATTCAGCAGTAATACAAAGGTAATCCAAAAAGCACTGTATTTATGCAGAGATCAACAATTTTAGGTCTGGTGGTACTCACTCATCATTGTGAATCAAATCAATGAGAACTTTGGAATTTGACAGACTGAACTGTTTCAGTCAGACCACATCAAACTTCAACTCCAGGTTTGCAGCAAATGCAGCAAGGATAATGAGTGACTGTCAACTTCAATGTCAATGATTTCATGAAAAATAGTATACCCTCATAGAGTCACATAAACTCAAATATGGCACAAAGTTTAGTCCCATGGCCAGAGACTTCAGAATTATTTTAGAATTTACATATTTAGCTCCACATTTCCTAAGACAAGTTATCTCTTTTTGTTGTTCTTGTTTTTTGTTTTTTTTGTTGTTGGTGATTATTAATATACTTTATTATTTGTTTAACATCTTTATTGGAGTATAATTGCTTTACAATGATGTGTTAGTTTCTGCTTTATAACAAAGTGAATCAGCTATACATATACCTATATCACCAAATCTCCTCCCTCTTGCGTCTCCCTCCCACCCTCCCTATCCCACCCCTTTAGGTGGTCACAAAGCACCTAGCTGATCTCCCTGTGCTATGCGGCTGCTTCCCACTAGCTATCTGTTTTACATTTGGTAGTATATATAAGTCCATGCCACTCTAACTTCGTCCCAGCTTACCCTTCCCCCTCCCCGTGTCCTCAAGTCCATTCTCTATGTCTGCATCTTTATTCCTGTCCTGCCCTTAGGTTCTTCAGAACCTTTTTTTTTTAATTCCATATATATGTGTTAGCATACGGTATTTATTTTTCTCTTTCTGACTTACTTCACTCTTTATGACAGTCTGTAGGAACAGTATGGAGGTTCCTTAAGAAACTAAAAACAGAACTACCGTACGACCCAGCAATCCCACTACTGGGCATATACCCTGAGAAAACCATAATTCAAAAAGAGTCATGTACCACAATGTTCATTAGCTCTACTTACAATAGCCAGGATATGGAAGCAACCTAAGTGTCCATCGACAGATGAATGGATAAAGAAGATGTGGTGCATATATACAATGGAATATTACCCAGCCATAAAAAGAAAAGAAATTGGGTTATTTGTAGTGAGGTGGATGGACCTAGACAAGTTATCTTAACAATGACCACAGATAAATTTTAGTTTAGTTTCTCTTCTGAATTGTAACTTCATTTCTGCTAAAGAACTCTGTAATCCTTCCCAACCTGTGAATTATAGATTTTTTAAATCTGTGGTTCCATTGAGTCTCAAATGAGTATAGTCTCTAATTTTCTCTATTCAAATCCACATGTCAAGTTTAAGACTGAATACTCTCACCTTGAACAAATCAGCAATGTCCTTATTTTAGGGGTGTTTTTGTTGTTTCAAGTTTAGTGTGTTTGGATAAGAAGCAGAGTCCTGTGAGTTACTGAGGTTCTAATAATTCAGGTATCTCTGAGCACTTCATTCTCAGAAGCTCTTGATCTAAGGAAGCAGACTGATAAGTTTTTTCAATAAATATCCATAATCTAGCCATTAAAAAAGTGAAACATACACACAGTGCTTAAGGCCACAAGCATAAAAAAGGTCATGAGCATTGATCATCAATTCTCATCATACAAACTCCTTTTGCAGAATGTGATGGACACAAATAAACAAATGAAAACTAACTTTATCCTTCTATTATATCTATAGCAAATGAACTCAGCTTTGCTACGTTAGATAAAATTCCTCAGATTCCTTGAAGGCATATACTTTATGTGTGCTTACTCATCAAGAAACATATATTCACATCTTAAGTGAGTCACACTCCAGGGTCTGGTGGAACACATTCAATTTGAGGGTTGCATGTTACGAGCCCCTAAAAAGTTGGAGACACTTTCTTAAAGGTGTCTAGACTTTTCTAGATGACCTTCAGGCCCTTAAGAAGGCTAGACAAGAATTATCTCCCAGGACCAGAATTATTCAAAGGAGAAACAACCTGTAGATGGGAATGGGACAACTAAGCAAAAACAGAAATTTTGTCTTCTTTTTCATACTTGATTACATGCTTGATTCCAGTTGGACCATGGGGGTCTATCTTCAAGAATAGATAGGTTTCTTCTCAGTGTCTATACTCAGAGCAGGAAAAAGCAGATACACCACTTCTCCACTTTCTAGTGTCATGTCTGCTGACACCCTGTTCAGTCTTCTTTCAAAGCTTGCTGTGATTCCAACAGGGCAGAAATTCCCAGTACAAAGCGAAATTTTCTCAACAGGTGGAGATATTATAAGGGAGGAACATTAGAGACTCCTTCATCAGGTGAAAGTACCCAAAGATAAGCCTGCTCACATCAAAAGTTGCAAACAGACAATATGTCTCTACGTCTCTTAAACCTTGAGCTAAAAAGCTTTATTCAAAAAAACAAAATATTTTTCTCTATAAAATGAGCTGCAACACAACTGATTTTCCAAAACTGGAAGTTAGGAGTTGCCAATATTAAAAATTTAGAAGATAATGGTTTCAAGAAAAGCCAATGTTTCCCCAAGTTTAAGTAAGAATAAAACTATTTAAAAATGATTAGTATTGCCAGAATTTATCATCTAGAGGCATGTGTATTTATGTGTTTTCAACAACAGATTTTGTTAATGGCATCTTTGATTAAAGGAATCTGAAACACTGAAGTTGTGTTTCCTACCTGTGACTCCCTAGTCTACTTTACATGAATACTTGTGTTAAATTAAAAAATACCTCTTGAGATGCTTTCAGCATTTTACTAGGGTCTTTAAGACGAAATTGTGACAAGGGGTAAAGAGTTCAGTGGTTTTCCTTACCTTGCTAAAATGCAGTTTCATTCTTCAGAGGTATAAATGGAGATCACCTTCAAAGACTCTTTATTACCCTGAAGAGATGTGACACTTGAGACCCATGTATGTTGTATCTGTCAATACAAATAGCTCCCAAATAACTTCAGGAACTAAAGGTTATTTTTTCTTTTTTTTTTTAGGGTTTTTTTGTTGGTTGGTTGGTTGGTTTGTGAGCTAAGGATTACATAGTCAGAAGAAAAACAAGTTTTAAATGAGGGGTAGGGTCCTTGAAAAAAATAAGACGTATACCCTAGGTGAAATGGCTAAATACCACTAGTCTATTAAGATATGGCTGTCAATACAAGAACACAATAGTCAGCTTTGCTGTAAAAAATAAATCTAGTTGGATAATAGTGGGTTAATAATGTGCAGAGTTACATAACTTCCTCAGGAACAAAATCTTAGCCTTAAATGGAATATAATTCACTATTTCTTGAAAGGTGGCTTTTTCATTGTTGTTTTTTCCTCATTATTATTCCTAGAAGAACTGAGTAGGCTCCCAAGAAGAAGTTAACTTGGTGGGGAAAAAAAAGCTCAAAAGAATGAAACAAAAACTGATTCCAACTATAAGTTCGACATCGAGTAAAATAAGGAAGCTCTAATCTCTTAGAAAACAGGTATAAAACTATTGGATAATCCTTACACGTCACATAGATTTTCAGGTATTTTCATATAGACATTTTTCAGCTATTCCTAAAAAGTTCTGATTTCATGTATTCTTTCCCATTGTCAGATACATCAACCAAAGTCTTTGAAAACTATATCATTTTGTGTGTTCCTTATTACCATTGAAGGTAGGCAAAAAAGTTATAACTATCATTTGACAAACAGGAAAGAACTATATTTCAGAGATGTGTTAAGACTATCTATCTGACAAAGCCAGAAGAACTTCAGATTCCTGGTATAATACTTTCTCTGAGTATATTCCACCTTCTGTTGAGAGGAGTTCTTTTATGCTGGTTTGGTAGCCTCCAAATTCACCACCAGGTAATTTAAGATGACCCCAAGTTCTTTGATTTGTGAATGAAAGTTTATTAGTTAAAATTTGTTAAAACACGTAACAATAAAATGGTATGGACCAATAGCTAATAAGGACTATATTCAGTTATAATCTAATAACTAGCAGTAATCGTCATACATAAGAATACAACTAAAAAATAATAAAAAATAAAAAAAGAATGCAACTTATGTAGTTACAACTTCCCACACATTTAGCCAAAGCACACAGGGATGAAGAATTAGATGCTTCCTAATTCACTGCAATCTACCAGCCTATCTCCCTTAGTTTTCACACCTTAAATTTGTCTTTGAATGGTGAGCCTATCCCCCTCTCTATCCCTCCATGCCATACAAGAATTGACTTTGGTGTTGTTCTCAGGAAGATCCAGAAAAGTTTGGATAAAGGACTGGAGGGGAGACACAGGATTCCAATCAGAGGTATCCAATCAGTGGACTGCCAAGTTAGTTAATCCATCTTCCTCTAACTGGGCTTTTAAGTGCATGACCTGTGTCAATTGCCAACCAATTATTTCTATCAATATTAACAACTTAGGGTTGTCTAATTTGCGTATGACAAAAACAAGGCTTGGTTCATAAATGCGATTAGGAACTAACTCTATACCATGGTTTTCCACCATAAACTGCATAACTGTTGACGACTTGTTACTTTTCTTCTCTCTCCTAAAAATACCTTCCCTACTAGCTCTTATTCCTAAGTATGTTCTTACTTCCTGCACTTATTTCTTATCACTATTAACTTTACTTTTAATTCTGTTCTGTAAGAGCAAACATACTTAATACAACAATCCATTGCTTGGAGCAAGGTAACAATCTTAACAATTCAAAAACATATAATCACACAATCAAAGCAAACATTGCAATATATTTTATCTAATCCCAAGGTGCCATTATAGTATAATCTTTCCAGGTGAACCCATCTAGCCAAGAGGCTAGATAGTTCCACATATTACACTGTTGTAGCACCTTCCCGTTTGACACCTAAGGACCATGTTGACTATTATGTGTTTTATAGGCTGGTTCAAGCTTTATCTTGTTTCAATGTCTGGAGTAGTCTCACAGATTTCTTTTGATGTATTTTGATGACTTGCTTGAGTAAGTATGGTTGATTGTGTTCTCTCATTACTACTAACAATTTTAACAGGCTCACTAATCTGTTGTGGAATTGTTATGAAGTCCATATTCTAGAGTTCTACTTGGAAGAATAGCTACCCTTCAGTATCCATCTTATTTGAGGTGTACCAGATCTTTCCATTTACAGTTAAATTGCTCATCAAATAGAATTCACAGCAGATTGATGTTCTCTCCTTGGATATGTTTCCTGATCTTGCACAAGTATTTATGCCTTGAGTTTCATTTTGACACAAAGTTATAGCCCAATTTCCTGAAGTCCAAATTTCTAGTGGAGAGTGTATATCTTCCCTGACTGTTTCTAAACCTTTAATTAAAGCATAGATTCTATCTTTTAACTTTTATCCAGGTACTCTGTTATTCTTCTTCTTGGTTGCTACATATATAGATTTCCTTATTTAACTCTAATCACTATTTTTCCTTATAAAACTGCTCCTATTGGAATGGTGGGATAAATGGTTACTTCTTGTTTTCCCACTGCTCTATTTAGGTTAATCGGCATAGTTCCTTTGCACTGCATCTATTATTTACCACTTTGGACATAGTGTACAGAGTGGCCTACCCTGGGCAAGTAAGGCCCAGTTTGTCCAGTTATTGCAGCAGTAAAGTCCCTCAATCTGCTGTCTGGTATGGCTTGTAATTATCCACAGTAGTTGCTTGTAATATAACTTTTATTTCTACTCTTTGTGTCTTTGTTCACCCCTCTAAGTCTCCTGGATCCTCACCTACTCTATCAATCTTCCCACGTAGCAGTGTACTGTGAAACTTTCTCATACTAATATTTTTCAGTAGCTCCATAAGTTCTTCTGATTTTCAAAATGGTCTCTAAAAATACAACAAACTAGTGAATATAAAAAAACAGAAGCAGACTCACAGATATAGAGTGGTTACCAGTGGGGAGATGGGAGAGGGAAGGGGCAAGATAGTGGTAGAAGAGTAAGAGGTATAAACCATTAGGTGTAAAATAAGCTACAAGGATATATTGTACAGCACAGGGAATATAGCCAATATTTTATAATATCTATAAATGGAGTATAACCTTTAAAAATTGGGAATCACTATATTGTATACCTGTAACATATAATATTGTACAGCAACTATATTTCAATTAAAAAAAATTTAAGAGTGTGTAAAAAAAAAGTAAAAAAAGGAGTCTGTAGCTTTTCTTGATACAGCAATCTTTTTTTAACTTTTATTGAAGTATAGTTGCTTTACAATGTTGTGTTAGTTTCTGGTGTACAGCAAACTGATTCAGTAATACATATATATTCTTTTTCATTACAGGTCATTACAAGATACTGAATATACTTCTCTGTTCCCTGTGCTATACAGTAGGACCTTGTTGTTTATCCATCCTATATGTAATAGTTTACATATACTAATCCCAAACTCCTAGTCCTTCCCTCCCTCATCCCCCTCCCACCACATCTTCTTTATTCATTCATCTGTCGATGGACATTTAGGTTGCTTCCATGCCTTGGCTATTAGCTATCTCTTTCTTAAATTTGTTAAATAAACTTATCCTGAAATTCAGTGGCAAAACTGACTTATGTTTCTCCTGCTACTGCTCATCCAAATAAGACCTGGTTATACAGTCTATAATTTTCCCCATTTACCTTTAAAGGTAGCTAATAATCTGTGTATGCAGAGCTCACTTAGTATTAGATGCAGCATCTGTCATGTTGGTTAGCTCTGAATCCATCTGTATTAAAAGTCTTTTTAATCCCTTTGACTATAATATACTTTAGGACTCTATGTAAATTGGTATAATCTGGTTTCCCACGAATGTGGATTGACTTCTACATGTCATTTCTTCACAATTTTCATATATCACTTTGTCTAATGGTATACTTCTATGTCTTTACCTAGTTGTTGCCCATATTGTAAGATGCAAAGGCCATTCTCTAGGAAGAAGGACCGTAATGTCCACAGGCTTGTATGAAAGGTAGCTATTCTTCCAAATGGAAGTAAGGGTACCCTATGGCATGCAATTAGTATGATCAGTGAATTTCCTGAATGTGTATTTAGTCCCTCTCTGTTTTGATATGGGGGTCTTCCAACTATTGCATTTCCCCCCTCTGGTAGCTGTAGAATTACTGTGGGTATAACCAGTCCACATTTTGTTTAAAATCATTATTGCTCCCATTTCTCAGTAGTAAAGATTTCTGTCAAGGTTGAAGCAGTTTCCCTTATAATAAGCCTATCAGCTATTCTTTATAAATGTAGTTATACCCAAGAAGGTGTACTTTATCTGCTTCTACTTGTGGACCATCATCTCTAAGCCTATGCCATAAGTGTTTGACTTTTCCATAGGCAAATAGTCCTTGTTAGGGCTTTGTCTAGCCCTTCTAGTACTAGTACTTCTCTCCGGTTGTTATTTGGTGTAACTTGCCATTTCCATTTGAGCAACAATGTTGCAGAGTAGTTGTGATATGGGTCAGCATTTGAGGGAACAGTCCTGTATTGGAACTTCCTGGCCTCAGCTTTTTCAAAGGTTTCTCCCAGGCAAAAGTTATCTGTAAAGCTTTCTGCAGTTTTATTATCTGGTAGATGGCTGATTTTTAGAATTATTTCCCCCAGTCTACTACAGCATCCTTTGGCTGACACATTCTGTCCGAAAGGCCTAGTAAGTAGTTCTATCTTTTCAAGTAAAAGTGCCCCAATATTGTCCTATTAATGTGACTGTATTCACTATACTGCCATCCTGGAGGATATTCCCCTTTTAGTTTCCACTCATTGTAGAATGGTGAAATTGGGTCCCAAGATGTGATAGAGTTCATCAGGTCTTCACTCTATTGTTAGGTAAGGAGTTTCTTTTCTTTGCTAGTGTTTGCTCCTATTATCAGGAATCCTAACAGGAGAACAAGTACAGGTAAAGAAAGAACCCTACTGCTAAAGTCAGAGCTTTTCGTATAAATAAATACAAAGAAGAAAAGAGACCAGCCTCTGCCAGAAGCCAATCAAATAGTGCTTGTTCTATAATAGATTAGTAATGAACCTGGGCAAAACTTGGAGAAAAACTGTTATTGCTAACATCCCGAAAAATTAGAATATATTTGACACAGAGAAATGATCAGTTTTCACATGCTGGTGGAGGCAAACGAGGTTTTATCTACTTAAGTCATTGTTAATACTAGAGAGTGCTTCTTCATATAATTCTGTGTCTAACATAGGTTGATCTGTATCAAAGGTTAAGTCTTCGTCTTCTCTTTGTGTAAGTATCGATTCTAAGTCTGGGAGATCAGCAAGGTCTGGTAGTGAAGCTTCCTCGGAAAGAGGTGCATCTGTTTCTATCTGTTCTGCTCTGTCATCTTGCTCTTCACAAGGAACTGGTTCTTGTGAAATCAACCGTAGAAGCTCTTCAGCTATTCTAACTAACTGGGCTACACAATCAACAAGTCCACCAACTAGTACAGGGGTTGACACAGACTCCATTCCTCTGTGCTTTCCTCAGTAGATAAAATATTACTAAAAGTTGTAGTAAATGGGCTCTTGGTGACAATGGATCCTATGGAGCTGGCAATGGTTCTGTGGTTGGTTTGGTTGAGAAATGAGGCTGTTGATATGATGATGATGATGATGATGAAGTACAGAATGAGGCCAGTGGTCCTACAGTACCTTTTGATAAATTTGGTGAACCTTCCACAAAATTTACATGTGGTTCTCTTGTTTGTGTTGGTAGTGAACTGCTATTATAATGACCATCAGACAGATTGCCACAGCCAAGAGAAAACAGAAAAGCAGATCTAATAATAGAAAAGAGAAATATAAAGTTAGTATCCTTGAGCCTTTCTCCATCATACAGTTTCTGGCTATAGGATAACGTTGAAAATGTACCCCTAGCTATTGCTCCTCGTTTTTTTCTTTTTTTTTTCTTTTTTCAGTACGCGGGCCTCTCACTGTTGTGGCCTCTCCCGTTGCGGAGCACAGGCTCCAGACGCGCAGGCTCAGCGGCCATGGCTCACAGGCCCAGCTGCTCCGCGGCATGTGGGATCCTCCGGGACCGGGGCACGAACCCGCATCCCCTGCATCGGCAGGTGGACTCTCAACCACTGCGCCACCAGGGAAGCCCTACTCCTCGTTTTTTGATGGCCTTATGAGGCTCTACTACTCATAGTCCCCTTTACACTTCTCATGGTCTTTACCTCTTATGGGATTTGAGAACAAAGTGAGCATAGGTAGTTTGTCTATCTTTCTTGAACATCTCTATTAAGGAGGATACATACACTCAGAGTCTTTCAATTAATCCTGTTTTATTAGTACCTTTGCCTCATTTCCATTTATATCTGGTGCTGCTAAGTTCTTTCTGTGTTTTTAATAATTCATTCATTAAAGTTTCCGATTGCCCCTGCAGTCTGGGGAATTTATGGTAAATGAAAGTCCCACATTCTCTGTCTTTTCCCAAATTTTATATAACTTCTGTTATAAAATTAGTTCTTTGGTCATTTCCTATCACTGCCAATATTCCATATCTAGCAGCTATTTCTCCTAAATTTGTCTAAAGCCATGGTCATACTATTCTCATCTGTATGTCTGTGTGCTCTACAAGCCCTATTCCTAAGTTTATACCTCTTTAAGGTAATATTCCTTGTTTAAAAATCTAGAGAATGGCCCAATATAATCTGCCTATCACATTTGTCTGGTTTACCATCCCCCATTCCCCTTAAAAATGAGTTTGTTGAGGCTTCAAGATTTTAGTAATTCAACATAGCTCATATTGCTTACTCATTTCTTTGATTCATAGTTTTTTTTGTCCACTCTTTCTCCTCTGCTTACCTAGAATATTCATGTCCACATGCCCTGAGCTTTCACATGCCCAGTCTGCAACCTTAAATTGAACTGAAAAGGGACCTGAGTTGAGACTTGGAGTTCCCAAGACTGCAGAGTCTGTATTAGTTTTGGCGGGGGTCAAGATTGTCTCCTCTCTTATTCTAAATAGATTATTCTGTCTTTCCATTCTGATGAGCTCGTACATGTCCTACATGAATTGCTAAATTTCTTTCATTGATTTCTTTTCATATCTCCCTTCACCAGATTGTTTTTTCCTGCAGTAAATTTCTGTAATTTTCTGTAATTCTGTAATCCTGTAATTTTCTGTTTATTAGAATATATATCTCAAGTCCACAGCTGATTAGTGTAGCTATGTTCTTTTGGCCAGTTGTTTTCTTGGGCATATATACACATTAAATTTCTAGCTAGCAGTCCTGCAAATTGAGCTGGTTTCCTCTCTCCAGCCTCAGTCAAGTTTTTCCCAGTGGAGAGTACTAGGAAGCAACCATCCACCTCCCTCTTTTAGGATACTGCCAAATCTATCTTTGCCCTGTTTCCAGCAGTTCTGACCAGAGTGGGGCCCAGCAAGCCACAAGCTTCACCACAGCGACTTGTACTCCTTAGGCCTTTACTGGAGTAGAGCAAATCATCCGCCAGATGGTCTGTGATTTTCACATGGAGCTTGCTAGTTTCCACAGGGTATGGTTTGACCCACTCAGTTATATACTATCTTCACCTAGCATAAGTCCTATCAGAACCTCACTTTTTTTTTTTCGCCCAAAATCCTGACAGTAGACATGGGGTTTGCCCTGATGATAAGGGTCCTAACCATAATAACCAGAAGGCATGATTTTGGCTGGAGGCAACTTCCATCTGAAATATGGGAGAATCGGTACTAGATGCATGGCAGTTCATTAACTCACAGGATCTCTGTTTTTGATTAGAGAAAAAGCAATCTAGTGGAAGGAAATAATGGTAAAAAATCACGAGAGGAATTTGGCATTAATGTAGAGCATGAATCAGCTCATCAGAAGAAAGACACAGAAGTAAGGTGTGTGTTAAATAGTAGTAGAGATGAGCACCATCAAACTTTTCAAAGGAAGCAATAAACTACTACAGTGCCCACAGCCCAAGGGCACAAGAGGGTAATAGGAACATACTCACACAAAACCTATTTAACTTCTGGCTTCCCTTTCACCCAGTTTCTTTTCTCAGCTTCTCTACCTCCCTCTAGGACTCTGTTATTAATCTTCTTTGTCAATACACCTCCATTTATTCACCTATGTGTTTCATTCTATTCCATTCTCTCTGTATCTCCATCTTACACTACCCCTTCCCATCATCTTTTCTTCCATCTCTCCCTAAGCTGGCCAAAATTTAGAAACAAATTATAGTCCATTAATCAAATAGATGTATTTACAGAGTTTTACAAGACACAATCTAAATGTAAAAAGCGGAGAGGTAGAACACTTCATATGTTGCTATCTTATAAAGACAAATGTAGTTATCTATTATTTATGCAACCCTTGGTTTATTTTTTCTATCTCTTGGTCACCTTTGATGGGAAAAAAACATTCCTGACCTAGCCTTAACCCTGTTGACCACTGTGTTAGCTAATCCACAATTCCTATCTTCAAAGCATCTTGGAACCTAGGAGCTGGGGATGGGGCGAGGGCAGGGAGGGTGTTGAGAAATTAGCGAGTACTGCAGTGCTAGGAAATAGTAAGAGTATAGCATCAGCTTATTCCAGTTACGATAATTTCCAAAGCAACCAAACCCTGAACCTAAGTTGTTTGCTTAAAGGTGTATTTTGGATAGTTTGCACCTAGCCCCAACTCACCTTAAGGGCCCTTTTATTAGCTGTTCCTTCTGCCTAGAATCCCTTTCCCCCAGAAAAAAAAAATGGCTTCTTGTCATTCTGGTCTCAGCTTAAATATCATCTCCTCAGATTTCAGACCCTCCAACCTGAAAAAGCCTCTTAGTCATCCCTTTCTTGTTTTGCATACAGCACATTTTTACATTATAGCACCTATAATCACCTCATATTTTCTTGTTTATTCATTTGTTTTTCTGTCTGTCACCCCACCCCACATATATATAGACTAAAATGAAGTTCCATGAGATTAGGAAGCGTGTCTGTTTTGTTTTCTGCGGTATATCCAAGGCATAGAAGAAAGGCTGCTGCATAGTAGGTAACTGGTAAGTATTGTTAAAGAAAGAAAGGAAGGGAAGAAGGGAGGGAGGAACAACTTTTAACTCTTTCATTCAGTAAATATTATCGTGTCAAATATTCACGCATAGGGCTTTCCTGGTGGCGCAGTGGTTGAGAGTCCGCCTGCCGATGCAGGGGACATGGGTTCGTGTCCCGGTCCGGGAAGATCCCACATGCCTCGGAGCAGCTAGGCCCGTGAGCCATGGCCGCTGAGCCTGCGCGTCCAGAGCCTGTGCTCTGCAACAGGAGAGGCCACAACAGTGAGAGGCCCGCATACCACACAGACACACAAAAAAAACAAAAACAAAAACAAAATATTCATGGATAGCAGGGGGTACAAAGATAAAACAATTCATCAAAACACATGGTTAATAAAATGAGCAGGCAATGCACAGACAGAGAAAATACTCACAAAAAATATATCTGACAAAGAACTTGTAACCAGAATATATAAAGAGCTCCTACAACTCAATAATAAAAAGACAAACAAACCAATTAAAAATGGGCAAAAGAGTTGAACAAACATTTCACAAAGGAAGAAAAATAAATAGCTAATAAACACATGAAAACATATTCAATATCATTAGTCATCAGGGAAATGCAAATTAACAACACAATGAGATACCACAATACACTCACTGGACTGGTTAAAATTAAAGACTGACAACATCAAAGGTTGACAAAGAGGTAGAGGAACCAGAATTCTCACACATGCTTATGGGAGTATAAAATGATACAACCTCTTTGAAAACGTCTGGCAGTTTCTTATAAAACCAGGCAAGCACCTATCCAGTCCCGGCAATTCTACTCTGAGGCATTTACCCAAGAGAAATGAAAGCTCACAGAAAGATTTTTATAAGAATGGTTATAGCAGCTTCATGCATAATAGCCAAAAAAAGTGGAAAGAGCCCAGATGTCAATCAAAAGGAGAATGGATAAACAAACTGTGATATATTCATACAATATGATACTAATCAGCAATAAAAAGAAAGCCACTACTGATAGGGATAACAACATGGATGGATATCAAAAACATTGTACTTAATGAAAGAAGCCAGACACAAAAGAATATATATTGTACGATTCTATTCATATGCAATTCTAGAAAATGCAAAATGATCTACGGTGGAAAAATCCAAATAGCAATTGCATCTAGGGGAGTGGAAACTGACTGGAAGAGGCTAAGAGAACTTTCTGAGGTGATGGTTTATACAAGATTACGCATTTTTCAAAACTCACTGAATGGTACTCTTAATATTTGTGCATCCCGCTGTATGTAAATTTTACTCACCCCCAAAAGGTGACCAAGCATGATCCCCAGCCTCAAAAACTATATATCAGATGAGATGACATGGCCTAAGTATTCTAATAAATGTTCACATTTATTGAAGATCTATTACACTTCGGGTACTTTCTTTTTTAATATTAGAACATTTAATCTACTTGATAATCCTGTGACATTACAGATGAAAAAACTGAGGAACAGAGAAATTAAATAAATTGCCCACCGCCACATGGTAAGTGAAGACACAGAATTGGAAGTCAGCCCAGGTATGATTCCTAAAGTCCTGTGCCAGAGGGCACAAATTCAGGTGCCTATAGGAGGAAAATTTGCCTTATTCAGGCCAGAGCTGACATCGCATTCTAAGCAGGAATAGAACTCAAAATGTTAATCTCATTTCCCATCCCTGGAAACTGGCTGAATTCCAAGTTGACTGTGAGTCCCAAAGCAGAGGAATGGAGAGAGCCAGCTCAGTCCCCTCAGCAATCTCCATCATCTGTGACAGGAATGTTGTGTCCATTTTACCTGCCCTTCCCCTGACCTACTGAATTGGCCCACTCATAAACTACTCACCTGTGATAGAGCCAAGATGGATGAGAGGGTCAAGGTTATGCCTATCAAATGTTTACTGGACTTTCGCTTTCAAATGGGATGTGAATGCTCCTGTCACAACTAAAAAACAACAACAAAATGATCAACTACAAAATCAATAGGTTTTAAAGATATCTGCGATCTGTGGAAACAAGGACAAGATGAACTAAAATTTCAGAGAGTGAAGAGTCTTTCGTAAGAATGCTGATAATCACAGACTTTTTTTCTTCACTGAGACATTTGCTAATTCTGGGCACAAGTTGAAGATGAGGTTTGGCACCGAGGCAGAGGGAGTCTACTGAGGAAAATGAGAAATCTGCATAAAGGTTGAGGCTAGCATAATGGATTGGAAATTTGAGAAGCCTGAAATGCAGGGCTAATTTTCCTCACCTGAAGTTAGCTGAGTTCTAGCCTAGCACATGCGTGGAAAAGTCTGAGTGAAGTCTCCCAAGCCTCGCGGTACTCTGGAGACAAATTCTCACTAGAGGGAGGGAGACTGCCACAAATACACTACTGGTCTCTCCCTCAAACAATTTTGAAGTTGAGAAGACATGGGGAGGCTAATGAATTAATAAGCTCAAAACCATCCCCAAAGGGCATTTTAGGCAAAGTGATTCTAAAATGTATAAGGATATATAAAGGGCTTAGTATAGCCAAAACATCTTAAGGAAGAACAAAATTGGAGGACATATACTACCAGATATCAAGGCTAGCTATGCAGCTACAGTTATACAACAGCATGGTACTGACACAAGAACAAACAAATAAATCAGTGGAACCATGACGCTTACCTCACACTGGATATAATAATAATAATAATAATAATAATGATAATAATTTGGAATGGACCATAGACCTAAACATGAAAGGCAAAACAGTAAATCTTCTAAATCAAACCATTGGCAAATATCTTCGTGACCTTCAGTAGTTAAAGATTTCTTATTCAACACAAAAGCATTAACTATGAAAAAAGATTGATAAATTGGATTTCATTAAAATTAAGAGCTTCAATTTATCAAAAGACACCTTAAGAGGGTGAAAAGGCCAACTACAGATTGGGAGAAAATATTCACAATACATATATTTAACAAAGGACTTGTATCTAATATGTACATATATTTTAAACTCCTTCAAATCAATAAGAAAAAAACAGTCCAGTTTTTAAAAATAGAACAAAGAATCGAATAGCACTTCACAGATGAGAACTTTCAAGTGGCCTACAAACATATGAATAGAGTTTCATCATTATTGCTCATGAGGAAAATGCAAATTACACACAAAACCCCACCAGAATAGCTAAAATTGAAAAAACAGAAAAAAAACTGACAATACCAAGCACTGAGAAGAACATGGAGCAACTGGAACTCTCATACATTATTGGTGAAAGTGTTAACTGGTACAACTTCCTTGGAACTGTTAGGCAGTATCTACTAAAACTAAACATACCTCTATTGAATGGCCTTGTCATTCTACTCCTAAGTATATAAAATAAAAGATTACAAATGTCCACAAAAATACACGTACGAGAATGTTGAAAGAAGCCAGATGCCTAAAAGTACATACCATATAATTCCATTTATATGAAATTTAAGATCAGGCAAATGTATCTGTAGAACAAAGGTGAATGTAGTAGTTACCTCTTGTGGGGGGCGGGTGGTTATTGACTGGGAAGAAATGTGAGGAAGCCTTCTGGGATGCTGGAAATATTCTGTCAGTATAATTACGTATGTTTTTTTTTTAAAGCATTCAGCTGTACCCTCAAAATTGATGTATTTCACCTTACGTATGCTATAGCTCAAAAAATTGTTCTTTTTTTAATTTTGGGTTTCCTTCCTATAAAACCAGTAAGGACAGCAAGACAGTGATGAGAGTCTTGTCAGGGTTCAGCAAGCTGGTCATCACAGAATGGAAATGGAATGGAGTCTGAAGGTACAGAGAAGGGTCCTTGGCCTACTTCATGGCAGAGCTAAGTAAAGCAAGAGACCCTTCTAGCTGGATGCAGTTGTAAATTGACAGATGAGATAAGCCACATCTTATAAGTAGCTCAGAAAGACGGCTGGGGCAGAGGCCATGCTGTCTATCTGATAACTAGAATCTTTAACCCCATAGACTTTTATTAATCTCACTCTTATAACATTTTTGTCAGCACAACTAATCAAAAGCCACCAGTTTTCTTTTAGCAGACAGTCCTACCCTGCTATTTTGTGATGCTCGTAGCTGGCAAACTGGCAATAAGTGTCTAACAGTAGGGTGGAAAAGGAGCAAAGGAATCCAAATCCTCTGGGTCTATGTTTATAGTTGATAAGTTTCTCTGCATCAGGCAAGGTAAATTAGTTCATATCCAACGGGAAGAGAGGCAGTTATATGGGAGAGATTAAAATGTGCCTTTGGTGAGTATAGGTGCCAGCTTCCTATTTACAAACAGCAAATTTTTTAACAATGCCCCATTTCTAATGCTGCAGTACCATTTGGATACATGCATTCAACACAGGTTTTTTTTAAAACACCCCCAACAATACTGTAAAGTAATTATACTACAATAAAGATATTAAATAAATAAATAAAATAAAAACACCCCCCAGACGCTACTTCTCATTGCCCTCCCCACTCCTGAGGAAACATCAAAAGGGCCTTGTTCCCAAAGGGCAAATTTTGACACAGCAGGAGCTCTCTGAGGGGCTACAATGAACAAAGCAACAGGATCCACCCTTTAAACTCTTTTTTTTTAAAGAAAAATAAAAGCTACCATCCTTTACGTTAAAAAAAATTTTTAAAACTGTGTGCAATAAGGCATTTGCCTGTTATAGGATCTGACATTTAAAATCCCCATGAACCATATTTAATTTATCAAGAAAGAAAGGAAAGAATTGTGTGGCTGAAGAGCTAAACATGGCCCCTTCTTGAAAATATATGAAAAATTCAAAACAGAAACTGAAAAAATGGAGGGTAGGAAATGTCCTTATGGTCAATTTAGACCAGATTCTACTGAATTACTTTCTTCCTCCTCCAAAGTTGTTCACTGCTGCAGAAAGAATCACAGATTCTTGCTTACCCTTCAGAAAAACAACTTCGTCACTGGAGAAAAACAGCCACTTTTGAAAATATATCTCTTGGTTATTTTCCTAGACAGACAAATAGTTTCCTCAGTCTTCAAACATGAGGACAGCAACCCCATCTTGACTTGGTGGGACTCTGCACCGGCTTGTCCCTGAATCTCGGCTATTATGAGAAACCCACAGGCTCCCAGAGAGCCTGAAAAGAGCTGTAATGCTTCCAGAAAGATTCTTGGCTTTTAAATATTACCAGTGCAGAAGGTGAGGTCTAATATAAGGGAAATAAAAACAAAACTTCGGGGCTCCCCTGGTGGCGCAGTGGTTGAGAGTCCGCCTGCCGATGCAGGGGACACGGGTTCGTGCCCCGGTCTGGGAGGATCCCACATGCGGCTGGGCCCGTGGGCCATGGCCGCTGAGCCTGCGCGTCCGGAGCCTGTGCTCCGCAACGGGAGAGGCCACAACAGTGAGAGGCCCGCGTAATGCAAAAAAAAAAAAAAAACTTCGAGGTAAAAGGAAAAGGGATTTTATTCCCGAGTCTTCCCTCAGCTTTCTGAGAGGGAAAAAGAAAATTGTTTTTGTTTGTTTGTATATTTTCTTTGGGAGACACGGTAAAATGATGCTAGTGGTTGTAATAGTAGGATCTGTGTCAAACAGATCTATATTTGAATTATAAATTTTTCACTTACTAACTAGACGTTTGCTAAACTACTCTGCCTCAGTTTCCTCATCTGTAAAATGAAGATAATAAAAGTTGTGAGAATTACGTGAGTTAACACATGCAACGAGTTTAGAATGGTGCCTGGTATATAATAAGTTCTTCATAAATGCTAGCTAATATAATTGTTCTGGAGAAAATTCTGGGATCCAGGAGACAGTGTGTGGTGCATCCTGGGTACTGACTAGTGATCCCTGGAAGGTGGAGGGGGCAGTCAGGGTGAGACAACTGCAGGCATTACAGAAACTGGAAGGAAGTACCAGAGATATGTCATCTCATAGTTAGAACCAACATGACTATACACTTGGATAAAGATGTGAGGGAGCAAGACTGTCTTGTGGCTCTAATTCACACATAACCCTTTCGGAAGACGTAAGACCAATCACGTAGGGACTCCTTGAGGATTAGTGGATCTTCCTGGCCTACTTCACTCTCCCCTTTGAAGCCCTTGCTCACTCTGGTCTGAGCTCTGGCAGGTGAAAACTGACTACACTTCAGGCTGCCCATTGGTTATTCCTCCCACACATTGCAAGCTGCATGGAGAAGGCCCTCCACTTGGTATTATGGCAAGGAATCTTTCAAAGCATTAACTAGCTATTCCTTGGAAACATCCCCCGTTGACCCTTGAACAACACTGGGGTTAATCCACCTATAACTTACAGGTGGCCCTCCACATCCGTGGTTCCTCCACATATGGCGATTCAACCAACCACAGCCCATGTAGTTCTGTAGTGTTTATAATACTATTGAAAAAATCCGCATATAAGTGAACTGTTCAAGGATCAACCGTACCTGGAAAGTAACTGGCAAGATAATGAAGGCCATGACCTCGTGTCTAGAAAGGCTTCACCTGAACCAGCCCAGATTCTCAGCTCTTCCTATGTGAATCATTTGGGTAAGAAAGGAAGCATCATACAAATACCATTGTATACTTTGTATCCCTTACCATCCTAGCCCAGATTTAGTACTGAGCTTCAAGAATACCTCTCAGAAATTTGACAAGAGCAAGACAAAGCACCTGTAGTGGCCTCCCCTCGGTTTCTGTGGCAAATGCCAGCTTGCCAGGAGAGACCCAGTTCATTTATTTTACCACCTGGAAAGAAGATCAGAAGTCATACATTTCTTCCTTCTGCCTGCAAATGTACTTACTGCTTATCCACCAAAAGAAAACTGCTTCTGTTTTTAATGGTCTCAAAATAAGATTCCATAACCTCCCTTGGTAGCTCATTCCAGTGTTTCATAGCTTCCTCCTTCTGCTAATTATATCCTCAAGTACCCTCACATACATTAACTTATTTAATCCCATAACAATCCCGCACAGCAAGGATTATCCCTATTTTACAGCTGAGGAAGTGAAGAACCAAAGAGGGTAAGAGATGTGCCAAGATTACATATCTGGTTAGTAGCAGAGCAAGAGTAAGAATCTGATTCTTCAGCCTCTCAGCCCTCTGTGCTCTCCCTTACACTGTGGTCTGCCTAGTGATGCTCTGGGAGTTCCAAATCACCAGCAGAATATGAAGCAGTGTTAAGATGTCAACAAGAACACAATACAGCTGTGGTGGGTGGCTTACCAAGTGGATTGTAGGCCACAGGCCCCCTTGAGGATAACCATTTCATTGTCCTCATCCCTCAATACTATTGTTCTCAGAGTGTACCTACAGTTAGAACGTTCTAGTAAAAAGAAAAGATACCAAAAACCTAAACGAACATTCAAATCACCTTAAGACCATATGCTGACCTATGAAAATTAAAAATAAGACAAGAGTACTTGGTCTCCTGTTTTCAAACTTCTCCATTTTTGACCTCTGAGATAAACATAATCAGAATAAATTGGAGGGAGTGAGGTAGAAAAAAATCTTTCCTAATATCCCAAAAAGAAAAATGCTTTGCCCTTGGGCATGAATTTATTGTTTCCTCTCCCTCTGAAGACTTCATTCTTTTACCTCTCAAGGTTCATAAAGAGGCCAACAGTTAGCATTTTAAGCATGGGTAAAGAGCGAACCCCATCCCCTATATGCTTAACACTCAGAAAAGCACACCAGGTTGAGGGCTTCCCTGGTGGCTCAGTGGTTGAGAGTCCGCCTACCAATGCAGGGGACACGGGTTCATGCCCCAGGCCAGGAAGATCCCACATGCCGCAGAGCGGCTGGGCCCGTGAGCAGTGGCCACTGAACCTGCGCGTCCGGAGCCTGTGCTCTGCAACGGGAGAGGCCACAACAGTGAGAGGCCCGCGTACCGCAAAAAAAAGAAAAGCACACTAGGGCCACAGCCCTGTCCTCTGGCAAGAGCCCTCCCAATAGCAGACCAGCATGCTGCTCAAGCAAAGGACTGGATGGAGTTGTCCTGATAGGATTCCTTACAGGGTTTCCTTTTTAGTATTACCTAGAGGCAGGGGATTCTCAAGGCAGTTTTGCTCAACAAGAACAAAATCTCTCATCTTTTGTGACTGATATTACCAGGTTAAATATTTCTGCTCTAAAAAATACGGTTTGTTTTTGTTTTTTTTGTTTTTTGTTTTTGCGGTACGCGGGCCTCTCACTGTTGTGGCCTCTCCCGTTGCGGAGCACAGGCTCCGGACGCGCAGGCCCAGCGGCCATGGCTCACGGGCCCAGCCGCTCCGCGGCGTGTGGGATCCTCCTGGACCGGGGCACGAACCCATGTCCCCTGCATCGGCAGGCAGACTCTCAACCACTGTGCCACCAAGGAAGCCCAAACATACGTTTAATTAAATATAATGGCCACTCCACCTAACTACCCTTGCTTGTCAAAGTTGCCAGTGACTTCCACACTACTAAATTCAGTGGTTAATTCCCAGTTCTCATCTTGCTTGTCCTACAGGCAGCATCTGACATGACCACTCTCCAAGTCCTCTTCTTTTTTGGTCTATAGTCGCTTCCTTGATGATTTCATACAGGCTGTAAATAACACCTATCTACCAATGAATCCCAAATTTATTTAGCTAGCTCAGACCCTTCTCCAGAATCTCATACTTGTGTATCTAAGTGCCTTCACAATGATTTCTGATATCTAAAACTCAGTATTTCCAAAACTGGGTCCTTGGTCTTCCCTCCAAAACCTACTCCACCTATAACCTTCTCCATCTGAAGTAGATAGCAACTCTGTCCTTCTAACTACTCAGGCTATACAAGCTTGAGTTTATCTTTGACTCTTTTCTTTTTCCCACAATCCACACCCAATCCACCAGGATACCCTGTTGGCTTTGCCTTCAGAATATATCCAAAATCTAACAACCTGTCATTGTGAGCCACCATCATCCACCTGTCACTTTAATTATTTCAACAGCCTCCTAACAGGATTCTCTTTGCCTCACTCCAGTCTCTTCTCAATACAACAGCCAGAGTGATCCCTTTAGACTGTGAGTCAGATCATGTCACTCCTCCTGTACTGTCTCTGCATTTCCTTCAGAGTAAAACCTAGATCCTTATAATGGCCTACATGGCACCCCGTGATATAATCTGCAACTTCATCTTCTACTTCTCTCTCCCTCCGTCCATTCCAGCCACCCTGGCCTCTGTCATTCCCCAAACTCAACAGGCACATTTCCTCCTTAGGTGCTTTGCACTGGCAATTCCTTCTGCCCGGAATGTTCTTTACTCAGATATCTGGATGGCTAAATCCCTCACCAACTTCAAACCCTTTCTTACATCTCACCTTTTCAATGAGAGCTACACTTAGCACAGTTTCAAAAATTGAACCTCCCCCTCCCAACCTGGCACTCCTAGGCTTCCTTATTCTGCTCTACTTTTTCAATTTTCTTGGAACTTGTCACCTTATGTACATATTATATGGTTTACTTGTTTATTATGATTATTATTTATTTTATGTCTCCCCTCTCTAGAAGGTAAGCTCCATGAAAGCAGTGATCTCTATTTTGTTCAAGTGTAAGAAGAGTGTCTGGCATGTAGTAGGTACTCAATAAATATTTGTTGAACGAATAACAGGACTAATAACTCCTTACATTTTTTATAGTGTTTTATACTTTAGTGTTTTCACATTGTATCTCATCTGATCTTCACAATTACCACATAACATGGGTAGGGCAACCCAGAGTTTATCATCTCCATTCTACATTTAGGAAAATTAACATCTAGAAAGGCAAAAAGATCTACCCAAAATCACACAGCTGGAATGTGGTAGAACCTGGAACCTAGTTCTGTGCATTCTTCCCAGAGCTGCCAACATTCTACTGCAAAGCCCGCAGTCCTTGAGGAAAGGCCTTCCAGATTTTTTGTTAGGACAGAGACACGCCTTGCTTCTGCCATTAACCCAGTGCCTTGAAGCTGAATGTGTTGCACCTGCTCATGGGAATACAAACACGTGAAGTTATCTAAAGACCTGAGTTTATGTGGGGAATAGCCATGTGAATGTCAGAGAAAATGATTCCATTTCCAAATGGTGCTCTCTCCAAGAAAGAAAGCAACATTTGACTATACCAGCTGCTCAGTGGAATAAATCATTTGTTTCTTCCTAACCAGCTCTGCCTTCCTCTTGCATTCCACACTAAACCAAATAGTTCTCCAAAGCAACTTAACCGCACAAAGGGGGAAATTACAGTCTAAGATGGCATCTGCCACGGAAGGTGCATCCTGGTGACCGCTTCCACTGCGCCACCATCTAAGCCGCTGACTGCCCATGGCGAAAGCTCTCCCCCGCTGCCGTTGCCGCACAAGAAGAGTGCAGACTGTCCCTTTAAATGTACCACTGAAGAGGAAGCTGGTGTTTACTTGGCAGGAGAGAAACAGGATACTTCATGCTTGGCATACTGCTACCATTGGCATCCAATCCAGAAGCTGCTACATTCTGCAGGGGTGGCAACTATTTTGTCCTCAGGATAACATAGTGGAAGATACAGCTATATTTACATACAGGCTTTTTAACAGAGATGCCTGTCACCCCTGGTAAGCTCACAGGAGGCAACAGAAATGGCACAGCCAGGAAAAGGCAAGCCAAGTCCTCAGTGCCTTCTGGCAGGTGAATACACGGTACCAGCGAGGGAGGCCTGGTCTCTTTCCCTGGTCCCCAGAATGTCATTATGACAGGGATGTATGTATCCCATAACCCTTCCAAGAATTACTAAGTAGATCAAGTTTGTCTTCAGTGCCCTTTTCCTTTGATCACAGCAAATCAAGAGGTTGAGGCTTGACCCTACTACCAAGTCGGCTTTGCTTCCAGGCTCAACAAACAACCCCTAATGAAACAGCAACCATCAATATAGAAACCTCAGACGGAAAACAGAAGCATCCGCTCAAGCATAGTTTACCAAATGCTTGATGGACTTCAGATAATAAATGGACACAAGCATCACTGAAACATGAAAACATACAACCTCAGCCACACAGGCATGTGCTGAAGTATTTGACACTGGGGAAGTAGGAAGGATGAAGAAAAGAGGTTATTTTTAAGGGGAAAAATATGAGATTTGGAGGCAGAGTAACTGGGTTCAAGTTTAAAAGTTTTCTTACCTTGGGCAGGTCGCTTAAGCTCACTGTGACTCACTGTGACTCACTTTCCTGATCTGAAAATAGGATGATGATAATTTCTTAAGCAAGTATTACTTTTCTGATTTAGACAATGTTTAATTATGGGGAGATGCCTGTTTAGTTTAAAAAATAGGAGCATGGCTCGTGGATTCAAACATAGATATAAACTCTACCTCTGATACTTATTCACTATATGCCATTGAGGAAGGCACTTATTCTCTCTAAACCTGAGTTTATTCGTCTATATAATGGGGATGATGATGACACCTATCTCAAATGGATGCTGCAATAATCAAATACTGTTGAAATAATGCTTTATAAACTATAAACTCCAAGGCAAAGAAAAGTTTTCTTTAAAAAGTCTTGACTAGAGTGACCAACCAATCTGGTTTGCCAGGGACCAAAGGATTTTCCAGGGCCTAGCACTTTCAGCACTAAATATGGAAAATCTTGGGCAAATTGGAAAGAGTTGGTTACCCTAAGTCTCGATTAGCCCTTAACAAAGTCAAGGGCCTGAATAGGCCTTAACTGGGAAGACTAGGCCTTAACTAGACTTAGGCCCTGGCTTAGCCTCAGCTATACTCTGACTAGGCATTAACTAGGCTTACCCCTGGTTAAGCTGTAATTACACTCTAACTAGGACATAACTAAGTTTAGCCCCTTATGGGACTTAACTGGGCTAAATAGGCTTTAAAAAGGCTCAGGCCCTTGCTACACCTTAAATGAGACTCTGATTATGCCTCCTCTAGACTTAGGTCCCAGCTAGGCCTTAAATAGTCTCTGAATAGATGTAAACTAGGCTTAGTCCCTGAGTAGGCTAAATAGGCTGTGACTAGGACTTAACTAAGCTTATGCCTGATTAGACCTTAACTGGACTGGCTAAACTTTAACTAGGATGAATAAGCCTTAAGTAAGCTTAGGCCTTGGCTATAGCTTGACAAGACTCTGGCTAAACCTTAACTCGGCTCTGACTAGGCTCTAACATGCTTAGGCCCTGGATTCTACCCCTGACTAGTTTCTGACGAAAACTTAAGTAGATTTAGGCCCTAACTGGGCTCTGACTACACGTAAACTAGGTTTGGGCCATGGCTAGTCCTTAACATACTCTGAGGCGATCTTCACCATGTTGGTTACCTTAACTGGGTTTAGGGCCTGGCTGTATTTTAAAAAGACTCTGGCTAAGCCTTAACTCAGCTCTGACTAGGCTTTAAAATGCTTAGGCTCTGGATTCTACCTCAGCTGTTTCTGACTAAAACTTAGGTGGATTTAGGCCCTAACGGCTCTGACTAAACATAAGCTAGGCTTAGGCCATGGCTAGTCCTAAACATACTCTGAACAGATTTTAACCATGCTAAGTTTTAAATGGGTTTAGGCCCTGGCTATAACTTGACAAAACTCTGGCTAAAACTTAACTTGGATCTGACTAGGTTCTAATAAGCATAGGCCCTGATTTGTACCCCAGTAAGTTTCTAAAACTTAACTATATTTAGGCCCTACCTTGCTTCTAAAAAACTAGGCTTTAAAATACTTAGGCCCTAATTTGCACCTCAGTTAGTTTCTGACTAAAACTTTACATTTAGGCTCTACCTGGCTTCTGAATAACTAGGTTTTAAAATGCTTAGGCCCTGGATTCTACCTCAGCCAGTTTCTGACTAAAACTGAAGTGGATTTAGCCCCTACCTGGCTTCTGAATAACTAGGTTTTTTTTCCTTGCTTTTTATTTTTATAATTAATTATTTTTAATTGACATTTATTATGCATTTATTTCCCAATTATACTTTCTTGGAGTCTTTTATTTATTTTTTTTTTACATCTTTATTGGAGTATAATTGCTTTACAATGGTGTGTTAGTTTCTGCTTTATAACAAAGTGAATCAGTTATACATATACATGTTTAATGTATCATTTAAAGCTTGTGTTTCCTTATTTATTTTCATTTTGGATGATCTGTCCATTGGTGAAAGTAGGGTGTTAAAGTCCCCTACTGTGAATGTGTTACTGTCGATTTCCCCTTTTATGGCTGTTAGTATTTGCCTCATGTATTGAGGTGCCCCTATGTGGGGTCCATAAATATTTACAATTGTTATATCTTCTTCTTGGATCAATCCCTTGATCATTATGTAGTTTCCTTCTTTGTCTCTTCTAATAGTCTTTAAAGCCTATTTTGTCTGATATGAGAGTTGCTACTCCAGCTTTCTTTTGGTTTCCATTTGCATGAAATATCTTTTTCCATCCCCTTACTTTCAGTCTGTATGTGTCTCTAGGTCTGAAGTGGGTCTCTTGTAGACAGCAAATATATGGGTCTTGTTTTTGTATCCATTCAGCCAATCTGTGTCTTTTGGTGGGAGCATTTAATCCATTTACATTTAAGGTAATTATCGATATGTATGTTCCTATTCCCATTTTCTTAATTGTTTTGGGTTTGTTATTGTAGGTCTTTTCCTTCTCCTTGTGTTTCTTGCCTAGAGAAGTTCCTTTAGCAGTTGTTGTAAAGCTGGTTTGGTGGTGCTGAACTCTCACAGCTTTTGCTTGTCTGTAAAGGTTTTAATTTCTCCATCAAATCTGAATGAGATCCTTGCTGGGTAGAGTAATCTTGGTTGCACGTTGTTCTCCTTCATCACTTTCAATATGTCCTGCCAGTCCCTTCTGGCTTGCAGAGTTTCTGCTGAAAGATCAGCTGTTAACCTTATGGGGATTCCCTTGTGTGTTATTTGTTGTTTTTCCCTTGGTGCTTTTAATATGTTTTCTTTGTATTTAATTTTTGACAGTTTGATTAATATGTGTCTTGGCGTATTTCTCCTTGGATTTATCCTGTATGGGACTCTCTGTGCTTCCTCGACTTGATTAACTATTTCCTTTCCCATATTAGGGAAGTTTTCAACTATAATCTCTTCAAATATTTTCTCAGTCCCTTTCTTTTTCTCTTCTTCTTCTGGAACCCCCATAATTCGAATGTTGGGGCATTTAATGTTGTCCCAGAGGTCTCTGAGACTGTCCTCAGTTCTTTTCATTCTTTTTTCTTTATTCTGCTCTGCAGTAGTTATTTCCACTATTTTATCTTCCAGGTCACTTATCCGTTCTTCTGCCTCAGTTATTCTGCTATTGATCCCATCTAGAGTATTTTTCATTTCATTTATTGTGTTGTTCTTCATTGTTTGTTTCATCTTTAGTTCTTCTAGGTCCTTGTTAAATGTTTCTTGCATTTTGTCCATTCTATTTCCAAGATTTTGGATCACCTTTACTATCATTATTCTGAATTCTTTTTCAGGTAGACTGCCTATTTCCTCTTCATTTGTTAAGTCTGATGGGTTTTTATCTTGCTCCTTCATCTGCTGTGTGTTTTTCTGTCTTCTCATTTTGCTTATCTTACTGCGTTTGGGGTCTCCTTTTTGCAGGCTGCAGGTTCGTAGTTCCTGTTGTTTTTGGTGTCTGTCCCCAGTGGCTAATGTTGGTTCAGTGGGTTGTGTAGGCTTTCTGGTGGAGGGGACTAGTGCCTGTGTCCTGGTGGATGAGGCTGGATCTTGTCTTTCTGGTGGGCAGGTCCACGTCTGGTGGTGTGTTTTGGGGTGTCTGTGGACTTATGATTTTAGGCAGCCTCTCTGCTAATGGGTGGGGGTGTGTTCCTGTCTTGCTAGTTGTTTGGCATAGGATGTCCAGCACTGTAGCTTGCTGGTCGTTGAGTGAAGCTGGGTGCTGGTGTTGAGATGGAGATCTCTGGGAGATTTTTGCCATTTGATATTATGTGGAGCTGGGAGGTCTCTTGTGGACCAGTGTCCTGAAGTTATCTCTCCCACCTCAGAGGCACAGCACTGACTCCTGACTGCAGCACCAAGAGCCTTTCATCCACATGGCTCAGAATAAAAGGGAGATAAAGTAGAAAGAAAGCATTAGTAGAAGTAGAAAGAAAGAAAGAAAGAAAGAAAGAAGGAAGGAAGGAAGGAAGAAAGAAAGAAAGAAAGAAAGAAAGAAAGAAAGGAAGGAAGGAAGGAAGGAAGGAGGGAGGGAGGGAGGGAGGAAGGAAGGAAGGAGGAAATGAAGAAAAAAAGAAAGAAAGAAGATAAAGTAAAATAAAGTAAGATAAAATATAATAAAGTTATTAAAATAAAAAATAATTATTAAGAAAAAAAACGGACGGATAGAACCCTAGGACAAATGGTGGAAGCAAAGCTATACAGACAAAATCTCACACAGAAGCATACACATACACACTCACAAAAAGAGGAAAAGGGGAAAAAATCATAAATCTTGCTCTCAAAGTCCACCTCCTCAATTTGGGATGATTCGTTGTCTATTCATGTATTCCACAGATGCAGGTACATCAAGTTGACTGTGGAGCTTTAATCCGCTGCTTCTGAGGCTGCTGGGAGAGATTTCCCTTTCTCTTCTTTGTTTTCACAGCTCCCGGGGCTCAGCTTTGGATTTGGCCCCGCCTCTGCGTGTAGGTCGCCGGAGGGCGTCTGTTGTTCGCTCGGACAGGACGGGGTTAAAGGAGCAGCTGCTTCTGGGGCTCTGGCTCACTCAGGCCGGGGCGGGGGGGTGGGGGTGGGGGGGAGGGAGGGGCACGGAGTGCGGGGCGAGCCTGCGGCGGCATTGGCCGGCGTGACGTTGCACCAGCCTGAGGCGTGCCGTGCGTTCTCCCGGGGAAGTTGTCCCTGGGTCCCGGGACCCTGGCAGTGGCGGGCTGTACAGGCTCCCCACAAGGGGGGTGTGGAGAGTGACCTGTGTTCGCACACAGGGTGGCAGCAGCAGCAGCCTTAGCGTCTCACGCCCATCTCTGGGGTCCGCGCTTTTAGCCGCGGCTCGCGCCCGTCTCTGTAGCTCCTTTAAGCAGCGCTCTTAATCCCCTCTCCTCGCGCACCAGGAAACAAAGAGGGAAGGAAAAGTCTCTTACCTCTTCGGCAGGTCCAGACTTTTCCCTGGACTCCCTCCCGGCCAGCCGTGGCGCACTAACCCCTTCAGGCTGTGTTCACGCCGCCAACCCCAGGCGTCTCCCTGCGCTCGCTCCGACCGAAGCCCGAGCCTCAGCTCCCAGCCCCGCCCACCCCGGCGGGCGAGCAGACACGCCTCTCGGGCTGGTGAGTGCCGGTCGGCCCTGATCCTCTGTGCGGAAATCTCTCGGTTTTGCCGTCTGCACGCCTGTGGCTGCGCTCTCCTCCGCGGCTCCGAAGCTTCCCCCCCTCCGCCACCCGCAGTCTCCACCCGCGAAGGGGCTTCCTAGTGTGTGTAAACCTTTCCTCCTTCACAGCTCCCTCCCACTGGTGCAGGTCCCGTCCCTATTCTTTTGTCTCTGTTTATTTTTTTCTTTTGCCCTACCCAGGTACCTGGGGGTTTTCTTGCCTTTTGGGAGGTCTGAGGTCTTCTGCCAGCGTCCAGTAGGTGTTCTGTAGGAGTTGTTCCACGTGTAGATGTATTTCTGGTGTATCTGTGGGGAGGAAGGTGATCTCCGCGTCTTACTCGTCCGCCATCTTCCTGGAAGTCCCCCTCAACTGAGTAACTAGACTTTATATAGCTTAGGCACTGGATTCTGCCTCACCCAGTTTCTGACTAAAACTGAAGTGGATTTAGCCCCTACCTGGCTTCTGAATAACTGGGCTTTAAAATGCTTAGGCCAGGGCTTCCCTGGTGGCGCAGTGGTTGGGCGTCCGCCTGCCGATGCAGGGGACACGGGTTCGTGCCCCGGTCCTGGAGGATCCCACGTGCCGCGGAGCGGCTGCGCCCGTGAGCCATGGCCGCTGAGCCTGCGCGTCCGGAGCGTGTGCTCAGCAATGGGAGAGGCCACAACAGTGAGAGGCCCGCGTACTGCAAAAAAAAAAGAATATCCTGCATTTGTAATGCAGGAGCCTCAGTTTACAATTGATAAATCTCAGTGGACGCAAAAGGTAGGCTAGGTCCATGGCTATTCCTTAACATGCTCTGAGGAGATTTTAACAATTTTGGTTAGTTAACTGGGTTTAGAGCCTGGCTGTACCCTAATAAGACTGTGGCTAAGCGTTAACTCTGCTTTGAATAGGTTTTAATAAGCTTACGCTCTGGATTCTACCTCAGCTGATTTGTGACTAGAACTTAATTAGGTTTAGGCCCTAACTGGGCTCTGACCAAACATAAGCTTAGGCTTAGGCCATGGCTAGGTGTAACGGAGTTGTAACACTTAACTAGGCTGAGGTTCTGACTTGACCTACTAGGCTTCAATTACATTTTAACTAGGCTGAGGTTCTGACTTGACCTACTAGGCTTCAATTACATTTTAACTAGGTTTAGGCCCTGCCTAAGTCTTAACTAAGCTCTGACTAGGACTAAATTTTTTTTATCCTCCTATTAGGACTTCACTAGACTATGACAGCGACTTATTTAGGCTTTGGCCCTATCTAGACCTTTACTGGGCTCTGACTTGACCTAAGGTAGGCTATGGCACTCTTTACGCTTTAACAATACCCTAATGAGGCCTTAACCAAGATAACCAGCTTTTAACTAGGCTTACATCTTGGCTCCACCTTAATAAGGTTCTGACAAGTCTAGCTATGCTTAGGCTCTGGGCAGGCCTAACTATGTCCTTGCTAGTACTTAACTACACTTAGGCCCTGACTACACCTTAACTAGACTCTGACTAGACCTTAACTATGTTTAGGCTAGGCCTTATCTGGGTTATCTAGAGTTTAACTGAGCAACTAGGCCATAAGCAGGCTCTGGCCCTGGCTGCCTCTTAACTGGGCTTACTAGCCCTTAAATAGGCTTAGCCCTAGTTTAGCCTTAACTGGGCTTTGAACCTGGCTACACTCCTGTTAGGTGTAACTAGGACTAGGCCATGGCTATAAGTTAACTGAACTTAAGCCCCAGCTAGGCCTTATCTAGCCTGACGTCCTGGATAGACTCTGGCCTTGCCTTAATTACTGTTTAGGCCTTGGCTAAATCTCAGTTACTCTTTACTAAGAGTAACCTCAATCATATATTCCTTTCAGCCTTTAGCTCACTTAGTTTGCATCTGCCATTACCTCACTTTTCCTGTAGTTTCAGGCTGCCCTCTGAGTCATAAAAAGGAAACAGACATGACCCCACTGTATCCTCACTGCAACAGGAAATAGACTACTTCTAGCTTCGTTGCAGCCAGATGTATTTATAATGTAACACAGGAAGCAACCACTGAATTCACCTCCCCCCAAGAAACCGGGGGATACTTTTTTAGGTAACACACCACCTGGAAGTACATTTCCTTTTCACCCAGTCAAGATGGTTTATATAACTCTTTCCAGGACACCTACATTTTGTAACCAGTTTTTAATAGCTAGAGAAGAAAGTGTTCCCAAGTACAGGAGCTGTACCCACAGCTTTTGCCTATAATGTGCAATTGGCAGTTAAGAAGAGAGAGAGCTGACACACTACAATTGCAGTAAAGGGAGTGTAAGCTTCACAAGGCTGAACTCTGAGCATGTGTAGACCCTGTGAACTCTCCACAGTTAGCTTATCAGGCCTAATGTGAAGAAGTAGCCAGTTTGGTGTATACTGGCTTGGACTATTAAAGGATACTGAAGTCCTCAGTTGATGACTTAAGAACAGGATGATGAATGCAGCTCAGAGCATGAACCATGAATTCCTGTCTAATGGTTTCATCAATACCCTAGAGACAAGAGACTGGTTATTGGTTCCAAAACCCTGCTATATTATTTGGTTTGGGAGTATGTGTTTGTATAATTCAATTTTTAGTAAAATACTTTTGATTCTTTCCTCATTGGGAGGTCACTTCGGCCAACTAATCATTTTTGTCATCCTTATCAGGTTCTAAGTTAAACTTAAATAGGCCTGTATAGTCCTATTAACCCCTTCAGTACAGGGTGACTCAGTATCAGCCCTGAATGAACCAAATGAAATTTGTAGGTACTATCCAGGGCAAAGCGAGTAAGTAGCCCTGCTCACTGGATAGTGCCCGAACAGGACCTGTTCCTGTAGGATGAAACCACTCCTTACATCAGGCTGTGTGCAGCCTTATGGCAATGGGGCTGATCTGGGCACCGGGACCAGGGAGTTTATGCATTCATTCACTCATCCCACAAATTTTATTTATCACCTGCTATGTGCTAGATATGGTCCTAGGTACTGGAAATATGATAGTAAGCACAAATAATCGCAGCCCTTGCCCTCATGGAGTTTTCATTCCACAAACAAAACAAAGAGAGGGTCTGCACAGTCATGAATTGAAGCCTAGATTACAACAATCTATACCCTATGGATATCACAGGGCAAAGTCAAATATAATGGGCAAAGCTCAAAAATGACAGAATAGCTTAGCAAGTAGGAGGAAAGCCTTAGGTGAATGGCCATGAGGTCGGAAAAATAGACAGCTGCAACAAATGAGTTGTTATCCTCACTTTATAAGTATGAAAACAGAGTTGCTGAAGATCACCTGGCTAGTGAGTGACAGAGATACGATATCAACCTAGAACTAATTGACTCCAGAACCCCCGTGCTTTCCAGAGCCATCACACTACAGGACTGATTTCTGGCCCTGAAAATCTCAGGAAATGAGCAAAGAGCTTTAAGCATCCTTAGATGCTGACTAAACCACTCCTCATCAGCTCAGTCCTTATTCCTCAGTTCTGCCTGCTTCTCAACACTGGGGTAGGCATAAATCAACTATATTCCAATAATTTTTTTTTAAAAAGTCATCAAAAAAAACCCAATGGAGCAGGCATATGGTTTTTTTTTACATCTTTATTGGAGTATAATTGCTTTACAATGGTGTGCTAGTTTCTGCTTTATATCAAAGTGAATCAGTTATACATACACATATGTTCCCATATCTCTTCCCTCTTGAGTCTCCCTCCCTCCCACCCCTCTAGGTGGTCACAAGGCACCGAGCTGATCTCCCTGTGCTATGCGGCTGCTTCCCACTAGCTATCGATTTTACATTTGGTAGTGTAGGCATATGGTTTTGATGGGGAGGGAGGCATGAAAATCTGGTGACAGGCCTCCAGGAGTGTGGTGTGGGCAATGGCTGAAAAGAAAGAGATGGTTACAACTGTATAAAACCTCTGGGCTATGACCACTTTTGTGGGAAAACAAACAAACAAAAAAGACTACTTCATGAGGATTCTTTTACAGTAAATTATTGAGAGGGGGTGAAAATAACCAGGAGGTTTAGGACTTATCCAATGTAACAAAATTCTCTGAGGATTTACAGTAATCCCTGGGGTTGTAA
Organism: Grampus griseus; assembly: GCF_964374135.1. NCBI lineage: Eukaryota > Metazoa > Chordata > Mammalia > Artiodactyla > Delphinidae > Grampus > Grampus griseus. The sequence continues at coordinate 96,399,325 of NC_138999.1, read as the reverse complement.
GGAATGCTAATGCTTAATAGTCCGTAGTCTGCCAATAAAACAGCAAATTCTTGCATGTAAATAGACTGTCTATATCAGGCAAAAGTAAAATTTAGTTTCTTGGAAGCAAGAGACTAGCCCCATCCCTCTGATTAGTCACCTTGATCCAATGACGGGAGGGAGTTCATTGCACAATGGTATCTAGGGGAAGTCCTGTTGAGAATAGGAAGCCAATCTGCTTCAAGGCCAAGGAACTCCCAAGGTTGTTCAGTACTGCCACCATCACTCAGTTAAATCTTGGAAAATACCAATTAGTTCTGCATCTCTTCTCATACCCCCCCTCAAAGTGTCTCAGAAGCAACTTAGTAATGCTATAGCAAGCTTCTTTTTTATGGCAGCTGGATTCTCTAGCCCAGTTCCCTGGTCAAAGCATATATATTCTTTGGTCTCCTCCATCTCCCTGGAAGATCCCACAGGGATGCAGTGTACTCCCCACTCAAAGCCTGCTGGCAGGCTAAGTATGACTAATGGTCTTCAATGTCCATTGGGAAAGAAAATGGCTCTATCGTTTGATTTGTCTGTACCACAGAATCCAGAAATTCAATATCACACAATTAATGACAGACTGCTTTTTCTAGTTCTTCAATTATTTCCCAGAATGAGAAGTATCTTGTCTTCTGAACTAGAAAGAATGTGGTAGGTAGAAAAAACATGCAGTATAAGGAAGGAAGTGTGTTTTCTAGCTTCTCCCTCTGCTCTTTACGCCTACCATCGCCACTACCACCACCACACCATCCTAAGCAAGTCATTTATACTTTCTGGTCCTCAGTTCTTCTTTCTATAAAATGCAGTAAATTACCCACTTGAAAAAGGGGGAAAGTGGACTAGATAAATGAATCATATCAGCATAGTGGATAAGAGCACAGGGTGTGGAGTTATACAGATCAGGGTCTGAATCACAGCTCTGTCACCTTGTCGCTGTAAGCCCTTGGCATGGCATTTAACCTCGCTGAGCTTCACACTTCCTTCTCTGTAAAAAGGGGGTGGAGAGTAATAATACCTATTTCACGGGCTGTTATGGGGCCAAAATCCAAGACTACTTGGAAGATGCTTAGTTCAATAAATAAACATGACCCTTGTGCAACCTCACTCCTTTTATTTGCATCACTTTTGGGTGTCTTAAGAGTATTTAGCAGGCACTTGATTAAAATGTACTGACTGGTATATCGGACTTGCCCGTAGGGCACTAGGGAGGTTCGTAGGGCACTACCAAGGAACCTCAGAAGCCTGGAACAGGGTGAAAGAACAGGACGAGATATTAGTTTTTCTTTATCCTCACCGCCCCCCCCCCCCCAGCTGAGCTCAACCCACATATAGTCATTGCTTTGAACTACAACAAAGAAGTGTCTTCCCGGAACCATAGGCCCCACTGGGATAACTAAAAGTGTCAGGGAGACACTTCAGGTTTAGCCTAAAGAATGAGAGCCAAGGACTCCTGGGTTCTTTGCTCTGCTGGGGCACTGAAACCTTCTGTACCTTTATTTTATACATTCCCTCTTTCTCTGATTTCTCCAACCTCTGGCCAATCTCTGAGGAGGCTACATTCAATATACTTGAAACATACTTTGAAAAGAAAAATATTGAATGTTATTAACTACTAGTTGGACTTTGCAAACAAATTAATAAATGCTTCCCTTACAGTTGCAGAAATGCTACAAACCCCTGCTGTAATTAAATCTCTCTCCAGCTTTGCTTTGATAGTCTGGATCCTAGGGGAAGTATGTTGACACCGTTTCAGCACTTTGTGTTTCAGTGCAAGTACTGAGCCATTCATTCACTCCAGGGAAGAGACAGAGAAAAGAATGAGTGTAAGGGTCTCAGAACTGAAAGCAAGTAACCAAGGAAGAAGATCCGTCCCTTTCTGGAGGCTGTGAACTGGACACCAATGTTTCTCAATGGGAGATGGCTTTGGATTGCCCCTGCTGAAGTACGAGAGAAATAAATAAGCTAGGCCCAACTCACCTAGAGCAATGGGTTTCAACTGAGTCAGTTTCCCCCCACCCCAGGGGACATTTGTCACTATCTGGAAATACTTTTGGTTGTCACAACTATTGGAGGCCGGAAGGGAGGTGCCACTGGCACTTAGTCGGTTAAGCCAGGGATACTGCTAAACATCCTACAGTGCACAGGATAGTCTCCCAGAACAAAGACCTACCCAACCCAAAATGTAAATAGTGTCGAGAGTGAGAAAATCTACACTAGAAAATCTTTCTATCCTTCCTATCCTAATAACTAGCAAATATTCTTGAAAGCCTTTCTTGGCACTGTGGGAGATATAAGACATGGTCTCTGCCCTAAGGAAGCTTAGACTCAAATATGGAGACTAACCAAGCACAATGAAGCTACCAGAAAATAAAGAAGTACATCACATAGCTATTTTTTCCTACATAGTATGGTCTAGCCCCCAGATACTAAAGGAACTTTCAGGAGAAGAGCAGGAGGCATGGCAATCATTCAGGAAAATGCAAGAAGAGTTGAATCTTGAGTTGGTGTTCGATGGAGAAAATTACTCTTGTTGTTAGGAGAAAGATGAGTCTATGCTCACTACCCATACTTCCTTTCTTCCCATTCTCCATTTAATTAGCATCTTGTAATCTGATTTCAGGACTCCACACACTGGAGGACTCCACAGAAAATGTTCTCTTGTAGGTGACCAGTAACATGTTAATCACCAGACCCAATCACCTATCCTCAATATTTATCTTCCTTGACTCCCACCTTTTTGAAATTCTCTTCCTCCTTGGCTTCTATGAAATCATCATCTTGTTCCCTTTAGATCTCTTGGGGCTCAGCCTCTTTCTTTCTATAGCTAACCTCAACAGGTAGGTGGGCCTCAAACTCCAGTCTGCTGTCTTCTTCTCATTCACTGTTTTCTCTTCGTTAATTATTTTATTCATTCATTTATATCCACAAGGATATAGATATAATTCCACAAGGGATTTGAGGTAGTTATAATATCATGCTCTGTATTTTCCCTTAATTCTCATACCCATTCCTACGGTTTCACCCATCATCTCTACATCAGCAACTCTCCAAACTACACCTCTGACTCTGATGTCCTTTCTACACACCACTCCTCCATACCCAACCACCTCTGGGCCACTGTCTGCAGACGCTTCAAATCCAGCATATCTTAAATTTAGAGTAACCAAATAGTCCTGGTTTGCCCAGGACTTTCCCGGTGTTAGCACTGAAATTCCCCACATCCCGAGAATTCCCTCAACAGCAGACCAACCAGATGTATCTGAAATGAATTCATCACATTTATCCCAAATCCAGTTCTCGTCCTGATCTCCTGATTCCCATATACCGTTTAATAGCAGAGTATCCTCAACTCCTCATTACCTTCCACCCCAACACACAATTTATTACCAAATATTGTCAATTCTATCTCCAAAATATCTCTGTCACCATCGCCTCCTTTCAACTCCCACTGCTCTAATTCAGGCCCTTATTGCCTCTCACCTGGAAAGTTACAAAAGACTCCTACTCAGTCCCCTCCCTCCCATCCCCTTTGCCAATTCACCTTCCGTACAGCCAAGATGGATCATTCTGAAACACAAGTCTGATCGTGCATACGTAATCATCTCATCAACATGGAAGTCTTACAGACTGAACCCCCAAAACAGTATTAAACCTAGGCTCTGGGGTATTCAAGCATGACGACTACACGGTGTAATACCTTAGAAATGTTGCCATGACTGACTAAAATGCACCGAGTAATAATATAAGCTGTAAGTGAAAGGGAAAAGCAAAACAAAACCAACCACCATAGTCTTTAGAAGCCAAGAATTTTGAGTCTGTCGGTTACAGTTTTGCATCTTCTCACTTTTTCAGAGAAGTATATGACAGCCACAGTTAAGGTAAGTTAAGTACTGCCAGGGAACTCCGGATAGTATAGACCAGTTATGGCCTTGATATTCATCTGACATAGAATCAACTGGAAGTTACGTTATGCAGAAACTAAGACAGTCTGTGAGAGAATACATTTGCACCCTTAGGCTAAGTTTTAACTTGTCTGTGGCCCGACTTTCAAGTCACCCCCCCATACAAGAGCTATAGGCTTTCCATCCAGCCTGACGAGAAAAAGGAGAATTTGCTTGAGTGACGTTTACAACAGTGTCAGGAAATATGTGTCCCATTTGAATAATGATGGGGGGCAACCAAATTTAGATTATGAGAGTGAAAACTGCCAGATAAAGAAAAAGCCAAATGTTCTCCCTAGAGGGGAAAGAGAGCTCATCCCTCCCTCCCTCCCTCCCTCCCTCCGCAAAACAAAACTGTCCTCTGTCTCCTCTCAGACACTTGCAGGTGGTAAATTGTTTACAAAGGAACTCACCTTGGGAGTGAAAAGCTGACCTTCACAAAGGCATTAGAAAAAGATGGCTATGAGAAAAAGCAGTGTCATAACCCAACGGTTTACCTCCCTAACATAGGAATTTCCATCGCATTGTAGGTAACTTCCTCGTCCATCTAGGTAAGTAAGAGATGTAGCCGCCCATCAGAAGAAGGCTCCCCCCAGCTAGGGTCCCACCTTTCGTTTTTTGTTTTTTCTTTTTTGGGGGGCCCTTTTTTTTTTCTAGTTTTTCCATCACTTAATGGGGCATTGAAACATTAACACATTTCATTCATCTCCCAAAGACCTTGCTTCTGAAATTCATTCTCCCTTCTCCATCAGGGACCTCCCTAGTCAGGAACACACACGCATACATCATGAACAAATATATATTCCTTCATCATTTAATAGCAGCAACACAACTTCTCAACCGGGGCATTATAAGCCAAGGTCTCTGCCCTACAGGCGTTTAGAGTCTAATCAGGGAGACCAATAAGCACGATTAACAGCAAGGAAGTAGATTGCATAGTCATTTTTTTCTATAGTTGCTATAGTAACTTGGACAAATAACACTGGAATCTTTAAGAAAACTTCAAAAAAATAAAGGAGCATGAGGGAATAATTTTAGGGTGATGAAGATGAACTCAAACTGCAGTAATTGATCTGTACACTTAAAATAGCTGCTTTTTTATTGTAAATTATATCTCAATAAAGTTGATTTTTAAAGTGCAAAAAAAGAGAAAACTTTAAATTTTTCAAAGAATGGAATTAGAGTTCATTCAGGTGTAACACAGGGAGAGAGGTTTTGAAGGTACGAGAAAAAAAATTCACAGAGTTGGGACTTGCTTTCTGTCTCTCTCTCTCACACTCACATACACCACACACACACACACACACACACACACACACACACGCACACACACACACCCCTTGCTTTTGTCATATAATATGGTTCAAGCTTATTTAGGCTTAAAGCATTAAACAGCTCGTTCCAGAGTAAATCCTCTGCTGTCAGCTCCCCTCTAGGCCAAAACCACTATGTTCACTGCCCTGCTGATTCCCACACCTCTACCTTCAGCTCTAAACTTCAGTCTTTTTTCAGCATTCCAAAGCCCTAGCAAATCAGCAAGAATAAGACAAGTACGACTATTTGGTATTTAAGTGAACACTCACTCTGTGCCTAGCACAGAGCTAACTTTTGTCTATCTGTTGTCGTTAATACTCCAAATAATCCAGCTACCGCTTTTTAAAGAATTGACTATGTGCAAGGCATCCAGACACTGTGTCAATGACTTTTCATGTGGAGTATCTCATTTAATCCTCACAACAGTCCTAGGAGACAGGCAATATTATTATTTCCATTTACAGATAAGGAAACTGTGAATTAAAAGGACTTGTCCAAGGGCACACTGTGAATACATGGCCAAGCCAGAGTGTGACCTCAGCTCTAACTCCAAAGTCTACATACCGGAGACTGTGTTGTATGATGGTTAGAGCCGCAGGTTAGCAAATTTTTTCTGTAAAGGCCAGATAGCAAATATTTTAGGCAGCATAGGTCATAGGTCTCTGTTGTAATTACTCAACTCTGCCAATGTAAAAAATAAGCGTGGCTATATTGCAACAAAACTTTATTTACGCAAACAGGAGACAGGCTCCATTTGGCCCCCAGTTTGATGGCCCCTGGGTTAGAGCATCAGTGGTGTACTCAGACCTGGGCTCAAGACTTGTTCTTTAGTCTCTCTGTGGCCCAGATTCTTCATCTGTAGAATAGTAATAATACCTCCTTCATACAGTCATCATGAGGAATAAGGATTAAAGGAATGAACAAAAATACAAAGTACCTGGCACACAGTAGAGTGCTCATTAAGTCATGATTAAAAGCCCACCATAAGGCTGGCCCCTAGAAGGAAGGAGAAAGGAAATGGGTTAGGATAGGTACTGCTCTCTTTAAAATTAAGCCACCAGGCTCCAATAGTCTTGATAGTCGGCAGCAATAATTACTCCCTCAGAATGCCAGCTAATTCTATGCTCCCACCAGCTACACAAACCTTGTTCTTTTTTGAGTTTACATTCCTATTTTAGTCATTAGTGAGAGTCTCGTGGTTTCAAGGGAGGGCAGGAATATGATTTTGTCATTATTTGCTAGGTGTTTCCTTCAGGAATGAGATTCTGGTCACTGGAGTCGTGTCTGGCACAGAGTAGGTGCTCAGTAAATGTTGCTGGCTTGATTGAACTGGCTTTGGAGTGGTACTTCCTGGAAGCAGAAGGAAAGTGACTTCCTAAAAGCCCTCAAAGCACTGAGGACTCATGTTTTCTTTGCCCATGTGAGCACGCCTGCGTGTGTGTGTGTGTGTGTGTGTGTGTGTGTGAGAGAGAGAGAGAGAGAGAGAGAGAGGGAGAGAGGGAGAGAGGGAGAGAGAAGGGGGGGAAGGAGAGGTGTAGGAGTATGGGGGGGGTTACATTAAGCACACAGGAGCCAAGCTCCGTTGGTCTCTCTAAGCCTTGCTCCGGAATAATCACCCAGTGAAAGCCACTCGGAGCAAGTTTTTTTTGCTTTGAGCCAAAACCATACTCTTGGAATCTTCCATCGTGGCTTTAAAGAACCTCCTGAGATACTATAGCTTGTTAGCCAGCCCCGAAAAAGCCATTCTTCCTGCAATCCTGACTTGCCAGTCTTTCTCAATGAAAAATTCTCTCCTTTACCTACCAAGCTGTCTCTCATCCTCTCAGATGCCTTGCATAACAATCCAGTTTTCATTCTGGAGTTTGTTAGAGGTATTTATAGGATCTGACTGTACAATGAGGACGGTACTGACTCCAACTGGATGTACTTCTCCAATGCACTATTCCTCCCCACCTCCCCTCCCTAACCCTGCTACCGCCGCCATCAGTCTCCTTTCCAGAATTCCAAGTCAGTAACTGGCATGATAGAACACACCCTCAGAACATTCAGAGGAGCTGATCATAGAAGCAGTGCTGATGTGTGCCAACTGTCTAGGCAAAGACTGTGTCAGGTCACATATATAAGTCACTTCAAGACTATCCATCCAAGAAGCAACAGTTCTGCATCTCATGATAATAACAATAGCCATAATGTTGAAAATAGCTAACATTGTTGAATGCTTCCTCATCTAATTCTCACAATGGTTTAGTGCTCTATGCTTTGATATTTTTATTCCTTGAGGTATTTCCCCTTCCAGCCTCTCGATTTAAACCAGTAGGATCGCAACTCCCAGCTGACCCCCAACCACATCCTGTCTGATTTTTTTTTTTTTGGAGTAGAGTTGATTTACAATGTTGTGTTAGTTTCAGGTGTACAGCAAAGTGAATCAGTTATACATATACACATATCTATTCTTTTTTAGATTCTTTTCCCATATAGATCATTACAGATTATTGAGTAGAGTTCCCTGCACTATACAGTACTGTCTGACTTCGTATTTGGTTTTTAGTGGGTTTCCAGGCTCTCTTCATCAACTGCCCTGACACACTAGGTCACTTGCTCCCTCCCAGGTGAGCCGTTTTCCCATGTAGGCTCCCTTTCTAGAACTTCCCTCTTTGGAGTAGGAAGTGAGCACCCATCACCCTCTGCTGCCATCTCATGGCTAGAACAAACCATTGCATTGGATTTAATTCCACAGCACTAGATGCTTTCAGAGCCCCTTACCTCCAACACAGGAGAACTATAACAGCTACCAGGAAATCCCATTTAGCTAATTCTGACTGCTGTGTATACTTGCAAATGGAAAATTATATATTTTTAAAATGTGTTCTAAAACAGAGTTTTCAGCATCTAGCTCACTTTCCTCCATTTAGTTCAAATTAGTGAAGTTTAGCTGTAGCTTGAAATTAGAGGTGTGACTGCCAGTTGACTTATTTTGTGCGTCTGCACCTGCGTTGCCATTGCTGTTGGGAGCCCAGCTCGGGAACCAAGTTGACTAGCTAAGTGCAACGACAGCCAGCTGAGTCCCAAATGTCTCCGTAACCCCTGGGTAAGCACACAGCTCCTTTCTTTCAGAAAAAAAAATCATCACCATGGATTAGTGATCTTAACAGATAAATAGCAAATTGTGTTAGACAGAGACTACATGTAAAATGTAGGGGCTACTCCGCATCATAATCTGGAACTAAACTACTTGCCAAAACCTCTTTCTTCATCTCAAATTTCTGCTGCGGTGGTAAAAAAAAGCAGAACCGCTTAATGAAAGTACAGCTCAGCAAGCTCCCGCACTGGTGAGGGAAGGAAGGTGTTTTGAACGTTTCTCCCTCTTTGGGAAATCTTGCATTGCTACCGATTTCCTTTGTGAGCATTTTTTCTCCTCAACGGAGCCCAGCTTGATTGGCAACTACAAAACAAACCAACAAAAGTCGTTCTATCTCGGGTCATTTCTGCTGGCTTTTTAAATACACTTTTATACACAACTAGACTATTTTCTGAAGAACTGACATCTGAGGCAATGAAAGTTGGGCCTATTCCAACGTGCAGCCATTTGCTGAGGGAGCAGAAGAAGATTCTTGAAGATCAGTAGACTTTTTCAAACCACCGAGAAAGGCCCTTTATCTCAGATCTTGCTATGGCCAGGAACTTGATTTTTCTTCCCAAACCTGATCGTCTCCCCTGGGGCGGGGGGAGCCACTCATTCTCACCTTTTAGATTTTCTTTTCCTCCAAATGAACTAAAGGAAGAAGTGTTTGCAGCTGTGGATCCCCCAGCTTGAAGTCAGCTGATCCCTTTTAGGAAACACAAAGATAACTCACTGCCAATTACTTCAGAGAACAACAGGCCCAGACTGCCTTCCAAACCCCTGAATGTGAAACATATGTCAAGGTGACCTTCCTTCCAGCCTCACCTATTGCACTTTTGTACACACCCAACAATTTAAAATCATCTGACAATAACCAGTTAGGTGACACAAACGTGGGACTGACTTGTTTGATCCTGATCTAATTTTTCTCTTGCTGACAGCCTCCATGGCAGGCGACATGGTAGATGGCGGGAGTTAAGAAAGACTTTTCTCCACTAAAGGTTCACTGCTACTGGCTTTTTTTTCTCTGCCTCATAGCCTGGCTTACTTCTCAAGACCCCACCCCCCACCCCACATCCTCTGCTCCTACCGGGGGACTTTCCCTCATTTTCCATTATCTCCGCAAAGTGGGGACTCAATCAATAACCAGGGAAGTCTGTCCCTAGCTCACTACTCTTAAACGAGCTCTAACTACAGTGCCTGACACAGAGTAGGCACTCAGATGTTAATTGTTGTTGTTGTTACTATTTAACCTCTCTGAGCCTCAATTTTCTCATCTGTAAAATGGGTGTAAATACAGTACCAACCTCCTGGGCTTAGTCAATATATAGAAAATGCTTTTAAAAGTATCCAAAACAAAGGAAGTTCTGTATACATCTAATCTGTGACGGTTATGACTACTACTAATGCCTTGAGAGCACACAGAATGTGAGGTGAAAAGAGAAACGTGTGTGTGTGTTGGGGGTACTTTGGGGGAAAAGAGTTCTGTTTGGGTTATGCATTTGAAATGCCCACTGCGCAGTTGAACATTTAGGTCTGAAGTTTAGCAGGGAGGCAGAGAGGAAATTTTCTCACTTTAACGAATATAGTAAATGCCTGTAAAGCCCCTGGGGATGTGAAATGTTACATAACATACACGATTGTTCCTCCCCTTCAGAAGCTTACCGTTGTAAGAAGGCCAAGTCAAGGGTTCTAGGTATAAATGTAACATGAGGTAATCTCTAAGTGATACCACAAGGAAGAAGCAAGGTGGTCTGGGCTCAAGATGGAGGGATTGCCTCTGGCTGGGGCAATCAGGGAAGGCTTCCAAAAGGAAGTGATGTTCTCTGATTTAATAATTCTCTGTAGCCTTTCCTTATGACTCTAAGTGCCTGCTGATTTGTCCTGTAAATGCCCTGAGTGCCTACGTTGTGGTGCCTCATAACAAAGTCATGAGCTTTTCCTAACGCTAAATGGATCTGATTTGAATGACTAGACTTTATTCTGACTTTTCTTTTTATAAAATGGTGGTAACAGAAGATCAAAGGGGCATAGGTTTTTTTCTTTTTTTTTTCATGTCCTTACTTGGCAAAATAATCTGGATTTGGAGGGGAGTGGCCTTCACTGGTCTGTTGAGAGCCAGCCATCTGGGAACCTGACACCTTTACCATCTGTAGCGCTTGTGCAGGAGTCTGAACACAAACCTTATCGTCCCGTTACTTCTTTCACGTGAGTTTGGCTGGCCTCTCAGTGGGATCCTGCAGGCAGAATCACTGTCACTCTCTCCTGTTGGGACCCTCTCCCCTTGTGCGCCACACAGAACCGGGCACAGCACGTGTACAGAGCTACTTGTTAAAATGCCTGAACTGAATCACGTGGACCTTGCATCCCCTTGGCTATGAGCAAGTCAGATTCTGTTCTGCCTTGGGTTCAGCATGGGAATCAGGCACTAAAGTCAGGTGATTATTTAGACAGCTGGCAGGTAGGTCCCTTATAGCTAGATAACTGGCTGATATGAGGTACTCACTTTATTTTATTTTATTTTTTTTTGAGGTACTCACTTTAAACTGTTAAGGGTGGTTAGTAGTTTTACATATTACCACTTCTTACAAACATGAATATAACTTCAAGGCCTTAACCCAAAGCAACAAATGATGTGGGCATTTCAGTCACTGTGGCAAGGCCAATGGGGAAGCTACTGGAAAATTCAGCTTTCTGCAGGCCTCAGCTCATACCATCCAGAGATTGATAGAGTACAGTGTTTAAGAGCTTAGTCTATGGTCAGCCAAGCGAGGGCTCCCATCCTGGCTCCACTACTTACTAAGAATGTGAGCTTGGGCTCAGTCTCATCGTCTATAAAATGGGTATGACACTGATATCTGCCTTTAGGGTTGCTGTGAGATGATCTGTGTGAAAATCTGGTACAGTGTCTGGCACACTATAAGAGCTCATTGTATGGTAGTTAATCTATGTTAAGAATAGCTCCTAGTTGCAACTCCTAAGGGACTTGACTTACCTATCAGACTTCACCCCCTACATACACTGAGGGCAAAACTTCCCAAATTGTTCTACAGGTTCAAGGCAATTGCTATTAAAAACCCAGGTTCCTTTTTTGCATAAATTGACAAGAAGATCATAAAATTCACATGAAATGCAATGGAGGCAGAATAGCCAAAACAATTTTGAAAAAGAGCGAAGAATTTAGAAGATTCGTGCTTCTCAATTTCAAAAGTTACTACAGAGCTACTGTAATCAAGACAGCGGGGTACTGGCATAAGGATACATTTACTGATAAATGGAATAGAATTAAGAATCCAAAAATAAACCCTCATATTTATGGTTAGTTGATTTTCAACCAGGGTACCAAAATGATTTAATGGGGAAATAGTAGTCTTTTCAAAAAATGGTGCTGGGACTGATCTTGGGTGGCCTCGGCCTGTACTGGCTTGAAGCAGGGTTTCGATTCCCCAGCCAGAGATTGAAGTCAGGCCTCAGCAGTGAGAACACTGAATCCAATCATTAGACCATCAGGGACAGTAGCCAGTGACAAGGCCCTGGCCTGTCGGCTTTGCAGAAATGAATTTCCACAAAGAGACGGAAAGTGGTGAAACAAGTGTTTATTAGGAGGAAAAAGAGTACGTGTGAATAGACACACGGGCAGGCTCAGAGACAGAGTTACACCACGTGGTAGTTTGAATCACTTAAATGGGGCATTTCTTCCGGGTTTCCTGTGGCCAATCACCTCGCTTTGCCTGGCTCTGAGTCTGCATTTGGTCTATCTCAGGGTTCTCCCCTGTATGCGAGCACACCTCTTAACCAAGATGGATTCTAGCGAAGAGGTCTATGGGTAGGTTGACATCACTTACTATGGGGTGGCGCCTCCTCCCTTTTTGACCCCCCCAAGGAGCCTTTCTGCACTCGTGTAGTTGGGAAGGTCTCCTTGACCTCGAGAATGAGAAATATATGGTCTCTTTATCTGTTATCTGGGCAGGGCTTAGCTCCTCCTCGCTCCTGCTATTATCTTTGTCTTGGAGTATCTGTCCACGGGGGACGGACTCTAGCTGCTCAGCCTGGGGTCCATCTATCTCCTGCCTCAGGACAAAGTGAATATCCACAGGCAAATAAATGAAGTCGGACCCCTTCCTCATACAATATGCAAAACTTAATTTAAAATGGATTAAAGACCTAAGTATAAGAGGTAAAGCTATCAAACTCAGAGACAAACACATAGGTGTAAATCTTTGTGACCTTGGATTGAGCGATGTTTCTTATATATGGCTGCAACAGCACAAGCAACAAAAGAAAACATGAAATGGACTTCATCAAAACTAAAAACTGTTGCTCTAGGCTCTGTACAGTTCGGCCTTTATAGTGCGGTCAAGCATACAACACACGGGCACTGCTGTTTTTCCTGCAGTCCCTCTTTGTGAGGCATTCTCGAAATCCACTAGAGATCGATTAAATAGACTCAAATTGGAACTTCAATATGCGAGCAGGAATTAGGATTGTGCTTTCAAAGCTCACAGATGTGTCTGGATTAGATACTACGTGGTGGCTTGAGACAAGTTTGTTTTGTAATATTCTAATTGCAGTTTGTTCTGCCAGAGTCCATACCACCCTATACTACTCTTGTCAGATATAAAAATAGAAAATAAAAACCTGTTCAACTTTAAAGTTATTATGTTCAGCCAAATCGAAACTCAGAGCAGAGGCATTGAACGTAAAGGTTGGGTGGTCATATCCACTATTAAAAGAAGTTTCACATCCGCATTTTTGCTTTAGGAGAGAGGGATTTCTTGGGTCAGAGTTATTGGGGATACACAAGGAGAAGAAGTCCTAGGAGACCATAAAGACCGTGGCAAAGTGGTCCAAATATCTGGTTCTGGCAGCAGCTGGGGGACAATACTGTAGAACAGCAAACTACAAATTGCTGCCTGTTTTGTTAATAAAGTTTTATTGGCACACAACTACACCCATTCATTTACATACTATGTATCGCTGAGTTTGTGCTGAAACAGCTGAATTGAGTCTTTGCAAAAGGGATGATATGGTCTGCGAAGTCCCAAATACTTACTATCTGGCCCTTTACAGAAAAAGTTTGCTGACCCCTGCTGTGTAACACCAGTACTACAGTCTGGATATCTCCATTTAGATGTCCCACAGACAAATCTAACTCAGCAGGTATAAAAATGCATGCATCTCCGTAACTTGCTCCAGCTTCAGTGTTCCCACTCTCGATTAATGGCACTACTGTCCACCAATTCACCCAAAAGAGAAGCCTCCCTCCCTTTTACCCTCTCACCCTATATATTACTTCACTTCCCACCCATCACCACATCCTGCCAATTCTACCTCCTCACTATATTTTGAATCTGAGCACATCTCTTCATTTCCACTGCCATTACCTTAGTCTGAGTCACGATCATTTTGTACAACATTGACAACAGCTTTCTGACTGGTCTTCCTGCCCCTAGTTCTGCCCACCCTCTGCCCCCAATCCATTTTCTACTCAATAATCATAGGATCTTTCTAATGTCTAAATCTGATTCTGGCACACGCATAATGATACATGCAGCTAAGATTTAATGATCCCTTACTATTTGCGACACATAGTTCTAAGTGCTTCATGTATAGTAACTGATCTTAATCCTCACATGAATCCTATATGGCAGATGTTGTTATTAACTCCATTCTTTAGATGAAGACTTTGAAGAGCAGAGAGAACCAGTGCAATCTAGCTCGAGTGTCTATAGTCTTAACTACTCTACTATACTGCTCTACACACACACACACACACACACACACACACACACACACACACACACACGAACCTATCATTTATGGCTTCTCATTGCTCTTAAAATGAATCATACTATTTATAATGGCCAAAGACTATCATTTTTTTTGAGTTGTGTAGCCCTTTATTAGCGACTAAAACATAAGGCATCTGTTGTACAACACGGGTAGTAATTGACTATAACTGGAGATTTTTATATTCTAATACAGATCATTTATAAATGCAATTTCTTTATTAAAAAGCTTCCACCCTTTTTGTTTGTGTACAATTTGCAAAACTATTCTGAAAGCGGAGTATATGTGTACAAGTCTGCAAGGAGTGCAAATTCAGGATATGGTAAATGTTTCACAAGTTACTTTCCAAAAACTGACTGCCACAACTGTGCCAAAGACTATCATTTTGATCTCCTGTAGCCCCTGCCTACCTCTCCAGCCTCATCGCTTGCCATCCGCAGCCTTGCAGTTCAAGCAGCAGTCTCCCCAGACGGCTCTACCTCCCCATACCAGTAACGCTCTTTTTCACCTCCATGCCTTTAGTCATGTTATCCCCGCTACTCTGGCTGTTTTCTCTCTTCCCATGTCCTTCACTACACCTAGCCAGCTTCTACACATCCTTCAATGCTCCACTCAGGTCTTACCTGCTCCAGGAAGCCTTTGCAGAGCAGTCCGAATTTGCCCTTCCTTTGTGCTCCCATTACGCCTTGTGTTCCTATCCATTTCCATGCCCTCACTAGACTGTTTCATAACTGTCTTTTTATATATGTGTCTCCCTCACTAGACTGGGTGCTTCCAGTGCTTCTCCCGTTGCATCCAAATATTTTGCTTTACCCTCCTACTTTTCTATACTTTTTTTTCTAGGACCTTTTCGTCCCAGCCTTTGGCATAAGCTATAATGCCAAGAAGAGTAGAAAGGGACTGTATGGGATTTTGTCTTTTGTGTGTAAATGTGTGAAAAGGAGATGTGAGGACATAAGGGGGATGGTGAACATCTTTGGAGAAAATGAGATCACATGATAAAAAGACTTTAGAGCTTTTTTTTTTTGTCATCTAGTAATAGTAACCTGCTTTAGGGTAGGCTAGTCCCTAAAACGGATAATGGCTCAAACACAATAGAATTATCTCAGTCATGTAACTGTCCAAGACAGATATTCTTGGTCAACAAGATAGTTCTCCTCCACATAGTCACTGAAGGACACGGGCTGACAGAAGCCCCTAGGCCACCCTGAGCTACCACACCCCACTCAGCAAGAAGGGGGAGAGAACATGGAGGAGCACACATGGGGGACATATATAGTCCAGGCCTCGAGGTGCCACTCATCATTTCTCCTCACATTCCATTATTGAGAACTTGGTCATGTGGCCACACCTCACTGCAAGGGAGCCTGGGAGACGTAGTCCAGCCTGTGCTCAAGGAAGAAAGAATGGTTTTGGTGGGAAGCTAGTGACCTTCACAGATATACTGACAGTAAAATTGGGCTAGTTTACCTCGGGTGTTAGGTAAATGATGGAAGAATTTTATTTCCTTTGTACTAGTAAGCTGTATGGTGCAGTGCTGTTTAACCTTTCCCATGGGAAGCTGGAGTAATCAGATAGAGGCAATCTTTAAAATCATTGCTGACAGTTGAGCTCCCTATTGAGTTGCTTACCAGGAAGTAACAGCCGGAGGGTGACTTGCAATGCTGATGATCTCTTAACTATTAATCACTGACACTCTGTAGATTGCCTTTAAGTAAAATCCCAGCTGAGTTAGACACTGTCGTATAATATTGGCCCCCAAATAGCTTTGCCTCCTTTGCATGTCTAGACTAGGGAGCGTGTTAAATAAATGGCAAAGTAGCAACCTGATTCTTTGCTAGCCAACCAAGAGGTGCTCAGAACCAAAAGGGAAAAAAGAAAACGTCAAAAAGGGAACTCATTTCCATTCCAAACCACAGCCACAGGCATGAGCTTATTTGCTGCCAGTTCGTGTTTGCCCAGAGTACACATTTGTTGATGACCTCATGTAAGCTAGGGGAATGAGTAAAAGTGAATCCGTCTGAAATGAAACATCCCCATGATTCTCTGCTAAGAGGCATGTACATTCCCGGGAGAACTTTGTAAAACAGCTGCCCACGCTCTACTCCCCGGGGAGGCTCATTTAGTGGGCTGTGGTGTGACTTGGGAATTGGGATTTTTTTTCATGTTCCCTGGATGATTCTGACGCAGAGCCAGGTTCGGGGAAGCATCTCTCTAACACAATGGGAGGGGAACTAGGGGGCCACGCCAAAGCACAAACCAGAGTGATTGATTCTGTTTAATGTATGAAACAGATAATCAACCCTAAGGAAGATCCAGTCTCCTAGCTTGACATGCAGAGCTGTCTCTGAGGTTAGACCCACGCATGGGAGCCTGGAGATCAGGCCTCCTCTGGGGATTGGCCGTGCAGCTGGCTATAAACTAGGAGAGCTATTATGAATGTAGACTTCCACCTGGACACCCCAGATGCCTGACTTGTTCTCTTCTTTTCCCAGTTTGTGGCCCAGCCCAACTGCCAACAGTTGCTTGCCACTCTGTGGTACGATGGCTTCCCTGGATGGCGGCGGAAACACTGGGTAGTCAAGCTTCTGACGTGCATGACCATTGGGTTCCTGTTTCCCATGCTGTCTATTGCTTATCTGATCTCACCCAGGAGCAACCTTGGGCTGTTCATCAAGAAACCCTTTATCAAGTTTATCTGCCACACAGCCTCATATCTGACCTTCCTCTTCATGCTTCTCCTGGCTTCTCAGCACATCATCAGGACGGACCTCCATGTGCAGGGGCCTCCCCCGACTGTAGTGGAATGGATGATATTGCCTTGGGTTCTCGGTGAGTCAAAGAGACCAGGAGCTATGGCCAGACTGCCTGCTGGTCCTGTCTAAAGAAACTACTGGAATAGGCAGTTGGACTGGCCCTGAATTCGGGCACCTTCCCTCTGTGCAGTGGGGTTGTCCTTTGTTGGGAGTGTCAGAAATGTGGTTCCTTCCTCCCCAGGCCCTGGCCGCTCAGCACCACAGGGTTCACCGTGAGATTGACAGTGTACCCAAGGCTTGTTTCAGCTAACCTAACATCATCAAGGACAAGGAAGTTGTCTGTCAGTTGATTTAGAGGGAAAGCCAAGTGTTAAGTCAGGACAGGTTCAGGTAAGCTAGGCAGGGCAAGTGCTGGTCAGTCTATTCAATGCCTTCTTTCCCATAACTGGGGTTGGGGGGCAGGGGTGGCACTCGGATCTGCTGCTTTCTTGTGACTACTCCACATAATCCCACTACTTATTCAGGGTCCACATCCTATTTAGATACTGATTTCACAACCAGAGGGAAACCTTGGGAAATTCACACAAGTCATGGTTAAAGCAGCCTTACCAGAAGCCTCCAGGCATAATTCCATTGCATTGGACCCTCCAATGCATTTCCATCCTCCAAGTCCTTGCTGCTCGAACTGTGGTCCCCAAACCAGCAACGTCAGCATCATCTGGGAACCTGTGAGACAGAATCTCAAGTCTCACCCTGGGTCTGTGGAATCAGAATCTGCATGATCTCCGGTAGATTCCCGCGTATTTTAAAGTCTGAGACTCACTGCTTTAGACCACAGCCACACCTTTTACTGCTTTCCACATTCCAAGGCTAAAGAAACATCTATGCCATCAGGCAGAATTCCATGAAACCCACACGCAATGAGAGGAGAGAGGAGAAAAGAGGATTCTAAATTATTCTGGGCCCCATAGCCTAGCTCCAGTCCCAACATCCAGTACTTTGGACCATGGCCAGCTTTTGCTCACCTCAAAGCTCATTGAGAAGTTTTCCCTCTAGCACATAGTGGAAACTAAGGACTATGGGATAATATTGACCTAATTAATTCATTGATGAAATTACCCCTACTCTAAAATGGGAAGAGGGTAGAATCAGACGCCCTGAATTGCAACAACATTCCAGTAACTGTGGTAACGATGTAAAAGTGAGTAGTATCCAGAAAATTATAACATATAGACATCTTTAGGTAAAGCCTATCTTGGCGAGTTCAAGACAGGGAGGTGAGGTAGTAAAGAAAGAAGAAAGTTATTACTATCTCTAGGGGCTCCACTGACCCCCAATTCATTCATTGATTTCCTCTTTCTTCATTTGGGAGAATCCTGCTATGATGTCTAGTCTGACGCTGTGAAGAAATAAACCTTTTGCCTCCATTCTTCAGGTTTCATTTGGGGGGAGATTAAGGAAATGTGGGATGGTGGATTTACTGAATACATCCATGATTGGTGGAACCTGATGGATTTTGCAATGAACTCACTCTACCTGGCAACTATTTCCCTGAAGATCGTGGCCTATGTCAAGGTAACTTTGAATGTTCGCCATTTTTCTTAAACAATGATTTTGGTTACATTAAGCTTTAGCTGTGGGAGCATAAAAAGTTTAGGAGGAAAGTGCTGATGACAGTTCAGTCCGTGTGGAAAAGTACCATAAAACAGACATTCTTTCAGTGGTTTGTAA
Source organism: Grampus griseus (assembly GCF_964374135.1). Taxonomy (NCBI): domain Eukaryota; kingdom Metazoa; phylum Chordata; class Mammalia; order Artiodactyla; family Delphinidae; genus Grampus; species Grampus griseus. The sequence goes on along the minus strand of NC_138999.1, from coordinate 96,380,648 downwards.
GCAGTGTCCACCTAACCAAAGAAAGTGGAGAATGGAGCAATTTGCAAATGAATTCTTAGCTTCTTCAACTCTGACAGTCACCCATCTCAATTAGCGTTTACGTCCTTTCTACAATGTCCTCGCCAAGAAGATGGCCCACTGATGCTTGCACAGGGCAGAGACTAGGAAATTCACTGAATTTCCAGAAGCCTCTCTCAATACTTGTCACTTCATTAAAAAGTGCTACTTTGTATTTTTCTAATATTATTCTCCCTGTGACACATCCATTAGTAATCCTTCCTCCCTATAGGGTCAAACGGAACGGGGCTGTTCCTTCTCCATAAAGGGCTTCCCATACGAAGTCATCTCTCCCTAACCCGCTGAGCTGTCTCTTCCCAGAGCTAAATATTCACACTTCCCTCAAGTGTGCTTCATTGGATAGGGAGCAGAACCCTAGAATCACATCACTTCCACCACCAGGATGATCATTCAAGCTGTTATGAATCCCGCCTTTCGAGTATCACCCAATCTATGTCTCTCTACGAATCTAGATCACACACACACACACACACACACCACCTTGATGTTGTCCCTGCACAATGTACAGCCTGAATTATCCTGAAAAACAGCTTCACGTCCAACACCTCATGCTGGGTAGTCACAGGCTCTGAGTTCGAGTTTGGTGCTCATTAGATAATGGAATGGCTGTGCTCCCTATACCCTGAATTGAACTGCTCCAGCGTGAGAAAGGCTGACAATCCCATCTCCAAGATTGTCTAGTCAGTCATGCTTTTTGGCACTAAATCCCACATGAAGGAGTTTTAGAATGGGAATATGGCTGTCCCCCAAATCGCCAACTTAGTTTATTTTTATATCCCTAATATGCATATTGCATAAATTTTAAGACCTTTGGAGTTAGTTACATGGAGCGTGAATATTGAATGCAGTCCTGAAACATTTTTGAAAGCCTAAGAGTATGCTTTCACTGGTGGTGATCGTTTAACACATACTTACAACTTCGTTACAAGAAAAAGCTGGTAAGGAAAATGTTTGAATCTATGGTTAATGTGCCTGGATGACTAAGTAACACTGTTTGCCTAAAAAAAAAAATTCTTCGTTTGGCAGTGGTATTTATATCCTGAAGGGACAATAAATTATCAATCTAGAAATTGGTGGGTTCTGCTTAAACAGGAAAGTTTAGAATAAATGATCAAAAGGATTAACCCTTGGGGATGTGAAAATGTGTCAACAGATGCCCAACGTTAGTTAATCACATAACCTGTCCAATTTCACTGGCAAGCCTTCCAAGGACCAGATACTTCCCCACCATAGACTGTAAGGATAAATCAGCTCCACTAAGCTGAGTAAATGCCCCTCAACTGACATTGAACGCAAAAAAAGACATTTGCCAAGAAGTTAGAGTCCTTCTCAAGAAAGGAGAATTTACCAAGCAAGACATTCCACGTGCAGATTGGATTTGCACTGAGAAACTATCAATGGGCAGTCTGGTCCACGCTTGCACAGAGGCACACCAGTCTGAAATGAACTTCTCCAAGTAGGCTGAGCCAACCTCTACGAGGTAAAGACACAGGGCTGGTCCCCAGGCCCTTTGAAAAATTTCAGGTCACTATTGTACTGAGGCAGTACAGAAGCACCATGGCATAAACTGGCCTTAAGAAAATCCTTCATTAGCGTGAAAAACTAGTCAACAGTATATATACTCCACCTCACATTATTTTGCTTTTGAGCTCACCCCCCTTTGAAAAGCGTAGAGGCCAATTTTCAAGCTGCATTCCATCCCAAAGAATATAAGAAAACTCACCTGCCTCCCAATGTCACTAACTCAAGAGTCAGGAAACGTAAATGTAGTCCCTGCTCTGATATTTAGGAGCTAGATTAGCTGGATTACCACAGGCCATCCTTCTACCTCTCTGAGCCTCAGACACTGCCTCTGAAAAATAAAACTGGACTAGATCAATGGATTTCAGGCTTTGAATTGTTTTCCATGGAACCACATCTTGAAATTAAAACTTATGCAGAACTTGAGTATATTAAGGAGCTCAAAGGAATGAATTTGAATCGAGGAATGAATCTTCCAGGCCTCCTCTTTGGTTTCCACAGTAGCCACCAGGTGCTTCCACTGAACCCTCAGGCTTGAAGGAACGCAATTTGAAAACCATTTGCGTTTGATCAGGGGTCAGCAAACTATGATCTGCAGGCCAAACTGGGGCCACTGCCTCATCTGTTTATGTATTGCCTGTTAGTTCTAGAAGGAAAGAGTTGAGTAGTTGTCACAGGGACCATATAGTCCACAAAGCCAAAAATATGTACTATCTGGCCCTTGTCAGAAAAAGTCTGCTGACCTCTACGTAGGCTAAACGAGCTCCAAGTTTATTCCCTGCTATCATATTCTATAATATCTTTCTCCAAAAATATACATGCAAAGAATAGATTTGCCACGAGAATCACCTTTCACACTTTTGACTGTCCTGCAAATCCAAACTCACCAGCCCATGGGCAGAAGACTTCCCTGTGGTTACAGGTGTGCCTGTGGAGAGAGAAAACCCTAAATTGAGTTATGCATGTTCCAGTTGAGAGTACCTAGTTTTAAAATATAGGTCTGTTTTGTTATCAGCAAAGAATCTGCATCTTTCACATAGACCACCAAACCTGTAAAGGCCTATCTAACGTATGTGCTGTGATATCAACTATCATATATGTAATATTTAACGGAAATAGTGCTAGACTGAGTGTGCAGAGACCCGAGTTTTGGTCCTGGCTCTGCCACCAACTTGCTGTGTGACCTTAAGCAACTCACTCTGCCTCTCTGGATTTCAGCTCCTCCACTTGTAAAACAGGCATAACAATGTCCACCCCTCACAACGATGCAGCAAATGTTTTCTTTAGAAAGAAAAACAGAGAGATACAAGATTTGGCCAAGAGTGTGTAAGACCAATTGGCCACCCCAAGTCTATTTGAAACAGAAGCAAGTTTTCTCCAAACTCCTCTGACAGTGAAGAATATTGGATACACACAATGATTTTAACAACACCAGTTTCCTCAGTTGTTGGAAGCGAAGCACATTTTAGAAATGCTAACAATATAATTTGGCCCTCGATGCAACATTTTCTCAGGAAAGTTGTTTACATTTAGTCCTGAGAAATTGTGATATTTAGATGAGTGCTCAAGGCAATATGCTTCTGATTGAATTCCAGGCAAAATCTACTTCTGTCTTGGGGAAGGTAAAAAGCAATTTCTTATATTTCCATAACACCTCCCCTTATGGAGTACACAGACGTTCACATATGGATACATAATCACAGACATGTGCAGTGGGTAGGAGTAGATATTATCCTCATTCTCTGGTGAAATTGAGAGAGAGAGAGGCAGTTTTAAGCGACAAAGCCCAAATTGGAGCTCAGACCTCACGTCGAAGCCATCTTTCCACGAGGCGACCTCTAATATTCCAGGAGCTGAAAGCTCAGGCAAGACTGAAAAATGGGCAGCCAACCCCAGAAATCCGGGCTCTTCCCCTTCTTCAACCCCTGGTTCTTCATTTGTGCTAGAGGGACATTGCAATTTGTCAGACTGTCAAAGGAACAATAAAATACATCCATACACCACTGTGCGGACAGTACTAAATTTACTACCTGGAAGGTTGACGTGCCATTTGTAATAGTATGGGAGAAAAGCGTATTGGCAGAAAACTCTGAGTAATGACCCTCTAAGGATGCTCTATCAGCCCCAAACTGCAGTCAGCAGGGAAGTCAACATGAACACTGCACACGGAGGAGACTGAACCTGTCGCTTGTCCTTCAGTAACTACAAGTCGTCTGCAGTGCTCAGAACAAAATGGGGGATTGGGTAGGAAAGTTGATTTGAAATCTCATTAGGAAGCAGAGCGATTTGGGCATACCTGTGGCTCTGTTCCAGGGACACTTCTCAACAATCTGGTCAACTCACACTTCAAAAATGTCTGTTGATAAACTACAGGTGGTTACTCCAGATAATTGCTCTGAAATTCATTTTTCTACATCTATGTGCTGGGTATATATTTCGATGAGGGTGGGAGGACGAGTGTTATTCGCATCATGTATTGATTGGGTGGGAAAAAAAGACAAATAGTGCCAATCACGGGGGGAGCTGTTGTATAAATGAATGCTTGATGCTTACTTTCGTGGCTTTATTTGGGTGCAGAAGGGAGAAAAGAGGGGAAAGTTTTCTAAATGCTCGCTGTACCTCTCATCTTGTGCACTTGTTGTTTCTTCCAGTATAATGGTTCTCGTCCAAGGGAAGAATGGGAAATGTGGCACCCAACTCTGATTGCAGAAGCTCTCTTTGCGATATCCAACATTTTAAGTTCGTTGCGTCTCATATCCCTCTTCACAGCCAACTCCCACTTAGGGCCTCTGCAGATCTCTTTGGGGCGCATGTTGCTTGATATCCTCAAATTCCTCTTTATCTACTGCCTGGTACTGCTGGCTTTTGCCAATGGATTGAACCAGCTTTACTTTTATTATGAGACCAGAGCAATCGATGAGCCCAACAACTGCAAGGGGATCCGATGCGAGAAACAGAACAATGCCTTCTCCACGTAAGACTCCCAGCTTTCCTCTTCTGCCTTTTGTCTGCTTTCTCCTTCTTTGCCCTATTTTCCGTCCACAGCTTCATCACTGCCCCTTGACAGTGCATGCAGAGCTCACTTATGGATCAACCCGAAGGGTCTGAAGTGAAGGAAGGTTCTTCCCTCCCTGCAGGGGACCAGGACGGGAAGTAGAGTTAGGTGAGGGAGGAAAGAGACAAACACACAGGGGCTCCCAGGAACTCATCTAAAGGGTTAGTTCTGAACTATTTTGGTCACATCCCATGTTTTTAAAGGAATTCATGGGAAGGGGTAAATAATTCCTCTCTCTAAAAAGCATCACTAACCAAGGAAATGAAGCGGCAAGGCTATACCTCCCAACAAGTGATTGCCAAAGCGAATGTAACTGTTCTGAATCAAGAACAAAGAAAAAGGGAGAGCGCAAAATTACCTGAATGCACCTTGTGATATTGTGATTAATAATAAGAAATATGTATTTGCTCTTTGTCTCCATTTCTGGCACAGAGCTCCGAAAAGCCTTGGAATTTCCTAAGCGATGAGAACAACAAAGGTCTCTTTGGCTGTGTTAACAAAGTGACTTTTGGACCTCACCTAAGGATGGGGGCCGGTTACCCCCATGTGATTAGAGGGTTGGAACATTCAGTCTCACCCCTGCACCTTCAAGGGAGGGGAGAGGGACTGGAAATTGAGTTCAGTTACCAATGGCCAATGATTTAATCAACCGTGACTATGTAATGAACCCTCCATAAAAACCCAAAAGGACAGGGTTCAGAGAGCTTCCAAGTTGGTGAGCACGTGGAGATTTGGGGAGAGTGGGTGATCAGAGAGGGCAGGGAAGCTCTGCAACCCCGCCCATACCTTGCCGTATGCCTGTTCTATCTGGCTGTTTCTGAGTTGTATCCTTTTATAATAAACCAGTAATCTAGTCATTTCAATGTTTCTCTGAGTTTTGTGAGGTACTCAAAGCCAAGGAGAGGGCTGTGGGAAGCTCTGATCTATAGCCAGCTGGTCAGAAGCACAGGGGACAACCTGGACTTGTAATTAGCATCTGGGAATGGGGGAAAGGGGAGCGGTCTTGTGGGACTGAGCTCTGAATCCATGGAATCTGACGTTATCTCCCAGTGGTGTCAGAATTGAGTTGACTTGTAGGACACCCAACTGGTGTCAGAGAATTGGTGATATGGGGGGAAAATATCTCCCCATACCCAAAGGCTGGAATTGAGTTAAGACCGCTTAGATGGTGTCAGAGCAATGGGATTTGCTAGAACAGCCCTGGCTCACGGACACATGTGGTTTGGGAAGAGAAAAATAAATAAGAGGGCAGGGGGATGACGAATCTTTGATTCCTAGATGCAAAAGAGACAGGCTAAAAGTAAGATGAGAGTCAGCTCAACTTCTGGGGTTAAATTAAGGTTTCAGGTGGGCCAAAAGGCACCAAGCAGTGACTGGAAATGTCTCCTTTTCCCACTTGGGACACAGGAGACAGCTCATGACTCTCTGTCCATGAGTCCACTGCCTCTGGACCTATGGAACCCCTGTGCCTTTTCTTTGTAAACCCAACACCTACTTCTCTAGGACCTTTAAGCTTCCAGAATGGCTTTTATTTTCTCACAAGTCACTGTTAGGGGAAGCAGACAAGAGAAAGAAAATAAGCACATGTCAGGAAAAGTGTTGGGTTCCGGGAGCAGTCCTGAGCTTACCCCGGACTCAGTGTCCTACACCTTATCCATCTCTAGCCCCTGTTCTGGAGAGAGCCAGTCATCTGGTAATCACAGCAATTACCCCAAGGTCGTGAGAGATTCTTAGTCATTAAATTGAGATACAATTTTCCCCCTTAACTCTATAAACTAGGGCAGATCAATGGACTCAGACATTCTCGAAATGTGTTAAGTAACAAAGGCCAGGGGGAAAAAAAGGGTTTCTGCCTGACCCCAAGTTGCACCAATAGAGAGGGGAAAAAGCAAGGCAATGAGCCTACCCTTATTATTTGCCTCTAGCGGCATTTCCTAAAATAGATGACAGATAACCACAGTTCACAGGGATATGAATAGACATGAAAACAAGATCTCTGATCAAGTGAGTTTTGGAAATGCTGGGACAAATTTAAGAAGGTTTCTCTACTGCAGGGCTTCTCAGAGATTTTCCATTGTGAATCTACAGTAAAGGGAGAGGTTTTCCCAAATGTATTGACCAAGATGCTCTTCCCGTGAATAAAGTTTGGAAAATGTTGCCTCGCCGCGTTGCCCATTTTATAGCACCCACCCCCTCCACTAGGCAACACTCCCTCCCTCTCCTCCCAGAACTCAGGGCAAAATCTTGGATGGGGAAACCAGACTTATGTGAAAGGGGGAAAGAGGCCAAAATGGGACGACAAAGAGATAGTGCCGTTTTGGTGAAGCCAACCAGGAGTGGACAAAGGCAACTGGTCACCTCGCTAATGCCTCTTGACTAGGAACTGCTTCCTCTCCGGCATTAGTCTAGAGACAGAACTCACATCAACCTGTTTTCAATACAAAGAGCAATTTTGTAGTGGCTTGAGCACCAGGAGACCGTATCTGTTCCCATCAAAGCATTCAACAGAATCGCACACCTGAATGCAAGGCGCCTTCCGGGAGGCCAGGTCCCTGCCAATTACCCTCTCACATGAACTCTGCTGAGGAAGTTTATGAAATGCCTCCTTGTAAGTCTGTAGTGATTATTAACACCCCTGTTGCCAACTGACATTGGTTCTCATCACTTGCCCAGCAGGGACAATTGACAAGAATGGGCACCTGCAGTACATGAAGTTATCTCTTGGGGTGTCAGGTATAAAGAAGCATTGTCATGCTGGGGGCAGATCAGCAGTAATGTTACCTTAACTTCCCTTCTAGGTGTTGATTTCTTTTTTCCTCCACAGAAGTCTGACTCAGATTTATGTTTTCCTTTAAATGCCTCAACTCAGGCATTTATAATACCTGCTAAAATACATGCTACTTAGAGCGTCAGAAAGACTCTGTTTTTAGAGAAGGGGAAAAGGGAGCTTGTTAACAGATCTGACGTAAACTATGGCATCTGCTTGCTGTCACCCTTTTCCTTCTGATTCTCCAGAGATGTCATTGCTATTCTCCTGCTTAAAAAAGAAAAATTTTTCTGGGCACACAATTCAGGGGGACCTTGTTATCCTTGCTGACAAGCACATGACAGTACTGTGGGTGGTTTGAGTTCAGTATTCAATACTGGCCTTCATCCACTGTTGAGAGCAATGGGGAAGGCATCCTTCGGCGGGCACGGGGCTTGGGAAGAAACAGGGCGGAAGTGGCAAAAAGCTAACTTGGTGGTGCTGTTTCTCCTTCTGAGGTCCTGACCCTCAACTCCAGATGCCTCCTGAACACACCTGGCTGTGCCGCAGGCCTCTCAAACACAACATCCACAACTAAATTCCTTATCTCTATAGCCCCACCCCAAACCCACTTCCGTCTTAATTCCTCATCTCATTCAATGACACCAGGCAGACTCCTAGGAGTCATCTGGGACTCTCCCCCTCTCCCCCACTCCCCCAAGCAACACATCCTGTCTCACACTCACTTCCTAAATATCTCTTAAACCCATCCTCTGTACACACACACACACACACACCCCACTGTCTTGATTCAGGCCTAAACCATCTCTCCCCAAAACTGCTGGGTCTTAAGTGGTCTTAAGTGGTCTCCCTGCCTCCAGTCTTGTTGCCCCCGCAAACGATTTGCCACCCACCACACAGAAGTTTCTAAATACTAGTCTTACCTTGTCGCCCCCTGGTCTCATGCCTGCCTGGTATCTGTATATTCTCCAGCAGAAAATTCTCCTCTTTCCTATAGCTCACAGGGCCTGGGAATCTGGAGCCCGCCTCTCACGCCTGTCACTCCTCTCCTCCATAGTCAATGTCTTGCTCTTCCCAACTTCAGGAGAGCATCTCGGCCCTACAGGCCCTTGTATACGACACGCCACTCCCTCTTCCTGGAATGCCCAACCCCACCTGGCCAGCCTGGACCACTCTCATGCATCCTTCAAGCATCTGCCAAAGCCTCACCTGCTGTTTTAAGGTTTTTCTTACCCACTCCGACCCCACTCTCAGATACAGTCTCCTTGTGTGTCTCCCATGGCATTCTAAGTCCATCTCCATTATAATAGATAACGTATAATAATAGAGGTACTAGTAATAATAATAATGTAATAGATAACATATTTTAGTCATTTGTTGTCTCTTACCCACCAGACTGAGACCCCCATTTTAGAGGCCTTGCTCCTACCATAGACATAAAGGGGTTCAACATGCCCATTGAACAACTGAATGAAAGGATGAATTCTAGTAGCAATCCTATCTTTAGTTCTAGAAGATTCACTTCTGCTTCTGCCCCCTCACATAGCTAAAGTATCTAGCCAGCTCTGTCACTCTACTGATCCACTTGCTGTCAGAGAAAACCCTTGGCCTTTCTCCTACCTCCCTCATCCTGTACGTGGGCACTTGGCCAGAGAACAAAGGTCTACATTGATCCCTACTAAACTTCATCGTGTTAGTTCCAGCCCCTTGCTCCAAGCTGTTGAAATCTTGCTGAATCTTGATTCTGTCGTCCACTCTATCAGCTGTCTCTCCCAGTCTTGTATCGTCTGAAGATCTAAAAAGCTTGCCACCTATTCTCATCCAAAGCATTGATAAAACTGTCATTCAGGCTTGGTATTCGCTGGGTGGAATATTGGGTGGCTATTAAAATTACATTTATGAAATGTGTGATTTTTAACACATTTTTGACCGGAGATGTATTACGACCCCAGGTGTTAGTTTCTGCAAAAATGCCCCGGTCAATAATGGGTTCAAAACACAAAAATTGTACACACTATGATTGCAACTAACATAACTGCAACTAGATACGCAAATGAGTGACCATCTACAAAGGCAATAAAGAAACGTGAAACAACAAGGTTGGATTTAGGTGGGAGGTTAATAAAAGTCATAAAAATAGCATATTTGCTGAGTGCTAGGTCCAGGCACTATTAAAAAAATAAGCCTGACATGAATTAACTCATTTAATTCTCACAATCATGCTCTGAGGTAGGCACTATTATTATTGCCCATTTTACAGATTGAGAAATTAGGGTACAAAGCAGTTAAGCAGACTGCTCCCAGTCACAAAGGTGATAGTGACAGAGTCAGGATTTCAATCCAGGCATACAAGTTCCAGTCTGTGCTTGTATCCAGGGTGCAAGTGTGAGACTGATTTTGTAAAGGTATGCAAAATTAGTTGTGTGAAGTTGCAATAATCGTGAATATACGTAAAGCTGAAGAGGACAGAGCCATGACCTAGCAGATCACTTGGGACCTCCTTGTAAACCATCACCATTCATTTGTGGCTATTCCTACTTAACCAATGGTGATTTCTCTACCCAACATTCAGCCCATATTTTCCCATCTTATTTATATGGATACAAACTCAGTCCCCATCAAAGGCTCTTCTTTTTGTTCTGACCAGGTTTTAAAGGTCCTTATTGAGTATCTCAGCTTTTTCTCCTAATTTCAGCTCATAGCCTTCCTGCTGTTGTTATCACGGGAAGGGTGCCACTCATTCATACTTTCCTTACTTATGTGCTTCTATAATCTTTTATAGATTTATTCAACATTTACTCAGCAACTCCTATGTGCCAGGCAATGAGGATACTGAGTAAATGGCATCCTTATCCTCAAGAAGTTCATAGTCTAATGGAGAACACAAGTGAACAATTAGAATAGCCACATTTTTAATGCTTACTATATGCCAAGCACTGTGCCGAGTGTGTTACATGCAGTACTTTATGTGATTAAAAAAAAAAAAAAAGGTGGTTAAGTGTTTGGACTCCAGAGTCAGAAGAGCTGGGTATAAATCCTACCTCTGCCATTTTCTGCCTGTGTGACCACTCTGTGCCTCAGTTTCTCATCTGAAAAAAAAAAAGAATAGTAGCTACTTCATAGGGTTATTTTGAGAATCAAATATTACAATGTGTGCCTGGCACATAGTAAGAGCACAATAAATGATAACAGTTAGTATTTATCCTACAAATGACCATTTTAGAGATGAGGAACTTGAAGTTTAAAGAGGCTGTGCCACTTTCCCAAAGTCATATGGTTAATAAGTAAAGGTGTCTAAAGTTTGCTCTTAGCCACTCGCCTCTCTTGCCTCTACAGCATGACATGTGCCTTTATGGACTAAGGCTGGGCTGCCATGGGAGAATAAAAGAGGATCATCTAACCCCACCTTGTAGGAAAGGAGTCAGGGGAAACTTCTAGAGGAGGTGGGGCTTCAGCTGAGCCTGGCAGGTCAAACAAGAGTTGGGCAGAGAAGGAGACAGGACGGAAGTAGAGACTAGAGGTTGGGAGTAGGGTGGGAGCACTCCAACCAGAGTTAGAAGCTTGTCAAAGGCAGGATGAAATGAGAAATTGCAGGTCTGGGGAACTGCAAAATGGGTAGGGATAACCAAAGAGATGACCATGCCTTTGCTCCATGTGTGTTATCAGCACAACTTGTGAAAGGATGATAGCACTGCTTTCTCCCAAGGAGCCTTTCTCTTCTGGTACATCCTCCAGTTCTTCACTGGTCAGAATGAAGTCCAGAGGGGTAAATCTTCTCCATACTCCTGCTACCTTTTTTTCTTTTTTTTTTTTTTTAATATTTATTTGTTTATTTTAGTTTTGGCTGCATTGGGTCTTCATTGCTGCGTGCTGGCTTTCTCTAGTTGCGGTGAGCGGGGTCTACTCTTCGTTGTGGTGCGCGGGCTTCTCATTGCAGTGGCTTCTCTTGTTGCAGAGCACGGGCTCTAGGCATGCTGGCTTCAGTAGTTGTGGCTCGTGGGCTCTAGAGCGCAGGCTCAGTAGTTGTGGCGCATGGGCTTATTTGCTTTGCGGCTTGTGGGATCTTCCCGGACCAGGGCTCGAACCCGTGTCCCCTGCATTGGCAGGCGGATTCTTAACCACTGCACCACCAGGGAAGTCCCTCCTGCTACCTTTTGAAAGATTAAGTCCTCATCTCAAAGACAAGACTTTCTGCAAGGGACATGAGAACTACAGTTCCCATCTCTATTCTACTGAGCAGCTCTTAGCTTTGTGATCTATTTATGGATGGCTCCCAACATGCACAAATCCCCCTTAACCAGATGGTATGGATTTGTCTTCCCAACAGTTAATATCAAGTCTTCTTGAATCTTTGTATCTTCACTTTGTGCCCCTTGTTGAGCTAGCAAGTTCCATGTTTGCTGACTCTCTGCTAAATAAAAATGGACTGATTGTTTTCTCTCAGGTCATCTCCTTTAAAATCAAAATAATATTCCTTTGGCATTAGGGTCTGCATTTAGGTCAACAAGTCTTTCTATCCCTGTGATAATTGTATTATGGACCCGACCACCAAGTACCCCTAGGTAATGGCCCTTTCCCTGTGAATTCAACTGAGTCTAGAAGCCTAGAAGACAGAGCTTCCTATAGATGTTTCATCAGACGTGCTTATCTACCCCAAATGTCAGTCACTCATTTTATCCGGTCATGCCTTTCAATAAACCAGATTCTCCTAATGGCCAGACTATGTTGTAACATTTTGTGCCTCATGTCAAGGGCATTCTCACTATCAACCGCCAAAACTGAGGAACAATCTTTACCCCTTTTCTTATCTCTTGTACAGTTATACCTGTAGGGTCTCCCTAACTAGAATATCACCACAGTTTAGGGCAGATTTTAAATGCCCGGACTTTCACTTTTAGGAATCTTTGTATCAGTCATTGGAATGGCTAGCATTAAACTCTACACTCAAGCGTTAACCACTGCAATCTTCATTGTTACGGGGCTGGGGGTGAAGGAATGTAACTTCATCCATTCTGGAGAAGCAACTGATGAAGTAAGACCCTGCCAACATATTGATGACATACTTGCCCTGGCTTGTGGCCTTGTTGTCTGTCATGCAGTCAAGAAACACCTAATGAATGCTTTCTATATTCAGGGCCACTCAACTTCCAGCGACTCTGGTTCTTCAGTGTCATTCCTACTTGCTGCATCTGCTTTCTGTTTTTCTGAACGACATATTCCCTGGCTTTTGTTTATCCAGCTGCTGGGCTAGCTTCTTGTGCCGTTGCCGGCCTCCTGCCTGCCCTGACATCAAACGGACACGGCCAGGTCCTAGATAGGCCTTCCTAACAGAACCAGACTCTTGAACCCTATATCTGCCCCATTTTTGAAACTCTGCCTGTATCTGGGATGCATTGTATTGCCTGGCCCTGACTTGTAGAATCTCCTGGAAATTCAGATCCTGTGATAGGTCTGACTTGCCATATTCTGGTTCTTGTTCCCTGGCCCTTGAAGTCCAGACTCTCATCTTACTGTTGATTCTCAAATGTTTCACCATCTGGCGCTTACTTTCATCAAACAAAAAACAGATTTCTTCCTTCTTGGCTAGCTCTCAAGTAATGTGATACTGAAAAGACAGTGGAAGCTATCCACAATGATTAGAGAAGAGCCATTTAACAGGTTGAAAAGGGCCATGTGCACGTTGCCCAGGCAGCCCCGAAGGAGGCCCCCTGAGAATTAGGCCACTGCAGAGCACAACCTTCATCAAAATGAACTAACACTCACTGTGCAGCCTACTGAATGTGCAATTGTCAATGGGTTTGGAATCTTCTAGACCTTAATCCAGTGATAACTGTAATAGTAATATGTCTTCATTCATTTATTCAATGAATATTATTGAGTGCCTATTACGTGCCAGGTACATAGTAGCTGTATGTCTGTCTCTTTCCTCATAGAGCTTACATTCTAGTGGGGATGAACAGAAAATCAACATTTAAACAAAAATTTACTAAATAATATAATTTTAGAGTTTTAAGTGCTACCAAAAAACTGAAACAAGACAACAGGATAGAGAATAACCAGTGAAGCCACTTTAGGTAGAGTGACCCTGGGGACCCTGTCTGAGGGAGTGACATTTGAACTGAGACCTTAATGATGATAAGGAGACAGCCATGCAGAGATCAGGGGTAAGACCACTCCCAGACAGAGGAAATCTTTAAAACACTGTCCATACATACCCCTGAAATGAACCCAAGAACCAATCCCTCAGCCTCTCAAACTATATTGGGCTATAAAAACAACACATTTTGAGCAATTGAAAAGTTACATCTATTCTTTTTTTTTTTTTTTTTTTGGTACACGGGCCTCTCACTTTTGTGGCCTCTCCCGTTGCGCAGCACAGGCTCCGGACACACAGGCCCAGCGGCCATGGCTCACGGGCCCAGCCGCTCCGCGGCACGCGGGATCTTCCCGGACCGGGGTATGAACCCGCGTCCCCTGCATCGGCAGGCAGACTCCCAACCACTGCGCCACCAGGGAAGCCCCCTACATCTATTCTTAAAGTAGCATTTCTTAACTTCTATGCCTCTTCCGTGTGCTTGGGAAAAGGTTCGTTTGTGCCACCCAGGAGCTGGCTGCACTGTATTGCTGTATGCACAGATTTCTGAATATGATGCAAAAGAAACCCTGGACCCCCAAAATATATCATTGCAAAAGTTATATATTTGGATGTGGAGACTCTGAGAGGAAACCATAATTTGTGAAGCCACCTAATGTAGAATAATGCAGTGGTTTGGGGAGGTCAGAAGAACCTGGATTTGAATTCCGGCTCAGCACATATAAATCATATAAATGGGTGACCTTGGGCAAGTTATTCAATCTCTGAACCTCTGTTTCCACAGCAGTAACAATAAAGTTTTTATAAGGATCATAATGTTAATGTATGTAAAGTGCCTAGTATGCTTATATAGTAAGTCCTCAATAATTGTTAGTTAATATATCATTAAAAATAATTCATATAAATGTTCATTCAAGAATCCTTAAGCTCCTCCACTGAGCTTAGCTCCATTCTGGGCCCTGTGGGAACCACAAAAGAAGTATCAGAAATGGTTTAAGTTGCTCATGTTCACTCAGCTGGCAAGTGTCAGAGCTGAGTTTTTAACCTAGGGCAATCTAATCCAAGCACCATATTCTTAGCCACTGCACTTACTGCCTCTATGTAATTAGAAAGGTGGTAAAACACATGGTCTGAAGATGAAGGAGAAAGTTTGGTGTAGGAAGTAGCCCTTGAAATAAATCTTGGAAAATTATAGGCTCTGCATAGATTGAGAAGAGGAAGATGGTATTCCAGGTGGAAAGGCAAAGCATAAGACATAGAAGTGGGAACAAACAAACTGACCTGGCTGGTTCGTGTTGGGGAAGAGACCAAAATACGTGAGATCATGAGTCTACCTGTTGGGATGCAAATCAGGCAGCCTCCTTATTAATTAAGCAAATCACCTCATGTTTTTGCTCTTTTCTTGCTCCTCCTAGAGAATTAACTAACCTATTCTTTGATCTCTTTTAGGCTCTTTGAAACCCTTCAGTCACTCTTCTGGTCTGTATTCGGCCTTTTGAATCTCTATGTTACCAATGTAAAAGCCAGACACGAGTTCACAGAGTTTGTGGGAGCGACCATGTTTGGGACGTACAATGTCATCTCCCTGGTAGTGCTGCTGAACATGCTGATCGCCATGATGAACAACTCCTACCAGCTTATTGCCGTGAGTAGCTTTGCTCTATAAGGGCGGTTACCTTGGTTTCAGGAGTGGTGACAGTGGCCTGGAGCCCATTGGAAACCCAATGATATAGTCTGTCTGCCTTAGTTATTTTACATTAGCTTTTCCAGCTATTAGATTGAATTATCTTTCCAAGGTAACTCAGTTTGGACTCAGTCCATTGGACCGCAGTAGTCTAGAAGATGTTCTAGTTAATAAGACTTTTTGGTTACCTGTTAAAATTATGTTTAAATCTCTGAATCCATTTTCTTGCCTTAGTAAGGAGAGCTCAGGAGGTATGAGCAGTTTGGCTACAACATATCCCCTCACTAATCTCCAGGGTTGATTGAGCTGATCCAGTTCTCTAGGTGGGAGGGCTTTATCTCCATCTTCACTGCAGACATCTCCCTCCCAAAACTGAGCAGTCCATTGCCAAGGACAACCTTCTCAGAGAGTGGCTTTTTTTTTTTTATCAACCATGTATGAGTAACTGCAGTCCACTGTGGCATGCTCTTAAGTAGAGTCTATCGCTGAATCTTTGACCACCATGTTATCGTTTAGATCAGTAGCGTTTATTACTCTAAACTAGAAATGGCGAAGGTATAGGATATGGGATCAGTCCAAGCTCTGTCCTGGTTTTTGATGTCAAAATGAACATCTAAACTTAGCTTATTTTCTTATGATCTAACTATCATTTCTAGAAATGGAGTATTAGCAAAGAAGTTCTGGCTATCTGAGGTCCTGCATACTTGAGTATCAGTGAATTTGTATCTTTAGTTGTGTACGTGTATATATATACCATATTTTCCTTACCCATACTTTCTTTATCCATCCATCGATGGATACTTAGGTTGTTTGCATGTCTTGTCTATTGTGAATAATACTGCACTGAATATGGTGGTGCAGATATCTGTTCAAGACAGTGATTTCATTTCCTTCAGATAAATACCCAGAAGTGCAATTTCTGGGCCATATGGCAGCTCTACTTTTAATTTTTTAAGGAACCTCCATGCTGTTTTCCATAGTGGCTGCACTAGTTTTCATTCCCACCAACAGTGCACCAGGCTTCCCTTTTCTCCATACCCTCACCACAACTTATCTTTTATCGTTTTTATAATAGGCATTCTAACAGGTATGAGGTGATATCTCATTGTAATTTTGATTTACATGTACCTGTTGGTCATTTGTGTGTCTGACTCGATGGTCTTTAATATCCTTGCCAGCTCTGATATCCTATGAGTCTGAGTGTCTACAGATGAATAGGATAGGCTCTCAAGGTCCCTTCTAGGTTGAAATTCTATCTATCTGTTGCTTTTGAAATGGAATATAGTTCAATTTCTTTCTCTCTCTCTCTCCTTCAAACCCAACTAGGCCAACAACTCTGAAACACTCTATGCTCACTCCTAGCCTGTCTTTATAAGGGGGAAAGGCATAGAATTTCAGGGGCTTATATTTCCACCACTATGCCTACCAGCCAAACGCCCTACTCCTACCGAAGATGGCAATATTCATGCTGAGGCATTTGCCATTTTCTCCCTGGTTGTCTTGCAGCTGACTGTTCCTAATGGCAGAGGAAAAGGGAGATAGGGCTGTAGCGTCTCCTACTGAGCTCAGTGACATTTTGCTAGGAAGGGTAGAAATCTTCAACTCCAGCTCTCTCACTTGCTGTTAATAAGTTGTGTTTGCATGCTACCTACTGTTGCACCTGAAGAAAACACCTCAGCTTGAGAGAGAGCTAGGGGGTGGGGTTTGCAGAGACATGACCTTAATAGGGTCTATAGCACATCACACATCTAGAGTCATGACCAACCATCCTGAATACTACCCGCTGCTTTGGGATCCTCTGTTAATGTGTCTTTACCATTTGGAATCGGATCCAGTGGGATCCTGATATTGGGCAACCTGATTCCAAAAATATCTGGTTCTGCTTACATGGCAAAGACCAGCAAGTAGATTTGATTCCACTTGCAACATCTCCACTTCAGTATTAATGCAGTTTTTAGAAAGGCCCAGGTATGAGGGAAAGGTTACAGGAAGGGAAGCCACTGAAGACAAAAATCTCTCCTACTTCAAAAGGTACCACAGGCTGACTCAGTCTAAGCAGAGACTCAGTTACTGACAGGCTTCACTGTGAATCTGTTCACCTGTGCTCTGTGGTCCCCGCCAACATCAGCAGGTGAAGCTGGCCATATTGTATATGATTATTAGTGTTGTTTGCAATTAGCAGTGATTTACTCTCCTCCCTTTACCCTTTACATCTCCCTCAAGCTGCTTATTTCCCTCTGTGACACTTCTTTCAACACATCCACCTTGTCTCTGTCGTTCCTGATGTGTATGCTCCCAGTTCCATCACGTGAAGCTGCCCTTGATACCATTTTAATCAAATTCACCCATATATAAATATTAGGTGGGAGAAACAGACCAGTCCCAGAAAAGTCATTTAACTCAGGCCCTCTTCCTACCCCAACTCACCCACAAAGGGCATCTCTGTTGCCTGAGATCGGTCCTCAGAAAACATGAGGGTCATGATGATCTGTGGTCAAGCTTCACTAAGCAAGTTAATAAGAACCCTCGGTTTCTTTGGCTGCTGTGAAGTGTTCACGCTAATGCTGAGAGCAAGTAAACGGCGCTTGCCTCACTAAGCCGCATCTGCTGGATGGCTTGGGGAGAGGCCATATATGTAGGACTGGTTGTCTCCCTTGAGGTGGCGGCATTTGGAGGCTCAGATGATGGATGGACTCTCCCACTGCGTAAGACAACCATGCAAATGAAGACATTCTTCAGAAAAATACCTGGCGCCGCAAAAACAGCAGGCAAGGCTGGAAGGGGCCACTGCACACCATGGAAGTGCCAAGGAGGGCAGGTGGTCTCCCCGCCTTCCCCTAGTCATCCAGGACCAACCTCAGACTCTCAAAGCTCAGAGAAGAAGGCAGCACTTCACACGCTACACCATGATTTGTAACTAGATAAACAACTGCTATGCACTATTACAGTCCCTGGTGGTTAAAATATTTTCATACTTGGGGCTCCCCTGGTGGCGCAGTGGTTGAGAGTCCGCCTGCCGATGCAGGGGACACGGGTTCATGCCCCGGTCCGGGAAGACCCCACATGCCGCGGAGCAGCTGGGCCCGTGAGCCATGGCCGCTGAGCCTGCGCGTCCGGAGCCTGTGCTCCGCAACGGGAGAGGCCACGACAGTGAGAGGCCCGCGTACCGCAAAAAAATAAATAAATAAAAAATATATTCATACCAGTTGGTAAATAGCTGCCACTCCGGCTGTTGCCTCTGGGACACCTCCAGGTCACCTCACAATCCAGCAAGTAAAGTGTAACACCTGGAGCAGCAGGTATTATCCACGCCCCTGCTCCAGTGCTATTGTTGGCGTACATTCTGATTGGTCAGTTTCTCAGTCTGACTATTACTGTGGCGGGTACAGTGCTAAAATGCTCCCCCAAGATTTCCCGCCCTAATCATTAGGACTGTGAATATGATGAGATAGCACACTTGTGATTACGTTGCATTACATGGCAAAAGGGGTTTTGCAGATATAATTAAGGTTACTACTCAGGGAAATTATCCAGGTGGGCCTAATCTGATCACACAAGTCTTTTAAAAGCGGAGTTTTCTCCAGCTGGTAGCAGAAGAGAATGTCAGAGATTTGAAGCACATGGAGGATTTGATGTGTCATTGCTGGCTTGAAGATGGAGTCATGTGGTAAAAAAAATATGGGCAGCCTCTAGGAGTTGAGAATGGCCCCCAGCTGACAGCCTGCATGGAAGTGGGGACCTCAGTCCTACTACCACAAGGAAATGAATTCTGCCAACAACATAAATGAACTTGAAACAGATTCTTCTCCGGAGTCTCTAGATAACAGCTGAGTTATGCTGACACCTTGATTTCAGTCTTGGGAAGGCCAGTGTGACTGAAGTGGAGTACGCAAAGGGGAGAGAAGTAAGAGATGAGGTCAGAGAGGTAATGGGGGTGAGGGACAGATCATGTAGGGCCGGATAGACCTTTGTGAAGACTTTGGCTTCTTCTCTGAGTGAAATGGGGAGCTGTGGGTTTTAAGCAGAGGAGGTACATGATCTAACTGGCATTTTAATAAGATTGTTGTGGCTGATTGAAAAAAGATGGAATGGTACTGGGACAGAGACAAATTATGAGACCATTACATTGACCCAGACAAGACCTGTTGGTGGCTTAGACAAGGGTGGTCATGAAGGACACAATGAGAAATGGTCAGGTTCTAGATGTATTTCAAAACTAGATCCAGTTTGCTGATGGAGATGTGGGGTGTGAACAAAAGAGAGGAGTCAAGGATGGCACCATGATTTGGGGCCTTGAGTAACTGCAAGGGTGGATTCATCCCTTACTGAGTTGGGGAAGAGTGGGAAAGGAACAGGCTTGGGAGGGGGCAGAGATCCAGAGTTGGGTTTTAGACATGTAGAGTGAGAAATGCCTATTAGACATCTGAGTGGAGATGTTGGGTAGGCAGTGGTTTACAGGTCCAGCAGAGAGGCTGGAGACAGAGATTTGGGAGTCGCAGTATGTGCACAGTATTTAAAACCATGGGACTTGGAGAGATCACAACAGGAGTGACTGTGCATAGAAAAGACATCCAAAAATGAGGCCCAGGGTACTCCAATGTTTAGAGGTTGGAAAGACAGAATTGATCATGCAAAGAAACTGAGAAAGAACAACCAGAGAGGTAGGAGAAAAACCAGAGTAGTGGACTGTATTACAATATGTATGGTTCCCCAGTATACTGGTAAAGCCATATGCTGGAGAGTGGTAGAGCCTAGATTTGAACTGAGGTAGTCTAACACCAAGGCCCATGCACAGAACCACTATCCTATCACATTGACACTTACCTTGAGGCCAAGATGCACTGGAAATGCACTTTCACTACAAGGTCTCTAACACATCTTCTTTCCTGCCCCAGTTATACCACCATTCTGAACTGTCCGATCACCTTGTCCTACCAGTTCCTGTGCCTGTAGATTTCATTTAGATAGGAATCACTGACACTTCTTCCAACATAACTGAGTACTCTTAGTACCCAAGACCTGTTGCTTAATAAAACAGAATAAAACATAAACACTGCCGGCTAAGTCATCTAAGGGATAGTATATCCTCTTCCCAAGTGAAGGAGCTGCTCAATTCAAGTTGTAGAAATTTTATGACATTGGAGCCAAGCCATTTCAAATTTTAATAACTGTCTCTTCCCTTTGGGATGCCCTCAAGCAATCTAGATACCGATTTTTCTCATTGCCGCTTAGACTTTTCCCTGTTGCCAAACCATTGTCTGGAATCTGATCAGAAATTGCTACATTTCACTAACACGAAAACGAACATTCAGAATGGCAGAGGACATTTTCATAGTCCCCTCCACTCACCCCAGATTATGGGGAACCTATGAAAACCTGCTGATAATCCCATTTCAGTCAAAAATCTACATTTTCTGGTAGGTTCGGAAAAATCCACAAAACCTAGGTGCTATAAATGATATAAAGGTAAAGACACAGTAGATGCCTTCAGGGAGCTTTAAATCTAGAGGGAAGAGTCTGCCTTGAGTAAAATAACAATAGTGCTCTTACCGTGAGTATATAATAGTAGTGATTACAGACAGCATGGGCTCAGGAGTAGTCAGACTGCCTGGATTTGAAACCTGGACTGCCACTTAGTGTAGTTTGGGGCAACTTAACCTCTTTCTGCCTCATTTGACTCCTCTGTAAAATGGGGATGGATAATTAGGCTTTTCATCTGCTGCTTACTCTCAGATCCATTCCCTGTTCATTTCCTGCTCTGCTCTGTATCAGGGAACTACATTCCCCGCAGTCCCTTGCCATTTGTTTCTGTGTGGGTTTGACCAACCAGAAGGTATGAAGAAGAGAGAAGCTAGGATATTTCTTCCCCATCGCCAACCTCACTTTTTGTGGCAACTCCAGCAGCAGCTGTGTTTCCTACATGGCTCACCTCCAGCTACCACCAGGCATCCCACCCCTCCTTGGCCCCAGCTTCTGCAGGGCAGCCCCATCTTGGCTTGAGCTCCCACCAGATAGCCCCAGTCTACAAGCTCTGGAAACACCACTCACCACGTCTTCCAGTCGTCCCTCCAACTCCAGGGATAAAAGGGGCTTCCTGTTGCTGCTAATCTCTGAGTTGCCTCACTGCCCTCTTCTTGGTTTCTCAGCTCTTCCATCACCTGTGACTACCCTCTGTATTAAATCTCCATGTTTGAAAGGCTTAAAGTGATTTCTGTTTTTCTGGCTACCCCCCAAGCAGTACCTGTCTGATTGCGTTGTTGTGAGTTTGATTTAGAAATTACACATTGAGCTGAGCCTTGAGGTCAAATCTGGAAAGACAGAAAAGTGAGGCTGGCTTTCAGATCTCATTTCTGGCAGGGAAATAGCTTGCACACCAGCAAGGACTGGCCTGGTGTTTATGGGGGGGCAGTAAGAGTGTAGGAGCTGGCCTCGCTCCTTTCTACCTCCGATTCTTTGATTCCGCATGAAAATATCTTCAGATGGGAAGGAAGTCTTTCCTGTGCCAACAGGAAACATGTCCCAGCAAGGAGGAGAAGCATGAAGCAGAGTTACATCTCTAGGAGCTGGATGATGAAGTTTAGAGCCTGCCTTTAGAAAAATAATTTTTAAAGATGGGATCTGCTTTTGTGGCTTCCCACATCCCCATGCTGAGCCCTCATGCTGCTGTCTACCTGGCTTAGCACAGCACCCCGGGTTGACTGCCTTACCTTACCCAGACCTTACCTGGACAAGCCCCTTGCCTCTACCTCTAGTCCCAAGCTGAGGTCTTTCTCAGTTTCCTAAGGCTTAGAAAAATCAGTAACAAGAATACAGTGAATATCTGGCATAGATACAAGCCTTTATTAAATCCCAGGCACCTTCTATCTCATATCATTATAACTACTATAAAAAATGGTTCTGAAGAACCTAGAAGCAGGACAGGAATAAAGATGCAGACATAGAGAATGGACTTGAGGGCATGGGGAAGGGGAAGGGTGAGCTGGGCTGAAGTGAGAGAGTGGCATGGACATATATACACTACCAAATGTAAAATCGATAGCTAGTGGGAAACAGCCGCATAGCACAGGGAGATCAGCTCGGTGCTTTGTGACCACCTAGAGGGGTGGGATAGGAAGGGTGGGAGGGAGGGAGATGCAAGAGGGAAGGGATATGGGGATATATGTATACATATAGCTGATTCACTTTGTTATACAGCAGAAACTAACACACCATTGTAAAGCAATTATACTCCAATAAAGATGTTTAAAAAAATAATAACTACCATTTATTGAGCACTTATAATGTGCCAGACACGATACAAAGCACTTTTCATGAATATTTTCTCATTAAATCCTTACAACTACCTGAGGTAGGTACTATTAACAATTCAATTTTATAGGTGAGGAAACTGAGGCACAGAGGTCAAAGTGACTGGCCCAAGGGCACACTCTTCATAAGGGCCCCAGCAGGTCTGTCTGATCCAAAGTAATAATGAAACCATACCTCCTCCTTTCCTGCCTGCATCCCAACCCCTCAGGCCCTGGTGCAAGCCTTCCACACAACCTCAGACTCCCCCCAGCTTCACCCTTCTACTTGGTTCACTGACTCACAAACTCTCCCCTGTCTTCTAACCAGAGGGATCCTCTAAGGAGACTTCTCCTTGTTTCTGGAGACTAAGTGACTTATTCTGTTTTCCTCAGCTGAGATTTCCTGCCCCCCAGCCCCCAACACAGACACACACACACACACACACACACACACTAGGTCTCCTTTTCTTTCCTTTTTTTTTTTGCCCACCAGACTTCAAATTTCTGGTTTCTTCTTAGTTCTGTCCCTAATACCCCCAGCCTCCCCAAATGAACAGACAACCCACCTGAAATCATCACACCCACAGAGGGTAAAAAGTTCAGAGCTACGAAGCTTATTGGCATGACAAGAACTCCTCGTTCAACTTACACATCCTGCCTTGGGCCCTCTCAGCTCTGTTCCTTCCCAGACAGCTCTTGGATGCTTGAAAGCCTCACTTGAAATTATATCCACACCAGCAAATGGACTGACTATCCACCCTCCAGCTTCAGGGGAGGAGAGAGGAGCATTCTCTCCGCAAACGCTGCAGGGGGCGCCAAAGGCTGACTTTTCAGACTTCCAGCCCTGCCTGGGCCTGGCCCTCCCCCTGGTGGTCTAACACAGAAATGGATTCCTGTTGATTCTCATCAACACCCACTCGTGGTTTTGTCAGCAAGCTGTCTGAGAGCCCGCATCTGCTGGGGATGAGAGCACTCTGCCTCAGAATAGTGAGGGTTATACTTTGGCAGGTCTCTGCTGAGCCCTGGATGCCTGCCTGCTGCTGCCTGGTAATGATTTTGGTGCCCGACAAAGATGCAAGTGGAAACGGGAAGAGGACAAGTGAAGGGAAGTGGGTTTTCTTTCCCTGTGCTAAAGGACAACCAAACAGGGCAGATGCCTGGGCTGCTTCTCTGCATCCCAGACTCACCTGTCCTGGATCTTCATCAGGAACATCAGTAGTTGTCATGGAGACTCTATCTTGGGTAACTCAAACAGAAACAGGACCAACTATGTAAGTGATGGGTAGGGTCTAATGTCCAAAGAATACCTCTGCTCTTCTGCCAGCTGATTCCTTTACTCCTTCATCCATTCACTTAACAGTAACTATCTCTTGGATGGATAAATGAACGAATTTAACAAATGATTATTGAGAGACTACCATGTACTCTACTACGTTCTTGGCACTGGGGATACAGTAGGTAACAGGGGAGCAAGAAAGATGTGGTCCCTGTTCTCATGGGGTTGACAGTCATGGAACTGCAGTTTCAAGTTTCACTATTTGCATTTCAATTCTTTACTTTAAGACGGCACTTTACCTTTTTCAGGTCATGGATTGCTTTGATAATCTGATGAAGCAAAACATGCATACAATTTAGCATAAATCTCAGAGGACTCATAGACATCCTCCCACTGTCCTGCTGAAATCCCTCACCTTAGGACCTTGTCCCCAGTTATAATGCAAATATGTTTTAAGTTGTTAGTAGGTGACTTATGACTCAGGGTGAGTTCAATCCCTTACTGAGATCAGGTTTTCACGGGGAGCCAAGCGAGTGAGGAAAATGTACCTGAAGAAGACTGGAGATAGGACACCAATAAGAGAAAGAGATTGGAGGCACTGGAGGAAAATGTCACCATCATCACAATTTTGCAAAGGATCAGGTCTGTGCAACAGTCCCCAAGCCAAAGGTGCCTTCAACCACTACATAAAATAACAACTATGGATGGACAACATGGAAACAAGCTGAGAAGACCTGGCCTTCCTATGGATTGGTCTCTGAATGTTCTCTTCATAGGCTACAGATAATATTGGTGGAAAAGTCAAATGTCCGTGGCCCAAAGGCCATGGTTGAGGAATGTGTTCTTCTTGGCTTCTGCCTTGATCCTTGTTCTGGGCACCAAGAATCAATTGACTGGAAAGCTATCTGATACAAATGTTCTTTAATTTCTGAGCAGCTTGAGGTTTAGAAACTAAACATGAGATCTGAGTGATTAATATTAATTAGGTCTCTCTCTTGCTGTGGTCACCAGAGCCCTGTGTTGTAGCCCGGTTCAGCGTGAGAGACAGCCTGGGCCAGGAGGTGGCCTTTAGCTACAACACAGAAGCCAAAATACCCCAGAGGAGCCTCGGAGGTTACGACCTACTGCAATACTCTGCTTTTTACTTGAGATCTGACAGCAAAATTACATTATGTCAGCTGTCAAGGTAAATCTGCCTTTGTTTAAAAGAGGAACATAGAAGCGATCTAAGAGTAGAAATGGGGTGAGGGGAGGTAATTATATTTCTCTTTCTTATTCTCCTTTCTTCCATCATAGGATTATCTTGCTTTTTCCTCTGTTCTCTTTCCCAATTTCCCCTGTTTGAACTTTTAGAAGTACCTGGGCCTATAAAACTGTGAACTAATCACAAAGTCTCGATGAGAAATATATTTATCTCAAAGCTGCTCTTAATAAATGTGGCATATTGGGAATCACCCAGAGTGAAAGGAAAGTACGATAGGCCTTCTCATTCATTAGAAAATCAGCGCCAATTATTAAAGAAGTCTTGAATGACTGGAATTAGAATCCTCTCACTGACTCCATCAGAGTTCCCATTGGCCTAGCCCTCCAGACTTCCGGAAGCACAGAGAAGTTTCCATCACCCGATGAATCTTCTAGGAGGTTATGCCACAGTGTTTTTCTCTTGATACTAATGCAGAGATACTTTATACTGGAGTCCCTCCAGTCTTAACCAGGATACATGGTCTGACACATAGTAGGCTCTCACTTAATATCTATTGAATAAATGAACAAAGTAATGATTTTTTTCTAATTCTTTTCTTTATTTTTGGCCATGCCACACGGCTTGTGGGATCTTAGTTCCCCGACCAGGGATCAAACCCGGGCCCCCGGCAGTGGAAGTGCAGAGTCCTAACCACTGGACCGCCAGGGAATTCCCAAAATTAATGAATCTTTAATGCATATGACTTCCCAGAACATTTTAAAGTGTGAAAATAGAGCAACTGACAAGCTGACCAAACGTAAGCTTATTGTCCTCTAGCTTAGGGGTTGACGTTTTTTTCTCTAAAGGGGCAGATAGTGAATATTTTAGGCCTTGTGAACTGTAAGACCACTGTCACCACTATCCAATGCTGTTCTTAAAATGCAGAAGAAGCCATAGAAAATACATTAAAAAGTGGGCATGGCTCTGTGCCAATAAAACTTTATTTATGGGCCCTGAAATTGGAAATTCATATAATTTTTGTCTCAAAAAATTTTTTTTTAAAGATTTAATTTTAGTTTTGGCTGCGTTGGGTCTTCGTTGCTGCACGCGTGGGCATTCTCTAGTTGCGGTAAGTGGGCTCAGTAGTTGTGGTGCGGGCTCTAGAGCGCAGGCTCAGTAGTTGTGGCGCACGGGCTTCATTGCTCCACAGCATGTGGGATCTTTCTGGACCAGGGATGAAACCCATGTCCCCTGCATTGGCAGGCGGATTCTTATCCACTGCGCCACCAGGGAAGTCCCTGTCTCAAAGAATATTATTCTAACTTTTGATTTTTATTCAACCATTTAAAAATGTAACAACCATTCCTAGCACGCAGGCTATCCAAAACCAAGTGGCAGGCCGACCATGGTTTGCCAACTTCTACTCTAGTTATTTCAAAATATGTCTCTTTCTACCTTTGTAGACCGAAGCTCTGTGAAGACAGGGGCTTTGCTTTAGGTTTTCTTTACATTCGCCTGATGCCTAGTAAAATGTGGGACACATAGTAGGTACCCAACACATACTTCTTCACTAATTGATAGGGAGAAGCTTGGGAAAATCTCTGATCTATAGTTTGTCAACCATGTTTTAAAAAATACATAATGTGAGTTTATATCCTTTGCAAGTGTTTAGTGTTTGGAGTTGAATAAATTGTATGGCAATGGGGAGGGGCATTATCTAACTGAAAGGAAATCTGCCTAGATGATGGATTTCATAATTATAGTTAATACCTTGCTTTATACTTTACTAAGCACACTTGCGTATAGTGTCTTGTTTGATCCTCACAAGAACTCTGTGAATGTACGCACGACTATCTGCATGTTACAGGTGAGGAAACGGGTTTCCAAAGGTTGAGACTTGCCCAGGGTTCCACGGCAAGTTTGTTCATTCGTTAATTCATTCTTTCTACAAGGACTTGAGCATCTGCTATGCGTAAGGAGTTAGGTCAGGGTGAACTCAGGCCCAGTGACTCCTCAGGAGGTGATATTTACAAGAAATCTAAAAGCTAGAAGTATGGCCTGGGAGGTTAAAAGGAAGCTCCCGATCAGTGAGGCGGGAAGTTAGACGGCACATGCTATGACAATCTGAGTACGTGAGACCAGTAATAATCCCACATGGGGACAGACCTGTAGATTTTTCCACAATTTTTCCGCAGGTGATAAGACACACCTCTCACTTCTTCCCAGGCTCAGAAATGGAAGCCCTGATGGGCTTAGTCTCCGTTATTTCTGAAAACTGCTGGGTGAGCTCAGCAAATCCCCATGCTCACCACCATCTGACTGCCTCTGTCCTCCCAAAGGAAAAGCTTCCTCACTCCCCAACTGCAAGATGCAGGCAGGCAGAACAATCTGTGCCTGCTTGACTGAAAGGTTCTATTTACCTTTCTGGAGACGCCCAGAAAAGGTGACAAGCAGTTCAGTGGGTTTCAGGACTGCCACATCTGCTATGAATGGCGCTACCAGAATTGTGCAGTGTCTGACCTGCAGTGCTGAAAGCAAGAACACTGCAAATGTCACTTCTGTAGCAGAGAAACTGAAGGAAACAAGCAGGAGAGAAACCGGGGCAGACAGAGGCCCGGCCAAGTGTATACAGAGGGATCTGTTTGTCAAAATCTCGGAACCGTGGTCAGGCTCCGTTTCTGTTTCTGTCATGTAGGAGAAAACATGCTGCTCGTTGTGAAATCCCACTCAGTGCACTTCCCCAAGCGACAGTGTACCTGAGCACTTAAGAGCTTTGGTTCTAGAGTCAACTCAATCCAGATTTGAATTGCGGACCACCAGTTTCTAGCTGTGTGTCCTTAGACAAATGTCTTCACTCTGGTGAGCCTTATTGATCAAATGGAAATAGTAACAGAACCTACCTCAGCAGGCTGTTGTGAAGATGAAATAAGATGATATACTTGAAAACCGATACATAATATTACTGATGCTCCCTTCACTTCATATCTGCCTTTGGCTCTCCAATTCATTCCTTCTACAAAAATCTATTGTACACCTGCTCCACGCCAGGCTTTAGGACTGCAGAACTGAAAAGGACAAAATGCCTAATTTCAGTGGAATTTTCTTCTAGTGGGGAGCCTAAGAATAAGCAAACATAGGCGAAACAATTCAGGTGATTTGTGGCAATTGGTATGAGAGAAGAGAACAGGGCGCTGTGAGATAGAGTAACGAAGGCACCCGCCCTAAATTGGTGGCTCAGGGAAGGTCTCTTTGAGGAGATGATATTTGAGCTGAGGACTAAGAGATAAGAACAAGCCAGCGCTCTTCTCCTATCTAGGAAAAACACAGCAATTAAAATATAAAAGGGAAAAAATTTCCCCTAATCCTTCATGCCTTCCTTCACTCTAGGGAGGCTCTTGGAGGAGGAAAGCGTTGAGTTGCAATTTAATTGGGGACGTGAGAGAGGGCACGAGGAGCGTTTGTTTCGGGGTATTGGTGAGCCCAGACCAAGGCAGGAGAGTGAGGAACAGACACAGGGATTTGAATGAGGATGCGGAGAAGGTCAGGCTCCCTAGAGCTCCTGATGGGGGAGGGGGTGTAGCAGGATGTCAAAGACAGCTTGAGCTTTCCAGGCGTTAGCCCACTGAATCCTGTGAGGGAAGCTCCTGTTT
This sequence comes from Grampus griseus, assembly GCF_964374135.1. Lineage (NCBI taxonomy): Eukaryota > Metazoa > Chordata > Mammalia > Artiodactyla > Delphinidae > Grampus > Grampus griseus. Next base: position 96,352,054 of record NC_138999.1, on the reverse strand, counting down.
GAGCACTATACCCATAGATAGTAAGTGAACCAAGTGAGTGGCAGATCTGAGTGGAAGCTAGGGTCAGAAGACTTGGAATCTAGAGCTGCTTTACCACGAACTAGATGTGTGACCCTCAAGAAGCAATTTCTCTCTCCAGACCTCAGTTGCCACATCTGCACTGGATAATCGATGTCCTGACAACTTCGCAGGTGGGTGTGAGAATCAAATGAGAGAAAGTATGTTAAAGTGCTTGGGAAAGCGTAAAGCTCTAGATAAACATAAAGAACTAGCTGTCTGATGTCCCATTCCCAGAGGCAAGCTAAGAGGTTGAACATTTGGCATTTCATTTTCTGGTCCATTATGTTTGAAACTGGCCAGAAAGGCACTCATGTAGAGAAGACAGTAGCTCCAGAAAGCACTTAGAGAGTCCCCATCCCATGACGGCCAGCACCCCTGGTCAGGAGGGAGGGAGGACAATTCTTTCACCACGTGAGCTCACTGTGGCCTGGGAGTCCAATTAGAGCTTATTTCCTTTGAGAACCACTGAGATATCACAGGAATATTTGTTTGCAGTGACAGAGTGGAGGCCTACAGAAAGCAACATGGTTTATTTCCAAGTCTGAACTAGGATATACTTCTTTTATGTTACCCAGAAGCTTCTACAGTGCTGTTCCTTCTGACCTTGCATAGGCTACGGCATCCTGCTCCCAGCTTCGCTCTTCATCCTATTCCTCAGTCAAAACTTACCCATACTGTGCTCTACTGAGGCGCCACCTTCCTCGTATAACCATGGAGAGTGGCGGTGTCTACTGGGAGAGAACCACATTTTAAAATTTGTATCATCCAATCTCCCTGAGGCCTTTTTTTCTTCCCCCCACACTCCCAGCCCACCTTGTAGTAAGACAGGGAAGACAAGAAGAGGAGAAAGGCTGAAACTCTTCTGCATGACTACAGATGACGTAGTGAGGGACTGAAGAAGCACTGTGATCCTATTGGTTGATTTCATGAGAAATTATGAATTAAAAACTGCCCAAATTTCATTCTGACTCTCAGAAAGTCGATGATTTATTTGAAGGCAACAGAGTGGGTCAGAGGTGGAGTGCGGAGGAGGGAATTCCGGGGATCCAGTGCCCTCACTGATTTGTTTCCTACTTTTCCTGCCACGTCCCTTGGAATCAGAGTGGGAAAGATAATTAAGCTCTATTGTTTATAACCTGTGTTGTTTTCATGAGCACACTGTGTTCCACACCCTAAATGGTCTCTAAAGAAAACCCAGACTACTTGTGAGGACTTTGCAGGACCATTTTAGAAGATGGAAAGCAGATCCTTCTGCGTCTCAGGGACCTAAGGCACTGGATCGATTTGCAGTTGTCTTTTGTTCTGCCACTTTCATTGTCCTCAGTACGAGACAGCCTGCTAAAGACAACATGGATGGGTCTGGAGGACGTTATACTGAGTGAAATAAGTCAGAGAAAGACAAATACTGCATGATCTCACTTATATGTGGAATCTTAAAAAAGAAAAAAAAAGAAACTCATAGAAAAAGAGATAGGATTTGTGGTGACCAGAGGCAAGGGGTGGAGGGGAGGGGGAATTGGATGAAGGTGGTCAAAAGATACAAACTTCCAGTTGTAAGATAAGTCCTGGGGATGTAATGTACAAATGACAACTGTAGTTAACACCACCGTATGGTATATTTGACAACTGCTAAGAGAGTAGATCCTAAAAAGTTTGCACCGCAAGGTATCTATATGAGGTGACGGATGTTCACCAAACTTATTGTGGTAATCGTGATGTATATAAGTCATTATGCTGTATACCTTAAATTTCTACAGTGCTGTATGTCAATTACATCTGACTGAAACAGAAAGAAAAAAATAAATTCTGCAGAGAATGTTAAATAAACATGATCACAGCATCCCCCCCAAAGAAAGACCAGAGAGTGCCAAGCCTGAGTAACCACCAGGCAACCCCTCCCTTCCCATTCACTAGTTGAAAGGTCATCTCTTTGGCTGTTCAGTGCACACGTTAAGAATGCCTAGGGAGACTATCAGTTACTAATTCTGCCTTTGTTCCTCCTTCCTTCCCCTGTCATCTCTCCATAGTAGCCCAGTAAGCCAGTTTTTTTCATATTGCTGGGCGGCCTAACAACATTATCTTCAGGGGTGCACAAATTATACCTTCTACCCACTGTCCCAATGACAGAGGGATGTTAGGGGTTGGCCGTGGGAAGACAGGGACAGGTAGGAATGAGGAAGACCTGCTGTTTCATTGCTTTGGCCTGCTGAATACATCTGGACCAGCAGGCGGAATCCCAGAATTAGTGTTTCTGAAAGGATGGTTAACCATCACCTGTGTCAAAATCACCCAAAGAAGCTTGTGAAACAGTGTAGATTCTCGAGCCCCCCCCATCCCCACAGCATCAGTTTCTGCAGGTCTGAGGTGAGACCCAGGCATCTGCATTTTCGCAAGCACCCCAGGCGAGTCTAATAGCCCCTGAAATGTGAGAACTGCTAATGTAAATAAATCTTGAGTAGTTCATTCGACTTCAATGACTACGCTCAACCTCTCTACTCTTTCTGACTTTTCTTACTATTGCCTCTCGGGGGAAAGTTTTTCTCCCTCCATCTCTGCCTGGAGAAATCCTGCCACTCTCTCCAGGCCCAGCTCAAATACAACCTCTTTTGTCGCTCCTTCCCTGCTCTCTGGTCTCTGTCTGCAAACAGCTGGGATTGCTCATGAAGCAAGGAGACGGGGGACTGGTCGGTATCAGTAATGAAATGTGAGGGGAGTTGGGACCCTGAGGATGGGAGGGCTGGGTGGAGCTAGTGTGTGGGTTCTGAGCTTTGCCCTGAGGTTTAGCACCCGAATTTGTGCACTGGAGCTGAGGTTGTTACAGGGTCTGGAAACTTTGTAACCAGTAAAAAAGTAACACCAAGTCCTTGAGAGATCAGAGCGGCAGTTTCAACCACCTAGCAACATAATTGGGGGAGGGATTAGTGGCCGTTTTATTCCTCGCGGTGGGGCAGGAGGCAGACATAATGGCGGCTCAAAGGACGACTGCAAGTCGTCAGGAGGAAGGAGGACCTGTTTGTAACATCCACTGAGGGGTCTCTTGCAGTCTGGGGCTATTGGGGGCCATCAGTACTAGGGTACAGGAAGTGTTGGGGGCAATGGATGGGCAGGGAGCTGAAGCTGGAGGGAGGGCTCTCTTTTTGACCTTTATGTTTTGCAGCTGAGTTTGTGTGCTTGGATTGAAGTTACCACAGGGCTCTAAACGAGATAAACCAATATCAAAGTAATTCCCAGGAGGCCCCAGAATGATTAAAACAGGAAATTCTAACCACCTAGCAGCCTTGGGGAAGAGAGGCAGGTTGCTGACTACAGCAACTGGCTCGGCGCTAGACCACTGCACATGCGCACTAAGTTGGAGGCGAGAGCATGGCGGGGGATGGTAATTCTCGCTGAGGGCACTTTCTCTACTGCAGGGCCTCCAAGAGGTTGTGGGAGGTCTGGACCACTTCAATATTTTGAAGATCCCTTTCTAATGTTTAAGTGAATGAAAACAAAAATGGAGTTACAAAAACGATGATATATTTTAAATGCTTACATCTTTTTAAAATTGCCCTGAGGCAAAACCACAATACAGTATATGTCTAGGGAGGTCCAGAAATCTGCATTTTTAACAAATGCCCCATATGATTCTGATGCACACCAACATTTGAGAAGCATGCCCTGAATTCCAACAGAAGAAAGCAATCCAAAGTGAGGCAGACTTCTGTTGAGATGCCAGGGAAATGTATTGTCTCACCTCAACATAGAGTGTGTGTGTCATGGCAATTCGTATTGCTTTCCCATCATAGGGAAACAGAGTTAGTCTTATGCCCAGATGAACTAAGCAGCTACTAGTTAATGGGAAGGATGCCAAAATATCCCCCTCCTCAATATACACCTCCAACCAGCCTGCCAGTGGGCCCAAGCCTCCTGGAAGTAGCTTTCCTCCTTAAAGGCTCTGCTCTGCTGTGTCTCTGCCTGTCACTCTTCCTTTGCATTATGTTTTAAAGCTTTCCAATTTGCTAGGACAAGATGGTTGCTGGCAGGAGATCTGAGAGAGTGCATAAGAATTTATCAAAAGCTGGTAGGAAATTGGCCTTGTAGTTTGATTGCAAGAAAAATAACCTTGAGCTCGGATTTGCTGAGGAATGTGAAATTGAACAGACATGTTCACTTGACCTAGCTGCAGCCATGTGTTCAGGATCTGAGCAAGTCAACAACATTTGAGGGTATGATCTATAGTCACAGTACATTACACTGGCACTGCAAAAGGAGCTAAATAGAAGCTCTCGCCTGCTCTATAGGAGCTGACATTATCAAAGGCAATGCAGGACACACACATGATTAGAACATATATGTAAGGCTATGTGTCATTAAGGTCACATCATGGTAGCACGAAAGTCCTGAAAATTTTGGAAACTTGGAAGAGGAAGAACCACAGGCTATGATTGTGTAGGTTATATCTTATACAAAAGCACCCAGGCAGGCGCTGATGATCTCGGAGAATGTTCAAAAGTCATAGCTGGGTATAGAGGGTAGGGCAGAGTGTGGGAAAGGGCATCATCACCAAACAGTGAACATTTTAAAAAGTCAATGTCGGATTTGTCTAACATATAAGGCGAAAGGCTAGCTCCATATGGATGAATGAAAATCTCTTGGGCATCATACATTTAGTGAAGTTTTAGACAACTATGACTACAAAAACCACATCTGTAATCTTACGATTCAAAGTAGATCAAGGGTTGAAAAGAAAACAGATTTCCACATTCCAAATTATAATGTTGTCCATATTATGCACTGCTAAAATCCCAACACCTCTCGCCTAGCAGGCAGTCAATATATACTGTTCGAATGAAAGAACGTCTGAATGAATAAGTATCTTATTCATCACTTTACAGCTCACACTGTTTAACCAGTCCTGCCAGGTGGGCTGTTATTTCCCAGTCTTCAGGATTCAGGTGCTACCTCTGTATTCGAATTGTGTTCTGTGTGGTATTCCCACCACCATTAGAGGACAGTCATTTTGCTATACCCAGCATCTAGCAGAGTACCTGCAACATACTAGTTGTTCAACACAAGAATAAAAAAGTGAATGGTGAGGGCTTCCCTGGTGGTGCAGTGGTTAAGAATCTGCCTGCCAATGCAGGGGACACGGGTTCGAGCCCCGGTCCAGGAAGATCCCACATGCCGCAGAGCAACTAAGCCCGTGTGCCACAACTACTGAGCCTGTGCTCTAGAGCCCGCGAGCCACAACTACTGAGCCCATGCACCACATCTACTGAAGCCCGCACACCTAGAGCCCGTGCTCCACAACAAGAGAAGCCACTGCAATGAGAAGCCCGCGCACTGCAACGAAGAGTAGCCCCTGCTCGCCGCAACTAGAGAAAGCCCGCGTGCAGCAACGAAGACACAACACAGCCAAAAATAAATTAATTTAAAAAAATGAATGGTGGGAATGTAAATTGGTGCAGCTACTATGGAGAACAGTATGGAAGCTCCTTAAAAAACTAAAAATAGAGTTACTATATGATCCAGCAATCCCACTCCTGGGTATATATCCAGAAAAGACAAAAGCTCTAATTTGAAAAGATACATGCACCCCAATGTTCATAGCAGCACTCTTTACAATAGCCAAGACATGGAAGCAACCTAAATGTCCATCAATGGATAAGTGGTAAAAGAAGACGTGGTGTATATAAACAATGGAATATTACTCAGCCATAAAAAAGAATGAAATAATGCCATTGGCAGCAACATGGATGGACCTAGAGATAATCACACTAAGTGAAGTAATTCAGACAGAGAAAGACAAATATTATATATCACTTATATGTGGAATCTAAAAATAGTACAAATTAACTTATTCACAAAACAGAAACAGACTCATGGACATAGAAAACAAACTTACAGTTACCAAAGGGGAAGGGAGAACAGGGGTATATGGGGAGTGTGGGATTAACAGAGGCACACTACTATATATAAAATAGAGGAACAAGAAGGGTCTACTGTATAACACAGGGAGCTATATTCAATATCTTGTAATAAACTATAATGGAAAAGAATCAATAAAAGAATATAGACATATACATATATATATATGTATAACCAAATCACTTTGCTGTACACCTGAAATGAGCACAATATTGTAAATCAATTATACTTCAATAAAAGTAAAAATTTTTTAAATTTTAAAAATGAATGGATAGGTAGACAATGACTTGATACATGATAAATGAGTGGGAAAAGACTTTTGAGAGGATAATTTGCAATAACTTCTCTGCTAATTATTTACATAGTAAATCCCAATCTGAGGTCACCTGAGCACAAGGGGAATAGAATGGTATCACCTGGGGTTCTTGAGCTGTTTTTTTTTTTTAAATGTTTAGCCAAAATCATATCTTTACCTGATTTGAGTAAGTGCAATGAGTGGGCACCAGAAAGCCTCTTAAGCTAAAAAAGAAAACAAAAAAAAAACCAACTATGGTTTACAACTTGGCCCATTGCATGTTTCTATTCTTTGTCAAAATCAGTTAGAAAACTATTTTTTAAAGGACCTAACTGCTTATTGTTTAAAACACATACAAACAAACAAAAAGCTAACTCACACAGGGATTTTAAAAAATTAAAAGCAGTGAGACCATTTCCAGATACCAGGACATCCAGCCCAATTTATTAGAAAATAGCTGAATACGCATAGGAGCTATATCATCATTCTCCCTTTTGAACTTGTCTAGAGATGACAAGAATCTAAAGACCCTGTGTTTAAAAATGTGACTCACTTCATTTTAAGAAATACTTATCAAATACCAACTTTATTTCAAGAGCTAGAGAAACATTCCACAGATGAAAGACTGGCTATTCTGGGCCATCAACGGGTAAAATGAAAATTCAAAGTTCGTTTCCGGTATTATAGGCTCAGAAATGTAGGAGAAGGGATCAACAGCTATATAGCTCTTACTATGTACCAGGCAGTAGCCCAGGCATTTTACATTGACTTCTACAACAAATCAGTGTGATAGAGATTTTCCTTTATTTTAACAGCTGAGAAAACCATGACTCAGATTTTGATTGACTGCTCTGAGGACACACAGCTGATAAGTAGCAGAGCAGTACTTCAAACCCTGTTTTGTTTGACTCCAAAACCCCTGCTCTTTCCACAATGGCAGGCTGCATCTCACTATTTCATATTGCCCTTGCCTCCTATCTTCCTCTGCATTACAAGTTGCCTACAACAACATTGTCTCCCAAGGCAGGATTTTAGGGCAGTGATATTTACTAGAGCCATAAGTGTGTCTTAGTTCAAGGTCTTATCAAGGGCATTCAGACCTTTTGCAGGCACACCCTCTAATCAATTTGTAGAGAAAAAAAATCTATGTATCTTATATATTCTTAGGTTGACATCTAGATTATTCATCATAAGTTTAAACAGTTGCAAAGGATGTAATTTCTGGAATATGGTAAATATTGACATTTAAAATAAAACTATCCAATTACTCATTTAAACGTATCCAATGGAATCTGAATACCATAGTGATTTGTTACTCATAACCATGTATTTAAAAAATAAATGGCTAAACTCTTCTTTCTTTAAGGGCAGAGAGTTTACACCATTCCTTGCTCTCCTTGAATTCTTATTTGCATTCCACATCCCCACAGGATTTTACCCTAACGTTATAAATTTTTTGTGTTTTAAAGTCTTTATAAATTATTGATTACCTTATATTTCTTCATAACAAAAGTATAAATTGAATTTTAATTTTTTATTTTCTGTGGCCAGAAGGTAATAAATGTTGAAACATTTCTTCTGAATACCGTTATTATTCAATTATTAGCAGTACAAAACTGCTCAAAAGAACACAAATATAATACAAATTTTGATAAATAACAATTAAGCATAAAAATACATTTTTACTGGAAATGAATGCATTTCTTAAAGATGTTAGTGGGGCTTTTCTTCCAGCTAGTTATTATAGCCACAGAATATTGAGTAATATTCAGGAACAAGATTCAGCATCAATTATATATTTAGTTTCCATTTTTATAAAAGCACTAAGAAAACTTTTTCATATCAATAAGCATATGTGAATGAATACAGTTTTATTATGTCATTGTCACTCAATTTCCTTGAACTCTGAGTTAATGTCAAAAAGTTATACAATGATTTTTCATAATATTTTTAGGGAATTCCCTGGAGGTCCAGTGGTTAGGACTCTGAACTTTCACTACTGAGGGCCCAGGTTCAATCCCTGGTAAGGGAATTAAGATCCCACAAGCCACATGGTGCAGGCAAAAAAGCTTAAAATAAAAAAATAATATTTTTAGGGACTTCCCTGGTGGTCCAGTAGTTAAGACCCCGCACTCCCAACGCAGGGGGCCCGGGTTCCGTCCGTGGTCAGGGAACTAGATCCCGCATGCCGCAACTAAGAGTTTGCCTACTGCAACTAAAGATCCCGCATGCCACAAGGAAGATCCCACACGTGGCAGTGAAGATCCCGTGCCACAACTAAGACCCAGCAGAGGCAAATTAATTAATTAATTAAAAATAAAAAGATTGGTTCAACCTCATTAAAAATAATAATATTTTTAACAATCTGAAAACTTGCTTCGGTTCTCTTTAAACTTTATTGAAGGCAAGTAATTAGAAACCACATGACTTAGAAAAGGATTTTTACCCAAGATTACAGTCATTCAGTTTCTCAATTCCTGGAAAGTAATACTGTGGTAGGAAGCTTCTGAGATGGCCCCCAATGATACCCACTTCCTGATATTTGAATCCTATGCAGTATTCTCCCCTTGAGTGTGGGCTAGACCTATGGACGCCTAACAAATAGATTATGGCAAAAGTGATGTCACTTGAGAGATTAGGTTATAACAATGGCTTTTCTCTCTCACATCCTCGGAGGGAAGCATGCTGCCATTTTATGAGCTGGCTGATGGAGAGGCCCACTCCAGAAAGAACTGAGAGAGGTCTCTGGCCAATATGCCAGCAATGGACTATGGTCCTCAGTCCAACAGCCCACAAGGAACTGAATCCTGTCAACAACCATACAACCATGCAAGCGAGCTTGGAACAGAATACTCTCTCAGTTCACGCTTCTGATGAGACCCCACCTCTGGCCAACAACTGGATTATACCATTGTAAGAGATCTTGAGCCAGAGGCACACAACTTGCCACACCCAGATTCCTGACCCACAAAAACTGTAAGATAATAAATATTTGTTGATTTAAGGTGCTAAATTTGGGGACAAAACCAAAAAGTCTTTACTAAGACTTGCCAAATAATTATTAAATGTACCAGTTACTGTTTTACCTAGAGGCACTTTGTTTAACCCAACATACTAAACAGAGTTCATGGAATGAAAAATAGAAATTTTATGAATTTTAATACAGCTTAACCAATAGAGCATTCTTTATGACATGCTTTTTTCTTATCACATTTTAAATATAATTTTACCAAAATTTTGGAGCTTCAGATTTAGCAATTGATAAAAAAGATCTGTCATATAACCTAACTAGCAAAGCCAGTCATCATTTCCAAATCAACTGGATAAATCATATTTCTTTTGTCTCAAAAAGGATGACTTGGGCTTCCCTGGTGGCTCAGTGGTTAAGAATCCACCTGCCAATGCAAGGGACACGGGTTCGAGCCCTGGTTCAGGAAGATCCCACATGCCACGGAGCAACTAAGCCCATGCGCCACAACTACTGAGCCTGCGCTCTAGAGCCCGTGAGCCACAACTACTGAAGCCCACGTGCCTACAGCCTGTGCTCCGCAACAAGAGAAGCCACCGCAATGAGAAGCCCCCGCACCACAACGAAGAGTAGACCCCGCTCGCCGCAACTAGAGAAAGCCCATGTGCAGCAACGAAGACCCAACGCAGCCAAAAATAAATAAATTAATTTTTAAGAAAAGGATGACTTCATTTTTCAATTCAATAAGTATATCAATACTTATTCCTATGATGATCATTTCACTTGTAAATTCTAACACTAGGATGGACAAATTAAAAGATAGGTAGATGGATAGATAGATAGATAGATAGATAGATAGATAGATAGATAGATAGATAGATAGATGGTAGCTAGAGCATGCAGGCTTCTTATGAGTTTGTCATCTGGATGAAATAAAGTGAGTTCAGTATTTCTTTTAGCCCTACCTTTTTGCTTTACTTTCACAGAATTCTCTCTGAGTGATTTATTTATTTTTTTTTATCTTTGACAATAGCTGGAGAATGGAGAGGTGAGGTTGTTAAAACTGTCATCACTCCTGCCATCCCAGTATAAATGACCTCAAAACTCCAACATCAGCCTGTTTCTAATGCCAAGCCTCACTCTTAGTTTTTTTTTAAAATAAATTTATTTACTTGTTTGTTTTTATTTTTGGCTGTGTTGGGTCTTCATTGCTGCGTGCGGGCTTTCTCTAGTTGTGGTGAGCAGGGGCTACTCTTCGTTGCGGTGCACAGGCTTCTCATTGTCGTGGCTTCTCTTGTTGTGGAGCGCGGGCTCTAGGCACCCGGGCTTCAGTAGTTGTGGCTCGCAGGCTCTAGAGCGCAGGCTCAGTAGTTGTGGCGCATGGGCTTAGTTGCTCCATGGCATGTGGAGTCTTCCTGGGCCAGGGATTGAACCCGTGTCCCCTACATTGGCAGGAGGATTTTTAACCACTGCATCACCAGGGAGGCCCCCCACTCTTAATTCTTAAATAGGCAAAATATATGAATCAACATTTCTCCAAATAAGATACACAAATGGCTGATGAGCACATGATAACATGCTCAATGTCATTCAGCATTAAGGAAATGTAAATCAAAACCAGAATGAGATACAACGTCATACCCACTTGCATGACTACAAAAAAAAACATGAACTGTGACAAGTTTTGGTGAGGATGTGGAAAAATCGGAACTCTTATACATTGCTGGTGGGAATGTAAAATGGTGCAGCCACTTTAAAAAATAGTGTGACAATTCCTCATAAAGTTAAAAGTAGGGTTAGTATATAACTGAGCAATTCCACTCCTAGGTATGTCCCCAAGAGAATTAAAAATATATATCCACACAAAAACTTGCACACAAATATTCATAGCAGCATTATTCATAATAGCAAAGTGGAAACAACCCAAATGACCATCAACTGATGAACAGATTAAAAAGATGTAGTATATCCATACAATGAAATATAATATTATTCAACCATAGGAAAGAATGAAGTATTGACAGATGCTACAACATGGATGAACCTTGAAAACATGCTAAGAGAAAGAATCCACACACAAAGGACAAATATTATATAATTCATTTATATGAAATGTTCAAAATAGACAAATCCGCAGAAACAAAAGTAGATTAGTGGTTGATAGGGGCTCTGGAGAGGGGAGGGAGTGCTGGGAATTGACTGCTAATGGATACAGGGTCTTTTAGGAGTGATAAAAATGTTCTAGAATAGACAGAGGTGACGGTTTCTCAACTCTGTAAATGTATTCAAAACTACTGAATTGTATGCTTTAAAAGATGAGGACAGCAACATTGTTATCTGTGATATCTAAGAAACCACTGCCTAACATAAGGTCATGAAAATTATTCCTATGTATTCTTCTGAGAGTTTATTTTATGGTAACAGCTTTATTGAGATATAATCCAGATACCATAAAATTCATTTTTAAAAGCATACAATTCATGTTGTTTAAGGGTACAAACTTGCAACTAGTAGTAAGTCCTAGAGATCTAATGCACAAATATTTTTGATAACTGTATTGTAATAAATATTACCATGTTTTAACTGTATTGTAATAAATATTACCATGTTTTAAAAATATTTTTGATAACTGTATTGTAATATAATTTCTTTCTATGGTAATTCCATATATTTTGTTTTCATGTAGCCCAATTTATCTTTGAACTACTTGAAATTATTTAACTAACAGGAACGCTAAAGAGAGGATGAGTGTTAGCGCTCTTTGTTATATATTCATTTTATATATTTAAAGTAGAGTTATGTGTGCATATAAAATTTATTACTCTAATCATTGCAGCAACTCTTCCAATTCTCAAGTAACTTTGGGAGGAATTTATAATTTTACAATGCCTTAATAAAAGATGTTTCAACATCTCAAAAAAATGGTAATATATGTGCTTCTTTATTAACTCATGAAATAACAAAATCTAGCATTGAGTCTAATAAGTACCTTAAATTCAACCTAGAGCTTCGTTTTCCTTTTGAACTTGTTACTCACTTAACCCAAAGCCATTTAGTCCCTCCTAGAGAACATAGAGGTATCCCTGATTTATCCATTAAGAGCTGGCTAACAGCTGTTCAGATTCAGGCAATGGGCATCTCAGAAATCAACAGAATCCTCTACTTCAGTGGTTCTTTACCATTTGGGGGAGGGCAGATTCCTTTGAGAATATGATGAAAGCCCAGAAAAATGCAAAACACCCAATATTTCACATACAATTTTAATACATTTATTGACTTTGTTAACTTCATCCATAGAACCAGGTTTAAAAATCCCTATTCTGTGTGGTGCTGTTTTTGAACATGATCTGCTAATCCTTTAATATCATAGCTAAGCACTGCTACATTGGAGAGCAAAGTGAAAGTCTTCATAGAATATCTGAAAGGGCAAGGAGCAAATTCTAGGTTTCACTGACTGAATGTTCACTCAAAAACCACCCCAAGACAAATACTGTAAGGCATAGCTCTCCTTTTTAAGATCTCATGTGCTAGTAAAGAAATATTTTTTTCTCCCTTACACTGTGCACTTTTGACAGTGGAGACTATATTGTCTAACCCTCTTATTTGGCATTGTTTTAAGTTAAAAGTTTGTGGATATAAGTCACAAGTTAATGTGGCCTCTGAAACAAAGCTCTTACTGCTGTATACATATGATGGGGCCCAAGAATTTATTTTTAGAACATTTGAAAGTAAATTACCAATATCACACATTTCACACAAATATTGTCATATATATTCAACTACATTATCACAGTACCATATCTCACTCAAGAAATTTAACATTGATACACTATAATTATAATTTGGAGTCCATATTTAAATTTCCCTTGTCTTTTCAAATGTGTCATTTACAGATGATAAACTGCAAGAACATTGAAGATGTGTCACTATGCACACACAGAGCCACTAGCAAAGAGTGAGAGACTTACTGATTCAAGGCATTTAATGAAATCCCTGTGCAATCATTATCTGACTACGAGGCTAACAGAGACTTCAATGGCTGCACATAACAAAGAATACAGATTTTACAAAATCAGTCAAGGATAGTCACTAAACAAACACTAAAAACCGAACTCTAGAAGAAGGGGATCAGATTTCCAGAGTAATCATATTAAATTGTTTAAAATGTCTAGTTTCAGCAAAAAACTACAAAACATACACACACACACAGAAAGTATGGTCTGTACACAGGAAAAAAGATGTCATAGAAACAGTCCTTGAGGAAGCCCAGATGTTGGCTTTGGTAAAGACTGAACCAGCTATTTTAAATATCTTCAAATAACTAAAGGAAAACATCTAAAGAATTAAAGGAAAGTATGAGAATGATGTCTCACCAAATAGAGAATATTAATAAAGTGACAGAAATTATTTAAGAAAAGAATCAAATTGAATTTCTGGATTTGAAAAGTGCTATAACAGAATGAAAAATTCACTAGAAGGGCCTAACAGCAGATTTGAGCTGGCAGAAAGGATTAGCAAACTTGAAGATAATTCAATTACCATTGTCTAGACTGAGGATCAGAAGAAAAAACAGGATGAATAAAAATGAACAGAGCTTAAGAGACCTGTGAGACACCATTAAATGGCCAACATACACATAATGGGAGTCTCAGAAGTAGAAAAGAGAAAAAAAGAACAGAAAGGATATTTGAAGAAATAATGAGTAAAAACTTCTCAAAAATAGTCTACATATCCAAGAGCTCAAATATTTCCTAATAGGATAAACACAAAAAAATTCACTTCTTAGTCAACCTCTCAAAGACAAAGAAAAAATCTTGAAAGCAGGAAAATTAAAAGATAACTGATTTCCCATCAGAAACAATGGGCACTAGAAGTCAGTGTGATGACATATACAAAATGTTTAAAGCAAAAGACTGACAACCAAGAATTCTTTATCCAGCAAAAATATCCTTAAATGAGGGAAAAATAGACATTGTCAAGTACACAAAGACTGAGAGAAATAATGGCCAGAAGACCAGTCCTACAAGAAATGCTAAAAAGAGTTCTTCAGGCTGAAATGAAAGAACACTAGAGAGTAGGAAGAAAGAAAGAAAGAAAGAAAGAAAGAAAGAAAGAAAGAAAGAAAGAAAGAAAGAGCACCAGAAAAGGTAATTGCATAGATAAATATAAAAGACAACACAAATCTTATTTGGGGGGAACTTTTTTTTCTCTCTAACTTGAAAGATAACTGCATAATTCAATAATTATACGAGTGTTTTGATGGGGTTATAATGTATAATATATAAAGGAACAGTTTGTATATCAGTAATAGCACAAAGGAGGAGGGAAGGAATGGAGCTATATGGTTGCAAAGTTTTTACATATGATTGGAGTCAGGTTGGTATTAATCCAAAGCAGATTGTATTTTAAGATGTCAATTGTAATCCCTGAGCCAAGCACTAAGAAAATAATTATTTAATATAGTAAATTAAACAAGAGAATTAAAAGGTATATTAGAAAATATCTATTAACACAAAAGAAATCAATAATGGAGGAATAGAGGAACAAAAAAGACATGCAACATATAGAAAATGGCAAAATGGCAGATGTAAATCCTACTTTATCAGTAATTACTTTAAATGTAACTAGATTAAGCAAATCAGTTAAAAGGCAGAGATTGCCAGACTCTGTATAAGAGACACACATGTTCTAACTGTATGCTGTCTACAAGAGACACATTTTAGATTCAAAGATACAAATAGAATGTAAGTAAGAGTGGGAAAAGATATATGATGCAAACAGTGACCAAAAGAGAGCTAAGTGGCTATAATAATTATCAGACAAAATAGAACTTAAGACAAAATTTGTTACTAGAGAAAACAAAGGACATTTTATAACTATAAAAAGGTGAATCTATCATGAATATTTAACAATTATTAACACATTTCCACCTATCTACAGAGCTGAAAAATACATGAAGCAAAAACTGACAGAACTGAAGGGAGAAATAGAAATTTAACAATAACAGTTGAAGAATTTATTACCCCACTTTCAGTAACAGACAGAACTAGATAAATGACCAAAAAGGAAATAGAATACTTGGACAACACTATAAGCCAACTAGACCTAATGGACATCTATTTATAGAACATGTCATACAACAACAGCAGAATATATGTTCTTCTGAACTGCACATGGAATATTCTCCAGGATAGATTATATGTTAGCTCATAAAATAAACCTCCCTAATTTTTTTAAAGGATTGAAATAATAAAAAGTATGTTCTGCAAACATACTTGGGAATATAATGAAATTAAATTAGATATCAAAAACAAAATAAAACTTCAGAAATTCACACATAAATGGATAGTAGAGAAGACACTGCAAAATAACCACTAGTTCAAAGAAGAAATCACAAAGGAAGTTAGAAAATACTTTGAGATGAATGAAAGGGAGAGTACAGTATATGCCAAGCTTCCTCAGAAACATTTATAATTGTAAATCTTATGTTAAAAAGGAAATAAGATTTCAAATCAATAACTTAAATTTCCACCTTTATGAAACTAGAAAAAGAACAGCAAACTAAGTTCAAAGCAAGCAGAAAGAAAAACATAGTAAATTGTTTATTAGTAAAATATTTATAGATTTAGCTCTCCATATTTAAGTCATGACTCATTTTGAGTTAACTTTTGTATTTGTGTGAAGTAAGGATCAAGATTCTTTTTCTTTTCTTCTTGTGGAAGTCCAACTATTCCAAGACAATTTGTCGAAAAGAAAAGATTATCCTTTCCAAGTTGAATTGCCTTGACACCTTTCTTGAAAGTCAATTGTATATATGCATATGCATGCATTTATTTCTGGACTGTCTTGTTTTGTTCCATTGATCTTCAATGCCAATTTGTTCTTTTTCAAAATTAACTACTTTACATCTTTTGTATTTATATATAAATTTGAGAAGCAGCTTGTCAATTTCTTCAAAAATGCCAACTGAGATTTGACTGAAATTGTATTGAATCTCTAAATCAATTTGGAAAGAATTGCCATCCTAACTATATTTAGTCTTCCAATTCATGAATATGCCGTATCTCTATATTTATTTAAGTCTTCTTTAATTTATCTCAGTAATCTTTCACAGTTTTCAGTGTTAAAAAACATGTATATTTTTGTCATACTTATTCCTAAGGATTTTATATTTTAAATGAAACTGTTTTTAAATTAATATTTCCTCATTGTTTATTGCTGCTATATAGAATATGACTGATTTGTAACTGGTTCTGTTTGATAGATTTTTTTCTTCTCATTATGTGTCATATTTTCCTGCTTCTTGGCATTTGTGATAAATTTTTATTGGATACCAGACATTGTGAATTTTACCTTATTGGGTGCTGGCTATTTTTGTAGTGTTTTAAATATTCTTGAGCTTTATTCTGGAAATAGTTTGATCCCACTGAGGCTTGCTTTTAAGCTTTGTTTGGCAGAACTAAATACACCTTTAGTCTAGGGCAGTTCTGTACAATAAAAATTTTATGCAAGTCACAAATATGTGCCACATATGTTACATTTTCTAGTAGCCACATTAAAATATAGTGAAGAGAAACTGGTAAAATTAATTTTAATTATATATAAATACATTACATATATATTATTTTGATACCCAAACCAGAAAAAACAGTACAGAAAATTAAAAGTTATAGACCAATATCTTTTATGAACATAGACATGGAAATCCTCAACAAAGCATTAGCATATTGAATCCAGCAATGTATAAAAAGAACACACCATAACCAAATGGGATTTATCCCAGGAATGCAAAGTAATCCATTATATTAATAGTCAAAAGAAGCAAAACCCTATGATCACATCAATTGATGCAGAAAAAGTGTCTGACAAACTTCAACATACATTTATGATTTTTTTTTAAAAATGTCTTGGCAAACTTGGAATAGAATGTAACTTGCACAACCTGAACCACAGAACCTACAGCTGACTAAATGGTGAAAGATTGAAGGCTTTCTAAGATCAATTAAAAATGTATATCTGCTTTCAGTACTTCTATCCCACATTGTACTGGAGATCCTAGACAATGCAATAAGGGAAGGAAAAACATTAAAGCCATACAGATTGGAAAGGAAGAATAAAACTATCTCATGATTCTGTATAAAGAAAACCCTAAAGAATCTATTAAAAACTTGATAGAATAAAAAAATGAATTTAGCAAGGCCACAGACTACAAGGTCAATACACAAAAATCAACCATATACTAACAATAAACAATTGGAAAGAAATTTTAAAAGACAGTACCATTGTAAATTGTTGCAAAGGAAATGTAATACTTAGGTATAAGCTTAACAAATCATTACAGGACTTACACAGTAAAAACTACAAAACATGGATGAAAGAAATGACATACTCTGTTCATGGATTGGAAGATTCAGCAGAATAAATATGCTTTCACTCAGCATAAGGTTTTCAAGGTTCATCCATGTTGTGGTATGTATCAATACTTCATTCCTTTTTAAGGCTGGATAATAATAATAATGTACCACATTTTGTTTACCCTTTTATCAGTTGATGAATATTTGGGTTGTTTCTACTCTTTGGCTATTATGAATAATGCTGCTGAACATTTGTGTACAATTCTTTGTGTAGAATGTGTTTTCATTTCTCTTGGGTATGTAGCAAGGAGTGCAATTGCTGGGTCGTATGGTAACTCTATGTTTAACCATTTGAGGAATTGCCATATTGTTTTCCAAAGTAGCTGCACCATTTCACATTCCCACAAGCAGTATGTGGATCTACAGATCCTCACCTACACTGGTTATTATTTGTCTTTTTAAAATTATTATATCTATCCTAGCAAGTATAAAATGGTATCTCATTGTGGTTTTGATTTGAGTATACCTAATGACCAATGATGTTGGGCATCTTTTCATGTGCTTGTTGGCCATTTGTATGTCTTCTTTCTGGAAATGTCTATTCAAGTGCTTTGCCCATTTTTAAATTGGTTTATTTGTATTTTTATTGTTGAATTATAATTGTTTTTTATAAAGGCACAAGTCCCTTACCAGACATATGATATTTAATTACTTTCTCTTATTCTGTGGGTTTTCTCTTCATTTTCTTCATGGTGTCCTTTGAAGTACAAAGTTTTTAACTTTGATTAAGTCCAATTTGACAATTTTTTTCCTTTTGTTCCTTGGCTTTTGGTGTCATCTCTAAGAAACCATTGTTTTACCCAAGGTCATGAGGATTTACTCCTAAATTTTCTTCTTAAAGTTTTATAGTTTTTATCTATTAAATTTAGTTCTGTGATTCATTCTGAGTTGAATTTTGTATGTGGTATGAGGTAGGAGTCCAACTTCATTCTTTTGAATGTGGATGGACAGTAGTCCCAGCAAGCCCAACTGATTGCCAAAGGTGCAAAAGCAACTCAGTGGAAGAACAATAGCCTTTTCAGCAAATGGCAAATAGATACCCACAGGCAAAACAAACAAACAAACAAACAAAAAATCCTCCATGTAAACTTCACTCCTTAAGCAAAAATGAGCTCAAAGTTGATCATAGAGCTAAATGCAAATCTTACAACTATAAAACTTGAAGAGGAAAACATAAGAGAAATCTTCATGACCTCGGGTTAGGTAAAGAGTTCTTAGACATAATACCAAAAGCATAATCCATTAAAAATTTGATAAATTTGACTTCATTGAAATTAAGACACTTTGCTCTATGAAAGACACCATTAAGGAAATGAAAAGATAACACGCAAACTGAGAGAACACATTTGCAATTTACATTCCTGACAAAGAGCTAGTATCCAGAATATATTTTAAAACTATCTAAGTCCACCTGTAAGCAAGCAAAGTACCCAATAAAAATGGGCAAAGGATCTGAACAGACACCTCACCACAGAGGATATCTATATAGCACATAAGCATATGAAAAGATGCTCAACTTCATTCTAATTTGGGAAATGCAAATTAAAATCATAATGAGATACCACTACTTAATCTGTTAGAATAGTTAAACTTTAAAAAACTTGACAAATGCTAAGAAGGATACAGAGCAAGTGGTGAGAATGAAAGATGGTATAGCCACTCTGGAAAAGAGTTTGGCAGTTTATTATAAAGTTAAATGTACACTTACTTCATGATCCAGCAATATCACTCCTAGATATTTAAGCCAGGGGAATTAAACTTATGTTCACAGAAAGACCTGTACATGAATGTTCACAGCAGCTTTATTCACAATTATTAAAAACTGGAAACAACCCAAATGTTCTTTAATGGGTGAATGAATAAGCAAACTGTGGTACATCCACACAACAAAAAACTACTCAGCGATAAAAGGGAATAGATTATCGATACATACAAAACCAGATGAATCTCGAAGATATTAATGCTGAGTGAAATAAGCCAGTCCCAGAAGGTTACCTACTGTATGATTCCATTTATATGACATTTTGGAAAAAGTAAACTAAAGGAATGGAGAATGGAGCAGTGGTTGCCAGGGGGGGTTCGAGAGAGTTTGATTACAAAGGGACAACATTATGGAATTTGGGGTGTTGATGGAACTGTTGTGTATCCTGATTGTGGTGGTGATTACATTAGTCCTTCCAGGTCTTAAAAATCCTAGAAATGTATGCCTGTGTGTGTGTGTGTGTGTGTGTGTGTGTGTGTATCTTAACTATGACAGTGCTTACACGGGTATATACACTCATCAAAACTCATTGAACACTTAAAATAGATGAATTTTACTCTGTGTAAATCATACCTCAATAATGTTGATTTTTAAAAAAAACAAAGTCTCTCCACACCAATCCTACTCCTTAAAAATAACTACTAATGACAATTTAGCGTGTACCTCTCTAGAACATGTAAGCATGTAATATAAAGGGGTTTTCAGTTGGATAAAGGGTATCATTTTACACAATATATATTGCTCTTTATCTTGCTTTTTTCACTTAGAGGTCTTATAAATATATGGACAAATGCATATATATGATATGTGTTTCTACATATAAAATGTTGATAGAGCTACTATATTTTTTAATAGTTTGATTATAAGTCATTTTGTGGATGTGACATCATTTATTTAAGCAGTCTCCCACTGTTGGATATTTAGGTTGTTGCCAGTTGTTTTGCTCTTACAAGCTGCAGTGCTAGCGGACAGCCCTGCGCATACATCTTTTTGCAAGTATATGGATAAGATAAATTTCTAATTGTAGGATTACTGCATCGTAAGGTAAGTGTAATTTGGATTTTTATAGCTACTGACAGATTGCCCTCTGTAGAAGCAAGTAGAACTTTGAGAATGAGTCAGGGGTGCATTTTGCATTTTCCCATCCCAAATCACTGAACTTCTCTCTTTCATAGGATCATGCCGATATTGAGTGGAAGTTTGCAAGGACGAAGCTCTGGATGAGTTACTTCGATGAAGGCGGCACCTTGCCACCTCCTTTCAACATCATCCCCAGCCCCAAGTCATTTCTATACCTTGGTAACTGGTTCAACAACACCTTCTGCCCCCAAAGAGACCCTGATGGTAGACGGAGAAGGCACAACTTGAGAAGCTTCACAGTAAGGCTTTTAAAAATTATGTTTCTTTGTAAACACAACTGTTTTCTCCTTTTCCTCCTTTGTAACATTCCCTATCTTGAACATCTTAAAACTACTCCAACCTACAGATGCTTTGGGGGTTTTTCAGGCAGTAGCTCCTGTGTCATGTTCCAGTCCTAACGTTTAGAAATATATTCGAGTGGAAGGGCTGCTGGGAGACTGCTGATGTAACCTCTCTTGTCCGTTTTCAATGACAGGAACGCCATGCTGACAGCCTGATACAGAATCAACATTACCAGGTAAAGCTTCTTCATAGGGACTAAGCACAATAGTTCTTGGTCAGTTGTGTGAACTTGGACAAATCACTTACCCTCACTGATCCTCAGTTTCCTCGTCTGTAAAATAAGGATGATAAAACTTAAACTGTAGTTGTGAGAACTGAGTGGCGAGTATGTATATATGGTTGTGTGTTTGTGTGTGTGTGTGTGTGTGTGTGTGTGTGTGTGTGTCCTGGCACAGTGCCTGACACATTGCATTAAGTGGTAGCTATCATCATCACCATTACTAACACAAAGCAGGGTGACTATGTGTATACCATTCCCAGAGGCTAAGTTAAAAGAGGCCACCCCTGTAAAGGAGAAGTATAGATTGCCTCTAAGAAAAAGTATCTTGATTATGTAATTAGTGGACATTGAAATCATCAGACTCTGTGACACTGAAGACTGACTTTCTCAACTTTATAAAAGGAAGAAAAACTCTCATCTTACTAGGAAGGTTCAAGTTTAATCTAGCCTAGAGGGAAAGGATATTGACGTGACCATTCAAGTATTATTCTGCTCTCATTATTCCATGAATGTGTATCCCTGTTTACCTTATGCTTGGGTGGAAAATTTTCCTTTCGGGTAACTTTGATCTCACTGGCCCACTCTGCCACCAAATTTGGACACATAATAAATTCTTCATTTATCCAATGGACTTAACTGGGGGGTTTTGTAGAAAATGCCTGGATCCTGTGAGGATTTTCCAATGCAAAGACAGTCTAAGCGTATTTTATTTCCTGTGTATGTTTCTTATTTTACTGAGAGTCCAAGAAGGAAACTGAATGCTTCTTCATGTTTTTGTTTAAATTCCAGGAAGTTATCAGGAATTTAGTCAAAAGATATGTGGCAGCTATGATAAGAAATTCCAAAACAAATGAGGGACTCACAGAAGAAAATTTTAAGGTAATTTGATCATAAAGTGGTTTAATTCTTCATTCACATTTCTTAAGCATCATTTAATCTTCACAGTGTTTGAGGTTTCTGCTGATGGAATTTCAACAGCCTGTAATACAGCAAAACCAGCTACAATTCTTATTCTCTCTCTTAGAATAGTCTGTCATCCAGTAGATGGATAGATTTTTACCAATGTCTGTCACACCACAATCAGCTTTATGAATAATAAAAATATACATTCTTTTAATATTCTGGGTTTTTCTCAGTATGGGAATTGAGTGCTTTAAATGATATGGCATGGGTGTGTGATGAGAAGAAAGATAGTGAAGGGAAGATGCCTAGAGATTTAAAGGCCTTCTTTAAATAAGATAAAGACAAAAATTCTATTATTAAATCTAACATTTATGAAACCCTACCATTACACATTTTTGGCTGTCACATTGGGATGCTATTGGCATCTAGTGAGTAGAGACCAGGGTTGTTGCTAAAAATCCTACAATGCACAGGACAGCTCCCTACAGCGAAGAATTACCACACTCAACATGTCAATTGGTTGAGAAACCCTATCCTAGAACACATATCTGTTTTCTAAGGAACATAAGAAGGCTGTTATCCTAATCCATAGACATAACTCATCAATTGAGGGCCTGCTATATGCCAAACACTCTGCTAGGTGCTGGGGCACAGTCATGAGCAAGATATAACCAGCCCCTACTCTCTCGTGGAGTCACACACAATAATAATAGAGGCGAATGACTGAGTATTCTAACAGGATCAACACAGGGTGCTGTAGAGACATAGAAATGGGGGGACACCCAACTGGGACTTGGGGATTCGAGGCAGGCTTTCCAGAGGAAGCCATGTTTAAGCTGAGGTTTGAAGGAAGAGCCAGATAAAACAGTTGGGGAGAAGAGTGTTCCAGACAGAGAAAACAGCACGTGCAAAGGCCCAGAGGCAAGAGAGAATATGTCCATACAGGTGGACAGTAAAAAGCCTGGGGAAAGAGCAGGAAGGAATGAAATGGGAGAGATAGACATGTACCAGACCTTGAAAAACCTTGTAGTCTGTGGTATGGCATTTTTCCTTTTTCCTAAGGTCAGCGACAAGTTACTAAAAAGTGTTAAGCAAGAGGACGACATGATCAGATATAAACTTTTCAAAGATGGTTTTTAAAAGCGTGATCTAGTATCTAGGCAGCCAGTTAGAGACAGAAGACATTTCACAGGCACTTGAATAAACAAGGTCCCCTGGCCCAAAACAGCAGTCTCATCTCCTGACATTCCACTTCCCTAGTTTTATTCCTGAGAGTCCTAAAAGCTTTTTCCTCTTCAGTAGTACTTTTTTTTTTACATCTTTATTGGAGTATAATTGCTTTACAATGGCGTGTTAGTTTCTGCTTTATAACAAAGTGAATCAGTTATACATATACATATGTTCCCATATCTCTTCCCTCTTGCGTCTCCCTCCCTCCCATTTAGATTCCAATGAGAGCCCTGCTCTAATACCCTCATTGTTGGTTACCACTTCAGTCTGTTGGCGTGCTCCTGATAGGTTCTGAAATCAACTTTACCAACTGCACATTTTTTTCCCAATGGCCCGCTCTGCCCACAGCATTGTTAATATGTTCTTCTTGTGCTTGAATAATGTGAGATTCTTCTGGTAGCTCATGTACCTTGTGATTTGCAGTGAGGCAAAACCTGGAACATTCCGAAGGATGCCCAATGTGCCTATTTTGAACTAAAGACCAAGCTTCTTAACATAACGTGTCTTCTCTCTTGCCCTAGGAATTAAAGCAGGACATTTCCAGCTTTCGATATGAAGTGCTTGACCTCTTAGGAAACAGGAAGCACCAAAGGAGAAGTTTTTCCACTAGCAGCACTGAACCCTCTCAGAGAGATGATACCAATGATGGCAGTGGCGGGGCTCGGGCCAAATCCAAGAGTGTCTCTTTCAATTTAGGCTGCAAGAAAAAAGCCTGCCATGGGCCACCTCTCATCAGGACCATGCCAAGAGTTGGTGGTGCCCAAGGGAAGTCAAAAGCTGAGTCATCAAGCAAACGCTCCTTCATGGGTCCCTCTCTCAAGAAACTGGGTCTCCTATTCTCCAAGTTTAATGGTCATATGTCTGAACCCAGTTCAGAGCCGATGTACACAATTTCTGATGGAATCGTTCAGCCGCACTATATGTGGCAGGACATCAAATATTCTCAGATGGAGAAAGGGAAAGCAGAGTCCTGTTCTCAAAGTGAAATTAACCTCAGTGAGGTAGAATTAGGTGAAGCCCGGGGCGCTGCTCAGAGCAGTGAATGCCCTCTAGCCTGTTCCAGCTCTCTTCACTGCGCATCCAGCATCTGCTCCTCAAATTCTAAACTTTTAGACTCCTCAGAGGATGTATTTGAAACTTGGGGAGAGGCTTGTGACCTGCTCATGCACAAATGGGGTGACGGACAGGAAGAACAAGTTACAACTCGGCTCTAAGTCAAGCCAGTATCACCTGTTCTGGAACTCAGAAAATTTCTAATTTCTTTGCTCTCAGAGGTGACATAGAATATGATTCCCTCACTGCCCCCCACTAGACAGGAGAGTGAAACTCCTCTTGTTTTCACCATCTTTTATAGCCACATTCTTCATTTTTTGTTCTTGTTATTATTATTACTATTATTTGCTTTTTTATACCTACAAACACTAAGTCCATTTCAAAACCAACTGAAGGGGTGTTTGCCCCTAATCAGCAGAGGTGCAGTCGGGTGCTTAACCCTTTGGCTTTGCTTTTCTTACCCTTGCTTCCTTGAAGCTCCAGGTGCCACTTTGCTACTGTCGCTGCCGCACAGATTCCTGACCTTCCTCAGGATCTCACACCATTTCCCCACAGGGCTGAGGGCTGTGCTCAGCAGTCCCCACCAGCTATCAGATAAGGCAAACTAACTTGCCTATCTTTGTTGCCCTTCAGTGCTCCATGCTGCCCATTCTGGTTCAATGAACAGCATCAAAGGGAAACTGAATAGACTCCAAAGAACTGTCAGCTTGTGGTTTCTAGGTATAACTGGACTTCGTGTTGTTTTTGCTTTTAAATACTACAACTTCTCCTTATCATGGGGGCTGTTGAATTTGTTTCTTAAAGATTTGTGAGTTTCCTAATGTATGCCAATGAATATTTACCCCATAGTATATGTCATATCTAATAAGTTAGTGAATTCCTTTCCTGTGTTTGTGTGTTTCAGTTAGCTTACTACATTTTAAAATTTGATAGTATCGAGATTAGTATTTAGGATATGTACTGTTTTTTAAAAACTTCTACTGTACTCTAATCAACAGTCACTACATCTCATACATTGGCAAGAAAAAATAATTAGCTGGTATATTTATAGGGTCCTATCTACTGTTGATAGTTTTAATCATCACTGCTATCAAAAGCATTTCTAAGATAAAAGCCTGGATTTGAAAATATTTTTTTAACAGAAAAATGACATCTTGTTGAGGTGTCAGAATCTGAAAACAGCACCTTCATTTTAATTAATTGCTTTCTGATAAAACAACAACAACAAAAAAACCAATTTTAGGTCTAGATAACTTGGTTCAAGTTGCAGTTTTAATGTTCAGTGGGGGAAGTGGAATTGCGTGTGTAAACTCATGTTAGACATACAACATAACAACCCTAGTGAATTCATGGAACTATAGACATGATCCAAATTCTACTGTCTTCAAAGAAAATTGCATTATACATCAAAACAAATTATTTTCCACAGCTTAGGAGTACCTCATCAGAACACATAGGTAAATGTTAAAAAATGAAGCCCATAATGCATATGGTCACCATGTTAGATCCAGTAACCATCAACTGATTACCTGCTAAACAAGGGCGGTTCTTCCCAATGTTAGCACAAAGGTATCCCCAACTTACACAATAACACATGACCTGAAATAGCCCAAGGTCTGGGTCCTGGTGATTAAATTAACGGGTAGCTCAAAAAAGTAAGAAACTTAATTAGTTGTCACCCTGTTCTTGTATTCAATAAATGTCAACAGTAATAGGAAACCATCTAAATTCACGTGTATACTTTCTGGCAAAATTAAGTGAAATGAAGCTTTCTCAAACAATGCAAATATGCTTCCAAAATAGTTTTTGACAGTGTAGTTTCTGTTATTTGAATTGATTCCCATTCTAGCCCTAACTTTGGTGACTAACAAAATATTCTACATGAAAAAGACACAAACTAGGGATGATGGGGAAACAAGAGGAGGTGTTGAAGAACAAAGCTCAGATCCAAGAAAAAGTGATCAAGAGAACAAGCTGCATCAGGACCCATTTGGTAAGACATTATCACAAAATAATTCCTCGATCATGCCTAACGTGATCATTTACTCAAATCCAACTTCTCTCCTGCTTCTCTAAGTGGGACTATCATAAGTGGCCCTGACATCAGTAACAGGTTACTTTCCAGAAGGAAGGTTTCTAAAGTTACAGAGTCAACTTTCTCAACTGTCAAATTCACTTTGAATAATAAATAGCACCTGGGCTACATCCCTAACTCATACTGATGGCACCAGAAACCAATACATGGCCCTATTTCATCAAAAAAAAAAAAAAGTATGTCTTTCTCACAAATGCATGTACTTGTGATGACCTAGGTTTCATTGTTCCGGCAGTTACTTTATCGATTTGTTGGAAAACAAGGGTAGCCAGAGATAGAGCCATGGTCCAAAATACACTCTTCTCTCAGTTATGTTCTAAAGAGAGAATATGTGTCAATCATAATAGCCAATCTCTACTACTGAAAGAAACCAGTGTCATATTTCATGGGCAGTACATTCCTTTTCAGATCTTCTCAGGGTTACTGTCTTTATGACTCGGGCTTAAGATTTCACTAGCTGTGCTGAGGCCTAGCTATGTTGGGGATTGAAGCCAGTTAGCTGTTAAAGCTAATCAGCTATTGTCCTAACTTCCGTGATGGTGACACCAACATTTTTATTAACTCTAACTCTAGTAGAAAGTAGGAAGGGAAGGAGATTTGTGTTCACCTCTCTAACCTCTGGATCAGCTACTATCAATAAAGATATTTCAAATCAAATGTTTAAGTATGTTCTCTGACCCCAGAGAAGGTATAAGCCAACTTGAGAGTAAATTTATAAACATAAAAGAGCTAAAAGAGAAACTTAGTGAGGATCTACTCAATTCTATCATCTTATTTTACAAATACAAAAAAAAAAAAAAGGAGGTCCAGAGAAGGATAATGACTTGCTCAAGGTCACAGAACCAGTCAATAAACCCAAATCTTCTAGATTATGGAAACAAGACATTTATTATTAAGCACACATATTATGTTATACATAGGAGATGTGGAAATGGATTGGCCACTATAGATATCTTTTTGTTCATTTGCCCAAAATGCCACGAACTCCACAAATTTCAGACTGACATATTTATACGTAAAGTTAAAAATGTGTTCCAAAGTCAAATACAATTATAAATGGTACAAGAATCATTTACTTTTTGTCTAAGTATCTATACCATGGTTCACCTCCATTACAGGTGAATTTCTTATCATTTCTGGCCACCTATTTTATTTGTTTGATTCCATCATAATTACATTAAAGCCTCCCTGATCATTAGTAAGGGTAAAAATATTATTGAATACAAAGAAAATGTCTGAATTATATTCAGAAATGGCCATTGTTGAAGTATGTCCTCCACTTCTAGCTTTAAATCCAGTGAAGTACAAAGAAAAAGGAATGATTCAAAATCATCATTTTTGGAAGATGCCAAATTTTATAGGCATATAAATCTCCAGGTTATACTTCTGTCCACTTATATGGAAATACTTGAAATTTTCTGGTTCTTTCTGCCTCTCATAGTAATTTTTCATTCCACTCTGACCTGATTTAGGAAATTTCAGCTAAGTCCAAAATATCTAAACATCTGTCTGCAATTTGATTAAAGACACACACACACACACACACAAACCCTACAGCCTCTACGTTTTGAATGACTTAAATAATGAACAAATACTTTTTCAATAAGAACTTTATAGTTATTATGGCAGTGTAAAACCTCCTCTGCAAATTTCATTGGGGACTTCACTGAAAAATATGAGTCGATACCTTAGCCAGATAATATAAATAACCATCTGATGTTCATATTGCCTTGTGGGTAAGACTCAAGTGGTGTTTTAACTAACAGTTTAAGTGGCCCAGACCTTGGTTTGTTCAACCATCAGGTGAAAAGTACTTGAAGTTAGGCAGACATTCTTTCTTGTTTAAAAGTACACAAGAAAAACTGATCGTGTTATTTTGGTAATCACATTTTCAAAACAGTGTTAATAGATAGCATGTATAGACACAGCCAACGTAAGTGGATGTAATTGTTTGGATCATTTAAAATACTCTTCACACCTACTTCTCAGCTCCCTCCAACCCCGAACCCTGTGGCTTTGCCTCAAACCTGTGTGTATTTTAGATTCTTTGGCTTGCTTTATCTAGATAATTGTTCCAAATATCCACTTTGTCGGTGTAGAACTAGGCATTGGGAACAGAGTACCCCAATTCAGTGTGAGCATTACTTTAGTACAGAGAAATGCTATTTCTACTGTATTTCCAATGACCCTTTCCATCACTTTTTCCAACAGATGTGCGTTTTGGCTTGCACTGTTTTGGGGATGTTTGTAAAAGTGAGAAGAACCTTGTCTGTGCACACACACACATGCAATGAAACTTAATAGCGTTTGATCGCTCTGGCTTGGCCTTTCATCCTTTTTTGGTAATTACTAAATCATTTTGAAGGGAGGGGGAGCAGGGAGAACTTCAATGGAAAGAAAATTCCTGAGATGTGATGAGGAATTGCTAAAATGAACTGCCAAAGCAGCATCCACTGTAGTACAACTGTTAATATTGAGAGCTCTCAGGATTTGGGGTTTCTGGTTTGAAGAATAAAGCTTGTAGGTCAGAAGAAAGAACCTACCTGTAAAAATAAAAATATATATTTTTGGTGAATTAAGTAAGTCTGTATACTTCGGATTTACTGCATACTTGAGATATGACTATTCATATGTTGATATGTGGCCTAGGATTTTCATCTGTATGCTGCATGGTGGTCCAGAGAAGAAGGTGCTGGTAGGCGGTTTTGAGAGCTTTAAGAAATGGAATGTTTATTAAGAAACAAAGGAGCTGATTGCTGGAATGATACAGGCAGCTGGCTAGTAGTATTTTTAAGCTCTGGAGTAGATTTATATCTTTTTTTTAACATCTTTATTGGAGTATAATTGCTTTACATTGTTGTGTTAGTTTCTGCTATATGTGTACATCTATCCCCATATCCCCTCCCTCTTGCGTCTCCCTCCCACCCTCCCTATCCCATCCCTCTAGGTGGTCACAAAGCACCAAGCCGCTGTTTCCCACTAGCTAGCTATTTTCCATTTGGTAGTGTATATATGTCAATGCTACTTGTTTACTGGATCTGAGTTGTGGTCTTTTCCTAAAGATATACCATCAGTGCTTGTGGTACTTGAGAGACATGTACATATTAAGAATTATTAATGTTTAAATATAAAATTAAGTGGAATGCCCTTATGCCAAAAGCTTATCTGATGTGAAAGTTGTGACAGCTCTGTAGAAACTTCCCATTGCTACACAAATGAAAGGCAATTTGTATAGTAACAAAAAGAGCCGGCAACTTTTGATCATCGTAATCAACCTTCATAAATCCATGACTGTGGCACGCATCTGCCCTAACCTCATCCCTCACCCTCAAAAAGAAAAGCCTTCTTTACAATGCCAAATGACTTGATAGAACCACAGAAGACTAAATGAAGAAATAATGGTCTACAGCGTGAATGCCATTTTCAGCAACGTGCAGAGTATTTTGCCCTTTGACTTTATCTATGAGCAGGTTCCAGAGCAACCTAACATCCCAGGATGTTCAACACATGCACATACTAAGACATCACCCTTGGTGGCAGTGTGCCTTTTATTTTGGCCTATGGTAGCCAACCATCTGCAAGTACAGTTAAGCTGGGCTTGGCCACTGTGTCTTTTGCCACAATGTTCAACATACCCCACAATATTCATTGCGACAGATTGCCTTCCAACCTAGAAACCCTCTTGACAGTTCTCTGGTCTTATACAACCTTTAAAACTGACCCTTGGATGACAAGACAAAAAAGAGGCTTTGGATTTTTGTGGGGAGTGCTTGAGGTACTTAGATGGTGTGGTAAAGAGCAAACGGAAAAGCTTTCAAAGCACGGACTAGTACGGATAAGCACTTTAAAATGTAGGGCTAAATCACCATACTGTCAAACTTTCTAGATAACCAAATTGAGGTGGCGTTCCCCGATTCTTTTTTTTAAAATGTAGTTTCTGGATTAAAACATCATCATTTCTCCCTCAACAAAATCCAGAAGTGCAACAGTATATGAAAACTAGCTCTGAACAAACTGTAAATCATTTTTCAAAGGTTGAGTTATATTTCGGTTGAATTTCAGATCATAGCACATTCTCACCTTGTGACCACTGTATTCTTAAATTTGACACATCAGACTCATAGTAAGGTTACATTTTAAATTGTGCAATATCACTGACTGGCTTTTATAAATATGCGCTTATGACCAATTACTGGAAGGACTGATTTCCCCAAATTTTACCTAAGAAATAAAATGAATTTGCCAAAACCCTACAGAAAAGAGAAATAAAAGGTAAAAGTGGGAGAGGGTAGTATGGAAGAACGCTAGATTCTATACCTGATGTCATATTTTAGTCTCAAAAATTTAGAACATATAAAGTGAGATTATAAAATGAGACTGATATTTTCATAAACATGGCAGAATTAATGTGCCCAAATTAATGTTGTTCTTCAAAGCAGTCACCTTAAGCTGCACCCATATTCGAATGCTGATATTACTCAAACCATTGTGGACTTCTGCTTTTGGGAGGATGGTCAAAATCCACAATACAACCTCTCAATACCCTCAATGGTAGAAAATCATAATCTTGTAAGATTAAATTCTTAGAAACAGTCAAAACTAACTTTAGATCCATATTTGGTAAAAATTGGGGCAATCAAGCTGAGTTCTACTTTTTCTGGTAAAAAAATATTTTTCAAGTGCTATCACACAATAGGCACCTTGATAGGCACAATTATAAAATACCAAGACAGTTTCTTGTGGGGTTTGTGAAGTGACCTGAAACTGCTCTTTGGAATCTAGTTTTTTCCTTATCAACGTTGAGGAATAATTTGTGTACAACTACCTGCATCCATTTAAAGTGTACAATTCAGTGAGTCTTCACTGTTGTATACACCGCTAGGACCACCACCAAAATCAAGATACAAAAATTTCCATCACCCCCAAATGAGGCCTTGTTCCTCTTTCAATTCTGGAATCTATTATAGTTTCAAACATGATTGGAACAGCGGCAGCCTTATTGGAATAAGTTTACAGCCTCCCAAGGAGGAAACATTAAAGAACACCATATTTAGATATAGAATCTCCACTGATTTGGGAACAACCATGACTTAACCCTTGAAATATCTGTGTTTAAACAGTAAAACACATTCCAACTTCCAATGGCTTATGTTGTAAGTAAACTCAGTATTGGCTTCCCAAACCTTATTTGATCCATAAGAAATCACACTTTATAATACAGAGGCTCTGACAACTAGACTGTTAGCAGGAAGAAAGGGCAGTAAGGAAAAGCCCTGGCCTGCCCAGGAAATTGAGGGGAGGTTTTGGATTCAGGAGGAGCTCTGGTAACAGAAGTAGGAGGCGGCTCTAATGGGAGGATGGCAACAGCTAGCTGAATTTTCAGGTCATTTGAAAATCACATGTTCACACTAGGTAGTTCCTGTATAAGATCCAGTCATATTATTTGAAGTACAGATTCATCCATTTTTGGTCACATGTCATAGGACTTCCTTTTACAACATATATTAAGCAATCAGTTTAAATAACCAAAGCAATGTAGCTTGTAGTCCAATAAGCAGAGTGATAACTGTGTTTAGTATACTTGGGCAGGAGAAGCAGTCAGAATTCTTGAGTGTCTAGTAGGATTCATTGGAACGAATGGCACTAAAATGAATGTTGTGGGAGCTCATGAGGAAACCTCTAAACCCAAAGGGTTAACACATTAGTCTGTATTTTTCTTAATGTTAAAGGCAATCCAATTTGATAAATTAACTTAAAATTTTTAACTGGTCAAATTACTCTTCTAACATAGTACAAGTCAACCCATATGTTCTCTTATTTCAACTATAAAGACAAAGACCTTCTCAAGGACATTTCAGTTCAGATAGGGATAAACATCCTTCTCAAGTGAAAGCATTTTAATTTGTCTGTTTCTTATAACATAGGAATGCATACCAGTGGTAGGATTCAAGAATCACTATTTAAACTCTTCACAGGATTCAAGAGTTCTCAAAAACAGGTTGAAATTGAGGATGAAGAATTTCTACCTATTCAGAACAATGAATGTAGTTTGGAGCCAACATTTCCTAGACAATAAAGAATACTTTTAGAAAACAGGCAGTGTTTAATT
This sequence comes from Grampus griseus, assembly GCF_964374135.1. Lineage (NCBI taxonomy): Eukaryota > Metazoa > Chordata > Mammalia > Artiodactyla > Delphinidae > Grampus > Grampus griseus. The sequence continues at coordinate 96,319,556 of NC_138999.1, read as the reverse complement.
CACTTTCTTAGCCTAGTTGGAGGCCCCAATCACACATCACCATACAGAAAATGTATGCATTGAACTTAAGGTTAAAATTGTATCTCCCGAGCTTAATCACAAAAAGGGGAAATTCCAAATGTGTTTGTGTAAATGGCATTTGGCTTTGCAGACTACTATTTTAAAAGCTAAAGCCTCCTTAAGTAACTATTACTTTTATTTAAATATTTTCTGTAGGAAGTGCAAAGTTACTGTCATTAAATGTGTTAAAAAGAATCTTGTACAATAAAATGATTTTGTGTCTTTAGCTTCAGTATAAACAAAAATAAAGCATTTACTTTTTTCCTCCAAAATGTATGGCTGCTCAGATTTAAGGTGACTGTTCCTCCCTTTTCCAACATAATCATTTATAGCCATCTATTATTAATAAACATTTGTGAACAACAGTGGATCTTACACTATCATTTAACCAGCAGACACACTTAAGGGAGACCTCCACAGTCCAATATATTTTGAAAAGTTCATGACTGAGAATAAACATTATTACTATCATTCTTTTATATTTCCCATTAAACAAAGCTGTATTAAATATTTAGAAAATTGAATAAGCATTCATAAAGAACTTTGAGATGATGACATGAAGGGACCAATACAGCTATAAAGCTATGGTGTACGACACTGACAAACCTTACTGGCCTTATCCTGAAAACTTCTGAGTAACCAAAGAATGATACATGTCGTACAGAGCAGTTTCAATCTGTGGGTCAGTGAGAAGACACATAACTTGAGGTTAAGCTGGTCATTATTCAGCCAGTATAATCTGAGTACATTTGGGTAATATTTTCTGAAGTTATCAGTTGACATTTCTTTTAAAGTTTTTTCTGTAGTCATGGACTTTTCAGCAATTAACTTTCCCCTAATTAATTCAGATTCCTGAAGTTTTGTCTTTTATTTTAATTAACTTTTAGGCCACCAGAACACCGGTTAGCATACCAGAACAGCTTCACTTTCAGCCAAGTAACTCAGTTGCAAGTCCTGGCCTTTTTTTTTAAGTCATGTTTTTTTTTTTACATCTTTATTGCAGTATAATTGCTTTACAATGGTGTGGTAGTTTCTGTTTTATAACAAAGTGAATCAATTATACATATACATATGTTCCCATATCTCTTCCCTCTTGTGTCTCCCTCCCTCCCACCCTCCCTATCCCACCCCTCTAGGTGGTCACAAAGCACCGAGCTGATCTCCCTGTGCTATGCAGCTGCTTCCCACTAGCTATCTACCTTACGTTTGGTAGTGTATATATGTCCATGTCACTCTCGCACTTTGTCACAGCTTACCCTTCCCCCTCCCCATATCCTCAAGTCCATTCTCTAGTAGGTCTCTGTCTCTATTCCCGTCTTGCCCCTAGGTTCTTCATGACCTTTTTTTTCCTTAGATTCCATATATATGTGTTAGCATAAGGTATTTGTCTTTCTCTTTCTGACTTACTTCACTCTGTATGACAGACACTAGGTCCATCCACCTCACTACAAATAACTCAATTTGTTTCTTTTTATGGCTGAGTAATATTCCATTGTATATATGTGCCACATCTTCTTTATCCATTCATCTGTTGATGGACACTTAGGTTGCTTGCATGCCCTGGCTACTGTAAATAGAGCTGCAATGAACATTTTGGTACATGACTCTTTGAATTATGGTTTTCTCAGGGTATATGCCCAGTAGTGGGATTGCTGGGTCGTATGGTAGTTCTATTTTTAGTTTTTTGAGGAACCTCCATACTGTTCTCCATAGTGGCTATATCAATTTACATTCCCACCAACAGTGCAAGAGGGTTCCCTTTTCTCCACACCCTCTCCAGCACTTATTGTTTCTAGATTTTTTGATGATGGCCATTCTGACCAGTGTGAGATGATATCTCATTGTAGTTTTGATTAGCATTTCTCTAATGATGATGTTGAGCAGTCTTTCATGTGTATGTTGGCAATGTGTATATCTTCTTTGGAGAAATGTCTATTTAGGTCTTCTGCCCATTTTTGGATTGTGTTTTTTTTTTTTTTTTTTTTTTGTGGTACGCGGGCCTCTCACTGTTGTGGCCTCTCCCGTTGTGGAGCACAGGCTCCAGACGCACAGGCTCAGCAGCCATGGCTCACGGGCCCAGCCGCTCCACGGCATGTGGGATCTTCCTGGACTGGGGCACGAACCCGTGTTCCCTGCATCGGCAGGCGGACTCTCAACCACTGTGCCACCAGGGAAGCCCTGGGTTGTGTTTTTGATATTGAGCTGCGTGAGCTGCTTGTAAATTTTGGAGATTAATCCTTTGTCAATTGCTTCATTTGCAAATATTTTCTCCCATTCTGAGGGTTGTCCTTTGGTCTTGTTTATGGTTTTCTTTGCTGTGCAAAAGCTTTGAAATTTCATTAGGTCCCATTTGTTTATTTTTGCTTTTATTTCCATTTCTCTAGGAGGTGGGTCAACAAGGATCATGCTGTGATTTATGTCGGAGTGTTCTGCCTATGTTTTCCTCTAAGAGTTTGATAGTGTCTGGCCTTACATTTAGCTCTTTAATCCATTTTGAGTTTATTTTTGTGTATGGTGTTAGGGAGTGTTCTAATTTCATACTTTTACATGTACCTGTCCAGTTTTCCCAGCACCACTTATTGAAGAGGCTGTCCTTTCTCCACTGTATATTCTTGCCTCCTTTATCAAAGATAAGGTGACCATATGTGCATGGGTTTATCTCTGGGCTTTCTATCCTGTTCCATTGATCTATGTTTCTGTTTTTGTGCCAGTACCATACTGTCTTGATTACTGTAGCTTTGTAGTATAGTCTGAAGTCAGGGAGCCTGATTCTTCCAGCTCCATTTTTCGTTCTCAAGATTTCTTTGGCTATTCGGGGTCTTTTGTGTTTCCATACAAATTGTGAAATTTTTTGTTCTAGTTCTGTGAAAAATATGGCCTTTTTAAAAAATAAATTTATTTTTGGCCACGTTGGGTTTTCATTGCTGCACGCGGGCTTGCTCTAGTTGTGGTGAGCAGGGGTACTCTTTGTTGCGGTGCATGGGCTTCTCATTGTGGTGGCTTCTCTTGTTGCAGGGCACAGGCTCTAGGTGCGCAGGCTTCAGTAGTTGTGGCACACGGTCTCAGGAATTGTGGCTTGTGGGCTCTAGAGCGCAGGCTCACTAGTTGTGGCACACGGGCTTAGCTGCTCTGCGGCACGTGGGATCTTCCCGGACCAGGGCTCAAACCCATGTCCCCTGCATTGGTAGGCAGATTCTTAACCACTGCACCACCAGGGAAGCCCTGGCCTAATTATTTTAAGTGTGATTGGGTGTATAACATTTATACATTGGTTAGATAAAACAATCTGAAAAGCAGTAATATATCTGGAAAAGATGTGCAACCAGTATAAGCAAATTCCAACAACTCAATAATAAAAACACAATTTGAACGCATTTCAAAAAGGAATATATACAACTAGCAAATAAGCACGTGAAGAGGTGTTAAACATAATCATAGGGAAATGCAAATTAAAACCACAATGAGATACCACTTACTACCAAACCCACCAGAATGGCTACAATCAAAAAGACCAATACCACCAAATGCTGACGGGGATGAACAATTGGAATTCTCATATACTGCTGGTGGAGTATAAAATGGTACAATCACTTTGGAAAAATCTCCTTCATTTCCATACTAAACATATACCTAACCTATGACCCAGTAATTCCAAGAGGAATGAAAACAAATGCTCAAAAGACTTGTACAAAAATGTTCACAGCAGCTTCACGCGTATCTAAAAACTAGAAATGGCTCAGGTATCCATCAACAGGAGAATGGCATTTTTGTACAATGAAATGCTGCTCAGCAATAAAAAGAACTATTGACACATACAACATGGATGAATCCCAAATACCTTATGTTGAAGAATCCTTACACAAAGGAGCACATACTCTGATTCATTTATACACAGTTTAAAAAACAAACTATGATAGGAGAAAAATCAGAAGAAAAAGCGGTTGCCTAGGGGACGGGGATCGGGTAAGCAGGGACTGACTGGGAAAAGCATGAGAGAATTTTCTGGAGTGATGAAAATGCTATCTTGATAAAGGTTTGGGTTTCACAGATGTGTGATTTGTCAAAATTCATTGCATCAAACACTTAAGATTTGTGCATTTCATCACATGTAAACTTTACCTCAAAAAGAAAAGAACCTTTAAAAAAGAACCTTTAACAAATACTGAACTCTAGTTAACAATATCCATGCTGAGATGTTTAGGGGTGAGGTGCATTTAAGTCTGCAATTTTCTTTGTAATCATCAAAAAATAGGATTTATAGATGGTTATGTGAAAAGGTTAAGTGTAGTAAAATGTTAATTATATGATCTAGGTAGTGGATATACAGATATACATTGCACACTTATTTCAACTTTCATGTTTAAAATTTTTCATAATAAAATGTTGGAAAAAAATAAGCAGTGAGTAAAAGAACAGAACTAGGTTAACAAAAGCCAAATCTATACCGTGCTTCAAAACAAGTAGGAGGAAGAAAACTTCTTGAGGAGCTGAAGCTCTTTTAGCAGAGCTAAAAGAATGAAAGAAAATTAAAACAAAGTTCAACTGCTGATGCAAGCAAAGCAACTGAATATAAAATAGTTTGTTTTTCCGTGGGACTATATATGTGGTAGAACTTTTATTTCTTTTATTGTGGTAAGAACATTTACCATGAGATTACCCTCTTAAGAGATTTTTAAGCGTAAAATACAGTATTGTTATCTACAGGCACAAAGTTGTAGAACAGATCTCTGGAACTTTTCTTGCATAACTGAAATTTATCAAGATAAAAATTGTTACTCTGATCTCTTTAATACACCAGCAAGGAAATAAAAGGTTTTTTAAGTCAAGAACTTTAATACCCTAGTATTAGGGTAGAATTCTTTTTCTATAATTCTGCAAATGATTTGAAAAAGCTGTACTATATAGTTTAGAAAAAGCCATAAGATCTGCAAGAAAAGGTTTGTTAGTTGATTAGGTGAAGGGACTGATCACCTATATAACACCAATACATCAATAACTATTATTAATATTTGGCTAAAATGATCTTAACATTTTATTCATTGACTGGCCTGAATTCATAAGAATTGATTCAGTTTAATCTCAATATTGTAGAATTACTCTCCACCCCTCCTCTCATAAAAGGTTTAGCCAGTGGCAGGAGCCACCTACCAGACAAAAAAAAAAAAAAGCTCTTCAACACTAAAGGATTCCTGGTTTCCAAGCTCCCCTCTGGCAGCCATAAGGAGAAAAGTGAACTCAGAAGTGGTAGTGGTGGTGATTATTAGAAAACAATGAAGCAGTTAAACCTGAAGTGGTTCACTCAGCTCAATTAGTTTCAACTATAAATAAATGTCATGGTTTAATATAATTTAGTTTTACATGTAGCTAGTGAATATTCTTGAGAATTACAGGACTTTAAGAATCAGTTGCCTATACTATAGGCTTCCCCCAACCCCCAGATAGCTTAACAAGGGTACCTATGAACCTTATGTGACAGTGTCTCTAAGATCTTGTTTCTTTTCAGGATTCAAGGCAAAATGTTTAAAAACCTGAACTTTTACTAACTTTATAAACATTACCTCTCCAGATGGCCAGTTACCAAGGTAGTTTTTCTTCAACTATTATGAAAGATTTCAAACACAAAAGTAGAGGGAATAGCACAATGAACTCAATCTTCAACAGTTATTATTCAACAGTTACAAACATGCAGCTTATCTTCATCTATAAACCCCACCCCCCAGATTATTTTGAGATGATACCCAGATTTATCATTCTAAAGCAGTTTTAGTCACTCAGTAGGGTAGTTACCTAAACTCAGGTCCATCCTTTCCTGAAGCTCCATCTTTCCACATACAGGCACCCCACACATCCCTGAAACTGCCTTTGATGACTGAGGCAGGAGAGAAGACAAGTGTTCTAAATCAAGTTGCTCCAACTGAAATTTAACATTCTAGCTAAGATGGGGGAAACAAGAGGTTGCCTTTTGCTGTATTAGTTCTTCTGAATTCTTTTTATTATAAATGGAAATATAAATGGCCTCAAAGAGATTTCATGTAAAATGGACAAAATTTGACCCAGATTTAGAAAAATCTAGATTAAGTTCATGTCCTACCCTTCTCCAATGGACTATTTCATTATTCATGGAGATTTATGTCTGAATTAAGTTCTGAATGTATGGTGTTCGCATAAAAAAATCATGATTTGTTTATACTTTTACTTCCAAAGCTAATTAAAAGGTTATGCCTTGATTATAGGCTCTAAGGAAATGAAAGATGTTTTAAATTCACAAGTCTTGAATTTCAACAGTAAAACAGATTCAATATTTTCATCTGCTCTTAATCAAGGCAGAAAACCACAATTAGTTTTGAGAATAAATATACACAGCATAAAAATGAATTCTAATTGTTCTTCCTCACTATGGAAATGATCCAGCTTTCTACCTTTGGTGTAAACCAGATTTATCTCAGGAAGGCGGTGAAAGTAAAGGGTCCAGAACAAACCACAGTGCCTTTATATCCTCCTTCCCCCAACAATTCTCAATGGTTGAAAGTTGGGTATAACAACAGAAAAAAAGACAAAGATGTCTTTTGTAATATCAAAAGCAACTACAGAGGTTATATGTAAAAAGTCTACCACTGTGCTTATACTATAGGTTGATTAAACATGTTAAGTCTTAGGTTTTTTGTTTTTTGTTTTTTACCAGAAAGACCACTTTGTTTTTAACCCAGAAGCTGCCTTCAAAAACCACTGCAGGGCTTCCCTGGTGGCGCAGTGGTTGAGAGTCCGCCTGCCGATGCAGGGGACACGGGTTCGTGCCCCAGTCCGGGAAGATCCCACATGCCGCGGAGCGGCTGGGCCCCATGAGCCATGGCCGCTGAGCCTGCACGTCTGGAGCCTGTGCTCCGCAGCGGGAGAGGCCACAACAGTGAGAGGCCCGCGTACCCCCCCCCCCAAAAAAAAACCCGCTGCAGACTTCTGCTGCAGTACAGGTTACCTTCACCCTCCCAACTCACAAAACAATAGGAGGGTCAGGGCTCACTCCTTGATTATTTCTTAGAGAAGTGTGACTGTAAAGCATAAACAAGTGGACTAGTATGATTTAAACAGACCATTCATACCATTAATTTCAACACTGGTAACAACAATTAGGTTGATCCTGGGTTTTTAAGTTAATAATAAGCATCTCATTAAACTGCATTAAATTAGTAATGGAAATCAAGGCAAGGCAGCAACCTACAAGTTTAAAAAATAAACAAATCAACGGGAAGCCTAAGGCAAATGTACTTATCTCAAAACCACACAATTTCCAGATCCACATTCTCAAGATAGACTACAACCTTCTAAAACACTGCTTAGAAGCTAATTAGTGAACCACTGACAGTTGAAGATACAGGACAATCACTTGCTGTGAGTTATGTACATTTCAGAAATGCTGGCATATTTGAAAAATGTTGGAGAGGGGTTGTTCCATGTTTCAAACTTGACTAAAATAAACCTTTGAACATAAAACAATCTGCAGGCTGCACAAATTGAGAACCCAGGAGGTTAGCAGAAAAAAAGCTGAAACATTAATACAGAGGTTGTTAGAAAGATCAGTGCACTGTTGCCCATCTTTCTTTATTAAAGTTGTCAGATGCCAACTTGTAGAGCAAGGACTTGTAAAGATCCAGGATGCAAAACCGAAACACTACCAGTTCCATGTCTATTACGAAGCAGAAGCCTTAACTAATACACTGACTGATTTGAAGCTCATTGTTATCAATCATCTTGAGAACAGTATACTGAAGACAGGATATCTTCTTTGCAATGGATTCCACTCTAGTTCTTTAACCTGTTCAAGCACCTTGAGCCCTGAGTCTCAATTGGTTCTTTTTGCCTGGGGTATAGCTGAAAGGTGGGAAAGAACAGAATGGTTCACAAGCATAAATAACTTTTAAAGGAGGCAATATAAGTAGGTTTTGCGGCAACCAAAGAACACTTTTAAAATAGCTATTTGTAGGTGAGACAGAGCAAAGCATTCATGATGAATTACCCCTCAGAGGAGAACTGAATGAATAGAGAAAATCTTGTAGTCTTTGAGTAGATGAAAGAGAGAGAAGGGAGAAGGCAGAAGGGCTTATAAAATGTGTCTCACAGAAAGCTGAAGACAAGGCAGGCCTGAAGAGATACAAGATAAATCTAAACAACAATTTAAAGATTCAACAACCATTAGAAATATAGGACAATGAGAAAGTAAGTCTAGATTAAAGTTCCCTAAGAGAATTAACAGATTTTTTTTTAAAAAACAGAAACACAACTTAAAGGGACATTCTTTAGGGAAAAGAACTGGATATGGTAGTATGCATTGCAATGTCTTGAGATTAAATAACATTTCAACTGACCCTGCCAATCCATGCTATAAATTCACATTTTCTGGCAACCAAAATACTAGGGGGAAAACATATGGGAACAATCAAATGTCTGGTACTCTTTGCTGCCATGAAAAAGCAAAAGAAAATCTCACTCATTTTAGCAATTTTAAATGCTAATTTTTATTTACTGCTAAATGTGCAAAGGACATCAATACTGTGCAGGAAAATGGTTACATAAATCCAATATTAAACAACAGCACATGGGATAAATCTAAAGCAGAGCACCATGTGCCTTCAGAACTAATTAATATCATAGAACACAACTCAGATCAGACAATTCTTAAGAAACCTGAAGAGCACTCTCACTTAATATTAAGCTAGTTACCCAGAAGCAAATGCTCTTGGTTTTGTTGTTTCATTTTCTAGGAAAAAGTAGTTTTTCCAATTTTGCATGGTTTAATATTATGTGTGACATCGGAACCAAGGCAATAGTTTGTAAGATTTACTCCATTTATCAATTGGTACCATCAGCTAATACAAAGTTGACAAGCTGGCTGACAGGAAAACAGCTGAATACAATGAAATATGCTCAGATATGGGGCTAGTTGTACATTCACCTCAATGTCCTTATTCACAACCCAAAGAAATATTCCTTTATTTTAAAGTACTATTTTAAATCAAAAGGTAAAATAATCTTAAAGACAGATACAACAGTAACCACTCTAAATCACTTAAACACTAACATAAAACACTTTTTAAAAACCAAACAATAAGAAAAATGGCAGTGCAAGAACACACCATACTGCTGAATCTTACATATTCTGAGGTACACAATGAGAAGGTGAGGGAGGTGAAGCAATATAGGCAAGTGGCCCAGGACTCATAGCACCACGAATTTGAGAACCAACATATGCTGCACTGACTGGATGCCAGGGGGCAACACAGGGATAATCTGGCACAACAGGAAGGCAGGAATCAAAACCTGGCAAAGGTCGCTGCCCACAGGGATCTGACATCACTGGATAATAGAATGTTCCATGAGGGACAGATGCAGGGTCAGCATTTGGAAAAGTACCTGAAACAAAGAAAGCATACAGTACACTTCATATACAAAGATTCATTAACATCAACATAAATGGATGTTCTTACAGGTAAAAATGAAATTTAGCATTAACTCCAAGAAAGATCATAGCAATTGCAGCAGGAGCACTTTAGATATGAACATTAGTGACTAAAACAGGCTACTAAAAGATAATATGAAAATTTTCTAACTAAAAAAATTAAATATAGGAAGATGGCAGAAGAGTAGGATGCAGAGATCACCTTCCTCCCCACAGATACATCAGAAATACATCTACACCAGTGGGAGGGAGATGTGAAGGAACAAAGGTTTCCACACACTAGGAAGCCCCTTCGGGGGTGGAGACTGCAGGTGGCGGAGGGGGAAGTTTCGGAGTCGGGGAGGAGAGCGCAGCAACAGGAGTGCGGAGGGCAAAGCGGGGAGATTCCCGCACAGAGGATCGGTGCCGACCAGCACTCACAAGCCCGAGAGGCTTGTCTGCTCACCCGCCGGGGTGGGCGGGGCTGGGAGCTGAGGCTTGGGCTTCGGTCGGAGCGCCGGGAGAGGACTGGGGTTGGCGGCGTGAACACAGCCTGAAGGGGGTTAGTGCGCCACGGCTGGCCGGGAGGGAGGGAGTCCGGGGAAAAGTCTGGACCTGCCGAAGAGGCGAGAGACTTTTTCTTCCCTGTTTGTTTCCTGGTGTGTGAGGAGAGGGGATTAAGAGCGCTGCTTAAAGGAGCTCCAGAGATGGGCGCGAGCCGAGGCTATCAGCGCGGACCACAGAGACAGGCATGAGACGCTAAGGCCGCTGCTGCAGCCACCAAGAAGCCTGTGTGCGAGCACAGGTCACGATACACACCTGCCCTCCCGGGAGCCTGTGCAGCCCGCCACTGCCAGGGTCCCATGATCCAAGGACAACTCCCCCGGGAGAATGCACGGCACGCCTCAGGCTGGTGCAACGTCATGCCGGTCTCTGCCGACGAAGGCTCGCCCCGCACTCCATGCCCCTCCCGCCCCCCCCCCACCCCGGCCAGAGCAAGCCAGAGCCCCCAGATCAGCGACTCCTTTAACCCCGTCCTGTCTGAGCGAAGAACAGACGCCCTCCAGCGACCTACACGCAGAGGCGGGGCCAAATCCAAACCTGAGCCCCGGGAGCTGTGCGAACAAAGAAGAGAAAGGGAAATTTTGCCCAGCAGCCTCAGGAGCAGCTGATTAAATCTCCACAATCAACTTGATGTACCCTGCATCTGCGGAACACCTGAATAGACAACGAATCATCCCATATTGAGGAGGTGGACGTTGAGAGCAAGATATATTATTTTGCCCCTTTTCCACTTTTTTGTGAGTATGTGTATGCTTCTCTGTGAGATTTTGTCTGTAGAGCTTTCCTTTCACCATCTGTCCTACGGTTCTGTCCATCGGTTTTTTTTGTTTTGTTTTACTTTAAAAATTGTTTTCTCTTAATAATTATTTTTTATTTTAATAACTATTTTATCTTACTTTATCTTACCCTCTCTTTCTTTCTACTTTTTCTCCCTTTTATTCTGAGCCATGTGGATGAAAGGCTCTTGGTGCTGCAGTCAGGAGTCAGTGCTGTGCCTCTGAGGTGGGAGAGCCAACTTCAGGACACTGGTCCACAAAAGACCTCCCAGCTCCACGTACTATCAAACAGCAAAAATCTCCCAGAGATCTCCATCTCAACACCAACACCCAGCTTCATTCAACGACCAGCAAGCTACAGTGCGGGACACCCTATGCCAAAAAACTAGCAACACAGGAACACAACCCCACCCATTAGCAGAGAGGCTGGCTGCCTAAAATCATAAGTCCACAGACACCCCAAAACACACCACCAGACGGGGATGTGCCACCAGAAAGACAAGCTCCAGCCTCATCCACCAGAACACAGGCACCAGTCCCCTCCACCAGGAAGCCTACACAACCCATTGAACCAACCTTAGCCACTGGGGACAGACACCAAAAACAACGGGAACTAAGAACCTGCAGCCTGCAAAAAGGAGACCCCAAACACAGTAAGATAAGCAAAATGAGAAGACAGAAAAACACACAGCAGATGAACGAGCAAGATAAAAACCCACCAGACCTAACAAATGAAGAGGAAATAGGCAGTCTACCTGAAAAAGAATTCAGAATAATGATAGTAAAGATGATCCAAAATCTTGGAAACAGAATAGAGAAAATGCAAGAAACATTTAACAAGGACCTAGAAGAACTAAAGAGGAAACAAGCAACGAGGAACAACACAATAAATGAAATTAAAAGTACTCTAGAAGGGATCAATAGCAGAATAACTGAGGCAGAAGAACGGATAAGTGACCTGGAAGATAAAATAGTAGAAATAACTACTGCAGAGCAGAATAAAGAAAAAAGAATGAAAAGAACTGAGGACAGTCTCAGAGACCTCTGGGACAACATTAAACACACCAACATTCGGAGTACAGGGGTCCCAGAAGAAGAAGAGAAAAAGAAAGGGACTGAGAAAATATTTGAAGAGATTATAGTTGAAAACTTCCCTAATATGGGAGAGGAAATAGTTAATCAAGTCGAGGAAGCACAGAGGGTCCCACAGAGGATAAATCCAAGGAGAAACACGCCAAGACACATATTAATCAAACTGTCAAAAATTAAATACAAAGAAAACATATTAAAAGCACCAAAGGAAAAACAACAAATAACACACAAGGGAATCCCCATAAGGTTAACACCTGATCTTTCAGCAGAAACTCTGCAAGCCAGAAGGGAGTAGCAGGACATATTTAAAGTGATGAAGGAGAACAACGTGCAACCAAGATTACTCTACCCAGCAAGGATCTCATTCAGATTTGATGGAGAAAGTAAAACCTTTGCAGACAAGGAAAAGCTGAGAGAGTTCAGCATCACCAAACCAGCTTTACAACAAACGCTAAAGGAACTTCTCGAGGCAAGAAACACAAGAGAAGGAAAAGACCTACAATAACAAACCCAAAACAATTAAGAAAATGGGAATAGGAACGTACATATCGATGATTACCTTAAATGTAAATGGATTAAATGCTCCCACCAAAAGACACAGACTGGCTGAATGGATACAAAAACAAGACCCATATATATGCTGTCTACAAGAGACCCACTTCAGACCTAGAGACACATACACACTGAAAGTGAGGGGATAGAAAAAGATATTCCATGCAAATGGAAACCAAAAGAGAGCTGGAGTATCAATTCTCATATTAGACAAAATAGACTTTAAAATAAAGACTATTACAAGAGACAAAGAAGGACACTACATAATGATCAAGGGATCAATCCAAGAAGATGATATAACAACTGTAAGTATTTATGCACCCAACATAGGAGCACCTCAATACATAAGGCAAATACTAACAGCCATAAAAGGGGAAATCGACAGTAACACATTCAGAGTAGGGGACTTTAACACCCCACTTTCACCAATGGACAGATCATCCAAAATGAAAATAAATAAGGAAACACAAGCTTTAAATGATACATTAAACAAGATGGACTTAATTGATATTTATAGGACATTCCATCCAAAACAACAGAATACACATTTTTCTCAAGTGCTCATGGAATATTCTCCAGGATAGATCATATCTTGGGTCACAAATCAAGCCTTGGTAAATTTAAGAAAATTGAAATTGTATCAAGTTTCTTTTCCGACCACAACGCTATGAGACTAGGTATCAATTACAGGAAAAGATCTGTAAAAAATACAAACACATAGAAGCTAAACAATACACTACTTAATAACGAAGTGATCACAGAAGAAATCAAAGAGGAAATAAAAAAAATACCAAGAAACAAATGACAATGGAGACACGAAGACCCAAAACCTATGGGATGCAGCAAAAGCAGTTCTAAGAGGGAAGTTTAGAGCAATATAATCCTACCTTAGGAAACAGGAGACATCTCGAATAAACAACCTAACCTTGCACCTCAAGCAATTAGAGAAAGAAGAACAAAAAAACCCCAAAGTTAGCAGAAGGAAGGAAATCATAAATATCAGATCAGAAATAAATGAAAAAGAAATGAAGAAAACGATAGCAAACATCAATAAAACTAAAAACTGGTTCTTTGAGAAGATAAACAAAATTGATAAACCATTAGCAAGACTCATCAAGAAAAAAAGGGAGAAGACTCAAAGCAATAGAATTAGAAATGAAAAAGGAGAAGTAACAATTGACACTGCAGAAATGCAAAAGATCATGAGAGATTACTACAAGCAACTGTATGCCAATAAAATGAACAACTTCTTAGAAATGCACAACCTGCCTAGACTGAATCAGGAAGAAAAACAAAATATGAACAGACCAATCAAAAGTAATGAAATTGAAACTGTGATTAAAAATCTTGCAACAAACAAAAGCCCAGGACCAGATGGCTTCACAGGCGAACTCTATCAAACATTTAGAGACCAGCTAAAACCCATCCTTCTCAAGCTTTTCCAAAATATAGCAGAGGGAGAAACACTCCCAAACTCATTCTACGGGACCACCGTCACGTTGATACCAAAACCAGGTAAGGAATGTCACAAAGAAAGAAAACTACAGGCCAATATCACTGATGAACATAGATGCAAAAGTCCTCAACAAAATACTAGCAAACAGAATCCAACAGCACATTAAAAGGATCATACACCATGATCAAGTGGGGTTTATTCCAGGAATGCAAGGATTCTTCAATATACACAAATCAATCAACGTGATACACCATATTAACAAATTGAAGGAGAAAAACCATATGATCAACTCAATAGATGCAGAGAAAGCTTTTGACAAAATTCAACACCCCTTTACCATAAAAACCCTCTAGAAAGTAGGCATACAGGGAACTTTCCTTAACATAATAAAGGCCATATATGACAAACCCACAGCCAACATCGTCCTCAATGGTGAAAAACTGAAAGCATTTCCACTAACATCAGGAACAAGACAAGGTTGCCCACTCTCACCACTCTTATTCAACATAGTTTTGGAAGCTTTAGCCACAGCAATCAGAGAAGAAACGGAAATAAAAGGAATCCAAATCGGATTAGAAGAAGTAAAGCTTCACTGTTTGCAGATGACATGATACTATACATAGAGAATCCTAAAGATGCTACCAGAAAACTACGAGAGCTAATCAATGAATTTGGTAAAGTAGCAGGATACAAAATTAATGCACAGAAATCTCTGGCATTCTTATACACTAATGATGAAAAATCTGAAAGTGAAATCAAGAAAACACTCCCATTTACCATTGCAACAAAAAGAATAAAATATCTAGGAATACACCTACCTAAGGAGACAAAAGATCTGTATGCAGAAAATTATAAGACACTGATGAAAGAAATTAAAGATGATACAAATAGATGGAGAGATATACCATGTTCTTGGATTGGAAGAATCAACATTGTGAAAATGACTCTACTACCCAAGGCAATCTACAGATTCAATGCAATCCCTATCAAACTACCACTGGCATTTTTCACAGAACTAGAACAAAAAAATTTCACAATTTGTATGGAAACACAAAAGACCCCGAATAGCCAAAGCAATCTTGAGAATGAAAAACAGAGCTGGAGGAATCAGGCTCCCTGACTTCAGACTACACTACAAACCTACAGTAATCAAGACAGTATGGTACTGGCACAAAAACAGAAACATAGAATACGGTCACCTTATCTTTGATAAAGGAGGCAGGAAGGTACAGTGGAGAAAGGACAGCCTCTTCAATAAGTGGTGCTGGGAAAACTGGACAGCTACATGTAAAAGTATGAGATTAGATCACTCCCTAACACCATACACAAAAATAAGCTCAAAATGGATTAAAGACCTAACTGTAAGGCCAGAAACTATCAAACTCTTAGAGGAAAACATAGGCAGAACACTCTATGACATAAATCACAGCAAGATCCTTTTTGACCCACCCCCTAGAGAAATAGAAATAAAAACAAAAATAAACAAATGGGACCTAATGAAACTTCAAAGCTTTTGTACAGCATAGGAAACCATAAACAAGACCAAAAGACAACCCTCAGAATGGGAGAAAATATTTGCAAATGAAGCAACTGACAAAGGATTAATCTCCAAAATTTATAAGCAGCACGTGCAGCTCAATGACAAAAAAACAAACAATCCATTCCAAAAATGGGCAGAAGACCTATACAGACATTTCTCCAAAGAAGATATACAAACTGCCAACAAACACATGAAAGAATGCCCAACATCGTGATTAGAGAAATGCAAATCAAAACTACAATGAGATATCATCTCACACCAGTCAGAATGGCCATCATCAAAAAATCTAGAAACAATAAATGCTGGAGAGGGTGTGGAGAAAAGGGAACACCCTTGCACTGCTGGTGGGAATGTGAATTGGTACAGCCACTATGGAGAACAGTATGGAGGTTCCTTAGAAAACTACAAATAGAACTACCATATGACCCAGCAATCCCACTACTGGGCATATACCCTGAGAAAACCATAATTCAAAACGAATCATGTACCAAAATGTTCACTGCAGCTCTATATACAATAGCCAGGAGATGGAAACAACCTAAGTGTCCATCATCGGATGAATGGATAAAGAAGATGTGGCACATACATACAATGGAATATTACTCAGCCATAAAAGGAAACGAACTTGAGCTATTTGTAATGAGGTGGATAGACCTAGAGTCTGTCATACAGAGTGAAGTAAGCCAGAAAGACAAAGACAAATACCGTATGCTAACACATATATATGGAATTTAAGAAAAAAAATGTCATGAAGAACCTAGGGGTAAGACAGGAATAAAGACACAGACCTACTACAGAATGGACTTGAGGTTATGGGGAGGAGGAAGGGCAAGCTGTGACAAAGCGAGAGAGAGGCATGGACATAAATACACTACCAAACGTAAGGTAGATAGCTAGTGGGAAGCAGCTGCATAGCACAGGGAGATCAGCTCGGTGCTTTGTGACCGCCTGTAGGGGTGGGACACGGAGGGTGGGAGGGAGGGAGACGTAAGAGGGAAGAGATATGGGAAAATATGTCTATGTATAACTGATTCACTTGGTTATAAAGCAGAAACTAAGACACCACTGTAAAGCAATTATACTCCAATAAAGATGTAAAAAAAAAAAACCTACCTAAGGAGACAAAAGACCTGTATGCAGAAAATTATAAGACACTGATGAAAGAAATTAAAGATGATACAAATAGATGGAGAGATATACCATGTTCTTGGATTGGAAGAATCAACATTGTGAAAATGACTCTACTACCCAAAGCAATCAACAGATTCAATGCAATCCCTATCAAACTACCACTGGAATTTTTCACAGAACTAGAACAAAAAATTTCACAATTTGTATGGAAAAACAAAAGACCCAGAATAGCCAAAGCAATCTTGAGAATGAAAAACAGAGCTGGAGGAATCAGGCTCCCTAACTTCAGACTATACTACAAAGCTACAGTAATCAAGACAGTATGGTACTGGCAAAAAACAGAAATATAGATCAGTGGAACAGGACAGAAAGCCCAGAGATAAACCCACGCACATATGGTCACCTTATCTTTTTTTTTTTTTGTGGTACGCGGGCCTCTCACTGTTGTGGCCTCTCCCGTTGTGGAGCAAAGGCTCCGGATGCGCAGGCTCAGTGGCCATGGCTCACGGGCCCAGCCGCTCCGCAGCATGTGGGATCTTCCCAGACCGGGGCACGAACCCATATCCCCTGCATCGGCAGGCGGACTCTCAACAACTGCGCCATCAGGGAAGCCCCAGTCACCTTATCTTTGATAAAGGAGGCAGGAATGTACAGTGTAGAAAGGACAGCCTCTTCAATAAGTGGTGCTGCTAAAACTGGACAGGTACATGTAAAAGTATGAGATTAGAACACTCTCTAACACCGTACACAAAAATAAGGTCAAAATGGATCAAAGACCTAAATGTAAGGCCAGAAACTATCAAACTCTTTGAGGAAAACAGAGGCAGGACACTCTATGACATAAATCACAGCAAGATCCTTTTTGACCCACCTGCTAGAGAAATGGAAATAAAAACAAAAATAAACAAATGGGACCTAATGAAACTTCAAAGCTTTTGCACAACAAAGGAAACCATAAACGAGACCAAAAGACAACCCTCAGTTGGGAGAAAATATTTGCAAATGAAGCAACTGACAAAAGATTAATCTCCAAAATATACAAGCAGCTCATGTAGCTCAATAACAAAAAAACAAAGAACCCAAACCAAAAATGGGCAGAAGACCTAAACAGACATTTATCCAAAGAAGATATACAGACTGCCCACAAACACATGAAAGACTGCTCAACATCATTAATCATTAAAGAAATGCAAATCAAAACTACAGTGAGGTATCATCTCACACCAGTCAGAATGGCCATCATCAAAAAATCTAGAAACAATAATTGCTGGAGAGGGTGTGCAGGAAAGGGAACCCTCTTGCACTGTTGGTGGGAATGTAAATTGATACAGCCACCATGGAGAACAGTATGGAGGTTCCTCAAAAAACTAAAAATAGAACTACAATACGACCCAGCAATCCCACTACTGGGCATATACCCTGAGAAAACCATAATTCAAAAAGAGTCATGTACCACAATGTTCATTGCAGCTCTATTTACAATAGCCAGGACATGCAAGCAACCTAAGTGTCCATCAACAGATGAATGGATAAAGAAGATGTGGCACATATATACAATGGAATATTACTCAGCCATAAAAAGAAACAAATTGAGTTATTTGTAGTGAGGTGGATGGACCTAGAGTCTGTCATACAGAGTGAAGTAAGTCAGAAAGAGAAAGACAAATACTGTACACTAACACATATATATGGAATCTAAGAAAAAAAAAAAGGTCATGAAGAACCTAGGGGTAAGACGGGAATAAAGACACAGACCTACTAGAGAATGGACTTGAGGATATGGGGAGGGGGAAGGGTAAGCTGGGACAAAGTGAGAGAGTTGCATGGCCATATATACACTACCAAACATAAGGTAGATAGCTAGTGGGAAGCAGCCGCATAGCACAGGGAGATCAGCTCGGTGCTTTGTGACCACCTAGAGGGGTAGGATAGGGAGGGCGGGAGGGAGGGAGACGCAAGAGGGAAGAGATATGGGAACATATGTATGGGAACATATGTATATGTATAACTGATTCACTTTGTTATAAAGCAGAAACTAACACACCACTGTAAAGCAATGATACTCCAATACAGATGTTAAAAAAAAGTAAAAATGAAAAATTAAATATATAAATGTATGTACAATGTGTCAAATGTATTCTACCTGGAGAGAGCTATGTTCCTGGGATGATTTAGATATCAACAGACTACACTAAGAAACGTTCTCTAGAGTCATTCTTGTCAATTCAGTTTTTATAAGAGTTTGTCACAATTACGTTTTCTAATAGTTTTGCAGTATAACACACACCATCCAAATAACCATTTTGTATTATTTTAGCAATTAAAAACTCAGGTGTTTTTACAGTCTTGTCTATACTTGAAGGCAAAACTCTGAAGACCATCCCAAAAGACCAAACTTTTAAGTGTCATCTCTTGAATGTCATGAACACGCTAGCATCATTTAAAATTTACAGCACTTTCACTACCATGCACCAGTTTCAATGGAAATAAATAGATGCTGTTCTGACCTTATTATAGTAACTATATAAATATTTTAAAAAAGGAGTCCCTCATTACTTGGGATAACTTACGTTCGTTTTGTGAAGTAAAGACTGGCACTGTCTCATGTTTACTACAATAAAAATAGTTCTATAAAAGGTACATGGAACAAAAATGTAATAAAGGTTGATACTTTCATTTTTATTACCATGGGCCACATCACACCACCACATGAAGAATAAGATTCTATAGTGCTAATATTCTAAAACTATTAATACTCTTTAAGGGAGGAGAGAAAGAAAATTCACATTCCTCACATGCACCAGAACAGTATACTTATACATATAAGGTTTCATATAGTTCTTATAACAACACTGGAAAATCATAAAATACATTATTTCCCACTTTACACAAAATCAGGCTTAGGGAGGTTAAGTAACTTAGCCAAAATCACAACCATCAAGTAGCAGTTGCTGGAATGGAAAACAGATTTGGTTAGGTTAGTCCACATCGTTTCTTCTACCTCCTGCTGATTCTAAGAAGGGCAGTCCAAAGATCCTACTCTAAATCCTTGAAAATGCCTCCCCATCTATATTATACTGTGAACTTATAGACAAAGCAACCATCCTTATGGTCTGGCACAGAGGTCTCAAACTTTTTGGTCTCAGGATCCCTTTACACTCTTAAAAATTGAGGATCCCAAATAGCTTTTGTTTATGTGGGTTCTATCTATCAATATTTACCACATTAGGAATTAATCTAAGTTAAAAATATTATCTCATGTAAAAATAAACCCATTATGTTAAACTCATTTTCCATAAAAATTTGTATTTTCCCCCCCAAAAATTGTGAGACCAGTGGCATTGTTTTACACTTGTGCAATCTCTAATGTATGGCTTAAGAGAAGACAGCTGGATTCTCATATCTGCTCCTGTATTTTATCTATTATGATACATTTAGTTTGAAATATATTAAGAAAATCTGGCTTCATACAGATATGTAGCTGGAAAAGAGAGAAGTCTTAATAATTAGGCTTTTCAGATAATTGTAGATATTCTTTGATGCTACACCACAACTAGGTAAGTGGTAATTTCTTAGAAGTCAGTAGCAATGTGGACTTTTCATACTTTGTTAACATTAAAATCCATTGTTTTATCTTGCATCTTGGATAGATATTTTACTAAATCATGCACAGGTAAGATTATACATTGGTAATTGGGAAAATATTATTTCACTGAGTTATACAGATCTACCAAATGTTGACACATTTCATTATACAATGTAAAACACCACATTCATTAATAGCCCCCCACCATCTATTTTATTAGAAGAGTTAATGAAGTATTGGAAGCTGTCAAGCTCATGGTGGTAGATAAAAATTAGAATTTTGGATAACATGTATTTGAGTGCTGGAATTTTTCTCTTTGACAAAAAATACTATCCGTTGCTTTTCTCGAAGTGATAAGGCTTAGGTGTTCATTTGAGAAAATGTCTGCCGGATCCCCAAGTCTGAATAACCATAGTCTGTCTATCACTCTTTCAAGTAGAAATAGTGTTCCATGAAAAGTCAGCTAGTTTAGCTCGAAACTCAAGCTTACAACCCTTTTCTTTAAAGTTAATCACTATACGTCAGTATGCAGAGAGCTTTATGAACACTTCCTATTTTGTCATACAGAATACTAAGTACAATTATTGAAAGAATAAAAATTTAGTAAAATAAGAATGTCTTTGATCAAACACAAAATAAATAAAACTGGCATTTTTATATCATGAGTGTGAAGACACTAAGTATTAGCACAGTTTGGTGCCCCTGCCTTGATTTGTGCTTAGGTGCCAGCTATTCTACCTGCCACTGATTTTTGCACCCTTAATACAAATCTAACACAGCAAAAAGGGACAAAATCCGTGTATTATGATGAATACTTTTAGCCTCATGGATCCCTTGAAAGGGTCTCAGGGACCCCAAAAGGTTCACATACCATGCTTTAAGAAATGCTGGTCTAGTATAATATCTGAAGGCTATTATTAAATTACACACAATAAAATCCAATTGTCTTTCTTGCAGGGAATCTCATTACATACTTACCATGTGCTGATACATCTGCCTGTGTGCCATCTCGTCTCCCCACCTCACTGTATAATTGAGGAATGGTTTGATTCACCAGAGGTGACGGCTCAGTACAGACTGGATAATTCTCTACATGAAGCTGCTGCTGTTCCTGCATCTGTGGCATACAGACCATGGAGTGCCACAAGCTGTGGTGATAGCACTTGGGCAAGAAAGGGAAAAAACACTTTACTATTCCTTTTCTTAAACTAGTACCATTCTTCACTGAAAAAAAAAGTTGGGCCATGATTTCCAGGTGGGATAACAATGACTTTTGAACTAAATGATATGACATTTAGAAAATCTGTTCTCTATAACAACTTTAAGATCTTTCGCAGCCTCTGTATCTCATACGTGGACCTAGGAATTATTTTAGGAAAGCACCCTAAGGAAATTAGAGATATACACAATGATCTGTATACAAAGGTGTCTGTTATAGCATTGTTTTTAAAGGCAAAAAAAATTAACGACCTAAATATTCAACAACAAGAAACTGGATGAATGAATTATGATATATCCATGATGGAATAAAATACAGGCAGTAAAAAAAATCATGGTGTCAAATATTTAAGGAAAAAGTGTTCATATTGTTTAACTTAAAAGTTTACAAAATTACACAGTATAGTCCATATTTTATAAAATAAATAAATAAGCTGTAAGGAAATATACCAAAGTATACAGTGATTATACAGGTGATTTTGGTTTTCTTTACACATTAGTATTTTCCATATGCACCATAATGGATGCTATTACTTTTAATATTAGAAAATATTAAAATATCTATTCTACAATTCCTTGTATTCCCATGATGTAAAATATAGGAGACTATATTGTACAACACGGGGAATACAGCCAATATTTTATAATAACTATAAATGGAGCATAACCTTTAAAAATTGTGAATCACTATACTGTACACCCGTAACGTATAATGTTGTACAACTATACTTAAATTTAAAACAAACAAAAATACTAAAAATAAACAAATAATAAACTGCCTCCACCTTGTTTCCACAGGTGACTATAATAAACAAACATAACTGAAGGGGCAAGCACTTTATTTTTTCAATTCTTGAAACTGCATTTAGGAAATATAGTCTCAGAGAACAAAAACCCACTCTACTACTCTTAAATTATAAATGTGTGCCAGTCAGTAAAGATAGTTTTCTGGAAATGATATGTCCAATATTTTAGGGAAATCAGTGTCTTGGAAAATCTGAGTATTATCCAGGAGACTATCTGGTTTACTATGTCATATGCCAAATCTTAAGATGCATCATTTCTTTTCAGAAAATGTGTCATCTTATTATATCAGAAGTGTATTTCAGGGGGAAAATGATCCCTGAAAGTATAAAGTAAAAGGGCTCTTACCTGAAATCAGAGACACCTTTCAGTGATATTAAGATATCTGTCAGTACTCCCTTTCTACAACTCAGGGAAGTGGTAAAAATCAGTGTTTGGCAAATATCTATGAACACATGAGTGCTTTAAAAATAATACTGCTCTTTAAATGTCTTTGAATTAGTCGGATTACTTTTCACATAAAATGCAGAAATAGCCACAAAAATGTTTTAAGTAAACAGGATAAATAATCCATTTGTTATTTCGAGATAGAAAAACATAGTGAAGGGTTGGCATATGATGTTAAATATGGAGGCCAATATATGCTGAAGTTGTACTTCATAGGGCCCCCACTCATGACAGTTTACAACTCTTTTATAAGAGAAACTGAAGTATTGGGAGGTTAAAGTAGAAAACTGACCTGTGTCATCTTCAGAGATATAAAGACAGAAATAAATCTTTTAGGTCCCTCATAGTGTTCTTGGGTTTTAAGGTTCAAGAGTCTGATTATCAAAACGGCTTATGTTTTTAAGTTAGAGGTTTGTTTTTTTTTTTAATCAAAGCAATTTTAACAGGACTCTTACCTGCAATCCCAGATTGAAATAGTACTGCAAAACTTTAGCATCTAAAATTAAAAATTTAAATCTTAGTGACTAGATGACATAAACAATTAAAACTTACCATTTAAAAGCTCTTCTCCTTCAGTATTAAGGTAGATACAACAAATGTTGTCTTCCCACATCAACACTACCCTCAATTCTACCTTATAGTAAATGACCATTTACCTACCACTATAGCTAAGATCGTTTTCTGAGCCAAGAAGGTTTAATCAACAAATACAGATTTTATTTCTATTCTTAATATTAGACAGATGTTACAGGAATACTACTCTGCAAATATTTAGAGAGACTCTAGTAAAGGCATTTTCTTGCTTGTCTCAAGACTAAAATTTTACTTTAATACAAATCTACTACAAAAGCAATCATGTTGGTCTTCAGAGCTAATACATAGTACAAACTAATGTTCTACAAATGCCAAGATTAGTGATGTCTACTAAGATAACTAGCACTGTTTGAAACAATTCACCTTGTCTTTATTTAACATGACTAACATACCACCACTAGGACTCCAAAAAGAGGAGGCAATGAGCAAGGTAACTCGAAATAAGTTATACCGTAAGGGGATAAAATTTCTTCAGACACAAAACTTTAAAGTACTTTACAAATGAACAAAATGTAGATGTATGAGAGAAGAGGGAATAGCCTTAGCATTTCAAGTATATCTCTAAATATATTTTTATTGATTGACCTGGGATTCACATATATTCTTATAAATAAGATAATGTAACTTGATTCCACTAACAAAAACTCTCAGAAAACCCCTCTTTCTTAAGTTGGAGACTCCCAATACATACAAATGTATTTACTGCCACTTTAAAAGAATGAGCTTGTATTTTGACTATTACGTGGGAATACAGTATAAAGCGTAATGCTCAAGCTAAAGAATATGAAAAGATGACAGCAGGAAGTAAATCCACAAATGGCATGGGATTCCACCCCTTGGTATTCACATACATCCACACAAAAAATCCATAGCAGTATTATTCTCAATAGCAAAAATGTGGAAACAACTCAAATGCCCATCAACTAATAGATAATAAAATATGGTATATCTATATAATGGAATGTTATTCAGCTGAAAAAAAGAATGAAATACTGACACATGTTACAACATGGATGAACCTTGAAAACATTATGCCAAATGAAAGAAGCCAGCCTACAAAAGACCACATATTGTATGACTCCATCTACATGAAATGTCCAGAACAGGCAAATCTATAGAGAATAGTAAAAAAAAAAAAAAAAAAAAAAAAACAAAGCAGAATAATAGTTGCCAGGGTCAGAGAGAATGAGGAGTAACTGCTAATGGGTACAGGGTTTCTTTTTGGGGTGATGAAAATATTTTGGAATTAGACAGTGGTGATGGTTGTACAAATTTGTGAATATACTAAAAAGCACTGAATTATACACTTTACATGGATGACTTGCATGGTATATGAATTATATCTCAAGCTGTTAAAAAAAAGTGGCAGGTAAGGACTATAAGAACTCAAAAACATCACTTTGAAATGCAACTGGGGGGTGGGATCATGAAAATGATAGGATTTAAATAGGAAGTTAGATGGAAGAGTAGAGGGGGAGAGAATTTGAGTAGAATCACCATGACAGCAAAGGCTTAGAAGTAGAAAACCAGATGCATGGAGTTCTTGTAAAAGTAGAAGGAGATAAGGTACAGTTTTGGAAAAATGACCAGCAATTTCTTACAAAACTAAACACACACCTATCTAGGCCCATCAATTCCACTCCTAGATATTTTCCCAAGGGAAATGAAAACACATGTTCACAAAGACTTTTACAAGCATGTTCATAGCAGCTTTATCATAACTGATCCAAACTAGAATATAGTCCACGTGTCCCTCAACAGGAGAACGGACAATCAACAGGAGAATGGACAAACTGTAGAGTACCCATACGACGAAATACTCAGCAATAAAAGCAAATAGACTACTGATAATATGCAGCAACATGGAAGAATCTCAAAAAACATTACATTGAGGTTAAGAAGCCTTTCATAAAGAGTACATACTGTATGATTATATTCACATGAAATTCTAAAACAGGTAAAACTAGGGCAGAAAAATATCAGAACAGTGGTTGTCTCTGGGGGGAAGTAGAGATGGGGTAGGGAAAGACTGGGAAGGGGCATGAAGGAACTTTGTGGGATAATGATGTTTTATAACTTGATGGGGATTTGGGTTACACAGGTGCATGTACGCATCTGTCAAAACTCAGCAAGTGTACATTTAAGATTTGTTCATTTCGGGCTTCTCTGGTGGCACAGTGGTTGAGAGTCCGCCTGCCGATGCAGGGGACACGGGTTCGTGCCCCAGTCCAGGAAGATCCCACATGCCGCGGAGCGGCTGGGCCTGTGAGCCACGGCCGCTGAGCCTGCGCGTCCGGAGCCTGTGCTCCGCAACGGGAGAGGCCACAACATGAGAGGCCTGCGTACCGCAAAAAAAAAAAAAAAAGATTTGTTCATTTCATTATATGTAAACTTTACATCAAAAGAAAAAATAGGGCTTCCCTGGTGGCGCAGTGGTTGAGAGTCCGCCTGCCGATGCAGGGGACGCGAGTTCGTGCCCCGGTCCAGGAGGGTCCCACATGCCGCGGAGCGGCTGGGCCTGTGGGCCATGGCCGCTGGGCCTGCGCGTCCGGAGCCTGTGCTCCGCAGCGGGAGAGTCCACAGCAGTGAGAGGCCCGCGTACAGCAAAAAAACCCCCAAAAAACGAAAAAATAAATACCAAACTCTAGTTAATGATATGAATGTTCAAGTTTTTAATGGGGAAGAATGATGTCTACAATTTACTTTGAAATGCACCAAAAAGATGGATTAATTGATGGACAGAGAGATGGATGGAGGAAAAGATGGAGAAATGCATGCTAATGCAAGTATAGTTAACTGTTAACAACAGAATATAGGTGGTGGATATATGAATATTCATTTTAAAATTCAAATTTCATGTATGTCTAAACATTTTCAAAATAAAATGCTGGAAAATGCAAAATCAGCATTATGTGCTGAGAAGATCTTGGGCAGGGGTAGGTAGGTGAGGGGAGAGGAGTAAAGGGATCATTGTTCAATGATACATTATTAATAAAATAGAAAACCAAGGAAAAGAGTCAATGTTTTGCATGGCCTAAAGAGAAGAAAGAAGGGAGATGAAGATGAGGAATTTCACTGTAGACAGACTGAGTCTGAAATAAAAGTAAGAAAGCCAAGTGAAAATGTCTAGCAAGTAGGTAGAAGCCAAGGCCAGATAGATTTAGAAATCATCCACATAAAGTTGATAATCAAGTTTTAAGGAAGGGAAGAAGAACAGAATGGAGTTGAAGATCCTGGTGACTACCTTAGGGGCTGAAAAAACCCAAAATAGAATAGAAAAGCAGCTAGAAAAATCAAGGGAATGTTACAGGAAAAAAAAAAGGTATGAATAAGCTACAAACAACTTTCGACTACAATTCTCTTTTGAGATACACTGCTAAACTGAGGGGTAACAAAAGACTTCCAATGGAAAGCTACTCAGTTTAATTAAGGAAACAACACATGGCTGAAATCCAAGGCAGATCAGAGCCCCCCCCACCCCAATTCCTCCCCCCAAAACCTTTTCCAATTCTTCAAAATTCAGTTGGAATCTTAAATATCAAGAATGCAACAATTTCATGCACTTGTGGTAGGCATTAAATAAAAGAAATGGAGAAAATTGTGTTATCAACTCCTGCTTTTCAAGAGAAATTATTGAGAGCAGATATCCAGTTGAGAATCTTCTTCAGGGCAGACATGTAGCTACCTTAGAAAAGCAGCGTGAGTCAGTTCAACCATACACTTCTTGATTATGCAGAAGATATTCTCAGCTTTCAGTTCCTTCTTTCCTTAGTCATTTACCTAGCATTATGCTCTCAAGTCAATTTCCGTTTGGTCCACCACCCTACCCTCATTGGTCAACCAAAGAGAGATATGCTCTAAAATTTAAAATTAAAAAACCAAAAAAAAGACCAGACCTAAATAACTCTCACCCAAGTCTCAAAATCTACTTACCTTGAGGCAGATCACTGCCACATGGATCACAGGAATAAGGTGGAGGTAGTGATGGTAAGTTTGAAGTGTCTGTCACCTCAAGAGAAGAAGGAGGAGGAGGTGGTGGTGGAGGAGGTGGAGGTGGTAGAGAGGCAGCCACAGCAGGAATAGGAGCAGCCAGGTATGGATAGGATGCTGAAGCAATGACTAAAAAGGAAACAAAACAAAGTAGCAATGTACAGCTGTAACATCTTATAAGCAGTAGCTCGTCCTCTATTTCTTTTGTGTTCCCAATATGGTCAAGCAACTCTGGGTCTTATGGTTTGACTTAAAAACAAAAACTTAGGGCTTCCCAGGTGGCGCAGTGGTTGAGAGTCCGCCTGCCGATGCAGGGGACACGGGTTCGTGCCCCGGTCCGGGAAGATCCCACGTGCCGCGGAGGGGCTGGGCCCGTGAGCCATGGCTGCTGAGCCTGTGCGTCCGGAGCCTGTGCTCCGCAATGGGAGAGGCCACAACAGTGAGAGGCCCGTGTACCGCAAAAAAAAAAAAAAAAAAAAGAAGGTAAATTGCACATATTCTTTTAGACATGCCAGTTGAAAAGTAGGAGTTCATTACAAGTTATTTTGAGTTAAGGAAATTACTTGACATTAAAAAGGAAAAACAACTGTAAACTACAGAGGCTTGACTACCAAGATTTTGAACATCAGCTAACATGTACATAAATAAATACTACTAAAGCAAAATTTTTACTGAGCTTAATACAAAGTTAAGGATGTTTTCAGCCATCTGCCAAATCACAAGATGTAGAAGCTAATAAGAGAGACTAAATTGCACAGATTACAGATTTAAGCAGTCCTTGAAGGTTTCTACTTGGTAGCATCAGAGGAATATAGAGAACTCTAAATCGTAACAGTTCCATTTCTAAGGACCTACAGAATCTAAAACAGACAGGCTAGATGAACTATCTTATCCCTTTAACTTTCTATAACTCTTACTATAGTTTAAAAACCACAGTCACTTAGGAGTTTCACAGTTTTTGACATAAGAAATTCAAATACAATTATGTTTAAATATCAATACATTCCTCTATGATGATAAAGGCAGCAATGTGGTTCCAACCTAGTGAATATAAATTATCTCCACATATACATACTATGTTACATAAATTTGTTAAATTTTTTGATACCAACCCTTCAAGTTTAATTGAACATTTTAGCTGACTTAGAAATTCCAGTACTCAATTTTATCACTGTGTTGCCTGCATTATAATTTTACCCCTGAGAAGTATAGAAAGTTTGGGCTCATTGTTCAATAAAGGTT
Organism: Grampus griseus; assembly: GCF_964374135.1. Classification (NCBI taxonomy): domain Eukaryota; kingdom Metazoa; phylum Chordata; class Mammalia; order Artiodactyla; family Delphinidae; genus Grampus; species Grampus griseus. The sequence goes on along the minus strand of NC_138999.1, from coordinate 96,291,074 downwards.
TAAATTTGGAGTTTTAGAACACTTAGTTTAGTAAAAGAACAGTCCACACAAGCTGAATTTGTTATTCTGGTAATTTAGCAAGAGGAATTTAAGGCCAAGTATTACAAGTAATCCACATTGCTTTCATTCACCAACAAATATACTAACAACACATTTATTTATACCCTTTATACAACTACAGGCTAATAGTAATAGGAAATCTAAATCTTAGGGTGATTTAAAACTTGATAACCAACTCTTTTGCGGTGATGAAACTGTTCTCTTGATTGTGGTGGTAGTTACACAATGTTATGCATTGTTAAAACTCATAGAACAGGGCACCAAAAAAAAATTTTACTGTATCTAAATTAAACAGTAAATTTAAAAAATTTGCTCAAATAACTTTCGAGTTTTGGAGTTTTGTCATGCATGTAGAAATCTCCACTTTTACAGCTTTAGAAGAGGATTCAATTTTTAGAACACTTCCAAATGCTCTAAAGATTCATGGGTTTGTTTTCTATAAAATAATGGTTTCAACAAAGCCACACTCTTATTCCTTTTAAACTAGCACTCAAATCACACCATTTTTTTCAAAAACAACTGGAATAAGTTCAATTAGCTAAAAATAGTAGAATGTGATTACGATTACAAGGTAAAAACCAAATACTAGACATAGAGGTAGCTAAGTAAGTTCTCCTGGGCCTGAGAGAATCAAGGACGGAAGAAATTTGGAGGTTACTTTGAACTCAACTTTTTTTTTTTTTTGATAACTTAAATTACATTAAAATTAAGAATTTCTCTTCATCAAAAGGTACCACAGGAAAAATGAAAATATCAACAAAGTGAGAGAAAATATTTACAATACATATAACTGGTAACATATTAGCATCTAGGACAAACCTCCGGTTTCATTTGTCATGATTAACATATTGGGCGCAATAATTCTTTGTTGTGGAGGCTGTTTTAGCATCATCCCTGGCCTCAACTTATTAGATGCCAGTAGCTCTCCCCTGCCAAATTGTAGGACCACTGAAAATGTCTGCAGAAATTGTCAAATGTTTCCTAAGGGGCAAATTCTCCTCCAGTTGAGAATCACAGATGTAAACTAAGTGAAAAATGAAATAAGTCAGACAAAGACAGATACCCTACATCAGGGGTCCCCAACCGGTCGCGGCCTGTTAGGAACCGGGCTACAGCAGGAAGTGAGCAGCGGTCGAGCGAGCGAAGCTTCATCTGCCGCTCCCCATCGCTCCCCATCACTCGCGTTACCACCTGAAGCGCCCCCCCACCCTCACCCCCATCTGTGGAAAAACTGTCTTCCGTGAAACCGGTCCCCGGTGCCAAAAACGTTAGGGGCCAATGCTCTACATTATCACTTGTATGTGGAATCTAAAAAATAAAACAAATGATTATAAAAAAAAAGAAACAGATTCAGATATAGAGAACTAGTGGTTGGTTACCCGTGGGGAGAGTGAAGAGGGGCAAAAAAGGGGTAGGGGATTAAGAGATACAAACTACTATGTATAAATTAATCAACAAGGATATATTGTACAGCACAGGGAAATACAGCCATTATTTAGTAATTGAACTCAACTTTTTTTTTTTTTTTTTTTTTTTTGCGGTACGCAGGCCTCTCACTGTTGTGGCCTCTCCCATTGCGGAGCACAGGCTCCGGACGCACAGGCTCAGCGGCCATGGCTCACGGGCCCAGCCGCTCGGCGGCATGTGGGATCTTCCCGGACCGGGGCGTGAACCCATGTCCCCTGCATCAGCAGGCGGACTCTCAATCACTGTGCCACCAGGGAAGCCCTCAACTTTCTTTTAAAATGCATATTATAATACGTTCCATAAGAAAAAGCTTTTAAAACTTCCAGTTGCTCTAGAGATGCATGAGCATCTAATTCGCAGACTTAAAAGGGCTCTATGGGCTTACCAGGTACAGTTCAAGTGATGCACCCAGAACAATGGAAGCAAACTTTTCTAAAAGTGAATGGAAACCAATGAAATTCATTCAAAAAGCTTATTTCCTTGTCCATGCAGCTGCAGTCTGCTTCAGGACATTTCAGAAGAGAACGTGAATATACACAGTAAGACTCAGCTTCTCTAGAGATCAAAGGGCAGGGCCAGTACTAAAGTGCAGTGAGGTGCAAAATTTAAAGGGCCACCAAATTAAAGCAAAAAAAAAAATTCATGATGACTAAAATACCAAAATTATAAAAGATATGATCTAAGCTTGCACTTGCATGACCACAAGAGTGAGTGCCTCACTCACCTCACCCTAAGCCTGGCCCACAGTTCCTATCTTTTAAAAAAACTTTGATACTTTGTTTATCATGGATTCTTTTTTTGCATTAGTTTTGTTTTTTTTTAATAGTGCATTAAAGTATTATTTATCTTTATCACTGTGGGGTTTTTTTTTGATACTCCCTTAAATTTTGTACCCAGAGCAGGTAAGTCACTAGCTCTGGCCCTGACAAAAGACTTGGAAACAGTTACCAAAAAACTCAGTTAACAGGATTTAATGCCTATGAAGACAATCATAATAAAAGCAATCATGGCATCTAGTTACCTGGCAGATAGGAAGTGACTTAAACGAGGATGGGATGGGGCTGCCAGACAGACACATGAATAACAATGAGAAACCTGAGTTGTATCTAGAGGACAGGAACGACAAAGAGCAACTAAAAAGCAGCCATTACTTATTAGAGTTATAGTTGAGGTTCACAAGTGGCTCAACAAAAAGTAAAATGAAGGCCATATACATTTTTAGAAGTATCTACAAAAAAACATAAATCTGGCATTTAAAGGGTAATCTTTCAATGATTCTACATAAATGGGGTATTACAATGCTTGATTTCACCTGTCACTTGTTTTTTAAGCTCAGACATCTGCTGGAAGCAGATAGCCAACGTGTTCCCCTACAATTAGCACAAGTAGTAAAACCAGTATCTCCATTAACATTTCCAATGAAAAATTTCTGTGGTCATTAATGAACATATATTGCATGTTTTGTTCCAGGCACAGTGGCTAAGTACTTAATTTTTACATTATAAATAAAACAGATACAAAAAACAAATCAAACGAATTATTTTCAGGTGGTCACTATCCTTCAGGTGGACACTATCCAGGTTAAGAAAGAAAACTTTGCCAGCCATTTCAGAAAACTTCCATGCACTCCATCACAATCACCACCCTCTTACCCCCACCATAATCAACCACTATCCTGACTTTCATAGTAATCACTTCTTTGTAGTTTTAAGTGTTTTGTCACCCAAATGTGCATCCCTACACAGTTTTTAAAAACTGTATCTTGAACCTCTTTTAATCTATAGGTCCTTTCTCCATCCCTGTCATTTCCTTTCAATTTGTCTTTTGAAGACCCCTTGACCTGTTGAGTTTCCCAGTCTGAGTTTTGCTGATTACATACTCATGGTGCATTTCAATGTGTTCTTGTATTTCCTGCAAATAGGCAGCTAGATCCAGAAGACTAGATCAGACTCAGGATTGATTCCTTTGGTAGTCTATAGGTAATGTCTCACTATCTTTGCAATCTTAGCAGCTATTGCTGTTTAATATGCATCCATTCAGTAACGACTGCAAAATGATTACATTCTGCCACTTCTTTTTCACTGATTAGAATACTAATATATAGAAATATTTCCCCTCATCTACTATTTGGTTACCCCGTATTATAGTTCATATAAGAAAGGCAGCATAAATACTTGATTCTTTCACTTTACTGTCCCGTTTTCAAGAACGTAAACTGGTTTCCTAACATCCTCTTAAGAGAACCAATTCTTTTTTCAGTTATGTATTCTTTTCAGATTATTTTCCATTATATGTTATTATTAGATATTGATTACAGTTCCCTGTGCTATACAGTAAATCCTTGTTTTTTAATCTATTTTATGTATAGTTGTGTATATATATATAGATAGATAGATAGATAGATAGATAGTTGTTAATCCCAAGGGAACCAATTTTTAAAATATCATCAGGAACTTTTAAATATATTTGACATGTTCCAATCTATTGCAATTATCATTGTTGAAGCTCAAACTGTTCCATCTTTGGCCAGTGGGAACCTCTTCAAGATGGCTCGTGAGTCCTTTTGACACGACCCCCAGTACCTGTTGATAGCTTCCTTGCTATCTAGCATGACAAGATGATCCAGGCTAATCCTGAACATTTTCTGCCCAGACCTGGAACCAGAAATTTCTCCAAAAAGCTGTTTGTTTCTGTTTAAGTGAGAAGCAGCATTTCAACGTCACAAACTGAGTGCTAAAGATACTCATTGTTTCTGAGCCTTTTCAGTGGACAGAGCTAGGAAATACACAAATTTAAACATAAAATACCTCAAGTTCATACTGATACTTCTAATTCAAATGTGATACCATAAAAGTTTCTCCTTAGCCTTTTTTAGTACATGTGTATTACCTTTCTTCCATACTAAGATCCCAGTTTGCAAGGACACAGAGGGATAAAACTGGAATATCCCATACTCATTTGTTTTAGCCAACATTATAGTCTCTGAATAACAATCTAAGTATCTAGATAAAAGAACCTGATGTGTTTATTGAAAGCATTAAAAAATGCTTGGCACATGGTCTCTCAATTCTCCCATTTTTAAAAATAGCTATACTGTAGCTATATTGTTCAAATATAAGGCTTTACATAGTATGTCATCAACCTCTCAGCCCTCATTTTGTGTTAAGTATATATTTAATACTTACAATCAGGTCTTAAGCTAATGTCTTTTATTGTTTTGGTGGTCTAAAAGTCAAAATCATTCTCCAATACACTCTGTTCCTCCAATACAACTTCCTGTGATGGCAGAAATATTCTGTATCTGTGCTGTCCAATACAGTAGCCACTAGCCACGTGTGGCTTTGAGCACCTGGCATGTGGTTAGTGTGACCGAGCAACTGAAGACTTATTTTACTTAACTGTAATTAATTAAAATTTAAAGTGTCATATGTGGCTAGCAATTACCTTACTTGACAGCGTATCTTTATTAGATTCTTCAAGAAGGGCTCATGAAAATAATATTCTCTGAATTCTTATACATTACCCTTTAAGCCTGAAAATGTTTGACTGGATATAAAATCTTTGGTTCACATATCCTTTCATTATCTTAAATGTTACTCCATTTTCTTGTAGCATGAAGCATTGCTGTCAAAGTTTGACGATTATCATTTTATTTCCTTTATACTCCATAGGCTCTTTTTCTTTAAAGCCCAGTTGTTTTACTAGAATATCCTGGTGTTGGTTGCTCTGGCTCAATATTCTGCAGAGCACTGTTTCAGTATGTAGTTTTAAAGTTTTTTAATTTCAGGAAATTTTTCTGAATTATAGTTTTTAGTATTTATTCTTTTCCCTTACTTTGGTTTTCTTCTTTAGGAACTTCTATCAGTGTTGGATATCCTTTGCCTAACTTCAATATGTCACTTTTGAATCTTTCTCTTCGTTTTTTTCATTTTAGATTCCCCCCTTTCTTACATCTTTCTCTTAAAGCATTATCTGTTGTACATACTTGGTCATGTTCTTTATAGTTTAGTCTTCATTACCGAAATGCCTTTCTTCTATTTCTAATGCTTTCCTGAGTTCTGTCACCTCATCCGAGTTTTTCTAATCCTGATTTGTTATTTTTAACATTTTGTGTTATTTTATTAATGTCTTTACCTCATTTTGAAATAGTTGTTGGTTTAGTTTAAGTTCTGTTTAGTGTGCACATTCTGACATGCTTTTACTGTCTAACAGGGATACTATTCTGTTTTCCTCTTAAAACACCTTTGTATGCAAACTTAGTGCTTTTCTTTCATTCATTTTTTTTAACATCTTTATTGGAGTAGAATTTCTTTACAATGGTGTGTTAGTTTCTGCTTTATAACAAAGTGAATCAGCAATACATATACATTCATTTTTATGTGAAATTATTTTTTATGAACTCTAGAACGAGATGAAATACAAGAAAGCGTTTCTAACTTCTTAGGGATCTCTATTGTTTTTGTAGTGTTTAAAAACATGACTGCTTTCCAGGATTCCTTGGCTCTGTTCTCTCAGCTTTAGTCTGGACCTGCTCTTTCCCTATCCTCATCAACTTTGATTCCACTCCCAGCAGTTTCTACCCAGTGAGGAATATTATCCTAAAAGGTAGCCCTGCCAGGTCAGTTTTCAGAGTTCTTAGGGGCAAAACTGTTCCACGTCCTTTAGTCCCTTTACCATGTACCCAAAGCACTCACCTAGTATTGGAGAGGTCAAATCCCTTCCCAGTCTTAGCTGTTCCTTCCAAATTGGCTGCCCCACTGTCCAGTGAATTCTTATTAGTTCTTTTGGGGTTCTTCTGTTCTCAGGTCCATCAGACAACATCCCCGATGCTTCTGTCTTATTGCTCCCACATTGACCCTGACAGCATGCAGGTCTTGTGACTGATGGTTTGTCCCTACCTGCTTAAATTCTGGGGTTCATGGGGAGACCTTGTCCCCTAGTTTTGTTGTTAAACATTGTCCCATGGGTATTGGTTTTGCTATTTCCATTTTTATTTGGGGACGCAGACTGAAAAGCTATGCTGTTGCTGCCACCACGTCCCCAGAATTCTGCTGAAAATTTTAAATTATATTAACTCAGTGGAATTTCACAACCACTTCATAAATTGGTACTATCAGTACCTCCAAGCTCACAGATAAGAAAGGTTCAATAATTTGTCCAAAATTACATAGCTAGTAAGTTGTAAAACCAAGATTCTAACCTGGATCTCTTAAATTCTAGAGCCAAACTTTTCAGGAATTAATTCTGTGAAGTGTGAAATACCTTTACCTTAATTTCTGTATAATAAAACTTAACTTGAAGTTTAAGAAACTAGTACAAGTCCTCTAAATTTTCAATGGGGTTAGCAAAACAATAGCTATGAAATCATACCAAAGCTAAATTTGCAAGAAAAAAAATTGAAATTTAATACTGGAGATTAAAGTAATCTTATCTAATCACTAGAATTGTTGTATGGGCATGTTCATGAATAGAAAAAGAGGCTTCCAAAGTAAGGAACCACTAATAACCTACCTGGCCTGCCTTGTGTAGGCGGAGATACAAATAGAGGCTGTATAGCATTCTGTGAGGAAATTGAAGTGGTACTACTAGCTTGATTAGCTGCTGCACAGTTAGGTAAGACTGGAGCTGGAACAATATTTGCACAGGAAGCTGCAACTGCTGCAGAATTCACCATCACCACCTGTAAGTGTGGAAGAAAGTTTAGAACTCTAAGTTTGGTTTCACAAACAATATTGGTCTCTTATCTGATCCTAAACTTCAGGAAATAGTATTCTAATAACTAAAACACCAAGAAGCCAATATTTATGTAAACCTAATACAGGAAGGTTATTTCTTTTAGAAGACCCCAGATGACTTTGAGAGATTTACTTTTTTATTTTAATATTTTTCTGGAAAGGTAATACATTAATATGATTCAAAAACCAAGTATAAAATTGTATACAATGAAAAGTTTCCTCCAACCCCTGTCCTCCATCTGCCTAGTTCCTCTCTCCACAAACAAGTAACCTCTGGGTTTCCTGAATACTATCCAGGAATTTATAGTACATATTTATTTTTACATACATCTATGTTTCCCCACACACACTTAAAAAAAAAAAACAAACAGAAAATGTTCTTTGCTTATTTTTTTTTTTAACTTCGTGAGACTGCAACTTGTTTCTCTGATTAGGCCACAGCATCCAATACAGGGCTGTGCACAGAAAGATGTTCAATAAATGGTAACAGATTCTTCTTCATGAACACCCTGTCCTCACCGTAGTCTCCATTTTCTTATTACCCACTGCAATGTGGCTGCTACCCTCTCTGGTTCTCAGAAACTGTATTCAAAGTCACAGTGGTCTCCATGGCAACAAATCATAGTAGACTCTTGTTAGTCCTTATGTTGCTTTACGGCTTGGCAGCAACTGACACTTGACTATTCCTTGAAACATTCTCTTCCTGGGGCTTCCATAATAATACACTCTCCTGCTTTTCCTCCCTCCTTGGCTATTCCTTCTCTACCCATTTTCTAAATGGTGATGCACAGGCTCTGTTCTAGATGCTGTTCTCAATCTCTTCCTTTTTCCAGGATGATCTTATTTACTCCTACGGTTTCAGCTACCTTTCTGATGCCAGCTTCCCATTCTATAAGAAAGCTTTACATTTTAAGTTTCAGGAAATGGCACAGACTTGACAGGTAATTTATATTAACTCACTCATTATATAAGAGGTTCAGAGTAGACTGAGTAGTCCAATGCCAGCACACAGAACAGTGTCTGGAACACAGCAGATGCTCCATCAATTTGTTAATAAATTTACTAATTCTTGTGCCAGGCACCAGGAAGTACAATAACAATTAACATAAGAATATAAGCAGCTTCTTTGAAGTATGATGAAGGGCAGAGAACAAAAAGAAAAAATTCATTTTCTTCTGTTTAGGCCACTGCAACTGACTGTAAAATAAAACTATAAAGATTACCTTCTGGGGGTAGTTGTATGAGGTAACTGTATCATGAGGAGACATAGGACATGGTCTTCTATCCTGAAGAGACTTTAATGAATACAGAAGTACAAATAAGGGGAAATCAAGAAATTAAACAATACATCAATAAAAGATCTGCTTTGTTTCAACATCTCCTAAAGATAAGTGAAAGTGATCTGTCCTAAAAGTATTCAAATTTGGAGGTGGCTACTATGATAATGCTCCAAAAGATATCACCCTAGTGCCTGACTTAGGTGGCTGTTCTATTTCCCGTCTACAGAAATCCTGACCATATCCAACTCTAGTCCCAATGTAGATACTAAAATGTAATGGAGAATTGTAATTTAAACACTATCTCAGTGTCCTCTCTTGCCTTAAAAAGCTCAAAATCAGTAGGGCCAGCAACAGTGTTGCTAAAAGAAAGCATTCCATCAAAAGGAACAACTTGGGACAAGGGTGGATAACTGGTTGGTCAGCTGCATCCTACCTAAGCAGGATGTAGTATAATCCAAACACCATTCCCCTTTGGCTCAAGACCTTGTCTTTGTGAAAGTAACAATGATTTTAAAAGGCTCAGAATTATGCATGACAGACTGTCATGACAGAAAAATAAACTAGCAGCAGAAGCTGGTAATAAGGACACAGAGGAAATCAGGTGAAACAATCACAGGAAACAAGAGGAACCACATTGGGACAAAGACAAGCCCAACTTAACATGGACCTAAGAGTGCATGTTTCGAAAGTCTGTGTTGAAGTACAGCCCAAGTACCGGCCAAAAAGCAAACTTTAGCCCTGGCTCAGAAGGCCCAGTGTGAATTCTAAACAATTCTAGAGAAGGATTTAGGCGAGAGTTGGGCGTGGAATTAAGAAGAAAAAATGTTCATAGTTTCTTAGAAGGTTCTGTGCCTGGAAATCTTTAAGTCCTGCATTGCTCTTCTCCCCTCAGAATGCTGTGAAAAAATTACTTAGAAAAATTACTTAGAAACTTGGTGACTGGAGAGTGGGAGTGGAGCATGTCATGAAGAGATTGAAACCTACTGGGGATGTATGATAAAGTAAGTTCAGAACAAAAAGGAACACGTGACAAGTGAGATTAAAGGGACAGAAAGAAAGTGTCTACTCCTGTCATCCCTGAAGGCGAGATTTTTACTTGCTTTTTCAACTTGGGTGGCTATTTCAAGAAATGGTGTAAAAAGCATGTGATATGAGAATAGTAATGACAGACTGAGAGGAAAAACTATTTCTCTAGCAGGGGCAAAGGAAGGAAAGGAGAAATAATGGGAAGAGAATAATACATCACAGTTTTCATCACCTTCCTAAGATGTATTGCCTAAACAGTAAAAACAAAAATTCAGTACATGAAGCTATCAAAGTTAAGATTAATCACAGAGAATAGAGGGTAGTCATTCAACTTCCTCACAAATATTCCAGCTCTCCTCCTAGGTACATGGGTAGGTTGCTCTTCCCGGCCTCATCTAATTAGGTACGGGCACATGACTTGTTTGGACAATGAAATATGAGCAGAAATATTGAGAGCCAGTATTTAAATTCCCTATCTTCAGCTCTGTCAAGGTGACTGTGAAAGTACATGTCCATCAGCCTGGGTTCCTGAGTGACTCTGATGAACAAAGGCCTGCTACCAACCTGCACTGGACCTATAACATTAGCAAGAACAGCTGTGTTAAGCCGCTGAGATTTTGGTGGACTGTTGCTGCAGCGTAACCTAGCTTGACCAAAACAGTAATTGGTAACTAAAATTAGGGTGCTGCTGTAACAAAAACCTAACTTGAGAAGGAGATTATGAATTTGTAGCTCTTAAGGGAAGAGGTTTGGAAAACAGAATGTTAGTTTTGTGTTTTGATTACTGCTGGCAGAGTTTAGCAAGGTATTTTAAGACAGATGTGTACAGAAAAGTAGTTTGTAGGCAGGAATGAAAGGGAATAGAGTCCTTGATACTAGGACTTGTAGGGTTTGGAGAGGCAACCGCTTCAACTCAAAACTCTAAAAGATAAAACTGATAAATGCTTTGAACAACAAAGAGAAGGTAAAACTCGGCCTTGAAGGAAGACTCAAATCATTGTTAAAATATGATTGCACTAAAGTATCTCAAAGCAAGAGTCCCATTAAGGATATAACACCCAATGAATCCTTGCAGTTGGACAAAATGGCTCATGGAAAAGTATTCAAAGGTATGGCTCTTTCATCAATGCCTGATAAGCTAAAGGTATTTGCAATCAAGTAGAGACAGGGATAAGAATGCAAAGAATTACAGCAAATCTAAGTAGTATATTTATAAAAAAGAATTGTCAGTATGGCTACTGGCAAATGAAACTAATAGGAATCAGAGAAGCTGCACAATAAGTTACTCACATAGCCAAAGACACCATGAGCAGAACTAAAACTATCCAACTGAGATAAAACCACCCTTGGGCCCTCAATTTTCAATGAGTAAGAAGCAGGCTGAGAAAGCTGCTCAGTTGCCAAGAGGGATTATTCTCCAATGCCTACTTCAAATATAGCCAAGGAAGGAAGGGCCTTGGAGTACTCAAGAGCCCCAGAAAACAACGAACCAGGGAGCCTCTCCAGGGAACAGTCCCCATGCCTAGGTTGGGGGCCCTCAAAATGTCTGTCCAGCATGATGTCAGAATTGCTATGGGCCAGTAACTGTTTCTCCCATTCTGCCTGCATCTGAATGGGAAGTTCTACTGCAATTTTTCAGTCCCTGCTCTACCACTGGAGATCGGGTGTGTAGGGGGTAAATAACTTTGTAGATTTGGTTTAGGCCTCCAGATCAAGAGGATCCACATCTGGACCAATACAAAGAGTACTACACACTTCCCAGAAACCCTGGGCTCTGAGCTTAATCACACTGAAGGGGATTTTGGGGTTGCCTCTCGTGAGGTGGAAGGAAGTATTTTGCCTGTGGGAGTTTCCACTGAATGTTGTAATCCTTAGTGCTGTTAAAATATTTCCAACTTTTTGACTTCTAGGCACAGAGAAGTTAGAGCCTTCAAGAGAAACATGCTCTGGCCGATGAAAAAGAAATGGAGGGCTTCCCTGGTGGCGCAGTGGTTGGGAGTCCGCCTGCCGGTGCAGGGGACACGGGTTCGTGCCCCGGTCCGGGAGGATCCCGCGTGCCGCAGAGCGGCTGGGCCTGTGAGCCATGGCCGCTGAGCCTGCGCGTCCGGAGCCTGTGCTCCGCAATGGGAGAGGCCACAGCAGTGAGAGGCCCGCGTACCGCAAAAAAAAAGAAATGGAAAAGAAAGTGATACGTGTCATCTCCAGGTAGAAACTGTAAGAGCCAGTGCACCATTCACTACCTTTTGTTTCCTGCCTTAGCAATCATGGATGGAGCTTCCATCAGCTTAAGTCCCTAAGCAGAGTCCTCCTGCAGACCTCCACTACACATGTAGCATAACCAAGAAGTAAACTCTTGTTATATTAAGTACCTGAGATTTATGGCCCATTGTTACTCTGTTAGAAAGATCATGATAAAATCCTCTAAAAAAATCATCATCGCCAATGTTCAAATTTCCTCTTGTATCAACACATATTCGGAACATCTCTATGATAATTTCTAGAAGGGGTGTGATCTCGGATGAGTTAATTTCTGGGCCTCAATTTCTTTATCTACAAAATGGGAATGATACCCTAATACCTCATAGGATTGTTCTGATTTAAATACATTTATATGTATAGCACTCAGAACAGTGTTCTAGTACACAGGAGCTATATGTGTTTGTCATTATTATTAAATACCTACCAAGTTTGCTGTAGATTCAGTTGTGCTGTAAACACCTGAAGTTTCATAGTCTTGTTCTAGAGGATACAGCCAAAGTAAAAATAATGAGCACTATTCTATAGTTTGAAATTTTATAAATAATGAGTATCAGATTTTACCTAGATCTCACTGACCTGAAGGATAAATATATTCTTCATGATATCCCCCTAGAAAAAAAAGACAGAAAAAGTGTGTTTATGTAGGAATTCTTGCTCAGAGAACCAGATGGCCAGCACTTGCTTCTTCTCAAGTTTTATGGATATATGTTCAAAACTAAAATGTATACATCCTTGAAACAAGTGATTTGAGCTTTCATACTACTCAACAGATATTAAAGCCAGAGACTGGCTGTAAACAGTACAAATTTCTCCTTTGAAAATTCCCTTAGTTCTTAAGAGTTCAGACAGACGTGAAAAACCCACTTGCGTCCAATTCTGGTGGTAGAGTATGGTGATTAACTTCACTGGCTCTGGAGTTAGGACTGTCTAGATTTGAATCCTGATTAACTATATCACTTTAGGCAGGTTATTTAATCTTTCTGTCTTAATTTCTTCACTGTAAAACAGGGTTAACAGTACCTAGCTCACAGTGGGGTGAAAAGAACACAGCATGATGCTTGGCATATAGTAAATGGTGATTATAAAGTAATCTGAGTATAATAACCAGTAGTTTGCTTAGGTGAAAGTTAAAGGAATATGGCACGCTTCATCAGTTTTTCAGCCTGATTCAGGTAAATAATACATTTACAATCAGTTTGTTCTCAAAATATGGCTTAGAGGACTGAAGTACTTTGCTCTAAGATTGCTACACCATTGAAATTCAGAGAAAGTCAATCTTCAACTGGATAGTTTTCCAGCAAATAACACCCCAAAGGTCAAAACTGGATTGATTCTTAAACATGTCACTTATCCAACACACATGCAGGTAACCCTCCAGACAACGGGATTTAAGGTGAGAATGAATATTTGGTTACTCTGAATATGCCACTATAGGTGAACAGTACATATGAAGATACCCACTGTGCTAAAAGGAAAAGTAAAAGGGTCATCCTGAGTAAAAGAGCAGAGAATACGCATACTCAGGCACATGCATGCACACTAAGTTCTTAGAAATATCTATTTTCTCCAACATAAGTAGCAGAAAGAATATCACAAGAAAATACATTGACCAGTAAGTCAAATCATTCAGACTGCCTCTTACCTCCTTAATCCACCCAATTCCTCCAGAATTGTTTCAGTAGGCATATTTCATTTTACAGAAAAGTGGTAAAAAAAAAATAAGCACACCCAATGATGAGAGGCACTCTAACAACTATAAAGGTTATGTATACATGCTTTAGAGTCAGATAAACCCAAATTCAAAATTGATCTCTGCCAGTCACAAAGGACCACATATTGCATGATTCCTTTTATATGAAATGTCCAGAATAGGCAAATCCATTAAGACAGAAAGCAGACTGATGGTTACCTACCACTAGGGGCAGAGGGAGGGGATGCTGGGGGGATAATGAGGAATGACGGCTAATGAGTACAGGGTTTCTTTTTCTAAAATTGATTGTGGTGATGTATGCAACTTTGTGACTATACTAAAAACCACTGAATTGCACTTTAAACATTGAATTGTACACGTTAGGTTAATTGTATAGTATGTAGATTATATCTAAATAAAACTGTTATAAAAAAGATTAAATCTCTGCCACTTACCAGAAGTATGACTTTGGCCATGTCATTTACCCTCTGAACCTCAATTTCCTCATATAAAAAATAAAGAAGGGCTTCCCTAGTGGGAAGAATTGGTTAAGAATCCCCCTGCCAATGCAGGGGACAAGGGTTTGAGCCCTGGTCCAGGAAGATCCCACATGCTGCAGAGCAACTAAGCCCATGCGCCCCAACTACTGAGCCTGCACTCTAGAGCCCGCGCGCACCAACTACTGAGCCTGCGCCCCAGAGCCCGTGCGCCCCAACTACTGAAGCCCGCACACCTAGAGCCCGTGCTCCACAAGAGAAGCCACCGCAATGAGAAGCCCATGCACCATAACGAAGAGTAGCCCCAGCTCGCCGCAACTAGAGAAAGCCCGCACGCAGCAATAAAGACCCAATGCAGCCAAAAATAAATAAAAATAAATTTATTAAAAAATTTTTAATAAAAAAATAATAAAATAAAGATACCATATTCCTCAGAGTGATAAAATATTATATTGCTTAGTACAGCACATGGCCATTAGAACTCAATGAATAGTAATGTTTATAGATCAAGTAGATTTCTTTGGGCAACGAAATTATTTCACAGCAGTCTTGTAAAATAAGAGTCACATGAAAAGCCTAAAATAGTTATACAAATGGCGAGGACAACATGAATAGTTCCTCACTAATAAGGAACAGATATTTTCCATACTGAAATCTCACCAAATCAAAACTCACTGAAGACCTATGCAGAGAGCTGAAAGTTTTAACAATGTAGTGGCCTACAGAAATAGAAGTCTGTCTTTCTGAAAAATACCAAGACATCTTCAAAAACCTAGCAAGTTCTGATACAAGAACTGATAACTCTTTCAAAATGAGTTGCCAGACAGAGTGAGACCACCCCCCCAAACCAAAACTTTAGCCTTGTTGTGCTAATACCACAAGAATCATCTTTTAAAAAAATATTTAACTGGAACTGACTCACCATTGTCATTCTGGCCATCACCTTCCTCTGAATTCAGAGTCTGTTTGCCTGAGCTATGTCCTCGCCTTGCAACATGGTATCTCGAAGTAGCAGGAACCATTGTAGAGGGCCCTCCATGATTCTGTACCAAAGAAATACACACATACACATGCAGTTCTCCCTATATAGTCAGAGAAAAAGCTATAAATATTTTAAATTTACTTTAGAATCAAAAATATGTGAGGAAATAATGATCAAGAAAACAGAAGATTTTAGCCCATACTTATATAGGCAAGATTATTTGTCCACCTCTACTCCTCCTCTATAAGAACAGCTTAAAAACACATTCTCTGCAATTTTTAAAAGCTCTAGGATGAAAACTCATGTTTTCCAGGAGGGGCTTTATTTGGTCATTTGTAAAACAGCTAAAATGTATCCATATTACCTTCACTTAAAAAAGTACAATAAAAAAAGTAAATAGCTTTTTGAGTAAAATTTTGACCTACTTACAGGTAAAGTTGGATAAGCAGTCTCATCCCCTTCTTCAACTTCATAAAAAGTAATGGTTTCTTCCAAGCCCCTGGGTATCTGTCCATTCTCTGGAACAAAGCTAAACTGGCACTCCTTATTCATACAATGCATCTGGCGGTGACTACGTCTAAAGGAACTTAAGTAGTTTGCAGAGTGAGAAGGGGAAAAAAAGATAAAGTATGGTAGTAACTTGTTTCTAATTTCTAAATAACAGTTCAAACATCTCAATGTTGACACTTTAAATTTTAGTCCATATATTTACTGCACAGCAACAAAGTCAGACTCACTCATTTTCTCTTTCAACACTTAAAATTCACTTACCGAGATCTATAAGAGAAGTTATCATAGCTCTGGCAGCACCTTTTACCTGGGCCAGGGTAAAAAGCAACTTTAGGGCTTGCCATGTTGTGCCTGTTTATAAAGCGAGGTGAATCTCTAAGAATAAAGGGGGAAAAAAACCAGAACTCTTTATTTACTAGTGCTTGAGTAGTCAGTCTTTGTAGTTAAATAGAATTAACATATCCTTCTAAAAATGACCACATAGAAAGAGCTTTGTTTTCCTCACTACTGACATTAGGCCTATTCATTTTTTTTAAATTGCAGTATAGTTGCTTGACAATGTTGCGTTAATTTCTGCTGTACAGCAAAGTGATTCAGTTATACATATACATACATTCTTTTTTTATATTCTTTCCCATTACGGTTTGGCCTATTCGTTATTGACAGACACAGTGCCATATACATGGCACTCAGCTTGATGGCATTCTATCTTCTAGGATCTCTTCAACTGCTCCATCGTATTTTCCTAGACTATGAGAATACAAATCTTCAATAAATTTGACAAGAATTTAAGTATACATCAGTTCCATCCGTTACGCTCCCTTCAGGCAGAGATTATAAAAGAAATCTAAACTATTAAGATATTTCTAAATTCTACTGTAATTCTGCCCAGGAATTATTTCCAATGTCTAAACAGAGATGTACATTATCTTGAAAGTCAGTTAAGACCTACCTGGGCATGCCATATCCCCGACCTTGTCCCTGAGATGAATGTTGAGGATGAAAATGTTCATTAGACGTAACACCGCCAGCTGTCTGTGAGTAGTGCATTGGAGAATCATGCCCATAACGCATACTGTGCTGAAGCCTGGGTGGGAGGAGGGGGTCTCCCCTGCTGTAAGCCATAGTCATATAAACCTCTTTCCCTCTAATTTTCTTGAACATCTTCCTCCGTTGTTTCACGTCCATCTCTGACATAGCTTTCAAGCAAACAAAGAAGCAATAAGCTTCAAAACCAAAGCAAAAGGTCCAGTGTCTCCCACAAATGTCTAAGACTCTCAGATGTTTTACTTAGGAAAACCATATGAATACAGGGAAGGAACTTCTGTATTTTCAAAGGATGTACTAGGTTTTTCATTCAGAAGGGCAAAACCAGCAAGTAACTTCTGTATCAATGGACATCTCAGCACTACCTTTAGTATAGGCAACTTTGGTCATCAAAACATAGAGTCGGTCATCCAGTCATCTACGTTACTGTTATCCAAAAAATTATATCTATTAATAGACATATTAAGACGGCTGCTTCCAGCGTCTCTGGCTGCTTCTATGAGGTGTTTTCCTAGTTCTTTGAGAAATCTTTTCCTTCAAGTTTTAGAAATTAAAAGCCACTCCACCTTAAGCTTAAACAAAGTCACCTAAACAGTAGTTCTCAGCCAGGGACAATTTTGCCCCTCCCTTTCTTGAGGCACATTTGGCAATGTCTGGAGACATTTTTGGTTGTCCTAACTTGGAGAAGGATGCTGCTGGCATCTAGTAGATAGAGACCAGGGATGCTAAGCATCCTACAATGCACAGGACAGCTCCCTACAACGAAGTATTATCCACCCTAAAAAGTCAGTAGTGCTGAAGCTGAGAAACTCTAACCCAGAATAAGACTTAATGTTCCAGCTTTTTTTTTTTAAGTGCAATGTAGGTAAATACAAGAGGAAAATAATAAAACCTTCAGCATACAAACCCATTTCTGGGACACAGCCCCAGGAAATTTTCTGGTAACCTCTTCCTTTCCTACTGGGTATAACATTCCCGGCAGGACCAGGTGTCACTTGTGTAACTGGTTTTAAGTTAGCCAGTGGAACAACATACCTTAAACGTAAAGATACCACCATTAAGCCATTGCAACACAGACTTAATTCTCATTTGATACATATACCTGATCCCTCCTGCTTCATTTTCAAGTGTTTTCTACTTAAACCTGTTAACACTAGCTTCCTCATTGAGGTTTTCTTTTTATGTTAAAAAACCTAAGAGCAGTTTGTACAATTTCACAGCTGTCTGTAGCACATATCATGCTCAGGAGGAAAGACTGTGGTAGACTAATTTACAAATATTTGTTGCCTCTCCTTGAAGAAGGATTATATTTTCTCACCCCATTGACTTTAGGCTTAGTTATGTAACCTATTTTGGCCAGGAAAATTTGAGCAGGTGCTTTAAAAACCAGCACACAGTTCGTCATGTTTTCATTTTTTCCCTGCCTGTGATCCTGGCAGCATATGTCTGGATAGAGCCATTGTCAACCTGGGTCCCCTTTGCTGACCTACTATGAACATGCTAAATGAGCAAGAAATGAACTTTTAAGTTGCCAAGAGTCTTTGGTTGTTAGGGCAGCATTACCTACTTTAATGGTTCTCAAAGTGGACCAACAGCATTAGCATCACCTGGAAACTTGTTAGAAGTTCAAATTCTTGGGCCCCACCACAAACTTACTAAATCAAACTTTGGGGGTGGAGCTCATCAATCTGTATTTTAACAAGCTCTCCCGGTAATTCTGGGGTATGTTAAAGTTTGAGAACAGATGGACTAGCCTATCTTGATATTGGCAGAGGCTCAGTTAGCAAACTAGCTTTCCAGTTAGTATAGTTTTATATCAGAATTCTGCTGTACTTAGTATTTCTAATAAGTTGGCTATTACCCAGGATTCTGAAACTTATGCATAGGTATACTGAAATTTCACACTTCACCATATGCTTTTACAACTGACGATAAGTCACCTTAGGCCAGTACCAGATATAACTTTGGTTCTCTTACTAGCATCCTGGTAACTCTCAATATTACAAAAAGGCATCAAAAGCCAAAGATTTTAGTAATTCAACAAATTATTATATCCTTACTTGTCTGCCAATTCTTCAATGAAGACTGTTACAGAATTGCTTTCATTTCCAACTTCCTGAATATGAGCATTATAATATCTTCCGCCTGATTCCAAATGAACCTGAAAGAGGGGAAGAGACAGTAAGAAAACATCTAGTCTCGAGTCAGATCTGGCTTTTGCCAAACAAAAACACTACTTCTCCTCCCAAGTGAAGTTCAGTATCTACTTATTAAGGCAGTTGATAATCAACACTGCCAGTCCAGTTCAATGGAGGCTGCACATGCTGAAACAGTGTTACATCTAATCACAAGTTTGTAATTAAAATTTAACCAAACATTAAAAAAATCCTAGCATTTTGTAAATTAGTTTTGTTGAACTCATATTAATGACTAAAACCACAATCTCAGAAAAACAAATTACTGATTCTTTAAAGAAGGAACTAACCTGACATTTGTCTCCCAAATAGTACTGTCTCCCAGCATACTCCATGTAATCAGATTTTTGAAGTTCTATGAAAGAAAATGAAGATTCAAGCTCAATCGAACTGGTTCCTTTGCTGTTTTACATCATTTCATTTTCTTATTTACTTTTACCACAGTGTTTTTGACAATGCTACCACTGTAAGCTAAAATCTGGAGGGAAAATGTCCTAAAGGGTCATTCTGTCACTCTTGATGGGTTATTCTTGTGGTCAATCTAAGGAGACCTGCCAGAATAGTTTTGTGCTATAAAACACAAACAGGTGGAAATTGGGAGGTTGTAATCTTAGAGTTGGTCATATACCAACAAGGTACAGTTTGAAAGTAACACACTTCAATTTTTAAAAAAAAGGAAAAAAAAACCACTGTGTAGCTTCTTCAAAGCAATACAGTTTACCCTTGAACAGCACGGGTTTAAACTGCATGTATCCACTCATATGTGGATTTTTTTCAATAGTACTACAAGTACCAAGGTTGTTGAATCTGAGGATGTAGAACTGAGAATACAGAGGAACTGGGAATGCTGAAGGCTGACTACAAATTATATCTGGATTTTCAACTGCTTAGGGGGTCAGCAGCCCTAACCCCCACATTGTTCAAGGATCAACTGTGTTTTCATTGTGTTCCACAAGGTATTAACCTCATTCTAGATTATTAACTATACCTAGGTTCACCGCCGAAGTTCAAGGAGTTGAATATGAAACATTAAAGGCTACCTTGATGGCAGAACTTTAAGACCTACTTTGATCAACTTAGTTATCTTATAAGGGGAGAGAAACAATTACTTATTTCAAGGGTTGGCAAACTTTCTCTGTAAAGAGCCATATAGTAAATATTTTACAGTTTGTGGGCCATGGGCTTCCCTGGTGGCGCAGTGGTTGAGAGTCCGCCTGCCGATGCAGGGGACGTGGGTTCGTGTCCCGGTCTGGGAAGATCCCACATGCCGCGGAGTGGCTGGGCCCGTGAGCCATGGCCGCTGAGCCTGCGCGTCCGGAGCCTGTGCTCCGCAACGGGGGAGGCCACAACAGTGAGAGGCCCGCATACCGCAAAAAAAATAAAATAAAATAAATTAAAAAAAATAAAGTTTGTGGGCCATACAGACTCTTGCAATTATTCAAGTCTGTCATAAAACTTTATGGACACTTAAAATTGAATTTCATATAATTTTCATGTATCACAATACACTGTTCTTTTAATTTTTCCCTGACACTTAAAATATAAAAACCATTCTTAGCTCACAGACCATACAAAAACAGGTGGCAGACTGGATTTGATTCACAGGTCATAGTTTGCCAACACCTGACCTATTCATCTATCAGTGAGGGCAGTCTTGACACATTAAACTTAAGATGAACTTATTTCCACTTACAAGTTTCTGGTACTCTTAAAGTTATCTAAAGACACACAGTCTTTGCACAGTTGAAGTCCCTGATGAACATCAGACTCTAAAAGATCCCTCCCCAGTTCTAAACCTATTTGTTTCCTCCTTTGGATGTAAATCATGTATTGAGTAGGCTAAAAAGTACCATATAAACATATAAAAGTGGGTTTTTTTTAATAACAGTGGTTTGAAAACACCTCTTATTAAAAAAATTTGCAAAATTATTCTAGATCTGTCAGGATTCAAAAATATCCTGTTGATGTTTCATTACCTTTTCTGCTGTCCAGCCAAACATCAAATTCTACATTACGATAGATTTCTGGATCCAGGGCTTTGAGCACCTTATAAGGGAAGAGCATCTTTGATGGATTTTCTGGAGTCTAAAACAAAAATAATCATGCTACAAACTCACCATCCTTAAGTCTTCATTTTATGAAGAAGGAAGAAATAAGGTTCTTTTCTTCCTTTTTTAAAACTATGTACATATAGGCCTTTCCTTCTTTATTAAAAGAAATAGGACTTCCCTGGTGGCACAGTGGTTAAGAATCCACCTGCCAATGCAGAGGACATGGGTTCGAGCCCTGGTCCGGGAAGATCCCACATGCATCGGAGCAGCTAAGCACGTGCACCACAACTACTGAAGCCCGCACACCTGGAGCCCGTGCTCCGCAACAAGAGAAGCCCCAGCAATGAGAAGACTGAGCACCGCAATGAAGAGTAGCCCCGCTCACCACAACTAGAGAAAGCCCGCGCACTGCAACGAAGACCCAACATAGCCTAAATAAATAAATAAACCTTCATTAAAAAAAAAAGAAAAGCCACAATAAATTTTACTGTATTTTTTAAAAATCAGGAGTCTAAATAAGCAATATGCAGAAATCTAAAAGGTTATAGATGGCAGAAGGGAAATACTGTCTAAAGCAGCCAATAACTCAGGAGATACATAAATCAATGCAACACAGACCAGAATTAAAGATTCAGTCAGGGCTATTCAACAAGTCTCATCTTAATATGCATACAGAGGTGCAAGTGTTTCTGTACCCTAGACACCTAGACAAATCTGAAAAGGTTACTTCATTTTGGTCAAAATCTGCTACAATTTCCAAAAGAATTATCTTTTTCTTCTGCTTTCCTAGAATTTCATGGTATTCCATACTGTTTCCAAATTACCAGCACTTGGGGGCATACACAGAGATTGTTCTAGTAGTATTTGCCCTATTTAGCTAGTCTCAAACTGAAGGTCTGCTTGATATTAGACCTATACAGGTGGTAAAATTCCTCCTGTTTCTCCAACTAGGATTACTACCTATTTTCTGAGTAAAATAGGAATAAACCTTACTCTCTTTAATGACAAAAAGAAACCTCAGCATCAGAAGACTGATTACAAACTAAATATCTATTGGGTTTCTAATTTACTTTAACTTGAAAACAACAGCTTCTGAAATTTCTCAAGTGTTCAGAGTTAAATTTGAAAAAAATTTACAATTCCATAGGAACAAAAATTCAGAGAACATTAAGCACACATTTTACATTTCAGATCAAGACTTACACGAAGGAAAACATCAGCTCTTCCCCCACCCCATATAACTAAAATGGACCATCTGACATTAACTAGTTTAAGTTATGATACTGCAAGCCAAGATTATGAAAATTCTTTGCCCTAGAAGATCTCAAACCTTTGCTTCTTCTGTTCCTTGATTGTACCCCTCTGGTATATTTTCAACATTGCAGCAGGCACCCCACTCTTCAGTCCTAATTGAAAAGATTTAGAACAAAGAGCTTTATATAAATGCAGGAGCTAAGTCGTAAGTCTAATGACTATACCACCATCTAGTGGTAAAGTAGCTCAGTTCTAAAAATGAGGCAAATACATTTTCATCCCAGCATTTACATTTATGCTTTTTTTTTTAAGTACGTGCTACAAATACCTCCTATATATTTCATACCTCCTGTGGGGACACAATCTTAAGATGGTCACTATGATCCCCACCTCTTGGTGTTCACACTCTTGTATGATTTCCCTCCAAGTTTGCGTCTAACCAATAGACAGGATGTATATCATTACACTATGTAAGAATGTAGTGCCTGTCTTGCTGATCTCTCTCTCTTGCTGACTATAAGGAAGCAAGCAGACATGTTCACCAACCCCATGTGGCAAGGAGCTGAGGGTTATTCTGGCTGACAGCCAGCAAAAAGCTGAAGTTCTCAGTCCTACAGCTGCAAGGAATTGAATACTACCAAGAGCCATGTGGATCCTTCCCCAAAGCTCCAGATGAGAACTCAATCTTGGCTAAAACCCTCATTACATTCTTGTGAGATCCTAAGGAGAAGACCCAGATAAGCTGGGCCCAGATTCGTAACCCACATAAATTCTGAGATAAGAATGTTGTTTTAAGCTGCCAAGTTTGTGGAAATACTGTTATGCAGCAACAGGTAACTAATACACCCTGCCTTCCTACTACTTTAGTTTCTGTAAGCCTCAAGTTCTTAATACAAATCATCAGTGCAGAATGAAGCAACTTCTACCCTGATATATATGGTTGCCATCCCCCCCCCCCGCATTCCTTAATACAGTCATCCCTCGGTATCCATGAGGGATTGGGTCCAGGACCCCTGGTAGATATCAAAATCCTCAAGTTTCTCAAGTCCCTCACGGTCAGCCTTCCACCACCCTAGGTTCTGCATGTGGATCGGGAGGGCCAATTGTAAGTTTTAAAAAACCCTCTTTATCAAAAAAAAAAAAAGCATTAAACATTCAAGAAATAGAACTGCAAGACAACAAAAAGACAAGGTTATATCTGACTAGCACCAAGCCTATCTGAATTTCCAGACAGAAGAATCAGGGAGAAATATAAGACAACACCTACTTTATTATCTCAAAGTTTTTGACTAAATCTGTTCAATAATAGCTGCTTCCTCAGAGGCCACAATGTATACTCCTAGTGAGTACCAAAGGCAGACACTAAAAGCTCCTAAAACTCCCCTTTAGCCTGAGAGATTCTTTTCTACTAGCTGGATGTATGTGTCAAGTAACCACTTTGAACCTCAGTTACCATCTACAAAATGATGGTGCTGGTTTAGAATCAGGTTTTTTTCCCTCAAAGTGTGGTCCATGGCCTACCTCTATCAGAATACCTGGGTGTACTTGTTTAAAAAGTAGATCCCTGGCCCTACTCTGACCTCCAATTTTGAAGGGAGGCCCCAAAATCTGCCTAACAAGCGCCCTAAGTAATTCATATATAAGTTTGAGAATCATGCGATTATAGTTCCAAAGTCTCTTCTAGCAATTAAAGAACTGATTCTGGAGTCAGACTTGAGATATGTGTCAGGAGGGGGAAATTTCCCCCCTACCCGTCTTAAGTTCTTGTGGCTGGACTAATAATAAAATTGACACAAGACAGGTTAACAGGAGAAAAACAAATTTAAAACTGATTCTGACTTGGACCAAACCCCCAAAGCCTGAGCATTTCGCAATGCAACATATCTTTTGGTAAAACTTCTCTTCCCCCATTAAAAAACGTATATCCCTGCACATACAAGCATACATACATACATACATGTGTGTGTATATACAGTTGGCCCCTTCATTTCAGCAGGTTCCACATCCACAGATTCAACCAGCCACGGATGGAATTGGTTGAATCTGTGGACGCAGAACCCATGGATATGGAGAGGGCCAACTGCACATACTACACTGTTTTATACAAGGGACTTGAGCATCAAGCATTTTGGTGTTTGCAGGGGTCCTGGCACCAATCCTCCACAAATGCCAAGAGATGACTGTGTATAAATACACTAAGTCATAAGCTTGCCAGGTCCCTTCCACTTTCAAATGATACACAGAAACATGATGATCTTGTAGTTGACATCCCCTTTCCCTTTATTACCTATCCTGAGTTGAACTCTTGTAGTTAATATGGACATCCCCACTGCTAGTCACAGCACTGTTCCTGTTCTTCTTGGAACCACTTCGAAACAACTTAACTGCAGTCTTCAACTCTTCTTCATCCACAACAAACACATCTTTATAGAGAATTTCATACAATACAGCTAAAGGAAAAAATGACCAAAACTCCAATTGTCAAAATAAGAATTTTTATAACAATGTGAAAATAGCTATAACCCAGTATATGAATTCAATAGGTACCAACAAAGTTTTAAAAGAGCTATTTATGGTGGGCCACTCAATTTAAAGATCGGCAACAAATCATCTGAAAGCACACCCAAACATTTATAAAGCCTTCACATGCCTTGACAAACAGCTGCACTTGACTGAAATTGTTTTGAGTACACTGAATCGTAATGACCATTACTTGAACAGCAGAGTAGAATCTGAAGAAAAGAAAAACACATAGAACAATTAAGTGAATATTAGATATCTTACAACCATGAAATACTTCAAATTAAGTTGCTAATCAGAAATTGATAAACTAAATGAATTTGCTTTTTAAAAAAAGTGACTTTCAGATTCTACATATGTGATATCATACAGTATTTGTCTTTCTCTGTTTGACTTATTTCACTTAGCATACATGTCAATCAAATCTCAGTAAGGCTGGGGAAAAAGTGAGTTTAGAATCCAAATACAGATAAATGAAAGCTGTATGCCACAAACAGATTTTCTTGACAGTGAGTTTTATTTTTTTTAATTTTTTTAATAAGCGAAAAGAATCTGAAAAATATATATATATGTACAACTAAATTACCCTGCTGCACACCTGCAATTAACATAACACTGCAAACTAACCACACTTCAATTTTTTAAAAAAGACATTTTCCAAAATGGTTGTGCAATTTATACTCATACTAGCAGTATATTAGAGTTTTAGTTACTCCAGGTTCTTGACACAATTTTTCATCCTTTTTTATTTTTGTTCATTGTTTGGAGTTGTTTTTGTAGTTCTTTTTTGTTCCTTTCTTCTTCTTCTGCTCTCTTACGAGTTGATAACTTTCTTTAGTGTTACATTTGGATTCTTTTCTCTATTATGTGTGTGTATCTACTACAGATTTCTAGTTTGTGGTTAGCATGAGATTTATATATAGCAATCTCTATATATATATATATATTTACACATGATTATTTTAAACTGCTGATCTCTTAATTTCAAATGCATTTTATCAACCCTGTATTTTTACTCTCCTTCCCTCATGATTACTGTTTTTGACATCATATTTTACATCTTTTTTGTGTATCCCTTAATGCTTATTGTGGATATAGATATTTTATTACTTTTGTCTTTTAACCTTCTTACCATCTTTGTATGTGGTTGACTTCCAAAAAGATGTGGTACATATATACAATGGAATATTACTCAGCCATAAAAAAAGAATGAAATAATGCCATTTGCAGCAACATGAATGGACCTAGAGATTATCATGCTAAGGGAGGTAAGACAGTGACTTTTAAATGTCAAGATTAAAATCACTGCTAAGGCAACACTGTGAGCCTCAATCACATTCCTGATAATATACCAAACAAGTCCCGATTTACGAATTTGCAAAAGATGGGAACTTTTACAAATTGAGCAAATAGAATAGGAAGCCTAACAGAAGTCAAACGACCCAGCTGAACTTCTAAAAATGGAGAAAACAGGTCAAATATCCCAAATTTAGACTATGGGGGGAGGAATTTCATTCAATTTATTCAAAATGTTATCCACTATATTGAATAGCAATATATCAATATGCTATATGGGAGCCTTCCTTAAAGAACTGAGGCACTGTGATGGCTATAAAATGAGTTAATCTCTTAGCTGATTCCTTCAATATCTAGTTTTTTCGAACAACATTCAGAGGTGAGGCTTACTAACCAAATTATTTCAGTAAAAATGCTCCCTGGCTCCATGTGATGAAATCTGTTTATATAACAGGTCCAAAACCTTTTTGAATTTTTCTTCAAAAACCTCTGTCTTGTGTAAAGGATGTAATCCCTAGTGATTAAGTCTATTTTATTTTGAAGCCATCTCTGCAAACAACCTGAGGTAATAAAGACAATTCTCTGTGATCTATGAGAGGATAGTGCCACCAAGTTTCCTTGGCAGAAAATTATCGTAAGCACTCTTTTTTTCTACTTTCCTACACTACCCTGGGCTAACTTCTCCCAATGAACAAGTTCTCTGACCGCAGGTCTATTATTCTTCCCTAGTCTTTTTTTGCAATCACAACTCTATCAGTATAATCCATTTCAAAGTACTGAGAGGGAGTATCAAGCTAAAGTAACCCACAATAAAGTTTAAGTTGCAAAGTTTCACCCACCCCCAAGGGGTATTTGAATTTAAGAGGAGTTCATTAATCTAAAAGAACAGTGAGCAGATTTTGAGCTGAGAAGCCTTTTGTACTTTGGACTAGAATAACTGGAAACTCCAACAAAGAAAGGTTAATAACCAGAGGCAGTTAGTAAGGATTAGTTAAAGGAACCCAGCTAACCAGAACTGATGACTAAATAAGCAGGAAAGAAAACAAAGATGAGTATACAATTTCTCTATTGAAGTGGCAAGAAGTTCTATTTTGATTGGAAGAGGCAAAACTAAGCATGATGGCTTTTATGTTCCTGGTGGTATCTCAACATAAAATAATAATTTTCTCATACATACTTGTGGGTGGTGTGTTTGTTGGGGGTGGGAAGGTGGGATGTAATGGCAGTAAACTAGTTAAAAATGAGGCAGATCTAGATCACTGATGGGGATAAATATCTGAAAAGAACAAGTGACAGAATGTTAAGTATGAGCCCATCTACATAAAAACTAATAAATGAATAAATACATAGAGAATGAAATTGGGATACCCACCCAAACTTAATAGCTGTTACTTTGAAGCACATGAGATTGAAAAGCATGAACAGAAACTTGACTTTTCACTCTACATTTCCAGATACACGTTTCACTTTGTTTTAAATATAGTGTTTTTCTATTCTTTCTAGATAGAACAAATTGGCTGAGTGAAAATGGCTAGTTTCCAGTAGCATTCACTTTGACACTGGATAACTATGTAAAATGCAGAATTAAGTCAGCTAAAAAGGTGAAAGGTACTAGGGTGAACATTAGGTATTTATTTCTTCAAAAATGTGCTCTAAAATATATTTTATGCAAAGCTTATTAATAATGTTCACTGCTTTTAATAAAGTCATTTTTGAAAATACAAACAATTCAAATATAAATCTTAGGAGCCTGAACTGATACAGCAACTAAGTTTTAGGCAAAGCAAGGTGTCACACAACAAAAGTACCCTGCTGCCACCTGGCTCTTCCATACTTAAATTTCAATACAAACTAACATTCACTTTATACATTCCCAAATCAGACATATATACAGTATCCTGTGCAATGCAAATACCCAACTGCTGTTAAGTGTTGGCTCTATATATATGTATGGATGAGACTTACACATGATATTCTCATGGCTGCACACACTAAAAAGGTCTTACATTTCTGTATTCTTATGGTTCCCAATGGGTGATGTTTTCCCCTTAATTAGCTCAAAAATATCTCTGTAAAATGTATAAGACTCATTTGAAAACAGAGCTGTATAATTATAGGAACTAGGTGGTAGGAATATGGATGTTCACTATACAAATCTTATAATTTCTCTCTGTATGAAAATTTTCAGAATAAAATGTTGGAGAAAAAAAATAACTGCAGGTTTAAAGGTTCCTGGTAAAGATCTAACTGTCTAAATCTCATCTCAGACAATGCTGTGTACAGTTGCTAAAACACAATAGCTAACACGCCTCTTCCTCAAACAAGTCTGATTATGTCACACCTTTGCTTAAAAACTCTGAATTGAGTGTTTAGGGACAATTATACTAATGTCTGAATTTACTTTGAAAGACATCAAAACTTAAGATGGATTGATGAATGGATAGAGGGGTGGTTAGATATGTGACAAAACAAGGATATTAAATATTAGCAGTGGACTAAGTGGTGGGCGTATGGATGCTCAATGTAAAATTCTTTTCGCTTTTCTGTATGTTTGAAAAACCTTCATAATAAAATACTGGAAAAAAGCTTCAATTGTCTATTCTGTACAATGAAAAGCCAAATTATTGGCACAGCCTACTACATCCCTCTAGCCTATCTTTTCAGCACTGTCTTCCCCCCATCCAGCTACTTGGCCTCAAAGGGTCTCTTGCTTCTATGCCTTTGTATATAGTGTTTCCTCTGAAGAGACTGCCCTTTATACTTGTTAAACTCATTTTTTTTAATACTCCACTTAAATGTCACAACCACCATGAAACTTTCTAAACTCCCTAAAGCACAGTGAAGGGCTTTTTCTTATATGCTCTTTGCATATAGTTGTATTATAAAACATATCACTTCACTGTAGTTATTTACATGTCTGTCTTCATAGCCTCTTGAGCCCTTAGAGGGCAAGGATTTTGCTGTATTAACTGTGGTATCCCCAAAACCTAGTAAACTGCCTGGTACACTACAGGGGCTTAATGTTTACTGAACAAATTGGCAGTACCATCAGTAAAATAATTAACATGCCCCAATTTATACTTATGTTCTAAGTTATCTCTTGCATCCTATTCAGTCTTTTCTATTCCTAACGCCACTTGCCTAGTTCAGGCCTTCTGTCTAGATTACTGTAATATTCTAACAGTTCTACCAGTATCTAGTCTTATCTTACCATCAAAATGCTGCCTGAATTTTGCTCCATGGTATGAAACAAGACAAAACTCAAATACTGTGTAATCTACATTCACTAATCAAATCATCTGGATAGAAGGCTTTTCTTAAAAACTTTTTGGAAGAAAAACTGTATGCTAAAAAACAATCTGTTTACCTGCTGAGAGTTCTCAACCAACTAAACAACCTCCTACTATTTTCCAAGCACCTTACTAGACAGTAGTAGCACATTGTCCCTGCACTTAAGAAACTTTCAGACTAATGAGAGAAACAGACATGAAAACATATACAAGGTGATAAACACTATACTTACCTGGGTGATGCTAGGGGAACAAAAAGGGAGGAAATAACTCCAGGGAAGGTGGTAAAGTTTCAAAGGAATTAACATTTGAGATACAAAGGAAAAGAGCATGAAAGTTGGACTCTCTGGACACATGATGTACTAAGGTTGAAGTACAATGAAGCTAGAAAGAAGGTTTGGGACCCTTTAGGTTACTGAATGTCTAGCTTCAGAGTTTGATCCTTATCTTCTAGTCAATGGAGAGTCAATTAGGGTTTTGGGTGGTTTTTTTCCTATTACAGAGGAGTGACAAGATCAGGTTTGTTCAGAAAGATAGCTAACAATACTTAGGCTGACTAACTGGAGAGGAAAAGGCTAGTTGTAGAAAAGCTTGGCTTTTAGACTGTGCTTATTTTTTCATTAATTAGGTTTAAAAGGATGATTTCTTAATGATAAGCTGGCAGCATCGTTCAATTTTTTATTTTAGTAAACATTCACTTATCTTCTTACCTTGTCTTCATAGCCATTATCTGTGACATGAGTTGGAGGCCTGCCAGGATAGCGATAAAGAATGAAATCCCGACTACATGGGTAGAAAACAAAGATGGATGAGAAGAGACAATTCAGTATATGCAAGAAATAGTTATAAGAACAAAGATTTGTGCTTTTAAACTGCCTACCTTATTCATCTAAAATAACCTAAATGTTTAAGAGGATAAATATTAATTCAACATAGACAGCTAACTGTCCCTAAAGTCCTATGCATTTTTAAAATGTATCTTAATTTGAGGAGAGGAGGAATAAAGAAAATAAATTGCCAATTGTATGAATGTAAGTTTTGGAGGCTCCCATTTATTTAAAGCAGGTGTTGGCAAATTTTTCTTGGTAAAAGACCAGATAACAAACATGGTTTTTGCAGGCCATATGATTTGCTCAACTTCGACTTTGTAGCCTGAAAGCAGCCATAGGCAATGCATAAACAAATGTACGTGAAAGCTTTATTTATGGACACTGAAACTGAATTTTATATAATTTTCATATGCCATGAAATATTATTCTTTTGATTCTTTTTAACCATCTAAAAATTTTTAAAAAGCATTCTTAGCCAAGAGCCATACAAAATAACAAAAAGCAGGCCAATTCAAAAGGTTGTCCCTGATTTAAAAGCAACAACTGATTAGCTGCCTGCTCCATGCCTCTTCTGTACTACTTCTTGCTGGATTTAGTGAGGGATGAGCAGACTGCCAAACAGTAACTTGAACAAGTCCCCACACAAGAGGGTTCTGATTCTATCAAGGTATATGCTATCTCACCATCCTAAGAACTGTGAAGGAGTCTTATACAGATCCAACTCCTTAAATGAACAAGATTCCCACTAGCCTCTAACCCACATTATATAACCTAGTGCTTTCAGAAATGCCACTTTCGCAGTTTTAAAGACCAAAACAGAACTTCCAAAGCAGTAGGGCAGTGTTTTTCAAATTTTTCCACCATTACTGCCTCTCTAAAGAGCCTTTAAAAAAAATACGTTTCTTAATTTCCCTATAAAATTTTAATACTACAGATATACTGTATATCTGTTTTCATACTGTGACCCTTTGAAGGATCATAAACCAATGTAATATCTAATATTTGTTGTCCTCAGGAAACAATTTCTACCCTCTTGGAAGTGATATTGCCCCAATGAGCACACATGTACAAAAGGCACAAAGTTAAATACACAAAAATTCTAAGATAAGTATTCCGATTTTCTACAGGAATAGTACTAGCAGTTCTTAAAGCCCTTTATTCTTCCATTCAAACGGACACAAATGTAGAAGTTCTCCACCCCAAAATTACGCCATTGACTTTGCTTAGACCACTTCATTTGACTATCAGTACATCAAATCTCAAATATTCCCAATCCTAAAGGGACTTTATTAGAAACCTTACACACACACACACACACACACACACACACACACACATGCTTTCTCTCTTAAAAAAAAAAAAAAGAGATCCAACTTACTTATAAATTAGAGAAAGAGCTCTTATTTCCAGATGGCCAGCACTTTCCTAAACATAAACAGTGCATAAAGTTTTTAAAAGCATTCTGTATCTAGGAGGTAAAAGTTTTCTCAAGTTCAACAATTGTTTTTTTAGATGCTTAGCACTGTTGTAGGTGAAGAATTTGTACAACACACTATAACTTGCTTTGAGGCTTGGGATACTGTGATAGTTACTTATTAACATAAACTTATTCTGAGAAAAAATTGGACCTAAAGATCTTCTTAGTTAGCTATTAAGTAACAAGGACAGGAATATGGGAGATTTAAAAGACACAATAAAAATGTAATTAGTGTAAGAATACGAAGTTAGCAGGGTATTTAGTAAATGTGTTAAGTCCAGAACTATGGAATTAATTTAATCACATAAAATTATTTTTAATATGTTTAGGAATCTTACTCCCACATAAAAGAAGGATAACTACAAATCAGGATAATTGTTTAATAAAAAAAATAATGACCTAGTAACATTCATTGCCACCCCCCTCCCCCATTAAAGTGAAAAGGCTTGGGTTAGTCCTGTTCCCAAGTAGTGTATACTCTTTCACTAGTCTATAGATGATAAAATTGTTAACACACAATTTTCAATATTCAACACAAAACAACAGGTCAATTCCCAGCCTCTAAACTTTTGCAAGAACTATTTGATTCAACACAGCTGGTTACTTAAGAAAATAGACTGGGCCTAGCTAAAGTGACACAGCTGAATGATACTTAGGCTACTATTCCAAATACTCTGAAAAGATTAAACCCCCATATTTGATCTTACCTTGGGATCTCCCAACCGTTCCAGGTATTTCTCAAAAGATCCCTCCACATACTTCAAAAATAAAACAAACTTGACTTAACCAAATACATAGCATTACTGAAATCTGATTATATTGCTGTTGTTCAGCTGAACAATTATGGTATTAAATGACTACTTTGCACAGCACCTCAAGAAGATTTGTACATACACAAAAGTTAGTGGAGAAAAGCTGGACTATAAGACTATCTCAGGAACTGCTCCTGGCTTATCCACATACCAGTGCATTTCATCAAACAGTATGCCTTTGGAGTTTCTTTTGAAATGCCAACTTAAGTAACGACAATTTTCATAAATCAAGCAAGCACAATAATTATAAGGATTTCAAATTTGACAGCAGACATGCATTTACAAAGTTAAACTGAGGAACTTTAAAAGGAATTTCACTAGTTTCAAACAAAGCACAGGCAACAAGGGAACTTTTTGGGTGATGGAAATATTTTGTATCTTGACTGCAGTAGCAGTTGCTTGACTATATTATTGCCAAAACTTAAAACACTAAACTTACAATGGTGAATTTTATGATATGTAAAATATACCTCAATAAAAATTAAACTCAGGAAATATGATATACATTTAGTTCCATGCATGTATATCACTAGACTTAAAAAACTATGTTAATTTTTCTCAGTTTCCTTTTTAAACAGTTTTGAGGCATAACTGACATACAATAAGCACACATATTTAAATGGCACAAATAAGTTGACTTACGTATGCACCCATGAAACCATCATGACAATCGTGATAGTGAATATATCCATCACCCCCGTAAGTTTCCTTGTGCCCCTCTATAACTTCACTAACCCCCAAGCAACCACTGATCTGCTTTCTGCCACTACAGATTGACTTGTATTTTCTAGAGTTTTATATAAAGGAAATCATACAGTATGTACTTTTTTGGGGAGGTCTGGCTTCTTTCACTCTGCATAATTAATCTGAGATTCATCCATGTGGTTTTAAAATTTTACAGACATCTTTGTTACTCAAAATGTGGTCCTTGAACAACAGCAAGCATCACTCAGGAATTTAACTGCTGAAATCTGGGGCCCCAGCTCAGATCTAGTGAATCAGAATTGTTTTTTTAACAAGATCCCCAGGTGATTTGTATGCACAAAAATACTTGAGATGCACTGCTTTACACCATGGTCTTGCATTTGAAGTAATTTCACAAATAATCCTTTCCCCAGGTGTGGTGACCACTAATTAACTTCAAGGTAATAAGCTTTAAAATCAAGAAGGCTTCATATAGTTTTAAAATTCACAGAAACCTGTTGAGAAAATTAAGAGTAAACCTCGAACAGCAGGCAAATACCCATAATATAGTCAGGAGAACAAATAGTACTGGAAGGGCTAGGAATGTTTAAAACAACAAAAAAACAAACAACAAAAAAAACAACAGCCACAGGAAAGGGCGCACTTCAAATCAGATCTTGATAAAACCTTATTTTGTTAACAAGAATTCAAATACTTCAACGTATACGAAGATGCCTTCTAAAAGTTGTTTTAAAGTTAATCATTAGTGGCAGAGCTCCAATTACCAGTTTGTCACATGAAAAAGACATGTTCAGGAATAAGTTGTTTCCTTAGAGTTAAGTTTTACAAGATTCTTCAAGTTGACTGGCTGACAATCACTGTGCATAGAATTAAGAAAGAACACAAGGGGTTCCCATTTATACAAATTTAAAAAAATACACATTTAAAAATATTAACATAGCCAAACCCCTCGTGAACTGATTACTTGTTTAAGAGAACTGTGATATGGATAACAGTCACAATGTGACTTTTTGGGTGTGGGGGTGAATAAATAGTGGGAAGGATAAAGATTAACTTTCTTAATTTTTAATTAAAGTACAAAACAATCTAATTCTGGGAGAAGATCCAGAAGCATGCTACTAGCTAGGAGGAAGGAAGTCAACTGAAAATTAAATATTTGCTATTGAGAGGAGATTGCGGGATATAATATTCATGCGTAGGTACTCAAAATTCATTTCCTACCTGCTACATATTCTATGAGCAACTCTCCCTTGGGTATGTATTCTACTTACAGACTCAAACGTTTGTTGATTTTCTCTCATATATGAGACACAAGCCTTCCTGATTTCCAAGTGATGGACCTGGCTGCAAAACAACTAAAAAGAAGAGAAAGACCAGCTCACTGTCAGCAGTTATTTGAAACAGAAGCTTCTAAGTTAAGACTATGAACTGGACACTCAAGTCCTCCCCTTATTCAGAACATACGTGGGAAACTGGGAAATTAAGTCCTGATCTTACTAAAATCTGTTTTTGTCATCTTTAGCGATACAGAAGAGGTATGATTCTGTCATGCCCCCCCTTTCTACTACTATAAATTTTTCCTTAGGCATAAAATTTAGGGGAAGAAGGTGCTGCTTATAAAGGATCAAGATACATTTCAAAGTTTTCTTTAACCCCATTACTTTACCTCTTACATTCCAAAGTGGCATTTAGAAAACAGAGAAGATAGCAAAGGCACAGCAATATATTTGAACTAATCAGCAAAGGCATGCACCAAGCTAATAAGTAGAGAGACCCTGATGTTTTAAATAGGGAAAAGGGAATTTCTGTTGTTCTGTTTGGGTGGGCTACAGGTCTTCTAGCTACAGAACTGTGCCAAATCTCAAACCCCAAAAACTCAGCATAGAGAAGATGTATTTGTTTTCCTTTTACCTGCTCCGAAATAGCCCGAAAGAGGCAAGAGGCATCCTTGGCAGTCAGCTTTCGAAACAGCCCTAAGCTGCCTAAGTATTCATCCATTGATGCCTCATTCAGAGACTTCTGGCCGCAGTACTTTTTCCATCCTTTATGCATTGTGCACAGGGGGTGGAGTTGGGGAGGGGGAGAAAGTAACACAGGTGTGGCAAGAAGGAAAAAGCAGGGTGCAGGTAGGAATGGGTAGCAGTAACAGGGCTTGCTTATGCAGGTATCCAGAAAGCAGCCCAAAGTCTAGGCACGAGAAGGCAGTTGGAGTCAGCGCTGCACAATCTTGGCACTTCTCAGGAGCAGGAGAAGCAAAGGGCTGGCCCAGGATAAGTCGGGACCCTGTGAAAAGAAGAGGAAGAGCCGATGCTCCTAGGAATAGAGAACTTGACTTGAGAAGGAGACGTGGGAGCGAGAAGGAACTTGCAGAGTTACCTTGTTGGGGAAGGGTGGGATTAACCCAACCAGCCCAAGGTTGAGAGAAGTATGCACAAGCAGCTGAGCTTCGGGACCAAAAGGAAGCCGAGTCTGCAGCTTAACTCAAGGCAACTGCTGCACGAGGTTGCAAAGGGACTGCAATAAGGCTCAGGTGTGTATGATGCAGCCCAACCCACATTACATTGCTTTAAGATCTCTGCCCGAATTTTCAACCAGTCTCTGCCCAAGTTCCCTGCTCCCATCATAGTTTCATGTAGATGAGAGGAAAAAAAACTCGGAACATAATTAACTGAGTAAGCGTTTGTGTTAAGACTACCTTAAGAAACAAAGAAAATGGGAGGGAGAGGGGGACTCCCTTGATCTAAAAGGGCAGAGGTCACAGTTCAAGCAAAGTAAAGGGCCAAAGCAAGTTATCTGGATATTTCAGGTATGATGTTTAAGTAATCTCATTTATTTCTCCTAAATAATAATAACCCTCTGCTGGGACCACAGAAATTAAATCCATTAGTTATGCTAGAAAACACTAATACAATTCTTGACTAATGTCTCCAAACTACCGTACAACATTTACAGAAAGAGAAATTGCAAAAAGTGTCTTTCTCTGAAAATGCAAACAATGAAAATTTAAAATGAAGCTTAATGGAAGAAATATCTTACCCACAAACTTGCTAATAGGCTACATTTAAAATGCTGTGGCACCACACTAGAGGTGTTGGACATGAGAGGCATGTTTCAATGTTTAGGGCACTTTTCTGGAAAAACTGCTCTTAATTCTGAGAAAACCAAAGTAAATACGACTGTACTTTTTGTAAGGTTCAAAAACGGCACTGGTCACTTGTATTACTTGATTTCACTGTCAAGTGTTATTTAAATGCCAAAATCCAATTCCGTTCTTACTTTTTCTAAGTGTTTTAAGAAATAAATAGATCTAAAGCTGGCTTTGGAGAAGCTGCAAAATTAAGCTGCTTTCAGAATTGTTTTTCTGGTATCTGTGGCTCCAGTAGTAATCATGACTGCCTCCAACAGGAAAAGCATCAATAATCAATTTTACAATTTAGGAATGAAATAAAAGCATGGTAGAAAAAATAAAATCTTGACTTTCTTTAGCATGCCAATTTGAAATTACCTTGACTAATTTATTTTTCAAAGAAACCGAAACACTGGTGCAGAAGTTCTGAAACATGGTTTGGGAAGAGGGATCACCATCTTTCTTTAAGACCATAAATTCACTGAGAAAAACTGAACTATAGTGAAAAAGTTAATTCATTTTTGGCATTTTTTACTTGTAGAGAAAAATGTAAATTCTTCATATTTATTGCTATTTATACTAAAAATATGGTATATAAAGCTTCAATCAATATTAACCCATACACTTCATTTTGAAAAAGGGAATAGAAGAAGGGAAAACTGGGAGAGGGAGAGAGAATCAGAAAATAGGTGAAAGAGCAGGAAACAAAAGAGAAGAAAAATTAGAGGCAGGAAGACAAAGAGAGATAGAGGAAAGGGAAAGTAAACACACAAAGAAAACACACAGAAGAGACCCATACAAATTCAGTCAATTGATTTTTGACAAAGGTGCAAAAGCAGCTCAATAGAGAAAATAGTGTTTTTATCAAATGCTGCTGGAACACCTGACATCCATATGCAAAATAAGAACAATGATCCTCAAACTATACCTCACATCTTCTACAATAATTAACTCAAAATGGATCAAAGATCTAAATGTAGAACAAAACTTCAAAACTTTTAGACGACAGCATAGGAGAAAATCTTCAAGACCTTGAGTTGGGAAAAGAGAACTTAGATATGATATAATAAAAGAAAAATTGATTAATTGGACTTTATCAAAATTCAGAACTTTTGCTCCGCAAATGACACTATTAGGAGAGTGAAAACACAAGCCACAGACTGGAAGATACATGTCTGACAAAAAAACTTTGTATCAAAAATATATAAAAGAACTCAAAAGTCAACAATAAGAAAAGAACAATACAATTTAAAATGGGCAAAGATCTGACTACACATTTCACCAAAGATATAGGAGCGCCTAATAAGCACGTAAGAAGGTGTTTAACGTCATTAGGAAAATGCAAATTAAAACCACAATGAGGGCTTCCCTGGTGGCGCAGTGGTTGAGCGTCCGCCTGCCGATGCAGGGTATACGGGTTCGTGCCCCGATCTGGGAAGATCCCACAAGCCGTGGAGCGGCTGGGCCCGTGAGCCATGGCCGCTGGGCCTGCGCGTCCGGAGCCTGTGCTCCGCAACGGGAGAGGCCACAACAGTGAGAGGCCCGCGTACCGCGCAAAAAAAAAAAAACAAAAAAAAAACACAATGAGACATCACTACACACCTACTAGGGTGGCTATGATAAATAGTACAGACAATAACAAGTGTTAGCAAGGACGTGGAGAAACTGGATCCTAAGTAAAAGCAGCCAGATGCAAAAGGGGCATGATTCCAAAAGATATGATTCCATCTATATGAAATATACCAAAAGAACAAATCTACAGAGAAAGAAAGCAGGTTAGTGGTTGCCTAGGGTTGAGATGGGAATAGGTACTAAATGCAAACAGGCACAAAGGATCTTTTTGATGGATAAAAATGTTATAAAACTCTTTTGTGGTGACGTTTGCACAACTTTGCATAATCACTAAGAATTACTGAACTGTACACTTAAAACTGGTGATCTTTTAATAGCTTTATAACATAGTTCACATACCATACAATTCACTCACTTAAAAGGTGAATTTCAATGGTTTTTTAGTATATTTACAGTTGTATGTCCATCACAATTTTACATTACCCCAAAATGAAACTCCACATCCCACAACCATCAGCCTCCAATCCTCCTATCCCCACCAACTCCATGCAACCACCAATTTACTTTCTGTCTCTACATATTTGCCTATTCCGCACACTTCAAATAAATGGAATACAATATACAGTTCTGTGTAACTGACTTCTTTCACTTAGCATGATGTTTTCAAGGAGCACCTATGTATCAGTATTTCAATCCTTTGTATAGTTAAGGCAGATTTTATTTATCCATTCATCAGTTGACAGACATTTGGGTTGTTTTCATTTTTTGACTATCATGACTAAGGATGTTATAAACATTCGTGTCCAAGTTTTCGTTTGGACATTTCTATTCTCTTGGGTAATACCCAGGAATGGAGTTGCTGGATCATATGGTAACTCTATGTTTAACCATTTGAGGAACTGTCACCACTTTCCACAGCAGCTGCACTATTTTCATTCTCATCAGTAGTGTATGAGGATTCCCGATTCACATCCTATCAACACTTACTGTCCATCTCTTAGATTATAGCCATCCTATGTGGGTATGAAGTGGTATCTTGCTGTGGTTTTGTTTTGCATTCCCCTGATGGCTAATAATGTTGAGCAGCATCTCTTCATGTGCCTATTGGCCATTTGTATATCTTTAATGAGATACTACTACATACATCTTAGAATGACTAAAATAATTTTTTTTTAATGACAATACCAAGTGTTGACAAAGATGCAGAGCAACTGAAACTCTCGTATGTTGCTGGTAGGAATATAAAATAGTACAGCCACTCTGGAAAAATAGTTTAGCAGATTCTTATAAAATAAAAAAGTTGCCATATGACACAGCAACCCCACTTCTGGGTAAATATTCAAGAGAAATGAAAACTTAAGTTCACACAAAAACCTGTACATGAATATTTATAGAAGCTTTATTCATAATCATGATTCCTCCCAAACTGGAAACAATCCAAACATCCTTCAACTGGTGAATGGACAAACTGTGGTACATCCATACAACAGAATACTCCTCAACAATAAAAAATAATGAATTATGGATATATACAAGAACATGTGTGAATCGCAGATGCATTGTGCTAAGTAAAAGGAGAGATTCAGAAGGCTACATACTGTATGACTGCATTTATATGACATACTGGAAAAGACAAAACCATAGGAAGGAAAAACAGATCGGTTGCTGCCAGTAGTTAGCATTGTAGGAAAGGGTTGACTACAAAGGGATGACAGGAGCGGATTTATGGGTGTGGTGGAAGAGTTCTGTATCTTGATTGTAGTGGTGCTTACATGATTATGCATTTTTCAAAATTTATAGAACTGTACATGAAAAATGCTAATTTTGCTGTATTTAAATTTAAAAATAAATAAAACAAAAATAGTAGAAGGAACAGAATTTACAGTTGAGGAGCTCACAAAACAGACAAGGTTGGAGAGAAAAAACAAGAAAATTAGAGGATCAATTCAGGAAAGCCAATATCTAACTAACAGGAGTCTCAAAATGAGATGAAGAAAGCGGAGAGGAAGAAATAATGATGATGATGTATGGAAAATTCTAGCACTGCAGGATATGACTGTCTATATTTAGATTGAAAAGGTCCATGAAGTAGCCAGAACAATGAAAGCAAAAAAGATGATCTGCAATGCATATAACAACATTCTAAAGCTTTCTGAGAGGAAAAACAGGTCTTAAAAGATCACACATATGAATAGCAATAAACTTCTCATCAGAAGAACTAGAAGCTAGAAAACAATGAAGTTCAATATATGAGGGGAAATTATTTCCAACCTTGAACTCTATACACCAAGCTATCAATCAGATGGAAGAGTAGAAGGCATTTTCAAACTTGAAAGATTTAAAAAAATGCGCCTTACTGTCAGAAAGCTAGTGGAGGATATCTGAAACCAAAACAAAGAAGTTAAACCACAAAAAGGGGTGGGGCACATAGAATCCTGGAAACAGAAGATTCAACACAAGAGAAGCAAAAGGAATTTTTAAGATAAGGATAAAGGGGAAATCCCAGGAGGACAGACTTTTAAGCAGGACTAGATAGAGAACAACCAGTTCAGGTAAAAGAAAAGAGAACTCCAGCACAGACATAGTAAAACATAAATAATAATAAAAGTCATAGATAACCTAGCATATTTAAACATACTAGGAAAGATGGCCACCTCTGTTGGAGTTTGGGAATAGTTCTATAGAAAACTGAGCAAATGAAAAAACAGAAATGAGGTAAACAGTTTTATAGAAATGTAATCAATCAACACTTACTACATGGCTCATATGTGAATACTGTACTCAAAGAATCATAATAATGTCAACACTGAAAACAGATCTCACCATAACTGATAAACTAAATTTGTTTTTGTTTTTTAAATTTAAATATCACCTGTAGACTTCCCACTGTGGAAGCAAGGGAGGAGGGAGATAAAGCCTCTCTTCCACAGTAGGAAGTCTACAGATGATATTTAAATTTAAAAAACAAGTTCGAAAATATCACTTATAAAACATATAAAATAATGTAATATGGTTACCTACAGGAAGCAGGATTAGAGATGGGGAGGAATGGGACATAGAACTTCTGTTTCTTGTTATAAGCCTTGTAGAACTAGTTAAAATTTTATATATTTACATGTATTAAGAAATAATAAAATTAAAAATTCAATAAAGTGAGCAAGAAACAGACTGGCATAATAAATTGGGAAAATAAATGATAAGTAGAATGTTACAGCTAAAAGGGACCTCTTATTTTACAGATGAAGAAACGGGTTTCAAATAATTATAAGCCTTACCCAAGTTTTCACATCCAATTGGCAATAGTACTAGGACTAGAACTACATATTGTCTCCTGATTCTTGTATAATTATTATAAAGAGGAACTGCATACTAAAGAAGAAAAGATATGAACAAGGACTCAGAGATGGTTAAGTACAAGTCATGTTCCCCAAATTAGTACAATAGGACTTTTTAAAAAAGACCTGTGGGACAATACTAGAATTCATCCTGTATATAACAGAAAGCAATTTCATAGTATTTAATAGTGTCCTTTGAAATATCTATTGCATTGAAATCCAAACTGGCTATTTTTCCACAGCAAACTACTCCAATCCTGCAAACCTCTAGAACAGTGGTTGGTTCTTAAGTGAAGGGCTTGAAAAAGGATTACCCCATGCCCAGAAATTCTGATTCAGCCAGGTCTGGGGTGGGTCCCAAGAATTTGCATTTCTAACAAGTTCTCAGGAGATGCTGATGCTGCTAGCCCAGGACCACACTTTGGGAACCAGTGCTCTAGAACAAGGTGTTCCACAAGTTATTAAGTATTCCTAAGAAGAGAGTTTCAAGGCCACCTACCATAATCCTGTCTTTGAGGTTCATATGCCCATTAGCAATATTGAAGGAGTCAAGGAATGCTAAAGTTACCTGCTTAACTTTGACCTGGTCTTTCCCGTAAGGGGAAAAATGGTTTAGGAAAAGGCCAAGTCAAAGTTAAACAGGTAACTTTAGCATTCAAGTTACTAATGGTTTTTAATGCGCTACAGCTACTGCTTTCAAATTTTCAAAGTTTAAAAAAAAAAAAAATTTTCAAAGTTTGAGAAATGTTACTCCAGGAATTTTTCTGTGGTCTAAATCTAAGGTTGTTGGAATAATTACATAAGATACTGCATGTCAAGTGCGTAGCACATAAGTGTTTAAGTACTGACTGCTGTTAACTGCTACCTGCCAAATAAAGTGGTTCACTAAGAAATTATTCTTTGGTCAAAAAAAGAAAAAAATATGGTAAGAACCAGAACAATTTCACCTAAATTCTTGAAAATAATGGGAAGAAAAATAATTGCCTTAAAGACCTTTTAAGCACTGTACTGTGGGTACAGATTAAAATAAAACAAATGGAAGAAGATTAAAATAATTTAAAATAATTATCATTTGACCTGTCATAAAATTGACGTGCTTTAATTTTACAACTACTTTCCATACTGTAATTCAACTTGAAAATGGGATTTGTTGTTTTAACTGGAATTGCCTATTTCTTCTTTCACTGATGAAGTAGGGAAATTCTTTGAAGTACAACATATAAATACTGATAGTTTTAATTCTAAGATAACACTCCTTCATGTCGCAACCAATTATATGAGGTATATGCCGGGAATTTTTTTTTAACAGCATACATTGTCTGTGACAATGTGTGTATATGGTATAGTTGCAAATGTATAATTGTAAATGTATAAAAATGATGCTTCTGAGTTATTTTAATTTCTAAGAGACAATATGGTACCGTGAAAAGAATATTATGAACTTTGTTATGCCACTTTAATCTCTGCATCAGTTTCCTTATCTGTAAAATAAAGGAGATGGGCTGTATGATCTCTAAGCTCTCTTTCCGGTCTAAGGAACTGTGATTCTCTGTGATTCAGTGGTGGGTAACAGATTTGCCCTCCCTTTAGATGATCAAATTTGTGATCAACATTAACCATAAAAATAGCTTATAGGGGGATTAACATATCATCCTGGCAAATTGTGAGGCTGTGGCCCACATAAAAATGCATGATAAATCTTACCTTATCAAACGAAATAAACAGACCT
Organism: Grampus griseus; assembly: GCF_964374135.1. NCBI lineage: Eukaryota > Metazoa > Chordata > Mammalia > Artiodactyla > Delphinidae > Grampus > Grampus griseus. The sequence goes on along the minus strand of NC_138999.1, from coordinate 96,248,328 downwards.
ACGTTTTTAAAGGTAACAAAATTTGTAACTATATGTGGTGATGGATGTTAACTAAACTTATTGTGGTAACCATTTTTCACTATATACATACATCAAATCATTATGATATACAAGTTAAACAATGTTACATGTCAATTATATCTCAACAAAGCTGAAAAAATTAACAATAGATACATGTATATAAGGACTTGTAACAACCTGCTGAAAAGGCAATTAGTATTTTTTTAAAAACATAATACTAAATCATTTAACTATTTTTAGTACCAAATAACATGGGGGCAATGGGGGAAATTGCTCTGCAACTCTACAGAACCTTTTTAAGGTCTTTCATTACTGAAAAATATAATGGTAAACTGTCTTTTTTTAAAACATGTTTTAACAGCACTCTGAAACTAGAACCTGTCACTTCCTTTCATGGTGAACATTTAAACAGAACTAGCAAAGCAAGGTTAATGAGGAAAAGAAATACAATGGTCCCAAAACAAAATTTGGCCAATACGGCCCTATTCAACCTCCTCAAGGAGACAATAAAGAAAAAGAACTGATTTCCCAGAGCAGTTATCCTTGCTCAGATATGCAAAACAGAAGAAACATTACCAAGAACCACTTGCTTTCATTTCCCTCTCTTCCCTACTTCCACCTGAAGCATTCTAATACAGATTAGAAAAAAAGGAAAACAGTATTCTTTAAAAATATATCATCTTGACACAGAAATACTGAAGGTTGCTTTCTGTTTTTTTTTTAAGCTACTTGCAGTGTCCAATCTGTCTATAGACAGACAGGGGATTGAAGAAAGGGAGAATAAAGACCAGAACATTCTTTTCTTTGTTTTGATGCACTGAAAAGACTCGGGCACTTAAACCTCTAAGTAAACTTCAATTCTCTAACTACAACCCCAACTAGAGACTGAATGTGAATTTAAATATGAAATTCAATGAAGATTTTGCCTTCTGTATCATTTAGGACAATATACTGTGAATTCTAGGAAAATATCTCTAAGCCTATTCCTACTTCTTAAAACAAAAACTCTAACCAAGAGAAAATGTCTTATTTCAACATTTTTTATTTTCAAATATGCCACACAATTGTTTTTATGTCTTAGAAATCACCTATGAGGAAAGCTAGTTTTACTAATTCACAAATGGAAAAACTGAAATCCAGAAAATTACTTAGGCTGAAAATTTAGGAATGGTTTTCACTCCTAAATTTGGGGAGTGTATTATCCACCCACTTCATACAGTAGTGGAAAAACCACCACCATGTTCTGGACAAAAGGGGAAATGAACAGTAACAAAGATGCAATATATGGCCTCTCACAGACATCATTCTAACAGTGACTATCAGTTCAGCAAATACTTTAGAAGCACACTTAACAGTAAGTGAGTAAATTACAACACTGTATTGCTTTACCAGATAGCCCAATGTAATATATCCTAAAATAATTACTACAAACGAAAATAATTTTCATTTAGTTCCTTTTATCAATTAGAAACAGTACTACACAAGACATTATGGGTTATAGATACTGAGTTAAAGTATTAAGGTTAGTGTCAAAATGTGTTGTTTGGCATGTTTTAAACGAAGAGAAAAATTTATAATTTGTGTTGTATTATAAAAACTGGAAATTACTAAACTTAAATGTATTTAATCAGAGGGTTTAATTATAAAGGAGTCTAACAGTTACCATCAAATATTAATGAACAATGACCAAGGAATTACTGAAGTTGGCTTCCGTCTAGGGATTCTTAACCTGGGGCGGCCTCAAGGTACCTGTAAATTCCCTGAAATTCATAGCAAAATATGTATATGTGTGAGTAGAGAGAGAAGCAATAGTTTTAAGTATTTTGAAGGGTTTCATGACCCCAAAAAAGCTTAAGAACTACTGCCTCAGAAAGCAGGACTGTAGCCATCAAAATAAAATCATGACACTGGAATTCCCTGGCAGTCCAGTGGTTAAGACTCCGCACTTCCAACGCAGGGCACACAGGGAGGACATAAAAAAAGGAAAATTCATGACAGAGTGTCAATCATAATAGATAATTTCAGCCAGGATACAGTAAAAATTCATAAAGACAATAAGGATCTAGAAGTGAAATACTAAAATAGATGAGACATGATGGTATAAAAACCCCTCAAAATATTTTTTAAGAATCAATATCAATGTCAAGAAACATGTATTTTACTTTCCCGTTTGAAGCTAGATTGTTTTGCTCACCTTTTACCTAGCCACCAACAAAAATCATATGAATTCAAAGAACTATACAAGACTGTGCTAGAATATTCATGTAAGGAATTAACCATTTAACAAGGAGTTAAGTGTGATTTGGTGGTTATCCTAAACCTTTCTCCATATAATCTTTTACTGGAAAACACTATAGCTACTGCTGTTTATAAAACTCTGATTTTTAACACCATGTTTGTCCGAAAATCCCCAACAGGTAACCGTTCTTTGACAGACCCTTAAATACCATTAGAACATTACATAGGATCAGCACTACTATGTTTTAGATGCCATTCCTATAGATGCTTGATCCTACAAACTTCACCATATAATGCGATGGTCACATCTTTCTCTTGAACAAGAGACATACTAGATATTTTGAAGTCAAGTCAAAGAGAGTAGGAAATGAATGTGTGCATGACAATGTTTCCTAGACCCAATACCTAACCAAGATGAGAAAAGAATACTAAGTTACAGAAGTGCGTTTATCATTTACGGATAACCAACTGTTTTTCAGGCAGAGGATACATGAATGTATAGTTCCTCCTCAACTATACTTAAGAGTTCCTCCAGAGCAGGAATCATGTCTTGAGTCCTGCTGATGTAAAAAGTAGATTCTTATCATGCACTTATGTTTAAAAAAAAAACTAAGAAAACAAATAAATGGGCTTGAGCCATTTAGGAAGTAAAGCTGAGAGTACCTGGTGACCAATCATATATAAAGGGTTGGAGCTGTAAGAATTAAAGCCTGGAAGACTGACTAAATGGTGACACCATTAACAGAGATAAGGATCTCAGAAGGATGAAAAGGAGAAATATGATTTTAGTTTGGGGCATATCAAGTTTAGGGTGCTTAAGAGAATTAACAGAGTGACATGACCTATAAGCAACTGGAAATACCATGCAGAAGCTCAAATCACAGTTGGGGGATGGATAGGGGAGTCAACAGTAGAAACCCTGGGAGTGATGAAAATACCAAGAAAAAAATATACAAGGAGGACCAAAAATAGAGCCCCAAACACAAACATTTACAGAGAAAACAAAAGAGCTGGTAAGTAAGTTGCAAACAGGTAAATGACTGGGAGTTTCTCCACAGGAGTTTTATGAGTAGTGATCAGTATGCTTTTAAATAGCAATGTAAAAACTGAAATAGGTTACATACCCATGGCTACCATACAATCTAAATTTTTTGGAATAGTCCCCTGATTTCAAATATACAGTCCTCCTGTCCCCATAAATGATGGAAACATACTGGAATTCAGTGTTCCAATTACAATTCCCAGACCATCTTTTGGATACTTCAGTAGCGTAACTCCTTTCCCCCCTCCCCCCGCCCCGGGTACGCAGGCCTCTCACTGTTGTGGCCTCTCCCGTTGCGAAGCACAGGCTCCGGAGGCACAGGCTCAGCAGCCATGGCTCACGGGCCCAGCCGCTCGGTGGCATGTGGGATCTTCCCGGACCGGGGCATGAACCCTTGTCCCCTGCATCGGCAGGTGGACTCTCAACCACTGCGCCACCAGGGAAGCCCAGTGTTAACTCCTTTTTCACATTATGCTCTGAACTCAGTTTCCTCATCTGCAAAATGCAACAACAGTAACTATTTCATAGAGTTATACTGTAAAGATTAAATGAGTTCATTTGTGTAAAATATTTCAAACAGTACATGATACACACTAAGCAGGCAAGGGTGTTAACTGTTACTGTTATTTTTCATTCCCCACTCCCCCATAAAAATACGGTACTAATTGCTCAGCAGAAAATTGATTACCACACAGCTATCAGGACCACCGTGTCCAAATCTTTCCCAAAAATACAATTTCAAGTAATCTGGCCATACATCCCATTTCTCAGACCACATGAAGATTTTTGGTCATCTCTGATAATTTCCTATTTTTAATAAATCACAGGAATTAAGTGCTTATACTATAATAAAGAACCAAGAAAAATATCTATATTACTGTTAGTCATTCCTGACATCCTTAGTCTTGGAAAATTTCCTCAAATTATCAAAGTGGTATACATTTTTATATTGCCCTTTGTGTCCACATGATTTGCCTTTAAAAGCATACAAAGCAGTGCTCTAATACAGGTTCTTGGTGTCTAGAATCACTTGATAATCCTTTTTGAGATGACTATTTTTCAATGTTACAGAACTGTGCATCAAGTTCATCAGTTGTACTATCTTACCTAACACCAAATCCTACTCTTTCCTTCCAAATTATAAGCATGTAGTCATCTAAAATCCTTACTTCCCAAGCATACTATAACTTCACATCACTTTTCACCTACTCCAACATCAATCAACTTTCTATTACCTGTCCACCTTTGCACATACCAATGATGTGAATTTCTCAAACTACTAAACTTTCTCTTTCACTTCCTCATCCCTGGATATCTAAATACCTCTCAACAGAAAACTGCTACATAAACTGCATTGCACTTATACACTGATTTCAAACATCTGAAGCCCTGTCAGGTAATGAAACTAAACAAATTTTATTGGGTAAATATTTCAAATAGAATTTTGATTACCATGAATTTTTTCTTAAGGACCAATTAGAAATACCCTTCTAATTGGGCAATTAATTTATCCTAGCCTCTTTCCTCATCTGTAAAATGAATGGTTTGCACTAGGTATTTTTAAAATTCTCTACCAATTCCCAAAATCTACAATTCTTTGTCTTAAAGTCTTTATTTGTTCAATCTAGTAGCAATGCTATACCGTGGCATTTTGCTAGATTCCAAAAACTCAGGAATCACCGGTTTCTAAGTCCCAGCTAAGGTTGCAATACACCAAAGGAAAACCCAATTTAGTGAACTGTGAAATTCCTTCTAAAATAATTAAACTTCTGAAAATGAAGAAAATCTCCCTCGGAAGGGATTAAAGTAACTAAAATAAATACGAGGCAAACAAATATAAAGAAACAAAAAGCTTACAACATATATTATGGTATGGTAGAAAGAGCACAGGACTGAGAGTCAAGAAGTTGCTTCTAGTGGCAGCTCTGCCAAAGGCTGTTATTTTAGACAAGTTGTAACCTCTGGCCTTCTTCCTCATCTGTGAAATGAAGGGATTGGACTACATGATCTTGAGGATTCCTGCCAAATCAAAATGGTTCTAAGATATCCTTTGATTTTTAAACCCCACAAGTGATATAAAATTTTACAAAGGTATAGTCAAGAGATGTCACTACACACAACTGACACCACTGGCTTAAGCCTCTGCTAAATGAAATAATGGAATCTGGGTTATGTGCTCTTGTGGGAAAGAAGCAGAGGATTTGGGGCCCTATGCTGCTCTTTAGTTGTCTAATGTTTGAGTAGACCCTTTCATTTGTTTCTGATTCTCTATGGTTAATCCTTCATGACATAAGATAATTAAAGACTGAGTGATCAACATAAATTTTAAGCCACATTTTTTCTCAAACTAGAGAAACATATTTAAAAGAGAGGCCAGAAAAGTGAAATTCTCTCTATGGATTTGAATAGGGCCTTTCCTACAGCATTAGGTTAACATTAATATACAATTATGATTATGGTGCTATGAATTCTCAACTGTGTATATTACTCACTTTTTAGGTTATTCTCAGCAAAATTTAATCCAAGTTGGTATCCTCCTGCTACCCGGCCGGAGTACTTCTCAGCCACCACCTTCTACCATTAGTAAGAATTTATTTTAATATTAGCCTAAGTAAAACACAATCAGGAAAATAAATCTACAGAAACATTATATAATGCATCCCAAGTAAAATGTTTAGAATATTCAACATTTTGGGATAATGCAATCAAAAATGAATCTTTATAGTGAATGCTCTATTTTTATGGATAAATTATATCTAAACTTTCTACCAGAAAACTATCAATACTTATGTATAATCTAGTTTATTTTATAGATCTTGAAACCACTCACCATAATCAGAATTTCATAAAGTATCTATTTTGAGTTATGTGAATTTTAAAACCATATATTTAGGCCATTACACACATCAGATCATTTATTCATTTGTAAAACTAACTTTATAAGGGCATAAATTCCTCTATGATGCTACAGTAAATGTTTCCACACCACTGTGGGGGGGGGGGTCCTTAAAAAATAACAGCAAGTCCTATTGGCACAAGTGCTTTTTGATTTACTCTTCTCAAACCAGTAAAGCTTTGACATTGGACAAGTTTATTTTTGTCACTTTCTATTCATATTTTACAGGAAAACAGTGAACACATCCACTCCACTCTATTCTTCACGATAACAGTAGTTTCTCGAAGTACAACAGATCAACTGACTTGATAGTTAATCTTTTTAAGGTAATTATTGAGCTTTTTATTTCACAGAACACAATCCATCATTTTTTTTTTTAATTTGGCTCCTTGGATTATGAAGCTAAAGATTCTGACTCAAATTTTTTTTACAAGTTTGTTACTGTTTCATTTTTTACTCTAATATCAAATTAACTACATTTGAGGTTTTTGTCAAAGTTTTCATATTTAATTCATTTTTTTCATGATTCCAAATCCATTTGGGATTCTAGAATAAAACGTGTGAATGCTCACTACATATTTCTTTTACTAAAACATTGAAGAATAAGGAAAAATCTAATAAATTTGTGAAACTGCAATTAGAATCTGGACCCAAATGCTAACATTCACACCATAAAATTTTCTATACATTCTACAGATGTAGGAGACTTATTAATTTATATTATTCTACAAATATATACTCTATATTTAATTTGATTTAACCACATTTCATAAGTTGAATTTGAGGGGTGTTTTTAAAGCTTTGAGAGTTTAGTGTTTAGTTTGAGTGTTTAGTGTTTATTTTTGTAATCCAACAACTTTATCCAAAAATGCAGAAAATTTTTCTGGCTGGCCAGGAGGAAAACATTTCAGTGTTGAAAAGTCCATTGACTGTAACAGCCCAGGAAGCATGCTAAAACAAAAGAAGAAAAATATTAGGTAATATGGGAGAAAATTCCATAATTCAATGCTGCCCACTTGATGACTGAATCTAACTTCCAAGAATATTGTGATGGTTCTCAACCTGTATATGTGAATTTCAATGTATTTTAATATTATAGGTATACACAATAATAATAAAATAATACAAAGCGCATTACATGTCAATAGCAATTCAACATTTTATCTTTTACATCAACTGAAATATTTCAGAAATGGTATTTCATGAAAGATGTGGTCACATGGCTTTGGAACACTTCTCATGACTGGGCAGATATAACTTGAAGCAAACTCAATTTATGAAAACAGAATAAATGAAACCAAAAGTAACAGCTGCAAGACAAGAACAATAAGCTGGGGAGACTACTAGACCATGCATGAAGATTGTGAAATAATTTTTGCTAGTAATTTACTACCATAAATCCATATATAACTAAGCAACATACAATCGCTATGCACGTTGGAAATAAGGTTCAGACCCACAACATAAAACTATTACTTCAGAAATTTAATTAAACCAGCCACTTAAATTAGAACAGACAATCATCCAGCCTACATTTGGGGCAAATAAATGATATACCTAAAATAAAAATACAACTAATTATTGATTCTCCTTATGGCATCCACGTGTGCAACTTTCTTGAAACTAATACAAGAAAAAAAGAATTCTAAAACTGAAAAAAAAATAAATAAATTGGAGATTTGTACAGCTCCTTTTTCAGCCTGAGTAGAGAGTCAGGATGTGTCTATGAAATCAATGTTTTCCCCTTTTTAATGTACTAACATAAAAATCGAAGCTGATTTAATGTTTAGAATGAAAATACTCATCAAAAGTGTCTGGAAAAATTGACTTGCATAAACCAAGGAAGATGAACATTGATTCCTCTTCAAAAATGGTATTAACCCCTAACAATCTCAACTACCTAAGGACAGATATGCCCATTATCTGAAGCCCACATAATTCTGATTATCTAGCTTCTCCCCTGACTCACAATATTTTAAGAATCGCTTCTATATTACAAAGCCACCCTGACATTCCCTCTCCTCCATCATTATGGGGATTAGGACACCAACCATTGCTCCTGGAACAATCAATGAATCTGTCTCCTCTCAATGAGAATAGGAAACTTTGTCTGTTTTTGTTCACTGATGATGCCAAGTACCTAGAATAATGCCTGGCACACAGTATGTGCCCAATAAATAATGAATAAACAAGTATTTACTGAGTGCCTAAGACACAGAAGCAGTAATATTAAAAGAAAAGCTTATGTTCTAACCAGTTTTTTCTAAGGTTTATTTTCAAATTAATTTCAATTTATTATAACATAAGAAATATTCATTTTGTAATACTTCTATGAGGTCTTTTCTTTTTAAAACATCAAATTAGGATAGCTTTTAAAGTCCAACAATTGGGAATTACTGACCTGACCCTTTGGCAAGCTTCTAGTGTCTGAAGAAAAATTAATAGAAAACCAGCAATTTTCTTCATCCTTCTATTGTGATGTTGATCAGTTCTTGCTGAATTCTAATATACTTCTAGAAAATAATACTCCTTACCATAAAGCAATTCCTCTGCTTAAAATACTCCCATGGCTTCTTATTAAACACAGAATAAAATCAGAACTCTTCTGTGAACTATCCCCACCCAGCTTCATCTTCATACTACATTCTCTCCCTTGCTTACTGTACTCCTGCCACACTAACCCTCTGTTCCTCAAACACACCAAACTCCAAGCTCATTCCCAACTTAGGGCCTTTGCAATTGCTGCTGTTCCTTCTGCCTCTACAGCTTCACATGAGTGGCTCTTCCTGGTTATTCAGGTCTCAGCTCAAATGTCATATACCCAGTTATGCCTTCCCCGACCATTCTAATTAGTCTTCACCCCAGCTATCACATCACCCTGCCCTATTTTCTTCATAACACATTTCACCATATGAAATTATCTCGACTGCTTATTTATGAACTGTTTACTGTCTATCTCCCACCACTAGAACATAAGCACCATGAAAGCAGGGACTTTACATCATGTTTAGCACTGTTATCCACAGCACCAAAAACAATGCCTGCCATGTATTAGATATAGTTGAATGAATGAATGAGTAAATTTAATTTAGGGATTCCAGTGGATTTACTGAAGGCAAAACCTTAATTAAAAATAAGCAAATGCCTTCCTTAAATAATGAAAAATAATGAACACAAAAGTTTATATTCTCAGAGACCTGCACACCCAGATGAATACACACAGATACGTGCACACACACACATTCAGATATTCACATGCAATGAAATAAGCATAGACACTGAAAGAAATACAACACAGATATCACCAAGTAGAAGACAAATGATCAGGTTTTACAGGTGAGAAAATCAAAATGTTTGCTAAGTGGGAGAAGGTAAGAGATCAAAGATACAGGCGGGTTAGGCAGGTGGGTAAGAATAGCTAGGAAGGAATTAAGAGGTCAAATAATCAGTCTCTAGTATACCTGCAGGTACAGTAAAAGAGATGCCCGTCTTTGTGTAGCTGCTTTGCCAATTCCAGCTGATGATTGTTCATCAACTTCTCATTTATAACCACTATGAGTGGCTTTCTTTCTTCCAGAGTCTCCAAACAGCTTCCTGCACCTACAAAAATATACCAAATTTGTTAACACAGTTTAAAAAAAAGTTAGTGATTCACCAGGCCTTATAACTAGAACTCAAAAGATGAAAAATTTAGTTGGCAATACTACAAATCAAGCCTTTTAATTATACATCCAAAATGACAAAAAACAGTTATGAGTGGTCTCTAGTGTTACAAACCTGACTTGAAAAACACATTCTTTATCACTGCCAACAATATCAGTGCTTTGCAACTTGCCCTCTAGTAGTATGCCCTGGGCATGGGCCTTGAATCCAAATAAGATTCAGGTTCAACATACTGTACATGAAGCCATACTGCACTTCTATTCAAACACAAGTAAAAAAGCAAGCCTTCAGTAGTGACAAGCACGAATAAAGGAAAACTTTGACCACTCCTTATGAGTCTGCTTGTCAAAAGAGTCAAGGATAAATCTCCACAAACATGCATATATACAATATTTGGGTCAATTCAACTTTTAACTCTAAACTCATTTAGATAATTTAAATGGGAGCGAGGGGACTGCTAAGTGAGCAGACAAATCCTTTTTGGGTAGACGATACCAGCACCAGACTGTTATCTGCGTGCCGCTTACTGACTGGACAAATTACTTAACCTTTTAATAGAAATGTAAAAAATCTTCCAAAGCCAAATTCTCAATGACCAATCCGACCAATCAGATGGCTGAACGTTCCTGCAGACCTAAGCCCAGATACTAATTCCCACTGACAACTCTTGACACATGTCATTGGATAACTTATTTTGCTTGTGTTTAGGGTTTCTGTAAACCCTAAAGTTTACAGTTCTGTAAACTGTAAAGCTGGCCTTCAGTGATTGATTTCCCATTTTTCTATCACCCAGAATTATAAATTCTCTCCAATAATGTTCCCGACTGCTATATTGCAATCAGTATTTTATTCAAAATGGCTACCGGTGAGTTACCCTAGTGATTTTATTTTACATCAGAAAGGTTCGAGTTTCTGTTCTTATTTGTTGTCTATCAAAAACCAAACCGGACAGTTCTACGGCACTTTACCGGCGTGACTAATAACAAGATCTGCTTTCTGAAGGTCTTCTTTCAATGAATCCTTGTATCTGTAAACATCCAGAATAAATGACTCCGTACTGAATGGTTCAGGTACCACCTTTCCTCTACCTATTTGTAGGACAAGTCGGTTGTAACCGAGGCTCTGGATTATCTGAAACGGGAAAAAAGAAAAAGCGGGCCTTTTAAACAGGCTACTGTAAAAACAGTAATATCGACAACAAACTACCCAATCGGAGCACGAGCTGCCGAATAAATAGTCGAACTGGAGCCCGTTAGTTTTTCAAATGGCTCCTTTTCCCCCCGTCCCGGGCCCCGACTTGGCACCTCACTAGCCCTAAGGGACCTAAACGCCCCAGCTCATCCCGTCGTGACAGAAATGGCCCAGCAAGAACTTGGAGACCAACGCAAAGACTCTGAAAAAGGCGTCGCAAACTAGGGAGGGAGAGCAAGGAACAGCGTCGTCGTAGCACACGGCTGGGACTGCGCGAACCACGAGCCCTAAGGAGAGGGCGCGCTCGGGGGATGCCGCGCCGCGCGTGGACGCCGGCCGCGAGGGTGCCTGAGCCGGAAGTAAGGCACGGCGGCCTCGGCCCGAGCGCGGCGGGGCAGGGCGCCGAGCGGACCGGCCGGGTCGGGCAGGGCAGAGCCCGACGGAGCGCGTCGACCGCGCGGCCCCAAGGGGCCAGCGAGGCGGGCACAGGCACGGGCCCGGGAGGCGGGCCGGAACCCCGGCTCGGAGAGGCGGAGCCGCTGGAAGGAGAGGCTAAGCCGGAAGAGAGGCGGAGGCGGAGAATCCGCGGAGAAAATCCGGGAGAAAGGAGGAACCGGAAAAAGGACGGGGAGGAGCGGCCCGGCAAGGCTATAGGAAACGGGAAGAGGAGGCGGAGGACCCCAAACACCGGGGGAGCTGGAGGAAGGCCCAGTCAGGCGCGGGGAGGAGCCAGCTGATGGGCGGCGGCACCAGAGATTGAGCTGCCAGGGATTCTTCCCGAGTGCAACCGTCAGGCAAGGTTACCGAGGTTAGCGGTCAGGCTGGTGGCGGCGAGCGGCGAGCTCAGCGCGGGGAGCCCAGCCGCCGCTCGCCTGCCTCCCGCTTGCCTCCCGCTCGCCTCCCGCTCGCCTTCCCCACTCACTTGCAAACTGTCGGGCGCCGACACACATGCAATAAGGTCGTCAAAGCTGGTGGTCCCTACAGTAACAAACACGCACTTCATCGCGCGTGACCCACAACCACGAATATCAAGGGCCGGACGTGACGTAGCGGACACCACGTGGACGCCGCAACGGCTCTAGGTGCGGGAGGCGGAAGTCGGGCGTGGCCGCCAGGGGGCAGCAGCCACCTGAACTGTGTCGCCGGGGATGAGTTGGGAGCAAAGAATGCTCCTGGCCTATGTGCGGGGCACTGTTGTAAGCCCTTTGCGTGTAGAAGCTCATGGGACCCTCACAGTTAAGGAGGTGGGCAATTGACAAATATATTTTTTTCAAAAGTGGGGTTTAAAAAAATAATCATGAAGCCTCACACCCTTGTGTTTGCATCCTTGCTCGGGTACCACAGCTCTTTTAATGATATAGAAGTTTGGGATTCTTTAGCCAAGATACATTTGAGAGATGGTTTTACTTCAAGTCTGTTGAGGGCATCTGAAAAAAAAGTGCCTTTTAAAAATCGCTCATCAACCTGGGCTCTTCTTCCAGCTGTGGTTCTCAAGAAACCAGAGCCCTACAGAGTCTTGGAAGCTGCAGAGAAACAGTAAGCTCCATTAGCAAGCATTGTGTGTAAAATAGAGGCTTTTTTTTTAACATCTTTATTGGAGTATAATTGCTTTACAATGGTGTGTCAGCCTCAGCCTTACAACAAAATAAATCAGTTATACATATGTTCCCATATCTCTTCCCTCCTGCGTCTCCCTCCCTCCCACCCTCCCTATCCCACCTCTCTAGGTGGACACAAAGCACCGAGCTGATCTCCCTGTGCTATGCGGCTGCTTCCCACTAGCTATTGATTTTACGTTTGGTAGTGTATGTATGTCCATGCCACTCACTCACTTTGTCACAGCTTACCCTTCCCCCTCCCCATATCCTCAAGTCCATTCTCTAAGAAAAAAAAAAAAGAGAGGCTTTAAGGCCTGAAGCCTACATCTCTGTCATTGAACCCATCCATTGAACCATTTAAAACGTAGAATTACCATAAATTTAAATTATAATAAAATGTAAAATTATACATTAGCATGAATAAATACCACATATATATTATACTTAGGCAATCAGGTACGGGAGAGGCGATTTCTCAAGACTCCTCTTCTTTGTCCTCCCACCATTACTAAGATCATTGCCTGCTTTATCTCATTCTAATGTTTTCTGTATTTCCTACTTAAAATTTCAGTTTAGCTAATATGGATGTTTTGCTCTGCCTGGTTAAATACAGAAGGGAAGGTATGAGAAGAAACTCTTAACACGAGAAGGATTAGAGGTGAATTAAGCCTAGAACATGGGCTAAAAAAACCTATTAAGCCTATTTCTAACAAGACTGTTTCTCTAAATCTTGTAGCTTGAGTACATGTCTTTTTGAGGGGTGGTATGCTCTACCCCTTTCTTGATACCAAATTTCATGAATTAATAAAACTAGTTTCATAATAACAATAAATGTAGAAAGATCATGGTTAAATAATAAAATATAAGCATATTTTCTGCCCAATAAGAGGAATAAAGTATGAATATTTATTGGAATATAAAGACAAAAAATATTCCAAAATATTCTGTAATTCAGAAAGATCTTGTGTCTATGATATCTTTTCCTATATCTGGAAGATATAAATTAAAGGAGCACTGTTCTGATGAGCTCATAGAGAGAATAAGCACATACAGAAATTGAATAGTCTTAAATTTCCAGAAAATAAGAAAATTGAATATCTGATGAAACTGAGCCCCGCTAAAACAGTTTCCTTACCGAGTTAATGATTAATCTCTCTATTCAAAACTTTTTTCCCTTTCTTGTGCCCTCTGACCTCAATCCTATGCTAACTGAACACTAACCAACCAGCGTCAGGTGACTAAAGTTGCTGTTGTTATAGATATCATCATTACCTTAAAAACTCAGGCTGTTTCTCCAGGGCAAGATGAGCTCACAGACCCCTGAGCCATGGACCACATGGCCAGAGAATCCTAAACCAGAGACATCTTGACTCATGAAATCATGCTTAAGAAATGTCACAGAAATATCACAAGACAATGATTAATTCCAGTTTCTTTGTTCTTCCCCTTCAAAACATCTCCAACTCAGAGACCAAGATGGAGTGAATCTGAGACTTGTATCCCACTCCCTTGCTTGGTGCCCTGCAAATAAACCCTTACTTTGCTGCAAACTCCCACTGTCAGAGTTTGGCTTCCTGTGGCATGGGCCCACAAGCCCTTGCTTGGTTACATTAATACTTTAAATGTTCTAGACTTTACTAAAACATCTTCTTGCAGAAATTGATCCAGAAACGATTTAAGAACCCAAGATTACATAATTGATATAAAATTTTGGTAATTAAGTCTTTTCTCTGTTTTGTCAGTGTTAAGTATGCATTTTATTTTACTTGGGTGTGTTTTTCCTAAACTTACACAGGCTTACTTATCAAATAAGTTAACATTATTTCTAAAAATGTTTATGATTATGAAAAACGTAAATTTCTTTTCAACTACATTAAATCAGCATTCTGACAAACTTTATTTCAACAGTAACTATGCTTCCTGGTATGCCAGCTTGAAGATAATATCCAGGATCTTTAAGCACCTTTTAAAAAAGTGTGTACTGGGCTTATTGGTGGCGCAGTGGTTGGGAGTCCGCCTGCCAATGCAGGGGACACAGGTTCGTGCCCCAGTGCGGGAGGATCCCACGTGCCGCAGAGCGGCTGGGCCCGTGAGCCATGGCCGCTGGGCCTGCGCGTCCGGAGCCTGTGCTCCGCAACGGGAGAGGCCGCAGTTTAGATGGGGTTGTTTCCTTTATTTAGTAATTAATGGTTCCACCTACGATTTGAAAGATTATTCTTTACCTTACATGTAATCTGCCTAAATAGCAAAGATTCTGTGTCTTACAAGAATAATCTTCTATCGCGTAAGTTGTCTTTTTGTGTCCCTGATTATTTAAGGGGAAAATACCCATAGAACGCGACTCTTCACTTACATTGTGTTACATTGTGTAACATTGTGTTACATTATGTAAATAGTGTTACATTGTATTTTTTTTAAACGCATTATTTGTACTTGGATTAAATAGGAAGGGAAGCATTGTTTCTCAGTCACTCATGATCCTACCTAATCAAGTGACCAAATCTCCTCCGACAACCCTTAATTTTGTCTTCCCAAAATCAGTTCCTAAATTTAGGACACATAAAATAAAATTTTCAGAATATATTACATACATAAAACTAAAACTTTTATGCGTAAAACCTCTAAGACTTCTCAGAGGGCCTTTGGAATCACAAAGATTTGCGCTGCCACCATATAAAAAAAGATACTGGAAATAATTAGGTTTGTTTAATTTGTTACTATAGTAAAGTTGCATGGGAAAAGTTGTCAGATCAGAAGGGACATTCAGCCTTTCCTAAATTACGTTTGTTTGGTAAAACATTAGTATAAAAATTTCAGAAATTGCATGCTTTACGGGAAGTCCCCAGCAATTTGTCAGTGCCCTCCATGATGGATGTGCCCTCCATAATACTGTTTTACCTTCAGGAATAACCCTCATCAAAACTCCTATGAAATAGTTACATACTGGACTCCAATACGGCTCCTCTATTTTGATAGAATTGGCAATAGTAATAAATTAACCACAGCCATTAAATCTCTTAATGTTCTTGTTTTACTCTAAAGCTTACCCGAAGATTCTACTACAGGCTAGAATTTGTATCTTCAACAAAGAAGAACAATCTCAGAGCCTCATGGAAAAGGACCTTACCAGGTACTTCACATGATTGCCACTTCAAAGAATAGACTTCTGAGTTGACATCACTTAGATAACTTTCAGACAGCACCAGTGGACTGAGGCAAGATTTCCAGGACTCTTTCTAATCCAATGAAAGGCTCAGAACACTACAGAGTCAGATAACCAGGAAGGATGTACTAGGCAATGCCCAGCCTTCTGTAAGCTACCCAGTAATCCTTTTCTTCCCCCCCTTTCAAAATCTTTCAGTTTTTCATGACATATGAAACCCAGGTTTTCTGACATGCATTTTAGAAGAAATATCGTATATACTTGCCCAATAAAATAAACACAGAGCTATTGCTGAGAATCTAAAGGAAATATGGAAAATAAAGTAGCATTAGTTATCCTTATGGTTAGGGTGGTTTCATATTGGTTTTACATAAATGAGGATCTATTTTATTTTATTTTTTTTCTCTATTTTATTTTTTAAATAATTCAGAATGAAATTGTGATGAATGTTTGCCATATTAATTTATTCATATTCTTTTTATATTTTTCTGTTTC
This sequence comes from Grampus griseus, assembly GCF_964374135.1. Taxonomy (NCBI): domain Eukaryota; kingdom Metazoa; phylum Chordata; class Mammalia; order Artiodactyla; family Delphinidae; genus Grampus; species Grampus griseus. The sequence goes on along the minus strand of NC_138999.1, from coordinate 96,232,021 downwards.
TGCTCTTGCTGTTTCCTCTCCCTCCCCATCAGTATGGTTAGCTAATCCTTCAAGATTCAGCAGAGGTGCAAGTTCCTCCAGGAAGCCCTTCTCTGACCCTTGTAAGGTATGTGCATTATGTGCAAATATTGTTCTTGCCTACCTCTGTCATAATTCTTGATGTTTAAATTACCTGTATACTTTTTTCTTCCTCTGGAACGTAATATCCTGAAAGAGTGGAGACCGTGTCTAAGTCATCTCTGAATTTCCAGAATTTAGTGCTGTCCCTGGAACCTAGGGACATAAAATAAATGTTTATTGAACTAAAAAAGAGTTACATTATTAGGTACCATGCTAGGCCCTGTGGGGAATACAACAATAAATAAAACATAGTGCCTTTTCTATCTCAAGAATATATGGTTTTGTTCATAGGCTGATCAAAGTTTTGTGGACTTATTTTTTTTTTAATTAATTTTATTTATTTATTTATTTATTTTTGGCTGTGTTGGGTCTTCATTGTTGCGCACGGGCTTTCTCTAGTTGCAGTGAGCGGGGGCTACTCTTTGTTGCAGTGCACGGGCTTCTCATTGCAGTGGCTTCTCTTGTTGTGGATCACGGGCTCTAAGTGTGGGGGCTTTAGTAGTTGTGGCACGCGGGCTCAGTAGTTGTGGCTCGCAGGCTCTAGAGAGCAGGCTTAGTAGTTGTGGCGCACGAGCTTAGTTGCTCCATGACATGTGGGATCTTCCTGGACCAGGGATCGAACCCGTGTCCCCTGCATTGGCAGGCGGATTCTTAACCACTGCACCACGAGGGCAGTCCTGTGAACTTTTAGAATTAAGAAACCATGGAATTCATTGGTTTTATTTTATGGACAGGAAACAGAGATTCAAATAGATTGTGATTTTTTCCCAAGATAATAATAGCAGAGGGTTGAATCCAACCCTCCAGATGCTTGTCAAGGCATACTATGCTGACTTATCCTTTAATGATGAGCCTACAGTATTGGTATCTATATTATAGTATAAAGTAATAACAGCAATATGACTTTTAAAGTCTGAAAAACCAGCAATGTTTCTTCTTAATCTTTTAAACACAGCACGTTATAGAATCCTTGAGCTGCCTAACTATTGTGTTTAGATTTATTTCTTTAATTTTTCATCATTCATCAGAAGTTTCTATATATCCTTTATTATTAAAGTAAATGTCTTTTATCAAAGCTGAGAAGTTGCATATTATAAAACATTTGTTTTTAATCTCTGCTTTGTGGATCCATTGTGTTCTTGAAGAGTTGCCAGAACTTGACTCTCCCTTTGCTCCTCCCCCTTCCAAATATTATTGATGGTAATTGTCTTACTGTTAGGGACACAAAAATAATTATTTCTTGCCTACACTGGTCACATCAAAATTTTACTATAATAGAGTCAATTTTTGGAGAACCATAAAGAAAATTGTTTAATTTTAAAGAGCTAGCAGAATATGCTACTGCAAAATATGGCACGTTGACATAAGAATTATTTTGAGCTGAAGGCAATTGAGAAGAAGCAGATACAAGAAAAACTTTCTGCCCTACCCTTATTTGCCTAAAAGTGGTAGTTGTAAGGGTATGCACCTCCCCTCTGTACCAGGAAGGACAGAAGTTAACCACCAGAGACAGCTCTAGACCCTTACAGCCTGGAATCAGCATCAGAGGAACCTACATAACAAACTTTACTAACTAGCTCTTATGATCCGTTAGTTCCCCCATATATTTACCTTCTCCCAATTTGCCACCCCAAAAACTCAAAGTCCATTTCCTTTGTCTTGTCAGCCCTCTAAGACTTTTTTGTTATTTTAAGCTGCTGTATTAGGTCAAGCTCTAACCACCCCTTTCAGTTACTCATTATTGAGTACCTGTAGCGTATGCCTGATGCACATGTTAGTAAACTTCTGTTTGTTGTTCTCTTGTTAATCTGTCTTTTGTCAGTCTAATTTACAAGGCCCCACCTGGGGAAGGGTAGAGGGACAAAAAAGATTTTTTTTCCTCCTCTACAGTTTACTAATAGATATTTTTCTTTCAACCATGTTTAAAAGATTCCAACTAGGTTTCCTAGTTTCTTCAAGATCCTAGTGAGTAGAATGAAATAATTCATTTACCCAAGAGTGTGCAAGAGAGCTGATAAAATCAAGATTCAAAAGGATACCCAAAAAAAGATATGAAAGAAAATATGAAGAAGCAGAAACAATGAGTTCAAATAAATCAGATCAGGGTCTTTGGCTTAGGTTAAAAAAACACAAGTATAAAATTGAGGTGTTAATGAATTGTAATGAATGAGAGTTGGCTGTACCACTACTTGAGTTATCACAGGCAGGGAAAAAAGCTAATTTTTATTGAAGACTCCTAATGTGACAAGCAATGTGGTAGACAAATTACATGTCTGATCTCTTTTTATCAGACTGAAATTGAAAGATTTTTACAAATCCTATCTGTACATGAAATTGCTGCTTATAAAAAATTACACTACAAATCATATCAAAACTACAATATTACTTAAATAATTAAAATGAACCTTTGTGATTTTTACCTCACATTCCTTCCTAGGCTACAAAGACAAAGATCAAAGACCATGAAATGCTCTTTTAAGTCACCTAAATGAAGCATTTAATTCTATTATTGTGACTATAAGACTAAGTTATACATCTTACTACCAAGTATTTTTGGAAGAAGGAAAAGACATTTATGTGATCCTAATTATATGAGTATATGCCTCCTGTATGGATCAGTGATGTTAATTAAGCCCCTGTTTCGTAAACTTATCATAATCAGCTTAACTACAAATGATAAAATGTTTGATTAAAGGAGACTATACTGAATGAAACATAATACCATACATTGTTTAGAATCCATTATATGATAGAGGGCTAGTACTCAGATGAGACAAAAGATATTAAGACTTGGATGTTTTTCAAGAACTCAAGTTTTCAAAAAGGTCTGAGTTGTTTTATTTTGTTTTTACTTAATTCTCTATCTAATTTTTGCTAACTTATAGCAAAAACTACAGAATATAACATTCCATTCTCTATAAATATCAGAGGTATGGACAGATCACTTAATAAAAACAAATTAATTCAAAAATATTCATTGAGCACTTACTATGTACAGGTCCCTCTGCTACACACAGATAGACTAGACAGCTTAGAATCAATGAAAACACACAAGCATGCAAATATGTTGTGATAAAGTGCAATAAAAAACTGAGCAATGCAAGAGAGAATAACAGGAGGGGTGGGGTGGCGTGGGAACCGACTTTAGATTCAATGGTCAAAGAAAGCTTCTCTGGGGAAGTGACATTTAAGCTGAGGCTTGAAAGATAAGGAGCCAACCAGGAGAAGACTGAGGGAATAGCCTTCCAAGCAAAGTGAATAGACTGGACAGGTCATCAGGAAAGGTGCTTTTCTTGTTTGAAAAGAGAAATGAAAAACGACAGTGTAGGTAGAGCATAATAGGCAAAGGAATCGGTGGCATGCAATGAGATTAGAGAGTTAAACAAGCCCTATAGGTCATAGCAACGATTTTTATTTGTATCCCTCAAGAATTGAGTAAGTGCAAATGTGCCAATATATGTAAGAGGATTTTTACCTATCATAAAAACTGTGCTTTCTAGATTAGAATATGCCCACAATGCATCTTAGATGAATTAAGCTAAGCACAAAAATGTATTGTTCATGGGAATAACTCACTTTTAAAGTAAAATTTTAATTTTATTAAATTGATACCATGTACATAGTTTTTTTTTTTAAATAGTACAGTAAAAAACAATAGTTCTCTGTCCTATCCCTCTCCGTTCCTGATTCTCACTCCAAAGGACAATAACTTTAAACAATTTTAGCTATTCCCTATAATATTTACTACCATGTTTCTCTGTATCGATAACACGCTTATATTGCTATGTCAACTGAAAAAAAACCACACAACCTGAAAGTTGCAAGTTATGTTTTATTCTGGGATGTTATTGAGGACTGTAGCCTGGGAAACAGCCTCTCAGATAGCTCTGAGGAACTGTTCCAAAGAGGTAAGGGAGGAGCCAGGATATATAGCAGTTTTTGCTAAAAGCAAAAAAACATGTAGTCGAATATCAAAAGTTACTGATAATCACAAAAAAACAGACATCTCAAGGTAATGAATTTAGTGCTTTTCTATGTATGGGAAGATGCAAGAGTCTGGGCTCATCAAAATTATTCCTTTGATATGCATCTTAACTATTTGGGGCCAGTATCCTGCTTTTCTCCATTCTCAGTTCCCCTCAGGGTGCACCGTTGGGGGGGGCTGCAGTGGCTGATGGTTTGATGGCTGCAACACCCTTTGTTTACTGAAATGGCAGGCAACATTCATTTTCCACAGCTATTTCTTGATTTTTCAGCTTTTTAGATAATATCTATTGACTTTCTATTATGAGAGGTGGCAGTTTGACTCTCTTATGTACCCATAAACACATACTTCCCTTCCTCCCCAAATTTTTGGTAAAATCAATATTCAGTGATTACTATGACTTTGTAAACATTATTCAGAGTTTAACCATGTATTGAGTTTGTTATTACATTTCCTATCCTATAAAAATTTTGTTCTGCTACATTTTATTTAATTTTTATTTGCTTAGGATTCTTTTTTCTGAATCTATCACTTACTCATACCCAAACAGGTCTTCCCAAGAAATCCATACAGCTCCTCTCTGTATGTTCAAATACATCAGGGTAACTATAACTTAATTTTTTTAAAATTAAAGATGTCTGTGATAGGGATTTTTATCCTGTTTCAGTTTGAGCTGGTTTATCTTTCTGAATAGCTGTCTTCCTGGGGTATCCTCTTACTGTTATCTTGAAAATTCCTTTTGCCTTTCTCTTGTATTGGATCCCATTTTCTATACCTTATGTTCCCCTCACTTTTCCTTTAACTTCCTCATTTTGGTGGACAAATGTCCTCCAATAACTTCCTGAGAAAGATGATAAATTTTTTCGAGATTTTTGCATGTCTGAAAACACCTTGTTCTAATCTCTCATCCAGTTGTTAGACTGATATAGAATTCTAGGTTGGCTTGTTAGTTTCCTATTGCTGCTGTAATGAATTACCCCAAACTTAGTGGCTCAAAACAACAAAAATTTATTCTATTTTGACCAGAAATCTGAATTCATTTTCAATAGGCTAAAGTCAAGGTGTTAGCAAGGCTGTTTCCTTCTAGAGGCCCTAAAGGAGAATCCTTTTCCTTCCTTTTTTCAGTTTCTACAGGCCACCTGCATTCCTTGGCTCATGGCTCCTTCCTGTATCTTCAAAGCATATCACTCCAACCCATGCTTCAGTTTACACATCTCCTTTTTTTTACTTTGATTTTCTTGCCTCCCTGTTATGAGAATTCTTTTAATTACATTGGTCCTACCCAGAAGATCCAGGATAATCACCCATCTCAAGATCCTTAACTTAATCACATCTGCAAAATCCCTTTTACCATGTAAGGTAACATATCCACAGGTTCAGGGATTATGACAAGGACATCTTTGGGGGGAGGCATTATTCATCCTATCACAGTTGGAAATGATTTTTCCCTAAAAACTTGTCTTCTTGATTTTACGGATACAGTTTAGAAGTTTGTTCTTCATATTATTGGTGATACTTTGTATATGACCTGTTTTTTTCTCTCAGGAAGCTTCTAAAATCTTTTGTTTATTCTATTTTCTGAAATTTCACTATGATGTATGTTACTGAGAATTATTTTCTCATTCACTGTTCTGGATACATGATAGACCTTTGTAATCTGATATTCATATCCTGCAGTGCTAGGAATTTTCCTTGTGTTATTTCTTTAGTAATTTCCTTCCTTCTGCTTTTTCTGTCCTCTCTTTCTGGAACTTCTTTTGGTCCAATTTGGCCCTCCAGTACTGAATCCTTGAACTTTCTCATCTTTTCTCTATTTTCCATTTCTTTTTCTTTTTGTTCTACTTTCTAGGAGAGCTCATCAATTGAAAATTTTTAATCTTCTATTGATTTTTAAGATTACTACTATATTTTGAATTCTTAAGAGCTCTTTCTCATTCATTGAAAGTTCCATTTTTACAGAACACTGTTCTTGTATCTTGAATTTAGTATCACCTCATTTCTCTGAAGATGTTATTATAGTTTTGTTTCTTTTCTCTTTGACTTTTGTTGCTGCTGCTGTTGTTGTTTTGATCTCTGTCTTTCATTTTAGAAAATTTACTCAAATATCTAGGGATTTGGTCAGCCATAAATATTTAAGAGTGGGGCACAAAAAAGAAGTTCTGTCTCCATTGTTGTGACTTATGGATTGTTGAGCTTCACTGGGGAGTAACTGGAAAGAAATTCAATCTTTTTAATGGGAGACCCCAAATATCAGTGTCTGTAGGGCTTTACACTTGTGTTGGTCAGCTTCTACAGAATCCTCCAGTCTGCTCAGCTGAAGATATCTTAGAAATCAGCCAGCAGAAAGGTGACAGAGGGCAGTCTTACTATTTAGTAAATAGAGATTCAATCCCCATTTTCACTAAAGTTCACAATCCAGCCCTCAGCTATGCCTATTGTTTCCAACACTAGAGCTTCTTTTCTGGAAAGATGTTTTAATTACCGTAGAAAATAAAACTTGAATTTTTCTTTTAACTGAAATCATTGTTTTTCTTTCAACTAAGTCAACAAGCTTCTTCAAAAGCAAGAAGCACCCATTGACCCTCCAAGCAGTGAAATAGAATGCTGTATTAAAACTTGAATCTTGTTTGAATGGATAAGGAGCTTTGGGGATGCAATTTTTCCTTATACATACTTTCAATCAATCCTCCTCTTTTTAGCTCTCCCTTCAACCTGTATCTCTGTATCTCAGAGATATCGAGTAACTTTAAAAACAACTCATCACCACCAGCCTTAGGTTTCAGCTTTTTCCAGTTTGTTAAGTAAGCTTAACATTCATCTCATCTATTGCTTTCCAGCTTCTAAAGTTTTGTCAACTTTGCTTGTCTGCTGTTGTCTTCTCTCCTGTTCTCTTTGTCCTTCTCTATTTATACCTTTTTTAAAAAATTCCTTTACTGTCATTTTAGTGGAGCTTCATGCAGGCGCAGAGATGAATGCATGTTTCTAATCTGCCTTGTTTAACTGGAAGTCTTATAGCACACTCCGTATGGAGAAATAATGCAGTCCAAACTAATAACATTAAAGGTGGAAGACTAAGAAGCCCACTTGCAGAAAGAAAATCTGTTTCTAATAAACGTGAAATAAGTAGTTCTATAATATATAAGCCATATATATGACTATTCACTGTACTGTAAAACATCTGCTGCTACAGAAAACTGAGTTATATCAACTTTCAAATACTTAAAATTATAGGTAATTTAACTGGATACACAAACATAAGATATACGGGCTTGTCTAGTGTTTTTGGATACAGAATGCATTTTTATGAAAAATTGCCTCTAGACATTAATTGCCCTCATTGGGGAACCTTAAGAAGTATGCCATTGAGTGCCTAGTTGGAAAGACTCCTGATTGGAGAGATGGAGCTGGGAATTTAATGTAGATTTCATGAAATGAGTGAATTCCAGACACTACTTTAAAAATATTATTCAGACAGACCTTAAGTGTTAAAAAAAGAGTCTACCTGGTCCTCCTCTATTCCAACCCTGACCACACACCCTGCCTATATGTAAATTTGGGAAAAGGGGTCAATGTAAGAGCAAAGAAGTGGGACTGCACACAATAATAATACTAATCGCTAATATTTATTAACCTTTACTGAGTGTTTACTGTGTGTCAGTAACTGTGCTAAACACGTTTTATGAATTATTTCATATACATGTTTAGTGATTATTTGACAAGTGAACTTAAACAGTAAAAATGGAAGGTTAAATAGGTAAGGAGGAGGAAAGGCGGAAGAATGCCTCCAAAGAGTCATAATATTCTCATTTCCTTTCCCTCTCCCATTCCTCCCCTTCCCAAGTGCTCTAGACTTATTTATATTCATGGCATAATTCTGTACACTATCCCTGCTTTTTGCTGTTCTTTCAGTATGTTAATACTAAATAGTTCATCTTAGGTACTTGAATTTGAAGGTTAATGATTTGGAACAAGCAGGAATTTTGATTCCAATAGTTCACTGTTTTGCAAAATATACCATCAAATATTTTGTAAGAGAGGATATGGAATAAAAGGAGAAAGAAAAGAGAGAGAAACCTGCCAAGACATTACTATAAATTTTAAACATGTTTTTTTTTTAAAGCAATATGGCTGATGTTTCCAAGTGATCAAACTTTCACAAAAACTCCTAGATAATAGCAACCTGTGATGATTTAATACACATTCAGTCAGACAAGCTACCAAGAATGCATAGGTCTGGAACATTTATAAAATTGGTCTAGGATTAAAGGAAATAATCTGGAGAGGAAATGAGAATTTAAATAATTAATTCTCCCAAAGATTAGTAAAATATATTTCAGTCTGCCAATTGTTTAAGATTGAAAAATTTGCATTTTTTATTGTAAAAGGACAAGGTATATTTCTTTTTTCTTACTTGATTGATATCTACTGAGTACCTACTCTCTGCAAGGCATTATGCGAGAAAGGATATTAAAAATGCCTAAACTGCGGTTTATCAAGAAGCTCATAATCTAGTGTTGAAGGTAAGACATATACAAAAGAACTGCTATATTGTATACGGTATTATGTGACAAATACCATGTGAATGATGCAAAATATTTTGATTTTTCTGTTTTGCCAATTTGCAGTATAAACAGAATGAATTTTGTAGGTAACGTTCCATATATATGTGTTCCTTTGTATACTATTCATACGTGCTAACCTGTGACAACTGCTGCAAAACATCATTAAAACCAGTTTAGGTACAGCAAGTCTAGAAAAAGAGCTGCCAGCTAAGGCACACCAAGGGAAAAAATTACTGGTTTCAATGAGATATATGTGCATGTGTTTCTTATAGTGGAATGTATAACTTATTGATTGTTTAATAGAGTACATTCAGCCAGGTGTACTAGGTATATATTTCATTTAATTTTCACACTAATCCTATAAGATCAGTACTATTTTTAATCCCCATTTTACAAGTGAGGAAACTGAGAATCAAAGAAATGAAGTAACTTGTCCAAAGTTACACAGCTGGTAAATGATGGAATCAGGAGTTGGACCCAGTCTGTTTAACCCCTAGTCTGCACTCCTAACCATTTAGCTCTGCTGTCTCTTTTGTGGAACATGGTAGTAGAGATATCTAGGAGATATTTAGGTGTCTGAGTCTGGAGTTCAAGAGAAAGGGCTAGGCTAGAAATGCAGATTATGTAGTCATCAGCATGTGTTATATATCCTCAAATATAAGGAGACCTCAATAAGAAGATATCAAAAAGTTTTTCTTGTCAACTGGATTATAAAAATGTTTAGGGATATAAATGAATGAGTTAAATATCTACTTAGGTTATTTAAAATTTAAATTTAGTAAAATAATTAAGTTCCATTATATAAATACATTGATTTAGCTGTATTGCTTTTATCCCCTCCTATTTCATGAAATATATAACTCTTCACATGTATTTTCAACATTAGTGTCTGCATTACCAGAGCCTATTCTTGTCATCTAACTGGTTTCCAGAGCTCTTTGCCTCACTTATACATAGAAAAACTATTTGCATCACCTTACTGTAAAGGAAATTTTATCCCGAGTCACAAATACCCATTCATATAACATCATGTTTGCAATTGTGGTGTCATATTTCCTGGAGTAGTCACTACATTTGTATTAATATTTGTATTCAATTTGTATTGATATTTTATGTATATACATATGTATGTATTTGCTTGCTGATTTCTTTTTTTAAACTAACTTTGATGTAGGTTATTTCATGCAAACATGGTAGTGTTAATTGAAATCATCAGGATGGAAAAGTAGATAGAACTTCAGTAAAAGAAAAAACACACACACACACAACAACAAACAGACAAACAAAATACCCACTTCTCATATTTACTGAGATGTATTAAAAATCTATTCGGTAGGTGCTCTCATCCCTACAACAACCCAATACTATCCCTGTCATTAGGGAAAAGAAGGAGAGAAAAGTAAAACTAGATAAGCTGGGTGGTGATATTTGAATCAACAGTCATTTTGTATTAGAGTAAGTTAGAGAAGGAACTGTTTATAGTTCTGGCATGTATCTGCTCCTGAATCCCCATGGTGAGGCTGTTAGGTAAAGACATACTTAATATCAGAAGTCACTTTGACATTTAAAACAGAACCAATGTGATGTCATAGATCTTACTTCTAGACATTTTTAATATTAGCATAACAAAATTTTGTTTAGCAAAAACTTGCTAAATAAAAATGTCACATTTATTACCTTTTGAATCCGCTCTCTTTTCTTTTTGGTTAGTCTATCTAAAGGTTGGTAAATTCTGTTTATCTTTCAAAAACCAACTCTTAGTTTCATTGATTTTTTGTTTTATTATTGTCATTCTAGTCTCTATTTCATTTATTCCTGCCCTAATTTTTATTATTTTCTTCCTTCTGCTAACTTTGGGCTAAGTTTGTTCTTCTTTTTCTAATTTCCTGGAGGTGTAAAGTTATGTTGTTTATTTGAGATCATTCTTTTTTCTTAATGTAGGTATTTATTGTGTTGAACTTCCCCCTTAGAACTGCTTTTGCTACATCCCATAAATTTTGGTATGTTGTGTTTTTGTTTTCATTTGTCTCAAGACACTTTCTGATTTACCTTTTGATTTCTTCTTTGACTCATTGGTTGTTCAAGAGTATATTATTTAATTTCCACACATTTGTGAAATTTTCAGTTTTCCTCCTGTTATTGGTTTCTAGTTTTATGCCTTAGTGGTTGCAAAAGATACTTGATAGGATTTCAATCTTCTTAAATTTACTAAGGCTTGCTTTGCGGCCCAACATAAGATGTGTCCTGGAGAATGTTCCATGTGTGCTTGAGAAGAATGTGTATTTTGGTGCTGTTGGATAGAACATTTTGTATATGTCTGTTAGGTCCATTTGGTCTATAGTGTTGTTCAGAACCACTCTTTCCTTATTAATTTTCTATTTAGATGATCTATGCAATATTGAAAGTGGGATATTAAAGTCCCCTACTATTATTGTATTGCCATTTCTGAACTGACCCCGTTATCACGATATAGTGACTTTCTTGTATCTTGTGAAAGACTTCAGCTGAAAGTTTATTTTATCTAAGTGTAGCCACTCCTGCTCTGTTTTGGTTACTGTTTGCATGGAATATCTTTTTTCATTCCACATTTTTTACCTTTTAAATCTGAAGTTTTAATATACTTGCTTTCGTGGTATTTTTCCCTCATATTTAAGTTACAAAAAACAGGCACCCATTCAGAGCAAATCACAAAATGGACACTTAATAAATGTTAAAAGAAACCAGATGTTTTCTAAAAGTGGCAGCTTTGCCCATCTAGAAAAGGATTACTCTGCTTTTACCTATAAATGTTGTTAGCTTATAGTTAGAGAAAATCCACCAGATGGCAACCTCATCTGCATATGAGGCATGATGTGCAATTCTCTGCAACCCATTACAGGTCCCTTGAGCCAAATGCTCCCTAATTAATGGCTGATTTCTATTGTGATCCAAGTAAATGGATACTAGGTAGTCACTTGGCAGTGATTGTAGGAAGGTGGGGGATGTGCAAAATTGAGATGTATTTAGTATCAAGTGTGAAACACTTTTATAACATTCTTTTTTAAATTAATATCAAAAACAGAAATAATAGTATCTATTTCCATGTTGCCCTCTACACATATTTCTAATTTGAAGCTAAAGGGAACCATGTTCATTTGTCCAGTGTATAAAGCTGCAGATAATGTTATTTCCCCATGAATCCCACATTTTTCTAGTTGGATTCCTTGTATTTAATGGCAGTCTGGTAGCTAGCTGGTTTATTGCTTAAAATGCAAACTGTCTTCTTTATTTCTAAAGCTGATAGTATGCAGAGAGTACTGCTGGGGATATTTAACGTGTCCCTTATTGTTTTCTGTTTATAAACAACCTGCCCTGAGGTACTAATTAGGTGGAAGATATTGAATATACTTAGCAAATACTGTTGTGTTTTTCCATACAAATAAATCTGTGGTCAAGGTGAAAGTCATTCATAGGTTGGTTACATGAGCTGCAAATTTCTGAAAATATAAGTGATAGTAAAAGTTCAAGAAAAATTTTAAAAAAGGATTTGTTGAAAATTTTATTCCTGAATAGCTAGAGTTCTAATTGCATCTAACATTTCATTAATACATTCATTTCTAAAGTGGCATGTTTCACCTACCTTAAAATGCAGCTGTGTAAGACATCTGTTTGAATTAAATATCTGTAATACCTAACAGATTGCCTTTTCTTAGGACTATAATTGACTTTATTTTGCATCTGTATATTTTTCAAACTTCGTATTTGAAAAATATGTTTTTTTCTCAGTCTCCTGGGTATTTTTAGTAACATTATTGAGGCATATTTTACATATCATATAATTCACCCGTTTTGGTGTATAATTCAATGATTTTTAACAAATTTAAGTCTCCTGAGTATTTTAAAAATGGTATAGATATTCCTAGATGCTATTCCACATTATATAACAAATACTCAGCATTTTGGCAGCTCATCAATCTTTGGCTCCTAACACGCCTGCTTTTAGATATTGTTTACATAAGCGAAGGTCAGAAAATCTGACTCTTGTGTGGCTGAAATTTTGTTAGTGTGTGTCTCAATGCCCCATTTTCTAGATTGAGGAGGACACACTAACATTACATTACAGAGTTAGAATTTGGCTTCATGGCCATAAAATATTAACAAACCTAGCCTTCAGTACTACCCAGACCGTTGGAACTAGTGAATACTATAGTATTTTAATTTGACACATGTGCGGTACTGACATTACATTAAAGCATTTTACAACACATGAAAGACTGTTCTTGCTTTTGAAGGATTTACAAAATAATTGGAAAATCTATCTGGGTATAAAGAGCCCTTCGGAAAAATCATTAGACTCCTTTCATATTCTTCTCTCTCTCTTTCTTTCCTAATTTCTCTTTCTCATTCCCCAGACATATGACCTTCTGTTTGCTGCTTCTGCCATCTAGATTTGCTCACGTGGCTCCAAGTTCAAATCATATCAGCAAAGTGTACACCAAAGCTGATGTCCATTTTCTATTAAATATTAGTTCCCTTCTTCATATGTTTGGATCAAAGGCTGTATTGTAAAACAGTAGAAAAATCTCCAGGTCAGTATTACTATTGTATCTTGCACTGATGCTGGTCAGAGACTGACGTCTCCCTCAGTTGGAAGAGTTTCTTTGACCTTGATGAAGAAAATCCTCCTGTATTTGAGTAAATAAATTCTTGAGTTTAGGGGATTTACGCCTATGTGCAGAGCAACTAAAAAGTTGAACAAATTGTCAAAAACAACCATTTCAATACTCTGGAAATTGACCCAAGGCTAGAACAAACCTAGAACTTCTGAACTTTGGGTAAGAACAGAGCAAGTCTATGGTGTACTTGCCTGAGTGTGATGGTTAATTTTCTGTGTCAACTTGATTGAACTGAAGGATGCACAGATAGCTGATAAAACATTTCTGAGTGTATCTGTGAGGGTGTTTCTGGAAGAGATTAGCATTTGAATCAGTAGAATGAGTAAAGAAGATCTCCCCACCAGTACGAGTAGATATCATTCAGTCCACTGAGGGCCAAAAATGCAGAGGAACGGCAAATTTGCTCAGCTTGAGCTGGGACATCCATCTTCTCCTGCCCTCAGATGTTGATGCTCCTGGTTCATGGTCCTTCAAACTCAGACTTGGACTTACAGTATTGGCTCCCGTGGTTCTCAGGCCTTTGAGTTTGGACCGGAACTGCACCATCAGCTTTCCTGGACCTCCAGCTTGCAGACAACAGATTATGGGACTTCTCAACCTCCCTAATCATGTGAGCCAATCTCTCATAATAAGTCTCTATCTATCTATCCATCTATCTATCTATATCCTATTGGTTCCGTTTCTCTGGAGAATCCTGACTAATACACTGGGCTTGCTCCAACTTACCACTTATCACCACCACCACTCCCCACTCCAGCTTTGTTGGCACAGTAGTTCAACCATGGTGAGGCAGGCTGTAAAATAAAAGCTAGCCGCTTTGCTGCTGCCACTGCTGCTGCTGAAAGGAAGTCACTTGATTTAGAGCATTGTCAGATCTCAGTGGCAAGTGGGTAAGAAGGACTGCTAGCCTGAGGTTGCAGGACTGTTTGAGGCAGGCACTGGACCAGCAGACTACCAGGGGATGTAACAGGGAAATCCAGGAAGGGAGACAGCCATAGTGGACTTGATAGGCAATCCACATATCCTGTGTACATGCTCACACATCCCTGGCCTACACGCCTATGAGAAGCAAAAGAGACCAGGAGAAAATAAAAGCTGGAGCAGACTTGTAAATAGTTTGAAGCTTGAACGTGCTCCTCAGTCCACCCACAGACTCATCAGCAGATAATGGATGTATACTGGCTGGAGGTGTTTGAGCAAAACCTTAACACTGAGCTATGAAGATATAGGAGCAACCCTGAGGAAGCTAGTCTTTAAAAATAAAAGCAAGAGAAAAAAGTCTTAGCAGAGCCGTCAGCAGCCCCACATTATAGTGGAGACAGAGGTCTCATAAACTTAGTTCAGGCAAGTTAGTAAACAACCAAGAAAATAATGATAGCAACCATCAGGAGGCAAAATCAGAATCGAGAATTGTTAAAACATACAGTTGACCCTTGATCAGCACGGGGGGTTGGGGCGCTGATCCTCCATGCAGTTGAAAATCCGCATATATCCATATTCGCCATTCCTCTGCATCTGCAGTTCCTCCGCATATGCATCCACAGATTCAACCAACCGTGTAGTACTGTGATATTTACTATTGAAGAAAATCCATGTATAAGGAGACCCATGCAATTCAAACCCATGTTGTTCAAGGGTCAACTGTATTATCTAATATGAGCAGTATTACCAAAAAATTATGATATGCAAATAGATTTTTTAAAAAGTAAGAAGTGGATTCAGCAATTTAAATCATCCCCCCCACCCCCACACACAGAAAGCCCAGGCTCATGTGGCTTTTGTGGCAAATTGGATCAAATATTTAAAGGAAAAAAAATCACACCAATCCTTTACAGACTCTTTCAACAATTGAGGAGGATGGAAGTGCTTCCCAATTCCTTCTGTGAGGCCAGTATTACTCTGATACCAAAGACACATATAAAGACATCAGAAGAAAAGAAAACTACAGACTGATATCCCTCCTGAATACACATGCAAGAAATCTTAAAAAGCATTAGCACACTGAATTCAGCAATATAGAAAAAGGATTATAAAACACAACAAAGTTGGATTTGTTCCAGAAATGCAAATTGGAGAAGTATTAAAAACAATTAGGGACTTCCTTGGCGGTCTAGTGGTTAAGATTTCACCTTCCAATGCAGGGGGTGCAGGTTCGATCCCTGGTCGGGGAGCCATGATCCCACATGCCTCATGGCCAAAAAACCAAAACATAAAAGAGAAGCAATATTGTAACAAATTCAATAAAGACTTTAAAAATGGTCCACATCAAAAAAATCTTAAAAAAGAAACAGTGAAGCTTTCTGCCCACGGATGCTGCCGAGTAAGCATTGTTGAAGTCTCTCCCCTCTACTGCCGTCATGTCTAAGTGAGAGTCTCCCAAAGAGCCTGAACAGCTGCAGAAGCTCTTCATTGAAGGTTTGAACTTTGAAACGACCGATGACAGTCTGAGGAGCCATTGTGAGCAATGGGGAGCGCACACAGACTGTGTGGTAATGAGGGATCCAAACACCAGGCACTCCAGAGGCTTCGAGGTTGTCACATATGCCACTGTGGAGGAGGTGGAGGCAGCCATGAAAGCAAGGCCACACAAGGTAGATGGAAGAGTTGGGGAACCAAAGAGGGCCGTCTCAAGAGAAGATTCTCAAAGACCGGGTGCCCACTTAACTGTGAAAAAGATTTTTGTTGGTGGCATTAAAGAAGACACTGAAGAACATCATCTAAGAGATTATTTTGAACAGTATGGGAAAATCGAAGTGATTGAAATCATGACTGACCAAGGCAGTGGCAAAAAGAGAGGCTTTGCTTTTGTAACCTTTGATGACCATGACTCTGTAGACAAGATTGTCATTCAGAAATACCACACTGTGAATGGCCACAACTGTGAAGTAAGGAAAGCCCTATCTAAGCAAGAGATGGCTGTTGCTTCATCCAGCCAAAGAGATCACAGTCGTTCTGGAAACTTTGGTGGTGGTCGCAGACGTGGTTTTGGTGGGAGTGACAGCTTTGGTCATGGAGGAAACTTCAGTGGTCGAGGTGGCTTTGGTGGCGGCCACGGTGGTGGTGGATATGGTGGCAGGATGGCTATAATGGATTTGGTAATGATGGAAGCAGTTTTGGAGGTGGTGGAAGCTACAGTGACTTTGGCAATTACAACAATCAATCTTCAAACTTTGGACCCACAAAAGGAGGAAACTTTGGAGGCACAAGTTCTGGCCCCTGTGGTGGTGGAAGCCAATACTTTGCCAAACCATGAAACCAAGTTGGCTCTGGAGGTTCCAGTGGCAGCAGTAGCTGTGGCAGTGGCAGAAGGTTTTAATTACTGCCAGGAAACAAAGCTTAGCAGGAGAGGAGAACCAGAGAAGTGACAGGGAAGCTAGGTTATAACAGATTTGTGAATTCAGCCAAGCACAGTGGTGGCAGGGCCTAGCTGCTACAAATAAGACATTTTAGACAATACTCATGTGTATGGGCAAAAGGAACTCGAGGACTGTATTTGTTGGGTTTTTTTGTTGTTGTTGTTTTATATTTGTATAACTTTTTAAAAAACATCTTTATTAGAGTATAATTGCTTTACAATGGTGTGTCAGTTTCTGCTTTATAACAAAGTGAATCAGTTATACATATGTCCCCATATCTCTTCCCTCCTGCGTCTCCCTCCTTCCCACCCTCCCTATCCCATCCCTCTAGGTGGTCACAAAGCACTGAGCTGATCTCCCTGTGCTATGCGGCTGCTTCCCACTAGCTATCTATTTTACGTTTGGTAGTGTATATATTCGAGGACTGTATTTGTGACTAATTGTATAACAGGTTATTTTAGTTTCTGTTCTATGGAAGGTGTAAAGCATTCCAACAAAGGGTTTTAATGTAGATTTTCTTTTTTTGCACCCATGCTGTTGATTTCTAAATATAATAGTCTGATCATGACAGTGAATAAGTGTGTCTTTAAAAAAAAAGCCCACAAAACAATTAAAAATGCCATATTAATAGAATAAAGGACAAAATACACATAATCATCTCAAAAGATACAGGAAAAGCATTTGATAAAATTCAACACCCTGTCATGATAAAAGCACTCAACAAACTAGGATTAGAAGGAAACTTTCCTAACCTGATAAAGAACATCTATGAAAAACCTTTAACTAATATATGTAATCATGACAGACTGAATACTTTTCCTCTAAGATCAGAAACAAGACCAGAGTGTCCACTGTCATTACTTCTATTCATCATTGTACTGCATTGTACTGGAGATTCTAACCAGTGCAAAAAAACAAAATTATTTTAAAGCCATTCAGATTAGAAAGGGAGTAGTAAAAGCTGTCTTAATTTGCAGACAACATGATTTATATTTAGAAAATCCTAAGGAATACACACAAACACACACTACTAAAATTAATAAATGAATTTAGCAAGGTCACAAGACACAAGATCCATATACCAAAATTATTTGTATTTCTGTACATTAGCAATGAACAATCCAAAAATGCAATTAAGAAAACGATCAGGAAAACATTCCTAACAACATCAAAAAGAATAAAATACTTAAGAAATTTAGCAAAAGAAGTACAAAATTTGTATACTGAAAACCACAAAACATTGCTAAGATAAATTTTAAAAGATCTAAATAAATGGGAGAGACATTCCATGTTAATGGATTGGAATTTTCAGTATTGTTAAGATTGCAAGGTTCCCTAAATTGACAAGGTAAGCTAAAATTCAAATGGAAATGCAAAGGTCCTCAAATAGCCAAAATAAATTTGAAAAATGATAACAAAGTTGTAGGATTTACACTACCCTATTTTAAAACTTTCAAAAGTTAATAATGGAGACAGTGTGGTATTGGCATAAGGATGGGCATGTAGATCAATGGAACAGAATTGGGAGTCCAGAAGTAAACCCATACATTTATGATCAAATGATTTTTCACCAAGGCTCCAAGACAATTCAATGGGAAGAGGATAGCCCTTGCAACAAGTGGTTCTGTGTCAATTGAATATCCATAAAATGCCAAAAATTTAATTTAGACCCTTACTTTACACTATAAACAAAAATAATTCTAAATAGATCATAGACTTAAATGTAAAAACTAAATCTATAAAAATTCTAGAAGAAAATATAGGAGAAAATATTTGTAACCTTTGGTTAAACAAAGCTTAGATATGATACCAAAAGCACTAGCAACAATGACAAAAAAAGTAAATAAAAGACTTCATCAAATTAAAAACCTTTGTGTTTCAAAGGATACCATCAAGAAAGTGAAGACAACTCATGGAATGGGAGAAAATATTTGCAAATCATTTAACTATTAAGGGACTTAATCTAGAATTTTTAAAGTGCTCTTACAACTCGATAATAAAACTACATATTAAAAAAAGGAGAAAAGATCTGAATAGTCATTTCTCCAAAGAAGCCAGACATATGGCTAATAAGCACATGAAAAATTGTTCAACATAATTAACCATCATGGAGATGCGAATTAAAACCATAGTGAGATACCAATTCATACCCAGTAGAATGGCTCTATCCAAAAAGACAAACAGTAAAAATGTTGGTGAGGATACAGAAAAACAAGAATCTTCATACATTGCTTGTGGGAAGGGAAAATGATATGGTCTTTTTGGAAAATAATTTGGCAGTTTCATGAAAAGTTGAACATAAACTTACCAGGCAACCCAAACCCAAGAGAAATTAAAATATACGTCACACAAAGACTCGTATGCAAATATTCATAGCAGCATTATTCAAAATAGCCCCAAACTGGAAGCAATTCAAATGTGCATTGTTGGTGAATGGGTAAACAGTATGTGGTATATCCATACAATGGAATACTATTCAGCTATAAAAAGAGTAAGGGCTTCCCTGGTGGCACAGTGGTTAAGAATCCGCCTGCCAGTGCAGGGGTCACGGGTTCGAGCCCTGATCCAGGAAGATCCCACATGCCACAGCGCAACTAAGCCCATGTGCCACAACTACTGAGCCTGCACTCTAGAGCCCATGAGCCACAACTACTGAAGCCTGTGCGCCTAGAGCCCATGCTCCGCTACAAGAGAAGACACCTCAGTGAGAAGTCTGCAACTGCAACGAAGAGTAGCCCCCGCTCGCCACAACTAGAGAAAGCCCGTGCACAGCAACGAAGACGCAGCCAAAAATAAATAAATAAATAAATAATTTAATTATTTTAAAAAAGAGTGAGATAATGATGCATGCTACAACATGAATGAACCTCAAAAACGTGCTAAGTGAAAGAATCCAGACACAAAAGGCCCCATATTGCATAATTCCATTTATATAAATTGTCCAGAAAAGGCCAGAGTCAGAAAGTAGATAAGTGGTTGCCTGGGCTTGGTGGGGAGTGGGAATTGACCGCAGAAAGGCCTGAGAGCATTTTTAAGTGTGATGGAAATATTTTTAAAAACTAGCTTTAGTGGTAGTTGCACAATTCTATGAATGAACTGGAAATCTTTGAGTCAGTACATAAATGATAACTCAATAAAGCTTTAAAAAATAATACCCACCGTATTCCAAGGAAATAACTGTAATAAGCTTCCCTCATCAGTTCACTCATGCCTGTGTATTTAACTTTTGTTCCATTTGTGTCTATTGCATCTTAGATGAGCAGTCTGCCTTCATGAACTGTATCTATTTCTGGACTACAAAGAGTCCTGGAAACTCTGACCCACTCCACTCATTCAGTCTAAAACCTATCGAAGCAATGTCAGCTCAGAATCCTAGAAGCAGGAGTCTCTTCTTAAAGTAGCAATAGTTCAGAGTACCTGATCTAGTCCTATCCACAAGCCTCTGCAACAGTCCTCTTTTGTTGTCGACACAAATTCCAGCCAGTACCTTATGGCAGAGACTTCAGGCATGCATCAGGAAGGAGAAATCTGTTTGATAATGATACCTAGAGGTATCATTCACCAATAATATTAGAATGGAGGAAAGTAAAATTCTCTATTGGCACACACTACACAACTATTTCATAAGAGTTTGATCAGTGTTCTGAGTGTAAGCACATACTTAACAGCAAAGACATTGACAAGTCTCCAGTGCCTTACAAAAACTATACAATTTCTGAAATACTTTCATGGGTACCTGAAAAACAATACTTGGTTATCAATTTAATCAAAATGATGATAAAATGTTTTAAAATAACCATAGAGGAAAGCGATATGGTTATAAGGAAACTTAGTTCTTCCTTATAGAAGAATCTTTGTTCTTTGTACCTTTGTACCTTGGATGCACTTTTTTAAAAAAATCAAAGATATGATAAAGGCAATAAAATGTAGATAAAATTATTCTTATGATATTTGAAATCTCTGCTATCAGGCATTAGCTTGAAGACCAATTTATCATCTTAAATTTTTTTAAATTTATAATAATTATAGATTCATAGGAAGTTGCAAAGAAATATACAGGGAAGCTCTGTGTACTCTTTTCCCAGCTTTTATCAGTGGTAACAACTTACACAACTATAGTACAATTTCAAAACCAAAAAATTGATATTGTTACAATTCATAGAGCCTATTCAGATTTCAGCAGTTATATATGTACTCAGTTGTGTGTGTGTACCTCTATGCAATTTTCTCATGTGTAGCCTTGTGTAACCACCACCACAATCAAAATACTCAACTGTAACATCAGCATAAGACTCTTTCATGTTACTTATTTATGTCACACCAATCTCCTCCCCTTCTATTCCTAATTCCTGGTGACCATGAATCTCTTCTCTATCTCTATAATTATGTTATTTCATGAATATTACATAAATAGAATCATGCAATATGTGAGTTTTTAAGATCGGCTTTTTTAAAGTCTTTTTTTATGAGTCTTCTTGAAGATCATTTTATTTTATTGTATTTTATTTATTTTTCTTTGGCTACACCATATGGCTTGTGGAATCTCAGTTCCCCGACCAGGGATTGAACCCAGGCCCTGGCAGTGAAAGCTTGGAATCCTAACCACTAGGCAACCAGGGAAGTCCCCAAGATTGGCTTTTTTCACTCAGGATAATGCCCTTGAGATACCTCCAAGTTGTTACATGTATCAGTAACTCATTCCTTTTTTTGTTTTTACTGCTGAGTAGTATTCCATGGTATGGATATACCACAATTTATTTAGCCATTCATCCATTGAAAGGCATTTGGGTAGTTTCCAGGTTTTGACTATTACAAATAAAACTGCTATGAGCATTCATGTACAAATACCTGCAGGAAAATAAATCTTCATTTCTCTGCGTTAAATGCCAAGAGTACGATTGATGGATCATTAGTGAAGTCCATTTTTAGACTTGAAAGAAACTGCCGAACTATTTTCCATAGTGTGTGTACCATTTTACATTCCTACCAGCAATGTATGAGTGATCTAGTTTCTCTACATCCTCACCAGCATTTGGTGTTATTACTATGTTTTATTTTAGTCATTCTGATAGGTGTGTAGTAATATCTCATTGTACTTTTGATTCACATTTCTTTAATGGTTAATGATGTTGAACATCTTTTCATGTTTATTTACCATCTGTATATCCTCTTGGGTGAAATATCTGTGCATGTCATTTTCTAATTGGATTGTTTGTTATTGTAATGCTGAGTTTTGAGAGTTCTTTATATGCTTTAAATGCAAGGTCATTTGCATATACATATTGGATATGTAATTGCAAATATTTTCTCTCAGACAGGAATTTTTTTTTTACATCTTTATTAGAGTATAATTGCTTTACAATGGTGTGTTAGTTTCTGCTTTATAACAAAGTGAATCAGTTATACATATACATATGTTCCCATATCTCTTCCCTCTTGCATCTCCCTCCCTCCCACCCTCCCTATCCCACCCCTCTAGGTGGTCACAAAGCACCGAGCTGATCTCCCTGTGCTATGCGGCTTCTTCCCACTAGCTATCTACCTTACGTTTGGTAGTGTATAAACGTCCATGCCTCTCTCTCGCTTTGTCACAGCTTTCCCTTCTCCCTCCCCATATCCTCAAGTCCATTCTCTAGTAGGTCTGTGTCTTTATTCCTGTCTTACACCTAGGTTCTTCATGACATTTTTTTTCTTAAATTCCATATATATGTGTTAGCATACGGTATTTGTCTCTCTCTTTCTGACTTACTTCACTCTGTATGACAGACTCTAGGTCCATCCACCTCACTACAAATAACTCAATTTCGTTTCTTTTTATGGCTGAGTCATATTCCATTGTATATATGTGCCACATCTTCTTTAACCATTCATCCGATGATGGACACTTAGGTTGTTTCCATCTCCGGGCTATTGTAAATAGAGCTGCAATGAACATTTTGGTACATGACTCTTTTTGAATTATGGTTTTCTCAGGGTATATGCCCAGTAGTGGGATTGTTGGGTCATATGGTAGTTCTATTTGTAGTTTTTTAAGGAACCTCCATACTGTTCTCCATAGTGGCTGTACCAATTCACATTCCCACCAGCAGTGCAAGAGGGTTCCCTTTTCTCCACACCCTCTCCAGCATTTATTGTTTCAGGGTTTTTTGATGTTGGTCATTCTGACTGGTGTGAGATGATATCTTATTGTAGTTTTGATTTGCATTTCTCTAATGATTAATGATGTTGAGCATTCTTTCATGTGTTTGTTGACAGTCTGTATATCTTCTTTGGAGAAATGTCTATTTAGGTCTTCTGCCCATTTTTGGATTGGGTTGTTTGTTTTTTTGTTATTGAGCTGCTTATAAATTTTGGAGATGAATCCTTTGTCAGTTGCTTCATTTGCAAATATTTTCTCCCATTCTGAGGGTTGTCTTTTGGTCTTGTTTATGGTTTCCTTTGCTTCGAAGTTTCATTAGGTCCCATTAGTTTATTTTTGTTTTTATTTCCATTTCTCTAGGAGGTGGGTCAAAAAGGATCTTGCTGTGATTTATGTCATAGAGTGTCCTGCCTATGTATTCCTCTAAGAATTTGATAGTTTCTGGCCTTACATTTAGGTCTTTAATCCACTTTGAGCTTATTTTTGTGTATGGTGTTAGGGAGTGATCTAATCTCATACCTTTACATGTACCTGTCCAGTTTTCCCAGCACCACTTATTGAAGAGGCTGTCCTTTCTCCACTGTACATTCCTGCCTCCTTTATCAAAGATAAGGTGACCGTATGTGCGTGGGTTTCTCTCTGGGCTTTCGATCCTGTTCCATTGATCTATCTTTCTGTTTTTGTGCCAGTACCATACTGTCTTGATTAAGGTAGCTTTGTAGAATAGTCTGAAGTCAGGGAGCCTGGAGTAGTTTCATGGCCACGAAGAAGACAGAAAGACCACTCACAACTGCATAAACAAAATTATCACAAGCTTTCTTATCTCCTGTTTGTTCTTCTAGAAACTCATTTGTCTTCTCTAAAGAAACCTATTTGTTCTTCCCCTGGAAGCCCTTTACCCCCTTCCTTTCCTCTACTAAGTTAAATATATAAGCCCCAGATTCTAACTACCCCTTTGAGTATATCACTAAGCACTCCCTCGTATATGCATATTGCACATGTAAATAAACTCTGCTTTCTTTTCCTCTTGCTAATCTATCTTTTGTCAGTTTAATTCACATGTCCTCAGATACTGAGCCCAAGAGGGTAGAGGAATGTTTTTCCTTTCCTACACCTTCAAATTGCAACGTGGTGTTACTTATTATTGTATGAACCTGCCCTCCTCTTAAAATTCTAAGAAACATTTTTGAGTAAATATGTTTTTTTTAATATGTGTTTTATAAATATGTGTTTCTCTTACTAAAAAAGAAATTAAAATTAAACGAGTTTGAACTTTTTTATTTATCCTCTCTCATGCCTGTAGTTATATCTATATGTAAACCTATCTACAAATTTTCTTAGGCAATTAAATTTGCAATTGCTTCTCAGATCTGTGGTGCTCTAGGAAACGAGTCTATCTTAGCTGCACTTTTAGGCTAAATTCTCTAAAAGCAGTAATATCTAAACATCACTTGAGGAATTTGCATAAAGTGCAAATTCCTGTGTCTTACCTCCCATCTCCATATTTTCTTATTCACTAAGCAGGAGTCCAAGGGTTTGTAATAAGTACCCCAGGTATGAAATTTAAGCATGCTACACTTTAGAAGAGCTGCCCTAAAACCAAAAATAACTAGACCAAATCTATCTAGATGAGACATTCAGAAAATAAAGTCATCTTTTTGTAAAATCTCACTTGATGCCCTTTTGAAATACTGGAGAAATTTGCAATATGGTTGTTATCTTGGGAATAAATTTTTTCTAAAATCAACACTTGCTATATTAACGTTAACATCATTTTGAAATACTAAAATGGCTATGGCTAGTCCTCGTTTGGAATACATACCTATTTAATCCTATATTCAAGACGTAGAAGCATCTTGCTTACAGACCTGCTGAAGTGGGAAACCAAATTCATCACTTTATGTCAGGGTGCCACATAAAATGTAGACTTTTTGTAACGCCAAGGAAAGGAAATGTACATTTTTTGTAACGTGAAAGTTGGTGTACATTTTACTAAACTTGTTCTTTCTGATGATAATGCCCCTTCCATCTTCTCTGCTTGGTAATTCTTTGATCCTCTTCAAAAGTCACCTCCTGTGACTCTCTTCTTCTACTTTCATTATCCCTTTCTTTGTTTCATCATAATCACTTCTTTCTTTGCACTTGTCCATAGCACGTTGTATTTGTCTGCATTATGTATTTTTTATTGTAATTAATTTGTTATATATCTGTCTTCCTTGCTAGACTGTAAACTTCTCCAGGGCAGAAATCATGGTATAATGATTTTTGTGACCTCAGTCGCTAACTTATTACTCCATTCAGGAGATATGGCCATGATTTAATATCTGTATACATAAGCATTTCTATCTATAGGATACCAAACCATCTTTGTGAATATAATCCAGGACTTTATCAGGCACCTTCCCTTAACAATGATAAAGGTGTATGCATCGTAATAATTTCTGTTGGTGACTGGATAAGTGACTATTTTCAAAGAACTGCTAGACTTCTTTGAAAATTGATAGCATCTAAGAGATAAGTATGTTCCAGTTTTCAGATTGTAAGGTAGTAATGAAGAAAGAGAACAAAACAAAAAACCCCATATAACAACTACCTAGGATAAAGGGATGATTGGGTGAATTTTTTGTTTTCTTAGTCCCAGTAAGATGGTGTTCAACAATATGGCGTTTCTGTCAGCTTAAATTTTCTCAAGGCTGCTTTGTCTGATTCTGCTGGGTAATGTTAATGTTCATAAATTAGGCAATACTAGTGTTTCTAGGGAACACAGTTACCTTATATTACCCCAGTCAATTTTGGACAAATAATCCAATATTAAATTTTATTCGTGAGTGCATGTTCTACACATTTCAAGCTAAGTAGCATCATAACAAATACTATGTAAAACGTTATGATTGTGACTAGTATATGTCAGGGTGTGTGAGTCTGTATTCCTCAGATGCCACTCCAATTTACTGCTACATTGTGCTATGGAAGAGGTCAGCCAGGAAATGGGCCAAGGCTTTTAAAAACTCCAGTGTTCAGCCAATTCTATTAGTTCCAAGTGCTTTGCTTCCTTCCTCTGTGAGGATACATCAGCTTAGCATAATAGGTCCAATTTTCAAAAAGCTGCATTTGATTTATTTCTTTTGGAAATTCAGCTTTCAGTCTGAAAAAAAAAAATAACGTGCTTGTATTTAAATAGCCAGATTCCCCACACCCAAACTGGTAGGTGGAATTATGGAATCAGAAAAGACTTCTCTTAGAGACTGATTACGGAAGCACATTTTAAATAATGAACTGTGAAGGAGAATTAACATTTTCTTGCCGTTATCCTGATGTTAGGAAGTAAGAGTACAGAATCTTAGTTAGGGGACCAAATACTTTGATTTCTTGAAAGCCTGCCTTAGATGACTGCTTTAATGCAGTCATTACTTCACAAACATGACTTCACTTCAAGCCTACATGATTCAAAGATTTTAAAAAGGAGTAGGCAGTTTTTAAATGTATCAAGCAAGGAAGTAGCAAAGTACTTGTCACTAAACAGATAATCAACATTGCAAAAATTGGCTGATGACATGCACAGAAATCCTATGCTATGGCCAAATAATAACATTGCCCAAACTGAGTCTACTAGCATTTAAAAAAATTCTTTGGAATTTAAAACATAGATAGTGTTAAAGGATACTTCTTCAAAGGTAAAATCATGACTGTCATTTACATATAAAATGAACATATGTCAAAGATTTTATTTAACTCTAACTAATGAAAGAGCCAGAAAGATGTTATTGGTTCAAGACAAATTCAAAGAACAGAAATAGCTTATGAAATGAATTTACAAATAGATTCAAAACTGGCATTTTCCACAAGGAGAGGGAAATCAGTTCTTTCTCCTCTGCATATGGAAAAATCGTTTGCAGTGTTTTCAGTTATCTAAAACTTTGAATTATACGATAATTCGAAGACAGTGTAAAGTGGAGATAACCTTGATGGGTAAATTCAACAGGACACCCACTAATATGTTTTTGTCCATTTTGATCTTTCATAATTTTTCCTGACAATAGAATCTATATACACAAGAAATGGTTAATTTCATTAAGTTGATATAAGATTTCCTGTCTTCAAACATAGTCTTTTATTTTATTTTTTAAAAATTTATTTTATTGAAATATAGTTGATTTACAATGTTGTGTTAATTTCTGCTATGCAGCAAAGTGATTCACTTATACACACACACACACACATACACACACACACACACACACACACATATATATTCTTTTTCATATTCCTTTCCATTATGGTTTATTACAGGATATTGAATATAGTTCCATGTGCTATATAGTAGAAACATAGTCTTATACATAGCTATTGTAGTTCATAGTCACAGTGTTAATTTTCTGTGTGTGGTTAATTTACAGTACATGTTCCAGTTCTTCCTGTGAGTGAATTGATAACTAGGAGTGCTTCTTATAATCCTTTAAAGAAAAACCCTTTTGTGGTGAGTGGAATTCTAATATGGCCCCCAAGATTCTCACCCTTATATAGGGTATATACATACCCTATATAATTACCTCCCCTTGATTGTGGACAGTCTCTGTGAATAAGATAGCAAAGGGATTTTGCAGATGTTGCTTTTGAGTTAATCAGAATGGAAGTTATGCTGGGTAGGCCTGACCTAATCAGGTTAGCCCCTAAAAGAAATAAGAAGCACTAGGAGACATGCTCCTGTTGGCCTTGAAGACAGCTACCATGAGCTCAACAGTTGCAAGGAAATGAAGTCTTCTACCACCACATGATCTTGGAAGAGAGTTTAGAGCCTCAGATAAGATCTTAGCCTTGGCCAACACCTTGAGTTCAGTCTAGTGAGATGATGATGAGAGAAACCACCTAATCCAAGTCCAGCCTCCTGACTGATGGAAATAAATGGGTGTTTTCTTAACGCTGCTAAGTTTGTGGAATTTTGTACCCAGTAATAGAAAACTAATACACTTCCCCTCTCCTCTAAGGAGAATTGCCTCCTCTGTGGATAAATAAATGGATACAGATAAATAGATAAACAAGAAAGCAAACAAATTAGAAAAAAAACCCCACAGGAATAATGTGAAAACTTGCATATGACAGCTACATGTTTTGAATAACAGCTCAAACTCCTCTGATCAAATAAAGATAATAAGAATCTCTGGAAAAAATATGTATATTATTCTTTTTATTTCTTTATGATAATAAAAGGAATACATGTTCATTTTAGAAAATTTGGAAACCACAGAAAGCCACACCATTAACATTTTGGAGGATTTCATATCATATTTGTTTCTATATGTTTTTCATATACCATGATCATCCATGCCCACCGCTGATCCCTGGTTCCTAGAATAGTGCCTGGTACAGAGTGGACTGTAAGATAATATTTACTAAGTATAAGAAAGTTAGGATGAACAGATAAATAAGTTGTTTTTTGTTATTATTTAAGGATATTTTATAGTCTTAGTTCTTATGACTCTCTCTACATCAAATATGGTTAATATAATTCCTAAAGAGTACATTATGTGCAGTAGAATGCCTAAGAGCAGTTTACATAAGCCTGTGGCTTTGGCTTTCTGCTCATTGCTATTTCTTTCCTTTCTCTTTCTGATGAACAGAATTTTATCTGTTATATTAAAAAAAAAGCTTTATTGAGATATACTCCATATATCATACAATTCTCCAATGTAAATTTGCAATTCTGTGGCTTTTGTTATATCCACAAAGTTGCACAACCATCACTGTAATTTCTGCTATATTTTTAATCAAAAATATAGATTTTATTCACCATTGTTAATGTGATTAGGCTCCTAGTATACTTGTGAACCCACTATCTTTACTGGAAACTGCTGATTTCTTTTTACTGAAAAATTTAGCTCTTTTTGTAGCATTGGTATATCTAATATAAGTTGAAAGTGTTTTCCTTAAAATGTATACAGTCCTTATAGAATATTATTAGGCAATAAAAAATAATGTAGTACTGATACATGTTACAACATGGATGAATCTTGAAAACAGCATGCTAAATGAAAGAAGCCAGCCACAAAAAGCCGTGTATATAATTCCACTTATTCATTTATGTGAAATGTCCAGATAGGCAAATCCATAGAAATAGAAAGTAGATTAGTGGTTGCCAGGAACTGGGGAGAGGTAAATGCGGAGTGACTGCTAACGGGTACAGGGTTTCTTCTGGGAGTGATGAAAATGTTCTAAAATTAGATTATGGTGATGATTGTACAGCTCTCTGAATAAATTAAAGAACACTGAATTGTATAATTTAAATGGGTGAATTTTATGCTATATAAATAAATTATATATGTGTGTATATATATATATAATATCTCAATACAGCTGTTAAAAATTTATAGAGGTGGGCAGGAATTTCATTCTATCCGATTAAACACAGTGAAAACTAGTGATCCTAAAGGACAAATTTTAGAAAAGTTATAGCTATATTTAAACCTTAACCAAATTTTTTCAAAGAGGTTTTTGTTTGTTTCTCATATTTGTTTATTTAAATTTTTTAATATGAAAAAAGTGTGATTACTGGTTAGTCGCATCAAACATTTAAGGAAGAAATAATATGAATTCTACAAAAAATCTTCCAAAAAATGGAGGAGAGGGACTTCTTCCCAATTCATTCTATGAGGCCAGCATTACTCTGATACCAAAACCAGACAAAGACATTACAAAAAAAGGAAACTACTGACCAATATCCCTCACGAACCTGGAGGCAAAAATTTTATACAAAACTTCAGCAAATTGAATCCAGCAATATATAAAAAGGGTAATACATCACAACAATGTTGGGCTTATCTCAGGAATACAGAGTTGATTTAACATTCAAAAGGAAGCAATGTAAGGCATCATACTAACAATTTAACACACACTCAAACATATTATGATTTCAATAGATTCAGAAAAGTCATTTGGCACAATTCAAGATACATTCCCTATTAAAACTCTCAGCAAAACAGGAATCAAAGGAAACTTTCTCAACCAGATGAAGAGCAACTATGAAAAACATATAGGTAGCATCATATTTAATGGTGAAGAACTAAATGGTTTCCCGCTAAGATCAAGAAGAATAAGACAAAAGTGTTCATTCTCATCACTTCTTTTCAACATTGTACTAGAGGTTCTGGCCAGTGCAATCAGGCAAAAAAGAAGGAAGGAAGGAAGGAAGGTGGGAGGGAGGGAGGGAAGGAAGGAAGGAAGGATGGAAGGAAGGGGAAAGAGAGAGGGAGGGAGGGAGTAAGGAAGAAAGAAAAGGCA
The DNA here is from genome assembly GCF_964374135.1 of Grampus griseus. Lineage (NCBI taxonomy): Eukaryota > Metazoa > Chordata > Mammalia > Artiodactyla > Delphinidae > Grampus > Grampus griseus. Next base: position 96,201,929 of record NC_138999.1, on the reverse strand, counting down.
TCCATTTTGGAAAGAAAAAAGTAAAACTGTCTTTATTTGTAGACAACATGAAAGTCTATGTAGAAAATCTGATGGAATCCACAAGAAAGCATGAGTTTATCAGGTTGCAGGCTACAACATCAATATTCAAAAAGCAACTGTAATTTTATATATTAGCAATGAACAATCAAGAATTGAAATTTAAAGAGCAATGCCATTTGTGATAGCACTTAGGGATCAAAAACACTTAACGATAGTACTTAGGGATAAATACTTAGGGATAAAGCTGACAAAAAATGTGCAACACTGAAAACTACAAAACACTGCTGAGATAAATTAAAAGACGTTTAATTAATAGACCTTGTGCATGGCTTGGAAGACTCAATATTGTTAAGAGGTCAGTTCTCCCAAAATTGCTCTATAGATTGATTCAATGCAATCTTAATTACAATCCCACTTTGCTTTTCTGAAGAAATTGACAAGTTGATTCTAAAATGCCTTTAAAAATGCAAAGGACCTAGAATAGACAAAATCGCTCTGAAAAAGAACAAAGTTGGGGACTAACACTATCTGATTTCAAGTCTTATTGTAAAGCTACAGTAATCAGGACAATGTGGTATTGGCGTCAAGCTAGACAAACAGATCAGTGGAACAGAATAGACAGTCCAAAAATAAACCCACATATATGAACAATTGATTTTTGACAAAAGTACAAAAGCAATTCTGTGGAGAAAGGATTTGTAAAAAATAAATGCTGCTGAGACAAGTGGTTTATCCATATGCAAAACGAACAAACAAACCAAAACCAAAAACACACCAAAAACCAAAAACTTCAATCTAAACTTCACACTATACACAAAATTTAACTCAAAATGGATCATGGATCTAAATGTAAGCCTAAAAGTATAAAGCTCTAGAAGAAAACATAGGAGAAAATTTCTGTGACCTTTGGTTAAGGAACAGTCTCTTAGATACAACACCAAAAGCACAACCCAGAAAAAAGGGATAAAAGACTTCATGGAAAATAAAAAACTTTTGCTCTTCAAAAGAGACTGTTAGGAGACTGAAATGACAAGAAAATATTTGCATAGCATATTTCTCATAAGAGACTTATATCCAGGATACAAAAAGAACACTCAAAACTTAATAAACAAACAACCCAATAAAAAAAGCAAAGGATTTGAGCAGACATTTCACCAAAGAAGATACATGGATCACAAATAATCACATGAAAAGATGGTCAATGTCAGTAGTCATTAAAGGTATTGCAAATTAAAACCATAATGAATACCACTATGTACCTATTAAAAATGACATGTATTGGCAAGGATGTGAAGGAACTGAAATTCTCATAACCCTGATGGTGAAATGTAAAATGGTACAGCCACTTTGGAAATGAGTGTGGCAGTTCCTTTAAAAGTCAAATTCACAGATGCCATATGATCCAGCTCTTCCATCTCTAGGTATTTACCCAAGAAAAAATAAAGCATGTGTCCATACAAAGATTTGTACCTGAATGTTTATAACAACTTTATGTGTAGTAGCCAAAAAAGTGGCAACAACCTAGATATTCATCAGCAGGTGAATGGATAAACAAATCGCTATATGTCCACACCATGGAATACTACCCATTAATAAAATTGAACTATTGATACAACAGCATGAATGAATCTCAGAATAATTTTGCTAAGTGAAAGAAGCCAGCCCCAAAAGAGCACATACTCATGATTCCATTTATACAAATCTTAATAAGATACCAACGAATCTATATTGACAGAAAGCAGTTCAGTAGTTGCTTGAGAAAGGGGAGAGTAGAGAGGTGTAGGAGAGAGGGATTACCACGGGGCAGGAGAAGATGTTGGGGGTGATGGATATGTTCATCATCCTGATTGAGGGGATGGTTTCACATGTGTGTACATATATCAACATTTAACCAATTGTATGCTTTAAAGACGTACAGTTTATTTTATGTCATTTTTCTTCAATAAAGCCATTTCAAAAAACCTCATTGAACAAAAAAAGTGTTACTATCTTCACCATCCTTAATTGGCATCTTCAGTAGTAAAAATTTTATTTTAAAATGATCTATTAATCACAAGACAAACTAATTTTTTTCTTCTTCCTTGGAATAGCTGAACATATAGAAGAATCAGTAAATTAGGAAACTTTAAACATAGAACCACAGGCCTTAAAGAATTTTAAGCTTGAATATTCCATGTGTTGATGATGATATTAATGCAGTTAAATTGAGCAAAACATTCCTAATCCTGAAAGCTTAAAATTAGGGTTCTTATCAGAATACACATACGTGATGTCAATGCAAATCCCCCACTCATTTATGAAGTTATTTTGACATATACCAATCTCCTTTTCCATTCAGTCATTTTATGTAGGCCCTCTTGGTGTGGGAAGGTTATAACTTTTTCTCTGAGGTGAAGGGAAGCTATTCCATGACAAGGTTTTCTACTAGCAAAGAAAAGAGTTGTGACAACAAATGGATAATTCAAGAAAATATGCCTTATTCAATAAATGAATATCAGATTAATAGGGTTCAATATGCATGTTTATCTTTGACTTTTTAACTTATTGATTCTAACATTCTCAATATAAAGTTTAGCATTTTAGTCATGATTCTACTTCAGGCTAATTATCTAGGCTACAGAGTTCATGACTGATCATCATATTCAATTATTGTATTATGCTAGTCGTGGTTATAATGCAGAAGAAACCAATCACACAGCCTTTGTGGTATTCAGTAGCTTACAAAGGGGGGCTTCCTAATTTCTTAGGCAGGGAATATTTATGAGCAGTTTGTTTCTGGGAGCCCTGAAATATGGTACTTTGGAAAGGTGAGGGTAAGTGGTCTCAAATTTAGATTTATGTTTTCCCATATATGTAAAGTTTATCTGAATGAATTACACATGTTTAAAATCCAGAAAATATGAGGTTGGAAGATAGTTGATGTAATACATACTTAGGAATTTATCAATACTTTTTCTCTTTTTGATTTTTATTTTTCCTTCCAGTTTTATTGAGATATTATTGCCATACAGCACTGTGTAAGTTTAAGGTGTACAGCATAATGATTTGACTACATACATCATGAAATGATGACCACAGTAAGTTTAGTGAACATCCATCATCTCATATAGATACAAAACAAACAGAAAAAATTTTTTTCCTTGTAATAAGAACTCTTAGAATTTACTCTGTTAATAACTTTCATATATAACATACAACAGTATTAATTAAATTTATAATGTTGTACATTACATCCGTAGTACTTATTTATCTTATATCTGGAAGTTTGTACTTTTTGACTGTCTTCATCCAATTCCCGCTCCCCCTTCCCCCCTGCCTCTGGTAACTGCAAATCTCATCTATTTTTCTATGAGTTTATTTGTTTGTTTGTTTTTGAAGTATAATTGACCTACAACACTATGTTAGTTCCTGTCACACAACGTAGTGATTCGATATTTCCGTACATTTCAAAATGATCACCACAGTAAGTCTGGTTACCATTGTGATGTACTTTTTGTAGCCAGATATATTCACTGAAGTTTGTTCTTAAAGACCAGAAAACTTGGGCCAAGACAGAAGGAAAGGATTCCTTGCATATTTCCCCAATGACACTTTGTATGCTTTAAGCATAACATTTATGGGGGAATCTTACTTTGTTCTTAAATATAAACTCAAGTTATGTACTGATAAATCGAGCAAATTTCTATTTTTATCTGCATTCTAACTCAGGCAAAATCAAAGCTTTCTCTTCATTCAGATTTTTCAGAAAAATTTGGCTGTACAGACCTGTCCAGATTGTTGTGGGCTGAAGAGTTAATATAGATTGTCTTCTCTATAGATTTGATGTTGTCGAAGTAAAGGAGAAAGAGAAAGCAAATACACTGGGAAAGGAATTTCGATCTTCTGGGATCAGCCAGGGAGGCAGCTGTCTCAAAATTATGGAAAAAGCAGCAGAGTTTTGGGGCCTGGGTTAATAGCAGCTCCCTTAACAAGCCAGTTCTATAGTTAGGTGTAGGGAGTTGTTTCTAGAAATGTAGTCTACAGTTTGTTCCTTCAGGTCTCACAGTGATTCTGAGGATCATCTAATATCCTTTAATAAACTCAGTTGAGTTTAATTATTAAACGAGCTAGAATGAAATCATTTATCTATTTCTAAGAATCCTTACCTATACAGTAATAGGTATCAGAATGGTGCTGCAAGTAACAGTATCTAAAATGTGTTATTGGCTGAATTGAGACAATGGGGAAATAAATATTAAAAATGCACCCATTTCAATCTGGAAGGCTTGTGACTGTGGTCAAGCTTTTGCTTGCTATTCCTTGGAGTATAAACCAAATATCAACCAAGGCTGTAGGATTAAGAAAAATGGTAGGAAATTTCGGAGGTTGCCATGTACTGGCTCCTTCTTGTGGTTTTTAAGAAAAGCTCCGTAAGAAAGTGATGCACTCAGGCTGCAGAAATGGAAAGAAAAATAAATGTCCTAAGAGGGGTGCTTTTAGCCTTTGGCCTGCAATTTAAGTTTACTGAGACTCCTGTAATTTGGAGCCTTGCAGGATAGAAAAAGCTAAAGGCTTCTGTACTCCAAAGGAAGGCATCGACAGTGGTGAGAACAAAGCTGCAGCCATAGCAGTAAATAAGATTGATGCTCTGCTGGACAAATTCTCTGATCAAATTAATAGTGTTTTCTTCTCAACAGAGCTTACTGTTTCACATGTCCTGAAGGTAGAGGCCATTAAGTTAAAGGAGAAGAGGAAAGTGGATAGAGTGCAAAGATAAGCAACTCAAAGCCCCAAATTCTCAGGCTTAAAAAGTTTTAGACCGGTGGTACTCCAAGTGTGGTCCACTGACTAGCTGTCAGTTAACGAATTTTTGGTACTGGTCTGAGAGGAGATAAGGAACTTCAAGCAGAATGTAACTGGTCTGAGAGGAGATAAGGAACTTCAAGCAGAATGTAAGTCAGCTTTGACCCTAAGATCACTGTTTAGTTCAGCTGACTTTTTTATGTCAAGACTTTCTCAGTGAAGGCAGCACTGTGTTAATTTACATTCTGTTGTGAGCACCGTACCTTGTCACAGTCTGGAACTTTGAGTAGAGCTAGTCTAGAAAAGATCCTTGGCCAAGGTTATTCACATATAGATTGATTAGAAATAAATATGCTAGAAATCTACTAAGCTTTGAGGAATATATTGCCAAAAAATATCCCAAACCTGACTGGAACAGTCTGTGCCTGTTAAACCCCACAACAATCCCCAAGGTCCTGAACCTGCACCAACAAGAAGCAAGCTGTCCAAAGCTATGTGGCTTCCAGAAAGGACATCCTCTACAAAGCCCAGCTCAGATGTAACCAGGAGGATAATGGAAAAGGAAGAACTATGAGAAACAGAATCAGGGAAAATGGAGGGCAATGGACAACGGAAATCCTCCCAGACAATTTCAAAGATTTCAAGGGCTGCCAGATGAGCTAACCAAGGAATTTATTCTCCTGCCGATTTTTTTCTACTTCACTATTCCTGTTTAGAATGACAATAATTGTTAGGATTTAGAGTTTTGCGTTCTCCTTTTTCTGATGGGAATTTTTGCCACATTCAAACCTCATGAAGAGGACTTCACATCACCCCAAATTCTGAGTTTGTTACTGGATCTAGTAATTAGATGGGAATTCTGCCTCTCTTGCGAGGAGGGTGAGTGTGTTTCCTCACACTAGTGGGAAGAAGGGTGTGCATAGATGTTTGGAAGTTAGAGGAGTGTACTAGAGCAGAGAATACAAGTTCTGTACCCAATATCCATTTCCCTGTCTTTTTTCTTTTTTAACTAACGGAGCCCCAACTTTTGGGAAGCATTTCCCAACCTTCCTGGAAGATAGGCATGACGGTATTTCACACTTCTGGTCAAAGGTATGAAGGAGAAACTGTTGGTTACAACTTCTGAGGATGTTTCTTAAAGTGGTGGGTGAGCTGACAATACAGCCATACCCTAAGGATGGTGGTGAGCCATGCCAGTCATGGACTGCCCACGTCTGGACTTCTTCATGAGAAAAAATAAACCCCCAATTTGTTTGAGCCACTGTTTTCCACTTTCTGTAACTACCAGGCAAATGTAAATTTTTAATTGGTACACTAGAAAAGATGTAACTGTGTTCTCTATTTACTTAATGAATCCTAATGATCTATGTTCACTATTTACTTAGTGAAGTAGATAGAAATCCAGGTCTGTCTATTGAAAATTATATTGTTTGAATCAATTCAATAAGATTTTTACTCAGAGCCTATTGTGTGCTTGGCACTGATGTTTATTGAGAGTAATCTTTACTGACTATACCACAATTCTTACATTATAATTCCTCTTTTCAGTACAGTTTTTAAGGTCTACACTGGAATTCATCTCCTTTCCTGTTCTTCCCACTGGGTTGAATCTTGGAGGAAATTTTATGGCTGCAGACTGAAATCTTGCCGGTTTTACACCTTGTACTCTGCATTTTTATACCTAAAAATCGAGGACTTCACACCCACAGGGCAACATATTATATTTAACTTGCATCATATATAGTCCTAAACTCACCTGAAAATACAGTGTTATCCATTATGAATGAGATTTATTTCATAACTTGTCCACATTCATTTGCTGTCATAGATATTAATTGGTTGCCTACTCAGCCTCCATTTCCCTCTTCTTTCCCAAGGGACCCACATTTCTGACCAGGTAGCTGCCCCTCTTCCATGCAGCTAATATATACATACACAAATTCACACATGTGCACACGTTTATGCTTTCCATTGTGTATGAGTGAATGTCTATGAAATGATTTCTCCATACAACTAAAAGGCTCTTAAAGATAGTAAATAAAGAGGCTGCATATGGGAGAGAGTTTGTGTGGAAAACAGATGATAGTTTACCTTCCCCCAAATGATAATTATCTGGTGTTGACTCCTCTTGAGACCAGAGCCATACAAAAGGGCAGTTCCCAAGAGTGCTTGGCTGTACTTACCGGGACTGATGGTGGCAGTCAGTTAATGAGAAAGGATCCTGAGGTCTAGCCAGAAAGGTTAGATACTGGCTAATTATTCTGAGCAACTTGAAGCGGGAGAGAGGTGGAGAACAGGGGTCCAGGAGACAAAGTGGGCCAGATGCTAAAGAAACAGTAACACCAAGGAACCAAAGAAATGAGAGGAACTAGAGTTAGTAAGAGGCTACAAATATCAAGATGAGCATCAGACAGCAGAACTATCTGGAATGGAGTTTGATGTGTGGGGAATAGGGTAGTTCAGGAATGCATCTTGAAGAAGTGGGAGTGTAGTTTCAACCCCCTTTTATGAATGTTTTGGTTGCTCCCACCAACAGGGGTGAGTCTTAAAGGAACAGGCTACAACCAAATAGTATTTTATTGAAAATGAGTATCATGGCAGAATGGATTACCTACACTTTGTTTTTAACTCCATGACCTTATCATATAGGGTTGGGGTTAGGTTATGGTAGATCAAAACTTGAAATTCTCTGCACAGTTCATGCTCTTATGCAGAATGCTCTGGGAAACTCTGAAGAAGCTTTAAACTACCTCTCACAAAGTTCCAGTGGCTTTCATTTCTGTTTTGTAAGCTTCTCAAGATTTAAAAAAGTTAAAATAGTTTATTGCAACACCAACTAATGGTGATTATTCTATAGACAATACCATTTCAGGTGCCTTACAGGTCAAGTCTTTCAAAATGAAGAGTAAGGTAACTTCAATTACCGTTTAAGGCAGCTTAATGAGAAGTTAGTAGTGAGTACTTGTGCTTCAGCCACCTGCCACTTGGGTAGGTACAATTGGGAACAAAGGGAAATAAAATGGAATTATAAAAAGACTCCTACCTTTCCCATTACTGGATATTCTTAAAACTACTACCTGTCAACCTCTAATACACATTTTTAATAATGTGTATTTTTGTCTTTCTCTTAATAGAGAATTAACTGGTGTTAATAATAATAATAAAAATAATAGCAGCAAATACTTATATACAACAAATATCATTTTTCTTAATCCTCAAAACTATTAATATCCCTATTTTACAGATGAAGAAACTGAGTGTCAGAGAGGTTAAGACTCTTGACCAGAGTCATGGCTAATAACCCGTGGAGCTGGGATTATGAACTCAGGCAGACAGGTTCCAATGTACATGCTGTTAACAACACTTCTAACAGGGAAATAAGTCAGAAGACATTCATGATGAAGAAAAGCAAAAAGAACATTTGATAAAATAATGGTCTAAAGTCTGGAAAAGATTTAGACTATAACATATAGTTCAGATGAAGCTTAGCACAATGGCATTTTGTACAGAGCTAGAACAAAAAATCTTAAAATTTGTATGGAAACACAAAAGACCCCGAATAGCCAAAGCAATCTTGAGAAAGAAAACTGGAGCTGGAGGAATTAGTCTCCCTGACTTCAGACTATACTACAAAGCTACAAAAATCAAGACAGTATGGTACTGGCACAAAAACAGAAATATAGATCAATGAAACAGGATAGAAAGCCCAGAGATAAACCCACACACCTATGGTCTTACCGTTATTTGAATTGTGTATTAAATAGCTTTATTATATTTGTTTAATTTAACAAATAATTATTGAGCACCTACTAGTGCTAGAAACTGTTGTACACACTGGGAATACAGTGATTAAAAATCAAGTCCATTTGGTTGTGCCAAAGAGATTAAGATTACTTTTAGGGTAAAGACTGTCATAGGTGTTTTATAATTGCATTCAATGATGCTTAGCACGTGGTAGTCCTCAATTAATTGTTTTGACTCAGTTTTGGCTTTCTGTATAGACATCCTAAAATTCGTACAGAATCTCAAAGGACCCCAAATAGCCAAAATAATCTTGAGAAAGAAAAACAAAAGCTGAAGGCCTCACACTTTCTGCTTTTGAAACATATTACAAAGCTACAGTAATCAAAACAGTATGGTACTGGCATAAAGACAGAAATATCAACCAATAGAACAGAATAGAGTGCTCACCCTCACATATATGGTCAAATGAACTATGATAAGGGTGCCAAAATACACAGTGGGAAAAGAATAGTCTCTTCAACAAATGGTGCTGGGAAAACTGCAAAAGAATGATGTTGGATCCTTACCTTACACCATATACAAAAATTAACGCAAAAAGGATTAAAGACCTAAATGTGAGACCTGAAACTATAAAACTCGTATAAGAAAACATAGTGGAAATTTTCATGACATTGGACTTGGCAGTAATTTCTTGGATATAACACCAAAAACACAGGAAGCAAAAACAAAGTAGACAAATGGGACTAAGTAAAATTTTAGAACATCTGTGCAGCAAGGGAAACAATCAAGAGAGTGAAAAGGCAACCTATCAATTGGAGAAAATATTTGCAAGCCATATATCTAATAAGGGGTTAATATCTAAGATATATAAAGAACTCCCACAACTCAATAACAAGAACAACAACAAATAACCCAATTTTTTAAATGAGCAAAGGATTTGAATAAACATCTCTCCAAAGAAGATATACAAATGGACAACAAACATATGAAAAGATGCACAACTTCACTAATCATCAGGGAAATACAAATCAAAACCACAATGAGATATTATCTCATACCCCTAAAGATGGCTGTTATCAAAAATAAAAATAAACAGAAAATAACAAGTGTTGGTGAGGATGTGGAAAAATTGGAACCCTTCTGCTCTGTTGGTAGGAATGTAAAATGGTGCAGCTACTACGGAAAACAGTATGGAAGTTCCTCAAAAAAATAAAAACAAAATTACCACATGATCCAGCAATTCCACTTCTGGGTATATATCCCAAAGAATTGAAAATTGGATCTCAAAATGATATTGATTGTACAGCTATGATCATTGCATTATTCACAATAGTCAGAAATGAAAGCAGCCTAAATGTCCATCAAAGGATGGATGGATTAAAAAAAAAGCAGTATATACATACAATGGAATATTATTCAGCCTTAAAAAAGGAGAAACTCTTGTCACATACTGCAACACAGATGAACCTTGAGAACATTATGCTCAGTAAAACAAACCAGTCACAAAAAGACAAAAACTGCATGATTCCTCTGTGATATAAGGTATCTACAGTAGTCAAGTTCATGGAAACAGAAAGTACAATGGTGGTTACCAGAGATTGGGTGGGTTGGGGAAATGGGGAGTTGTTTAATAGGTGTAGAGTTTTGGTTTGGCAAGATGAAAAAGTTCTAGAGATCTGTTGCACAACAATATGCACATAGTTAATACTAGTGCACTGTTTACTTAAAAATGGTTAAGACAGTAAATATTGTTATGTGGGTTTTTTGTTTGTTTGTTTGTTTGTTTGGGGTACGTGGGCCTCTCACTGTTGTGGCCTCTCCTGTTGCGGAGCACAGGCTCCGGACGCGCAGGCTCAGCGGCCATGGCTCACGGGCCCAGCCATTCCGCGGCATGTGGGATCTTCCCAGACTGGGGCACGAACCCGTGTCCCCTGCATCGGCAGGTGGACTCTCAACCACTGTGCCACCAGGGAAGCCCTGTTACATGTTTTTTATAGCAACACTTTTTATTTAATTTTTTAAAAAATTTTAATGTTTTTATACAATTTTAAAAGATTACTTTCCATTTACAGTTATTACAAAATATTGTCTGCACTCCCCATGTGGTACAATGCATCCTTGAGCCTATCTTGTACCCAATAGGTTGTATCTCCCACTCCCCACCCTTACATTGCCCCTCCCACTAGTAACCAGTAGTTTGTTCTCTATATGTGTGTCTGCTTCTTGTTATATTCACTAGTTTGTTGTATTTTTCACATTCCACATATAAGTGATATCATATAGTATTTGTCTTTCTCTGTCTGACTTATTTCACTTAGCAAGATGCCCTCCAAGTCCAGCCATGTTTCTGCAAATGGCAAAATTTTGTTTTTCTTTATGGCTGAGTGGTATTCCATTGTGTGTGTATGTGTGTGTTCGTGTGTGTGTGTTCATGTGTGTGTGTGTGTGTGTGTGTGTGTGTGTGTATACCACATCTTCTTTATCCATTCATCTGTTGATGCACATTTAGGTTGCTTCCATATCTTGGCAATTGTAAATAATGCTGTTATGAGCATTGGGGTGCATGTATCTTTTCAAATTAATGTTTTTGTCTTTTCCAGATATATACCCAGGAGTGGAATTGCTGGGGCATATGGTAGTTCTATTTTTAGGTTTTTGAGAAACCTCCACACTGTTTTCCACTAGAACAAATAATTTTAAAACTTATATGGAAACATAAAAGACCCCAAATATCCAAAACAATCTTGAGACAGAAGAACAGACCTGGAGGAATCACACGCCCTGACTTCAGACTATACTGCAAAGCTACAGTAATCAAAACAGTGTGGTACTGGCACAAAAACAGACTTATAGATCAATGGAACAGAACAGAGAGCCCAGAAGTAAACCCACACACTCATGGTCAGTTAACTATGAAAAGGAGGCAAGAATATACAATGGAGAAAAGACAGTTTCTTCAGTAAGTGGTGCTGGGAAAACTGGACAGCTACATGTAACTAATTAAAATAGAACATTCTTTAACAGCATATACAAAAGTAAACTCCAAATGGATTAAAGACCTAAATGTATGACTGGGTACTATGAAACTCCTAGAGGGAAACATAGGCAGAACACTCTTTGACATAAATCGCAGCAATATTTTTTTGGATCTGTCTCCTAAAGTAAAGGAAATAAAAGCAAAAATAAGCAAATGGGACCTAATTAAACTTAAAAGCTTTTGCACAGCCAAGGAACCCATCAACAAAATGAAGAGACAACCTACTGAATGGGAGAAAACATTTGCAAGTGATATGACCAATAAGGGATTAGTATCCAGCACATATAAACAGCTCATACAACTCAACATCAAAAGAACAAACAACCTGATTAAAAAATGGGCAGAAGAGCTGAAAAGACATTTTTCCAAAGAGGAAATGCAGGTGGCAACAGGCACATGAAAAAGATGCTCAACATATCTAATCATCAGGGAAATGCAAATCAAACCCACAATGAGATATCACCTCACACCTGTCAGAAAGGCTATCATCAAAAAGAACACAAAAAACAAATGGTGAGTATGTAGAGAAAAAGGAACACTTGTACACTGTTGGTGGGATTGTAAGTTGATGTAGCCACTATGTTATGTGCTTTTTACCACAATGAGACTTGTTGATTGTGACCTACTGATCTGATTTTATGACTCGCTAATGGATCACAACCTGATTTTGAAAAATCCAGCTTGGATTAATTAAGATTAATCATCTGTGATATGACCTACGTTGGGATATAAGCCTGTCTTATACTTGATCGAAACCAGGGCTCTGTTAGCAAGCAAAAAGTAAGGAGGAGGTGGAATATTATTTGGCAAAAAAGGAATGAAGCGTTGATACATACTACAACATGGGTGAACCTTGAAAACATTATGCTAAGTGTAAGAAGTCAGTCACAAAGGACCACATATTGTATTATTCTATATGAAATGTCCAGAACAGGCAAATCCATAGAGACATAAAGTAGATTAGTGGTTGCCTAGGGCTGGGATAAGGAGTTGGGGGAAATGGGGAGTGACTGCCAATGGGTACAGGGTTTCTCTGGGGGAGGACAAACATGTTCCGAAATTAGATTGTGTTGATGGTTGCACAACTCTCTAAATATACCAAAAAACATTGAATTGTACACTTTAAATGGCTAAACTTTATGGTATGTGGAATCTGGAGTCTCTTCCTGTGAATACTATGGTTCTACTACTAAGCCATGTTTGAACTCAGTCTTTTTATTTAATTAATTAATTTATTTATTTTTGGCTGCACAGCACGGCTTGCAGGATCTCAGTTCCCTGACCAGGGATCGAACCTGTGACCTCTGCAGTGGAAGTGTGGAGGCCTAACCACTGGACCACCAGGGAATTCCCTGAACTCAATCTTTTTAGTTAGCTCTTTGCTGATTTTGTCATACTTGTTTGTCTTTCCCCCATCAGATTATGAGTTTCTTGAGTCAGAGTGTTATTTCCAGGAATGACATTATATTAGGAAATTAATCTGGGGAGAGGGAGGCATTACCAAGATTTGACTATTGTCACTTAATCAGCTGTGTGACCCTAAGTGCTCTGAAGCTTGGTTTTTTAATCTGTAAAATGTGGATCAATCTATTTCAGGGTGGTGTTGTAAGAATTAAATGGTATGAAGTTATATGAAGTATCTAGCATGGTACCTGGTACGTGGTAGATTGTCAATAAACAGTTTCTTTCACCTGTCTTTCTGTGGTCCTCTGTTCTTTTGGCCCAGTTCAGGTGAAATGGTCTATTTGCCCTAATTCTGCTCATTCTGTAAGTCCAAAGGCACTACTAACTTTAAAACTTACAGGAATATTACCAGGCTTCTATTTTTTACTTCCCATATGGTCCCTACTATTTCTTTAATTTTATTCAGTTTTATCCCTTCCTTATGTATCTTGGGAGCCCAAGATAGGCTGCCCCAAAATGTGCTTCAATAACATATTGATTATTTTGAATTAAAGTTACTTAAACGACCAACTCAAGAGGGACACTGACTGTCCTTTCTGTCTCCCTGAAAGCAGGAAATAAATCTCTCATGTGAAAGGTGCATTCTCTGCATCTGGGGGTAGAAAGCTACCCTTATCATCAGAGATAGGGAATTCAGACTAAGAAGCCTATATAAACAAATCTGGTTACTTCTTTAAATTTATTACCCCAAACCCAGATTCTGTTTAGATTCTTCACTATTTGAGCACCCAAAATCTAAGTTTCTTTGTCTTGTCAATTCCTCACAAATTTATTGTTTCTGTGTCTAAAAAGTATAAAAGGCTGCCTGATTTAGCCACTTCTTAGGTCCATTTCTATGAGACCTTCATGTACATGAATTGAAATTTGTTTCTCTTTCTCCTGTTACTCTGCCTTACGTTAATTTTATTATTTGTCCCACCACTAGAACTCAAGAGGGGTAGAGGGGGAAAATTTCCCCTCCCGGACTATATGCAAAGATCTCTATTGATTGTGTAATTTCTTCCAAGTCTTAGTGGGTAGTGTATACGATGACAATTTTACACTAACAAACAATGACACTTACATAAAGCATTTCAAAACATTTCACAAAAGATTTCCTGACTACTATGAAAAAAGGGGATTTATGTATTACAAATACAGTGGAAAAGAGCTATTACTCAGAAGCTACTGCTGAAAATGAGAAAAGAGTAGTTATGGATTTAAACTTAATTGTTAAGGTACAGAGTTACCCATCATGTGCCTTTCTTCTTTTTTTCCTTTTTTTAAATAGATCTTTATTGGAGTATAACTGCTTCACAATACTGTGTTAGTTTCTGTTGTACAACAAAGTGAATCATCCACATGCATACATATGTTCCCATATCCCATCCCTCTTGAGCCTCCCTCCCATCCTCCCTATCCCACCCTTCTAGGTCATCGCAAAGCACCGAGGTGATCTCCCTGTGCTATGCCGCTGCTTCCCTCTACCTAGCTATTTTACATTCAGTAGTGTATACATATCAATGCTACTCTCACTTGGCCCCAGCTTCCCCCTCCCACCCCATGTCCTCAAGTCCATTCTCTATGTCTGTGTCTTTATTCCTGTCCTGCAACTAGGTTCATCAGTACCATTTTTTTTGGATTTGCATATGCGTTAGCATGCAGTATTTGTTTTTCTCTTTCTGACTTACTTCACTCTGTATGACAGATTTTAGGTCCATTCACCTCACTACAAATAACTCAATTTCATTTCTTTTTATGGCTGAGTAATATTCCACTGTATATATGTGCCACATCTTCTTTATCCATTCATCTGTCAGTGGACACTTACATTGTTTCCATGTCCTGGCTATTGTAAATAGTGCTGCAATGAACATTGTGGTACATGTCTCTTTTTGAATTATGGTTTTCTCAGGGTATATGCCCAGCAGTGGGATTGCTGGGTCATATGGTAGTTCTATTTGTAGTTTTTTAAGGAACCTCCATACTGTTTTCCATAGTGGTTGTATCAATTTACATTCCCATCAACAGTGCAAGAGGGGTTCCCTTTTCACCACACCCTTTCAAGCATTTATTGTTTCTAGATTCTTTGATAATGGCCATTCTGACTGGTGTGAGGTGATGCCTCATTGTAGTTTTGATTTGCATTTCTGTAATAATTAGTGATGTTGAGCATCTTTTCATGTGACTCTTGGCCATTTGTATATCTTCCTTGATGAAATGTCTATTCAAGTCTTCTGCCCACTTTTTAACTGGGTTGTTTGTTTTTTTGATATTGACTCCATGAGCTGTTTGTATATTTTGGAGATTAATCTTTGGCTGTTGTTTCATTTGCAAATATTTTCTCCCATTTTGAGGGTTGTCTTTTTGTCTTGTTTATAGTTTCCTTTGCTGTGCAAAAGCTTTTAAGTCCCATTTGTTTATTTTTGTTTTTATTTCTGTTACTCTGGGAGGTGGGTAAAAAAGATCTTGCTGTGGTTTATGTCAAAGAGTGTTTTTCCTATGTTTTCCTCTAAGAGTTTTATAGTGTCTGGTCTTACATTTAAGTCTTTAATCCATTTGGAGTTTATTTTTGTGTATGGTGTTAGATAGTCTTCTGATTTTATTGTTTTACATGTAACTGTCCACTTTTCCCAGAACCACTTATTGAAGAGGCTGTCTTTTCTCCATTGTATGTTCTTGCCTCCTTTGTCGTAAATTAGGTGCTCATATGTGCGTGGGTTTATCTCTGGGCATTCTATCCTATACCATTGATCTGTATTTCTATTTTTGTGCTAATATCATACTGTCTTGATTACTGTAGCTTTGTGGTGTAGTTTGAAGTCAAGGAGCCTGATTCCTCCAACTCCGTTTTTCTTTCTCAAGATTGCTTTGGCTAATTGGGATCTTTTGTGTTTCCACACGAATTGTAAAATTTTTGGTTCTAATTCTGTGAAGAATGCCATTCGTAGTTTGATACGGATTTTATTGAATCTGTAGATTGCTTTGGGTAATATATTCATTTTCACAATATTGATTCTTCCAATCCAAGAACATGGTATGTTTCTCCATCTGTTTATGTCGTCTTTGATTTCTTTCATCAGTGTTTTATAGTTTCCTGAGTACAAGTCTTTCGCCTCCTTAGGCAGGTTTATTCCTAGGTATTTCATTCTTTTTGTTGCAATGGTAAATGGGAGTGTTTCCTTAATTTCTCTTTCTGATTTTTCGTTGTTGCTGTATAGGAATGCCAGAGATTTCTGTGCATTAATTTTGTATCCTGCTACTTTACCAAATTCATTGATTAGTTCTAGTAGTTTTCTGGTGGCATCTTTAGGATTTTCTATGTATAGTATCATATCGACGAACAGTGACAGTTTTACTTCTTCTTTTCCAATTTGGATTCCTTTTATTTCTTTTTCTTCTCTGATTGCTGTGGCTAGGACTCCCAAAACTATGTTGAATAAGAGTGGTGAGAGTGGACATCCTTGTCCTCTTCCTGATCTTAGTGGAAGTGCTTTCAGTTTTTCACCATTGAGTGTGATGCTTGCTGTGGGTTTGTCATATATGGCCTTTATTATGTTGAGGTAGTTTCTGTCTATGCCCATTTTCTGGAGAGTTTTTATCATAAATGGGTGTTGAATGTTGTCAAAAGCTTTTTCTGCATCTATTGAGATGGCCATATGGTTTTTATTCCTTAATTTGTTAGTGTGGTGTATCACATTGAATGATTTATGTATATTGAAGAATCCTTGCATCCCTGGGGTAAATCCCACTTGATCTTGGTGTATGATCCTTTTAATGTGCTGTGCTGTTGGATTCTGTTTGCTAGTATTTTGTTGAGGATTTTTGCATCCATGTTCATCAGTGATATTGGTCTATAATTTTCCTTTTTGTGTGATATCTTTTTCTGGTTTTGGTATCAGGGTGATGGTGGCTTCGCAGAATGAATTTGGGAGTGTTTCTCCCTCTGCAATTTTTTGGAAGAGTTTGAGAAGGATCAGTGTTAGCTCTTCTCTAAATGTTTGATAGAATTCTCCTGTGAAGCCATCTGGTCCTGGACTTTTGTTTGTTGGAAGGTTTTTTATTACAGTTTCAATTTCATTACTTGTGATAGGTCTGTTTATATTTTCTAATTCTTCCTGGTTCAGTCTTGGAAAATTGTACCTTTCCAAGAATTTGTCCATTTCTTTGTGGTTGTCCATTTTATTGGCATACAGTTGTTTGCAGTAGTCTCTTATAATCCTCTGTATTTCTGCAGTGTCAGTTGTGACTTCTCCTTTTTCATTTCTAATTCTATTGATTTGCATTCTTTCCCTTTTTTTCTTGATGAGTCTGGTTAAGGGTTTGTCAATTTTGTTTATCTTCTCAAAGAACCAGCTTTTAGTTTTATTGATCTTTGCTATTGTTTTCTTCATTTCTATTTCATTTATTTCTGCTCTGATCTTTTTGATTTCTTTCCTTCTACTGACTTTGGGTTTTCTTTGTTCTTGCTCTAATTGTTTTAAGTGTAGGGTTAGATTGTTTGAGATTTTTCTTGTTTCTTGAGGTGAGATTGAATTGTTATAAACTTCCCTCTTAGAACTGCTTTTGCTGCATCCCATAGGTTTTGGGTCGTTGTGTTTTTGTTGTCATTTGTTTCTATGTATTTTTTTATTTCTTCTTTGATTTCTTCAGTGATCTCTTGGTTATTTAGTAGCACACAGTTTAGCCTCCATGTATTTGTGTTTTTTACAGTTTTTTTTCCTGTAATTGATTTCCAATCTCATATCATTGTGGTCAGAAAAGATGCTTGATATGATTTCAATTTTCTTAAATCTTCCGAGGCTTGATTTGTGACCCAAGATGTGATCTATCCTGAAGAATGTTCTGTGTGCACTTGAGAAGATAGTGTATTCTGCCACTTTTGGGTGGGATGTTCTATAAATCTCAATTAAATCTATCTGGTCTATTGTGTCATTTAAAACTTGTGTTGCCTCATTTATTTTCTGTTTGGATGGTCTGTCCATTGGTGTAAGTGGGGTGTTAAAAGTTCCCTACTATTATTGTGTTACTGTCAATTTCTCCTTTCATAGTTGTTAGCATTTGCCTTATGTATTGAGGTGCCCCTATGTTGGATGCATAAACATTTATAATTGTTATATCTTCTTCTTGGATTGATCCTTTGATCATTATGTAGTGGCCCTCCTTGTCTCTTGTAACAGTCTTTATTTTAAAGTCTATTTTATCGGATACAAGCATTGCTATTCCAGCTCTCTTGATTTCCATTTGCATGGAATATCTTTTTCTATCCCTTCACTTTCAGTCTGTATGTGTCCCCAGGTCTGAAGTGGGTCTCTTGTAGACAGCATATATATGGGTCTTATTTTTATATCCATTCAGCCAGTCTTTGTCTTTTGGTTGGGGCATTTAATCCATTTACATTCAAGGTTATTATCAATATGTATGTTCCTATTACCATTTTCTTAATTGTTTTGGGTTTGTTTTTGTGGGTCTTTTTCTTCTCTTGTGTTTCCCGCCTAGAGAAGCTTCCCGCCTACAGCATTTGTTGTAAAGCTGGTTTGGTGGTGCTGAATTCTCTTAGCTTTTGCTTGTCTGAAAAGCTTTTGATTTCTTCACTGAATCTGAATGAGATCCTTTCTGTGTAGAGTAATCTTGGTTGTAGGTTTTTCTCTTTCATCACTTTAAGTATATCCTGCCACTCCCTTCTGGCCTGCAGAGTTTCTGCTGAAAAATCAGCTGATAACATTATGGGGATTCCTTTGTATGTTACTTTTTGTTTTTCCCTTGCTGCTTTTAATATTTTTTCTTTGAATTTAATTTTTGTTCGTTTGATTAATATGTGTCTTGGTGTGTTTCTCCTAGGGTTTATGCTGTATGGGACTCTGCGCTTCCTGGACTTGGGTGACTATTTCCTTTCCTATGTTAGGGAAGTTTTCCACTATAATCTCTTCAAATATTTTCTCAGACCCTTTCTTTTTCTCTTCTTCTTCTGGGGCCCCTATAATTCAAATGTTGGTGCGTTTAGTGTTTTCCCAGAGGTCTCTGAGATCATTTTCAATTCTTTTCATTCTTTTTTCTTTACTCTGCTCCTCAGCAGTTATTTCCACCATTTTGTCTTCCAGCTCACTTATTCATTTTTTTGCTTCAGTCATTCTGTTATTGATTCCTTCTAGTGTATTTTTCATTTCAGTTATTGTGTTGTTCATCTCTGTTTGTTTGTTCTTTAGTTCTTCTAGATCTTTGTTAAAACACTTCTTGTATTTTCTCAATCTATGTCTCCATTCTATTTCCGAGATTCTGGATCATCTTTACTATCATTACTCTGAATTCTTTTTCAGGTAGATTGCCTATTTCCTCTTCATTTATTTGGTCTTGTAGGTTTTTACCTTGCTCCTTCATCTGTGACATATTTTTGCTGTCTCATTTTTTTGTGTTTTATATGAGTGGGATTGTGTTCCTGTCTTACTGGTTGTTTGGCCTGAAGCTTCCAGCACTGGAGTTTGTAGGCTGTTGGATAGAGCTGGTTCTGGGTGCTGAGATGGGGACCTCCGTGAGACCTCACTCCAATGAATGATCCTTGGAGTCTGAGGTTCTCTGTTAGTCTAGTGGTTCGGACTCAGAGCTCCCACCATAGGAACTATGGCCCAACCCCTGGCTCGTGAACCAAGATCCAGTTCACTTGGGGGTTCCTCCCATCTCCTTGGACATTAGGGTCCCACACCAGTGGCAGCAGGCACCCTAGTTGTGGGGAGATGCTAACTCCTTGTCTTTTTCCACACCGCCATCTTCTGCCCTCCTTCTTAATCACTAACCCAGACATCAATCTGTTATGTAAGCAAAGAAACAGGAAGCTACAGCAGAGCTTAAGGAAGCTTTTGAGGGTCTTCTGTACAAATTAAATAACCTGATATATCTTAATAATATTTAGATTAAATGCAATAAGTAATTTTTAAAAGTGTGTGCTGAGAGAAAAGGGAAAAGGAACTTATACTGAAAGACCAGGATGGAGGTGTTTTTGATTTATTCAGACCCTGGAGTTGATACTGCATAATCAGTTATGTCAATGCCCTCCAGCCAAAGGCCACTGGGAACACACTTGTAATTGGTTTTCTTGCTCGTTGCAGGGAGAGAGAATGCATGTCATGGGGATCCATGGGCCACCCTACCATAAGAGTTTAGAAAGGACTTAGTATATAGGATTTGGGTTCATGTTAGGGGATTTGGGGAAGGATTCAAGGAAGAGGTCTTTTCTCCGGATATAGATGCTGTCAGGAAGCAGAGGTAACGTCATGATTGGATATCTCAGTAAATCTTACCTAGAAGAAGGGAAGACTAGCATGAGGGTCAAGCTCTCAATGGTACGTACAGAAGCAGCAGTCACCAATATTAGCTAGAATAGGGGAATAGTTAGTCGTTTTTGTGGCTCAAACCACATTTACATTTTGTGTGTGTTCAAACATGATTACATAGTGGTCTTTTTCTTTTTTTGGTGTTGACATATTGTATTCACAGAGTGGCCTTATTTGGTGTTCATGATCTGTAAGAGTGTTTATGTTTAAGAAGAGAATACCAAGATCTAGTTGTGAATGCCGGGGCAGCTCCTGGATGTCACAGCCTGTTTTTCTCTTTCTCAGAAATATTATCTACTCCTACCACATTTCCTCTGTTTCCTTATTGAGTTCTTACTGTAAAATCAGACATTTTCTAAGATTACTATTATAAGAGGGAAGGGAAGAGAAACTATCATTTATTGAGTACGTATCTTAGGCATTGTTGTGTATATAGTGATACATAATATCATTTATTTATTTATTTTTAATTAATTTATTTTTGGCTGTGTTGGGTCTTTGTTGCTGTGTGTGGGCTTCCTCTAGTTGCGGTGAGCGGGGCCTACTCTTCGTTGCAGGGCGGGGACTTCTCATTTCAGTGGCTTCTCTTGTTGCGGAGTACAGGCTCTAGGCATGTGGGCTTCAGTAGTTGTGGCTCGTGGGCTCTAGAGCGCAAGCTCAGTAGTTGTGGTGCATGGGCTTAGTTGCTCCACGGCATGTGGGGTCTTCCTGGAGCAGGGATTGAACCCGTGTCCCCTGCATTGGCAGGTGGATTCTTAACCACTGAACCACCAGGGAAGTCCCCATAATATCATTTTAAAATAATAAATAACCCTGAGGCAAATAGCATCTACATTTTACAGAGGAAGAAACGGGCTCAGAGAGAATACATAACTTGTTCAAAGTCACACACAGCTGGTAAATAGAGGCTGATTTTGAATCCAGATCTGTCTCCAAAGCCTAATGTACTTTCTGCTCTACCATGTCGTCTTGCAGGAGATTTAGGAATACAGACTATTCTTTATGTCTGTACTATTTATTTAAGAAAATATTATATTCAGAATTGAAACTTGGAGAAGTAACAATTCCTTGAATTCACAGTTTTATTGACTATTTTTAGGTTAGATTATATATGTCAGATGGCAGAACCTATATAGGAAGCACATGATATTATAGTCCTGTTCCACCAGACACTGTAAATACCCAGAGGAAACAGAACAGCAAAGAACTAAAGTATTGGGGGGCCGCCTTGTGGATTCTCTGCCCTAGGAGGAATTTAGGAACTGGCCATTTAGAGAAAGTGTTTCCTGGATGTGAGCTTCTAGGTATAAGGATCAGTTCCATTTTAGTTCCTACAGCTTCTGCCACTTGGCGAAGACATGCAGGCTCAGACTTGCTCATCTCTAGGAGCCGTCTGACTATCAGGCAGGGGGAAATACAAAGAACGCTGGACTCGCAGCTCAGTCACTCAGCGAAAGTCAGCCTTCCTACCAGTCCCTTTCTGACCTAATATTCTAGTCTAAATAATGAGCTCTTACCTAGATAAGTTTCTACTTTATAATCCAGTTCCAGTAACCAAATCCTCCTCATGAGAAGTCCTCACGTTAGTTCTGTTTTCCATGACACTGGGTTGTGGACAAAGAATGTCTCCTAACGTTTCAGTAAACCAAGGATGTTGCAGCCATAAAACCATCAGCCACTGCAGCCCCCAACCAGTGCACCTGAGGGGAATTCAGGATGGAGAAAAACAGGATACTGGCCCTAGATAGTGAAAGTGCATATCAAAGGAGTAAATTCAATGAGCCCAGACTCTTGCATCTTCCCATACACAGAAAGACACTAAAATTATTAATTTGAGATGTCTATTTTTGTGATTAGCAGTAATCTTTTAACGTTCAAACTACGTTTGTTTGTTTAGCAAAAACTCCTATATTTCCTGGCTCCTCCCTTACCTCTTTGGAACAGTCCCTCAGAGGCTTACCCCAGGCTTAAGTCCTCAGTAAGTCCACCAAATGAAACATAATTCTCTACTTTTAGAGTGTACATTTTTCTCTCAGTCAAGAGGGTTTCTTGTTAAAAGACAAATACATATGTATTTATTTTGTTTGCTATTTCCAAATCTCTCTCCAAAAGGATTGTACTACTTTTGGAGATGAAGAAAGAAAATTTCAACAGGCATACTCCTCTTTTCACATTTAGTTAAATTGCTTCAAGGATTTATTATATCTACGTGACTGACCACCCCCTTTATGGAGTTCTATAAATGTTCAAACCTGGGAATTCAAATCTTGGAATCAGATAGACTTAGTTTGAACCCCAACTCTTCTGTTAAACTACCTTGGCCAAAACACTTAACCTCACTGAACCTCAGATCCTCATCCCCAAAATGGAGATAATAATATATACCTCAGAAGTTGCTGGGAGGGTGAGATGCTGGATATTAAGGCCAAGGAAAGTGCCTGAAGCAAATTGTTCACAAAGTGGTAGCTCATTTTTTGAAATTCAGGCAAAATTCACATAAGGTTAACCACTTTAAAGTGTACAATTCAATGATATTTAGTACATCCACAGTGTTGTACAGACATCACCTCTATCTAGTTCCAAAACATTTTCCTCATGGCCAAAGGAGACCCAGAGTGGTAGTTCCTTTATAGCTCAAAAACTGCTTTGCACCCTGTGGGGGCATCACAGTGAAGACATTAAGTTCACAATCTAAGGCTGATTAAGTACAACACTCCATTCACTGTTCTCTGATCTCTGGTGTGATGCTATCTGTAAAAGTTCAGCAAAATACAGGTATAATTCCTAGCCTACTTGCTTTAAGGGTCACTTTCAGGATTTTTCATTTCACAAAGTCAGCCTGCAGGGTTTTTGTATAACTCAGTTGCCCTTTCCATCCACCATCATACGATGAAGTTTCATTTAAGCACATTTCTCAGCTAGGTTCTATGCCAACTTCTTGTAAAACAGTTTATCATTGACCCAGACTAGGTATTTGCTAATTCGCTCAGAATTAATTGTGCACTTTAATAATTTTCATTGAATCGGTTCCCATATCTGTAGCTTTTATAACCACAAGTACTAGCTGCATACTTATTAAAAATTTCCCATCAGCTGTATATGAGATATGACTATAAATTTTCTTTTTAATTTTCCTTCTATGACTCATAAACTGGCTTAGGAGCAATTTCAAAAAGGAGTAAAAGGTTTGCAAGTGACAGTGGTGTCCATGGAATAAATGTTGTTTTTCTCTTAGGAAAATACCCAGATGTATATACATTCTGATTTGTTAAAATGGTCTTGTTATATTACAGTCACAGTTAATATTCTCCATTTCAACATTGCTGTTAGAATCCTCATTCTCTATGAGAAATTTCAGCACCTTTTAAAATTTCTAGAGTATAATTATGTAAGCTTTTTTACATTCAGCTTTTTTTTAAAAAAAACAGTTTTTAATGATACAGTCATGTGTTGCAATGGGTAAAATATTCTTTACAGATAGATAGTGAGAAGAGCAGTTAGTACCCTTCATAATGTGTCAATTGCTTGTTTTGGCATAGTGCTAGAATTAGAGAACACAAAGCTAGACGTCTGTCAGGAAACCCGGGTTCTAGTCCTCAGCCTGCAACTAAATAGCTATGTAATTTGGGGCATGTCACAACTTCATACAGAGACCACAGTTTTCTAATGTGTCACATCATTATGTTTCTTCTGTGTACCTCATTAAGATGCTGCAAAGACAAACCCAATATTTTCCAAGTTTAACTGATTACCTTCACCACCTCTTCTCCCAACTCTTCTTCCCAAATCTTGTCTTTTATGCTCCTAATTGTCTCACAAATTTTTCTTCTTTATTCCATTCTCATTGTCCTAGGTCAAATCCTATTCATCTCAGTCTTCTGGACATTGCAATAGACTGGTCAGCCTGCCCTCATTCTTGCCCCCCTACAAACCATCCTCTACAAGAGTTGCATACTGAAAACACAATCTGTGCCATTCCCTGGCTTAAAACATGAAATGGCTTCCCATTGTAAAGTGATAATGTTTACTTTTTAAGTATGGTATTGAAATGCCCAAGGTCGCGAGGCCCCTCCACAAGACCACCAGAGTCGAGAGTCAAAGCCAAACGGCAAGGGTCATTTATTGCAGGTTCGAACCTGGACCTCCGCGCACTCGTTGCCGGTGAGGCTAAGAGGTCCTGGCGGAGTTTAGTACAGCTCTTTTATAGACCGGTACAAACATAATCGCCGATTGGTTGACTTTTAAACAGAGACACTAGTCGCCGATTGGTTGACTTTTAAACAGAGACACTAGTCGCCGATTGGTTGACTTTTAAACAGAGAAACTAGTCGCCAATTGGTTGACTTTTAAACAGAGAAACTAGTCGCCGTCTGATTGGTTGGACGGTTGCGGGGGGGGGGGTCAGCAGGCGTAATTACAGAAGCGAGAGCGGCTGGTTAAGTTTCGGTTTCCTGAGGTTTTGTTTCTTAATTAGAAATACTTAAGGCGGGGCCATGGTCGCAAAAAGAAATAGTGCAAACAGGAGGACTGATACAACCCTAGCAGTGCTGCGGCCTCCACCAGCCCAACGGCAGGGCGTCGGGAGGCTGTGCGCCCAACTTCAGGCGGCGCTCCCAAATGTGGCAAGCCCAGCGCCGCGCCCTGGAATGGTCCTTTTTCGGCCCTTCCCCTCCGGAAAGAACAGAAAAGAAATTCCAGGAAAAGCACAAATTGAATGCAGGGCGTCAACTCAGTCCTATTCTCACCAAACTAGAACATAGCCCCCTCAGTATATAAGGTTCATCAGATACAGCTTCATTCTACCTTACCAACAGTGAACCCATAACACACCATAGGAGATTACTTGTATCATTCAAATCTTCAGTAATTCTACCATAGCAAATGTTTAAGATGCACCATGCCAAATCCCTGGATCTACCTGACTTCAGCTCAGCATGGTGGAAGTTCAATGTATGATTGCCAATTTCCTGAACCAAGAACAAATCACAGCATTTCTCTGCTCTTGCTTTCTTGGAAGCCACAGAAGGCTTCTCAACTGTACAGATGCAACCTAAAAGTATGGGAAGTTTAATGTCCCAAGGATGAAGGACACTTCTCAACTGAAGGAGGACAAAAGTCAATAGATAAATGCCCCATCTTCCCTGTTTTGTGGTGGAACAATTCTGAGGTCTGTTCTATACAGTTAGAGAGTTCCTAGAAGGATTGAACTCCAATTACCCACAGCAGCTGCACCCTATTTCTTTGGGAGGTGATTCTTGGGGTCACTTCCCAGATACACCACCCATACCCAGTCCTTGTTTCAAAATCTGCCTTCTGGGTAACCCCAGTTAAGATATCTCCTTGTTTTTGCCTATGTGATCTTTTGACCATTAAGAACTATGCTAGGGCTTCCCTGGTGGCATAGTGGTTGAGAGTCCGCCTGCCGATGCAGGGGACCACGGGTTCGTGCCCCGCTCCGGGAAGATCCCACATGCTGCGGAGCGGCTAGGCCCGTGAGCCGTGGCCTCTGAGCCTGCGTGTCCGGAGCCTGTGCTCCGCTACGGGAAAAAGTATGCTAAAGTCTTCTAACATGATAGTGATTTTGTAACTTTCTCCTTTTATTTCTATTACATTTTGCTTATATATTTCAAAGCTCTGTTGTTAGATGCCTAAAGGTTCATGACTATTTCATCTTGTTGGGGATAAAACCACCATAATATATCTCTCTTTGTCCCATTAATTTATTCACCTTGAATTCTCTTTTATATGATATTAATATTGATACATTTGCTTTATTTTCTTAGCATTTGCCTAGCATATCTTCTTCTATTTTCAATTTTTAATTTTTATTTCAGCAGGTCTCTTATAAACAAAACATAAGTGTATAGATGAATTAAATTTTCCAATCTGATGGTAAAAATGAAAAATATGCCAACACATTCTATTAGCAAGGCTGTAGAGAAAGTCACTCTCATATATTACTGGTGGGAATGCAAAGTAGTACAGTCCTTTTGGAGGGAGATTTGTAACTGTCTAACAAAATTAAGACATATGCATTTGTCTTTTAGTAAAGTAATCCTATCCCTAGGAATATACCCTGAAAATAGACCTACAATAAGATAAAAATATATATGCACAAGGTTATTCATTACAACATTGTAATTTCAGAATACTGGAAACAAACTAAATGCTCATGCAGGAGACTGCTTGAATAAAATATGGTACATCACACAGTGGAATACTATGCAGATAGAAAAAAGAATGAGAGGGCTTCCCTGGTGGCACAGTGGTTGAGAGTCCGCCTGCCGATGCAGGGGACGCGGGTTCGTGCCCCGGTCCAGGAGGATCCCACATGCCACGGAGCGGCTGGGCCCGTGAGCTATGGCCTCTGAGCCTGCACGTCCGGAGCCTGTGCTCTGCAACGGGAGAGGCCACAACAGTGAGAGGCCCGCATACCGCAAAAAAAAAAAAAAAAAAAAAAAAGAATGAGAAAGAACTTTATGAACTGACATGGGGTGATTTCCAAGATATATTGTTAAGTGAAGAAAGCAAAGTGCAAAATAATATGCTACCTTTCATGTGTAAAGAAACATGAAAAGATGTATACATTCTTTTTTTTAATATTCTTTAAAAACAATGTATATATACATATAACTGAATCACTTTGCTGTACAGCAGTAATTAACACAACATTGTAAATCAACTATACTTCAATAAAAAAATGACTATCATTTTTTGATGCGTTCAAGCAAAGGAAGGTATTTGGGTCTAAAATATTAGATTCTCAGGATGTCGCAGAGCTGGAGAAGCAGAGTAAGAGGGAGCAAGAAGTATGTCCCCAGAAGTCCCCGAGGCAGCCTCCACAGAGAAGCAGAAGGAAATGGAAGATAAAGTAACTAGTCCAGAGAAAGCTGAAGAAGCAAGATTAAAAACAAGGTATCCTCATCTGGGACAAAAGCCCAGAGGTTCAGATTTTTTAAGGAAATGATTGCAGAAAGGGCAAAAAGATTTTGATTCTGGGGATTACAGCATGACTAAAGCAAAAATGAAGAACAAGCAACTTCCTACTACAGCCCCAAATAAGACAGAGGTCACTGGTGACCACATTCCCACTCCACAGGACCTTCCTCAGCGGAAACCATCTCTTGTTGCTAGCAAGCCGACTGACTGGTTAAAAGAGCTGAAATGCATGAATCTTCTAATTCCCATTATTTCCTCTTAATATGTTACTTCTCCACTTTTTATTTCCTTTCACTCAGTCATTTGAGAGTGATGGCTTTGCAGGTAGCTGTAGTGTGTGCTGCTGTTGTAAGGTAATATACATGTGTAGAGTTTTTGATTAGCTTAGCAGTGCACTAATGAAAAGAACATGTTGGAGCAATGTAAAGTAATCTACTTGAAAAGAATTGTATGTATTACCCAACTCCTAGTGTAGGGCTGGTTCCAACAAGTAATAAGCAAGTTTTAATATTTTGGCTTTCTTTAATTAATCTTAATTATAGCTTTGTATGTTACTCTTATCTAAAATAAACTCTATTGTATTGAATTCTTCTGTATTTTCCTTTTGGATTTTGTGAAGCAGAAGTTTAAGACCACAAGTTAGAAGAAAGGTGACATATTTCAAACAAAGAGATGGGGCTCCAAAAGATTTGCATCCTGTGCTTGAACTTGATTGGCCTTAAATATGTTTCAGCTTTAACAATAGAATTTTGCTTGGGCAATATTTGCCCATTCTGGTACAACTTATGTGACTCTAGTGCATAACAGCCACTATTGAAGCTAGTATTCTTATTCAGGTCTATAGTGTTAGAATACCTTTTGTTGTTGAATATGTGAATGAAGTGTGCATGTGCATTGACTGTTGAATTCACTTTTGTGCCATTTTTGTAAATACAATAGTTTTGCACAACCTCTCAAAAATATTAGATTCTCCAGATTCTCTTAATCCATTTGCAAAGAATTCTTATCTATGAATCAGGGGTCTTAAGAAACTTGGATTCTGAGTCCTGTGGACCTTCTTCATTTTTGATGAATTTGTTTTTGTGAATGAGGTTGATTTCATACACAAACTTGCTTGCACCTAGAGCTATGGTACTGTCACTGGACTTGATTATAAATGAGTTTTAAAAGTTTGGATATTTCATTTCATTTTGGGATACATATCTCCGTGGAGAAGTGGTTTTGATGATAAAACTTATGTTGAGTGAAAAGGCTTTTTGGCCAAGTTCCTAGACTGACACCATATTTTTTGTTTGTTTGTGGTCTAGGTCAGTCCTGAAACGAAAATCATCAGTATGTAACAACTGTGTATGTATATGGACATGTATACATATACATAGGTGTGTGTATGTGCTCATTACACATATATGGATATACATGCATATATATGAAAAAAGAAACATGAAAAGATAAGCTAGAAACTAATTAGATTGGTTATGTACAAGAGTGGCTGGGAACAAAGTGGAAAGGAGGGGATATGGAAAAAGAGTAGAAGAAATATGGAAGAGTGATCATACTTTTCTAAATATACATTTTTGCATAGTTCTGACTTTTATAACCATGTTAATATTCACATGCTGAAAAATAAATAAAATCAACAAAGATGGGGCATGGCAAGAAAAATGTAATACAAACAGAAACAAATGAACCTAATTTTATTTCAAATGAATAACATAACATAGTGAATAACAAAGTGTGTGTGTATGTAGAGAGGAAGTCCAAGACTTAAGTAACTGAAATACAGTATTTTGACTATATACCTTATGAAGACCCCAGGAAAGAAACTTGGACTCCTGATGATGTATGATTTAGAGCCAGCAACTTCTGAGCTTTATTTCCTGCCTTTGTAACCTCCTGCAGCCTTCTGGTAAAGCTTACCCCCAACCCCGCCCCCGCCATTTCACAAGATCATGCAACCTCTTGCTGCCTCTTTAAAATCTTGCATTGGACAAGAGCCTCTTTTAACTCCTGTGCCAGTGGGACTTTTCTCCTTATAAAAAGCCTGCACACTGCTATTCATTCTCTCTCAGTTCTGGACTTTCTCCCAGAGAGCCATGCACCCTGCCCCTTGCCTTGAGATTTCCTCACCTGTTTGAATAATGCAGTTGTGTTTTTTTAATAGAAAAAGATGACTGTTATGAGTTTCAACATTTGAACCAACATCTGAGCTCCCCCATGACACACTGAAGTTGCTATAACATAAATTAAGAATAAAGATGGAATTGGAAACCAATATTGTACTTTTGTTGATAGGTTTGATTTTCATAGTTGTATGGGTTAGCAATTCTGCAGCTAATATATGTATTCTGAGATTGAGTAAATAAGTTAATATACTGTCCATAATGTTGGAGAAGGGAACAAGAGGGAAGCCTAGGACAAACCTCATGGAGTTAGATTTGAATTAGAGTTATCAGTGTTAATTCATGGTTTTTGAAAGATAGATTGATAGATACAGAAATATGGATGTGTGTATGTGTGTATGTATACATGCATGTATATCCTAGTTTTGTCCACTGAGAGGTAATAGAAGCAAACGATATTCTAGTACCAATGAGCACACCCAGTGCCCAGATCTTGATTTCTAAATATGATTCTACAACAAAGGAATAAGGCTTGCTTAAAGAAATTACTGATTCCAGTTCTAGGGAAGGTAAAATATAAGATAATTCTGTAACATCTTGTGGTATTTGAAAGTAAAGAAGTTCTCAAAGAAATCACAGGGAAGATATCAATAAGTTACAGACAGGATGCTTTTACATAACCACAGTAAAATTATCAGTCAACGATATATATTTTTTTGAATTTTATTTATTTTTTTATACAGCAGGTTCTTATTAGTTATCTATTTTATACATATTAGCGTATATACGTCAATCCCAATCTCTCAATTCATCTCACCACAACCCCTGACTTTCCCCGCTTTGTGTCCATATGTTTGTTCTCTACATCTGTGTCTCTATTTCTGCCTTGCAAACCGGTTCATCTGTACCATTTTTCTAGATTCCATAAGTATGTGTTCATATACAATATTTGTTTTTCTCTTTCTGACTTACTTCACCCTGTATGACAGTCTCTAGGTCCATCCACGTCTCTACAAATGACCCAATTTCGTTCCTTTTTATGGCTGAGTAATATTCCATAATCAGTGATATATTATTATCTCAATGCAGACCTTATTTATTTATTTTAAAATTTTATTTATTTATATTTGGCTGCGTTGGGTCTTCATTGCCACATGCAGGCTTCCTCTAGTTGCGGCGAGCAGTGGCCACACTGTTGAGGTGCACAGGCCTCTCACTGTGGTGGCCCATCTTCTTGTGGAGCACAGGCTCTAGGCACGTGGGCTCAGTAGTTGCAGCATGCAGGCTCAGTAGTTGTGGCTCGCAGGCTCTAGAGCGCAGGCTCAACAGTTGTGGTGCATGGGCTCAGTTGCTCTGTGGCATGTGGGATCTTCCCAGACCAGCACGTGGGATCTTCCCAAACCCGTGTCCCCTGCATTGGCAGGCAGACTCCCAAACACTGCGCCACCAGGGAAGCCCCTGCAGACCTTATTTAAATTTCACTATTTGTCCCAATAAGATGGTACTCTGTAAAACTGTATAAGAGCATACTGTCTGCAACTTACTCTTTTTTTTTTTAACATCTTCATTGGAGTATAATTTCTTTACAGTGGTGTGTTAATTTCTGCTTTATAACAAATTGAATCAGTTATACATAAACATGTCCCCATGTCTCTTCCCTCTTGCATCTCCCTCCCTCCCACCCTCCCTATCCCACCCTTCTACGTGGTCACAAAGCACCAAGCCGATCTCCCTGTGCTATGTGGCTGCTTCCCACTAGCCATCTATTTTACGTTTGGTAGTGTATATATGTCCATGCAACTCTCTCACTTTGTCCCAGCTTACCCTTCCCCCTCCCCATATCCTCAAGTCCATTCTCTAATAGGTCTCCATCTTTATTACCATCTTGCCCCTAGGTTCTTCATGACCATTTTTTTTCTAGGTTCCACATATACTGGCACATGTATACAATGGAATATTACTCAGCAATAAAAAGGAATGAAACTGGGTTATTTGTAGTGAGGTGGATGGACCTAGAGACTGTCATACAGAGTGAAGTAAGTCAGAAAGAGAAAAACAAATACTGTATGCAACTTACTCTTAAACATTTCAGAGAAAAGTTAGAGACAGAAAATAAAAGTGGTTTAAACATTAACATTTGGGGAATCTGGGTGAATGCTATACCAGAATTATTTAACTAGTTACGGAACTTTTTGTAATATTCAAATTATTTCATAATTTAAAGTTAAAAAAATTTTTCATTCACAGGGTCTTCCCCTAATAGAGTAATTTAACCTATTAATATTTATTGTAATTACTGGTACATTTTTCCATAGTACTACTATCATTTTTATGTTTTTTGTCATTTTTCTTCTTTCATTTCTCTTTTCTTCCTTTTAGCTGGGTTGATGATTTGATTTGTTCTTTTATTTTTCTTCTTGTACTTTCAAAGGTGAATATGCTCTTTCTATGGATCTGGTTAGTTCTCAACATACACATTTATATCCTTTTTTATAAATCAAAGTCTAAATTTCATTAGAATCTATATATTCCCTTGTTTTAGACAATAACCTTTGCAACTTTACAATTTCTTTCCCGTTGTATCTCAAGTTGATATCTCCCAAGATTTTAGTTCTAAGTAATTATAAAAAAATACTTTGACCTTATGTATCTACAGTTATTTAGCCTTAACTACTAACTTTACTGGTTTTGTTGCTTTTTTCTTCTTTATGGAAGCTTTTGGGATTTTTTAAAATCCTTTTTTAAATTCATTGTGGCAAAATGTTACCACAATGCGTTTTATATATGTCTTCTTTGTTTACCTTGCTTAGCACTTATCTTTCCATCTGAAGAATAATACCTTTTATCATTCGGGGGTAATTATCTTCTATTATTGATTTATTAACTTCCTCTTCTCTATACTTTCTGGTCTTTTGGAATTCCCGTTACATGGATGTTGAATTTCTGGACCTAATCTCCATATCTATAATTGCTTTATCAAAATTTCTATTTCTTTTTCATTTTGCATTGTTTTGTGAGAATCTTTTAGTTTGATGTTATAAGCCACATTTTTTTCTCTTCTGCTGTTCCATAATGCTATTACAGAGATCCATTGCATTCTTTGTTTTGATTCTCTTTTATTTATGTAGTTTCCAGGACTTATCATTTTTTTTAACATCTTTACTGGAGTATAATTGCTTTACAATGCTGTGTTAGTTTCTGCTTTATAACAAAGTGAATCAGCTATACATATACATATATATCCTCATATCCCCTTCCTCTTGCATCTCCCTCCCACCCTCCCTATCCCACCCCTCTAGGTGGTCACAAAGCGTCGAACTGATCTCCCTGTGCTATGTGGCTGCTTCCCACTAGCTATCTATTTTACATTTGATAGTGTATATATGTGCATGCCACTCTCTCACTTTGTCCCAGCTTACCCTTCCCCCCTTCCCGTGTCCTCAAGTCCATTCTCTATGTCTGCGTCTTTATTCCTGTCCTGCCCCTAGGTTCTTCAGAACCTTTTTTTTTTTTTAGTTTCCATATATATGTGTTAGCATACAGTATTTGTTTTTCTCTTTCTGACTTACTTTACTCTGTATGACAGACTCTAGATCCATCCACCTCACTACAAATAACTCAATTTCCTTTCTTTTTATGGCTGAGTAATATTCCATTGTATATATGTGCCACATCTTCTTTATCCATTCATCCGATGATGGACACTTAGGTTGTTTCCATCTCTGGGCTATTGTAAATAGAGCTGCAATGAACATTGTGGTACATGACTCTTTTTGAATTATGGTTTTCTCAGGGTATATGCCCAGTAGTGGGATTGTTGGGTCATATGGTAGTTCTATTTGTAGTTTTTTAAGGAACCTCCATACTGTTCTCCATAGTGGTTGTATCAATTTACATTCCCACCAACAGTGCAAGAGGGTTCCCTCTCCTCCACACCCTCTCCAGCATTTATTGTTTGTAGATTTTTTGTTGATGGCCATTCTGACTGGTATGAAGTGATAGCTCCCTGTAGTTTTGATTTGCATTTTTCTAATGATTAGTGATGTTGAGCATCCTTTCATGTGTTTGTTGTTAATCTGTATATCTTCTTTGGAGAAATGTCTGTTTAGGTCTTCTGCCCAGTTTTGGATTGAGTTTTTGTTTTTTTGCTACTGAGCTGCATGAGCTGCTTGTATATTTTGGAGATTAATCCTTTGTCAGTTGCTTCATTTGCATATATTTTCTCCCATTCTGAGGGTTGTCTTTTGGTCTTGTTTATGGTTTCCTTTGCTGTGCAAAAGCTTTGAAGTTTCATTAGGTCCCATTTGTTTATTTTTGTTTTTATTTCCATTTCTCTAGAAGGTGGGATAAAAAGGATATTGCTGTGATGTATGTCGTAGAGTGTTCTGCCTATGTTTTCCTCTAACAGTCTTGTAGTGTCTGGCCTTACATTTAGGTCTTTAATCCATTTTGAGTTTATTTTTGTGTATGGTGTTAAGGAGCGTTCTAATTTCATTCTTTTAAGGGTAGCTGTCCAGTTTTCCCAGCAACACTTATTGAAGAGGCTGTCTTTTCTGCATTGTATATTCTGGCCTCCTTTATCAAAAATAAGGTGACCATATGTGCGTGGGTTTATCTCTGGGCTTTCTATCCTGTTCCATTGGTCTATATTTCTGTTTTTGTACCGGTACCATACTGTCTTGATTACTGTAGCTTTGATTCCTGTAGCCTGATTTGATTCCTGTAGCCTGATTCCTCCAGCTCCATTTTTCTTTCTCGAGATTGTTTTGGCTATTTGGGGTCTTTTGTGTTTCCATACAAATTGTGAAATTTTTTGATCTAGTTCTATGAAAAATGCCACTGGTAGTTTGATAGAGATTGCATTGAATCTGTAGATTGCTTTGGGTAGTAGAGTCATTTTCACAATGTTGATTCTTCCAATCCAAGAACATGGTGTATCTCTCCATCTGTTGGTATCATCTTAAATGTCTTTCATCACGGTCTTATAGTTTTCTGCGTACAGGTCTTTTGTCTCCCTAGGTAGGTTTACTCCTAGGTATTTTATTCTTTTTGTTGCAATGGTAAATGAGAGTGTTTTCCTTTTTTTTCCTCTTTTTTTAACATCTTTATTGGAGTATAATTGCTTTACAATGGTGTGTTAGTTTCTGCTTTATAACAAAGTGAATCAGTTATACATATACATATGTTCCCATATCTCTTCCCTCTTGCGTCTCCCACCCTCCCACCCTCCCTATCTCACTCCTCCAGGCGGTCACAAAGCACCGAGTTGATCTCCCTGTGCTATGCGGCTGCTTCCCACTAGCTATCTACCTTACATTTGGTAGTGTATATATGTCCATGCCTCTCTCTTGCTTTGTCAAAGCTCACCCTTCCCTCCCCCCATATCCTCAAGTCCGTTCGCTAGTAGGTCTGTGTCTTTATTCCTGTCTTACCCCTAGGTTCTTCATGACATTTTTTTCTTAAATTCCATATATATGTGTTAGCATACGGTATTTGTCTTTCTCTTTCTGATTTACTTCACTCTGTATGACAGACTCTAGGTCTATCCACCTCATTACAAATAGCTCAATTTCGTTTCTTTTTATGGCTGAGTAATATTCCATTGTGTTTTCTTGATTTCACTTTCAGATTTTTCATCATTAGTGTATAGGAATGCAAGAAATTTCTGTGCATTAATTTTGTATCCTGCTACTTTACCAAATTCATTGATTAGCTCTAGTAGTTTTCTGGTAGCATCTTTAGGGTTCTCTATGTATAGTATCATGTCACTGGCAAACAGTGACAGTTTGACTTCTTCTTTTCCAATATGTATTCCTTTTATTTCTTTTTCTCCTCTGATTGCTGTGGCTAGGATTTCCAAAGCTATGTTGAATAATAGTGTTGAGAGTGGACATCCTTGTCTTGTTCCTGATCTTAGAGGAAATGCTTTCAGTTTTTCACCACTGAGAATGATGTTTGCTGTGGATTTGTTTTATATGGCCTTTATTATGTTGAGGTAGGTTCCCTCTATGCCCACTTTCTGGAGAGTTTTTATCATAAATGCGTGTTGAATTTTGTCAAAAGCTTTTTCTGCTTCTATTGAGGTGATCATATGGTTTTTCTTCTTCAATTTGTTAATATGGTGTGTCACATTGGTTGATTTGTGTATATTGAAGAATCCTTATATCCCTGGGCTAAATCCCAGTTGATCATGGTGTATGATCCTTTCAATGTGTTGTCAGATTCTGTTTGCTAGTATTTTGTTGTGGATTTTTGCATCTATATTTATCAGTGATATTGGTCTGTAATTTTCTTTTTTTGTAGCATCTTTGTCTGGTTTTGTTATCAGGGTGATGGTGGCCTCATAGAATGTGTTTGGGAGTGTTCCTTCCTCTGCAATATTTTGGAAGAGTTTGAGAAGGACTGGTGTTAGCTCTTCTCTAAATGTTTGATAGAATTCACCTGTGAAGCCATCTGGTCCTGGACTTTTGTTTGTTGGAAGATTTTTAATCACAGTTTCGATTACATTACTTGTGATTGGTTTGTTCATATTTTCTATTTCTTCCTGGTTCAGTCTTGGAAGGTTATACCTTTCTAAGAATTTGTCCATTTCTTCCATGTTGTCCATTTTATTTGCTTGTAGTAGTCTCTTAGGATGCTTTGTATTTCTGCGGTGTCTGTTGTAACTTCTCCTTTTTCATTTCTAATTTTACTGATTTGAGTCCTCTCCCTCTTTTTCTTGATGAATCTGGCTAATGGTTTATCAATTTTGTTTATCTTCTCAAAGAACCAGCTTTTAGTTTTATTGATCTTTGCTATTGTTTTCTTTGTTTCTATTTCATTTATTTCTGCTCTGATCTTTATGATTTCTTTCCTTCTGCTAACTTTGGGTTTTATTTGTTCTTCTTTCTCTAGTTCCTTTAGGTGTAAGGTGAGATTGTTTACTTGACATTTTTCTTGTTTCTTGACATAGGCTTGTATAGCTATACAATTCCCTCTTAGAACTGCTTTTGCTGCATCCTATAGGTTTTGGATCATCGTGTTTTCATTGTCATTTGTCTCTAGGTATTTTTTGATTTCCTCTTTGATTTCTTCAGTGATCTCTTGCGTTATTTAGTAACGTATTGTTTAGCCTCTGTGTGTTTGTGTTTTTTATGTTTTTTCTGCTTTAATTGATTTCTAATCTCATAGCGTTGTGGTTAGAAAAGGTGCTTGATATGATTTCAGTTTTCTCAGATTTACTGAGGCTTGATTTGTGACCCAAGATGTGATCTATCCTGGAGAATGTTATGTGCACACTTGAGAAGAAAGTGTAATCTGCTGTTTTTGGATGGAATGTCCTATAAATATCAATTCAATCTATCTGGTCTATTGTATCATTTAAAGCTTCCGTTTCCTTATTTATTTTCATTTTGGATGACCTGTCCTTTTGTGTAAGTGAGGTGTTAAAGTCCCCCACTATTACTGTGTTACTGTCGATTTCTCCTTTTATAGCTGTTAGCAGTTCCCTTATGTGTTGAGGTGCTCCTGTGTTGGGTGCATATATATTTATAACTGTTATATCTTCTTCTTGGATTGATCCCTTGATCATTATGTAGTGTCCTTCCTTGTCTCTTGTAATGTCCTTTATTTTGAAGTCTATTTTATCTGATATGAGTATTGCTACTCTGGCTTTCTTTTGATTTCCATTTGCATGGAATATCTTTCTTCATCCCCTCACTTTCAGTCTGAACGTGTCCCTAGGTCTGAAGTGGGTGTCTTGTAGACAGCATATATATGGGTCTTGTTTTTGTTTCCATTCAGCAAGCCTATGTCTTTTGGTTGGAGCTTTTAATCCATTCATGTTTAGGGTAATTATCAATATGTATGTTCCTATGACAGTTTTCTTAATTGTTTTGGGTTTGTTTTTCTAGGGCCTTTTCTTCTCTTGTGTTTCCCACGTGGAGAAGTTCCTTTAGCATTTGTTGTAGAGCTGGTTTGGTGGTGCTGAATTCTCTTAGCTTTGGCTTGTCTGTAAAGCTTTTGATTTCTCCATCGAATCTGAATGAGATCCTTGCCAGGTAGAGTAATTTGGTTGTAGGTTCTTCCCTTTCATTATTTCAAGTATATCTTGCCAGTCCCTTCTGGCTTGTAGAGTTTCTGCTGAGAAATCAGCTGTTAACCTTATGGGAGTTGTATGTTATTTGTCGTTTTTCCCTTGCTGCTTTCAATAATTTTTCTTTGTCTTTAATTTTTGCCTATTTGATTACTATGTGTCTCGGCGTGTTTCTCCTTGGGTTTATCCTGTATGGGAATCTCTGCGCTTCCTGGACTTGGGTGGCTATTTCCTTTCGCATGTTAGGGAAGTTTTCAACTATAATCTCTTCAAATATTTTCTCGGGTCCTTTCTCTCTCTCTTCTCCTTCTGGGACCCCTATAATGTGAATGTTGTTGCATGTAATGTTGTCCCAGAGGTCTCTTAGGCTGTCTTCATTTCTTTTCATTCTTTTTTCTTTATTCTGTTCCACAGCAGTGAATTCCACCATTCTGTCTTCCAGGTCACTTATCCATTCTTCTGCCTCAGTTATTCTGCTATTGATTCCTTCTAGTGTAGTTTTCATTTCAGTTATTGTATTGTTCATCTCTGTTTGTTTGTTCTTTAATTCTTCTAGTTCTTTGTTAAACATTTCTTGCATCTTCTTGAACTTTGCCTCCATTCTTTTTCTGAGGTCCTGGATCATTTCCACTATCATTATTCTGAATTCTTTTTCTGGGAGGTTGCCTATCTCCACTTCATTTAGTTGTTTTTCTGGGGGTTTATCTTGTTCCTTCATCTGGTACATAGCCCTCTGCCTTTACATCTTGTCTATCTTTCTGTGAATGTGGTTTTTGTTCCACAGGCTTCAGGATTGTAGTTCTTGCTTCTGCTGTCTGCCCTCTGGTGGACGAAGCTATCTAAGAGGCTTGTGCAAGTTTCCTGATGGGAGGAACTGGTGGTGGGGAGAGCTGACTGTTTCTCCAGTGGGC
Organism: Grampus griseus; assembly: GCF_964374135.1. Taxonomy (NCBI): domain Eukaryota; kingdom Metazoa; phylum Chordata; class Mammalia; order Artiodactyla; family Delphinidae; genus Grampus; species Grampus griseus. The sequence goes on along the minus strand of NC_138999.1, from coordinate 96,163,530 downwards.
AGTGCTCAGTAAAACTTTAATCCGCTTGTCTGCTGATGGGTGAGGCTGGGTTCCCTCCCTGTTGGTTGTTTGGCCTGAGGCAACCCAACACTGGAGCCTACCTGGGCTCTTTGGTGGGGCTAATGGTGGATGCTGAGAGGGCTCACACCAAGGAATATTTCCCAGAACTTCAGCTGCCAGTGTCCTTGTCCCCACAGTGAGCCACAGCCAACCCCTGCCTCTGCAGGAGACCCTCCAACACTAGCAGGTAGGTCTTGTTAAGTCTCCTCTGGGGTCACTGCTCCTTTCCCTGGATCCCGACGTCCACACTACTTTGTGTGTGCCCTCCAAGAGTGGAGTCTCTGTTTCCCCCAGTCCTATCGGAGTCCTACAATCAAATCCCGCTAGCCTTCAAAGTCTGATTCTCTAGGAATTCCTCCTCCCATTCCCAGGTTGGGAAGCCTGATGTGGGGCTCAGAACCTTCACTCTGGTGGGTGGACTTCTGTGGTATAAGTGTTCCCCAGTTTGTGAGTCATCCACCCAGCAGTTATGGGATTTGATTTTACTGTGATTGCGCCCCTCCTACCGTCTCATTGTGGCTTCTCCTTTGTCTTTGGATGTGGGGTATCTTTTTTGGTGAGTTCCAGTGTCTTTCTGTCGATGATTGTCCAGCAGCTAGTTGTGATTCTGGTGTTCTCACAAGAAGGAGTGAGAGCACATCCTTCTACTCCGCCATCTTGATTCAGGGCCCTATGATCCTTTTAATGTGCTGTTGGATTCTGTTTGCTAGTGTTTTGTTGAGGATTTTTGCATCTATGTTCATCAGTGATATTGACCTGTAGTTTTCTTTCTTTGTGACATCCTTGTCTGGTTTTGGTATCAGGGTGATGGTGGCCTCATAGAATGAGTTTGGGAGTGTTCCTCCCTCTGCTATATTTTGGAAGAGTTTGAGAAGGGTAGGTGTTAGCTCTTCTCTAAATGTTTGACAGAATTCGCCTGTGAAGCCATCTGGTCCTGGACTTTTGTTTGCTGGAAGATTTTTAATCACAGTTTCAATTTCAGTGCTTCTGATTTGTCTGTTTATATTTTCTATCTCTCTCTGGTTCAGTCTCCAAAGGTTGTGCTTTTCTAAGAATTTGTCCATTTCTTCCAGGTTGTCCATTTTATTGGCATAGAGTTGCTTGTAGTAATCTCTCACGATCCTTTGTATTTCTGCAGTGTCAGTTGTTACTTCTCGTTTTTCATTTCTAATTCTATTGATTTGAGTCTTCTCCCTTTTTTTCTTGATGAGTCTGGCTAATGGTTTATCAATTTTGTTTACCTTCTCAAAGAACCAGCTTTTAGTATTATTGGTCTTTGCTATTGTTTCCTTCATTTCTTTTTCATCTATTTCTGATCTGATCTTTATGATTTCTTTCCTTCTGCCAACTTTGGGGGTTTTCTGTTCTTCTTACTCTAATTGATTTAAGTGTAAGGTTAGGTTGTTTATTTGAGATGTTTCTTGTTTCTTGAGGTAGGATTGTATTGCTATAAACTTCCCTCTTAGAACTGCTTTTGCTGCATCCCATAGGTTTTGGGTCATCGTTGTTTCATTGTCATTTGGTTCTAGGTACTTTTTATTTCCACTTTGATTTCTTCAGTGATATCTTGGTTACTTAGTAGTGCATTGTTTACCCTCTTTGTGTTTGTATTTTTTACAATTTTTTCCTGTAACTGATATCTACTCATATAGCATTGAGGTCGGAAAAGATACTTGATACGATTTCAGTTTTATTAAATTTTCCAAGGCTTGATTTGTGACCCAAGATATGACCTATCCTGGAGAATGTTCCATGTGCACTTGAGAAGAAAGTGTATTCTCTTGTTTTTGGTTGGAATGTCCTATAAATATCAATTAAATCCATCTTGTTTAATGTATCATTTAAAGCTTGTGTTTCCTTATTTATTTTCATTTTGGATGATATGTCCATTGGTGAAAATGGGGTGTTAAAGTCCCGTACTCTGATTGTGTTACTGTCAATTTCCCCTTTTATAGCTGTTAGCATTTGCCTTATATATTGAGGTGCTCCTATGTTGGGTGCATAAATATTTACAATTGTTATATCTTCTTCTTGGATTGATCCCTTGATTATTATGTAGTGTCCTTCTTTGTCTCTTCTAATAGTCTTTATTTTAAAGTCTATTTTGTCTGATATGAGAATTGCTACGCCAGCTTTCTTTTGATTCCTGTTTTCATGGAATATCTTTTTCCATCCCCTCACTTTCAGTCTGTATGTGTCCCTAGTTCTGAAGTGGGTCTCTTGTAGACAGCATGTATACGTGTCTTGTTTTTATATCCATTCAGTCAATCTGCGTCTTTTGGTTGGAGCATTTAATCCATTTACATTTAAGATAGTTATTGATATGTATGTTCCTATGACCATTTTCTTAATTGTTTTGGGTTTGTTATTGTAGGTCTTTTCCTTCTCTTGTGTTTGCTTCCTAGTGAAGTTCCTTTAGCATTTGTTGTAAAGCTGGTTTGGTGGTGCTGAATTCTCTTAGCTTTTGCTTGTCTGTAAAGGTTTTAATTTCTCTGTCAAATCTGAATGAGATCCTTGCTGGGTAGAGTGATCTTGGTTGTAGGTTTCTCCCTTTCATCACTTTAAACATGTCCTGCTACTCCCTTCTGGCTTGAAGAGTTTCTGCTGAAAGATCAGCTGTTAACCTTATGGGTATTCCCTTGTATGTTATTTGTTGTTTTGCCCTTGCTGCTTTTTATATTTTTTCTTTGTATTTAAATTTTGATAGTTTGATTAATGTGTGTCTTGGCGTGTTTCTCCTTGGATTTATCCTGTATGGGACTCGCTGCACTTCCTGAACTTGATTGACTATTTTGTTTCCCATATTAGAACAGTTTTCAACTATAATGTCTTCAAATATTTTCTCAGCCCCTTTCTTTTTCTCTTCTTCTTCTGGGATCCCTATAATTCGAATGTTGGTGCGTTTAGTGTTGTCCCAGAGGTCTCTGAGACTGTCCTCAATTCTTTTCATTTTTCATTATCCTGCTCTGTGGTAGTTATTTCCACTATTTTATCTTCCAGGTCACTTATCCCTCCTTCTGCCTCAGTTATTCTGCTATTGATCCCATCTAGAGTATTTTTCATTTCATTTATTGTGTTGTTCATCATTGTTTGTTTGCTCTTTAGTTCTTCTATGTCCTTGTTAAACGTTTCTTGTATTTTCTCCATTCTGTTTCCAAGATTTTGGATCATCTTTACTATCATTATTCTGAATTCTTTTTCAGGTAGACTGCCTATTTCCTCTTCATTTGTTTGGTCTGGTGGGTTTTTACCTTGCTTCTTCATCTGCTGAGTATTTCTCTGTCCTCTCATTTTAGTTAACTTACTGTGTTTGGGGTCTCCTTTTTGCAGGCTGCAGGTTCGTAGTTCCCGTTGTTTTTGGTGTCTGCCCCCAGTGGCTAAGGTTGGTTCAGTGGGTTGTGTAGGCTTCCTGGTGGAGGGGACTGGTGCCTGTGTTCTGTTGGATGAGGCTGGATCTTGTCTTTCTGGTGGGCAGGACGGTGTCTGGTGGTGTGCTTTGGGGTGTCTATGAGCTTATTATGATTTTAGGCAGCCTCTGTGCTAATGAGTGTGGTTGTGTTCCTGTCTTGCTAGTTGTTTGGCATAGGGTGTCCAGCACTGTAGCTTGCTGGTCATTGAGTGGAGCTGGGTCTTAGCGTTGAGATGGAGATCTCTGGGAGAGCTTTCATTGTTTGATATTATGTGGAGCTGGGACGTCTCTGGTGGACCAATGTCCTGAACTCGGCTCTCCCACCTCAGAGGCACAGGCCTGACACCCGGCCGTAGCACCAAGACCCTGTCAGCCACACGGCAGGTTTGTTTTGCCCAATATGCAGCAAGCCAAAATGGTGAGACACCCAGGTTTGCAGCAAAGTGAGGAGACGGGAGAGCAGGTCTCAAATCTGCTCCAAAAAGGCAAGGGGCTTGGGTGTTTATGGGATAAAGAATAAAGAAGCAGGGCTCTCTGAGGCACAGGTTAACAGGAAAGGTGATTAGAAAAAGCTGCCATTGGTTTTGTTTTATGTCAGCATTTTCTTTGTTTATGGGTCTGATAACTTCTCCTATTCTTCTGAGAACATTACTTATAGTTATTTTAAAATATTTTTTCATTTTCCATTATTTATTGTTTCTTCCGATTGTAGTTTTTCTGTTTATTAATTTTGGTTTCCTACATGATAACTGTTATTTAAATATTACTTGGTGTTTCTTGCTTGTGTGCTTATCTTTGTTTTTGAGATTCCTTACTAGCCTCTCTATAGATGTTGTTTTTATAAAGTAAATCCTGCCTCTGATATTGTGGGGAAGAATCATAACATGCTCTAGATGGAGTGTGCCAGTAGTTTGTCTTTTAGGTGTAGTAGCTAAGTAGTATTTACACTTATTCTGAGCAAAAGACAGCAGCAGAATTTGTACACAGACTAAAGCATTATAGAGGAACTAATCCCCAGAGGCACAGTTATCCAAAATGCTCTGAATACAGCTCTTTGTTTATTATGCTAAAATTCCCAAGGGCTCCTTCTTGGTCTTTATATCACTGATGCTGGTCTTGAAGATCTCTAAACCACTCTTGTTAACACTGTGGTCTTCACATATATTTTGGACTGTGGTGTATTCTAGTTTTGTTTTTCTGACTATACTGGGCATGATTCTCAATCTAAACACTCATGTGTGCTGGAACTATCACATTCTTTATTTCCTATATATCAACTACCTACTTCTCTGAACTCTATACCCCCTTGGTAATTATGGTGTGTGTGTGTGTGTGTGTGTGTGTGTGTGTGTGTGTGAGAGAGAGAGAGAGAGAGAGAGAGAGGGAGGGAGGGAGGGAGGGAGGAGGGGCGAGAAGAGTATCATGATTATGATTCTGAGTCCCAGATCTGGTCATAACATCTTATCAGTATCAACACATAAGAGCTTCAAGGGTCACTATATATAATCAGAATCAATATTAGGGTTTCCTAATTTACTTATTTGTAAAACCTATAGCCAGAGGAGCATGTAGGATCAACATAAGAAGGTTGCCCGAGTCACATATATGTAAAGCCTATACCAGAAGGTTGGGAATAACAGAGCTAATTGTGCCCTCAATCAGCATATACCTAAGACAAATATGTTGAGGTTTTCTAAGTATAAGAACCCTGAAGGTGCATAGCTTGATGGTACTTGTTCCCACTGAAGGACTATATGAGGGCCCTCCATTCTTCTAAGGCTTGAATATTGTCTCTGGCTGGATACTTGCTGCTGAGAGAGAGAGCTCTACCAGGCTGCCTGCATTAAATTGGAATCAGATCTCATGCCAGACTGAAAATAATAACACATTATAACGGTAATTATATCCAGCATAAGTCAAATAAATAAATTATAAATTACAATTACCCTTTTTAAAAATTGTGCTGTTTATTAAAGCTTGTACTTCCTCTATAATAATTCATTTTTCACATTTTTCATATTTTGTTTTTAAAGACCATGTGCACTAACAAACTAACCAAATAATATAAAAGTTATCTTTTTTAAAGTGAAATACTGTAGTTGGTTCATAGTTTTTCAAAGCTCTTCTGATAGGAAAATGATTCTATTACTGTTTAAAATGATTCTGTTATTGGTTAAAGTTGTTAATCAGTTAAACCAGAAAAATGGCCCCGTTCCCCATTTCTTCGTTCTTTTCTTAGGGTACTTTTCTATTACACTGCACTCTGATGATTGATATCCTTATCTCCCCCTGTCCTACCAGGCTATGAGCTCCTTTAGGAGATGGGTCCACTCTCACTGTTTTTGTATCCTTAGGGCCTAGCTCACTGCCTGAAGCATTATAGCCATTCATTACGTACCCGGTGAATAATTGAATGAATTAATGATTAATTGCCAGCTCTATGTCAGTCAGTGAAAACTTACAAATTTATCAGTTATTTTTTTTTTTCAGGAATAGCAACATTGATACTTCCTGATTCATAAGAACTCTTCCAGTCATACAAAAGTCATAGCAACATAAAGGTAGGTAATTTTTTGCAGAAAACAGTCAGTTGAGATAGACACAAGACTGCCTAAATGCCTTAAAATTACAACTAGGAAATATTAGTCCTCTACATATCTAAAAGTAGAAGTTCCCTTTCTTTCCTCCTTTTTCAAAATGCATACCTCATCTCATGCAAAGTGTTAAGCTGTTAAAGTTTCTAAATGAACAAGCTGAGAGAGAGAGCTCATAGTACAGGTATGATAAGAAACACTGCATCCCACTGGTATTCTAATTTTAGCCTGTGGTGATTTCGTTTGGGGCTAGACTGCCTGGTTCTTTTTAATGTGATTGGTGACAAGCTGTGGTCCATGCCCTAAATGTGTTTACAATCTAGTCAATTGGGTAGAATTCCTTTATTCAGTATTTAGTGAGTACCTGCTGCATGCTAGGCTCTGTTCTAGGGCCTAGGGATATAGTAGTGAACAGAAATAGCCAAAAAGTCTCTGCCTCACAGAGCTCTCATACCTGGCTACATCTCATGCCTTGCCTCCTTCACTTAACTCACATTAAATTTGTTTCCACCTTTCTAGCCAGCCTACTTACAAGTAGGGCCCTGAATATTAATTCCTTTGGTGAATAAGAATTAGTAATAGAGTTTCCCTTTTGAGACAAGACCCCCTTTTCCCTTGATGATAAGAACATAAAATTGGATAAGTTGTCAACCAAATACTGAGTATTTGTTCTAGGAACCTTTTCTTTCTCCACTATACCTTCTCTCCTAAGAAATAAGGCCCATCTGTAATCCACACAGATGGGGAACTCTGTCATTGCTGTGGTGTGCTGGACTGACAACTGTAACCTTGGAATCATTTCACTGAGATTGGTGACATGGAGCTTCTGATTGTTCTTGTGGCTGCTCTCCTAACTTCAGGGGAATGAGTATAAATGAAGATGAGGAAGGAATACATCTACACTATCCCTTCCAGTCCAACATACTAAATTAGAGCTAAAATATTGGAATATGTGGAAAATGTAGTACAGGTACTGCAAGTTGGTTAGCACGTCAGGTAAAACACACATACACACATACACAAAACTATCTTTTATGGTCAAAGTGGGACTATGACCCTATTGTCACTAATTATAAAGAACTGAGGATTTTTCTTATTTCCAATATTTTATTACTAAACTGTTCAAACATACAGAAAAGGTGAGGGCTTCCCTGGTGGCGCAGTGGTTGAGAGTCCACCTGCCAATGCAGGGGACATGGGTTCGTGCCCCGGTCCGGGAAGATCCTACGTGCCGCGGAGCGGCTGGGCCCGTGAGCCATGGCGGCTGAGCCTGCACGTCCGGAGCCTGTGCTCCGCAACGGGAGAGGCCACAACAGTGAGAGGCCCGCGTACCGCAGGAAAAAAAAAAAAAAAAAAAAAAAGAAAGAAAAGGTGAAAGAGTTTTACAATGAACACCCATATTCTCACCATCTATATTCTATAATTAACATTTTATTTAACTTGCTTTATCACACATTCCTCTATCTATCCATCCCTCTATCCATCCATCAATCTAGAACTGAGGATTTAAAGTACTTTTCCCAGGTTTACTCAAGGAATCAGGTTTACAAATAGACCTCCTGATTGCTAGACCCTTGCTCTATGCTTTGCCTTGAATTTAATCTCTTTCATTTGTCAAATTGAATTTAGTTTTCAAATACTGATAGCTTTGTAAAGACTAATCTTTTCTATTAAGCTCTTGCCTAATTAAAGGGGATTAACTTGGGTAGAAGACTTCTGATGATTTATTTATTTAAACATTCTTGTAATTGCTAGTATGTGTTCAGAAACTCAGATAAAACATGAATTTCATTCATCTTAATAATAAGATATGCTTATAATAATAATTCTATTAAACGTCATTTCTAATCCCCGAATTCGCTTGATTTAAGCCAGGGAGATTCTATTGTTGCCAGCATCTTTTTGTGGACTGTACATGGTAAATTAGTTATAAGATTTAAAGCATGATTATCTCTATTCATATTTGACCTGATCTTTGTCCTTTTCACCCTTTCAATTTTCTTTTGTACAGTCAGTTCTTATTCACCTCAGTGATATCATTGAGTGTGAGGCATAACAGAAAGGATTAAACATGGAAAACTTTTTAAAAGATTATCAACTTCACATCCTAAAACATACTTTTTATTTTTAACACATGAAATTTAAAATTTATGTGTAAAAGTAGTCAAGGAAATTGTGTGGGCTTAGAGCCTCTCTTGCTCCCTTAAATAATTAGCATGGCTTAAAAAAAGCAAAATAAATGAGCAAATGGATTGAGTCAAAGACTTTTCCCAGGAGAATTTAAACCTTTAATTGTGGAGTATTTTGTTTTGTTCCCTGTTGTAATGAAACCATAATATCTCTATAGTAGAGCTAAATGTTCAGTTGCATCTGAAAAATACTAAAAAGCCATCTCAGGGCTTCCCTGGTGGCGCAGTAGTTGAGAGTCCGCCTGCAGATGCAGGGGACACGGGTTCGTGCCCCGCTCCGGGAAGATCCCACATGCCGCGGAGCGGCTGGGCCGTGAGCCATGGCCACTGGGCCTGCGCGTCCGGAGCCTGTGCTCCGCAACGGGAGAGGCCACGACAGTGAGAGGCCCGTGTACCGCAAAACAAACAAACAAACAAAAAAATAATAAATAAATAAAAATAAAAAGCCATCTCAGTAAAAGTGTCTCAGAACTTCCCAAGTGTCTCAGAACTTCTTGAGAGCAAGAACTGCATCTTGCTCACTATTGTATACCCGGCACCTAGCACATACAGGATATAGTGGGTACTTAGTAAATATTGTTTGAATATTTTTAAATAAACAGAAAAATTCGATTCCTTCATATTCGTGTTTTTGCATGTGGTGCAAATTCAGCCACAATGACTCTGTAGCTCTAGATAAAGAGTCTGGAAACTATGGCCCTGTGTTAAATCTGGCCCAGCACTTGTTTCTGTAAATAAAGTTTTATTGTAACACAGGAGTTGACTTTAAAAAAATGCACAATGTGAGAGTTGCGAGTTAAGTTTTATCTGGGGCAAAATGAGGACTGCAGCCCTGAAGACAGCATTTCAGATAGCTCTGAGAAACTGCTCCAAAGAGGTAGGGGGGAAGGTCAATATATATGTGATTTTGGTGAAGGAGGAATACATGCAATCAAGCACATGTTTTGCAGAAGGACTTGTGAGGGTTACTGCTAGTCACGAGGAGCAGACATCACCATGAAAGAATTTAGCACTTTTCTAGATATGAGGAGATGCAAGAATTGGGCTCATAAAATCAGCTCCTGAAAATATCTATCTGAAGACCTGCCTTATTTTCTCAGAGCACCAAGTGCCTCATACCTGATCTCCACCCTGAATTGCTTTCAGGGGTTGTTGAAGGTCAGCAGCTGCCGCAGCACCTGATTTAATCCTTGTAGAGGTAGATGGCAAGTGTCAATTTGTAGTTGACACAGGCATGCTCACTTTTCTACATGTTACCTATGGCAGCTTTCATACTACAACAGCAGAGTTTGTTGTGAAAGAGACTATATGGCCTGTGAATCCTAAGATACTTACTGTCTGTCCCTTTACAGAAAGTGTTTTCCAAATCTGCTCTAGGGGGTATGTTTAGGCAAAACTAAAGGGAGGCATTAGGGAAATGCAAATCAAAACTACACTGAGTTACCACTTCACATCTTCCAGTATGCCTATAATTTTTTTTTATGAAAATAACAAGTTTTGGCAAGAATGTGGAGCAGTTGGAACCCTAGTACATTGCTGGTCAGAATGTAAAGTGGCACAAGTGCTATGGAAAACAGTTTGGTCATGGTGCCTCTAACAGCTACACATAAAATTACCATGTAACTCAGCAATTTCACTCCTAGATATATACCCAAAGGAATTGAAAGCAGGGACTCAAACAGGTATTTGTATGCCAATGTTCATTGCAGCATTATTTACAATAGCCGAAAGGTTTGAACAACCCAAGCGTCCATCAACAGATGAATGAATAAACAAAATATGGTATATCCATACAGTGGAGCATTATTCGGTCATAAAAAGAAACAAAGTTCTGATATGCGCTACAACATGGATGAACCTTGGAAACATTATGCTAAGTGAAAGAAGTCAGACATGAAAGGACAAATGTTGGACTTTCCTGGCGGTTCAGTGGATAAGACTTTGCCTTCCAATGCAGGGGTTGTGGGTTTGATCCCTGGTCAGGGAGCTAAGATCCTACATGCCTCGTGGCCAAAAATACCAAAACATAAAACAGAAACAACATTGTAACAAATTCAATAAAGACATTTAAAAAATGGTCCACATCAAAAGAATCTTAGGAAAAAAAGAAAGAAAGGACAAATGTTGTAGCTTCCACTTATATGAAATATCTAGATTAGGCAAATTCATAAAAACAAAGTAGATTAAAGGTAATAGTGACTGGAGGAAGGAGGAATGGGAAGTTATTGCTTAATGGTTATAGAGTTTCTTTTGGGGGTGTTTAAAAAGTTTGGGAAATAGTGGTGGTTGGATAACATGTGAATGTAATTAATGACATTAAATTGTACAATTAAAATAGTTAAAATGGCAAATTTTATTATATATATTTTTTTACCAAGATTTAAAAAAACTTAGTATAATATACCAATAAACATTGAATTGTATGTTTTAAATGAGTGAATTGTATGATATGTGAATTATATCTCAATAAGGCTGTTAAGAAAAAAACTAAAGCATGGGGGAATAATGAGCGTTTGAGCTCTTAGAAACTCAGGTAAATCTCAGGTTACTCAAGTCACATGATTTACAATATTACGTCAATTCAATATTTACAGTAAGAAACTAGAGGAGAGAGATGCAGTATGTTAATACACTTAGGATAGGATGCCAGCAGGCTAAACCACACCTGGGTTATGCAACCTTCATGTGTCCTGTTTCTATTGTCCACATTAACCTTCCCCACTGACGGTGTGGTTAGGAGGACCAGAGATGAAGTTTGAGCAAAGGGGCTTTGTGGATGAAAGAAGCCTGAAGCCAGTTATACACACATACTTTATTGGAGTGTTGTAGGGGCCAGTGTGCCTGTCCACAGCCGAAGCTTGCAATAGCCAACTGAGCAGCTAGGGATTTTTATTTTTCGTTTCCTGGCCAGAGGATACATGGGCCCAGAATATGTGACACTCATGGGTGGCTGATTTAGGTCCTCATGAATACTGAGTGCCTCATATATTTACTGTACCATGAATATTCGGTGCCTCAGGGGTCTGATGTATATATGGTGTATCGTGAATATTAGGTGCCTCCTGTGCCTCATGAATGTTTAGTGCCTACTTGGTTCTTCTATCCCTTCTGATTTATGTTCTGCACACATATATCTAGTTTATGTCTAAATGTTTATGTCTAAAATCTCGCATGGGTTACTAATGTATTTGTCTCTGCTTAACATATATATGAATTTCATCTCTCCCACTTATTTTCTTGTTTCCTATGGCAAAGTTAAATATTCTCAGTCAATACAGCAAATGCATATTACAATTAATTTGCAACATCCCCATTTTACAAATGAGGAAATTGCAGAGAGGAGCTAAGCAACTTGTAGGACTTGCCAAGGTCACAGGTGGAATCAGGATTCAAATTCTGGCAGCTTGACTCCAGAGTTCATGCTTTTAACTGCTATGCTCTACTGCCTCTGAGGATCAGCGTGAGGCAAGGGACTATAAGAGTATAAGGTGGGTATCATAAGAGAAGTTCTAAGTGCTACAGAAGCTCATTGGGGCTTTATAGGAAGACTTTATGGAAGTATCATCTGAGATAACCTAGGAAGAATAAAAGGGTAATTACAAGCAGAAATCAGAGCAGAAGTGTTAGGTTATTTATCATTTAAAACACTTTAGCATAGAAAATGTGACACTGTGCATCTGTGTTAGTTGGAGTTGCAACCCAGTTTTGACTAATATTCTACTTGTCAAACCCAAGTTTGTGTGGCTGATGCACAGTGAAGCCAAACCAAAGTGTTGGAGTTTGGAGCAGACAAAGGTTAACTGCAAGGGCCATGCAAGGGGAACGGGCAGCTCGTGCTCAAAAGATTCCAACTCCCTGATGGTTTTCAGGGAAGAGTTTTTATAGGCAAAATTTGGCGGGGAGGATGTGACCTTCCTCTAATTGGTTGGTGGTGGGGTAACAGGGTGGTGTTCCAAGAATCTCAATCATCAGCCTTCTAGTTCCAACCAGTCTGTGATCCTCGTGCTTGTGCTCAGCCTGAAGTTACCATCTTCCACCTGGGGGTGGGGGTGGGGCTTAGTTCCTGTAGAAGAACTCAGAGATGTGTACCAGATTGTTATGTATATTCCTTGAGGAGGAACCAGGATCCGCTCCATTGCTGCACTATTGTTTCTTGACTGTCTTTCCTTTGTTTCTGCATTCCCTTGCTCCTCTATTTACTAACTGTTTGAATCTGCCCTTTGGAACTCAGGGAAGGTCTAGAAGGCTGAAAGCATTTTTCCTACAAACGAGAAATGGAGGATGTGGAAAGACTTTTGTACCCTGGAGGGCTCCACAGGGTCCTGCTTGGTTTCATACTTAGGAGTTCACATTCCAGAGAGCCAACTATTGTTTAAATTAGAAGGCATCTACCCATAAAGTGGCTACTACAAGTGTTTTATTTATAGCTACACTATCTATAGCAATATCATGTGCTTTATTAGTTCACATTTGGAACACTGGAAGCCAGTATTTACTAGTGAAATTTCTGGCTTGTTAATTAGCATGATGAACATTAGAAATGAGTTCTCATTGTTGAGATTGAAGGTATTCAAAATATGTGATTGGCTAAAATATTTTGAATACACACCTTATTCTTATATGAGTAGGGCAAAAAAAATCTAGAGAAACCTGTCTTTACCAGGAATACCAGGACTCAAAACTAAATGGGGTCCAGTGTCCAGCCTTTGGTTTGGATAATTTCTAGTTACCTAATGCAAACTATAGGCTAACAGAATTCTGCCTCTGGAATGTAACATGGATTCCAAAATCCCTTACAGTAACCTCATAGGGCCCCAGGGTTCCATAGTCTGCAGGTTGAAAATCACTGTTGTATATATGGGGAGAAGGCAGGTTTTACATCACTGGAGCTTCATTTTAGGAAGATTAATCTGACTTTGGAATGTGGGATGAATTGAATAGTGGAAGGAATACTCCAGAGGAAAAGTAGTAAAAGCGTGGTATTTGTGAGAATGGAGTAGAGAGGGTGGATTGGAGAGGAAGCATATGCGTGGCTCAACAACTAAATAAATGTAGGGAGTAAAGGGAGGAGGAATGGTATTTATAACAATCATGTATTTAGAGCTTATTATGTGCCAGGCATATTCTGAGTAGTTTGTATATATTAAATCATTTATTCCTCACAGAAACCTTACGAGTTAGATATTCTACAGGTGAAGAAAGTGAAGTACCGAGAGTATAAGCACCCTGCCGAAGGTCAGAGAGTTGAGATTTAAACCCAGGCAATCTGGCCACAAAATCCTAACTGTTCAACCATGTTGCTTCAAAGAATTAAATATAAGCCCAAAGTTTTGAGCCCGTATGATTAAGAGAAAACATATATGTACATGTGTATTGGTCAGACATTCTACTTTGTTTCTCTATTCTTTCAGTTTTATTGAGATATAATTGACCTACAGCACTGTGTAAGTTTAAGGTATACATCACAATGACTTGACATACATGTATTGTTAAATGATTACCATGATGTTTAGTTAACATCCATCACCTCATACAGTTACAGAAATTTTTTTCCCTTTTGATGAGAACGGTTAAGGCTTACTCTCTTAACTTTCAAATGTACCACACAGCAGTGTTAACTATAGTCATCATGTTGTACATTACATTCCCATTACTTGTTTATCTTATAATTGGAAGTTTGTACCTTTTGACCACCTTCATCCAAATACCCCACCCCTACCTCTGGTAACCATAAATGTGATGTCTTATATGAGTTTGTTTTTTTGTTGTTGTTTTAGATTCCACATATAAGTGAGATCATGCAGTATTTGTCTTTATCTGACTTATTTCACTTAGCATAATTAATGCCCTTAAGGTCCATCCATGTTGTCATGAATGGCAAAATTTCCTTCTTTTTAATGACTGGGTTGTTTTCCATTGTGTGTGTGTGTGTGTATATATATATATATATATATATATATATATATATATATATATATATACACACACACACCACACTTTCTTTATCATTTCAGGTCAGACATTCTGGTATAGTATAACTAAAAACTCTGGAATTCAAAAGTGCCAAGAGTGGGCAATACTTTTAAGTTTCTATTAATTCATACAAAGCATACCTTAAATGAACCATTATAGGGCATGCTGTGACAACACTCAGGGAATGATAGAATGTTGAAGGAAACCACAATCTACCACTCCAAAATATGTCTCTTTGACATAATTATTTTGAGCTTAAGGCAATTAAGAAGCAGCAAACTCTAAAAAAGCTCCCCCTTTTCTGCCTAAAGGCAGGAAATAAATTCTCCTTTTACTGAAGACAGACTCTAATCTGCCCAGAGATGGCATCAGAGAAACCTGTATAAACAAACCTTGTTAAACTAACCCTTATCTTCCTAGTTACTGCTTCACCATTAACTACCCTCTCCCAAACCCCTTTGTCTTGTCAATTCTTCACAAATTTATTGTTTTGTCTAAAAGGTATAAAGCCTTCCTGCTCTGGTCATTTCTTCAGGTCTTCATTCTCTTTATTAAATGCAAAAATTTAGTAAAACTTGTATACTTTTCTCCTGTTAATTTGTCTTTGTCAGTTTAATTTTCAGACCCAACCAGAGACCCTAAGAGAATTGAGGAAAACTTTTTCTTCCCCTGCAATGTCATCACATGAGAAAGCCACTCAGCTAAGAAATGAAGGAAAACATAGCCCTGATGTTCCTATAACCTCATTGGCCCCCTTTTACGTATTTTATCACAATGTATCTTAATTGTGTTGGCTTTTCCTCTGATTTATCCTCTTTCCCCTCAACTAGACTGTGAGTTTCTTGAGGGCAAGGATCTTGTCTTACTCATTGCTTACCTCACAGCACACATACATCTCATGATGCTCAGGGGTGCTCAGATAGTTTTTGAACTGAAAAGCACTTGAATGAAAAGAAATTATCTAAACTAATACATCAAGGCCTATTTCTCCTAGGCTAAACTTCTGCTACTATTTGAAAGGGCTTATTTACCATATACTCATATGATAATGATGGCACTAAAATTAGGAATATTATCTTTGTGACCCTGATAATTTTCTAACTATAGTGATAGATTAATAAAACAAAAGAGGAGTTTAATTCTTGTCAAATCAGTGCTTTCTCCCTATGTACAGATATTTAAATAATTAGGTCAACCATAGTTGCATAACTCCAGGAAGCAGCCTTCAAATGGACCAAGATTTGGCAATTTTTTTTTTGGTAAACATTTTTGGCTTTTCTGATAGGGTCTGTATTGCAACTAATCAACTCTGCCATTGTAGTGGGGAGAGCAGCCACATGTAGTATGTAAATGAATGAGCATGGCAGTGTTCCAGTAAAACTTGATTTACAAAAACAGGCTGCAGTCTAGATTTGGGCCTTGGCTATCGTTTTCCAAATCCTGACACAGAATGCAGTGTGAATGGTACCTCTTGGAGTTGTGCTATGTGGTAGCCATGTAGACAATTCATATAGACTAAATAAACTCAGGAACTTTTCCTCTTTCTAGAAAAAACCTGAGAGACTATCTACTTACTACTCATTTTACAGATGGGGAAACTTAGACTCTGAGAAGTTCAGAAAGAGAGATATGCTTAAAGTAATTTAGCTTGCTTGTGTCAAAGCTAGCTATGAAACCCAGGTATGCCGACTCCTAGTCCAATGCTCTTTCTATTATATCAGTTCCTCAAGGATGAATATTAAATTATTTCTCATATAGGTATAGTTTAAAATATACCTTATTATATTCTAATTCTTTGCAAATTGATATGTCTATGTTATAGACAAATAGTTGCTCATATCACAGAGAAATTACTATAAAACACTAAAGTAAAAATATATATAGTTGGGAGGAATCCCTTATCCTGATGTTAAGTCTTACAATGTATTGGCAATAATCAAGATAGTATGGTACTGGCGAGGGATAGACACATAGATCAATAGAACAGAATAGAAACCCAGAAATAGATCCACACAGGTATACCCAATAAATCTTTGACAAAAGAGCAAAATCAGTTCAATGGAGAAATGATAGCCTTTTTAGCAAACGGTGCTGAAGCAATTGGACATCTAAAGGCAAAAAAACTTATCCTTCACCTAAATTTCATATCATATACAAAAATTAAGCCAAAATGGATTAAGATTTAAATATAAAACTATAAAACTTTTTTTGGGGGGGTGCTGCCTTGGGTCTTCATTGCTGAGCATGGGCTTTCTCTAGTTGCGGTGAGTGTGGGCTACTCTTCCTTGTGTTACTCAGGCTTCTCATTGAGGTGGCTTCTCTTGTTGCGGAGCACGGGCTCTAGGCACGCAGGCTTCAGTAGTTGCAGCAGGCGGGCTCAGTAGTTGTGGCTCACAGGCTTAGTTGTTTCACGGCATGTGGTATATTCCCGGACCAGGGATTGAACCTGTGTCCCCTGCATTGGCAGGCGGATTCTTAACCACTGCACCACCAGGGAAGTCCCTATAAAACTTTAAAAAATTACATGGTAGAAAATCTTTGGGAACTAGCACTAGAGAGTCCTTAGACTTGACACCAAAAGCATGATCCATAAAAGGAAAAAAACTGACATACTGGCTCATCAAAATTAAAATCTTTTGCTCCGTGAAAGACTGTTAAAAGCAATGAAAAGAAAAACTACAGAGTGGAAGAAAATACTTGCAAACCACATATCTGACAAAGCACTAGTGTGTAGAATATATAAAGAACTTTCAAAACTCAACTGTTAAAAAATGGGCAAAATACATGAAGAGACATTTCACAGAAGAAGATATACATATGGCAAGAAGATATACATATGGCAAGCACATGAAAAGATGTTTAACGTTAGCCGTCAGAGAAATGCAAATTAGAACTGCAATGAGACATCACTACATGCCTATCAGAATGGCTAAATGAAAAAAATATTGATAACACCAAATGCTGGTGAGGATGCAGAGAAATTGGACCTTATGCCAGTGGGAAGGTAACATGGTACAGCCAGTATGGAAAAGAGTTTGGCAGTTTCTTACAAAGCTAAGCATATAATGTACAACCTGGTCATTTACCCCAGAGAAATAAAGACTTATGTTCATATAAAAACCTTTACATTAATGCTCATAACAGTTTTATTCATAATAGCCAAGAACCCAAAACAGCCTAGATGTCCTTCAAAGGGTGAATAAACAAACTGTGGTATATACATACCATGGAATACTACTCAGCAATAAATAAAGAATGGACAATCAAAGCACACAATAATTTGAATGAACCTCAGGAAATTATGCTTAGTGGAAAAATTCAGTAACAAAAAGATAGTGCCTGATTGCATTTATGTAACATTCATGAAACAGCATAATTACAGAGGTAGAGAACTCATGGTTGGTTGCCAGGTGTTAGGGATAGGGAGGAGGGGGACAAGTGTGCCTATAAAGGGGTAAATAAGAGAGTCTTGTGGTGATGATGCAGTTTAATATCTTAATTATTATGGGGGTTACACAAGGCCACACATGTGCTAATATTCCATAGAGACACCCCCCATACAGAAACTACTTCATGTACGACCACTGAAATTTGAATAAACTCTGTGGATTGTGCCAAAGTTAGTTTCTTGGTTTTGATCATGTATTATAGTGGTATAAGATGTTAACATTGGAGTAGGCTGAGGAAAGTGCATATGGGACTTCCCTGTACATTTCTTTTGTAACCTCCTGTGAATCTGTCATTATTTCAAAATAAAAAGTATGTATATTAAAATATAAAATATAGTTTATTCAAAATTATATGTATATATGAGAGAGAGAAGTGAATCCTCTTCAATTTAACAATTATCTATTGCATTCCTTCCATGGCCAACATTCTAGTTAGTGAAAAGTTGAATAAATACATTTTCAAAAGCCATCCATTCCATTAAAGAGAGTCTTCTTGAGAAATTCCAATCAAAATGCCCATGGGCTTCCCTGGTAGCGCAGTGGTTGGGGGTCCACATGCCGATGCAGGGGACACGGGTTCGTGCCCCGGTCCGGGGGGATCCCACATGCCGCGGAGCGGCTGGGCCCGTGAGCCATGGCCGCTGAGCCTGCGCGTCCAGAGCCTGTGCTCCGTGGCGGGAGAGGCCGCGGCAGTGGGGGGCCAGCGTGCCACAAAAATAAATAAATAAAAATGCCCTTAATCTTTCAAAGTGAAACTTATCCGTCAGTAACATAAAGTAATGAAAATCTGTTTGCTTCCTTTGAAATTGATTAATTACAAGGACTACATAATTTATTCTTCCTTCTACTACTCTTCTAAAGTATTTTTGCTAAAACCACCAAAGATGTACTAATATGCCAAATGCAAGGCCTAGTTGACCTCTCTGCAACATTTGTCCTTGTTAACCAGTTTTTCCTTTTTTCTTTTTTAAAGTTTAGGCAACATTGGTTTATCCTTGAGGGTATTATGCTAAGTTAAATAAGTCAGACGGAGAAAGACAAATACCATGTGATTTCACTCATATGTGGAATATTAAAAAAAATTCTTCTTTTTGAAAGTGCTCTACTTCTTTAACTTTCGTGACATCACTTTTTTTTCCTAGTTCTCCTCCTGTCTCTCTAGCCATCTTTATTTAGCTTTTTCTCTTATTTACAGCTTCAGTAATAAACTCCACGCCAGTGGTTCTCACATCTCTTTTTCTAATACCAACTTCTTCCTTGAATTTCAGACCCATATTATCAACTACTCATTAATTGTTCCACTTGACTGTCCTCCAGGAACCTCCCATTTAACTTAACTGCCCCCCATTCTTCCTCCATACATGTGCTCTGCACATAGTAGTTGCTCAATAAATATCTGAATTAAAATGGAAATATTCTTGATATTTTGAATGATACATAATTCTACCATTCTTGAAAATTAGAAACCTCAGTGCAATTCTTGGCTTTTCTCCATTACGCTTAAATGTAGTTAATCACAAAATGCTTTTGATTTTACCTTAATGTTTTTTAAATTCAGGCTCTCCCTATTCTTATAGCAACTACTTTAAGTCAGAGGCCTCATCATCTCTCACCTGAACTCTTGACATAGGCTCCAAACTGGTCCTCACAGGTTTGTGTCTACGAGTGAATGAGTAGAGATGTGTATGTGAGGGAGAGAGATGTGTGAAAAGCTAACTACAATCCCCAACTGTACAGCTTAAGTTACCAAAAAAAAAAACTTTAGAAGACCAATTCTTGGTTGCAGAACCAAAGACCCTGTGAGAAATGTCAAGCTAAGGGAAATGAGCTTGTAAATGATTCTATGCAAGTTCTTATTTTAAATGCTGGCTCCCCAAATATCACCAAAATATCTTGAGACAAAGCTGTGCTTATTCTCACCACAGTAAGGGGGAGTGCCACCTCAACAGAGACTTAGTATCATCTATAAGTAGAGAGGGTGAACTCGGGATATTTATGAGATTTTAAAGTCTGGTTTAAGGTGGGCCTTTCAATTGGGGAAGGGGCTTGATTATGATTGGGTAAAGATCATAATACAATAGTTTAAGATTTGTGGACCCAGCAGTCCGCAAATGGACTTTCAGAACTCTCCTGATGATTCTTTC
Source organism: Grampus griseus (assembly GCF_964374135.1). Lineage (NCBI taxonomy): Eukaryota > Metazoa > Chordata > Mammalia > Artiodactyla > Delphinidae > Grampus > Grampus griseus. Next base: position 96,143,712 of record NC_138999.1, on the reverse strand, counting down.
GAGAAGTTCCTGGAATGTACAATAAGTTTATTTGCAACTTTTATCTTTCTGGGAAAGAATTTCCTAGAATAGTAAAATTATGCTGATAAAGACAATGGAAAAGTAAAGTCACATTAATATAGGCCGAAAGCTGTGTAGGTGTAGATGGTCTCAGTTTTCATATAAAGAAGACAATGAAAAGAAAATAGGAAAGGGATTAAAAGAATTTGTACATTAAATTAATAATAGTGAATATTGAACAATTAATTTCCATTTATTTTCATATCTTTGTTGTAATCTGACTTAAACCAATTTGGCTTTCAGAAGTGTTAGGTTTGAATGACTCTTAAATTGAAGACTATAGGTCTTCAAATGCACAACTTTGCTACTGCGTGACGTGTTACAATGAATGGAGGTCTTAAACTGAATTAACCGACGCACACATTTATTAGTAAACAGGGGCAAGAAAGTCTTACACCCTGTTACAATAATCTTAGAAAGATCACTGCTCTATCTTTTTGAGGACTTTAACAAGCATCTTGCATGGAAGTTTCACTCTAAAGCAAATGTTCTGACAGACTGCTTAGCTGATCTATTTGGGTCATGGAACAAAATTCTTTCTTATTAGAGTATGTATTGTGTGGTAGGTGGGTAGGTAGGGTACAGAAAGGAAAGCAGTTCCAGATGTAAGCAATGAAAGACAAAATGCACCAGACAATTGAAGAGATTATTTTATTCAGGCTATTGCAATAGGGAGACTGTTCATTAATGAGGAACACCTCAAAGAAAAGGAAGGGAGCTTGAGGTTTTATAGAGGCAGGTAAACAAGGGAGTTATCCACGAGGCATATGGGAGTCATAAAGAAGGATGAAGATGGGTCTTATCTGGGAAGATACGAGAACAGAGTGCTCCTTTGAAGTTAGCCAGAATATAAAGGAGTGGGAGGAACTCAACTATTGTTAATGATGGGTTTCAGAACACATTACCCCCAAAATATGATGCCCTGGCATATTGAAAATTTTAAGCTGAAGGAATTTAAGAAACGGTTGGTGCAGGAAGGACTCTCTGAACTTTCCCTGAAGCAGATCATAAGGTCCTCATGTAAGAGGTGCCCACTCAGTACCCAAAGGAAAAGAGTATCCTTATCTCTGAAGACGGAGGGAATTTGATTGAACAAGACTTGCTAAGTTTCCCTGTTTACTATCTTTAGCTCATACCCTTTTGTTCTATCACATTTTCTGTGACTTTCCACTCTTCATCAAACCTAGTGTAAAAATACTCAGGTTTAACTTTCTTTTGGGTCTTCATTTCCTTATGAAGGCTCCTGTGTCACATAAAACCTATATTAAATAAATGTGTATGCTTTTCTCTTGTTAATCTGTCTCTTGTTACAGAGACTCAGCCAAGAACCTAGAAGGGTTGAGGGAAAAAGATATTTTTCCTCCCTTTACTGCCTTCCAGGAGCACAGGGCTCAGATAAAATTCAGCATTGTCATAGGTACTCCTTAGAAGGTATTAGGCTGCTGGGCTCATCTGGTTCTTATACCCCTTTTTGTGCAAAGGTGGAGCTGCCTATAGAGTATTTCTAGTCAATACATATTTTTTGAACATCACCGATTAGAACCAGTTGTTTTGAGAAGAATATTTTAGATAGGATGACCAGGGAAGTCCTCTCTGAGGAAGTAATTTTGGAACAGAGACCTGAATTCATTAAGTGAGCAAACCATGCAAAGCAGAAGGGTGTTCCAGGCAGAAGGAACTGAAAGTACCAAGACCTTGAGGCACAGATGAGCACGTAGAGATAAATGAGACCACCCAAATGAGAACAAGCAAAGGGCTACTTATTCATAGCTTGTTACGGCAAGGGAGTCAGCCACCATTGCTTGCATTTGGCAAAGACTCACAGTCAGGCGAGTAGGGAAGCTTCATCGTGGAAAAGAGGGATAGCTTCAGGTATGCCTTGATTGGAGGCTGTTGGCATGCGGAAACTGTAGGCAGGCTAATGAGAAGCAGGGCATCCTATGTGATTGATACATATTTGGCTTTCTCTGGTTGGTACTAAGTTGGAAGCTGGGACAAAAATCAGGGAAGCTGTCAGTTATTAATCAATTCCTGGATGTTTTGGGCTGATTGTTACAGGGAGTATTGTTTGGCTTCCTGTATTGGTTACTAGAGATAGTAGTCTGACTTATAGAAAGTAAGTTGGTTTCTTGAGTTGGTTTCTGCAGATTGTGGGTAAGAGTTCTATTTTTTATATATGGTCTGGCCATTGTCTGTTTGCATATTCAGTCTCTCAAGCATGACATGTTTGAAAAACACCAGGAAGAGTAGTGTGGCTGGAGTGGAGAGAAGGAGCAGAAAGTGTTGGGAGATGAGGTTAGACAGATTGGTGGGGGATAGGTGTGGTAGGGCCTTGAAATCCATGGTGATAGGAACCCTTTGGAGTATTCTCAACAGGGGAGTGAAGTGAGCTGATTTATAGTTTTAAAAGGTTGCTTTGGCTGTTATATGGATTCTGGAGACACTAGAGAGACAGGAGTAGAAGCAGAGAAGCCACCAAGGAGGCTGTTGCCATAGTTAAGGCGATATTTTGAGTCAAAGGCGCTTGAAAAAACAGCAGATGCAAGAAGGACACTCTGACTTTTTTTCCTTTCTTTTAAACACAAGAGATGAAATTTCCATGTAAGAGATGTTGTAGGGGAGCAAATTTTGCCACCCCAGAATGTCTCTTGGGCATGAGGATTAATTTAGGTGATTATTTTTAAGAAACAGAAGGCTCAGGAAATTTTTCTCATTACCGCCCCCTTAACTACCTAAAAGAATTTAAAGGGCCTGGAATAGTGCTATCACCAGAGATGTCTGCAAAGAGTATGGGTTAGGTGTGGTGGGAGAAATTTGTTAGGGTATAGAGACCAGCATTCACTCAGTGTCCATAGTCTCTGCATGGCCCAGTAAACATTTATTTACCAAACGTTTGCTTTTCCATCTCTATGTGACTTGCCTTCCTCCCCTTTCAGGTTCCAAACCACTAGCCTCCAACATCCTCTCTTGTCTTTAGCTGAAGATGGTATTTAAGGTGAGGGTTTCAGCCATTTTGGCAAGTTACTCAGTCTTTCTGGGTCTCTCTCATGTATACATGTTATTAAATTTTGTTGATTTTCTCCTGTTAATCTTTTTCATGTTAATTTAATTCTTAGACCAGCCAGAAGAGCCCTGGAAGGGGAGAGGAAATTTTCTTCCTCCCTGACAATGTGCTCCCTATACCAGAAGGGAAGAGACATTCTATCTCCAAGGACAGGAAGTTGAGGCTGAGAGAAATCTACAAACTTCGTTAAACTAACATTTACCTTCCTATTCACTTCCCCACCCAATTAAATACCCTAGCCAAAGCCCCTTTGCCTTGTCGCATTTTCACAATTTACTACTCTTTGTCCAATTCAGTACATAAGTGTTCAACTCTAACTGCTTTTCTGAGCCTTCAGTTTTCTCATGAAGACTCCCATGTACATGTAAAGAAAAAAACAGTTAAAACTTGTATACTTTTCTTCTGTTAATCTGTTTTATGTCAGTTTAATTCTTAGGCCCAGCTGGAGACTCTAAGAGATAGAAGACAAGTTTTTCCTCCCCTATAGATGACAGTGGTCTGAACCAGGATAGTAGCTGTGGAGGTGGTAAGAAGTGGTGGATTCTGGACATGTTTGGAAGGTAGAGCGAACAGGATTCATTGATGAGTTGGATGTGTGGGTGAGAGAATAATCAAGAATACAGTATCTCCAGTGTCTTTGACCTGAGCAAATGGTGATGCCATTAATAAGATGAAGAAAGCTTTTATGAATGCCCTTTGCTCCTTCATTAAATCATGTCTACTTATCCAGATGATATATGTATGCTACTTGAGGATAAGGATGGAGCCTTGTCAAGTTTTCCTTCCACTAAGCTTATTAGAGAATTGTATACCCAGGACAGACTTACGTGAATATTTCTTATTTATTCTGCTAAATAAATTGGAAAAAAAAATGGTTTTGATGCGGAGGCTAGCAGGCAGTTTCTAATTGAGGCGCCTCTGTTCTGTTCTTTTCCCCACCCTCTTGATACTTAAGTAAAAGAAATGCAGAACACTTGGGAAATCTACATTTTTCTTGAGGAGATAAATTGACATGCTTATTGATGTAGTCATTCTAGAGGAAGTGGCTAGATGCTTAACTAAGTCTGAAAGAATTCGGATATTTACATTCATTTGAATCCAGAGTTTGAAAAAAACACTTTGTGCACTTCACTCTTGGAGAAAAGGAGACAGATCAATATCCACCAGAGAAATATAGCTGAATTGTAGATTAGATACAAATCTGTTAGTTGCATTCTCATCCTAAACTGATTGTTGAGTGTCCAGGTAAGGAAGATCCTCTGCTGTGATTTAAATCTAGACTTTTTTTTGCTTCTTGTAAATTTGCAAATGCAACATAAAGACCTTTTCTCCCCTTATTCTATCTACCATGATACTCCTATTAGCTACAGTGTTATATAGAAATACAAGGGAACAGTAGTGCTCTGTTAGTAATGAAATTTACATGTGAAAAGCAAGTGATGCATATTCAATTGCCCCTGTTTCAGAATCTCATCATTATCACAGTCATTACTGTGTAACTACCTTGTTTTGATTGATTATATACATGAATCCAATATAAATGAGGGTGGCTGTCATGAAAAAGTTTCCTTCCATTAAGTTTTAAAGAATAGTCATCAGTATATTTAAATATTGCTTTTAAATTTTTTCACATGATTTTCTTTAATTATCATATATATTTGAATGGAGGCAAGAATTTTTCTTTATTATCTACATGTTCATTTTTTCTACCTCAAAATTGTGCTACAATACAGAGTTTGTGATGTCACTACTATTTCCATAACAACCCACTCAGCAATAGCACATATACAGTTTAATACATGATCAAGCGAAATGAAAAGCTCTGATTAAAAATAAATGGAGACATTCAAACCTAAATTCCTACTAGCAAACGAAAAAGATTATAAAGTGCTACAAAGAGCATATGCTAGAAGGAAGCATTAGTTTTATTCCAAAATTATTATGATTATCCCTATTTTTCTCATGTAAAGTAAAATCCCACTAATTTAGGCTCTACTAAATCAAAAATTTTCAGAATTCACCATGTGAAGAACACTGAGGGAAAGATTTGATAAGTAAATGGATACATAAAGAACAATGGTAGTATCATTATTAGTGTCATATTTAGGCTAAGTGAACAATCTGTTTACTAAAAGCAACCTCCCACTGTTAAACTAGCCTACACTATCTTCCAGTAATGGCAACTAAAATGTTCACAGTATCTGTAGTTTTTCATCTATTTCAGGACCCAGTTGGGGGTAAGCAGGATTAACTACATCTGGTTGGAACAGAGTAGGTGGGCCAGGTCATGGAATTAGATTTTCCCACTGAGCAAATTCAGCTATAGGCACCAGAGGAAATGCAGTATGAATCAGAATATGATATTTAGCCATGCAGTCAGTCATCCAGTATTGCTGAACATCTACTATGTGCCAGGTTCTGTACTAGTCATTGAGGTTATAATGATGAATGTCTTCCCTCAGAGGACTCACGTATATGCAAATAAATGAGTTGCAATGCAATGATTAAATGCAAGACTATAAGCAATTATAACACTGAGGTCACACAGAGGAAATAGTAATTAACTGTTCTGGGGGGTGGGGGAGAATCAAGGAAAGTGATAGACCTGGATAATGGGGATAAATCAAGCTGTTTTGAGGTGAGTGGCAGTACACTAAGGATACAGAGGTAGAAGGGGCTTTCCAGGCAAAGGATGTTGAATGTGATCTGGAGTGTATTGTGAAAGAGAAAGTAGTGGGGGAAGAAGACTGAGCAGAGCAAACAAGACAAGGTGATAGAAAGTTTTATACATCACGCTAGGGATTTTGGACCAATGTCTGATCATCCTATAGTGATACCTACAAGTAAACAAGCAATCTCTATACACAGAGAGCTTTCCCTTAGCTTTTCAGTGTCTCATTCTTAAATATGAATATTCAGCCAAGGATCACCAGACATTTGAGAAAAACTTTCAACATTAGAGCTGTACATATTTAAAGTGCATAATTTAGTAAGTTTTGACATATATATTCAAATATATATGCATGTTCAAAATACACATATTCATATATATACACACACTCCTGAAACCATCCCCATAATCAAGATAGTGAACATATCTACCAGAAAGTTTCCTTGGGCCTTCCCTCTTGTTCCTTGCCAAGAACACTAATCTGTTTTCTGTCACTGTCGATTTACATTTTTCTAGAGTTTTATATAAATTGGAATCATGAGTATTTTCTCTTTTTGATCTGGTTTCTTTCCCTCAGCATAATTAATTTGAGATTCACCCCTATTGTTGCATGTATCAAGAATCCAGTCCTTTTTTTGACTCAGTAATATTTCATTGTATAGATATACTACCATTTATTTATTCATCCCCCTGTTGATGGACTTCTAGGTTATTTCCAGTTTTTGCATGTTACCAGTTAAGCTTCTTGAAAAGGAGACATCAGTCCCAAAATGGAGTCACTTGTGCTAAACCCCACATCAGCAAACCGAGACTTAATACCTAACTTAATTGCAGTCTCCACACCCCCCAGGAATGTAACCTTTAACCAGTAAACCTGGAATTACCAGGTCAGCACTAGTGAGGTAATCCACCCAATAGGCCCTTCCGTTCCCCTTAGGATGGTGGCCTTCCCTGAAACAGTGCATTCTTTGCTAATAATTTCCTTTTCCTGCCCCCTTTCTTCCTTTAAAAATCTTTCCTTTCCTACAGCTCTGTGGACCTCCTTTCTATTGCTAGATGAGATGCTTCCTGATTCATAAATCATTAAATAAAGGCAACTTGATCTTTAAATGTGCTTAGTTGAATCTTTGTTATTTAACAAGTTCTTTTGAATACTCTGTACAAGTCATTGTACAGACATATTTTTCTTTAGTTTTGGGTAAATACCTCAGGGTGGAATGACTAGATTGTATGGTAGGTGTATGTTCAACTTTATAATGAACTACCAAACTGTTTTGCAAAGCAGCTCTCCCATTTTACATTCCTACTAGCAGTATGAGAGTTCTGGTCACTCCAATCCTTGCTAACATGTGGTCAGGCTTTTTAATTTTAGACATTCTAATAAGCATGTAGTGGTCTCATTGTGGTTTTAATTTGCATTTCCTTAATTATGTTGAGCAACTTTTCATGTGCTTATTTGCCATCCATATATCTTTGATGAAATGTCTGTTCAAATATTTCCCCCATTTTTTTTATCATACTGGTTTGTTTACTGTCTTATTGTTAGGTTTTGAGAGTTCTTTATATATATTGGATGTCAGTTATATAATTTACAAAGATTTTCTCCCAGTCTGAGGCTTGTTTTTCTTTCTCTTATCATTGCTTTTTGAAGAGCCAAAATTTTTAATCTAGATGGAATCCAATTTATCATTTTCTTCTCTTATGGATTGTGCTTTTGTTGTCAAGTCTAAGAAATCTTTGCCTAACTCAAGGTCACAAAGATTTTCTCCTATGTTTTCTTTTAGAACTTCTAAAAGAAGTTATGGATTAAAGGTCATTTTTTTTTGCCTATGAATCTACATTCAATTGTTTAAGCATCACTTGTCAAAAAGACTTTTCTTTCTCTTCTGCTTTGACTTTGTATGTTTGTGAATCCATATATGTTGGTTTATGTCTGGACTCTCTATTCTGTTCCATTGATCTGTTTGTCTACCTTTATGCCAATAATACATTGTCTTGATTACTGTAGCTTTATAATAAGTATTGGAATCAGATGTTAACCCCTAACTTTGTTCTTTTGCAGAATTCTTTTGGCTATCCTAGGTCTTTTGCATTTTCATATGAATTTTAGAATCCTTTTGTTAATTTCCTTTAAAAAGCCTGCTGGGATTTTGATGGGAATTGTGTTGAATTTATAGATCAGTTTTGGAAAGAGTTCACATCTTAACAATATTAAATTTTCTATACCATAAACAAGGAATATCTATTTATTTAGGTCTTCTATAATTTCTTTTAGCAATGTTTTGCAATTATCAGTATACAGGTCTTTCACATCATTGGTTATATCTAGCCCTAAGAATTTCATATTTTTTATGCTATTGCAAATGGTATTGTTTTTAAAAATCAGTTTCCAATAGTTTGTTGCTAGTATATAGAAATACAATTGATCTATATTAATCTTGTATCCTGCCATTTTGCTAAACTCGCTTATTAGTCCTAGTAGCTTTTTGTTGTTGACTCTATTGGATTTTCTACATAGACAATCATGTTGTCTGAAAATAAAGATAGTTTTACTTCTTCCTCTCCAGTTTGGATGCCTTTTATATTTGTTTTTTTTTTCTTGCCTGACTGCACTGGTTAGAATGTTGAATAGAAGTGGCAGAACAGATATTCCTGCCTTGTTCCTGATCATAGGAGTGAATCATGCAGTCTTTCACCATTAAATATGGGGTTAGCAGCAGATTTTTAGTAGATAACCTTTACCAATTTAAGGAAGTTACCTTCTATTCCTAGTTTGTTGAATGGTTTTATCATGAAAAGTATTGGGTTTTATCAAATCCTTTTTTTTGTGTCTATTGAAATGATCGTGTTTTTTCATCTTTTTAGTTTGTTAATATGCTACATTACATTGATTGGTTTTTGAATGCTAATCTAACCTTTCATTCCTGGGATAAAACTCACTTGGTCATGATGTGTTATATTTCTATATATTGCTAGATTCAATTTACTAAATATTTGTTATGAATTTTTGTGTGTATTTCATGAGAGTGTTAGCCTATAGTTTTCTTCTCTTGTAATATCTTTGTGTGGTTTTGGTATTAGAGTAATGATAGCCTTGTAGCATGAGTTGGGAAGTATTCTCTTCTCTTAAATTTTTTGGAAGATTTTATATAAAGTTATTATTATTTATTTTTTAAAGGTGTGGTAGAATTCACCAGTGAAGCCATATGGGCCTGGGAATTTCTTTGTAGGAGGGGTTTAAACTATAATTTCAATTTCATATATATTTCACTCTTCAGGTTATCTGTTTCTCCTTGACTGAGCTTTGGTAATTTGTGTCTTTCAGGGAATTTGTCCATTTCACCTAATTCATCAAATTTATGGGAATAGTTCCTCAAGTTATTCCCTTATTATTCATTTGCTGTCTGTAGAATCTTTCATGATGTCACTTCTCTTGTTCTAGATATTTTTAATTTTCATATCCTCTCTTTTCCTCATTAGTCTGGCTAGTGATTTACCAATTTTATCGATCTTTTCAAAGAACCAGCTTTTTTTGTTTGTTTCACTGATTTTTCTCTGTTATTGTTCTGTTTTTTATGTCATGGATTTCTGCTTTGATCTTTACTGTTTCCTTTCTTCTGCTTACTTTAGGTTTAATTTGGGTTTTTTTTGTTGCTGTTGTTTTTTTAGTTTCTCAAGGTAGAAGACTGTGTTATTACTTTGAGATCATTTTTCTTTTTTATATAGCCATCTTATGTTATAAATTTGCCCCTAAATACAGCTTTCGTAGCATCCTACAATTTTTAATATGTTGTGCTTAACTTTTCATTTAGTTAAAATTATTTTCTAATTTTCCTTTTGACTTCTTGTTTGATACATTCATTATCTAGAAGTGTTATTTCATTTGCAAATATTGTGGAAATTTCCAAAGATCATTTTGTTATTGATTCCTAATTTAATTCCATTGTGGTCAAAGGACAAACTTTGCATGACTTGAATCCTAAATTTATTGAGACTGTTTTATGGCCCAGACTATCGTCTATCTTGGTAAATATTCCCTGAGCACTTGAGAAGAAACTACATTCTGATGTTGTTGGGTGATGTGTTCTATAAATGTCAATGAGGTCAAGTGGTGTTTGAGTCCACTATATCTTTGCTAATTTTCTACCCACATTTTATTCATTTTTTAGAGAGGAATATAGCGATGCCTAGGTTATAATCGTGGGTTTGTCTGTTTTTCCTTGCAGTTCTATCAAATTTTGCTTCATGAATTTTGAAGCCCTGTTATTTGGTGCATAAACATTTAGGATTGTTATGTCTTCTTGATTAATTGACCTCACTATCATTATGAAATAAATTACTTTATCCCTGGCAATATTTTGCTCTGAAATCAACTTTGATATTAATATAACCACTCCAGCTTTCTTTTGATTAGTGTTAGCATGCTATATCTTTTTCTATCCTTTTACTTTTAACCTATTTGTGCCTTTATATTTAAAGTATGTTTCCTGCAGGCAGCATGTGGTCTCCTATGGGTCTTAATTTTTTATTCCATATGACAATCTCTGCCTTTTAATTTGGATATTTCAACCATTTACATTTATGTGATTATTGATATGGCTAGGTTTGAGTCTGTCATCATGTTATTTGTTTCTATTTGTCCCACCTTTTTTTGTTCACTTTTTCCTCTTTTTCTGCCTTCTTTTGGATTAATCAGGTATTTTTTATGACCCCATTTTATCTCATTTGTTGGCTTATTAGCTATAACACTTTGTTTTGTTATTTTAGTGATTGCTTTAAGGTGGGTTTTTTTGCACATTTAACTTGTTTCAGTATACCTTCAAGTGATACTACACCATTTCACATATAGTATGACAACCTTACAATTATATATTTCCATTTCTCCCCTCCAAACTTTTATGCTATTGTTGTCATATTTTTTAGTTTTATATATGCTCTAAATCCCACAATGAATTCTTATTATTTTTGTTTAAACAGTTTTTAAAAGAAATTGAAATAAGAGAAAAGTCTTGTATATTTACCTATATAGTTACCAATTCTGGTGCTCTCCTTCTTGCTTTTTGTTTAAATCAATACTTCCATCTGGTATCTGCCTGAAGAATGTCCTTTAGTATTTCCTGTAGTGCAGGTCTGCTAGTGATGATTTCTTTCAGTTTTTGTATGCCTGAAAATGACTTGATTTTGTTTTTGAAATATATATTGCCAGGTATAGATTTCTGGTTTGACAGGGTTTTGTTTTGTTTTGTTTTCCTTTCAGTACTTTAAAGGTGTCAACTCTCTTTTCTATAACATTGTTTCTGACAAGAGATCTGATGTCATTATTTTCATTCAGCTATGTGTAACAGCTCTATTTCCTTTTAAGATTTTTCTCTTTATCATTGGTTTTGAGCAATTTAATTATGATATGCCTTACTGTAATTTTCTTCATACTTCTTCTGTTTGGGGTTCATTGAGCTTTTGGGATCTGTGAATTTATATTTTTCATTAATGTCAGAGTTGGAAAGTTTCTTCCAACTTCTTCAAATATTTTTTCTGTCCCCCAACCCCCTCAAATATTCCAGTTGCTCACATATGAAGCCACACATAGTTCACTAGTGCTCTTTCATTTTTTAGCATTCTTTTTTCTCTGTATGTTTCATTTTGTATAGTTTCTATTGCTATGCATTTGAGTTCACTTATCTTTTCTTCTGTAGTGACTAGTCTGCCTTTAATCCCACCCAGTGAATTTTTCCTCTCAGGAACTGTAGTTTTCATCTCTAGAAGTTCAATTTGGGTCGTCTTCATATGTCTGCTTAACTTATTGAACATATGGAATACAAGTTATAATAATTGTTTTAATGTCCTTGTCTGCTAATTCTAATATCTCTGTCAATTTGGGGTCAGTTTTGATTGATTTTTTTCTCTTCATTATAAGTTATGTATCTCTGTTTCTTTACATACCTGGTAATCTTTGATTGGATGCCAGGCATTATGAATTTTACCTTGTCAGGTGCTGGATATACTTATATTCCTATAAATCTTTGTTAGCTTTGTTCTTAGATGCAGTTAAGTTACCTGGAAACAGTTTGATCCTTTCAGGTCTTATTTTTCTGGTTTAGGTGAGTCCAAAGAAGAGCTCAGTCTAGGGCTAATTTTTCCCACCACTGAGGCCAGACCTTCTGGGTACCCTACCCAACGTCCTGTGAATTATGACTTTTCCCAATCTGACTGGTAGGAATAGGCACTATTTCTGGCCTTCTGTGTCAGGTACTATTCTTTGTAATCTAATCCTTTCTTGTTCTCTCTCTGGCCTCAAGTAGATTTTTCACACATGTGTACTGATAGTTACTCTGCTGAATACTTGAGGGGAGACCTCTGCAGCTCTCTGGGACTCTGTTTCTGTCTCATTAACTCTAGTTGCATTTGACTCCCCAGACTCTCAGCTCCATAACATCAACAGAGAGGATCCACTGACCTTTGCCTCAATACCTCCACCCTATGCCATGGCCTGGAAAATCACTTATAGCTGGGGCAATCATAGGTGTCACCTCATTTGTTTCTCATATCTACAAACTAGTGTCCTTCATTACCTGATGGCCAGTGCCTTTAAAACCATTGTCTCATGTATTTAGCTTTTAAAATTATCTACATGTATAATTTCATTCATCATTTCATAATGGACATTTTCAAACATACAAAAAGTTGAAAGCATTGTATAGTGTACAATTGTATGTATACCCACTCCCTAGATTCTACAATTAACAGTTTACAATATTTGTTTTATCATACAACTATGTATTTATTCATCCCTTTATTCACCCATCAAACCATCTTAATTTTTCATGCATTTTAAAATAATTGAAAATATCAATATAATTCACCCTAAATACTTCAGCATGCATATGATTAATGAGAGCTTAATATTTTGAATTTTGACAAATTAATCACCTGTGTAATGCTAACTTCCAAGTTATAAAATATACCTGTCACCACAGAAAGTTTCTTCCTGACTTTTCCAGTCAATCTCCACCCTCATCTTTCCAAAGGAAACTACTGTTTAGATTTTTTCACTACAGATAAGTTTTGCTTTTTCTAGAATAGCACTGTTAAATAGAAATGTAATATGAGTCAAAAATGGAGCCACGTGTAATTTAAAATTTTCCATGAGCCATGTTACAAAAAATAAAAAGGAAGAAGTGATTAATTTAAATAATGTATTTTATTTAATCCAATATGTCCAAAATATTATCATTTTCAACATGTAATCAGTATAAAAATTATGGATGAGATATATTACATTTTTCTCATATTATGTCTTTGAAATCTAGTGTGCAGTTTACACTTATAGTACATCTCAGTTTGGACTAATCCTATATCAAGTGCTCAGTAGCAATTTGTAGCTAGTAACTACCATATTGGATAGTGCAGTTCTAGAATTCAATATAAATGTGATCATAAAATAGGTTCCCTTTGTCTAAGGCTTTTTTGCTCAGCATGATGTTTTGAGAATTTTAAAATTAGTTCATGCATCATTTTAATTAAAAAATTAAATGAAAAAAATAAAACAAAAGGGAAATAAAATGCTCAGCGAGAGTAATATAGAGGATGAGAGGAAAGAAATTGCATGTAAAGAATTTTGCCATTCAGTCCTTGTATTAGGGAATAGGAGACTAGACATGCTGATAAACTTTATCCTTTACATTAAGTAATCATAAAGTATCTTAGTATTTTACGGTCAAGCACTAAAAGAAGAGAAGTAGAATACCTAATTTCAAAATCAATAGAGGGAATAAAAGTGAATTAAAAAATTAAGCAACTGAGTGAAATGTAGGAAAGGAGAAAAAAAGCAAACAAAAACCAAGAGAAATAACAAAATGATAATAATAAGTCCAAATATGTTGGTAACCCCAATAAATATAAATGGGCTGAACATACCATTTAAAACATACAGATTTTAAATTCAATAAAAGTGCTAAACCCAACTAATATTGTACTTATAAGATACATATCTAAAATATAAGAAAATGTGTACTTTAAGTAAAAGGATGGAAAAATATATATCTGGTAAATACTAACCAAAAGAAAGTTGGTGCAGCTCTATTATCAATAATATCAGACAAAGCATTCATCCAGAAAACTGGATAAAACAATTGTGGTATATTTATACAATGGAATACAACAGTGAAAATTAATGATAAATATCATGAACCTAATAAGCATAATCATCATCATAAGTTGTAGGAGGATAGGTACATTATGATATATTTATATTAAATTTAAAAGCATGTACTGCAAAACAATGTTATATATCATTATGGATTCATACGTATGTAGTGAAACAAATTAAATCATACATTGTAATGATAATACCAAGCTGAGAATAGTAGTGTCGAATGCTGGCTCCTCATATGTCACCAACACAACTTGAGTTTATTTGTTTGCCATGGAAAGGGAGAAAAACACCTCCCCAAAGCTTTCGTAGTATCTCATAGGGAGAAGGCAAGGGTAGAATTTATTGAGAATTGGAAATTTGGTTAAAAGTGGGTCCTCTAATATGAGGACTTGTTTACAGTTGGATGAGGATCATGATATAACAGTCCAGGAATGGTGGAAACAGCAATGGGAGGATTTTGAGGAAAGGTATTCAGAGTTTTAGGGCACAAACTGTTGACATTTTCCATTGAAAAGTTGATGAATCTTTCAGGAAGTTACTATTGTATAATGAACCATCAGGCCATTTGCTTGGATAAGAATCTCCTGGAAGAGTAGGCTTATTAATGTAGAGAGTAAAGTATATGTGGGGGAGAGTAGGTAATTTCAGTCTTTAGTGTCCAAACTGAGAGTAGAGGGTGATGATTTTGGCTCTCAGTAGTTAACCCTAGGGTAGAGGAATAGGATCAGGGAGAAGTACACAGGGGCTTCAACTCTGCCTATAATATTTTATTTCTCTTAAAAAATCTGAAGCAAAAGTTAAAACTTGCCAAAGCTTGGTAACAGGTTCATAGGTAAAATAGTTTATCTTTCCTAACATTTCTTTGCATTTATTGTAGGCTTAAAATATTTTAAAATAGCACCGTTGCTTCATAAACAATGACCGATTCTTTGTCTCCATTTTTTCAGATGCCAGGTAGGTCTCTCTAATTCAACATCACAGATGGTCCAGTTACATTACAATTGAGGTGGTTGATGTTTCATTACATTCCAGTCATAGTTTCCAGGTTATCTACCTTGTCAAATTCATAGGACTCGGTCACTTCCTATGTCTTGTCAACCAAAATTTTACAAACCACCTCTCAGTTTGTATCAATTTCAATTTATGTCGATTTTTTTTTCTATTGAGAGGGCCATCTTTTACTCATCTTTTCCATGGATTAAAGAGTCTCTTTCCCTAGTGCTCTATATATGAAGATGTATATATACACACAGGTACACACACACAGATCATATATTTTATATACATATTTATACACATATACATAAAGAATATTGGAATTAGAAGTTCCCCAGGTCATCTTCCTAGCCAACTTATGGACACTTCTATACCATTACAGAGCCAGTATAGCATAATGGTAGCATATGAGTTCTGGAGTCAGTTGGCTATGGTTTAGAATCCCAGTTCTGTGTCATTTATTAGCTGTGTGACCTGGGGCAAGTTATTTAACCTTTCTATGCCTCAATATTCTTGTAGGTAAAATGAGGATAGTAATCATACCTATTTTGTAGGATTTTGTTAAGTTTAAATAAGAATGCATGTAGAATATTAAGCATAGAGTTTAACACATAAGTCTTCAAAATATGCTAATGATTATTATTATTATCATCATTATCTCTGATAGATATGACCATCGGCCTCTGCTTGAACTGTTTCAACAATATTCTACCCTACAAGAAAACCTGCTCTATTTGGGAGAATCTCTATTACTAGAAACACAATGAGCCAAAGTTATTTTCCTATAAACCTTGCTCCCTTTAAATTCTAATTGGTGGTCTGAGTTCTGTCCTTTCAAACTACACAGATTGTCTCTACCATGTCAATGTGGAAATTCTTCAAAAGTTAGAAATCAGTGTCTCTTATTCTCCAGAACAGTTTTTATCCACAAGTTAGAACTCTAGAGTGTAAGTAGTGTTAGAATAAGAGAGCAGATTTCAGCATCACCTACAAATAGATTGGTGAATAAGTACTGGATATTCTGTTAGCTTGAAATGTTAAATTTTGAAGAGTTTGATTTAGACGTGTAATAGCAGGTCTCCAGGCATCTAATGAGTTACAGTATCTAAGGTTTGGGGTAAAGGAAAGCCTTATATTTCGACTTACCTTTGGATCCAAGTTCCTGTTTTTACCAACTTTACCATTTTTGCTCTGTTTTGCCTTCTGTGTGTATAGTCCCTTTTCTGCAAATGCCACCATGCAAGATACCATCACAGCCCCTTCCCTTACCAAAGCACTGATATGTCCAGACTACCTGGATTGTCTAGAACATTAACTATTGCTGTTCTTCAAAGCTCTTCTGAGGGAAGAATCTTGACTAGTTATCTCTTCTTCTTGGCCTCTAGCCTCCTGCCATGTTGCTAGGTCCTCTGTCTACTTTGTATTCTTTACCTCTCATCTGTCGTTCATACCCAACAACCCTTCAAATATATGTTCATTTCTTATGTTACAGTTTATCCATCTTTTTCTTGCTTCCAGCCCAAATCAGCCATACACTGAGGATTATATTTCCACAATTAAGATGAACTATTAGAGTATCTTGCCAGATAAAGACAGTTTTCTTCCTAAGAGAAATTCTGCTCCCAGCTAAATCTTACACTAACATTTTATATCTTCATGCTACACAGTCATGATATAAAGAAATATATCTAGGTCCATAATGAAAGATATGTGGCATGTATGCTTCCATTACCCTCTTCACCATAAAAGATGTTGTCAACCAATCACAACATGCTCTACCAAAAATGGCTCAAAATCTTTCTTCTCCATGGTTGTAGCTCCTGCCAAAGAGCTCTTTCTGTTAAGGTCCCAGATTCCACCAGGTAGCCCTGATTGTGGTCTCATCTCCTGCTGGCAGGCCCCTCCATGATTCTAGGACCAAAGAGGGTCATTGCTTCTGGGTTCTTGTAATATTACCTTTCCCGTTATTTCCCAAACCCTAGGATTGGTGATAGGCTTCTGCTTCTGCTAATCTTGAGCCTGTTTCACTGTCCCCATTTGTCTTCTATCACATGCATTGCCAATTCCTTATATTAAATTCCCTCTATTTGAAATAGCTAGAGTGGTTTTGTTTTTTCTGATTGGACTCTGAATGATACGCCTCCTTTGAAAATTTCTAGTATGTTTTATCTTTTCTGTGGTAGAATCATATTCAGTAAACCTCAAGTTGGATCTTCAAGCCATCCCAACATGCCTCCTTCTGTGCTGTATATTCTCTGTCTTCTCCAGATCCGTTCTCACAAGCCTTCTCCACCCTGCTCTTAGTTCTAGGAAGCTGGCCTTTACAAACTGCATCCCCTGGCTTCCTTGCCCTCTGGCTTCCAGGTGGTCTGCATCAGCAGATGAAGGTAGAGGAGAAAGTGTTTGGAGTATTTAATCCTCCAGCCCCCTATGGCTTTGCTTATGTACCTAAGGTCATAGATTGTTAGTCTCTTTCTCAGGCTACAGGGCATGCGTATTCCAAAAACGTTTCCCTCCCCTTCCCCGCTCAAGCCTAAGAGTGGTTGTAACTTCCTACAGCTGCTAGTCTCTGGGTGCTTTGCTATCTCTTTTGACCCCTTAATCCTACTCATCCCTTAGTAAATAGTCCCTTCATTAGAGTTTCTTTACTCACCCTTTATGAGGATGCCATCTGTTTCCTGCCAGGAACGTGATCAATACAATCACATAC
The DNA here is from genome assembly GCF_964374135.1 of Grampus griseus. Classification (NCBI taxonomy): domain Eukaryota; kingdom Metazoa; phylum Chordata; class Mammalia; order Artiodactyla; family Delphinidae; genus Grampus; species Grampus griseus. Next base: position 96,126,059 of record NC_138999.1, on the reverse strand, counting down.
CTGTGTTTGACAACCCACCCCTGTTCATTGCAAACTCTCAGGACCCTATTTGTACTATTACTAACCTGTACCAACACTGTCTCCTTGGTTTCTGGCTTCAAATTATTGGCTCTATTTTCCCTTATGTATGGTACTACTCCTAACCTTTGTACTTCATATTTGTATTTGGTCTCCCCAGGTTGGAGTCTTCCCTCTCCCCAGAGGACTTTATCTCTAACTCACTCTTCTTCTCCTGCTACCAAGTATTTCCAGGCAATTTACCTCAGTTTGAAGACCCTTAAACCTAATCTCCTTTCCCAACCTGCTTGACAAGTGACTAATTCTCCAAAAACAGGGAGAAATATTTGGGCATATTCTGTGTTACATTATTGGCATTCTTTCTTCAGTCTACTCTACAACCCCTCCCTGGGCAATCTCATACATTAACACCTCTTAAATTTATGTCTCCAGCCCTAACCTCTCTTGTGAGCTCCAGACCCGTATATTCAACTGCCTATTCAACATCTGCACTTGGATGTCTCAAAGACACATCAAGCTAAACATGTCCAAAACGAAATTCATCTCCCCCTTGATCTGATTCTCCTCTAGTGTTCTTTGTCTCAGTGAATAGAGCCACTAGACCCTTGTTCAAACCAGAATCCAGTAAGTCATTCTAGATTCTTCCTTCTTACCCCACTTATCCAAGTCATCAAGTAATGCTAACTTTATCTCCTAAATCTATCTCGAATTATTTACTTCTCTTTATCCCTACCCACTACCACTCGATGGGATGGTGTTAAGTCTAGGGTATTATCATTTTTCTCCTGAACCACTTCCATAGCCTCTTAACTGGTCTCCCTGCATCCACTCTTGCCCCTCTTCAGTCCCTCCTCCACACTGCTACCAGAGTTCTCATCTTCTCTATGCTTAAAGTTAAAAATCTATAACATTGCCCACAAGGCCCTGCATGTCGTTGTCCTTGTCAACCTTTCCAGCCTTCTGGAGACTTCTCTTCACTCACTGTGCTTCTTCAAGTGTGCCAAGTTTATTTGACCTCAGAGTCTCTGTACATGCTGTTCTTTCTATGGAATGTTTGCTCTATTCTCTCCTTTTACTCCTCCATTAGATTTTAGCTTAGATACCATCTCAGTAGAGTCTTCCTTGACACTCTAGGCCAGTCTAGGCAGCATGCCCTCCACTTTGTATGTACCCAAGCACCCTATACTTCTCCTTTGTAACATAGTATTCTTGTAATTATATGATTGGAGATGTCCATCCCCTAGGCTGTAACTTTCACCAGGGCATAGAGTGTGTTCTGTTTTCACACAGTAGGTGCTGAATAAATGTTGAAAGAATGAATGAATATAGGTACTTATCATCTTGACCAGATTGTAGATTTTATGATTGCAAATTTTAGATCCCCACAGAGCCTAGCTCAGTATGCTGTGTAATCTGTCTCTCTTACTCTCTAACGTGTGTATGTATAATTTAATCAACAAATAGTTGATGTGAAAAATGAATTGAAATTCCTGGAATTACTCAAGTTATTCTTCAAAACCTCCTCACCTATATCTATTATGTGCATTTCCTTCTCCTACTCTACATATGTCCCACATTTTTGTCTCCTTTTTCTACGAGGACAATAATTCATTCTTTGTGGCTAGAGGAAGCTTCTCTAGCCAGTAATTCTCTCCCTTTTAATGCCATTGCACTTATTAGAGAGCACAAATGAAATAGCTGTGTACAGTTAGAACACTATACAATTTTAAATAAGAGCACTATTTTTACCTAAGAGGAGGTGTTCTCATTTCTAGGAGGGAAAAGATCACAATCATGTATATGAAGAACTGGCATTGACTGTGAACATTAAGTCAAATGATCAAAGGATTAGAATTTGCGTTGTGGGTTGATAATTCATGTATATTTCTGCCTCTTCCCTTCTTCCATGTAAATTAAAGCTGCAGGATCTGCCTTTGTGTAAACTTCCCTACAGTCTGTTAAATATGTGTTGCTGCAACTATAAAATGATTTTAATAGATGGCAGAATTCTGCTTATTTGTTCTGAATTTCGGTACAGGGAGTAATTAATAACCTATAGAGCTCAATGGTTTTTTGCAGAACTTGGAGTGTAATGGAATGAATAACTCTGGAGTATCTATTCAGTGCTCAGAAAGCAAAGCACTTTTTGAGATGAGTACTAAACTAGGAGTCCAAAGACTGGCAGTGTACTCTTGACTTGGCCTCTGTGTAACCATGAATGTCTCCCCAATCTCTCTGTGCTAACGTCCTCTTTTGTGAAACAGACTTCATAATACTTCCACTCATTACTCACAGGGTTGCTGTGAGGAACAAATGAAGAAAGTACGAAATGGAAGATACATAAATAAAAATATCCCACATGTTGGGGAATGTTGCAAGATATTGGTACTTCAGATACCTTATCTCACTCTCACCTCAGGTCACTTTCATTGGCAGCTGGTAGTCATTACCCATTTTTCACATCTTACTACTAAAGAAACAAACACACCAATAAGGTGGCAAGTGGGGAGAAAATAAAAGTTGGGAGGTTGGCGACTAAGAAAAAATGATGACACCTCAGAATTATAAATCCCACAGATTTGTAATTGTTACAATTTATATTGGGATGAAGAGACTAATACTCTTTATATTCTTCAGACAATATATAGCTGTTATCAGCAAACCAAACAGAATTTATTTTACAGGGAACAAAAATGACATGCTAAATATTAATTCAAATATTATATTTCATATATACGATATGAATCTATTTCAAGTATTAATGATTTTAAACAAAAGAAACCCAATTTTCTCTTCCACACAATTTTGTTAAAAAAAAGTGCTTCTTTTGTACAAATGCAGGAGAATAAGACGTATTACTAAATATAACTACTTAATTGCATTAAATGGACCCCTTTTACCTACTTAGTAAGCATGGTGGGGTCTGCAGCCATCAGACTCAGGAATCCAAAGCTTCAGATTTGGCATAGATGGAAATGTTAGGCTGAATGAACCTGCCTTTACTTGATATATCTCAAGATTTCCTGCCTAGTACATAATACCTAATACAAAAGTCTTTTACAATAAACCTTGTTTTATACAACCCATGATTCTGAAAGGCAAAGTACACTTTTGGATATTGAGTTATTTTAAACACATTAGGAAAGTTTACTGTTTAAAGAATTCATGTGGTGAGTCCTTTTATTTGGTTGAATTATATGAAATTGCTGATATTTCAGCATTTTTATTTATGGAAAGGGCAATTTCATGTGATTCAGTGTAATAAAAAGTGAAGACTCATTCTTTCACCTTAAAACAAAGTACATCTATATATAAATAACCTACCTGTTTAGATACATTTAGGCTAACATGCAATATTTTGGAGAGTGGGGGTGAGGGAAGGAATTGCCAAGTCAGCATTTTGGATAGATGCATAAATTCAAATTATGCCCATTGATTGCTCTAGCTGCCTCTTTGAGCGGTAATATATGTTAATTAATACATTGGAGGATATAATAAAATTTAATATAAATGGAAAAATTTTCTTTACAGTTGGTTTGCTATGATGAAAACATTCAGTTTATTTTCCCAAAGATTAAATACCATGTGAGTCACCATCATGACACATCTGCTTACATACATCTCCACTTACGTTATCACTGGAAATCGTCAGGGGTTATGCTGCTATTTTAGTGCAATCTGTGCTGTGTACTTTGGTTAATGCTCGGTGAAGATTTGGATCCCATGGGGTAGTTGTGATGAAAGAGGGCGGTTGTTTTCCAGGTGAGTAACCTAATCATAAGTTGGGAATCTTCTTCCAAGTCAGAGATTAAGGAGCAGTTTAAACTCCTGAAATCTGTGTTGGAGAGGTCAGGTGAGCAGGGAATAGATTTGCAGTCTGTCTCTTCATCAGATTCAGCAGCAAGGCATTGGGTGTCTTGCTATTCACTGCTGTTGAAAATGTAATCAGTTCCTTCATTTATCCAGTGACTGACTTCTTAACTGTAAAGTGCATTCAAATACTGTGAGCACAAAAGGCAGAGTGTGCAGTGAGGAGAGATGTGTGTCCTTAAGAAGTTCTGGGGTATATTGGCAGCCTTTGATGAAGTGAGTGTATGGCTGCCAAGAACTAACATTTTAAAAGGTACGTGGAGTCTGAGTGTTGAACAAAGACAACTTAAACCACCAAATGCAATAATATGAATCACTCTGCATTTTGGAAATTATAATACCGAAAGGGGAAGCACATGCCCTATCGAGTCTTAGCCTACCTGCTCATCTCTTCTGAATGGTGCAGAATGCAGCTGCCATCTCTTACGGTGCGCTATTGTTAACAGGTGTGCCAGAGTCAGCCTTGCTACTGATTTAAGCTCTGCATGTGGGGATTTCACACTTTGCAGCCCCTTGGAGAGGGAGTATTGGCAAATGACTGTGTATAAAAGTAGAAAGCACTTGGGAATTTCACCACCATGCCAGATTTAGATCAGAGTAAAGGGGCCAATTTAAATTGGCAACAAACTAGAGAGAGCTGCATGTCTGGTAGAGGTGCCATTAACCTAACATCCATTCCACTTCTTTCTCACTGCCGCTGCAATTCCCGACGGAGCACTTGGTTGAAATTTGATGACCACCTTTTAGGTGCAAGAGAGAACTGATTTTTTTCTAAGCAGGTAGAATTTAACATGGGTGTTTCAGTTCTTTGGTGGCAAGAGTATGACCAGCCTTCTAATTTCTAATTTGTAAACAGTACTCATTTCCTTTGGTTCCCTTTTGGAACGTTAATTATTAAAAAATCAAATTCTTTTTCCACTACTGGCATACTAGGGCTACTTATGAGAATGGAATTTTTCAAAATATATTTCTCTTATAGGTAATAAGTGAAACACTTCATCTTTTGGCAGGGATCAGGAAGGGAGGAACATTTTCTGGGAAAGACAAATGTGACATTTGAGGACACTGATCTCAATAAGGATTTGTTGGAGGGTGTTGTTTAGTCCTTTCCTCCTTTGTCTCTCTTTGTTTTTCTTACACTCAAATCTAAAAGGAGTCCAGTGATGACTAAATAGCCCTCAGATCATTTTTCAGAGAGATAAACCTGCTACCTAGAGGCTTGAGTGTTTTGCCCAAAGGCACAATCATTCAACGACAGAATACCAAGATTATTTCACTTCTGCTTTAAAGTACAGTTGAGTCTTCTTTGCCGAGGCCATCTTTTTCTTTTTTTTTCTTTTTTTTTTTTTTTTTTTGCAGTACGCAGTCCTCTCACTGTTGTAGCCTCTCCCGTTGCGGAGCACAGGCTCCAGACGTGCAGGCTCAGTGACCATGGCTCACGGACCCAGCTGCTCCGCGGCATGTGGGATCTTCCCGGACCGGGGCACGAACCCGTGTCCCCTGCATCGGCAGGCGGACTCTCAACCACTGCACCACCAGGTAAGCCCTGCCGAGGCCATCTTTAAACAAAGCTTATATTTGAGTGCAACTCAATCCTGGAGCATGATGGGTAAGGAGAAAAAGGCAAAGAAGCTGCACGTATAATATAAGGTTCATTATCATAAGCACATTTTGACTTAATTTTCCCTTGGTCTGGGGGGAGCTCATTGTTCCAGATTTTTGTAATACATTGGCCATTATCTGAGTTTTTAAAAGTCCAGTAATAGTAATAACACAGATATAAAGTGCACATTTTCCCTCTCTAGATGAGGTTGTTGACTAGAAACTTCTTTTTGTAAACTTGCTCTTTAAATTGAAACAGTTTCTTTTAAGAACTCTTCTTTCATTTGGGACAAACCCGATGGCCACAGATGATAAAATCACTGCTCCTTTGGGAAAGGGCTCGTGGTCCCTTCCATTAACCTCCAACATGATTTAACTTCATGTAAGCAGAGGTGATTCTTTAGGGTCCAACTGCTACATTAAAACTTGTTCCTTTCTTGGGATACCCTCTTTGAACAATTAGCCCTTTCAAAGGCAAATTTTCCTTGTTCTTGGAGCCTCCAGGGTCATGTGTTTTTTACAACAGCTGCATGTGAATTTCTGCAGTCTGAGGTTTGCTCAAGGCCCAGGCGCTCTTTGGTTACCATGGAAACCTCCCTCCCAACCAGCTGCCATTTCCTATATTCCTGGCAAGGAATGAGTCAAACCTCTTAGATATCCCACAAGCAGAGTCAAGATAAAGAATAACACAGAGAAAACATGAACAACTTGTTAAGTGAACAACTTGTTGATTCCCTACATGGGAAGCTACATGCAACAAAGTCAGCTTTCCTGGACATCAACATACAAGGGTTCACTGAGATCCTTTAAAGCTCACTTTCTTCCTGACTTTAAGGAGTGGGGATTCGACTCTGCATCTCTACGTCTGTAAATTGAGGAACACTTTCTGTGCTCTCGGAGGTGATGGGTGAGATGACATGTTTGAGCCGAAGGAGCATTGTGAAGAGCAGGATGAGGAGAATGGCCAGGAGGCTCAGGAATAAGCCCACATACATATACAGGTTGGAATACTTCTCTGAAGTAGTGTCAACCTCTGTTGCCAGGGTGGGGAAATGGGCCCGCCCAGTGAGATTCCCATGGTACTTGAAATGCACCTCCGTCATCACTTAAGACTTGAGTTGGTACCTATTTCTATTTGATTTCTATTGCCCTTGAGGCATTCCACAGTCACTTAGGCTGTCTCTGAATATGCTGGAGGTGTTCTAACGATCTCATACACAAAGCAATCACAACCAGAGCCAAGTCAGCAGTGCACAAGCATCCCTCTCCCAAATAGTTTCTATCAGAACTTCTTAATCATTTTTTAAAAAATATAAATAAAATCTTTTACTTTCCACAGTCCTACTCATATACTGATTAAAATAAATATGGTGAAACTGCTTTATAATACTGGTATGGAGACAAGAATGAGTATTAAATCGGACTTTTCCTGTCTTTTGGTAGAGGGAGAAAGAGCTCTATTTTATCTACAGCTCATCTAAATGTGTGCATTAATTATGTGAATTTAATTGGATTCTTCTGTGGGGAGACTTTCTAAAAGCTTTTGTATATTTCAGGCTCAGCATTTTCTAAAAGCTTTTGTATATTTCAGGCTCAGCATATCTGAGTTTCTACCCTTCTTGTCTTTCTGAATCCCGCATAGGGATGACACTTGTAAGGTTTCTTTCCAGCTGCCACAGCTTGAGGGTTGGAAGTCTAGAGGATGTGACTTTTCTACAGTTCTGTTGACATCCCTCACTGTAGGCTGGAGGGAAAGTGTTGTCAGACCTGGTAATTCTCAGATGGAGGTCTCAGAGATGCAGACAGCAGTAGATCTAGGCTCAGAAGATTTGACTCTTAAAATTCTTCAACAGATTTATTTTCCTGAAAATCAAAAACAACAATAAAAGGTTCGGGTGTCTAAGAAAAACAGATGGCAATTTGTTTTGAAATAAAAATTAACTGATATGTTGCAAAATGTTTTGCTATGGGAAAATTAGTCTTAAAATGATACCCTGAATTTTTATCATTTTGAATGCTTTTTTTCCTGAGTGGTAAATACCGATTACAAGGTTAAAGAAAAATTCAGATCAGAGAACAGCAGCTAATAACTAGGTTAGGTTAAGACAGTGTTTCCCAGACTAACTGGTCATAAAATTTACCTGAAGTACTTATTAAAATACAGACCCTGGGCCCCCATCTGGACTTTCTGAATCATAATCTCCACAGTAGGGGGCCTGATCACCACTCTAGAGAGTCATATTTTATCGGTCTGGGGTGGGGTCCAACCACTGGTATTTTTAAAAAGCTCCACAAGTGACTGTAAAGTCAGGACTGAGAACCACTGCCCTAGTTTAAGCAGGAAAGCCTAGCACTGAAATAAAGGCCTAAATCTAAGGATTCATTTCTTCAAACCCCAGGTCGCAGTGCCATGGGTCGCTTTAACAAATCATGGAATTTTCAGGAATGTAGGCTTCCCCCAATTTTGTTTTTGTGTTCTGTCTCTCTCATTTAAGTCTGTGGGGTGAGAATACAGTTTTTTCCCTCAGTATTTGTAGATCAGAAGTAATTGAAAGGGTGTGTTTGTTCTGAGCAAATAACTGCATCATTCATTATTGGTAAAGACAGAACCTTGTCTTTTTTTTTTTTTTTTTTTTTGTGGTACGCGGGCCTCTCACTGTCGTGGCCTCTCCCGTTGCGGAGCACAGGCTCCAGACGCGCAGGCTCAGCGGCCATGGCTCACGGGCCCAGCCGCTCCGCGGCATGTGGGATCTTCCCAGACTGGGGCACGAACCCGTGTCCCCTGCCTCGGCAGGCGGACTCTCAACCACTGCGCCACCAGGGAAGCCCCAGAACCTTGTCTTTATTCGCGAAAATATTCAAGTGTGTAAATAGGGTCAACTATTTACTGTTGAAGGCTTCCAAAATGATTTAGCTTGTTTTTCAGAACATGAATTTTGAATATGGGTGACTATAAAAACAACATAAACCACCATCACCTGTCAAACTTCTATGTGCAGTAGTGTCAGAGAGCTGACAATGTAGCCCAGTTCTGTCGCTTGTTAACATGCCCAAGGAGAGTTAATAGAAACAGCTCCAACAATTACATTACTCTTCCTACAATCTTGAATTGTGCGCCCAGCCTGGGAGCATTTCAGCTTAAAGTTTATGTTCACTAACCTGTGGTACTATACTTTCTGTAATCTGCATGAGCCTTAGCCTACCTATCTAATTCCCCTACCACCCATGTGGTTCTCAAGAAACAAGAGCAAACAAAGAGACAGGGTCTCTTTCTACTGTCTTTGGAGCTATGGTCTAGGAAACATTTTTGCAATACTTAAAGGTACATCTATTTTGATTTCTGATTCACTAACAAGTGGAAAAGATAATCACGTAGGTACCCCTTTGTTCCCTAGAAACACCAGCCCCAAAGGCAATGGTTCTCCTGAGTAGCTTGTTACGAATGCCGGTTGCAGGGTCTACTCTTGGGAGCTCCTTCTCCCCAGACCACTCTATTCTTAGCCTTGCTTGTCCTCCCAAATCCAGTTTTTCTCAAGAGCGTGATGCATGAACCCCCTACCTGATTTAAAATGTAGACTCCTAGGCCCTTCCCCAGGCCTACTGAGTTCTAATATCTTGGATCAAGGCCCAGGAATATGCATTCTAAGCACAAGATTTTCATGTGATTCTTTGCATGTAGAGCTTTGAGAGTTAACTATCAGTTTCTCTATCTAGATATCCCAGCTAAAGAACATAGCTAATCTTATTGGTTGTTTGGGGACCCTACTTTAAAAAACTATTAAAAGAGTGCCACAGGTTGAATTATGTCCCCCCAAAAGATATGTTGAAGTCCTAACACCCAGTACCTGTGAATGTGTTGTGACCTTATTTGAAAAAAGGGTCTTTGCAGATGTAATCAAGTTAAAATGAGGTCATTAGGTTGGCCCTAATCCAATATGACTGGTGTCCTTATAAGAAGAGAAGACAGGGACGTTCAGGGGGAAGACAGAGACAGAGATTGGAGGGATGGACCTACAAACCAGGGAATGCCAAGGATTGCCAGTAAACACCAGAAGCTAGAAGAACCGAGGAAGGATTTTACCCTACAGATTGCAAAGGGAGCATGACCAAGCTGATGCCTTGATTTCAAACTTCTAGCCTCCAGACCTAAGAGAATAAATTTCTGTTTTAAGCCACCCAGTTTGTGGTACTCTGTTTATGGCAGTCCTAGGAACCGAATACACAGAGTAATCACCCAGAGGCCCTAGGGTTTTGGAACCCTTGGGGCAATGTTTCTGAAGGAAGTCCCTGGAATATTTGTATTCCAAATGCAGGTTTCTGGGCCTTTCTCCGTGCTTCCTAGATCAGAATCTCTCGGGATAGGACCCTGAAGTCTACATTTGTGACAAGCTACCCGTTTAGAGTTTCTAAGTACACTCTGCAAGGAATGGTTCCCAGTCCCTGTTGCCCTCAGGATCACTTACGAAACCTTTTGAAAATATGTATACCTGGGTTCTTCCTTCAGAGGTTCTGATTCAGTAGGTTTGTGTGGGGCACGAACAGCTGTAGTGCCTAAAGTTCCACAGGTGATTTCGATATGTGACCTGGGCTGAGAAGCACCACTCTACAAATAGAACAGAGCGTGGCAGAGTCAGGACTCTGACAGTCCCGGGCCACCCACATAGAGGCATTACTTTTTCACCTGGCCTCCAGAAGACAAGTCGAAGGAAAATAAACACTCACTGCTAGTGCAATCCAAGTGTGAAAAGCCTCAACAGTAGTATAGTATCTTTTTAGTCTCCTGTGGACCTCCAAATACACAGATTTGGGTAAGTCAGGCTTCTTGGTTAGGCACATTGTCATCATCGGTGCATCCAGGGTCCCTTTTATTTGTTTACTCAGTAACACCCATGGACAAACACCTGTAAACAAACACCTACCAACTGTAAGATTGAGAATAACTAATAATTTACATGACATCTACCTATGCTCCTCCCTATCTCATCCCACACCTCCCCAGAAATTATCAGTATTCTGAATTTTGTTAGTCATTACCTTGCTTTTATTTACACACACACACCTGTGCCTAAACACTATGTTGTTTATTTTTGTTTTGAACTTTATAAAAAAATTGTCAAGCTATATGTCATCTTCGATTTGCTCTTTTTACTCTACAGTCCATTACTATATGATTTATTTATAATTAATCTTACAGGATGAAAAAGGAATAAAGATTTGGTAGCCCATATTGCCTTTGAGAGTCCTTAACTGTCTTTGGACTTTACTCCATTCTCCTTAGCTTGGCGTTCAAGGCTGTCAATGTCCTAGCCCTGGCTGACTTCAATTCCTTCCACTACCCTCCTTTCCAATCAAGCTGTAATGCTCACTGTCACCTACTTCCCCGCCTCCATGTTTTTGTTTGATCAGTTTCTTCCATCTTTGCATATCTCTGCTTGGGGAAATGCTAGCATTCTTCATAGTTCCGCTCATGAAACTGACCTTGATTTCTCATCCAAATCCTAACTCCCACAGGCTTTCTCTCCTAGAGAAATTACATTCACCTAATACTGTAAGTATCTATTTGCTGTATTTTCCCCCAAATTGTAACTTATAAACCCCTTGAGGATCTTTTTCAACCTTCTGTCCCTTATACAGCTGTGCTCGCAATAGCTGCTCAATAATTGTTGAACAAATGCATGGGTATGACTGAAGAAATGTACTTAGCACTGACAATTTAGAGAGAAGCACAGTGTTATCTCTGTTCTGATAGCTAATATAGCTTGGGGAAGCACCTGAAACTCCCTTTTATTTTTATTCCCTTCCCCCACTCCCCTATCTCTTATTGTGCAAACGAGACTAAATTCCTGATTATCTTCTGGAATTAAGGAATAATCACTTTGTGGGAATTCCCTGGTGGTCCAGTGGTTAGGACTCAGTGCTCTCACTGCGGTGGGCCCGGGTTCAATCCCTGGTGGGGGAACTAAGATCCCACAAATTGAACAGCACAGCACAGCCAAAAAAATTTTTTAAAAAAAGGAATAGTCACTTTGTTAGAAACTTTGCTCTTGAATTACTATTTCAGTTGCATGATTTTAAAGGAAAACTACACGGAATGGGTTTACAGCCTTAAGTTTTAGAAAGTTCAATTGTGTCTATAAATGCTTTTCAGTAACAATAATACTGCCTCCTACACAATCGACCCTTAATCTTCCTTAAGGTCAAAATACTTATTAAATATATATTAGAATTCTGTGAAGCTTGGAGAAGCTTTAGAGAACAATGATCTCACGTACAGTTGTCAACTTCTTTAAACATTTCATTTGAGGGTTTGGAAAACTAACTAGCCATGTATTTCTTAAAACCTCTGCAGTCTGCAGAACACCAAACATCCTGTTCAATGCAGACAGGTCTATCAATTTAATTCCTTAAATCTTAAGGACTTTGAAATGAGTAAACGAAAAGTTAGATACTGGGGAGTCCTCTTTGTTAATCTGCTCCTGCATCTGTGACAACGTCTCATAAAAGCTTTCGGAACAGGATTGCCATAGCTCTCTTTGCTAACTAGCTACTTAGTTGCACAGATAATGTGATTGCTCCATTAAAAGCTCTGGACCATTTGGAAAGAAAAACAACCATGCAATTTCAAAAGAAATCAAAATTCTATTAATTCTAAAGAATCTGGTTTTTGTGGAAAGACCCTTGTAGGATTTTAGTATCCTGCAGTTCTTTCTGGAAAGCTAATAAAACGAAAATCAGTCTCTAGTCTTCGTAAAAGTGATGGAAAGCTGTTGAGGGACGAGGAGGAGAGTGCGGGATAGGAAAAAGGGTAAGGAATTAGGAAAAAAGGAAGATAGAGGGAAGAGGGGACGAGGGAAGGAAGGAAATGTGAGAAGTAAGGTGATGAGGAGTGTGGGAAGTGGATAAGAGGTGGGAGGAAATGAGTGGTTAAGGGATAGAGGTGAAGATACGGAAGCAGGAAAACATTGGGAGAGCGGCGAAGAAAGGAAAGGGGGAGGGAAGTTTGGGGGAAGGGAAAATGGAAAGAGATTAACTTAATAATAATTGGCCAATGTCCAACATTAGCCTGAACATCCGGTTTACTTGTAATGTAAATCAAAACACCCACAAGCAATGTGAATGCACCTCTGATTTTCTGATTGCATGTTTTGTCCTTAACTTGGTAAATAAAACTCTTGGTAAAAAAAACAAAACAAAAAAAACTCCTTGAGTTTTTGGTATGAACACTGAAATCCCAAGTCTCCCGTAATGTTCAACGTCAGCATAGTATATATAACCTCGCAGAAGCAAAACAACATACACACCCAGACCATGAATTTTGCTCCTTAAAATGAGATGGGAATGTGGAGCTTTCTCCATCCATCAACGCTGAGAGGGATTCCTAGGGTGAAACTTGTTTCTAATAAGAGAAAAAGTGCTGGGGATAGAGATAAATGTAACCTGATTCTCAAGGAGCTTGCCATAGTTACTTTTACTTTAACATGACAAAGTTCTGAAAACAATTCACTGGTAATTTTACGTTTTTCTGAATGACACCTGCCTATATAATTTCAGAGCTGAAATCCCACCACATAGCTAAGAAAAGTGATCAGAGAAACGACTCAGAAGAGACAGTCAAAACTATCAATTGCAACAGCTCTGAGGAGTTAACATATTCTGTTCGTATTTATCTGCCCCGTGTGAGGGAGAGAAAACTAAGGGAGGTGGAAGCTGTTAGAGTATCTAGTTCCACATCAGCCTGTGAAAAAACAATTCCAGCGCAAGTGCTTCTTCAATGGCTGGAGCCATTAAGTAACAAGCTTCTCAAGTGGGAGTTGCTGTATCTTCTGCGGCAGATGGTGCCTATTTGTCACACCTGCCGATAAATAAAATGCCGCTCATTTCACCGTAAATAACATCATAATATTTCCAAATCTCTCTTACCTTTCCTGGCTCACAGGATGAATGGGATTAGCCACTTAAGCATCCCTTTTGAAGCATGCATCGACAGGCAAGTTGTTCAGGAACATCTCTGGAATATCTGGAAAATAGAAAGAAAGCCTTGTTTTGCCACAGAAGCAGGACTATGTTCATGCAAATATGCTTTCTCTTTCATCTTCCTGAAGAGTCAGACCTTTCCAGCGTAAAACAGAAAAGCACCCTCTATCAGTTACTTAAAATTCCAGTTGCCACTTACAGCTTCAGAGTGCAGTTTCAGATGCCTGCTTCTTATAAACTCCAAAGAGAGAAGTGTCTGTTTGGATGTGTATATACCATCCGGAACACTTGAATGGAAGCAGCCTGAATAGTGAAGTCCCCAGTTCCTCTTTCGCAGGCAACAGTTTAGAGCGTGCGGGAAAGGTAGTGATTCAGCTCTGCCTTGTAGCGGTGTGGAGCCGAGAGGGAGGAGGTAAGAGAGAAGCTGAGAAGCCAAGTTTGTATAAGCCTTCCACTTTAACCCCTTCGAGTCTTCTTCATGAATCTGTAGGACTAGTGAAGACTCCCTGTTTTTGTAAAAGCCTCTTCATATGACATTTAAGGGGATCAGATCTCCTGCTCAATTCAAGAGGTTTTTCATCTTAGGTTTATAGTAATATATGCATAGAATTGAAACCAAACGTGCCAGGATATAGTGGTATTTAAATAATTCCATCTTTATAAACAGAATGTGTGCATATGTTGGGGAAACTTTTTTGTAGGCGCCAACTGAATACTTTTATTTTGAATTTTTTGTGGAGATTTAACATCAGTATTGGAATCTAGGTCTGAGTTTCTGGTTGGGGGTCTAAGCTTTAGGTAGAATATCTTTGAAGAAGGCATGTCTATCCAGGGTACATGTGCCATTAAAAATGATTCATCCAACTGTAGTTAACTGCCATTACTGTGTTTTATATATTGTGGCAAGAGGAAGGAGATTAACATTTCTTGAGTGCCTACTCTGTGTCAAGCATTTAATGTAGAGAATCTCATTTAATCCTCACAACAACGCTGTGACTTGTATATTATTATTTTTCCTCATTTTACAAATAAGGAAACAGAGGCTCAGAGATGAAGCATGTCATGTAGTTTAGTACGCTTGGAGCCAGTATTTGAAAACAAGGCAGTGTGATCCCAAAGTCTCTGCTCTTTTCTCTGTAGCAGTAGTTCTTCACCTCTGGTACGTCTTGGATTCCTTTGAGAACTTAATGAAAGCTATGGTTTGTCCTTTTCCTCAGAAATAGGCATATAATTTCCATGCTCCATGGCCTCCAGGTTAAGAACAGCTGAACAAGGCTTCCCTGGTGAAGCAGTGGTTGGGAGTCCTCCTGCCGATGCAGGGGACACGGGTTCGTGCCCCGGTCCGGGAAGATCCCACATGCCGCGGAGCGGCTGGGCCCGTGAGCCATGGCCGCTGAGCCTGCGCGTCCGGAGCCTGTGCTCCACAACGGGAGAGGCCACAACAGTGAGAGGCCCGCGTACTGCAAAAAAAAAAAAAAAAAAGAACAGCTGAACGCCCTCATGTCACTTGTCCAATATTACAACATTATTAGTGCATTGTTCATCCAAAAACTCATGGTCATCAACAATTTTTAGTATGAAATTAATAATTCCATATTATTAATAATAGTATATAATAATAATAGCATAATAATGTATTATGCCAATCTTTAAGAAATTACTGCAGTGCTTTTTCCTTTATCCCAAATTTTCTTTAACAAATCTTGCATCTTTCTTTCTTTCTTTTTTTTTTTTTGTGGTACGCGGGCCTCTCACTGTTGTCTCTACCATTGCGGAGCACAGGCTCCGGATGCGCAGGCTCAGTGGCCATGGCTCACGGGCCCAGCCACTCTGCGGCATGTGGGATCTTCCCGGACCGGGGCATGAACCCGTGTCCCCTGCATCGGCGGGCAGACTCTCAACCACTGCGCCACCAGGGAAGCCCCCAAATCTTGCATCTTTTAACTTTTCATTTCCCTCATTCTAGTGGTTACAGTGGGTTGAGACTCTCCTTGAAATTGTTAATACCTCACCAGCATAGTCTAATACCCTGTGGAGTATGCTGGGGTCTCTCAAACTGGAGTAGTATGCTCAAGATTCATGAAACTACAGGGTAAACATAATGCATCTTTCTAGAGGATCTCAGGGAGAACGTAGGTAATTTGAGTGATCATTTTCAAGATAGTTTATATGACAATAAACATATTGTAGAATAAAATGCAAATTTTGTATGCACTTTTACAATCAAGCATGAGACTTCAGAGAAATGTTGCACTTGTGGTGGTGCCTCTTTGGGCTACCCAGACTTCTCCAGGGATACGTGTTCACTCTATTCTGCCATTTGGGATATTTTGGTGAAAAAGTTGGAAGGTCACGTTGTAACAAAAAGACCATGGATTTTGAAGTCAGATAGACCTAGGTTTCAGCCTCAGCTTTGATCTATATTTTCTAGGTTACCTTGAGAAAGTCTAATTTCTCAGTTTTATCGTCTGTAAAAGAGGGAAAAACTCTCTTCATGAGGATTATACAGGAAAACATCTCTAAAGCCTGCACTACATGGTAGATGCTCAATAAATGTTAATGCTGCCATCTCAATTTTTTAAATGTCCAAAGAGAATGAGGCTACTTGAATATAACTGGAGATTTCATTAGGGGTAGTCTAATGTTTCCAACCTAATTAGGAAAAAGAAGCCTTAGGTAACATGATATTAAAATGCAAGTTTCCAGGAAGACATAATAGATGCCCTACAGTAGATGGGAAATTCCAAAGCCAGATCATGACATACAGAATTTGCAAAGGAAATGCTCCAGAACAGGTTCCAAGAAATAAAAAGAAGTCAGGTTGTGGAGGAGAGTGGGGGGAAAACTTGTGCAAACATTTCTTTGTAGAGATCTGTTGCCAGGCTAAGACTCCATTCCACCTCTACAGGAGTGTTGGAATAGTGGAGGTATTACCTCCTTCACCTCAACCCTAGTGAGAGGGGTTTCACCAGACCATCAGAGAGCTTGACATTTGTTCTCTGCAGTAGGAGCAGAGAACTGGAGCTGCACTTCATTCTGAGAAAGCTTAACGTGGCCCTTGGCAGGAAGACAGGGTTGACTGTTTTGGGATTGGCCAGCATTCCCAGAATTTATCAGGCAAGGGATGTTTGAGGGTTTCCTGCGAATCAATCAAAAGGGTGTCATGCAAGAGAGAGAGCTAAGGTGGGGTCACACTAGACCCTGTCCAATAGAGCCACCTGGAGGGGTGTAGAGACCCCCAGAAAAAAAAAAGCTGGAGATAACTGTTAGATTCCTAGGGGTGGAGGAAAGAGTTGTAAACTACCAACCTGAATATAAATTATAAACCCAGGTCTCCCAAATTGCAGGAGAGGGGTCCTCCATGATGGGAACATTTAAAGAACCCAGAGAAGAGCCAGAGACCCAGAGAGTGGGAAGCCATTTCTTCTACCAAGGAAGAAAAGACCGATCCCTTTACCTCTCTTCCCTGTTCCTGCTTCCACCCTGGTGAGGGTCCAAATAGGAGCTGGCAAGTGGGGAGAGAAAGAAGAAAACCTATCATCCCCCACTTCTCCAAAGGCAGAGAACCACCACCTACAGGCCTCAGTGTGGAGTGGGAGGGGGGACCTTATTTCCAAGTAAAGCCTAAAGAATTTGATTAATACCTTGGACTGAATATGTTCTGATTACTGAATCAAGACTGTGTTTTGTGACTTTGAGTGATTTTAGGACTGTTTACTCTTGAAGGAATGAACAGGAAAATCATGTGACTTGTCCAAGTTTCTATCCAAGGTCAGAGAAGTTTTATCCCAAAGGAGTATATTTTATTTGCACATTAGGAGACAAAATGAAGTTGTGTTTTGATTCTATCATTAATTATGCTTTAAAAAATATTGGTTATAAATATTAATTCATTCCTTCATTCAATGAATATCTGAGTGCTTTTATGTGCCAGGCATTGTGCTAGGAATAGGACATACAGTGAAATGAAAAACAGTCCTTGCCTTCAAATTGTTTATGATCTATGGCAGGGGTCAGCAAATGCTGACCTTCTTCTGTAACGGGCCAGAGAGTAAATATTTTAGGCTTTGAGGGACACTTAAGATCTCTGTTGCAAATTCCTCTTTCTTCAACCAATTCTATAAAAATGCAAAACCATTCTTGAGGTCTAAACAAACAGAGGTCATGGGTCAGATTTAACCCATGGGCCCTAGCTTACTGCCTCCTTATGTGTGGAAGAAACAAACTTTTAAAAACCACCAATTAGGGCTTCCCGGGTGGCGCAGTGGTTGAGAGTCCACCTGCCGATGCAGGGGACGCGGGTTTGTGCCCCGGTCCGGGAAGATCCCACATGCCGCGGAGCGGCTGGGCCCGTGAGCCATGGCCGCTGAGCCTGCACGTCCGGAGCCTGTGCTCTGCAACGGGAGAGGCCACAACAGTGAGAGGCCCGCGTACCGCAAAAAAAAACCCCAAACAAACCACCAATTGCCATACATTTATTATGATTGAAGATGTGCTTAGGATACTTGGGGAGGAGACACAGAAGAGCATTACTTAACTCTAGGGAATCGTGACTTCCTGGAAGTGGCAATGTTGATTTGAGACCTGAAGGATGAGTAAGAGTTGGTCAGGGTTAAAGGAGGTGAGTGCTATTCAAGACAGAAGGAGCTGCCTATACAGAGGCACCAAAGCTTGACAGAGCTTGGTTCACTTTAGAAACTACAGAAGGGGAAACTGAACTTTACAGAGGTCAGTTTGCTCAAGATCACACAACTAGTAAGTGAGGGAGCCTAAAATCTTAACCCAGGTGTGCCTGAATATAAACCTATGCTCCTAACCACTGTATCATCCTCCTGCCCTGGTACTAAAGCTATGTCTAAGAGCTACTTCTTACTTTTTGCAAGTCAGCAGCTCTTTCTGGCTCACTTCTGATTCCCTTGGGGGTGAAAATGTCAAAGTTCTAGAAGGGCTTGCAAGACCTTAAAAATAAGACAGTGAATCAATAATGTTGGGTTGTCATGATTACAAGTCTAGTTCTCCCTTTTAAAAATAACCCTTCCACCCAATAAAGCCTGGCACGCATTGCTCAAATTCAGAGTTTGCTTATTTCTTCCTTACAGGAAGGGGTTTTTCCCCGCCTGGTAGCTAAGCCCTAGCACTGTGATAATGTAATTTCTTACCTTATTGTTATAGATCTATAATGAGATAATAGTACCCTTTGGTTTGGACTACATATGGTGATTGGTCCAAGTACTGTTCTGATCTTCATCACTCACACCGATGACCTTGGTCAAATGAGTTTACTCAGCACAGATTAAATCTGTCAATTTTTTTAATTGATTCCTTGGTGGATTTTTATTTTCCCCATGGTTTGGAAAGCTAGGTTAGCCATGCAACAACTACCCCCTTAACGTCTGCCATGCACTCTTGGAGTCAGCAAGACTAAAGGTTGCAATAAGGAGGAAAAGGGAATGGGAATGGTCCAGACTTGCTGTTGCTGGCCTTCCACTGGTCATTGGCTCTTAACCAGGCTGTGCTTTGTCACCCAAGGAGCTCTTTCAAAATACAGAATCTCGGCCCTATCCCAGACCTTCTGCAGGGCTGAAACCTGAGAATATGTATTTTTAACAAGCTCCCCAGGTTAAGAGCCACTGCCTTGTGGGAATAGACAGATAGGTCCCTAATGAACTGATTGTTTTAAAAAATATATCAGACACTCTTGGTCTATGCATAGAAATTCTGCTGTTTTTTTACAGAAATAGAAAAAAACAATCCTAAAATGCATCGGGAACCACAAAAGACCCTGAATAGCCAAAGCAATCTTGAGAAAGAAAAGCAAAGCTGGAGGCACCACACTTCCTGGTTTCAAACTATATTACAAAGCTCTAGTAATCAAAACAGTATGATACTGGCATAAAAACAGATACATAGACCAATGGAGCAGAATCAAGAGCCCAGAAATAAACCCATACATATATGGTCAAATAATATTTGATGAAGGAGCCATTAATACTCAAAGGAGAAAAGACAGATTCTTCTTCAATAAATTGTTTGGGGAAAAATGTATATTCACATGCAAAAGAATGAAACTGGACCCCTATCATACACCACTCACAAAAATTAACTCGATATAGCTTAAACAGTTAAATGTAAGACCCCAAACCATAAAACTCCTAGAAGAAAACATAGGGAAAAATTTCCTTGACATTGGTCTTGGCAATGACTTTTTGGATATGACACCTAATGCACAAGCAACCAAATAAAAAATAAAAAGTGGGACTACATCAAACTAAAAAGCTCTGCACAGCAAGATAAATGATCAGCAAAATAAAAAGACAACCTATGGAATGGGAGAAAACATTTTCAAGCCATCTAATAGGATAAGGGGTTAATATCCAAGATATATAAGGAGCTTATACAACTCAAGAGCAAAATCATCATCGTCATCATCATCATAATCATCCAATTGAAAAATGGGCAAAGGATCTGAATAGACATTTTTCCAAAGAAGATATACACGTGGCCAACAAGTACATGAAAAGGTGCTCAACATCACTCATCATCAGGGAAATGCAAATCAAAACCAAAGTGAGATATCACTTCACACCTATTAGTATGTTTAATATCAAAAAGACAAGAGCTAAGCACTAGCAATGATGTGGAGAAGACGGAACCATTGTGTATTATTTTTGGGAATGTAAATTGGTGCAACAACTATGGAAAACAGTATGGCAGTTCCTCAAAAAATAAAATAAAAATAGAACTACCATATGATCCAGAAATCTCCACTTCTGGGTATATATCCAAAGGGAAAGAAATTACTATCTTGATTTGTACTCCCATGTTCATTGAAACATTATTTACAATAACAAAGACATGGAAACACTTAAGTATCCCCTGATGGATGAATGTGTATATGTATATAATATATATAGGAATATTACTCAGCCATATAAAGAAGGAAACCCTGTCATTTGCAACAGCATAGATGAACCTTGAGGGCACTATGCTAAGTGAAATAAGTCAGACAGAGAAAGACAAATGCTGATGATATTACTTATAAGTAGACTCTAAAAACACCCGAAGTCATAGAAACAGAGAGTAGAATGGTAGTTGCCAGTGCGTGTTGGGTGGCGAGAGGGTGAGGGAAGTGAGTGAAAGGGATCAAAGGGTACAAACTTCCAGTTATAAGATGAATAAGTCCTGGAGATGTAATGTATAGCATGGTGACTGTAGTTAACAATACTCTGTCTGTATACTTAAAAAGTTGCTAACAGAGTAGATCTTAAAATTCTCACCACAAAAAATAAAAGTAACCATGGGAGGTAGCAACTATATAAAGTCATGGATGTGTTAACTAATCCTATAGTGGTACTCATTTATATATATATATAAAATCTCACATCGTACACCTTAAACTGACACATGTTATATGTCAGTTACATCTTAATAAAGCTGAAAAAATAAAAGAAAATTCTGCTTAAGAAGGGAGTATATTGAAGTTCATTGTTCTAATGTTTCAGTAACCTGTAAAATGGGCTTTTGTCACTAATCAGTTGGATATCATCACAGTAATGAGTATGATGCTCTTTAGTGCTATACTTCCAGAAGAAATTAAACAAATAGCAAAGTGAGAGCTCAAACTGTAGTCAAAACAGGTTTATGGGGAGTTCCCTGGTGGTCCAGTGGTTAGGACTCGGTGATTTCACTGCTGAAGGCCAGGTTCAACCCCTGGTCGGGGAACTAAGATCCCACAAGCTGCACTGCATGGCCGGAAAAAAAAAAAAGTTTTATGTATTTCAATAAGTTAAAGATGGCAGACAGATTACATGCATATATTACCTCTACACCCCAAGATAGCAAAAGAATACAAAAGATATAAATTCATGATGATGAAGAGAATGGGAAGGGAGCCATTAGTGGATGAAAGTTGGATGAAAGCTGGAAAACAGATGGAGGTGTAGTAACTGATAAAGTAGTATAGAAGTCACAGTTCACAATACTTGCAGAGGGGCAATACAGTGAAAGAGAAAGTCACCCTTCCCTGCATAAATGCTGTTTGAAAAAGAGAATGAGTGAGTCGTAAGGCATAAGGGGGGAGGGAATAAATTAAGTCATTTTTAATAGAGTCCCCCATTATTCCCCCCAATCTGGTGAACAGAATACCTTGTGGTCAGAAATATCCTCCATGAGCTCCAAAAAATTGGAGTGTTATTCTTTAAAGAGATTGAGAGGTCCAAGAGAAAAGGCCTCCACATTTTTACATTTAGGAAATCCTCCAACAAAATGACTAGCTCCCCATTCATGTATATGAAGCTCCCAATCACTTTTTTTAATGCCTCATTCTTCCATGTGAACAAAAAAAAATCAATGATCACCAAATATTTAAGGAAAACTTTCAACATGAAAGAATGATAAACAGATAGAAAAAAAATCAAGGACCCTTGAGAGAGAAAAAAAGAGGAGAGGCAAAACACCCTAATTAGTATACTAAGAGAGATTCAAGAAAACATTGCATTTATATAACAGGATATTTGAAAATAAATAAAAGGAGGACAAGAAAGATATCTTGAAATAAAAGATATTTATTTAAAAGATATTTTAAATTTATTTAAAGATATTTAAATAAAAGATTGCTGAGATAAAATTCAAGGGAAGATTTGGAATATAGAGTTGAGGAAGTATCAAAGAAAGTAGCACAAGACTAAAAGAAGGAAAATGAGATAGAAAATATAACATGACACATAGAAGGAAAACACAGAAGATCCAACATTGACTAATAGGAATTCAAGAGAGAACAAAGTAGAGGGAATTATCAAAGAAATAATACAAGAGAATTTTTCAGAGTATATTCTTATGAAATTTCAGAATACAAAGTGTAAAGATATCCTCAAAGCTTCCAGAGAGAAAAACAATAACCTACAAAGAAATGAGAATGATATTGACATTGGACTTCTTTTTTTTAATTGAAGTAGAGTTGATTTACAATGTCATGCTAGTTTCAGGTGTACAGCACAGTGATTCAGTTTTATATATATATATATGTATATATATATGTATTTTTTCAGATTCTTTTATAGGTTATTACAAAATATTTAGTATAGTTCCCTGTGCTATACGCTAGGTCCTTGTTGGTTATCTACCTTATATATCATAATGTGTATTTGTTAATCTCAACCTCCTAATTTATCCCTCCCCCCCTTTCCCCTTTGGTAACCATGAGGTTGTTTTCTATGTCTATGAGTCTTTGGTTTTTTTATATTCTACATATAAGCAATTTCATTGATATTTGTCTCTCTGTCTGGCTTACTTCACTTAGTGTGATAATCTGTAGGTCCATGCATGTTGCACAAAAGGCATTAATTCATTCTTTTTTATGGCTGAGTAATATTCCATTGTATATGTATACCACATCTTTATCCATTCCTCTGTCGATGGACATTTAGGTTGCTTCTGTGTCTTAGCTATTGTGAATAGTGCTGCAATGATCATTGGGGTGCATGTATCTTTTCAAATTATAGGAGGTAACTACAAGAAGAAACAGCTAAATAAGTAGAAGGGGTTGTCCTGGAGGGCGTAAATACGGGATGTGACATGGTGGAGCAGAAGTCTGTTGCTTTGCATCATAAGCCCTCCTGTATTCTGTTTTAACCTTGTGTGTGTATTACTTTGATAAATACTTCTGAATTATTTAAGAAATTGAACTATTGAGTTTTTTTCAGGTTCTTGTCCGATAAAGATGGTCACCATGGATAATGGGATTTAGATCAGAAAAAAATTCCATTATCAAGCATTTGTTGAACACTTATTATTTGCCTAGCCCCCTGCTAAGTGCTAAAGGGAGCTCCAAGAGTATTTAAGACAGTCTCTGTCCACAAGGAACTTGAAACCTAGTTGGGCAAAGCAAACCAGTACGTGAAACAATTAGAGAATGAAGATACATAGTAAAGTGCTGAACTGTTGGTATGCTAAATTATGCCCATTAGAAAATCTGGCAACAGGAAGATGAAATCAGATTGGATTGAAATTAGGGAGTGCTTCAGGTGGACCTGGGGCTTGTTTCTGGCTTTAAATGATGGAAAAGATAGGAATAGGTCTAGAAGGTAAGGGTGTTAGAGGAGGGAAAGGCAACATGAACAATGACCTGGAGAAGATTTTTTTTCTAATTTGTTATGTATTATTAGGAAGAAATTTTTATTCTTTCTAATATCTCTAAAATGCTTTCTCTTTAAATCTCCCTAATTTAAAAACTTTCTCTGAGTGGATTATTTTTTTTCTTGCTGACAGTGCAGTAAATTTTCTGTCACTTTGTAGAATGGGAACTGCCATTTACTAAATGAGCTTTTCTCTATTCTGTGCTCCTTTGGTGCCAAGCCTTAATAAAGACAGATGGGTTTCCCCCATCGTGCTGCTGCTTCCCAGCTCAGGCTGATGAATATGAGACTGAGAGCCTGACCCTGTCATTGTCAGGTAATATAAAAGGTTTCATCCTATTTATTGCCATACTTTAATTACTGGGGGAAAAGTATGAATTAAGAAACAAAGGATTTAAAATCATTTCAACAAAACCAGGATGTCTGAGCAAATTAAAACCATCTTTTTTCTTTTCCATTTTCTCTTCCTTTGTGGGGGAGAGTGAAGGTGGTGGGGTGATTAGTGTTGTTTGGGTTAAATTTAATTAATAGGAACTCACAGCATAATGTTCCATGAAGAATGTACATGTCAAAAAACCATGTGGTTATAGGGCTATCAATTCAAATATCTGGGTTCAATTCAATGGAAATTTTAGCCAAGTTATGAGACTTTACTGGTTATCCTGGAAATCATTTACGGACCTGGTTGGAATTAGTACATAAGCCTTTAGAGTGGTTTCCTGGAACTAGCCCTGAAGATAAATTTTATAACATAGTCTGTGATTCCCTAAACCATTTGAGAGAATATGCTAGTTGCTCCTCATGTGTTGTGATATAATGTGGGAACACTAGGAACACCCCTTGCCCTCAATTCACCCAAAACTATTCCTCTCTTCTTTCTACTGTGCCAAATCTAAAATACCATTCACTCATTCATTCATTCCTTGGTGGTAGGATTTTGTATCTCTAGAGACCTTCAGCTAAATTGCGTCTGCCCCCTCAGGTCAGATTTTATGGTTCCAATCGACTTCTAACACTTTAATGTGAAAAAATTTATCTGATTGCTTATGTGTGTGTGTGTAATGATTTTTTTTTCAGGATAAAACCCTTTTTTTAACAAGATAATACATGCTTATGATTAAAAACAAAAATCTTAAGCAATATGCAAATATGTAGAGTGAAGTCTCTCTCCGCTCTTCCCCTCACCTTTACAGAAGTAACCACTGTTTTAACAGAACAGTTTCATTTCTATATTTCTAGACTTTTTCTATGCATATGCAAATACATGTGTGTGTGTACATGTACACATATAAGGAATAGGGTTACAAGTATGTTGTTCTGTAATTTGTTGTCATTCAACCACATACTATGGACAGCGTTCCATGTCATTAGTTACATATTTACCTGTTCTTTTAAATGTCTTCCCTTTATTCCTTAATATATATATAGCTTAAATTATTTAACCAATACCCCATGTATGCACACTGGGTTGTTCAAAGTTCTGATATTATAACACTGCAATGATTGTCCTTATATATACAGATCTCTGCACAGAAAAGTGAAATTGCTGGATTGAAGATATTCAAGCTAAAATGCTTCATTGATACAGCTAATTGCCTTCCAAAATGGGGTCACCAGTTTATGTTGGGGAGGAAAAATTTTTCCTCTACACTTCTAGGTTCTTCTGGCTGGTCTGTGAATTAAATTGACCTGAGACAGATCAACAGGAGAAAATCAAACAAAAGTTTAATAACATGTATACACGGGAGAGACCTAGGAGAACTGAGTAACTTGCCAAAAAGGCTGAAGCCCTCACCTTAAATACCATCTTCAGCTAAAGATAAAAGAGGATGTTTGGGGGGTGGGGTTTAGTACTTCAGAGGGGAGGAAGGCAATTCACAGGGAGATGGAAAATAAGCAAATGTTTGCTGGGCCCTACAGAAACAATGGGACCCAGAGAGGAATTTTAACAAACAGACTTTGCTGGGTTCCTCCCTATCTACCACGCCTAGTTCTACTATAGTTATCTATGGTAATATCTCCCTTCCTGAAATAGGTTCTCTATCTACATTCTTTAGGCAGTTAAGGGGAAGGTCAAAGGTTCTTCTTCCTGAGTCTTTTGGGCCTTGATTGTTTTCAGTTTGGAAATAATCTGCATTCCAAAGAGACATGTGGCAAATTTTGTTCCCCTACACTATGCTCCCACCAACATTGCATTGGCACAATCCTTTTCCACATGCTCTCTCCAGAGATGGATAGAAACTAATAATGAATGTTTTTTGTTTCTGATTATAAAAGGACTGCATTTCATTTGTAGATAAAGTTGGAAAACATAGAAGAGTATTTAAAGTTAAAATATTCTGTATTCGGGCTTCCCTGGTGGCGCAGTGGTTGAGAGTCCGCCTGCCGATGCAGGGGACACGGGTTCGTGCCCCGGTCCGGGAAGATCCCACATGCCGCGGAGCGGCTAGACCCGTGAGCCATGGCCGCTGAGCCTGCGCGTCCGGAGCCTGTGCTCTGCAATGGGAGAGGCCGCAACAGTGAGAGACCCGCGTACCGCAAAAAAAAAAAAAAAAAAAAAAATTCTGTATTCATATTAATCAGTAAGAATCATCCTTACACATTTGGTGTAGTTAATTTCTACTCTTCTTTCTTTTTGTATATTGATGACCTTTAACATTCAAATGAAATATGTTCTGAGACAATGACAAGTCCCCAAAGTCTTGACTACCTCTATAACGTATTTCACTCACAAAACACAATTTTTGCAGTGACTGTATTGCACTCAATGAAACAGTTTTCTAATCACTTTTATTTATTTTCATATATATCATATAGTGAATTTGTTCATATCAAAGATCTACACCACATGAAATTCAAACAGCTCTAAACTTTTATTTATTCAAAGTTTCTATTTACTGGCTAAGCATTATCTTCTGTGTTTTTAATCTTTCTATCTACTTCCATCACTAGCAATTGCATTTGGCTTTTCTTTTTAGGCCACTCAAAAAAAATGGAAAATAATGCCTGTCTGCTTTCATTCTATTATTCTTTTTTCTTCTATTCATTTCTTTTTGAACATTCATGTTTTCTGGTGTGACACTGTAATTCTAAATTATTCTAGATTGCTCTATTCTTTCATGTATTTAGGATACATTTTTTCAAAATTCCTAGGCCTGAGGTAATAATGACTATTAATGATTGCCCAAATGACCTTTCCAAATGCATGGATCATCCCTGTTATATAGTACAAAACTGGATTTTTAAATGTCAAGTGTTTTTTTTCCATTTTTAGGATTGGATCTAATATGCAAATCTACTTATGTCACTTTTCTACTTCAGTTGTCTTTTTTCCCCCAGTTTTATTGAGAAATAATTGATACACAGCACTGTATAAGTTTAAGCTGTACAACATAATGATTTGACTTACATACATCATGAAATGATGACCACAATAGGTTTAGAGAACATCTGTCATCTCATATAGGTACAATATTAAAGAAATAGAAAAAAAATTTTTTCCTTGTGATAAGAACTCTTAGGATTTACTCTCTAACTTTCATATATAACATATAACATAACATACAGTGTTAATTATCTTTATCATGTTGTACGTTATGTCCATAGTACTTATTTATCTTATGACTGGGAATTTGTACCTTTTGACTGCCTTCATCCAATTCCCCCTCCCTCCATTCCACACCTCTGGTAGTCACAAATATGATCTCTTTTTCCATGAGTTTGTTTGTTTTTGAAGTATAATTGACCTACAACACTGTGTTAGTTCCTGGTACGCAACAGTGATTTGATATTTCTATACATTTCAAAAGGATCACTGTGATAACTCTAATTGTCATCTGTCACTGTACAACAATGTGTATTTCGTACCTGTGACTCATTTATTGTGCAACTGGAAGTTTGTGCCTTTTTTTTTTTTTTTTTTTTGGCCACACGGCATGTGGAATCTTAGTTCCCTGACCAGGGATTAAACCCGCACCCCCTACAGTGGAAGCACAGAGTCTTAACCACTGGACTGCCAGAGAAGTCCCTGGAAGTTTGTACCTCTTAATCTCCCTCACATATTTCTCTCCTCCTTCCAACCCCCTCCCCTCTGGTAACCACCTGTTTGGTCTCTGTATCTACGACTCTATTTCTGTTTGGTTATGTTTGTTCATTTGTTTTTTTTAGATCCACATATAAGTGAAATCATACAGTATTTTATCTTTCTCTGTCTGACATTTCACTTAGCAAAATATCCTCTAGGTCCATCCATGTTGTCATAAATGTCAAGATTTCATTCTTTTTTATGGCTGAGTAATATTCCAGTGTGTGTGTGTGTGTGTGTGTGTGTGTGTGTACCACATTTTCTTTATCCTTCCATCTATTGTTGGGCACTTAGGTTGCTTCCATATATTGGCTATTGTAAATAATGGTGCAATGAACATAGGGGTGCGTATATCTTTTTGAATAAGTGTTTTCACTTTCTTTGTGTAAATACCTAGGAGTGGAATTGCTGGATCCTATGGCATTTCTGTTTTTAATTTTTGAGGAACCTCCATACAGTTTTCCTTAGTGGCTTCGCTAATTTACATTCCCACCAACAATGCATGAAGAGTCCCTTTTCTCCACATCCTTGCTGACACTTGTTATTTGCTGTCTTTTTGATGATAGCCATTCTTTTTTTAAAAAATATGTATGTATTTTATTTATTTATTTTTGGGTGTGTCGGGTCAGTTGCAGCACATGGCATCTTCGTTGTGGTGTGCAGGCTTCTCTCTAGTTGTGGCATGCAGACTCCAGAGTGTGTGGGCTCTGTAGTTGCAGCATGTGGGCTTAGTTGCCCCACGGCATGTGGGATCTTAATTCCCCGGCCAAGGATCGAACCCACAATCCCCTGCATTGGAAGGCAGATTCTTAACCACTGGACCACCAGGGAAGACCCTTGATAACAGCCATTCTGGCAGGTGTGAGGTGATATCTCACTGTGGTTTTGATTTGTGTTTCCCTGATTAGTGATGTTTGAATATGTTTTGATGTGCTTCTTGGCCATCTGTCTTCTTTGGAAAAATGTCTATTCAGGTCCACTGGCCATTTTTTTTTTTTTTTTTTGGCGGTACACGGGCCTCTCACCACTGTGGCCTCTCCTGTTGCAGAGCACAGGCTCCAGATGCGCAGGCCCAGTGGCCATGGCTCACGGGCCCAGCTGCTCTGTGGCATGTGGGATCCTCCCGGACCGGGGCACGAACCCGCGTCCCCTGCATCGGCAGGCGGACTCTCAACCACTGCACCACCAGGGAAGCCCCACTGGCCATTTTCTAATTGGGTTGTTTGGTTTTTGATGTCAAGTTGTATGAGTTCTTTGTATATTTTGGATATTAACCCGTTGTTGGATATATCATTTGCAAATATTTTCTTCCCTTCAGTAGGCGGCCTTTTCATTTTGTTGCTAGTTTCCTTCACTGTGCAAAAGCTTTTTAGTTTGATGTAGTCCCATTTGTTTATTTTTCCTTTTGTTTGCCTTGCTTGAGAAGACATATCTAAAAAAATGTTGCTAAGACTGATGTCAAAGAGCATATTGCCTATGTTTTGCTCTGGAAGTTTTATGGTTTCAGGTCTTATGTTTATGTCTTTAATCCATTTTGGGTTTATTTTTGTATGTGGTGTAAGAAAGTAGTCCATTTTGATTCTTTTACATGTAGCTGTCCAGTTTTCCCAGCACCATTTTTTGAAGAGGTTGTCTTTTCCCCATGGTATATTCTTGCCTCCTTTGTTGTAGATTAATTGCCCATATAAGTGTGGGTTCATTTCTGTACTCTATTCTGTTCGATTGTCAGTTTTGGTACCAGTACCATACTGTTTTGATTATTGTAGCTTTGTAATATAGTTTGAAATCAGGGAGCATGATACCTTCTATTTTATTCTTCTTTCTTAAGATTGTTTTGGGTCTTTGGACCTATTCTGGGTCTTTTGTAGTTCCATATAATTTTTTTAAATTTATTTATTTTATTTTTGGCTGTGTTAGGTCTTCGTTGCTGCGAGCGGGCTTTCTCTAGTTGCAGTGAGCAGGCTTCTCATTGTGGTGGCCTCTCTTGTTGCGGAGCATAGGCTCTAGGCACGTGGGCTTCAGTAATTGTGGCTTGCAGGCTCTAGAGCACAGGCTCAGTAGTTGTAGCGCACAGGCTTAGTTGCTCCATGGCATGTGCGATCTCCCTGGACCAGGGCTCAAACCTGTGTCCCCTGCGTTGGCAGGTGGATTCTTAACCACTGCACCACCAGGGGAACCCTCCATATAAATTTGAGAATTATTTGTTCTATTTCTGTGAAAGATGCTATTGGTATTTTGATAGGGATTCCATTGGACCTATAGATTGCCC
This sequence comes from Grampus griseus, assembly GCF_964374135.1. Classification (NCBI taxonomy): domain Eukaryota; kingdom Metazoa; phylum Chordata; class Mammalia; order Artiodactyla; family Delphinidae; genus Grampus; species Grampus griseus. Next base: position 96,096,109 of record NC_138999.1, on the reverse strand, counting down.
TGGGTAGTATAGTGATTTTAATAACATTAATTCTTACTGTATTCTTTCAGGTATTTAGGATACATTTTTCAAAATTCCTAGGCCTGAGGTAATAACGACTATTAATAATTGCCCTAATGACCTTTCCAAATGTGTGTATCATCCCTGTGTTATCCAATACAAAATTGGATTTTTAAATGCCAAATTACTCTCTTTTCATTTTTAGGATTGGATCGAATATGCAAATCTGGTCATGTCACTTTTCCACTTTCGTTGCCTTTTTAAAAAAAAACTTTCACAAAAATGGTATCATACTGGACATATTATTGTACAGTATACTTTGATTTTTAATTTAATAATTCTTTGTAGTAATATTTTCTATTCAATACATAGAGATTTATCTCATTCTTTTCAATAGCTGGATAATATTCTACAAAATGGCTCCCTTAATTTACTCAACCATTACCCTACTGATGAACATTTAGTGTTTTGGGTTTTTTTTTAGTTGTTTGCTTACTATAAACCATATTCCTTGGGTCAACAACTTGTTTCAGTTTACCTGGGACTTCCCTGGGTTTAACACTGAAGTCCCATGTGCCAGGAAACTCCTCAGCAATGGACAAACTGGGACAGTTGATCACTCCACTCTTACATCTTCCTACATCTGTTCTTACCTACTGGCATTTTGTTTGTGCCATATACTTTCCCAGAACTGGGATTTTAAGGTCATCTCGTTGCTTTTATACATTACACTTTGTAGGAAGTCCTATTGGAATGGGACCCAGGTAGTTTTTCAAGTGGGGAATGCGGAGAACATAGAGTATGGCTCTGGTCCATATTAGAAGCCATAATAAAAATCTTTTAGCATTAGGCCATTTGAGTGGGGGAAGAGAGGATTACAAAAGGGCATGCCCTTACAGAAAGGGCATGAAGATTGCTGAGTGGATAAAGGAAAATGCAGAAGGACCCGAAAAACAAATTTTGCCCTCATATTTTTGCCTAGAATAAGTACTGCTATGTAGAACCACTAGTTTAAGGACATAGCAGTGAATTAAGAATCTGGAGACCTGTCTTATTTAATAGCTTTGCATCTCAATTTTTTTATTCAAATAGGAAGAACTAGACATTCACCTTTTTCTCATATCCTAGAGGTGTTAGACAGCTAAATTCCAGTGTTTATAAAAGTACCTTGAGCTACTTAAGCTATTTAAAAGGTTATAAAAATATGAAATACTTGTCCTGGTAATCCACAGATGTCTTCTTGCCTTGTTCACAGATGCTGGGTTATATTAGCATCTCTTAATTAATATTGAGCAAACAAGGTTTCAGTAGGCCTATTTAATAGGCACATGTACAGCTTCTTTTGCCGTCGGAGGTAGTGTATTTCAGAGAGAAGATTCTCAATATTATTTGCCTTATGCTTTAAGTCAGGCAACAATTAAGGAAGCAAGAACATCTGCCTTCCAGGACCTGGTACTCATCTGTCAATTCTAAAATAGTTTCAAGGCAATTTGTTAGGTAGTGCTGGCTGAATGATTGGTTTTCCTGTGATAATTGCCAATGTATTTCCTGTAAGGCCTGAAGATGGAGAGGCAGAGGGTTAGGAAAGAACATTCTAGGGCTATTCTTTATAATCTTCTTAGATCAACTCTTCAGGAATTCTCAGCTTTAGAACACCAGAAGAGAACAGCAACTAATCTACCAAACTGTTGTGGAATAACCAAAGCCCGAGAAGCTGCATCTGAGCTACCCATTTAAGAGAGGCAGAACTGTAAAAGACCTTGCAAACTAAATCCCAAGCCATACAATAGTCTCTATGGGAAGTGGTCAGATGGCCTAGTAAAAGCAAAGATTCAGAGACCCTGGATTTAGGATCTGTTTCTGCTGGGTGGCTATGAGACCTCAACTACAGAACACCAGTTTCTCATCTGTTAGATGTGGTTAGTAATACCTGTTTTACCTGGAGAGGCGGTGTAAGGTAGCCGTTAAGAGTGCAAGATCCAAATCTAAATAATAAAAGAAACAAGTGAATATAACAAAACAGAAACAGACTCACAGATACAGAGAACAAACAAGTGGTTACCAGTGGGGAGAGGGGTGAGAGGAGGGGCAAGATAGGGGAAGGGGATTAAGAGGTACAAACTACTAGGTATAAAATAAGATACAAGGATGTAATGTATAACACAGAGAATATAGCCAATATTTCATAATAACTTTAAATAGTATAATCTATAAAAATATTCAATCACTATGCTGTATACTTGAAAGTAATATAATATTATAAATCAACTATACTTGAATTAAAAAAAAAGAATGCAGGCCACAGAACCAAAGTGCTTGGTTGGAATCTTGGCTTATTTGTCACTTATATGCTATGTGACCTTGGGCAAGTAACTTTACTTTCTGAACCACAGTCTCTTATTCTGTCAAATGGAGTTAACAATGACATTGGCTCCCAAGGGTTGTTGGAGGATTATTATAATTCATGTGAAGTGCTTAGAACTATGTCTCACACATTTTACCATCAACATTTACCAAATGTCAGCTGCTATCATATATGATGCTTAAAATCATAGGTTCAACTCAAGAGCTCGCCAGACTGCACCCAAATCCTGGCTCTGCCAATAAAAAACCTTGTAAAATTACTTAACCTCTTAGACCCTCAGTATTTTCCTCTGCAAAATGGGAAGAGTAATGTAACAACCTCAGAGGGTTATTGCAGGTATTACATAAAACATTCCATGTAAAGGGCTTAGAACCATGCCTGGTACATAGTTACTATTCAATAATTATTATTTTTCTCCAAGAGTCTTGATGTAGGCCACACTTATTATATTAAGAGCGTTCCTTTTTCTGGCTTTACCCATCCCTACCCTTTGGTGTTTGCCATCTTCTATGGCCCATCTTCATCATTGTTTTTTTTCATTTTCTTTTTCTTTATCAAAACCAGCTTTCAGGACCTTTCTAAATGCTGCATAAATGTTTAGCTGTCCTTGAGGCTTTGCGATTTAGCTGAACTGTAAGCTGGAACTAAAGGGAATTTCAGATTTCGGACTGGGGTTGAGTGAAGACTGTGGGGCTTTTTGGGAGGAAGTCAACATGACAGGTCCACAGTTATTGTGAGAAAAAAGTGAGCTATTAATACATGCAAAAATCCAAAAATATTGTGCACGTACCAAATGTCCAACAGAAGGGACTGCCTGTTACCCTGCAGCTTTTCTTGGCAACTCACAGATTACAGACAATATTCAATGAATGCTTCCTGTGTGCTGAGCTCTGCATTATCTCAGTTATGCATTACACCAATCCTATGTGGTAGGCATTAACTTCATTTTACATTTAAAAAAATAGGTATATACTTCAAGAAGTTTAATTGATTTATCCCAAGTTCACATAGCTCATAAATGATGGAGCCAGGAATTAGCAAATTTCAAATCCCCTGATCTTTCTACCCTACCACATTTAAACAATTTTTATTCTCAGAACACAGTGTCCTGGAGTACGAATCACTCTGGGGATTCAGAGGTCTGTCTGGTAGCCTGGCAGAAGAAGCAGAGAGACTGCTGAGCATTTTTCTTATTACTGCATCTCCCTGGCCAATCTCTGGCCCTATCCAGCCAAAAGGACTGCAGTGGTGAATACCCTGTTATTCATTTTGAAATGTATGTTCCCGGAGTCCCAACTGGGCCCAGATGGTAGACTAAACTGTGATCCAAGGTGCTGATTTTAGAAGTTTGGTATTTGCACAGATGTGTCTGCAGTAATGAAAGAAGGAAACCCAACTGATGATTGAGTAGATTGTTCCTCCCTTGGGTCCTACGAGACCAGAATAAGAGCCAGATCAGCATAGTGCTCCTCCCAACAACTGTGTGTTGGAAATATGTGGCTACTTATCTAACTTCACCTCTGGGATTGAGGCTAGACACCAGTTTATTGTGAAACTGGCTGATAAGATGGGTAAAGTTATGCTTCGTATGTTAAAAATAATTCCTTTCTATGGAGACAGTAAGAACAGATGTCGAGGCATAGGTAATAGACATAACTTTTACTGGTTGTTGGCTCCTGTTTTCCAAAGAGTACAGTCGAGACTTTCCCTAATACTTTCTGCAGGTGGGATTCTAGGGGTATGTCTTAAGGAGGGCTTGCTGTTCTTGCAATATAAACATTCCTCAGGATGGAGTTTACGATGGTTTTTTGTTAAATGTAACACTGGTTCATAGGGGATTATGTCTTGGGAGGACGTTGTGACTTCATTGCAATGCATACTTTATCAGTGGTGAATGGAGAACAGTATGGAGGTTCCTTAAAAAACTACAAATAGAACTACCATATGACCCAGCAATCCCACTACTGGGCATATACCCTGAGAAAACCATAATTCAAAAAGAGTCATGTACCAAAATGTTCATTGCAGCTCTATTTACAATAGCCCGGAGATGGAAACAACCTAAGTGTCCATCATCGGATGAATGGATAAAGAAGATGTGGCACATATATACAATGGAATATTACTCAGCTGTAAAAAGAAACGAAATTGAGCTATTTGTAATGAGGTGGATGGACCTAGAGTCTGTCATACAGAGTGAAGTAAGTCAGAAAGAGAAAGACAAATACCGTATGCTAACACATATATATGGAATTTAAGAAAAAAATGTCATGAAGAACCTAGGGGTAAGGCAGGAATAAAGACACAGACCTACTAGAGAACGGACTTGAGGATATGGGGAGGGGGAAGGATAAGCTGTGACAAAGCGAGAGAGTGGCATGGACATTTATACACTACGAAATGTAAAATAGGTAGCTAGTGGGAAGCAGCCGCATAGCACAGGGAGATCAGCTCGGTGCTTTGTGACCACCTAGAGGGGTGGGATAGGGAGGGTGGGAGGGAGGGAGACGCAAGAGGGAAGAGATATGGGGACATATGTATATGTATAACTGATTCACTTTGTTATACAGCAGAAACTAACACACCATTGTAGAGCAATTATACACCAATAAAGATGTAAAAAAAAAAAAAAAAAAGAATGACTATTTACCTTTTCCCCAAATAATATCATGGAATGAGGACCACTCTGAACCAAAAGCCATAGGGACTGAGAGATTCCATGTCATGAACAAAGGTTAACTAACATCTGCTCCCAGACCTCAAGTTGTTTGCAATCTAGTCGAAGGGACAAACATGTCAGTATATTTAATACAAAGCAGAATGAAGTGCATGCTAGGCAGACTTCTTAGTGCTAAGTAAAGTGACTTGAAAGTGTGGAGGAAGGTTAAGTTAGTTCTGCCTGAGGACACTAGGGAAAGCTTCACAGAAGAGTTAGCCCTTGACCTGGGCCTTGAAAAGTGAGTTGAGATTTGATAAAGATGCAAGGAAGGATATTCCAGGCTGAGGGAATCCCGTGATCAAAGACACAATATGTGGAAGCAAATGCCATTTTTAATTTTTTTCCCCTTGACAGTAGTGAGTTATATAGCTGTGTAGTCCAAGCACATAGTGTGTGAAGCCACCTGTGGAGACTGGTGAGTCTGCATCCAGAAGTAGGGGCTGAGCACTGAACTTCAGTGACACTCACCACTCTATTCCTGGACTCTGTTTTGGAGGCTAAGGGGGGAGAAGGTGATGGGGTAGTTGACAGCCCTTCTGTTATGGACTGAATGTGTCCCCTCAAAATTCATATGTTGAAATCCTAATCCCCCAGTGTGATGGTTTTTGGAGGTGGGGCCTTTGGAAGATCATTAGGTCATGAGGGTGCAGCCCTCGTGAATGGGATTAGTGAGTGACCTTATAAGAAGAAACATGAGAGTTTCCTTCCTGTCTCTGCTCTCCACCATGTGAGGATACAATGAAAAGTCATATTTTGTTATAGCAGCCTGAGCTGACTAAGATATATTCTGTTCCCAGGACTGGCCCTTATACTTGGAAAAGTTGAGGATTAGGGAGCCAGCAGGCATCCTATGCAGCACAGTACAGTTTTGCCATAGAACAAACTCTTGATTATGTAGGGAATCACTAGTTAATTGAATATTTAAATAGCTATAAAATTAAATTTGGTCTAATTATTTCAAACTCCTTACTTGACTCTAGCTGTAACTTTTTTTTTTACATCTTTATTGGAGTATAATTGCTTTACAATGGTGTGTTAGTTTCTGCTTTATAACAAAGTGAATCAGTTATACATATACATATGTTCCCATATCTCTTCCCTCTTGCATCTCCCTCCCTCCCACCCTCCCTATCCCACCCCTCTAGGTGGTCACAAAGCACCGAGCTGATCTCCCTGTGCTATGCGGCTGCTTCCCACTAGCTATCTCCCTTACATCTGGTAGTGTATAAATGTCCATGCCTCTCTCTCGCTTTGTCACAGCTCACCCTTCCCCCTCCCCATATCCTCAAGTCCATTCTCCAGTAGGTCTGTGTCTTTATTCCTGTCTTACCCCTAGGTTCTTCATGACATTTTTTCCCCTAAAATTCCATATATATCTGTTAGCATACGGTATTTGTCTTTCTCTTTCTGACTTACTTCACTCTGTATGACAGACTCTAGGTCTATCCACCTCATTACAAATAGCTCAATTTCGTTTCTTTTTACAGCTGAGTAATATTCCATTGTATATATGTGCCACATCTTCTTTATCCATTCATCCGATGATGGACACTTAGGTTGTTTCCATCTCTGGGTTATTGTAAAATAGAGCTGCAATGAACATTTTGGTACATGACTCTTCTTGAATTATGGTTTTCTCAGGGTATATGCCCAGTAGTGGGATTGTTGGGTCATATGGTAGTTCTATTTGTAGTATTTTAAGGAACCTCCATACTGTTCTCCACAGTGGCTATATCAATTTACATTCCCACCAACAGTGAAAGAGGGTTTTCTTTTTCCATACCCTCTCCAACATTTATTGTTTCTAGATTTTTTGATGATGGCCATTCTGACTGGTGCGAGATGATATCTCATTTTAGTTTTGATTTGCATTTCTCTAATGATTAATAATGTTGAACATTCTTCATGTGTTTGTTGGAAGTCTGTATATCTTCTTTGGAGAAATGTATATTTAGGTCTTCTGCCCAGTTTTGGCTTGGGTTGTTTTTTTGTTATTGAGCTGCATGAGCTGCTTATAAATTTTGGAAATTAATCCTTTGTCAGTTGCTTCATCTGCAAATATTTTCCCCCATTCTGAGGGTTGTCTTTTCGTCTTGTTTATGGTTTCCTTTGCTGTGCAAAAGCTTTGAAGTTTCATTAGGTCCCATTAGTTTATTTTTGTTTTTATTTCCATTTCTCTAGGAGGTGGGTCAAAAAGGATCTTGCTGTGATTTATGTCATAAAGTGTTCTGCCTATGTTTTCCTCTAAGAGTTTGATAGTTTCTGGCCTTACATTTAGGTCTTTAATCCATTTTGAGCTTATTTTTGTGTATGGTGTTAGGGAGTGATCTAATCTCATACTTTTACATGTACCTGTCCAGTTTTCCCAGCACCACTTATTGAAGAGGCTGTCCTTTCTCCACTGTACATTCCTGCTTCCATTATCAAAGGTAAAGTGACCATATGTGCATGGGTTTATCTCTGGGCTTTCTGTCCTGTTCCATTGATCTATCTTTCTGTTTCTGTGCCAGTACCATACTGTCTTGATTAAGGTAGATTTGTAGTATAGTCTGAAGTCAGGGAGCCTGATTCCTCCAGCTCCGTTTTTCATTCTCAAGATTGCTTTGGCTATTCAGGGTCTTTTGTGTTTCCATACAAATTGTGAAATTTTTAGTTCTAGTTCTGTGAAAAATGCCAGTGGTAGTTTGATAGGGATTGCATTGAATCTGTTGATTGCTTTGGGTAGTAGAGTCATTTTCACAATGTTGATTCTTCCAATCCAAGAACATGGTATATCTCTCCATCTATTTGTATCATCTTTAATTTCTTTCATCAGTGTCTTATAATTTTCTGCATACAGGTCTTTTGTCTCCTTAGGTAGGTTTATTCCTAGATATTTTATTCTTTTTGTTGCAATGGTAAATGGGAGTGTTTTCTTGATTTCACTTTCAGATTTTTCATCATTAATGTATAAGAATGCCAGAGATTTCTGTGCATTAATTTTGTATCCTGCTACTTTACCAAATTCATTGATTAGCTCTAGTAGCTTTCTGGTAGCATCTTTAGGATTCTCTATGTATAGTATCATGTCATCTGCAAACAGTGACAGCTTTACTTCTTCTTTTCTGATTTGGATTCCTTTTATTTCCTTTTCTTCTCTGATTGCTGTGGCCAAAACTTCCAAAACTATGTTGAATAAGAGTGGTGAGAGTGGGCAACCTTGTCTTGTTCCTGATCTTAGTGGAAATGATTTCACTTTTTCACCATTGAGGACGATGTTGGCTGTGGGTTTGTCATATATGGCCTTTATTATGTTGAGGAAATTTCCCTCTATGCCTACTTTCTGTAGGGTTTTTATCATAAATGGGTGTTGAATATTGTCGAAAGCTTTCTCTGCATCTATTGAGATGATCATATGGTTTTTCTCCTTTAATTTGTTAATATGGTGTATCACGTTGATTGATTTGTGTATATTGAAGAATCCTTGCATTCCTGGAATAAACCCCACTTGATCATGGTGTATGATCCTTTTAATGTGCTGTTGGATTCTGTTTGCTAGTATTTTGTTGAGGATTTTTGCATCTATGTTCATCAGTGATATTAGCCCGTAGTCTGCTTTCTTTGTGACATCCTTGTCTGGTTTTGGTATCAGGGTGATGGTGGCCTCGTAGAATGAGTTTGGGAGTGTTCCTCCCTCTGCTATATTTTGGAAGAGTTTGAGAAGGATAGGTGTTAGCTCTTCTCTAAATGTTTGATAGAATTTGCCTGTGAAGCTATCTGGTCCTGGGATTTTGTTTGTTGGAAGATTTTTAATCACAGTTTCAATATCATTGCTTGTGATTGGTCTGTTCATATTTTCTATTTCTTCCTGATTCAGTCGTGGCAGGTTGAGCATTTCTAACAATTTGTCCATTTCTTCCCAGTTGTCCATTTTATTGGCATAGAGTTGCTTGTAGTAATCTCTCACGATCTTTTGTATTTCTGCAGTGTCAGTTGTTACTTCTCCTTTTTCGTTTCTAATTCTATTGATTTGAGTCTTCTCCCTTTTTTTCTTGATGAGTCTGGGTAATGGTTTATCAATTTTGTTTATCTTCTCAAAGAACCAGCTTTTAGTTTTATTGATCTTTGCTATCGTTTCCTTCATTTCGTTTTCATTTATTTCTTATCTGATTTTTATGATTTCTTTCCTTCTGCTAACTTTGGGATTTTTTTGTTCTTCTTTCTCTAATTGCTTTATGTGCAAGGTTAGGTTGTTTATTCGAGATGTTTCCTGTTCTTAAGGTAGGATTGTATTGCTATAACCTTCCCTCTTAGAACTGCTTTTGCTGCATCCCATAGGTTTTGGGTCATCGTGTCTCCATTGTCATTTGTTTCTAGGTATTTTTTAATTTCCTCTTTGATTTCTTCAGTGATCACTTCGTTATTAAGTAGTGTATTGTTTAGCCTCCATGTGTTTGTATTTTTTACAGATCTTTTCCTGTAATTGATACCTAGTCTCATAGCGTTGTGGTCGGAAAAGATACTTGATACAATTTCAATTTTCTTAAATTTACCAAGGCTTGATTTGTGACCCAAGATATGATCTATCCTGGAGAACGTTCCATGAGCACTCAAGAAAAATGTGTATTCTGTTGTTTTTGGATGGAATGTCCTATAAATATCAATTAAGTCCATCTTATTTAATGTATCATTTAAAGCTTATGTTTCCTTATTTATTTTCATTTTGGGTGTTCTGTCCATGGGTGAAAGTGGGGTGTTAAAGTCCCCTACTATGTATGTGTTACTGTCGATTTCCCCTTTTATCGCTGTCAGTATTTGCCTTATGTATTGAGGTGCTCCTATGTTGGGTGCATAAATATTTTCAATTGTTATGTGTTCTTCTTGGACCGACCCTTGATCATTATGTAGACAAAGTCCTTCTTGTCTCTTCTAATAGTCTTTATTTTAAAGTCTATTTTGTCTGATATGAGAATTGCTACTCCAGCTTTCTGTTGGTTTCCATTTGCATGAAATATCTTTTTCCATCCCCTTACTTTCAGTCTGTATGTGTCTCTAGGTCTGAAGTGGGTCTCTTGTAGACAGCATATATATGGGTCTTGTTTTTGTATCCATTCAGCCAATCTGTGTCTTTTGGTGGGAGCATTTAGTCCATTTACATTTAAGGTAATTATCAATATGTATGTTCCTCTTCCCATTTTCTTAATTGTTTTGGGTTCGTTATTGCAGGTCTTTTCCTTCTCTTGTGTTTCTTGCCTAGAGAAGTTCCTTTAGCAGTTGTTGTAAAGCTGGTTTGGTGGTGCTGAACTCTCTCAGCTTTTGCTTGTCTGTAAAGGTTTTAATTTCTCCATCAAATCTCTATGAGATCCTTGCTGGGCAGAGTAATCTTGGTTGCAGGTTTTTCTCCTTCATCACTTTAAATATGTCCTGCCACTCCCTTCTGGCTTGCAGAGTTTCTGCTGAACGATCAGCTGTTAACCTTATGGGGATTCCCTTGTGTGTTATTTGTTGTTTTTCCCTTGCTGCTTTTAATATGTTTTCTTTGTATTTAATTTTTGACAGTTTGATTAATATGTGTCTTAATGTATTTCTTCTTGGATTTATCCTGTATGGGACTCTCTGTGCTTCCTGGACTTGATTAACTATTTCCTTTCCCATATTAGGGAAGTTTTCAACTATAATCTCTTCAAATATTTTCTCAGACCCTTTCTTTTTCTCTTCTTCTTCTGGAACCCCTATAATTCGAATGTTGGTGCATTTAATGTTGTCCCAGAGGTCTCTGAGAGTGTCCTCAGTTCTTTTCATTCTTTTTTCTTTATTCTGCTCTGCAGTAGTTATTTCCACTCTTTTATTTTCCAGGTCACTTATCCGTTCTTCTGCCTCAGTTATTCTGCTATTGATCCCATCTAGAGTATTTTTAATTTCATTTATTGTGTTGTTCATCGTTGTTTGTTTCATCTTTAGTTCTTCTAGGTCTTTGTTAAATGTTTCTTGCATTTTGTCCATTCTATTTCCAAGATTTTGGATCACCTTTACTATCATAATTCTGAATTCTTTTTCAGGTAGACTGCCTATTTCCTCTTCATTTGTTAGGTCTGATGGGTTTTTATCTTGCTCCTTCATCTGCTGTGTGTTTTTCTGTGTTCTCATTTTGCTTATCTAACTGCGTTTGGGGTCTCCTTTTTGCAGGCTGCAGGTTCGTAGTTCCTGTTGTTTTTGGTGTCTGTCCCCAGTGGCTAATGTTGGTTCAGTGGGTTGTGTAGGCTTTCTGGTGGAGGGGACTAGTGCCTGTGTCCTGGTGGATGAGGCTGGATCTTGTCTTTCTGGTGGGCAGGTCCACGTCTGGTGGTGTGTTTTGGGGTGTCTGTGTACTTATGATTTTAGGCAGCCTCTCTGCTAATGGGTGGGGTTGTGTTCCTGTCTTGCTAGTTGTTTGGCATAGGATGTCCAGCACTGCAGCTTGCTGGTCGTTGAGTGAAGCTGGGTGCTGGTGTTGAGATGGAGATCTATGGGAGATTTTCGCCATTTGATATTATGTGGAGCTGGGAGGTCTCTTGTGGACCAGTGTCCTGAAGTTGGCTCTCCCACCTCAGAGGCACAGCCCTGACTCCTGGCAGGAGCACCAAGAGCCTTTCATCCACACAGCTCAGAATAAAAGGGAGAAAAAGTAGAAAGAAAGAATTAGTAGAAGTAGAAAGAAAGAAAGAAAGAAAGAAAGAAAGAAAGAAAGAAAGAAAGAAAGGAGGGAGGGAGGGAAGGAGGGAGGACGGAAGGAAGGAAGGAGGGAAGGGAGAAAAAGTAGAAAGAAAGAATTAGTAGAAGTAGAAAGAAAGAAAGAAAGGAGGGAGGGACGGAAGGAGGGAGGACGGAAGGAAGGAAGGAGGGAAGGAAGAAAAAAAAGAAAGAAAAATGGTAAAGTAAAATAAAATAAAGTAAGATAAAATATAATAAAGTTGTTAAAATAAAAAAAATTATTAAGAGGAAAAAAGAAAAAAAGAATTGAAAACAAAACAAAATAAAACAAACAAACAAAAAAAACGGATGGATAGAACCCTAGGACAAATGGTGGAAGCAAAGCTATACAGACAAAATCTCACACAGAAGCATACACATACACACTCGCAAAAAGCGGAAAAGGGGAAAAAATCATAAATCTTGCTCTCAAAGTCAACCTCCTCAATTTGGGATGATTTGTTGTCTATTCATGTATTCCACAGATGCAGGGTGTATCAAGTTGATTGTGGAGCTTTAATCTGCTGCTTCTGAGGCTGCTGGGAGAGATTTCCCTTTCTCTTCTTTGTACTTACATCTCCCAGGGGCTCAGCTTTGGATTTGGCCCCGCCTCTGCGTGTAGGTCGCAGGAGGGCGTCTGTTCTTTGCTCAGACAGGACGGGGTTAAAGGAGCCGCTGATTCGGGGGCTCTGGCTCACTCAGGCCGGGGGGTGGGAGTGGCACAGAGTGCGGGGCGGGCCTGCATGACATTGCACCAGCCTGAGGCACGCCGTGCGTTCTCCTGGGTGAGTTGTCCCTGGATTCCGGGACCCTGGCAGTGGCGGGCTGTACAGGCTCCCCAGAAGGGGGATGTGGATAGTGACCTATGCTCGCACACAGGCTTCTTGGTGGCGGCAGCAGCAGCCTTAGCGTCTCATGCCCGTCTCTGGGGTCCGCGCTTTTAGCCGCGGCTTGCGCCCGTCTCTGGAGCTCCTTTAAGCAGCACTCTTAATCCCCTCTCCTCGCGCCCCAGGAAACAAAGAGGGAAAACATAAGTCTCTTGCCTCTTCGGGAGGTCCAGACTTTTCCCCAGACTCCCTCCCGGCCAGCCGTGGCGCACTAACCCCCAGCAGGCTGTGTTCACGCCGCCAGCCTCAGTCCTCTCCCGGCGCTCCGACTGAAGCCCGAGCCTCAACTCCCAGCCCCGCCCGCCCCGGCAGGTGAGCAGACAAGCCTCTCAGGCTGGTGAGTGCCGGTCAGCCTTGATCCTCTGTGCGGGAATCTCCCCGCTTTTCCCTCCGCACCCCTGTTGCTGTGCTGTCCTCCGTGGCTCCGAAGCTTCCCCCTCCGCCACCCGCAGTCCGCGAAGGGGCTTCCTAGTGTGTGGAAACCTTTCCTCCTTCACAGCTCCCTCCCACTGGTGCAGGTCCCGTCCCTATTCTTTTGTCTCTGTTTTTTCTTTTTTCTTTTGCCCTACCCAGGTATGTGGGGGGGGATTTCTTACCTTTTGGGAGGTCTGAGGTCTTCTGCCAGCGTTCAGTAGGTGTTCTGTAGGAGTTGTTCCACGTGTAGATGTATTTCTGGTGTATATGTGGGGAGGAAGGTGATCTCCGCGTCTTACTCTTCCGCCATCTTCCCGGAAGCCCCCCTTCCTGTACCTTCTTAAAAGAAAAATGCATTTTCTTTTGTTTATAGTGCATCCTCCTACAGCTTTCAAGTGAAGGTAAAAAGATCAAATGGTGGCCCAGAGCAGAAACAAGGATTCTGGAAAATCACAAAATGTGTATGATGATTTGCGGGTGCATCAAAGGAGATAAATGTAGCATCCAACACACACCCGTGTCAGACCAGAAGCATGGCCCAGTAGTGTATCTCTGATTGCCCTCCAAAGAGTTTAGGAAACGATGATGTTTCCTGAACTTGGGTTATTTGAAAGATCCTTTAAATATGGATTCCTGGTATAAAAATCAATGTTAGATTTGTCAATAAAGCTAAAGTGTTCTTTAGGAAGATTGACCGTATTCATTAGTGCCAAGCATTAATACCTAAGTATTACAGAGTATTACTTGTAAAGTGCGTATTTGAATGAAGGGGCTACCTATTTACAGCAGTGTAGTAGTAGTCTGGATTAATTGTATGTTAAAGTTATAGACAGATTTATACATTGTTTTTTGAACATGGTAATATAATTTGATTCTTTATGATCAAAAAATAATGAATGAGAGTTTTGACAATTTCACATGAAAGTCGTCACAGTGGAGTTCTATCTTACTCAGGAGTTGGATTCTTAATTCAGTAGATAAGGCAAAAATCACTGTGACACTATTTTTTTTTTTTGGCGGTACGCGGGCCTCTCACTGTTGCGACCTCTTCCGTTGCAGAGCACAGGCTCCGGACGCGCAGGCTCAGCGGCCATGGCTCACGGGCCCAGCCGCTCCGCGGCATGTGGGATCTTCCCGGACCGGGGCGTGAACCCATGTCCCCTGCATCGGCAGGCAGACTCTCAACCACTGAGCCACCAGGGAAGCCCACTGTGACACTGTTGTCTACCCAATATCTACTTTCTTCTTCCTCCTTAGTGACAGACATTTTTCCTGGATAGTAGTATGCTCATCAGAAATCACATTTCTCAGCTTCCATTTCAGCTAGGGACAGTTAATGAGACCTAAAGTGGACCTTATTAGGAGGGACTTGCAGGAAAGCAATTTAAGATTGGACAGACTGCTGATGAGTCCCATATTGCCCTCTCTACCTCTCATATTTCCTGTGTGGGATGTGAACTTGATGGCTGGAGCTCTAGTAGCCATTTTGAACCTTGAAGTAACCCTGAGGATGGAAGCAGCACTAAGGATGGTAGAGCAGAATTAGGAGCCTGAGTCCCTGTTGACACTTAAGGCCATTATATCATCCCTGCACTGCCTGTCTCTAGACTACTTTCATATGAGTGGGTAATTTCTTGTTTTTTAAAATGCTATAGTTAAGTCTCTGTTATTAGTAGCTGAATGCACTTCCTGATACAATTTTCCATAATCCAAATCACCTTAAAAAAACAACCTGGGAAGGCACCATGTTAGAGACCAACATATCTTTCAACAAGACAATTTTGCCTCCAGCACTGGAACACATTACTATTCCTATGGTTAAGCACTGGATTTACACATAATTCTGTGAAATTATCACACTATAGAAGTCACATGATATTTCAAAAGAAACAAGAGAGTCACATTTTCCATATCCCATTCACTCTGGATGCAGGCTCATTGAATGAGGTGGGATATGTTGCCAGAATTAGCAAATAACAACAGATAGAAGCCAAGTTAAATTTGAATATTAGATAAAGAACCAATATACATTTTAGTATAAGTATGTTCTATGTAATAATTATACTACAAATTTTGTTTTTGTATCTGAAATTCAAATTTAACTTGTCCTATATTTTATTTGACAACTCTAGATGGGGGACAGAATTACTAATACTATTTAAATGATCATTCTTCTTTGCCTATTTATTTCTGCTAGTTCCTTCTTTTTCCTTCTTTTCTTTTCCTATCATACAGTTGAATTTATTTAAGTTAAAGATGTATCTAAGATTCGGTCAATTAGGTTCCAGTGCTGATGAAGGGGAAAATGATAAGAATGACATAAATGTCAAAACAAGGGCTTCCCTGGTGGCACAGTGGTTGAGAGTCTGCCTGCCGATGCAGGGGACACGGGTTCGTGCCCCGGTCTGGGAAGATCCCACATGCCGCGGAGCGGCTGGGCCCGTGAGCCGTGGCCGCTGAGCCTGCGTGTCCGGAGCTTGTGCTCCTCAACGGGAGAGGCCACAACAGTGAGAGGCCCGCGTACTGCAAAAAAAAAAAAAAAAAGAAAGAAAAGAAAAGTCAAAACAAGGCAAAATTAAGCAATGCATTTTTTAAGAGAAGTATACATAGTTGTCAAAATTATAAACAATAGCAAGGAAATAATTAACATAAGATCCAGGATTGTGGTCAACCCTGAGGGTGGAGAGGTACTATAGAAGGTACACTAAGGGCTTCTAAGGTATTGGTAATTTACTATATTTTAACCTGCATGGTAGATACAGGAGTGGTTGCTTTATTTTTTTATTATTAATCCTTAAACTGTAGGCATGTTTAATCTCTTTGGTGTGAATAATGCATTTCACAATAAAAATGAAAAACAATGCCTTTATAACCCAAATTTATCATATCCTAAAATTATTCGCTGTTTGTAGACTGTCTGCCTAAGTGCAGCCTTTATGACACATTTTTTCTAACTCAATGAAAATGAAAGTTTTTAATTATATTAATTGCCATTTAATGTTGAAATCAAACTTTTGTTTTCTTGTTCAGGTGTGTTTGCCAATTTGCAGATGGGCCAGTTTCTATAAATAGATGTTCTTGTTTTACATAAAGCATAGATATAAATTGCCTAACTGCACCTTATATTTTAACACATAATAGCTGTGTGACAGGTACCAACTGGATAGATGCCATTTGTTAAGTGGCTGTGATATATACCAATCTCTGCTGCTGAATCAGAGGTGGCCTATGCAAAATTGCATTTGCACCATTCAACCTTGAATTTGGCCGTAAGGCGCAGGCTCCTACGGAAGTAATATGTCAAACTTCAGATATTACATCACATTTTTGGGAAAACATGAAGAGTGTCCAACAGGCACTCCTAGTAGATCAAGTCCTTGATTTGATATTTTAGTAGGATTTGATACAATGCCCTTTGCTGTGTGCTGAGGCATTAGGAAGCATACTGTAGGAGCATAATAATGATACCTTCTATATGCGCAAATCGTTTGTCTGTTCTAAACCCCAGTTTGCGCTTCAATAAATATGAAGGGTTTAACTAAGTGATGCTAGTATGTTTTGATTCCATAATTTCCATTTGTCAAAGCATCTTTACATGCATTATTCCATTTGATTTCCCAACAACTTTCTGAGGTAGTTAAGGCAAAATATTGCTATCCTCAGTTTAAAGCTGAGGAAACTAAG
This sequence comes from Grampus griseus, assembly GCF_964374135.1. Taxonomy (NCBI): domain Eukaryota; kingdom Metazoa; phylum Chordata; class Mammalia; order Artiodactyla; family Delphinidae; genus Grampus; species Grampus griseus. Next base: position 96,079,332 of record NC_138999.1, on the reverse strand, counting down.
GCATGCAACTCCAAGGCATGGACTCCAAGGCATGCAATTCATTTTAAGCAAATGGACCAGTGGGTTAGACTAGAGATCTCAGACACAGACCAACACTTATATTGAAAGTGTTACAGAATACCTGATGTATAACAGAAGTACAATAGCATTACAGAACAGTGGGGCAAGCTTGGACTATTTAATAAATAGTGCTGAAATAAATAATTACCCATATGGAAAAAATGAAATTGGATCCCTACTTCACACTATATACAACAATCAATTCTAGATGGTTTAGGGGCTTACAAAAGACAAAACTTCAGAATAAAATACAGGAGAATGTTTTTGTGACCTACTAGCAGGGAAGGATTTCTTCAACAGGACAAAAGGTTTACACCATGAAAAGGAAAATATTAAGTTTGACTGCATTAAAGTATAATTATAAAATAAAAACCAAGTGGATGGATTAAGAAATCAAGGCTTAAGTATATTATTTGAATTTTAAAGTTCACTTATGAAAAAACTAAAGACTATAACAACAATTTCAAGGGAGAGAGAAGGGGAGATAGAATTAATGAATTAGGGTCCCGGCTGCATCTTGTCTTGAGAGAAGACAAAGGAGCCAAATTCATCATCTTTCCTCGTGGGCAGCCTCAAAAGATACAGATTACAGTTAAGAAACCAAGAACTAGATTAATGGAATTAACCCCAAAAGTCCCAAACACAGAAAAGTCAAAGGTCTGAAGGAATGTGTCTTGGAGCAAGGGGCAGGCAGGGAACATTTTACTTTTTATTTTGTACCATTCTGAACTGCTTGAATTTTTATTTCATGTTTATATATTTCCTATATAATAAAAAATACCTTAATTCAATGAAGAGGACAAATGTGACTAGGTTGGAGGCTTTGAACTCACGTTCTAGCCAGAACTCCCTAGGTTATACAAGATGATCAAGTTGGCAGGGCAGATATTAAGCATTGCATCTGTTAAGTCTGGACAGTTCATTGCATTTTTGAAATAAGGCAGAACCAGGTTGGAAAGTGTTTAAATCCTTCTCTCAAGTCTTCTCTGTTTACATGATTCATAGGGAACAGATGGCCCAGCTGTCTGTATTTAAGAGAAGTGGGTGGTTCCTGGTTTGCAATCAATGAAGCAATAACGACAACAATTTTAAGTAAACTGGACCCCATAAAATGTTGTTTTAATTTGTGAATGAGATGGAGGCACAAAGAGAAGGTAGGCTGATTGGAGTCTAATCTGCAACATATTCAGGAAAGGGTCTTGAACGCTGAAGCAGCTAAAAACCTCACTAACCCTCCCTCTCCAATATGCTGGGGAAAGGAACTTTGTCCTTGAGTGCTCTCAGACACACGACCCAACCAATGTAACAGTGTGGCTGTCATTTTGTTCAAAATCCCCATATTCCTTTCTCATCAAGGCCCAGGTAACATTACTGCTGCTTAGAATTGGCTGACCTTGAGAGCTGGGGAGAAGAGAGATCTTTATTTCTACCTCCCAATACCCTTAGCATGTTGAAGTGTTATTATTTGAATACTCTTAACCCACTCCCTTCTGAGAATGCCTCTTCGTGCCTTCTCTCAAATTCCTGTTGAATAAATGTGGAAAAGGAAGGAGTTGCAAGGATTAAGAGCAATGATGAAAATACATCTTGCTCACTTTGGAACGTATAAATACATTCATACCATTCTTAAGGTGCCTTTTATTTATTGAGTATTTAAAATGTCTTATCAGCATGCCAATAGCATTTTAAAAGGGCAGGTTCTCGGTTGGTAATGTGTGCTTAATGGCCCATATTTCAGCTGTGTCTATATGATTGCAGCAGATTTGTTCACTTCAATTGACCACATCCTGGTAGGATGGTCAGCATTCAGCTGGATGGTGAATAGCAAGGGATGGAATTACGAAAGCCATCTACTTGTTCTGGGCTTTCCGCCTTAGACTGACCTTGGGATGTTGCAGAAAGACCTCCTTTAGAGGGGAGAGCAGCTCTTCCCAATCGCAAAGATCTTAGTCCATGAACTATAGATGTGGAGGAGGCCTGACTGCTGGATAACATTTAAACTTCCTAGCCTGTCACTTCCTGCTGCTTCTTCCATATACCCTGTACTCAACCCACATTGGACTATCAGTGGCTCTCAGTGAGCCTGTTACCACCTTCTTAGGGGGTATTTGGAAATGTGTGGTATTGATTTTGGTTGTCAGAGCATGGAGGACTCAACTGGCATTTATGGGTGGGAACTGGAGAGGTTAAACAACTTGTAAGGTACAGCATAGAATTGTCCCACTCAGTGGAGTGCTCCATTGAGACACACTGGACCAGTTCGCAAGAAGGTAACTTTAAAAAAATAACTTTACTCACATGTGTAAAGTTATAATATACATAAATAATGTATATTAATGTTAAAAATATACATACAAAAATATACATACATTAATGTTAAAAATATACATACTCACAGTGTATGTATGTATAATTCATATACTATATATATAATTCACCCATTTGAAGTATATAATTCAGTGGATTTTAGTAAGGGCCTTGCTTTTTTATGCCTCCATATCTCTGCTCAACTTCTGCCTATGATCTTTCTGACTATAATCTCCTTTCCTCTCTTGTCCACCTGAATATGTAAGACTAATTCTAAAAATTCCAGCTTAAATGACATCTTTGATGCTTTTTCAGGTTACCCAAAAAGAATTTGCTTCTGTAAGGCAGGAACTGGCAAACTTTTTCTGTAAAGGGCCAGGTAGGAAATATTTTTGGCTTTGCAGATCATGGTCTCTATTGCAGCAAATCTGCCATTATAGCACAAAACTATTCATAAACAATAAGTAAATGAAAGGGTGTGACTATGTGCCAATAAAACTTTATTCACAAAAACCGGTGGCGAGCAGTTTGCAAACCTCTTCACCAAATCACTTTGTTCATACTTTGGTTATATCACTCAACACACTGTAATGTATTTAGTAGTATATATGTTTGCCTCCTCCGTGAGACATGAATACCTTTTTCACTGTGGTAGCTGCAATTATTAATACAGTGCCTGGAACATAGTAGGTGATCAATCCAAACTGGTTGATTGGATGAATGCTGTTGCAGAAAGGCCTGGGAGCGGTATTTCTAGCTTGCTACCAAAATAACCAAACCTTTTGGCTGTGTCTAATACAATTCACCTTGTATAAAAACTTATCCTTTGTAGCAAATCGTAGCTTTTGGCATCAAATCTTAAGTCCCTTGATTTGGCCAGTTCTGGAAAAATTTTATACTACTAGATCATAGAAACAAATCACAATCAGGATACTTAACTGCCTGCCACATAGAAGCCACTGAATGTCTCTAAGCAGGGCTTGCACCCTTCAACTGACTACTGAACCCCCCACTCAAAATTGTCTTGATATTTTACAGTTTCACACTTCTGCATGACCTGCCTTACCACTAGTGGAGGTTAAATTTGTGATTCCCTACTTAGAATGGGGAACCACTGAGGTAGTGATGGCAAATAGGCACTTTTACAAAATATTTCTAATGGCACTGGGAAGAGTGAAGAGAAAGATGGAGGTAAGAACATCAGTCAGAATGCTATTTCAGTGATTCAAACAAGAGACAATAAGGAGTCCATCAACTGATGAATGGATAAACAAAATGTGGTATATCCATACAATGGCATACTGTTCAGTCATAAAAAAGAATGAAGCAGTAATTCATGCTACAACATGGATGAGCATTGAAAAAAGTATGCTAAGAAGTCAGTCATAAAAGACCACATATTATATGATGCCATTTATATGAAATGTCCAGAATGGGCAAATTCATAAAGACAGAAAGTAGATTAGTGGTAGCCAGGTCTTTGGGGAGGGGAGAATGGGGAGTGACTGCTAATGGGTATGGGGTTTCTTTTGGGGGTGATGAAAACATTCTAAAATTAAATTGTGAGGATGGTTGTAGAACTCTATGAATATACGAAAAGCCATTGTATTGTGTACTATTTATTTAAAAAAAAAACTTTTTGGGGGGCCTTACCGCATGGCATGTGAGATCTTAGTTCAAAAGACACTCAGAGACATGTAAATGAAGCAGGTTTAATTCAGGTGAAGGTACTCTGAAACAGAGTATACCCATAAGTAAAGCAGTAAGAGTTCTTGGCATATAGTAAGTACTCGAGATATATTAACTGTAAATATTTTTACTCTCTCCTATACGTGGGGTTTTCTCTAGAACTTTCTGGATTTGGTGCTCTTTTCCATCTTTATCATGTCAAGTGTGTTAGAGCATTAAACTTCAAATTAGGAAACTTGAATTTTAGATCTTGATTTACCACATGCTAATGTGACTTTGGGCAAGTTGATTTACTTCCCTGGACCTTAATTTCCTCATCAGTAGATTCTGGGAGTTGACTAGAACTGTGTTTTTCAAATTGTGCTATGCAGCTGCTTCAAGGTCCAAAGATATGGAGGAGGTGTTTCTTTTTTCTTGCTTTACCAGGTTCTACTGATATTTGTTTTATATATTGGAATTCTGAACAAAAGTTTGCTTGGAGAAAGAGTTCTGTGGAGCAACTAGCTACTCTAAATAAGGTCAAGACATCTAGTTTACAAGAGGTCTATATCAGAGTCCTGAGAAAAATTATGCATAGCTCATTAATGTGATGAAGTGAACAGCATGTCCTTTGGAGTCATGGGCCTGGCTTTGAATCTTAGCTCCGCACATCTCTAGCTGTGTGAGCTTGGCCAATCACTGTACTTTTATGAGCTTCAGTTTCCTAATCTGTAAAATGGGGGTATAATACAAACGTCAATAGAGTTGTTGTAAAGATAGAATTAGTCCAGATGAGGCTAACGCAGTGGTCTGCAACCTTGGCTACGCCTCAAAAAGCACCTGGAAACCTTTTTCTTTTTCTTTTTTTTTTTTTTTTTAGCGGTATGCGGGGCTCTCACTGTTGTGGCCTCTCCCCTTGCAAAGCACAGGCTCTGGACGCGCAGGCTCAGCGGCCATGGCTCACGGGCCCAGCCGCTCTGCAGCATGTGGGATCCTCCCAGACCAGGGCACGAACCCGCGTCCCCTGCATCGGCAGGCGGACTCTCAACCACTGCGCCACCAGGGAAGCCCCCTTTTTCTTTTTTAATGTGAATACTTATGCCACATTTCCAGAGACTCTTATTCAGTAGCTCTGGGGTGGGACTGGGCCATCTAGATTTTAAAAAAACATCCCTTTAGTAATTCTGATTCACAATCATGATTGAGAACCACTTGGGTAGGTATTCTGGGCAAGTTAAAGAACAGGATAGGTGTCAATAAAGAGATAAAGATAGCAATTATTAATCAACAATACACATAACTGCTCCTGTTAAAGATATTAAACAGCTAAATCCATCAGCATTAAAGACCTTTTCAATGTTTTCAGGCAGCCTGCTTTGGAAGTTTTGCAATCTTTCATCTCATTAACTTTCCCTTTCTCTTGGGTCTTGTTTGGCTGTTCTGTCATTCAGAGTGATGGTGATACTTAACAGTAGGTACAGTTACCACCCCTGCAAACTGCATAGTGTGTCTTTGTGGAGGGGAGGGAGGAGAATGGTGCCAAGGATGTTGGGATGGAAACCCTAAGGGAAAAAGCTTAGAATAAGGAGTGTGTTTCCAAAAGCTCCAGCAGAGCCATGCATCTGCAAATCAGTTACACGCCAGCCAGGTGGAACTTCACTGCAGAATCTGTCACTGCAGAATCTGTTGTCTGCAGTGGGTTTGCTTGTGGATCAAGGCATGTCCATCTCACAACTGTGTGTGTTGACCCAACGCTGAATTTCACCAACTGTGAAACTGACAGGGCAAGAAAGACACCGTCTACTCGGTTGGCCGAGGCTGACCTATATCAAGGGGCTCTCTTTCTCCATTAATTTGTTTAGAGCATCCCAAATTTTAAACTCCATCTTAATGCTTATCTTCTCATTAATCTCTTAACTACTGTCCTCTCGGCAAAGAAACACCAAGACAGAGCAATCATTAGTCTTGGTCAGAGTGCTCTGTAGGTGTAACACAGAGAGAAGAGGCTTCCTCAGAGGAGATATCAACTGGGAAGTTTTACAGAGGCTCAATAGACAACTTCCAAAGCTCTGATTCTCACTTTCATTTAAAATCTAATGCTTCAAGGCCTTATGCTTCCTTTTTTTAAATTAATCTATTTATTTTTGGCTGTGTTGGGTCTTCGTTGCTGCGTGCGGGCTATCTCTAGTTGCAGTGAGCGGGGGCTACTCTTCGTTGCGGTGCGAGGGCTTCTCATTGCAGTGGCTTCTCTTGTTGTGGAGCACGGGTTCTAGGTGCGCTGGCTTCAGTAGTTGTGGCATGTGGGCTCAGTAGTTGTGGCTTGCGGGCTCTAGAGCGCAGGCTCAGTAGTTGTGACACACGGGCTTAGTTGCTCCTCGGCATGTGGGATCTTCCTGGACCAGGGCTCGAACCCGTGTCCCCTGCATTGGCAGGCGGATTCTTAACCACTGCGCCACCAGGGAAGTCCCAAGGCCTTATGCTTCTGAGTAGGTGGGCTTTTGAAGCTGTGACAATATTCCCTGTCATGGATGACTTTACATTTAGTATGTAGCCAAAGCAGTAAGGGCAAAGTAGTGTATGATCTGAAGGGCACCAAGAAGCTCCCCTCTTTTCCCAAACCTTCCTTCCAAAAAAATTCATCACATCACTTAGTTTTAAATTTTTCCTGGATCAGAAATGAAATTAAATGAATCTGTTCTTCTTTTAAAATGCAGAGTCCTGAGATCATTCAAGAGCTTTCAGTCATCCCTACCTTAGCTTGAATTAATGCAGTCAGGTTGCTTTACACCAGTGTTGGATCTGCACTATAAAGACCAGGAATTTTAATGATAAGCAGGGAGAATGGGAACCTCGTTTGTAAACATGGGGGATGGAAGAACTTCTTGGTGGAGAGGAGTGAAACAGTGGCCAACCAGAGAAGAGAATTTGGGAGAGGAGAACAAGGGGGTTGAGTGTACAATCCTAGGTTTCAAAAGAAACGAATACACATCTTTTCAGGTTCACATTAAACTCTCATCAGTACTTACTAGCCTTTGGCTCCATAAATTATTTTGAATTATTGTCAGCAGCAGACAGAGGAAGTCATTTTCATCAGAATATCTCAAATAGTCATAGAAGCATCAGAGCCTTCCTCTAAGTTTGGCCTACAAGGCTTCTGCTAGTTTCCATTGCCTTTGACTTTTACCCACTCTTCTGCTTCCACATGGCTGTGCCTACGTCCAATACCCAGGTTACTCTGCTTAGCAACACTTTGCTGACACAAGGCATCTGTTGCTGTTTGGCTTTTTCTCCCGTGGCCTTTTTTTAAAAAATTTATTTGTTTATTTATTTTTGGCTGTGTTGGGTCTTCGTTGCTGCGCACAGGCTTTTCTCTAGTTGCGGTGAGCGGGGGCTACTCTTGGTTGCGGTGTGCGGGCTTCTCATTGTGGTGGCTTCTCTTGTTGCGGAGCACGGGCTCTAGGCACGGGGGCTTCAGTAGTTGTGGCACGTGCGCTCAGTAGTTGCGGCGTACGGGCTTAGTTGATCTGCGGCATGTGGGATCTCCCGGACCAGGGCTCGAACCCGTGTCCCCTGCATTGGCAGGTGGATTCCTAACCACTGCGTCACCAGGGCAGCCCTCTCCCGTGCCCTTTTGTTTCTTAGGTTTTCCATGCTGGGGAATGAGCGATTTGAGGAGGGAAGATTTCCCATTTAGGGCTTTATCCCTTAAACTCCATTTAAATGCTCAAGTGTCCTAAAGTCCACATCCCCTGAGTTAAGAAATGGACTACGTAGCAGAGAGTGCAGGGGTGGGGGCTACACAGCAGTTTTTCCTAAATGGTTTCGCTAGACGTCTTCCTAGGGGCTAGGGAATGAACTAGGATGGCCTGTTGAGGGCCCCTACAAGGCTCCTGATCCTTTGGTTCCAAGAGAAATTGCTCTGTTTCTTTTTCAGGCTGTCATTATGAGGTTGGATGCCCTGATTCCCAGTCTGCTCCTAACTGCAGAAGTTTCAGTAATAACTTCCCTGAGCTCTAGCTTCTAGAAAACTGGCAGCAGGCAATACTTTACTAGCAATCAACCCAAAGCAATCTCCCTAGAACCAGAGGCCATCAGGAATCAGACTATGTCTGAGAGGACTGGAGACAGGCACAGCATGGATGTACATATACAGCTCTGCCTCTCTCCCCTAGTTGTTTCCCTCAATAATAAGCTAAACCTAGGAGCAGAGAGAAATAGACTCCTAAGGGAAAAAAAATGATGCAATGTCATTGCACTGTTTTCCCATGAAACCATTATCCCAAGCGATCTACATGTTTTCTGTTTAACTAAGAAGGGCCTTACTTTTCACAATGTCAATTTTAAAAGCAATGATTTATTCATATATCCACTCCAGATTATTATGTGAGAATTTCCATTCCAGTCTGGTTCATAGAGGATACTCACTCCAGCTCCAAGTAAATGCTTGACTTACTCAAATCATGCAAACCAAGGGTCTGAAGGCAATGTCATACGTATTTGATTATAAATGCCACTGGATGTAGGGCCCTAGAGTACTTCTATGTGATGCTGTAATGATGGTTGACATTTATTGAATGCTCTGTGTCAGGCACATTTCCAAGCACTTTATATGAATTAATTTATTCAGACTTTGCAAGAACTCTATGAACTAGGTAGTATTATTATCCTCATTTTACAAACGAGAAAACTGAATGACTGAGAGCAAGTAATTTACCTAAGGTCAAATGGGGTGGTAGAGCTGGGAACTGAAAACAGATAGTCTGGCTCTAGAGCCTACACTTTTTTTGTGTGTGGTATGCGGGCCTCTCACTGCTGTGGCCTCTCCCATTGTGGAGCACAGGCTCCGGACGCGCAGGCTCAGCGGCCATGGCTCACGGGCCCAGCTGCTCCGCGGCATGTGGGATCTTCCCGGACCGGGGCACGAACCCATGTCTCCTGTATCGGCAGGTGGACTCTCAACCACTGCGCCACCAGGCAAGCCCGAGCCTGCACTTTTTAATACTGCACCATGGAGCCTACTGTGACACAAGCCACATAATAGGCACTTTAGAAAAAGAAAATGTGGCTGTAAAGAAATTAAACTGGTTTAATAAATAATGTTTAAACATCAGTTTAATAAACTGATGTTTTTAGTGTTCCTCACAGTTATCACGTCAAGAGGCCATAGTGATTCCTATAATGCTGTCATAAATAATTCCTTTAAGAAGAATTTTCTCGTGCAATCTTCACAACCCTGTGAGACAGATAGAATGGCTATTATAACTCCCATTTGAGATATAAGGCAGATGAAGCTCAGGGAGGCTAAATGACCTGCCCCAACATCCCACATCCATGGATTAGAAAACTTAATATGGTTCAGATGGCAATACTCCCCAAACTGATCTACAGATTTAACATAAACCCTATCAAAATCCTAGCTGCCTTTCTTCTTTTCTTTTCTGTAGAAGTTAAGAAGCTGATCATAAAATTCTTAAGGAAATGCTAGGAAACCAGAATAGCCAAAATAGTCTTGAAAGAGAAGAACACAGTTGGAGGACTCATACTTCATATTTCAAAACTAACTACAAAGTTGGACCCCTACCCCTCACCATATAAAAATTAACTCAAAATTGTTCACAGACCTAAATGTAAGGGCTAAAACTATAAAACTCTTAGAAGAAAACAGAGATGCTAACCTTCGTAACCTTGGGTTAGAAAATTTTTAGATATGACACCAAAAGCACAAGAAACCAAAGAAAAAATAGCTAAGTTGGATGTCACTAAAATGAAAAAAAACATTTGTTCTTCAGAAGACCCCATGAAGAAAGTGAAAAGACAACCCACAGGATGGGAGAGAATATTTGCAAGTCATATATCTGATATGGGACTTGTATCCAGAATATATAAAGAATAATTACAATTTAACAATAAAAAGACAAATCATCTAATTTGTAAATGGGCAAAGAACCTGAATAGACATTTGACCAAAGAAGTTATACAAATAGTCAATAAGCACATGAAAAGGTGCTCAGCAATATTAGTCATTAGGGAAATGCAAACCAAAGCCACAGGATACCATTTCACACCGACTAGAGTAACTATAATTAAAAAACAAAAACAAAAATAGAAAATAACAAGTATTGGTGAGGACTTGGAGAAATTTGAACCCTTACACATTGCTGGTGGGAACTGTAAAGCAGTCCATCAGTTCCTCAAAAAGGTAAACATATGACCCAACAACTCCACTTCTTTTTTTTTTTCAGGAGATTTGAAAACATATGATCACAAAAATAATTGTACATGAATGTTCATAGCAGTATTATTCATACTAGTCAAAAAATGGGAAAAATCCAAATGTCCATCCACTGATGAATGGGTAAACAAGATGAGTATACCCACTTCATTCAATAGAATATTATTCAGCAATAAAAAAGTATGAAATACAGATAGATGCTACAACATGACAAACCTTGAAAACACTATGCTAAGTGAAAGAAGCCAGTCCCAAAGGAATGTGTATTATATGATTTCATTTATATGAAATGTCCAGAACAGGCAAATTCACAGACACAAAAAGTAGATTTGTGGTTCCCAAGGGCTGGCAGGTTTGTGGGAGAAGGGGGAGTGACTGCTAACGAGTATGGAGTTTCTTTTCAGGGTAATGAAACTCTGAAATTAGATAGTGGTGATGGTTGTATGACACTGTGAATATATTTTAAAACACTGAATTTTATACTTTAAAAGGGTGATTTTTGTGGTACATAAATTATACCTTAATAAAGCTGTTACTAAGGAAGTGACTTGTCCAAAGTCACAGAGCTAATGCATGACAGGGCTGAGACTTTAATTCAGCACAGTTCTCTTCTAACCTATACTTTGAATCTTCATTGGTTACTCAAAAAAGACAACGTTTGTTATGGCCTTCCTCTGATCAAAATCCTCTGGGGGCCTTCTCATCAAATAGAAACTCCTTATCATAACATTCAGCTTTGTTTTACCTTGCAATCTTCACTTCTACTAATAATTCATTCCTTAAACATTAACTGAATCCCTACTATGGACACCTCCACTTACTAGGACTGAGGATAGGAAGTTTGGGTACCTGTCCTCAAGGATTTAAAGTAGTAGTAGGGATGATAACCCCCACTCAGATAACTACAATACAGGCTACAATTAGTGTTGTGGTAACTCAGAAAATGGAGAGAACTTTTGGCTAGTGTTCAAGTGTGTTTGTAGGTGAAGCGGGTAGTAGAAGGGAAGGCTTTTGTTGAGGAAGTAGCAGTTGAGTTGGGCCTTTACAAGGAAAAGACTCACCACCCAGCATAGACAAAGGTAGTAGAATCCAGGGCAGGTTTGGGGAAAAGCAAGAAGTCTGGTTAGCTGGGAATAGAGTGGATAGAAAGAGAAGTGGTGTGAGAGAGGATGAGAAATAAAATGGAGCCAGATCATGGAAGACCTTGATTGCCGACATAAGGTAGTTGGGCTATGCTAGGATGTGGTGTGGAGTGAAAAGACCATGGTCTTTGGACACAAACCTGAGTTCAAATCTTGGCTGCATCACTGATCAGGCTGGTGACTTTGAGTAAATTATTTTTCCTGATTTTCAAAATTGGAATAAGGATATCTACCTCATCTTGGTTGTGAAAACTGAATGTAGTAAGTAGCTCTTAGGTGTTAGGAGAACCATTGGTAGATTTGGGCAGAAGGATAGAGGAGGTGATTAAAGCTATGCTTTAGGAAGGTTCATCCATCAGAAAAGGGAAGAGGGAGGAGGTAGGTAATGAAAGAAGCCAGGAGGCTGCCTCTGTACAGTTCAAGTGAGAGATCACATAATCTGATTCCAAAACTACAGCTGTCAGCTACACTGATGAGATCTCAAACAAAGATGGTGATAACCAAAGACCTTCCAGAAGTGGAATCAACAAGATGTTTGACTGATGAGGAAAAAAGGTGTCAAAGAGGACTCCGTGCTTTTGAACTTAGCTGAAGAGGAATTTTATTGCAATTGACAGAGCCCGGAAGGTCAGGTAGCAGAACAGGTTTGGCACAGTGCTGGATGAGCTAAATTTTGGACTTCTGTGAGGAAATAGTAATTTTATGGAGACTGAGGGAGAATAAGAGATTTGGAAGTCATGGAGGGGACTGGAGATGCTAAAGCAGTTTAGGGAGCTGTTGAGTTGGGGGCTGAACAAAGCCTAAAAGGCACTGGAGCCCTGCCTGGGAAAGGTGCCAAAAAGAAGGTGGGTGTTTTTCAGAAACAATTTGGCATGTTTCAAAATTTGCCTGAAGCAGGCCAGGACTATTCCCAAGAGAGGAGCAAGGGATGTAGAATTCTCTTCCTCTTTCTTGTCCTCTTTACTTCTATGTTACATGGCCCCAGCAACTAATATAGAATAAGAATATAGCGTTGTCAACAAACACGTGAAAGAATGCTCAACATCATTAATCATTACAGAAATGCAAATCAAAACTACAATGAGATATCATCTCACACCGGTCAGAATGGCCATCATCAAAAAATCTAGAAACGATAAATGCTGGAGAGGGTGTGGAGAAAAGAGAACCCTCTTGCACTGTTGGTGGGAATGTAAATTGATATAGCCACTATGGAAAACAGTATGGAGGTTCCTTAAAAAACTACAAATAGAACTACCATATGACCCAGCAATCCCACTACTGGGCATATACCCTGAGAAAACCACAATTCAAAAAGAGTCATGTACCACCATGTTCATTGCAGCTCTATTTACAATAGCCAGGACATGGAAGCAACCTAAGTGTCCATCAACAGATGAATGGATAAAGAAGATGTGGCACATATATACAATGGAATATTACTCAGCCATAAAAAGAAATGAAATTGAGTTATTTGTAGTGAGGTGGATGGACCTAGAGTCTGTCATACAGAGTGAAGTAAGTCAGAAAGAGAAAGACAAATACCGTATGCTAACACATATATATGGAATTTAAGAAAAAAAAATGTCATGAAGAACCTAGGGGTAAGACGGGAATAAAGACACAGACCTACTAGAGAATGGACTTGAGGATATGGGGAGGGGGAAGGGTAAGCTGTGACAAAGTGAGAGAGTGGCATGGACATATATACACTACCAAACGTAAGGTAGATAGCTAGTGGGAAGCAGCCGCATAGCACAGGGAGATCAGCTCGGTGCTTTGTGACCACCTAGAGGGGCGGGATATGGAGGGTGGGAGGGAGGGAGACGTTAAAGGGAAGAGATATGGGGACATATGTATATGTATAACTGATTCACTTTGTCATAAAGCAGAACCTAACATGCCATTGTAAAGCAATTATACTCCAATAAAGATGTTAAAAAAAAAAGAATATAGCATTCCAACTACTACTATAGTATTATAATTCAGGTACACTGGAGGATTAATAGGTTTCTTAATGGGATGGCTGAGAACCTGAGAATTAATGTATAACATTAATTAACGTATAACATTAATTCTATAGGAAAAAATGTGTTTTGAGTTCCAAGCCATTAAACCTGTGGAATACATTTCATTTGTATGCTGGGGACGGCTTGTATCAAAGTCATAGTTAAAATCCTGTTCCACTGCATTCAGCCCTTCTAGAAAGCTAGATGGTATTTAAAGCATATAGGAAAAAAATCTGTTCTCCATGTGGAGGCTCCAGTATCAGTTTAATCAGATGGTTGGCTGCTAGTCCATCTGCTCAAGGGCCCTGGTCATCCACAGCTCTTGAAGGGATCATGCCAATTCACTTAAAACAGGAGGCCTGGGCTTCCCTGGTGGCGCAATGGTTGAGAGTCCGCCTGCCGATGCAGGGGACACGGGTTCGTGCCCCGGTCCGGGAAGATCCCACATGCCGCGGAGCGGCTGGGACTGTGAGCCATGGCCGCTGAGCCTGCGCGTCCGGAGCCTGTGCTCCGCAATGGGAGAGGCCACCGCGTACCGCAAGAAAACAACAACAACAACAACAAAAAGAACAGGAGGCCTGTGGGTCAATGATTGCCTCTCTTACCCTGGGCCTCTAGCTACTGCCTTCTCCTAGGAGAAGTCAGTTGATAGAAGGCTGCGTTGGTTTAGCTGCCGTTCTGCAGGCCTGGGAACATACTGGGCATTTAGTGCCCATTCAGGACTCCTCTGTACCCTGATGAAGGAAATGCCTTTGTAGTGTCCTCTTACTGGCAACCCACAGTTTTCTGTAGTCCTGCCTTGTCAGTTAGCCACCTGGCAAGTGCCTCTGGTCTCTCCATGCCCTTCCTCCTGAACATTAGGTTTTGTGCCACCTGAGGAGCTAACTGACAATTAACTGGCGATGGGAATCACACTAATGCTGGAGAAGGAAGCAACATTAGTCCCCATGCGGCTGACCCAGGGCCTTACTCTTGTACAGCAGCCATTCTCCTTCTGATGGAGGTGAGTCAGAAGAGAAATACAGGATGTACAGTATTTCTCAGAAACATTAAAGTGACTCATTCTGTCCAGAGGTACCTGTATCTGGTTTGCATTTTCTTCTGCTAGTTCCACATTCCAAAAGACATTTCTGGGGAGGCAAAATAGTGCCAGATTGGGTTGACTATAGGTACGGAAGTTTCAAGGGCAACAGTAGAAATCACACTAAACTTATAATGCTATCGTATTTAAGAAGAAGACAGATACCAACTGATAAGAATCATTGGGACTTTTTGAGATTCCTGTGCTTTAGAGGCAGTAAACAAGAAATGTACGGACCAGACCAAAGCCCAGCTCCAAGCAGAATCCATTGCTCTTTCCTCCATCAATCCAGAGTAATTTGCAGCACTGAATTATAGTTATTATGTAACTACATATTCTGTAACCAATCTCTTCCAGATTATGATTTTGATACTTCATTCAATAATTCTTCCTGAATTACCAGCATCAATTACAGGTATGAGCACAAAAAGGTACTCAGTTCTGTTCAACAGTACACCTACCATATGTTACCTACTCTACTGCACATTGAGGGATGAACTAAACATTATCCCTGTCCTCAGTATGCTTAATGTGTAGTGGCAGATGTAGAAATAAAACCAGATTTTAATATAATATGTTACAAACACACATTAGGTGACACAGGTACACATTGGAGGTGCACTTAGCCCAACCTGGGGATTCAAGAAAGATTGCCTGAAGGAGCTGACACATGAACTAACCTTGAAGGCATGCTTAGGATTAGGGCGGGGGGGGGGGGGGGGGAAGATGAGAGAAGCCTTATAGGCAGAGCGAACAATGTAGTCAATGGTATTAGGCATCATGACGTGTGCAAGTAACTAGAAGCAGTCTGAATTACTAAAGTATACAGTTCCAGGCATGGAGTCGAAAGATGGGGCTTAGAAGGTCTGTTAAAGAATTAGAGCTTTATCCTATAGTTGTGGGGAAGATATTTAAGAATTGAAAGCCATGGATTACTCATTTGTTATTCAGAGTCTACATATGAATTTGATAGAAAATTATCCAGAGATCTCATCTGAAAGACAGATGATAGGTATCAGGAAATCAAATATATTTAGACACACACACACACTCACACACAATACTGCTTTTTAAAAAGATCAGGAATGTGGTCAGAGATTTATGTATAAGGACATTGATATAGCATTATGTATAAATGGTGAGAAATTAGAAACCATTTAAATGCCCAGTGGTAGGGGAATCATTAAGTGAGCCAAGATACATCCATAAGGTGGAGAATTATGCTGCTATTAAAAAGTCATATTTTGGAAGAGTGGATAGTGATATGGAAAATGCCCATGAAATACAACCTTAACAAAGCAACAAATATAGCATGATCCCAATTTCAGGAAACACACACACAAAGGAAATCTTAACTCTTGGGGCTAGGTGGTCAGATTACAAGAGATCATTTTTCCTTATTTTTAATTCTTCTATGTTGCTTTTACGTTTTCTACTGTGGACATGTATTCTATAAAAATAGCACTAAATATCATTTGAACATCAGTGATATAAATAACAGAAATGGGGAGAAGTGCCCTTTAGACTCACCTTTTCTCATCTTTTCTGAATTTTCTTTTTTTGTTGTTGTTGGTCATATTCACTCAATCCATGAGAGACAAAGATGATTTGGAGAGGCTTTTATGAAGATTATCAGAGTAAATTAAAGGGCTGGAGCATAGAGCTTGTTAGGGATGTTTAAATGAACAAGCACCATGGGGGAGAAAATCCACAGTGATGGAATATGACCAGTTAGCAACTGGAAGATACTCAATGGGAAGACTGAAGACTAAAGAACAGAAGATTAAATTGCAACTGGAGGGATTTAGGATAGAGATATTGCAAACACTACTGGTAATACAAATTGTTAAACCCTGAAGCAAGAAATGATTAGATACTCAGCTATGTGGGGTGATTTTAAGTCTAGATTTATTTAAAGGTAAGGGGATAGATGAAATGGCCTCATGCAATCTTTTTCAGCCAACAAAATCCTATCATTTCATGTTTGAACAGGATATAAAGAACGATGGCAGCATCTTTTTAAAGGGAGAATGGACAATTAGAAGTGAATGGGAGCTGGGAGCCATTTATATTTTCATCCCTATCTTCTGCCATGTCCACTGGTAGGAGGCTTGGATATAATCAGGGCACAATCAAGTATTATCTGTTATCAGCATGTAATGATGACAAGTGGAGATTTTTTTTGCCATAGTGCGGTGAATAATTTTCCAGTTTCTTTTCAGAGTAGTGCTTTACTAGCTCTTAAAATATACCATCCCCAAGGACTTCTAAGTGACAGATCCTTCAAACGTGAATCTTGGAGCTGGAGCCCTGGGAGGTTGGCTCAGGCCCAGGGACCCATTTAGCTGATGCTGTGTTCTGAAATCACCCTGATTGTGATGCGGAGCTTCTGAGTGCCAAGTCTTATGCACTCAATGACTTGACTCTGAAAAGTTAACAGGAACCCAGGAAGCCTGTTGCAGCACTGTGAACTATTGCTGTTGTTCAGCTAGGGAATTGTTGCTGTGAGTTACGGGTCTCTATGCCCCAGACAGAAACACTGAGCCCAAAGGGAGTGCTGATCTTTGAGCAGGGGAAAAGGGCAAGTACCCCAAAAGCACTTGAGGATAAGAGCCCTCCTAGGTGTAACGTCAGGAGAAGTGAGAAAGTCCCCCTTACTTCTGAGGGATTTCTGGTAAAGACTAATAGATACCTGAAATCCCTGTAACATGAAAAAGGGCATTCTTTAATTCTACAATCAGAGCTAAGATTGCTCCATAAACACTCTTGGGAGAAGGAATAGGGTGATGGCATAACTCAGCCACAGAGGTGAATGTGCAGGCAGGGGGCTCTACTGAGTAAGTACCTGAGATAGAGGCTATACTCTCTCTTCAGTGATGGGGGCTCAACATAGAAGCAGGGAGAGGCACTGGAGGGTCTGATGGACCTATCCCCCTTCCAACCTTGGCCCCAGGGCAGCATATCAGAATCTGAGTGCACGTGTTTATGTACATGGGGGCACCTGTATGAATGCACATGGGTACAGGCTCATTATATTTAAAGACTGTGAAGAAATATTAACAAACACTTGCTGAGCTCCCAAGTATGCCAGACCCTGTACACATATTCTTTCAGCCAGTCCTTACAAAGTAGTTAGTATTCCCATAGTCAAAAAACCAAGTCAGAGAGAGGAAATTGCTTGTTCAAAGTTTTCAAAAGTAGTGGAGTCTGGAAATAAAACCAGGTTGTGGCCTAGGTTTCCAACTTAGATTTACAACATCTCCAAATGAGATAATAGAATTGCAATCCAGTTTGTGTGTGTGTGTGTGTGTTAAAAGTGTTAATTCATGTAACGTAATCATTTAGAATAGTAGACACTTTTGGTGACTTCTGTCATATCTGTTGTCTTTATTATACCAAGAGCCTCAGTAAAATGGAACTGGACTGAAGCTCCCTGGACCTCTGAGAGACCCTGTCTCTGCTGCTTTAGAGTAATCACCACTTGGCCAATAAATGATCTCTCTAGAGCATATACCCGATCTTGTCATTCACTTATTTAAGCTCCTTCAGTGGTTTCCAGTTTTGTTCCATTTAAGGGCTAAATTCTTCGCTTTGTCTTTAATAACCTGTCCCCACCTGAGCTGCCTGATCACATCTGCTACTTCCCGCTGAAGAGCCCTGCCGAACTTCTGATTGGCTGTTTACCGAACGTGTCATGTTCTTTAGTAGCTCCATGATCTGACACTTTGGTCCCTCTGTCTGGAGTCACTCTTCCTACTTTTCCATCTGGATAACTGCAACTCCTCTTCTAGAATAGTTGTTTAAAGTGCCAGGATAGAGTAGGCATAGGGATGTGGGATTCAGTTTAAGGGCAGCAATATAAGGTTTAACTACATATAGTGAAAACTACACTTGAAAATGTACTGAACCATCCCAAAGTATATTATACGAGGTTTTGTTTCTACAACTTTGTACATAAATATGTATGTGAAAAGTATGTATCATTAAACACTAGAATCACATTCAGGGCAATACAATAAAATGTGAAAGCTCTGAGAAGTGGGGAACTCAGATCCCATGAGGGAATCACAAATGCATGTCTGTCTTCTCACGATCACCCAAATCTGGGACTCACTGAGTCTTCCTGGTAGCCTGAATTATTAAAATTGTTCCTTTGTTTCCTCTCCCTCTCTTCCCACTGTACATACATCCTGTAATGCTATCTCACTATAGCCAAATATTCTGTGAATCTTTTCCTGACTCCCTTAGGCAGTATCAGCCTCAGAGAATTCTATTCATGACTCTACTATAGCACCTATCAGGTCTTGTCATAATTATTTAAGTATCTGTTCTCGCAAGTAGACTGTGAACACCTCCAGAGTATGACCCAGATCATCTTTGTTACTGTATCGATAGCACCAAGACAGTTCTTACCAAAGATAGGACCAGTGCTTCTCAAAGTATATTCCACGGATCAGCATCTGAATTACCTAGAGCACCTCTTAAAATGCAAATTCATGAAAGAGAGATAACAATTTTAATTTAATTTTTATTTAAGGTTCTGATTCAGCACTTCTTGGGTTGGATCCAGGAATCCCTAATCTTGAGGCACTGCCCAGGTGATAATGATACAAATGTAGATGTGGTCTCTTTTCTGATGCCTTCCCCATCTACTTCCCTGTCCCCCATAGACATGACCTCTCCTGTCGCTGTAGGGATGGGAAAGCATTAGAACTGAGATGCAGGGGAGTGTTGCTGGCACTGGAAGGGGATAACTGGGAAGGAGTTGGAAAGATGGCTTGAAGTTTGCCGAGAGGTTTTGCACCCAAGTCTGTGCACTTGCATTGAGGTTGTTACAAAAGTTGTAAAGCAGCAAGAGTAATCATTTTGGTTGACTCCTCATGACTCATTCTATCCCTTTTCCATTGAATTGCAGCCAGGCAAGTTGGGAAATGGACCTCAGCTCAAGGGGTAAGTCTGATTGGTCTGAGGATAAATCCATCCCTTTTGCCAGTTATGGTTCAGACACACAAGCTGCCTAAAATTCAGGTAAAGGTTTATTGGAGTCTTTTGGAAAACTTGCTTTTATCCTTGCTTTTAAGAGATAGACTCTTCCCTTAGTTGTGAACAAAAACGAACATGTGGCTCTGATTGCTGTTGACAAATTTCTCATGACTGCGAGGAGAATCTAGCCTTAGATTGTGGCTGACCTCTGGGTAACAGAGTACAGTGATGGAAAGAATCTGGCTCTTTGGTGACATCTTTTTAAAAAATTGTGGTAAAATACTCAAAACATAAAATTTACCATCTTAACCATTTTGAAGTGTACAGTTCAGTGGCATTAAGTACATTCACAGTATTGTACAATCATCACCACCATCCATCTCCACAACTTTCACATCTTCCTCAACTGAAAATCTGTACCCATTAAAAACTGACTCCCCAGTTTTCCCTCCCTCCAGCCCCTGGCAGCCACCGTTCTACTCTCTGTCTCTGTGAATTTGACTACTCTAGAAACATCATATAAGAGGAATCATAACACTTAGCATAATGTCCTCAAGGTTCATCCATGTTGTAGCATGTGTAAAAATTTCCTTTTTCTTTTAATGCAGAATATTCCATTGTATGTAGGTACCACATTTTGTTTATCCATTCATCTGTCTATGGACAGTTGGGTTGTTTCCACTTTCTGGCTATTGTGAATAATGTACTTATGAACACAAGTGTACAAATATCTGTTTAAGTCCTTGCTTTCAATTCTTTTGGGTATACACCCAAAAGTGGAATTACTGGATCATTCTATGTTTAATTTTTTGAGGTGTTGCTATACTGTTTTCCACAGCAACTGCACCATTTTACGTTCCCACCAGCAATGCACGATGTTTCCAGTTTCTCCACATCCTTGCCAATGCTGGTCATTTTGTGTTTTGTTACTGTTGCTGTTTTTTCTTTTTAACAATAGTCATTCTAATGGATGTGGAATGGTATCTCACTGTGGTTTTGATTTACATTTCCCTAATGACGCGTGATGTTGAGCACTTTTTCATGTGCTTATTGGCCATTTATATATCTTCTTTGGATAAATGTCTATTCGAGTCCTTTGCCTTAATCAGGTATTTGGGTTTTTATTATTGAGTTGTACTTGATGACACTTTTAAACTGCTGAATCAACGAAGTCTGAAGCCTGCTCTGACTTTGTACTCCCAGTTATGTAATCTAGTAAACTACCTGTGGTAGACCGAATAATGGCCCATCAAAGATATCCACGCTCCAATCCCTGAAATCTGTGAATATGTTCCCTTACATGGCAAACGGTACTTTGCAGATGTGATTAAGTTAAGGATCTTAAAATGGGAAGAGTATCCTGGATTATCAGGGTGAGCCCAATGTAATCACAAGGGTCCTTATGAGAGGGAGGCAGCAAGGTCAGAGCCAGAGAAGGAGATGTAACAACGGAAACAAAGGTAGAGTGATGTGGGACCATGAGCATCTAGAAGCTGAAAAAAAGGAATGCATTTTGCCCTAGATCCTCCACAAGAAATGCAGCTCTGCTAACACCTTGATTTTAGTTTTGTAAGACCCATTTCAGACTTCTGATCTCCAGAACTGTAAGATACTAAATTTGTGTTGTTTTAAGCCTCTAAGTTTGTGGTAATTAGTTACAGCAGCAATGGGAAACCGATACACTAACTTACTGTTTAAGTCAGAGCAGGCTTCAGGGTTGGTTGATTTGGCAGTTTAAAAGTGTCACTAAATATATCTCAACAATAAGAAAACAAACCACCTGATCAGAAAAGAGGCAAAGTTGTTCTGTTATTTACAACCAAGAGCATCTTAGTTGATACACCAAATAAACATACAGTAAAATAGCCAAGTCCAGACTCAGTGAATTCTAACTTCCTAGCAACCATGTTTAGGGAATTTGATAATGGGCCGTCATTGCATGGCAGGGGACTGATTAGGAAAAGAAATTCTGATGTACATTATGGTTAGAGAAAACTGAACTCGCACTCAAATGTTTGATTAATGAATGAATAAGGTTATTTTTGTTTAATTTGATTACTGGTGTTTATAATTTCCTCCCTGGTTTAATGATTCCGTGGTACTGACCTGTAGGGCTGTGTATTCCTCACAGACGCTGGCTTGGCATGTGGGTTTGCTGGTGAATATGCATAGGAGTTGATTGTTGCCCCAGAGGCTTGTCTTATAAACTCAGACTCTTGAAAAGTCTATCTTGCCTCCCTCCGGGACCTTTTCCTTCCCTGTTATTTGTTGTTAAATCACTAGGCTGAGCTAAGTACCCAGACAACAGATCTTTCTCATCAGGTCCCAGAGGAAAGAGACCTAGTCCCCTCGCCTTGGACCCCAAGTCCCCAAATCACTAATGAAGCATACAGTGTGTAAGTTCCCTAGGCCCAGGTCCTGCTTCCAACTTGAATGGGCAGAAGTTATTGCCTTAAAGCAAATAAACCAAAACCAAAACCAAAAAAACAAATAGACTTGTTTCCCTTCCTTTCCTGATGTCTAGAGTTCATGTTAATACTGGGTTTCCTGTCTTCGCTCTCAGATGAGAGTATGGGGAATTACAGAGCAGTGCTGAATAGATCATTAAAGACCCTGCAGATTACTGTTAAGGGAGAAGACCACTTTCTGGAAAACATGTAAGCGATCCTTGTGCCTAGAAGTGAAGCTGTTTCCTGTAATAAAATTTTCCATTAATCAGGTATCTGTCTCCCTATGGTGAGCTCCAAGCAACTGAAGATATAATCATTAGGCTAGCTAATGATCTAAGTTGGGGATTTTCAGACACTTGGCTTTTCCCCAGTCTCCTCATGTTGCTGGATTTGGGGACTTTTCATAGCACGTCAGCAGCCCCACTAGAACTAAAATATCATCTTTGAAAACTGTCATTCACATTTCAAGAATCATAAGAAATTGTGTATTTCCGTGAAAACAGGTCTCCACTGAACTGCTTGACTCCAAGCTTCAAGGCTCAAGAGGTAGACTAGCTTGTGCAGGTAGAGATCTGCCACATCTCATGTCCTTCACAAATTAACTTCAGGTGCAGAACTTAACTTTCAGCTTGTGCTTTAGAGGCAGATAGGCTTGGGTCCAAGTCTTGG
The DNA here is from genome assembly GCF_964374135.1 of Grampus griseus. Lineage (NCBI taxonomy): Eukaryota > Metazoa > Chordata > Mammalia > Artiodactyla > Delphinidae > Grampus > Grampus griseus. The sequence continues at coordinate 96,056,731 of NC_138999.1, read as the reverse complement.
CTCTCTCCCAGTACTAGCTGGACATCATTTTGAGGTTTGTTTAACCACTCCAAACCTCAGTTGCATTATGCGTGAGATGGGGATAATAGTATTTACCTCACAGGGCTGTTGTGAGCGTTAAAGGGGATCACATGTGTACAAATGCTTAGTAAATGTTAAGGGAACTGGAAAATGTTTGTTGAGGCTATTTGGGGGCTAAGTTCCTGCCCTATGATTCTCTAGACTTAGCTGATAAAATCATAATTCCTGACTGGAACCTTACAATAAACTCTTGATAATCATCTCTGAAATTGCAGCTTAAATTCTACAAAGAGAGAGCACAAATCTTGCTCTATGGTATTTCACCATCTCATTTTTGTTGTTGTTGTTCTGCTAATTGTGACTTAAGATAGATTATTTTAAGGAGCAAGCAGCTTCTCTGCAGCAAAGTAAATATTACATCTAACAGGTATCAGGTTGCTATTTAATGTAGGGAATCACTAATCCCACTGGCCAATTTAGTCAAACAGACGTTCCATTCCAATTGTGTCACCTCTCACCCAGTGATCCCCAAGGGCTAACTCGACCTGGCTGGCTGAACAGGTCGCCCTTTCTTCTCCCACCACTTCATGTGTTGTGTCATATCACCTTCTTCTCATGGGAATATTAAGTCTCGAGGGGAATATGAATCTGTCCATGCTTGAACTATAGACTATAGAAATTAAGGTCAAAGTCTGTTCCATTCCACTTCCAGGGTGGTACATTAGTATCAGTTTCCTAATCTAAAAGAGGTATGTGGGGTCATCTAAATGATCAACACAACCTCTAAGGGTACCTAATGTACACCTCAGAAATGACATTGAGTGGAAAAGGAATTGGCCTTATCATCACCCAATAGGAGGGTACAATGGACCTTAAATCAGTATTAGATCTCAGCACCTGTGCCTTTCTAGCATCACTTCTCAACTGGGTAGTTAGAAAGGAATGCATATACATATATGTGGTTCAGGTGAATCAAAAGAATAGCAAAGAGGACTTCCCTGGTGGCACAGTGGTTAAGAATCCCCCTGCCAATGCAGGGGACCTGGGTTCGAGCCCTGGTCCGGGAAGATCCCATATGTCGCAGAGCAACTAAGCCCATGTGCCACAACTACTGAGCCTGCGCTCTAGAGCCCACTAGCCACAACTACTGAGCCCACGTGCCACAACTACTGAAGCCCCCGTGCGCCTAGAGCCCGGGCTCCGCAACAAGAGAAGCCACCGCAACGAGAAGCCCATGCACTGCAACGAAGAGTAGCCGCCACTCGCCACAACTAGAGAAAGCCCGCGCACAGCAACGAAGACCCAACGCAGCCAAATAAATAAATAAATAAACTTTTAAAAAGGAATAGCAAAGAGAGAAACCCATAAAACCCTCCTATTTGGGATATTGTTTTGGCTGTGTGTAACAGAAACCCAAGTTGACAATGGCTTAAACAAATAAAAGTGTATTTCTCACATTACAGTCTGGAGGTAGGCAGTGCAGGCTGCACGTCTGCATGGCAGTTCTGCTGCGTGAGGTTTCCAGGTATCCAGACTCCTACCATCCTGTGGCTCACCAATCCTAGGGTATTTCCCTTGTCCACCTGGCTCAAAATGGCTCTCCACGACGTCCAAGAACCAAGTAGAAGAAGGAGGAGATGCCCTCTTCCTTTAAGAGTTTGAACAGAAGGTTCTTCATATCTCTTCTAGCTGCATCCCATCAGCAGTAGCTTAATCACATGACCACGACTAGCAGCAGGTAAGCCTGGGGAATGTACTCTTAAGCTTAGTGGCCACATGCCCAACTAATAATCCTTTACCTTTGGAAGAAAGGGAGAATGGACATAATGGAACAATGAACAGTCTAAAAACTGTTCATGTCGTTTTTAGGAGAAAAGTATCAACCTGCTTGCCTTCTGACCATAAACACACCTAGATAACATTTATAACCACTGAGGCAGGTCTTCATGAGACTCTTCCAGGTGTGAAAGCCTTGAAATCCTTTCATATTGTTTGGTAAGTAGCTACTGCTCTAGAACCTCCATTCACCTCCCTGGCTGGCCCATCCCCTCCTGCCCTGCACTGTACTCCCCGTGATCCAGCAACTAAAGGGTTAAAGCCTAGCTCAGCAAGGGGCTCCAGGGCTAAGCCATTATTCATGCTAATTGGTTACGGAAGACTAATAAAAGTGGTAACCTATTTTGACTCTCAACCCTGCACTAGAGACCAAGGGATGCTCCAGCAGGAAGTTAACTCAGGATTTTTCAGTTGCTTGATCATGCACAACAGAGACCTGGTACTAGCAAACATCCCACAAACCTGGTTTGGGCTCACACTGTGTCTTGGTTTCTCTATTTCTAAAATGTGAGAGGCTCCCTCTGTAATTAAGTCAGGAAGTTGGCAAGGAAAGGAAACAGTGATGTCATTAATCAGATGCAAAGATATACCAATTAGAACTGACATTCTGACCCTAGTTAAAGGAAAATTTAGGAGAGACCATTCCATAAAGGGGACCGGAGGAGCCTTTGAATGAGGTTTAAAAAGACAAGGTCTGGGCTAGTGCTGGCAAAACGAAGAGACAGTCTCCTGTGTGAAAATATAATGAGAAAGAGAGTAAGGCTAGATGGCGTCTCTAAGCAGCAATACTGGTATCTTAAAAGACAGAATTATAAATGAGCATATTCCCCTCATCCAGGCAGAGAGAGGCTGCTGATTGGCCTCCTCTCGGTTATTTCCCAGAGGAACACCAAACACGCGGTATGTGTGGAGACTCAAAATAATGTCATAAAGCTAATCACCCCCAATGCGCACTTTGCCCCATCAATATTCCGTCTGCCTTCACATTCCCAAGGGAACAACAAGAATCCCAGGCTCAGGCAAGTTCCTTCGCCTCCCTGAGCCTTCACTTTCATCTGTAAAACAAGGATAATTCTCTGTACCTTTCATGGTTGTTGTGAGGTTTAAGTGAAAAAATGCCCCTATGTATCCTGTGGCCCTGGTAAATGGTAGGTGCTCAGAAATTTTCAGTCTCCTCTTCCTCAGTTCCTGGGCATTTCTAGGTCACTGGTTATTACTAAGAAGAAGAATTTAAGCCCAGCACATACCTCCTAACTGACTTTTCATTCCTAGTCTTTCTAAAAGGCAGCATTGAAATTAGCAGTGTCTGTCCTATAAATCCCAAACCTGGATCCGCCATCTCTGCTCCTTCCCGAGGACTGCAGAGCTCTGTAGACAACCACACCAGCAGGCCCATTGGTGCCGCATGATCTTCAAGTTACCTGAATCCCCAACATGGAACCACTCTTGGATCTGTCCCTCCTTCTCAGCAGTCTTTCATTCTCCATACACTTTCAGCCTTTATTAGTCTCTGCCTCACTGCCAGCCTCTCTTCATCACGGACCTGTTTTCTGTTTTCTGAGTCACTAAGAAAGCAGATACTGCCTACAAGTTTATCCATATCTACACTCCTCCTTTATCTCTTTCCATTCTGATTTTGCAGAAGAGGAGTCCTGCCTCCTGCCCAAAATTAATCATCCCACCTCTGCATGGATTCCGTCCTTTCTACACTCTGAAGACAATGCCCTATCTGTTATTCCTTCCCTCTCTTGTATTTTCAGCCACTCCCTCTCTACTAGTTCCTTCTCATCAGCATTTTAAACATATTCAAATATCTACTATCTTTTAAAAATTGAGATACAGTTGTCAAATAACATTATATTAGTTTCAGGTGTACAACATAATGATTTGATATTTGTATATATTGTGAAATGATCACCACAATAAGTCTAGTTGACACCCATCACAATACACACAGAATTTTTTTTCTTGTAATGAGAACTTTTAAGATCTACTCTCTTAGTAACTTTCGAATAATATGACTATTATTTAACTATAGTCACCATGCTGTACGTTACACCCCCAGGACTTATAACTGGAAGTTTGTACCTTTTGATTCCTTTCACCCATTTGACCCACCCCTGACTCTGGCAACCACCAATCTGTTCTCTGTATCCATGAGCTCAACTTGTGTTTTTTTTGTTTGTTTGGTTGGTTTTTTTTAGATTCCACATAGTGAGATCATATAGTATTTGTCTTTCTCTGACTTATTTCACTTAGCATAATGGACCTTGAGTCATCACAAATGACAAGATTTCCTTTTTTTCTATTTTTTTTTTTTTTTTTTGCGGTACGCGGGCCTCTCACTGTTGTGACCTCTCCCGTTGCGGAGCACAGGCTCCGGACGCACAGGCTCAGCGGCCATGGCTCACGGGCCCAGCCGCTCTGCGGCATGTGGGATCTTCCCGGACTGGGGCACGAACCCGTGTCCCCTGCATCGGCAGGCGGACTCTCAACCACTGCGCCACCAGGGAAGCCCCTACTATATTTTTTAAAAACTTCACAATTGACATTTTGCTCTGCTCTAGCCCTGGCCTTTTCTTTTCTTTACAGATACAACATCCCTCAGTCACTTTCTCCTGTGCTCCCAGTATTCCACTTTCCAAAGTCACCAATGGCTTCCTTGTGCTTGATCCAAAGGACAATTTTATTTTTTCGTTTATTTATTAATTCATTCTTTGTCTGCCTTGTGATAAAACGAATAGAAAAGTAGATGCTATTATTATCCTCATTTTATTTTTATTTTTTTAACATCTTTATTGGAGTATAATTGCTTTAAAATGGTGTGTTAGTTTCAGCTGTATAACAAAGTGAATCAGCTGTACATATACATATATCCCCATATCTCCTCCCTCTTGTGTCTCCCTCCCTCCTGTAGTATAATTGCTTTACAATGGTGTGTTAGTTTCTGCTTTCTAACAAAGTGAATCAGTTATACATATACATATGTCCCCATATCTCTTCCCTCTTGCATCTCCCTCCCTCCCACCCTCCCTATCCCACCCCTCTAGGTGGTCACAAAGCACCGAGCTGATCTTGTGCTCTGCGGCTGCTTCCCACTAGCTATCTATTTTACGTTTGGTAGTGTATATATGTCCATGCCACCATGGATGAAGATATTAAGGCTTAGGAAGGTTAAGAAACTTACCTAGGATCTAGTGGGTATCCAAGGTAACACCAGGATTTGAACCTAGGTCTATCTCCGGGTTTTCCTATACCTCACATAATACTGTTTCTCAGTCTTTATTGCAGGTTCCTCTTCATCAATAGAGTGTCCTAGACTCCAATCCTCATACCTTGGTATCTATCTGTACCCACTGTCTTAGTGATCTATTTCAGTCTCATGACTGTAAATACTGTGGTGCATTATCTACAAAGATAGCCCATAATTCCTTCCATTATTGTATGTGCACATTTTTCCTCCTATGAGAAAGTGAAATCGATCTCTCCTCCTCCTGGAATCTGGGCTGGCCTTGTAACTTGATCCGACCCATACAAAGGGTGAAATTAGAATGTGACAATTCTTGGCCTATAAGAGAACTAGAAGCTTCTGCCAGCTCCCATGTATGAAGCTTATGCTCCTTGAGTAAACGATGAGGTACCACGTGGGGAGAGAAAGGCCACATGGAGGAGAACTAAGGATGCCCCAGATGACAGCAGCAAGGCCCCAGCTGCAGCTGAGCTCCCAGATAATTGCAGCCATGTGAGTCATGAGAAACCCATAGAATCATGAGAAATAATAATTCATCATTGCTTTAAGCTACTAAATTTTGGGATGTCTTTAAACATGGCAATAGATAACAGAACGAATGCCATCAACATGCTGATGACTCCTAAATTTGTATCTCCAGCTCTAACCTCTTTCCCTTGAACTTTAGATTCATGTATCTAAGTGTTCTCTGGATGGCTAAGAGACATCTTACAGGTCTAACGCAGACTTTTTCTTTTCTTTCTTTTTTTTTTTTGGTAATAGCTTTAATGAGATCTAATTCATCTACCATACAATTCGCCCATTTAAAGTGTACAATTCAATCGTTTTTAGAATATTCATGGTGATATTGCACAGACCTTTGATTCCAGCCTTAACACCCCAAACACCCTACCTTCTTTCTTATTGATCTCAATGAGTGTTTTTAATCCCCAAGCCTAGGAATCATCATGGGCTCCTCTGTTTACCTCTTACTTCTCATGAGATCCATCAGCAAGTTCTGACAGCTTTATCTTTAATACATATCACAAATCTAACTGCCGCTTTTCACTTCCACCGCTTCCATCCTAGTCAAGCCACCTCTTCTTGCCAGCTCTATTGTAATAGCCTCCTAACTGGTCTCCCTAACTCCCCTCCCAACTGGTCATCCACTCATATGACCCTCAGTCATCTAAAATAGGAGTTCCTCTTCTCCTTCCCGGCAAAAGTCACCTTTTATGGCCTTACTCTGATTTTTATTTTCTGTCTGGCGCCTATTACTACTTGATATTATATTCTACATTTAGTTGTCTATGCATGTGTTGTTCGTTTCCCCTACAGTGGCAGCTATGTCAATGCTCTTCTCAAATTTTCTTCAAGAGAACCTCTTGTAGGAAGTATAATTGGCAGCCCCAGCTTACATCCCTCTGGATACAACATTGCATTGGCACCAAATCCATGCTTCTCCCAGGCTGCTTCTAGCCAGTGATTGAGTATGACAGGTATCCTAGAGCTGGCCCGGTCCTGAGGGAGGCAGGGCTCCTCTATTGTGTAACTTTGGCTTCGAGATTCTCCATTGACCTGGCTGAAACTTTCTCAGAATGGTGCTACAGTCTGAGAGTCTTTCTACCCAAGCCTCCTTTCCCTCTCTCTTTCTACAAAGGTAAAACCTGCATTAAGGTCTCAAGACTCTCCCTGATTACTCCTGCTCCCTCCTTTTTAGCCCTCATAGGCATTTCCACCAGTAAATATCTTATACATCTAAACCCACCTTGACATCTGCTCCTTGAAAGACCCAAACTGACCCACCTATCATGTGCCTCAGTGAAGGATCATGGAGATACTGATAGGACCACTGGACCAACAGAGGCCTGGAAGTTGGACAAGGCTACTGAAGGAAGGGACCTTAATGTCTAGAGGCAATGGTGTAATAAGGCAGTAGCAGTGGATGCTATTTCATGTCAAAAAGGTAAATGGAACCACTTGCATGCCATACATACCAGGCCAGAAACCAGACCAGACCAGCCATCCTGCAGCAAACACTAGCAGAGGCAAGCAGAGAGGGATGGCACTGAGAATTGTCTATCCATCTTCCAGTTTCTAAGAGGATACGTAAACTTTCTTCTATACCACCTATATTCCACCGGGGTGGGAGCTCCTGAACAAGATTAGACCAGTTACAGTAATAAAGAAGCCATATTTTTAGTACACCTATGTGCAGTATATAAATCATTCACCACACAGAAAAGAGGATTAACATGTTTAGTTTTTTGGTTTTTTTTTTTGCGGTACGCGGGCCTCTCACTGCTGTGGCCTCTCCCGCTGCGGAGCACAGGCTCCGGACGCGCAGGCTCAGTGGCCATGGCTCACGGGCCCAGCCGCTCCGCAGCATGTGGGATCCCCCCAGACCGGGGCATCGGCAGGCGGACTCTCAACCACTGCACCACCAGGGAAGCCCACATCTTTAGTTTTAACTAAACCATTCCAACCCTCTTTATGGTCTTTGGGTCAACTATCAAGACAGTGAATTGAAACAGAAGAGTTGAAAGATCTGACTTTAGTTCCCTCTTTGCTTTTTACTAGCTTTATGGGCCAGGAAAACTTACTAGCCTCTCAAAGCTTGTTTCCTCATCCATAAAATAGGATAATCTATTTCCAGTGCAGATCACATGATTATGGTGAGGACAAATCACATATTTAAAAACCCATATGTGAACTTATTTTGTTAGTTTTGTAAAATATTATACAAATATAAGGTCGTTTACAAAGATCCATTACCACCTGAAAACGCTGAGCCAGTCTTCAGACTGCTTTTTTTGTTCTGTGTACGTTTTATATAATGATGCCCTCTGCTGTTCTCTTGTATATCTTTACTTCAGATCATACAAGAGACATGGTGTAAATCATCATTCTATCCAAGACTATTATAGTGGGAATGATACATGAAGATCAGTTAGTTTCATTTTAAAGAAGAGAGCAAAGCAAGGACATAATGGTGAAGTGGCTACAATTAGTCAAACCAGAACCAGAACCCAGGCTTCTAGACTCCAAGTTCAGTGCTCTTTAGTCGGAATGGCAATATAGAAGTATAAAAACACTATAGAGTTTGAATTGAATGTCCAAATAGACTTTATTATTTTGCCCCAACAATTTTTCTTCCTCCTAAATTCATTAGCAACATCAAAAGAATTATTGGTGGCATCTACCCAGTCATCCAAGACAGAAACCTCAAAGTCAGTTTTTAATTCTGTCCTCTCCTTTACCTACCACATAAAATATGTTATGTAGTTTCATTAATTCTACCTTCTAAAGGTATTTCAACCCTATTCTCTGTTTGGACTGCCTTCATTTAAGCCTTGATCTTTTTACTCTGTGTTATTTCAATAGCTTCCCAAGTGTTTTAGCAGTCTACAGTTTTGCTTACCTTTCATTCATTCATTACAACTCTTGCTTAAATCCTTACAATATTCCAGGAAGTATACTAGATGTGGAGCATCAAAAGAGAAGCAAACATAGTCTATGGTCTCAAGGAATTCAAAGTCTAGTAGAGAGAGAGAAATATGTAAACAAGTGTGGAATTCTGATTCCTTCAAAATATCAACAAAACAACCCATTGATGAGACAAAGCTGAGTTTATTCTCTCCATGTAAGGGGGAGCGCTAGCTCAGCAGAGACTTAATAGCATCTATAAATGGTGAGGGTGAAGTCAGGATATTTATGAGATTATGAAGTCTTGTTTAATGTGCATCTTTCAATGGGAAGGGGACTTGGTTATGATTAGGTAAGGATCACAATGCAATAGTTTAAGGTTGGTGGACCTAGCAGTTGAAGATTTTGAGGAGACGGGTTAAGAGAGTTTTGGGGTGTAAACTGTTGGTTGATGATTTCTGTTGAGGAGTTGATGATTTTCTCGGTAAGTTCCTGGCATGTACAATAAAGTTTTATTTGCAACTTTCACCTTTCCAGGCAACAATTTCCTGGAATAGTAAAGTTATGCTGATAAAGACAGTAGAATAGTAAAGGCAAGTGATGTAGACAATAAACTGTGTGGTGGTAGATGGTTTCACTTCTAAAGAAGTATGACAAAGCATTATAGATACATGTATGGAATACTAAGGGAGCATGGAGAAGGGAATGCTCAATGAACCCTGGAGTCAGAGTGGGGAAGAATCAGGAAAGGTTTTACAGACTTTAACTCTCTCTTAAAAGGTGAATAATATTCTATTTATGGATATACCACAATTTGTAAATCTATTCATCAGTTGATAGACATTCGGGTTGTTTCCACTTTTTGGCTACTATGAATAACGCCGCTAGAAACATTCACGTACACATTGTTTTGGTGAACATGTATTTTCATTTATCTTGGGTATATACCTAGGAGTGGGATTGCTGGGTCATGTGATAACTTTATGTTTAGCTTTTTGAGGAACTACCAAACTGTTTTTCAAAGGGCCTGCACCATTTTTAATTTCTACCAGCAACGTATGAGTGTTCAAATTTCTCCTCATCCTTGCCAACATTAGGTATTTTCCATGGTTTTTTAAAATTCTAGCCATCCTAGTGGTATAAATTGGTATCTCAGTGTAGCTTTGTATTTCTCAACTAGCTAGTGATGTTACTGGGAAACATCTTTTCATGTGCTTCTTGGCCATTTTTATATCTTCTTTGGAGAAATATCTTTTCAAATCCTTTGGCCATTGTGTTTTTAATTGTATTACCTATCTTTTAATTGTTGTGTTGTAAAAGTTGATTACTCTGGACGTTTGCCTGGTTTGAAAATATTTTTTCCCATATTGTGGGTTGTCTTTGCACTTACTTAATGGTATCTTTTGAAACACAAAAGTTTAAATTTTTTTATTGAGACGAAAGTCACATAACATAAAATGTAACCATTTTAAAGTGAACATAATTCAATGACATTTAGTGCATTTAAAATGTGCAACCACCACCTTTATCTAGTTCCAAAACACTTTCATTATCACCCTTTGTTGTAAGCCTCTGCCTTACAACAAAGTGAATCAGTTATACATATACATATGTTCCCATATCTCTTCCCTCTTTTGTATGTTATTGTAAATAGAATTGTTTTTCCTAGCTTCCTTTTTAGATTTTTCATTGCTGGTGTGTAGAAATTCAACTAATTTTTTTTGCTGTTTTTGTACCCTGTATCTTTGGTGAATATGCTTATTGCCTCTAGTAGGTTGTGTGTGTGTATGTGTGTATTCTTTTGAATGTTACAGATATATAAAACATAATATATATTAATGTCATCCGCAATAGAGATACTTTTACTTTTTTCTTTCCAATTCGGATGCCTTTTATTGCCTAATTGATCTGACTAAAACATCTAGTATATTCAACATTTTAAATAGCAGTAGTGAAAGCAGTTATCCTTGTATTGTTTCTGAACATAGGGAAATATTTTCAGTCTTTCATCATTGAGTATGGTCCTTACTGTGGGTTTTTCATAAATGGTCATTGTCATGCTAAGGAAGTTCCCTTCTATTCTTATTTTGTTGAAAATTTTTATCAAGAGAAGGTGGTTGGATTCCATCAATTACTTTTTCTGCCTTAATTAAAATCATGTGGACGAGGGGAAGATGGTGGAAGAGTAAGACGCGGAGATCACCTTCCTCCCCACAGATACACCAGAAATACATCTACATGTGGAACTACTCCTACAGAACACCTACTGAACGCTGGCAGAAGAACTCAGACCTCCCAAAAGGAGAGGGGATTAACATAGGCAGAACACTCTATGACATAAATCACAGCAAGATCCTTTTTGACCCATCTCCTAGAGAAATGGAAATAAAAACAAAAATAAACAAATGGGACCTAATAAAACTTCAAAGCTTTTGCACAGCAAAGGAAACCATAAACAAGACCAAAAGACAACCCTCAGAATGGGAGAAAATATTTGCAAATGAAGCAACTGACAAAGGATTAATCTCCAAAATTTATAAGCAGCTCATGCAGCTCAATAACAAAAAAACAAACAACCCAATCCAAAAATGGGCAGAAGACCTAAATAGACATTTCTCCAAAGAAGATATACAGACTGCCAACAAACACATGAAAGAATGCTCAACATCATTAATCATTAGAGAAATGCAAATCAAAACTACAATGAGATATCATCTCACACCGGTCAGAATGGCCATCATCAAAAAACCTAGAAACAATAAATGCTGGAGAGGGTGTGGAGAAAAGGGAACCCTCTTGCACTGCTAGTGGGAATGTGAATTGGTACAGCCACTATGGAGAACAGTATGGAGGTTCCTTAAAAAACTACAAATAGAACTACCATATGACCCAGCAATCCCACTACTGGGCATATACCCTGAGAAAACCATCATTCAAAAAGAGTCATGTACCAAAATGTTCATTGCAGCTCTATTTACAATAGCCCGGAGATGGAAACAACCTAAGTGTCCATCATCGGATGAATGGATAAAGAAGATGTGGCACATATATACAATGGGATATTACTCAGCCATAAAAAGAATCGAAATTGAGGTATTCGTAATGAGGTGGATAGACCTAGAGTCTGTCATACAGAGTGAAGTAAGTCAGAAAGAGAAAGACAAATACCGTATGCTAACACATATATATGGAATTTAAGAAAAAAATGTCATGAAGAACCTAGGGGTAAGGCAGGAATAAAGACACAGACCTACTAGAGAACGGACTTGAGGATATAGGGCGGGGGAAGGGTAAGCTGTGACAAAGCGAGAGAGAGGCATGGACATATATACACTACCAAACGTAAGGTAGATAGCTAGTGGGAAGCAGCTGCATAGCACAGGGAGATCAGCTCGGTGCTTTGTGACCACCTAGAGGGGTGGGATAGGGAGGGTGGGAGGGAGGGAGACGCAAGAGGGAAGAGATATGGGAACATATGTTTATGTATAACTGGTTCACTTTGTTATAAAGCAGAAACTAACACACCATTGTAAAGCAATTATACTCCAATAAAGATGTAAAAAAAATCATGTGATTTTATTTCTCTCTTCTGTTAATGCGATGTATTACATTGATTAATTTCCTTACGTAAACCACCCTTGCATTCCTGGGATAAATCTCAATTATTCTGGTCCTTTTAATACGCTGATAGATTTGGTTTGCAAGTATATTGTTGAGAATGCTTGAATGTATATTCATATGGCATATTTGTCTGTAGTTCTCTTGTGATGCCTTTGCCTGGCTTGGATATCATCAGGGGAAAACTGTCCTCAAAGAATGAATTTAGAAGTGTTCCCACTTCCTCTATTTTTTGGAAGAGTTTGAGAAGGATTGGTGTTCATTCTATTTTAACTGTTTGGTAGAATTCACCAGTAAAGCCATCTCGTCCTTTTCTTTGTTGAGACATTTTTTTAAAATTACTGATTCAATCCTAATTGTTATAGGTCTGTACAGATTTTCCATTTATTCTTGAGTCAGTTTGGTAATTTGATTCTAAGAATTTGTCCATTTTATCTAGGTTATCTAATTTGTTGGCATATAAAAGTTTTAAATTTTGATTAAGTCCAATTTTTCATTTTCTTTTGTCACTTATGCTTTTATATCTACAAAACCATTGCCTAACTCAAGGTAATGAAGATTTATTCCTATGTTTTCTTCTAAGACTTTTGTAATTTTAGCTCCTACATTTAGGTCTATGATCCATTTTGAGTTAATGTTCGTTTATGGTGTGAGATAAGGGTTGAAGTTCATTTACTTCTGCATATGGATATCCAATTGCTCCTGTACCAGATTTGAAACCAATAAGATTTTTTTTTTTTTCGATACGCGGGCCTCTCACTGTTGTGGCCTCTCCCGTTGCAGAGCACAGGCTCCCGATGTGCAGGCTCAGCGGCCATGGCTCACGGGCCCAGCCGCTCTGTGGCATGTGGGATCTTCCCGGACTGGGGCACGAACCCGTGTCCCCTGCATCAGCAGGCGGACTCTCAACCACTGCGCCACCAGGGAAGCCCTGAAACCAATAAGATTTTGACATCCATTAGCCTTGTGTCCGTCAGTCCCCCAAACTTCGTGTAGACTTTAGCATTAGGATGAGGGCATTGCAGGGAGTTTTATTTTGGTGTCAGTTTGAAGGAGCAGGAAGTACAGCATTCTTAGAAGGCCTTGCTTTTTGGGCAATTCAGAACAAGGCAGGACATATTGACATCTCCCTCAGACCTCGGCCCTAAATGAGAGTGAAGAAGGCTGACGCTTGTCTTCATGGCAGACATTTGGGTTGAAGCTTTGGCTGCTCGTGGCCCCAAGCACAAATCTTTGTTTTCTTTCCCTTTTCATTCTCTCAGGACTCTCCTCTCTGTTTCCCAGAGTGGCTGCAAGTAACCTCGGAGGTCAACTAAGATTCTATTGGTGGTGGTGGTAGTAGTAGTAGCAGCAGCAGCAGAGAATAAGAAGAGATGGGGAGAAATAAAGAAGATGGACTTGGCAGGCGGTGAAGAGGAGGGAGGAATAGGGAAACTAGAAAGTAGCTAAGAATGAACAAGAAGGGCATCCAGAAATCCAGCAGTGAGGCCTTAGCATTTGCAGAGCGGAGGGACAGAAGAACTTCAGTAGTGCAACAGCTGGCTACGACAAGACAATATTCAAGTTGGAGAAAAGTCACAGGGGCGGGGCAAAGAAGAGAGAACACTCAGATACTTTAATAGAGAGGAAACAAACAAGGAAATTCCCATTTCCCTCTAGAGGAAATTTAAGAAGTATGAACATAGGTGAGAAACATTGCTCACGCTCTCTTGGTCCCTAACCTCTATCTCTTAGGCCAGCTAGAAGGCCATAGCCACTCTGATACCTCGGTTCAGTGTGAAGGCTGAAATGTGTGTAATTTTCCCCTGTCCAGAGAACATGTGCAGGTTATTAGGAATTGTGACAGGCCTGTGGAGAAGATAACTGGAAAAAGAGGATGCATTTCAATTGCATTATTGAAATTGCACTCTGGGGGTCAGTGTGGTAGAGTTTGAAGATCACAAGCTTTGTAGGAGACAGACATGAGTCCAAATCTTGCTTCTGCCGCTTTACTCGTTGTGTGCCTTTGAACAAGTTACTTTACCTCTTTGAGCCTTGAATTTTCTCTCTCCAGAATACAGACTACAGGTACCTCTTAGAGTTCTTGTGAGAACTAAATGAGAGAACGTCAGCAAAGCACGTAGCACAATATCTGGGTTAGGTACTACTCGGTGCTCAGTATGAGCCAGGTCCTTCCCCAGTCTCTTATCACTGCATTCTAGGCACAAACTGGAACGGTCTCCTGTTGCTAAAAGCTTTGACCAAATAGTCCTATTTCTGATATTTCATTACAAGGCAACTCCCCTGAAGAACAGAAAACATTTTGTGGTCAAGGATGTTCATTGTGTTTGTTAATAGTAAAAAATAAAACAAACAGAAAACAAAGCAAAACAAAATAAACAAATAAAACATCCCAAATGTCTAACGGTAAGAGAATGCTATTTATTAAAAATGATATCCATGAAGACTTTTAACAGCATAGTGAAGTGTTTACATTATAGTATTAATGTAATAAAAATATATATGATCCTATATACAGCTATATTAAATATGTTGAAAAATATGTATAGAAACAATATTGGAATGAAATACAGCAAAATATTAATAATGGTTGCCTTTAGGTGGAGAGTTATGAGTAACTTTAAAAAATTTTCTATCATGCCCATAATTACATTTTTACTAAAAAAAAGTTTAATTTGATGACAGAATAATTTTTTAAAAGGCTCTTGAGGACTACTATACAGCAATGAGAATGATCTACAGCTACACGCAACAACATGGATGAATTTCACGAGCATAATGTCAAGCTAAGGGAGCGAGATGCAAAAGAGTACATAGTGCATAATTCAACTTATATAAAGTACAAAATCAAGCAAAACGAATCTATGCTATTAGTAATCAGGATAGTGGTAACCCTTGGAAGGAGAGCAGGTAGTAACTTGTGCATCTGGTTCCTTCTGCTCAACATTACATTTGTGAAATTCATTATGTCTGTGTGTACGTGTGTGTAGGGTGGGGGGTAGTGACTGAAAAGGGACACAAGGGAGCTTCTGGGATCTGGCAATGTTCTCTTTCATGATCTCAGTTTGTCAAAATTTATCACCCTTGTGAATGTTATGCTTTAAAAGAAAATAAAAAATATAGTGGATGGATGGGTAGATAGGTAGGTAGGTAGATAGATAGATAGATAGATAGATAGATAGATAGATAGATAGAAAATGTACTGAGCGAAGGCAAATCATCATTTGTGCCCTATCTGAAGGAGAAATTTATCTTTATAACAAAAAGAAAGCTTTCTTTTGGCCACAAGATGGCGGCATTAGTTGCTTGGAAATCAAATTCCAAGGTACTCTTCAGCAAATTTTAAGAACCAAATTTTTGGGGTATTGTCTTAGAAGAAGAGAACTTAGAGATTTTATAGTCCAACTTTCTGTAATTTTCCAGATGAAAGAAACAAGGCCATAGAAAGATGATTTGTCCAAGATCACACTGCCGACTAGAAAAAGACGTAGGCCGAAAACCCAGGTTCCTGAGCTATCAGCTTGCTTTGCCACACTGATAATGCGTGGTTTCAGCTCTGGTTCCTTCCTACCATGCTCTGGAATAAGATGTTTATCTAGAAGTGCCTCTCCTTTTATAACTCCAGTAAACAGAAGTCTCAAATGGAATGGACAATTCATGACTAGAATTGGCAGTACTGACAGGCTGCAGTGTGAAATTTCCTTATGTGAATATTTTAAAACATCCTATGGCCAAGTCTGCCTGAGCTGGCTTCGGTTTCTTCTTCCTTAGATGTGAAGGATAGACCAGACACCCTCTCTGTTTTGTTTTGTTTTTTCTCTCTCTCTTTGGTTCTTTATTTTCCCTCCCTCCCTCCCTCCCTTCCTTCCTTCCTGTCTCTTATCTCTGTTTGAAACACAGGAGCCACCAATGCCTCTCAGAACCAAAAACTCAAAATCGGATGCAATGGTTTTCTTGAACAGACCAGACCTCAGCTCTGTGTCAAGGTTTATTTGTCATTGTTGCACAGGACTTGCAGGGGAGAGCCCACGCGGCAGACGAAAGTGTCAAGCTAAGATGAAAGATTTTTGTCCATCTGACCTGGTTCTTTGGAGAGGCTCCTTGATGGGTGAGGGCATCAACAAGCAGAGGAGGAAGACCATTAGCAGATTCCATGTTATGCACAGAAATCTTCTTTGATAACCTCTAACTGAAAGGTGGGCTTCTTGTATAGGGGCCAGACGGACTGAAACAAGGAGGCGTGGATTTGTCCCCCAGGGAACCTTTGGCTGTGTCTGGAGACATTTTTGGTTGTCACACCGGGAGGAAGGTGCTACTGGCCTATAGTGGGTGGAGGCCAGGGATGCCGCTAAACATCCTGCAATGCACGGGACAGTCCCCACAGCAAAGAATTACCAAGCCCCACACGTCAATAATGCCGAGACTGAGAAACCCTGCTCTCCGTAAAATTAGATCCCAGTGAAATAATGTGGCGACTTAGAATGTCTTTCTGATTTATTACAGAAGCCGGATACAAAAAACAAAAACAAAAACAAAAAACCACCAGAGAAGCACAAATAAATCAGGTAGTGTCTAACTCCAGGGTGAGGACCTATAGGGAAGTGAGGACCTATAGAGAAATGATGCAGTTCCGTTTGGGCTAATCCATATTTTATAATATAATATTGCTTTTTAATTTCTTCTGAGGCCAGAAGCATTCAAGTCAGTTCTTAAAACATTGAGGGCTTGTGTTCACTAGGCAGTCACAGAACTGCTTCACCAAGGGGACTCCCCAAGGTCTAAGTTACAAGGTAAGGGGGTAGCTTGACATTTTCTTCTCTGCTGTCTTTCCAAACTGGTGGCAAAGGCATTTGAATATGAATCTCCTTTGAAAGAACTGCTAAACATTTCCTGGCATTTCATGTAGGACCAAGATCGTTCCTGACACCTCTTAAGAAAACATGACTGTCACCAACAAGCTTAAAGGACACAAGCAGGAAAAGCTCATCAGAGGGGAGCCGGGAAGCCTCAGGTTACCAGAACTCCTCTTTCGTTTTTTTGTTTTTTTGGATGTCTGAGAGAAGTGTTCTGGCTTATTTATTTTTCTGGGTAACTAAGGTATAAACAGAAAAGGCATTGTTTCAATTCTTGTGGCTGAAAATCTTTCTAGTGTGTGTGTCTCTTTTCTAGGAAGTTAGGAAGTAAGAGAACCTGGAGGACAAGCTTGAAGCAGATGTTTTCATGGCCTTAATCATTGTCTCGCTCGTCAGTGACCACTATCCACACCTGAAGACAGTAATTGGACTATTAGAACTTTAGAAGTAGTCCCATCCCTCATTTGTAAAATGAGGGAACTGAGTTCCAGAGAGGTAGGTGAACTGTTTAAGATCACAGGGGTCACAGAGCTGAAAAGATTTAGAACCAGCTTCAATGTGAGCGTATATTTTCTAAATTTGGGAAGGGAAATAATCTTGCTTAAGTTGAAGGTCGTCACTAGCATAAATAGAAGGCATAAGTTTCTGTTCTTTGTCTACGTCTTCTGTAAGTACCAGCCAAAACTCTACTGACAAAGTAAAGGATTGAAGCAATTTTCTGAATCGTTTGGACAGAAACTCCATTGCATAGCTATAGCCTTTAAATATATGTGGTACGGCTGTAAAGCAATGTTACCAGTTTCCACAAACCACACAAGAAAACTGGGCACACTATTATATATTCATACTGCATGCTCTGGATTTTCCATGAATACAGGGGACAGGAAATCCAGAAATAACCCCCAAACTTGTTTTGGAGCCAATTTCTACCTCTACCTTCAGCAAACCTTTTGCAGAAAGCCACTAAGGAGAAGCAAAATGAACTTAGCCGTGCCATCACATCTCTTCTTATCTTTTCTCTTGTACATGTTTATTTCATCATCTCCTGGTGCTAATACCAAGGCAAGTGGCAAAATGTTCAAAAGGAACGGGGAATATAAGGAGATGGCCAATGAAAAATATTCATGGGGTAAAAGACACAAATGACAGAACATTGATTGTGATGCTTACACTTCAAGAGAAAGAGGATTTCTTGGCTTCTCCCACTAATTATGCCCAACAGCCTTGCTATTCAAGGTGCGGTCCAAGGACCAGCAGCACTGGCATCAATTGAGAGCTTGTTATAAATGAAGAATCTCATACCCCCATGGCAGATCTCAAGTTAAACAAGATCCCCAAGCGATTTGTGTGCACATGAAAGTTTGTGAGGCATAACTCTGGATTAGGACTTGGAAAACCAGATTTTTCTTTCTGCTTCTGCCACTTTCTGGTTTAAAACATTTATCCAAATCACTTCCCCTTTCAGAGCTTCAGTTTTCTCATGGGTACAATGAGGGAATTGAACTAGAAGACCTTTGAGGGTCTTTATGCCTCTAAATTCTAGGATTCTAATTAACAGTGGACACCTGATCTTGGATGCTTCTTCGAAAACACCTCGACTTCAGATCAGCAAAATTTACAATCAGAAACCCAAGTGGTAAGACATTGGCTACCTTGGCCATTTCCAGCTCCTCCTTTTGGTTTGCGCCAACCTCACTGGCCCTTCCAAGGGTTCTGAAATGGGATGGTCATGATTATCACCATTCGCAGTTTTTCAGAATGAGTCCACATGAAGCAACAGGAGAGGGCAGCTGTGCTGATGGTGGGAGGAGCCAACGTTTGTGGCTGTCCCCCTGGAGCCAGAGCAGGCAGAGGTAAATTCTCAGGATAAAGATAGCTAGGGACAGATTCAGAAGTTGATCCCGGTCGACCTGACACTTCCTTCTCACAAAATTACCTAGGAAATACTAATTTTACCCCCAGTATTTCTTTTTCTTTTTCTGCTTGCCCATCTCTTGGACCAGGTCAAGTTGCTTCTATCACCACTTAGTGTTTGGCCATGGCCTTATTTTTTTAAATGAGCTAAAATGAGGTGGAAGAGAAGCATCACCACAAAGCCAGGGTCATATTCTACAGGAAGAGAGAGATTTGGGTGGGGGTGTCGTGGGTCCCTCAAACCTCAGCTAACCATCTGCTGACCCTAACTAAGTACTTGTTTCAGTAACAGGTGCTGCATCATAAACCATTCTAAGCTTAGTGGCACACCAACAATTCCATTATGCTCATGGCCTATTCCCATTAGGCTCAGGAACTGGGACATTCGCTGGGAGCCTTGCTTCTTGTGGTGTCAGTTGAGGGCACTCAAGGTACTTGGGTGATGGATGGGATGGCCTTACTTCCATGTCTGGTGCCTTGGTGGGAATGGCTGGAAGACTGGATAAACAGAGATTGTTGCCTGTAGTGCCTACATGTGGCTTCTCCAGCACGGCAATCTCAAGGTTATTGAACTTCTTAAGGGGCAATTGACTTCCCTCAGAGAGATTATCCTGCAAGAACCAGGTAAAAGCTGCATGGCTTTTTAGTGACCTAACGTCAGAAGTAATATAGTGTCACTTCTGCTGTATTGTATTGGTTGAAGCAGTTACGGGGCCACCTTGACTCAAGGAGGAGTTTCAATGAATTTGTGGCCATTTTAGAAAACCTCTACGGTACTCAGGAGATAGATATCACCGACGGAACACTCTTTATTCAGTCCTGAATTGGACTGTGTATGCCGCCAAGGACTTCCTTTTCCCATCCTGCATGGGGCTCATACAAGAGGGAAAGCTAAGCAGGATACTGAGGACGCTCTTTGGTCCTTCTCTCCATGGCCCACACCATATCTTCCATCACTGGATCTTAGAACCTGGCCTAAAAGGAGGAAGTAAATGAGGCCATAGGGAAAGTGTTCTGCCATTCCCTCTCTCTCTCATCACCCCTCTCTTTTTTATAAGACCTAGATGGGCTAAGCCACCTACTCTCTGTCTCCACACCCTGGTCCTGCTCAAATTTCCAAGAGCTAGGGAATGATGCCATACTGTACCAGCCCTCTGGGATCAGAGGGAATAAAAAGTGCAAGCTATGCAGAATAGAAGGGCTCCAAGAGAGCCAAAAGAAAGCAAGGGTTTGTTTGCCTTAAGCCGGTTCTATTTATATTTTCTATACTCCACCCTAGCAGGGTGGTCTAATTGTGTGGCTCTGATCCACACCAGAGCTCTTACTCTGGGTGGGAGGAGGGAGTTTCAGTCCCTGACTTCTCTCCCTCCCAAGAGTTACAGTGTATGCCACTTAGCTATTGTTGATCACTTACTCTGTGCCGGCCACTGGCCACTTTACACTCATCCAGTTTAGGCCTCACAACAGCCCTATGAGGTGTATAATATTATCCTTGAGTCATAGGTGAGAAAACCGAAGGCTCAGTTGAGCTGAAATACCTTGTTTCGGCTCGCACTGTTAGTATAAAGCAGACCTTAGACTGGAACCAAGGCAATCTGACCCCAAAGCCTGCAAATAGCAATCTCTCAGTGTTTCTCTTAACTGAGCAACAGGGACAGTAGCAGTTATCATAAAGCTATAAGAACAATATATTTATAGTCAATAAGACTGTTGCTCAGGGACTATGTGCAACTAACGTATAAATAACCAATATCAATAAATAACCAATTGTTTCAGAAGGGCTAAGTAACAATAATAATGGTAACTTTTTAACAAAAGCATACAATGTGCCTGGAACTAGTAAAACATTTTACCTACATTAATTTGTGAATTACAACGTCCTGGGGGGTAGATACTATGTATTATCATATTTTATAATTGAGTAAAAGTAGGCATAGAGAAGGTAAGTAACTTGACCAAAGTCAAACTATAAGTAATTGACATAGCAAAGGTTTAAACACAGGCAGCCTGACCCAAGAGTCTGTGCTCTTAACCATTAGGCAATACTGCCTCTCTTGATCGTATTTGTCCAAGAAAGTTGAAATCATAGGTGTTATTAATCTTTCTAGGAAGATGAAGTTATGTAGCCTATCCTAGAGGTACACAGTATTAGACATCTAACAGCTATTTTGGTTAAGGTCTCGCATCACCCCTGAACAAAGATTTCTTTCTGACTAGCTCAATAGCAGTGCTTTGCACATAGTAGATGCTCAATAACCATTTTCATGATGGACTTATTTTATTCAGTCATCCTACTCTAGGAGCTTTAAGATTGTACAAACCAGCAAGCCAAATAGAAACAAATCTTTTTATTTATGCTCAAATTTGTTGAACATCATCAGTGCATGAGGCTGTGTGCTAAGCATTTTGGGGAACATGAGCTATGAAATCAGACATCAATAGCTTCCCCAAAGTTTCTGGTTTGGGGTGGATCATTATATATAAAATAGACCTCATCTTACTATTTCTTGTATCTTTGCATCACTACCCTTTTCCTCTAGAGAGATTATTTTTCTAAATCTGATTCCTTAATCCTGGAGCTCCTAGGTTGTCATCAGTCTTGTTTCAGACTCCTGTCCCCACTACTTCTCTAGGTATGGACCCTCATTTAGAGATGTCTCTCTACTTTACCATATTTCACCCACCATGCCTGGAGAGTCGCAGCTGCCAGCCAGCTTATTAGAGGGGTGAGGGCAAAAACCCAATATGGCTGCATCTTGGCTTTTCTTTCATGTGGTCCCTTCAACAAGTGGTGACCCATCAATTTACCACCGCAAGTACAAATACTTCTCTCTGATTTTCCTAGTCTACTCTATATCTGGCTCTACCCTAATCCGCTGAACTGTCTCTCCCTGCTCCTATGTAAAGACCTTCTGTCAGGCAGACAGGCCCCAGTTCCCAGGAATCATACTACACTCATTATCACCTCCTCGTGTTGATTCACTGAATCCTCCTTTCCTCCTGCCACCACCAGTGCTTGTATCAGCCGAGCTAACACTTAATGGAATTCTTGTAACAGACACCCATTATCTCACGTATCAGTTTCGACTTCTCAACTATATAGTGCTACTTTTGGTTTATAATAAGAAATATATATTTGGTCTTTATCCCTGCTTCTGACACAGAGCTCCTAAGTGAGGAAAATGATAAAGGTGTCTTTTATTATGTTAATGGGGTGACTTTTAGACCCCACCTAAGGATGGGGCTGGTTGCCAGGAGAAAGGGATTAGAGGGTTGGGACTTTCAGCCCCACTCCCCTGACCTCTAGGGAGGGGAGAGGGGCTGGAGATTAAATCAGTCACCGGTGGCCAATGGTTAAATCAATCATGACTATGTAATAAAACCTCCATAAAAGTCCAAAATGATGCAGTTCGGAGAGCTTTTGGGTTGGTGAGCAGATAGAGATTTGAGGAAGTGGTGCACGTGGAGAGAGCTCAGAAACTCTGTGCCCTTTCCCCATACCTTGCACTAGGCATCTCTTTTATCTGGACATTCCTGAGCTATATCCTTTTATAATAAACTGGTGATCCAGTAAGTCAAATGTTTCTCTGAGTTCTGTGAGCTGCTTTAGCAAATTAATTGAACCTAAGGAGGAGGTCCTCGAGACCTCTGATCTAGAGCTGGCTGGTCAAAAGTACAGGTGACTGGGGTGAAGGGATAGTTAGGGAGTTTGGGACTGACATGTACACACTGCTATATTTACAATGGATAACCAACAAGGACCTACTGTATAGCACAGGGAACTCTGCTCAATATTATGTAACAACCTAAGTGGGAAAAGAATTTGAAAAAGCATAGATGCATGTATATGTATAACTGAATCACGTTGCTGTACACCTGAAACTATCACAACATTGTTCATCAACTAGACTCCAATATAAAATTAAAAGTTTTTTAAAAAAAAGCACAGGTGACAACCTGGACTTGCTGTTGGCATCTGAAGAGGGGGATGGGGACAGTCTTGCAAGACTGGACCCTTAACCTATGGGATCTGATGCTGTCTCTGGGTAGATAGGTCAGAATTGAGTTGAATTGTAGGGCATCCTGCTGGTGTCCAAGAATTGCTTGGTGGTGTGGGAGAACCCTTCCCCCACACACACACTTTGGAATCGGTGACCAAAACACCCTATTAATTTTCAATATCTCTAAAGTTCATGCCATCCCTCTGTAGTATCCTATATTCCTTTATTTTGTTGACATCTTCCACTCTCTTCCTAATCCTAGCTTTCCATTAAAATAACATGGTGTTTTGAGAATCTCTGGGGGAGGGGGTCCAGCTGGCTTCACAATTCTCATTTTTAGCAAGTGCTACGGACTAAGTTGTGTCCCCTCAACATTCATACAATAATACCCTAACCCATAATGTGACTGTATTTGGAGATAGAGCTTTTAGAAGGAAATTGAGGTTAATAGAAGTCATAAAGTCGTAAGAGAGTGATTCTAATCCAGTAGTATTGGTGGCTTTTTAAGAAGAGGAAGGAAGAGATAACTCTTTCTGCATGCATGCACTAAGGAAAGGTCATGTGAGCCCACAGCAAGAAGGCACCCGTTTACAAGCCAGGAAGACAGTTCTCATCAGAAACCTATCATGTTGATCTTGGGCTACCAGCCTCCAGAATTGTGAAAAAACAAAGTTCCGTTATTTAAACCACCCAGTCTATGGTATTTTTTTATGGCAACCCAAGCAGACTAAGAAAGCAAGGTTCTCAGAGGATTCTCATGCAGCCAGTTAGGACCTGGCTCCTTTCACCCTTTTATCCAGAAAACTCCCATTCATCTTTAAAGATTTAGCTTAGGTGTAATCTTCTATGGTATGCCCATCCCTGACAACGCAGACAGCTCCTGGACCAATGAAACCTCCTTGGACTAGTGCTGGATTTACCATAGGCCTGTGCTCACAATCTTTCTGTATCTGCTTGCTCTGGACTATGCCCTGGACCAGTGTAAGTTCCAGAATAGCTTATAATTAGCCTTAGGAGCAGCAATCTGAGTGGAAGGGACAGCGCCTATCAGGGGACTTGTCTGTGCTGTACTCTGTAAAAAGATTGAGAAAAAGTAAATTCTCCTTATTGAAGGGGGCTACCTTTGGCATTACCACTTAAATGTCACTGCTCTTTTCCTGTCTTTGTATCCATCTTGATTCTTCCCTGTCCCTTCTAAAAAATTCATTCTGTGTCCCATCCCCACAGAGCTTGATCAATTTGAGGGCAGTGATGATGAGAGTGACTACTCTTGGATTGGTTCTGTCTATAACAACACACAGATGCAAATAGATCAAGCTGTGTTTCTTTCCTTCCTTGGTTTACAATCAAGGATATTCTTTTTACCTTTCTTTTCTTTTCTTTTCTTTTCTTTTTTTTTTTTGCGGTACGCGGGCCTCTCACTGTTGTGGCCTCTCCCGTTGCGGAGCACAGGCTCCGGACGCGCACGCTCAGCGGCCATGGCTCACGGGCCCAGCCGCTCCACGGCGTGTGGGATCCTCCCGGACCGGGGCACGAACCCGCGTCCCCTCCATCGGCAGGCGGACTCTCCACCACTGCGCCACCAGGGAAGCCCAAGGATATTCTTGATTATGATCTATTACTTCTTCAGTCCTGTGGTCCTTGTGTGAAATAACACTGGCTGTCACACTGGATGACTGAAAGAGTCTAGGGCAATGTAAACACGAATCAGGTCCAGAAGGATGGAGTAGACATATTTTTTTCCCATTAATCCCACTAAGTACTGTTAAAAACCCTGGGCATTGTATATAAAACAAGCATGCAAAATTCTAAAAGGTTGAAAAAAGAATGCAGACTGGTTAGGCACCTCAGGACCTGAAGAGCGTTACACTGGTGAATTCCCTGAGTTTTCTTTTTATCTCATATTTCTCAGACTCGAAGCTGAAGAAGCCAGCAACCCAGAAACACCAATGCATATAGAAAAAAAAAGCCCAACAAAAGCTTGCTCTCTCTAGACAAAGGAACAGGAAAGGAACAGCTTAACAAGATAGAAAACATTCATAAAATAATTGTTCTACTCCAGTCAAACACCACTGAAAAAACCATGGCTTCATCCCCACTCCCACTAGCAAAGGCCAAGTAGGGAGTACAGACTTTCACCTTGCAAAGCTGTAATGAACATCCCCTACAGAATAGGTCAAATTAGAGAGCTCAGACTTTCATTCCCACCAGGCAGTAATGAGCCCTCCTTCCACTGTGGTATCAGAGAGACCACCTGGAGGACCTGGACTTCCATGCCCACAAGCAGTAGCAAGGTCTCCCTCACATTCTCTACTGGGGTGGTGTCAGAGGAGGCCTAGTGGACAGTAAAGAAACCATGCCTAACATTATGTCAATTGAAGCTGCATGGAGAACAAGAACTCCCAGCCCCACACAGCAAAAATGAGGAGTGCTTCCCTAACTTGGATGTCAACAGAGGCCAAGTGGGAAACTTGGATTTCTATATCCACTAATGAGGTGGCACTCTCTCCTTCCCCCACTGGAATGGTGTCAAATAAAGTCAACTTAAACAGAAGGTTTAAGTAAGATCCAGAGACTCAGAACATAATATGAAAATGTCCAGGTTTCAACTGAAAATCGCTCATCATGACAAGAACCAGGAATACGTCAAACTGAGTGAAAAAAGAAAATCAATAGATGGCAACACTGAGAAGATAGAGATGTTAGGATTATTTGACAAAGATTTTAAAGCAGCTGTTATAGAATCACTCCAGAACATAATTATGAACACTCTCGAATCAAACAATTTTATTTTATTAATTTTTATTGGAGTATAGTTACTTTACAATGTTGTGTTAGCCTCCACTGCACAACAAAGTGAATCAGCCATACGCATACAGATATCCCCTCCCTTTAGGACTTCCCTCTCATTTAGGTTACCACAGTGCATTAGGTAGAGTTTCCTGTACTATGCAGTATGTTCCCATCAGTTGTCTATTTTATACATGGTATCAATAATGTATATGTGTCAATCCCAGTCTCCGTCTCTATTTCTGCTTTGCAAATAAGATCATCTATACCATTTATCTAGATTCCACATATATGCGTTATTATACGATATTTGCTTTTCTCTTTCTGACTTACTTCACTCTGTATGACACTCTAGGTCCATCCACGTCTCTACAAATGACCCAATTTCATTCCTTTTTATGGCCAATTAATATTTCATCGTATATATGTACCACATCTTCTTCATCCATTCCTCTGTTGATGGACATTTAGGTTGCTTCCATGTCCTGGCTATTGTAAATAGTGCTGCTATGAACATTGGGGTGCATGTGTGTTTTTGAATTATGGTTTTCTCTGGGTATATGCCCAGTAGTGGGATTGCTGGGTCATATGGTAGCTCTATTTTTAGTTTTTTAAGGAACCTCCCGTACTGTTTTCCATAGTGGCTGTATCAACTTACATTTCCACCAACAGTGTATGAGGGTTCCCTTTTCCGCACACCCTCTCCAGCATTTATTGTTTGTAGATTTTTTTTTAAATTATTTTGCAGTACGCGGGCCTCTCACTGTTGTGGCCTGTCCCGTTGCGGAGCACAGGCTCTGGACGTGCAGGCTCAGCGGCCATGGCTCATGGGCCTAGCCGCTCTGCGGCATGTGGGGTCTTCCCGGACCTGGGCACAAACCCGTGTCCCCTGCATTGGCAGGCGGACTCTCAACCACTGCACCACCAGGGAAGCCCCTGTTTGTAGATTTTTTTTTTTTTACATCTTTATTGGGGTATAATTGCTTTACAATGGTGTGTTAGTTTCTGCTTTATAACAAAGTGAATCAGTTATACATATACATATGTTCCCATATCTCTTCCCTCTTGCATCTCCCCCCTCCTCCTCTCCCTATCCCACCCCTCCAGGCGGTCACAAAGCACCGAGCTGATCTCCCTGTGCTATGCAGCTGCTTCCCACTAGCTATCTACCTTACGTGTGGTAGTGTATATATGTCCATGCCTCTCTCTCGCTTTGTCCAGCTTACCCTTCCCCCTCCCCATATCCTCAAGTCCATTCTCTAGTAGGTCTGTGCCTTTATTCCTGTCTTACCCCTAGGTTCTTCGTGACATTTTTTCCCTTAAATTCCATATATATGTGTTAGCATACGGTATTTGTCTTTCTCTTTCTGACTTACTTCACTCTGTATGACAGACTCTAGGTCTATCCACCTCACTACAAATAGCTCAATTTCGTTTCTTTTTATGGCTGAGTAATATTCCATTGTATATATGTGCCACATCTTCTTTATCCATTCATCCGATGATGGACACTTAGCAAGTTTGCTTTGGGCAAGGGTGTGTGGGAAAGATGAAAGAACCAACAAAAGAGACTAACCCCCTGCAGGCTGTGTTCCTGCCGCCAACCCCAGTCTGTGCAGGAATCTCTCCGCTTTGCCCTCCGCACCCCTGTTGCTGTGCTCTCCACTGCGGCTCCGAAGCTTTCCCCCTCTGATACCCGCAGTCTCTGCCCGCGAAGGGGCTTCCTAGTGTGTGGAAACCTTTCCTCCTTCACAGCTCCCTCCCACTGGTGCAGGTTCCGTCCCTATCCTTTTGTCTCTGTTTTTTTCTTTTTTCTTTTGCCCTACCCAGGTACGTGGGGGGGTTCTTGCCTTTTGGGAGGTCTGAGGTCTTCTGCCAGCGTTCAGTAGGTGTTCTGTAGGAGTTGTTCCACGTGTAGATGTATTTCTGGTGTATTTGTGGGGAGGAAGGTGATCTCCGTGTCCTACTCTTCCGCCATCTTCCCGGAAGCCCTCCTGTAGATTTTTTGATGATGGCCATTCTGACCAGTGTGAGGTGATACCTCATTGTAATTTTGTTGAATCAAATAATTTTGAAAAAGGAAAGCCTCAGCCAAGAAACAGAAAATCTCAGCAAATAAATAGAAGATATAAAGAAGAACCAAATGGATATTTTGGAATCGAAAAATACAGTAACTGAAATAAAAATCTCCATTGGATAGGCTCAACAGCAGAATGTAGTGGATAGAGGAATGATTCAGTTAACTAGGAACTAGCACAGTAAAAATTACCATCTGAGCAACAAAGAGAAAAAAGACTGAAAAAAAGAGCCTCAGGGGCATGTGGGACTATAACAAAAGGTCTTACATTTGCTTCAGAGTCCCAGAAGCAAAGGAGAAGGAGATCAAGGCTGGAAAGTTACTTTAAAAAATAATGGCTCAAACCTTCCTAAATGTAGCAAGGAACATAAACTTACTGATTCAAGAAGTGAACTCCAAACAGGACAAACCCAAAGTAATCTATGCCAAGATACATCATAATTAAACTAATGAAAACAATAGAAAGAAAAATCCTTGAAAACAGCCAGAGAAAAAGAGAAGAAATCATACAAAGTGTGTTCTCTGACCACAAAGGAGTCAAACTAGAAATTAATAACAGAAAGATAATAGGAAAAGCAACAAATACTTGGAAACGAAACAACATAATTCTAAATAATCTATGGGGCAAAAAGAAAGAAAAAATATATAGAAATGAGTAAAAATGAAAAGACAGCATATCAAAATTTGTGGAAAATAGCTAAAGCAGTGCTGAGAGGGAAAGTTATAGCAGTAAATAAAGAGGGAAGGAAGGGAGGGAAGGAGGAAGGAAGGAAGGAAGGAAGGAAAGGAAAGGAAGAAAGAAAACTACAGACCAATATTCCTCATGAACATAGATGGAAAAATCCTTGAAATGTTAAGAAATAGAACTCAGCAATATATCAATATAAAAGAAATCATACACCATAAACTACGGAATTTATTCAAGGATGAAGGTAGCTACGTAGGTAAATATAAAATCCAATAGTATTGCATTTTTTTTTCTTTGAAACTCCTATTTTTTCATTTGAAACTCCTATTTTTTCCTCTGTATGATTTAAAAGGTATCTAATACAATAATTATAAATCTATATTACTGGGCATACAAAGAGCAAAGATATAAGATGTAACAATAACAACATAAAGAAAGCATGGAACTGTAAAGGAGTAGTTTTTTACACTATTGAAACTAAGTTGTTATTAATTCAAACCCGATTGTTATAAAGTTAAGATGGTGATTGTAATCCCCAAGGTAACCGCTAAAGAAACAACTTCAAAATATACATTAAAACAAACAAGAAAGGAATCAAAACAGTACACTAGAAAGAAAATGAATCACAAAAAGGCAGTAAAAGAGGCAATGAGGAACAAAAGGTATGGTATATAAATGGCAGAAGCCTTTCCTTATCAGCAAGTACTTCAAACGTGAAGGGATTAAACTCTACAATTAAAAGATTAAATTGTCAGAATGGATAACAGAAACCATGATCCAACTATGTACTTCCACAAGAGACTCACTTTAGATACAAAGACTATTGAAACAAACAACCTGGATGAATCTCCAGAGAATTATGCTAAGCAAAAAACAAAGCCAATCCCAAAGGTTACATACTATATGCTTTATTTATATAACGTTCCTGAAATAACAAAATTGTAGAAATGGAGAACAGATTAATGATTGCCAGAGGTTGAGTGGGTGGATATATGAGGGAAGTGAATGAGGTTATAAATGAGCACCATGAGGGATTTTTGCAGTGATGGAACTGTTCTGTATCCTGACTGTATCAATGCCAATATCCTGGTGTTGATATTGTACTATAGTTTTGCAAGATGTTAGCTTTGGGGAAAAAGTGGGAAATCGTTACATGAGACCTCTTAGTATTTTTTCTTACTACTGCATATGAATCTACAATTATCTCAAAATAAAATTTAAAAACTCAGAATGAATAAAAAGAAAAAATTCTGGATGGAAATATACTAGCTCTGGGTGATTGTATTATGCTGGATTTATTTTTTCCTTTGGGCTTTAAACAACTTTTGAATTTGTCTAATATGAACTGCATTATTTGTGTATTTATTTGGGTTATTTGTGCAGATGTGTGGGGATCATCAAAGTGGTTTTTCCTTCCTCGCTCTTCTTCTAGCCCTTCCCTCAAGACTCCCGTGTTACTTAAGCAGCCTCCCTACTAGACTCTCATTCACCCCACCACAGCACATCCCTGTATCTGCCTTTAGATCTTGCGTTTACGCTAGTCTTTCCTGCACCTGGGTGGGATCAAAGCCTTATCTTAAGGCTAGGATCTGTGAATGGATTTCAGGTTTCAATCTAGGGAAAAGGACAGGGATAGAATTTGGAAGATTCAGAGAGGGAGCATGAAGTCCTTTGCTACATCCCTGATAAAATAGAGCTAGTGGCAGGGCTTACCTGGTGGCGCAGTGGTTGGGAGTCCGCCTGCCGATGCAGGGGACACGGGTTCGTGCCCCGGTCCGGGAAGATCCCACATGCCGAGGAGCAGCTAGGCCCGTGAGCCATGGCCGCTGAGCCTGCGCATCCGGAGCCTGCGTTCCACAACGGGAGAGGCCACGACAGTGAGAGGCCCACATAACGCAAAAAAAAAAATATATATATATATATATATATATATATATAGCTAGTGGGAAGCAGCCGCATAGCACAGGGAGATCAGCTAGGTGGTTTGTGACCAGGGGCGGGATAAGGAGGGGGGGTGGAATAAGGAGGGTGGGAGGGTGGGAGACCCAAGAGGGAAGAGATATGGGAACATATGTATATGTATAACTGATTCACTTTGTTATAAAACAGAAACTAGAAACTAACACACCATTGTAAAGCAATTATACTCCAATAAAGATGTTAAAAAAAATACACTGTACATAACCTAGGGAATGAGAGAAAGGCCCCTGGGGTATGGTTGCGGTTGTTTTTCTCTGTTCTTTTTTTTTTTTTTACACTCAACTCACCCACACAGCTTTACAAATGAATCCAGAAATAGGCACCTGGCTCCCTATTATCTTCTACAAATGCTGATTCTTCTCTTCTGAGGAAGTAGTACCTACCTCCTTCCTAAACAATAAATCAAAGCCCTGAAATTCATTTGAAAGACGCCAGGTTTTGCCCTTGGTTAATTTCTTATTTCACCTTGTTGTTACTTAAGGCTGAAAGCATGTGGTGTGTTTCAGTTTTAAATGAGTGCTGCTGAGTTGGATTCTTGGATTCTTTCTTGTTGCTTTTGTTTTTTTGGAGGGAGGAGGGGAAGATTCCAGTTAAATTTTTTCCAGCATTTTATTATGAAACTTTCAAGGACGCAGGAAAGCTGAAAGAATTTTTCAGTGAACGCTTGCATACCCATCATATAGATTCTACAATTTACATTTTGTCGAACTTGCTTTATAACATACTTTCCCATCTAGCCACCCTGTTTATACATTCATTGATCTGTTGCATTTATCGTTTTGAAGCCAAAGTAAGTTTAAGACTTTGGTACACTTCTCCCTAAACACTTCAGTATGCATGTCATTAACTAGAGTTCAGTAATTTTCTAAGGTTTTTTTCTCTTAATGTAAAATTTACATACAACAAAAAGTATGAATCTTGTGGTACATTGGCTGAGTTTTGACATATACATACAAGTGTGTAATCCAAACTTCTGTCCAGATACAGAAAAGGAGCATCAGAAATCTCCCTTATGCCCCTTCCCAGTCATTCCCTGCCCTCAGTGCCCTTCAGAGGTAACCAGTGTTCTGATATTTTTGTGCCATCACTTAGATCTGCCTCTCCTAGACTGTCATATAATGGAATCACCAAGTATGTACTCTTTATAGAAGGCTTCTTTCACTCCGTATAATGCATTTGAGAGTCATTCTTGTTGTTATGTATCAGTAGTTAATTCCTTTTTATTGCTGAGTAGTATTTCATTGAGTACAACACAGTGTATCCATTCTTCTATTGATGGACACCCACCCTATTTCTAGTTTTTTGTTATTATGTATAAAGCTGCTATCATTGCTTTTGTGTGTGTTAATAAATGTTTCTCATTTGAGGAAGTACCCTAGGATATTTCAGTTGCAGGAATGGGTGTGGGGAAAGTGATGGTCTCTCACATGGTGGCCTGGTGAACTGGACCTTAGCTTAGTGGTCAGTCCCCTGAGAGGGCACTGGACCCTAGCATTCCCTCAACCCAGAAAAAAGGAATATTCATGTGCCTGGGATGCACTTCCTTTCAACTCATAAATTCCTCTGTTTGAGCAGGGCTGACTGTATTAAAAATTACTTTCAATGTGTGATTTAACCCTCACAAACTCAAATCAGTTTTTCTCAATGTCCACAGGCTCCTTCCTAACACTGGCTTCCACTGTGTTTGATGTAGACAACTGTGACAGGCTCCTATTGGGTGTTCCATTTCTGTTCTGGTCATCTACTATCATGAAGTCACTGTGTAATAATTCTAATTAAAACAATTTTTCAATTAGCATAAAGTAACATTGACTTGGGAAGCATACAGTTCTATGAGCTATAACACACTGTAGAAAAAAGCTTGTCCTTTAATGGAAAACTATGCATTATCTATAGCACACTCTTCCAGGCTCTCTGATTGAGGCCTGTTCATTGTCTTTGAGCAATTTTGCAAAGAGGGAAATTATTTTGTAAATTGTAGGTAGCTGATAGATATTCCAACTCTGTCTTATCCAGGAGAGTTTTGATTGGCTTCCCTCCTGCCTGTGGAAAAACCAGTTTTGCCTTTATTTGCAATTCAATTCCTTCATATGAATTTGTGCTTTTTTCACTTTTCCTTTGAACTGGTTATAACATCTGCCTATGTGCCTTATATTTGTTTGAGAGCCATGATTTAACTTTTTCTAAAAATTATGTTTCTCCCATTTTTTAGTTGAAATATAATTCACATATCATAAAATTCATCCTTTTAAAGTATACAATACAGTGGGGTTTTGGTATATTTTAGTATATTTATAAAATGTAGCAATCATCACTAATTCCAGCACATTTAACATACCTTTGAGATTCATCAAAGTTGTTGCATGTATCAATAGTTCATTCCTTTCTATTGATGAGTAATATTCCACTGTATAGATGTACCCCAGTTCATTTACCCATCACTTATTGAAGGACATTTGTGTTGTTTCCAGTTTTTGGAGATTATGAATAGAGCTGCTATAAACATTCATGCATAGGTTTTTTCATGTATTGTTATTTAATATTTTATTTCCATTTTATTTTTAACATCCCCAATTATTTGTTATTATTATTGTTGGATTTTATAATCAATGGCTATTTAGACTCGTACATAGATTAATTTCTTTGTTCACTATGGCACGTTATACTCTTCAAAGGTAGAGACAACAGTATCTCCTATCCTACATGCTCTTTTGCAGTGTGGCCTTGCCACTCCCCCATTAATAGGTCGAGTCAAATATTTCTCCCCTTGAATCTGGGATTAGCCTTAGTGACTTGTAGTAATCAATAGAATGTGGATGAGGTAACACTGTATGACTTCTGAGGCTAGGTCAGAGAAGGCCACACAGCTTCCACCTGGATCTCTTGGAATACTCCCTCTCTGGACCCTCCCATGGAGAAGCCGTTGTAGGTGCTATAGTTAACTATAATCTCCACTAAGCAGTCTTTGAGTTATCCCAGTTCACATGCTAGGCATGTGGGTGAAGAAGCCCCTAGATGCTTCCAGTCCTCAGCCCTCCGAGTCATCGCTAGCCATTCAAGACTTTCCAACTGAGGTCCCAGACATCATAAAGCAGAAACAAACCACTCTTGGTGCATACACAGATTTTTGTGGGAAGAGAAGTTCTCATGTCTCTAGGATAAATACCTAAGAGTGGGATTACTCAGTCCTATGGTAAGTGAATGTTTAAGTTTATAAGAAACTACCAAACTATTTTCTAGAGTGGCTGTACAGTTTTGCATTCCCACCAGTAATATACAAGAGCTCCAGTTGCTTGCAATCTTCACCAGCACTTGGGGTTGTCATCATTTTTAATTTTAGCCTTTCTAATAAGAGTGCAATGATATCCCACTGTGGCTTTAATTTGCATTTTTCTAATGGAAAATGATGTGGAACATCTTTTCATGTGCTTATTTGCATATCCTTTAGTAAATGTCTGTTCAAGATTTTTGCCATTTTTAATCGGTTGTTTCAGACTGACATTTAAAAAAATTAAATCTGATAATATCCCACATCTCCCCTTCCCTTCAACACGGCACTTATGTCTCATTTTATTTTCCATTCAGTTTTTCTTTCTGATGTGCATTCACTGGGTCTTGAAAAATGCATGCACCTCTGGAAACTAAATCCCTATGAAGTGATACATCATAGTCATCACCTTAAAAAGTTCCCTCGTGTCCCTTCCAGTTATTCCCTGTCCCCAATTGCCCTCAAAGTAATCAGTGTTCTGATTTTTTTGTCTGATATAAATGGAATCTTACTCTTTTGTGTAAGACTTTTTAATTTAACGTATTTTTAAAATTCATCCATCCTGCATGTATCAGTAGTTCCTTCCTTTTTATTGCTAAGTAGTATTTCATTTTGCCAATAGATCACAGTTAGCTAATCCATTCTTATCTTGATGAACACCTGGTCTGTTTCCACTTTGGGCTATTATGAATAAAGCTTCTGTGAACAATCATATGAAAGTTTTTTTCTCTGGATATACGTTTTTATTTAATTTGAATACCTAATAGTTGAACCGCTGGATCATAAGATATGTATATAGAAGTTTATAAGAAACTCCCATATCTTTTTTCAAATGTGAAGAAAGACTTCCTTCGTCCAAGATGCCTTAGGCATCTCTGGCTCATGGGTTTCCCAGGAATAGAAGTGCCCTTTGTTGTGGAAATTGTGGAGGTGGAATGATTCCCACCCCCTTCCTGGATCAGAATTGATTCAAGAATATAAGTGCCTCTCCTAGCAGCTCTGCTCTCACAGCTGTCAGCCTTGGTCAGGGGGAGGCAGGGAAGTTTAATTATAATGCTTCTGACAGTGTCTGAGCACAGAGCCCAGTGCCTGCTGCACCAACAGCTGAGCTCAGCCTGAAGCTGCTGTGCTGAAAACTCACCTCTCAGTATCTGGCTGTTCTTCAGTAGGCCTGCTTAATGGTCCAAGAATTTCACGTTTCCACATGCTCATTGCTGGTCAGGTGCAGGTTGCAGGCACATTCCAGCTCCAGAGGCTTGCATCACTTTCCTCACGTTACCACTAGGTTAGCTGCAGCTCGTGATACAGTCCAGCAGAGCCCAAACCGCCAGAGAATGGAATCTTTAACACAATCCATGTTCTCAAAGTTTATCACATTTGCACATACATCTACTGACAGGCTCTGCTCATGTCCCTCTGGGATCCATTTTTATGACGTCTGACTTCTTTCTCTCATGGCTGATAGGAAGAGCAGGGGCACCAAGATGCTTTGGGAGGGAAGGCACTCTTGTTTTCCCCCTTTACTTTAAAGAGTAAAATGCTCTTTACTTCCTCCCATAGCACTCTTTTATGACACTGAACACATTCTTCCCTGTATCTCCACTGTTTGAGGTCATTTGTTTACTTAATACCCCACCTTGTTCCGGAAAGGATTTGAAGTGTTTTGTAAGAATAAATCGAATACAAATAGATATTGTAAATTAAAAGTGGAATGAAAGGAAAATGAGGATGGGAACATAAAATGGAGTCAGGAATGCTATTTTTGTGCACTTTTTAGCTCCCCTTATCAATGTGAGTGCCATAACGCAAGAACTGTTTTATTCATCTTTGTATTTCTAACAGGGCTGGGTCCATTTTCTTTTTTAAAAAATAGTTTTATTGAGATACTCACATACCATAAAATTCACCCATTTAATTGTAAAATTCAGTGTTTTTTAGTATATTCACAGAATTGTGCAGTCATCATCATAATCCATTTTGGAACATTTTCATCACCCCATGAAGAAACCCCATACCCGTTAGCAGTAAATCCTATTTCCCCCACTCCCACCCCTGGCAACCATTAATCTGTTTTCTGTCTCTTTGGATTTGCCTATTCTGGATATTTCATGTAAATGGACACATACAATGTATGGCCTTTTGTGTCTGCCTTTCTTCACTTATAATATTTTCATATTTCATCCAAGTTGTTACATGTATCAGTATTTGTCTTTTTTTTATGGCTGCATAATATTACATTACATGGATGTAACACATTTTGTTTAGCCATTCATCTGTTGATGGGCATTTATGTTATTTCCACATTTTAGCTATTATGAATAATGCTGCTGTGAACATTTGTGTACAACTTTTTCTGTGTACGTGTGTTTTCATTTCTCTTGGGTATATACCTAAGAGTTGAATTGGATCATATTGAGTTGAGTTGGATCATATGGTAACTCTACTTTTAGTCACTTGAGGAACTGCCAGACTTTTCCACATTGGCTACACCATTTTACATTCCCATCAGCACTGCATAATGGTTCCAATTTCTCAACATTCTTTTCTTTAAATTTTTATTGAAGTACAGTTGATTTACAGTGTGTTAGTTTCAGGTGTCCAATATTTTTTATTATCTGCCTTTATGATTCTTCCATCCTAGTGGCTCCTTTGGTTTTGATTTTCATTTCCCTATAACTAATGATGTTAAGCATCTTTTCATGTGATTATTGGCCTTTTGTGTATCTTATTTGAAGCTATGTCTCTAATATCCTTTGCTAATTTTTTATTGGGTTATTTATTTTTGAGTTGCAAGAGTTCTTTATGTATCCTACATGCAAATTCCTTGTCAGCTATATGATTTGCCAAATATTTTCTCCTATTCTGTGGGTTGTCTTTTCACTTTCTTGATGGTATCATTTGAAGCACAAATGTTTTTAATTTTTTTTTTTGGTCATTTCTGCTTTTGATGTTGTATGTAAGAAGGTTTGACTTAACCCAAGGTCAGGGAGATTTCCCAGCCTTTTCTTGCACAGATATGCACATGTTTATTTACAACAGCTACCATTTGTTGAGCACTTGCCTTGAGCTTGACATTATGCTATCCACTGTCAAGAGGGTATTGATGTCAGTAACAACAACAATAGTAGCTAACTTTATTGAGTTCTTACATGAATGATCTCATTTCGTCCTCACAATGAATCATTGAGGTAAATATGAATATATCTGTTTTACAGATAGAGAAACTGAAGATCAGAAACATTATCTGCATGAGATGCCTAGAATTTCTGTAGCCATCTTCTGGCCATGAAATGAGGCATTGATGTCAAACTGTGGGGGACATAAGGGAAAAATGGAAAGAACCAGCTATTGATGAGATAACTAATTAAAAGCCAAATAACAACATCAACCACAACATTAATAGCTGACATTTATTGAACACAACAAGAGTTATCTCATTTAACAGTCACAATAGTTCTTTGAGGAAAAATACATGGTGAGGACCCCACTAAGAGGTTCAGAAATGTTAAATACTGTAGCAAACCTTGTTGGTACCTTCTACTTCTTCCTCACTAAGAGAACTCCAATTTTTTCACCTTCCTCTGTGTAGCCATAATGGGGAGGGGGGCTGAACTCTTTCTTATGCAGAGGAAGTGAATCATGATTAATTGAAGCCAATCAGTAGTCTCATTCCCCTTGTCAGTAATAAGTTTCTGCATGGAAGTGGGAC
Source organism: Grampus griseus (assembly GCF_964374135.1). Lineage (NCBI taxonomy): Eukaryota > Metazoa > Chordata > Mammalia > Artiodactyla > Delphinidae > Grampus > Grampus griseus. The sequence goes on along the minus strand of NC_138999.1, from coordinate 96,019,321 downwards.
TAATCCTAGCCAATATGACCTGAAGGAAAGTCTGCTGAGGGGCTTCTAAGAAAGATTTTCATTGAGAATAAAAAGAGCAGGATCTTCCACTTCCACTTTGTCTTTTTATCATTGCACCCCTCAGCACCTAGCACTGAGCCTGGTGCATAGAAGAAAACTCAGGAAATATTTTGTGGAATGAAATCTCTTGAGTATACTGGTGTAGGTCAGTTTTTTTTTCTTCTTTCACTCTGATCCATACAAGAATATATTAATTCAGGTATGATCCCTGGGACTGGCTATAGATGAGAAAGTACTTTCTAGAAGTTGTTTCCTGAGACTTAAATTAGGCCAGTGACCACAGGCACCACTCATGCTCTTCTAAACTTGTGGAAAAACTACATTAAGGATTCACATTCCCTTTGTTGATGTAGTGAGAACACAATATTTTGCTCAGTTCAAGCAAAATTTATAGGTAACACCTTTCACTGATCTTACACTTGCCAAACTTTCTCCCAGATGGAGATAGGTTACATCTTATAGTTTAAAATTAATTTTAATTATATAAATAATACATAAATGATTAAGCTTTATTTCCTTAACATCATTGCTTTATACAAATTATTTTTCTTTTTGCCGACGTATATTCTCTACTAATTCTTTCCGAGAGTTTTTGGGGGTGGTAAGTTTTCTGGGTTCTTATATGTCCAAAACACCTTTATTTCTCCCTCTCTCTCATATAATAGTTTGGCTTTGTATTAAATCCAAGGTTCAACATTATTTTCACTCAACACTTTGAAGATATTGCTCCATTGCTGTCCTGCGTCTGATTTTGCTAATGGAAAGTAAAACTTATTCTTGTTCATTATAGGTGGTCTTTATTTTCTCTTTGAAAGATTTTAGTATTTTCACGTTATCCTTGATGCTCTAAAATTTCACTGTGGTGTGTCCAGGTTTAGAGGTTTTTTTTTTTAATTACTATTCTTTTTTTAAAATAGGTTATCCTCCTTGGCATTTATAAGGCCCTTTCAATCTGACGATTCATGACTTCAATTCTAGGGAGTTTTTTCTTTGTTTGTTTGTTTTGCCATTTATTCCTCAAATATTGATTCCTTCCATTCTCCCATTTTTATTCAATGGAACTCCCTTTAGACAAATGTGGAAATTTCTTGATTTGTTTATATTTCATGCCTCTCACATTTTCTTTACTACTTCCCATCCCCTTATCCTTTATACTATGCTCTGGGTGAATGCCTCAGCCCAATTTTCCAGCTCTATGATTTCATCTCTGTTTCTATCCATCACAAATCTTAGTTCAGTCCATTTATTAACTTCACCTATGTTATTTATTTTTAAAAATCTCTTATTTTTCATATTTACCTATTATTGTTCTATAATTACTTGTTCTTTCATAGATGTAATATCCTTCCTTATCATTCTGAGGTTATTATTTTATATTCATGTTCTGAGGACTCTACTTATCTAATGAAAGTCCTTTCATTTGTTGAGTATATTGTCTCTATTTCATGGCATTGCTTTGTTTAAATGTTTGGTGATTCTCTTATTATATGCTTCTCTCTGTAGTTGAGATTGTTTTAGACTGTCTGCTCCTTCTGTTTATGCAACTTGTTTCAGAGAATAGAGGGAAAATATGTATCTGCTGTTTTCAATCAGAGTGGGTGAGGTGGAGAACATGCCATAATAAGGGTACCTTGATGAATCTGTGTACCTCTCTATTTCTCATTAATACTCCCAATTTATTTTGCCATTGCCCATCACCCATGTTACTAGACTATCTCACTGTCTTAAGCTCCCTTATTCATTGCTTTCACTTGAAGACAAATCCCTCTGTTACTGCTTGCTGGTCCATGCAGTGGGATAAAGGATAGAGAGGAGTTGACTTTTCTGGCTTTTCTTCCCGCTATACTGAGTAGTTGCCTCTAAGACCACTCCTTTGTCATAGTTTTTACCTTTTGGCATGGAGAACTCCTGGGGTACTTTTATTGCCTATAAGAATACTCTCCAATGCTCTCCCATGCATGTCCTGAGCTGTGGTTTCCTTCTTTAATCAAAACAGATCTACTTCTCATCTTCTAAGGAGTCCTCTCAGTTTTTGGGCCACCAAGAGTGATTTCAAGCATGACTATGTATTGAATCATTTTTCTGTTGTGTCAGGTAGGATACAGCAAGTGAAGAAACTGTAAATAGCAGTGGCTCAAGGAGGATATGAGCTTATTTCTCTATCCCCATTTTATAAATAGACTCCACTAACTTGCTCAGTGTCATGTAACTAATAAGCTGTGGAACTGGGATTTGAAATCAGATCTGACTCCAAAGTCTACCTTATTAGTTTCTTTCCACTATGCCAGTGGTTCTCAACCTTGGCTGTACATTAGAATCACCAGGGTAGCTTTAAAAAATACTAATGCTTCAAAACCATACCAGATCAATTAAATCACAGTCAAGAGTATTTTTTAAAAGCTTCCCATTTGATTCAATTATAAAGCCAGAGTTGAGTACTACTGAACTTTCTAACTTGTTCCCTTTTTGCCTATATATGCTATATGCTCCTCCGCCAAATACTTTCCTGATTACCTGATTGCTAACACTCTGCTTAAGTTACTTGTCTGAGTAATTTTAAGAATTATTTTGAAGAAATATGGAAAATTACCTTAGTTCATGTTTGACTCCAAATTTTTAAAATCATTAAGAAATATGCCAACACATGCAAAATTGTACACATTCTGAAAATCAATCTATGTAATCAATTGTATTAACAGACTACAGAAGAAAATCACACAATCAAATCATTGACGTAGAAAAATGATTTGATAAAATTCAACACCCATTCATGATTTAAAAAAAAAAAAACACCTCGGAAAACTCTAGGAATACAGGAACTTGCTCAACTTGATACAGTACCTCTACCAGAAAACAAACAGAAAAACCTCACAGTTAATGTCACACTTAACAATGAAAGGCTAAATGCTTTCCAGCTAAGAACAGGAACAAGTCAAGAATGTCCATTCTCACCACTGCTATTCAATATAGAACAGAAATAGATTTACAAAGATATAGTCAGTTGACTTTTGACAAAGGTGAAAAAGCAATTCAATGGAGGATCTTCTCAACAAATGTTGCTGGAGCAATTATATATCCATAGACAAAAAATATGAACTATAATCTATATCGCACACCTGATACAAAAATCAACTCAATGTGCATCATAGATTTAAATATAAAATATACATCTATAAAACTTTTAGAACATAACATAGGAGAGAACTTCAGGATCTGGGCTTCATGAAGAGACATGACACCAAAAGCACAAACCATAAAAAAATGAATATATTAAAAACTTTTACTCTATGAAAGACCATGTTAAGGGAATGAAAAGACAAGCTATAGACTGAGAGAACGTATTTGCAAGCCCACATATCTGACAAAAGACTCAGATCTAGAATATATAATGAACTCTCAAAACTCAACATTAAAAAAGCAAACAATCCAATTAGAAAATAGGCAAAAGGCACAAAGAGTCTTATCACTGAAGAAGCTCTACAGTTATAGTAAATGAGCACATGAAAAGATGTTCAACACCATTACACATTAGGGAAATGCAAATTTAAACCACAAAGGGATATCATTACACATCTATTAGAACGGTTAAAATAAAAATACCAAATGCTGATGAGAATGCAGTGAAACTGGATCTCTCATACATTACTGGTGGGTATATAAAATATTAAGCCACTCTGGAAAACAGTTTGGTGGTTTCTTATAAAATGAAACACACAATTATCACATGACACAGCAATTACATTTACAGGCATTTAGTTTTCAGAGAAATGAAAACTTATGGCTGCAGAGAAACCTGTGCACCACCACTTACACTTAGCACTCATCTATTCTATTTCATTGTATATAACATCCCTTGTATGAATAACCACTAATCAAATTAGTATGCTGATGATAGGCATTTGGGTTGTTTTCACTTTTCAGCATTTCAGTAATGCTTTTATGAATATCCTTGTAGCTGTCTCCTTGAACACATGTGGGAGAATTTCCGTGGGATGTATATCTAGAAATGGAATTTCTGGATCATAGGTTGATATACATTTTCAACTATACTAGCTACTACCAAAAACTGCTCTCCAAAATTGTACTAATTTATGTTTCCTCCAACAGCGTATGAAAGTTCCAGGTGCTTTTTGTCTTTGCCTATACTTGGGATGCCATACTTTAAAAATTTCCACCAATCTAACGCTTGTAAAAGATGCAATTTCTGTTTCAACTTGGATTTCCCTCGTTATGTGTGAGGTTGAGCATATTTTTACCTGTTTATTGGCCATTAGGGTTTCCTCTTTTATGAACAACCTGAGCATATCCTTTGTTCATTTCTTTTCTATTGGAGTTTTGCCTTTTTCTTATTGTTATTATATATATAGGTTATATATATATAATTAATATTAATTAATTAATCCTATGTCAGTTATATAAGATTCAAATATCTTTTTCTTAGTCTGTTACGTATCTTTTCATGTTTTAATGCTATCTTTTGCCTTCAGAAGCTTTAAACTTTCATGTAATCAAGTTTACCAATATTTTCCTATAAGATTTCTGCTTTTTGCATATTGGTTAAGAAAGTCTTTTTGTCACAAGGAATTAAAGAGAATCTCCTACAATTTATTCTAATAATTTTCAAGTCCTGTTCTTTATATGCAGGTCTTTAAAACATCTGGAGTTTATGTATGGTGTGAACTGGGGATCTAATTTAATTTTTTCCATACGAAAGTTAATTGTCCCAATATCATCTCCTGAAGAGTCCATGTTTTCTTTACTTTATCCAATTAAACAAATACCCAAACCTACTTTGTGCTAGACATTGTTCTAAGCACTTTGCGTATAGTAGTGAAAGCAAACGAAATATTACCATTGGCATTATGAATTATATTTCATTAAAGCTACTAGAATTTTCCTGCCCTTGTGGAGCTTATATTCTACTTTGGGTAGGTTTATAATAAGCATAATAAATAGGCATATTATATAATATGCTGGAAGATGATAAGTGTTATAGAAAAAATAGAGCAGGGAAAAGAAAATTGGAGGGCTGGGTTGGGAGGAAGGTTCTGACTTTAAATAGAATAGTCTGGGTTGGTCTTGTTGAGAAGCTGATACGTGGGCAAAGCCGAAAGAAGTGAGGGAGGTGGCATGTGACTATTTGGGGCATAATAAAAGGTAATACTTACCTGATATTTGTGAATTTCACAAAAACTCCTGTTGGAGGTTTTTTTTTTTGGTTTTTGTTTTTTTTTTTGCGGTACGCGGGCCTCTCACTGTTGTGGCCTCTCTCCCGTTGCGGAGCACAGGCTCCGGACGCGCAGGCTCAGCGGCCATGGCTCACGGGCCCAGCCGCTCCGCGGCATGTGGGATCTTCCCGGCCCGGATCATGAACCCGTGTCCCCTGCATCGGCAGGCGGACTCTCAACCACTGTGCCACCAGGGAAGCCCTCCTGTTGGAGTTTTTAACTGGAGTTTTTTCATATCTATATAGATTACTTTGGGGAGGACTGATACCCTTACAACGTTGCATCTTGCCATTCATGAACATGGTCTGGCTCTACGTTTATTCACCGCTTCTGTTGTGCACTTTATAGTTTTCTGGCCCCCATAAACCGTTTGTATATATTTCCAACCTCACTTCCTGTTCGCTTATCCCACTCTACTCTAGATGCTACTCACTGTGTTTCTGATAGGTAATGTAAACTAATGATTGTGTGCGTTTGTGTGTGTGTGTATGATGGATGATGGTCTTGTTTCCTGACCCTGATCCTAAACCTGAGTTTGATTAACCCAGACCACAGCCCTTCTCCTTCATGATTTTTTGCAAGATACATATTCTTGTCCTGTCTCCTCAGTGAATCTTCAAGTCCTTCAGGGGCAGTGACTGATGTTATCTACTCTGCATCTTTCCTGTGGTACTGAGCACATTGTAATTACTCAAAAGATCTTACTGGTACATTTCCCACAATGGGGTTGCTGCACTTATCCTTCAATCCCTTCACGCCATTGAACCCTCAATCGTGACTCTCCCTTGATCTTCAAAGTTGACTTCCATACAGAAAGATGTACTTTCCCCTGGACTTGTGCCTGAGCCTTTCACTTCTGCCAGTGATCCTTCTCCTCTGAGGAAGTGAGAGAAAAAGTTTTGGTTAGTAGCTGAGAATTCTTTGAGAAGAATTACGTTGGTGAGATAACCTAGTCCAGTTTTTGAAAAAGGTTTTCCCACAGAACATAAGTCTATGAGATGTTCTGGGAAAAAAAAAGATCCTGAGTTAAAAAAAAAAAGCAGGAAGCCCTTTATACTAAATTGCCTTCTCGGAGACTGGTACCATGTTTTAAGTATATTAAAGACCCTGAAAAGTTTATGATAAAGAAAACAAATTTTGTTTAGCCCATCACTTTTCAAACATATTTGACCATAGAATTTTTTTCTCTTTTTAAAGAATACCTATTAACACCCACATACCTCACACTGGGAAACATTGATCTTGTTCACCCTCTGCTCTCTGGTATATATAAGGTAAACAAAGCCATCTATCCTAGACTGTCTTCTAAAGACATTTTGCTTTCACAGTAGTGTTAAAAAGCCTAGATCATGAGGAAATTTTCTCTAAGATCTATTCCAAATCCTTCATGTTTAAGTTTTATCATCCCATCCATTCTTATATCTTCACCAGAAATAAAATGATTTTGAGTTCTGATGCAAAATCAATTGCTGTGTATTTACAGAAAGCTTACTATGTGAAAGAAAAAAAATTTAAGACATTGGCTTTGCTGGACAAAAATGTTGCAGCCATTGGTTGGAATTTCCATATTTCTCTGCTTCTATTTCTTGATATTTTTCTGCCCTTGACTTGAATAACCCTGAGTTTTCAAGAGGTGGCCACAATGTAAGGCAGAAACAAATGGAAGAAAACAGGGCAGACACATGTTGTCCCCTGAGGTACTTATTTAGAAAAGAGGAGAGCAGCAGAAAAGTGTAGGGAGGACTTGACTGGGCAGGTTGCACACTTGACGCTGAACACCCCACTAACATAGATAGCTCAGGCTTTGCTGAGCTATCACCTTCCAGAGAAGAAAAATCATATATTTAATCCCATTTTAAGGCAGCTTACAGTAAAATACGTGTATAGCAAGAGCTTAACTATAAATCATCTAGCATTATCTCTAAAAAGTAGGGTTAATTATATTAGGAATCAGACATAAGATAATTCCTGAGCATGCTATTAGCTCTGAGCTTCCTGGAAGCCAAGCAAAAACTGAACCATGACTAGTTCAATACTGCTACATATTAATGCATGTAGCCTCTGTTGTGAATATGGTAGCCCACCCTTGCCTTACTCTTCTTTTGTCTTATAATTTGGCCTGATTTCTTGAATTCAATATGCATGCTTCCTTGCCCTTTATAACATATTTGATATAAAGAAGCCAGTTAGTAACAAATAGGCAGTTTGAGGAAAGAGCTATTAATATTTATCTTGTAGCCATCAGACTCACTTCACACAGAAAAGTCTCTGGGTTAGATACGAAGTCTCAAATTCTCAAAGATGAACGCTGCAGATCCCATTAACAAAATTATTACACCAAGCTAAAAGGTCTTTGGGATCCGTCTTCAACTTCATCCCCCATGAAATTCCGGAATGACTTTCCCTTGTCTTGTCCCTTTCCTACTGCTTCTTAGTCTACTCCACTAACCTCATTTCCAAACAACCAGTTGTTGGATGCATGCACTAAAATGCCATAAAGAATTTGCATATTTGATTGTTTTCTCTCAAGGTTAAATGAAGAGAGCTACAATTTCTAAGAAGCCTGGTTTGACTGTGAGTCTGGCCCCCAGGCAGATTAGGCCAAGGTTTTGGCCAAGTGAAATTGGCAGTTCCCTAGAAGAAAAGACTAGCACGTTGCTCATTAGAGCATTCTGAGCTTGCCTGTGCAATCTTTTTGCTACCCTGCAATTTCCTGTTGGTTATAAATGAAACCTTTCTAGCTGTTAATGCAGCCGGTGAGTTGAAAAAAAAAAAAAGCATGTAATTAATCAAAGGAGGTTGGGGGAGATTCACTAAGCTTGAGTTATAGGGGAGAATCTGGACAAGGCACTAGGACCTAGAAGGCATCTATCCACCCTGGCAGGAATTTCTTGCTTGGAGCTCAGACAACAAAGGCATAGAGAGATTGGTTTTCTTTCTCTCAGCATCTCCACCCAACCAGCAGAAAACCGGTGAGTGGGGCTTTCCAGTGATTTTCAGGGAGAATGTAACAGATGTCAAACGGGAAAAGCACAAGGCAAAGCTCTCTCTCTCTGCCTCTCTCGGTGTGTCCTCTCTCTCTCTTTCCCTCTGGTCTCCCCCCTCTTTTTTTTTTTTTTTTTTTTGGCCTTATTCTATCAGATTTTTTGCTAAGCCTCTACCTGGGATATTCCTTTAGAAAAGTGAGTTTGATGTTCCTTTGTTTTCACTGTGATGTTGATTTTAGAATAACAGCACCCCAGATCCTAAAGCAAAGCCAAGCGTTGCTGGCACGCCTGGGGAAATGCTTGCTACTTGTCTTGAGGAGGTGGGGTCTCTTACACTGCAGGTTGTCTGACAGAGACAATGCTGAGCTCAGCACAGGTCATGGTGACATTGGGAGAATAGAGGGAGCGAGCCTGGCAAACCTGCTAGGCACCAGTCTTTATCTCCTGTCTTCCTGGTCCCTTGCAAATATCTCAATGTGGCAGTGTGTAGCAGCTGAGCCCTGCTTGCTTTGTGAGTCCTTTTATCCCCATCTGTGCGATGCATGTTAATAGTTTGGTTCCTAGGCTGTCACTACCTTTGCTAGCGTTTGGGGCTTCTGTTGTATTTGGTTTCATATTGTGCTTTTCTTTCTTTCTTTCTTTCTCTTTCTTTCTCTCTCTCTTTCTTTCTCTCTTTCTTTCTTTCTTTCTCTCTCTCTTTCTTTCTTTCTTCCTTCCTTCCTTCCTTCCTTCCTTCCTTCCTTCTTTCCTTTCTTTCAGCAGAAAGGGGGAAAGCAAATCTGACAGATGACCATCTTTTGCCTCAGCTAACACACCTGGGCAATAGATAAATTTGGGGTGAATTGCCTGCTGTGAAGGAAAAATGCCCCTTCATTCAGGGTAGAAGCCCAGAACAATGAAAGGTGTGCTTGCTTCTAAAGGTCCCATATGCTGTTAAAGGATTCATTTGGGAATTTTTCAACAATTAAATGATTCCATTAAGAGGTGGGGCTGCATCATTGGTGGGGGTGGGTAGAGCACATAAAGAAGGGGGGGGCGGATACCAGGAGTAAAGCAGAACTAATAACTCGTTAAATAACTGATTTTTCTAATCCCTTTTTTTTTTCAGCTTATTTCTTGTGAATCTCGGATAGCTGCACCAGCTTGGTGGGGAAGGGGTTTGATGAATAGCACAAAGACTCCAGCTATTCCCTAGAGGCCGTCCCTTTAAAGGAGAATTCCAGTTTATTCTGGGGGGGGAGGGGATGCACACATTAGAGTAGGAAAGAGGGTTTGGGATAAAATTAAAACACTCCCCTTCATAGTCATTTTACTAAGATGCAAAGATTGCTTCCTGAGCTAGAGATGCTAACATTGGCTAGGTCCTTCTGTTCCCTTCAAGGGGGATTTTGTCGGGCTATGGATTCATTTACAAGCGTTAGTCATGTGGGCATGTGTGAGGAAACAGATGCCAGTTTTAATGTATTTAGCCTGAAGTTACAATTTGATAGGAGCCAGTGTCAGGAAGTCCCAGGATTTTAAGCTATTTCAAAATCCCTCCCTCTCCTGTGTTTGGAACAGTGCCAGAAGTGCCTCCCTCCCCATCTCTCACCCCAGTGCCCACAGCCAGCAGCACCCCTCCAGCCCCTCCTTCTTTTCTATTAAAATCAATATTCCTGCAGGTCAGGGGCAAGCAGCAGATGGGTCACGGGCTTTTTTCAACCAGTTCTTTTCACAGGCAGCAGATTGCAGATCTGGATCTGGCTAATATTTGAATTCCTTTCTTTTTTTTTTTCCTCCTCACCCCTTTTTCTCTGCTTCTTTTCATCCCCACCCTTTTCTCCAACACTCAGGTCTCTGAGGTTCCACCAAAATATGGAACTTGATTTTGGACATTTTGATGAAAGAGATAAGACATCCAGGAACATGAGAGGCTCACGGATGAATGGGCTGCCTAGCCCCACTCACAGCGCCCATTGTAGCTTCTACCGAACCCGAACCTTGCAGGCACTGAGCAACGAGAAGAAAGCCAAGAAGGTACGTTTCTACCGCAATGGGGACCGCTACTTCAAGGGGATTGTGTACGCTGTGTCCTCTGACCGTTTTCGCAGCTTCGACGCCTTGCTGGCTGACCTGACACGATCTCTGTCTGACAACATCAACCTGCCTCAGGGAGTGCGTTACATTTACACCATTGATGGATCCAGGAAAATCGGAAGCATGGATGAACTGGAAGAAGGTAATTCAAGGAGTGGGTGGTGGCCCTTAGTGGGAGGTGGCGCATCGTTAGTTATGGGTACATTTTATTAAAAGAAATTGGGAAATGTGTTTGTAAAAACACAAGGTTGCTGCTTAGACTTCTAATTCTAGAGGCATTGGCAGAATCATTAGCCGTTACCCTTCATGGTCTTCAGTTTCGGCTGGCGTTGAAGTGTGGCTGGCGATGACAATGCATTGTGTTTACCACTCGGTATACAAAGAAAAATCTGAATTGTGTCATTTACTCTAGAATGTGCTCATAGTTAACTCTAAATAGCACTATTGAGGCAGACCGTAAAATCATTAGGGGTATAAAATGAGCAAGGAAGATTGGTTGGGTTAACAGAGAGAAAATATTATATGCTAATATCCTTTGAACTGCTGAGAGGCTCTTTGTGAATTGCAACTCATGGAAATATGCACCCTAAAAGCTGGACTTCCTGGACGTATTCACAGAGGATTATACTTTTAGGTAAGTGGTCACTGCTCAGCTGTTGCTTCTAAAAAGCCCACTTCAGGGTGTGTCCCTAAGGCTGAGGTCATTGAGAGAAATACCAAAAAAAGCTGTAGGTATGTCTGGTATTTTAATAAAGACTATCCCTATTAGAATAGGAACTGACTCACTGTACCTAAATCTGTTTAAATCCTTGTCAGATTTTGGTTTTGCAATCGAATTTTATGACAAGATTGCTGAGAATCCTGACAACCTGTGTACCCAGCTCAAATATAGGGAAGATCCCAGCTCTTACCAAAACTTGCCCAGCCATGAAGTCTCTTTTGTGATCATTTAGAAAAATAGATCTTGGGACATGGTCTTAATATTTTACTTTATCAAATCAAGTATTTTGAGGATGCCTCCCTACCCCACCTTTTACTGGGTGTAATATATGTGATCGGTTTAACCTGACAATACTTTAAAGGACAGCACTCAGGAGTGGTGATAATGAAAATGTTCCCCCCAAAACCTCTTCCCACGCTCCAGCCCTCCCTCCTCATTCTTTCCATTCCCCCAAGCAAAGATGAGTTTAGAACAGGCAGATCTCTCTGAAACAGCCGGCGAGGAAGGAGAAACAAGACATTAAAGGACTTGGTATGGATGGGAGTGCCCCGCCTCTGCTTCACTGCTTCTAGGTTTCTTGTGTTTCTAGACAAAGGAGCATGAGGGCTTCCCTTGTACAAGACCACATTCTCGCAAGTAGCTGCTGTTTCTCAAGTCAGGTTGAGTGATTTGGGGCTAGTTACTTATAAGACAGTGTCCATATGGCTACTGGATCTGGGTCTCGGGATTCAAGTCTGAGGTTTTTCTTCAAGCTGACCTTGAGAAACAATGCTGAGGAGGCTTAGATTATTTGATCAGGTGCTGGATGGCCAGGTGGAGGTTAATCCTAGGCTTCTTCTGAACATTGAAGGATTGGCCATCCTAGCAAATATCTTAAAATAAAGGAGAGTCAGGGCAAACTTGAAGGACTTGAAGCTAGGCTGAGGGAGCTGTCCAACAGCGTAATCGATAGGGTGTGTGTCTTTTGTCACTGGAAAATCCACATCTCAGTCAAACTGGAGGGGTTTCTCTGTAAGAATTTTCATAAACAAAGCACCCTGAATCACCCAGTATGTCCTCATCGTTTCCACTAGCTGCAATCTTTTAAAGACCACGATACATGCTCGGGCAGAATTCTGAATCAAGTGACATTGTATTTGGAGCAAGGATTAGAATGTTCTTGTGTCTGATATAAGAGTGGTGTCATGCCCAGATTGCCCACTCCCCCAAATCCATTTTTTAACATGTCTTGCTCAAGGACTAGCCCTTGATATTGATTTTCCTCCCTGGATTTCTGTGTGTGTGTGTGTGTGTGTGTGTTGGGGTGTGTGTTGTGATAATCTTAGCTCAATATAGGTAATAAATACAATTTTGAAGACTGCAGCTTCCTTTTCTCTTGATCCTTTTGAGTCCTGCTAGATTGGACTCCTCTTATTTACCACTCCCGGGTGCAGTAGTAGTACTTCCTGGTGAATTTCTGGACTATGCAGAATGTAAATAAGGCTCAGTTGCATTTATCCACAAGTCACGTACAACCACAAACTGCAGTGGCCCTCAGTGCCCTTTCAGTCCTGAGTATGGCCCATTCAGTCAAGGAAATTCTGGGGTATCTCTGGGGCAGCATTGAGAAATGTGACCCATATCCCACTACCACAGAGCCAGATGGGAAAAGGTACAGATATGAAGAGGATAAAGAAAAAGGGTCTTTTTCTCTCCTATTTTTTGTCCTTTGCAACTGTAGGAATGGAGGACAGAAGTCCTTTACTTTTTTCACCTTTGGAAGAGGTTAAAAGAAAGATTTTAAAATAGTAATTCATACATGTTGCTTCCCAAGAGACTTCAAATTGAAAAAGTTTGGAGAGATCCCTGGGTGAAGAGTCAGAGGCATTGGGTTCTCATCTTAGAGGCAGAAGATTATAATAGGAAAAGAAATCTTTGGAATCTGATTTGGTTCAAATCCCAGTTCTGCCACCTGCTAGCTTGTGTGAACTCGGGGGAAACCATTTAGATTCCCTGAGCCTCAGTTGTTCATCTGTAAAGTGGGAATAACCGCTTTGAGGATTAAATAAAAAAATGGATACGAAGTGTTTAGTATTCTGCCTGGAACATGATAGCATTCAATAAAGGGTGGCTGGTACTATTTGAGTCATCCTAGTTTATAGCTGGTTAAGCTACATGACTATAAGTTTGTCCTTATCATCACTGTGACTAATGTTCTCTCTTTTTAAAACAACGTAAAAAAACCCAACTTTATTAAGGTATAACTTGCATACTGTAAAATACACCAACTTAAGTGTACAGTTCAATGAAAGTGTACAGTTCAATGACTTTTAAAAAATTTACAAGTGGTGAGACCATCACCATAATCTAATTTTATACCATTTCCATCACCCCAAAAAGAAACCCTGTGCCAATTAGCTGTCACTGCCCATTTCCCGTATTCTCTCCAGCTCTAGGTGACAACTTATCTACCTTGTGTCTCTACAGATTTGCCTATTCTGGACATTTTATGTAAATTGAATCATACACTATATGGTCTTTTGTGACTGGCTTCTTTCACTTACAAAATGTTTCCAAGGTTTGTCCATGCTATACCATGTATCAACACTTCATTTCTTTTTTTTTTGAGGAATAATATTTCATTGTATGTATAGACCACATTTTGTATATCTACTGTAATATTCTTATCTGTAAAATGAGACTAGTAATACCTGCCTTCTTTATCTATTAGAGTGATTGTGAGGATAAAATTAGATGATAAATATGGAAACACATCGACAAGGTAAAACTACAGCTACAAGGTACTATTATTGTTCATGATGTAAAAAAAATAATAGTAATAAGAAAAATGGTACAGATGAACCTATTTGCAGGGCAGGAATAGAGACATAGACGTAGAGATCGGACATGTGGACACGGGGGGTGGGGAAGGGGAGGGTGGGATGAATTAGGAGATTAGGAATGACATATATACACTACCATGCGTAAAATAGATAGCTAGTGGGAACATGCTATAAAGCACAGGAAGCTCAGCTTGGTGCTCTGTGACGACCTAGATGGGTGGGATGGTGGTGGGTGGGAAGGAGGTCCAAGAGGGAGGGGATATAGGTATACATATAGCTGATTCACTTTGTTGTACAGCAGAAACTAATACAACATTGTATAGCAGTTACACTCCAATTAAAAAAAATGATGATGCCAGTGAAGGGTTGGAATAGCCAGTGGCTCCCAAACCTGGCTGCCTCTCAGAATCTTTTAGAGCTTTAGAAAAATATCAATTCCTGGGCCACGCCCCAGATTTGTTGACTCAGAATTTTCAGGGCTAGTGCTCCAGAGCCTGTTTTCACAGATTTCCCCAGGTGAGTCTTATGAGCACTTAAAGTTGGGAAGTACTAGATTAAGTGATCTTGACGGTCCCCTTCAGCTATGTACAATGGTGGGAATTCCTAGCAATACCTAAACCTTTGTTTTTTTTTTTGTTTTGTTTTTTTTTTTTTTTTGCGGTACGCGGGCCTCTCACTGTTGTGGCCTCTCCCGTTGCGGAGCACAGGCTCCGGACGCGCAGGCTCAGCGGCCATGGCTCATGGGCACAGCCGCTCCGCGGCATGTGGGATCTTCCCGGACCGGGGCACGAACCCGTGTCCCCTGCATCGGCAGGCAGACTCTCAACCACTGCGCCACCAGGGAATCCCTGTTTTTGTTTTTTGATTTGTAGATCTTAAAGGAATGATGGAGCATAGAACATACTATGTTTCCAAATGGCCACATTATTAAGTATTTAGCCTAAAATAAAATGAAATAGAAAGCAATTGGTTAATAATCTCTCTGGCCTTGTGGCACTCCTTTGTCTAATGCCTCTAGTCTATACTGTCTGCTGCTAGATACTGAAAGTATTAAGGGAACCATTTTGGACCAAAGTCAGGTTATTGATGTCAGCTTTCCCACAGCTCCTTGGGTACACGAACAGTCTTCGTGAAGCCAGACAGAATATGGCCATATATGTATTAGCTATATTCCCAGTGGGTCAGTGAATGAAATCCACCAGTGACTTTTCGTTTTGTCTTGTTTAGTCTTCCATTGGAGAATTATTCTTCCTTCATGTACTGTCTAATTCCTTCCCCACTTCCTTGTATGTAAGTACCCAGATCAATCTTAGGGGTGTCCTTTTGAGCATTATTATGCAGACCATGGGACAGAATATTTACAACTGTGACAGTCTTGTTGGAAGATCTGTATGGTGACACCAGCTATGATCCACTTTCTTTGCCATAGCCCATTTGTTCCAATGAGATGAAACCACTTTCTCACTAATTTATCCTCTAACTACTAAAGCAAGCACACTGCCAAAGAGGAGGATTTTAAGATACCTGGGAGAGTGATACATCACTAATAGACCTGATAATACAATAAACCACCATTTAATATTTTCCTTCTTGAGGGAGAAAGCCCAGGAAAAGAGGAGAAAGCCCAGGCAGAAGTGCTTTTGCACTGAGCAGCTATAAACATGTTTAATGTTTTTGAAAACGGAGCTTTCCTGAAAGTGAAGGGAGGTAGACATTAGATCATCTTGAGCCCATAGCTTGTTCCCTTCCTGCCCTTTCAGCTGTGCTTCCATGACTTCATTTCCTTACCCCCTCGCCCTGAAGCAGATTGTCGATTCCAGCAGATTGTCACCTTGCTTGGCTCTGAAGCCAGCTTTCCTTCTAGGCTTCTAATGAGTGGGAAATGGCCGCTGGAAGCTGTGGCAGGATGGGAACCCAGCTGTGTAAAGCTGCAACACAGAACCAGGAAGCTTTGGTCGAGAGAAGCAGCACATTTGATGTCTTTCCAGTAGTACGAGGGGAGAGTCCTCAGGGGTGGGCCCCTATTTCTTTTCTTTAACATGTAAGTACCGTAACAACTTTATCTCCTAGAGCCTGTTTGAGATGGAAAAGAGATGAAAATTCCTTCTTATAGACCTTAAGAGCTGGAAGGGCCTTAGATGTCACCTAGCGCAATAGCTTCAATTTGTAGACAGAAAAGCTGAGACTCAGAGATTAAATGATTTGCCTGATGTCATACAGCTTGTAAATGCCTGCCTGGGATTTAAATCCAGGTCTATCTGACTCCCCCTCAACCACCACAAACATCCTGCCCTCTGGTAGGGGATACAGATAACGGGGGACGCATGTGTGGGAGCAGGGGGCACATGGAAAATCTCTGTACCTTCCCCTCAATTTTGCTGTGAACCTAGAGCTGCTCTAAAAAAAGATAGTCTTAAAAGATATTCTGCCCTCAGTGTGCACCAGCAGAGGCAGCAAGTGGCTTTGCTAGGTGTTATCCATGAAGCTACCACATTTGGCCTTTGACGCAACCGGAGGCCTCCTTTCAGCCAGCAGGAAATATGATCTTTGAAGCCTGGGTCCCGGGCAGTGCTCATGTTATATAATGATTATAGCTCAGTTCCAAGATGGTTGCCCTTGCTGCTGCTGCTTTTCTTTCCTTCAGCTTCTACTCTTCCTCTTTTCATCTCCTTTCTCTCCACCCTTTCTTCCTCCTTTCCCTCTTAGCTCTTTTTCTTGTTCTCTCTCTATTCCTTCAGATTAGGGTCTTAATAATAACGATAGCGGGCATTTGTCAAGTGCTTACTGTGTAGCAGACTCTGGGCTCAGCCCTGCATGTCATGCATCACCTGCTCTGAGCCTCAGAACAACCTTAAGAGGTAGGTATCGTTATCATCATCCCCACTTTGCAGACAAATAACTGAAGCCAAGGGAGGTCAGTCTGCCCAAGGGCACACAACTAGGAAATATTGGGGAACCCCATTGTGACTGACATCACATCAGCTGCTCTTTTTCCATTACTTCATATTGGGGCCAAAAGGAAAGAGAGTGGAGAGACTAAAATGTACTGTTGGAAAGTGTTCAACATAGATTTGCCTGAGAGCTGGGCCCTCTGAAAAGTTCTTGGGTGCCATATGATACTATAGCTGTCTGCCATCATGTTCATTTTCATGGGGGATGGTTAATCATACTCATAGTTCAGAGGCTTAAGAGGTTTAAGAGATGGGAGCAAAAAAAGTCCAGAGTCCTAATAGGGCTGCGCAGCTGACTCTCCAGAGGAGACTGTGGATGAGTGAAATCATAAATATATAGCCTCATACATTTGCACACCACCAGTTGTCTGACAAGAGTTTCAAAGTACATGACAGATTACGGAAAACATCTGACTCAGAGGCAGTGACCTCGTGGAAGGTGCCCGTGCATCTGGTAGAGTGCCATTTCTAGGGTATGGGGAATACTGGCTGTGAATATATGGGGGAATTGAAAGGGTCCCTTCATCCTTTAAGTCAAAAATTAAAGACCACATCCTCTAATCACTTGTGTAGGATTGGGTTAGCCAGTGGCAGCCAGAGAAATGAGGGTTTCTTTAGGCTGCGGTCTTTGATCGCCCCATCCTGGCTGTGCATGCATGCACCAGGTGCAGGAGTGAGGGCCTGTGCTCATCTACAAACCATGCCTTGGTCCCCTTGTCAAGACAGAACACTAGCAGCATCTGGGACTCAGAGCAGTGTTGGAAGCCACTTTGCAGACGTTACAAGCCACTTACCTTCCCGCTCCACACACACATATAAATGTCCTCAAAGGTGCCCTACAGAATCTCACTGAATCTTCTCTGAGCACTAACTGAGAAATTTATCAATTAACACGACTTAAAGGCTTTGGTGCTACCGCAAAGCAATCAATATTTGCACAGGGAGTGAATCATCAGCCCCGGCGTTTGTGAATGTCTCTGCTCGGTTCTCCTGCTGAGACCGAAGGAAGAAGAGCCCTCAGATGATAATTGTGTTTGATGCTTTCTTTGCACGGGCTCGGGTTGATTGATTGATTGATCGATTTAGCGTTATTACTGATGAGTTAAGCCTGATTCAGTCACACTGGTTTTCTGCATCTCAACCTCTGGCTGAACTTCTGTATACCTTGAGGCTAATGTGTTTCACTCAAAAAATTCAACCTTTTCCAATAGTCTCTCCCCGAGGCTGAGCCTCTCTTCCTCTTTTCTCCAGCTTCTAGTCCCAGGTGTCTAATCCCCTCCTCTTGCCTCTGGCCCCTGCATTTCTTCCGCTGTACTAGTCATTTCCTCTAGCCCATGGTAAATGTGAAAATTACACTAGATCCCTCCAATCCATAAATCAGGCTGTATGGTGTATTCTCACATCTCCACCTCATTACTTGTGGCAGCCAAGGGTGAGCACTGGTGAAGATGGCCCTGAGTACACCAAGCTGGTGTGTGGCATTCAGGAAGATGGAAAGATGAGGGGTGGGTGGTGGAAACAGGGGAGAGCATTTCTCAAGCAAGAGCTAGACTTGCAGACACAAGGAATAGTGTGTGTGTGTGTGTGTGTGTGTCTACAGGTTGTTATTTAGATAGTTTCTCCACCTGGGTATGGGGGTAAAAGACACAATGATACACACATACATACATGCACCACACACGCACATTTCACATTTTAGCATTCTACTGCTTTGCCATGTACGCTGTACAAAGTACAATCGGGCTTCTGGGCAAGTTTGCACTGTATGCCCAATACACAACGTGACTTTGGTCACTTTGACTTGGAATAAAAATGTATTGATTTTGAAAGTTCTCTTCAGTTCATAATATAACAAATAGGGCTGTGAGTCCAGAAATAGGACAGGAACTTTAAGAAATAGAGACATGTTAAAAACGCTCTAGTAATGCCCCTAGACATTAACACACATCCTAGGAGTTAATGTAAACTTTTCAATTCAAATGAAATCATATCAAACTTGAGAACCCCACTTGTTAGATTATACTTAGGTATGTTTATTATCCTTGGGACCCTTAGCTTTACAGGATTTTTTCAATATTTTGCCGATGACTTGCTCTTGAATTTGAATGAGCCCAGTTGTTAGAGGGCCTAATTAGGAATTGCACATGAAGTTTGTTTTTATCACCATTTTTCCAGAAGTCCTACTTCGAGGTCAGTGTGTATTAGTTTGGTTAGAATAGTCCATATACCTGCTG
This sequence comes from Grampus griseus, assembly GCF_964374135.1. Classification (NCBI taxonomy): domain Eukaryota; kingdom Metazoa; phylum Chordata; class Mammalia; order Artiodactyla; family Delphinidae; genus Grampus; species Grampus griseus. The sequence continues at coordinate 96,000,242 of NC_138999.1, read as the reverse complement.
TTAAACTAATCACCACTTATTTCTTCCCTTAGGGGAAAGCTATGTTTGCTCCTCAGACAACTTCTTCAAAAAGGTGGAGTACACCAAGAATGTCAATCCCAACTGGTCTGTCAACGTGAAGACGTCTGCTAATATGAAAGCCCCTCAGTCCCTGGCTAGCAGCAACAGTGCCCAGGCCAGAGAGAACAAGGACTTTGTGCGCCCCAAGCTGGTGACCATCATCCGCAGTGGGGTGAAGCCTCGGAAGGCTGTGCGTGTGCTTCTGAACAAGAAGACAGCCCACTCTTTTGAGCAAGTCCTCACTGATATCACTGAAGCCATCAAACTAGAGACCGGGGTTGTCAAAAAACTCTACACTCTGGATGGAAAACAGGTAGGTGCTTCTTCCCCGGATTATACCTCTTCTCATTTGTTCTAAATGCTTGGCCGACCATCTTACACCTCGGACATCATTTCTGGTTGGGAGACTCTTCCTCTACCTCTCGTCATCCCTACCTGATATATTATGTCTCATTTGGGAGAAAGGTCTTTGCAGCAGACAAAGCAATGGACCAGGAATGTGAGGCTTTGAAATTCTATCTGTTTCTGACTTGCCAGGTAGAATGGTCACTTACAAGCTTCCTTATCTGCTAAGAAAAGATGTGTTGGAGCCTAGGTCCTACAAACTCCTTGGAATATGAATTTAGCTAGTGCATGATGCAACCTGGATCGTTCAATGTATGTGACTAGAAATGAGATTTGCCCACTCATTTCTTCTTAGATACTCTTACATTGGTATTCAGCATCCATTCTGATGAAAAGAGGTGGAAGTGACCCTCATATTCTATGACGAAGGGAAGCACTGAGGTTTCTGGTTCGTTGTCTTTGCCTCACACTAGACCACATTTTTTTCTGTCTCCCTTTCCCATGTGACATAGCTGTCTTAATCTGGTTCCACTGATGGTTTGTGTGGAAAGGGACTATTTCAGGATCCTAAAATTAGCCCAAGAAAGATGGTACCATCTGTTTCTCTCCAAATCAGGTTCTTCATGTCATTGGTTATGCTACTAAAGTGCCACCTATATTAATATCTGGGAAAGAATGCAGCCGGGCGTCTCCATCAGACAGATGCACCATTCTCTTGAGCACAGGGAGCTGTAAATATATGACAAAAAATGTTCCAAGGGAATTGGAACACTGGCTGGTTTCTTTGACTGTAAAGAGAATCCTGGTCCCTCATCAGATAAGACAAGTGTGGATTATTATCAGTCCATACTTTCTACCTCTTAAAATACCTTTGGTGTTTGAACAACTATATAGATTCTTAAAAAAAAATAGATTCACCATATCAGGATGCTGAGTGTTCAAATGCAGAACTGTGCCTCCTCCCATAATCTCTGATATATACTGTGTGCTGCAAGATTTTAAGTTTCTGGGAAAATGCAAACTCATATACGTGGTAATTTGGTTAAATGTGTGGCTTCTATCTGTTCGCCACCATTTTGTGATCTGAGAGAAACCTGGAGGTACTGGTTGTATGTGATCTGTGTTTGTTGTACCACAGCAATGGGTTTATCTGCGATGGGAAAAGTTCTAACTCCTAAGCATCTAAGAGTATCTCTTTTTTGAGGACCAAGTGTATGATGAACAGGAGCTGTCCAGGAACAGGATTAATCATCGTAAACCTCACCTCGGAGAAGTAGGGTCTAGGGATTTTATGATCAGTGGATCTTCGAGTTGAGGGTGACCCTAACTCTAGAAGCCATGACATTTAATCTCCCTCCTCTGGCAAGGATATACTCTACAATCATTTCAGTTTCATAAAACAGCCTATTTCACTGTTGAACAGCTGTGATTTTTAGAAAGATTTTTCTAACGTTAGGTATAACTCTGCTTCCCTGTACCTTCAGCCTCTTGAAGAAGTACAGGGGAAATACAAATCAAGGACGTAAGACTGGGATTTAGAAGACTTCGTTTCTAATCTGGGTATTGCCACTTACTCTGTGACGTTGGGCTAACCACGTACCTGTCCTGAGGCTCACACTTCTCCTCTGTACAAAGGGGCTAATCACACCTGCCCTACCCATGTTCACAGGATTCTCATGAAGATCGAATGAAATCACGGATATGAAAGCACTCTGTAAATCAAAACACGCAATGTAAATACATATGCATACAATTCATCATTGAGAAAATATGTAAATTGTCAGACAGTTTACATATATATTAATAAATGTTAGCACTCTTCCCCCTACTTTACCTTCATCATTCTTACCACAAATTTCCAGCATTTTGTGGGATGTACCATACCTCAGCATTCTGTGATTGTTCCTAATAATAAATAAAGGGACACCTCCGCCTCTTAGGTAAACAAGCTCCAGTCCAGTGATGGGTGGATTTTCATCCTACAGCAAGCTTTCCAACTCCTTTCAAGGATTGGTTCCCATTTCTTTGGGGAACACGTTAGGAAATGCCAGAGTATGATATGGTGTGTGTACAGACACGTCAGGGAGGAGTGCTCGAGGGAGCAGGCATCACTGGCTCTGCACATACTGTTCCTTTTCTTTTTCTTTTTTTTTTTTTTCTGGTATGCGGGCCTCTGACTGTTGTGGCCTCTCCCGTTTGCGGAGCACAGGCTCCGGACGTGCAGGCTCAGCGGCCATGGCTCATGGGCCCAGCCGCTCCGCGGCATGTGGGATCTTCCCGGACCGGGGCACGAACCAGTGTCCCCTGCATCGGCAGGTGGACTCCCAACCACTGTGCCACCAGGGAAGTCCATGTTCCTTCTCTTTAAAATGTCTCCCTCTGCCTACCCTGACCCCGGGGGTCATCTTTTAAGCCCTACCTCAAATATCATGTTATTTCTGAAAACTTCTCTGTCTCCACCATGCAAAGTTAAAGTAATCTTAACCTTTTTGTTTGTTTGTTTTTTAATGCTTAGCTCCTGATTCATGGTGGATGCTCTATAAATGTTTGTTGACATAAGGAGATTCTCACATGGCCCAGGTAGCTGTTCTGATATGTTCTGAGAAGCCCTCTGTTTTCAATGTCCCAGACACTATCCTTAGGTCTATCAGAAGACATAGGGGGGCTTCCAAAGGAGTGCATATTCCACCCCGGCAGCTCCGATCTATTACTCACTTGGAAGTCACTGAGAGCAGACTTTGAAAGCAGTTTTTCCCAGAGTGTATTCTGAGAACTGTCCCCATCTCCCCACCCCCAGGAGCTCTTCATAAAAGGGTTTTGTGGTCAAATAAAGTTGTGAAATGCTGCAAATTATATGCCTTTCTTAGAGATTCACATTGCCCATTGGCACATTAAATGTTCTGAGAAGTCCTGCAGAAAGGAAACCCATTTAATTTAGACCCAGGATTTCCCAGTCTTTTTTAACCACAAACATATGGAATACACAGATACACGCACACACGCACACATACACACACTCTCTAGGAGCACACTAGGAAATGCTGTTTACAGAATATGCTGAATGATTAGGAGCTAACTACTCTAACCTCACTGGTATGCATGGGGTAACCCACAAATCAAACATTGTTGTGTGGTTACGGCAAGGACATTAAATAACAAAATTTGGGGGTGCAAGGACAAAACCTACTAATTACAGAATAGGTGCTGAGTATACTGAAATTCGGTGCCAAATTCAAAATTTTGGAGCCCAGCCCATCTCCCAGTTCTAGTGATGACAGCCCTAATGTTAACACCTGTCAGTCACTTTGATTACTGGTGGGTATTCTTACTGCTTGGGAATATGATCTTCCTCTCTGCAGGCTGAAGGCACATGTGTTGCAATGGCTCGGACTTGCTTGGATGAGATTCCATGCCTGTCTTTGGCTAAATGTGGCACCAGGCAGAAAGGACAAAGTATGGTCAAGGCTCTTTGTTATGGAACGTTTTTATCATGAAGTCAAGGCCATCCCTTGGTTTCAGTCTTGCTCTAACTGGATCCCAAACAGACCAAATCAAGTCGTTTTCTCCCCCGTCGTTTAAATAATGATCAGTTAAAACAGCCCAGTTGATTATACCAGATTTATTGTTGCTTCTGTTCTCATGTGTACCATTTGACTGATTGACTTATGCTGACTGACAAGAAACCTGTGGACGTGGCTCTCATCTCTTTCTGTTTTTATTTTGTTCGGATGTGCTTTTGGAGCCTTTGATATTTTCAGGGCTTATGTTTTGCCGGTATAGAAGACCAGTTTCCTCAGAGATATTTGCGGTCTGTGTAGGCAGGGAAGCTAACCATCACTAGGAGGACGAGGACCCAGTTTATTCCTCACCTCAATAAGCAATTGCTAATGGAATAAGGAGTAGTTAGTAGCGCTCTGGCTACTCCCACGGGCTGTAGTGGATTTCTAGGAGGTCGGGGAAAACACGATGAAGAGTTGGATGATGCTGCATATTGGTTCACTCTCAGGTGAAGTTGTTCTTTTGATTCCTTGGCAGCTGGAGTGATTGAAGTGTGTTGACAAAATTATCCAACTATTAATTTCTATAATCAAGTCACATATGGACCTTTATGCTTAAACGTAATGGACGCATAAAAACTGGAACCCAGATTTCTGGTTCACTTGGTAGTAGTGGCTCAGTAGATACATGGTCTAGCCTTAAATTCATTTCTGTAAAGCGCAGGGCATGGTGCTTCTGTTTTTTAGAGATGCAGAGCTTTAATGACAGACGTTTAGCGTTTTGGCGTCTTACACAGGGCTACAGCTGGTCCTCACACCATCCATTTTCATGCTATACTTATTGGCATCTCTATTCTCAGTTTTGCCCATATTCAGGTTCTGTGCAGAGATTCACTGTTGCCTCAAGATCCCTGCCTAAGGGATAAGTATGGCCTTTAGGATTTGTGTTAGCTTTGTTGGGCCAGTCTTCATTTGGATGAATTTATTTTGTGTTTCTGTCTATATCTTTCTAGTACTAACTACTTGAACCAGGGATTTTAGGTCTCAGAATAACAAAAGAGGTTTAAGCTGATTCCAAGATTACCCATAGCCTCAGAAGCTAGAACAGGAGTTTTAAGAAATGTTTTGAACCAGAAGATGGTAGAATAGGAAAATGAGAGCATGAAGGATGTTTGAACTGCTGCTAAGTATTCCAGGAAAGACTTGCCCCTTCCATCTTGCTATACTAAATAACTGGGTGCTGGAAGCACAAAGGTAATTGCAGAAAACACAGGAAGACAAGTTGGATCTAACCTTGGAAATGTTGAGTGCATTTCCCAAGGTGGATGTGACTTTATTTTGTTTGTGTAGCCGGTATTTCTCCATGCCCCCCACCTCTGCCCCCTTCAGCCACATCTGGTCTTACTTATACTCCCTGGCCTCCAGGTCTCCCAGAGCCATCCCCTCTCTCCTCCTAGTGTTGTGTCCTGTTAGTCAACCTTGGCTCAATCGAAAAGACCACGTGGACATAAATTATGCCCCAAAAGGGAGGTCATTTATCATTGACCTTCGCTTGAGAAAACCAAGGCTGGAAAGGTAATGTTTGCATTACCAAAAGATCCCCCTCCTCAACCTTCCACAGATTTGATTCCTGGAGACAGGATTTGAGACGATTGGCTTGAACATGAAGTAGAAAAGAGCAAAGAAGGGAAGCAGGCTGGGCTCTTTGAAAGGAGGTAGTTTGCAAACTACCTTGCTATATGTAATATAGACTTCAAGATGTCTCACACTGAGGTAGATTTTATGCTTTAAAAGAAGGCTTAAGGGAATTTGCTGGTGGTCCAGCGGTTAGGACTCGACGCTTTCACTGCGGTGGCCTGGGTTTGATCCCTGATCAGGGAATTAAGATCCTGCAAGCCACACGGCACGGCCAAAAAAAAAAAAAAGAAAGATGGAAGTGGCCAAACATCGAATATACTGTTGTTCTTCTGGAAAGAAAAGACCAAGTGTAGTCTGGTGATTGGTTATTTCTTCAGTAATTTATCATCTTAGAGTTTTATTCTTTTTTTTTTTTTTTTTTTGCGGTACGTGGGCCTCTCACTCTTGTGGCCTCTGCCGTTGCGGAGCACAGGCTCTGGACGCGCAGGCTCAGCGGCCATGGCTCACGGGCCCAGCCACTCCGCGGCATGTGGGATCTTCCCGGACCAGGGCATGAACCCGTGTCCCCTGCATCGGCAGGTGGACTCTCAACCACTGTGCCACCAGGGAAGCCCGGAGTTTTATTCTTGATGAGATGCTCTTGGCTCTGAGCAGTGATTGAGCTGGGGCTTGGTCCTTTCACTCAAAAGCTTTGGCACAGTATTCCAGTCTCCCACACTGACTAGTCTATCAATATCCAACATTAGCATATGGAAAGAACCCTAAACTGGGATTCAAAGACCTGAGTTCTCGTCGTCACTGTGTTCTCAACTAGCTATGTGTTATGGGGGCCAATCACATCTCTTCTCTGGAGCTGTTTTTGAGATAAGTACATGACCTATAAGAGTACTTCTGTCTCCATGTTAACAGAGTATTCATCTTACAGTGTTGCTTCTGTTTAGATATTTTTCACTAAGCTGCTACTCTTCTCAATGCCCTCCACCTCTCTATGCTCCTAGGATCTCCAACCTGATATAGTAATCACCTTGGTGGATATGTTGTTTTCTAGGATGGTCCCTAAAGGTATTTGCACAGGTCTTATATTCAGATCTTTCTTGACACCTGTGATGACATGACCAAAGTATATTTTCAAACTTGTAATTTTGATTTGAACGCCTTTTCTTTCCAATGTGGATGATATGAGAAGCAGAGGGTGGAGGAATCACAAAACAAGGCAAGATGAAAGCCAGCCTGCTAACTGTCAAACATTTAACAGTGCCATTATTAAGGTGTCTTCAACATAGTGGTGCTATTTTCAGTGCTGAAAAGAATTATTGACAATGGGAGAGGTTAGCATCAGAGCTATTTCTTGAGTAAACTGAGGAGGATCATTAAGTGGGGACTGATCCAGGGATGCAGGCTGTTCCATTAGCAACCATTGAAGTAACTGGCCTCTTGTTCTTAGTTCTTTACTTTCATCTTTCTCATTATTGCCATTCCCTCAAAGTGGAAGAAAATGCGTTGTCTCCAAATATAGTTTTAAAAATAGCTTCATTGAGATATAACCTCCATACCATACAATTCACCCCTTTTGTGTACAATTCAATGGCTTTTAGTATGTTCACAGAGTTGTGTATCCGTCACCAGGATCAATTTTAGAAAATTTTCATCACCACGAAAAGAAACTCTGCACCCTTGAGACATCATGCTCCAATCCCCCAGTCCCCCCATTGCTAGGCAATCACTTATCTACTTTCTGTCTCTACAGATTTGCTCATTCTGGAATTCTAATGAATGAAATCATGCCATATATGGTCTATTGTGGCTGACTTCTTTATTTAGCGTGTTTTCAAGGTTCATCATGTTGTAGCATAGCACTACTTCATTTCTCTTTGTGGCTGAATAATATTACATTGTATGGATATACCACATTTTATTTATTTATTCATAATTTGATGGACATTTGGGTTGTTTCAACCTTTTGGCTATTAGGAATAAAGCTGCTATGAACATTCATGTTCAGATTTTTATGTGGACGTATGTCTTCATTTATCTTGGGGAAATGCCTAAGAATAGTATTGCTGGGTTACATGGTATGTATATGTTTACATTTTGAGAAACTGCCAGACTATTTTCTAAAATGGCTGCACCATTTTACATCCCTACTAGCCATGTAGGAGGATTCCAGTTTCTTCACATCTTGCCAACACTTGTTATTGTCTATCTTTTTATCAGTCATTCTAGTGGGTATAAAATGGTATCTCATTGTGTTTTTTTTTATTTGCATGTCCCTAATAACTAATGATATCAAATGTATTTTCACATGCTTATTGGATATTTGTGTATCTTCTTTGTTAAGCTGTCTATTTAGATCTTTGCCATTTAAAAAATTGAATTGTCTTCTTATTATTGAGTTATAAGAGTTCTTTATATATTCTGGATACAAGTCTTTTATCACATACGTAATTTGCAAATATTTTCTCCCAGTCTGTAGTATGTGTTTCCATCTTTTTAATGGCTGTCTTAATTTTTCAAGAGCAATTTTTTTTCATTTCGGTGAAATCCAATTAATTAATTTTTGTGTATGGTATGAGGTAAGGGTCAAGGTTTTGCTTTTCTTCCTTCCTTCCTTTTTCTTTCTTTGTTTCTTCCTTCCCTCCCTCTCTCCCTCCTCCCTTCCTCCCTCCCTCCTTCCTTCCTTCCTTTTTTTGCAAATGTACATCTGATTTTTCCAGCACCATTTGTTGAAAAGATAAGACAGGTTTTTAAAAATTTGATTTTAATCTGAGAGTTAGAAATAGCAGTGGCCCATATATCCAGCGAGTACCTTGGCATCAAAAGTTAGCAGCCAAATTCTCTGAAGTTTTCTAGAACTTCCAAGAACTGTGGATGTGAACTAATGGCACAGAAGTTTCTCCTATATAGGTGCTCTGGAACAGTGACTCAATCCAAAGCTACAAGAGTGAGGTTGGCTAAGCCTCACTAAGTAGGAAAAAACTAGAGGGCTCAAGAGAAGTGAAAAGTTCCTTGGCGGTGCCCCCCTTGCTCTAGACCCGTGATGTTCTCACCCCACACCCATCCAAACCTGCTTGTTTCCATGTCCTATCCCTTCAGGGTAGTGTTAAGCAGGATTGGGGCAGAGGAGTAAGGAGATGCCAAGAATTGCTTGGGTTACTTTTTTTTTGGTAAAAGCTTAATGGAGATATAATTCACATACCATATACTTCACCCATTCAAAGTGTATAATTCAATGATTTTTTAGTGTATTCATAGATATGTGCAGCCATTGCCATAGTCAATTTTTAAACATTTCATCATCTCTAAAGAAAATCTTATACCTTTTAGCTACCACTCTCCTACCCCCTATTTCCCATAGCCCTAAGCAACCACTAACCTACTTTCTGTATCAGTAGATTTGCCTTTACTGGGCATTTTATGCAAGTGAATCGTACAATATGTAGTCTTTGTGACTGGTTTCTTTCACTTAGCGTAATGTTTCAAGACTCATCCATGTTGTAGCATGTATTTGGATTTCATTCCTTTCTATGGATGAATAACATTCCATTATATGGATGTAGCACATTTATTTATCCATTCATTGTTTGATAGACATTTGAGTTGTTTCCATCTTTTGACTGTTATTACTAATGCTGCTAAGAACATATGTGTAAGTTTTTGTGTGGACTTTTTTTTTTTTTTTTCGGTACGTGGGCCTCTCACTGTTGTGGCCTCTCCCGTTGTGGAGCACAGGCTCTGGACGCGCAGGCTCAGCGGCCGTGGCTCACGGGACCAGCCGCTCCGCGGCACGTGGGATCCTCCCAGACCAGGGCACGAACCTGTGTCCCCCGCATCGGCAGGTGGACTCTCAACCACTGTGCCACCAGGAGAGCCCTGCACATATTTTTTTTTAACATCTTTATTGGACTATAATTGCTTAACAATGGTGTGTTAGTTTCTGCTGTATAACAAAGTGAATCAGCTATACATAAGCATATATCCCCATATCTCCTCCCTCTTGCGTCTCCCTCCCACACTCCCTATCCCACCCTCCCTATCCCACCCCTCTAGGTGGACACAAAGCACCGAGCTGATCTCCCTGTGCTATGCGGCTGCTTCCCACTAGCTATCTGTTTTACATTTGGTAGTGTATATATGTCCATGCCACTCTCTCACTTCGTCCCAGCTTACCCTTCCCCTTCCCCTGTCCTCATGTCCATTCTGTACGTCTACATCTTTCTTCCCGTGTTGCCCATAGGTTCTTCAGAACCAGTTTTTTTTAAATTTTAGATTCCATATATATGTGTTAGCATACGGTATTTGTTTTTCTCTTTCTGACTTACTTCACTCTGTATGACAGTCTCTAGGTCCATCCACCTCACGACAATTAACTCAATTTCATTTCTTTTTATGGCTGAGTAATATTCCATTGTATATCTGTGCCACATCTTCTTTATCCATTCATCCAATGATGGACACTTAGGTTGCTTCCATGTCCTGGCTATTGTAAATAGAGCTGCAGTGAACATTGGGGTACATGACTCTTTTTGAATTATGGTTTTCTCAGGGTATATGCCCTGTAGTGGGATTGCTGGGTCATAAGGTACTTCTATTTTTGGTTTTTTAAGGAACCTCCATACTGTTCTCCATAGTGGCTGTATCAATTTACATTCCCACCAGCAGTGCAAGAAAATTCCCTTTTCTGCACACCTTCTCCAGCATTTATTGTTTCTAGATTTTTTGATGATGGCCATTCTGACTGGTGTGAGGTGATACCTCATTGTAATTTTGATTTGTATTTCTCTAATGATTAGTGATGTTGAGCATCCTTTCATGTGTTTGTTGGCAGTCTGTATATCTTCTTTGGAGAAATGTCTATTTAGGTCTTCTGCCCATTTTTGGATTGGGTTGTTTGTTTTTTTGATACTGAGCTGCATGAGCTGCTCGTAAATTTTGGAGATTAATCCTTTGTCAGTTGCTTCATTTACAAATATTTTCTCCCATTCTGAGGGTTGTCTTTTTGTCTTGTTTATGGTTTCTTTTGCTGTGCAAAAGCTTTTAAGTTTCATTAGGTCCCGTTAGTTTATTTTTGTTTTCATTTCCATTTCTCTAGGAGGTGGGTCAAAAAGGACCTTGCTGTGATTTATGTCATAGAGTGTTCTGCCTGTTTTCCTCTGAGAGTTTTCTAGTGTCTGGCCTTACATTTAGGTTTTTAATCCATTTTGAGTCTATTTTTGTGTATGGTATTAGGGAGTGTTCTACTTTCTTTCTTTTACATGTAACTGTCCATTTTTCCAGCGCCACTTATTGAAGAGGCTGTCTTTTCTCCATTGTGTAGTCTTGCCTCCTTTATCAAAGATAAAGTGACCGTATGTGTGTGGGTTTATCTCTGGGCTTTCTATCCTGTTCCATTGATCTATATTTCTGTTTTTGTGCCAGTACCATACTGTCTTGATTACTGTAGCCTTGTAGTATAGTCTGAAGTAAGGGAGCCTAATTCCTCCAGCTCTGTTTTTCTTTCTCAAGACTACTTTGGCTATTTGGGTCTTTCGTGTTTCCATACAAATTGTGAAATTTTTTGTCTAGTTCTGTGAAAAATGCCAGTGGTAGTTGGATAGGGATTGCATTCAATCTGTAGATTGCTTTGGGTGGTATAGTCATTTTCACAATGTTGATTCTTCCAATCCAAGAACATGGTATATCTCTCCATCTGTTTGTATCATCTTTAATTTCTTTCATCAGTGTCTTATTGTTTTCTGCATACACGTCTTTTGTCTCCTTAGGTAGGTTTATTCCTAGGTATTTTATTCTTTTTGTTGCAATGGTCAGTGGGAGTGTTTTCTTAATTTCTCTTTCAGATTTTTCATCATTAGTGTATAGGAATGCAAGGGATTTCTGTGCATTAATTTTGTATCCTGCTACTTTACCAAATTCGTTGATTAGCTCTAGTAGTTTTCTGGTAGCATCTTTAGGATTCTCTATGTATAGTATCATGTCATCTGCAAACAGTGACAGCTTTACTTCTTTTCGATTTGGATTCCGTTTATTTCTTTTTCTTCTCTGATTACTGTGGCTAAAACTTCCAAAACTATGTTGAATAATAGTGGTGCGAGTGGGCAACCTCGTGTTGTGCCTGATCTTAGTGGAAATGCTTTCAGTTTTTCACCATTGAGGACGATGTTGGCTGTGGGTTTGTCATATATGGCCTTTATTATGTTGAGGTAAGTTCCCTCTATGCGTACTTTCTGGGGAGTTTTTATCATAAATTGGTGTTGAATTTTGTCAAAAGCTTTCTCTGCATCTATTGAGATGATCATATGGTTTTTCTCCTTCAATTTGTTAATATGGTGTATCACATTGATTGATTTGTGTATATTGCAGAATCCTTGTATTCCTGGAATAAACCCCACTTGATCATGGTGTATGATCCTTTTAATGTGCTGTTGGATCCTGTTTGCTAGTATTTTGTTGAGGATATTTGCATCTATGTTCATCAGTGATATTGGTCTGTAGTTTTCTTTTTGTGTGACATCGTTGTCTGGTTTCGGTATTAGGGTGCTGGTGGCCTCGCAGAATGAGTTTGGGAGTGTTCCTCCCTCTGCTATATTTTTGGAAGAGTTTGAGAAGGATAGGTGTTAGCTCTTCTCTAAATGTTTGATAGAATTCGCCTGTGAAGCCATCTGGTCCTGGACTTTTGTTTGTTGGAAGATTTTTAATCACAGTTTCAATTTCAGTGCTTGTGATTGGTCTGTTTATATTTTCTATTTCTTCCTGATTCAGTCTCAGGAGATTGTGCTTTTCTAAGAATTTGTCCATTTCTTCCAGGTTGTCCATTTTATTGGCATATAGTTGCTTATAGTAATCTCTCATGATCCTTTGTATTTCTGCCTTGTCAGTTGTTACTACTTTTTCATTTCTAATTCTATTGATTTGAGTCTTCTCCCTTTTTTTCTTGATGAGTCTGGCTAGTGGTTTGTCAATTTTGTTTATCTTCTCAAAGAACCAGCTTTTAGTTTTATTGATCTTAGCTATTGTTTCCTTCATTTCTTTTTCATTTATTTCTGATCTGAACTTTATGATTTCTTTCCTTCTGCTAACTTTGGGGTTTTTTTCTTCTTTTTCTAATTGCTTTAGGTGTAAGTTTAGGTTGTTTATTTGAGATGTTTCTTGTTTCTTGAGGTAGGATTGTATTTCCATAAACTTCCCTTTTAGAACTGCTTTTGCTGCATCCCATAGGTTTTGGGTTGTCATGTTTTCATTGTCATTTTTTTCTAGGTATTTTTTTTCCTCTTTGATTTCTTCAGTGCTCTCTTGGTTGTTTAGTAGTGTATTGTTTAGCCTCCATGTGTTTGTATTTTTTACAGATTTTTTCCTGTAATTGATATCTAGTCTCATAGCGTTGTGGTCTGAAAAGATACTTGATACAACTTCAAATTTCTTAAATTTACCAAGGCTTGATTTGTGACCCAAGGTATGATCTATCCTGGAGAACGTTCCATGAGCAGTTGAGAAGAAAGTGTACTCTGTTGTTTTTGGATGGAATGCCCTATAAGAATCAATTAAGTCCACCTTGTTTAATGAATCATTTAAAGCTTGTGTTTCTTTATTTATTTTCATTTGGATGATCTGTCCATTGGTGAAAGAGCAGTGTTATAGTCCCCTACTATGATTGTGTTACTGTCAGTTTCCCCTTTATGGGTTTTAGCATTTGCCTTATGTACTGAGGTGCTCATATGTTGGGTGCATAAGTATTTACAATTGTTATATCTTCTTCTTGGATTGCTCCCTTGATCATTATGTAGTGTCCTTCTTTGTCTCTTGTAATAGTCTTTATTTTAAGGTTTATTTTTTCTGATATGAGAAATGCTAAGCTAGCTTTCTTTTGATTTCCATTTGCATGGAATATCTTTTTCCGTCACCTCATTTTCAGTCTGTATGTGTCCTGAGGCCTGAAGTGGGTCTCTTGTAGACAGCATATATACGGGTTTTGTTTTTGTATGCATTCAGCCAGTCTGAGTCTTTTGGTTGGGGCATTTAATCCATTTACATTTAAGGTAGTTATCGATATGTGTGTTCCTATTACCATTTTCTTAATTGTTTTTGGTTTGTTATTGTAGGTGTTTTCCTTCTCTTGTGTTTCCTGCCTAGAGAAGTTCCTTTAGCATTTGTCGTAAAGCTGGTTTGGTGGTGCTGAATGCTGTTAGCTTTTGCTTGTCTGTAAAGCAATTTTAATTTTTCCGTCGAATCTGAATGAGATCCTTGCTAGGTAGAATAATCTTGGTTGTAGGTTTTTCTCTTTCAGCACTTTAAATGTGTCCTGCCAGTCCGTTCTGGCTTGCAGAGTTTCTGCTGAAAGATCAGCTGTTAACCTTATGGGGATTCCCTTGTATGTTATTTGTTACTTTTCCCTTTCTGCTTTTAATATTTTTTCTTTGTATTTAATTTTTGATAGTTTGATTAATATGTGTCTTGGCATGTTTCTCCTTGGATTTATCCTGTATGGGACTCTCTGTGCTTCCTGGACTTGATTGACTATTTCCTTTCCCATATTAGGGAAGTTTTCAACTATAATATCTTCAAATATTTTCTCAGTCCCTTTTTTTTGCTCTTCTTCTGGGACTCCTATAATTCGAATGTTGGTGCATTTAATGTTGTCCTGGAGGTCTCTGAGACTGTCCTCAATTATTTTCACTCTTTTTTCTTTATTCTGCCCTGTGATAGTTATTTCCACTAGTTTATCTTCCAGGTCACTTATCCATTCTTCTGCCTGAGTTATTCTGTTATTGATTCCTTCTAGAGAATTTTTAATTTCATTTATTGTGTTGTTCCTCATTGTTTGTTTGCTCTTTACTTCTTCTAGGTGCTTGTTAAACGTTTATTGTATTTTCTCCATTCTGTTTCCAAGATTTTGAATCATCTTTACTATCATTTACTCTGAATTCTTTTTCAGGTAGACTGCCTATTTCCTTCTTCATTTGTTTGGTCTGGTGGGTTTTTACCTTGCTGCTTCATCTGCTGTGTATTTCTCTGTCTTCTCATTTTGGTTAACTTACTGTGTTTGGGGTCTCCTTTCTGCAGGCTGCAGGTTCATACTTCCCATTTTTTTTGGTATCTGCCCCACGTGGATGAGGTTGGCTCAGTGGGTTGTGTAGGCTTCCTGGTGGAGGGCACTGGTGCCTGTGTTCTGTTGGATGAGGCTGGATCTTGTCTCTGTGGTGGGCAGGACCGTGTCTGGTGGTGTGTTTTGGGCTGTCTGTGACCTTATTATGATTTTAGGCAGCCTCTCTGCTAATGGGTGGGGTTGTGTTCCTGTCTTGCTAGTTGTTTGGCATAGGGTGTCCAGCACTTTAGGTTGCTGGTTATTGATTGGAGCTGGGTCTTAGCGCTGAGATTGAGATCTCTGAGAGAGCTTTCACCGTTTGATATTACATGGGGCTGGGAGGTCTCTGGTGGTCCAGTGTCCTGAACTCGGCTCTCCCACCTCAGAGATCAGGCCTGACACCTGGCCAGAGCACCAAGACCCTGTCAGGCACACAGCTCAGAAGAAAAGGGAGAGAAAGAAAGAAAGAAAGAGAGAGAGAGAGACAGAGAGACAGAGAGAGAGAGAGAGAGAGAGAGAGAGAGAGAGAGAGAGAGAGACAGGAAGGAAGGAAGGTAGAAAGAAAGAAAGTTATTAAAATAAAAAATATATTATTAAAAATAAAAAAATTAAAAAGTAATAAATAAAAGGAAGGAAGAAAGAAAGAAGAGAGCAACCAAATGAAAATACAAATCCACAAATGTTAACAAGTGCTAAAAACTATAGTTAAAAAAACAAACAAACAAACAAAAAAAACGGACATACAGAACCCTAGGACAAATGGTAAAAGCAAAGCTATACTGAAAAAACCACACAAAGAAGCATACACATACACATTCACAAAAGGAGAAAAAGGAAAAAGATATATATATAAAAGAGAAAAAAAAGAAGTGAGCAACCAAATCAATAAACAAATCTACCAATGATAATAAGCTCTACATACTAAAGTAAGATAAACATAAAACCAGAAACAGATGTAGAAAGCAAACCCCAAGTCTACATTTGCACCCAAAATCTACCGCCTCAGTTTTGGGATGATTCGTTGTCTATTCATGTATTCCACAGATGCAGGGTACATCAAGTTGATTGTGGAGATTTAATCCGCTGCTCCTGAGGCTGCTGGGAGAGATTTCCCTTTCTCTTCTTTGTTCGCACAGCACCTGGGGCTCAGCTTTGGATTCGGTTCCGCCTCTGTGTGTAGGTCACCTGAGGGCGTCTGTTTCCTGCCCCGACAGGACGGGGTTAAAGTAGCAGCTGATTAGGGGGCTCTGGCTCACTCAGGCCGGGGGGGTAGGGAGGGGTATGGAATGCGGGGCGAGCCTGCGGCGGCAGAGGCCAGCGTGACATTGCAACAGCCTGCAGTGAACCGTGTGTTCTCCCAGGGAAGTTGTCCCTGGATCACGGGACCCAGGCAGTGGCGGGCTGCACAGGCTCCCGGGAATGGAGGTGTGGATAGTGACCTGTGCTCGCACACACGCTTCTTGGTGGCTGCAGCAGCAGCCTTAGCGTCTCATGCCCGTCTCTGGGGTCTGCGCTGATAGCCGTGGCTTGTGCCTGTCTCTGGAGCTCATTTAGGTGGTGCTCTGAATCCCCTCTCTTCGCGCACCCCGAAACAATGGTCTCTCGCCTCTTCGGCAGCTCCAGACTTTTTCCTGGACTCCATCCCGGCTAGCTGTGGTGCACTAGCCCCTTCAGGCTGTGTTCACGCAGCCAACCCCAGTCCTCTCCCTGGGATCTGACCTTCGAAGCCGGAGCCTCAGCTCCCAGCCCCCGCCTGCCCAGGCGGGTGAGCAGACAAGCCTCTTGGGCTGGTGAGTGCAGGTCGGCACTGATCCTCTGTGCAGGAATCTCTCCGCTTTGCCCTCCGCACCCCAGTTGCTGCGCTCTCCTCCGTGGCTCCAAAGCTTCCCCCCCGCCACCCCCTGTCTCCACCAGTGAAGGGGCTTCTAGCGTGTGGAAACCTTTCCTCCTTCACAGCCCCCTCCCAGAGGTGCAGGTCCTGTCCCTATTCTTTTGTCTCTGGTTTTTCTTTTTTCTTTTGCCCTACCCAGGTACGTGGGGAGTTTCTTGCCTTTGGGGAGGTCTGAGGTCTTCTGCCGGCATTCAGTAGGTGTTCTGTAGGAGTTGTTCCACGTGTAGATGTATTTCTGACGTATTTGTGGGGAGGAAAGTGATCTCCACGTCTTACTCCTCCACCATCTTCAAGCTATCTCCCCAAAGCTTCTTAACTTTAAAACCAGACCCCCAGTCCATCTATTAGAGAGCATCTGTTTTTTCTAGATTTACAATACTTTTATTCTTGATACCACAGACTCTACCCTTTCCAGGACTTGTGATATTAGCTCCTGAGGAAAAAAAAAAACAACCAGCTTGGATATAGGGAGACACTGTAGTTCTGTATTATTAGCTCAGTGGTCTTTATCCGGGGCAGTGTTGCACCCCCCAGGAGGCATTTGGCAATATCTAGAGACATTGTTGGTTGTCATAAATGAGGGTGGGGTGCTACTGACGTCTAGTTGGTAGAGGCCGGGGATGCTGTTAAACATCCTGCAACGCACAGAACAGTTCCCTACAACAAAGAATTATCTGACCCAAAATGTCAGTAGGGCTATGGTCGAGAAACTGTGTTACAGGATAAGGTGCAAGGCAGACATGGCAGAAGGTGAATCTGAGAGGAAGTCAAGGGCAGGATTCAGGAATAACCTTGTAAACTATGTTAAGGAGCTTGGATGTTATCCTATAGGGATAGAAACCACTGAAGGATTTTAAGCAGAGGAATAACATGATCAGATTTGCAGTTTGGGTTAGTCACTCTGTTGTTCTGGATTTGAGGAAGACGAAACCAGTAGGGAGACCAGGTAGGAGGTTGTGTGGTAGTATAGGAAAGAAAATAGAAGGATCTAAACCCAGGCAGTGGTAGTAGACATAGAATTTGAGGGTGTGTTATTTTTCTACTGCTGTGTAATAAATTACTACAAATGTAGCCATTTAGAGCACCAGCCATTTATTATCTCACAGTTCTGTAGGTCAGAGTTAAAGCAGACTTGACTGGGTTCTCTGTTTAGGGTCTCACAGGGCTAACGTCACAGTGTCAGATGGGCTGAGCTTTTATTGGGAGGCTCTGAGGATGAATCTTGGTCCAAGCTCATCCAGGTTTTTTCGGCAGAATTCAGTTCCTTGACCTGTAGGTCTGAGGTCCCCATTTCCTTGCTGATGGTTAGCTGGGAGCCATTTTCAGCTTCTAGAGGCTACCAACATTCTTGGCTTTCTCTATCTTCAAGCCATCAAAGGTACATCAAATCCTTCTCATGCTCAGAATCTCTCTAATTTCCCCTTCTGCCACCAGTCAGAGCAAACTCTCTGCTTTTAAAGGGCTCATGTGATCAGATTGCTCCTACCTGGATAATCTCCCCCTTGACTAACCGGAAGTCAACTGATTTTTAGCCCTGCTTACGTCTGAAATGTCCCCTTTTGCCATGTAACATAATGTAATCATAGAAATAACATATCATATTCACAGGTTCCTACCATACTCAAGGGGAGGAGATTATACAAGGGCAAGGATCATTCTTAGAATTTTGCCTACCATAGGTGAGGGAGTCAGGTGACTCTGATGTTTATGGCTGAGATGTACAGGTGGATGGTAGAACCATTCAGTAGAGTAGGGAAATCCAGGGCAAGAAGCAGAGCTTAGATATATTGAACTTGGGATGCCTTGTTACGTCTAAGTGGAGTCTCCAAGATGTAGTGGTATATATGGGTCTGGAATCAGGAGAGAGTTCTAGGTTGGAGATACAGATTTTGGAATAACCTGCAAACAGTTGTGGTTAAAATTAGGCAAGTAGATGAGCTCACCAAGGGTTCATGTGAGAAGTTGTTCCAGGAAAAGACCATGGGGGAGATTTGCATTAAGGGCATATGGGTAGGAGGAGCCCAGGAATTGTTAAAGAGAACTGTGGATAACTAGACGATGTGTCCAGAGAGGCTAAGAGAATAGTTTTGAGACAGGAGTGTGCAGCTGCATCAAATGTGACAGAAAATATCTGTTTCAAATGGTGATTTAGGTTATTAAACCAGTCCAATCCAGGTAATTTGAGCAGTCACTATTGCTGGAAACAGGAGGCAAAATTTTCCAATCAATCAGAGGGCAGGGGCTGACTCAGGAAGGCCCTCAGAGATACCTAGGCAGATGGAGTCATGAGTGGGTCAGGCTATGGGATTTGATGTTTTCTGGCAGTTCCCCATGCTCCAGATCTATCATAACTTGCCTGTGCAGTGTTTCATTTTCCTAAGGCTTTACTCTCTGCCAGCTCCTGTGTTATATGTGGTCACCAAAATGCCCTTCTGATATAACCTATGTCATGTATGCATTTTAATATATTTGTCCAATGTGCTCTGTCCTACCTTATAACTTAAAGTGTTATCCCCAGATAAGTCAGACCCTTTTTGATCTGATTTTTTCAGAGCCTTCATCTTAGATCACGGATTCAGTTGGTAAGGCTCTAACAAATCAATCTTCTCTATAATGTTAGCTCCTATCAGTTTAGAGCACATTTCCCAAATTGTCTTATATGTAATACTAGTCTGATCAAATGTTCTTTGATCAAATAAGTTTAGTAACATTGCATAGTACATTCCCTTCTTGGAAAAAGACTCCTATAAGCCCTCTGTAGAAAAACCTGCTTGATTTTGCTTAGTCCAGTGTTCCCCAAACTTGTTTGAACACCAAACCTATTTTTTTTAAAAAAACAAACCATGACCATATGGTAGAAAGCACTTTGGGAATCCTTGGCCTCTGCCTCGGGTATTTATTTGCATTTTAATTAGAGAAGCTTGAAAAGAAAAAAGGCTTCAAGGCCCAAAGGAATAACTAAATGGAAAGAAAACAGGCACCATTGCATTTTGACAGGGGTGATAAACTGGGGCATGAGGGCCTTTGTAGATAGAGTATCCACAGTCACCACAAAGGGAACACCTTTTTACCCATGTTCAGGGTAGGGCTTGAGAGCACTTATCTCTGATATAGATTCTAGAGGGAAAAGAAGAAATTGACCAAAAGGAGAGATTTGTCTAGATGTTTCAAGAGTCCCCCAAAGTTGTAAGAGATTAGGAGAATCCTTTTGGTCACAGGCATTCAAGTTCGGCTTCTCTAACCATAGTGATAAAGAGGCAGCAAGATCAATTCCATTGCCAGGTTTAGAACCTTCACAGTAGATTTAGTCCTATATAAACCAGCACTCCTTCCACGGCTCCATGCTGCAGAGGCTCACTGGAGGAATCAGAGACAGGTTTACTAATTAGACTTAACTGCCGTAAGTAGTGCTTGCCATTTATGTAGGCTGTACACTTTCTGTTGTACCAAGTCCGTGCTTCTCCAGCTGGCAACAATTTGGCGGACCCTAGGGGGTTGAATGGCTCACCCAGCACGATAATATCCTTTAAAAGAGGTTTTGGGCCAGAGACCAGTACCTCCTGAAGCCTCTTTATGTCTGCATATGCATGTCTGTGCCCCTGTTTCTTTTAAGTACTGGCTGTCTCATCTGATGAAGCCGTATATAAATATTTATATGTCAGGACATTTCTGGTCTTACTCACCAGAGACATTACAGCCTTGATAAAAAGCTTCCCTCTGGCAGTCTTTGCCGCCACAGTTTATTTAATATGGCCGTTGATAGGTGAACTTCCTCTCGCTGTTTGCAAAGAGGATGGGGCCTTGC
The DNA here is from genome assembly GCF_964374135.1 of Grampus griseus. NCBI lineage: Eukaryota > Metazoa > Chordata > Mammalia > Artiodactyla > Delphinidae > Grampus > Grampus griseus. Next base: position 95,979,930 of record NC_138999.1, on the reverse strand, counting down.
CTTGCTTGGAGTTTCAAGTGTTTGGCTTGTCGCCTGCTGGGAATTGATGTTTGTGCTTTTCCAGGGACTCCTCTGATTGAAAGTGTGGGTTCTCCAGTAGGCTATCCTACCCTTTAGATTTCAGATCTTCAGTGATCGTTGATACACTTACAGAAGCATTATGACTTTTGTGGGCCCTAGGCAACTTTTGCCTCTGCGGACCCCTTCCTCCACTTGAAAAATAATTGCCACGTGTTGGTATGAATATATTAATATTACATATTTAAACATTTTCTATAATCTAAAAGTTCTTTTTTTTCTGGTTTTACAAGAAATTAAATAATGTTCAGGGATCTATAAAAATATGATGGGCCCTAGGCACTGCGCCTTCTGTACCTAATGAATAATCAACCCTAGATATAATGGGCTCTTTCCTGGGCTGGCACTGTGAGCTCACCTGAGCTAAGCAGTGAATGAGAATGCTATGACTGAGGAGGATTCAGTCCAAGAGAGCAGTAGCTTCTTAGACCTGCCAACTAATAATTGAGAGGGACCAAGTAGGACCCTTCTCCCAGTTCAGTTCTAACGTATTTTACCCACTGTACAAAGCATGATAAAATGCTGCCCATAGTTAGCATTTTCTCTGGCTTGGGAAACTGATTGTTGGGAATAAGAATCTGCCTCCTCAGCATCTTCAAGGAGAGACTTCTGGGACTGATGAATGGCATCATTCGTTTCCAGGCTGGAACTGCTTCTGTCATTTAGCCGGCAGCACTGCAGAAGGCAGCTGAGTGAAAGGGGGCGTGGAAATTGATTAACAGTGAGATAGATTACTGCAGCTCATCCAGAGAAAACAGGGTTGGGGCTGGCTTTAATCCATGTTAATTATTTTTTAATTTTAATTTTTTTGGCCGGCCCACGGGATGTGGGATCTTAGTTCCCCGACCAGGGATGGACCCCACACCCCTGGCAGTGGAAGCACAGAGTCTTAACCACTGGACCGCCAGGGAATCCCCCATGTCTATTTTTAGTGGTAGTCAATATAGACACCTCTATCTCAACTCCAACCAGAATCTTCCTTAGCAACAGCCACCCCACCCTGGAATGAGGTTCTGCATGCTACCACTGCCGTTATGTTGGGTGCTGAAGAGTTTGTTGGCTAAAGGTTTACCAATAAGCCCCATCTGGAAATTGATGGTGGCTGGAATTGGGTAGAACTGATGTAGAAGATGAGAGCTTAGAAGGGTCCCCCCTCCATAGGGTTTACTTTACATAGCCACCCTTGCTTTCAGATTTTCCTCCAACTGGGACTAGGGCTAGGACTCAGACTCTAGAGGAAACAGCTGTTACTGAGCACGCTAAAAACCTCCTAGCCCCCCACTTAGCTTAACAGTCCTGGCTCTGGTTCAATTCACTGAGTGGTATGGAGTTTGGCTACCCCACAGGGACCTTGCTGAGACCTTGAGTTCAGATTGAGCAATCTCTCTCCCTCCCTTCTTGTAAAGCAAAAATTCTGTTTAAATCAGTATGTTTCCATCCCCCCAGCTGAATGTGGCTTTCAAGGCTGACAGCATCTGCTCCATACTGCCCTTGCCCTTGTCAAGTCCTGGACTGAAGTAGAACAGAATGGCGTGGGGTAGCTGGGTTTGTGTATGTAACACATACAGCATAAATGCAAAGATACAGACCCTGGAAATCTTCACACAAAAGGCAGAGCTAGTGGGGGTACAAAGCAAGAATAATCAGAGTGAAATATAATCAGAAAGAATTAAGGTTGATCAGAGTTTGCAGTCTCTAGGAAACTTTCCTTTGGAATACAAAAGAGAACTTGATTTTCCACTACTCACAATACAATAGCTCAAGGGTCTGCAAACTATAGGTTTAAAAGTAAAAAGGAAGGAAAATAGGCAACAGAGACCGGTTGGGATCATAAAGCCAAGTATATTTATTATATGGCCTAGGTTAGCCAGGGTTCTTCAGAGAAACAGAACCAATATGATATATATATGCATATATGTGCATATATGTGCATACATATGCACGTATATGCATACATATGCATATATATACATATATATGCATGTATATATAAAGAGATTTGTTTTAAGGAATTGGCCCAGGTGATTGTGGGACCTGGAAAATCTGAAATGTGCAGGGCAGGCTAGCAGGCAGGAGACCCAGTGAAGAGTTGATGTTTCAATCTGGAATCTGAAGGTGTGGCCCTTTACAGACAATGTTTGCTAACCCATGAAATAGAGGAAGGAATAATGGAAAAGAGCCTTGGGCACGGGACCCCGAGACTTTTGCTCTGCAATTAAAAAGCTGGGTAATCTAGAATAAGCCACTGCTCCTCACTGGATCTCAGTTTCTATTTTGTAGAATAGATTGCCCCAAAAGTTCCCTCCACAAAGCAAACATTCTATACACTTTAGTCTTTTCTATACTTAAAATTCTATGATTACATAACTCAAATCTGGAAGATCCCAGATAGGCAAGCTTAAGCTGCTTCCTGTTGATGTCTAGAAATTATTCCACACTGGCAAGAATCTCAGATATCAGTAAATTTTAATTACCTATAACATACAGAATAAACAAAATGCCCAATCTTTCCAATTTTATTGGTGGTTTTCTTAATAGTCGATTCTGTTAAGGATAACTGACTGTGACAGTCCTCTATAATCATTAAATAAGAGACACGTCTATTATTTGTAGTGTATAAGGCACTTTGGGGTGCTCTATGCAAGCACTAGAAAACAGAGTATCTAGTCTTGAGGTGCTTATAATCTAGTTAGGAAGACATGCTCCATACCTAGAATAAAGTCTTAAATCTTGTAGAATAAAACGCAAACTGTTGGGGGGGAGGGAGACGCAAGAGGGAGGGGATATATGTATACGTATAGCTGATTCACTTTGTGATACAGCAGAAACTAACACGCCATTGTAAAGCAACTATAGTCCAATAAAGATGTTAAAAAAAAAAAAAACAACTGTTGGGGCCATGGGCATTGTCTTGTTCACAGACATATTCTCAGGACCTAGAACAGTGGTATATGCTCAGTAAATATGTTGAATGAACGAAAGAGTGGAGGATGACTTAGTGAGTAGCAAGTACTGAAGGAAAGTGTGCACGCTTAGACGAGGGCCTGGTGGAAGCAAATTTGGGAAGGCCTTCTAATGGAGGAGAGGGTATAGTGAACTCAAAAGAGGAAGCCAGGGCTTCCCTGGTGGCGCAGTGGTTGAGAGTCCGCCTGCCGATGCAGGGGACACGGGTTCGTGCCCCGGTCCGGGAAGATCCCACGTGCTGCAGAGCAGCTTGGCCCGTGAGCCATGACCGCTGAGCCTGTGCGTCTGGAGCCTGTGCTCCGCGATGGGAGAGGCCACAGCAGTGAGAGGCCCACGTACTGCAAAAAAAAAAAAAAAAAAAAAAAAAAAAAAGAGGAAGCCAATAGCCCAAGGGTAATGTTTCTGAAATGCTGGATTTCTATACATAAAGATACACAGTGTTAATTTAAGTACCGTACATGTTTGGACATTAGGTAAACTAAAGGCAGCCTGAAACAGAGGTCTAAGATTTGAAGTAGAAAGACATAGGCTCTATCTCCCACCTTAGAACTGATTTAATTTTAAACTGTTGGCAGTCATTTAACCTCTCTGTGCCTCAATACCCTCATCCATGTGATGCAAATGACATCCAGACCCAGAATGTCAGAGATGGGAGAAACCTTACACCTCATCTGGTCCAGGGGGTTTCAGTCCTGGCTGCCCATTAGCAACACTTGGAGAAATTTTAGAAGGCCCCCAGCTCAGGCCTGGCACCGCACCAATGATATCAGAATCCTTGGAAGTGGGCTCAGGTATCAGTATCAGTATTTAAAAAATATTCCTGGGCAAGGCAGTGTTCACCCAAGATCGAAAACCATTGCTCTAGTCCAACCCTCTCATTTTATAGATAAATACACTGAGGCCCAGAGCCTTCCCAGGGTTAAGGAACCTTGTTCAACCTACCTCACAGGGCCATTAGAAAGATAATATTAGATCACGAAACTTCAGAGGTAAAAAGGACCTTAGATATCAAAATAGCTGTGAAAGTGCTCCTAAGAACGTAACACATTATTTTGATTTTCCAGGTCTCCCTGAGTTAGCAAATGAGTAAATGTTCCATTCCAAAAACTAGAATATGGATTATTAGATTGAATTATTGGTAAAGAAAGATGGCATACGTTGCCCTGAAAATTCACAAGTTTTTTAAGTAGAAACTTGTGAATTGCCCTGAAAATTCACAAGTTTTTCAAGAAGAAACATAAGCGTAGTGTAAATGTAGGAGTTCATGGCAGGGGGAACTGTTGAGCCTAGTTCTAGCGTATTTCCAGCCTATATCATCTGTTTGGGGCATGGTCATGCCTGGAGGCAGAGGAATGAAGTTTGGAATGAGGTTTTAGCATGGTATCAGGCCCTTTTTCTTAGAAGGGCCTTCACTTGCTCCTGGCTTGAGAGACTTCGGCTTGCATTGAGCTTGAAGACGCTTCACTTTGCAGGGGATGAAGAGTCAGGGTAATTTCCTTTCAAAATACATTTCCCCATTCCTACCCTTTCCTTATTTAATCAGATCCACTCTTTGTAATTCATCCTTCTATACAAGAGTGTGAGGTCGGGTGTTAAGTGCATTTTCTATTTCCCGTTTAGCTCCTGTTGTTGAGTTATATTTATTCTTTGTCTGAGAGGCTATTTGTTGAATGATTTCCTAGGGGAAAAAAGCAATTAAAATGTAAGATAAATTTTTATGCAGTTCCATTGTCCACATCTTTTGTGAAGCTTTCTTGACTATTCCGATTCGCATATCTTGTTTCCGTATAAATCATACTGAGAATGCCAGGGAGTTTATCATTCATTGTTTTGTAAATATTCTAATGTGTGATAGGTCTATCTCCCCAACAGATCCTGTCTTGCACTCGCTTTATCCCGCAGCATACCCCAGTATTTAGAATATTGTTTTTACAAAAATCAAAGCTTAGGCCATTTATATGGGCAACTACCAGTTGCTAAAGGCCTTCCAGGACCTCAGTAAAATGCATCTCTGCTGGGCTCATTTACCACCCAGGGAAACTGCTGGGAGGATAAGATGTGGGGAAGGGGAAAGTAGGGGAGTTGTGATAAAAATATAGTGGTATATCACTAGTCTAGAGCAATGTTTCCCACAAGTGGCTGTGCATCGGAATCACTTGGGATCCGGAATCTGCAGGGAGGGGCCTGAGAATCTATATATTTCAAAGCTCCCCCAGATGATTCTGATGTGCAGCCAGAGCTGACCTCGTGGTTCTCTAGTGCTTCTCAAACTTTACTTTATATGCAAGCTTTTGCAGTTCCGACAAGTTCCCAGATGGTGCTGATTCTGCTGGTCAGAAGACCAAACAAGGCTGTAAGGCATTGGTTCTCAGTGTGTGGTCCCTGGACCAGCGACATGAGAATCATCTGGGAACTTATTAGAAAACAGATCCTCACTTCCCACCCTGGATCTACTGAATCCAAAACTCTGGGGTGAGGCCCAGCAATCTGGGTTCCAGCAATCCTGATGGGTGCTTCTGATCCTTACCAAAGTCTGAGAACCGCTACTATAAATAACACTAGTAGTAAGGTACAGTGGTGTGGTGCGGTGGATTTGAAAAACTTGAGTTCAATTCTCAGCTCTGTCCCTACTCTCCCTGGAACTTAGTTTTCTCATCTATAAAATGGGGATAGAAATAATACACATTAATTCAACAGACACTTACTTTGCCAGGCATTCCATTAGGTGATGGGAATAATTAAGATGAGTAATTCTCTGCCCTTGAAGAATTCGCTGTTGTGATGGGAATAATAAGATGAGTAATTCTCTGCCTTGAAGAATTCGCTGTTGCCTTGCCTAATGAATAAGGTTATTGTGGATCTTTTAAATGAGATAGTGAATGTGAAAATGCTCTGTGAACTATAAAGTATGTTGCAAAGTATGGTTCTGAGCAAATCCACATTTTGCATTTTGGAGTAGTTCTCTAAAGTCCTTAAGCTTTAGCAGACATTCCACTGTAAAAGATGAAAGATGTGATTACAAATGTCTTGTGCTTCATGCTTTTAGAAGTTCTTTCACTTCCGTCATCTGTTTTAATCGTCACAACAACTCTGTGAGATAGCCTACGTGGATAGATTATCTATATAATCAGGGAATAGGACCTAAGGTACAGAACTGATTAATGGCGGAGCCATAACTAGAATCCAGATCTCTTGACTCCTAGGTCAGTGTTCTTTGCCCCATACCATGCTGACTGATCAAGTAAAAGTCATTTCAGATATTCACTACATGCTAATTAGGTTACTACAAGCACAGATGTGAAACAAGCTGAAGCCTTCTTTAAAAATCTTAAACCTGTCCAGCTTTTCTTCATCTGCTTGAATTAAAGCATACAGCAACTGTCAGAGAGACATAGCTAAACTCCTCTGTTTTGAATTTCTGTATATCAGAAGCCTTATCAACTGCTGGCAGGAAGTTGGATTACATGTACATTTCAAGAATCAAAGGCTTGCATAAGATAGCTACATGAGGAAAACAGAATAATATTCTTGCAACATCGAAAGCCCTCTGGAATGGATTATAAATAAGCACTTTATATCTTTTAATACAAACTGAAACTGGAGGCCTCTTCTTTTCTGTTGAATTTTGTTTTTTTGACACACAGCCTAATTTTCAGAGTAAGTGGGTATTGAGGAGTTTCAACTTTGGACAACCACAGTTACTGGGACTTACGTCTCAACACAGACATTCCTGTTTGCAAGTAAATGCTAGAGAATGAAATATTTTGCTTGAACAGACAAAACTGAAGGATAAGATAAGCTTGTTTTCTAAAGAGGATGATTTTGAAATAGGTTCTGGAAAGGGCTGTCTTCTTCATGTAATAGGCAGAACAATGGCTGCCTGCTTGAATCTTGAGGGCAATTCTGCATTTTTCCATGCCAGCTTCCCCACTGCCTACCACAAGCACCTCACACCATAACGCTACACACAGATAATTTTCTACCACCCAAATTCTGATTAAAGTTTCCCCATTTGGTATGGGGTTCCCTGTGTCATGGACTGTGCTTCACTGGTACTTTCATTCAACACTGTCTTCTGTCCAATACTTAGCACCAGATTTTGGATTCTCCAGATCTCTTTTGATCCAGGAAACAAGTGCTACACAAATATTTCAAACCTGATAAATTCATCTATGATAAACATATAGCTGAAAACATAAGGACATCGAATTGGCACAGTAAAAATTTCTTATTGTTAATAAAGAGTTTGGAGAAGGGGAAAGGGGAAAAAGGAATTGTGTTCCAAGCAGAAACCTAACAGAGTTATTTCAACAACATCATTTATGCCATTTAAATTTTTTTAAAAAATTAAGAAACAAAGGAAGAACGTGTGGTCTGATGTAAACATCTTTGACTGGGAGTCAGAAAACCTGGGTTTCAGTAGCAGCTCTATCATTAGGTTGCAATGCAAGCCATAAGCCAGACACTTAACCTCTCAGGATGTCAGTTTCTGCGTCTATGAAGGGAGGAAATATGCTTACTCTAACTAAACTACAGGTACCGAAAGATATTTTTCAAAAAAGGGTAAAGTCTGGACTCTTGCACAGATAAAGAAATGAACATGTGTTAAATATTTTATTTATTTAACTCATAATCAATGAGGGAACCAGATATTATAAACCAGTTCAAAAGAGAAAGAGAATACATAATATTGTTAAGATGACAGTAGTCCTTAAATTGATCTACAGATTCAATAAAATCCCTATAAAAATCCTACCTGGCTTCTTTGCAGAAATTAGTAAGCTAATATTAAAATTCATTTGGAAACTCAAGGCATCCAGAGTAGCCAAACAATTTTGAAAAAGAAGAACGAAATGGAAGGACTCACACTTCCTAATTTCAAAATTTACCACAATGCTACATTAATCAAAACAGTGTGGTATTGGCATAAAGACAGACATACAGATCGATGGAATAGAATTGAGAGTCCAGAAATAAACCCTCACACTTATAGTCAATTGCTTTCAAAAAGAGCACCAAGACAATTCAATGCGGAAAGAATACTCTTTTCAACAAATGATGCTTGGACAACTGGATATCCACGTGAAAAAATTAAAAATATAAAAAGTTAGACCCCTATCTAAAACCATATCCAAAAAATTAACTCAAAATGAATTAAAGGTCTAAATGTAAGGGGAAAAAATATATATATATATAAAACTTTTAGAAGAAAACATATATATAAATCTTGAATTTAGATTAGGTAACGGTTACTTAGATATGACACCAAGAGTACAAGCAACCAAAGAAAAATTGGACTTCATCATAATTAAAAACTTGTGCTAGGGAGTTCCCTGGTGGCCTAATGGTTAGGATTCTGGGCTTTCACTGCCGTGGCCGGGTTCAATCCCTGGTCGGGGAAAGATCCCACAAGCCATGTGGCATGGCAAAAAAAAAAAAAAAAAAACCTGAGGCGGGGGCGGGGGGAGCTTGTGTGATAAAAGATACCATCAAGAAAGTGGAAAGAGGGGCTTCCCTGGTGGCGCAGTGGTTGAGAGTCCGCCTGACTGTGCAGGGGACACGGGTTCGTGCCCAGGTCCGGGAAGATCCCACATGCCGTGGAGTGGTTGGGCCCGTGACCCATGGCCGTTGAGCCTGCGCGTCCGGAGCCTGTGCTCCACAACGTGAGAGGCCACAACGGTGAGAGACCTGTGTACCGCAAAAAAAAAAAAAAAAAAAAAGTGGAAAGATAACTCATAAAATGGGAAAAAATACTTGGAAATCATTTTTGATTAGGGACTTGCATCTAGAATATATGTAAAGAAATCTTACAAATCAGTGGTAAAAAATGATAATTACTCTGATTAAAAATGTGCTAAGGGTTTGACTAGACATTTCTCCAAAAAAGATATACAAATGACCAATAAGCCTATGAAAAGATGCTCAACATCATTAGCCATCAGGGAAATGCAAATTAAAACCACAATTAGATACCACTTCATACCCATTAGGTTGGCAATAATCAAAACGACAGATAATAGAAAGTGTTGGCAAGGATACAGAGAAATTAGAACGCTCACAGACTGCTTGTGGAAATGTAAAATGATGCATCCACTTTGGAAACAGTCTGGAAACAGAGTTACCATATGACCCAGCAATTCTACTCTTAGGTGAATACCCCAGAGAAATGAAACTATATGTCTACAGAAAAACGTGCACACAAATGTTCATAGCAGCATTATTCATAATAGCCAAAAGGTGGAAACAACCCAAATGCCCATCAATGGACAAATGGATAAACGAAATGTGCTACATTCATAAAATGGAACATTATTCAGTCAAAAAAAGAAACGAAGTACCAATACATACTGCAACGATGAATGAACTGTGGAAATATTATGGTAAGTTTAGGAAGCTAGGCACAAAACTGTATGATTCTATTTATATAAAATGTCCAGAATAGGCAAATTCAGAGTGACAGAAAATAGATTAGTGGTTGCCTAGGGTTGGAGTTTTGGGGAGAAATGAGGAGTGACTGCTAATAGGTATGGAGTTTCTTTTGGGGGTAACAAGAATATTCTAAATTTGATGTTGTGGTAGTTTCTATTTTTAAAATATTCAAGTTCAGTAATACAGTTCAGGTATGAATTACAATGTATACTTATCGACTAAAAATATTATACATCACAGTTTGCAATGCTTCAGTGTTTTAAATTTTAAGCACAAAATCTCCTAGTGGTCACACAGAATGACAGAGTTGAAGTAAAATTATTGGAGGGCCTGGAGGTCAGAGATAGAAGTCAGAGAAGCTTTTCTTTTGCTTGTGAAGAAGAAGTAAATTATCATCGTGGGACGGTGCCTGTTGAGCGGGTGGCTTTTAGGAGCTGAGGGTGGCCCCTGGCTGACTGTCAACAAGGAAATGAGGACCTCGGTCTTATAACCACAAGCAACTGAATTCTGATGGCAACCTGGATGAGCTTGGAAGAGAACCCAGAGCCCAGGTGAGAATTGCAATACAGCTGATACCTTGATCGCAGCCTTGTGAAACGCTTGAGCAGAGGTCCTAGTTAAGCTGTGCAAGGACTCCCGATCCCTGGAAAATGTGAGATAATGAATAGGTGTTGTTTAGAGCTGCTAAATTTGTTATTCAGCAATAGAAAACTACTACACGAGCATCTATGAGAGTGGGATGGAGCAGCTGAGATGGAGTTAGCATGTGGGGTCTATGTTTTGCATCCGAATTTACGCATTTGCTGTTGCTAAAGGAATGTGAGCTGAATAACGCAATAACAATGTAACCGACATGAAGTCTTTGAATGCGCAGTGCAGTCAACAGAGACAAAATGGGTGCTTAGACACACACAGCTGTGGGTATACTAGTAGAGCAAGCTAGTAATGCCCCCTAAAGAGGCTCTCCATGCCCAGAGACAGAAACTGGGCCACTACCTAATTGGACATATGAAGCTGGAAGATGGTTATCTGTTAAGGGAGATTGTTGTTTGGTGTGAAGAATATTATTTGAACACAGAAAATGAAAAAGAAAAACTTTTATGTCAAAAGACACCATAAATCAGTATTCTGTTGTGCATAGTCTTTATCCATGTGGGGAGCTTGTTAAAAATGCAGATTTCCTGGACCCCACCCCAAACCTACTAAATCAGATTTGCTAGTGGGTGGGACTCAGAACTCTGCATTTTAAGATGCTGGCCAGGTGACTCATCTAAGTGCTAATATTTGAAACCCACTGAGCTAATCCTTCACCTTCTGCTGTTAAAAAATACAGATAGAGGGTCCCTCTATTTGTAATTTAAAAAGAGAGAGAAAGAGGGAGGGAGGGGGAGAGAAAGGGAGAGGGAGAGAGAGGGGGAGAAAGAGAGAGAGAGGGAGGGAGGGGGAGAGAAAGGGAGAGGGAGAGAGAGGGGGAGAAAGAGAGAGAAAAGAAGGAGGAGAAGAGGAAAGAAATGCCCAATTATTGAACATGTGCTCCATTGCCAAAGAATAAGAGCCATGTGTACCACACAGAATAGTTGACATCTCTGGGAAGCATCTTCAGTCCCACTCCTCCCGCAACCCTACCAGGCTTAACTGCTAGAGCAGGTGGAGGTGACAGGAAGCTGACTCAAGCAGCCTGACTGGCAAATGAATCACAACAGGAAGGGGCTTCGATTCCTGCTTATCTTCTCCTACTGGAATATAGTATCAGACCCTAGGATAAAGCTCGGATTGAAGCAGTCCCCACCCCACCCTGCTTCTCCTGGCTTCTTTTCTGTAAGTCATGCTTTCAGTGTCTAGAGCCTGGCAGCTGCAAGGCCTAGTTGCTAGGTAACAATTTCCCAGCACAAAGAACCCTCAGCTGGGAAGGTCAGGTCTGTCAGTGTGAAACAGCTGTACAGAATTTTTATTTGTCTTCCTCTTGTTTTGGTTAATCACAGGGCATGAAACCAGAATCAAACTTTTCATAAAAATGAAAAATGCTGGAGGATACCAGCTCAGCTGCTGCTGCTTTTTTTTTTTTTTTTTTTTTTTTGCTGCTCTTCAAATCACAGCCTTTCTACTCTGGCTCAATAGAGCCCCAACAAGCTTGGCAGGCGGCAGGTGGAGGCGGGAGGTGGCGGAGTCACTTGTTTCTTAGCCTCTTAGCGTCTGGGTTGGGGAGGGCATAGTTGAACCATGAGCTGAGAAGGTAACTCCCTTTTTTCAAATTGACCAACAGTTTCCTAGGATTAGGGTTGCCAGATTAAATACAGGACACCCAGGTACAATTTGAGTTGCAGACAAACAATGAGAAATTCAAATGTAATGGATTTTTATTGGCTAAATCTGGCAACCGTACCTCGTATGCGATCGATTTGGTGTGAATTTTGTGTGGGATTGATACCAAAAGAGTAATAGAAGTAGAGACAGACCCATTCTGGTGCCGTTATGGAGAGTCAAGCCTCAGACCTGGCTTGGCAGTGCTTTGACAAGTATGCTAGAAGCTGAAGCAAAGAAAAGGCTGAATCCATTTCTGTTGCTGTTACCTTCCCTCATGGTTTTCCATCAGATGCTATTATAGTGGCTAAATCTGACTGTGGTGCTCTGAAATAAAAACACATGATTGGAAATCAGGAGGCCCAGGTTGTAGGACTCGGTGGATGGACTGTTAACCGTCTGTATGATCTTGGACAAGCCACTGCTCTTTTAGGGCCTCAGTTGCCTTTCCTTCGCCCCAAAAGGGGTTGGACTAGAGCATGGTTTTCAAAGTGTGCTCCCTCCTCCATCAGCAGCATCAACATCACTTGGGAATTTGTAGAAGTGCAGATTACACGACACCTTCTGAATCAGAAACTCTAGGGGTGGAGCCCTCAATCTGGTTTAACAAGTCCTCCAGTTGATTCTGATGCAAGCTCACATTTGAGAACCACTGAGCTAGAGAATTTGTAAGGACCCTTTCAGCTCTCGCTTTTGTTGGTTCTGTTTACTGTTTGGCAAGACCCAGTGGCCAGCTGGTTATTTGAAATGGCATGTTCTCCTCATTCCCACCCTCCTTAGGGATTTATTCCAAATTAGTTTGTTTCGGCTCTATTTCATAGTACAGAAGTCTCTGTTATATTTCCACCTTTATTTGTCCTTGTAGCCTCTCTTATTTTCATACATTCCCCTCTCCTCCTTAGGCAGCTTTGACAAGGACTTCTAAGGACCATTTTGCCAAGAGGCCAGTGTCAAGGTGAAGGCTTCTGGAAGGGTCAGCAAGGCTTCCAACTGCTGCATGCATGCTCCATCTCATCACTAGACTAAAGGCTCTGTCTATGGGAGTGTTGGTATGCAGGAATAACTGGCTAAGGACACATTTCAATCCACTTAAGTTGTTTTGAAGCACGGCTGCCTTCAATTGTGATTTTTCCTTAAAACCCTGTTTCCTAAAGCCCCTCCCCTGCTTCATTCCTGGTTCTTCCTATAGAACAGTATAGAACACCACTCCACTGTCTTCATAAATACCTGGTTACTAAGGGAGGCAAGCAGTATCAAGAAGAAAAACTCAGGGAGCTAAGATGCGCCCCATAGCCCGTTTCTCACAGTAAGTAGCATCCAGTGGTGTTGTCCATGGTGCTGAACGTTGTTGTCAATCCTAACTTTGGAAATCTTTGTGGGAAGTGCAGGCAAAGAAAGGGAAGTTGGATTGTTGTAGTAGTCTATCCTTTGTTTGTTTCATTTCCCACTGGAGACAACCTAATGAATTTGGTAATCACATCATGCCACTTAGTCAAGATGACCAAGGCAATCATATTGTTTTACAGGCCAGTGTCTTTCCCTTGTGCTTTTCTAGTGGAGTAGAAGAGAAAGGTGCTTCTAGCCTGGGTAACTACATTTTATTCTGACAGAGAGGACTCTAAGTAATGTAAAGTGTGTATTTACTTAAGAGTAACAGATCATTCTCCAAGTGCTGCACTGTAAATATAAATGAGTGGGGAGAACACTAAAATATGAAGTTAGCAATCAAGAGTAGGACTCACAAGTCATCTTAACCATCAGTCAACCTGAAGGGTAAGGAAACTCAAGGATGCTGCCTTAGTGCTGCATAGGCTATTCACAGAAAGCTTCTTAAATCTACTCTGGGCTATGCTTGAGTGGGTGGACGGTGGGATCCAGATAAATAGAGGAGGTTAGCCTAACCCTAACACTCCTTCCAATCCTGCCCAATGGGCCTTGGTTTTCTTCACCTCCTTTGGGGTTCTCATTATGTCATGGGCTCTACTTTAATAACTTTGGGAGCAAACTCCTTTGTGTCCATAGTGGTGGTGTATCCCGCATAGGCACCTACTTTCAAATTTCCGTGTAATTTTATGGACTCTACAATCAGGGGATCAAAGTAGGAAAAGGACAGATGCAGGGAGCCCATGGCTGTTAATCTAAGGAGCCTGGGTTTGTCTAGGAGAGAACAAGGCAGGATGTATCCAATGCCAAAGCTCTTTAAGGTGTCACATTCAATTATAGATCGTCACCCTAAGTAAGTTACTAAGCCTCTTTGAGCCTCAGTTTTATCATCTGTAAAATGGGTACAATGATACTTACTACGTAGTATTTACTGAGTAGTTACAGTATGCCAGACACTATCCCAAGGCTCTTGTGATAATTAGATATAGCTGTTATAGAGTGCCTGGTGCATAGTGGGCACTCAAAAATTGCATCTATTAATATTATTATTGATTTAAAAAATTTACTTTACTTCTGAGGGGACCTGGATTCAGTTGGGCCATGCGTGATGGATTGGTCTTTTTCTGGCCAGGAGTCGATGCTGCCTAATATTAGCTCTTAGCAGGTCCAACAAATGTGTCCCAGGAACCACAATTTTTCCTAGAAATAAGAGTAAATACAAGCAATTCTTCCCATTTCTTGGCTCAGCAAACACCATTTTTGTGTACTAATAACCCTGAATGAGGACCAGAGCAATTCCTAAGATACGTTGACTCCTTAGGTTGAGAGTCAAAGTATCCACACAGGCAAAATCTGCTAAAGGACCGAGTCAGTTATTGTTGGTCAAAATTCAAACAACTATTTTTTCTCTCTCCTGTGGAATCAGGAAAACCAGGGAAGGTATTTCTGGTGGCTTGAACTTGGTCCCTGTGTTCCTACAGCTTTATACCCAAATGGAATGCTCAGCTGCTTTGGGACTAGAAGGATAATAGAAGGATAATGGCTAGAAAAGCCAGCCTTGCTGTGTTTTGGCCACAAGTCCAGTAGCTGATAGTATCAAATTATAGTAATGATTACTCTGGGGATGTTAGCTCCATGGGTGTTGTGATAATGGAACACTGACCTTCCTAACAGAGAACCTCATTTCGTTGTGTTATCAGCGTCCCTAATGGCCTTCACATGGTTAAAAGAAGCCTGGCAATCTGAGATTCCAAAGGAGCCACTGAGCTTGAAGTCTTAGCACCCCTCCTCGTCTTTTTCCCACCCTCTTTGCTGCCTGCCGGCTGAACGGAGCTCCCAAAGCTTTGAACTTGATTTACCAGCCATTCATAGGTTTTCTGATGGTGACAAAAGAAGTACTGTTCTGTTTTCAGCTGTCACCGTGCTTCCTCTTAAGCCTCAGCTACAGAGTTTACTACTAGACACCGATCTGCTGCCCTGCCCAGAGCATGCCACTCTCTTCCACTTGCCAACAAACTAGTATTATCTAGCCTGATAGAAATGAGTGGCCCAATAAGGGAGACTGAAGGGTAAGATGGCTCTGTGTGATGCTGCCTTACTTAGGAAGAAAATGGGCTCTGATGAGCATAAAAAGCCACCTTGAATAGGGTATCGATAATTGTCCAATTTAATGGGATTTTCATTAGAAGGAAGAGTAGCACATTGTAGCTTGAGTGAGCCCTGCCCGTTCTCTGGTTCTGTGGAGATGTTAATCATGCAGCTCCTGGCAAGTCTGTCAGAGCTGAAGCGGATGATGTCACTGATTTTCCAACAAGCCCTTTGTCTGAGTGACTGCAGCACTCAGACAGCTGCAGAACAGAGCACCAGGGAGCTGAATGTGTTAATGGGAAAAAAAGCGCTTCCCCTAGTTCTTTCTTCCAGAGGGATGTTGTCACTGGGAGCTTTGTGTGTTGTTCAGGACAGTGGCTGGTCTTATTGCTGGTGTTTCTCAAAGTCACCATGGAAAGGGCATTATTAGGAACACAACAGATACAAATGCTCACGCCAAGGTGTGGACCAGCAATGTTGGGCTGCTGAGATATTTAAGATTTTGTGTCGTTGGGTCAGAGGTCCCGTGTCTTGATTTGGACTCTGTAGCTGAACAAATTATAAATAATAGGTAAATATATATAATATATAATACAATGTGCATGTAATAAATATATAGCATTTTTGAGCTCTTACTATGTGTGTCAGGCATAGAGAAGGAGCTGTGGTGGTTAACAGCGTGGGAGTGTGGTCTTTAAAATCAAAGCACTTTGGGATTATATTCCGGCTCTCCCAATTATGGGCTGTGTGATTCTAGGCAAGGTACTTACCCTTTCTAAGCCCCTTTTCCTATCTGTCATGGGGCTCCTAACTGTAGGGAGGATTAGATGAGATAATCCATGCAATTAGCTTAGTGTCTAGCCAATTGTAAGCATGTTAACTTAATAAACGTTAACTTTATTACTAATTTATTTATATTATCTCATTTAGGTCTTCCAGTCAACCTGGTGTGATAGCTATTATTATGATCCCTATTTTATAGGTGAGGAAACAGGGCTTCATAGAGGTTAACTTGCCTAACATCTCACAAATAGCAATTGGTTGAGCTGGACTTGGCCTCAAGCTAGCTGACTCCAGAGCTGTTAACCGACAAGCTCTGCTGCCTCAATTACAAAGGGCTGGGGAGCTGGAATTCGTGTGTCTCTCCTTAAGGAGTTCTCCTCCTTACCTACAAATTGAAATTGTCTGGAAAAAATCCGAACAGAACACTGATTGACCCTCAGGGGTGGGGTGAGTGTTTACTGGGAAGATGCACGAGGGGTTTTTCTGTATCTTGATAAGGGTTTGTACTATACAGGTGTCTGCATTTGTCAAAATTCATCAAATGGTACATTTACAATTTATACATTTCACTGTATGTAAATGTTATCTAATAAAAAGGAACCTGAAACAAATATTGAACTCTAATTAATTATATGCTTGCAGAAGTGTTTAAGGGTGACAGGTACTGATGTCTACAACCTATTGAAATGTATCAAAAAATAAGATGGGTTGATAGAGGGACAGGTATATGATAAAGCAATATAGCAAATGCTAATTGTAGACTCTAGGTAATACAGACTGTATTGTGTGTTTGAATATCTTCATGATAAACTGTTGGAAAAATAAATTAGAATCACTTGGGGAGCTTTTTAAAAAATACTGTTGCATAGGATCCCCTCAGAGCTTCAGAAGTAAATTAGTCTGGAGTAGGGGGCCCAGGTGTGGGTTTTTTTAAAAACTCCTAAGGTGAATCTAAAGGGCCTTTAAAACAAACACAGTGTACCCGGGACTCTCAAAGCCAATTCACAATGTGTCCCTGGGTCCAAAACTGAAAGTGTCCTGATGATACGTCAGTCAGTGATAGCCCAACCCTCCTTCTCACTTGTATATCTCCACTCCCTACCCTCTACCCCTAGCTTCAAACATTTCCTCTAACTGAAGGCAGCACTAGGAAGAACTGTAATGAACAGTGTCAGCTAAATTATAGGTGGAAGCCACCTGCCTCTCCCACCCGCTCCCATCCACTAGATCATTGCCCCAGGTTCCGCCCCATCTAGGCCTCCACTTAATAGCTGCTGGAGAGGCTGAGTGGTAGACCAGACAGGGTTGAGCACGGGGTGTGGGATCATGGAAAAGAGAACTCAATGTTGCCTGGATTTAAGCTTTTTTCTTGTAGCCTCTTGTTTGTAAGGAGCTGTCTGGGATTGTTATCAACAAGCATTATTTAGGTTTCTTCTAGAGGACCGGAAGCCCCAGGATCCCAGAGTTTCAGCCTGTGGGCTCTCCTAAGTGCACTTAGCTTATATTTTCTGCCAACCCTACTCAGGATTTCTTTCTCCCCCTCTCTCTGCCCCATCCCTCCCTCTCCCTGTCTGTCTCCCTCTCCCTCTCTTCCCCCCTATTCAAGTTTCATGGATCTATAATGGCATATATGTGGGAAGGAACTCATGTTGTAAATGACCCATAAGTTAAAGTGCTATAAAAATAGTTCCTTCTGCAGTCAATGTGCCAGGGGCCACAGGCTGCCGATTCAGCTGAGAAGCAGTGAAGCGGGTCTTTTTATCATTGATGTAACTCATGGATGGGATTGTATCTCCCCTGCATATGGAAGGCATTTCTGCCAGGAGAAGCAGAGCCTCTTTAATTAGACTGACATATGGCCAAATAAGGGTTATGTGAAATTTGTGTCAGACTATAGTGGAATCATTTTGGGAACCAGTGTAGTCACCAGTGTAGTTCAGAGGGAAATGAAATTAGAGCCATATGCTAGATCAAGTCAAAATAGCTACTCCTGGAATCTCCAAAATGTAGGTAGGTGCAGTGTTCTAATATCTAAACCTACTAACTTGGCCTGGCCAGAAACAAAGTTGAGTAGAAAAAATAAATTTGCTTTTAATGGCTCCTTTCTACTTCCAAGCACCACGTATCCTGTTAGCATTCCTGGCAACCTAGATGCTCCCAATGCCTTGGGCCTGCCCTACTCCAGAAATATACTGTGGTCCAGGGTTTTCTAAAAGATGGTAGACGTTCCACCTGTGGAGCATGGTATTTTTATGGCTTTCCTAGATAAGCATTTCAAATTCTAATAGTTTAGATGTATTAGAAAAAAATGGCAACACCAATCCTAGTACTTCATCAGTATTACCGCTAAGGATGAGGCTAATTTCTATAGACAAAAAATAGTCATTTTTAAGAAAAGTATATGTGGAGATGGCAAAAATTATAAAGGTGGTACTCAAATGACTGAAGATTAGTAAAGCCTGCTATCGACCAGTGGTTTTCAGTCTGAGGTGACCACCCTCACCCCCAGCAATGGGATATTTGGCAATGTCTGGAGATGGTTTTGGTTATCACAACTTGGGGGGAGGGGTGCTACTGGCATCCAGTAGGTATAGACTAGGGATACTAATAAGCATACTAAAGTCCATAGAGCAGTTCCCCCACCCCTGCTAAGAAAGAATCGTCTGGTCCCAAATGTCAGTAGTGCTAAGGTTGAGAAACTGCTATAGACCAGTGCTTCTCAACAGTGCGTATGAGTCACATAGGAATCTTGTTAAAGTGCAGCTTCTGATTCAGGAAGTCTGAGGTGAGGTCTGAGATTCCTACTTCTGACAAGCCCTTAGGTGATGCCCGTACTGCTGTTCCATGGGCCACACTTGGAGTAACGAGGACCTATAACTTCCCTCTTTATCCCTCTACCACATGCTGCCTATTTAGAGTTCCATTCTCTCAAGCCTCTACTCAGGGTTTGGTTATTCTGAGAGACTACTAAAGAGTAATGGCTGAAAATAGATTAATGTGTTTCTTGCAATTAGCAGGGCCATCAAAGTCTTAAACCAAAGATTAATTGGGGTGATAATTTCAGGAACTAAGCATAGCTAAAAAGAGAGATGCATTTTGCTCTGGGGTACTTTTCTGGAGAATAGACAGAATTTTCAGTAGAAGCCAGGTGCACCAGGGCTGGGTTTGTAGAAGCTGTTTTATTCATTTTCATATGCCTGGGACTCAGCACAGTGCCAAGCTCAAAGTATCAATAGATGCCCAAAATGTGTTTGCTGAACCAACTGACAAGTTATCCATAGCTCTGTAGATAGCTGTTAGAGCAGCAAAGGAAGGTATCTACTGGGGCGGACCACTGTTGTGAACCTCTTCAAGGCCAGAAAAGAATGCCCTTCAGCATCTTTCCATTTGAATGGGTAGCATTAAATTGGATGCACCCTCCTAGGATATACTTCTTACCCCTGGACGGCAGCAGGATCATTTAGAAAGTTTCTTGTTCTCAGTCTCCTTTGTGGTAAGTTAGAAATCTATATAGCACACGGTGAGCGTGGTATGTGGTGGGAGGGTACTTTACCTGTTCCTTTGTCAGAAAGGAAGCTTTGCAGTAAGGACTGAAGACCCAAGACCTAGGAGAAGGAACTGGGCCAAAGAGGGGAATTATCCAGCTGTGCTGGCTTAATCTGTCAGTGTACCTCTTCACATTACCTTTGACTCTTGGAAATGTGTGCTAATAGATTATGTGATTTGAGGTGTACCAGCCATGGGACCACCACTGCGCCACATGTTCCCTTTCATGGACCTGCCACATGCTTGAAAAGCACCCCTTTGGGGACCACCCCCTTGGATAATGCAGGTTTTCTAAAAGTTCTTATTAAAATATATGGAACTGTATATAGTAGATTGATTGGTTGCCTAGGGCTGGGGAGATTGGAGGGAATGGGGAGTGACTGCTAATAGTTACAAGGTTTCTTTTTGGAGTGATGAAAGTGTCCTAAAATTGTGGTCATGGTTGCACAACTCTGTGAATATGTTAAACCCATTGAATTGTATACTTTAAATGGGTAATTGTATAGCATGTGAATTATATCTCAATAAAGCTGTTATAAAGATATATAAATACATGGGTTAAATTAGGAGATACAGATTAAGAGATAACTGGGGGAACCCTGGAGAACCGCATGGGAGGGGAGAAGGGATGGTTCCATCAACGGGGAAGGAGACATTGAAACAAGAGATACAGGGTAGGAATTGGGATTCTTCAGTTTTCAGCTCTCCATAAACCTGTTTCTACTCTCTTGAATCCAATTGTTATCAAGTTGTCCAATACTAGATTCACAGCAGCCAGGAAATATTTGAATGCAGTGAACAAAGAGAGCCAGGTCCCCTAAGATAAAATAATCGTGGCATAATTAATAAAGCATAGGGTTTGGCACTGTCCCTGTGGTTCTGGAAGCTCTTTAAATTAGATCAAGCCATTGGGACCATGTTGCTTCCTACAGAGAACTGCAGGACCTGAGGCCTGAGAAAAATGGATTTTTTTGCCCATTGAAATGGAGACTATGGTTTTGGAAGAGGCGATGTTAAAACCACAATTATCTCATATAGCCTTGTGGTCAAAGGCTCCACAACCACAGAGGGAGAACCCCTGTCTCTCCACAGGGGCTTTCCATGAACCCACTGTAATTTTAATAGTTTGGCATGTCACGATTGAAGCATAAATAGCGGGGCCACTTCAATAAATCTGTTTAAGAAAATAGAAATGGCAGGGCCTGGGACCTAGAACCCCTACTCCTAGGGCTGAGCTCATGCTAGTTGAACACACAAGTAGTACGGTTTTAAACGTGGTAAAGAGCTCTCTCCCACCCTCCAACTTGTGGCTTGAAATGCCTTGGAAGGAAAAATAGCGCATTTAGCTATTATCAATGTTTACATCTTGCTATGAATAAAGGGTCTTGGGAGTAGGACATGATCCTTTGTCCATCTCAGGAAAAGAATGGCCCAGCACTGGGGGAAGGGAATGACAATTAGGAGTTTGGGGGCTAACAAAACAAACCGGTCGGGGCTTCCCTGGTGGTGCAGTGGTTGAGAGTCCGCCTGCGATCGATGCAGGGGACACGGGTTCGTGCCCCGGTCCGGGAAGATCCCCCATGCCGCGGAGCGGCTGGGCCCGTGAGCCATGGCCGCTGAGCCTGCGCGTCCGGAGCCTGTGCTCCACAACGGGAGAGGCCCGCGTACCGCAAAAAAACCAAAAAAACTGGTCTTTTTCTCAGTTTTGCCCCAGGCTTCCTCTATCTGTGACCGTGACCAGTAATTTTTGGACTTGGAAATGTAAATTAAGAAGGGGCTATTACTGGGACCCAGTATTGTGAATCTGCCTCCAGGGGCCACTGAGTGACTTACTACACAGCACATTGTTTTTTATTTGTCACTCCCTTAGGCCCCATTAGTGCCAGGGAAACCCAGGACAAAGGAAAGACTACTAGAAGACAAAGAAAATAGGCATTCGGTAGAGGTTTTAAATATGTATTTCACAGCAAAGAATTATCTCTATTGGACGCCAGCTGGCCTGTGACTGACCCTGGGTACCATAAAACCCCAAATTTCAAGAAAGCATTGTGAAAACTCCTCCGATTGAACTCATCTTGCTTTTTAGAGGACAGTGGGTTATTGACAAGGCATAATGATATCCTGCCATGTTCCCTTTCCTGCTAAGAAGAGATGTTATCATCTCTCCAGATTTCACACCAGGGTCAGTCTCACTTGGCTCTGTTTTCTTTGTGTCTGCAGATCTCAAATTGTCAGGGAACATCTTGTCAGGAAAAGGCCAGATGGGCAGGCAGGGAAGTGATCCAGCCCCTGAGGAAATAAAGTGCTCAGCCTAGCTCTACTCCCTCAGGGCGCCGGAGTGAGGGGCCTGACAGACAGTGACGCAGGAGGAGGTACCTCCAACTTAGCTCAGAGCTGCAGAAACCTGGGCCACACGAGCATTTTTGCAGTGTAGGGAGCAGGAAATTCTAATTTCCATGTTGCAAGCTAACAGGACGAAATCTGATACCACCCTCCCTATGCTCTGGAAATGAACTCAGTCCTCTCTTTGAATTGGGGTCTCCGAGCCACACAGCCTCACAATGCAATTTTCACTCCCAATACCCTGTAGAAGGCAAAGTGAAATACTGAGAGCATAAGCATGGCTAGTGATACGTGGGCTAATTAAGGGCTCAAACTGAAAGGAGCTCTCACTATTTTTACATTTCGATTCCTGAGGGATGTTTTTCTCTGGCGATTATGTGGCAAATAGATTTTAGACTAAATCATTCCAGAGTCATTTTGGCATCCTCAACACCTAGCAGTGTTTGATATGTGGTGCTCAGAAAACGTGTCTTTAAAGAGTAAGCCTGACTACTGGCATTAACCTCTCCTTATCGATTTGGCATATAAGCATAGGGGACTCTGTCTCTTGACCTCATCAGGCAGATGCCATCCCCTCCATGGCCTCTGAATTGATTATGCCCTGGGAGCCTGGAAAATGTCTACATAAAACAGACAGGAAGAGGGAAGCATTGTTAGCCAAGCAACCGTGCTTCTGATTGTTCTGAGAGCTGATTCTGGGGTGAGATCAAGTTGGCTTCCTCTTCTCAGCCTTGGCCCTTAGCCCGGTGGTTTTGACCCACAGCTGTGTCTCTGGACTGATTACTTTCTACAGTCTTATTGGGTTTCCTGATTACTATCCCTGTTCCATGACCCATGATCTGAACATTAGTCCACAGATGTCAGGGGAAGAGGCTTGGCTTTTACTGTCTAATTGCTTTAGTGGTGATAAGTCAGAGTACAGTTCCGGGTTAAGGAATCCCAAGTCAACTTACCTAGAAAAGGAGCAGTCAGAAAGCAAGGTCAGGTTATCAAGGCCAGGGTTGAGATGCACAGACCAGAATCTGAGAGTAGAATAGAGACAACACACAGGCATTAAGTTTGGAAACATGGGGTAGGTTATGAAGATTCATATCATAACCTTATGCTAATGATGTATTCAATCAGTGGTTCTCAGTCAGGGGTGATTTTGCCAGGGGTCATTTCATCATGTCTGGACATACTTTTGATTGTTGCAACTGCAGGAGTGCTACTGCCATTTAGTGGATAGTGGTTGAGGATGCTGCTAAACATCGTACAATACACAGGACAGCCCCCCTTAACAAAGAATTATCCAATTCAAATGTCTGTATTAAAGGCACAAGATACAAATTATAGATCACAACTGTATGAAATATTAAAAAAAGACTGGAAGGATACACGTCATAGTTTTAACAGGGGAGTGTCTGGGTGGCAGAATAATGTATCTTTTTTCTTTTCTCTGGTTTATAAATTTTCTAATACAACTATGTTGCCTTTAAATTTTTAAATTAATTTTTAATTACATAAATAATATGTGAACACATTCTGCTCATAAAATATTACAGTATTACAGATAAGGCTGAAGACATCCTTGGCCAACCTAGCTTCTTCCACCTCAGTCCCCTTCCTAGACGTAACAAGTTTTGTGGATATGACTTTTCAGAGTTTTATTACACATTTATACGTATTATGTGCAACTATGGAAATATATCTACTATATCATTGTTTTTTACAGTTTCACAGTATAGTATTCTGTAGTTTATCTGTTTCCCTACTGCTGAACATTTAGTTTGCTTCCAGTCTGGTGCCATTATGACAGGTGCTGCATTGTACGTGTCTCCTTGAACATGCTTGCCAGCGTTTCCAAAAGTGGGTAAGGTTATGAAAATTGCTGGGTTATGAAAAACACACATTTAAAATGTTATCAGCTACTACCAATTGCCTTCCAAAGAGTCCACAAATTTAATTTCCTGAAAACCTCACCAACACTTGATATTTACTTTGTTTTTCACATTTGCCAATCAGATGGTTGATAAATAGTATCTTTCTTTTGTTTTACTTTGCATTTCCCTTGTTACTGCTGAGATTGAGCACCTCTTCATGTATTTGTTGAACCTGTCATATCTTCTCCTCAGTGGTGTTCACATCCCTTGCTCACTTACGTATTATAAGACCTTTCCAATAGTTTTTTTAAAACAGAAGAGAGCAGAATCAGGTTGTATAAAAACACGGAAGTCAGTCTACCCAGTGTCTTGTCTGCCCATCCTACCGAAGACAGATCCTGAGTCCCACCCAGACCAAAATGACCCTTTCTTGCCATCATTGAGAACCCAAGAAAGCAGCTATATTAGGAAACAAATTAGCCAGGCCCATTCTCACCACTGTTCTGTGTTTCCCTGGACTGTGAGTCTGCAGTGCCAGCATGTTGACACTGAATAGCCAGCAGGTACTGCCAGTCAGATTCGCTCTAGTCAAATCCAAATCTGATATGTGATGAAGCATAAAGGACCATGAAAGGCAGCGTGTGAACTGAATGTTATCTGCTGCCCATGCAAATGGCAATTAGGACCATTAAATTTCAGTTAATCTTCATTAAGAACATCTGTTGTCTAGCCCACATGCGAAAACCAAAGATGGGTTGGGTGATCGTGACCACTCCAAATAAGTAGTTGTATCAACTAGCTTCTTGCCCCCCCGCCCAAAGTAGATGTAAGGCTTCTTCAAGACTCTTGGGCATTATTTGAAACCTGAGTGCCTGTAAGCTATGGCCCTTTGTGGTGAAGAAGATGATTGATTAGTCCTAGTGAATTTCAGGATCGCAAGTGGGTTCCAGAGACTCAACCCAAACTGGCCCTTGGCCTTTCTGGTCCCCTCCATCTCTTTTGGTTGCCCCATCCCATACACCCTGCTCCTGTGTCCCCTGGGGCCCTGATCTTTGCCAGAGGCCTGTGAACATAAAACATTTCAAATCACTGCTACCAACATGTTGCTTAACTGCCACCCTTCTGCCTCACACACGCAGGACATCTCCTGCCTTATCATTCTCCCAGTTGGCTTGTATCTGTGATGGAGCAGACCATTCTCACCAGTTCCAAAGAGGTATCAGGAGAAGGGCAAGGCCTTCTGCACCTTTATCTGAGTTTAGGCGGGTTAAGTTCTTCCTGAC
The DNA here is from genome assembly GCF_964374135.1 of Grampus griseus. Lineage (NCBI taxonomy): Eukaryota > Metazoa > Chordata > Mammalia > Artiodactyla > Delphinidae > Grampus > Grampus griseus. The sequence goes on along the minus strand of NC_138999.1, from coordinate 95,954,870 downwards.
CATCAACTACTATGGTGATGGTCTTTTCTAAGTCAGTGGGGGTGGGGGGTGAGGTAGGGAGGTAGATAGGTAGACAAGTAGTCTAAATTATGTTCCTTTGTGTATGCATCATGTATCTCACCTTGGTAGCCTTACCACAGTTGTAATTTTCCATTTGTTTGGGTGACTATTTGGTCAATACCAGTCTGCCCTACCAGCCTGTAAGCAACATGGGTGCCCAAACCGTGTCTGTTTTTGTTTACCAGTATATTTCCAGCACTTAGCATGCCACATAGGTGCTAAATAGAATTTGTTGACTGACAAACCAGACAGTTGTGGCTCTGATGTTCTTAAAATGAAGAAAAGCCAGGTATTCAGGCGGGAGTACAGGAAGAGGCATTTGTGAGGGGTAGGGCATCTCACCATCTCTCTACTCTTACCACAGGGAGACATCTCACCATGTGAGTCCACCTTTGTATAAGGCTGTCCCTAGCCACAGCTATCCCCTGAACCTGCCAACAGTGCTTTCATCTAGGATGGGGAATGAATCCTACCTTTGATAGTTTACTATTTTCCTGGGATCTCAAAGCCACTGTTCTCTCCTTGGGACCTTGGGGTAAAATTGTGCCAGTAAGTTGTGGAGCTGAGATGGTGGGGGAACTGAGTAGCTTGGAGACTGTATTTCCATTAAAATTGAAACAAGGACATACCAGTACATTTCTTGTATCATAACTGCTCCTGGAATCTGCCAATATATCACTCAGTGCCTTTCAAAGAGAATTGACGTGGAAGGAGAAAAGGATGAAGGGTGATGCAAAGATGCTGGAAATGGAACAGAGTTGGCGTTTTGAACAAACTTTGACTCCAACTGATTCTAGAGAATTATTATGAACTGAAGTAGTGATGCTTTCTCCACCTCTTCTCACCTATCCCATTTTAACTCTTCAAACCCTGCTCTTTTCCCACAATCCTTCTCTTGACCTCTTATCTATTACCCTGAATTCTTGCAAGGCCTTTCTTATATTTCTGCCCATCGACAGCAAAAATAAGATTCTAAGTGAACCCCCAGCCTCTCCCATATGACCCAGGATCCTGATGCAGAAATGAGGAGCAAGCTGAAATCATGAATGCTTTTTACCACATCAGCTCCACAGTTGCTACTAACTGGAATAACTTTTACTCATAAAACCCAGAGATTTCCAGGGAGACCATTGCTAATCCTATAAACTCAAGACGTAGATAAAGCAGTTGGCTTGGGTATCACTAATTTCATTTTCATGCTTATGTTTGCCATCATTCATTGAGGGACAAAAACAAGTCAGCTATGATATGGGTAAACCCTGGATTAGCATTGTGTATTGTAGCCGTAAATTTTACTGTAAATGAAATGTACAGATGATTTGAAGTCAGTTACAGAGGAAACAAGAAGCTACGAGTGAACCTTTGATGGAAAATAACTTGTTTCTTTCCTTAGTTGGGTATTTGGGATTGGTTTATTTTTCACATTTTATAAGGAGATAGTTCCCAATAGGCCTGAAGATTGGACTTATAATAACAGTTTAGGAACTTAGGTGAAATTAATAAAACCAAACTTCAAAGTGTATAAAAATGAGAGCAAGAGTTTAAAGTCTAGCTATTTTAAAGATACTGACAATTTCCCCTTTTAGAAGCATGAAACATTTTAGGGCCGAAGAGTAAACATTATGGAATCACCCAGTCTCATCTACCATGCAAGGTAAAAACTCTCTTACCAGTGATCTTTGAAACTCTGAACATCTCTGGATCAAGAAACTCATTGCTTTTTATTGTCTTTAAGAAAAAAAAAAACACAGAATATGTTAGTCCATTATTTTTAGGTGATTCGAGCAATCCAAAAGCCTACAGAGAATATGTGAAAGTCCTGTTCTCCCCTCTTCCACTCCTCCCTTCTCCCTTCAGAGGTGACCGTTGTTAACTGTTCCTTCTAGCCCCTTTTTTATACATTTATATCCATGGTTCTCAGTCAGAGCGATGTTGCCCCCCAGGGGACATTTGGCAGTGTCTGGAGGCATTTTTGGTCGTCGTGGCTGGAGGTAAGATGCTTCTGGCACCTAGTTGGTTGAAGCCAGGGGTGCTGCTCGACATCCCACAATGCACAGGACAGCTCCTCACAAAACAAGAATGATCTGGCCCCAGATGTCAATAGTGTCAAGATTGAGAAACCCTGGTATATACATTAAAGATGGAGGTGGAGATTATAAATATACCTTTTCATCATAAAGAAATAGGATCACAATCTCCATTTTTCTGTGTTCTGCTTTTGTACCATTTCGAACTCTTCCATGCGAGTACATATACGTATATTTCCACTGCATTCCTTTTAACAGTTGCATAGTATTCTCTAGTACAGATATATTGTAGTTTATTAAACAGTCCCCTGTTGGTGGATATTTAGGTTGGTTCCAATTTTTGCAATTACATACAATACTGCAATAAGCATCTTTGTACATATATCATCTATTAGATAGATTCTTAGAAGGAGAATTACCTAATGAAAGATTATGTGTATTTTCTGTTTTGATAATTCTGACAAATTTCCCTCCCAAAAGGCTTTATAAATGTATATTCCTATCCACAGTGTTTAAGAATGCTGTTTTCTCATACCTTCAGCAACACTTTTATTAATCTTTTAGATTTTTACCAGTCTTATGGGTAAAAAATTATATGTAATTACTGCTGTAATTTGCATTGCTCTGGTACTATCAAGATTGAGTGAACATGACTTTTGGTCATTTAAAATTAATTAACTACTTAATGGAATAATTACCTGCTTATTTACTTTGCCTATTTTTCTATTGGATTTGTTCTTTTTAAAATTTTTTTATGATGTATTTTGGAAGGTAATCCTTTGCTGACTACATTGCCAATATTTTCCATCTTATAGCTTGTATTTTAGATTTATTTACTGTCTTTTTTGTAGAAAATTAAAATATTTTAATTTTGGCATAATCAAATTTATTATTCTTGGGCTTCCCTGGTGGTGCAGTGGTTGAGAGTCCGCCTGCCGATGCAGGGGACACGGGTTCGTGTCCCGGTCCGGGAGGATCCTGCCTGCCGCAGAGCGGCTGGACCCGTGAGCCATGGCTGCTGGGCCTGCGCGTCTGGAGCCTGTGCTCCGCAGTGGGAGAGGCCACAGCAGTGAGAGGCCTGCGTACCGCAAAACAAACAAACAAGCAAATTTATTATTCTTTTATCTTATGGCTGCTGTGCTTTGGGTCTTGCTGAAGAAGGCCTTCCTTACCCAAAGATGATAAAAAAAACATTCTTCTATATTTTCTTCAAACATTCTTGGTTTTTTTTTCTTCTATGTTCATCTTTTTTTTATGTGTTTTTGGTGTGAGCTGGGGGGAGGGGTCTACCTTTTTTCCAAATAGATAGGCAAGGTCTCAATGAAATTTATGAACTAATTGCTTCTTTCTTTATTGATAAGAAATTTCATCTTAACTATCAATTCATCTATAATCTCTGTTATATGGACTTATTTCTCTCGGTTCCTGGCCTAATATTACTCTGTTTAAAATACTCTAGTCTATTTTGATGTCTGATGTTGTAAGTCCCCACTTCTCAGGATTTTTCCTTCCAAATATCATTCGCTATTCTTGTACATTAGAATCAGATTGTGAGTTTTCATAAATGTTCAATTGAGACTTTTATTGGGATTGCTTTGAATTTTATATCTATGTTTAGTGAGATTTGACATTTTTATAGTATTTTTAAAATGAAAATATCTTTATTCTCTTCAGTAAAGACTTGTATAGTTTTCACCAAGTAGGTCCAATGCATTTCTTGCAGATTTATTCCTAGATATCCTGTAATTTTGCTTGCTTTTGTAAATGGAATGCTTTTACTATAACTTTTATTTTGTAATTGGCTATTTCTGGAGTACAGGAAAACTATTATTTTTGTATGTTGATCTTGTATGTGGCCACCCTGCTGAACTATCTTTCTGGAGCAAATTTTTTTTAGTTAATTTTCTGGAATTTTCTGAGTAGACAATCATACAGTATGAAAATAGTGATAATTTTTTCTTTTATTTTGCAAAATTTATACCTCATTTTCTACTCTATTGTATTCTCATTACTTTGTAAGCCTACATGTTTAAAAGTTGCTTCTTATAAGTCAAAATCTCTTCTGAGTTTTTTTGTCCAGTAGTTTCAGTTCAGTTTTTTAGAGCCAAACAGAGTAAGATAAACCCTTCTTCTACAGGATAACCCTTCAAATATTTGAATATGTTTATCATGCGCCCCACATCTTCAGGTTTCCAAGATAAGCAACTCTGTCATCTTCAATATATATACCTTTCCCACCCAGAGTCATCTTTTTGTAAATGCACTCCATTTTGTAAATGTCCCTCTCAAAACGTGATGTCCAGAGTGGAAGAGAGTTCAGATGTTGTCTGACCATTGCAGAACATACAGAAACTATAGATTACAATGTTAGAGCTAAATGGTTTTAAAATATTTTGTTTGCAGTGGAATCCTTTTATTAATGAACTCTTAGGCAGAACCCTAATCCTTAAAACAGTTAAGAGTGAAGTTTCTCTTGTTGAAATGAAAGGAGGGTGAGAGGTTATAGAACCTTTATCATTTCAACTTCCTTTTTGTTCCCCAAGGTAGCCAGCCCAAGGAGAATCCTGAGGATCTGAAGAACATAGTTTGAAAACCATGCATTGAGTCCAACTCCTTCAAATACGATGTGGCCCAGAGATGAGAAATGACTTACTGAGATCACACAGTTACTTAGCAAAACTGACAGAACTAAACTTGGGTCTCAATTTCCATTCCAGAGATCTTTACACTATGTCATACTATTCCTTACTATTAACCCCACCCCACCTTAATGACTCATATTAATCTTAGGATCACTACCAAGCATAAAGTGGATAGCTAGTGGGAAGCAGCCGCGTAGCACAGGGAGATCAGCTCGGTGCTTTGTGACCGCCTGGAGGGGTGGGATAGGGAGGGTGGGAGGGAGGGAGGCACAAGAGGGAAGAGATATGGGAACATATGTATATGTATAACTGATTCACTTTGTTATAAAGCAGAAACTGACACACCATTGTAAAGCAATTATACTCCAATAAAGATATTAAAAAAAATCTTAGGGTCAACTAAAATCCCAGGGCCACTGTTAATATCCATTTTGTTCCATCTGATACAGTTGAATTTTGGAAATCTGTATTTACTAGATTTTATATTTATTAAATGTATTAAATGTACTCTCTCCTAGAACTCAAAGGAGCATTAGAAATCTTTTGTCTTGGCCCATTAGTCCTTCCTTTAAAAAACTTTCTAAATCTTGATTCTGTCATCCAACACCAATCTTGATTCTGTCATCCAACATCCAACATCAATTGATGTCATCCAACATCAATCAATCAATCCAACATCAACATCCAACATCAATCAGTTTCTTTTGGCAGGACCATTCAAGTAAGACTCTAACTCGTACTGACATTCAACCCCTAGTTCTTCAATTTGCCAACAAATGTATAACCAAGACCTAATTTCAAAAACTTCAGACTTACATTTTTTTTATGGTTCTTCTCCTCCCTTACCTGGAGAATTCCTACTCATCTATTGAGACCCATTTCAATTGTCACCTCCTCTGTGATGTGTTACTGGGTCCACATTCCTCATTCTTGAAGCAGTGTTGACAGGTCCCATTTCTATACAATAGAATTGTAATAACTGACATACTTCCTCTGTTATTTTATGAATTCCTTTAGGGTCTTATGTGTTCTTTGCATCCCCAGGACCTGAGCCTAGGATGGCAGGTGGACTATGGTGGCTACCTACGGAGGAAGACTGTGAGGTCGGGTAGGAACTCAGTGGCAAGAGCGTTGTGAGGAGCTAATGACTTCTGCCATGAGCTCAGGAGACAAGTATTTTGCCAACCCTGGCCCAGGGCATAGTCAGTACTCAAAATATGTTTTTAAATGTATTTTTGCACCCGTACCCTGAGATGTCTAGTAACTATATCAAAAGGAAAATAAGCTGGGCATGGCTTGTGTCAACCCTTGTTTGTGTCTACTGATCATAATTTCTCTTGAGTGTTCACAAACAATATTCTAATAACCCTTTTTAGATATTTTTTCCTGGGTATCAGCATCGAGTTAATTATTGGTTTATATTTTCTGAGATATACTTCTTCCCCTTTTCAAAAAAGTAGGACAACATTTCCTTGTCTTTAGCCTTTTGGCGCCTCTTCCATTTTCCAAGAACTTTCCAGGTGGTGGTGACTCATTTGGAGAAAATGGCCCCTTTCACTCGGACCTTTCAACAGCATTGTTTGTAATGGTCAGGGGCCATGACTAGGAGAGCTGTTTCTTGGAAAAAGTCTATTTGAATTGGGCAAATCAGAGGCTGAAGTCAGGATGGCCAATAAATGTGTTATTGACAGAGGCCTGGCCTAGAAAGACAGCCAAGTCTAGGGAGGCAGTTTTCTCTGAACCATGGCCCAGCAAGCATTTTAGATGGCTCTTCCTGTCTCTCTTCCCTTCCCCTTCTCTTGGCTACATGTTGTTCTCTTGCTCTAGTTTGTCTCCTCTGAGCTGAATTTGGATGGCTAAAGTGTAACCTCAGCACAAAAATGACCAGAAGAATGCACATCTGCCCTTGAGTTCCGGATGAGGACCTAGGTCAGTGACTGTTAGTGACAGAGATAATAAACAAAACAATTTCAAGAAATTGCAGATATTAGATTAATAATAGATACACTTCAGCTGTCTATATGTGAAAAAGAGAGGATATCAGCTGTGTAGACACACACAAAATACAGTAAAATGATGATTCATTAGGATACTAAAAGCAACCGATTTTTTTGTGAATTTACCATGTGCCCAGTCCTGTGCTAGACACTGGGAGGATGCAAAGACATGATCCTGAAGATGTAGCAATAATTTTTAAAAATCTTCTACCTTAATAAGAGAATGACGTATAGCCAATATCTGGTGTTTGGTCTTATTATTTTTTTAAAGCCTTTTCTTTAACAAGATTGGAACCAAAGTATGATTGAATTTTTTAAAAGGCTAACCTTCAATAACTGAAAAATGAAATTCATCTAAACTCTCTGTTCCAACTATGTGTTAATTAAATGACCCTTGATCTACTGTACATGCAAAGAAAATGACGTTGCTATGACTGCAGCCCACCCAGTACTGTGGGTTGCTTTGTAGAAGCTGCGGCAAGCCTGGTTTTTACTGGGGCTGGGAAATCTCGTCATGCAGGTTCAGTCTAGCTCAGGTTCTTGTCCCTTCAGTGTGGATCTCACCACTTATTTGGTAAGAGGTACAGTGAGAAGTGGGCCTTCAGCCCTCCAAGGGGTTGTGTCCTGTTGCTATAAACCATCAAAAGCCTGACTGCTGATCCCAGCAGCTCATGCAAGGGACAAATGTAAACACGAGCTGCTTTGCTCTCAGTGGAAAGGTTTGATTTGAGCTCCTTCCAGGCGATCACACTGGCTGCCATTTTATACAGTCTATTTCTGTCTTCCTGTACACATCCCTCAATTTGCATTCCTGCTTAAACTTGCCACTAGTCCTGGCTCTCTGTGTGGTGGAATGGATTTGAAGAGGAGGAAAGAAAGGCTTTTTGTGAGGAGGGGGAGAATACAGGACTTTCACTAGCTCTTCCTCCTGGATGTCTTCAGAGAAGCATTTTGTCTCCTGGCCTCCTTGAGGGTTGTCATAGAAGCTCTCATTTAGTACAGACATCAGCCTTACTTCTTTGTGTATTTGACTTTGAACCAATTTGGCTCATTAAAACAATGATGATTGGCGTAACGGGAAGATGAATGGCAAGAAGAAGGTGGAAACAGAACTTTAGAGACGGTTTACATGAAGAGAGTGATTTGAAGGGGCCATCAAAAGCCCTCAAATATCTTTTGCCAGATCTTAAGGAACACGAGACATCCACCATTAGAGCTTTATTCCTTAGGGTTCAGTTATGGTCCTCTCTAGGCAGTACCTCCAACCCTGGGCGGGATGCAGATTAAGCTCTGAACACTCTAGCATGATTTAGCTTATCAGAAATTTGCATTCAACTGATCGTTTCCCAGCAACCAGTTGGCCTTCCTTGCCAGTACATTTGACTTGGATGATTTCCCCCGTTCTTAAGGGAAACTAATTTAATTGTGTAAGTTCGCAATCTTACAGGCTCAAAAAGCAATTGGTATGAGTCAAAACTTGGAATGGCTAAGCAGTTTAGATGATTGTATAAACAAGGTCCAAAAGTCAATTTTTCAGACCATTAAATGTAGGTCAGATGCAAGAAGAGAATTAAATCGTTACAGAAGGGACTCAACCAAGAAATGTCCACCAGACTAGCAGCTCCTTGAGGATGGGAGCTGCGTCTTATTCTTTCTGTATCCCTGACAGTTACCATGGTGGCTGAATTCTCATGAGCATTCAGTGAATGCTATTCAATAAGTAAACAAATTCAGAACAATTTCTTGACTAAAAGATCGATTCTGGAGTGCATTACCAAGTAATGTTGGAGAGTCCTTTATTGCAGGGATTTTATGAAAGAAGATAGGCACTACTATGCCGAGGATGTGGAAGTAAAGTGTTCTGTAGCGGCAGAGAAAGACGGTGGATTTTCCTTCTAAGCCTTGGGTGCTATGAAATGGTGAAGAGAGTTTGTATTGGGTTCTCTCTCTCTCTCTCTCTCCCTCTGTGTGTGTGTCTGTGTGTGTCTGTCTCTCTTTGCCAAAACCTGATTTACTTTACCAGCTTTTCTATTTTTTTTATTGAAGTATAGTTGAAAAGACTCAGACCTACTAGAGAATGGGCTTGAGGACACGGGGAGGGGGAAGGGTAAGCTGGGACAAAGTGAGAGAGTGGCATGGACATATATACACTACCAAATATAAAATAGATAGCTAGTGGGAAGCAGCCGCATAGCACAGGGAGATCAGCTCGGTGCTTTGTGACCACCTAGAGGGGTGGGATAGGGAGGGTGGGAGGGAGGGAGACGCAAGAGGGAAGAGATATGGGGACATATGTATATGTATAACTGATTCACTTTGTTATAAAGCAGAAACTAACACACCATTGTAAAGCAATTATACTCCAATAAAGATGTTAAAAAAGGGGAAAAAAATAAATAAACTTTACCAGCTTTTCTTGGCCCACCTCATTTCCCCTTAGGTCATACAGCTTTTGCAAAGTAATTATAATAATTTGCATTCATACAGCACTAATACTTTTCAACACATTTTCATAGGCACTATCTCTTTTTGTTCTAAATTGGAAAAAAAACCCTACTATGAAGCAGTCAGAGTAGTATTAGTTCCATTTTTCAGATGAGGAACCTGAGGTATAGAGTATTTGAGTGACTCGCTCATGATCATATAGCAATGTGTGACTGAACCAGAACTAGAAGTCAGTCCCAAGTCTCAAAATTCAGGAATGGACGTTTGTTAGGAAAACAGCAGATAGTCCTACTGCCTTCATGGTTATAATCCTCATACTTTTTATATTGTTTCAAATTCCTTCTTTATACTCCATTCTAGGCCTATGAGGCTGACACTCGAGAAATGGCCAAGTCAGACATTATCTCAACTGTGGAGTATCAATTTATCCTCAGCTTTTTTTTCCTTCAATTATGAAGTGTGCGCTTAACTAGATTTATAACAACGTTGGGCAGGACATCTTTCTGTCTCTGCTTAAGCCAGCTGACACAGAAGTCTTCTGAAATGTATTGCCCCAGAATGCATCTTCTCTTCCTCTTACAGCTTTCTTTGACAGTCACAGCAGGAGGACCTCTTGTATTGGCTGATAGTTTATTGAGTCCTTTCCTTCCTGGGGCTGGCAACCTTCTCACACAGATTCAAGAGGCAGCAGATCTAGTGTAATTACCAGTCCAAACCCTATTTGGTGTCCCAGAATGGAATGAGTAAGGCAGTGTTGTACTGAAACCATGGATGAAGCTGGACCTCAGAGCCTGGGATGGATGCCAGGACTGGAAGAGCCAAGGACTTTGCAAAAACCAGAGGTCTAGGCAGGCTGTGAGTCATTAACTAAAAAAGCAGTTAGGAATTAGGAAATAAGCTTCTTACTGGGGTTAAAGCAAGGCCAAGGGTCAAAAACTGAATAGCAATGGACAACAGTAACAACAACAATACTGCTTTAGAAAATGAGATAAAAGTCTGCTTTCGCCCAGAAGCCTGCTAAAATGGAGCTGACTCTAGGGAGTGGCCAGCCTGAGATCCATAGGTGGGAGTAAGAAAGCCATCTTTACAGGTCGGGAGCGGAGAGTGGTGGTCACAGCAAAGGTGCTATCTTGACAGTCGAGAGATGTCCTGGAGCACGGTTTCTCAACCCTGGTACCATTGACATTTTGGTCCAGAGTTAGTTCTTCGTTGTGTGGCGCTGTTCTGCGCATTGCAGGACATTTAGCGGCATCTCTGGCCTCTACCCACTAGATGTCAGTAGCATCCATCCAAGTTGTCACAACCAAAAATGCTTCCAGGTAATGTTCAGTGTCCCTTGGGGAGTTAGGGAGAGGTAAAATGGACCCGGGGTTGAGAACCACTGCTCTAGAAGCTATGGATTGTGAAAGCTTATTGGTCGCAAGCCTTCTAGGGTCCACAGACTTCTGAATTATTTTCGGAGCAGGAAATCTAAGGTAGCAGATGTAAGCATCTGTTGGGAAGGTAATCCCATCCTTCCCAAGTGTTCTCTCACATCTAGTGCCTGGCTCACCTCTCCCATTAGGCACTATTGCAGTTCCTAAGAATAGTGAACCCTTGGAATTTTCTGGAAATCCTACTTAATTGCAAACTGAAAGGCAGATCTCCTCATGGTTTTCATTCTCGGGACAAATGTGAAAATACTTTTTACTTTTTGCAATTGAGTTCTAAAAGACATGTTAAGTTTCTGTTTTCTTTTTATCTTGAACTTTAATTTCTTCATTTCCGTTCCTTTCCTACTTTCATTCAACCATATCCTTCACAATGCAAGTATATAGCTGATGAGGTGGGATACCCAGAGGCCAGGAACTGGCAGGAACTGGGCCTAAGAACCTCTGCTCTGGGAAATACTTGCAAAAGATATTGTACCCACTTATCTGTCTTCCACCTCAGCCTTTTTTCTTACCACCTTTCTTAAAAACATGAGGAAGAATTCTGTGCACTCTTTTTCCTCACTGTTGCTCTTGTGGTGGCTTTGCATGTCTGTCAGAAGTAGGAGTCCTCTGAAGGCCTGTCAGAACAGTTTTGTGGACTGAAACATGCTATAGAAGAAGCAACAGGATATAGTGGAAATGGCCTTGGACCAGGAGTCCGAACCCAAGTTCTAGTCTCTTTCCCTCTTTATAGACATTTGATCTTGCAAATCACCTTACCTTGGCTAAACCTCAATTTCCTCATGTGTAAAATAGAACTACCTGTTTGTCTCCATGGTAACTATATGGTTCAAAAGATACAGTGGGGTGAAAGCAGCATGAAACAGGTAAAAGCTTTTACAAATGCAAAATGATATTAATATTATTGCTTAATTGTAGTCACGCCTCTTCAATTATTCTTACCCAAGTGTCACGATATCCACTGGATAGATGTCAAAGTCAAGGCTATAACAACAGTTCCTTCCTCTCGCCTGCAGTGACAGACCTACTCTCTAGGCCTTCCTCTCCAGATCTACTATCTACTTTCTACCCTATTCCACCCTGCTCTGTGCCCTTGGAGGCTGACCCATACCAACAGGCTACCTTGTCTTCAGGATTCCAGTTGTGTTTGGCCAAAGGGAAGCACTGGCAGGGAGGAGAGGAGTGAGGTTAGGCTATTTATTCCCTGGTACCCTGCCTGCAAGGATGCTGGACATCCCTTCACTGAAGGTCACAGCTCCTATCAGGAAGCTCTCTTCGTATAATTTTCATGTTCTCTCCTCCCTCTGGTTTCTGGTATCTGCTACCTCTCCTCTCTCTTTCAGGCGTAAGGGTGGTAATGGACCCCATTATTACTAGTCCTGGGATACTTAAGCATTTCCTATGGTTTCTTTATACACTGCCCATACTTTTGTAATCAGTTGCCTTTGTTAAACTTTATTCAATTTATCTACTCTGAGTATGTCATGTGTTTTTTACTAGCACCCTGACTGATATACTCACCAGATCTCTTCCTTTTCTTCTCCGCTGACGTTTCTATTGTAGTAAAATATATACTTGTAAAGGAGGGGACATTATGTAACGAAATGCAGGAGGTTTATGGCCATTAGTATTCTGTCCAATCATGTTGAGAATTAGCTTCTGAGTCACCACCTCTGAACATCTATAATCAAGCTGTATGTTCCTTATCAATTGGACAGTCCATTTTCTTTGTCCTATCCGCAGCCAACCATTGAGGAACGTTTAGAGGCCATGACTCTCGTGCCTACTGTCTCTCACGAAGTTCGTATCCTTGCTAAATTCCAGCAGCCTGGGAGGCAACTGTCTGATGCACACTCCAGTCTCTGGTTTGCTGTAAATCAGTTTGCACCCCTTTGCTTCCTTTGGACTAAGTTTGCAGAGAATGAGCTTACATCCTTTTGCTTCCCTTGGACTGGAGTCTCAGGAAGCCTGGGAAGGGGGGTACAGTTAAGCCTCTGGGATTCCATGACAGCTGCCAGCATTCTGGCCTTGGTGTCTCTGTTTATTAACCGTGTCCAACCTGGAATGTTTTATAGACTGTCAGAGCTAGAAGATACCTCAGAAATCAACTAGTTCAGAGGTTCTAAACTTAAGATCTATAGACGGGCTTTAGGGAAATCCTTAAACTCCCTATATTATATGCAAAATTAGCTATCTGTGTGCACATATGCATTTTTCTGGGAAGAAAATCCATAGCTTTCATCAAATTCTCAAAAGGGCTTGTAACAGAAAAGAGACCTAGACGTCAAATGGCTCTAGAACAGCATCCTCACCTTACAGCAGAGGAAACTGAGGCCCAGAGAGAAAGCAACTTATCCAAGATTTCACAGTAAGTCAAAGGCAGGGTTTAACCTAGAACCAAGGTAGAGGTGAACTCCCCCCATTTTTTAAAAACAAACCTTTCCTTCCTCTACTGAATTCCAAAGCCATACTCCCACTATACTTTGTGCACAGTAGATACCAGATAACGGTTAAATGCAATTGATAACTGCATTGGGCCCTATAAGCATACTTGCTTCTTTAACTGACCCTACCAAACAGAATCGAGCTGCGTGGGGCTCAGGGCCAACCATAGAGCTTAGTGGTGCCAAGGGATCAGGCAGGGTTTTTCCACCCCAGTTCTCTCTGATGAATGGAGTTCTGTCTCGTCCCTGTTTCTCTGAGCCAACTTGTCCCCAGGGCTCTGTGGAGGGGCAGGTGTCGGTCCTGGGCATGGACTCAGCAGTCCAACTCCAGCGCCTCTGCAGCTGTTCTCATCCCTGTGAGGCCCCCAGTGGGAGCTAACACAGAGACTCTCGGAAAATGGCAAAGAAAAGCTAAGGAAAAAACACCCTGGAGTACTGAGGGGTTGCCAGGCTTCTAGGGGAGCTGGCACAGCCTTGCTCAGGTTATTAAATCACACTAGCTCCTGGTAAAATAGGGTGAAAAGTCTTATTCCTTCCCATCTTCCCTTCTATGGCCCTCTTTCCCGGGTCACAGGTATTTTCATACTACCCAGAGTCCCCTACTGTATTTCCTTACCTCGGTCTCCCCATGTAGGAAATGAGTACCTTTGCTGTATAGCTTAGGCACCCGGTGTGGCAGAATAAAAGCAGTCTGGAATTCCAGTATCGGCTCTGTAACTAACTAGCAATGTGATCTTTTACAAGTCACTTAATCTTAATGATCTTTCATGCTTCATTAATAAAACATGGGGCTAATGAACAAATGACGTAATGGAGGTGAGATCACTTGACAAATGCAACACAACAAAAGCTATGTGGGGTTATTATGTTCTTTCACCACTCAAAGAAAAATTATTTTAAAAGTTGAAAAGAATAACCTTGAGGGACAATAGCCCAGCTGAGATCTGGCTGCCTAGATTTCAGTCTAACTGGGTTTTCTGGGGGAAATTCTAGAATGAAGTGGGAAGAAAAGTCACCACTGGCTTTGAGTCTAAGACCAGTGGAAGGAATCAGTTGACAGAAATGTGATTTATTCCTGGAGTTTCACATGATACTTTATTTCCTAGAAACCTATGAGAAGAGCTTCTAAGGACTAGTCACTCTTCACCAGGAAAAGAAGAAGAGAGATCCAATCAGATCTAGTGCTGGAGATCAGAGGGCGTCAGCCTCAACATGACTTGCTATAGGAATAAACTAGCTTGCAGAGGGGCAGAGAATTTCCAGAGGGTGGCGCAAGATAGTGGGAAGAGGATATCCATCCCTCCTTGCACGATCGGCCCCTCAACACTGTTTCCTAAGGTACCATGAGGCAAATCACGGTCAGTGCCTTCAAGAAATGCATGCCTTGATGGCTGAAAGAGAGAGAAAGGACAAAACCCGTAGGGTAACTTAGGTGCTTAAAGAAATGGTCTTTAGTTGGGGAGGGGGTGGACGTGTGTTTCAATGCATACAATTAGGAAACAAACAGATCTAGAATTTAGTAAACAAGTCAACCTTTATCTCTTTTGACTTTCTGTAATATGTGGTACAGTAGACAATGATCACTAGTGGTCTGGAATAATCTTATTATACTGTAATATCCTTAATTATGAGACGGTTTTAATTATTATGGTTCTTAGACTCTTCCTACTCTTGTTATTACTGGTGATGATAAGATTTTTTAAATATTTGACTTTTTAGACTTAGACTTAGTGGAGATACAATGGTGAACAGAACAGAGGAGGGTTCTACTCTCTTGGATCTTATATGGTGGTGGTGGTGGTTTTAGCTTAGATTGGGAGATAAGGAAGACCTCACTGAATAGGTGAAATTGGACTTCTGCTTCTGCAATATGGGAGACTAAGTTTTCTAAAACGTCTTCCTGCTACAATACAACTATATCCTGGATAAATTATAGCAAAATTTTTCTTTACATTTCCCTTTTTTAAACAGCTTTATTGATATATTGATATAATCCACATAATATAAGTTCATCCATTTAGAGTATAATTCAATGGTTTTGGGTATATTACATTATTAATGTTTTTAATTAGGGTAAAATATATATTACAAAAAATTTGTCATTTTAACCGTTTCATGTGTGCAATTCAGTGGCATTAATTACCTTCGCAATGTTGTTCAACCATCACTACTACCCAGTTCAAGAATTTTTTCATCGTCCTACATAGAAGCTCTGTAATCTTTAAGCAGTAACTCCCAATCCCCTTTCTCCTAGACTCTGGTAACCTCTAGTCTACTTTGTGTCTCAGTGATGTTGTCTATTCTAGATATATCACATAAGTAGAATCCTACAATATTTGTCCTTTTGTGTCTAGTTGATTTCATTTAGCATAATGTTTTCAAGGTCCAAGTTGCATGTATCAGAACTGCATTCTTTTGTTTGTTTGTTTGTTTGTTTGTTTTTTGCGGTACGCGGGCCTCTCACTGCTGTGGCCTCTCCCATTGCGGAGCACAGGCTCCGGATGCGCAGGCCCAGCGGCCATGGCTCACGGGCCCAGCCGCTCCGCCGCATGTGGGATCCTCCCGGACCGGGGCATGAACCCGTGTCTCCTGCATTGGCAGGTGGACTCTCAACCACTGCGCCACCAGGGAAGCCCAGAACTGCATTCTTTTTGTGGTTGAATTGTATGAATACATTACTACAATGTGACTCGTATGTATATACCACATTTTGTTTATACACTCATCTGTTGGTGGATACTTGGATTGTTTCTGCCTTTTGGCTATTGCAAATAATGCCGTAATGGACATTGCACGCAGGTATCTATTTGAGTCACTACTTTCAGTTTTTTGGTATATATACCTAGAAGTAGAATCGCTGGGTCTTTAGGTGTGATATTGTGATTTATAATAAGAAATATATATTTGGTCTTTGTCCCTATTTCTGGCAAAAGAACTCCAGAAACCCTTGGAATTTTCTAAGTGATGTGAGCTACAAAGGTGTTTCTATTATGTCAATGACGTAACTTTTGGAAAGCGCCTGAGGATGGGGGCTGGTTGCCAGGAGAATCAACCATGTGATTAAAGGGTTAGAATTTTCAGCCCCACACCCAGACCTCTTGGGAGGGGAGGGGGCTGGAGATTGAATGGATCGCCAATGGCCAATGATTTAATTAATCATGCCTATATAATGAAACTTCCATGAAAACCCAAAGGAGAGGGTTTGGAGAGCTTCCAGGTTGGTGAACACGTGGAGAGCAAGGGAGATTGACTCAGAGAAAGCATGGACACTCCGTGCCCTTTCCCCATACCTTGCCCCAAGCATCTCTTCCATCTAGCTGTTCCTGATTTATATCCTTTTATAATAAACCAGTAATCTAGTGAGTAAATGGTTTTCTTGAGTTCTGGGAGCCACTCTAGCAAATTAATCAAACTTAAAGAAGAGGTCTTGGGGGCCTCTGATTTATAACCCAACAGTCAGAAGTACAGGTGAGAACCTGGACTTGTTACCGGCATCTGAAATGGAGGAGCTGGGGGCAGTCTTGTGGGACTGAGCCCTTAACCTGTGGGATCTGACACTATGTCTGGGTAGATAGTGTCAGACTTGAATTGTAGGGCATCCAGCTGGGCATCCAGAATTGTCTGTTGGTTTGGGGAGCCTCACCGTGAACACACACACACACACACACACACACACACACACACACACACACACACTGGAATTGACGACTGGTGTCAATGAAGTGGGATTAGCCCTGGCTCACAGAAACTTGTGGTTTGGAAGAGAAAGGATGAAAGGACAGAGAATGATGAACCTTTGATTCCTGTGTGGCCACATGGTCACCCACAGTACGAAGCAGCAGCTATGCTGCCATCACTTCCTAAAGGTAAAAGTTACCAGTGGAATTTAGTGATGGCTCCAACTCCTGGGGAGTTAATTCACTGGATGCGTAAGGAAATGTAAACTGATAAGAGCGAGACAAAATAGTCACTCCCTTGGGTATTGTGATCTATAATAGATAAACTAAAAGAGAATAGTGTGTCAGATTTTGATGCTAGACCAAAAGCAGATTTCAGTGACTCAGAACTTCAGCTGCCTCCCCCCAGCCCCCGCCGAGGTAAAAACTGTGCAGGGACAACACAAAGTACATTTAAGACCTCTGGTTGCCAAGAAGTTAGCATGGGGAGAGGGCAAAACCAAGAAACTCCTGAAACCAGGGAGTGTGGTATATGAATGTCAAGCAGAACACCCCAAAGGAAGCAGCTGACGCTTGTATGCAAGCCATGTAGTACTGGCTTTGTGATGACCGGAATAGTCACCTGCTGAATATGCCTGTTATCCAGGGCACTTTCACATGGGCACCCCTTATCATCTCAATGCTGTAAAACATAAAAAACAGTTCTGGAAGCGTTATGGAATTTGCTGCCTCAGCCTCCCCTCAGGGGGTCTTACAGATTCTAATAAAAACATTAGGTTAATTAACAAGGGAATAAGGAGGGACTGAGGGGAGAGTCACGGGACTCTTGCCAGCAAGGTGGAAATGTTGAAATGGTTATGAGAAATAAGGTGAATAAAGCAAATATCAATAGGACCGAAACGAAGAGTAAACGGAGATGGAAGAGTTGTCCCAGCAAGGTGGAAATCTTTAGATGGTTATTAAGAAGTGGGGTTAGACATTGATGGGGTCAAAGTGTCCTCCTGCTGGTTCCCCCACATTAGAGGATCCCAAACAAGTCTGCTCTGTTTACTCCAATTGGAAGAAATGTAACCTCTGATCTATAGCCAGTTGGTCAGAAGTACAGGTAACAACAACCTAGGCTTGTGACTGATCTAAAGGGTGGGGGGCAGTCTTGTAGGACTGAACCCTTAACCCGTGGAATCTGATGCTATCTCCAGATAGATAGTGTCAGAACTGAGTCGAATTGTAGGCCACCCTGCTGGTATCCAAGCTTCGCTTATTAGAGGTGTGGAGAAACCACTTCACACATACACACACCCTCGCATGTTAAAATTGGGTCCAGGGACCCAGTTATATGCAATTTTGTGTTTAGTGTTTTGAGGAACCTGCAACAAACATTTCTCAATGTTTTTCTAAGCTTCCGGAAAAGAAAGGCAGGAGAGAGAAGAGGGACCAGAAGTTGAAACTAGAGCAGCAGGCAGTATGTAAAGGCCTGAGCTTCCCTGAGGGCAAAACCCATAATCGGAGCCCTGTGCTTTGGATATTATCAGAAGTGCAGGACATGCAAGTGCCAACTAAAGAATGTCACTCATCATCTGGCCCTACAAGGATTGAGTCATTAGCCACTTCAGTTGCTGACCTTCAACCCACCCTGAAAGGAGTTCATGACAGAGATCAAGAATGAGGTACTCAGTGCTCTGGGAAAACTGGCAGAACAGGCCTTCAGATAGATATTTTCAGGAGAAGATTTTTTTTTTATGAAACTGGATTCTTGCATCTTTCTATACTTAGAAAAGCACTAAAACCATTAACTAAGGTATCTATCTGTTCCTCGTGACTAGCAGCAACCTTCTACCGAGATGTGTGCTTAGTTGCACGTACCTCCTTCACCAAAATCACATATGTATATATGTGTATAACCCGCCCCCCCCTTACTTCTTGAAAACAATTTCTCAGAGCTGTCTGAGAGGCTGTCTCCTGGGCTATAGTCCTCAGTTAAGATACTGAATAAACTTGACTCAAGCTTTTTATGTTGTGCAGGGTTTGGGGTCTTTTTTTTCAGTTGACACAAGGTCCTTGAAAAGTGAGGGACCTGAAGCTGCAACCTCCGCATTAAGCCAGAACCCTTAAAAGGGGATATACCAAAAACCTACCTGTAAACTTGTTTGTCTCTGTCATGACTCCAGGTAGGAAACAAAATAAACAAGAGTACTACTGTTACTGCTGCTGTGTCTGGTGCTACTGCAAGTATCCTCTTGAGAATCTGCATCCCAAAGCTTGTTCTGACACAGGTCTGGAATTCAGATTCATACTACTCGTGTCACAAGGGGAACCAGAGCTGGAAAAAGGTGCTACCCCCACATCGTTAGTGTCCCCTGGCACCTGGCAGAAACAAATTCATGTCTTTTTCAGAGAAAAGCATCCCCAGCCTAGACCCCTGAGGATTCCCAAAGATTTAATGTAATCAACTGTGAGCTCATCATTTTAAAAATGATCAAACACAAAAGGAAACAAGTCACCATGAGGGAGAGTTAGCGAGAACAGCAGGTTTGGATTCTCAAGGACATAAGATATTACAACGATCAGATAAGGACCTAAAATAACTTAGTATGGATTATTTAAATAAACCAAACGTGTAACCAAAATGGGATGAGAAAAAGAGACTATCAGCTGTGACTAGGCAAATTTGGGGAAAACAATGAAATAGAATTTCTAAAAGTCAAAATGATTATCATTGAAATTCGAAGCTCTTTGAGTGGGTCAAACGGCAAATTAAATACATCTGAAGAAAGAAAGAGCAAAGTGGCAGATTTGAAGATGTTTTCCAGAATGTAGCCCTAAGAGATAAGAAGATGGAAAATATGAAGGTGAGACTGAGATATGGAAGATAGAGTGGGAAGGTCAAACATGTTCCTAATTTTCAAATGACCCCAGAGAAATGGTGTAACGAGAAATGGTGATCAAATAGACTGGTAAATATATATGTAGATAAACTCAAGTAATATTAACTATATAAAATAATTAAAATAATAATGACTAATTTGTGGGGTTAAATAAAAGATCTGAAATTCTAAGCAACAATGGCATGTAAATTGAGGGTTGCTCAGACTTAAATACAGTATGCGGTACTTTATTTTATTTTTGTTGCTGTTGTTGTTTGGGGGTTTTTGTTTTTGGCCATGCCGTGCAGCTTACGGGATCTTAGTTTCCTGACCAGGAATTGAACCTGGGCCCCCAGCAGTGGAGGCACGGAGTTCTAACCACTGGACCACCAGGGACGTCCCCCAGTATGTGGTGAAGATTTGATGGGGAAGACGCAGCTAGGCCTGTGACTCTGGGAAGAGTACTTTCTATGTAGAGGGAGCTGCAAGAGTGAGGCTCTGAAGCACGAAAGGTCTTGATGTGTTTGAGAAGCAGAAAGAAGGCCAGTGTGACTGGAGCTAGCTAGCATATGTGGCATAAGAGATTGGATAATATACAGCCAAGATAGAAAGTGGATTTCATTCTGCCTCTGGTTAACAGGCTTTGGAGGGTTTTTAGCGGAAGAGTGCTACGCCTGCTTGAAATTATAAAGTACAATACTACTATGACTACAGTATGCAGAAGAGTGTGAGTGTATGTGTAGGGGTGGACTTGGACTAGGAGGGTGACAATGGACAAGATAAAATGTGAGTTCTAGTAAAAAAAAAATGACTCCCAGATTTCTGGTTTGGGCAGCTGGCGGAATTGTGGTACCAGTGACTGAGATGAGGAAAGTTGGAGGGAAGTGGGATTTGGAGAGGGAGCAGTAAGAGTTTGGTTTGGGGCATATTAAATCCGGGATGCCTGTCAGATGACCAAATGGAGCTGTCAAGCAGGTAGGTGAATACAGGAGTCTAGAGATAGGAAACATTGTCTCAGCTCACCACGCCAACCCTGCGCCAGCCTGTGACCGGAGCCCATCCAGGGCAGGCAGGCAGGAAATGTTCCAGAATGAGAGTAGCAGTAACTTTTAGAAAAAGCCTCATCCGTAATGTTTACTGAATCTTTCATGAACTCATTTTGCAAAGCTTGCCAGCCACACTAAGGGCGGGGCGCACTGTTGGCAAGACGGGGAAATCAGTGTGGTTTGCCTTCCTTGCCACAAGGTTCCCTCTTCTGCGCCCCTGGGGCCACTCCTCTCCCCATAGACACTCTCTGCCCTTCCCTTCACCCTGAATTCCACCAGTAGACAGCTGTATGTTTTGTCTGTGCAGAAGGCTGGCACAATGGGTCCGGGCAGTTGTGCTATAGAGAGTTAGAATCTCTGTGACTATAGTCAACAAGATGCAGTTCTTCTTCCAGGGCTATTAAGAAAAAGGCACGTTCCTGCTTCCTTTCCTTTATTTATGCAGTTACCTGGAATCCCTTTTACTCCTGTCTCCATCAACCTATATCCCACACGCCCTTCAAGAGGCACACTTTGTGTCATCTTCTCTGTGCAGCCTTCCCCAGTTCTCATGAGTAGAATTCTTCTCTTTGTCGCCTGTGCTCTTCTTGCTTTTTATGCCTCTGTAATGGTGCTAAAAACAGTATGCCTTGCATTCCAATTATTTGTGAGGTTCTGACTCCTTATTATGCTGTCCACTCGGAAGACAGGGGCCTTTTTCTGTACATTTCTGTATCTCTCACATAGTTCTTTTGCCATAGCAAGTGTTTGATGAATGAATATTAGTGGAATTGAACTTTCAATGAAAGTATTTTGCACGTTGGAAGTGAGTCTCATAGATATACAAGCAAGACCTTACTTAAATTTCTTTCTGAACAGTTAGACAGTGAAATATAGAATCTACCAGCAGCAGACACGTATGAGAACTCACTGCCAGCATCTGTAATATGTGGGTGGAGAATCTAATCAAGCTTAAATCAAATCACAGAGTGAATTTGCCATTTGCAGCTAATGGACTGCCACACACAGTGATCTGTTGTCTCTCTTTCCCCATTTGTACTTTGACATTTAAGCCACTGGATGGTCCATATAATCTATTGCTCGCACTAATGCATAACCGAGCTAGCTTCCCTTCCCCCAGCTCATGCTGTTTTTTTTTTAAAGGAAGAACATTGAGTAAACGGTTCAGTGTTCACGTGAGTTGATTGACTTTATTTTGTGGGGGCATTTGATTAATTACAAAGATGGGTGTCATGCTTTTGTGTTCTCTCCTCTGACTTAAATACCCAAGTGTGTTTCAAACAAAAGCTGATGTCAGCAAGACCCTTGATCTCCGAGGATGCTGTAAGTGGTATCATAATGATTATTATTTTTACCACTTTCGTTGCCACCTCATGACAGAAATTTTACCACAAAAAAATGGTTTGCAAAATTATGTATTTGCAACGTAACCTAAGGTGGATTTTGTATCGTGTTAACTGAGTGGAATTTTAAAAAGCAGATGTGAGTGTGAGTTTCATTTGGAAATTATGTCTTACACTCCATTCTTCTCTTTCTTTTCCTTCTTCCTCTTTCTTCCTTTCCTCCTCCTTCCCCTCGTCCTTATCTTCCTTCTCTACTGCATACTCAGTTACCAGTTACGGTAATGAATAGGAGTTTTCTCATCCATAGATTTAAAATGTGATCCATAAAGATGTTATCTTTTTTGAGTCCAATAAAATGTTCTAATGTGTATCAGGCATTGACGAGGACAAAAGGTGACTCTCCTGCCTAAGCTGTATACAAGCCTTTGAAATCAGGGATTAGGAAGGCACGTTCTCTCAGGCAATTGAATTGTTTTGTCCCGAATTGAATCAGGACGCCTGAGTGCTAGTCTCAACTGTGCCATGATCCATCCGTGTATCCTTCAGCCACTTTGACATTCTGTGTTTTGGGTTCCTCCTATTTAAGATGGAGGGCTTTCTATTTTCCCAGCTCTGTAAGAAAGCAGGGGAGGGCTGCCGTGTCTCAGTATCCAAGGCATTTGGGAAACCTGGGTATCCACATGCACAATATGAACTCGTCTACATTTGGGAACCAGTAACATGTGGGGTGGGATCACACAAGAAACCTGATGCTGAACAGCTGGATTGCAAAATGAATGTGTTTGAAGCCAGCCACACCACTGTGAATTTGTCAGAAGCATAGGGGCTTTGCCTTTCTTAGCAGCTCCCCAGAGAAGGGTTATCCAAAGGCTTTTCCCAAAGCCTGGGCGGGGGCAGAGAGGCTTGGAGTTGGAGGAGGGTGGGTCATTGTAACAGCAACCCCCAGAGCAATCTGTGACGGCTTTGTTGTCCTACAGTAGGATAGCGTGGCATGTCACTGCCATGGCTGCTTTTGAGCTTTTGTTTTTTCTTCTTGGGAAGTGATTTCCACAAATACCTCCAAAATTAATGGGCTGGTACCTTTGGGGGAAGGGTTGCTGTTTGAAGTATTTACTAAATTCCTTCTATGACCAGTAGTTGGTTGAGGTTTTCTATTTCTTTTTGAGCTAATTTCTTTATTGATGTTTTCCTTTAAAAATGATCCATTTCATCTGTTTTCAAACTAATTGTCATAGTTATGCAAATGATAACTTCTGAATTCACAGTCATTGCTCCTTTCTTGTTCCTAAATTTATATATTTGTGTTACGTTTCAAAACCTTCGAATGCTAGGTCCTATTGTCTGCCGCTATTGATTTCTTCTTTCTTGTTTCTACTTTTCTGCCTTTGTATAGCCTAGCCTTACAAAGCCTCCTTATTTTCTTTACATTCAGTTGAGGCAAAAACAGCCCTGGCTAAATTCTCACTATGCGATTAAGTGCTCTACCAGGAACCACAGGAAGATATATAGGGAGCGATAGACTTGGTCTTTACATTCAGGAGAGCTGTGATTTAATGGGAAGGACTAGGTGAGTATTCATGAAAATACAGGCAGGTTTTGAAACAGAGTGCTAAATGCTAGAGACCACTAGTGGAGGGATGCCCAAGGGAGGGGCTTCCCTCACTCATGACTAAAACTAAATGAAGCCAGTCAGAGTCAGGGGCAACCTCAAACACAGAGCATGGCAGAGACCTTCAGGGTCAAGAGGTGGCAAGGGATAAACAGTTCAGCGGCACACAATGTATCATAGTTAGGGGCTCCAAATTGTATTGGTCCAAGATGTCAGTGGGCGTCTGCAGAAGGGTTCAAAGCCATGTATGTAGCCTCTGTCGTTGGATCCACTACCAGGGCAATATGCAGGCCGCTTATTGAACTAACATGCCAGTTAGTGACTGGGTCACTTGGAGGTGGTACTAAATAGCTCGCAAGGCACCTGCAGATACTCCTAGCACTCACGACATGATACTGAAATGTTCTGTTTCAGTGTATCTCATTCCATCAGATTATGAGCTCCATGAAGTCATGGCCTGAGTCTTACTCATCTTTGTCTCCCGAGTGCCTGAACCATATGTAAGTGCTTTGTATTACCGAGTGGCTAAAAGCACAGGCTTTGGCGTCACATCGATCTGCACTTATTTGGCTTCATCGCTTTCCACCTGAGTAATTTACTTACTGTCTCCGGACCTCAGTTTTCTCATCTGTAAAATAGTGATGACAGTAATGCCAACCTCTAGGAATTGTTGCGAGAGTAAAATGGGATGACAGATTTGGAAGTACTTAGCAGAGTGCCTGTTCAGAGTAAGCATTCAATTAGTGGTAGCTCTGTTTGTTATTACGTGATTGTGGAATGAATGGGTGAGGATGAGTGGGCTGAAGAAGGATGGTGGCCTATTTGATGAGGTCAGGACCCAGGGATGGGAAGAGGCTTAATAGGGGTGAACCCAGCAGCCCTCCAAGTCTCCCTCTCTTCCCTTGGCATCCTTTGGGTGATTGGGAGGCTGAGACAATGCGGATAATGTTTAAGCATCTCTTGCTCTGTGTAAGGCTTGCAATCATCTTGGCTGGGGGAACAGGGATTGAATAGACCCTGGGTGGGTGATGATGTTATTAATACAAACATTTTTCAAATGTAACATATTGATCTCTGCACCCAGTTGTTAGTTTGTGAGCACGGTGCCTTTGGAAAGTCATTACTAGAAGCTTGAATGGGTAGCTTAGAACAATTAGAAGCTTTGAACACTTTCAAGCTGAGGATTGGGATAAGAATGTTTTGACTCTGGGCTTCCCTGGTGGCGCAGTGGTTGAGAGTCCGCCTGCCGATGCAGGGGACACGGGTTCGTGCCCCGGTCCGGGAGGATCCCACGTGCCGCGGAGCAGCTGGGCCCGTGAGCCATGGCTGCTGAGCCTGCACGTCCGAAGCCTGTGCTCCGTTGAAAAAAAAAAAAAAAGAATGTTTTGACTCTATGGTTTCTCCTGGGCTTTCCCTGGTGTGCTGGACTAATTATCAAATGTAATTAGGAAAGCTGAGAGGTGGGGAGACTGCAGGAGCAGCATACTTTCCCAGGGACCCTCATTTCTTTGTGCAGAAAAGGAGTTGGGGAGGACTGTCTCTCTGTTGTGGATAAGCCGTGATGCATAGGGCACTAGAGGGCGGGAAGGGTCCTGGGAACACGACTTTTCCAGCAGACCCTCAAGCCTACAGGGACCCATTGCCCTTGAATAAATTTTAAGTGGTTAGGACGGTTTTCCCCTCCTTCTTTTCAGAGAGGAATGGTATTCTGGGCTACTACCAGGTGCTCATTTCACTTTTAGCAAAAAGTCCAATTTTTGTGGGTCGAAAGCGGTTAAAAACTGGTGTCCTTCTTTCAAAACTCGTGAAGACAGAGAGAGGGACTTCCACGTCTCGGTCAGCCAGAGTCTGTCCATCTCAGGTTGCAGAAGGTCTTTCTCATCTTCCTTGGCCTACACCCCTGCCCCCAGACTTGGGCTAGCAGCACTCTTGTCTTTGAGGCTCTGAGGAAAGGTGACATTTGTAGGGTCCTCTGCTTGCTGACTTTAATTCAGAGGGGAACATTCCATTTGGACATGGTCTTGAAGTTACTCTTGGTGAAATGGAAACAAGATACCACACATGCAACATGGAAAGAAAATGGCACTCAGTATATCTTTACTCACGAGGGGCTGTGGTGCAGACTGTGAGCCTGGTATTTTGAGAAAAAGGAGATCCCTGGGGGCTAAAATGTGAAACTTTTTTCCCGTGCCAACATGGCATGAAGTTCATTGTCACAAGACCATCAAATATCAAGTCAATGTTTCCGCTTTCTCTGTAGGTAACCTGTCTCCATGATTTCTTTGGTGATGACGACGTGTTTATTGCCTGCGGTCCTGAAAAATTTCGTTATGCTCAGGATGACTTTTCTCTGGATGAAAATGGTAAGGACAACCACTGAATTTTATTGTTCCATTGTTCTCGTTCCTTCTATCCCTTAGGATTTCCATGGGCTTATATGGCCTGGAAAACATCCATGCATGGTCCCTTTCTCTTGTATAGTTGGATACATGAGTCTCTAAGTGAAAGTTGATTGCATATCTCGGATGTTTGGCCTCCAGACTCAATAAAACTCACTACCTGCCCCAACAGTGACCATATTTCTTGAACCATATATTATGTCACATGGCTGACAGGCTCAATCAGACCACGGAAAGGAACATTTGGATTCAGAACTTGAATATTGTATGCATATGTTTTTTTTTTTCTAGTCAACATCCTCCAGCTATTTGGCCCATGTTGATGGTTCCATTTTAGAAATATTTTCCACTGTGTTGTTAGTGTCAAACATTTTCCCTCTTCCCACCTTCTGGCTTGTTGCCCCATTCCCCCTGATTTGTGGCTCAAGATTCCAGAAGATTGTTAATTTCAGGAAGGAGGTGAACATCTGCCCATCTCCCTTTGCTTGAGTCCAAGCTCCACGTGTAAGTTCACGGTGAATTAGCTCACACAGCCACAGGACTAGGGTATGATCCCGATGGAAAGACACATTCAAAACATATTTCCCAATACTGAGGAATAAAGTGTGGGAAAAAACAAATCAAGTTGTACTCATATAGAGTTTACAAACAACTCAAGTGACAGGGACCCTGAAAGGGGTGGCATTTCTGCTGTGTTCACTTTGAGAAGAGGCAGATGACCAGAAAATAGCTAAACAGATCTCGAGCTGTGTCCAGTTTCTTGTATCTTCTGCATCTTCAGCTCTGGACAGTAATCACTAAAGTTTATCCATCAAAACAAGAAGTAGAACAAACAAAAATGAGCTTTCTGCTTAACTCCGTTTCCTGAAAAACTTAATTTACCAGAAAAGACCTAATCTTTCTGAGTAACTGATATTTTCAATGTATCTTTAAGTAGAAGGTGACAAGGAGGTGTCCAATGGAGAGACAACCCTGCGCCTAGCTGTTTGGTTCCACTTTGAGCATGATCACGTGAGGTTGGGCAACGTATAGTGGAAGGAGCTCTAGACTGGGACTCGGGAGACTTGACTGCTCATCCTTATTCTGCTGTTTTCTTCCTTTGTGACCCTAAGCAAGAGGCTTAAGCTCTTTGTATTCTCATCAACAAAATGAGTATAATAGTCCTCCTAATATATTAGTACAATCAGCGCCCCCAAATTACCATTGTAGGGATGCTGAGTGACCTGCATAGAAAGGGTGCTCTGAACGTGTCAAATTGGGGTTGGGGAAGTAGCAGGAACATCTGGCAGACTCTCCTACACACCCAGGAGCTTTCTGTAAGTTCTGAGTGGCATAGTCACTGCTGGTCCATTTATTCATTAAACCAGCATAGCAGATTATGATAACGTGCATTGAAAATCGAAAAGAACTGTAAATGCAAGATGGTGGTGGTGGTGGTAGTGCTTATTTATAAAATGGCATGACGTCCTTAATATGCCTATTACAATACATGGCATGCGATGAATAATAAATAATAGCTCCCTCCCCCTCCTTTAAATTACTCATGAACGTTTCATCTGCGTGGCTGCAACCTCTGAGCTGTTAGTCTCTTCTCCAAGGAAATTAATTGATTATGTCAACAGGTGCTATTCTGAGACATGACTGGGTTATCCAAAAGTGATTGAGTTGACTATTGAATTACCTGCCCGAACTGCTTTTCTACTCCTTCCCTTGTTTCCATGATTCAGGAATGTAAACACCTGGCTTAGCCCAGGTGACTTTTGAAAGTTTCTCCCATGCCTCCCTCTCCAGAGCCATCGTTCCTTCAAACAGTGAGAACCACCTTGTAGTCCTGAGCCCTAAGGTGCTTTGGTATGTGGTGCTTATTGCAGTTTCCAGAGGTTGGTGAGATGCTGAGTCTTGGTTCTCCCCGGCTCTACTAAGCCGTCTGTGTCCTTTTCCACCAGAATGCCGAGTCATGAAGGGAAACCCGTCAGCCACAGCTGGCCCAAAGGCATCCCCAACACCTCAGAAGAGTTCAGCTAAGAGCCCTGGCCCCATGCGCCGGAGCAAGTCTCCAGCTGACTCAGGTAACGACCAAGACGGTGAGTGCTCTTCTCCTAACTGTGCACGCTGACTTCATTTACAGAGGCCAGTACCCTCTGCATGCAGAGGAATGAGTTCCTCATGAACACCATTTGTGTCTCCATGAGACCAATTCTGTCCGTTCAGAGACTAACCCGTTCAACTTGTTTGGAGTCATGGAGACACAGCTACAACACCGATTCTACACAAATGGATGCAGACCAGAAATCTGACCCACTTGCCATGCCTGCTGTAACGCTGTTTGTCATGGTTGTGTTCATTGCCATCATTCTCAACATCATCCAGCCAGTGCATAGTCCATGAAATAATCAAGTCAAACGTAAATTTGAGATAGAAAATCAGAATCAAAACCAAAATGGAGAGAAAAAGCCACCTCCCTCAAAGTGTCCACATGGTGGATGCCCTTGAGCTTCAAATTTGACTTGGAATTTTTTTAGATGTCAAAACCAAAAGGGAAACAAAATAAATTGCATCATTCTCACAGGAGTAAAGGACCTATAGGCCAGGCTCTGAAAGGAAATAAAGACATTTGTCATAGAGGATTTTATTTAGTGGATAGTGAGCAATCTAAAAAATGTGGTCTAGGGATCACTGCTGACCCATGAAGTATTTATCAGTGTGTGATGAGATTAGGAGCTTGTGGCAAATGTAAATCGTGCCACCGAGCAAACCATTTACTTCACAGCTTGATTTTACTGCTAAAGGCAGCAGCGTGCTGGTTTACATGCTGGTACAAGGTGTCGCACCCGTAGCTTGAGTGGCACTGATCTAAAAGGCAAAAGGGCAGAGAAGGCCAAGTTTAGAAGCTTGGTAGACTCATGCACGGACAATTTGAGTCCTTCATGGTAAAGGAATGATATGCTCCAGAAGATTTACTCATTTGTCCTCCTAAAGCTCAGGGTTCACCATGAGAATTCTTCTAGCCTGAGAGCCTTGGGGCAGAGAGCAAAAGCACTCTTTATCGCTTCTTCAATTGGAGGCGGCTTGAGCAGCCTATTGGCTTTGAAATGCCCGTGGCCTGGAAAAAAAGCCCGTCCTGCTGGCCTCACGCTACCATGCCTATCACCGGCCATCTCTTTATTCTCGAGCAGAAGGAACTCAACTGTGAAGAGGCAGCTCAGGCTTTTCATACTTCCATGTCTTTGCATACCCTGTTCTCCCGCACCTGGAATGCCATCCCTCAAACCTGCCGCTGTTCTTTGCTTGAAAACTCCTACTCATCCTTCAACACCTCAAATAGAAATAGTTGTTCCATTCTCCACAACATCATAGCACGGTATTCATATCTCTGGGGTAATATTCACCACAACTGTGTTGTAAAGTATGTATTTACTTGTATGTATTTACTTCATCAGCTAAATGCTGGTTCCCTCAAGGGCAAGGTGTCATGTTCATTTCTGTATCCTCAGTGCTGAGCACAGTACCTGGGTCCTAGTAGATGCTCAAATAATGCTTGTGAATGAATAGATGCATAAGAGCACCTATTTCACCCAGCATGGTACTAGAGACCCAATAAGCATGTAGGTAATATTTGCGGAAGGAATAAAAAATGCATGTGTTTGGTGATATTTTGATTAAGCGTACAGAACAGCACATGAATCTATCTAAGCAAATTCATATTGCTCAAACTACAAAGACCTAGAGTTTAGCACTTGGATTGAGAATGAAATTGTTTATAAGGTTCTAAGCAGGGCCTTGCCCAAAAAACGGACTTTAAACAGTTGATCAAGATTCCTAAAGTCTGGAAATAACCACTTAGCTGATCATTTTTTCAGAAGTATCACTGGCTATTTCTGGGATTTCTAACCTGTATTACTTATCTCTTGCTATAAAACAAATTACTCTGAAACATAGTAGCTTAAAACAACAAACATTTTTTTATCTCACAGTTTCTGTGGGTCAGGAGTTCTGGGGTGGCTTAGCTGGGTGGTTGTGTCCAGCTCAGAATCTCTCATGTAGTTGAGGTCAAGGTATTAGTAGGGGCTGTAGTCATCTGAAGGCTCAACTGGGACTGTAGGATCCACTTCCAAGATGGCCATTGGCAGGATCTTCCCCACAGACAGCAATTCAAGAGGGTGAATAAGGAAGAAGATGTGGTACCTTTTATGATCTACTCTCCAAAGCTACACACTGTCACTTCTGTTTTAGTCTGTTCATTAGAAGCAGTCACTAAGGCCAGCCCACACTCAAGGGGAGGGGAAGCAGCCTCCACTTCTGGAAGGGAGGAATATCAAAGAATTTGTGGACCTAGTTTTAAACCATCACATAACCCATTAGTTAGAAATGCTGGAGTGGCAGCAGTTTGAAGTAAATCGATTCTCTTTGCAGACTGTATCCAATTGGATTACCCAGAACACATGAACCCAACCACCTGTAATTAAACACAGTTTAAACATGTGTCAAATAATTGATCTCCAGCATACTACATGCAGAATTTCCCTTCTAAAATGTATGCACTTCACTGATTCTAAGACGTTGGAGACAGAGAAGGAATGCATTAGGACTCAATGAATATGTGTCAAATTGAAAGGAGTTATAATAGATCCCAACCTAGGCTGAGGCAGGCAAGATCTATTCTTATTCCTTCAGACCTCCCTTGCTAAAAGAAGGAATGAGGATGTATTCACACACACAAGGTAAACAAAGTAACCAATTTGAGGTAGGAAAATGGGACCTTACTTTGGCAGATATCAGAATTACAAGCAGCCCCAGTTTCCTACCAGTAAAAAATCTAAAGTGGTATCCTCAGTAGAGAGAAATTAAATCTTCATTTCAGATAGTTCATGAACATAAATGAAGTCAAACTCTAGTCTAGCCAACCTTCATGGCAATTTCCGGAACATTTGAGCTTATCTTAGATGATGTATTTAGAACCTCCACAAGATTTCAGCCCCAAAGGGTAAAAGGATTCACGTAACACAACCTTGCCCATGCCATGGGAGTTTAGGGCCAAGTCTAGGACATCCACTCAGTGAACATCGCACAGGGGCAAAGCTGATCTCAGGCAAACAGGACTTTAGGTAAGGTTCGGATTTGACATACCCATTTTCCCTTTTCCACCCCCTCCTCACTCAGGACCATCTCAAGCTGGGAGGTGTAGGGAGATAGGATATGGAAGAGGAGGGAGAGACATCTCTCTAGGAAAACCCAATTACACCACTTCCCAGCTTTGTGACTTGGGACAAGTTTCTTACCTTGTCTAAGACTTGGTTTCCATTTTGGATAAGACAGATTTTGCATGTCTAGACAAAAATCATTTTCCATTGTTATCAGGGATTTCCAGGGTTGTAAAATAGCTTCCACAGAATCAGAATCAGGTAACAAGAAGGGTGAGCTATGGACAATGCATAATTTTACATTAGCATAAATTTCTCCTTACAGACATAAAGAAAGAATTGTTTCATAAAGTATCAAGGTTTTCTGAGCTGTTAGCAAGAGACATATACAGATGAATATACATTTAACCAAAGAATAATGGCACTGTGTGGGGCTGAAATTCTTTGTTCTTTTGTAGTACACGGTAGTACCGCCCTGTTTCCATTCTGTGTCAGTCCGTCTTAGATCTGAGACTTGTGGATGGATCCACATTTCTTCATTCAACCTGAGTGACTAAAGGTTGTGGAAGATAGGCCATTTCCAGGGAATTTTAACTACCTTCCTTTGATGGCAAACGAAAGCCAAAAATCTTCCTCTTTAGCCGGGATTCAAACCAAATGAAACATTGGCTCAGTTCAGGTTCAGTTAAAGGAATATTTTGATGTTCTAGTTCATTAGAAAATATATAGGTTTGTTTCTGGTTTGAACACGTTTGCTAGCTTTTCAAATATATATATATTATATATATAATATATGTATATATAAAATATATATATTTGGTCCAATTCATGGTTCAGTTAATATCTGGGTTCAGTTTGACTTGAGGTTTAGGAAATTGATGGTATTTGGTCTGTAATTTGCGTCATAATTTGATTCTTTGTTCCTTATTCCTTAAGTTGTCTCTTTCCCATTCTGCCCATGAATAAATCAAAGTCCTTCTACTTTATTCCCTTCACGTTCAGTCCCTACTCCTGTCAGTACTGAGTTTGCCCCCAAAGGGAATGTCTGTTGCTAAGCCCTAAACTTGAGTTAAGGAAGGATTTGATTGTCTATACGATATTGCTATAAGGAGCTCTCATTCTCACTGGGCAGAGCTGACAGACTCTGAGAATCCAAGTCCCATTAGCCAGGTTTGTCTTTAAAGTAGGGCAAGGGATTGTGTGGTAAGCAGATGAAACCGGAGCCCAGAAGGCTCCTGTGGAATGTTTGAAGGAAGTTTGTGCAGTGCTCCCTTTTGATTAACCTAGGACTTGCCATTTGATGGGCAAAGGTAAGCCTGGCTTCAGAACTAAAGGAAGACATTTCTGTGTCTCTCGACTTCCATTTTAGCCATTAATGTGTTAATTTTTCTCTTTATGCAGCTACCTCCCAATTGAATTGAATTGAATTGAATTAAAAGGACAAAGTCAGCTAGTTGCTGGGAAGGAATCTTTTCTTTTTCTTTCTGTTGTTTTTTTTTTCTTAAAGGAGCCTCCAAGGAAGCTAATTCCCACTTGAGAGGATTGTAATGTGATCATTAGTTTGCTATTCTTCAATAGTATATCATTGTTGCAGCAACCCGATGTTCTCCACCCTCCTTCCCCCAACCTATGTGCACCTATTCCTGAAAGTCAAATCTTCCCTGTTCCCAAACGCCCAAGAATGAATGTCCTCTCTACCAAAATACATAGCTTTTGAAAGGGGAGGTCAAGGGCCACAAAACAGCCGGGTGAGGGTGCCCATGGGAGAATAGTATCCGGGAGTCCTCTTCTGAACCAAAGACGCTGCTTTGGGTTGCCTAAGATGGAGGGACCTGGATGTTCTGACTTTCCTGAATGTGACTGTCTGGATGTACCAGCTCGGTCTAATAAAAATATAATGCGAGCCACAAATGCAAGCCTTGTATGTAATTTTAAATTTTCTAGTAGCCACAGTTAAGCTCAAAGAAACAGGTGAAATTAGCTTTGAAAATGTATTTTATTTTACTGAATATATCTGAAATCTTATCACTTCATCATGTAACCAATGTACGAAATTGTTGAGATATTTTACATTTGTTGAAATGGGACTGTATCTTACACTTACAGCACATCTCAATTCTGACTAGCCACACTTCAAATGCTCACTAGCCACATATGACTAGTAGACAGCACAATACCCTTCTTCTGCATCTGAGAGAAGTTCCAGGTAATGATCTTTTACATGAAGTAAATGCTCTGCACTTTGCAAAATATTTCCAAACCTGTCATCTCAGTCGTCACTCATAATAGCACCATGGCTTAAATTGGGAAAGGAAAATTATCCAGTTTTTTTTTAGATTGGAGAACTAAGATATAAAGAGGTTCAGTAAATCGTTCAGTCTTCCCGATATCTATTTAGTCCTCAAGAACGAGAGCCCAGCTCTCCTGACTCCCAGGTAGGCGGTCCTTGCATTGTCCTTAAATCAGGGTGTGGAAGCTCCAGAGTGGTGAATAAACAGTCTCTGTTGCATGGTCCTTGCTTCTCTGCTTCCTTCCACCTTCCCCCACCTCCAGGCAAGGGATGTGAAGAGACTGGGAGAGGGGGGTGGTATCTGTGTCATCCTCTTTGTGCAGCATAGAGCAAGCCATGAGTAATTAAGCACCTTTGTTTCCAGTGCCCAGTCCTAGACACTCCATCAGCTCCCCTACAGTCAGTCCAAGGGGAAGTGGTGCCCTTGGCGAAGCTATGGGAAGAAAAAAACTTGCCTTGCCTCCTCCCCCACTCTGATTCTTTCTAAAACCACAGCTTACGTCTAGTTTAAGTGGAAGAACTGTCCTATATATAAGGCATTTTCCATTGCCATTGGAGGCATTTTCCATTGCCATTGGAGAGCCGTTTAGTAAATGGTTGGAGCAAGCAGTCAAATGCCACGCCCCCCCCCCACCCCGTCCCCGAGCACTCCACACAGCATGGGATGCGGTCGTGCTAACCCATCTCCCTGCAGTAGCAGTCCTAGCAACCTGCTGCAGCCGGGGACTTGTGTGTTTTTTGGCTGCGTTGGGTCTTCATTGCTGCGCGTGGGCTTTTCTCTAGTTGTGGCGAGCAGGGGCTACTCTTCGTTGTAGAGCGTGGGCTTCTCATTGTGGTGGCTTCTCTAGGGCACACGGGCTTCAGTAGTTGTGGCATGCGGGCTTCAGTAGTTGTGGCTCGCAGGCTCTAGAGCGCAGACTCAGTAGTTGTGGCGCGTGGGCTTAGTTGCTCCTCGGCATGTGGGATCTTCCCGGACCAGGGCTCGAACCCGTGTCCCCTGCATTGGCAGGCGGATTCTCAACCACTGTGCCACCAGGGAAGTCCAGGGACTTGTGTTTAAATACAACTGATTCCCCAAAGTTTTGGTGGAGTAACTAGTAATGCTAGGTGCTA
Source organism: Grampus griseus (assembly GCF_964374135.1). Taxonomy (NCBI): domain Eukaryota; kingdom Metazoa; phylum Chordata; class Mammalia; order Artiodactyla; family Delphinidae; genus Grampus; species Grampus griseus. The sequence continues at coordinate 95,920,340 of NC_138999.1, read as the reverse complement.
TGAGGAAAAGAAATGATAAGATGAAGTACCTGTCACTAAGAAGCTTATGATTTATTTGGGGAACCAGTATGCATATGAAATTTAACAAAAATTTTTATTTACAAATACTTACATAGTTCATATGTGCCAAGCAACCATTCTAATCACTTTACGTGGATTAACTAGTTTATTCCTTACAACAACTTTACGAGGTAGGTGCTATTATCCCCATTTGCAAATGAAGAAACTAGGGCATATGAACAATGTGACCTGTCCAAGATCACAGAGCTAGTAAGTGGTAGAGCTGGGACTTGAATCCAGGCAATCTGGCTCCACAGTCCACAATGTAACCATTGCACTGTGATGCTAAATAAGACTTAATGATAATGGTTTGTTTAAATGCCAAGTGCATGAGAGATACAGGCAGTAAGTGCTATTGGAAGTACTGGAGTTTGTGGGAAAGAGAGTTCATTGGAGGCTAGGGTGCTAAGGGAAGGCTTCCTGGAAGAACTGGGGCTTGAAAGAGAATTAGACTTCAATTGATAAGGAAATAGATATTTCTGGCAGCAGAGAAAGCATGAACAAAAGAGCAGAGGTGGTGATGGATATAGCATATCGGGGTACAGAGAGGCGACCATTAACTCTACGTCTCCAGCCCCAACCTTCCTTCCGGATGTCAGTGCCGTGAATGCTTACCAGACAATTCCGCTTATACGTGCCAAATGCAACGTGTCTAAAAGTCAAAAACATCTCCTCTCCCCAGCTCCCTGACAGTAGAATCAATTCTGTCCTATTCCCCAGGCGCAACACCTTGGCGTTATCTTTGATTCTTCCCACTCTTTAATCCTTCATGTCCACCATATGCTGTTCCTGTTGTTGAACGTTTGAAACATCTTCACCTTTCCCACACAGAAGTCCCTTCCTTTCCCTCATCACCTGATGCCTGCATTACTCAACACACTCCTACACAGTATCTCTGCTTCGAATCTCTGTCCACTTACACATCTGCTGTGGTACCACCACATTTTTCATCCTAAAACATGGCCATTGTGTAACTTTCCTGCTCCAGTACCTTCAGTGCTTCCACGTTGAGTTCAGTGATCACTCCTGCCCCCATGGTAAGGCTGAGCGAGTAAAAAGAGAGAAGAGCCGACAGCTGAAGACTGTTCTGGGGAGCACAGCAATAACATGCAAAAACCAGAATTATGGGCTTCACTCGGGAAAACTTCAGTCCTCTAATGCCTGACCTGCTAGCGAAAGAATTAGTGTTCAGCCGGCATAGGTTGGTAAATCACCCCCTGTGGAAGGGGATTTCCTAACTTGGTGCTTCAATTCCTTCCATTTCTAATAATGGCAGTAGTAATAGCAATAGGAGATGTCATTACTGAGCCCTCCCTATCTGCTAAGGCACCCGGCTAAGCATTTTATATGTAGTCTCTCATGGACTCCTCAGAACAACAACAATTGACATATGCATTCTTCTAATTCAAATGTTACAGTTGAGGAAACAGGCTCACAGAGGGTAGGTTACACCCAAGGTCACACATCTAGGAAATGGCTAAGCCAGGATTTAAAACCCTGACTGATTCCAAAGCATATGTTCTTTCCACAAATAAGAGCAGTGTAGTTTCTTCTAGTTCCTGCCCAATAAAATTGGGAGTGAGTGTTGACAACAGGCGTGCTCCACCAGAAACATGTTCCCAGCAGAACCACCTTCGACTGGAAATAAATGTTGTCAGCATTGTCAAGCCTGAGAAAATAATCTTGGCACATCCAGCAGCCTTCTTACAGACGTCCTCTTCTTGAGGGAAACTGATCTGTGCCAGAATATTACACAACTGGGTACACATATCTGTTCTTTTCTTTGTTTGTTTTTTTAAATCTTTATTGGAGTATAATTCCTTTACAATGGTGTGTTAGTTGCTGCTGTATAACAAAGTGAATCAGCTATATGTATACATATATCCCCATATCCCCTCCCTCTTGTGTCCCCCTCCCACCCTCCCTATCCCACCCGTCTAGGTGGTCACAGAGCACTGAGCTGATCTCCCTGTGCTACGCGGCCGCTTCCCACTAGCTATCTATTTTACATTTGGTAGTGTATATATGTCCATTGCCACTCTCTCACTTCGTCCCAGCGTACCCTTCCCCCTCCCCGTGTCCTCAAGTCCATTCTCTATGCCTGCATCTGCATTCCTGTCCTGCCCCTAGGTTCTTTTTTTTATATAAATTTATTTATTGATTTATTTCTATTTTTGGCTGCGTTGGGTCTTCGTTGCTGCATGTGGGCTTCTCTCTAGTTGCGGCGAGCGGGGGCCACTCCTCGCCACGGTGCGCAGGCCTCCCATTGTGGTGGCTTCTCCCGCTGCAGAGCACGGGCTCCAGGCACGCGGGCCTCAGCAGTTGTGCCTAGATGGCTCCAGAGCGCAGGCTCAGTAGTTGGGGCTCACAGGCTTAGTTGCTCCGCGGCATGTGGGATCTTCCTGGACCAGGGCTCGAACCCGTGTCCCGTGCATTGGCAGGCGGATTCTCAACCACTGCGCCACCAGGGAAACCCTGCCCCTAGGTTCTTCAGAACCATTTTTTTTTCTGTAGATTCCATATATATGTGTTAGCATACGGTATTTGTTTTTCTCTTTCTGACTTACTTCACTCTGTATGACAGACTCTAGGTCCATCCACCTCACTACAAATAACTCAATTTTGTTTCCTTTTATGGTTGAGTAATATTCCATTGTATATATGTGCCACATCTTCTTTATCCATTCATCTGTTGATGGACACTTAGGTTGCTGCCATGTCCTGGCTATTGTAAATAGAGCTGCAATGAACATTGTGGTACATGACTCTTTTTGAATTATGGTTTTCTCAGGGTATAGGCCCAATAGTGGGATTGCTGGGTTGTATGGTAGTTCTATTTCTAGTTTTTAAAGGAACCTCCATACTGTTCTCCATAGTGACTGTATCAATTTACATTCCCACCAACAGTGCAAGAGGGTTCCCTTTTCTCCACACCCTCTCCAGCATCACATATTTGTTTTGCAACAGGGAAAACTCTTACTTCTCTCCCCTATTTGAAAGATTCACCACTGCATGCTGTTTAAGACTCTGTAGGGAATAGATTTAAAGTTCAAATTCCAACTTCTGAACTTAGGGTATCTCACAACTTATGATTGAATTTGGTCTGAGAACTGGCCCTATGATCAAATCAGTGAAGAACTGTTTCAGGGCCCCTTAGTTCTTGCTTCCCTACTGGATGGTTCTGGGGAGAGGGACAAAGGATTTCCACTGAGCAGAAGCAATTAGCCAAACCAATCCACACACCCCGCCCAAGGGCTCTTTGGAATGAATGTGTGAAAACCACAGGCCCTGTCTCTTGGCCTTGTTCTAAAGTAAGTTGAAACCACTTTGGTTCTACTTGGATGGCCTTCCAGGAAACCTCCCTGTATAAGTAGGGAGGAACCAGGGTGTCTTTGGACTGGAATGAAGGAACACTTAGAGCATCTCAAAATGAGAAAGAAATGAGGAAGTGGCTGCTGAATCGTATATTGAGATCTCCCTCTGCAAGGCATTAGGGAATTAGAAAAGACAAGACAGAGAACCAGTCACTAAAAGGTCATGGTGGTATGTGATATGCTAACTTTGAGGGAATTTTGAAATGAATCTGTGAGCAAACCCTCAAGTCCACCATCCATTGAGAAGAAGCAGTTTATACCCTTTAAGCAAGTCCTACACTCTCTGAGCCTCTATATCCTTGTGATTAAAAGGAGACTATTAATTCCTGGCTACCATCTCTTGGGGTTATCAGGAGGATCATGTGAATTCATATATTGCAAAATGCTTTGGAAATAATTGTAGAAATACATCTGCAATTATTAAGGTGGCTCTGAAATTATTGTCATGGCTTTTTTTTTGTAGACTGAGTTATTTATTTTCAGTGAGCAATATTTCAAAATAGACATCAAACCAAAACCAGTAGACTTGATTTTGAGTTGAGCTCAAGTGTTGGCATTAGAATGGGAGGGAAAAGCCAGAGCCAACTGAATGAGTGTTAAATCAGTTTGCTCTCCAGTCAAAGGCTGGGTGAACACATATGTCAAACCGGCCCTTTTCTTCCTGCGCCATGCAAACTTGAACCCAGAAAGTATAGTGGCTCGTCTAACTCATTGCCCAGACAATTCTTTAATCACTGTACCTGGGGCTACTTACATCCACCTTACACACAGTTGCATCCTGATTTCCAGGGGTCAGTCCAGCCTCCAGACAAGGGAATCCATAGTCTAAGAGCTCAGCATCAACTTGCCAGGCTGGTGACCATACTCTGCCCTTGGCCGCCCATGCAAGAGACTGAACTTTCTCCTTGTTCTTTGGGAACTGACTCCCTCCGCCTTGTCCCTCACTCCTGGGAACCCGTATTCCCCTACACATTTAAATCCCTGCAAATCTAGTTAATTCAGCCTAGTTACCTTACCCGCCGTCTTTTGTTTGGGCTTGTCCTGTTCCATTCTGTTAGAGCCAAGGATTTAAAAACAAGTGCCGGGGAATGGGCAGGTGTAATCATTCAGGGAAGGTAGTAAGCCAAGACTGTGCCAGGCCAAGCTTGGCAATTGTGCTGCACACCTGAGGGGAGCGACAGGGCACAGATACCATCTTCCCAGAGGCATGTGGCATGAGGGTAGTTACATGTCTGCCTGGCTGCTCTGTCCGCTGTTGTTTCATGACATTTTCTATGAAACCCAGTTGGTAGGGTGAATGGAAGATAGCTCTTGCTAATCACTTTCTAATCTAAACTAGGTGAAGTAGGATAAAAGTCTAGAAGATGAGCATAAGCTCTGGTGTCTGCTTCTACCTGCTGCTATTTCTTTCTTTCTTTCTGTGTCACAAACCTTCTCCTTCCTTCCTACCCGCCATCAGAAAGTTGTCATAAGTAGGAGTCCCAGAAGCAAATCATGTAAAAAAGGAAGAGCAATGTAGCAAAAACTGAAAACAAACCAAAACACACATAGACTTTGGAATCAGAGAGACATGTGTTCAAATCCTGACTTTGCTACCCCTAACTGGAGCGAGCCTCTATTTCCCAAACAGAAATTAGAATACGACTAGGTGAGGCTCTGTGTGTGTGTGTGTGTGTGTGTGTGTGTGTGTGAGAGAGAGAGAGAGAGAGAGAGAGAGAGAGAGAGAGAGAGAATGGAAAGAGAGAAAAGAGTGCCTAGCTTATCACAGACACACAATAAGCATTATTATTCTGGTTTTTATTGATAAGACTGATAAGACAGCCTAGGAGATTGAGAAGTTCCTGATGTACCTTGCTGTAGAGGGGAAAAAGTGAACTGCACAATGAGAAGAAAGAAATAAAAGGATTTGGACTATGAATAAATAAAGGGTGACAGCAGTGAGGCAGTGCTGTGGTTCTGAGGAGGGAAATGAGAGAGACGAGTAAAAGAGGGCAAAGACTCCCCCAATACAATCTCAAATTGCAGCTGAGAACTGGAACATCAGAGACAGGAACTAAAGATGTTTGGTAAAGCAGAGTAAAGGAAAATGAGGGCTATCAAACCGGTGTTATTTCCAGTCACTCTCAAAATGAACTGTGACAGCTTTCCATGTGGATTTGCCAATCCAAGGCTATGCACAGTTCGTCAAACCCTATTTTCATCTTTCCCTGCTACTTCTTTTACGTGACATTTATACGAATTGGCTTCAGAATTCAAATCAAATGGCGCCCTCCCAGATTTTTTTTCCCACAGAACCCATAGAAGAAATGCATATGAGAATATATTTTTATGTAGTCTGCTCCTTCAGCTTGTAAGGAATTGACATTTGCCTGTACGTGTCTATATTTTCTCATTTCTCTATGTCCATTTTTGGGTTTGATTCCATCAGGGAAGTCTGGGAAAGTGTCTACATTTTTTTCAACAATTAAATTAATTGTAGTTAAATTGTGAAAAACTGATTTTCCAAACGCTTATTGAATGTTGATGACAAAATTAAATCCTTTATTTATAAGCAACTTAAGATTGATCTGGGGATGGATTGATTGGGGGAGTGGCAGTGAAACATATATAAACATATACAGACATAGAGAGAATAGAGAGAGGTATACATGGAATATGTGTTTATGTATTCCCCGTAAAGTTTGCGGATGAGAGAGTTGCAGAGAATATTGATAAAAGAACTAGAGATTGCAAAAGAAACCTGTATGTGCAGATCTATGGCCAATAAGTGGAAACTGACTCCCATACAGATAAGCTTTGGTTAATAATTTTCCACATTTTGCCAAGACCAGTGGGCTCATTCTCAGATAAGAAGCTAGATAAGAGGGTAGGTGAAAAAGACAGCTTTCACACTGGAAGTATAGTAGCCATCCTTTTGTAGCGTGGCTGACAAATGCTGGGAAACTAGAATCTATTGTTCCCGAAAGGTACAGTGACCATGTGGACCAACATGACAGCACTTACCTGGGGATGCCTACATCTGTTAGACTTCCTGGCTGGGGTCAGGGGTCTTTTGGAAGACGTTCATTATGTCAGCTGACACTGATCCCAAAGATTGCTCTCCATCTTGAATACTAGAGGCCAGGTCCTGTTTGGAGACCCCCAGGCACTCCTTCCTTTTCCTGCAGAGTAAATGACTCCTTTGCCTCACTGTGGCTTCACAGACTCTTGCCTTTTCCAAAGTGCCTCTTTTATTCACCAGAAAGCCTAGTGCCCTGGCAGAGCCTAGCTCCCCCAGTCTGTGTGCTGTTTGGCACAGGTCATGTTCCTCCTTGCGTGGATTGCATGGTACGTGCACATCACGCTCGCTCCAAACTTGCCTGGCCTCTAGGCATCTGTCTTCTCCCGATCCCTTCTCTCCCTCCCCAGTGCTTTAATTTAAGCCGTCACCGCCTCTCACCTGGACTAATGCATTGTCTTCTAACCAGTCTCTTTGCTTCTACCTTTAACCATCCCACACACACACACCACCTCACCAGTCTTCCCCCTGCATCTGGAGTCATAGTTTTTAAGTGCAAATTTGATGGTATCGCTCCCAGATTTCTTTCACACATCAAACCCAGACTTCACAAAAGGCCCCCAGGGTCTGGTGTTTATCCTCAACTCCAGTCTCATCTCTCAGAATTCACTGCTGGCATCCTACACTTGAGCCATTTGGAGCTATTTGCACTCCTGTAAACATGCTGTATTCTTTCACACCACCATGTCTTTGCCCCTGCTGGCGTAATTCTGCAGTCTGGAATACCCTTTCTATCCTCTCTGCCTAACCAGATCCAAGTCATTGTCTCAATGGCTTTATTGAGATATAGCTGACATCACAAACAGTTCACTCCTTTAAAATGTACAATTCACTGGATTTTAGTTTAGCCATAGAGTTGTGCAACAGTCACCACTATTTAATGCCAGAACATTTTCATCCCCTCAAAGAAACTCTGTACGTATTAACAGACCTCTCCATCCTGCCCTGCCTAATTCCTCCTTGCCCCCTGCTGGCCAGCCCCTGGCAACCGTTGATCTACTTTCTGTCTCTATGGATTTGTCTATTCCAGAGGCACCTCTCAAGACTTTTTTCAGGTGTTGCCTCCTAGTCCCCTGATTTCAAAGCCTCTCCACTGGGCTCCAATAATACCCCTTGTATGGCTCGTCATAGCACTTATTCCCACTGTATTCTTACCGGCCACCCCACTGGCAGTGACTTACTCATCTCTGAAACCTCAACGTCTAATACTTGGCTTCGCTTAGAGAAAGTACTCTGTAGCTACTGGCCAACTGAATGAATGACTTCCAGGAAGCCCTGACAGGGAGAAAGCCCTCTCAGTGAGTGGGTTAGAGATGAGTGAATACACAGGCAAGGCCAGACGGTGGATTCCTAGTGCCCATATTTCAGCTCACTTGCACTTGGATAAACTCACCAACCACCACACTGATGTCTCTTTCATCTCTACAGTTGATACGCAGGTTCCAGAACCTAGGGAAACATTACCATAAGTGGTGCAGAGAAAGTATATCCTCAGGAAATACTCATGATACACCAGTTTAAGCTTTACCTGTGGGACTAACAGCAACACCCTCAGGCCATCTTCCTGCTTAACTTTTTCAATGTCCTTCCACCCCCCTCCTGTCGTCCCTTCCTTCTTTCTCTTCTCCTCCCCCCACCCCACCAACACCCTTGGGATATTTGCCCTTATTTTTTTTGTGGTACGCGGGCCTCTCACTGTTGTGGCCTCTCCCGTTGTGGAGCACAGGCTCCGGATGCGCAGGCTCAGCGGCCACGGCTCACTGGCCCAGCCGCTCCGCGGCATGTGGGATCTTCCTGGACTGGGGCACAAACCCGTGTCCCCTGCATCGGCAGGCGGACTCTCAACCACTGCGCCACCAGGGAAGCCCTGCCCTTATTTTTAAAGCACATTTCAGAATATCTGATGAACGATGTAGGTCCTTAGATTTTAAAAGAGATTAACTTTAGATGAGATGTCTGAACATGAATCCCCTTTGAAAGCTGCTAATTGTTCTATTTCAGTGCACCACATTTCTTTACACGATTGGATCTTTAAAAAATCTAGTCAGCAAGGGAATTATAAGACAATTTTGCAAACACAGTGGAATATGGAAATGTTAAATACTAAACCATCTCATTTTCAGCATTTTACTGACTAGAGACAAATGCGGGTGCACCCTGACTCTGGCTACCGTCATCCTTTTTCTGTCTCTAAGCCTTTCTCCCGATTTCAAACTTCCTCCTTCTTCTTGTCCCCAAGAATCTTTGTCTCCTGTCTCATCTCCTCCATTCCTGATCTTCTCTCCCTCTTTCTCGATTCTCTCCTCCGCCCATTTTGCTGTAGGTACCTCCCTTTATGTTTCGCACTCTGTTTCTCCTCCACTTTCTTTTTCATTCTTCTTCCTAATTAGCTCCCTCTCTCTTTTTTTCCCCTTCTGTTCTTTGCACCCGGAATGAAGTAGGGAAGAGAGAGTGGGAGGAAAGATGAGCAGGAAAAGAGAGAGGGGAGAGAGATAGACAATGGGGCTGTCCTGCAGCTGCCACATCATTTGTCACCCAAGGGGATGTGCCCTGGTCCAAATTACCCATATTTCTTCCCCTTTAAGGTAAGGCAGCATAATCTCTTTGTGCCTCAATTTTGTCTAACATATAAAATTGAAACAAAGTAATATGTTCCCAGACTACCTCCCAGAGATGTTGCTAGGGTCAAACTTGGGAATGAATATGAAAAAGATTTGAAAAGAACCAGACCCCTGTAATTGGAAGCACACGGGGGAGTGGGTGGGTGGATCACCGCCTTGCACTGTATGGGGATCTAATTAACTGAGCATTGCAGTTCTTGCCTTTCTGAGGAATGTGTTTCTTTTCACCTTTGTTCTACTCAGTCACATCACTTGGTTGTCTGTATAGCTCGTTTGAATGTTCTTAGTGTCTTCGGAGGGGAAGGATAACGTGTTCCTTTGTATGCTGTTGATTTTTATCCCCTTCCTTTTCTCTTGCCTTGGGCTAGCAAACGGAACCTCCAGCAGCCAGCTCTCTACCCCCAAGTCTAAGCAGTCTCCCATCTCTACGCCCACCAGTCCTGGCAGCCTCCGGAAGCACAAGGTATTATGTCTCTTATACCTTACTAAACCCCTTTGCACTTGGACTTTTTGGAATGGCTGGTGAGGGTTTTCTCTTCCGTCTACCTCAGCAGCACATCCAGGCCAGAATTTCCCTTTGTCTGGTCCATTAGCTTGAAGTGCTGGGAATCCCAGCAGGGGCTAAGCTTCCAGTCACTTTTATTTATTCTTCTGACCCCCAGTTTATTTAGTTCTGGTTATATTTAACCAAAACGAAGAGGTATGAAGGGCCCAAATAACCATTCTGAGCTAATAGTGTCACCAAATGATGGCTCGGGCTGAGTTGGGCACTTGTCCCTGCAGTTCAGGGGCACAGCAAAGAGGGCATTGAGGGCAACTTATGGCTCCAATAAATGACATAAAGAAAGTTAGCCCTAAGCTACTCCCTTTAGATTCACAGGACATCAGAGTATGAACAGGCCCTAGTTTCATTGTATATTCTTCATTACCAGGCAGATTCTGGTACAGTGTAGGAAGAGAGGGCATATATACATTGCATTGGCCCTGGGCACCCTTTACACCTCTAAGTCATCCCCAATAAATATACCGTTAAAATAATAGAGGTGTAGAAATTCTCTACCCCCACTTTCCAAATTGATTCCCACCCAGAAATCTCTCCTGTATCAAAAATCTGGAGTGGCCATTGCCTTCAACCTCATCTCTGAGGCCATGTGAATGTGGTTTCTGCTCTGATTACCACACCCTAGAGCAGCTTCCTCTAGGATTCTCTTGTCTTCTCCCAGCTCACAAGACTTGGCGAGAGATGGAGAAAGGCAAAAAGCCACCAATGTGGCCAACTCCATCACAGAACCATAGAGGGTAAGAGCTACAAGAGATCTGAGATGGAGATAAATTCGTTTCATTTGATTCTCTGAATAATCTTGTGAGATTGATGTTTTCCAGACAAGAAAATTGAAACCCAGAATGAAGTTACTTACTGGGGTGACATAGCTAGGTAGCAGCAGACGTAAGACTGGCACCCAGGTTGCTGCCAGTGGTTTGCTGGAGCCAGTTCACACTAGCTCCTGAGAGCTGATTGTGTGCATCGCTTCCCAACTCTGTGTTCGGTGACATCGTGTTGGTACCTAGAGCTCAGCCATGATGGGAATATTTATTTACACCATAGAATTCAGCAAATACTACAAATCAAGGTTGTTGTTTTCTCCCACAGGAAGTCGGTTGTTACACATTTAACAGCACAGCGCTGCCTGACACCTATTTTCATTTCCTTTTCTCTACATCAGGATTTTTAATTTCCTGGTTAACTTGAACATTACCTGCTCCATCATTCCTAATGCCCATTCCATTCCTTTAATGACTTCTTTACCTTCTGGTACTGACCCTGACCAGAACCTTCGAATTGTTCTGTTGAGCTATTTGGTTTCCCCAAAGGAAGATCTGCTGAACTGTCTGTGTAACCAACGGTACCCAGAGATTGTGAGATGGATGAAAATTGCTTTTGCAGTCAGCTTTCAGTGATTCTTCTGAGCAGCAAACCTTGTTAGTGTGGACATTCCAAGACGAGGAGTAGCCTACTTCATTTGTTCTACTGTCCACACAGAACCTCCTGGGGATGCTCCACTGTTTCTTACTGTGTCTTTGCTCTATGCATTTCTGCCCATACTTTCCTTCTGGGAAGTGTGACCTACCCCAGCACCTTCCACCAGTACTTTCTCCAAAGGGCTGAGGGCAGCCTGGGCATTTATTTGGTCTGCACACTTGAGTCCTTCCGCTTTGTAATTGACATGTTCAGTTCATTTAGGCTGAGGCCCCACCATCCATAAGCCCATTGAGGTGAGTGCATTGTTAAACCGTTTCATCTGGTTGGGTTTGCAGGCTGTGTGTGTGTGTGTGTGTGTGTGTGTGTGTGTGTGTGGTTGTTTGTTTTGTTTTGTTCTTGTTTTGGACTCAGTTCTAAAAACGAATTTCACCATTGAAGAACCAGAACAAGCTACAGGTGGCAGCCTTGTCAGAGCCTATTTTCTTTGTAGCATTGAGTTTTCAGTGTATCATTTTATTTTTCAAATTACCCATTTTTAATGGCAGTTAAGCAAACACACATTAAATAATAAATTATATAATTTTCTAGAGAAAACTTTAAAAAACATTTGGATTTTGGTATAATTTTCACTAAGTTTTTACTTTTTTTTTTTTTTTTTTGCGGTATGCGGGCCTCTCACTGCTGTGGCCTCCCCTGCCGCGGAGCACAGGCTCTGGACGCGCAGGCCCAGCGGCCACGGCTCACGGGCCCAGCCGCTCCGCGGCATGCGGGATCCTCCCGGACCAGGGCACGAACCCGCGTCCCCTGCATCAGCAGGCGGACTCCCAACCACTGCACCACCAGGGAAGTCCCCTACTTTTTACTTCGATGTTTCAAATTTACAGTTGTAAGATTGTAGTACAAAGAACTTCTGTATACTTTTTATAAAGATTCACCAGTTGTTTATTTTTTTCCCTTTTACATTATTTTTTGTGTTCTCTCTCTCCACACACACACACACACACACACACACACTTTACTAAATTTTTTAACCATTCGAAATTGTTTAAGACATCATGCCCTTTAACCTCTAAATACTTCAGTAGGTATTTCCTAAGAATAAGGACATTTTCTTTCATAACCATAGTACCATTATAAAATCAGGAAGTTTGCACTGATTCAGTACTGTTATATACTCTGCCGTCCATATTCAAATTTTATCCATTGCCCCAAGAGCGTTATTTTTTTCTGGTCCAGGATCCAATCTAGGATCACACATTGCCTTCAGTGGTCATGTCTCTTTAGTCTTCTTTGATCTAGAAAAGTTCTTGAGTCTTTTAAAAAATCTTCAAGACAGTATATTGTAGAAATGAAGAGCACAGGCTAGTTGTTTGGTAAAATGTCCTTCAATTTAGGTTTGTCTGATGTTCCCTTGTGGTTAACAGATAGTGCATTTGGGACAAGAAGTGTCATAGAAGTGATGTTGCATCTCACTCAGTGCATCCTATCAGGAGGCAGTAGCCTCATGCTTATACCACCAATGATGGAGGATGAACTAGTTTTTCTGAATAAGCTAAAAAGTGTGTTGTGACCTTGGCTCAGTCCCCCTGGGGCTCCGGCTCAGCTTCTTGCTCCTCCTTTCACAAAGTTACTTGAGCCTTAGCACCATCGAGGTCCTTGGGCAGTGGGCCTAAGCAGATATCACCTGAACTTCCATCCAAGTGGACCTGAAAGGTGTGAGTCATGGTGGAGACAGGAAGCAGGTGGCTGAGGCCATGACTTTCCTCCTGCACAATTGGAAACAAACGTGAAGTCCCAGCATCCCTTTGGTAAATTTTGACGGTTGTGACAGGGCCCTAAGCTGTAATCAGCCTCTTGGCTTCTCCTCTTAAGCAACTCATGGAGAATCCTTTTTAATGCAGCTGCGATGAGGTTAGCCAAAGTCCGCATACTCAAGTGCTGCAATATGGACACGAAGTAAATCCTTGTATAGTTAATGAGAACAACATTTTGCATTTTCATACTGCTTTATCTTTCTGCATAGCCGTTTTCTCATTTACCCTAGTGATAACCCTGTGAAAGAGATAGGGCAGGTTAGCATTTCCATTTTACAGATGAGAAAAAGGAGGTGATGAGGTTAAAGACAACCCCAGTATGATTCAACAATTCAGAGAAGGCACCATATTAAAGATGTCCAAATGCCTAGAAACACAGGGCCGCTTTTTCATTTATTAAATTTTTTTTTCCAGATTAGTGATTGCCCTCATGGCTTTAAATTTGGAGGCATTTCGCTTGCCAAGCTGCCTGGAGATTGAAGGAAAATATATTTGACATATTATTTGAAAGCATAACTAACATTATTTAAATATACATTTCCCTCTGTGTTTCCAGACTTTTTTTTTTTCTGTCATCCTGTAACTGCTTAGAGAGATAGTTTGATGAATAAAGCAGGGTCCTGAAACTTACATCACAGACACCACTCTAAGTGGATTTTGGTAGTGTAATCAAGAGCGAAAAAAGAACTGCAGGAGCACACAAAGGAGGGTAGGAAAGACGTCGGACTGTGGGAGGGTGGGAGACACGAAAGCTTTATAGACTAGGTGACATTTAAGTGGGACCTTGAAGCCTGGGTAGGCTTTTGATGACTGGTGAAGAGAGCGGGCATTCCAGCTTTTAAAAAAATCAGCGAGAACAAAGCCACACCGTCAGAAAAGCACAGGGCACATTTGGGAAAAAGTAAACCCAAACTAGAAGCCAGGTTTCTCAAAACTTCTCTCTGACTTCCTTTGGACTATAAGCTTCTTGGACCAGAGACCAAGTTTTTGTTTTCTCTAACGCAATAGTATCGCCAGCACAGCTGTATTTGTTACAAACATTTTGTTCTGTAGGGCTCCAGGGGACCAAGCAAATGAATTTCAGGTGCAAATTATTTGTATTGTTAAGCAATATGTGTGTTTCTGTATTTATACATATCAATCAACAAAAACAGAATGTTGAGATAATTCCTTTTCCTGAACATTGTTCTACCCATACAAGAAGATATATTTTGAATACTAAATAAATTGATGGAGGACAGAAGTACGGAAGTTCATACCTAGGCCTAGTCCTCTGGATTTTCTCCATAGCCTGTGCCTCACCCCACCCATTCCAAGTCACAGCAGCTGCAAGTGGAGTCGCCTCCCAATGCTACTCCCAGGCCTGTCCCCTCTTCCTCTGAGATAACAGTCTGGAACAGTCTTTCTCGGATAATTATTTCCACTAACCAACCAGCTACACTGAAGGATCTGTTACATGAATGACTCAGAACAGGGGTGAATGCTGAAGCCCAGTGGTTCAGTGCGGTGGGACCCAAAGTGGCTTCCATAATGAAAAGGCCCTTGTGTGCTGCCTGAAAAATGCCCAGGGAGTTCACTAACTTGGTAGTGCCTGCCTCCTTTCCCTTGCTTTGGTATAACTAGAGAAAAACAAAATGTAATGATCCAAGTTACATTTTATAGAATTTTAGGGCTAGAAGGAAACTTAAAGATGTTATAGTCTATATCTTCCTCAATTTTCAGATACAGAAGCAAAGACCCTGAAAGGGGAAGTTAGGCTTAGGACCTAGGTCTCCTGGCTCTTAATCCTGTGCTGTTTCTATTACAGTGGACTTGCATTATGTGTAAGTTTAACTTATGGAATTCATCACTGGTCACAATATAGTCATAGAGCAAAATTGCTACAAAACCGCCTCTTACGTTTCTACACATCATTATTTACTGAATATTACTGTATACACTATGCACCAATACATGCATATTGCTATATAGGGTTACCTGCTCAGGAATCATATAAACAGTATTCAGAACCTATCTATGAAACAGAAACAGAATCAGGGACATAGAGAACAGACTGGTGGTTGCCAAGGGGGAGGGGGGTGGAAGAGGGTAGGAGTGGGAGTCTGGGATTAGCAGATGCAAACTGGTGTATATAGAATGGATAAACAACAA
The DNA here is from genome assembly GCF_964374135.1 of Grampus griseus. Lineage (NCBI taxonomy): Eukaryota > Metazoa > Chordata > Mammalia > Artiodactyla > Delphinidae > Grampus > Grampus griseus. Next base: position 95,905,281 of record NC_138999.1, on the reverse strand, counting down.
GCTCCTACTGTATAGCACAGGGAACTATATTCAATATGCTGTGATAAACCATAATGGAAAAGAATATGAAAAAGAATATATATGTATAACTGAGTCACTTTGCTGTATAGCAGAAATTAACACAACATTGTAAATCAACTATACTTCAATAAAAAAAATTTTAAAAGTATTCAATTGTCAATGTAAAAGATTTTCAAAAGTACTATTTTTTAAAATAACATTGAGATAAAATTCACCTTTTCTAAAGCACGTAGTTTAGTGGTTTTTAGAATAATCATAAAGCTGTGCAAGAATGTATTCATCACCTTTGAAAGAAATCCTATGCCCATCAGTAGTCACAGCCTCTTCCCCCTCCACCCACCCCCCTGGCAACCACTAATTTACTCTCTGTTTCTGTGAGTTAGCATATTCTGAACAATTCATATAAATTTTCCTCCGAACACTGCTTTAGCTGCATCCCATAACTTTTGGTATATTGTTATTTCATTTTCCTTTATCTCAAAGTATTTTCTAATTTCCTTTGTGATTTCTTCTTTGACCCATTGATTATTTAGCAATGTGCTGTTTAATTTCCACATATTTGTGAATTTCCCAAATATCTTTCTGTTATTACTTCCTAATTTAATTCCGCTGTAGTTGAAGAACATACTTTGTATGATTTAAATCCTTTCAGATTTATTGAGACTTGTTTTATGGCCTAACATATGATCTGTCATGTAGAACATTACATGGGACCTTGAGAAGAATGTGTATTCTGCTGTTGTTGGATGGAGTAGATTAGATGTGTAATTATTTGTAGTGCCTGTCATTCAAGTCTTCTCTTTCCTTGTTGGTCTTCTGCCTAGTTATTCTATCCATTACTGAAGGTGGGGTATTGAAGTTTTCGACCATTATAGTTGAATTGTTTATTCCTCACTTCAATTCAGTCATTTCGTGCTTCATGTATTTTGGTGCTCTGTTGTTAAGGCACAGATATGTTTTAATTGTTATATTTTATCATTATGAAATGTCCTTCTTTGTCTCTAGTAACAAGTTTTGTCTTAAATCTATTTTTTCTGATATTAGTATAGCCACTCCAGTTCTCTTTTGGTTACTAACTGCATGGTAAATCTTTTTCATCATTTTACTTTCAACCTATTTATGGTTTTGAATGTAAATTATGTCTCAAACAACATAGAGCTGAATGTTTTTAAATCCATTCTGCCAATCTCTGCCTTTTCCTTTGAGTGCTTAATCTACTTACGTTTAATGTAATTATTGGTAAATTAGGAATTACATCTGCCATTTGCTATTTTCTATATGTCTTATGTCTTCTTTTTGTCCCTTCACTCCTGTATTTCTGCCCTTTTTATCTTAGATATTTTTCCAGTATACCATTTTAATTCCCTTGTTGTATTTTTTACTAATTTTATTTCGAGTTATTTTCTTAGTGGTTGCCCTGGGGATTACAATTAACATTTCAACATAATCTACTTTGGATTAATAGCAACTTAATTTCAACTTTATATAAAATTTTTGCTATTGTATTGATATATCTCTGTTCCTCCCCCCCTTTGTGCTCCTATTCACATACAAATTACATCTTCATGCATAATAAGTCCATCAACACATCTTGATAATTACTAGTCCATGCAGTTGTCTTTTGAATTGGATAATAGAAGAAAAGAGTTAGAAAAATTAATTTATAATTTCTTTTGTATTGACCTATGTATTTACCTTTACCAGTGTTCTTTATTTCTTATGTGGATTGCTGTCTACTGTCATTTCATTTCTCCCTGAAGGATTCTCTTTAGTATTTCTTATAGGACGTGTCTGCTAGCTCTTTCTTTGTTCATCTGGGAATGTGTTGATTTCTCCTTCATTCTTGAAGGATAATTTTCCTAGATTTCCTTAAATGCTTTGATCCAATAAGTCTCCCAGCCTTTGCTGAAGGGCTGTGTGTGTGTGTGTGTGTGTGTGTGTGTGTGTGTGTGTGTGTGTGTGTGTGTGTGTGTGTGTGTGTGTGTGTGTGTGTGTTGGAGCCTGATTTCAATGCTCCGTCAGGCAGCTTGCCTCAGGCTTCACTTGCTGTTTGCACAGGGCCTCAAGGCCAACCAGAGGTGAGAGATTAGGAACTTCTCAGGTCTTTTCTGAGAATATACCCAGTCCTGAACATGTGCCTGGCCTTAGAGATTCCTGGGAATATTTTCAGAACTTTTCAAAGGCCCCTATGGACATGAATTCTCCAGCTTTTCCTTTTAAGGTTTTGAACAGCTTCATTTGCCCCAACTGTTTCCCCCACGTTAGGCAGCTGTGATTTTAAACAATTGCAGCTGATTAATGCTCCCTGAAAAGGCTGTTCACAGTGAGTGTGCTCTGAGTCAGGTCAAATAAAGAAGAGCCCCACAAGTGGGAGCTACCAGACAAGTCAAATAGTGACAGTTCTCTGGGAATAGGGCATTTGGGGGAGCTCCAAGCCTATTCTGCATCCTCCAGTGGCTGCTAGGTTTTTTTCAGAGACTGTAGTTGTGAGGCTGTTGGTTTTCAGAGATACCCTGGAGCTGGGGAGAGGGAGAATAGAAATAGGGCAAGTTAAAGCACCCCAAATTTCGGTATTCTTACTGAGATTAGGCCATTTTTCTTGAATAAACATTTTTTGGATTGTTGCAAGCCTTTGGTTAATTTCCAGAGTTCTGAAAAAGTTGATTTTGACAATTTTTTCCAGTGTTACTTGTATTTATGTAGGAGTAGATTTTCAGAGTCTTTCTCCACTATTCTTGAAGTCTAGAGCTCAAAGATACTTTGACTATGTTCAATTTTCACTTTACTCAATTTATGGAGAACTGAATGCCTTCAGAGATGCAACTCCATTGTATGCCACTTTGCCTCAATTCAATTTTATGTGTGTTTTTTATTGTCCTCCTGTTGTTTCGTCAGTGTTGTACTTCCTACCTGTTTATCAGTTTTCTAAGCAATGTTGTTTGGTAGTTTAGAGCAAGAGTACCAAATCATGTGTATGGCCTGGTCGTTTTGGATGGCCCCCTGAAGTAAAAAATGTTTCTTACATCTTTAAAGCATTGTAAAAGAAACAAAACCCAAACAAACAAACTGTGTGACAGAGACCATATGTGACCAGCAAAGAGAGCCTAAAATATTTACTATCTACCCCCTTACAGAGCAAGTTTTCCAACCCCTGATTTACAGTGTAGGGATTATGGGTTGGTGAGAAATGTATCTATTTGCTATAGTTGCCTTTGTTGTGTTTTTTAATGAATCAGTCTTTCTTTAAGAGTCCTCAGAGCTGGTAGAGACCTTACAGATTGTACATTCTGTATTTTCTTGATGAAGAAACCAATACTCAAAGACTTATTCAATGTCACAGTACTACTTAACCAGGAGTAAGACCTCAAGTTTCTGAATACACTTTACTTCTCTTTCCATTCTAAGCGGCCTAACAGACTTCCTGCCCCTTCTTTCTCAGCAAAAAGCATTCTGTGTTAGATAAGTAAGTCCCTCTCCTCCCCATTCTTGTCCCCCTTCCTCATCTTCACTTTTTCCTTTACCTCAAGGAGAAGCTGCATTCTCTAATTTTCTTGGGCTATCTGCTACTGAAGTTCTCTGTTTCCATTACCAAAGAGAGTCTCTTAAATATCCAGAGACTTGACCCTAACATTTCCAGTTTCCTTTAGTATTTTGCTGATAATGTAAATGAAAACAGTGGTTCTCAAACTGTGTTTCATTTGGGGATGGGTGAGATTCTGCCTCCCCCATGTCTGGTTCAACCAAAACAACTACACTTTTATTTATTTCATATATTTGGCTTCCAAGAAAAATTTCATTTGAATAGAGAATTTAAAAGAGAAGCGAGAGAGAGATGGAGAGAGAGATTTGAAAAGCTCTGATTTAGACAATGGGTGAAGTAAGTCCAGGAGTAATCACAAGGATCTCCAAATAGAGCTCTGGGAACGGTGGGAAAAAAACAATGCCATATCATCCCATCTCCCCAAGACACAGACAAGGCTTGGGGCAGTATTGGAGCCATGAATCCTAATTCCTGGTGGGAACTGGAAGCATTAAGAAATAAATTGGACTTAGGTGATGGGGTACATTTTCTGGGTTAGCCACTTGTTCAGGGCCTGGCAGCTCTCTGGGGGCCTGAAATGAACCCATAACTGATATACATCCACAACTGATTTTTGACAAAGGTACAAAAGTCAATCAGTGGAAGAAAGATAGCTTTTTCAATAAATGGTGCTGGAGCAATTAGATGTCCCTAGGCAAAAAAATGACCCCTAACCCAAACCTCATATCTTATGTAAAAATTAACTCAAAAATGGATTATAGATGTAAATGTAAAGCATTTAGAAAGGAAACATAGGAGGAAATCTTCTGATCTTTGGCTAGGCCAAGAGTTCTTAGATTTGACAACAAAAGTGCAACCCATAAAAGAAAAAAATGATAAATTGGATAAATTGGACCTCATCAAAATTAAAAACTTTTGCTCTGTCAAAGACCATGCAAAAGTTATGAAAAGACAAGCCACAGACTGCAAGCCACATATCTAACCAAAGCCGTATATAGAATATGAAAATAACTGTTAAAACTCAACAATAAGAAAAGTCCAATTAGAAAATGAATAAAAGACATGAAGAAACATTTCTGAGGAATTGTTTCTTCAGTTGAACTCAGGAGGAATTATAGATGTCAACTATGCACGTGAAAAGATGTTTAACGTCATAGTCATCAGAGAAATGCAAATTAAAACCACAATGAAGGGCTTTCCTGGTGGCGCAGTGGTTGGGAGTCCGCCTGCCGATGCATGGGATGCGGGTTCGTGCCCTGGTCCAGGAGGATCCCACATGCCGCGGAGCGGCTGGGCCCATGAGCCATGGCCGCTGAGCCTGCGTGTCCGGAGCCTGTGCTCCGCAACGGGAGAGGCCACAGCAGTGAGAGGCCCACGTACTGCAAAAAAAAAACCCAACCACAATGAGGTATCACTACAAATCCACAAGACTGGCTAAAATAAAAAGTAGTGAAAACACCAAATACTGGTGAGGATGTGAACAAACTGGATCACTAATACTTTTCTGGTGAGAATATAAATGGTACAGTCGCTCTGGAAAACATATGGCAGTCCTTACAAAACTAAACATGCAATAATACACAACTTAGAAGTTGTACTCTTGAGCATTTATCCCAGAGAAGTGAAAACTATGTTAACCCAAAAACCTGTACATGGATGTTTATAGCTGTGTTATTTGTAAAAGCCTAAAATTGGAATCATCCCACATGCCCGTCAACCGATGAATGGTTAAACAGACTGTGGTACATCCACACTATGGAATGTTGCTCGGCAATATGAAGGAGTGAACTATGTTAAAGGCAGCAGCTTGCTGAATCTCCAGGGAATTACGCTGATGGGAAAGGCCAATCCCCAAAAGTAATGTACTGTGTGATTCCATTTGTATAACATCTGAAATGACAAAATGGTAGAGGTGGAGAACAGAATATTGGTTGCCAAGGCTTAGGGATGGGGTAGGGGTGGATGTAGCTATAAAAGGGTAGCACGAGGGAGCCCTTTGGCAAGGCTACGGTTCTGTATCTCGACTGTGATGATGGTCACACAAATATACACATGGTAAAGTCCCATAGGACTACACTACACACACACACGCACACACACACACGAGTGTGTGGAAAACTGCAGATGTTACCACTGGGGGAAACTGAATGAAGGGTACATTGTACGAGGCTACCTCCCTGTACTTCAACTTTCTGTGAATCTATAATTATTTCAAAATAAAAATTATAGAAAATATTAGTTTTTGAAAAAGCATCCGTATAATCTTGCCCATTCCAGAGCCCAAGATGTTAAGAAAAGGAGAGTTAACTTTATCTCTTATCTTCTTACAGGACCTGTACCTGCCTCTGTCCTTGGATGACTCAGACTCACTTGGTGATTCCATGTGAAGGAGGAGAATGTTCAGAGTCCAGAGTACAAGCTTACTGTTACAATAGGGTACTTCTGCTCAAGTGTCCAACAGGGCTATTGGTGCTTTCAAGTTTTTATTTTGTTGTTGTTGTTGTTACTTTTAAAAACACACTGTAATATGTTGGGTTTATTTTCCTGTGATTTGTCATCTGGGCCACTGATCCACAGTTACCAATTATAAGAGATAGATTGATAACCATCCTTTGGGGTAACTTTCCAAGGATGCGAAATGTGCTAGTCCATGACCTTTCTATTGAATACTTAGGCGCCTGCATTATTTTTCCCCGTCTCACTTTGCTCATACATGACAGTCTTCCTTCTGTAGAAAGTTGTTTACATACATGGCACTTAAGATGTGTGTGTGGGGGAAGAAAACTCATTGGCAAATCCAAGAGTGACAAATACAAGTGCCCCTTGTCTCCCCATCTCAAGAATGCTGGAGGATCCTTGGAAGACGGCAAGGCAGCTCCCCAGCCTGGCTCTTCACTCCCGACTGAACCCCCAGTTTGTTGTTTAGCGCCAATTCCGGCTGTCAAGGGGGAGAGAGAAACACCAGCAACTTGTCATTCTGACACCAGATGCTTAGGACCCCGGTGCAGGGCTACCTTAAAGAAACCAGGCAAAATTGGAAAACACTGTAGACATTTCAGTAGTGTTTATACAGCACAGTGAATTCCTTGTCAACATCTCCACTGGGGCAATTTAGAATCAATAAGCAATTAATAAGAGTTGGGGGTGAGCGGCTTCCATATACCTGATTCCTCTAGGAGGCTGTCTAACACAAACCGTACGGTATCCATCTATCTCTGTTCTATTGAATGCCTTGTCAACAGCTAACACTGAAAACACTGTGAGAATTTGTTTTCAGGTCTGACACCTTTCGGTCGCTTTTTATAGCAAGAAACCAATATCCTTTTTATAAAACCTCGTGTCTATATTTCAGGAGCAAACTCTTCAGGCTCCTTTTTTATAAACTGGTGATTTTTCTTTTGTCTAAAAAACACATGCAGAAAATTTACCAAAAAAAAAAAAAATGCAGAAGAAGAACGTAGTTTAGAAATCATGCTGTCACTGCCAAACAGAAACCTCCAGGAAAAAACAAAACGAATAGCAGAGGCCAATTCAATAGAATCAGTCTTTTGATAACTTTTTAACAGTTACGCTTACATTAGTAATTTCAATGTGGACCAGACATTCTGATTATATTTTAAATGAAATGTTATGGCATATTTTAAGCAGCTCTTTTTTATCTATAATCCTGATATTTCATACTGAAGACAGAGAGTCCTTTCACTTGTTTTTAACACTAGAAAGGATTTCTCTTTGCTAAGGACTGATCATTTGAAATAGTTCTCAGTCTTTGAGGTACAGGTTCATAACACTGCTTTTTGTCTGTAATCATAGCCCATAATAGCAAAGGCAACTAAATTAAGTGAAAGCCATGCATGCCAGTTCTGTGTTTGCTTTTAGCAGATATGAAGATGTCCTTATTTCTTTGTAATTGTTCAGATAGTTGGAAAGGCGCAGCATTTGAAGCCAAGCTGCCGTTTGGCTATTGAATGACTTGCATTTGTTCCTCCACTTTAACTAGAATGAGCTTGCTGTGTGTGTGTGTGTGTGTGTGTGTGTGTGTGTGTGTGTGTGTGTGTGTGTGCAGCTGCTTCATAATTAGGAGATATTACAGGACACCCCGACGTGGATCAGTGACAACTTGGTGGCATTGCTGATGTGCACTGGGTAGGAGGAAACTTGTGATGGAAGGGGTAGATCAGATGCCCCTAGACAAGCTTCAGGTGTCCTTAGCTACATAAAACAGTTTTGGTTCAAGGAAAGCCCAGATGTTGGTAGTATTGATTCCTGGTAAAACTGGTCATTGAAGAACCCAAAATTATGAGAATCTCTTTTTGCCCCTCTCCTTTATTTGTAGGCTGTTAGAAACCATTAAGAAGCCCATTGTACTTACCCCCTGCTTCTTTCTAGAAGTTCAAGGTTTGCTTAGTGCCTGCCAGAGCAATTTGTAGTTAATTGGGAAAAATTGGTACTTGGGGTGGAGGATGTAGAGAGTGGTAGGAGGTCTGTTTCTAAACTGCTGGCCCGATTCCCCAAAGATTTCACCCACAATCTTTCCCCAGATCTCATTTAGTCCAATTCCTTCAATTTAAGATGAAATGCAGGCTGAGGCAGCCAAATGACCTACTGGTAGAGAGCAGGACCAGAGGAGAAACTCAGATTTCCTCATGTCCATGCTACACCTCTGAGTGTTCCCTTGTTCCCCTGCTTGTGGCATAAGTACCATTAGAAAATATTCAGTGGCCGTATTTTCTTTAGAATGATCTTTCAACCTTCTATAATAATCAAACAATTCCTATTATTGTCTTCTATAATAATAGAATTTCTACCTTTTAAAAAAATAATAGAATTTCTACCTTTAAAAAAATCAATTATAAGGAAATGTTTCTGTACTGCCACTTTAGGGGAGTTTGGTATAGTTCAAAATTCAAGCCTTTAACAATTGCATTTTAAATTGGCCCATTTTCAAGGCAAAAAGAAATCTGGTTCTTACTGAGCACCTTCACCCCTGTCATTGGTTCTCAATTTTATCCAACCCAGTTTTACTACGAAAGTCCCATTGTGTTACCTTCTGCACAGGCAGCAAGTAGCACGTTACTCAGCAAGGATTTGCCGCCACTCCCCTGCCCCAATCTCCCTCCCTCTAGGACACACACACAGACACACACACAATCCATCTGTTGCTTGTTCCTACCTCCTGATTTTTCTTCCTTACAGAAATAGAAATAGGGACAAAGAAAGGGAAAATGTATATATGGGGCTGGGCTGAACAAGTTCATAAGTAGTGTTAACTAGGGGTAAATTGAGAGAAAAGTTCCTTTTCTCTTCACTGTTTTGGAAAGGATAGCCATTAGCATGACTGCTTTGTGTCCTTAAGGACTTTAGTGTTAGCCTAGATTGAATCATAGAGTTTTCTAGCTGGAAGGAACCTTAAGATCATATCATCTACTCCAAATTCCTCGTTTTCAGGCCAGGAACGGAGATGCAGAGGTAAAGTAATTTCCCCAAGGTCACACAGCTGGCTAGGGGCAGAGCTAGGATTAGAACCCACATCTCCTGGCTCTTATTCCAAGGCCTTTTCCCGCTGAACTGTATTGCCTTCCACTAGGCTCCTGAGAATTCTTTCCCAGGGTCATGTTGCATCTTGGAGCCATGTGCCGCTGCCCTGATCTCAGTGGGAAATCCACCCAGCAACCTAATATGGCTCTTTCTCCCTATATTCACATGGTTCCCATCCACATGGACTGCAGATGTCCCCAAAGAGAAGGAGGCATTGAGGACCAACAGGAACAGTGGGATTGCTGACCTTGTCTATCCAACACAGGGGATCACTGCCCTACCTTGAGGAGCCCTCAGAACAGCCCCCGGAGCTCCTTCCCTGTTCAGATGGGATGGGGGAAGACTGGTGTCCCCTGTCGGCTCACTTCATCTCATCTCGTACTGGTTGGTCTTTGTAGGCTGAGAGAAATGTTTCTTGTTCCTAGAGCAGGGGAAAGAAGGATGGGAGAGAGGAAGGGAGGGAAGAATAATAGCTTTGTTCATCCTGACTTTCTGAGATGACTTTGAAGTATTTTTTTAAATGAGTGAGGCTATCATTCACTGGCAATGATTTCTTTTAAAATATGGGAGTGAGACAAACTAGAGAAAATAAGCTGACCTTACCATGGTTGCCCTCATCCACAATGTCCCCATAGCCATCCTGCCCTGATGGGGACAGTTTCCAGGTATAAGCAAGGGGCTTTGTGACTGAAATGTACCCTGGCTGATGTTAAACATTGACTCCTTGTGTTTGCACTAAAATAGCAAGCTATGTGCTGTACACACCATACTTATCTTCTTGTGTACACTGCTCCTGTGGCCTTCCATGGCAGAAACCAGGGCAACAAGGTCTGAAGACGTAGTTTTCCTCACAGCAAGGTTCTTCCTGGGAACTAGGTATTCGTTAGTTGAGTTCCAAAAGACCTCCTTCTGGGCTTACCCCACTCCTCAGGAAATTCTGTCTCCTTCCTGCTTTTCCTCCTCAATCAGAAGTAACCAAGGAACCTCAAAGGAGATGTGTTGTTATCAGAAGAAGGCAAGAAGAAGGGGTCTGAGCCTCTAGATCCTTCTTTGAATCACCCAACCCAAGTCTTAGACCAGCAATCCAGTGCTTACCTTGGACAAAATTGTGTCTACTTCTTAGTCCCTTCAGTACTCTGGATGGACATGTCCCCATTCCCCCTCAGATTTTTTTCTAAATAGCTTATCCTTTTTTAAAAATGCATCTACCAAGGGCACAAGCATGCCCAATTCTCCAAGATGAGCTCCAGCACACTGATGAGAATGTTCCCCAAGCTCAGCGCACCTCAAAAACATCTATGCCTACAGACTTCCCCAGGCTGATGCACTGGGACAGTGGGGTTTGAATGACTTCCTTCACTGTCCAGTTTGCCATGGGAATAAAAAGCATGGATATTTCTTTTAAAAAAAAACATTGGAACTTGTCCTTGGCCACATGGGGCCACTTGGATTTCGAAGACCAGGCCTCACTCATGTATTGTCTTCATTGCATGAAGAGATTTGGCTTTGAGGCCTAGGCTGGCTTCCTAAGTAAACCATCACTGTTTTGAAGCTCATCTGGGACTGGGGAGGGGTTAGAGTCCTATGTTTTAGTACCAGGAAACTAGATAGAATAAAGGCCTAGCCGTTGATATGCCGGAAGTGACCTGAGACCTGTGTAGCCATGGAGCCTTGCAATTGCTGGGCTTCCTAGGTCTCTCTCCTGGTATGAAACTTTGAGGCTGTCACACTTCTGCCTCTGCCCAAGAAGGAGACCCCATATGTAGCCTCATCCACTGTTCTGCGATTCCATGCAGGGTTTCCTCTTCTTCGTAGTTGTGACCACCTGGAGCAAGAATACTGCCTTGATTCCTCTCGCCTACCTTTTGGCTGGAGGTACATCTCCAACATTTTCTCTGGCTTCTGGTGGCCCAGACCCAGTCCAGTGCTGTTAACCCTCAGTGGATTACCCTTAGTCAGCCCTAAGCACTATTATCATGGACCAAGAGAACACAAATCATTTCTTAAAAATGAATTCCCAATTTTATTCTTCCTCTGGCTAGCAGAAGTCACTTCCCTAGTAGATACAAGGCTGGAGGTTCTCGCCATACAGCAGCCAAGATACATCCTTAGGGAGGAAAATGCACAGAGCACTGGCTCCAGCGGGCCACCTACTGTGGACTGAGACTTGACAGCTTCTCCCAGCCCCCTCCACTTTTTCTTTTCAGAGACCAGAAGGCTCCTTCTCCATCAGCCGGTCTTTCAGTATGTCTGGCTAAAGAATTTTGCTCCTCCTGTCTCTTCAGGAGAGGGTGACTTCCTCTTCTGGTCCCCAAGCTTATCTCCATCCTCAAAGATCTAGTGTGGTCTTTATACTTGGCCTCTTGGTGTTTCTTCCTGCTTGTTTTCTGTTACGGATCCAAGCAGGCCTCCCACTGTGGCCTAGGCAGTGCGACACCGGTTATCATATGACAAGACTCTTGAGCCCCTACCCCTTCTAACTGCCTAACTTTTTATTCCTTAGTCTATAGGCTTCAACATCTTCTGGAATCAGAAGCAGTCTTGTCTTACATTGGTCGCCCGGGGCTAGGGGAGTATGGAATTCTCATTGGGAATTAAGGCATCTTCCTGCTCCAGATGAGAACGACAGACTAATTGGGAGAGGACAGATAGCACAACAGAAGTCAGAGCAAACATCTTGTAAACTAAGACAAAGACTTAGAGGCACTGGAACTGTTCATGTATGGGTTACTAACCTGAGGAAATCAATGGCTTTGGCCACTCTCTACCTTACCTCCCCTGCGTATCTCTTAGTCTTTTCTTTCTCTCTCTACTTCACCATATCTGCTCTCAGTTTTATACTCTGTTTTATCACGCTCTCTTTCCACAGTACAAACATCTCTCCTTTGTCCTCTGCAATTCTTCTCTCTTTTATTCTCTCCCTTTTTAATTTTTTTCCTTCCTCCTTATCTAGGTGTTGGACATATGCCTCTTCTTAGCCCTGTGATTTTGCCTTGGTGACGAGAGGTTATTTCCAGACTCAACGAGCCCTGATCCTACCTGAGTCCCGTTAGAAGTTTGTTGGTGGGAATCAATCCGATCCTGGCCCTTTCTTCAACATTTTCAGTTGTAATTCCCCGAAGCAGATCCTCACAAGCAGTTTCCCTATAACTCACGTATCTTTGGGTTTTTGCCTTCCAGGCATTGTACAGAACACTTTGCGGTTCCTTTTAGTCCACCATTTTGTGGAGCAGTGAAGTGTGCTCAGAGAAATAATCAGCTGAACAGAATCCACCTATGAATTCGTATCAGCTAAATACTATGAATTGATTTTGTTTAATTTGCTCATAACTTTAAAAGCTGCAATACAATATAGTGAGAAACCACAGGTAATTTCTCCTGTCATTTGGTGTTGGGTGGGGGAACAATTTGTTTAAAGTTTTACTGTTACACAATAAGCTCTCTATAATAACCTTATAAACATAAGGCTTACCAAATATTGAATTTTTTTAAGTTAAACTGATAGGCAATTGGGGTTGGTTTAAATGTTAAGGGTATTTAGCAATTCCATAATATAAAAAGAAATAGTCACATAATTGAATTGTATTTTTCCTTCTGTTACTAAATCCACCTAAACATTTACTATTGACGCCAACTGTTCATGATCCTGTGCAGGCAGTCCATATAAGAGTAATTAATGGAACTAAAGAAGCCATCTTGTAGGTTCTAATTTATTCAACAGGGTGCACAGCCCTTGGGAATGTCACTGCTTAGCGATGCCGTATGGAATGCCCTTTCCAATGCCGTTTCTTTATAAGTTCTCTTGAAGGGATTTGAGCAAGTAAGAGGTTATACCAAAATGTCTCCAACGTACGGTCCTGTAAGACATTGCAGCTTGAAGCCAATGATCCCTTATGACTTGTACACAACTAATGCATGTTTTGATTGAATTTCACATCTCTCATGTGTGGTAAGTTCTTTAAAACGTTTTCGGTCACCTTTTTGTGCCATTAAACTTGTACAGAAAACACTTTTATGGCCATTTTCAAAGGGAGAAAGTTTAAAATGGAAACAGCCCACCCTTTCTGCCCTATAGCTGTAGTTAGAACTCAGTTACTGTAGCAAAACAGCTGTAATTGGTGGTTGTAGTGTTAGAGCCGTTAGCTTGCTAGTGACTAGCTTTGGAGAGTAAATGCATGGTATTGTACATCACATTTCTTAAATAACTCATTTTAACCTCTGAAAAGAATATATTCTTCCTTGTGGTCCCTCTTCCCTCCCTTGCCTTCTCCCTCCCGCTGCTCCCAGGTGTCTTACGGTTGTAAATAACTGATTTAGGGGCCAATAATTTTTGCCAAGTCAAGTCAGCAAAGAACAAACAAACCAAAAAGGGGGGGGGAGATATTTCTCAACATTCTCTCAGTAGTTATTGACCATTTCCCAAGGATTGGCATTGTGATCAAAGAGCCGGCTCCCCTTTGCATAAAAATCATGGCAACCTGGGAGCCTCTTTGGCCATCTGATGACACTGCAGAATTGAATAGTTCTCAGAATCACATATCATCTAAAGACAGTGAACAAAGATGTCCCTTATCCTTGCAGAATTTTTGAAATATTCAGAGGTCCTCAGAAGGCTCTGCTTGACCAGTGACCAATAACTATTTTTAAAACAGAAAAGGAAAACAGAGAAAGACAGTAGATATTTAGGGATTTTTAGCTGCCCCTTTAGAATAGTTATAGCCAGAAAAGACAAGGACCTGGGTTTATACGCATTGCTGTTGGTTTCCCACGCAATGCCTAGCCCGCTCTTAGGCTGTGATTCAAAAGCAGTGTTCCAAGAAGGCATCCTCCTTTATGGTTTGCTGTTCCCACTTGGACTGGTAGGTTTGGCGAGGCCCGTGTAAGCCAGCTGGAGCAGACCCTTTTCATCTCCTGTGCCTGTTAATATCCCTCTCTTCCTCCCTCTGCAATTTGATGAGGGCTTTCTTTGGTCAGAGGACTTCAAAGTCTAGAGAAGTTCCCCATGTGTGTAACGTGTTGTGAACTGTGAGTGCTGCGGATTCACAGCGTTCAACACCGGGCAGCCACGGAGCTGCTCTTGCAATCATTTTGGCTCTCAAGCTCTGTTCTTCATTTCATTCTCATTTCTGTGTACATTTGCAAGATGTGTGTAATGTCATTTTCCAAAAATAAAATTTGATTTCAATATTTCTGGCTGACATTCTCTCTCTCTCTCTCTTTTTTTTTTTTAAAGCATTGAACCGATGATCATATAACCACAAAATTTCCAAGCTGGCAGAAAAACTTAGACCTTATATTATATTTTATCTGACCCCTTAATTTTATAGACGAGGAAGCTGAGGATCAATGTATGATGGAAACACCATAACTAACAGCACAGCACATTTGCAACATATATGATCTCAGATCTCCCTTCCAGAGTTGAGCAGGAATCAAATGAACTCTTTATGCTTACCATGCTTTGGCCAAGGTCAGTCTGTGCCAACGGCATAGGTGGTCACTTCTAGTACTGTGATTTCAGTGGCCCAAGAAAGACTCCATGTGGGTTCCTTGAAAATACCTCTACCTGCTGCCTGCAATTCCTTGGACAGTGTAGCTCTTCTCCCTCCGTAGGTTGATGTGCAGCTACTCTCTGGGAGAGGGAACACCTACGTATCATGTCACCTTCAGGCGTAAGTGATAAATTGAATATTTTTCTCAGATAGGGTTTCATTAACAGAACACAAGGTACAGGGCTTGTGAAGAGGTTGATGGAGAGGGAGGGAGGAAAGGGCACAGAAAGAGGAGGCGGAGATCCTGGAAAACAGTTTGGCCAACTTCACTGTGCAGGCCAACCCTACAGCTCCCATCTGACCTGTATCTGGAGAAGCAAAGATGCCAGCAGCCTAGGTATTCGCAAGGACTAAGATGATTGCGGATACTTCCTCCATACAGTATTTTATCAACTAGCCCCGTGACCATCACTCTGGTGGAGACAATGAAAGTATATGGGGAGGACTTCTTAGTGTTCCTAATCCAAAGAAAAGTTAGATACAACAACAAGACTGTCCAGGCCAGTGTTCATTCCCAATATCATCAGGCCCTTCTCATCACTGATTTCTCATGATGTCACTTTCTCCCACCTTGGTCTATCCTGGTCTCCACTGCAAGTAAAATCTTTCTAAAGAATCATTTTGATTGTGTCATTCCTCTGACCAGGAACTTATGATCGTTGTCTATTGCGCATCAGATCAAGTCCGGCTCCTTTTCATGGTTTTTATCAAAACATCTCTGGAGAAATGACTATGTTCCAGGTTCCCTGCCAAGGTATCTGCGAGATCGAGGTCTTGGTCTTAGGACTCCAGGAGTTTTAGTCTAGACCTGTTAATAAATGAGCCCAGTGCAAACGAGCGAGTGCTGTGGAAACACCAAGTGTGGTACAATTAATGTCCCAGGAAGATGAAGGTCAGGAAAACATCACGGAACTGGCAGGATTTGAGAACAGATTAAGGGCTTTCCAGGTGGGCAGCGAGCATTCCAAGCAGACGGAATAGCATGAGAAATGGCCCTCCCTGAGAACCAAAAATTACCTGAGGTGGCAAGGTTATAGGCCCCGTACACAGCGTTCTGGGAGGAATTATAGTTTGGGTGGGTTTAGACCAGTGGTTCCCAAATGCTGGTACAGCACCTAATGGTAATCTGTAATAAAACGTTCACCAGATTATGGTGGAAAGAGAAAACTAAGGAAATATCGTGTGGTTTTTCATAGAAAGAAATGTACTCCATTTAAAGGACTATCTTTTGTTTTGCGATCTTAGCCTTTTAACATTTTTCTTATTAAAATACTCTTTCTTTTATGAAATGTTGGTCATGGTAGAAGACACGTGTGTGTTTGTCTTTTAATGTCCTAACAAGGCAAATGAAAAAGTGAGTAAACCTAGGAGAGGCTCAGATCAAATCGATATTTCTTTTCTTCTTAGAATTGGATGATCTGTGAACTCTAGAAGTTTGGCAACCACTGGTTTAGACTAAAAGAATGGAGAAATGGAGAAACCAGTATGAGCTAAGTTGAAAGAAAAAAGGTGTTTGGTATTTGAAGGAAGTTCTTCCTAGGAGTACTACTCTCTCTCTCTCTCTCTCTCTCTCTCTCTCTCTCTCTCTCTCTCTCTCTCTTATGGTTTCCTTCTTTCAACAGTGGCTACTGAAAGCCTCCCACACTCCAGACCCTATGCGAAGGCCATGGGGATATAGAGATAACGCAGGGTTTCTACCTTCAAGGTGCTCACAGAGCATCAGTACCACCCAGCACTCGCCAGAAATGCAAATCCTCAGGTCCTACACCGGATTAGAAACTGGGGGAGTAGGGCCCAGCGATTCCTGTTTTTATAAGCTCTCTGGAGAATTCTGAGAACCTCTCTAGTTTGAGAACCCCTGCTCTTGTGAATTCCACTTCCTTTTCACCAGGACTCAGTGAGGATCTAAGTAGCCTACAGGAGCTCATGGGCCGTTTGAATTAGAGCAGTTTGCATCTTGCCCAGTAGAACTAGGCTGTTAACTTTGATAAGATCTCTTTATATTCAGTTTTCTGAAGAAAGACGGCCTTTTCAAGCTTGAGAACAAGCTTGCATATGTAAAGACGTATTGAGAATGGATCTTTGCAACTGTTGCAAGAGTCCAGATGGGGACATGAAAAGAACCTGAATTAAGGCCAGAGCAGTGGAGGTAGAGAGGAGGGAGCTACTGATATAGAAGCATCAGGATCTGGTGGCCGGACTGGGTATATGGGATAATGTGAAAAAGGGAAAGCCCCGACTTGTGCACTTCTGTCCTAGTTTCTGCTGTGCCCAGACTTGGTCCTCTGCTCTGGACAGTTCAGCAGCCTCCTTCTTATCCAGCTCCTCCCCTGACTCGGGCTCTGGCTGTGCCGTGCTCATTCACACTTCACTCTTGCTGACAGAGTCTACCCTTCTTTCTCTGCCCAGAAAAATACCCTCTGAATGCCCTTCCACATTTTCTCCACCTGTCTAAATCTCAGACGTAGCCAAAACCTACCAGCAACGGAACTTAAGGCATATTTATAAGAAAAACAAATCCCAACATGGAGAAAAACTGGCGACTTCCTATCCTGGACTTTCCAGGGCCGTCCTGATCTTAGGTAATTTTTTTCTTTTTCCAAATAAAGGTGATTTGTTAAACATATAACTAAATGTGATTTCGTTTTTAGACCTTTCTTAAAGTTTTTATATAAATACACTCAACAAATGGGAAAACATCCCTTGTCAGGACACACATCCTCAATGAGGGTTTGGAAAATGTGACTCTCTTCCGGGAGAGGCTTTTTCCCCAGGTTTCCTTGTCAACTTTTCTGGCCCCGTCTCCTCGATCCCATCGCCAGCGTGAAAGAGACGCTGCCCCGTCTATCTCTAATCCTCCCTTTTCAATGCTCCAAGAGGGTCTTTCAGGTAGTCTGATTGTATCAAGCCTGCTTCAAGGAGACAGTCTTGAGTAAGTAGGTAATTTCTCTTTGAACCCCGGAGGCTACTGATTTTCTCCAACCAAGAAGACTTGGCTTAAGTTGTTGTAACCCCTCTTCGTTCCCTCCACCCCCCACCTGCACAACCCTAGATGCTTCTAAAAATACCCAATTTAAAGAAGGGTAAGTCCTAGGGGTCTGCATTATGTACCACTATTTACTATCCTCAGTGGTGAACCAGTTGCACACAGAATTGCAGAATGTCAAAGGTGGAAGGGCCCTCATAAACCATTTGTCCAATGTTGCCCAAACTTCCTCAGGAATGTGAGTTACATGGGATACTTGTCACAAATACAAGTTCTGGGGCCCCATCCCAGTCCCACTTGATTAGGGCTCCAGCACAGTGGCCGGGGAAACTATGTTTAACAAGAGCCTCAGTGATTCTCTCATCTGCGAAGTTCCCGGCGCTTCCCAAACTTTACTGTGGATTGAATCGCCTGAGGATCTTGTTAAAAAGAAGATTCTGATTTACAAGGTTTGGGGTGGGGCACAGATTCTGCATTTCTAACAAGTTACCCACGGATACTCCATGCTCCTGGTGCACGGATCGTACTTTAAGTAGCAAAACATTACATTCAAATTCCTCATCGTTCAGAAGAGGAGGAAACTGAGGCCCAGGGAAGGAAAGGAAGTTACCCATTCAGACACTTGGGTAGAGGCAGAGATGAGCTAGCACTGGGGACTCCTGGGCCAGTGGTCTTTCCACATGGCCAGGCTGCCTATCACCAGCAGTCACTAAAAGCAGCCCAGCTGTAATGGTACTGTTTCCAATCAAAGGCTAATTGGAAAAATGATGCCTCCTGAAAGGGAAGCAGCCCTGGTTTGTCTCAGTAATGAGTGGACACACTAGCAGGGAGGGGACAAAGGATGGGGGAGGGGACAGAATTTATGTCTCATTTTAATTGAAGAAATGAGCCAAGGTCCCCTTACAAGGAGCCAGGAGGGTTAAGGTCACACAATGTCCTCCTACCTCCTCCAGGAAAAAAAAAAACAAAACTAAGCTAAACTAAATTAAACCAACCAACTAACCAAACAAACAAAAAACCATCACCCAAAACCTTGGGTAAGCGCCATGATGGAGGTGCTGCAAGGAGATGGGAGATCCCAGAGGAGGGGCAGTCTGACTGCTGGGGTGGGCTAATGAAGGCTGCTAGATATTGGAGTTAGAATAATAAAGCATTAATGATGAAGAATGAGCTAAGAATTACCCTGCCTAGAGTAAATCTTTATTTTAATGGTCCCCTTCAGGCACGGGCTTCGCTGAGATGAAACTTGAGCCGAGGCTTCAACAAGTTGGAGTTTGTTTGAAGTTGGGGGGCGGGGGCAGGGGCCTTCCAGCCAGAAAGACCTGTTTGCACAAAGGCAAAGGGTCTGATCCACGTCCAGTGTATCTGGGGATCAGAAAGTCCTTCAGTGAGGTGGAGGGGTGTAGAGGGCAGGGGAGTGAGTGGATGAAGACCGCGTTGCAAAGGGAAATCGGGATTCATTCATCTGACAAACATACAACATGCTTCATGCTGGGCACTGTATTGGGCCCTAGGGGGTAAACAGACATGGCCCCTGACCTCACAGAGCTCCAAGTCTAGCTAAGGGAGACAGTAATGATAACACAGTGTGACGGGAGAAAATGCAAAACGGCAGGGGAATCGTATGGGGCACCTAATTCAGCCTGAGGACGAGTTAGGAGAGCCTTCCCAGAGAAAGTGACATCTTAACGGAAACTTGCAGATGGATAAAAGCCAGAGGGAGGAAGAATGTTCCAGGTTAGGGGAAAGAATATGTGAAAGCCCTGAGAAAAGTTAGTTGGAGCAACTGAAAGAAATCCAATATGGCCAGAACACACGGGGCCTGTAGGCTACGTTAGGCAGTTTGAACTTCCCCTTTGAAGAGCTCCCAGGGAGGTATTTAAAAGTTTTAAGCAGGAGAGAGAGATGACCAGATAAAAGTTGTAGATAGATCATTTCTGCTGCTGCCCTGTGGAGACTGGACTGGAGGGACACAGGAACAGGAGATAAGGAGAGCATTTGCCCGGGGCATTGACGTCCTTGATCCAGGAGAGAACTGATAACAGCTCGGACAAGGGTAATGGCAGTGCCGAGGTACAGGACAGGGAATCTACAGGGCTTGGTAAAGGATGAAATCTGTGGGAAGGTGAGGGAGAAAAGGTTTTATTTCTGGTTAGAGGGAAGTGAGTCAGAGGATAGGAAGAACTCCAGGCCAGGGAGAGCTGAGGGCCCCTGAAAGGTGACACCGAGGGAGGGACATTTGGGGGCCTCCTGCTGGGCAGTGGCAGCCTCTCACGCAGCCTGGGCTCTTTGGGGCACAGGGCTACCAGAGGCCAGGAGCGGATGAGGGACTTCTGTTCCCGCCCCTCAGCGCTGTGCAGCCTCTGTGTGGACCGGGCCCTGGCTGGGTGAGCTTCCTTCTGGATGAAGGGTCTGGGCCCAGAAGGAGAAACTACCAGCGGCCCAGCTCTCCAGAGATGCGCCAGGAACTGAGTCGGCACCACACATGCTTTATCCCGAGCAAGGCTCATCAAATCCCAGCAGGGTCGGGGTGCTATCCTCATGCCTACAGATAGGAAATGGGGGCTCAGAGAGGTGAAGTGACCTGTCAACAGTCACACGGCCAGGAAGTGATGGTTTGATGGTCTTTCCATTAGACCTTGTTTCTCAGAGAAATTTTGATACCTCCATCAAATGGCCTCTACGCTCAGTCCCACCACTATGGCTGCCACAAAAGCAGAGTTTAAACTCGTCTCTGCCTGGGAGGGCAAGAGAGGTTGCAAGTGTATTTGAGGATGCTGTATTACAACACCCAAGGCTGAAGATGCTGCAGGATGAAAAGGCACATCTCACAGGCATGGAGGAAGCAGCAAGAAAGTTATGGGGTGTTGAAGGCAGGTGGTACTTAGAATGGGGCACGTTCTCTCTGGAAGCAGTTTGGAGCTAACGGGGTAAAGGCAAAGCAGTGTACAAAGAGCTTGGGGGGAACATCACCAGGAGGACTGGAATTCAAGAACACAGAGTTCAAAGGACTTGGAGAAATCACCTAATGAGGCCCCCAGGCATCATTCCTGCTGGGTTCTTTCTTCATTTTATCATATTTTCCTTGTTTTTAAAAATGTGGGCTGGAGTATCAAAGGGCACAGTCAGCAAAGTGAAAAGGCAACATATGGCATGGGAGAAAATATTTGCAAATCATATATCTGATATGGGGTTAATATGCGGGATACATAAAGAACTCTTACACTTCAACAACAACCAAATAACCCAATTAAAATATGGGCAAAGGACTTGAATAGACATTTCTCCAAAGAAGATATACAAATGGGCAGGAAGCACATGAAAAGATGCTCAACGTCACTAATTATTAATCAAAACCACAGTGAGATACCCCTTCACACCCATTAGGATGGCTGCTATGAAAAAAAACACCCAGAAAATAACAAGTGTTGGCAAAGATGTGGAGAAATTGGAACCCTTGTGCCTCACTGCTGGGAATGCTGCAGCCACTATGGTAAACCGTATGGCAGTTCCTCAAAAAATTAAAAATAGGATTACCATATGATTCATAACCCCATTTATGAGTATATGTCCACAAGAATTGAAAGCAGGGCCTCAGTGAGATATTTTCATGCCTATGTTCATAGCAGCATTATTCAAAAGAGCCAAAAGGTGGAAGCAACCCAAGTGTCCACAGACAGACAAATGGATAAACAAAATGTGGCATAAACATAGAACGGAATATTATTCAACCTTAAAAAAGAAGAAAATTCTGACATATGCTACAATATGGATGAACCTGGAGGGCGTTATGCTAAGGGAAAGAGGCCAGTGATGAAAAGGCAAATGCTGTGTGCTTCATCTCTATGAAATATCTAAAATAATCATATTCATAGAAACAGAAGGTAGAACGGTGGTTACCAGGGGCTGGGGGCAGGAGAAAAGGGGAGTTGTGTAATGGGTCTAGAATTGCAGTCATGCAAAGATAAAAATTTCTGGATACCTGTTTCAGAACAACGTAAATATACTTAATACTACTGAACCCTATACGGTTGACCCTTGAACAACATGGGTTTGAACTGTCAGGTCTACTTAATACATGGATTCTTTTTTCAATAGATACATATTATAGTATTATGATTCTCAGTTGGTTGAATCTGTGGTGCAGAACTGTGGATATGGAGGGTGGATTTTCAACTGCCCGGAGGGTCAGCACCCCTTAACCCCTGTGTTGTTCAAGGGCCAACTGTACTTAAAAATGATTAAGATGGTAAATATTACGTTAAGTATATTTTATCACAATTACAGTCTTTAAAAAATATTAAATGTGGGCTGGAATCGATATTTCGGGGAGTTCCTTCTCTCTGTAGAAACCTCAGCTCCACTTTCCCCTGTTTTTCTGAGCCTCTTCCAGAAAACTTTTTCAGACAATGGGAAGAGTGGGAATGATTCTCTGACCAGGCCACTTCCAAATCTCCTCCCTCCCTCCCCAGCCTGCAGAGTCCCTCCTCTTTCGCTTACACCCGATGGATGTTCTTAGCCTGTTTCCAGTGTGTTCGTGGAATGTGCATTCTCAGAGGTACTGGATGAAGGCTGTTGACGAGGAGAAAGGTGTGGACAGCTTGTTCCAGCCCTGTAAGTTACAAGGAGCTCTGGGCTTGTCCAGCAATAGCATAGCTTTGTAGATTTCAGGCAAGCCTATGCTTCCTCTGAAATGTTCTTTCACTGCAGGTACAAAAACACAGTAAACCACGATCCAAAAAAACCCTGTCCACCCGTGAATGGTGCTTTGTAAGCTGGTTAATGTATAACACTTTAGAAAGCTGGGCAGGGAGCATGTTTGCTTTTCCAACAGGAACCACATCAGGGGTGTCAGATGCCAATAATCCCAGGATTCTGTGGTCATAGGCTTTGAATCTGCAGCCAAACTTTGGCATCCAGACGTAGAGGCCAGTGATTTCCAACCTTTTCACCACCAAGGATCCCTTTTATTACTTTTTCCCCTGTGGGCCTCACATTTGGAAAAATTTTTATCTAGCAAAGCTATATTTATTATGGAATAATTCATTTTCCCAATTTTTGACTCACTCGGTGCTTCTGATCCGCGTGAGATAACCACACCAAGCAGTCAAAAGCAAAGAAACGTGATATTGTACTTAGCTCTCTGTGGCTTTGTCTTGGCTGTATGTGCAATTTCTAGGAGACTTTTTAAAAAATATTTCAAAAAATAGCTTAAGAACACCAGTTACTCCCTTTAGAGACCTGCAGATTGAGAACTGCCGGTACAAGGTAGTGGAAGCTCTGACAGGATGGCTATCAGCTGAAGAGGCTCCACATCCCATGAACCACAAGAAGAACAGAATCTGTTCATCAGGAGGCCTCCCTGTTTTATTTCACTAGCTTCAGTGTTCCGTTTTTTTCTTCCCCATGCAGAGGGAGTGATGAAAGAGATTGTTCCCCAAACAAAAATAACAAATGTTTACCAAGCCGCTACCTAGATGTCTGGTACTGTGACAGGACAAGTCGCAGACAAAGTCTGCCTCCCCCAGATCCTCTGCTCCCCAGTTCTAAGTCACGCTCCCTCTGGATTGAGGATCTTTGGTCAGAGGGCGTCATCTAAGCCAAACGTCCCTTCCCACATGGAATACAAGTGGACACGTCTATGTGTCTGTCTATGCTACTATACTGGAATCCTCTTGAGGTCAACCACTTGGTCCTATTTTTCTCTGTAACTCTACATCTCCACCAACCAGCGCAGTGCAGTGTCCGGCGCCGGCAAGTGCTAGTGGAATGAACTACAGTGAATTCTAGGCTGAGTAAATAGTTGAACTCTTGGGAACTAGACTGTGAGCTCCTTAAGGGCAGACACTATCTTATTCATGTCTGTGTTCCCAGTGCCTGGCACACCATATGGCACAGAGCAGTCACTCAGTAAATGCCTGGGTGGATGCACGCATGAATGGATTCCATAATGCAGGAGCTGGTACCCTGCGGCTGGACACCCGGTGATGAAGCATGGACTGGTTATTATAGGCACACAGGTCACGGGCCACAGGTAGAACCGCTTCTCACCATTTATTTTTGTAAGCCATCACCCGGGGCTGCCATGTCTCTGGCTAACCCTTGGCTAACCGCTCCCTTCTGCAACACTCAGTATAGCTCTGTCCTCTCCCTCCTACCTCATCACCCTCCCACCTCATCACCCTCTCACCTTGGCATGATTGAATATATACACCAACATGCACCGGGCCGATAAAAGAGCATGGTTCAGAGCCCTGGCACCCCATTTTGGAAAGGGCACTGACCCCTACTATAAAAGAAGCTCAGAAAGGACAGAGAATGAATGCGGCCGAGACATGTCTCTCCCTGTGGTGTCACTGGGTGTAATTTAAGCAGAGGCATTCCTGCAGTTGTTACACCCAGGCAAGTGTGGGGAATGAAACAGTTGTCTGTGACTGATTTAAACTGTGGTTTTTGACAACTGTGGCCTGGATTGAAGTGTCCCATCTGTTAAATTTAGTGTCCAAGGGAGCTGTGAACATGAGCTCTCATAGCAGCAGCTTCAGTTCTGTGGGGTCCTTGACAACTCAGGAAGAGTTCCTATCCCCAAACCAAATTGGACATTTTCTCTGCATCTAAGGGTTGTTTTAATTAATACAGTTATTCCTGGCAGGATACTGGAATGCAGGAACAAGGTGGGAAGAACGTGGAGGGGGCAGGGAGGGGAATGGGGAGAGCCTCTTTTCAAATATTTAAGAAATAACCAGGACTATCCTTATGCAAAGGTCACCCAAATACCCCCTTCTCAAATTCCCACCTCTACCCCCATCCTCACCCCATCCCCATCGCCCTTTTCTCTCAGCCCGAAGTCCCCTGATAACCCCTGCTTCTAGCAAAAGCATTGTAAGCTCCCATTCAAATTAAAACCTGATTAAGACATTACCAACCGTTAACATCTACTGAGCATTTTCCTTTCAGATTTACGCTTGTAACATGATAGAGCCCAGAAGAAAAAAACGATATGATTTGGATGGAGGAAAGTAAGAGAAAAAGATACTGCATAGAGAAGGCGGTCCTGGGTGAGACTTTGCCAGTGATAGAAGGTGAGAGTTCTGCATGGAGAAGGCAGGATGGCTCTATTGCCATCCAAAGAGAAAGGATGGTGATGGGAATTCCCTGGTGGTCCAGCAGTTAAGACTTCGGCTTTCATTGATCTGGACCCGAGTTCGATCCCCGGTCTGGGAACTAAGATCCCACAAACCCACACGGTGTTGCCAAAAAAAAAAAAAAAAAAAAAAGAGAGAGAGAGAGAAGGGAGGAGGGCAAAGTGTGCAGGCGAGGAGACCCGTGGCACGCCATTTTGCCCTAGGTGGGCCCTTGCTCACTGTCTCCATCCCAGAGGAGCTTGGTACGAAAGAAGTTTCTATTATACCCATTCTCAGTGGAAACCTTCCCAGCTGCCCCAGTCAACTAATCCATGACTGTCTACAACTATATTTGGCGAGGCAGCCTCCTGTGTCTACAAATACCAGCTTGGGGAACTCACGTAAACTCCTCACTCCTCCAGATTTAGGCTATCCCCAGTGTGATCTCCCATTATTTGCCAACATGAACTCTGAAACCCAGCCCCGCCAATCCACCTCACTGTTCTTTCCTGGAGCTCATCCCCAACACACACCGCATTTCCATCTGGCTGACTCCGGGCCTGAAACGCTGCAGATCTCTCTACCCCATTCCCCAAATGCCTACTTTCTCTCAAAGCACTATGATCCTTTCAGGCCCAGCTCAAGTCTCATCTACTGCTGAAGAAGTTCCAGACAATTCTAAATTCTGCAAAATGAAAACAAAAATTACAAACGCACAACCTACTGGAGGATGTAGAAAATAAAATAGACAATTATAGTAAAAGTGTGATGAATGAAGCATGTAGGTTCAAATCCTGGTCCTGCTACTTACTAGCTGCATAATTATGGTTGAATCATTCAACTTCTTTGAACCTCAGTCTCCTCATCTAAAATGGGGAAATGAACAGTACTTACCTCATTGGGCTAATGGAGAAATTGAATTAAATAATGCATGTAAGGTACCTGGCACAGGGCTGCTCCCTTCTGTTCCAGGGCCTTAGACATGATCCAAGAGGCATTAAGGGCTGATGGAGGGTTTGTCCCTGTTTCTTTAGGCTGAAGATTCTATAGGGAAAAGCTTTGACAGAGAAGCAGAAATACGCAGCTTAAGCAAAGTGCCCCTGGGGTGGAGGAGAAGAGTGAATGTCTGTAGGAGTGTTGGGAAAGGAAGAGGTCTGACTTCCTGGTGGAGGCCAGACTGCAGGGGCTGTTTGGAAATGAAAAGTGGAAGCACTATCTTGGTTGAAGGCCAAGCTGGACAAAGTACCACTTGGTAGACAGCAATCACTCCTCAGCTTCTGGAAAGGGGAGAGAGAAGGAGAAATGCACCCCACCACCTGCACCCACATTCTGTAAGTCACAAACTACAGAAGGCTTAGGGTCTTCCCTACTGGGGGACAGGCGCTACCCCTCGCCTCAAGGGAAGCAAGAAGCTCATTGCTGGGGGTCCGCATGACAAGAGAGTCCCCAGATCACATTTCCTCTTGGCCGCTTAGGAAGCCCCTGGTGCCCCCTTTCATTCCCACCACACTTGCCTCCTCCCAAGAGCTGATGGGTTCAGTTGTATGAAAAGTCAGCCTTCAGAAGAGTAATTCTAAGTTCAGGACCACAGGAACCTTCACCAAGACTTGGAGTAAGCACCTTAGATGCCTTCAAAAACTGATATCCTCACTATAAGTGTTTGGCTTTTTTAGTGCTCTTGTGTCTTGGCTACTGACCTTCTTCCCATGGTTCTCTAGCTTTAGGAAGTTTCACTCTCCAAGTAGGATTCTGTTAAATAGGAAAAACTATACTGAGTATCTTTCTGTCAGAGGGAGCAGCAACATCACCCACTGTTGACATCTCCAACTTGACGTCTCCCATGGTCCCTGTGCTGGGGCAGAGCCGCCAAGTGGCACCAAGGCATGAAGAAAGCTACCAGGCATAGGCCTTTGTCTGACAGCTCACAGTTGAACTTCACTTAGGGCAAGGGGCTCCAAAGGGATGAGGCACCAGCCTGGAAATCTTCCAGAGGAATCCTTGTATCTGCGTATAATTCCCTCACCAATCTTGGAAGTGTTTGTGCATGCCCTGTTCCTGAGGGTATGTATGCTCTTCTGAAGAGGGTGTCTTACTTAGGATTAGAGCTCTATAGAGGGTGAAAGGGAAGGAATGAAGGAAGAAGTTCACTAAGATTGCCTCCAGACCCCAAACTTGGGCCCAGCTAACCATGGCAGTATGGCACGATGGAAGTAGCCAGGCCTTCCACCCAAAAGCCGGGATTTGAATCTCAGCTCTGCCACAGAAAGACCCATCTTAGTGTTGTGAAAACTAAGCATGATGATATACAGGAAGCACACTGTGCATGACACACGTTCCGTCAAAATCAGCTGAAGCAGAGGTGCTAAGGAAGAATTTGCTTCCTGTGCTTGGAATATCAGCTCATTTTGGGGGCAGTGTGCTCGTGTTCATTCTCTAAACCTGTTACTCCCAATGTTTTCCACTAGTCCAGAACTCCCACCACTCTTATAACCCTCTCCCTTTGCTGCCCGCTTAAAGGAGCCAAGATTTAGCCAGACCTCAAGGTGGGAGAAGACCTCTTGCGCACCACGAGGCAGGTCTCAGGCCTGTACTCTCTGGGCTTTGGTTTTCTCACAGTCCGGTCAGTGTGCTGTGCTCCACTATCTTTTCCCACCCCCATCCCTTAGCTATTCCTTCCTCCCCTTCATCTTATCAAAGCCATACTTATCCTTCAAGGCCCAATTCAAATTCCTCGTCCCATGAATCCTCCTCCCATGCTCTATCATCGTGAATACATCCCACACATATTCACCCTTAACAAGCCTGGTTGTACGAATGTGACTGTTTCGTTTCCAGGAAGCATGGAGGCGATCTGAGAACTAGGGCCAGTCAAATCTTCTCTCTTTTCCATATCCTTGCATGCCTTCAAGGAGCAAGCATTATGCCAGGCTCTGGGGCTAGAGATGAACTAGACACAGTCCCTATCCTCAAAGTGGGGTAAACACCTCGGAGAAAGACTTAAGATGAGTGCTGTGCCATTTGAGGTCGCTGGCCGGGGTCAGGTATTCAAGGTAGAGAAAAGGGCACTTGGAGAGACCTGGGGAAAGGGAAAGTCATGCCATGTTCTGAGGATGATTAGAGCACCGTGTAGTGCAAACTTTGGCCACACAACAGGAAACATGGCTGGAGGTGGAGAGTGAGGCCACCTCTGAAGGGCCTGGTTTTTGAAGCTAAAGAATCTCAATCATATCCTGTAAGCAATGGGAGCTGAGGGAGCTTTCTCTATGCTAGCAGTGAACATATTTTATATCAACTCTCTGTCCACTTGTCAGTTTTTCCTCCAGCACTGTTTCTCACCCAGGGCTGGTTTTGCCCTCTACGAGAACTTTGGGCAGGTCTGTGGACATTTTTAGTTGTCATAACTTGGAAGATACTACTGGCATCCAGTCAGTAGGGGGCCAGGAATATTGCTGAACATGGTACGACATACTGAACAGCCCCCACAACAAAGAACTGCCCAGTCCCTAATGTCAATTGTACCAAAGATGAGAAATCCTGTCCTACAAGAATGACTATGGTCTCTCTCTTCAAGGTCCAGCAGGTTCTCAGATACTGTGAGTGCTCGAGTGCTTAATAAACATTGAATGAATGATCTGAATGTCCCAGATCCTTTTCTGGGAAAAGTGTATATCTAAATAGCTACTGCTCTATTTAATTACTCTCTTTCCCAACACATTCTCTGTGTGTCTGTCTCCATCTATTCGATTGTAGTTCCATGAGGGCATGGACTCTGGCTGGTTCACTGTTGTCTCCCCAGCAGTTAGGTGAGTGGCTGGCAACTATTAGGTGCTCATACATGTTTGTTGAATCACTGAATGGTAGATCTGATGAGTGGGGCTGGGGATAGAGACCAGAGGAAGCTAGGGTTTGAAGTAATTGAGATTTCTCCTTTCCTGGCAAGAGGCAGAAAGGGGAGACTGACAGTCCTGAAGATCTTCTGTACTGAATTTCCCCAAACCTACTCTGTCCTTTGGACCATGACTTCCAGTTTTCAGAAGTTTAATTATCGTGTGTCTTGGATATTTTTAGGCTTATTCTGTTTGGGGTTCACTCAGCTTCTTTAATTTGTAGGCTTATATCTTTTGACAAATTTGGAAAATTTTTAGCCACTATTTCTTCAAATATTTTTTCAGCCCCACACTCTTTATTCTCTCCTTCTGAGATTCCAATGATACAAACATTAATTCTTCTGCTATTGTCCCACAGATCCCTGAGGCCCTGTTCACATTTTTTTTCAGTCTATTTCCTCTCTGCTTTTCAGATTGGGTAAGTTCTATTCATCTGTCTTCACATTCACTGATTCTATCCTGTTATCTCCACTCTACTATTGAGCCCATCCAGTAAGTATTTTTGTTGTTTCTGTTATTGTATTTTTCAGTTCTATAATTTACCTTTAGTTCTTCTTTACATTTTCTATTTCTTTCCTGGGATTTCCCATGTTTTCATTTGTTTCAGAAGAATTTGTAATTGCTCGTTGAGGCCAACTAACCCCGCCTCACATTGCCTTGTTCAGTCTTCTCCCTGCAGGATGGGCGTGGAGACTCAGCACAGCTAGACTAGGCTGGTAGCAGGGCATAGAAGATCAGCTCCCCACTCAGCTCCACTGAAACCCCAGGGGAGTGGTATGCCGTTGTTCCATTGATGTTTAGTTGGAGTAGGGTGGGAAGTGCCCCCCAAAAGGTGTTATATTATTAGATGACCCTTTTCCTAGGCCTTTGACTAGGAGGAATGGGCTTTCCTTAGAACTATTTTTGGTTGGTGCCTGTTGGAAGTTTTGGGTTGGGGTTTCTGCAGAGTCCTATCTGGAATATATGGGGAGGAAATAAGAAAACCCAGGGGACTCAAGGCTGTGTTGTTCCTCAAGTCCTGAGGTCCTTAGGTTGCCTGCCTTCTTCTCACCTTTCAGTCTTCCTATGTTTGTTTGTTGTGGTAGGTCCAGTGTTTTTTAGTTGTAGGAGGGAGGACCTGGGAGGGAAGGAGGGGAGAACGGTATTATTCTATTTTGGCCAAAGCCAGAAGTCTGGGCCATGAATTTTAACCTTATGTCTCATTTTAGGCATTAGAGCAAGTCAGTCACCACCTGCTAGGAGAGGTTTTGCGATGTGTGTGTAATAAACATGTCTTACATCTCTATACACCGTGAGAGTTTTCCCAGTGCTTTTATCCAGGATTTCATTTGATCTTCATGACAATCCAATGAGGTAGGTACTATTGTTAGTATCTCCATTTTATCAATGAGGAAACGGACACACTCAGAGATCAGTTAATTTGCCCAGGGGTGGCAGAGCTGACATTTGAGCCCAGGCCTCCAGGCCCTAGTTTAGGGCTCCCTTCATCGTACAGGTCAGGAATGGTCACCAGCCTGATCTACCTCTCACCCACCAGCTACCCTTAGGGCACCCAGGGTTTTCCAGCCTGCCTTCCCCCCCTGGACTCCACCCTCCTCCCTCTTTTGCTCTAGATCAGTCAGCAGGGATTTTACAAGTGCCCAGCACTGTGGCTTCACAGTAATAGGTTCCAAAGGGCCACTTAGACCTCATCCCAGTCAATCCAGACCAGCAGGGAGGGGCTGGCCAGTGGGAGCTCGTCCGTATTCTCTAGACATTGCAGCTGGGGGATTTAGCAGAAATGTTAGCTGGGGCCAGGACTTGTGCAGTCACACAAGGCCCTGTGCTTCGAGAGGTCCCGGGCCTGGCTTAATGCTCTGCCATCACCATCGCGAAATGACTTATAAATTTGAACAAGCGGCCCTGCATTTTCATTTTGCACTGGGCCTCACAAATGATGTAGCCGTTTGGGGCTGAGGCCCAACCTAGTCACCTCTCTGGGAGCAGGGTTCAGTCTCCCAGAAAAGAGCAGAGGAACCTGCAAAGTTATGGCCTTGAATGAAAGGCCCCCAAGCATGAAATCTGTTCCTGTGAATTTCACACCACACTCCCATTCTTGTGTAGTCAGTCAGGCTCAGTGACCTGTGTGAACTTTCTCCCTGAGCCGAGAGAGCCCTGCCACCTCCAAGTCTTGGCTACATTGCTCAGCTCTACCAGACCACTGGCACTCCATCTCTCAAAAATGGTTTCTGATTAGACAGAATATATCTGATGCATATATAAACCTCCCCACTACATATAATCTCTTTTTAAAAAAATCGAGGTAATATTGATTTATAACGTTACGTAAGTTTCATGTGTACGACACCGTATTTCTACTTCTGTATACACTACAGTGTGCTCGCCACTCAGAGTTTAGTTTCCATCCGTCACCACGCAGTTGACCCCCTTCACTCCTTTAGCCCTCCCCACACCCCTTTCCCCTGTGGGAACCACTATTCTGTTCTCTGTATCTATATGTTTGTTTTTGCTTGGTTTGGTTTGTTCATTTATTTTACTTTTTAAAATTCCACTTAAGGGTGAAATCATACAGTAATTGTCTTTCTCTGACTTATTTCACTTAGCACAATATATGCTTATTTCACTCAGCATAATATATGCAGATGGCCAACAGGCACATGAAAAGATGTTCAACATCTCTAATTATTAGGAAAATGCAAATCAAAACCACGATGAGATATCACCTCACACCTGTCAGAATGGCTATAATCAAAGAGGAAAAAACTTTTAGAATGCTGGAGAGGATATGGAGAAAAGGGAACCCTCATACACTGTCGGTGGGAATAAATTGGTACAGCTAGTATGGAAAATAGTATGGAGATTCCTGAAAAATTAAAAATAGAACTAGCATATCCGATCCAGTTATTCCACTTCTGGGTATATATCCGAAGAATATGAAGACACAAATTTGAAAAGATATATGCACCCCCTGGTTTATTGCAGCATTATTTACAGTAGCCAAGATATGGAAACAACCAAAGTGCTCATCAACGGGTGAATGGATAAAGAAGATGTGGGACTACTGGGCATATACCCTGAGAAAACCATAATTCAAAAAGAGTCATGTACCACAATGTTCATTGCAGCTCTATTTACAATAGCCAGGACATGGAAGCAACCTAAGTGTCCATCGACAGATGAATGGATAAACAAGATGTGGCACATATATACAATGGAATATTACTCAGCCATGAAAAGAAATGAAATTGAGTTATGTGTAGTGAGGTGGATGGACCTAGAGTCTGTCATACAGAGTGAAGTCAGAAAGAGAAAAACAAATACTGTATGCTGACACATATATATGGAATCTAAAAAAAAAAAAGAAAAAAAAAAGTCATGAAGAACCTAGGGGCAGGACGGGAATAAAGACGCAGACCTACTAGAGAATGGACTTGAGGACATGGGGAGGGGGAAGGGTAAGCTGGGATGAAGTGAGAGAGTGGCATGGACATATACACACTACCAAATGTAAAATAGGTAGCTAGTGGGAAGCAGCTGCATGGCACAGGGAGATCAGCTCAGTGCTCTGTGACCACCTAGAGGGGTGGGATAGGGAGGGTGGGAGGGAGACGCAAGAGAGAGGAGATATGGGGACATACGTATATACGTATTGCTGATTCACATTGTTATAAAGCAGAAACTAACACACCATTGTAAAGCAATTATACTACAATAAAGATGTTAAAAAAAAGATGTGGAATACTACTCAGCCATAAAAAAGGTGAATTCTTATCATTTGCAACAACATGGATGGACTTTAACAGTACTATGCTAAGTGAAATAAGTCAGATGGAGAAAGGCAAATACCGTATGATTTCACTCCTTTTGTTTTTAAAATTGAAATGTTTGAGATAGTTGAAGAGTCTCCTGCAGTTTTAACAAATAGTACAGAGAGATTCCGTTTCCCCTCTCCCCAGCTTTTTCTAATGATAACATTTTGCAAAACTCTACTATATCACCACTAGGATATTGATGTTGATACAATTCACAGATCTTATTCAGATTTCCTGTTTCACTTATACCCATCTGTGTGTGCATTTAGTTCTCTACAATTTTATCACACGTGGGTTCGTGTATTCTCCACCACAGTCAAAATACTGAACAGTGCCATCGCCTCAAGGATCTTTCGTGGTATTACCCTTTGTGACTGCACCCACATCCCTCCTGCAACCCTCTTCCCCACCAGTGGCAAACACTAATCTGTTCTCCAGTTCTAAAATTAGGACATCTGGGCTGGTTGCAGGTTTCGGCTATTATGAATGTCACCTCTGTTTTTGACTGTGTGTTCTTATGAATTCATGGTCACTTTAAATGAGTTACTAAAGCAAGATTTGTCAGGAAAAGTCTTTGAATCTCCTATCAGTCAATGGTTTTATTTTTCAATTTAGAGGCAACACAGGCCAGGAGAAAGCTATAGGGCTTTGGAGTTGGGAGAATTGTTTTTTTTAATAATAACAGGGCTCCATTATTTCCCTCCTGCGTGGCCTGGGGCTGGTTACTTAACACTCCACAGCCATCACCTCCACCATCATCACCCCACCCTCCACTCAGCATCTCCACTATCTTTGTTTACCAGGAAAAGCAAAACCTCTGTGCAGAGTTGCTTTTGTGAAGATTAAATGAGATAGCACATGAAAGCTCCCAGTATTTTGGGGCTTTCCAGAGTCCCTTCTTTCTTGACACCAGCTGAGGAGGGGGAGTGAATCGAAAATAGTGAAAAGTTGAAACTGTACATTTTAATAGTGCAGTTTGAATACTCCTAAGTATTTGCAACAAGGGGAAAATAGGACAAGAATGAGTGTACAACTGGGACTTATAATTAGCTTAACTTCTAAAGAGCTCTAGGAGGGAACTGGGAAGACTTCTTTAAACTAAGTCAAACAGGACCCTGTCCCGTCCCTCACGCCCTCTCCCAACACTGGGGAGGCTTAATTAGTTTAGCAGCTCTTTTCTTTCAAGATCTGCCTATAACAAGCTATAGTCTCCCTTAGTCCAATTTTGCAAAAATTCTAGATTAGTAGAGCCCAGATGAATGACGTTTTATTGGGATTGAAAAAGAGTCCTTTACCCCATGTTGGAAAACTTTCATAATTCTGTTTGTTTTTAACCCCCTCCCAATCTTTCCTTCACTCTCTGGCTCAATGACGGCTCAAGGCTGCCTCCACCCTTTTTGTTCTAATTCTATGAGCTTTTCCCCGGCACTCAAAGGGCTGTTGATGGATACGTAGTTTTGCCAAAGAGATATTGGGTTGGCCAAAAAGTTCGTTCATGTTTTACTGGAACATCTCATGGAAAACCCTGAACAAAATTTTTGGCCAGCCCAATACTATCATTCCCCTCAGACTGCCCCCGCTTCTCAAGTTTTGAAATCCCAGAAGACAGTTCTGCTTGATTTTCTAAGCACTTTCTGTGAGTGCGTGATGGGTCCATCTCAGGGAGCCTTGCTAAGTTGCTACTGACTTCCATTCCGAGTGTCTCTGGAATCCATCGCCAAGTATTTACTGCACATCTACCTGGGGCCTTGCCCTGTGCTCCACACTGTGGGGAGTGCAAAAGCCAGAGCTGTTGTCCTCAAGGGGTTTGCAGTTTGAGGAAACCCAAGTACACACATGAAACAGTTGGAGAATGATTACGAAGAACCCTGTGGGATAGGACACGGACTCAAAGTGAGATGATTGGTCAGAGAGGTTGGAGATCAGTGAGGGAGGAAGAAGGCTTCATGGAGAAAGTAAGGTTGGAGGCTCAAAGGATAAGCCAGACTTGGATAGATGGAGGAGTGAGAAAGGACAGTCCCAGTAGGGGGACATCTTGAGTAAAAACATGGGGGCAGGGGGAGGCTTGAACCATGCTTCCTGACCTGAGTTCTGGGTTGCCTCAGTTCCTGACTTCTTGTCTTGCCTTCTGCTTATGGCCTCGCCCACCCTCACCTGGTACCCAGTGCTCAGTTCTCTGGGGCTGACACTCAGCTACAATGTATGCTTAAGTTTTGAATGCCAGCTGCATCCAAAGAATCATCCCCACCCAACCTTCCCAACCCTGAGTTCCCTACCCCAGCGCCCATCAGTGGTGGTGATGTTCCTGAAAACGTCCAGCCGTGAGATTTGGAACACAAAGGCCAGCTAGACCAGCACCAAGGAGTAGTGGGGAAATCAATCACAGGAAATGGCTAAAATGACATCCCATGGTGGAGGAAGGGCCTTGGTAACCAAACAGAGGGGTACAGATGTGATATAGTCAAAGATTAGGAACCACTGTAACCATTTATTTCTATTACTAGGGACAGAGGTTTCCTTTGACTAATATTAAGAAACTAGAGCCCTTTAGTTGACAGGGAAAATGAGCTGTTTCCCCTAATTAAAGGAAATTCTGCCGACAGCCCAGTGAAGACTATTTTTGTGTTAACCAGGCCAACAGGGAAGACATCCAATTTACCCCCTCCCAAAGTCTTGGTTGAACTCCACCCCACACTGGCCCAAGGCTATTTGGTTTGGAAGCTGACAGTCCAACCTCTTCCGTGGCTTCTGTTCACACTCTCACTGGCCTTGGGGGATTGTAAAGTCAAAAGAAGCAGGGACTGCAGTCAGCTGGCCAAAACCAAATGCTGCCCCACACCACGGCCGTACCACACTCCACACCGGGTGCAGCTGGATTTTCCCCATAGGGGAAGTCGATTTTACAACCTAGGGGTGGAAAATGCCCGAGATGGGAGAGGAGATCGGGCGAGGAATGCAGCTGGAGGATGCAAAAGGGCAGACTCCAGGACCTGGGTGTGTGTTGAGATGGAATTAACCAGAATCTTATAGCATCTTGGACAGAGTAGCCACCAATGTGCTCTACCAATCCTGGGCTACTGAATCAAAACGATTCTTACAACTATCCCCGCAAACTTTTGAAGGAGGTTGAGAGTCCGCCTGCCGATGCAGGGGACGCGGGTTCGTGCCCTGGTCCGGGAAGATCCCACATGCCGCGGAGCAGCTGGGCCCGTGAGCCATGGCCGCTGAGCCTGCGCGTCCAGAGCCTGTGCTCCGCAACGGGAGAGGCCACAGCAGTGAGAGGCCCGCGCACCGCAAAAAAAAAAAAAAAAAAAAAAAAATGAATAAGTCAAATGTACCACTTTACCCGGAATGTGAAACAAACAAAAAAAAATAGCACAGACTGAAAACTTCCACAAAATAAATGAATGGCTGGTCTTTAACTCATTGAGGGCTGAGATCATGTTTCTTATTGCTCTCCATTATATCCCCAGGACCTAACATAGTATCTGGCACATAGTAGAAGCTCAGTAAATGCTTGTTGAATGAATAAATGAATCACAGTAATAATAGCAATGACAGTAATAAATATGTATTGAGCCCCAATTGTACCCCAGGCAGTGCTCTAAGTAATTTACATGTGTTAACTAGCTGATTGGATCCTCACAGCAGCCCTCTATAAAGTAGGCTCATTATTATTCCCATTTTATAGAGCAGGAAAGCAAGGCACAGGAGGATGGTTCCTTGCCCGAGGGTATAGGACAACTAGTAAGCAACAGAGCTTGAATCGTTACTTACTGAGAGAAGGCAGGGGCACCCTGGCTATCTCTTGACCACTTGTGGTCACTCAGTGTTCATAATGATCAACCAAATGTACTATGAGGCAGACGCAAAGTGGCGATTATTTATTATTTCCCCTGCCTGGGATGCTCTCCTCAGTCTCCTGTATCACCCTACCACAAATGCACACATCACTCCTTTCTTCCTATTAGAATCCCACTCATGCTTAAAGATGCAGTTCAAATTTCACCTCTTTTACCAAGCCTGTGCTGACTACTCTTGCTGGAAGAGCTCTCTCCCACTTTGGAACTCCTATGGCACTCGTGGGCCATACCACTCATTTGATACTTGGAAGCTAGATAGCATGCCAGTTAAGAGCCAGAGTTTAAAGTTGGACACGGTTGGATTTAAATTCCAGCTCTGCCAATTTACTAGGTGTGTGACTGTGGACAAGTTACTTAACCTCTCCATCAAAGAGCATGATCTTTGAACTGGAAAGAGAATTAAAGCCCAAGATAGATGAGGAGATAATAAGGGAGTACTTAGTTGCCTTCAATGAGTTCAAGTTTCCAGGCCCGGACAAATTACATCCGAGGCTACTGAGAGAATGTGCAGATGTGATCACAGAGCCAGTCTTAGTAACCTTTGAGAAATTATGGCAAAGGGAATAGGTAAGAGACGCAAAGAGGCAGGCAAACGTTGTTCCAAGTTTGATTGAAGGGGAGGGGGCTGGTGTTGCAGAGTGCAAAATGTATATCCTGGAAACTGCAGACCAGTGAGCATGGCATTGGTCTTTGGCAAAAGCATAGAATGCACTATTAAGCAGATCATTTTTGAGGCTTTAGAAAGGGAGCGGAAATCACTAGGGGTAAGCATGAGCTCACTAAAAGCAAGTCATGCTTAACTAAGCCCATTTCCTTTTTTGAATGGATATCTAAAAGGGTAGATGAAGGGGATACCATAGTGTAATGTATCTGGATTTCAGTGAGACGTTTGAAAAAGTCTTACGGTATCCTCGTGGAGAAGGTGGAAAAATTGGAACTGGTTGGTAGCAGAAGTTATATGGATTGCTTCAAGTTTGAACAACTTGAAGGGGAGGGCTCTAAGGTCATGCTGCAGTCTTCTGTCCTGGACTCTCTCTCATTCAATATTTTTATTAGTCGAGTTGATCAAATATGCAGATAAAAGAAACTTGGTGATACAGAGCTGCACTTTCAATGGAGGCGATATCGCCCCCAAGAGGGCAAAATTGCTTCTTGAGGAGTGAAAAAAACCCTTTACACATAGAGCCCAGACCTGTAGAGAGTAAATAAACATATACACAGCATATCAGTATTATTAAAATTTCACAGGCAGAGATTAGAGAAAAATGTCTTAGAAGGCTCCTTAGAGGTGTAAAAATGGAAAAAAAAAAGGTTGAGAAACATTGGTATAAAGAATATGGTATTTTAGATGAGAGACTCAAGATCTAGAAAAATCATAAGAGAGGTAAATTCAAATACAAAAATAAACAAAGTGGGACTTCCCTGGTAGTCCAGTGGTTAAGACTCTGTGGTTCCACTGCAGGGGGCGCAATTTCGATCCCTGGTCGGGGAACTAAGATTCCTGGTACGTGGCCAAAACAATAAAATAAAATTTAATTTAATTTAAAAATAAATACGACAAATAAACAAGGTGATGGTTATGGAGGATGCATGTAAGGCCCGGCACCTAGGCTAAAATAAAAGTCAATTGTATAAGCATAGAATCAGGCAAATAATAGTAGTTCGTGCAAGAAACAGAAGAGGGTCTTAATTGAGCTACAAGCTCCACGTTGAGCAGACAACCCGAATGGAAGATCTGGAAACCATGTCCCATGAGGCATGATTTAAATGAACTGAGGATATTTGGCCTGAAGGACAAAAGACGTGGGCTGACATGACAGATATCTGTCATGTGAAAGAGGAATTAGAAATAGTTTATGCAAAGCTAACTTTTTGCTCAACCTAAGGAATACGTTTTTTTTGTTGTTGTTGTTTTTGGTTTTTTTGGCGGTACGCGGGCCTCTCACTGTTGTGGCCTCTCCCGTTGCGGAGCACAGGCTCCGGACGCGCAGGGTCAGCGGCCGTGGCTCACGGGCCCAGCTGCTCCGCGGCATGTGGGATCTTCCCAGACCGGGGCATGAACCCGTGTCCCCTGCGTCGGCAGGCGGACTCTCAACCACTGCGCCACCAGGGACGCCCAGGAATACTTTTTTTTTTTTTTTTTTTAACAATTAGGGGATGTCCAAACGTGGAACAAGCTGCTTTACAGAGGGATGGGCTTTCCAGATTATCGGGATGATATTCCTGCACTGAGCGGGAGGGTAGATATAACCTCTAAAGTTTCTTCTAAATCTCAGATTCAACGATGCCCGACTCATTTGAAAGTTATGGACGTGGAAAAGATGGCTGATGAACCCAGACAAAACACCCTCCCTTGGTTTCAAAGCCAAAAGCCCACAATACGGGGCATACTTGCTTGAGAAATCTGTCACTCAGGAACCAAATCAGGTGCCAATACTGAGAGCCCTCATTCTCCCGGGTTCTGGTGTTTTGTGTTGCCCCCTACCTGTTGCTCAGTTTCCATCTTGGCATAGAGGGCGAGAAGGCACAGAGGGAGTTGTGGTGCAGTGCCAAGGAGGAGGTCGTAGAGATCAGAGTTAAGAGAACTGCTCAGATCTGTTTCATGAAAATATTGGGGCCAGTGAGTAGGGCAAGCACACTTCTTTTCCTTCTAAGTCTCTCTTTCTCTCCCTCTGTCTCTCTCCTCAACTAGCCAGCAGCAGATTTGGCGCAGGGATGGGGCAGAGGGTGGTAATTTCAGGTCAAAGGTTACCACCACATTGGTTGGGAGAGCTGGGGAATGAGACCATGGGAGTCCTCACCGTTTCTGAAAATTGAAACAAAAAAAACGACTTGAGAATCTAGTCCCTGGAACTGTGTCCCAGGGAATGTCTCAGGGAACAGGACCGTGATGGGGGTGCGGCATAGTATTCCCAGGGGTCTGAGTATCTCGCTGAAGCCCCTTGGTCGGCTGTTCAGTGCACACCCAGTTACGTGTTCTGCTTTTCACCTAACATCGTCAGGCAGACTCGTCACAGCCCCATTGCTAGAAATTAGGTTTCTTACAGCTGCCGTGCAATCAAACTCCATTCACTTTCCTCTTACTGCTCCCTTCTCTCTGCCCTTGGCCAGATGTAACCTGTTGCTTCACGAAGCAACCTTTTCTTGCCTGTGCCCCACCGTCTCCTCTTTCACACCCACCCACTCGCTGAAGTCCTCATCACCAGTGTAGATCCGTGTACAGGGCCGAGCCCACAAGAACTCTGCCAGCGCTTCAAGAGTTTTCTCTCCACGTCCTCTCTCGAGTCATGCTCAGGTCTGCACTATTAACTCTGGGACAGAAAAGTCAGAAATCTCTCAGACCCCTCCCTGAAAAGTCCTATTTCTCCTTGGAACAGAAAGAGCTTTGGAACGTGTTTTCCTGGGTTTTTCAGTTTGCTGGTGGGTGGGTCTGGAGTGGGCATCCCGTCTGCACATCTGGTAGGGGTGCTTTCCAGATTTTCCTCATGACTCTGGATCAGTTTCTGACTGCTAGGCGGGGCAAAGGCTCCTGAATTTTCTGCAAGGCACCTCCCCCTGTGAGCAGAGCTTGGTACAGCCCAAATAGTTTTCAGGTTAAGAAAGCCAGAATCTTTGTTCAGCCGCACTGACTGAACAGACTTTGTAGGGGTTACCTGGCTAAGAGCAGCGGCAGCGGCAGCGGCGGCAGCAGCAGCAGCAGCAACAAGGCTCCTTGGATAACTCAGGTGAGGAGAGAGGACATTCGCAAACTCATCCTGCAATTTTATTTGCTGGATAACTTAGAGTCTAAATGAAATGAAGGAACTTGCACTTTATAGGTAAACTCCGCAGCTATCATTTTATGGTTTGTCTGGATAGAATGTGTGTGCGTAATAGCAGTTTGGAAACTTCGAAACTAATGGAATTTTGGATTGCTTATTTGGGGGGGGGGCAAGGGGTAATTGTGGTTGTCTGGCCATGAGACTTTTCTGGTGATATCTGCTAGGGTTTTGTTTTGTTTTGTTTTTTGGTCTCCTGTTACTTAAAATACCTGGTAAGGAAGGACAAACCTGGGAGGCGAGTGTGAGGGGGGGAGAATCCCCATTTTCAGGGCTTTATTCTAGCTTCTGCTGACCCGCAATTGTAGGCAAATTGTTGAAATGCAGGCAGAATCTTGGAGCCACACTGTGTGCAAAAGGTCTTTAAGCCCTGGAAGTGGGGTCCATAAGTGGTACACTGTTGCACAGGAGGGAATGGCAGCAGAGTCTGTCCTGTCTGCAGAGCCGGGATCTTCCTGTCCTGGTGACAGGTTGATCTTGACTATTTCATGATCAGCCCCTGGCTGGCCTGGTTTTGTTTTTCTCTGATTCTTGCATTGGTGTAAACTTAGATTTGCAGCTGGGGGCTCTATCCGTCCCTACCACAACTACATTGTTCTGGGGGCTTAGCTGGACTACTTGACCAGAGCAGGCTGGGGTGAGAACGCGGTGGCAAAAGGATTGGAGCATTGCACTTAAAAATTGGTTCTGAGGATTTGGAGCTTGAAGTATGGTGACAAGCACATAGGAAAATTAAACAAATTCTGCCATCCTGACAGTCACTTCTGGCTTCAGGATAAAGCATCCTGGTTTGTAATTAATGTTTTTATTGAAATTTGACTAATGCCTCATTTGCTAATATTTGTTGTGAAATTAAGGACATTTTATAGTCTGAAGGAATTTAGGAAAAGATTCTACGGGGGACGGCTAATTAACTTGCATTCCTCTTGCAGTTTGTGTGTATGTGAGTGTGTGTGCACAGACGCGCATGTGCGTTTATGAATACTTTGGATTTGAATAGCATTCTTTATTTATCCTTAGAGTCCTTAGCAGGCGAGGCAGAAGTCTAAACACTTGTGTAGTCAGGAATAGGTTAAAAAGCAGGCTTTCCGTATCCTTGGGAGTTTTCAGTCCCTAAATTAAAAGCAGAAAAAGCCCCTTTGTGACCCCAAAACAGTGTTTCTTTGATTAGCCTTGATTTGAAATCATCTCACCTTCTGACAGCAATTCAAAAACAAAACTCCTAAGTGCATTCTTGTAAGAAGAGGACAATAAGAATTTTCAAAAGCAATGTCTTGAGGTTTTGTGTTGGCATGCTCCCCCAGCTTTTTTTTTTAATTGTGGTAAAACGAGTCAGGAGGTCCAGGTTTTAGTGCTAGCTCTGTCATTAACTGTGCAACCTTGGACAAGTCCCTTCACCTTCCTGTAAAAGCAAGGAATTGGACTAAGTGATCTATCTCTAAGAGTCCGTCCAATGTAACATTCTAGAAAAACTGGAATTAGATTTTCGCAGGACTATAAAATTAGACTTATAGGATGGGCTTATTCCAGCCAAGAGGGAAAAATAAAAGGGGTAGTGGGGCAAGTCAGCCAAAATGGAGAGGTGGAAGAGAGAGGAGGTACTGAATGGCAGAGGGGCCATTTTATATTGGTCTTTCAAATGTTTGTGTGTGTCTTACTTAAAGTATGTGATCAAATCTCCTCATTTTCCACTAAGGACAGAAAAGGGATTTAACTTGCTTAGAACGAGCGCTTCCTAATACTACTGCCCTATATTGGTCTTATCCTTAATAGTTAAAAAGCATGTTCACATTCCTAATTTTGTTAGCTCTCCCCAGTAACACCCTGAGGTGTATATGGGGCAGCCATTTTATTCCCATTGCTCTTATGGGGAAACTGAGGGACAGAGATGTTATCTACACTAAATGATGGTATTTGGGATTGGATCTCCTGACTATGTGTGCTCTTTTCATGATTTTGAATTGCTTTTCATTTTTTGATAGAGTTCTGCAACAATGGAATTAAAGGAAATTGTGCACTCTTTTTCTTGGAATTTCTTTGAACAGGGTCTTCTCTCTGGGCAGAGTAGATGTGTTCTATATAAGGCTGGATCAGAGGACTTTTGTGGTCCCTTTCGGACCTCAGAATATCTGGCCAACAATTTGAATCTGAAGAACCATACGTTCGTTGGTAGATGCATCCTCTAAGGTGTGGCCATGCTTCTACCTGTGTAGACGTGGAAAGCAACTCTTCTCTGGGTAAAATGTGGATGCTGAATTTTGATTACTTCTCCTTCTCCAAGCCCCGTTTCTCTCCTCACACCACCCCCAGGGGTGAGGATAGAGACCCCCGATTGTGGTGAAAGTGGCTGCTACGTCATGCCGGGGCAGAGTTAAGTCTTCTGTATTCACTTTGCTCTGCAAACTCCCAATTGCTTTGACGTCCGATTTTGCCCCAAGTAGAATACAAGGGGGAAACTGGGGAAAAGGAGAAACCAGCCAGGAACAACACTCTCGGGGGCCCTGTTCTCTCCCTCTCTCCCCCTTAAATGCCGTCCCCTGCCCTCCCACTCACCGCAATGGAAAGCAGGTTGTAAACCACAGACTGGATTTCCTCTTATCAGATCATAATTCTCTTGAGTAAACTGAGGCAGATTTCATTTTTAAGAGCAAAATCTGGTTTCTACTCTAAGGCTGACCCACAGGCAAAGAACAAGTGATTTTCCTCTTAAGACTTTGTCCAGCTTCCCAAACATTCTAGTCCGGTGAGTAGCAAAAGCCCCCTCTCCTAACTGTGGCCTCGTGTTCCACGTGGCAGGCTCCCTCAACTTTCCCTGGCAACTCCTAACTCACCACACCCTGGAGCCACCCCTCCCACTAGCTTTGGTTCACACGGCCTTCTTCATTCTCTCTGGATGAAGGATCCCCACTCAAACAGTACTTCTTAAGACCATTGTCTCAATACAAAACTGCACACTCTTTTTCACCCAACCACCCATAATACTAGCCCTCAGGACACAAGGTCCCCCTTCTTAAATGTGCATGTTCCCTTTGTTAGCTGGAGGCCTTCTTTGGTTGATACTCAAAACCCCAGCTTTGCTTCTGTTTACTGACTTTCCTATATGTGGTCTTTAACCTAAAGGCTCTCTTGTCTTCACAGCTGGGTACAGTAAGATAGCAAAGAAGGAACATTCCCTTCTCCACTCTCCTATACCCTGACAGGGCAAGTTGTTGATGACAAACTCAAGACAAGTTTCTGAGTTTCCAAAAGTTTTCTGAGACTTAACTGATGAATCCTGAGATGTGAAGTGTTTGGATTCTCCCATGCTCATCAAACCATGGAAATAAAGAACCTTTTCAATATCTACCACGGCAATGAATTCTAGGCAGAATGCCTCCAAGTTAGGTATCATGTTTGCTTTGGAGGGTTTTCCTCATTTGAGCTAAAAAAAAAAAAATCCCTTCTTTAAGAAGGCAGTGAGCAAAAGAAGCA
The DNA here is from genome assembly GCF_964374135.1 of Grampus griseus. Lineage (NCBI taxonomy): Eukaryota > Metazoa > Chordata > Mammalia > Artiodactyla > Delphinidae > Grampus > Grampus griseus. Next base: position 95,861,668 of record NC_138999.1, on the reverse strand, counting down.
GTGTGGTGTGATAGAAAGCTGTACACTAAATCGGGTGTTAACACAGACCAGGCTTTGAGTCAGCTCCGCCATTTTCTAGCTGCCCCTTGTCTGAGCTGCCGTTTCTGGAGATACAAAATGAAGGGCACAGATAACATCTACAGAACGTGGCTGCCATGAAGGGAACATGAGCTGAAATGCACCCTTCAAACAATAAATTGCTACACAAACATTCATTTTCTACATAAGACATTCATCCATTCCACAACTATTTCCTGAACAGTGGCTGGGTACCTAGCTCTGTGCCAGGCAGTGCGAGGGCTTACAGTGTGTACCTTGCACTTATGGAGCCCTTTCTGCTTATTCGAAACACCTGTACACTAACCATCTCATTAGGGAGAGCCACAGTGTAAGGAGGGCAAGATAAATAACTCCACTCCCCTGTTGAGAAAATTGAGGCGCAAAGAAACCAAGGTCACAGCAAATGGAATATAGTTTTCTGCTACCCAGTCAGAAATCGGGGGCAATTCTACTCTGCAAGTCCGACGGGGCGTGGGACTGCAATTGTGCTCTAACGAATGCCTGTCAAAGTTGAGGCTATTGCTCGCTATTCCTTATTTTCTGTGTGCCCCCAAAATGCGTGTGCCCTCACCCGAAAAGCTTGAATTATCTGCACCAGCTGTACATTCTGTCTCTGATAAAGTCGACTGGAATCATACCGGTTTTGAAAATCAAACTTGATTTTCTTCTCAATTGATGCTGTTTCTACCTGTAGACAGGCCTCTTTATATAATAGGGATTCCCTTTGCAGGCATTTGACTAGGTAACAAGGTAGACTGGCAGCAGCAGCGGGCCTTCCCAAGAACAGGAAATGCTCACTTATCCAAAATGTTCAGGAACTAGGAGGCTCTGGGAAACTAAATATCCTAATTGTCCCAGACGATCCCCCATTTGCAGTCCCCAGCCTCTGGCAATCCACCCAACCTTCCAGGAAAAGCAAGAGACACGGTAGGATTTGTTGTAAGTTTGAGCACATGTAAAAATTGGGGTCCATTTGTAAAAGGCCCCAGAAAGGAGCCTGGGCATACATTCAGATTGGCTCTGATGCTGCTTAATGGAAAACTATTACTGATACTGTCCACGCCTTCAAACACAGTGAAATACACGTTAATATTTAAAACCCGTGGACAGACTTAAATCTGATGACTGAAAGCATTTCAGTACTTGCAGTTTCCTGTAGCCTTCCATCTGAAAAACAATTGCCAATAAACAAGGCTATGGAAAAACTGGTTATTTTCAGCTTCTTATTCCTTGGATTCAGAGAAAGGGTAAGTTTGTTTACATATATTGTAGGTTGCAAATAACATCGAATTAAATTTTTTTATGGTTTTCAAATGGGGAGACTTCTTTACCGGTAAGGCATTTCAATGTAATACTAAAGGAACAGGAAGTAAGATAGTAGACAGGTCTGATTAATATTACACTTTTTATAAAATAACAACTGCCTCATTATTAACTGAGTTTTGAGCTGTGTTACCTACACAGATATTCTTTAAAGTGCTAATTATTTAGCCTTTTTTTTCTAATTTCATCCATTTTTTAGCAGACACTCTGACCTTAGCCAGATTTTTTGTTTCAACCCTCATGTAATCATAGAATATAGACACCGTTATCCTTAGAATATATTTTTGATATACTTGGTGCATATAGATTTTACAGCACCCTTCTATTTACCATTGACTGTCATCAGAAGATCATTAAAATCATTACAAATCTATCTTTGTGAATCAAGCAAAGTCATTGAAAACCCTATTATCACCCCAAAGCTGTTTAAAATCAAATTTACCTTTCAAATTATCCTCATAAAAACCAGTTGTCAGGGGCATTTGAGTGTGGGGCACTCTGATAGACATTGCCTGAAGAGCCACTATATTAATTCTCTGTATAGCCGTGTGAGAGTTGTTTCGTTGTGTTTTTTTTTAAGAAAAGAAAGCAACAGTGTATTGACATGGGATAAGAATCCACCTAATTGGTGTAACTGAATTTTGGAGTCTGCCTTTTATAGTGGGCCAATGATTGCACACTAGACTTTGAAGAAGACAGACACATACAATCTTTCTATCTTTCCTTGTCTTCGGAGGCCATCTGCTGAGCTCTGTTTCTTGCATTAGTCTTCCTGGCCAGTAATAAAAACGCAAACCTCTTTAATGATAAAAGGGAAGGAATTGTGTAAAAGGGCTTGTTAGAAGTGAAAGGGGCTGCTTCTCTCCTCAAGCACAAAGTGTGTGGCCCTTCAGGGCACCAAATTATTCTGAATGTAGTAAAGCGATTTTCCCCCTTTCTCTTCAAATTTAGAATTTTTCTGTGCTTGAACTCCTCCCTGCCAGTGGAAGATGGAAGATTGCCCTTTAAATTATAATGACTCACGTTTAACTAGCAATCTTAACGTTTATTATCTATTTTTCCAATAAGATTGTTAAGGTCCATATTACCCCATTTGGCAGATGAGGAAACTGAGACCCAGAAATGGTTTAGATGCCTTATCCCAACCCCCAGACGAATTTGCTGCAGACCCTGGGCCCTTCTTTCCCTGAAAATGGTGACTTTTCCTTTAAAGCTAAAACTGAGGTGCCCAGCTCTGGGAATAAATCACTGGGATGACAACTGTTTGTCTAATCTCAGGGAATCTTTAAAAGACTTGAGAACTTCTTCCTTCAATAACAACAATTTTCTCATTCTAGACATAGTTTGACATTATGGGTCCTCCTCTGAAGCTCTTCAAAAACCAGAAGTACCAGGAACTGAAGCAGGAATGCATCAGGGATGGTAGACTTTTCTGTGATCCAACCTTTTTGCCTGAGAATGATTCACTTTTCTACAACCGACTGCTTCCTGGGAAGGTGGTGTGGAAACGTCCCCAGGTAACTTCGTTGTTTCAATTTCTGTTTCCCTCTTGATCTCTTTCATCATAAATCTACTTGGTCCACTACTTCACTCACACAGCCCACTGCGTATAGACCCGTTTAGCAGACAACTTTATTTATTTTTTTATAGCATAATATCCTTTTTATATTTTTAGAGCACAGCAAAATTAAGAGGAAGGTATAGAGATTTCCCATGTATTCCCTGTCCCCAGACATACAGAGCCTCTCCCATTATCAAATGCCACCTCTCAGCGTGGTACCTCTGTTACAACTGGTGAATTTACACTGACACATCATAATCACACAAAGTTCAGAATTTACATTAGAGTTCACTCCTAGTGTTGTACATTCTATGGGTTTGGACAAATGTATAATGACATATAACCATAATTATAGTATCCGAATATTTTCACTGCCCTAAGAATTCCCAGCAGACAGCTTTAAAATTGGGAAGTTTTATGGATTTGTGCTTCTGGCTCTAACTTGAGGAATCTTGAATTTTAGTCACATTTTATCAGATTTAGTCATTTAGAAAGAACAAAAAAGAGATATACCATGCTTGTTTTCTTTTGGAAGTTCATTTGAGTAAATACGGTAACTCAGAAAGCAACTATACTCTTGTTTCTTTACTGAGTTACCTATGACAGCAACTTCAAGATAATCTCAGACCATTGAAGAGAAAAACTTATATGGTGAGCATAAATGAAATAAACTCAACAAGATGGAGTTTGAGTTGGGGGAGGGAGACTTCTTTGCTGCTCTTTGGATACCATCATCTGTATTCTCCCACAATTAGCAAAGTGGGATCCAAGTAAGATCGTATATCTTTCACCGCCTATTCATAGTTACTATGGTTCTCTGTGGAACATCTGTATGTTGTGTCTCTAAAGCAAGTCTCAGAAGCCCTTTACAAGTCCTACATGAGTGGGAGGTCAATGTACAAAATGATAGGATGTTGGAATCTGGAGAATAAACAGTAACCTGGTTATATCTAAAGGGTACGACTAGATAGAAGGATATTCAACCTGGGCTCCTTCCCAAAGTGGGTGACCAGGTTTTTAAGCCATCAAGGGCTGTTATGAAATACAAATTCTTGGACTTTCACCATATCCTGAAAACCTTCTGATCCTATTTCACGATGTACCTTTTTTATGCACTATTAACCATCTCAGTCAGCAACTCAAGGTTCGCTTTCTTCAATGAACAATTTCCACAGCTTGAACTCCTGAAGGGAGTTCTTACAAGAGCTACTTCGGTTTATGTAGGTTGCCACCAGGGGGTGCCAAGATACATGGGTCGCGTCAAGGCTCTTGTTTTCTATGTGACTCAGAAGGCATGTCTCCATTTTTGCCCATAAAGTATGATAGTCGCTGAGAATATAAGAGCTGCAGAAGTTCTCTCCATCAGAAGGAAGATTACACTGCTGCTCAGTTTCTGTGCCTCCAGTCGTTGACATCCCTGTAGATCACTGACCTGCAATACAAATCTGGAAAACAAATGCATGGAGAAAATAGAAATATGCTGTTTGGGAGCCACTCTTCTGAATGGATGGTGATAATGAGGGCCGCCACTCTTTGTTGATGATTGGCTATGAAAGAAAGGAGATCGATAGGGCAGAAGTAGCTGAAAAGAAGGCAGGGAATCGAGGGAGGTTTTCTGGGGGAGGGTGTCTTTTACAAATAGGACAGACTTGAACATACTTATAGGCTAAGGAGGAAATAGTAAAGGAGAGGTTAAAGACACAGAAGAAAGAAGGAATAATGGATGGGGGTGAGGTCCTGGACGAGGTGGCAGGAGATCTGACGGGCAGTAAAATCGCAAGCCAACGTGAAGCCATTCTCCTGATGTGAACCAAGCCGACAGTGCTTCCTGTATTGGCCCGCCTTTAGACACATCCTCCCTCCCCCATCTTGGCTCCGTCCTTTGTCCTTTGCCTTCATCTTCCAAATTCTGTGGATTGAGTCCTAGATGAATTAGCAGGGAAGGAAAAAAACTTAGTAACCACTGCAATAATCCATCTTGCCTCTGAGGCAAGCGATACCCCTTCCAAGGGGAGGGAGTGTCAGAAAGAGAGAGTGAATGGGGTAGAACAAGGCAGAGGCATTTAGAGCATGCCTACGATGGGCCCAGATACTGTGTCTGGAGTTTTCTATACATTTTTTCATTTCATCCTAATTTGCTATAGCTTAGTAAGGTAGGTATCTTTAAAAACCACTTTGATGTAATTCTTTTATCCTGGTGTGAAAAATAAAGGTAGATACTATGTTCATTTTATTGATGAGGAAACTGTGTCTCAGAGGGAAGGTAAGAATTTTCCCAGGGTCAGACTACTAACAAGCTGGGATTTGAATCCAGGTTTGACTCCAAAGCCTGTATTAGTTTTTACTCTACCATGCTGCCATGTCAGGGAGATAGATTTGCTCGTGTCTCTTTTGGTAAAATAGGTAGCTTCCCTCCAGTAAGTTCTCACATTCCCCCTCACTGTGTTGATGCTGTACACCCATTAATTGATCCAGACTCTCCCTTTTGAGAGCATACTCTGAGCTTAGTCTTAATTAGGCCCAAAGAGAGAGTCAGTTGAGAAACATTCATCGAGCGCTTACTCTATGCCAGCCTCTGTGCAAGATACAGACGAGGCCTGGGGTGAGGGATTCCCATTCCAGCTGACGAGATGGATATTGAGCTGTCGAAGAGTTAAATAAGAAATTACTGCTCCACAGAGGAAATGCTATTTTCAGGCATATAGCCAGTAAATCATAGAGGGTTTTGAAGAAAAGGAGATCATGGTGGATTGGAGCAGTTGGGGCGGGGGACTCTTGTGGGGAGTAGGGGGAAAAACAACGTTCCGGACCACCATCTGAGTCTCTTCTAAAAGCCGGAGATTCCTCTCCAGCCAGAGTGGAGGCCAAGCCTAGGGGCAAGAACCACGTCAAAGTTCTCTGGCCTCCCATCAGTAAAGCCAAGAGACGGCCTCTCTAAATTGGCTCAGGAAGACCAGATGGGTCGTTGGACTCACCTGCCTCATTGGCAAGGTTGAGATCCTCATCTTCAGGGAAGCTTACAGACATCTTGTCCCTTGGCATGCCACCTCGCCTCATACTCAAACGGGGTTCGTTTCTGAAGTCTCTAAAATGGAAGAAGCACGATTAACCAGATATTTTCTGTCTCTTTCCCTCCTGGGTTGCAAAGCCTCCGTGTCTGTAAACACCACTGCTAATCAAACCAACCAACTGCGGTCCAGCGCCACCATCCTAGGGCAGGATCGAGCTCCCCTCTTCCCACTTGCCACTTCCCTGCTGCACCCTAAGGAGCTGCTTTAGATGGGCAGGGATTGTGAGGGTGTTTTGCAATTGTTTGGTGCCCCTTCATCTGCCCATACCTTTCAGAGGAAGATCCTTCTCCTTAACACCTCCATTGGTCCAATGACCCCAGCTACCGGCCTAGCTTCCTGGGTACACAGCTATATTGCCTGATACCTGTCCTCCTGGGCTTTCCTGTCCTCCTGGACCTTCAACATATAAAGTCTTAGCAGATTCTAAGAGCTGAGTTCCCCCGAGTTACAGTGTGATCCTAAGACGGCAGGTAGGATTTTTAGGCTGAAATCTAGCCACCAAATTCCCACAGAAAATCTCTTCTCCAGTGACTCTCCCCTCCTACCCGCCTCTGGCTTTTTTCCTGACTGAGTCGTACCCAGCTACAATCGTGTCTTCGAGTCAGACACAGCTATTCTCCTGCTAAAATGGAGCAAGGCCTTTTGGGGATTGCACAGCCAGCTGTGGAGGAAGCCAGGGCACCTGCACAACATCTGGCAGCTCTCCTGGTCAAGTTCTGAGTTCAGCCTCCACTACCACGGCCCTTGCCCAGGTCTTTTCACTACCTTGGGTGAGAAGAGGCCGATGAGGTTCTGGATTAAAGCAAAGGTGGGAGGAATGGGAGGGATCGGTTGAGAGGGTACATTAGAAGCAGAGAGAGATTGCATATGAGGGACCCCGTTAAAGGAGAAAATATTTCTCTCTTTGTGCGAATAGAAATTTCCAACACCCAGCTGAATGGGACACCTCTGTAGAGTAGTTTTGGCCTAGACCGTTCATGAATTTCTTTTTCTTCCCAGAGATCATGTGCCTCCACGTGAATGGTCCTAAGTGTTTTTCTCTGTTGACACAATCGAAAAGAGTTGAATAGGCCAATACTCTTGCCATCTGTCCTATTTATTTTAGATTCTGAATTTAAAAAACGCTAGCAGCTTTATCGAAGTACAATTTATACACCATAAAATTCAGCTGCTTTAAGTATACAAAGCAATGATTTTTTAAAATAAATTTACCGAGTTGTGCAAACATCCCCACAATCCAGTTTTAGACCAGTTGCATCATCCCAATACAACCCCTTGTACACATTTGCAGGGAGTAAACCCCTCCTCCCCCCAGTCGCAGGCAACCAGTAATGTACTTTCGGTTTCTGTCTAGATTCGCTTATTCTGGACATTTCACTTAAAATGGAATCATAAAAGTAACTGGCTTCTTTAGGTTAGCATGATTTTCAAGGACCATCCATGTGGCAGCATGTATGTTTCTTTTTATCGCTGAACTGTATTCCATTGCACGGATATATACATTTTTCCCAATAAAGCAGTTTGGGATTTACACCTGGAGTCCCCTTGCAGAAGTCTGAAGGTTTAAAGAAGAAGATAATTCTGTAGTGACTTGCTTGTCCAGTTTGGAAGTGGAAGTTGGGCTTAAGATATTATTCTATGGTTCCATATTGAGTTTTCCTTGGAGGGGTTAGGAAGGAAGAGAATGTTTTACCAATGACAAGATCGTCATGCAGAAGCAAAACTCCCCAGCAAGTAAAGTTGACTCCTTGTGCAGGTGGTTCAACATCGGTCCCTGAGCCGAGGTCCACCTATAAATGCCGTGTCTGGAGATGGTACGATTTTCTAAGGATAAGATAATTGTTGCTTGGACTAGCTGTTAAAGCCCTCAGGCCCTGGATGGCAGCCCTGGGCCTTCTGGGACGACTTAGAGCCTTGGACTTAGTCCTAATGTACCTACTGCAGGGCTGGCCTCACTTGTAAGTGTCCACACTGTCCTCATCCCCATGGGACTGCTAGACTGCCCATAGCACTTTTGAAATGCCTCCACTCTTCCGGCTGCTGGTTTTCTAGGCAGCCTTTCATTTTACTGTGGTTCTTGAGGTTTACCCTGGACCTCAATGTTTATTGTCAGCAAATTTCACCTGTGTAAAAAAAAAAAATTGCTAAATATGTGATGTGGTAGGTGCGAAGAGAGCCACATAGAGTGACATGCGTGGGGCTCCAAGACATAACTGTATGCCTCCCTCCCCCCACCCAGAGGTCTCTGGGAAAGGAGATGAGGTAAGGACAATAGGAGGATCTCTCAATGCTCAGCTAAGAGAACATACTTCCTAGAGATGCTGCTTTGCTTGTATCAGTAGAAGGCTTTGGCTCAGGAATAGGGGTCTGCAGAGACCATTCCTGGATTTACTCTTGGTGCTTGACTTCCTAGTTGTGTGTTTTCCCCCAAGAAATTATTTTGCCTTGACAAACAGCCCAGTTTAAGGATCACGTCGACTAGGCCAACACAGCTGGGAACCATTAGAGGTTCAGCAATCTTCCCTACCTCTCAAGCCACCCAAATATGTGACTATGTGAGCTGTGACTTCTCCTCCAACTCCGCTCCCTACCATTTCAGCAGAGCTTGGGCTGAAATGTCCCATCTGCACTCTGCATCCCAGCTTTGACTTACAGGAAAATGTCTCCAGCCTTGCTTCCTCACCCCTGCAGGAATTATAGCCAGTTGTCTAAATCTAGGGGAAAATTCAATAAATATCCATTTCATTGTTTTCAAATTTGTCACCAAAAAGTCCATTTGGCTGTTAGATTTGCATTGGCTCATTACCCGTTACCCTTTCTACCTCCTTAGCTATTTCTAGTCTTTCACTTCCTTAAAGAGGTAAAAAAAAAAAATGTGGCTTAATAAAAATGTTCTCCCGTGCTTCACATCACGGTGCTGACATACATAAGAGTTTGATTCATATTTAGTGGATGAAACTGAGGAGATTAAAGCACATTGGTGATATCTAGCCTAGAACCAAAAGCTAAGACATGAGTTAAGCCAGTCTTCCAGAATGATGGAGAGCTTTTAGGTGAGCATTAAGCAAAGAGACATAAAACACTGGGATGGATGACTGAGACAATGAGTTGCATCTCCACCCCTGAAGAGCTTCACGGTATTATCCTTTGCATGGTGACCATTGATCAACTTAAAGGCAAAAGGATGAACCAGCTGATGTCTAGAGGTTCCTTCTCTAACTGAGGAACCTAAAACTTTAGTCCTAGGTCTACTAACTAGCTAAATGACAGGAGAGGCAAGTTACTGCCCTTCTCTGTGCCTGTTTCCTCATTTGTGAAATAAACAGGTTGACAAAATAGTCTCTAAATTCCTTCCAGGTTTGACAGTCTATGGACTGTTAACTCATTTTTAAAAACACATTGTTAAATAGCCATCTATCATGTATGAAGAGTGGTGAAGTAAAACTGGGGCATGGGCCAGTTTATGAGAGGAAATGGAAAATAAGGTGTTTTTTTGCCCAAATGTATATTCTCCCATGATTACACACAGCTTTACACACACACACACACACACACACACACACACACACTATATATATATATATATATATATATATATATATATATATATATAAAATCACATTCACGTTAGTCGACAGGAGAATAATTATCCAGTTCCTCAATTTGAGTTCTGTTTCCATGTCTTTTTGCTTATTTACATGATCCTTTAGGTCTTAAATAGAAGTTGACATGCCAAAAGTGTTTGCTGAGCCTAGATCCCTGCTGTGAATTAAAGCCTTGTGGAAAATCAAGACACTTATGTAACTCCAACCACTAATAACTCTACATAAAACCAGCAAATAATTTGCCTCAATAATCTAAAAACACACTTTTCCACATATCAATGTTCACTTTATTGTTTTTTCATGCTTGGAAACTATTAGATGCATCATCTAAGTCCCAGAAATCACTGTATAACTTTACATCTTGCTACAAATAAAATGGTAACGCCTGACTCAGAAAGGAAAAACTGTATTTCGTCTCATCTTAGAAAGGGCAAAGAAACAATCAGAAGAGAAAGGATATCAGGACTGAATCCACCCAACACACCTGCTTTATGTTCAATAAATGAAAAAACAGGCAGCTGCCAACGCATGAAGAAATTTAGTAAGATAGAAGTCTTCTACTAAGACAAAAAAGTAATGAGACACCAGACATGCATCTAAAAAAAAAAAAAAAAAAAAGACCAGGAAACCAAAGCTGACGGCAACCCACCTAACTCTCCTTTTGGCGAAGGAATGACCAATTAATCTTCAGTTTGGACTTGTCGTTGCCCAGAATGCCTATTCCTTTCCAGAGTTATTTTGGCTTTTAAAGAATATATGGAATGTTTCATTCTGTAGACCAGACCCTTCATCAAGGAGAATTATGTCCATTAAAAAAAAGAGGTTTGAGAACCAGAAAAATATAGCTGTCTCTATTTAATAATTTTTTAAAGGATATATGTCTAGATTTTCTTTCCATTTGAGACTAGGATTTATTTCTGCTGGGTAAGCAAAATGTCAAGGTACTGGCCAACGGCCTCCTCCACGAAGCTGTCTCCATCTACCCAAGACTTCATTGGTATTTCCTGCCTTTGAACTCTGCAAGGGCTGATACTCTGAGTCACGCAAACGTGTCTTCAATTATGTGGTGTCATGTATGTGACTATACCTCTGTCCATGACTGTCTCTCTACTCCTTACGCCTCCATCCCTCTCCCTTGTCCAACTGCTAACTCTAGTCATTCTTAAGCCTTCAGCGTGAACATTACCACCACTATTCAAATTATTTTGTCTACCACCAGGGAAATTTTGGGGATCCTTCCTTTAGGCACTGATTATACTTTGAAAATTCCTCCATTACATTGTGCTGGAATTGTATTATTTGGGCCTCATTTTCCTACTTGCAGTGGGAATGGCACAGCTAATGATATGTTGGGGAAAGACACACACATACGCCTCAAACAAATACTTGCTCCACTCTGTCCAGGTTCTGAACATCCCCTGTGGGAAAAGAGTATCTGTTGAAGTGCTCCTAGACGCGGTCTATTACCACCTGCTGTTAGTGCTGCTGCCATCTGTATTCATCCAAAGATGTGGGGAAATCTTGTTGCGTGGACACCGCTGTTGCCTTTGCTTTATGTTAGGAAAGGGCTTCATGTATAAGGTCTCCTAACTCATTTTTCTGGAGAGGGAGAAGCATTAATGTCCACCTCTATCAGGTCTTGTCTTTTAAGTGCAATCACCCATCTGAGCACAGGCGCTTCAGAAAATCTCATCCTGACAAATAGGTTCAGAATGTAATGTGCTAATCCCTCGTTCTCTCTTTACAAACTCACTGCTGCAGTGAAAACTCTCTAAACCTCAACGATAGCTATGTCTGAGGGCTCCCACCAGCACGTCTCATCCTGTCTCAGTCGCATCCTCTCCTTCCATTTCTCCTGCCGCCTTCCCACGTGACCCTTTTTCCTGTGTCTTGATGAGCTACTGCTTTGTGTTTGTTTCCACAACCCCCCAACCTTTCCTTTCTCCTACCTGTGGAAGTCCTGGTAATCTTTCCACCTTACCTCATCTGTGAAGTCTGTCCTGCCTAGCTGGGCTCACACTGACCCGTGGGGAACACTTCCCAGGCTCTTAGAACCAACTGTTGTATCCACAGGACATCTGCGATGACCCCCGTCTGATTGTGGGCAATATCAGTAACCACCAGCTGACCCAAGGGAGACTGGGGCACAAGCCAATGGTCTCTGCGTTTTCCTGTCTGGCTGTTCAGGAGTCTCACTGGACAAAGGTACCGACCTCCCTCGGTTTCCACCTTCTTGTCTTCTTTAGTAACTTTAGGAAAAGTCAGCTCGTAACTGTCTCAGATTGTTTAATCCCTGAAGTCAGAAGTATTCATGATTGAAGGTGATTTCCCTCAATTTTATTATGAGAATTTTCACAAATACAGAAAGTTGAAAGAATTTTACAGTCAACACCCATTTACTCACCTAGATTCTACCATTAACATTTTACTCTATTTGCTTTGTCGCACATATTAGGTGATCTTTTGTCACTTGCAGTACTTTGACTCAGTAGCTCTGCATACTTGCATTCTCAGTACCTACTGGGGTAAAAAGCCACTGGGGGCCAGGAAGTCACTGACAGATGTGAACAAAAGAAAAGGTGAGAAAGGTGGAACTAGATCCTTGAAAAGGTTCTAATAAATTATAAGAGTACAAAAATCCCTTTGGCATTTAGGCAGAGTTCAAGGCAATGAAGTGTTGACCTGGGAAAAATTAGAGCATTTTCTTCAGAAAATAACAATTTTCGAAGATGAATGTGTAATTGTATTTAAAAAGGAGACTTTCCCAAATATAATTTTATTCAAGGTGTGAATAAAATCTATAGTCTATAGAATCTGCACGAACTCTCTAGGATGGACCTTTGAAAACTGAAACCACAGGGGACCTTGTGTTTTGATTGATTTTGCTTTTTAAAATGCCTTTGTTTATGTGGTTAAGTATGCAACCACGAATATGTTTGTGTAGACAGTTTCTCATGATCGAGTTTGTAGATTAACTGTGGTAAATAATTTAACCCATAACTTGCTGCCCCCAGTCACCCTGTGTGTATTCAGGGCAAGCATGGTAATACTATCCTCAGCAAAACTGAACTCGGGGAGCAAAAATTGCAGAAAAAAATGCCCTACCAGGGACTTCCTACCTAGACCCAAACCAAATGTATTTGGTGTGCTTCCTGTCGCCACATGGGATTTGTCAGAAGTCAATTGTAATCTCAATATTTGGATATGGTCTGGTGAATAACAGTTGATTGAATGTTCTTATACTTCCAGACAATTCCCAACCATAAGGAACAGGAATGGGACCCTCGAAAACTAGATAAATATGCTGGGATATTTCGCTTCCGTTTCTGGCATTTTGGAGAATGGACCGAGGTGGTGATTGATGACTTGCTGCCCACCATCAATGGAGATCTCGTTTTCTCCTTCTCCACCTCCATGAATGAGTTTTGGAATGCTCTGTTGGAAAAAGCTTATGCCAAGTAAGGAGGGGTGTTGGCCAGTCAGCGGTCAGGCTACCCAAGGAAAGGAAGGTCACATTCATCCTTGGGAACTCATGCTCTCCCAGCTTAGCCTTGGGCTTTAAATTGGGTAGGATATCAATCAGATCCAAGGCATTGCTTTGCACCTGGGAATGGCCCTCCCTAATTCTAGATGAGAAAGAAATCAGCTGTCCCAGTTTCCATTAAGCCCTTACTGCTCCCAGGTGCCCTCTTCCTGCTGCTGATCTACAGATCACATGGCATTATGGCCGCAGATTTTCTCCGTGTCTAGTATTTACCTGTAGAAAGAAGTTTCTGCATGGACCGTCCTAGATAACATAGCCTAAACCTAGAAATGTGACTATATTCTCAAAATATCTCTCATTTTGTACCTAGAGGAAAGCTAGCCAGTAAAGGCTGGCTGGGCAAGGACTGTTTTAACTTGGGGGGACAAGATGTCCTTGACCTGGAAAAATACTTTTACAAAGATAACTTTGCATGTTTGCCCCCAGGCTGCTTGGGTGTTATGAAGCCCTCGATGGTCTGACCACTACTGATATCATCGTGGACTTCACTGGCACATTGGCTGAAACTGTTGACATGCAGAAGGGAAGATACACTGAGCTCGTTGAGGAGAAGTACAAGCTGTTTGGAGAACTGTACAAAACATTTACCAAAGGAGGTCTGATCTGTTGCTCCATCGAGGTTTGTACTCACCCAAACCACTCTTCGCTCACTTCCGGCAGAGGAGACCGTGACATTTAGTGGAGAACATCACCCTTACCCTGGAGATCCAGGACAAGTCATTATGAAACTCGGAAAGCTAACGATAGGCACTGAGCCCTGGCGCAGAGGCTAAGGAGCTTTAACCTATTTTCCTTTTGTACCAGTCATCCCACTGGAGGCCGATGTAGCATCCGAGCTGATGGAAATAGTCTCTGCTAAATGATTCCTCCTGCCTCTGCTCCTGGGTGTGGCAGTTATAGCTGTTTGCTCAAAGAATTAACCAGCCCCAACCCCAACAAATTTCAATGCTCTTCACATCAATGTACTACCGTGGGTCATTTGAATTGTTTGAGTTGTTATATTAAATTCTTTATTTCCTTTCCTTGGCTTGCTTTGTGTCAAGTTAGGCGGCAGGATCAAATTTCTATCTGCATAAGAGAACTAGTTTCAACCATACTCGGGTAAACCAGTCAAAGAAGAGGGAGAGCCAAGCCTTGGATCTCCCAATTCTTGTGCCCTTATGTATCTTTCTTTGCTCTCAGTTTCCCAATCAGGAGGAACAAGAAGTCGAAACTGATTGGGGTCTACTGAAGGGCCATACGTACACCATGACTGATATTCGCAAGATTCGTCTTGGAGAAAGACTCGTGGAGGTCTTCAGTACGGAGAAGCTGTACATGATTCGTCTGAGGAACCCCTTGGGAAGACAAGAATGGAGTGGGCCCTGGAGTGAGATGTGAGTGGCTTTCCACTTTGATTGCTGCATCCCCAAAGCCCTATACGTTCTCCCAATCCCATCCCTCCAGACCGCTAGTGGGCTGTCAATACTTAGTGACATGGGGCCTGTGACTTAGCTGGTGGTGAGACAAAACTGTCCCAGTCCTCATGTATTCTGTTCCTTTGGCATCCTGCTTACTGTAGGAAGTCAATGGCAAACATAATGGCTTATCCCTTTGTTCATTTGCCTTTAGTTCTGAAGAGTGGCAGCAACTGACTGCAGCAGATCGCAAGAACCTGGGGCTTGTTATGTCTGATGATGGAGAGTTTTGGTGAGTAGGGTTTTTCTGTGCTAAAGGGAATTGGGGCTTCCACATGGAACTGCAGGGGTAGGTATTAAGTATCATCTTCATTTCTTTCCTTCCATCCAGGATGAGCCTGGAGGACTTTTGCCGCAACTTCCATGAACTGAATGTCTGCCGCAATGTGAACAACCCTATTTTTGGCCGCAAGGAGCTGGAATCGGTGGTGGGATGCTGGACTGTGGATGATGACCCGCTGATGAACCGTTCAGGAGGCTGCTATAACAACCGTGATACCTTCCTGCAGAATCCCCAGGTTTAAATCAAATTCTTTTTCTTTGCCTTCAAGTTATCAAGGCAATAGGAAGCCAGGTCTCACCTTGGAGTATTTCTTTGACATCAGTTCTCCCATTTGCAGCTATTGTGTAATATTCATCAACCAAGATGCATAGGGATTGGCTCAGATGCCTGTAAAGCAGACTGTGTCTCTGTAGAGACGTGACTTGGTGACATTATCAAATCCAAGCCATCTCCTCTGGCTGCCTCTCTCCTGACCATATTGCTGGGTATGCTTTGACACTCCCTACTTCCTTGTGATGGTCCCACATTAGAGAGAAAGGACCTGCTCCCTGACGTTTTCTCAATTCTTTTCATTTCTTTACTGCCTAATTGCTCTCTTGGGTACGCATGTACTATATGTGTCCTCTTTCTCATGCAGGTGATTCTTCTGAACCCCATCATTAGGCCTCCCTTTTCTCATCTAGAATACCAGGTCATTCTTCTCAGGATTTGAATCGCTACCCTGTCAACGACCCCGTTCCATCCATCTCCCATTACAATGCTATTCCAGATGACACATTAGAGGTCAAGCCCAGGCACACCCCAAAGCAAAAAATCCGAACATCCAAAGCCTGAACCTATAATAACCTTGATGGTTTTATCTGCAAATGTGCTGATGAGCTAACCACAGGAGACAAGACTTCTGACTGTATTGCAGCCTTACACGAGTGTGTCTTTTCTTTCCATGAGCTTCATTGGCCAGCCACTTTGAAGGATACTAAAGCTGGTGGGCTGATTTACTTAACTCATAGTTTTCTCCATTCCTTCCACCTTAATTGCCCCTAAAGAAAAGAGAGCTCCTATTGCCACCCCCCTTCATTTACAGCCCTAGAAATGCTTTAACTATCAGGAACATATACCAAACTGGGGAAATGGGCTTTTTGGCTTCACTGTTTAAGTGTCTGTGCAGGATGAACTGACGGGGGCCTCGTGAGCGCATGTTTCTGCATCTGTTTCCTGTTTCTTGGTGGGAGGTTTGGGGGAGAGCGAGAGAAATCTGATGTCTTTTAGTCTTACTTCCCAATGGCACCATGATTCCGCAGATGATGTTTGGGAAGTCTCTAGAAAAGGACTGCGGCATCCTTAAAATGGTGATAGCAAAGCATCGATTCACCAAGGAAATGGATCCGGCCCCTTCCACAAGTCACACATCTGGGCTGGCAATAGGAGGCTAGCCTAGGGGAATGCTGCAGTGTCAGGTTAAGTCAAGCAAGGATGCTTTCTGTCTTTGTTGATTCTCAAATTTTCCTGTGTACAGCTTTTAAAAACAAGGGGACAGTTTATAAGATTTAAAAAAATTTTATGTATTTATTTATTTTCGGCTGCGTTGGGTCTTCGTTGCTGTGTGCGGGCTTTCTCTAGTTGCGGCGAGCTGGGGCTACTCTTCTTTGTGGTGCGCGGGCTTCTCATTGCGGTGGCATCTCTTGTTGCGGAGCATGGGCTCTAGGCATGTGGGCTTCAGTAGTTGTGGCTTGCGGGCTCTAGAGCGCAGGCTCAGTAGTTGTGGCACACGGGCCCAGCTGCTCCATGGCATGTGGGATCTTCCCAGACCAGGGCTCGAACCCGTGTCCCCTGCATTGGCAGGCGGATTCTTAACCACTGTGCCACCAGGGAAGCCCACAAGGGGACAATTTTAAAAAACCCAAGATCCTCCCAAGAACTTATTAAAACAAAGCATACCCCCTTTGGCATCAAAGGCCTAGGTATGAAGTTGGCTCTCTCAACACATGCTGAATGCCATAGGGAGAAGCAAACATTAGGATCTGCATTTAGCAAGTCAATGGCGAAGCCCAGAACATGACCCAAGTCTCTGCTTCGCAAGGTAGAGTTTTCTTCCCTGAAATTTGAGCTGGCTCATCTGAAACAGAAGTGCTAACTAAGCTCCTTGCTGGCCTCTTTCCCTTAGTACATCTTCACTGTGCCCGAGGATGGGCACAAGGTCATCATGTCTCTGCAGCAAAAAGACCTGCGCAGTTACCGCCGCATGGGAAGACCCGACAATTACATCATCGGCTTTGAGCTCTTCAAGGTAAGAATGGGCCTTTGGAGCAGAGAGAATGATGGCAAACAGTGTCAAAATTAGGACGGCTTGGGGTTAGGGGAATCAAGAAAGGTCGAGGGATAAAGAAAGTAGAAGAGCTAGGCTCTTCAAACGCAAAAACTATGATCTGAGCGCAATAGAGCATCTCCTTCTCTTGCATTTCCAGGTGGAGATGAATCGCAAATTCCGCCTCCACCACCTGTACATCCAGGAGCGTGCGGGGACCTCCACTTACATTGACACGCGCACCGTGTTTCTGAGCAAGTACCTGAGGAAGGGCAACTACGTGCTTGTCCCAACTATGTTCCAGCATGGCCGCACCAGCGAGTTTCTCTTGAGAATCTTCTCTGAAGTGCCCGTCCAGCTCAGGTGCCGTTTCCTTGGCCAGCCCTGCCAACTCCCATTCTGTGCTTTGCCTCCAGTCCTAACCCTCTTGGCCCTCTCCCCCTAGGTGGACACTCAAAGGGACAACTTATGCAAGTCAGATTTAACTGCAGTGATGGCAGGAGAAAGATTTCTCAAAGTGGTGTGGGTTGTGAGAAGTTCCCTGCGGAGGTCAGAGCTTCAGTGCTTTGAGCTGCCATTTAAGGAGAACAGGCCTATAGCCTAAGCTTTTCCACTTATATTTTATCTTCTGTTCTCTGGCTGACTCTTCTCTTAAACAGCTGGCACTCCTCACTGCTCCTCTATTACGTTCTGAGTGCTGGGTCACCAAAGCTACCTTTTCACCCCAGCCCTGCCTACTCTGATCTTTATCTGCTGGGCCTTAAAGCAAGGGGAAAGGAAAACATACTCATAAAATATAAGCCATGTCGGAGGAGGAATGGGCTAGGTCACTTGGCATTTCGTGTTTTTCAACAACAGGGTCTGCTTTGGCGAGCCTATCTCCTCATCAAAGGGCATTCGTCATGGATGACGTGTCTTCTTTTTGATGTTCCAGGGAGCTGACTCTGGACATGCCCAAGATGTCCTGCTGGAATCTGGCTCGTGGCTACCCCAAGGTTGTCACCCAGATCACAGTGCATAGTGCCGAGGGCCTGGAGAAGAAGTATGCCAATGAAAGTAAGAACTGCAGGGGTGTCTGGGAAAGCAAAATCAGTTTCATTTATTGCATATATGGTTAGAAAAGATGGTCACACATGATTCTCTCCAGTGGCGTTTTCCGTGTAGAAAAGTCAGAATGGCTGTCAACCGTGATAGGAAAATGGGATATATATAAACAACAAGGGCCTACTCTATAGCACAGGGAACTATATTCAATATCCTGTGATAAACCATAATGGAAAAGAATATTTTAAAAAGAATGTATATGTGTATAACTGAATCACTTTGCTGTACAGCAGAAATTAACACCATGTTGTAAATCAGCTGTACTTCAATTTAAAAAAAGAGAAAATGGGATATAAAAGTCTTGGGGCAAGGGCCTATCTAATATTCATTTCTATATCCCTATATAAAGTATAGAAAAGAAAAGGGAAATAGGAACCAAAGTCCTAGGTCATTCTAGTACCCAGGTGTGATGCTAAAAGTCCCAGAATAGACTTAGTGAAATAGTGTCTTGACTATCTAGAAAGAGGACTTTTAATCACTGTGTTAAAAATAAATGTTACTTTGTTCCAGCTGTAAACCCATATTTGGTCATCAAGTGTGGAAAGGAGGAAGTCCGTTCTCCTGTCCAAAAGAATACTGTTCATGCCATTTTTGACACCCAGGCCATTTTCTACAGAAGGACCACTGACATTCCTATTATAGTGCAGGTAAGGATGTGAACAGGGACCCTCACGTGGCTCATATTCAGTACCAGATACTGGATGATCCCAAGTGCCTCACAGATGTCTAGGATACGGAGCAAGGCTTATCCTGTTTTGTTTGTTTGTTTTGGTTTTTTTTTTTTTGCGGTACGTGGGCCTCTCACTGCTGTGGCCTCTCCCGCTGCGGAGCACAGGCTCCGGACGCGCAGGCTCAGCGGCCATAGCTCACGGGCCCAGCCGCTCCGCGGCATGTGGGATCTTCCCGGACCGGGGCACAAACCCGCGTCCCCTGCATCGGCAGGCGGACTCCCAACCACTGAGCCACCAGGGAAGCCCTATCCTGGTTTTTTGTCTGTTTGTTTTGTACTGGAAGACACCTCCCACCAGGCACAATCACTGGCTTCCTCATGAATCTCCATCCTAAATCTCCTCTCCTCTGTTCTTTCATTGTGGGCAGAAGCCCGCATGCTGGCAGATACACATGTTGACACAGGTACTGTAAATCCCATGTGGGGAAGTATATGCCAATTCACACGACCCTCGCCCTGCTGCTCAGAATGGAGCACTGTGGTTTGGCCGTTTTTCTGACTTAATGCTTCTGACCAGCTGCCTTTCGGCGGCCATCTCATAGATCAAGGTTGATTCTGAACTCTGACTGGTGGCTTTTCGTCTCTCCTCTTTGAGGTACTTTCCCCTTAGCCAGAGAGGTATCAGGAAATACAGTCCCTTGGTTTTTACACAGACCTTTCAAAGCCCGGCATTAGGTTCTAGATGCCACTCGGCAAAGTCCAATGTTACAGAGGGTTGCTCATCTTCACTTTCTTGACTTGTCTCTCCAGGTCTGGAACAGACGAAAGTTCTGTGATCAGTTCTTGGGGCAGGTCACTCTGGATGCTGACCCCAGTGACTGCCGTGATCTGAAGTCCCTGTACCTGCGTAAGAAGGGTGGCCCAACTGCCAAAGTTAAACAAGGCCACATCAGCTTCAAGGTTATTTCCAGTGATGATCTCACTGAGCTCTAAGTCTCCAGCTCCAGGGAATCCTGACAGAGCTTTCCCATCCTTTTATTTTCTGTCAGATGCTAGATCTTATCTAGGATTCATAATCTTTTGAAAGAAAGAAATTCACAGTAATTAACTTTGCCTTTCTTCTGATAAGTTCCCCATACCTCCCCATCCGAGTAGCGTAAGTAGCTACGTAACCTATATACCTCCAGCAGCTGGACAGGGGGAGGTGACAGTCCTATCTGGAGATCAGACAGATGTTGGCCAAGGAAAGATCTCTGGGGCTTCCGGGGGTGAGATTCATGCAGGACAACGACAACAGCCTGGATACCCTACCGATGTCTTAGCTGTTTTCAGGTGCCCAAAATGTCTCCCCCGTAGGGCATGTTGAGGAAGGCGGAGGGGTGATCAAGGCCAAGCAGGTCTAGCCTGACATCCCAGCTCCTGACTGAACACTACAGGTGTCCCAGCAGCCTTTTACCCAGCAGCCACAGCCTGTTTATACATCCCCAGCCCTTACCGCCGGCACCGCCATCACCACCACCACCAACCACCACCTCTGGAAAGCGTAGTCCTGCCCTGACCCAAGTCACCCCCCACAGTAGGTTTTACCTTCATGTTGAGGAAGCTTCCTAGGTGCTTAATCAAGAGCTGGAGTTCCGTGAGGCTCAGACAGTGGGAAGGGCCCGAGCTCCAGCTCCATGGAAGCCAGCTGTGTGCCACAAGAGGGAAAAGTGGAAGAAGCTGCAGTGGGAGACAAAGCCTCCGTCCCCCACGCATCCACACACACCTACACTCACACACGCGCACGTGGGCGCGCACGAACTACCGTTCAGGCAGTCAGCGGGCAAGAGGAAGGATGAATGAGGACCACGCAGGATAAAAGGACGAGAGACTCCATCCAGGCAGAGTCTCGCCAGTTTGGGGCCCCTGACTGCAAATGTGAAACCTCCTGCTGCTGCTAGGTTTACAAACAAGCCCGTTGTCCTGTGCCTCCTAATATCGTTGGTACTGAAGACCCCACCTGGGGGGCTTGAGACCCCTCAGGCTTTTCTCCCAGTTGGGAGCGTTCACTCCCTGGGGGTGTTTGTTTGCCCTCTTGTTTTTTCAGTCCTTCTATAGAATTTTCTCTAGAGTCAGTCATTCTGAAATGTTCTTCCCTCCATCTCCTCTATCAACATTCTACCCCTCCTTCAAGGCCCAGCATAAATGCCACCTCCTCCATGAAGCCTTTCCCCATTCCCCAAGCTCCACCTCCTAGAATATTTCAACGCTTCTGCAATGATGAATAAAATGACATAGTTGTAGTATACTTAGTCTAGCCCAGCACGCGATCATTTAAAACATTTTGTAGTTTTCTTAGCTCGCTCCATTTCCTACCATGGTTTTCAGTCTAACTTCTGCAGTGCCTTTACCACACTGCCTTACATAATCCAAACCACAATAAAGTTCACGTTTAATAAATTGACCAGTCTTGACTTGATTTGGTGGCACAGGAGAGATGGCAAGAGTGGCTGTCTGCTGAGACTCCTTTGCGAGCGGTTAGAGGTGGGGGTGGGAGGAGGGGTACTTCCTGCAACCGGAGCCCAGGCTTAAGTCTGATGGATGCAGAGCCCTTGGCTGTATTCATCCGGGGGGGGGGGAGGGGCTGGTAGAATGGAGAGGGGGTCCTTTTCTAGTCCATATTTAGGGGTATTTGTGTGATATCAGGGGTTACATGATTTTGAAACCCCTCTGAGATTGGACTCAAGGCCAAAGCTACAGTGGCCAGATCGTTCAAGGGCAGGCCTTCCAACAGGAGACGATATCATCCTCCCTCCCACCATATCCCTGAGAGCAGAACGGATGTGAAGACTTCATTCACTTGCTTCCACACTTAATTTGTCATCTGCCCATTTTAGGGTTAGACTAGGAGGGAAACTCCTCTCCTTTTTCCTTGAGCTCTTCCTCCTGACAGGACAGGATGCCCAGACAGGGGAGGCATCTCCAAGCTCAGCAGAACTGACCTCAAGCACAGTCCTCATTCCCTGTCCCTGCAATACTAAGCCAGAACACACTAGAGATGACATCTTAAAGACAGGCATTTAGGTGTGGTAGAACTTTTTCAGAAATGAAGTCTCTGATGCAGATAATGTAATAGTTCTATATGGTCACCAGATGGCACTATGATATTATGATTAAGCTCAAACGCTCTGCCACTTTTTAAGGATGAGAAATTTTCTCCCCAGATAAGAATAAAGACACAGACGTAGAGAATGGACTTGAGGGCACGGGGAAGGGGAAGAGTAATCTGGGACAAAGTGAGAGAGTGGCATGGACATATATACACTACTGAATGTAAAACCGATAGCTAGTGGGAAGCGGCCGCATAGCACAGGGAGATCAGCTCGGTGCTTTGTGACCACCTAGAGGGGTGGGATAGGGAGGGTGGGAGCGGGGCTCAAGAGGGAGGGGATATGGGGATATATGTTATGTATAGCTGATTCACTTTGTTATACAGCAGAAACTAACACACCATTGTGAAGCAATTATACTCCAATAAAGATGTAAAAAAAAAGTAGAAAAGAAAAAGAACTAACACGTTTTTGATTGTCTGCTATGTGTCAGACTCCATGCTCAATGCTTTATATATGTAATCTCATTTTAATTCGCATAACCATATGAAGTGTTGTTATTATCTCTATTTTTGAAAAATAAGGAAATGAAGGAACAGAGAGGATAAATAATATTTATCACACTTATAACAGAGAGGATAAATAACATTTATCACACATATCAGAGAGGATAAATAACAAATAAGTAACAACTCAAGGTTGTTAGTCAGTAATCATATAATGATTATTAATCAGATAATAATGTCTATTCGACTCCTAAACCTTGAACTTTTCCATAAAAATATGCTGTCCCCCAGAAAGTGGTAACATCTTCGCTACATCTGTACCAGCTGTGTATCCATAATATTGTACCAAGAACTGTACAAATACCAAACGTTTCTCTCAGAATCTTTACCTCTCTAACTTACATACGCATGCGTATATGTACGTATGCACACATATAAAGTGTCAGTAGACTTCGTCTTCCCAAAAGGAATCCAGTGCACTAATACGTATCAATATGTATTATCTGATAACAGCATAAATGACTCTCAAAATAATTATGCTGGCTGAAAGAAGGCAGAAAAAAAAGGGTGCATCCTGCCTGGTTCTGTTCACATAAAACCTCGAAAATGTGAACTACTCTGTAGTGACATAAAACTTCTCATTGGTTGCCTGGGGAGGTGGGGAGGGGAGAGAGGAAAGAAATACAAAGTGACCAGAGGAACATTTGGGGAGTAATGATTAGGTTCATAATTTTGGAACTATTGTGTATCTTAGTTGTCTCGTTGGTTACACGACTGTATGCATTTCTCAAAACTCGACTGAATTTTACTATAAATAAATTTTTAAGAAGTGGAGCCTTATAACCACTTTACCATCCCCTTCTAATCTTTTACATTCTCATAGGTATTATATCTGAATAGATTAAAAATTCCTCCAGACAATGTTATAATTTTTTCTTTCAACAGTCCTACATATTTTAAAGAACTTAAGGGGAGGAAAATAGTATTTTATACTTACTATTTCTGTTTTGTGTCTTTATTTCTGAAGTTCCAAGATTCTCTTTGGTATCATTTATATTCACCCTGAAGAACTCTCATTAGCATTTCTTTTAGATCTGTTGATGAATTCTCTTAGTTTTTCTTCATCTGAGAATATCTTTATTTTGCTTTCATTCCTGAAGAATATTTTTGCTGGATATAGAATTCAGGTTTGGCAGTTCTTCCCTTTAAGCGATTTAAAGACATTATTCCTTTCTCTTCTGCCCTCTGTGGTTTCTGCTGAGAAATCCACAGTATTCAAATTCTTGTTTTATATATATTATGTTTCATTTTGCTCTATCTTCTTGCAAAATTTTTCTTTATCTTTAGTGTTCAGCAGTACTATTAACTGTCTAGGAGTGATTTTCTTTATGTTTATACAGTTTGGAGTTCACTGAGTTCTTGAATGTGTAAATATACGTCTTTGATCAAATTTGGGGAAGTTTTCAGTAATTATTTATTCAAAAATTACTTACTGCACCAATTTCTTTTTCTGTTCCCTCTGGACCTTTAGTGACATGACTATTAGACATTTTTATATTGCCCCAGAGATCTTGGAAGCTTTGTTCATAATTTAACTTTAATTAAAAAAATGTACATGGGGTGAATGATTTGATAGAAATAAGCACAGAGAACTGTTAGACACCAAGGAGGTACACCCAATCCCTGGGGTCAGGGAAAGCCTTCTGGAAGAGGTGATGTCTAAGCCGAAACCTGATGGATGAATACAATTGGCCAAATGAAGGAGGGAGGGACCAACAGTGACAGGCAATGAGAATGACGTGTGCAAGTGCAGGGACTTGCAAGGGAGCATGGAATGTTTGGAGAAAAACAATTCGTTGCGGTTGAAACATATGGTGCCAATGTGGGAGTGATGAAAGATGACGTTCAAGCAGTAAACGGAACGAATCATGAGAGGTCTTATATTTCAGGATAGGCATTTTTGACTTAACCAATCCTGAGGACAACTGGGAAACAGAAAAAAATTTTTTTAATGTGAATGGAGTTTCTTTTTCTTCTTTTCTGAATTTTCTCGTGTTTTTATATTGGACATGTATCATTTTTTATCATAACAGTTTTAGTAAAAATATAATTCACATATCATACAACTCACCAATTTAAAGTGTACAATTCAATGGTTTTTGGTTTATTTATAGAGTTGAGCAACCGTTACCACAATCAATTTTAGAACAATTACATCACTTCCAAAAAAGAAACCCTGTACTCCCCACTTCCTCCTAATCCCCTTCTCCTCCGCTTTAGGAAACCACTAATCTACCTTCTGTGTCTATGGATTTGCCTATCCTGGACATTTCATGTAAATAGGGTTATACAAAGTGTCGCTTTTTGTGTTTGGCTTCTTCTTTTTTTTTTTTTTTTTTTTTTTGCGTTACGCGGGCCTCTCACTGTTGTGGCCTCTCCCGTTGCGGAGCACAGGCTCCGGACACGCAGGCTCAGCGGCCATGGCTCACGGGCCCAGCCGCTCCGCGCCATGTGGGATCTTCTCGGACCGGGGCACGAACCCATGTCCCCTGCATCGGCAGGCAGACTCTCAACCACTGCACCACCAGGGAAGCCCCTGGCTTCTTTTATTTAGCACAATATTTTCAAGGTTCATCTGTACTGTAGCATGGATCAGTACTTCATTTCTTTTTATCTCCAGATAATATTCCATCGTATGGACATACCACATTTTATTTATTCATTCACCAGTTGATGGAAATTTGGGTTGCTTCCCCTTTTTGGCTATTGTGAATAATGCTGCTGTGAACATTTGTGTACATGTCTTTGTGGGGACATATATTTTCAATTCTCTTGGGTATGTAGCTACGAGTGGAATTGCTGGATCACACAGTAACTGTATGCTTAACTGTTTGAGTAACTGACAGATTGTGTTCTAAAGCAGCTGCACCATTTTGCATTCCCACCAGCAGTGTATAAAGTTTCCAATTTCTCTACATCCTTGCCAATACTTGCTATTATCCGTCTTCTTAATTATTTCCATCCTAGTGGGTGTGAAGTTGATATCTCATTGTGGTTTTGATTGCATTTCTCTAATGGCTAAGAATGTTGAGCATCTTTTTTTTTTTTTCGGTACGTGGGCCTCTCACTGCCGTGGCCTCTCCCGCTGTGGAGCACAGGCTCCAGACGCGCAGGCCCAGCAGCCATGGCTCATGGGCCCAGCCGCTCTGCAGCATGTGGGATCCTCCCAGACTGGGGCACGAACCCTCATCCCCTGCATCGGCAGGCTGACTCTCAACCACTGCGCCACCAGGGAAGCCTGTTGAGCATCTTTTTATGTGCTTATTGGCTATTTGTACATATTTTTTTGAAAAATGTCTATTCAAATCCTTTGTCCATTTTTAATTGGGTTGTCTTTTTATTATTGAGTTATAGTTTCTCTTTATATATTCTGGATCTAATCCATTTAATAGATATGTGATTTGCAAATAGTTCCTCCCATTCTGTGGGTTGTCTTTTCTATTTCTTGATGGTGTTCTTTGAAGCAAAAAAGTTTTTAATTTTGGTGATGTCCAATGTATCTATTTTTGTATCTTTTGTTGTTTATGGTTTTGGTGTGATATCTAAGGAACCACTGTCTAATCGAATGTCACAAGATTTATGCCTATGTCCTCGTCTAAGAGTTTTGTAGTGTCAGCTCTTTCATGTACATTTTTGACCCATTTTGAGTTAATTTTTGTATGTTGATGTATGGCAAGGGTCCAAATTCATCCTTTTGCGTATGGGTATCCAGTTGTCTTAGCACCATTTCTTGAAAAGACTATTCTTTCCACCATTGTATAGTTTTGGCGCTCTTACTGAAAACCAGTTGACCACAAATGTATGGGTTTATTTCTGAGCTCTCAATTCTATTCCATTGATCTATAAGTCTGTCTTTATGCCAATACTAGACTGTCTTGACTACTGTAGTTCTGTAGTAAGTTTTGAAATCAGAAATGTGAGACCTCCAATTTTGTACTTCCATTTCAAAATTGTCTTGGCTATTCTGGCTCTCTTGCACTTCCATATAAATTTTAGGGTAAGCTTGTAATTTCTGCAAAGAGCCAGCTGGTATTTTGTCAAGGATTGCTTTTAACGTGTAGATCAAATTGGGTAATATTGCCATCTAACAATGTTAAATAGCATTTAATTGAACAACATCAAAATGAACATGGGACATGCATTACTTTTTAGATTAAAGTAAAACTAATATTATTTGTCTACAAAATGGTGCACTAACCTCATTTAAGGTCCCCTCTCAGCAAGTGCCCCATCTCCCTCTTGTGGCGTTTCTTTTTTTTACTTTTTTTTTTTTTTTTGCGGTACGCGGGCCTCTCACTGTTGTGGCCTCTCCCGTTGCGGAGCACAGGCTCCGGACGCGCAGGCTCAGCGGCCATGGCCCACGGGCCCAGCCGCTCCGCGGCACGTGGGATCCTCCCGGACCGGGGCACGAACCCGTGTCCCCTGCATAGGCAGGCGGACTCTCAACCACTGCGCCACCAGGGAAGCCCCGTGTTGTTTCTAACTGGTTCTTTAGAAACAGAAACAAAGACCTTGCTATTAGAAGTGGGGCATATCAAAAAGAGGCAGTTCTGACCCTGAGAATTCTTGGTTTTGCAGACTCCCTGTTGTATAGTCCCATGCTGTGCAAGGGTAGAGGAAAACTATCATTTATCAAGAGCATATTGTCTGCCAAGTCCAGTGCCCTGCATTTCCCCACAACATGGTCTCATTCGATCTTTACCATGACATTTTACATGGGTATAACAATTCCAGTTTTACAGATGATGAAGTGAAAGCCTTGGGAGGTTAAGAAATTGGATCAAACTCATAGGGCTATTAGGTGGCAGAGGTGGGATTTGAAACAAAGTTGTTCTAACTCCAGAGCCTCTGATAGTCCCAGTGCTCCCATGCCCTGAGACCACTGAGAGTATGAAAACATCTGTCCAAACCCCTTTTAAACCTGCTTCCCAGACCTAGCAGAGGGGTCTCACCTCCTTTCTCTGGACCTTCTTAAGCTGTTGAGTTGCTCCCACATTCTCCTTACAGATGTCAAGGGTCACAAGGGAAGTCTGTAGTCTGTGCCAGGGTTCTTATCCCAGCTAACCTGGACTCTGTCTGGCACAGTACAACTCTCCAGAAGAGCTCTGCCCAGAGATGGGCATTGCCTTTTGTCCCAGGGCTGGACTTATAGACAAACCAACAACACTCATACTTTTGGATTTTAGGGTAAACCTCTCACCTGGTAAAACCTTTGGGATAAAGGTCTCAGTGACAATTGTGTAAAGAACCCATTTTACTCCATAATGGAAAATTTCTGTGTGTCTATCTCTAGACCACTATAAGGCCATTTCCAAGGATTCTGAATATATTGAACCCATCCAGGTTATTGGCCAAGGACCATACCTTCTTTCTTAAAAAATTTTTTAATTTATTTTTTAATTGAAGTATAGCTGATTTACAATGTTGTGTTAATTTCTGCTGTATAGCGAAGTGATTCAGTTATACATATACACATTCTATTTTTAATATTCTTTTCCATTATGGTTTATTACAGGATATTGACTATAGTTCCCTGGGCTATACAGTAGGACCTTGTTGTTTATCCATTCTATATATAATAACTTACATCTGATAACCCTAACCTCCTACTCTATCCCTCCCCCCACCCCCACCCCCTTGGCAACCACAAGTCTGTTCTCCCTGAAGGACTATACCTTCTTGAGCATCAAGGAGAGAGGAGAATCAGCTTACTTTCCTGGATGGAGGCTGGCTTGCAGCAATTGGAAGGGCAAATCCAAACACTACAAAATAGAGAACACGGTGTGATTTCTTCTGAATGTTGCCCAGTACAAAGCTGCCCTCCCCTCTTTATCAGTCTGTGCATTCTCAGCCTCAGAACTAATTATATCATTGGCCTCATATGCTTCTCCTATGGGATCATCATACAGGGAGAGTTTGCAATCACGAACTACAGTCAATGTTCTTCAGCATTTTTTTCCACTCCCTACTGGCATAGGGATCATTAATTTTGATTTATTGATGTGACTTTGTTATGTGGTTCCCATATCTCTCCATGGATCTATAAGCAGGGGTCATGGCTTCTGTTTAGAAAGTATTAGACAAGCTTTTGAACTTGATATGAGGATCCACATGAAGGGCATATAATGGAGAGCAAGGGGTCCATGCTGATGGTGCCAGAGAGTCTATGCAAAGGATTTAAGAAGGGTCATGACATGGTCAGGTTTGCTTTTCTGAACAAACACTAGCACAGTGTGAATCAGAAGAGTGCCAAGAATGGAAACTAGGAGACTGGTTCCTTCAGGCCTTCCTTATTTATTTTGCTGCAATATTCCCCAAATACTGGGGATAAAGAGTAAGGGATAGTTTAAAAGATATTTAATAGGAGGAATCATAAGAACGTGGTAACTGAGGAGACAGTAGGGGTAAATAAAAATGAAGAGAAGCTCAAGGATTATGCCTAGATTTCTGACTTGGGTAGTTATGGGAGACAGAACACAGGGAGAGGCTCTGATATGGTGAATACGAGCTAATGCATTCAGTTTGCAACAGTTTGAGTATCGAGTGACTTTGGGACACATTAATGGAGATTTCAAGTAGGTAGATGTATTTACAATTAGGATCTGAAGTGTCGAGGAGACATATGGGCTGGAGATATTAATTTGGGAGTTATGATATAGGTGGGGATAGGAGACTTGGGTGTGAATAAAATAAACCATGAAAGAATCCTGGGAAAACACCTACCTGTGAAGGATGGTTGGAAGTAGGACTCTGAAAAGGGAACTGGAGAAGTGGAAAACAGAGAAGTAAGAGAATGATCGGGAAAGAGTGGTCACAGTACCAAGACAAGATAGGGTTTCGAGAAGAAAGGAACAGCCAACATTCACTGAGTCAACTAAGGTTTACAGAATGACTGCTGTGTGCCTGGGGATGCCTCAGGGAATTAAAAAAAAGATATTTGCCCTGGTGGAGCTTACATTCAACTGGGAAGAGTCAGACAACAGATAGAAGAAATAGATGAAATGGTAGAGCATGAAAGAAGTTGATAGATATTATGAGGAAAAGGACCAGGGGAAGCATATCAGGAATCCTGGGTGGGGGGGTGGAAGCAGTTGAAATAGGGTAATCAGGTAGACCTCGTTGAAAAAGAAATATTTGAGCAAAGACCTAAAGGAAGTGAGACATGAGATGTGTGGCTACCTGAGGGAAGTGTTTTCCAATAAGAAGGAACAGTCATCACAGAGGCTCTGAGGCAAACACATGGCTGAAATGTTTGGGAACTAGCAAGGAACCAGTGTTCCTGGAGCAGAACGTGTGAAGGGGAGAATAGAAGGGGATGAAAAGTGGGGGCGGTACACACAGTGGAGGGCCTTGTAAGTCATTATAAGGACTTTGTCTTTACTTTGAGAGGAATATGAAACCATTGGCGAGTTCTGATTTATGTTGAATGTCCCGTTGAGACTATAGTTAGGCAAGCATAGAAGCAAGGAGACCAGTTAAGAGGCCACTGTAACAGTCCAAGCAAGAGATGAAGATGCCTTGGATCAGGTTGGTTGTGGTAAAGGTGGTCGGATTTTATATACATATATTCACAAATACACACACACACACACACACACACACACACTCTCACACTCAAAATCATATACAGATGGTACCTGACTTATGATGTTTCCACTTACAATTTTTCGACTTCACGATGGTGCAAAAGCAATATGCATTCAGTAGAAATCATACTTCGAATTTTGAATTTTGATCTCTTCCCAGGCTAGTCTCTTGTGATGCTGGGTAGTGGCAGTGAGCCGCAGCTCCCAGTCAGCCATGCGATCGTGAAGGTAAACTATTGATACACTGACAACCATTCTTTACCCGGACAACCATTCTGTTTTTCACTTTTTTTTTTTTTTTGGTGGAGCACGGGCTCCGGACGCGCAGGCTCAGCGGCCGTGGCTCACGGGCCCAGCCGCTCCGTGGCATGTGGGATCGTCCCGGACCGGGGCACGAACCCGTGTCCCCTGCATCAGCAGGCGGACGCTCAACCACTGCGCCACCAGGGAAGCCCCCTGTTTTTCACTTTTAGTGCAGTATTCAATCAATTACATGAGACCTGGAACACTTTATTATCAAACAGACTTTGTGTTAGGTGGTTTTGCCCAACTGTAGGCTCATGTAAATGTTCTGAGCACGTTTAAGGTAGGTTAGGCTAAGCTATGATATTTGGTAGGTTAGGTGTATTAAATGCTCTTTCAGCTTACAGCTTAAAATGCTTTCAACTTACAATGGTTTATTGGGATGTAACCCCATTATAAGTCGAGGAAGATCTGTTGTTTCTTTTTAGTCAGTTTCATTGAAGTATAACTTAAATACAATGAGATTGCCCAATTTTAATTGCATGGTTCAGTTATGGGTCAGCAATGCATTATATGGATGCTGTAATGCCTCCGGCTAAAAATAAATCGAAATAGCTGGATTTTCCCCAAGAGTATTGTCTTATGGCTTTAAGAGTATTACGGAATGGATTTGGCAATATAGGAAGGGAAAAGATTTGGTAACTATTAAAGAACTGGTTATTTCAGCTAAAGATGGATAAGGACTGGAAATACAAACGTGAGGCACACAGCTGGATGCCATCCCCAGACGCAAGCCACCAGTGTTAGCAAAGATTTCTTGCTTTTGGATGGAGATGGGGAAACAATGGGGTGCATGCTCACACCATCTACACACTTCACCAACCAGGGCCCTCCCAGTCTGGTCCTACGTAGGACTAGAAGGTCTCTAACAATGGCTACTGCACTATGGAAGAAACACTTCTCCGCATTTGGACTGCCGGCTGAAATTCACTCAGGGCAGTGGCTACTCTTTTTTTTTTTTAACTAATAGGGGAAAGTTTGGTGGGGAAACAGGTATTTATATAATCTCAAATTGTGTCCCCACAAAATATTTATTAATTACTTTTTTTAAACATCTTTATCGGAGTATAATCGCTTTACAATGGTGTGTTAGTTTCTGCTGTACGACAAAGTGAATCAGCTATATGTACACATATATCCCCATATCCCCTCCCTCTTGCGTCTCCCTCCCACCCTCCCTATCCCACCCCTCTAGGTGGTCACAAAGCACCGAGCTGATCTCCCTGTGCTATGCGGCTGCTTCCCACTAGCTATCTATTTTACATTTGGTAGTGTATATATGTCCATGCCACTCTCTCACTTCGTCCCAGCTTACCCTTCCCCCTCCCTGTGTCCTCAAGTCCATTCTCTACATCTGCGTCTTTATTCCTGTCCTGCCCCTAGGTTCAGATAAAGAAGATAGGGCAGTGGTTACTCTTGAAGGTGCTCCAATTGGCCAGGATATTTTAAAAGGATAATAATAATAATAACTACCATTTATTGAGTACCTACTTTGTGACCAAATGAGCATTGTGATATGTCAACTTCTTCATTCTTCACAGCCCCATCATGTGTATTTATCCTATTTTTATAATTGCTACTAACACTTAGATAAGAAAAGTGAAATGCAATTGTAGCCCTGAAATCTAAATTCATAATCCCATGTCAACCTCAGGGAGATCCATAATTTACAAGATTCGAGTGAATTGACAGCACCTGGTCCAGTCTATTTGCGGCAAGAGCAAAAGACATGGTGGGGGCCAGGACGGAGCATTCTTGGTACTGGGGTGCTACCCTACTAGGAGTGATGATGTTACTCTCATTATTTTATTTTTGGTGGGAAAACCCACTACCCAGAGACTTCTATGGGGGAGGAAGTGGAAGGTATGGAAATTTAGGAAGCTGATATAATATAGATCTAGACTAAAGTAGAAACTACTAGAAACACGCAGATTACCACCCCCCAAGGCATTTTGCAGCAACCTTGAATGGAAGAAGCACCAGAGCAATGTTGAAGTATGATGACAGGAGCTGCAGGAAGGGATGCTGAGTGATGTTGAAGAATCGGGGGCCTCCCTGGTGAGCCCCAAATGGTTGCCCTATCCATAGACAGGGAGAAAAATGGGGTGAACCTATCACAGTGGGTCACAGTGTGTACTCCAGCCAATAGGTAATTAAGGGAAAGCCACTGGGCCACTGTCCACATGCCGGCCGGAAAAGTAAGTGCCCCTCCAGGCAGGGTTCATTCCTTTACTTCTTAAACACTTCGAGTCTGAGGAGCAAAACTTGTACTCGGTCTGGACGGGCCACGTCAGGTGTAGCCAGGCACCCATGACAATGACGAAGAACAACATGGTTGGGAATTATTCATTATAGTGTGTGTGTGTGTGTGTGTGTGATTGGGAATTATTCTTTATAGAGTGTGTGTGTGTGTGTGTGTGTGTGATTGGGAATTATTCTTTATAGAGTGTGTGTGTGTGTGTGTGTGTGATTGGGAATTATTCTTTATAGTGTGTGTGTGTGTGTGTGTGTGATTGGGAATTATTCTTTATAGTGTGTGTGTGTGTGTGTGTGTGTGAGAGAGAGAGATTGGGAATTATTCATTATAGTGTGTGTGTGTGTGTGTGTGTGATTGGGAATTATTCTTTATAGAGTGTGTGTGTGTGTGTGTGTGTGTGATTGGGAATTATTCTTTATAGAGTGTGTGTGTGTGTGTGTGTGTGTGATTGGGAATTATTCTTTATAGAGTGTGTGTGTGTGTGTGTGTGTGATTGGGAATTATTCTTTATAGTGTGTGTGTGTGTGTGTGTGTGATTGGGAATTATTCTTTATAGTGTGTGTGTGTGTGTGTGTGTGTGAGAGAGAGAGATTGGGAATTATTCATTATAGTGTGTGTGTGTGTGTGTGTGTGATTGGGAATTATTCATTATAGTGTGTGTGTGTGTGTGTGTGATTGGGAATTATTCTTTATAGTGTGTGTGTGTGTGTGTGTGTGTGAGAGAGAGAGATTGGGAATTATTCATTATAGTGTGTGTGTGTGTGTGTGTGTGTGTGATTGGGAATTATTCTTTATAGTGTGTGTGTGTGTGTGATTGGGAATTATTCTTTATAGAATGTGTGTGTGTGTGTGTGTGTGAGAGAGAGAGATTGGGAATTATTCATTATAGTGTGTGTGTGTGTGTGTGTGTGATTGGGAATTATTCTTTATAGTGTGTGTGTGTGTGTGATTGGGAATTATTCTTTATAGTGTGTGGTGTGTGTGTGTGTGTGAGATTGGGAATTATTCATTATAGTGTGTGTGTGTGTGTGTGTGAGATTGGGAATTATTCATTATAGTGTGTGTGTGTGTGTGTGTGTGATTGGGAATTATTCATTATAGTGTGTGTGTGTGTGTGTGATTGGGAATTATTCTTTATAGAGTGTGTGTGTGTGTGTGTGTGTGTGTGTGAGAGAGAGATTGGGAATTATTCATTATAGTGTGTGTGTGTGTGTGTGTGAGATTGGGAATTATTCATTATAGTGTGTGTGTGTGTGTGTGTGTGATTGGGAATTATTCATTATAGTGTGTGTGTGTGTGTGTGTGTGTGTGTGTGTGTGTGGTGGGGAGCCTCTGATTGTGAGGCCAAGAAAGAAAAGATGGTGGAAAACCTGAAGGCCTGAGAAAGTGAGGCCAACTAAAGTGGGCACGTGGCACCTTATGGCTCATTAAGCCTGTGGCCATGTGTTGAGCCTCAGCTTTCCCATCTGAGGAACAGTGATTCCTAGAAGGTCATAGAGAGTGCAAAGGCCCAGCACAGCCAACAATGCCTCCTTTATAGTACAGATGTTAGTGCAGATGACATCAAGGTTTTGACTTCTTTAATAGCCTATAAAATGCTATGATCCATACACAGTTTGAAGGAGGGCTTAAGGTAGGTGTTAATAACCTTCAAAATGATACAATGAGTTAGAAAAGATCATAGGAGTGTACCGTGGAGCTAAACGAAAAGAGTTTCACTGACTCTGGAATTGATCCTCTTATGAGCATCATCTTATGAAAGGGAAATGTTTTAGATTCCAGATGTTTATCCTGGTACCATAGGCTACTCTGATATTAATACACACGCCTGTGTCATCAATAAGCACATCACTCTAAGAGTTACATCAGAGTTACATCATCCATGTAACTCTGTCACGGGAGAGGTATCTTCGATGGAATTTTAAAAATTCATGAATGTAGCTTCTTACATGAACCTCTTGAGATAGATTGTCTCCCAGTGTGGCAGGTAAAACCTTTATTGTTCGGGATTTGGTAACGTGGGTCTGCACACTGTGTGGTAGCCGCATCGTTTTGATGCTAGACGTGTTGGTGAGATTGATGATAACGTATGGAATCTAGACAGTATTTATCCAAAGGATTTAGAAGGCTATATTGCAAACTGGGACAATATTGTCTTTTCCACAGTCAAGTCTTATGCTAGGAATACCCCGAAAGCAGATTAGGACATACGCACTTGTGCTTCAGGTGAAAAACACCTTCCCAAACACAATACACCCAAAATTAGAAGAACAATCATTGCTGAAGGTAGCAATGGACCGATGTGACCAGAGATTAAGATCGTCTTGAAGGGGACTACTTTGGTAATCCCTTCTCTCTACTTGAATAGCTAGAGGAATAACTGTATCTCATTCAAGTGAGATTCAAATTTTTTAGGAATTATGTCACACAGCCATTTAAATATGAAGGAGATTTTAACCACCTAAAGTCTGTGGGAAACATAGCAGGGCTTCTCATTTGTGCCTACAGCAGGGTTTCAGGACACATCAAGAGGTTTATTCTGTCCTATAACACTGTTGGAACATAACATTCCCATCCTGTATTTTAAAGCACAGCAATTCAGTTTTACTTGTTGTAGAATTAAAAGTTTCTCATTATGAATTTTGTTCTCGTGGGACACCGTAGGCTGAGGAGCCGGTCAACCCATGCTCACAGGAAAGAACTCACAGGCAATTAGATTTGAGTTCCCTGCTTCCCCAGGGAGGCCTCGGAAGTGCCTGAAGAGAAAGTGGGAATTCTCACTACCTCAGATGGGCAGGACTAGGGACAGGTGGAATTAAGTTAGGGAGGAACTTCTTGATACCAAGGTAATTAGCAGCTGGTGGCGGAAATGGATTGGGACATGATATCCAGCCAGCATCCTAGCTCCTTGCCATGACCTCTGAAATGTCACGGGGGAGGTACCATGCAGTTTGTTGCTTTTCTTGTTGGAAACTTTGAGATAATTGCAGATCCACGTGGAGCTGTAAGAACTAAAACAGAGAGATTCCTATGCACGCTTTACCCATTTTCCCCCAATGGTAACAGAGCCTGTTGCTTCATACTTTGTGGGAATGTATGTCCCTAGGAAACAGGACGAGGGTACTCTAGTGAAAACATTAAAGTACACGTAGAATGGAACCAAACTGCCAATTTCCTTTTTATTCCAAGGAGGGCTGCTTGGAAGAAAATGGTGAATTTATAAAGGAATGTCTCCAGCAGACGCTGTGAATTAACTTCCATGGAAAGCGGTGGGCCTGAAAGGGGCCAGGCTATGCACAGGTTGACCTGACGAGCCCCAAGAAGGGAGGGGGGAAACGAAGGCCAGACTTGTTCCCTGGTTCAATGAGGCGACAGAAATGGAAAAAGAACCACCCAAAGGGGTCCGAAGATGTAGCAGAATCAGCTGATTTCATGGGAAGGGCTTCTGCTGTCAGGTATAGAAAAGAAAACAAGTTATAAAATAGATAACCAATAAGGACCTACTGTATAGCACAGGGAACTATACTCAGTATCTTGTAATGACCTATATTGAAACAGAATGTAAAAAAAAGAATATATGTATATATTATATATATATATATCTGAATCACTTTGCTGTACACCTGAAACTAACACACTGTAAATCAACTATATTTCAATAAAAATTAAAAAAAGAAACCCAGTAAAAAGCAACCTGCTATGAAACTGCAAGTAAGTCGATGAGTCGCCCCAGTGCCCTCCCCAGAGGCTCTTAGCACCAGGGACTGGTGTGGCTATTGAAGATATAGATCAGCAGAGTGGCAAGCACAGTAGCAATGGGAAAGTGGCATGGGTACAGGATTAGCAGAAGGCAGTGACAGCAGTGGTGCTTGACGCAGGTATGTGGAAAGCCACCAGATACCACCCAGGTGTCTGGAGGCCAGGGCTGCGTGGGATGTAGAGAACACCCACGATGTGGGAGGCTCTTCGGGTATTACCCCTCCCCCTTCACTAGGAGGTCAGGGACTTAGATGAGGCTAGAGTTCCAGCAACTGAGCTAGTAGGGCTGAGCTGCAGAGTAAGACATTTATCATTGTTTGGGACACTGTTCCTCTAAGTTGTTGTGAAAACGGGAAATGCCTTTGAAATTTTCTCTTCTGATGGAAGATACTGCTAACCTGCTAACACGTAAAAAGTATTTCTACTTTAATAGGGATAGAAAAATGGAGGAAATCTGTCAATCCAAGTTGGAAGGCCATGAGGCTAATAGTGGGAGAGGCAACATAGGAATTCATGCGCATGGGCAGTAGAGAGCTTGGCTAAAGGCCAACGACTGGGATTCTCGCTTAGTTGCCCATTCACATGTACAGAAATGTCTCTTTTGCTTTCAACATGGAGAGAGTCAGTGAGAGAAATAAAGCTTGCGTGTAAATCCAGTGAACTGAAAACAACCAAATAGCATTTGGTAAGATATATAAAACGTTCGAAGGAAATATAGTACCACTGGGTGTCCACTTACACAAAGGTTATCAAATTATATACACAAGCTCCAGAAGGAACACTAGCCCCACTGTACAAGTACTACCAGGGTAACAAACCTCCAGGTTGCTAAACCCCTGGTGTTTTTAGCTTGTCGGGAGGACTCAGTTTCTGACAAACCTGACTCCAATATGTTCATTTAGCTGCTTTCAATGAACTTTACTGTCATTTAGTCACACTTGGAGGTTGTTTTTAAAAGAAAAGTTATCTTTCTCAGAAAAGTCCACAGGGCCTGACATACAGCAGGAGCTCAATAAATCCTTTTTGAATGAGAGTGAATGTTCTCAGTAACATGGTTTTGGAACTTCTCCTGTGAACTGTGGCCCTTGATTTCTACATGTAAGATAAAAACTAAACATTATGGAGATGGCTTTACTTGTTCCGAATTTTCCAAGCAGAAAGATGAGCAAAAACAAATTATTTATTACATACGGTTTCTTTCGGCAGTTTCCCTTCATCTACCTTTTGCCCTGCATTGAGTTTACACATTTGTCTCTCTGAGCTATTCTATGTAGAAACCAGATGGAGACTCTGGGCCTGAGTTATCTAGTGGTAGGATCTGCAGGACATTTCCCATATTGCTTACAAGGCTGGACGTTTCCCTGTCTTGATACCTGCGGGAGAATGCTACCCTCCAACCCGTGAAGCAGGTAAATGCCAATGCCAAGGGGGTGGGTGGAAAGGTGACAGAAGAGAGGAGCACCAGCTCAGTGATGTTTGTCATTTTTATTTGCAATACTTTAGGTCCAAGTTTCAAACTGCAATATTTTTACACTCAAGACACAGTCATGCACAATCCATATTTCAATTTTCTATTGCTTCAACCACAATTTAAAATAACAATATTGGAAACAAAAGTCCTTAAAAAGATCGGATGCTGAGGTCAGAAGGATGGAACCGTACCATCAGCAGGTTTACAAAAGAAATAACTTACTTAAAAATCAAACAAACAGAAAGACCATAAATACCTTTAATCCAAAGTTACATAAGAAGTTCACTACACATGGGTTTACAGATAACACATTTTAACAAAAGCACAGCCAAATGAGAAACAATTCTGATAAACAATGAAAATGCAGATCCTCCTTAACTTGTTTCGTCTGGATATTATGAGTATAATCCCAGTAGCCATCACTACCCTGTGATCTGTCTCTTCCTTGCTGATGTACTGAGATTTAAAACTCAACCCACTAATGGTTACAGAATTCTGTGAAAGGTCTTATCATCACTAATGAATATAGTATATGCGGGTCCGTAAAACACACCACACACAAGCACACACACCGAACTTGAATTTCACACTCAGGGCTGGTTGGCACTGCTGTGGTCAGGGCATTGGGACTGTCCACTACCAGTTTATCCTCTTTCCAGTAGCATGCTCATTCAACTGGCCAATCCCTGTGGGAGTTGTCACCAGAAATGCTATCTTTGGTTCCCAACAAGTGGATTGGCCAACACTCCTTAATGCTAATAGCATGTAATCACTTTTGCCTTTTTCTCTCTGCAACCTGCAAATGCTTAGGCCCACTCAGTAGTCCCAGCCATTAAAATGCATGGGTTCTGACATCTTGTGCCATTTATGAAGTAAACTCTATAAAGCCCAACACCACTTCGTAGGAAAGAAGAGGCCCAAGTACAGTTCTATTCTAGCAAGTGTGACAGTGTATTTCTGTTCTAGTAGCAAATACTGGCCACAGCTTAATGAAAACCAAACTTTACATACAGAGTGTATGGAAGATGAAAACTGGGAATATGCAACAGAAAAGGAACATTAGAACAAAAACAAAACAACTGTGAAGGAATTGGAAGGCTGCCACAAGTTTTATCAACATTCCCTAGTATTATTCGCTTCATTTGTTCGAGGGTTTTTTTCTTCTTTTTTTTGGCATCATCTTACATAGTTCTATTGTTTAACTGCAACATAAGAGACCCAGGCTGAAGCATGTGGTATTTGCCATCACTTTAGCAGCATGAATTAGCAAGGCAATCTACAGTACCACAGAATGTTGTAGCTTTTGGAAAGCCTTGGAGATCTAGTCCAATACCCTTATTTTATAGATAAGGAA
The DNA here is from genome assembly GCF_964374135.1 of Grampus griseus. Classification (NCBI taxonomy): domain Eukaryota; kingdom Metazoa; phylum Chordata; class Mammalia; order Artiodactyla; family Delphinidae; genus Grampus; species Grampus griseus. The sequence goes on along the minus strand of NC_138999.1, from coordinate 95,822,300 downwards.
ACAGCCATAACATGGTTAAGTGACTTGCCCAAGGTCACACAGTAAAGTTAGGAATAGAGCCTTTATTAGAATCCAGGTATCCTTACTTCTAGGCTAGTACTTCTTCCACTACATCTGACTGATTCTCTCTAATTGCTGTTGATTTCCTCGTAGGTCCTAAATCAGGTGAACACGGTACCTGCCTTCTACTGGTATTATGGGATAGCATTCACCTGATGGCAGCTTCCAAAGGAGACTCCGAGGGCACTAACCGGCTTCTGTAAGTTTATATTGCAAGTGTGACTGTATTATGTGGCAGTAAATGCTCCTCGCTATTATTGTCTACTTGAACACAGAAGTGTGCACATGGAAGTGATTATCTCAGTTCCCGCATTTGCAGAGTCAGTTAGATATTGTTTAATATTAAACAGACATCCCCGATGAATGAGGAGTCGGGTTATATTCATTTGGTTCCTAAAGGAGTGTGGGATCAGAAAAGGAGTGGAAAAAAATTAAAGCTGGCCAACAGAAAGATTCTATCAGAAACACATTTTTGATGAAAAAATGCTTTCTTAGGAAAAATAGTCCCATTATTTCCAAGGTCCCATTTATTTCCTTCCCAATCCACATGCAAATACATGTTCAGAATTGTGTGTTAAGTTCACTCAAAATCCCGGGTCTGTTAGACTGTCAATTTACAAATGCTGAATTTCAGTTCTCTTTCTCAGAGACTGGGAGTAGCTTGCATCACTGGCCATGCCTTTGTTTAACCGAATATTAACTGCAAGTAGCTAAGAAAAGGACCATGAGGTTAAATGGGGCAGGGCAGGGCAGGGTTAAGACTCTCATAAGTAGATTATATGTTGAGAATGGCCAAAGAAAAGCCTGTGGGTTCTCTAGGTATAAGGTCTGCACTTGGTGAAACTAACACCTGAGGCCACTACCGCATTATAAAAGTCCTCACCTATAATTTCTTTGGTGAGTTAGAAGGAAATTCCTCTCTTTGGGTAGATAGTCTCCCCTTTTCTGTTTAAAAATGACAGTAGTTACTGCATACAACCTATAATCAGGCCGGACAGAAAGTACATAGAGGCTGCCATCTCAGGCCAAAGCTAAAAGGAGTATGACTGAATGCCAACAGGCAAGGGCAGTTCTAAATATTTGTCTTAATGTTTTCAGTCAGCTTTTAAGCGCAAGTCATAACTTCTACTGAAATCAATGGGACTTGCCTACTGTTCATTAAAAGAAAATCCTACCTGAATGATAGTGTATCCTGTTGGAAAAGGAAATGGTGGGAGCTGGGGATTTTATCCTTCTGTCCTTCCAAGATTCAAGCTGAAAATCTGCTAAAGTGATCCAGAAAGGCGATACTTGAAACAGATGACTTGAAACAGATGTTATCAAGGGGGCTGATCAAAGGTCACCCCTCCAATCTAAAGTAACCAAAACAGAAACCTCAAGACCATACTAAAGTGGAGGGGGGCACCCAGTCTGAAAGCAGAAGGACGCGTTTGGAGTACTAATAGTGACAGCTCCCTAGCTTTAACTTGTAGATAATAGTCCCCTAAGAAAGCACGTGCCGTACCCAAGCGTGTGCCAACCTCAGCACCCAGGCAAGTATAAAGCCTATGGAATAACTGTAACTAGCAAATATCTGTGCCCTGCATGCTCTGGGCTCTGGCCAGAAGGCATCTGCTTCTGGCGTCTTTTCTATGTTTCTATAGTTCCCTTTCTGATGTTTATTATAAAGCAACATTAGAACGATATCAAAGAAAATTTTAAAAAGAAAAAAAAGTTCCACATAATCCCGCCACCCTAACACAACTGATTTCAATTGTCTGTGTTCCCAGCCTTTGCCCATATGCACACTTATTTTTACATGGTTGTTCTCCCTGTTTATGTTATTTAAAGGTGATTTTATCGATTCTCTCTGAGAACTGGCAGCCTCATTAGAAATAAACAACCCACTGAGCAAAGGAATATAATTATTTACATGATCTTTGAGCTGAGAAATATCCTTTATAGACAAACATCTCAAACTATCAAAACAGTTATACAGATGACATGAAGCAATTTCATATTTCTTTTTCTTTTTGCAATGGAATGTGCTTCACAGGGGAGGGAAAGATGTGGGGATCAGGTGGTTAAACTCAAACATTGGGGTGCAATTCACAAGCCTGAAAGAAATCTGAATAACACAATTAAAGAATAAATACTTGAGTTAAATCTTCTTACATGACTTGGCCATCCAGTAGCCAAAATGGAACACAGACACACAAATATTTACAATGACACACAGACGAGATCAGCAAGAACGAAGTCATTACCCAACATGGTGACTGATTTGAGGGGATTATGACAACGTACCGGATCCTTGCTACAACATTAATGTTCTTTTCTTTCTTAAATAAATAATCTCTACTGTGCTTCTCACCCTTCCCTGACTTTCCCACTGCCCTATCCCTATCTCAGGACATTTTGGAATCGACATTCGACAATGTGCCCTTATTATCTCAGGGCACACGAGCGACTTCAAAGATCTGGATAGACTCACCTGTGTCAAGATGAGCTAAAAACAAAAATGCAGGGAGAGGGAATAAACTATTAACCACCTGGAGTCCTTCAGCATCATTTTGGCAGGAGAAGCAGCTTCTTCCTAATACTTATTAGAAATATACATAACTCTCCAACGCGGGGAAGGGTCTTTAGAAGCTGTTCTCATTTTAAAATTTACATAGATATAAGTTTGTAAGGGTAAAGCCTACTGGGATTATATTACCATAAAATCTTGGTATAACGGGCTGTGGTGAAGTAGTACCAGGCTTCTTGTTGTTGATATGCTGAATTGAAAGCATAAAAGAGCAGCCATTTCTCCGCCTACAGTAACCTGAAGGGTCACTGGTCCAGGTCTCCCCCCACCAAAAAAAGGCCTTCATGACATGTAAGGGATGCTAACAGATAACTAGGGCTTCCCAACCAGGTATGGGGCTCTCTCCCCTGGCAGGGTATAGTTATCAATATACTGAATTCTATTTGCATCCCAGGTATTATTTCACTGAATTCCCTGGCACTATGAATGAAAAATTAAAAAAATACTTAATTTTAAATGAAATCAAAATTAAGGCTTCTCTCTCTCTCTCTCTCTCTCTCTCATTAAAACAGTGTGGCGTTAAAATTTTCAGGCCCAGCCACGTTTTTGTGAAGTATAACATAGTATCCTTCAAATTAATATTACCATTTGATCTTTTCATGTTTGTTGTTTTATCCCACTGTGGACATTTTCGGGGCCGGGGGGTCAAGCCCCTCCCAAATTTCATAGTCAAAGAAGACAATAGGAAATCCACCAGTGGTGTCATCTCCTAAACATAAACACGTGCACTATATGGTTAGCAGAAACTCTCTAAAGAAAGTGCTTTCATTTTAAGGAATGGATAGATGATTATATTGACGGATGTGCCTAGGCAGAGAAGGAGAGAGGCCCACGGCATTGATCTCTTTCCCTCTCTTGCTGGATGTGGATAGGTTCTATTCAGATTCTTGACATACTACAAATCAAGAAGGCTTCTACTGCACAAACTGCTAGCTTTTCAAAGGCTTAGAGAAACAACTATGCAGAATTTATAAAATTGACAATACACTCGAAAGAGAAGCATATCCTTTTCTACGCAGACACCCTCCAGATATTTTTCTACGCTCAGAAGATTCAGGAAGTGGCAACTGTTGAATTTCTAATAAATTGATACACGGTGAAATACTAGTCAAATTTTCATATTTTCCCCAAGCCACAAAAGGAATTCAGTTGGACTGATATTTCTTGGGGTATATGATTGCAAGCCCAAATGCTTTTCACTGGAGAACTTCAAGATCTTTACAGACATGTTTTTAAAATTCAAAAGCCCAAAGGGCTAAGTATGAACACACCATATCCAGAAACAGAAATTGGTGAACATAGGGAAAATGGCAACAAGTACTTAGAGCCTAATGTTGACTGGGATGTAGTTTTCACTGACCTCCCATTTCTTACAGAGTTGACTGCTTACAATATTTCTGTCCTCCAGATCTTTAAAAACAATTTTAACGTTATAAATTGTCAAGATAAATCATTTTTACCAGCAGCAAATGTTGGTTAATGGGTCCGTTTCCTCCTGTTGTGCCTATTTTACAGTTACCTACATTCCACAAGGACAAGACAGGATTGGATTAGGTATTGTTATCTTTGTTTACTGTCCAACAAGGATTTCAGTATTGCATGCTTATATTATCTCCCTTTGGGCTCTTGGAGAAAGTCCCGTCTTTGTTTAAGTATGGTTTCTCCTATCAGGATTTCCTAGGTTTCAGACCTGGACTCACCCAACTGGAGTGCCATAGTTTTGGTGTGTCTTTTTTCAGGTATCATGAAGATGAACGAGCTGGTTTATACAAATGATAAATCAACTACCTCTTAAGCATCATCATGAAAATGTGATAAGATTTCACCATTTGAACTTTTAGACATAGAGTTTTTAAAAGCCCTTCCTGAACACACATATTCCTCTCTGCTTTTGGAAAATGTCGTAAAAGAAACCTTTTCCAATACAAATGCAGAAAAACAGGTACACAAACCGAGCCACCACTATAGAAGAAGAATAAAAAAATTTCAACTCTATTAGGGCATGGACTTCCACATGTTCACACAGTACTTGCTCTGGGTTATTTTTTTTTGTTTTTTTTTGTTTTTGTTTTTTTTGTTTGTTTTTGTTTTTTACTTTCTTTTTTTTAAAAAAAACGTTTTGACATCTTTTTTTTTTCTGGACATCTAATGACAATGCAAGTGAAAAACATCACATTGGGTAAGGAGTTTTGAAGGAGGTTCGAATGCAAGAGGGACTACTCTCTAACTTAAAAACAAACACAACACTATGAAGAGGGAGTGTGCATCTTTGAGAAATCTTTTTTCTTCAAAGTGAATGCACAAAATGAGGGGATTCACTACTGGCTCTTTCGCTTCACGGTAGAAGTGACCACTTGATGGCCACTTCGACATTGCTGCCCTGTTTGGGCTGCGATTCAGGCTTACAAATAAATTACATAATCTGAGGGAGTAGGAAAAAGGCTTATAAGAAGTTTCTATTCATTTGAAAGTTAAAGAATCCCCACCCCATTCAACTGTCTTTTCTTCCATCTTTCCTGCAGTGGAGTTTTATTTCAGTCTTACTCATGAAGGAGATGGTGTGGGGTAAGGCTTGCAGTCCTAGCGGCTGCTGTTCTTAATCGCTTCCTTTGCAGCGATAATCAGAGGAGTCAGGCTGGAGAGAGGCTTGGCTAATTTTAAAAATGGATGCTGCAAAAGGAAAAAAAAAAAAAGAAATTACTAGAATTCTTTCCTCCAACAAGTATATTACTTTACACTTTCAAGGAGTCTTTTTTTTTCATTAAGATGTATTTTGTGGATCCAATTAAACATCATTTAAAAAATAGTGCCAGCTTTTGTCCTTCAGATGTTTTTGGTCTTCGGTGTCATGAAATCTTCTAGAAGCTGACTGGCAGAGCTAGAAATTCAGAGTAGCGGTCTTGTAAAATCTCGCTGTGTTTGCAAGTCTAACTTTCTGATTTTCTTAAATCGATGAATTTATCTGGAGCAGCCGTCATCCTTAAAAAAGTGTATTCTGTTGACCACTCAAGACCTTGACCCTGAAATCAATGGCCCGCTAACTGCTAAACCCAATAGTGTGTCTCCACCATTTCTTTTTTGGCCCCTCTGCAGTGCTTCAAACAAGTGAATATCCCTTTCTTCTTTGAGATGTTCTCTTTGGGGGCCTGTGACATTCTACTGTCTCGATTCTCTTCCACACACATGCTCACTGACTACTCCCTCCCTTTCTATCTTCCTCCCTGATTTCACTTCCTCTTCCCACCTCCCAGAACTTGACTCTCATCATCTTCTTTTTCTAATTTAATTCCTTGGAGAGCTCATTCCTTTTCATGGTTCCAACCTCTCATCAAGCTTTATGGACATGACTCCCAAATGTCCACTGTGTCACCTGATGTCTTTCCCGAATTCTGGTCCTATTTCTCCAATTGCCTGCTGGTTATTTCCTTTTGAATGTCCTTCTGCCACCTTGAACTCAACATTTAAAAATGTATGTTCAAATCTACCAAACGGTACTCTTGTGTGATGTAAGTTACAGGGGCTTTGGAGTCAGAGCACCTAGGTTCAATCCTCTCCTTTGCTTATCACAATGGTTAAATGAGGTAAGTGACAGTTCCTCGTAAGCTACATTGAAGCCAATCAGTGTTAGCCACTGTAGTATTATCCTCTATCACTTCTGCTTTTGCTGAACTCTACCACTGGTTTGATATTCTGAGGTAGCTCACTTTTGTGTTCCTCTCCCTCATGTTCTACATGCAATCAGTTACCAAGTGCTTCCTTTTCAATGCCTTTTACAATTATCTCTTGCTTTCCCTAGGCCTAATCAACTTAATCCTAAATTATAACAATAACCCCCCTATCTTCCTGCCTCCATTTTTTCTATTGCTAATTCTTCTTGCATACCACAAGATTCATCTTCCTGAACAAACCTTTCATCAGGTGTGTCCCTCAGATATCTTCAGTGTTTCCCCACTGCCTACAGCCCCTACCCTTTAGCCTGGTGTTCAAGGCTCTCTACGTCCTGTCTCCTGCGGCTTTCCTTACTGGAACTCTTTACTTCAGCTACACCGTCTAGTTTCTGTTCCCTTGAACCCTGCCTACATGCCTTTGGTCATGCGATAATCCTTCCATCTGAAATTCCTTCCCCCTTTCCCCTCAAACTATCTAAAACTGATCTGTCTTTCAAGGCCCAGCCGAACTCTTTCCTTTTTGCAGACATTTTCTGAATGCCATAGCCCATAGAAGTACGTCTCTAATCAACCGTGACATTTACTGTTTAAACGGCCTCGGGTTGACTGAGTCGCTAAACAATCTTGCATTTTTTTCATGTTCCTAAGGAGACTGTGAACTTCTGAAGAGTAGGAATCATGCCTTTAACAGATTTGTATCACCCACTGCACTTAAGCCCTGCAAATAGGGAGTTGCTCCATAAAAATCCACTTACTTCTGTCTTCTCTCAAGCCTTCCAGTGGTGTGAATGCCATGTATCTCTCTCCTTTCTAACCTCTAAAATGGGCTAGAGTCAGAGAATGGAGTTATATGGACTTAAGGTGATATACAGATTACAGCCTATATGTGTAAAACGAGAAGATGCAACAAAGTCTTCAGTTTTCTCAAAATATCATTTTGCATCAGAAATCTGACTGCTTCAGATAAAAGTATTGTTGGGGAAGGAATTAACTAGATAATTGATTCAATTACCTACATAACTGTATAGCTACCTTCAGAGAACCTGTATCTTCACTCATCCTTGGAAGAAGACATGATAGGAGTGTGTACCAGGATGTGTATGTCGGATGGTGGGAGGGGTGAAAAGATGTGGAAAAGAAGCATTCAAAAGTTCCAGTTTTTCATCTATAATTTGAGGCTGTATTAATGGGAGGATTAATAAAGGGCTATTTCAGATCTGACATTTTCGGGCCCCATGACAGCCTGTGAAACGCTCACAGGTAGCAGAGAAGACAAGGGGTAGCTTCCCCAATTCCTCCAAATTGGTGTATCCCAGATATGATTTGGGTTGGGATGGGATATTTTCGCGTGGGTGTGGCTGTCTCTGGAGGGAGTTCAGAAGCAACAGGAACTGTTTGTTGTTTGGCCTAAAACAGACTGACTCTATGGTTAATAACACTCTGCATGACCAAGAGTTATGCCTTTTGTTTAACTGGATTATGTGTTCAAAGTCAGGGAGAACAAGCAATCACTTTTCTTGGCAATTACAGGTCTTTATCTTGTTCCCCAAGGAACAGTCAGTCCCCAGCAGTGAAGCTATATGTGTAATCCTGGGCATGCATTGCTTTATCAATATAAATGCATTTTTTCCCTCTAAATTGGTTTGTGTGGAAGAAAGTCAGACAATTCAGGGCTCAAATCCACGTTCTGCCACTCAATAGCTGTGTGAGTTCTAATTTCTACAACTGCAACGGGGATAATAACACCTATCCTAGAGAGTTGTAAGAATTAAGTGAGATAACGTTTGTAAAGAATTTGGTATAAGGTAGGTACTAATTACCATCATGTATACTAATCCCTGAGAGCCATGAAAAGGACAAATGGTTACAGAGGCACTCACCACTGGATGGTACTCACCCAGGCAAGCAGGTGCCTGCCATTTGGCATCACAAGCAAAGGGGCTTTGACCAGTAAAGCATTAGAGTAGCAGATGCCATGGAAATAATTGCATAGTTATGTAGACAATTACCTCCAGCCAAGAGCACCTGCGTACAACATCCAGGGGCACAAGCAAAGTTTAGAACAAAACAGCAACACCAGAGGTTCACATTGTTATTTCCCTTGCAAAATAAGACTCCAGGAAGAATAAAAGAGAGTTACAGATTGAACTCCCAAGTTCTCAGAAGAAAGGCAACGTGCCAATCAATCACATAACAGATGCATGCCTATACTTATGTGCCTGTGGTCTCAAATCAAATGGTTAGAGCCTAACTCGAGCTAGACCTCTTTTGATAGCGCTCTCTTCTGTCACACATTGACATGGAAAAGCTCAATATAATGACTCTCTCTTTGTAACTGTCCTGTTTCACTGTCACCTGTAAGAGCTCCTTGGCAGATCCTCGCCTATCCACATCCATCTCAAGACAGCGATTTAAAAAGTCACGGAATACAGCAGACAGTCTCTCAGGATTCTGGAGCTCTGGGGTTCCATTAGTGGCTATCAGATATAATGCCTATGGAAAAAAAAACATTAGAAAAATCTATTCAGCGTATACATGTTAGGATCACGAGCTGGCATACAAGACACAAATCCAGTTTCTTCTGGTTTATATCCTGGGTCTTAAAAATTCCATTTTAGAGAATGACACTGACATATACTGCAAAGTTTCTGTAACATTTAGAGATGGTTACTCTTGGCAGTAACGGACGTGACAGTGAGGTGCCCCACCCCCAAAAGCTTGGAAATAAGGTTATAAGGCTGTCCTATGAGACTTAAGCCAGAAAAAAATCAATATATAATGAACGTGTGATTAACCACCTAGGAAATGAAACCAAGGAATCTGTGACTAAAGAGTTGAGGAAACACACACACATCCAATCATATCGACCTAAGTATAACCTCCGGAAGGCACAGTTGCCAAGGTGATTGTAATTTACTGACTGTTTATCTTGATTGGAGAATATTTGTGAGCCGACCAGGGATGAACAGACTACATTATGCAATCAGAGAAGTACAGAGAATCAGAAGATGGCAGTGCCTGGATGAGAAGTAACCCTTGGGGCCCGAGGACTCAGGTACTTTTATCCTGTGGCAGATGTGTCCCTATAGATTTTAATTAGGTTCCCCATGAAAGTCTACCTATAATAAGAGAAAATATAAGAAAAGTTGACATTAATAATCCTGTATCCTACTGTAAAATAATAAGTTGCTAATATATCTCTGAGATCTTTGCTGTGGAAGGCCACCACTGAGAGATATCAACTCATGGTGTGCTGACAGAATCAAGGGCCCTGGCCTTCCAGGCTGAGAGCTGGACCCAGAACCATGGTTAATTCACAAAAGTAAACCCGTATTTCAAAGGCTCCGCAGCCATAAAAAGCTGGCCATTCCTCATGCCTCCTCTAAGCAAACTATTCTAGAGCACTGAGTATGTATCAGGTATTAAACACTGGAGATCCAAAGATGAATAACAGAATGCCCTACTTTCAAAGATGACACAATTTAGTGAAACAGAGAGACTTATAGATAGCTACCATATAGTGAGACAAGAGCTAATAGAGAAACACAGAAAGTGCTAAGTCAATGTAAGGATGAAACAATTTACACCAGAGGTCAGAGAAAGCTTCACAGAGGAGCTTGGCATTTGAACAGGGTCTTGATGGCTAAATAGGAGTTTTCCTGCAGGTATTACCACCAGGGTTATGTTTGCCTATGTGACCAGACTCCTCTAACTATCATGAAGACATGCCCCCTCTTGAACCTGCTTGAACTTCGCAGCAAATTATCAGCCCCCTTTTCCACCGTGGCTCCTAATATTATTATCAAAAATATTTCTATCAGGGCTTCCCTGGTGGCACAGTGGTTGAGAGTCTGCCTGCCGATGCAGGGGACACGGGTTCGTGCCTCAGTCCGGGAAGATCCCACATGCCGCGGAGCGGCTGGGCCGGTGAGCCATGGCCGCTGAGTCTGCGCATCCGGAGCCTGTGCTCTGCAACGGGAGAGGCCACAACAGTGAGAGGCCCACGTACCACAAAAAAAAAAAAAAAAAAATTAAAATAAATAAATAAATATTTCTATCAAACTCCTTTCTCAGGCCAGTTTTCATCAGCTGGTGAGGACATCTCTCCTCCTTTCCAGAAACCTCCAGAGATGTACTTTAGAAAGGGTTAGAAAGGACCGTTTAATCCAGTGGCTGTCAACTTATAGCAGGTACCAGAATCACCTAGAGGGCTTGTTAAAACACAGATTTCCTGGGTCACCCCCCAGGGTTTCTGATTCAGTAAATCTGCAGAGGGGCCCGAGAATTTGCATTCTAACAAGTTCCCAGGTGATACTGAAGCTGCTGGTTTCAGGACCACACTTTGAGAACTGGTTTACTCCACCCAATTAAGCAATGGGCTTAATGATTGATGCCTGAGGCACCTGTCCTCACAAACCATCTTTGTTCCTGCATCAAAAGAAAATTGGTTACTGCAAATTACATTTGCTAACTCCTCCTAAAACTCTCTTATTTCAGCTGGCCACAATTCTGCCAAACTCTGCGTCCTTTGCTGGCTTTTTTCTGCCCTGTAGCCAAACCCAGTCCTAAACAAACACATCTCTTTTTTCCCTTTCCACTCTCCCTAAGTCTGTGCACATGCCATACTGTTTCATTTTCTCTCTTTTTCTTTTCACCATTCTTAGCTCAATACATTCTACTCCATATAATCTCGCCCCTCACAAGTACATACACATCTCTACCCAAGTCCTTCTCACCTCTCTTCAATCCACGTACTAAGAAAAAGGTTGACAGGAAACACCCCAACATGTTAACAGTGGTTCTCTCTGGGTGGTAGGATTATTAGTGACAATTTTTTAAAACATATTTTTCAATTTTCCAAATTTTCTACAATCAACGCGACTGCTTTTATTATTCTTAAAAACCCTCCAAAATTCTTTACAAAATAAAATCTAAAGAGCTGTACCATCCAATTTACACAACAATCTTCATCTATTTCTCTTTGTCCTCCTAGGATTAAACCTGCTTTTCATCAAGTACTACCCCTTAAGGGAAACAAAAACCCAGACGATTTCTTTTCCAACTATTGTTTTCGTTTTAATTGCAACAGTATTATTTCCAACTAATTTCTATTGCAAAGATCCACACTTTTAGTTATATTATGGCTAAATTGGCCTTTGTGGACTGGCCTGGGAACGTACTCACTATGCATAATGCCGTTTCTATGGGAAAATGCACTCTGAGTTCCAAATAGTTAACTTAAAAATGAACTTGTGTGTAAGCTGGGTCCTATCTTTGCAAAAAAGAAAATTGCTACTGACTGCCCTGCTAATGAGAGACAAAAACAGTTGTAGGCAACACAACAATCACAGCAAAAAGCATTTTCCTAGCAAAGTCAAGTCTTAGCTGAAGAAAGATCACAGAAAATCAGTCTAGGCACGAGTTTATCACATTGTGGTTTTATCTGAGTTAGTGAAAACTCAAAGAAAATGGGCTGGCTGAGAAATTAGACTAGACTTATTTCACTTAGCATAATACCCAGCAAATCAGAAAAAGACAGATACCATACGATATCACTTACATGTGGGATCTCAAAAATAAAACAAATGAATGTATATAACAAAACAGAAATAGACTCACAGACACAGAGAACATACTAGTGGCTACCAGTAAGGAGAGGGAAGGGGAAGGGGCAAGATAGGGGTAGGGAGTTAAGAGGTACAAACTACTATGTATAAAGTAAATAAGCAACAAGGCTATATTGTACAGCACGGGGACTATAGCCAACCCTTTATAATAACTATAAATGGAGTACAAACGTTAAAAACTGTGAATCACTATGTTGTACAACTGAAACTTATATAATATCATACATCAACTATACCTCAATAAAAAAAGAAATTAGACTAGAGATTTCCTTTACAGTTGGTTGCTCCTTGAGTAAGAAACCCAGATTCATACCTGACTTCTCCTCCTTCCTCAACTGGAAACCTTCCCCTCCCCCAGCCTTCACTCTAGTCAGTCTAGTAGCTTCTGTTCATGCAACCTTTAGAAATGTCATTCATACCTATGCACTTTCCTCTACTCCCACTGTCTCTGCTAAAGGTTGGGCTTCCCTCAGACTGTTACGATAGCCTCCCAATAGGTTTTTTCTTACTCAAGCCTTTTTATTTTTCAGTCCATCTTCCTTAACAACCTATCTCATCTTTAATCTCATCGTGGCATCCATTTTTCTGCTCTAACACAATTTCTGGTGGCTCCCTATGGTCCACAGATGTGGTTTTCAAACTGGACTCTCCAAAATTCCCCTCAAGAGCAGCTAAGTGGGAAAAGAGGTGGGAGAGGGAGATGGATGTAGGGATTCTAGGACCCTGCACCCACCCATATGTGTTTCCATCAGAGAAATACTTCTTTTTTCTTTATTTATGCATGCTTCCAGCAAGGTTTAATTTGAACCAAGGGATCACTATAGTTGTTTGAAAACACAGGACGTAGTAAAGATTCCTTTGCATGGCATACGTAGTAAAGATTCCTTTGCATGGCATAGAAGGTCCTCCATGATTTGGTCCCGCCTCCCTTTCTAGTCCTCATCTGTTCTCTTCTCACCCTAAAGCCCTGCTTCCCCCAACTCCCCATACGTACACACATTGGCCAAAGCTCACATACTATTCATGCCAATTAGTTCATCATTCCCATAGTAAGAAATGCTCTTTTATATCTGCCTGAAATGCTGCTCCCTTAACTGCCTAGTAAACTTCTACTTGCCTTAAAATTTCTATTTCAAATGGCATCTCCTTTTTAAAGTCTTCTCCATTGCTCCCAGATGGATATGGTGAATAACCACCTCGATTTTCTGGGGACTGTCCTGGGTTTTACTACTGAAGGTCCTATGTCCCTGAGTGCCAAGCAAACTGGGATGGTGGTCACCGTGCAGATAGAGTTAGTCCTTCCCTCCCTTAAGCTACTACAGCCTTTTGTTTATATGTCTGTTTTCACATTGTAGGGTGAATACTTGTTACTTGTTCACTGGTCTGTCTTCCTAGACTGTAAAGGTAGGAATTGTATCACAATCATCTCTGGATTTTATGGCAACTGGCTCAGTGAGCAATGTAGGTAAGGGGATGACATCAAAGAGAGGGAAAGCTGGAGAAAGAGGTCCACAACATGGTGAACTGCTGTGGGCAAACCCACAGAGGAAGCGGAGACAATACGTCCTCTTTGGAACTTGAAACATAGCAACTTAGTCTTCTCTGACTGATCGTGAACAGAGAAGGAGCTCTTGATTTTTCTTCAGCCTTATCATTAAACGAGGTCTGTTTAATTCTTAAGGTGAGGCAACATAGGCCCTGTGACCTTATTTATAATGTTAGACAGACAACCTTTGGCCAGAAAATGGTGTCTTTCTTCTTTGTGATACACACATTACCTAGAAGTTTCTGGTGTTCCGGAATTTTTAATAACTCTATATCACTTGGCAATAACACACAAACTTGGCAGTTTTCTGCGGCCCCTGATGTGCAACTAAATTTACCTTAGTACTCAGAGAAAACGACTTTACCCAGTTGGAGGAATGATTCAATTTACCTTATTGTCAATTTCTTCGGTTAAAAAAGATCAAAGTGGTCATCTTCGAAGTTACCACATTTCTCCAAAGAAGTCCCAAAACAATCCATATGTACCCAATAAGTTTTCATTAAGGCGGTTTTGCAACTGGACTAACCATTTAATTAAAAAACTTCAGTTTGTGACTTCAGTTCATTTTAACAGTTTATAAAGTTTAGGTTAAGACATTAGAAGACAAACCAGGAGACTTAAACGGAAATGTGTTAGTAACCCTGAGAGGTCCCAGCACTGTTATAAAGACTCCCTTTACAAAGAGGAGAGGGTGTGGTGTGAACATTTCTTTCTAAGTTGAATATTTGGGACTCAAAACACATTTTCCCATGGAAATCGTGTTATACATGGTGAACAGGCTCTCAGCCTGGCCCGTAAAAATCTATTTAACAAACAATGTTGGGGCTTCCCTGGTGGCGCAGTGGTTAAGCATCCGCCTGCCAATGCAGGGTACACGGGTTTGAGCCCTGGTCTGGGAAGATCCCACATGCCGCAGATAAGGCCGTGCACCACGGCTACTGAGTCTGCGCTCTAGAGCCCGCAAGCCACAACTACTGAGCCCACATGCCACAACTACTGAAGCCCACGCGCCTAGAGCCCGTGGTCCGCAACAAGAGAAGCCACGGCAGTGAGAAGGCCGCGCACCACAACGAAGAGTAGCCCCCGCTCACTGCAACTAGAGAAAGCCTGCGCGCAGCCAAAAATAAAAATAAATAAAATAAATAAATTAAAAAACAACCAATGTAACTATAAGACAAAGGGCTATTCATCTATATCTTAATATCTGTATAAATACGGTTTTCATGGGAAATATTATTAGCTAGCATTTATTGAAAGATTACTATTAGCTCACTTGATTCATACAACGACCCCCTGAGTTATACTTGATTATGATCCCCAATTGACAAATGAAGAAACTGAGGGAGGTAGGGTTAATATAATAATTTGCCCAACATCACACAACCAGCAATGAGGGAGTCAATATCTGAATCCAAGGACTGTGAGCCCGGAGTCCACACTCCTGACCACTGCACGGCATCACCTCACGGTGTTCCCAGCCTCTGAGGTAGTAATTCTCGTAAGCAGAGGCAGACAAGGTCTCTTCAAGAGATGAGGCACACTGAGCGTGCACAACTCTACCTCTACCTCTACCAGAGGAAATGGACCCCCTGGATGTCAACTGTTTTCCCACTTACTTCGAAATGGGGAACAAAAGGCAGGTGCCCAGTTAGGCTTCATATTGTATTCACCAGTGTCTGTATATATGTTGGGAGTTCATAAGCAGTGTGTCCTCTGGTTGTTGCCTGTAACCTACTGCTGTCCTGGTTCCTTTCTTATTTTGGAATTTTCAACTACCTTTGAGTGTTTTACGGGAGACATTTGGCAATGAGTGACTTGACACCTTAAGACTTAGTTTACTCGTGACCTGGAATTTCAGAGGTTAAAGGCCAGAGTGTATTACTGCCTCTGATGTGTTTATGGATTTCATGAAAAGCCCTGACATTTCTTTCTAAGAAGAGAGTAAATGGGGCCAAATCTACAAAAAAGGAAATTGCTATATTATAGCTACGATTGTAGTCCCTATTTTGACTTATTCAACCCAACGGTTCAGTGTGATAACTGAATAAGCACTGTGGTCTAACTTAGTTCCCTACTTGTCTTGCATAGTAGCTCTCATCTGTCACCAAACTCTTCACAGGGGTAGGGGGCTCCGCTGCTGTTGCTGAGCCTATTACAGATCTATTCCCTTATAGCTTGATGGTAAAGGTAATTAGGTACCTCTGACTGATTAGGTCTTGGCTTAGCTTTAGACTGCTCCTTTAAAGCATAAGAAACTGGCCACTGTGCTTCCCTGGTGGTGCAGTGGTTAAGAATCTGCCTGACAATGCAGGGGACATGGGTTCGAGCCCTGGCCCGGGAAGATCCCACATGCCGCGGAGCAACTAAGCCTGTGTGCCACAATTACTGAGCGTGTGCTCTAGAGCCTGAGAGCCACAACTACTGAGCCCTCGTGCCACAACTACTGAGCCTGTGCTCTAGAGCCCGTGAGACACAACTACTGAAGCCCGCGAGCCACAACTACTGAGCCCACATGCTACAACTACTGAAGCTCATGCGCCTAGAGCCCGTGTACTGCAACAAGAGAAGCCACAACAATGAGAAGCCCGTGCACCGCAACGAAGAGCAGCCCCTGCTGGCTGCAACTAGAGAAAGCCCGTGCACAGCAAAGCAGACCCAACACGGCCAAAAAATAAATAAATTTATTTTTAAAAAAACAAAAAAAACTGGCCACTGCCAGAAAATGAAGACCAGATGAGTCTGATAATGTACATGCTCATTCTAATCTCTCGGGATTAATAGTGCTTGTCAGGAAACGTGGAGCAGGCTACGTGTGCTCAGGAAGCCACCCTGGGCAGCCCAAGCAACACCCAAGGTTGAGAACCACAGCGGGTTTGGAAGTGGGGGAGGGGTGGGCAGAGAGATGGAAAAGCAGGAAAACAAAATGGAGCAGAGGTAGAGGGGGAAAAAAGCTGTAAGAAGCAGAGGGAGCAGGAAAATACAGGACAAGGACTGAGGCCAAAGTACCATGGGGAGAGAAGGTGGTCAGTGGAGTGAAGAGGAAGAGAAATGAAGATAAAGGCTCAACAAATCAGGAAGGTCAAGGGGACCCGATCCTAGGATCCATTCTGCTACTGCCCCATTTCTCCGGTCCTTCTCACATAAAACTTCTCAAAACATCATCTATATTTGGTATGTTGACCTCCTCACCTCCCATTTTCTCTTCAACCCACACCTAGTTTCTAGTTCCAAGATACCGTTTACCGTAATACGTTTGTTCCTATCCCACTTCAGAATATTGGAGCAGGAAGGGGCTAAGTCCCTGATTCTCTGGAGCTTTTCCAAATTACCATATTAGGATCAAAATCCAGCTGGACTGTGATATGATCTGTGAAACATACATTACTGCTCACATCCATTGGTTTCAACTTCTGTTTTATATGCAGTTCATCAGCTGAACAGCTCTGTATACCATAACATGCTATTCTTCCCGATATACCACAGAGTGTGGATCATGGGTCCCCGTGACAGCTTTATCACTCTTTTGCTCTTCCCTGGCTTCTCCCCAAGATTCCTGTCAGAGTGGGCTTGCCCAGTCCCACATGCAGCGTGCTTTGCATCATGATCAAGTGTCTTTCTTGGTAGGGAAAGGGGGATTTTTCCACTCTATGGAATACAGACTTAGTCACGAGATGATGACAGAGATGTATCCGAGCAGCTTTCCGAAGGTCACAACTCTGGAAGCACTCCTACAGACGACGCGTACTCAAACCCTGGCCCTTCTGGCACTCAGGGAAGGCTGTAGCCTATCTACAGCCTAAGAATACAGAATCAGAGTAAGAGATCCAGGAGTTTTCCCTTTTATTTAATTAAATTTCATGTGGAAGCTCGATACAGAAAACAAGTTAAAGAGGAACTATTCTGGTGGACTCAAGAGACACATGACCTCCCCCCTGGGCCCCAAGGATCTCCATGGAATTCTAGGAGCCCATGGAATTCGTAGAGTCCATTGGTAACCAATAATCTTGTCGAATTCCACTTGTTTGAAATGATAAGGAAATGGAGGCCCAGCAAGAAGTAATCTATACAAGGTCAGGGGGCTCCTGACTGGCAGACCTGGGAATAGAATTCACTCTTTGACTCACATGATGCGTACCGTTGGCTGAGGCACTAGATAGTTCCTTGTCTGGTCCCGTCACATTCACTGGCCACACAGAGATGAAAAGTGCTGATGGATTTTGCCATCTAAGTAGTGGGGCAATGCTTTAAAAAAGAAGGAAGGGGACTTCCCTGGTGGCGCAGTGGTTAAGAATCCGCCTGTCAATGCAGAGGACACGGGTTCAAGTCCTGGTCCAGGAAGATCCCGCATGCCATGGAGCAACTAAGCCCGTGTGCCACAACTACTGAGCCTGTGCTCTAGAGCCGGCGAGCCACAACTACTGAGCCCGTGTGCTGCAACTACTGAAGCCCACAGGTCTAGAGTCCGTGCTCTGCAACAAGAGAAGCCACCGCAGTGAGAAGCCCACACACCACAATGAAGAGTAGCCTGTGGAACATGTCATTTTAAATATACTGTAAAGACTCAGTTTTAATAAAAAGTTTAATATGGAAAAAAAGAGTAGCCCCCGCTTGCTGCAACTAGAGAAAGCTTGCACTCAGCAATGAAGACCCGATGCAGCCAAAAAATAAATAATGAAAGAAATCTATAAAAAAAGAAAAAACAAAAAAGAAGGAAGGAGGAAGGAGGAAAGCAAAGCAAAGAAAAGAAAAAGAAAGGAAGGAAGGAAGAAAGAGGGAGGAAGAGAGGTTGAGAGGGACGAAGGAAGGAAGGGAGGAAGGGAGGTGGGGAAGGAGGGAGAGAGGAAGAAAGTTACAGCAAAAAGGTCAGCCTGTTTTTGGTGATACTGTTAGGATGTTGGCTCTTGCAGCTACAGAGCTAAGACTGCCTTAATCAAGCTAACTTTCTCTGCTGAGAGGCTTATACAAGACACCTCAGAGTATCCTTTCATCAGAATGCAAAGGGTCTTCTAAAGTGATGTTGCAACCAGGTTGAAAAAGGCATATTTCAAAATGATGACAAAGGTCAGAAATTATCTTAATTATCGAGCTAACCCTAATTTTCTTGGTGAAGTCATTTTTCACTGGCAAAAACACAGATTTAAAAAGCCATAGGATAAACATGTGAGTGGGCATTTGAGGGGCCAAATGTCCATCATCACACTGTGTGATCTGTCCATTTAGAATGAACTTTGATTTCAACGGACTTAACTACTTAGTTATAGGTCTGGTACCTATTAGGGCAACGGGCATATGCACCCTTGGCTTATTCCCAAGCCGTGCTTTAAGGACACTGAGGAGTGATAAGATAATAAACAGTAGGATAAGGGAATATCAGTCATGGCCAACAGCAGGTCCCTGGTCACCACATTTGTCATCTTTCTTTGCCTCCTCTTTGCCTGGTCAGAGTCTCAGATTTTCGTTTGCTGTGGAATCAATTTCTCCTTTGGCTGTCTTCTGGGTCATAACTCACCAGTTTGAACTGTCTGCTTCTGAAGTACAATCTAAATGAGACTTGCAGCTTTCCTATGGCTAGGTCCCATTTTCCTATGCTAAATTCCTGACAACCGATGATTCTTAAGAGCTGTCTATCTTTTGACAGGCAATATTTTTTCTGATTAAAAAGAAACCCTGTTACTGTTCTATAATTATTTTAGTTGCAGTTATCCCAACTCACCCCTCCTTTCAGGCATAGGTTTGCCCTCAAAGTAGAAGTGTCAACAAACCATCAATAAACCTTGCTGCTCCATAGTGGCTTACGGAAAAAGAAGGGAATGCTCCCAGCTCTTCCTGAAATACATTCAAAACAATATTGACTGAGTGCTAGCAAAGTATGCTTGCTTCTCTGGCGCTCAGGAAGTTTATGTCTGACTTTAATTCCAAATGAGCACCCGCCATCAAACCCAGACATTCCGATCCACAACACAGGTTCCAGCACTTTGGCCCTTAGCTGCTGCTTTTTAGTTGCTAGAGATTCTCTTCTTCTGCTTAACTCTCTTCTCTAGACATACAAGCTAACCAGAATTTCCCAGGTTCTATAATAAAAAAGAAGAAACTAACGTGTGTAGTGCTTCAAGCGTGGGGATAGGGGGAGTAGGGAGCCTCTTGTAGACAACAGGTCTGAATTTACACTTCTGCCCTCCCTTCTCTCTGGCCATACAGTTTAGGCACTCCTAATCATGAGTAGCCAGACTGAAGGCTTTCTTATCACCAATATATGTTATGTACACAACAGCTAGCACATTGTCATGATGGACTCCGTTTGCAGGAGAAGCGAAATTGAAAAAGAAAATGGGCATATTATAGAGGTATATACCGAACTAATGTCATTTCTTTTTTGACAGCGTTGCTGGAATGGTAAATCAAAGAATGCCAGGGTGTGTCAGGATTTCAACAAAGTGACCCATGATACTTTTTTTAGATGGAAAGGAGAAATGTAGGCAGAATGATAGCATGCTCTTTTCTGGTTGAGCAAGCATGCTCAAAGAGGGCTGATGAAGAACTGTTTTTCAATATAGACGGGGTTCTACAAAGGGCTTGCCACAGAGCTTTGTATCTGCTCTAGGCCTCGGTGTGGGAACTTGACGTCGTTTGTTCTTGAAGCTCCACAGATGATTCCAACGTGTAACCAAGGAGGAGAACCGCTAGTACAGGATAGGCGGTTCACATACTATCCTCAATACTATTTTAAGCCTTCAGATAATCTCTTCCTGATACCGATAACTGTCTTCCAAAGATCCCGTGTTTGATACGGTTTCACAGATGCTTAAAGCAAGGGTAGAAAGAGAACACTCAAAGTTCATCTCAACTAGGATAAAGGTCTGGAAAATTACACAGAAAAAGGGCTTCATCCACAGGGTCCAGGAGGGACCTCAACTGGATGTCACTGAGACGTTTCACAAACACCAGAATCCCTCAAAAGCCATTGACAAGAACAGCCCCATTATGTGGAATGCGAAGTTAAAAAGAGGCACTCTCTCAGTGCTGAGGAATAAAAACAACAACAAACCAAAGATTTGTTTTATGGAAATGATTGTGCCTCCTTATTTAGAATCAGGTCATTATAATCACAGGTTTATAAAAAGATAACTTCAAATTAACACAAAAGTTGGGGAGATGAGCAGTGTACCAACGTTTGATTTGCATATCCACAGGGAAAGTTCGATTTTAACTCCAGTCACTTTGGCAAACAAAAAGAACAAGGCACTTTATTATTGGAGGCGTCACTAAAAATGTCCGTGGGTCACAGAACGAGGCATCCAAGGCCAATTAACGTTGAGTGCAAAGACTTCAGGCAGTGAGGAACTTGTCTCTTCTCTGTCTCTGGAAGGGTATCAACCTCATAACATTGGCACAGTTAATAACTCTCTGACCTTTAAAAGGCATTTTATGAGCAAATTAGGTCAATTAGTACAGAGCAATTTACATTAAAAAAAATCCCAACCGCTTTATAACTGGGGGGAGGGGGGAGTCGCTAATTCCTTGCATCAGTGGTATGTTAACAGGCAATATTTCTAGAGGGTTTGCTCAGTTCCAATGGACGCAACAAAGACACAAAAAAAGCCACAGTGAAATGCAAACAGCCTTCGAATGTACAGCCCCAGATTTTACCTTTAACCTCTGCTGCTCAGTGTTACCTGTTCATGGTCATTTATACTAAACTGTGGAGGACTCTCCACTGCTCGAAGGGATGTGAGCATAGTCAGTGTGGAAGGGAAGTTCTTGGGGGAAGTGGGGAATCCGATCTCCCTTCATGAATGGGTAAAAAGTATTCGAAGGATCCTTTCTCACTTTTCTATTGATATATAAATCCCCTCCCCCATTCTCCTTACAATGAGCTACACACTGTGCTAGGTGTTTACATGCATTATTTCATTTAATTTTCACACTAACTCTGCAGGAGAGATATTGTCCCCATTTTACACACAGGAAACAGGCTTATAAAGGTTTTGAATGACTTGCTGAAGGTCACAGAGATGGCAGGTTGTGGAGCCGAGACCCACCCAGTTTTGCCTGACTCTGTGGGCCAAATGCTTTTCATATCAACATGCTAGCCTTCACTCTACCACTCTGTCTCCCTTCCACTTCCTTCCTTTTTTTCCTCCTCAAAGCCCAAAGAGGTGGATGAGTGGTGGTCTTGGAAGGATTTTAAAGAAAGAAGGGCTAAGCCAGTTCTCTTTTATACCTCTCCCAAAGTTCTGCGATTTTCAATTTCCCCACACATGGCCTGGTCACCAGGATCCAAGAAAACACAGCCTTCCAACAGGGTCATGGTATATCTTTTTCTGTCCAATCTCTCCAGGGTTTCAGTGACTACATTTTTCAAATTCCAAATCAGGGCATATAGCCGGGAACACTGGCTTTTATTTAAGAGAACGTGAGGACAACATATCTAAAATCAAAACTTAAAAGGTCCTTGTGGCGCCTGGCAGACAGATAGAGGGCCGGCACCATACGGACTTGGTGACTGAGTCATTGGAGGTGGATCACACATGGAGAGGAAATCTTTGTCAGTGGAATTCAACCGGGTGGTCTTTCTGACGAATCTTTGTGTTACAGCCTTAATGTAGGCTTCCTGAACCTGGTGGCTTGTTAATCTACAAGTACTTATTTAGATACAAGGCTGTGGATCCTAAGAGACAAGCTGTTAATTATTAGCTCTAATCCTAGGCTAGAAGATGCCCATAAAGATTAAAACTTGTTTCCTTTTTTCTAACGATCAACAGCCTAGCTGAAGAGCGATCAACTGTAATTGGGGAACGAAGAAGGTAATAAATGCATTACTGAGACCACTTGCTTTACAGAGCCATTGATTTAATCCTTAAATTTTGCAGGTTGTAAATTACTCATTAGAAGGCAGAAAGCAAAATAGCCATAATCCGTTTAGTGCCTCCAAACTCCAAAGACTTAGAGGAGGAAATCCATGGAAACAAGAGACCTGATGTGTTCTTTCACTGCTACTTCTTAATGGGCAAAGGTGGTTAAACAATAAGGACAAGCCCATGTAATTACCCTGATGCGCTGGTCCATAGGTCAGGGGTGGGCTTGATTCAATTCACGGAGGGCTGACCCACAAATGGTGGGAAAATGCCCCTTCTTTTTCCACTCAGCCGCATCGTACCTCCAGATTGTTTCATGAGACCAGAGCAATAGCCCATAGCATTCATTAGGGCATTCACTCCTATCTGTTATTTTCTAATCAGTGCCGGGACTAGGACAAGAGGCCAAGTACCAGAGAGAAATTAGAAGGGGGCGAAGAGGAGGCTGTCCCCGTCTCCATACATGGGGAATGCAGCTCCCAATTACAAAACGTTCAACTGCAAAATAACTAGATAATTAGTCTGTAGGTTTCTTTACATGTACAGAAAGCCACATATATTTGGCTTGAATATGAATCTTATAAGCTTAACGTGTAAACACTTAACCATTTACTAATGGTTTTTGTATATACTAAGGGTAAAATTCAATTTTGGACGCTTAGCGGTAATGAAGCAAACAGTATGCAGGATGCCTTCGGCACTGGCGCTCTGCACGGGTTTTGAGATCAGAATTTGAATCAGTGCATATTTCCTTTTCTCAATAGTGTGATGCCCTTTATATATTGGGTATATAACATAGCTTCTGGCTCACCTTTAGGCTTTATTCAACAAAACAGCTACTGGCTCCCTTCTGTACTGAGCAACCTCTGATTCTGCAGTAGCAAACTGAGTTACCCAACACAAACGATTTCCATTCATTTTCTACTTGACAGTCTAATAAAGTTTGTGATGTCACCAGGCTGTGTCTATCTTGTGTTCCATTCACTACCCACCACGCTGCTGTTGCTCAATAAATCATTACTGATAATGAAACAAAATCTAATTTAAAACATTATAGCTGGTCTGGAAATGTGTTTATTTACTTTGTTAAAGTAATTATAAAGTAAGTGTTTCCTAGATAGATCATTTAACCATGGCGTGTGATAAAAATACTGTTTTCTTCCCACATCTTGCTTTAAAAAAAAAAAGCTACATTTTTTTTAACAGCAGAAAGCTATACTAAAGAATTTTAAAGACCCCTGGCATTAGAAATAGCGATATCGAAGCATTTGAAATAACTGTTGAGACATCTTAAGAGAAACAGGAAATAACTCCTAGTAATTTTGAAAATTATAACTTGAAGCTTCTAGGTCACTCGTCCCATGAAAGACCCCATTCTGGCCACTTTTAGTGGAGACAAGAAATGACATTTGGCTTTTTCCCTTTCCTGGGGATGAAGTACTTGAGTTTTCTTTCGACTTACCCTGAGTGGATTTTCATTAAGGTAAGGGGGTTCACCTTCTACCATTTCAATCGCCATAATCCCCAGAGACCAGATATCAACTTTGGGACCATAAGCTTTTCGAGTCACCACCTCAGGTGCCATCCAATAGGGAGTTCCCACCATAGTGCTTCGTTTACTCTGCTCAGGGGTGATCTGGGCACAGAATCCAAAATCAGCTGCAGAGAAGAAAAGTCAGTTAAAATCAGCTCAAATTATTTTTCTTTTACAAGAGGTCACTTTCAGATATGGCCATACTTTCCTTTAGTTAGACTTTGAGCTGCTACAACTGCCTGGCTCATATCCTTCTGTTACCTGACCTCTCAGCTGGTCCAGATTTCAAACGGGTCTGAAATAACCGACTGATGTGATGTCATTTTTACTAGACCTCAATCTGGTTCCCTCCCCACACTGTTCCCTCTAACTTACGGAATCTTTTCGTTTTCTAATTAGGTATTTGTCATCCAGCAGATGGAAGCCATTAGAAATTCTGAACTATCGAACCCCCTAAATCTGGTCACGATCTACAGGAACACATTAGAAAAATTCTTTACCTCAAACTGGGCTCTAAATGCCTTCAAACCCGTCACTTTTAATAGCCCTTTTCTTCTCAAGATAGACAGTAAAAGAGCAGAAATCCCCTGACACTCTCTCAAATGCATCTGAACCGTAATACCTACTCAATTTAACAGAGCCATCCATCCCAAGGAGAATATTGTCACTCTTTATGTCTCTGTGGATCACTTGGTTTGAGTGCAAGAAATCCAAAGCTTGGAGGCACTATTGAATCAGGAAAAAAAAGTTCTAATTATATCACAACAATTTGTTTAGATGTGCTTCATTTCCAGATAAATTTCGGGCAAGGGCATAATTTTATGTTGTTGGGTGAAATAAACTACTAAAGGTTTTCAATGCCATTTTGAAATCATGTTACCATTTACATCAGTGATGCAACTTAGCGTTATACATGTGAGAGCTCCCGACTCAGACTTGGACATGAAGAGTGATGGTGTGATAAGTAGCACTAAATCATTAATACAGCCACAGGAACCAATGACTATCATCATACTTTGACTTACTTATCTGGAGGATGTGGATTCAGCTCGGTCGTTTACAGATACAGTAAGCATCTGCATCTGTGGTGTGATTTCATGTAGTAGGTCTGGAGTGGAACCCTGGAATCTGCATTTAAAACAAGTGCCCCAAGCTATTTCTGATGGACGACCGTCAGGTTTGGGAACCACTTCTAGGCTCTGAAGTAACTATAGGTACTTGTTTGGAAATGGCTTTGCATTGTAATACTAAAAGACGGAAACCACAGGCTAAAGGTCGAAGAATCCCCTGAATATTTTAAGTTTGATTAATTGCATGAATAGGAAATATATGTGTTTGGTGGATATGTGTGCATACTGGGAAGGGGGAAATTTAAGTGAACAATTTAAAATAAAAAAACAACAAAAGACCAGCTGGAAGTATTTGGTTTTGTTTTACTATCATTGATTTTCAAGTTTCAGTGGGTCAGAGTTCCTCCCTGTGTCTATAGAAAACCTCAACGAATGGGGTAGAGGGTAACACCCAAGATGAGACTCCAATGAGGAGTGTTTTTTTTAATATTGAAAAAATGAATATAATAAAATATCCTTTGTTTAGCTTGAAACTAGGGATATGCCACTGTTATTGGATAAGAGGCAGACACTCAGACTCACTGGAGGGCTCCACGGGAGGTGAAGATTGTACTGTGAAAGCAACTACTTTCTGGACTGAGGGAGGACCTTGTTTAAACTGTCTTCTAGAAAAGGATTGGATTATAATGTGGTCTATGTTATACATGGATTACATTGCACGTGCAAGGCAAAATAACTGTCATGTAAAAATTCCCCCCAGTCAGAAAGAAGTTCCATGCCAACGTTACTGTTTTCCATATTCACCCAGACTCCAGCATGCAGGCTTAGATATGGTACCTCGTGAATGGCATAATAGAACTCAAAAAGATCCACAGCAAAGCAGCTAAAATAAACAAAGGGGCTGGGGAGGGAGGGTTAGGATTTAAATTGGAGTTAGGATCTTCAATTGTTTTTTAGTACAAAAGATGTACTATTGCTACTTTGACGTTACAAACATTCTGAATAATCAAAGATAAAAAACTGTCAATCTTGGTGTTCTCATCAACCAGAGAAATGTTCTATTTTCTTACCTCTCTGCAGACGGCTGCTATCTGTCCTTCATCCATACAGGTCTCTGTGACCACATCAGTCAAAGAGCCACCAGCCAAGTATTCCATGACTACCCATAGTTCATCACCCACTAAGTAGCTACAACGAGAGAAGAAAAAGACGTTGACTCAGGCCTAAGGAAGTGGAGACCCTTCTATATTTCCATTAAGAAGGGAACGTGCAGTTAGTCTCTGCTTTCGGGCACATTACATAACAAGAGGAAAATATCAATAATGCGTATGAGACACTTCCTTAACATTAGAAGAGAATATGCATGGAAATCAAAGGATCATCAGATAAAAGTGCACCATGGAAGGAAGGAAAAGAGCAAGGAGGCCTCTGGTGACTGACTACTGTCAATCCTTCCATTGTAAAAAGCTAGTTTCAATGAACAGGATCAGTGAATAGCCCTTTTGGATAACTCAAGCCACAGTGTTGATTTCTTGGACTGAACTGACCCATGGCATACAGTTTTACAGGATAATTTATTCAGATCTCAGCATTATTTTTGATTCTACTCAATTAATTACAGAAATCTTTTCAGGTAGTGGCTGAATCAAAGAGAATCAAAGAGACTCATGTTGGCAATGGATTTACTGGGCTGAGGTCTCTGTTCTGATAGAAGTCAGTTATGACATGCCCGTTATCTTTAAGTAGTTATTGAGGGACACAGCCCAAGTGATCAAATATGGAGAGGCAGGTCACCAGAGCAATGTGGGCAAATTCAAACCCCTGGGATCATCTGAAGGCACTTTAGCAGTATGATCAGGTCTCTCTCTTCCCCTGCTCAGCAAGAGAGAGAAATTACAGTGAATGGAATGACCCCGACAATTCTACCCTGCCCCCAGCTTAACGTCAGTATGAAGCAAGCCTTTCTATTCAGTGGTGCTCAAACTGCAGTGCCCGTAAGATTCACCTGGGAAGTTTGTTCAAAAGGAAATTTCTCATTAAAATTCTCATTTCATAAAAATGAAATATCTCATTAGTGATGGAGAACAGCCTAGCAATCTGCATTTTTTAGAAATGCGGTTTTTACAAAATTACAAAAGTAGAGTGAAGTCACTCTGCTGCAGATGGTCCCTAAATGACACTTTATGAAACCCTGATTTCGACTATAAAACCTGACCCTCCTTCGTTTTGCCCCCCTTTTGCCTCCTTCTGTACCACTCACTGGTCTACTTGGCACAAAACACAGAACGCAAGATCTTAAACTCACTGAGGTTGTAGACCTGGTCTTGTTTCCTTTGTATCCCCTCAGAGTACACAGCACAGTGGTGCTAAACAAACACTTATTGAAACTGAATGAGACAGATGTTAAACCACAACTGAAGAGTTAGTGCTGTCTTTAAATGCCTATTAATAACCCACTGCTAATACCACTGATGAAAGAGACATTAATTACCCGGTCTAGGAAAAAGGTTTGAGATTAAAGTCTCAATTCCCTAGACCTCACTGTCAATTCATCACAAAACACCCATGAAAGCAGGGCCATTGTAGTCTGCCTCCTTTACTTAGATAGCCAGAGACTGCACTGACTCCAAACAAACACTTGATGAAACGTTTCAAACACCACAGCTCTCTCCTATATGCAATAGCCTACTTCCTGGCAATAGGGGGTCACAATCCTCAAAAGGAAATTACACAAACTGCTCATGTTTAGAAGCAAGACCATAAAATGTGTCTTCAAATGTTTAATGCGTGGACACAGATAACTGGGTGCAAGTTTAGCAATAGATCTGATACTCAATATTCTGTAGCATTTGAGAACTATTTGTAGAATGGATGCTAAATGAATAGATCCTAAATAAAAATAATTGGCCAAGAAAATGATATCCCATAAAGAAAACAAGTACATGATGAGAGAAAACACTTACCTATCTAAATAATTAACAATATTGGGGTTCTTATTTTCCCTCATGACCAGAATTTCATTAATAATTAATTCCTTTTTGGGTTGCTGTTGAAGGTTCATCTGCTTTATGGCCACCTGAATAATGATTAAAATGCAAGAATGAATTACCATCATCTGATTAAACACGAACAGCCATATTTTTTGGAAACAGTGTCAGGCATACAGATTCTTTATTTTACTAAGCTCTTCCTCGATGCCACAAACCCACGCTCCTTTTCTTTGGTCAATCATGAATTCGTCATTCACTTCAGATACTCTGGACGCCAGTGAAGTAAACATATGTCAACTCAGTGCTACCCGTGTTTTCAGGCACAGATGCCGTCGAAGAGGAATTCTGATCAATATGAATAAAGGAAAGTAGAAGTCAGAATTGAATGTTAACACTTACCTCTTGTCCTGTGGCGATGTCTAGCGCTGTATAAACAGTACCTGATGCCCTGTGAAAGTGAAAAGGATCAAATGAACAAGCAATCAAAGTGTTATCAATATATTTGATTTGGAATTACATGTAATCATTTCCAGGAGAGGGAAATCAGAAAACTCAAGATGAAGGATGAAGTACAAAAGGAACAACCACTTTGTATAGTAATTGCTCCCCAAACTATCATGATGTATCTCTTTTGGTGGGCCAGGAGCTCCAGTCAGATTTCCTGTGTGCCACGGAACTAGGCAGTCATAAATTGAGCAAAATGGCCTTGTTCCTTTCAGGAAACTCCTGGAATATTTTGAACACTCCTTGGACGTTGCACAACCAACCCTGCAGTCCTTGATTAAATACCTTAGGAAAGATTATATCATCTTTTGCTTAGGCAACTGTAAATTAATCTTTGTTTTTAACATATGGACAGAGTGGCTTTTTTCATATATTTCTAATTCTTAAGAATATCTTTGTCTAACAAATGAATCACTCCCAGTACAGGTACTTACTGCACTTACCTGCACTGTAGCTATACAAAGCAATAACAATGTGGTTTTATTGTTGAGCCATTTTTTTCTTTTTGTTAAATTTCGCAACAGCTTCTATGCTTAGGTTTCACTCCAGCCCACTATTGTCTTAAAATCTATCATTCCTTAAGTCTTAGTAGTACTCATGCTTCTAGTCTAACTTCAGTTACGGGGTTCCCTTGCTTTGAAAATAGAAATTGTCTAGTAAAGCTGAATTCACAGTAACTTCCTGTGAAACACACATGCATTCTGAACCACCTCCCTACCCCATCCCCATGAAAAAGGAAAAGCCTAGTCAATTGCATTGAAACATTTGTGGTGAATAAAGGAATTAGGATAGAGATCAGTTCTATGATTCAGCAGGCATTGTAATGCTGCTACAGTTAAGATCTAAACTTTCTGGTAATTGCTGTTTCTCCTTTGCTTTCTATTTATCTCCCTTGCTGTTTTGTTTTCTGAGTCCAGGAGGTCTTTCCTTATGTCACCCATTTCCTTGTTATTCTTCTCCCTTCTCCCTGGATTGGCCAAACTACTTCTCACAGGCCTAGGAAGTTTACATTACCTGCTCCTAGGGAATAAAATGGGTGGCGTAGTAGAAGGAATATTTGATGGCTAACGGAGATCTGAGTTCTAATGTTTGCCCTAATATCAACAAGCTATATGATCTTGAGGTAGTCACTTCCCCTTTCTGGGTTTCAGTCCCCTCACTTGGAATATAGTGATCACAGTAACAGTAAACGTGTGTTGAGCGTGTTGTGCGTGTCAGGTACTACACTAAGAACTTAATCTTATGCAATCCTTACCATGTTTCTGTAAGGCAAATGCTTTTACCCCCATGTTACACATGAGGAACCTGAGGCTCAAAGAGGTTAAGTAATCTGTCCAAGGTTATATAGTTTAAATCCAAGTCCAGCTGACTCTCTGACCTATAAAATACAGGAAAGGGGCTACTTCATTTGTAAGGTTCTTTTATTCCACGGTCTAGAATCTAAGAACTCTACTGTCCTCCTCACTCGGTGTGGGTATTTAAATATCTATTGGAATGAGAGTGAAAAATCATACTTAATTAACAGATGCTACCTAAATTTGGTAATTTCAGACATTCCTTAGGATTGAGGCTTATATTAAACAAATCAGTCGCAATTTTATGTTTGAGATTCTGGGTTCAGAGCACATATTTGGTGCTCAAGAAGTATTTGTTCAATGAACAAACTAATAAAAGTCTTTGCAAGCAAACATGTAATTGAAATAAAACCGTTCCTTTCTGTGAAGGAAACATTTCTTCTACTTAAATCTACAGATAAGCTATCAGACATTCCTGATTTCAGAGGCCAGTTTGTGATTTGTCCTTCTGAATTTAGAATTGCCTGGGTTCAGAGGAATAGATCACCTCAACCTGGTGTGTATTTCAGCTGCATAAGCCCTGAGCAACTACTTAAATCTATTTGCAGAATGATTCAAAAATGCCTTTAGTTGGTTTATTCCTATATCTGTAGCCAACTTGTACAATTCCTTCAGAGGCAAAAAAAATTGATGGCATCTGCAAAATGAGCACCTATCTCATTGTGCCTTC